>NC_091012.1:97840203-100340203 GCF_041146395.1 Eulemur rufifrons
CAAATCAAAGCCAAAATGGACTACCAAACCAACAACAATATACATCTTCAGGAAAAAGTCCTCCCCTATGAAAGCAATTAAAAAAGAAAACAGAAAGAAGTGACTGTTACACCAGATGCATAAGGACAAAAGAAACATGAAAACACAAGGAAACATGACACCTACAAAGAAACACAATAATTCTTCAGTAACAGACCCCAATCAAAAAGAACCTAACAAAATCATGGATAAAGAAGGATAAAGAATTCAAATTATTGATTTTAAAGAAGCCCCATGAGACCCAAGAGAATTCTGAAAAACAATACAGAGAAATAAGAAAAATAATTAAGGATATGAATGAGAAATTTACCAAAGAGATAGACATTTTTAAAATAGAACCAAACAGAAATTCTGGAAGTGAAAAATTCATTAAAGTAATACAAAATACACTTGATAGCTTCAGCAATTGACTACATCAGGCAGAAGAAAGAATCTAAAAACTTAAAGATAGAGTTTATGAAATAATCTAGTCAGACAAAAATAAAGAATACAAAGGAAGAAGCAAATCCTTCACAACATTTGGGACAACATAAAGCGACCAATTATTTGAAATATCAGTATCCCTGAGGATGAAGACAGAATAAAAAGATTAGAAAAACTAACAAAATAATAGATGAAAACTTCCCAAGTCTAGCAAGAAATGTAGACATCCAGATACAGGAGGTTCAGTGATCTTTAGGCAAATACAATTCACAAGGTCTTCTCCATGGGACATTATAATGAGATTTACTAAGATAAATAATGAATCCTAAAAACAACAAGAGAAAATTGTTTAGTCACCCATAAAAAAATCCCATCATACTAACAGCAGATTTCTCAGCAGAAAAATTATAGGCAAGAAGAGAATGGGATGATATTTTCAAAGTGCTGAAAGAAAGGAGAAAAAAAAAAACCAGCCACCCAAGCATACTATATCCTGCAAAATTATCCTACATAAATGAAAAAGAAATAAAGTCTTTCGAAAACAAGTAAATGTTGAGGGAAATCATTACAAACAGGCTGGACCTACAAGAAATGCTCAAGGGACTCCTAAACATGGAAATGAAAAGATGGCATTTACAACCATGAAAACATATGAAAGTATAAAACTCATTGGTAAATCACACAAAAAAGGAAGAGAAAGGACTCAAATTATACCACTATAGAAATCTATGAAAGCATAATGATAAACAGTAAGAGAATAAGAAAGGAACAAAGAATATATAAAACAACCAGGAAACAATTAACAATATGACAAGAACAAAATCTCATATATCAATATTAACTTTAAATGTAAACTGATTAAATTCTTCACTTAAAAGATATAGATTGGCTGAATGGGGGAAAAACATGATCTATCTATATGCTACTAACAAGGAACTCATCTTATCAGTAAAGACACATAGACTGAAAGTAAAGGGATGGAAAAAAACATTCCACGCAAATGGAAACCAAAAGTGAGCATGAGTAGCTATGTGTATATCAGATAAAACAGACATTAAGTCAAAAACAGTAAAAAAAGACAAATAATGTCATTATATAAAATGAAAAGATGATTCTTTGAAAAGATGAACAAAATTGACAAACTGCTACCTAGACTAAACAAGAAAAGAAGAGAGACGATCTAAATAAATAAAATCAGAAATGAACAAGGAGACATTACAACTGATACAACAGAAATACAAAAGATCATAAGAGACTATTATGAAAAACTATATGCTGACAAACCAGAAAACCTAGAGGAAATTCCTGGACACATACAACTTAACAAGATTAAGTCAGGAAGACATAGAAAACATGAACAAACCAATACTAGTAGCAAGATTGAATCTGGAATAAAAAAAGTCTCCCAACAAAGAAAAGTCCAGGACCAGATGGATTCACAACCAAATTTTACCAATGTACAAAGAAGAGCTAATACCAATCCTCCTGAAATTATTCCAAAAAATCAAATGGAGGGAATTCTCCCTAACTCATTCTACAAGGCCAGCATTACCCTGATACCAAAACCAGAAAAGGACACAACAGAAAATTAGAGGCCAATATCCTTGTTGAACACAGATTCAAAAATTCTCAACAAAATACTAGCAAACCAAATCCAACAGCACATCAAAAAGGTAATACACCATGATTAAGTGGGATTTATACCAGGGATGAATGGATGGCCCAACATATACAAATCAATAAACATGATATATCACATCAACAGAATGAAGGACAGAAACCATATGATCATAGCAAAAGACACAGAAGCAGAAAAAAAATTCAACATCCCTTCATTATAAAAACTCCCAACAAACTAGGCATAGAAAGAACATACACCAAAAGAATAAAAGCCATATGTGACCAACCCACAGCTAACATTAAACTGAATGGGGAAAAGTTGAAAGCCTTTCCTCTGAGAACTGGAACAAGACAAGGATGCCCACTTTCACCACTCCTATTCAACATAGTACTGGAAGTCCTAGCCAGAGCAATCAGGCAAGAGAAAGAAATAAAAGGCATCCAAATTGGAAAACAAAAAGTCAAACTGTCCTTCCTGCTGATAATATGATCCTATATCTAGAAAAACCTATAGACTACACCAAAAAACTCTCTTACATTTGATAAATGAATTCAGTAAACTTGCAAGATATAAAATCAAAGTATAAAAATCACTAGCATTTCTTTATACCAATATGGATCTAGCCAAGAAAGAAATGAAGAAGGTAATTCCATTTATAATAGCTACAAAAAAAAGATACCTAGGAACAAATTTAATGAAGGAGGTGAAAGATCTCTACAAGGTAAACTACAAAACACTGATAAAAGTAATTGAAGATGACACACACAAATAGAAAAACATCCTATGCTCATGGATCAAAAGAAATGACCATGTTGCCCAAAGCAATCTATAGATTCAATGTAATTCCTATCAAAATATCAACATCATTCTTTACATAATTAGAAGAAACAATTCTAAAATTTATATGAAACTAGAAAAGAGCCCGAATAGCCAAAGCAATCCTGAGCAACAATAACAAAACTGGAGGTATCACATTACCTGACTTCAAAATAGATCACATGGCTATAATAATCAAATCAGCACTGGTATAAATCAACAGAACAGAGAACCCAGAAATAAAGCCACATACCTATAATCAACTGATCTTTGTTAAAGCTGACGAGAATTTACATGGGGAAGGGATACTCTCTTCAATAGATGGTGCTGGAAAAACTGGATAACCACATGCAGAAGAATGAAACTATACTATTATCTCTCACCATATACAAAAATCAACTCAAAATGCATGAAGACTTAAACATAAGACCCAAAACTATAAAAATACTAGAAGAAAACCTTAGGAAAACTCTCCTGGATATTGGTGTAGGCAAGGAATTTATTACTAAGATCTCAAAAGCACAACTGACAAAAATAAAAATAGACAAATGGTACTTAATTAAACTAAAAAGATTTTGCAAAGGAAAGGAAACAATCAACAGAGTGAAGAAACAACCTGGTGAATGGGAGAATATATTTGCAAACTATTCTTCTGACAGGGGACTAATATCTAGAATACACAAGGAACTCAAACAACCTAACAGAAAAACAAACAACCCCATTAAAAAGTGGCAAAGGACATGTATAGACAGTTCTCAAAAGAAGATATACAAATGGCCAATAGGTATATGAAAAACTGCTCAACATCACTAGTCCTCAGAGAAACGCATATCAAAACCACAATTCTTATCCAAGTTACAATGGCTATTATTAAAAAGACAAAAAACAACACACATTGGCAAGAATGTGAAAAAAAGGGAACTCTTATACACTATTGGTGGGAATGTAACCTAGTGCAGCCACCATGGAAAACAGTATGGAGATTTCTCAAAAAACTAAAAGTAGAATTACCATTTGATCCAGCAATCCTACTACTGGGTATCTACCTAGAGGAAAAGAAATCAATACAGCAAAGGGATTCCTGCACTTGCATATTTATTCCAGCACTATTCACAATTCAATAAATGTCCATCAATGGATGAATGGATAAAAAATATGTGGCACATATACACAATGGAATACTACTCAGCCATACAAAATAATGAAATCCTGTCATTTGCAGTATGGATGGTACTGGAGGTCATTATCTTAAGTGAAATACACCAGGCACAGAAAGACACTTATATGTAGGAGCTAAGATATTTGATCTCATGTAGTTAGGGAGTAGAAAGAAAACAGAGACTAGGAAGGGTGAGTGGGGTGGGGGGGAAAGAGAATGAAGAAAATGAAGAGGGTACAAACATACAGTAAGATAGAAGGAATAAATTCAATGTTTGATAGCAGAGTAGGGTAACTATATTTAACAAAAATATATTATACTTGGGTGATGGACACCCTAAATACCCTGACTTAATCACTATGCATTATATACATGTAACAAAATTTCACATGTACCCCATAAAATTTTACAAATAAAAATAAATTTTTAAAAATTAAAAAATAAACAAAAGTAAAAAAGAAACCCTAAGGGGGTGGCAATGAGACTATAATTGAAAAAAAGAACATTAATAATAGCTAACATTTACTGACTATTTACTATATGCCAGATACTATTCTAAGTATTTTGCACTATTACTATTCCAAGACAAGGAAACAGAGGTAAAAAGAGGTGAAGTAACTTTCAGCAATGAGTAGTAGTATGGGATGTCAGATCCAGACAGTGTAGTTTGACAACATGACCAGTATGAATAAAAATCCATTCAAAATAAAAAGGAAATATTCACTTTAGAAACAAATAACTGAGGGAATAAGAGAATGTTAAGAATCAATAAAAGAATTTGAGCCTGGGTGTTTCCCTCTATACCTTCAAGGAGCTTAATTTTAAAACCTAAAGGGGGGGTGGATATGTGAACTGATGTCCATCGATGTCTTTGTGTATGTGTGTGTGAGGAATGGATTGTAGTAAGGAAAGGACAAACTCAATACTACCTGGATAAATCTATGATATATGTATGCTATTAATAAAACCATACCACATTGCCTATCATTAAATAAATTCATTCAACTCCCTTTAGATCTGCTTTATTTATTTTTTTGAGACAGAGCCTCACTCTGTTGCCCAGGCTAGAGTGCCGTAGCATCACCCTAGCTCACAGCAACCTCAAACTCCTGGGCCCAAGTGATCCTGCTGCATCAGCCTCCTGAGTAGCTGGGACTACAGGTGTGCATCACCATACCAGCTAAATTTTCTAATTTTTGTAGAGATAGGGTCTAGCTCTTGCTCAGGCTGGTCTTAAACTCCTGAACTCAAGCAATTCTCTTGCTTTGGCCTCCCAGAGTGGTAGGATCATAGGTGTGAGTCACAACGGCTGGCCCAGATCTGCTTTCTATCTTCATAATCATCTGGAAAATATAGGTCCGAGACTCAAACCCACTGATCAATCTTAACACCACACAGAGACAACCAAGTAGCATGTTCCACAGAAAGTACACAGTACCTTTTATGATATATAGTTGCCAAAAATTCAACTTGAATCTGATTAATCCTCCTGATATGACTATCAGTTTACAGAAACTAAGGGGGACATTGAACATGTTAAAATGACATAATGAAGATATAATCAGAAAAATCCATAATATGGCAAACTCTATTGGACAAATGACCCAGGTTCTTCAACAAATAAAATGGAAGAAAAAACAAAAAAGGAAGAGTGATTAAAGATTAAAAAGATATTTAAGAGAAATATCAACCAAATTCAATGGATGAGACTTGTTTAGATGCTGATTTGAACAAACTTTTAAAAATAGTTATTAGACATTGGAGAAAATTTCATATTAAGAATTATTTTGTGATAGTCGTATTGTACTTATTTTTAACTCTGCTAAAAAATATATATTTTTTTACGAAAATATATTTTTAAGTATTTATGACTAAAATGATATTATGCTTGGAATTTGCTTCAAAATTATACAGTGGTGAGTGGGGGGAGTTGGTAGGGGTGTAGAAGAAACAAAATTGGCCACGTACTGATATAATTCTTTTTTTTTTTGTTTGTTTTTTTTTTTTTTTTTTGAGACAGAGTCTCACTCTGTTGCCCAGGCTAGAGTGAGTGCCGTGGCGTCAGCCTAGCTCACAACAACCTCAAACTTCTGAGCTCAAAGGATCCTCCTGTCTCAGCCTCCCGAGTAGCTGGGACTACAGGCATGCGCCACCATGCCCGGCTAATTTTTTCTATATATATTTTTAGCTGTCCATATAATTTCTTTCTATTTTTAGTAGAGATGGGGTCTCGCTCTTGCTCAGGCTGGTCTCGAACTCCTGAGCTCAAACGATCCGCCCACCTCGGCCTCCCAGAGTGCTAGGATTACAGGCGTGAGCCACCGCGCCCGGCCTGATATAATTCTTGAAGTTAGATGAAGCATACACCAAATTCTAGTAAACTATTCTGTTTTTTCCTGTTTAAAATTTATGTTTAAATATTTAAAATATATATAGTCAGTATATATAAAATACATTTTGTATTATATGTACTATATGTACTATGTATAGTCAGCATCCATCCCACATAGAAGAGAACCAAACAAAAACATCAGTAAATAAGAATAATGTCATGGGAACGTTGGGACGATGCAGCCTAGACCTGATCACCTGTTCATAGCCTCAAGGCACAGCAACGAGGGCTCTGGGTCCTTCTACACAAACCCTAACACAGTAAATGTAACACAACAGATGTTTACAAGAAAGGAGGGCTTCTTCCTTGTCCAAGGTGTTTAAGTCCCAATTCTGAGCTGGAGATCACTGGGGAGAAGGAGTCTCCAAGCAAAGGGCATAAACAAGTTGCATCTAGTTTCTAGTCAGGTTTCGTTCAATCCTTGGTATTTTAAAAAAAATTTCAACTAGATGCCAACATTCAAAATTTAGGAACAATAAAAATCTTCATTTTTTTTGCTTTTCTTTAACAATAAGGATATTTCCTAATACAGTGGTACCTCAGTGTCTGTGGTGGATTGATTCCAGGACCCCTCTTCCCCTGCAGATACCAAAATCCAGTGTGATGGCTTCCCAATTAGAAAAACCACACAAGTGCTTACTGAGGATGATGAAGACACCAGCCTGAGTGCTTTCCTAGGCTGGTTTTAGAAAAGTTGCCTTAGAGTAGGAACAAGACATATGGGTGAAAACCATCAGTGGGGCTGTACTTGTGGGTATAAATGAATCAGTCTTTGTTTCAAGACTTCCTTCTCTTATCTCTCAGAAATTCTGTGTGTGTGTGTGTGTATGTGTGTGTGTTGCGGGTGTGAGGGGAGTGGACAGACCTGTATGGATTCTGCGGTGAGCTTTCAGGTGAGAGCTTTTGGTGTACACTTTGCTGCATCCTGCAAAGTCACATTGGTGAATCCGTCTTCTCTTCAAGTCAAGTGACTCTTCTCCCTGCATTTGAGCCATTGTTGTTGATCTAAGCAAAGAAATAGAGATAAAGCCAAAGAGTGACTTTAAAGTGGAGGCCAAATAAATGGACTTAAATACAGTGGTGCCACTTCATATCTGGTTTTAATTTATGTTAATTTAATACTAGATCCCCAAGAGAAGAAATAATTGGAATAGTACAAACAATTCTCTCAAGTAGGTCATTCTGCTCAAAAGTACAGGTCCCTGAGAGAGCGTGGTGGGTGATAATCTTTCTTTGGGTGTTTGTGTTCTCAAACAGTATGAACATTTCACTTAAATAAATCTCATTCTTATGCTTAAAGAAATATGTTTTTCATACAACATGGTTGCTAAACATAAGCCAACTACTTCCAATTAATTCCAACACTGGAATACAAGGCTGTTTTAAACAGAGAGAAACAGTATACAACTATACTTTATGGGAAATTTGAAGATTTTTCAAGGGCAAAATTGATAATCTACAATTAGAACATTAACTCTACCATAATGTGCATGTACATGCACATGTGTGCACATAAATTCATATACCTTTAGGCATTTTACCTATATTTACCTATATTTTACCTATATTTTCTTGTCCTCAAATTCTTACTCTTGTGTCTGATAATTACATCCATCTCTATGTATGTGTACGTGCGTGTGTGTGTGTGCAAACACATGTGATGACCTGAAGTAAAGATAAAAGTACTCACTCTTGTTGTAGTCCCTGCAGACTCTGTAAGGCTGAGGATCCACTCTCAGTTGCACTCTCCTCACTGTCACTTGGAATTTCCAGTGGAGACATGGAGGTAGGGTCAACTTTCACTAAAAGCAAAGAAAGGGAGCAGTGTGGGCCAGAAATGTATGTGCCTCTGTAATCATTATCAGGATTCCCAGTTTGGCCCACATTGAGAAATGGAAGCAAGATAGAAAAATAAAGGAAGCAAAGATGGAATAAGAGTATTTGTATGGCAGGAAGAGAATAACATTTTAATTATTAGCATAGCAGGGAACAGAAATGCCTTTAAGGGAAGGGTGGTATGGAGCATTCTGTACCACTAGAATGTGAGTTTCTCTAGGATAGGGTCTAGATATGATTCATCTCTCTATCTCCAGCTCCCCAAACAGGGTCTGCTGAAAAGTTAATTTCAGAAGGAACAAAGGTCATTCTGTAACAAAGACACATGTACCCGAATGTTTATAGCAGCACAATTCACAATTGCAAAGATGTGGAAACAACCCAAATGCCCATCAATTCATGATTGGATTAGTAAACTGTGGTATATGTATACCATGGAGTATTATTCAGCTATAAGAAATAACAGAGATACGACATGTCTATGGTTCTCCTGGAGAGAGTTGGAACCCATTATAGTAAGTGAAGTAGCCCAAGAATGGAAAAACAAGCATCACATGTACTCACCAGAAAATTGGTTTCCCTGATCATCACCTAAATTCACATCTGGGAATGATACCAATCGGATATCAGACTGAGGTGGGGGGTGGGGGAGGGGATGGGTGTACGCCTACATGATGAGTGCGTTGCGCACCATCTGGGGAATGGTCACGCTTGAAGGTGCTGACTCGGGGAGGGGGGGGATGTGAGGAGGGGATGGGTATATACCTACATGATGAGTGCAATGCGCACTGTCTGGGGAACAGACACGCCTGGAGCCTTGACTTGGGGGCACAGGCGGTACATGGGCAACGTATGTAACCTGAACTTTTGTATCCCCAATAATAAGCTGAAATAAAAAAAAAAACAAAAGTTAATTTCAACGTGTATTTGTTAAATAGAACTTTCTGCATAGTTCTCTAGCTGTCCTAAGATCAATTCCTAGGATTACTCCAGAAGTGAGAATATCTCCCTTAGTTTTTATGCCCCTAAATGGAAATAAGTCAATGAGATGAAACATGTACCTAGCACCTAATAGGTGCTTGATAACGTGTCCCTCTCTTTCCACCTATGTTGGGAGAAGCCTTCAAATGATGTTTCTAATTTATAACAAAGCTCAATCAGGTGGTCAGCAGTTTTCAAGATCCAGTTAAAGCTTCAAAATTTCTATATAGAAAAAACTTAAGGGTGCCAATAAGGTGAGGGGGAGTATTTGGATAGTGCAGTTGTCTCTACACTTTGTGTATCATTCACTAGAAATTTTTAAGCATGCATTTTGATGTGTGCATGTGTATGACATAAGTGTACTAGTATCCTACAATTTTGTGTTCATTATGCAAAAACAAACAAAAGTAGCATGTCACCTCATTCCAGTTAGAGTGGCTATTATCATAAAGAAAAAAGATAACAAGTGTTGGCAAGGATGTGGAGAAAAGGGAACTCTTATTTATACACTGTTGCTGGGAATGTAAATTAGTACAGCCATTATGGAAAACAGTATGAAGGTTCCTCAAAACATTAAATATAGAACTACCATTATGATCCAGCAATCCCCCACCTGGGTATATATCCAGAGGAAATAAAATCAGTATGTTAAAAAGATATCTACATCCCTATGTTTATTGCAGCGATATTCACAATAGACAAGATATGGAATCAACCTAAGTATCCATCAAAGGATGGATGGATAGAGAATATATGGTATATATACACAATGGAAGACTCTAGAACAAGACCCATAATGAATAGTAAGATTGAATTAGCAATAAAAAAATCTCCCAACAAAAGCAAAGCTCAGGACCAGCTGGACTCATAGCCAAATTCTAACAGATGTACAAAAAAAGAACCAGTACCAATTCTACTGAAATATTTCCAAAATATTGAGCAGGTGGGAATCCTGTCTGGTTCATTCTACAAAGCCAGTATCATGCTGATACCAAAGTCAGAAAAGGACACAACAACAACAACAAAAAAACTAGAAACCAATATCTCTGATGAACATAAATACAAAAGCCCTCTACAAAATACTAGAAAACCAAATCCAACAGCACATCAAAAAGATAATGCATCCCAATCAAGTGAGTTTTATACCAGGGATGCAAGCATGGTTCAACGTATCCAAGTCGATAAATGTGATGTACCACATAAACAGAATTAAAAACAAAAACCATATGAACATTTCAATAGATGCAGAAAAAACATTCAATAAAATCCAGCATCCCTTCATGATAAAACTCTCAACAAACTAGAAATAGAAGGAACATACCTCAAAATAATAAAAGTTATATATGACAAACCCACAGCCAACATCATACTGAATGGGGAAAAGTTGAAAGCATTCCCCCTAAGAACTGGAAAAAGACAAGGAGGCCCACTGTCATTACTTCTATTCAACATAGTACTGGAAGTCCTAGCCAGAGCAATCAGGCAAGTGAAAGAAATAAAGGGCATCCAAACTGGAAAATGGGAAATCAAATTACCTCTGTTTCCTGATGATATCTTATACTTAGAAAACCTTAAGGGCTTCTCCAAAAGTCTCCTATATTTGATCAACGAATTAAGTAAAGTCTCATGATATAAAATCAGTATACCAATCAGTAGTATTCTTATACACCAATAAGGACCAAGCTGAGAACCAAATCAAGAACCTAATCCCATTTATAATAGCTGCAACAAAAACAAAAAAGGTATTAATAAAAAGCTTCTGCATGGTGAAAGAAATAACCCACAGAGTAAAGAGACAACCTACAGAATGGGAGAAAATAATTGCAAACTATATAAAATGGAATATTATCCTGCCATGGAAAAGAACTAAATCCTGCCATTTGTGACAAAATCCAGAGGACATTATACTAAGTGAAATAAGCCAGGTATAAGAAGACATGGGCTGGGCGTGGTACCTAGGCTCAGCAAGAGCGAGACCCCATCTCTTAAAAAAAAAAGGCAAATACCACATTATCTCATTCATATGTGGAATCTAAAAAGTTGATCTCATAAAAGTATAGAGTAGAATGGTGGTTACCAGAAGTTGGGGTGGTTGGGGGGATGGTGTATGAGGAAATGTTGGTCAAAGGACACATAATTACTATTAGGAAGAATAAATTTCAAGAGATCTATTATACAGCGAGGTGACTATAGTTAATGATGATATATTTTATTTATAAAAATGTGAAGAGTGGATATTAAGTGCTCTCACCATAAAAATGATAATTATGTGAGGAATTCATTTATTAATTAGCTAGATTTAACCATTTTACAATGTATATATACTTCAAAATATGTTGTACATGATAAAACATACAATGTTATCTGTCAATTTTTTAAAAAGGGTAAGAAAATGTAAATTTTGATACTTCTTACCTTCCAACTGTTTTGTGTGCTCCACCTAAGGTTTAGTAAGCACCCCATTTTGGAGACCAATGAGATAATGTTCTTAGCATGAAACTACAATGAATGCTTTTAAAATTTATTCTGCTTGCTTAGAGTGGTTCTGCTGAACTGATGGATATTATGGGGTGTAGATTCAAAGCTCCTTCAAATCATCCCTTGTTGCCACCACCACCTTGATCTCAGCAAACTCTCACACAGGGAATTTTATTTCCTTTTTTGTTTGTTCATTTTTGTTTGTTTGTTTAGCTTTTCCTTCCTACATGGGAATTGACATTATATCTCAAAAATAAGATCATTATGAACACTTACCATTACTAAAATTAACCACTAGTCAATGATGATATTTTTATTCAAAAAACAACTGGAGAGTCTCAGCAACTTGATGCGTAGTGTGTTGTTTTTTGGCCTCCTACATTTAGTAGAGGGCATCAAATTTCAAAGGTAGAGACTCTTAGAAAATTCTTTTTTATACTGAGCTGAAATCTGTTTCCTACTCATTTCCACCATCTTTCATTTTTAACTCATGCTAAACATTATCAGCTCCTCATTTGACATGAGTTTGAATACTCTCACCATCCTGGTCTCTCTCTTTTGATTATGCTCCAATTCCTCAATGTCCTTCCTAAGGCACAACACCCAAAACTGATTGTAATACTACAGATGCAGGGAAGCTAAATACCTTGAACTATTGCAGAGGCCATATAATTTTCTTTGATCATTCCTGATTACAAACTAAAGTAGATATACCTCGAGGAAGGGAAGTAGGTGGTTGGAACATAGTGGTGGAAGAGAGACTTAATTTATACCTTTCTGAATTCTAAACTTATTTTTAAAATTAAATGAAAAGGAAGATTACAGCATATGAATTCTCTCCTTGACAAATTTTCAAGTTCATTTGCTCATCAAATTATTTGTTGCAGGACAACTGCTATCTAGCACTATGTTAGGTTCTCTGGAGAGGCACACATTAAAAAATATTAATAAGATAGAGTCTTATTCTTGAGGAATTTAGACTTCAGTTGTGTATAATGCCCATACACTTCTGATAAAGGCAAATTAAAAAGTAAAACAGAGGGTGATAGACTCCAAATGAGAAAGAACACAGGAAAGATGGCAATATTTCAAAGAAGACCATTATTTTGTAGGAAAGAGAAAAGCAAAAATGTTGGGAGAAGCAGGAGGTACAATTGGCTAAGCGTGGTAGGGATAGAAGCATTCTCAACTTTTCCACAAAAGCACTCCTTAATGGCATAGAAAAATAAATACTTTCATTTGGAAAGTCCTATGGTAAATGTTTTTAGTAAGCTTAAACCATTTTTGAAGTTTACGTTTTATCTTAAAAAGTTATTCAAATTTTGCATTTTGCTCTATAACAATCATATTTTAAATATAAAATGCTTTAAATTATTTACTATCAAATAATATAGAGGTTCAAGGAAGATGGATAATATTTCACTGAAGGATATACATACCCATTTGAGAAGCCTGGTCTAAGCAATAGAGAGTCATTGTAATTTCTTAAGCATTAAAGAGACATGATAAAAACAATGTTTATGAAAGATTAATCTTGAAGCAGTATGCAAGAATAATTGGAGGAGGTAAAAAGAGACAGGAGATAGGATGATGCAAAAAAGTAATAGATGGAGGAAGATGAAGCCCAGGAAAGGGGCAATATTGATGCTCACCTGATCCAGCATTTTTGCCATCTCCTCCAATGAGTGGGACTGTAATGGCTGCAGGGCCCCCTTCTGCAGGCAAGGTAGTATACACCATGGGCAGAGACTGCACCACCACAGGGATGGTTTTCAGGCCACCCATCTTATTTGCCAGACTGACTGAGGGGATAGTGTGAATCACATGTAAGATCTGCTGGCCACCAGTGCCCTGAGAGGAGGTCAGGATAGAGCCTGGAGTCAGAACGGTAGGGATGTTTGCTGAAGGGCTTGTATCAGATGTTGAAGTGGACACAACAAGGGTCTGGGGAGCAGACTGTGGCTTGGTAGGATGTACTGGAGCTTGCAGCATGCTAGCAGGCTGGAGAGGAGCCTTGGGCTTGTGAAAGGAGAGGTCGACAGGTTCCACTTGGGGCAAGCTAATATCATTAGCCAGAAGTTCTTCTGGTGGCTCAATCTTGATGTCATTAAACAGTGCTGGGTTCTCCATGGGGTTGGCACCCAGGAGTGATGGAGATGTCATGTTATTTCTGTCTGCTGTCTCACTGGGATCCCTGATTTGAACAGGGTCAGTGACCTAAAATAAATAAATAAACAAATGAGAGATGCAAAACAGTCAATGTTAGTACCTTTGAAGAGACATGTGAGCGATGAAAGAAAAGAATCTCTAGTCTCTTCTTGTGGAAAGAATACATGATGTTGGGAGAAATAAGGAGGAAAAGCTAGGCAAACTTTACTGAGCACCAGTAAGTACCAAGTACTGTATCAGGTAATTGATAAAAATCATTGTATTTAATCTTCACAATCATCCTGCAATATTAAAGTCAACACTTTCTGAGTATCTGCTATGAGCCCAGAGGGAGCACACATAAATAAGGTATAGTTAAGAAGTTCATACTAACATACTAACTATAATGATAGAATAATGTGAGTAGCTTACAAGTCATACCATAATAGGATATGTATTAGACATACAAGCAAGGTGTTTCAGAAAAAGAAAAGGGAATGATTCATTCTGTCTAGACAGGGAAAGCTATAAGGAGGAAGTGATATTTTAGATGAGTGTTAGAGACTTAGTAGGAATTCTCTAGGCAGATAAGAGGTACGAAAGATATTCCTGTCTGCAGAGACATAACAGACAATATACTTAGGGAATAATGATGCAGTACAGTTAATTATATTATATACAAAGTTGAAGTGTGTAATTTTTAAATTGTGGGATATTTTAAAAATACTAATAAATGATCACTTTATATGTAATACATAAAATAATGTAAAGCCCCAACCTAATTAAAAACTTTCTAAGAATTCCATGAATTAAAAGGTCAAGGATATTATGAACTGTGTATGCCGTTGCCAAACACCAGTCTGGATCTTGAAGATAGCCTTGGAGATGGTGGTGCTACTTTAGCCAGTAAACAAAACAAGCCTCCATTCTCTATCAGCATCATATTTGAGTTATGGGAGTTTTAAATTATGAGAGATGTTCAGCAATGCATCCTTTATATGAAATATAACCATCCTTTAGCTTTGTATATTTGGAAGATGAGGAAAAGGTGGAATTCAAGGAAAGGCTGGGTGATAGAAGATAATTGTTTGGAGAAGAGTGACAAGGGCAGAACTATTTCCATGAGATTTGACTAGCTTCTTAATGAAGGTAGATTGAAAGGGGAATAAGACTGGATTCAAAAAGACTAGAAAGAAGGATGTAGAAAAATCTTGGTGAGACATTTGAAGAAATTTGAATATTGACTGGATATTGGATGATACTAAGGAAATATTGTCAACTTTAAGGTGTGATAATATTATGGTTATGATTTTAAAAATTTAGGTGAGAGATAATAATGGCCTAAACTCAGAGTGTGATGAGGAACAAGGAGAGGCAGCATCCTCCTGCCCTAACTTTGTCTGTAAAATCCTTAGAGCATGCCTGGTGGGAATGAGTAAAGGCACCAAAAAAGCATCCATGCTTTATCTCCAGAATTTAGCCATACTGGCATCTGCGTTTTCCCTATTCTATGCTGTGACACTCTTGGTTCCTTGATTTGCAAGCCCCCATCTCAACTCAGGCCTTGTTTGTGGTCCAAACATTGCTTGAATCTGCTCCTCTAGGACATGATTTCTATGATTTGTCCCACTGTTTCACATACTTCTAGTATAATTCATCCTCATGAGTGGATTTAACCCATTTAGAAAAGGGTGGTAATAGAATCCTGTTGACAGTTTGATGACAGGGTGGTGGTGGGCAGAGAGTAGAAGAGTAGGGAGAGGATGTTGTCAAGAATGGCTCTGCTGAACATAAAAATCCCTTGTTACCTGAATCCCCCAGATCAATTTAAGCTCTTAGTTTTCTAACATTTCCCACTTGTCTCTTCACATGACTAGCTCCATTCCCAGATTATAAAGGCATAATCCAAGGAATCTTCCATGGAAAAGTAGGAATGGGATCTCTTTCCATAGTTCCTCTAACATTGCTGTCAATAACATTGAGAAAGAGTTATAATAGAAAGCATAAGATTTGGTGTAATATCATTTTCTATAAGAATTAGATTGTGAGTGCAGATGTGTAAATAGATACAATCTGCCAATAAACATTAAGGAAGGATCTAGCTAATTTTTAGGGACTTTCTGGACTTTGTGCTTTAGGCTCAGAAACCTAAAAAACCTGAAGCTCTGAATCCTAAATATAAAATGGAGACTACTTTGGTAATCTTACTCTCTTTTGCCAAACAAAGACTATTTCCAAGATGCTTAGTGCTGCTTATGATGTGTTTAGCTTGTACTTGGTCTATAGTTATTCATTTTATCGAAAAACATATTATTCAAGAATATCCAAAATGGAAACTGAGTGATGAAAGTCTAGAAACAGAAGAACTTATTTTTTTAGTGCCTTGATGAGATATGATGTTACAGGGCCCTATTCCAAAAAGCCATCATGATTTGTGCTTTTGTAGACTAAGCCTATCTTGTGGTTTGCTAGTTCTTAACCAAAACCCTGCCCGCAGCAGAACTTACTCCTGTCCTGCCATTATCATAAGGCTTTGAAAGAAGTGTTGGAAGGCCAGTTGTTTGGGTTTTAGTGTTTTAGTAGTAACTTCGTCAAAGCATAATCACATATTTCCTTCTGTACGTATCACTTTCAAGTGTGCCTGTTATATCTAAGTGAATCTAGCCTCCAGCAAGTATTTTCTGGGTGTGAATGCTGTCTTCCTCAAAAAAACAGACTATACTTGAAAGCAACCCTCAAGGTTGATCTTACCGTTCTGTGCTTTGTGGCCTGAAGATAAGCATTACATATCTACTTATTAGGGTGAATAATTTTTGTTTGTGTGCACTGAGTATTCTCTTTTCAATATGGTCAAAATAATTTTAATAAGAATCCCGATATACAGTCTAATCTATACTATATTTTGAATATAACTATCCCTATGGTTTAAAAACAACCACACTCTATCTGCTTTGCCTTCTCTTTCTAAATAGCATATTATACTTGAAGGTTCTGAAGAAGACATAATATAAGAAGTGACTGAGTTTTCAGCCCTCGAATTTTAGTAATTTTAAGAATTCTCACCAAGATGACTCAGCATGGCTCCCTGTTTCACTCTTCATTGAATGTAACACAACAGCTTTGAAAGCTCATCTGAGGATTGATTTAAAGCTCTGCTATCAGAATTTTCTGTTTAAGCCATCTTTTTTCATCTTTAACATTGTGTGCTGGCTTCTATTTTTAAGCGTTTTTTAGTCAATCACTATCACTCTTCAAAGAAAGAGAATAGCTACTTTCCCCATTTGCTATTTTAAAACTTGAGGTTGAATTCTAGGATTTTTGAGTCTATGAAAAAAGTTGTACATGAAAAAAATTAAGAAATGTGGGAGTGGTTTGGGGAGAAGATTTAATTTCCACAACCGTCTTCCTTAAATGCCCAGAATCCCAATCAGATTTCCTTAAGTCAATTTGAGTGACAAGAAAAATATAAAGTTCTTTATTGATGTATTACTGTAGCTGAGACTTTCCCTAGGATCCTAACTAAGATCCCATTCCCCTTGTGCTAGGAAAAAAACCCAGAGAAGAGGTGGTCAATTTCACAAATATTTAAGCTTTTGAACATTTGACGAAGATAGGTAGAGAAGTCCTAGGTGGTGAAGGGTCAGAGGAATCAGCTGTTAAAATCAAAGTTCCTACTTTTCATTTATTTGAAACAATTCTGATGTGAGCTTGAAAGTGGGAAGGCAAGACTAGAAAGAAAACAGAAGAATAAAACACTCCAGACAGCACAGTAGGTAGAAAGAAGAGGAAGGAGGCTGTTACAGCAACAAGATAAAGCCCAGGCTCCTCCCAAAGAGAAATAGGAAAGCTGTTTTTGTAAACAGGTCCCTTCTATTATAGTTTTGCTCTGGGTTTAGACTAATCATTTTTATGCCTGGGTGCACATGTGTGCACATATGCATACATATTGTGCATATTAATTGTTTAGGTTAAAAAGTCAGTTTAACCCTCTGAAACTCTAGTACTTCTCCAATAAGAACATCATGTGTTTGGGCATTAGAGAAAAGGAGAGGTGGATGGAAATGGCTATTAGAAAGCTGGACTTAATCTAAACCTAGAGGAATTTCAATCTTATATCCCCACCATCTCAATAGCATCAGGAAAGGGAGCACTGTAGGACATTAGAATTCATCAATTTGCACAAACAAATGAACTAGGCAATCTTAAGAGACTAGGATAGTAGCAGCCACATCCAGACAAAATGAGATCAAAAATGTACATATTTATGTATATTTGTATAAGTGTGCATATATTCATTCACTAAGTATTTGCTTAGTACCTTGCATGGAAATATACAAATATTAGTACCTAGCATGAAACTGTAGAAAATATGAAAAATACTAAGATAAAATCGTTTTTCTTTCTCAAAACATCTAACATTATTTTTGGGTGATACATGGATAAAGCTACTTTAATAGTTACATATTTATTTTATTGCATATTAGAAAAAACATATAACACATTTTAGTACGCTAGATGGTGGCCCCTCAAAAGATTTGTGCACAATTTAATCCTCAGAATCTATGAATGTTACCTTATTTGGGAAAAAGATCTTTGCAGATATAATTAAGGATCTTGAGGAAATCATCCTGGATTATCTGGATGGACCCTAAATTCAATGACAAGTGTTGTTATAAGTGACATACAGAGGAGCGGCACACAGAAACACAGAAAAGAAGGTGATGCAAAGATGCAGGCTGACATGGGAGTGATGGGGCCACAAGCCAAGGAACACCCACATGCACCAGAAGTTGGAAGAGACAAGGAACAAATTCTCTCCTAAAGCCTTTGGAAGGAGTACAACACTTAAAAACACCTTGATTTTGGACTTCTGGCCTCCAGAACTGTGAGAGAATGAATTTCCATTGTCTTAAGCCACCCAGTTTGTGGTAATTTGTTGCAGCAGTCCTGGGAAACTAATACCTCACATCAAACCCGGGATTCTCCAGATTACTTAGGACAAAACTAATGTATTAATAGGTATTTTTGTTTATTTATTTATTAACTTAGCTGATCTATAAAAAGTAAATCAGTAATAATTATGGCAAGGATGTGATGAAAATTGTGAAGGTGGTAAATAAATAATTGAAGTTTGAGAGACAAAAAATGTCACTGAAAAGACAAGAGATATTTACATGAAGCAGTTGACAATAGGGAACAGGTAATGAGCAGAGCCACATGAATGATGGATACAGATAATTTAGTGTTCCAGAAGCATGAGTTCACTAGAAATTTATGAAAGTTGGGACTGTCAATGAACATTTTATGGAAGAGATGGAATTGGAATTTGGGCACCAAGGAAAGTTGGGGTTTGGTGAGTTAGGCTGATCAAGGCACAGTCTAGGCAGAAAAAATAGTGTGGGCAAAGATGGCACAGAGAACCTATTAGAAATGTATCAGCCAATTAGATAGTATTATTCATTTTCTTGAGTGTGACAGTATTGATGTAGTTATGTAGGAGAATGGCATTATTTGTAGGTGATACATGATAAATTATTTAGGAATGAAGTTTCTTGATGCAATTTACCTTCAACAGTAAGAAAATGAGAGAGAGAAAGAGAGAGAGAGAATGAGACTATGTGAAAATATGTACCAAAATGTTAACATGATTAAATGAGGGGAGGGGAGACATGTATGATACAAGAACCCTAAAGCTGCTCATACATTTTGACCAAGAAATCTCACTTCTGGCCAGGCACAGTGGCTCATGCCTGTAACCCTAGCACTTTGGGAGGCTGAGGCAAGAGAGTCACTTGAGCCCAGGAGTTCTAGACCAGTCTGGGCAATATAGTGAGACCCTGTCTCTACAAAAAAATAGAAAAATTAGCTGGGCATGGTGGCCCACACCTGTAGTCCCAGCTACTCAGGAAGCCAAGGCAGGAGGATCGCTTGAGCCCAGGAGTTTGAGGTTCCACTGAGCTATGATGACACCACTGTACTCTAGCCTGGGCAACAGAGCGAGACCCTGTTTCTAAAAAGAAAAAGAAATAAGAGAAAAGAAATTCCACTTCTAGGAAATAATCAGAAACCAGAAAAAAGGAAAGGGCAGGTGGTATGTTGATATAGAAATTCTGAAGAGAGAGAGAGTAGCATGTGTGCCGAGCTATACAGCCACCCACTAATCCTAACTGGTAACATAAACAAATCACATGAGGAACCCAATTAAGAGGCTTCTGCCAACTGGGATGATGCCAGTATTGTGTGGTCATAGAACACAAACTCCCAGCCTTTGTTCTCTGAGGCATGGCCAGTGTTCTGTGGTAATGTACCACAAGCAACCTAGGTATGCTGAAAGAAGACACCCTGGAAATATCAAGAAACAAACAAAAAAAAGTGCTTAGATCACCTACTATCCAGACTTTTTTACACATTGAACCAATTTCAAGGTGCTTTCAAATTCTGGAACTTCAGTATATTTAAATAATGCATGGAAAAACATTTCTAGAATTATAGTTAGGTGCACTGAAATTTCAAAACAAGGTAGCTATGCATGCTTCACAACATGTCACTGAGTATTTTACGAGTACAATAGATTTTTATCTAACATTACTTATATTCAGCTTCCTCTTGGTATTAACTATGACTAAGCTATAGCAACCAGCAGATGTTTTGCAACAATTAGCAAGTTTTGATGTGATAATAGTTCCTAAATAGCAACAGCTACCAGTAAGGTAAACAAGGCATTAAGTTGGGTTTAGTATCATGAAAACAGTACAAAGGAGTCTCATCCATATGCCTATGTAACTTAAACAAATTCAACTATACACCATGGGCCAAACATTTAATGACTGAAAAAAATTAAAAAGTGATCCATAAATGTAACCAAGATACTTCATCTGGTGACTTAGGTAAAGAAAAGATAAGTATTACATATATAAAATTGCATATTCAACTCTATAGACAATTTAAGGGATTTTCAAGGGTAATTTTGACTGCATTTGGCTTTTATTTATGCAATGATTATAGAACTCAACCCTGAACAAGATGGGACTTCAACATCTAGCACAGAGTGCTTGGCTGTAAAAGAAAGATAATCTGTTTTGAACCCTTGTTCTTGGAGTGTCCAAGGCCAGTTTTCTTTTCTGTAAATTGGGAACACTGAGAATAGTGATGGTTAATTTTATGTGACAACTTGGCTGGGCTACAGTGCCCAGATATTTGGTCAAACATTATTCTGGATGTTTCTGTAAAGGTATATTTCTGGATGAGACTAACATTTAAAACACTGGACATTGAATAAAGCACATTATCCTCCATAATGTGGGTGGGCTTCATCCAATCACTTGAAGGCCTTATGAAAACAAAAACTGACCTGCTCAGAGCAAGATGGAATTCTGCCAGCATTCTGTTTTTGGACTCGAACTGCAACTCCCCCGAGGCTCCATCCAGCCTGAGTACCCTATCTGGTTTTGAACTGGCCATGCTTCCACAATAACATGAGCAAATCTCTCTCTCTCTCTTTCTCTCTCTCTCTTTATATATACACACACATGCACACACACATACACACAAATACACATACATATATATTTAAATATCTCTCATGTATCTATATAAACTCATCTATAGATAAGATGATTTTACATATAATAGTGCATAGTGCAATGCATCACTCACATGTAAAATCATTTGCATCTACATACATGTAAATCTCTGTGTGTGTGTGTGTGTGTGTGTGTGTGTATATATCATCATTTGTAAATAAAAGAGATTGTACTAGTTTGCAGTCCAACCAACAGTGTATGAGTCTTCCTGTCTCTACACATATACACCAACATTTATTGTTTTGGGACTTTTTGATAAAGCCATTCTCACTGGAGTTAAGTGATATCTCATTGTGGTTTTGCTTTGCATTTCCCTGATGATTAGAGATGTTGAGCTTTTTTCATGTGTTTGTTAGCCGTTAGTCTATCTTCTTTTGAAAAGTTTCTGTTCATGTCTTTTGCTCACTTTTTAATGGGTTTGTTTGATTTTTTCTTGTTGATTTGCTTGAGTTCTTTATAGATTCTGGTTATCAGCCCTTTATCGGATGTATAGCATGCAAATACTTTCTCTCATTCTATAGGTTGTCTATTTGCTCTACTGATTGTTTCCTTGGCTGTACAGAAGCTTTTTAATGTAATCAGGTATAACCTCTATGGAAAGTAGTATGGAGACACCTCAAAAAACTAAAAGTAGAACTACCATTTGATCCAGCCATCCCACTACTGGGCATTTACCCAAAGGAAAGAAAATTAATTCCATTAAAAAGACACCTGCACTCAAATGTTTATAGCAGCACAATTCACAATGGCAAAGATGTAGAAATCAATACATGAGTGGATTAATAAAATGTGGTATATGTATACTATGGAGTACTACTTCGCCATAAAAATGGTGAACTAATACCTCTTGTATTAACTTGGATGGAATTGGAGACCGTTCTTCTAAGTGAAGCATCACAAGAATGGGAAAACAAACACCACATGTAATCACCATTAAATTGGAACTAATATATCAACACTTATGTGCATATATGGAAATAACATTCATTGGAAATCCAGCAGGTGGTAGGGGAGAGGAGGGGATGGGTAAACTCACACCTAATGGGTACAATGCACATTATCTGGGTGATGGACACACTCATAACTTTGACTCAAATAGTACAAAAGCAATTTAGGTAACCAAAATGTTTGTACCCCTGTAATATTCTGAAATAATATATATATATATTTTAAAAAACAATATAATTTATCAGAAATTTATCCCAATGTTGTTGTAGCCTATAAAATACTCTTAATAGCTCTAAGTAAGGGTTGGATCAGCAGAAGAATGCTTCTCAAAATTAAAGAATATTTTAAGAATTTTTAAAAAGGAAAGGAATGCAAGTTTTAGAATCAGAAACAATTGAGCTTGAATTCTAGGCTGTATATCATTTGTGCCTGTTACTTAAATTGTTGGAGCATCAGTTTCTTTACCTGTCATGGGGATTATAATGTCTTCCTCACAATCTTGCTCATTTTTTAAGTCATTAACCCATTCAAAAATATTTATTCCAGTGGCTATTAGGAAGCAGTCTGCATCTGGCATTTGGGATACAGCTGTGACTGTATTGGACAAAGTCGCTATCTCATGGACTTCGGGGAGGGGCAGACAACAAATAAAAACCACATGAGAATTTGAGATAATGGTGAATGTTCTTACAAAAATAAAACAGAGCTATGTGGTAGATAGTGTCTGGGGCAGTAGTTTATACTGGGTGTGGCCTGGCATAGATGGGGTGTTATTGAGAAAACTACACAAGAGATATAAGTGAAGATGGGCTGTATGTTCCTTCAAAAAGATGACACATAATAAACATTTTTTTTTCCCCAGCATATAACATGGTGCTTGGTTCACAGCAGGTACTCAAGATATATTTTAAATGAATATGTGCCTGATCACTCTACCCAAAAAAGAGAGAGAAAGATATACACACACACACACACACACACACACATCCTATTGGTTCTATTTTCCTGGAGAATACTAATACACTGTTCAACAGGGTTACTGTGAAGATTAAATAAGACAATGTATTTAATCTTCATATACCTGAAATATGGAATAGTGCTAGATAAATGGTTGCTATTGTGTACCAAAAGTCTAATCTTGTCTCCATAGCCTTGTTCCTAGAAACTATATTTCTTTTAGGCCAGATCTACTCCCTAGTTAAATATGAAACCTCGGCATTCAGGTACTTTCTGGAAATCTACCTTCCTTCACTTCTCAGTCTCCAAACATGTTGATAGAAAAATGAACATCAACTCTGTAATGATTACCAGGTACTCAACACTATTATGGCCCAATATTAGTACTTCATTTTCCTGATAACTGACCTGTTTGAATACCTGCATTGAACCACCTTCTGAATTAAATTGGACCTCCAAGTTGTTTATGAGTTGATCCATATCTGGAAAAAAAAAATAAGGAATAGACAACTTTTAGAATAAAATCTAACCCACTATATGCATAAGTATGCCATTTACCCTTGTATATGTTCTATGAACATTGTCTTTTTTTGAATTTTTTTTTTATTTCAGAATATTACAGGAGTACAAATGTTTGGTTACATATATTGCCTTTGCCCCACCCGAGTCAGAGCTACAAGTGTGTCCCTCCCCCAGACGGTGTGCACTGCATCCGTTAAGTCTAAATATATTCATCCCCTCCTCCCCCCTCTCACCTGCCCAACACCTGATGAATGTTACTACTATATGCACACTTAAGTGTTGATCAATTAGTATCCATTTGATGGTGAGTACATGTGGTGCTTGTTTTTCCATTCTTGTGATATTTCACTTAGTAGAATGGGCTTCGGCTGTATCCAGGATAATACAAGAGGTGCTGTCTTTCAGGACTTACTAGATAATGAGAAATAATTGAAACATTCTGATTCATTCTACTCATCAAAATGGGCCTGTCTTGTCCTCAACAATATTAGCTGGCCCCTTCCCCCAAACTCTGCATGGAGGTGAATCTGTTTCTTCCAATCTTTCCAACCTGCTCTTCCTTCATAAGAATATAAGCATAGCTATGCAGTTTTCAGAATCTTCCCTTCCTGGTCTAGTTCTTGCTCTAAGGAGTTCCAAGCTGGCGTGTGCATACTCACCCCCAGTGAACAGGGGCAAATCTCTCTATAGAAGCAATTTATTTATCTACTCTCTTAAACCTACAAGCCAGGTAGGATTAATAAAAAGTCTCCTCTTTCCTCTTTAGATAGCTTTTCCTCCTATGAAAGGAGAGAATTGGTGGCCTCATGCAGCTGCTTTAAACCAACACAGTCATTCTTGCCAGAAGCACCTAGAAGTTTTCCTCTTCAACCAGATTTTCCTTGATCTACCTGTAGTCCAATCTCATTACAAAGGAAAACATAGGGTTAAGGAAGCTGAATCCACAGTTTATGACTTGATTGGTCAGATTTCAGATTATGCTAAGTGTCTCCAAGCCAATTACAGGTAGTTCTCTCACTTATGGCCTGGTTGCACTTCAAAAGGCAGCCCATAAATCAGTTAATTGTTTGGGATATCAGATACATTTACCTGTGGAAGTGTTCATTTTAAAGGTCACAATAGCTATCTATTTAAGACATAATGCAGTTAAAATAAAATAAATGCACACACAATTAGCAAGGATATAAAATTATAGCATAGCAACACAAAAAAGTAAAATATGAACCTAAAAACAATTCCTTTATTTATTGAATGTCAGTAATTGAAGGAACCATTTCTAATTAGAAGGCAGTAACACACAAGGAAACTTCTATGGGGATTATGAGGAAGACTTCTGAGCTATTATCAGAGTTTAGAGAATTTTGATGCTTTAAAGTATCTCTAATTTTATCTCAAAGCTCATGGCTTTTCTTTTCTTTGATCCAGGTATATGAGTAGAACTGTTCACATATACATCTATTCACTCACTAAATATTTATTGCATAATCACTGTGTCAGAGGTTGTACTAGGCACATTACTACTAGTTTGGGCTCTGGGCCAATCAGACGTGGAGAGTCAGCAAGTGTAGCAGAGAGCACTGACCTGGGAGTTAGATGCCCAGGTCACATCCTATAATCTTTGGCAAGGGCTTTTTCTTTATAAGCCTCAATCTGTCCATCTAGAATTAAAGGATTTCAAACTGTCCCTAAGGCTTCTATGGAGCCCCTGGGGGGTGGGGTTTGTTAAGTTTAGCTTAAAGCTGCCTCCCTACATATTTTAAGTTTGGCCTAAAGGTTTCTCTGTATATAGTGAACTGTAAACTAACTGAATGTATAAATAGACTGTAACCTACTCTTGCACCAATCACACGGTTTTGGCCAATCACAGGTAGCCAATTGTTCAAATATGGCAAATGTCAAGATGTGACCAATTCAGCTGTTTCTGTACCTCACTTCCATTTTCCACATGTCACTTTTCTTTTTTTGTCAATAAATATTATCCAACCATGTGGTAGTCCCAGAGTCACTCTGAACCTGTTCTGGTTCTGGGTCTGCCTGATTTGCAAATCATTCTTTGTTTAATTAAATTCTGTTAAATTTAATTTGTCTAAAGTTTTTCTCTTAGGTTTTCTTTTAGGTTAATGGAGGAAGTGTAGTGAGGAATAAGAACAGTAGAGGCCAGAACACACACAACTCTTATTTCCAATAGAATTTAAGCTCCTTGTGGGCAGATATTTTCATCTTTGTTTTTTCCCACTGATGTATGCCAAAGGCCTAGAATATTGCCTGTTGCATGGTAGGTGTTTAATGCATTTCTGAAGAGTTTTGATGATAGTGATAGAAAAAGACGAGTGAGGAAATGTGTTTTCTCAAGTACAGGAATTGAAAAAAGGTGGGAGAAAATGAAAGATAATTAGAGAGGTTATGTATGAGGGATATCTGAGGTGTAATTAACTATGAAGTAAGAGGTGGCAGAGAGGGCAGCTAAGCTTTCCCTGATTCCCAGGACAGGAAATGGAGATGTGATGGAAGAAAAAGAATGTTAGGTCAGGTAACTCTTGTATAGTCCACAGGGGGGCACCAAAAAGCCAGGAGAGCTTCCTCGCCTGCTGACAGAAAAATCTGTTGGAGAGTACGGAGAGGATTCAGTTCTCCCTCTTCATTCACAGCACCTTCAACTAGGCCTCATTATTTCTAGCCAGTACAACTTACAAGAACCATCTTATGTCTAGTCTTCTTTGATTCCTATGAATTAAAAGATAGCCGGGTTGAGGAAGCACAGTGACTTTGACAAACTATTTTAGCTTCTAAGAACCTCAGTTTCTTCACCTGCCAAGATAGGAGAAAATGGTATTGCCTTAATAGAGTTAATTAATGTGAGGATTCCATGTTAGTACAATCATATGCCACATAATAACAACATAGCCATTGTAGTGTCATAGTGCAATGCATCACTCACGTGGTGCAAACAAATGTATTACACTGCCAGTCGTATAAAATTCCAGCACATACAATTATGTGTAGTACATAATACTTGACAATAATAATAAATGACTGTTACTGGTTTATGTATTTACTATACTACACTTTTAGTGTTATTTTAGACTATATTCCTTCTACATATAAAAAAGTTAAGTGTAAAACAGCCTCAGGCAGGTCCTTTAGAAGGTAATTCCAGAAGGTATTGTGATCATAGGAGATGATAGCACTATGCCTGTTATTGCCCTTGAAGAACTTTTAGTGGGATAAGGCATGGAGGTAGAGAACAGTGATATTGATGATCTGACCCTGTGTAAGACTAGGCTGATGTGTGTTTGTGTCTTAGTTTTTTTTTATTTTTTAATTGATTAATTAATTAATTATTTTTTTGGACAGTCTCGCTCTGTCACTCGGGCTAGAGTGCCATGGCATCAGCCTAGCTCACAGCAGCCTCAAACTCCTGGGCTCAAGCCATCCTCCTGTCTCAGCCTCCTGAGTAGCTGGGACTATAGGTACCTGCTACCATGCCTGGCTAATTTTTTCTATTTTTAGTAGAGACAGGGTCTCACTCTTGCTCAGGATGGTCTCAAACTCCTGAGCTCAAGTGATCCTCCTGCCTCAGCCTCCCTCCCAGAGTGCTAGGATTACAGGCATGAGCCACTGTGCCCAGCCTGTGTCTTAGTTTTTAACACAAATGTTTAAAAAGTAAAAAAAAAAAAAGAATTAAAAATAGAAAAAAGCTTAAAAGATAAGGATATAAAGAAAGAAAATATTTTTGTACAGCTGTATAATGTTTGTGTTTAAAGTATTATTACTAAAAAGTCAAAAAGCTAAAAATATTAAAAGTTTATAAAGTAAAAAAATTTTAGTAAGGTAAGGTTAATTTATTATTGAAAAAGAAAAAAATTATAAATTTAATATAGCCTAAGTGTACAGTGATTATAAAGTCTACAGTAGTGTACAGTAATGTCCTAGGCCTTCACATTCACTCACTCACTCATCCAGAGCAACTTCTAGTCCTGCAAACTCCATTCATAGTAAGTGCCCTATACAGGTGTACCATTTTTTATCTTTTATACCATATTTTTACTGTATCTTTTCTATGTTTAGATACACAATTATTTACCATTGTGTTACAGTTGCCTACAGTATTCAATACAGTAACATGTTGCAAAGGTTCATAGCCTAGGAACAATAGGCTATACCATATAGCCTAGGTGTAGAGTAGGCTATATTATCTAGGTTTGTGTAAGTATACTCTCTTATGTTCATGCATGGACAAAATCATCTAAGGATGCATTTCTCAGAATGTATTCCTGTCATTAAGTGACACATGACTATATATGTAAATACACTTAATTCTTGACACAGAAAATGTTTTCTATTAGCCATTATTATAATCACCATCATTATTGATGGTCAGAATCTTCAGTTCTGGCCCAGAATAATTATCTCCTGAGTATCAAACAGGTCTTTTATACTCAATGAGTTCACAAACCTGCTCTACCTCATACATTTCCAATCTCAACTTGTAGCACCACTATTAATCCAGTCTATCAATCTAAAAACATGAGAGTCAGTCATTTTAACTTCTCTCTCTCCATCTTTAGTCAATTAGTTATCAGATGTAATAATTCTACTACAGATATATCTCTTAAACCTAGCCCTTTATCATCTCCCAGTCACTTCCCCTTCTAGGAAATACTTCACATTGCTATCAAAGTGTGCTAAAATGTGTGGCCTCTGGAGTGACCATCTAGGGTCAAATCCTGCCTCTGCAACTTCTTAACAATAAGATGTTGGGCTAGGTTTTTCCAGCCTCCTGTGTCTGTTTCCTCATCTGTGAAATGAGAATAATAACAGTACCAACTCATAGAGTTATTATGAGGATTTATGGAGTTACTAATTTTTTGCAACAGTATCTGGCACAAAGAAGCATTGTCTGTTTCCTTCACCACCAGGTGAGCCCTTCAATAGTTACCTAATCTTGTTCCTCTCTGTATCCCTATCTTTTAGCAGAATATCTCTACATACTACATACTGATGTCCAATGAATGAATGAATGAATGATCATGGGAATGACAAGGACTAGAGCCATATCCAGAACTATACCTGCCCATCTTCAAAAGCTTTAATAGTGGCTGGGCACCGGCGGTGCCTCACGCCTGTAATCATAGCACTCTGGGAGGCTGAGGCAGGAGGATCGCTTGAGCCCAGGAATTTGAGGTTGCTGTGAGCTAGGCTGATGCCACGGCACTCTAGCCCAGGAGACAAAGCAAGACTCTGTCTCAAAAAAAATTAATTAATTAATTAAAATTTTAAAAAAGCTTTAATAGCAACCATCAAGGAGTGTGAAAAATACTTCTCGCCCTTCCCATATCACAAATATGTTAGTCAAATGGCATAAGGGGGATTACTGAAGATTAGGAATGTCTCAGCAATTTCTGGTTAGTGCCCTCTCACCCAAAGAACAGCCAAATGGGATAGACATTAACTAATCCTTGTTAGAGGATTTAAATCCTGGTTTAAATGTTGGTAGGAGTGTGATTACAGGGAAAGCAGTTGGGAAGGTGTATAACCTTCTCTTTTAAATTTTTAAAAAATATTTAGCCAGGCAGAATGGAAAACTGAAGAAAATTAGGGCCCACAGAATGTCTTAAAGAAGGCTTAGTTTTCAGGGGAAAAAAAAAGGCAGGGGGTGGCTTTATGAGCCTATTGCTTTTCTCTAGAGTTGGAATCACTGCTCTAAGTGCCTAAGAGAGACCAAACAGCTGCACAGAAGCTGTCAGTGAGGAAAGTACTAAGGAAATACACAAAGAGGGTTCTAGTTTGTCCTAAGTCCTGAGCCACTGAGATGTGAATCACCCAGACAGGAGAATATCAGAAATGCGAATCACCTACTTGAGGTAATAACAATTATACTACTAGTATTGGCTCTTCAAGCTTTTGTGCCTGGGAGCTAGACTTTCTGGTCCTTCTCCTAAGGGCAGGGGTACTGGAGAAGGAAATAGAGAAGAAAAGAGGGAAGATTATTGAGCCCCATTTCCAGTTGGTTAATGTCACATATATGCAGGACATCACAAACCATATTCCAGAGACCATGACCATAGGAATTTGATAAAATTACGTAACTTTCGTCATGTTCCCAAGTTTATTTTGTACCCAGGTGGCATTTACTATAATGATCTGCTTGTTTTATGGAAGTTTGCAGTGCCTTCAAAGAACAGGAGCAGGTAGTTGGCTAATAAGAACACATCCCTGCCAGAAGATGCAAACCAAACCAAGCCAAACCAAACCAAAACAAAGCAAAAGAAAAAGAACACATCCCACCCTTTAGCCAACACTGAAAGGATAAAAGTATCTAAAGATGAAGTAAGAAGGTAGACTGTTCAAGAAGGAAGCAAAGCAGAGTCATTAGAGCCTAAAACTAAAAAGAAATCAGAGCATTGGGAATCCTGACACACAGGCCAAAGAAGGAACCTAGTGCCTTAATAGGATAGAGCATTTGGACAATGCAAATAATAATCCCTCACGTGTATCTACATAGCTTTACAGGAAGGAAAGCTTTCATAACATTCCCTTTTAGCAGATAATGAATTTGGAGGCCCAAGGTCACACAGTTTAAAATTGTTGGAATCAGAACTGAAACTTTTGTCCTGTGACTCAAATTACAGTGTTCCCTCACTACTTTCTAATACCTCAAATCTGGTATGTACCTTCTTTCTGAAAAGCCGTCTTCTAAAAGAAGAAGTTTAAGGACAATAAAACTAATCGCTTTGGAAGATCTTGAGCAGCTATCATTTGCTTTCAGCCTCTGACCTTTAAGAAATGCTAGAACTATTAAAAATGAAAATCAATGTTTTAGGGTTTTGAGATTATAGGTAGTTTTTAAAAACTGTTGTCTGTGTTTTTATTATTAGAGAAGAATAAAGAAGGACTAGAGTACACATGTATTTGCAGACTGTTTTACTGTATATCTTCCATGGGAATAGAGAGTAGTGTTGGGATGGGCCTTTGGGAAAACCTTCAGAATTAAGGTTACTCTGCAGCATGATATTAACAATGGAATGGTGGTAAAAGAACTATAATAGCCAACACTCACTGAATACTTACCGTGTGTCAGTACTGTTCTATTAAAAGAATACACACACACACACACACACACATATATATATAAGCTCATTTATTCCTCATAACCCTAGTAACAGGCACTATTATTTCCTCATTTTAAAAATGAGGAAACCGAGGCACAGAGAGATAAGTTAGCTTAAACTCAAATCACCCATCTAGCAAATAGCATAGAGGAGAACTGAACCTCAGCAATCTAGAGCTACAATGCAACAATAATGAAGTTATAATGCTTCTGGACCTGGGTGCCAGTGGTATCCCCCAACTTCTGCTTGAAGCAGATCTTGTAGCAGAGGGTAAATGTTTGCTAGAAACAAGCTACCTAATAAAGAGAGAATCTCCAATTTCTTCCATTTCCTCCAAATAGGCTCACACCTATCACCATAGGCACCACTGGAAAACCTAATCTCTAAGAGCTCCCAGTTGTGGCATTTCATTAGGCAGCTCTCTATTACTTTCTTATTCAGGAGTTTCAACACACACAAAAGCTAAAGGGTGCCTGAGGTACCTTGTCCAAATTACAGGAACCACCACCACAGCAAGTACTCAGAAGTGGCTCTAAAACAGGAAACCCCTGCAGTTTGCCTTCTCAGCTTACCTTGAATGAGATAAAAGGAAGTGGGGGCCAACTGGGATGCTAAAAAGAACAGGAATCTAAGAGGAGAGAACATATTACCACAAAAAGAAGTGAAAGCTGACAGCACATACCATGAGTGAATAACAGTGACAGAAAGACTGAAATTGAGTATTACGTTATTACTACGACAACCAGCTAAGCTTGATGTAGTGAAGTAGTGTGAGGTAATAAAAACATGAGGTGATCAGACCAGAGAAGAGCTTTATGACTTTGGGCAAGTCATTTGACCTTTCTATGCCTCCATTTTCTCATCTGCAAAATGGGGATACATCAGTCCAGCCCTGCTCCCTCATACAGTTGTCATGAAGACCAATCATGACAACACATGTAAAAATTCTTTATAAGATGTAAATGTAAAATCTCCATGTAAGTTTTTAGGGTTCCTTTTGTCAGAAAATCAAAAAAGTACATAAATAGCCACATTTTTAAGATCCAAACCATTTACAGTAACAATATCTTAGGATTTCTGACATATGTATGTCCATTCTCCCATAAGTTCATGTTCTACAATATCACTTACGTAGCCTCCAGTGCTTTCAGCCACTGCCCTCCCCTCATGTTAAGCCCCATTTACTTTTCCACAAAAAGAAAACAAATATGCATGGATGAAAAATCACCTTGGAATGTGCTAGAGATTAAGATCCCTCATTCTGGAAAAGGTGAAAGCTAAGAGGAATTATGATAAAAATCTATAACTGGTAACACAAGTGGAGTTGAGGCTCAATAAACTGTAGGCTTGAGTTTTAGTTGTAGTTAAATCACCAAATTGTTGGGTGGCCTTGGGCAAGTTACATCACTTAAGGTGAAAAGTAGAAATAACTCCTTCTCACTTACCTCACAGGCCCCTTCTGAGAATCAGTTGAAAGAACAGACTTAAAAGTATTATAGAAATATAACCACAGATATCTAGAACTAGTGCCCTTGCCCCAAATCCCCACTGAACAAGTACATTTATGTTTAAACAATAATTCATTTTACATACAAAACAGTGATAGAAATTATACTAAAAGTTCTATAGTTAAAGAAGGCAGAGTGAAACAATGGGAAAATAATTTAACTAGGATCTGGGAGACCTGGATTCTAGAAAAGGCTCCACTGTTATCTAGCAGTGTCATTTTGAGTAAACTACTTAGCCCTTTTCAGGCCCCATCCAGTTCATAACATTCTATGATATATGTTCTATGAAAAGGACATAGATAGAAAGTCCATAATAATTGTCTCAAATTTCTGCGAGACTGATGTCAAGATGGACAGCTAAATTCTCTACAAACCATTAGGTAAATTTGAGTCTCATTCCCACAGCATGTAAAGAAATATTATCAATAATTTCAAGTGCATACAAAAGTAGAGGCATGTACCTACTTCCAGCTTCAGTGATTTTCAGCTAATGGTAAATCTTATTTTATCTGTACCCCAACCTACCCCCATCTCAATGGATATTTTTAGGCAAATCGCAGATATCCTATCATTTCATTCCTATGGCATTTCTAATTACAGCATATTTAATCTTCACAATCACCCTGTAAGGTGGGTACTGCTGTTGATCTCATTATACCCAGGAGGAAATATGGGTTCACTGAGATTAAGTAATTCCAAAGTCACATAAACTGGTAAATTACTCAGCTGGGATTTGAATCCAGGTATGATGTCTGATACCAAAGTTCTTTTTCTCTTTTAAAATACTTGCTACTACACTGCACTTTGGAATAGTTTGCTAAAGTTGAAAATAATAATAATCGAGGTGTTTTTGCACCTTCACAGCAAACTCTACAATTGAACATTTACAAAGAGTATTAAAGTATTTCCAGTAATCATGACATTAATCATATTAATCAGACAAAACCTCTAGAAATCACAACTCCAGACTGGCACTGAGGCATCACTTTAGAAAAGGGAAAAAGGGACACAGTAGCAAAAACTCATTACTCTGCAACATCATGAAAATCTCATGTGATCCTCTTCATCACTTTATGCCATTATTTTATGCAACAGTCTCCTCCAACAAATTAAACATGGTGCCACCGTGGCAACCAAAAAGATTTTGTAGCAATACAATGGTCCTCATCCATGTTTAGCACAATAGGTGCTTAAGGGCAGAGACCTTGTGTATTGAATTAGCCTTTCCAGTCACTGTATAAGATACATGGCTCAGGAACACCAAGTCAAGGAGTCCTAGAAGAGTCTTGGGCCATCTCAGGTCATAGAACCCCAGAAGGTCAGATCAATGCAATGACCAATTCAACACTACACATCTATTCTAGGATCTAGCTACAAAAACAGAGAAGGTGCATTATTCTTCTTTTAGTACTACTCATTGTGTATATTTATCAGAATTAGCTTTAAAAACAAAAAAATTAATGGATTCACAGACAGCACATCCCCTCCCATTCTAACTGAAGATGAAAACTAGATCATTAAAAGTACAGGAAGAAACAAAAGAGCTGGGATAACTCACTTTAAATAATAAAAGTTAAATATATATTGAGGATTGTGAAGATCTTTCTGAGGATATTATATCTTATTTGTGAGTTTGTATGTCAAAGAAAATGAGAAATAGAAGAGAAACGCAGAAAAAATGAAAGAAACTCTAGAGAAATAAAGGATCATTTTTTTTAATGGAGCTAGATTAAGGAATTTGGATGGTTACATTCAGCAAAAAGGGGTCAGGGGAAAAGAAAGGTGGCCTGATAATTGTCTTCAAAGGCACATGTTAGGTATTTGGAGAAAGCAGAACTGCTGTATTACTTATTGGAGATCATGGTCAACTTAAAGAGGAACTTTCTGATGATAATCAAGTCTTTAAAGAGGACCTTCTTAACAGCCAACTCTACAGTAGACACTATGTGTGTTTGTGGCAGGGAAGGGGATAGATTATACCAGACAGAAGAAAACAAAGTTCTTGGTCTCTGATCTCTACTCTCAGTGAATTTGCAGTCTAGGTTAAATAGAGAAAACTGGCAGCCCACTACAGATGCTAGCCTGGATCTCACAGTGATGTTAAAAATTAAAATAGAATTAGCTAGCTACATTTCAAAAGCATGAGATTTCATATTTTTTTCAAACAAATTCTATGTATTGCTTTTATGAAAAAGTTGGGAGATCTTACAACCGGAGTCTACGTTGGCACAAGAGAAAAAATAGCTGGAGATGATCAGTGGCTGTCTCCTTTAGAAAGGATATACTTCTTTCATTTTACTGAGCCCTGAAGAGATTTCAGTTTGAGAGCCCAGGTCTATGTGGTGAGATAAAACTATGCATAAAACAATAGCAATAAAACATTATAACATAATAGATGCTGCAATACTGAATTATGAATTGAAGATATGAACACTAATTAGGAGAGGAAGAGATTACTAAGAACAGAATAGTCAGAAGAAAATCCAAATAGTTTGTTGTGAGGTATGCCTTGAAGAACTAGAATCAGTCAAGAAGAGGCAGAAAGAAAAACCAGATGAGAGGAAAAGTAGACTACATACTCTGTGAAGGCAAGGGTCCCATCCAAATTGTTTATCACTGTAACTTCAGCTTTTAGCATGATGCCTAGAACTTTGTAGGCACCCAGTAAATGAGAGTAGCATAACTTTAAAAATATGTTTTAAGGAAGATATCCTTGCAGTGGTCCTCAAAGTAGAGAGGGCAGAAAGAATCAAGGGGGGACCAGAAGGTACTGGAATATTCTGTGTATTGTGGTAAGAGCTTACATAGGTACCACAATCTCAACGTCTAGCGGAGGCAGATAGGTTAAGGCCACCCAGACCACATGAGGAGCATGGTGAATGGAGAATAAAAGTGCTGTCTAAAATTGGAGGGAGGGAGGGGCTTATCAACTCTAGGTAATTATTGCCAAGAGGGAATGCTGGCTCAGTATATTCTTTATTTTTATTTTTATTTTTTTGAGACAGGGTCTTGCTCTGTTGCCTAGGCTAAAGTGCAGTGGCATCTTCATAGCTCACTGAAACCTCAAATTCCTGGGCTCAAGCGATCTTCCTGGCTCAGCCTCCTGAGTAGCTGGGAATACAGGAGCATGCCATCACGCCCAGCTAATTTTTCTAATTTTTGTAGAGATAGAGTCTCACTCTTGCTCTGGCTGGTCTCAAACTCCTGGCCTCAAGCAATCCTCCCACCTTGGCCTCCCAAAGTGCTAGGATTACAGGCATGAGCCAATGCACCCAGCCAGTATCTTTTAATTATTCAAGAGAAACTGAAATTCTAGGATTTTAAGTGAAATCTGATTTTGAAAGGTTGGCAATCAACCAATTTTTTAAAATGTGGGAATGGGTAAATTGACATACTGCTCTGGACTGAATTGCGTTATCCCCAAAATTCATATATTGAAGCCTTAATCCTCAATGTGACTATATCTGGAGATAGGGCCTTTATAGAAGTAATTAAGGTTATTCTTTTTGCCCTTTACATGTGGTTCAAATGGAAGTAATTAAGGTTAAATGAGCTCATAAGGGTAGGGTCCTGATCTGATAGGATTAGTGTCTTCATATAAGAGGAAACACCAGAGACAGCTCACTCTGCCCACTTGCACAAAGAAAGTCATGCGAGCGCACTGTGAGGAGGTGGCCTTCTACAAGTCAGGAGGGGAGCCTTCACAAGAATCTGACCATGCTAGCACCCTGATCTCAGACTTCTAGCCTCGAGAACTATGAGAAAATAAATTTCTGTTGCTTAAGCCACTTAGTCACTGGTATTTTGTTGTGGCAGCCCAAGCCCCCAAATACACTATGTACAAAGTGTTATTGCTATTACAAACAACACTGCAAAAGTCTGGAATTATCTTAAACATCAATCAATAGAAGACTGTTTTAAAAAATTGTGGCTCATCCATATAGTAAAAAACTATGCAGTCACACAAAAGAATGAGGCTTTAAAAAAATGTACATACATGGGAATATCTCCAAAGTATATTTTTAACTAAACAAAGAAAGTTGTAGGACAATAGGCAGAAAGTGTTACCATCTGTGTATTAAAGGCAAAGGGGAAGAAAACAAATATATATATATATATACCCATCATTTGCTTGATATGCATTAAATATCCTTGGACAGATTCCTAATAAACAGATAACTTTGGTTGCCTCCAGTAAGGCAAAATGAGTGGCTAGGGGACAGAAATAGGAGGGAGACTTTTCACTGTATACCCTTTCGTGTATGTTGGATTTTGAAACATGTGGAATAAATTACTAATTCAAAATACATTTTTAAATGAAAGTTTAAAAATTTTAGGGGAAACAATAAAAGGAGTGAGCTGTATTTGGTCTGCAGGCTAATTGTTTTCACCTCTTGCCTAAATTAAGGTGGTGAAAGTTAAAATAAAAAGAAAGAAACTGAAAACAGATACAAAGGGAAAATAAAAACAGTCTTTGGCATTTAAGTAGATGAGGAAAAGAGAAAAGTTTAATGCCAGCCTTTTGAGCATGGGATATGAGAACCACAACAACTACATTTTCCCACTGCTTATTGTGCTTTCATGCTGCCTTCTAAGTGTTTACAAAATTAACACATTTATTCCTTAGTGCAACCTTATGAGGTAGTTTCTGTTATTATCCCTAATACACAGATGAGAAAATTAAAGTGCAGAGTTTAAATAAGTTCACCACTACTATGATGATGGTAAGCTGCAGAACCAGGGAAGTGAAAAGGACGAGTCTTGAACAAGGGGCAGGTAAAGAATCTAGGGGTGATGATGGGTTCTATTTTAGAAATGGTGAGTTTGAAATCACAACAAAATGTCAAAATGCTAGTGATCTGAAATATCTGGATTGGGTTCTAGAGTTAGGTTTTTGCTCCTTAATAATCCTAAAGCTTGGTTTCTCCGCATCATATCTATTTTGTCTAAGTACACAGATAACATCTTTTAGTATATTATACAAAACATTTAGCATGTTACAGACATTTAAATCTAGTTTCGTGTCCCACTAATCTACATTCCTCCTCTCCAAATACACAGCATTTAAATAAAACAATTATTGAAAATAATAAAAATGATGAGACCCTCCACTTATGAAATACATATAAGATATCAGGCATGGGGTCTAATGTTTTAGTTACATTATTTATAATCACAAATTACCATATAATCTCAGAGATAAGGAAATTGAGGCTAGATGATGAAACTGAGTTGGGGATAATAAATAGATCAGAAATCCAACTTCTAGGTATAAAACTTAAATCAAAAACATTAGCATATAAAAATCAGAAAGAAAACCAAATGATCTCACATTGTCTTTGGCTAAACAAATGATCCCAGTAGTACTACAATGTTGTTTGTTTACTCACACTGTATTTAGTAATGAGATGGAAATTGTACTAGATGATCATCTAGCTCAATCACCCAATCAAGTTTTCCTTCATTCACAAAACATGGCATTTTAGAGCTAGATCTTAGAAGATCATCTACAAAGTATGTACCAAGTATTTACATGGGAAAAGTTAAATGGGTAAGTACTTTGAGGATACAATGATAGTACATGTCCTCAAGCACCTCTCAGTCTGAAAAAAGGATAATGGCTTAGATATGTATACAAATAACCATAATGTAGGACAGAGAGTAATATAGGTTCCAAAAAATGCAGGAAATGTGAAACGGGAACTCAAAAGAGTATTTCTAGATGCAGGGATCAAGGAAGGTTTCATAGAAATGGCATTTAAGTTGGAATTAATTGTGGAGGAAATACTGTAAATACTGTTTTCAGGAAAAATCATGAAAACAAGTACATTATAAGGCATTTATGATTAAGTATCAACTGAGAAGAACAGACAGGAATGTATAATATCTAAAGAATAGCCAGGGAGATAAGAAAGACTTGCTGTGGGGGCTAGAAACTAAAGTAGGATTTAAAGGAAGATTGGGGTTTGGATGTGAGGGAGATAAAGAAGACATTTAAGATGGAAGGAATAAAAATAAGTTTTTAAAAAGCTTTCTCAGTGCCTGACACCTAGTATGTCAACATATTTGCTGAATGAATTATATATCCAAAGACAATCTTCTTTTCATTCAGCAATTTAAGTGAAGTCGTAAAGTACAACTGACTCAGAGAAAGGGTGAATATATAAACATATCAAATAATGATAAAACCCTTGCCAGAATGAGAAAGGGTGAGTGCGCTGATCCTCCCCACACCCCTGCCCCAACCAGACACAGGCAATCTGGAAAGATGAATGAGGACTAGACTAAGCTTCGTACCTTGGTTTTTGGAATTCAATTAGCTGAGCCAATAAGAACCCCATTTCAGAAATGCACATACTAAAACAATGAGGGTGCTGGTGGTGACCTGGTTTAGGGGTTTTTCTTTCCAATATATCCTGAAAGCCTAAACAAGAGGGATCTGTAGCTCCCAATGGCTCTGAAGGCAGAGCCATTAACTAACTTGGTCTTGAGGACAGATTAGATAGATGCACTTCTCACTTTTATTTTTGAGGTTATATTTCTACTCTTTCTATGTTTTCTGCCTGTCTGCCCTCCAAGCTTATCTGAAGACACTGTTCCCCACCTATTCTCTGTGTTCCCAACAGTCACCAAAGATTAACACTTTTTATATAAGCGTCTCCCCCAAACTCTGAAGAATAATATGAAGTCTTTTATAAGTCACTGGTTTTTGTTGTCCAAAGGTCCTGTTGGTTATATCATCCTGGTTAAGTGGTGCAAAGGATAAAAGGAAAGGCAGGCTAGTGGCCCTTTCTCTTAGAGGTGATAAAGTCCACTGGGAACAATGTTAAATCAAAAGCAAATAAAACCTCTGTTCTAGCCTCAGCCTTTGGGCAAGCTAATTCAGTCTTCCCAGATCTCCTTTTACCGCATCTGGAAGGTGTTTGAAGGGCAGCAAAGCACTAATTCTACCAGCAGTGCTCCCGAGCAAAAGTCCCAAACTGAATAGGAAAAGAAAGTGAAACCGATGGACACGCTTGAAGTTCTGACTGGGGGGATGGGGGTGGGGGTGGGGGAAGGGGATGGGTGCATACCTACATGACGAGTGCTATGAGCACTGTCTAGGGAATGGACACACTTGAAGCTCAGACTCGGGGGGATGGGGAGGCATGGGCAATATATATAACCTGAACTTTTGTACCCCCATAATGAGCTGAAATAAAAAAATAAAATAAAATAAATAAAATAAAGTGAAACTGAGATACAAGTGGCATCCTGTCACATACACTATAGTGTTTAATCTACCCCCAAATGTTTTGAGATGGAACTATTAATCTGTATTCTATAGAGGAGAAAATCAATGCCCAGGGTCATGCAGCTAGTTAAGTGGTGGTACTAGTGTTTCAAAGCAGGCCTTTCTGTTACTCCAAACCATCACAGTCTCCATCAGTTTCAAACCCAAGTTTAAGATCATTCTCTCTGCCCAGTTATTATCACACTGGGCGACAGACAGGTGCTTAATAAATGGTTTTCTTCTCAATGAAGACTATACCAAAAGAAATCAGACATTGTTCCTTTGGCCACCTGTTTGGATGTGATTTATGCTTCCCCAATTCTTAGGGTTAAAAAAAGCCCACAAAAAGACAGCTCTGCCAAGTGGCTAAGCAAGTGGATTCGCTCCCACAATCACAGCATTTTGGCCCAAGCTTCCACCTACACAGAGGAACCAACCGCCTTGGCCACATCTTAAAGGGCCGGGGCAGGGCCTAGGCTCAGGGTTCCTCCTCCAACCAAGCTCAGCCCCTCCTTAAAGAGCCGGCATGCCCAAAGCAGCTCCTCCTCGGTAGCTGCTTCCAGGGCCTCACCTCAGTGCCCCCGATAGCCTAGGTTCACACCTTGACCTCCTGTCCCCTCCTTCCTCTTTTTAGAAGCATCTCTAGGTACCCGCTACTGCTTAAGGGGGTTACCTGGGAGCTTTGGCCTTCTGAATCCTGTTCTCTCTGGCTGCGACTTTGGCTGTGTGGGGTTAAGCCAAAAACAAACCTTACCGCTTAGGGAGGATTCAGAGCGCTGAGCCAGGGCTGAATAAATTAGGCAAATCCATCCATTCTTGGCCCCTTTCACTTCTCTCACGAAGATCCCCAAAAGTACCCCCTCCCCTTCTTAGCCTCTCTTTGCGCAACCCTTTAGCAAAGTCATTTTCCCTTGAGTTTCATTTGATTCCACATAGCATTCTTACCCTTCCGCCCGCACACCCGCCTCGTCCACTGCTAAAACCCAAGGAGAAGTGGGATGTGTAGGGGGAGCAGGAAGGCTGGGGGGGGGGGACAGAATCTAGACTGAAGGGACAGGAGTGGGTGAGTTCTAATCCCGGAGTCACTTACCGCCCATGTCACTAGCTGAGGACTCCTGAAGTGTCCAGAGCTCATGCCGTCCTCCGGGAGGCTCATACTCCTGAGCTGATCGCAAGACAGCTGTTCCCCTCACACCCGCCCCTGTCTGACGGCGCGCCAAGCGACGCGCTCTCTCCTTCTCCTACTCGGCCCCCCACCTCTCCTTTTTCTCCCAGCTGGAAAACAGGGAGGGGGGCGAAAGGGGAAGGAGTGGATTCAGACCCAGCTGGGCCACCCTCGGAACAAGGGAAACAAAAGCTCTCAAGCATCCAACCCCAAAATCGGGGGCCGGCAGAGCATACTTTCTAAAAAGAATCCACCCCCTGCAGCCTTTCCTCGGCTAAAAATAAAGTGGGTTCGCTGGGCCAAAGTGGCCAAGGCTTAAGATTCTCCGTTCCCCTTTTACCTCCACCAATTCAATTCCGGCCAAGCCCACTCTCCACCCATCCTCTGAATTCCACACACTCTTGAAAAGGAGAGGGCCTGGGGTGGGGGCTAGGAACACCAACCCAAATCCCAAAGCACTACTTGAACACAAAGTTGAGGCGGAAAAGGAATCCTTCAAGACAGGAACCCACAAGGAAATATCACAAGAGGATCCCTTCACCGCCGCTGTTGCCACCACACACCCCAGCGCCTTCCTAAAAAGAAAGAAGGGAGGAGAAAATGCCGACGCTCCGTAGAAACATATAGAACACCACCACCCCAGGGCAGGGGCTTCAGCGAAAAATGGCAGCAACTCGTGCAGGTCCTCTGGCGCGGGGTTTCTTGGAGCTACCTAGCGGCCGCACCGGGGACCTCGTGCCCTGCACGGGTCAGAACCTAAAGTGATCTCTAGGCAACCTGAGTGGGTGGAGCAACTCTGTCTTTCTCTGGCTGGGGTAGGCCCAGAGGAGAGGTGTGACTATCATGAGGACTCCACCTAGGGTGGAGTTCCTTAAAAGGGACAGGCGGCTGCTAGAGGAGAGTGCAAAGTAGGAGGAGGTGGAGAAGGGTGGAGCTGAGAAGGCGGAGGGAGGAGGGAGGAGGGAGGAGAGAGGAGTTGGGGCGGGGCCCTGAGCTGAGAAAGCTGGCCTCGCCCCTGGCGGCCGCCTTCCTCAGTCTCCAGCTGCAGCAGGTACAACTCGATTCAATTTCAGTTCCTTATCTATCCCCAGAAGAGGCTTGCGAGCACACTGCTTGGTCACCTATTTACTCCGGTTATGCTAACTCTCCAGGGGAGGGTGAAAGGTGTACGGAGATTGGGGCTGGGAGCTGTCTAGGAAGAAAGGGTTGGGGAAAAGGGGAAAGCAAAAAAGCTGGCAACTAGAAACGCTATTTACCCTGCTAGCTCTCCATGATAACAATGTGACACCAGCAAAGACAGCGAGGTCACAGTGTCTTCTCAGGGAGGAAGCTAAAAGGAAAGGATATTGGAATTGGGTGCATTTTCTAGCAAGAGATAAGGGAAGAAGGTGAGGGTGAAGGGGTGCGTGGGGAAGGAGGAGTTGAAGATGAATTGCTGCGAATACAGTATGGCCCAGCAGGAAGACTTAAGAAAGGCTTTCTCAGTCTCCCAGATACCAGACCTCTAAGAATAGAGTTCTCAACCCCTCGACACTGCCTCTCAGCCAGGCACTGGTGAAGATCCCTGTGGAGCTGAATCCATAGGATAGGAGCCACATTTCCAGGATTTCTTTGCCCTTGCCTGAAAGTCCCTCTCTAGCTCATTTTAATAGGAGGCCAGGAAGTCACAAGCAACCACAGCCCCTTTTCAGTGCCTCTTCCCTACCGCAATTCTTTTAGAGGGAAGGAAGGAAAAGAGAGACAAGAAACAAAGCAGAGGGAGGAAGCAGAAAGACAGGAGAAATAATAACAGCTGTTATGTATTCAGCAGCTAATATGTGAACAAGTCACTGGGCCAGGTGCTTTTACATTCATCACTTTTCCATTTATTCCTGGTAACAACCCTGCAAAGTAGGTGCTATTATACTCTCTGTGCCCTTTTTTTTAGAAAACAAGGAAACTGAGGGTCAGAGCCCTGTACTTCCCAATGCTTATACCCACTTGCTTAATTGATATTTCTGCATGAATACCCCCAAACACTCTGTTCTTCCTCCTGCAGTTCACCACCTACCTGAATGACACCATCATGCACTCCAACATCCAAGATGGCACCCTGGAACTCATCTTTTAACCTGCTGTGCACTGGCTCCTGCCTACCTCTCAAGCAGCAGAGCTTTTGCTGTTCTCCTGGGCCTTACCTGGATTGCAGATCACAGATCCCTGAGAATACCAGGCTGTTTCCAACCTCTATGCCTTGGGTCACCTTACTTTTTCTGTCTGAAATAGCCTAAGCTCTCTGTCTACCTCCTTGAAAGGACTAACTCAAGGTCACCTGCCTTCCTTACTTAATCCCTTCAGCTAAAACTGACCATGGCTACCTCTGTGCCCATCTCTACCTCAGGGCACATATTTGTTGATATAATTGCCTCTCCCTACTAGACTATAAATTTCCTCAGGTTAAGCACCAGATGTTGTCATTTCTGTAACTTAGATGCCAGGTACTATTATTATTAACAATAATAATAATTATTGAGCATTAACTATGTGTCAAGCTCCGTTCTAAGCCATATATATATGTGTGTGTATATATATGTATATATATACTCATTGAATCCTTCTGACAATTCTATGGGTAGGTATTATTACTATCCCCATTTTACAAATAAGGAAACTGAGGGACAGAAATTAAATATGCATATGTATTTGTTGCATAAAAGAATGTCTCTGTAGTAGGGGTTTTTATAAAGAACTCCCTGTCTCACTGTACCATATCTCTTTACCACGACCTGCATGCCTGCCCAGCTTACAAGATAAGATATATTAACATGGAACCATATAGACAAATGCACAATTCTGTACACATTCTTTAAAAAATGAATCACTTTATCCCTTGGAGTCTTAGTTTCTCAGTGTATAAAATTTGGGGAGTATTACTCAATGTAGGATTCTCACCACTCCAACCAAGGCTATTTTCAGCAACATTAGAAGGTTTTCTCTTAGATTCAAGTGTGTGAAGGACATTGAACTGTTTATATCAAGAATGAATGCATTTTTATAATTTGCAGATGAAGATGAGTACATAAGTGGAGTAAAATTTTGAAAAGAGTAGCCACTGAAATTCTTTGGCTAGACTAGGTGTGCCTTAAGGTCATCAGTTCCTTGTTCAATTTGTAAAAGCTTATCAAGAAGACCTATCCATATACAGATAGCTAAACAGTTTATATTTTATTAAAAATCCTTCTTGTTAGCTAATCTGTGTTAAGCCCTAATTTTTTGTTTGTTTTTAAAATACTGCCTCAACTTTATTTGTGGGGAAAACGTAGATCTTGGATGGCAAATTCAGTTTTTGGAAAACATGAAGTAAATTATTGAAACTTGGGAAAAAACTCCAAGATTCTTCCCTATCCATTTTTCCACCCATTTAGTCAATAAAATGTATTTAGCATCTGTGCTATATCAAGAACAATGCTAGGTGTTAGGGAGAAAAATGAGAACATCCATTCTCTCAAAGAAGCTCCAGTGGAGGAGCCCTCAGTTTCACTATATACAGCCTATTAGTCCATGTTTCCCCTTCAAGTCTTTTAGGGATGGCCTCTGTCTGACTCAAATTAGGACCCAAAGGTGGTTCACAGGGAACTATGTACCCCATGACCACAGTTAATAGCAGATGCAGGATTTTTCCTTTATATTATTAATATTTGCCTCTTGAAACATCAATAATTAGCATGTATTTGGTGTTGTCTGTGTCACAGGAAAGGGTGTGAGGGAGCAGGTATGGAGAACTAGAAGTCATGATCAGTTTCCCTCTCTTTCTAGGAAGCACCACAGACTATCCTTTCTTTAGCTGGGTTAACAAGTAAACCAAACAGTAATCTACAATATCTTTAACTCCTTTCATCCCACCTTAGGCCTCAGGGAGACCGACTGCCTGTGTTTCCTTCTATATACCAAAAGAAACAGATGAGGAGTATAAGAGTTAAATTAAGCATGGAACCTGATGAAAGGCAGCTGAGAAGTATGCAGACACTCCATGTGTCAGGACCCAGGAGGTGCTGTTCTTTCCTTCCCCTCTTTCTTCTCTTCATCTTCCAGCTTCTCCTCCTCCTCCTCCTCTTCCTCCTGAAAGCTGGCTGACAAACTACCAGGGTGGAGCCCAGTCTGAGGGCTGGAGGGAGGGGTGGAGGAAAAGCCTCAGCAAGAGGATTCCACCCTCCCTGCTCCCAGAAGAACAACAACAATAAGGCTGGAGGAACAGGGGCTGAGAGGAAGGTGGGAAAAATAGGATGAAGAGAGGAAGTGTGGGATAAATGGAAGGGGAGTTTAGGGCCCAGCAGGGTGAAGCTACGGGGCAGGACTGGGTAGGGAAGTCAGGCGGTATATAAACAGAAAAACCTGCATTCTTAAGTCACTGTTGTGCATGGAATAACAAAAATGCAGCTGAAACTGGGGCATAGCTCAGACCTAGTGGGAACAAAATTGTCCTCCTTACCCACTCTTCTTCTTGCTCTGCAGTTCCCCAGAGGGCATATTACTCCTGCTAGCTTAGCTAGAAGGAGACCTTTTGCCCCTCTGCTAATGTTGAACCCATGTTAAGTTCTTCACATGTCCCAGAGGACAGCGCTAAGTTTACTGCCAGCAAAGGACAAGGATATTTTGGAGAAGGAAATCTAGATAGCTGACAGGAATAAAACAATGACTTAGCCTACAAGCTGTGCAACCTTGGGCAAGTGGCTTCACATCTACCTTGAAACATTAGTTTCCTCACCTATTTCTCTTAATGATATACTGCTAATACTTCACAGAATTATCAAAAAGATTAAATAAGATGTGGAGGTGGCTTTACAGTAAAATTAATTAAGCTTAAGTTTTGGGGCCCTTTTCCAAGACTCTGGGAGGGATAGAACATTGTATTTTTCTTTTTTTCTAATCTATAAAATTTATTCAGAGCAGTCCAAAGCAAATCAGCCACGGGACGGTTGCCCCAGTGGTGCCAGGCTGGGCTCTGGTGGCATGGCCCGTGGGAGAGAGCAGGTTGCCAGGTGGAAAGGCCAGGCCTGGGGCTTGCCTCATCAGTTTTTGTGGCAGTTTTAGATTTTTTTTTAATTTCAACATATTATGGGGATACAAATGTTTAGGTTACGTGTACTGCCCCACCTGAGTCAGAGCTTCAAGCGTGTCCATCCCCCAGACAGTGCGCACCACACTCATTATGTATGTAGATACCCACCCCTCCTCCCCCCCTGTCTGAGCTGATGAATGTTCTTCCTATATGTGCACTTAGGTGTTGATCAGTTAAAAACAATTTGCTGGTGAGTACATGTGGTGCTTATTTTTCCATTCTTGGTATACTTCACTTAGTAGAATGGGTTCCAACTCTATCCAGGATAATACAAGAGGTGCTAGATCACCATTGTTTCTTATAGCTCAGTAGAACTCCATGGTATACATATACCACATTTTATTAATCCACTCATGGATTGATGGGCACTTGGGTTGTTTCCACATCTTTGCAATTGTGAATTGTGCTGCTATAAACATTCGAGTGCAGATGTCTTTTTTATAGCATGTCTTTTGTTCTTTTGGGTAGTTGCCCAGTAATGGGATTGCTGGATCAAATGGTAGTTCTACTTGTATCTCTTTGAGGTATCTCCATATTGCCTTCCACAGAGGTTGCACTAGTTTGCAGTGCCATCAGCAGTGTATGAGTGTTCCTGTCTCTCTGCATCCACGCCAACATTTATTGTTTTGGGTCTTTTTGATAAAGGCTATTCACACTGGAGTTAAGTGATAGCTCATTGTGGTTTTGATTTGCATTTCCCTGATGATTAGAGATGTTGAGCATTTTTTCATATGTTTGTTGGTCATTATTCTGTCTTCTTTTGAAAAGTTTCTGTTCATGTCCTTTGCCCACTTTTTGATAGCATTGTTTGATTTTTTCTTGCTGATTTTCCTGAGTTCTATATAGATTCTAGTTATCAGCCCTTTATCGGATGTGTAACATGCGAATATTTTCTCCCATTCTGTAGGTTGTCTGTTTGCTCTCATGATATTTCCTTTGGCTGTGCAGAAGCTTTTTAATTTGATCAGGTCCTGTTTATTTATTTTTGTGGAACACTGTATTTTTCTTAAAGAGGGTCCTGCAAATTGTATAAACTTCAGGCCCTACAAAATCAGCCCCTAAAGAGATTATAACCTACAAAGCACAGTGCCTGGCACAAAGCTCTCAATAAAGGTTAACTATTTTTCATAGCAATGGCAGCTGTGAAATCTACCAGCTTTGAATTGAGTTTCTCTCTGGCCATGGATATTGAGACCATGGCCCCATGTTCTCCATAACCTCTGTCTCTGTATATATATATAAACTAATTTATAAAAATCAACAACTAAACTGCTTGCTTGAGACATTCAGAGGCATGATTCAATTCAGCTTAGCAATGGCCGATGGGCCAGGAGCATGTGACCAGGGTTTGAAATTCTGGCACAGCACCATCCCAGACAAGCTCTAGCAGGCCTTCAGAGTCCTATAAATTTGGTTGTGCCTCAGGCTGCTCACTTTATGAGCAAAGAGCTTGAATAGGTAGGGGTGTGTGTGTGTGTGTGTGTGTGTGTATGCTGGGGATAGGGGGTTGGGTATACATGAATGTTTCATACCATTTTAGATCCTAAAAACTACCACACCCATAAATGGGAGGAGGGAATAGGCCTTATAATCAGCAACCAAGTCAAACAAGAAAAACTGGGAGCCTCAGCCTCACCTGCAGGAAAGGGATAACATCCTTGGCCTTGTCCCCAAAATGTGTATTCTTGAGTCAGGGAAGTATCCTATTGAGTATATAAGAAAAATACTTGTATTCATGCTTAATATTAAACAAATAAATATATGAGATTTTTTAAGGAAATGTATAAATAGAACAGGAACTTCTTTATCACTGAGCTAATCCAGAGAGGCGTCAGGGCCCTACAGCCCTCTGAAGGCAGGCTCATGCTTATCGTTCTTGTGTTACTCACCACAAGCAGCTCTCACTTCCCCAACAGAAGGGTGGTGTCCATCTCACACTTTCCCCCAAATCAAGAGGAGATAGACTTTTTACCCTTCTGCCCATTGCAGTCTTATCACTTCCCTCAGAAAGTAAAAGGGAGAGAAGAAAGAAGCGGGTGGGGAGTATGTCTTTAGTGCTTTCTCAAAACCTTTCAGCTAACACACCTATTGAAGTACTGCAGCTTTATTCTTTATTTCCTCTGTCCTTTGTTTGTCCAGATGGTCTTGCATTGTGGTAGTCCTTTCCCCTCAAGTCAATACCACAAGTGTAGTGGGAGCAGTCTACTGTGGAGCCACAATGACAGGGTATTTCCTTCTCAAGCCAGGCCAGCAGTGAATTTAAAAGAATGAGCCAGGCAGATTAGCAGTAGTAATTCACTTCCTAAGGTGAGATAAATGATTTGCTCAGGGATGACAGTCTAATTAGCATTTCACAGAGATAAAGGCAATGACACCTGTTTAAATGGTGTAAACACACAACTGAAATTATCAGGACTACATGAACAAGTGGAGAAAATAATATACAGATACACTGAAAATAAAACATGGGAGGCACACATAGTAGGAAGAGTTATTCACCCAATCATACAATGTTGGTGTAGCAAGGACTTGAAGAGGTTATTTAGTCCAATGTTTTTCAACCTCTGGCATGCATACCAGGGTGATATGAAAGATTCTTTTAGGTGGTACATAGATAAATATTTTCTAATAGTAGGTATTTATTTTTATTTTTATGGTTACCTTCTATTTATGGAGAGTAAAACTGGCTTTCCATTTACAGTAATGCTATTTTGGATGAAATTTATTTTAGTAAAATAAATCAGATCATTTAAAGAAGCATATTAAGTAAATAATGATACAAGTGGAACTCAGATATGGTCTAAATCATGAGGGTGAAACTAAGTAATTGTAGTTTTGCAAACAGTGATTGAATCCAATTCTCTTCCCAATTTAGGAGTTCCTTTATTAGACATCTTGGTTTAGAAAAGAGTGCAACCCCCAAATCAATAAATATGAAGCAAGCTTGCCTCCTTATCCTGTGCCCGTGGCAGAATTGTTAAGAAAACATGGCATTTTTCCACTGAGCTTAGATGAAGCCTTCTACTTTTCTTCCTTGAAATTCCAGTTTGGGTTAAGGGCCCTCTTTTGGCTCTTATAGCACTCTGATATATCTCCCTCATAGGGCTTACCACATTATAGTACACCTCTCTTTTTATGTGGCAGTCTTATGCATTTGACTGTCAGCTCATTGAGATCAGGAGTCTAGTCAGCAGTTCAATAATCTATATGCTTTCAGTTCTGAACATAGTGCCTGTTATATGACAAGTACACAATAAAAGTTTGTAGAATGGAATAAGTTAGGGCTACAAATGCCTGCGTGTGAATACTGTGAATACTGGCTTCACCACTTACTGTGTGACCTTGCACAAGTTATTTAACCTACCTGGGCCTCAGTTTCCTCATTTGTAAAATGGGGATAATAATAGTACTTAATACATAGGATATTGAAAGGATTATGTAACTTGATACATGCTTAAAACAGTACTTGGTACAGAGTAAGCACTATATAAATTTTTGCTATTACTATGTTGAACTGAAATATGCTTCTGTAAGATTTCTACCTATTGGTACTGGGACTCACCTCTGGAGAAATATAGAGCAAGTCTACTCCTTCCATGTCATGATCTCTCACATGTCTCACCTTCTTTTCTCTCCCATAAACATCCCTGATTGCTTAATCCATCTTTTGCATAACATGGTTTCCATACTCCCATCACCTATTATCTTGGTTCATTAGAGCAAAATAATAAAGACTCCCAGGCCAAGACGCCATCTTACAGAGGCCACAGTGCTTTACCATATCATTTACTAGGTAAACAAGCGCAAGGTACAAGGGTGAGAATAAATGTCTCTATTACCAGAAAAACAGAGGTAGGAACAGAGGAAGGTCACCCTCAGACTTAAATATAATGATGAAAAGTTGAAAAGAATCTAAATGTTCAATAATAAGATACTGGGTAACTAAATTATAGTACATACATATGATTGATATACTACGATGGCCTAAATACATGTGTCCCCCTCAAATTCATATATTGTAATCATAATTCCCAAGGTGATGCTATTAAGAGGTGGGGCCTTTGGGGAAGTGATTAGGTCATGAGGGCTCCACCCACACAGATGGGATTAGTGCCCTTATAAAAGGGCTCGAGGGAGCAAGTTTGGCCCTTTCTGCCCTTCCATCCCTTTAACCATGTGAGGACAGTGTTCATCCCCTCTGGAGGACACAGCAACAAGTCACCATCTTGGAAGCAGAGAATGAATCCTCACCAGATACCAGATCTGCTGGCACTTTGATCTTGGACCTTCTAGCCTCCATAATGGTGGGAAATAAGTTTCCATTATTTATAAACTACCAAGTCTGTAGTATTTTGTTACAGCAGCAGGAACAGACTAAGACATAGACATTATATAGCCATTAAAATTTAAGCTTTTCAAGAATTCTCAATGACTACAGAAAATATTTATGCAACAATATTAAGTATAAAAACAGGACACACAAGTATATTTACACTATCATTTACATTTTTGTAAGACACATGCCACACATCTTTACCACAAAAATAAACACATTTTAGCACTAAAAAAAGGATGGGCTGTAGGATTATAAGAAAGTTGTATCTTATTTCAAAAAAATTTTATAATGATATCATGATTACACATTATATATAATGATATATGATATACATTATTGTATGATATACTGATTATAATGATATAATGATTATATATAATATGATGATAATGTATTACTGTTATAATTAGAAAAAATATTTGAGTTGGACATAGGATTATAGTTGCAGATAGCTGAAGGATTATAGGGATTTTTATCTCCTTTATTATACTTCTCTGTTTTCTAAAATTTCTGTAACAAATCTGTAGTATTTATACAGTTAGAATAAAACAAATAAGATGACTTGTCTGCAAAGCGGTATCTTATCATAACCCTCATTTGCCTGGTCATATTGGCTTAAGGAAAGGATACTCAAGGTCTACATATATGTAACACTACTAACAGGACCCACCATATAATTTCTTACCTAGACTATCAAAATGATCTCCGAATTGGTCTCCCTGACCACTTTTGCCCTCATGCACTGCAGCTAGGATTGACCATTCCAAAATCGGAAATTTCTGAAAGGTGTCTCATTGCCTTCAAGAGAAAAACTAAAATCTGTTAGTGTGACCTACAAGAATGGCCTTCAGAAATGGCTCATGCTTTTCTCCCTAGCACCATCTCCCCAACCAGGATTTGCCACCAGCTCAGGACAATGCTTTGTAAGAAAGTACATAAATTCTGGCTGAGTGTTCCTCCCCCTTTACACATTTGGCAGAACAATTTTCCTTAGCAGCAATAATCAAAATTTGTGTGATTATTTTTTCTATGCCTATCTTTTCCACTAGATCTCTTTTTATGAAGGTAGAACCCAGGTCAACTTTACTCACAGATGTAATCCAGTGCTTGGAAGAGAGTAGTTGCTCACTAAATATTTGCTAACTTTACTGACTGGCTGACTAAATAATATCCAAATTTTCTTTTTCTAATGCAGTGTTCATCTTTGAATTTTCTGATCTACAAAGATCCTGAATGTGCTAGGATGGCAAGAGGTCATAGTGGCGGGGGTAGTCTAGGTTGCAGTAGTTTATTATCCATTAATGATAAGCAGGGAAAGAGTTTGGGGCTAAAATTGGTCTACATTTCTGTAATAAAAATAAATACGAATGGGGTGATTGCTAAGTGCCAGTCACTGCTCTAGGCACTTTACATGTGGTAAGATATATAATTCCTGCAACAATCCTGTAAGTACCATCATCCCCATTTTACAGAGGAGGAACTTGAGGCAGAGAGAAATTAAGTAACTTTGTGAAGATCACATAGCATATCACACCTTTCAGTTGTCCCAATTGTATCTGGATCCAAAGAACACAGGACGTGCCCTCAGTATCCTCAGAAATAAGCCCTAGAGGTATGGATAAGGAACTATTTTACATCTGTACAAGTTTTGCCAAATGATAATCCTTTTTACTCATATCTGTCGTTGGCCACATTGTGTTGGAATGAGAACAGAAGAAGCTCCTTTAGCCATGACCCACGTAGGAATGAAGTAGGGGGCACTTTTCCATGGTGACCAGAAAGGCTACTTGCTGTAGAGTTTATTTTTGCTTTAGCGTTAGCTTTAGAACTAGTCCTGACAATTGCAGCCACTATTATTGTTTCCATTTCAGAGCACCAGAAATGAACAGGTTTATTTTTTTCCATGAAATAATCAATTGGTTTATTATGCTTATGTGAAACAAAGTATAATTTAACTTAAATTGTTTTGCCAAAAATACAAATTATCATATTAAAATGGAATCCCAAAATTTCATATTCTTTATTCAGATAATTATATAAACTGTGACCAAGCACAGAACAAAAAATAAGAATATTGTATACTATACATTTGTGAGAAAAACACGAACAAATTTGATAAGACAAACGGCTTATGTGAATAGCATTTTTTTTTGTAAAAATGTGCCTTGCACAGAATTAAGATTTTTGCGACAGCACTTAAAACTCCAGTATATCATGGTTCTCACACTTTAGCATGCATCAGCATCATTTGGAGGTCTCGTTAAAACACAAATTGCAGGGTCCCATTCCCAGAGTCTCTGATATTGTAGGACATGGGTGAGGCCCAAGAACTTGCATTTCTAACAAGTTCCCAGGTGATGCTGATGTTGCTCTTCTGGGAACTATTGCTATTCTTGGAGAACTAATGGTCTGGGTTTTACTCTTTAGGGAATGGGAACAAGCATCCTGCTAGTCTGTTATTGTTCGACAGGTGTTAGAAACCAACAGTTTACTGATCTACAGGAGGTACATTTTGTTATCTTTAGAGCAAGGACTACTTTCATTAATTTCAAAAAAAGTCTCCATTTTATGGAAGCAGCTAATAATAATGGCTACCATATCAGCACTCTATAAATTACCTCATTTACTCCTCACTGCAACATTGGCATTCCTGTTTTACCCTGAGTAGGGACTGAGTTATTTTCCCTATTTTATAGTTAAGTACAAAGCAGACTGTGTATGTGCTTAATCTCTACTGTCTCCCAATGTTCAGAGTCCGTCTCAACCTTTCACCAGTTTTGAAGTGGGTGGAGGGGGAGAAGGGCAAAGATGGGGAAAAGTGGGAGGACACTGGAGAGAAGCTGGAGGTCAGTAGGCATGCTGGTTCCCATCTGAATGTCACTGAATTCTACCCTCATGATAGCTAAGGATCATCTTCTTCTTTCATTTTTAATTCATTGAGGTTATTTTTAGTATGAGGGAAACAAGGCTGGTAGATTTAGTAATGGCCCATTCCCAGTTGCTAATACCTCAAATTTAGAACCTCTCAATTTTAATCATCTCTTTGTCTGCACAGAATACCTAGCAGATTGACCTCTCCTGCTGGAGAAACTGTGGTAACTGGCCACTAATCATCTGTGCTTAATGATACTTTATTTCTCAGAGACCTCAGAAGAGGTTTCTTTCATGGCCTATCACGGATGGGTCCTGAAAAATCAGTTGATCAAGGCTTTGTATTCCCAAAGGACATCAAATTTAAACTTCTTCTCTTATTGCCAAATCACAACATTGAAAGAATATTTCACCATACAAATGTAAACATGTAGCCCATGGTTGGATTATACCTCCTATAGCACACTATAAAATTTTATATTTATGTATAAGAATATTTTATTATTTTTTGAATAGCATTGTATTATGTGTACTTGATAAAAATGTCATTTTGTTTAATGTGAGAATTTAAAATATGCCATAATTTTGGGGACATTATTTTTGATATTTTATTTAAAAAAATATTGGCTGGACACAGTGGCTCATGCCTGTATTCGTAGCACTTTGAGAGGCCAAGATGGGAGGACTGCTTTAGCCCAGGAGTTCAAGACCAGCCTGGGCAACATAGTGAGACCCCATCTCTACAAAAAATATTTTAAAATTAGCTGGATATGGTGGTAGATACCTGTACTCCTAGCTACTTGGAAAGTTGAGGTAGGATGATTGTTTGAGCCCAGGAGTTTGAGGTTGCAGTGAGCTATGATGATGTCACTGCACTCTAGCCTAGGCAAAGAGTGAGACCATAGCTTAAAAAAAAATGGTGACATCATCCAGAAACACAAGCATTTTCATGAAATTTATGATTTTTACCACTTTTTCCATTGCCTATTGGAAAAGGCTGTGTTCCCCAAATCCCTCAGGGCAGCTTTTGAAACTTATAAAATCTGACCTGGAGAAAGAATATGTGGAGATATATAATAGCTCCCATCATGGCTATCTTATAGTATTTGTAATAAAAATTGAACATTGAAAATAACTGAATATGGGGCCTAAATCATTTATCCACTTTGGTTTGCTCATTTAAAGCCTGATAAGTAATGTCTATTTGATTTTACCTCAAAACTTCCACAGGTTGGCAAAAGGTAGTACACTTTAAAATATAGGTTCTGAATCAAGATTGTGTGCACTAGAATATTGTCTCTGTCACTTACTTAAAGTGTGAACTTGGATAAGTCATTTAACCGCCCTGTACTTAAAATGGGAATGGTGATAGCACCCAACTCATAAAATTACTGTGAGAATTAAATGAGATAACACATAGGAAGTGCTCAGCACAGTGCCTGTCATGGTAAGTGCTCCATCATCATTATCAACTATTGTTATTAAATTGGACTCTGACAATCACATCACTGCCCAGTATTCCTTTGATGTGAATCCACAGGTCCATAATTTCGGTCTCGGGGGTCTTGTAGTTGGCTCTCTTGAAGCCAAGAGTCATGAATGAAGCTCAACAGTGATGGGCTCTTCCAGCCAAAACTGCAATGTTAACCCACTTCCAGGTCTCTTCCACTAGGTGGACACTGGAGAGGACCCCAAATCAAAACTTCATGGCTCATTTGCAGCAACCCCATTGACTTATGCAGGTGTTCCTCGAATCCTTGATCATAAGAGAGAGATTCACTCATTCTTCCTTGAAGATGACCAGAAAATTCAACACATATGGCTGTTGCACACATCATGGTCCAAAACACATGCACTGGAACTTATAGACAGTTGATCACAAGCATGGAGGTGTTGAATGGACCTCCCAGGTTCTCAATTAATGGATTCTGTTTTTATAAGCCTGACATTTGTCACATCTGGAGTATCTGTATAGTGGGCTTCAGCAAGAGCACAAATGCTTCCTTTCCAGAAACAGAAATCACACACCCAGGGAACACCTTTTGCTGTTATTAGCCAGTCTGTTAATAGTGGAGCTGTACGATCTGAGAGTTTCCCCCAGTGCTGATGATCAGGAAATCTTAGGACACTAAAAAACTCTGAAGAATGGAAATGTTACTCACATTTAAAATTGGCATATGCATAATTACACTATATGCCCCTCTATATGTACAAGTTCTGTGCCCACAAATGCAGGTTTTATGCTACAAATTTTATTCATTTTCCATCCATACACCAGTGGTTCTTAATATATGGTCTGTAAATCCCCCAGGGTCCCCAAGACACCTTCAGGGAGTCCATGAGGTCAAAAATATTTTTACAATAATATGAGGACATTATTTGCCCTTTTTACTGTGTTGATATTTGCTCTGATGATGCAAGAGCAGAGGTGGATCAAATTGCTTGCCTCTTGGCACAATTCTAGGCAGTGGCAGCAAACTGAACTACTAGATACTATAAGGGAGAATATTACCCATTTGTAGTTTTAAAAAATGCCAGTTTCATTTAAGAATACTTTGATGAGGCTGTACAAAGTATTGATATTATTAAATATCAAACTTTACATATAAATCTTTTTTACATTCTGTATGGCAAAAAGCACTTTTGCTGTACACTGAAATACAATGGTTGTCTCAAGGAAAAGCACTTGTATGATTAGTTGAGGTATGAGTTGAACTAGCTGCTATTTTCATGGAACTCCATTTTTACTTGAAAGAACAACTGGCAAACTGTGGTCATTCAGACTTCGATTGTTGGTAAAGGTTTTACCAAAAATATAATTTGAGTTTCAAATAAAAATTAAAATTTTGGAAGACCTGTATCTGTCTGAGCTTGAAGGCTTCTTCATACTTAAAGACTTTTCTGATGAGATTGGTGGTGATATTAATGAATGTGATTTTCTGATATTGTACAATGAAACATAAGAACAAGTGGAAGATCTGAATGATTGAGTAAACCAATATTTTCTAAGTCATCAACATCATGATATCACATAATCATACATAGTAAAAGATCCATTCAAAATAAAAGGAAGACCAATAGATTTTAATGCAGCAGAGTATGAAAAGTTCATTGATATGGTTTTGCATTCCACATTCCAACTAAACTTTAAGAAATTACCACTTGTCAAATTTTGATGTGATACCAAAGAAGAATATACACAATTATTTGAAAGATTATTAATATACTTCTTTTTCTAAATATATATCTTTATAAAACCATATATTGTTCATATATTTGAGACAAAATAATGTATTACTACATATGGAATGCAGAAGCAGGTATGAGAATCCATCTGTCTTCTTTTAAACTAGAAGTTAAAGAGATCTGCTAAAATGTAAACCAATGCCACCCTTAAGACTAATTTCTTTTGGAAAATATAACTTCTTCATAAAAATGTTATTTATATTAATATACTATTGGCTTACTTCTGTCATATTAAATTTTTTAATAAATACTTTAGAAATTTCTCATTGTTATTTCTATTAATACTATGGTAAGTATTGATAGCTATAACTTACATAAACAAAAGCTGTTTGGGCCTTCAATAATTTTTGAAAGTATATAAAGGAATCCTGAGACCAAAACATTTGAGGACTACTGCTCACCAATCTGAGGAATCTGGATTCTGATGCTATACTAGATATATGAGCTCATACAAATTACTTGACCTCTCTGGGCTTGTTGGAGAAGATCATAGTACTTACTGGGTTATAGTGAAGGTTAACTGTGTTAATACACACTGAGAAGTTGGGACACATAGTAAACAATATCCTTTAGAGGCATAGGCCTATCTAACATCTAGAGCTGTGGTTCCCAACCCCATGGACTGGTACTGGTCCATGGCCTATTAGGAACTGGGCTGCACAGCAGGTGGTGAGCAGCAGGCGAGCCAGCGAAGCTTCATCTGTATTTACAACTGCTCCCCCCCATTATCCACCCTGTCATGATTTATCTATTTTTTTTTTATTTCAGAATATTAGGGGGTTACAAACACTTTGGTTGCATATATTGCCTTTGTGCCACCCAAGTCAGAGCCACAGCAAGCCCACCCCCCAAACTCACTGCTTCCAATAGGTGTGAATTTGCCCATCCCCTACTCCCCACTTCCACCTGCCTGACACCCGATGGATGTTACTTCCATATGTGCACATAAGTGTTGATCAGTTAGTGCTGATTTAATGGTGGGTACGTGTGGTGTTTTTCCATTTTTGTGATACTTTACAACTGCTCCCTACTGCTGGCATCACCACATAAGCTCTGTCTCCTGTCAGATCAGCAGCGGCATTAGATTCTCATAGAAGCATCAACCCTATAGTAAACTGTGCATGCAAAGGATCTAGATTGTGTTCTTGTGAGAATCTAACACCTGATGATCTGAGGTGGAGCTGAGGCAGTAATGCTAGCGCTGGGGAGTGGCTGCAAATATAGATTATCATTAGCAGAGAGGTTTGCACAAAAAATATAATGTGCTTGAATCATCCCCAAACCATCCGCCACCCCCAGTCCATGGAAAAATTTTCTTCCATGATGCCAAAAAGGTTGGGGACTGTTGCTTTAGATGACTGCAGCCCTGGACAAAACAGGTATTTCTGACATATAAGGAGGAAAAGAAGGAAGAGTCCCTGTGAGAGTAACCCAGGGGCAGGAGGGAAGCCAGGAGACCAAAGAGAGACTATCTTTAAGGAATTACAGGCCAACAACATCCAGTGTAGCAGGTCGGGGGAAGATTCCCTAAGCTTCCACATACTGATGGCTTACTTTTCCCTCATTGATAGAGATGATAAATACTCATTTGATAAAATACCTACTACATGTGCCAGGTGCTACCCTGGGTGCCGGAGTTATTGTAAAATACCCAAAGTGCTTTGCCTTCAGATAGCTCTCACATAAAAATGACGTCAAAGCAGCATTTAAGATTTTTTAAATTATTGTGAGTTTTTAAAAATAAGAATCCATGTCAGTAGGGGTGGAGGCTGGTTGTAGTGGGCTAAGGTAAGGACATGGAGAAGGAAATTAGCTCTACTGGAAATACAGGTCCAGGTTCATCCATCTTGAATTTCATCTGAGGTGAAGGTGTCAAGGAACCCTCACTAAAGGCTATTTTTCCTTCTCAGCTGCTTCACTCACAGCTGAGTCAGGATGACCTTGGGCTCAGACTAGATCTAAGGAAGCCATTTGGGACATGGCCACTTGACTTGAAGAGAATCTACAATTTAAAATCAGTTTATGTTCCACTGCTCTACACAACAGAGAAGCCTGGGTCTTCACTCCAAGCTGATTGCTTGCTCAACATTAGGGCAAAACAAAAATATCTAATACTCTCCTTTGATTCAAATACCTCCAACACCTTCTATCCTCACTATCTTTTCCTCTATTGCATATATTTTAGAAGAGAAGTCCACATTCACTGCCACCATTTCCTAACCATCTTCTAGCATAAGGAATCCTTTCTCATGAAAACAAGCTGAGATAACATAGTTGGTGTCCAACGTTCACTTAGCAGCCAAAGACCTGCAGCAGTAGATACCACCACCACCACCACCAAGTTGGGAGAAACACATCACTAATTACTAGGGAATTTAGTGAGAACAAGGCAAAAGGGTAACTTGTAGGGGAGAGCTGAACAAGTGAAAAATATAGGAAAATAAATCTGGAGAAAGGAAGGAAGGTGATGCTTTTTATGGGTGTGTGGCCCCAGGGCTAACATGAGGTTGAAGATGAAAGCTAGGCTGAAGTTAGTAATAAGGAAGCACTTGGGACTCAGGAGTTGACCAAACAAAGCTAGGATCTTAGCATGTGTGTGTGTGTGTGTATGTGTGTGTGTGTGTGTGGTGAGTAGCACACTATGGGGTACTACTCAGCCATAAAATGGAATGAAATAATGTCTTTTGCAGCAACTTGGATGAAACTGTTGACCATTATCCTAAGAGAAGCATCTCAAGATGGAAAAACAAATACCATATGTTCTCATTTATAAGTGGGAGCTAAACGAAGTATATATATGGTCATAAAGTGGTGTAATGGACATTAAAAACCTAAAAGGGGGGTGGATGGAAAGGGGTGAGGGATAAAAATCTACCTATCAGGTACAATGTACACTATTCTGGTGACAGGTAAACTGAAAGCCCTGACTTCAGCATTATACAATTCATCCATGTAACAAAAAAACACTTGTACCACCTAAATCTATTGAAATAAATGAATAAAAAGGAGCTTGTGGGAGATGGAATATAGTAAGGGCCACAGGTTGTAGCCAAATTGTTCTAACACTGGGGAAGTAGGTTCCATGTGCTTTTGAGAAGGCAACTTGCCCAGACAGCTCCAGGGCATTTACCCATTGTTATGGATTAAATGTTGCTCCCCCAAAATTCATGTTTTTAAGTCTTAACCTCTAGTACCTCAGAATGTGACCTTATTTGGAAACACGGCCATTGTAAATATATTTAGTTAAGATGAGGTCATACTGGAGTAGGTGGGCCCCTAATCCAATATGACTAGTGTCCTTATAAAAAGAGGAAATTTGGACCCAGACATGCACATAGCAAGGACACCATGTGAAGATGGAGGCAGAGATTGGGGTGATGCTTCTATAAGCCAAGGAAGACCAAAGATTGCTACAATAGCACAGTAAACTAATACACTCATTAAAGGGCCAGGCACAATGGTCAATGACACTTTCAGTCTGGCTTCTCTCTAGGCTACTCCACTGAAAAACCTTTCTCAAAGGGATTTATTAATCACCACAAGTGGGAACTCTTCCTCAGACATCATTCTGCTTGATCCTTCTTGGGCGCATTTGACATCATTGATGCTGCTCCTTCTGGCAACTCTCTCCTTCATTGGTTTTTGTGACACTATATTCTCAAGGTTTTCTTCCCCCATTCTGTCCTCGTCTCTGTTCCGTTCTTGGCTCTTTTAACTTCTTTCTTCCCCTATTTGTAAACTTTTCCCAAAGTGCACCTATCTTATGTCCCTGGACCTCTGCATACAAATTCAATACCTAGAGGGGCCAAGCAGATAATATAAACAAGTGAAAGCAGCTCAATGGGGACTTTGGAAAACTTAAATGCCACATCTAAAAGGGATGGCTACTACTCAGCTTCAGTGAGAATTTGAGCCCCAGTATTGCCAGATCTTCAGATTTTCTAGGAGAAACAAGAAATCTGGCTGGGCGTGGTGGCTCACGCCTGTAATCCTAGCACTTGGGAGGCCGAGGCAGGCGGATCATTTGAGCTCAGAAGTTTAGATCCCATCTCTACTAAAAGTAGAAAGAAATTAGCTGGACAACTAAAAATGTATAGAAAAAATTAGCCGGGCATGGTGGTGCATGCCTGTAGTCCCAGCTACATGGGAGGCTGAGGTAGGAGGATCGCTTGAGCCCAGGAGTTTGAGGTTGCTGTGAGCGAGGCTGACGCCATGGCACTCTAGCCTGGACAACAGAGCGAGACTGTCTCAAAAAAAAAAAAAAAAAAAAAAAAGAAAGAAAGAAAGAAAGAAAGAAAGAAAGAAAGAAAAGAAAAGAAATCTGGACCTTTGTGAAAAATCTGATAATTTTCAACATTAGCAAATAACTCAATTTTTAAGTATATCTTTAAGACGTTTTGAGCCTGTACACCACTCACATTTCAGCCTTCTGCTTTATACCCTCTCCCTTTGAATCTCATATAATCACATTTAGATGAGCCCCAAATCTAGATTTCTAGCCCTGACCATTCTCCTGAGTTCCAGACTTTTATGTCTAAATATATATCAGATGTTTCCATTCAGATGTTGTGGATATAAAAATGCCCAATTCTCTTTATTTCTACCACCACCACCATAGTTCCAGCATTTAACATCTGTTGTTGGAACTAAGGTAACCATCTCTTCACTGGTCTCACTGTTTCCATTCTTGCTTCTAATGATCGACTTTTCACCTTGCTAAAACCTTCCATTCTATTTTGAATAAAACCAAAACCCTTTATATGGCCTATAAAGCCCTGCATGGTCTGAGCTTATGGATTTTGCCTTTGATAAATGAATCAGTATTTACAAATCTTCCATTTCTTACGAAATCCATAGAGCCATTATCATGTTTCCATCTTCCTATTTCTACTTCATAGGGAGTGCACACTATTTCTAGTAACCATAAAAGCTTGTGGAAGATCCCTTGTTTTAAAATCTGAATGTATTTTTGTTTGTAAGAAATGGTATAAATTCATCAACAACCAGAAATGTAGAGTTGAGCAATGAGTTCTGTAATTTCCAGAAGTGTGAGAAGAATACAACAATAAAGGCAGGGAGGAATATTTGGAAGAACTGGGGCCTAATTTTAATTTATTCACATTTTACTTTCTTCCATAGGGATTTAAATTTTCTCTCCATTCTTTGAATTCCTTCCCAAGCAACAATTAACACTAAAAGTGCATTATGAATTTCTGAGAGGTGGGTCTGTGTGATGTGTGCACAATATGTAGTATTTGCCCATATATTTTTTATTGATGTAAAATTCATATAACATAAAAATAACCACATAAATATACAATTCAGTGATATTTAGTACATTCAAAATGTGCAACCAGCACTCCTAACTAATTTCAAAACATTTTCATCACACCACAAAGAAACCCTGTATCCATTAAGTAGTCAGTCACTTCTCATCCTTTCCTACTCCCATCCCCTGGCAACCTCTAATCTGTTTTCTATCTGTAGAAATTTCCCTATACTGGGTATTTCATATAAATAGGATCATACAATATGTGACCTGTTGTCTCTGTTTTTTTTTTAACTAGTATAATATTTTTGAGGTTCATTCATGGTGTTGCATGTATCAGTACTTCATTCCTTATATGAGTGAGTAATATTCCATTGTTTTGATATGTCACATTTTGTTTATCCTTTCATCTGATGATGAATATTTGTGTTGTTTCCACCTTTTAGCTACTATGAATAGTACTTTGAAAAATTCTTGTGTACAAGAATTTGCTTGAATATCTGTTTTCAATAATTTGGGGTATCTACCTAGGAACAGAATTGCTAGACCTTATGGTAATTGTAGCTTTGGGAGGAGCTTTCAAACTGTTTTCCACAGTAGATGTATCATTTTACCTTCCTAACAATAATGTATGAGGGTTCTAGTTTCTCCACATTCTTGTCAACACTTGTTATTCTCCAACCTAGTTGGTGTGAAGGGGTATTACATTGTGATTTTGATTTGCATTTCCTTAATGCTTAGTGATGTTGAGCATCTTTTCATGTGCTTTTTGTCCATTTGTATATCTTTGGAGAAATGTTTATTGAAGTCCTTTGCCCATTTTGTAAGTGGCTTGTTTATCTTCCTTTTGTTGAGTTGGAGAGTTCTTCATATATTCTGATACTAGACCCTTATCACATATATGAGTTGCAAATATTTTTCTCATTCTGCAAGTTGCATTTTCACTTTATTAATAGTGTCCATTAATGCACAAAAGTTTTTAATTTTGATGAAGTCTATTTATTTTTTTCTTTTGTTGTTTCTGCTTTTAGTATTGTATGTAAGAGACTATTGTTAGATGCAAGGTCATGAAGGCATACTCGTATATTTTCTCTTTCTTTCTTCTTTTTTTTTGTTTATACATGTAGGGTGTTACAGACAAACCCCTGTATTTTCTTCTAAGAGTATTATAGTTTTAACTCTTTATATTTCACTCTTCAATCAATTTGGAGTTAATTTTGTATATGGTATGAGGTAAGGTATGCTACACTTTGTTTTTTGCATGTGGATATCTAGCTGCCCCAGCACTACTTGATGAAGAGACTATTCATTATTGATTGAATGATCTTGGCAGCTACATCACCAATGTTGCATCATATAGAGTTTGTGATTAATTCAAATTCCTTTTTGTTATTGTTTTTTATGAATTCTAGGGTTCTCATAATTTGTAATACCATAGCTGACTTAATGATCTCAAGTATAGAACTTGATATTTATCTCTCATAAATTTTATCCTGCAGATTTTTATTCAATTATTCAGTCAATATTTATTGACTGTCTATATCAGGCACTGTGATTATCAAAGCAGTTCATTTTGGCAAGATTGTTTAAATGGTCATAGAAAAGTGTAAAGATTTTCTTTCTCTCTATTTTATTTTCAAGTGTCATATATAACACACATTCATGACTCTTATTCCATCACTGAGACTTACCTCATAGGGTCAGAAATGGGAGGAAGTAAGGAATGGTAAGGAGTGGGGTGAAATTTAGTAATGGAATTAAATTCAGAGACGTGAAAGACTGGGATAAAATAGGGTGTCTATCACACATGTCATTCATTCATTTATTTGTTCATACATCATATCTTTATTGAATGCCTACTATGTGCCAAGCACTATTCTAAACACTGGGGAATATATTAGTGAACAAGAAAGATAAATCTCTGTCTTTGTGTTGCTTTCATTCAAGTTGGGGAGAGGGATAATAAACACATATACAGATAAGTAAGGTCAGAAAGTGTTAAGTGCAAGCAAGGTAAAAGATAGTTGAGTGATTGGGGGGTGCTATTTTAATGACGGAAGACCTTCTTAGGGAAGTCACATTTGAGCAGAGACCTGAAGGAAACAATGGACCAAGCCATAGGAAGATCTGGGAGAAAATGTGTGTGTGTGGTTTTTTATTTGTGGGGTTTTTTTTTTTTTTTTTGAGACAAAGTCTTGCTCTGTTGCCTGGTTAGAGTGCTGTGTGTCAGACTGGCTCACAGCAACCTCAAACTCCTGGGCTTAAGCAATCCTCCTGCCTCAGCCTCCTGAGTAGCTAGGACTACATGTGTGCACTACCACACCCAGCTAATTTATTTTCTATTTTTAGTTGCCTGGCTAATTTCTTTCTATTTTTTAGTAGAGACAGGGTCTTGCTCTTGCTGAGGCTGGTCTCAAACTCCTGACCTCAAGCAATCCTCCTGCTTCAGCCTCCCAGAGTGCTAGGATTACAGCACCACACCTGGCCAATTCGTTCAATAAATAGTTATTAAGCTATTGTAATGTGCCAGGCCTTGTGTGTAAACAACTTATTGGGCCAGTGTAGCTAAAGTGCAGACAGCAAAGGCGACAGTGGCAGGTGATGAGATCAGAGAGGTAACAGAAGCCAAGAGTGCATAAGACCTTGGAGGTCAGGGTAAGACTTTGATTTTTATTGTGCATGAGATGGAAAATCATTGGAAGGTTTCAAGGAGAAGAGTGAAAACGTCTGACCCATGTTTTAAAAGTATCACTTTAGAACAGAGGCAAGCAAGGAGATCACTAAGTCAGCTATTACATTAATCCAAGTGAGAGATGATGATAGTTTATATCACAGTAGTAATGATTTAAGTGTTGAGAAGATCAGATTCTCTATTTGCTGTAGAATAAGATGTAGAGTGTTAGACTTCCAAGAGATTACTTCAAGGTTTTGGGCCTCAGCAAATGAAAGGATGGAATTGTCATTACCTGAAATGGGGAAGACCGCAGGTTAAACAGGCTTGGTGATAAGGGAGTGGGGAGGGGAACAACACTTAAGTTTGGTATGTGGTAAGTTTGAGATGCATAATAGACATCCCAGTAGAGATATCAAGTAGGTGGTTAGATATGAGTTATACTTTCAACTGGGTATACACAATTTAGGAATCAATGGCAAATAGATAGTATGTGAAGTCATGGTACTGGATGATAGTACCTAAAAAGTGAGTATAAAGAGAAAAAAGCTCTGAAGATTGAGCACTGTATCACTCCAAAGTTTAGAGGTGGGTGATATAAGGAAGATTGAGCAAAGGAGACTGAGGGTAGGGATTAGAGAGATAGGAGGAAAACCAAGAGGGCATAGAAATGTAGAAGTCACACAAATAAAGTGTTTTTTTAGGAAAAGGAGTGATTAAAACTATCTTTTCCTACAGATAATTTTAAGTAAGATGAGGACTGAAAACTTACTATTGAGTTTAGTAACTTGAACGTCATTGGTGACCTTGACAAGAACATTTTCAGTGAAATGGTAGGGACAAAAGTCTATAGTTTAAAATAACGAGCAAAAAGATAGTTTGTTTATTTCATAAGCTCCACAAAAAATATTTGCCTATTAGAGAAGGCATAACAGAGAAGGGACAAAATGAAGTGAGTTTTGAAGGAAAAGTAAAAGATTGCTGGACAAAGAGAAGAGAAGGAATAATCCAGATAGAGGAAACAACATGAGCAAAAGGCACAGAAGTGTTGATTTGTGCAAGGTGTTCAAGGAACAATAAGCAATCCGTTTTAGCTGAAAACATACAGTTCATGAGACGAAAGGGCTTAATAATACTTGAATTATTTTTTTTTTTGAAAAATAAGGTGCTTTATTTTCTTCCTTTTACACATATGTACATATTTTAAATTGACACATGTATGCATTAACTATTTACAACACATTGTTTTGAAGCATATATACATTATAATACTTGAATTATTATTCATGGAACTTTTGTCTACATTTCCAGTACAAGAGTAGGATTTCAGATGAGACCTTTTGTTAATAAGAAAAGGATAGATTATTTAATAAATGGCACTGGATCTATTGGCTATTCATTTGGAAATAACAAAGTTAAATTCTTACCTAATACAGTACAATCCATCCTCCACTCCCACAAAACAAAATGGCCACAGGATATAAATAGGCAATTCATAGAAAATATAAATGGCCTGAGGCCTAACCTCAATTGTTAACAAATGCAAATTAATCAGCAATGAGATGTTTTTAGCCCCCTAGATTGGCAATTTTTAACAATTCGGTAATACCTTGTGTTGGCAAATGTGTGAAGAAACAGGTAGTTTTATGCATAATTGTTGGATGTGTAAATTGACACAGCATTTCTATAAGGATTTAAAATGTGTATACCATCTTACCCAGCAATGTCACGTTCAGAAATCTAGTCTGAAAGTGTGCAAAGATAGAGGAACAAATATATTCACATTATTATCATCACCATGACTTATTGAACATTACTATGAGTGAAGAACTGTTCTAAGAGTTTGTACCTATATTAGCTCATTTAACTCTCACAACAAATCTCTGAGATAAAGTGATTGAGGCACAAGAAAGATAAGTCATTTGCCCAAGTTGACAGAGCTGGGAAGTAGTATCAAAGTCAAACCTGAACAATCTAACTCTGGAGACTGGATACTGATGCATATCTTACATGTGTCTATGTTTTGGTAGTCTACTCTACATCTTCATCTCACATTTAATTATTATCACTTCTTTGCACTCGATATACTTTCCCACCATGGGCTCTGCAACTGTTGTTGCTGTATTGTTGTAAAGATTCTAGCTAAAGTAACTTGTGGAACACAAAGGAACAGTCTGTGCCTGGGAATGGGAAGACAGCACCCAGAACAAACGGAGGGCTCCTATTGGAATGACCTATTTATGGAGGGTTATAGAAAATAGACACAGATAGATGATGATTATTAATTAAAAAGAACATGGAAGTAACATGAGGAAATTACGTTGTTCAGAAACCCTTTGGGCATATGTGGAACTTGGTCAAATTGAAGGCAGAGAAACTAGTCATGAGACAATTGTATTGGGTTCAGGCAAGAGACAATTAAAAGCCTAGAGGAACAGGAAAAGAAGGATGAGAGAGACTTAAAAAGACACATTTTGATTTTGCAACTGATCAGACCTAAGAAGCATAGGAAAGTGAATCATCCTCACTGCCCAAATCTAACAGTGGCACCCTCTTTAACTCATCCCAAAGTGCAATCTAGCATAAAATTTTTAAAAAACACACAACCAGTAATTTATTTCTCTCTCTTCCTCATTAAACTGCCTTGAACATCTCAGGCACTCAATTTGCACATGTTCACAGAATGGTGTTTTGAGAAGCTCATAATACCTCACAATATGACATTCAATCAAATTCTGTCATCAGCTGTATTTCCACACCAACTATACTGCGAGTTTTTTGTTCGTTTCTTTGTTTTGCTTTGCTTTATTTTTCCAATCTGATTTACCAGTTTATTCTCTTTTTCAACTGAATGTTTCTTTAATTAATTATTTTTTGTTCTTATTTTCTTTCATTTTTTTAATTTTTTAAAAAATTTCAGCATATTTTAATTAATTTATTTATTTTCATTTCAGCATATTATGGGGGTACAAAAGTTTAGGTTACGTATATTGCCCCTGCGCCCCCTCCCCCCGGAATCAGAGCTTCAAGTGTGCCCATCCACAAGACAGGGTGCACCACACCCATTAGTTGTGAATATACCCATCCCCTCTCACCTGCTTGACACCTGATGAATATTACTACTATATGTGCACAGAAGTGTTTATCTGTTAATACCAATTTGATGGTAAGCACATGTGGTGCTTGTTTTTCCATTCTTGTGATAGTTCACTTAGTAGAATGTGCTCCAGCTCTATCCACGATAATACAAGAGGTGCTAGATCACCATTGTTTTTTGTGGCTGAGTAGAACTCCATGGTATACATATACCACATTTTATTAATCCACTCATGCATTGATGGGCACTTGGGTTATTTCCACATCTTTGCAATTGTGAATCATGCTGCTATAAACATTTGAGTCCAGATATCTTTTTTATAGAATGTCTTTCTTTTCTTTGGGTAGATTCTCAGTAATGGAATTGCTGGATCAAATGGTAGTTCTACATTTAGCTCTTTGAGGTATCTCCATATTACTTTCCACAGAGGTTGTACTAGTTTGCAGTCCCACCAGCAGTGTATGAGTGTTCCTATTGCTCTGCATCCACACGAACATTTACTGTTTTGGGAATTTTTGATAAAGGCCGTTCTCACTGGAGTTAAATGATATTTCATTGTGGTTTTGATTTATATTTCCCTGATGATTAGAGATGTTGAACATTTTTCATATGTTTGTTGGTATTAATCTTTCCTCTTCTGAAAAGTTTTTGTTCATGTCCTTTGCCCACCTTTTAGAGGGGTTGTTTGATTTTTTCTTGCTGAATTTTCTGAGTTCTATATAGATTCTAGTTATCAGCCTTTTATCAGATGTGTAGAATGCAAATATTTTCTCCCATTAGGTAGGTTGTCTATTAATATATGTTCCATTGATTGTGTCCTTGGCTGTACAGAAGCTTTTAAATTTGATCAGATCCCATTTATTTATTTTTGTTGTTGCTGTGATTGCTTTTGGGGTCTTCTACACACCCAATAAAGGTCTGATAACTAGTATCTGTATAGAACTCAGAAAAATTAACAAGAAAAAAATCAAACAACCTTATTAAAAAGTGGGCAAAGGACACTAACAGAAATTTTCAAAAGAAGATAGATGAATGGGCAACAAACACATGAATAATTGCTCGACATCTCTAATCATCAGGGAAATGCAAATCAAAACCACAATGAGATATCACTTAACTCCAGTGACATTGACTTTTATCAAAAAGCCCCAAAACAACAAATGTTGGCATGGATGCAGAGAGATAGAAACACTCATACACTGCTGGTGGGTTAGTACAACCCCTATGGAAAGTAATATGGAGATATCTAAAAGAACTAAAAGGAGAACTACCATTCAATCCAGCAATCCCACTACTAGGTATTTACCCAAAGGAAAAAAAGACATTGTATAATAAATACATCTTCACTTGAATGTTTATAGCAGCATGATTCACAATTGCAAAGATGTGGAAACAACCCAAGTGCTCATCAATATATGAGTGGATTAATAAAATTTGGTATCTGTATACTATGGAGTACTACTCAGCCATAAAAAAGAATGGTGAACTAATACCTCTTGTATTATCCTGGTTAAAGCTAGAGCCCATTCTTCTAAGTGAAATATCACAATAACAGAAAAACAAAGAGCACATATACTCACCATTAAATTGGCACCAATTGATCAACACTTATGTGCACATATGGAATTAACATTCATTGGGTGTCCGGCAGGTGGAGGGAGGAGGAAGGAATGACTACATTCACACCTAATGGATGTGGTGCATACTTTCTGGGGGATGGGCATGCTTGTAGCTCTGACTTGGCCAGTGCAAAGGCAATATATGCAACCAAAATATTTTTACTCCCATAATATTCTGAAATAAAAAAGAAAACATAAACCTTCCTACACTATGTCAAATACAGAAATACACCTTTATTTTCTTCTTTCAACTGTTGAGGTTGGGATAGGATAGAAAACAGTCTCTTGTTCACAAGCAAAGTTACTCTGAAGTAATTAAGTAATAGATTCCCCTGCCAAAGCTCTAGAGAAAGTATATCTTCACAATTTTACCTAAAGCTGGTGAGCGGGACTAAGGTTTGACTCTAGTACTCCAGTACTATTGTTGTGTTCCTTACCTAAAGTAGAACATAAACTGACCCCAGGAATATAATCCAGGCCTGAAGGACAGAATTTGAATAACTTTGAAACGCATCAAGAGCTCCTCTAGACTATCAAAGTTCCTCTCCAGTGAATGGAACTTCGCACATTTCATATGCTCTTCCCATTTACTTTATCTACTCTTTGACTGGCCTTTAAAAGGCAAGCCCCTTGAGAAAATGAATGAGAATTCCCCTTCCCCACTATGTGTTCTCAATACCCTAGTCCCAAAAGTTTCTCTAAATCTGTTGCTATACTTCTGCATTAATACATCTCCATGCTATTTTACTTGCTCTTCTCTCCATCTGCAATGCCTTCTCAATGCACCATTCTCACCACCACCTTTCACCCCTCAGTTTCTTACTTAATATTTATCCTTCAAGATTCAGCTCAAATGCTAGCTCAAGCATTACTCTACTGATGAAGACCCTGCCATCTTTCATGACATCAAGCTCCCTCCTCTAAACTACCACAGGACCTGGTGAAGATCTTTATTATAGCATTAAGTATTATTATGGTAATTGTATACTTACATTATTTCTTTGTGGACCTTCGCCTCTCCAGAGGGCCAACATAGACATTTTTTACAAAATTGTTTTATTGTTTACTTTCTCAAGGTTCCATGAAATAATTATTTTCCTTTTTCCAACTTTACTAAGGTATAATTCACAAATAAAAATTGTATATATTTAAGGTATACAACATGCTGTTTTGATATACATATACCTTGTGAAATGATTCTCAATAAACCTTCATCTTAACTCAGTTTGTGAACTCCTCAAGGCTAGAGCTCCTGTTTTATCTGTAGTTCTGGTGCTACAGTGTTTGTAACATAGCAGGCAGTCAGTAAATTTTTCATTCATTTGTTCAGTACTGAGGATATACTGATGAACAGAACAATGTACCTTATAGAACTTTAGCCAGGGGTAAAGGACAATAAACACTATATAATATGTCAGAGAAAATAAGAGGGAAAATGAGGAGTGCTGGGAAGTGTTGCTATTTTACATAGATCTCCAATATTTGAACAGGGGCACGAAAAAAAGGAGAAAGTGAGCCATGTGGTTATTGGAAGAAAGAGGATTTCAAGTAGAAAGAATGACATATGCAAAGTTCCTGTGGATTGAATTAGAGTGAGTGAATGGGGAGAGATGGTAGGAAATGAGGTCAGAGAGGGAGCAGGGGCCAAGTGAAGCAGATATGTGTATGCCAGAGTAAGAACTTTGGCTTTCAGTTTGAGTGAGATGAAAAGCCATTGGAGAGATTTGAGTGGAAGAGTGACCTGATCTGACTTAGGTTATAACAGGATCACTCTGACTGATGTGTTAGTATAAATTGTTAGGGGTAAGGATAGAAGAGAAGAGACCAATTAAGAGGCTATTAAAATACTCTAATACTCTAAGGGAGAGATGCTGGTAGCTTGGACAAGGGGCAGTAGTCTGGAGGTGGTGAGAAGTGGTTGGATTTTTAAGGTTAGAGTCAATAGCATCTGCTGATGTATTTATCATACATGGATACAGTGATGACTTTAATGTTTTGATCATATCAACTGAAAGGACAAGTTGCAATTTACTGAAATGGGGAAGGCTAGGAGGAGCAGCTTAATGATAACCATGGGAACTTTGAGTTGAACTTTGGCTAGGTTAAGATTGGGACAAGTTAAGATGAATGGGTTTCCTACAAGTAAATTAAGTACCTGATCTTGGTGTTTTCTGACATATCATTCATCACAAAACTACAAAAACAAAATTAATGACAATTATAAAAATCTCTACAATTTATTGCATAAATAACTATTAGGGATTATGGGTGCTTTATATGCAAAGTCTCATTTTATCATTTCCCAAACCCTAGGAAGTACAAATTATTTTTCGCAGTTTTCAGATGATATAGCTGAGGTTCAGAGATTAAGCATCCTGTGCGAGGAATGACACTGCACTGGTAAGTGCCAGAGAGTCTATCACACTCCAAGCCCATCATATATTTCTACTCTATATTCTTGTCCATAAACTAGATTTGACCTATCCCTGTTATAGCATCTTTTGTCTGGTTTTACAATTGGAGAAATGAATATCCTGGAAGGGAAAAATGCACTTACTTAAGGTCGGACTACTGGCAGTGATGAAGACAGAAAAATATCATCGTCCAGGGAAATACTTTCTCATTAAAAAAAAAAAAACAAACACTTGCTGAACTCCAGAAAAGTTGCCAGACAATGATAGAAAATGCAAATGTGACTTGAGGGCCTCCTGATCTGTTGGGAGGGAACAGGTTGCATTACCCATGCCCTGTTACATGCAGACTTCAGGACATGGAATCATTTTGTCTAGTTGCTATTCTTTAAATTAAGTCAAGATACTTTACACCATCTTTACTGTAGGATACATCACAATCCCCAAGACTGTGAAAATTGTCATGTGAGTAGCTGTGTCTCTCTTCCTGTGAGAGATACCCCTTAGTCTGAAAAATGCACTGGGAAATTATTTTCAGAGGCTCGGCAAATGAGAAAAGGTTGTATCTGATGTCTCTAGATGATGAAGATGGAGGAGTGAAAGAACAAGATGTCAGGTACATCTGGCCTTCTAATTTAAAAGCACCACCACCCATCTTTACACTTCTTAAAAGTGCAGGCAGAAAGACATTACGGATCATATCCTAATCCATACTAATGTAATGAAGGTATAAACCGGAAAACTGGTGCAGATGCTAAGCTGACCCAGATACCAGGGCTCTTTCAGCTGCCATCTCAATCAAGCCTGCCCACTTGCCTGCTAGCCTAAAATCAACTCAGCATAGAAAGAGGCTTCTGAAAAGATTTTGTAGTGCATTTCCATTTCTGAATGAAATCCACAGTTGAACTTCCTCTGACTTTTGATCTTCATTAAGAGAGTTCTTGTGACTCAGAAAAGGAGAGTTAGAATGTGAAAGGAATGGATACCAAAAGGCCACAACTACTTCCAACAAAAGAATCATTTTGTCTGGGTTCAGTCATAGCCAAGACTCAAAAGAAAATGTACAAGCTCTATGACATCACCCTTCTTTACCAAGAACGACCAGAGTATATATATAAGCTGGGCTAACCTGAACCCATAGAGGCATGATGCAGGCTGAGAGTTCTCCCAGGAAAATCTTTTGGTAATGATGCAGAAGACTCCACTGACCTCTCCTTATGCAGGCTATAGTGTATAAAGGCAGCTTATACACTATGGCTTATAAAGGCAGCTATGGAAAGCATCATATTGTATAAAGCATCAGAAATTGCTAAATAATTCATATTCTTCAGGTAGAGAGAAAATATAGCCTAGTGGTTAGGAGAGTGGGCACTGAAGCCAGTTTGCCTGTATTAAAATCTGGAGTCTGCTAATCAAAAGTTGAATGACCTCAGGCAAGTTGTTCTTCAACCAATATTAACTGAGGTTCTAATATATGCAAAGCTTCATTTTAGGCACTTTGGATACTTTGATGAGCAAAACAAATATAGATCACTGCCTTCATGAACCTTGCATTCTAGTGGGGAAAAGAAGATAATAAACAATAAATGTAATAAATTTTATAGTATGTTTGAGGATAAAAAGTGTTAGGGAGAAATGAAAAAAGTAGAGCAAGGCAACTAGACCTCAGAAAGCTAGGGGGAAGGGAGTTACTTAACCTCTCTGGTCTTAGTTTCCTCACTTGTAAAATGGGTATCATAAAGATTTATAAATGTGAAGTGCTGGAACAGTGCCTGGCACATATGACATGGTTTATTAACTTTAATTATTATTATTACTTCCCTATGGTGTCATTTAGCCAAAGACTGTTTCCTATCAAAATGTCATTAGTACTCCAGAAAAACAATTCTTTAGTTCATCTTCTATTTGTGGAAATTGTCACAGCATCCCACCCCAGAGTTAGGTAGATTTCAAGAATAACTGAGAAAGGGACAGCTAAATTTGGCATCATTTGTGTAAAGTATTACTATAACACAGAGAATAATTATAGAAACAAGACTCTATACTTATTTATCAAATAAATAACTTATTTATGAAATCTATTTCCTCCCTCAATAAGTGAAACCTCATCACTCTTCTATTTAGCAATAACCCCCTTTATTGTCCCCTTCCTTTACCCAACCCTCATCCTATAATCTTACCACTACCCTCTGCCCAAGTCCCCTGCCTTCATCTAATGACTAGAGACATTATAACCTTAAAGAGTTCAGAGGTTGTTTCAGGCTTGTGCCCAGGGTCAAGACTTTCATAAGTTTTGATTTCATGGCTAACCAGTATTGGTGACTCTTTTTGTAAAGTAAGGGGATTACACTGGCTCTCTGTCAAATGCACTTGGGGAGAAAACTTAAGAAACATAAAGAGAAAAAATGTTGAAAATAAGCATAATGAGGAGCCCTCGTTCCAGAAGCCATGTTCTCCAAAACAGTAGAGATGTCAGAAAGGTGGGAGTGCTTACATACAATTCCCTTGACCTCTTAGACTTCACCCACTTATTGTGTGTATGTGCCTTTCAGGGTGGGGAGACGAAGGAAAAGGGGGAGGATTTGGAGAACAGAGTATGAGAACTATCAAAGGAAAGGAAGCAAGGAAGGAGGTAAGTGAGGCAAGGCAAATCAGAGGTCTTAACCAAGTTCAACTGCAGGGACTAGCATTACAAGAAAAAGAAAGCATAGGTACACAGAAATTTAACGTGTGACTAGGATTTAAAGCAGGAAGCTCAAATGGACAATTTGAAGATTGAAGCTCAGTTTCTTTTTTTCCCTTTATTTAAAATTACTTAATATTTTATTTTAAAAAAGATATGGAGTCATTAGAAACTTGCCACTATTACAGAGCAGGAAAACAACCCTTCACCTTTCTTTAAAGCAGGTTTGCACAAAAGTATTAGAACAATAAGTATTATTAATATTATCATCACTATAATTGAGTGCCTATAAGGTACCAGCCACTTTAAATACTTTATGTCATTTATTTTCCATTTTTATGATAGACTCATTTTGACAGATGAATAAACAGAGTCTCAAAGAAGTTAAGTCACTTGCCTGAAGGTACTCATCTGATAAATAATGGGGCCAGGTTTGGAGTCCAGGTTTGATAGATTCCCAAACTTTTTCACTTTAGTATGTTGACTTCCAAGTATAACTTGTTCACATTTTTTCTTTTTTATATCAGTCTTACCTCCTCAGATAGACCATGAGCTGTCAAGAGTATTCTTTCTTATCTCCCCCACATCCCATAACACAAGGTAGGGCACATATATTTATTTTTATTTTTTTATTTCAGCATATTGCGGGGGTACACATGTTTAGGTTACGTATATTGCCTTTGCCCCACCTGAGTCAGAACTTGAAGCGTGGCCAACCCTCAGACGGTGCGCACTGCACCCATTAGGTGTGCACACAACAAATTTTGTAATGTTCTGCTGAGTGGCCCATAAACCTTTATGGCTTTATCAACATTTAAGTTGACAAGGAATAGAAAATAATCAAGCAATGACAACCTTAAGGGTATAAAAATTGTCAAATTTTACTCAAAACATGGCCAAAGAATAGACTACCACCCAGTATTTGCAGATATAGATGTTGATTCCATAAATTTTTTTTATTGAGCATATACTAAGTGCAAGGGATAGAACAATAAACACACACACACACACACACACACACACACAGTTGGAAGTGATATTTTAAGATATTAAGGAGAGTATTTCCCTCAAATGAGGACCCTTCCATTTAATACCATATTCACTAAGCACTAGCAATTGCTTTCTGATGTATGCTACAAATCACATAAAATTATGTAGGTGCTGTTGCATTTAATGAAAGCCGTCATGCCCAGTCTGGGCAAAGTAGTCTCTATCTGAATCTAAAGTTCAGCCAACGTGGGCCATGTGGATGTTCTCCAAGAATCATCCTACTAAGCTGCCTCTGAAAAAGCTAAAGAAGGCAGAAACATGACAAGATAAATCACAATTCTGCTTCTCTGTCTTAGGGAAAAGAATTTCTAGGTTAGAAGAACTGAGCTTTCAGGGCAGGCTGATAGAACTACAACCACATGAAAACTAAAGGACTCAGGACACACATTCAAAAGCAATAAATAACACAAATAGGTAAGTGTAAGTCAGTTGTGCCCTCTCAGAGACCTTCTCTTCCCCCTTTCTCTCACCTTTCTTCAGTTTTCTCCCTTTTCTCTGCCTTCGGCCTACTTTTCTTATAGCCTCTCTCTTCATTCTTTCCCTTCCTTTGCCCTTTATCCTTTATTTTCTTGAGTATCCCTTTCACAGTCTTGGGAAGGATGTCTTATGTTTGTGGGGGGCTGAATGTAGTGTTTTCTTTAGGTCCAGGGCATGCTGCAGTCACACTGCTCAGAAACCAGCAGGATTCCTTGAGAAAATGTGGAAAAGGTCAAACTCTCACCCTCACTTGGAAACACGCCCTCCAAAACCCAGTATTTATTCTTTCCTGGGCTTCAAAGAGAAGGAGGTAGGGTATATTCTCTCTCTTCCATTTTTATAAAAAAGAGGAGGGGAAAGGACCTAGGTGATGGGCCAGTGGGTAGAGGCAGGAAGGGATGACCAAAGGCATGCTTGTGGGGCTGGCAATACCCCTCATCCCAAGGCCTAGGGGACCATGGGAATTTTTGTAGAGCTGATATAAATGGAGCAACTGGAGTAAGGTCACTCAGGCTAGAGTCCTTTTTCTCTTTCTTCCCTCTCTTCGGTCCTTCATGCAGGCACCAGGAGCACAGAAAACTAGTTGTATGCCTGGCCGGCTGCCTGCAATGGGCTCTTCCTTAAGACCAGCCACTGTACAAAGGTCCGCTAGATAGTGGGCAACAGTGTTTGTTTGAAAGTAGAAAGGATCAAGGAAAACTTCCTATATTACCTTGGCCAAAAATTAGATTCTAAGCCTTCAAGAGGGCCATAGCTGGAAGTCCAACATCCCTGGGCATTCTACATAAAGCTGGGCACTTTTGACATCAGGGTTGGGATTGGGTGGCACAAGAGGAGAAAGGGGAACTAAGGCAGTGGTGGCATCCAAACTTCCCACATCAGAGGAGCTTAGGGGCAGTAAGCTGGGTTGGAAAAAAAGAAAGGAGGCAAAAAGACTTGTCGTGAAGCTGTATTTGCATTGCAAACATACTATTTTACTTACATTGTGTATTACAGATTAGTTAAAAGTAAAGTTGTCAAAGATGGCTTTTATTTATACTTGATATAATATTGAGGGAATACCAACCACTTAAATAATGCTATTAATATTATATTTACTTGGTGTGGTTGGGGGGGCACTGATGGAAATTATGGAGAAGCTAAATCCCATTCCCCAAGCCACCATTTGGCATGGATATAGAGGTAGAGTGAGATGCCGAATGGGGAAGCCAAGGCCTCCAAGGTAGCCAAACAACCATAGAAAAAATAATGGGGGTGGGCATAGCCAGAATGCAGCTAGAAATAGTGGGGAAATGTCACTGAGGAACTGAGGCTAGCGACATACAGACACATAAATTTGAACAGATAAAAACACATACACATACATCTATAACACATACATCTATATATGTGCCTTTCTTAACACCCTCTGCTAGTATAAAAAGGCCAAAACAGAATAACCATCATCCATGAGCTGACCACCTTTGGGCTTCCCCGTTTCCTGGGTATCCAAAGAACACTTATATGGCTTTTACCTCATGCAGACCCAGACCTGAACTTCCACAACCCATCCTTTTACTTGCAGGCTTGGAGAAGCTAGCCCCTTTGGTAACTGAGAAACTAATCAGTATATAGAAACTAGACTGCACTAAAACAAAACACAACAAAATCAAAACCTAAAGTCTTTGAAATGAAGGGAACCTGGTGTGTTGATTGCTCTTTTATAGCCAGCTTGCTTCAGCTGCCTCTCCTGGGCTGCCTCCTCAGCCTTCCCATTAGGCTCTCTGGGGATTACGTAGCTAAAACAGAGGCAGCTTCTTCACTCCCTCTCTATGACCCTCCCACTCCTCCCCCTCCAGCAAAGGAAATCAAAGCTTTCTTCTGTCAAAGAGGACCCCAGCAGGAGGAAAGAAGGTTCTGTGGGAAGTAGACCCATCTATGACTTCTTCCCCCTCTTTCTTTCACACACAGGCCTCCTATCTTCAAACTATGACAAATACCTCTTGATTCTAGGTTTCCAATAAGAGAAGCCCTCACAGATTTTATTAAAAGCTCATCTAGGTCCTGCAAAACAGGGTTATACCCAACCAGCTCTATATACATACCTTCTCTAGGAATTTCCTCCTATTTGAGACTTCCTATGTCTTCCTCTTCCCCCACCCATCTATGAGCCTGTGAGCACACGTGAAATATTAGAGATTATGACTGAGATATACACATACATAGCAAATATCTATACACACACAATCAAAAACAATCTAAATTAGAAACTCCTGGCACAGTATCATAGGCTTAATTCAGTTACTACAAAATCTTATATGTGTTCGTGTGTGTGTGTGTGTGTGTGTGTGTGTACAGCCTTTATCAAAGAAGGTCAGTGGTGATAAAAAGGAAAAGCAGTTGTAACTTTGACTCAAACAGTACAAAAGCAATCCATGTAACCAAAACATTTCTACCCCCATAATATTCTGAAATAAAAATAAAGAAAAGAAAAGAAAAAAAGGAAACAAAAAGGGGAAAACAGACCAGAACAGCTGTATACTGCTTCAAAAAAGCTTGAACTATGTAGCCAGAAGGAGAAAATTACTATTGGTAAAGTTTAATCTCCCAAAAGAAGTTTCTCTAATATAATTTATTAATAAAAATGACAATAACATTTGCACTGATAACTAACAGAGAACAATAGGTTGCTGTGTAGTGAAATTGAGAGTAAGGAGAATTGGGTTCTCAAGTTTGATCCTGAGTAAATCATCTAATCTTTTCAGGCCTCAATTAACTCAGGTCAAAATCTCCACTCTACCTATCTCATACAGATATTATAGTGAGCAAGTGAAAATAAGACTGTGAGAGCCTTAGAAAGGATAAATAAAATGTATTTAAGAATAATAGAAAAATTAATAATAAAAAGTTATAACTTCTATTTCAGACTATTTAGGGTTACTGACTTTTCAAGTCATTTATGGGCTGATGAAATTCAGCAGCTCCCTTCTCATAGGACATATTGACAGTAAGAGGTTACTTATATTGAGCACTAGGTGCCAGATACTGTATTAAGTGTTTTACACATATTAGCTCCTTTAAAACTCACAGCAGCCTTAGAGGGTAGGAAAACTTAATACTGAGAAAGGTTAAGTAACTTGTCTAAGGTCATATAGGTAGGAAGTCAATATAGACTGAGTATTTGTGCCCGCATAATCCATAAATTGAAATCCTAAGCCCCAAGGTGATATTATTAGGAGGTAGGACATTTGGGAAGTGATAGGTCACAAGGTCAGAGCTCTCGTGAATGAAATTAGTGCCCTTATAAAAGAGGCCCAAGAGAGGTCCCTTGCCCCTTTGGCCATGCCAGGACACAGAGAAAAGATGGCTGTCTATGAACCAGGAATTGGGCTCTCACCAGATACCCAATCTGCTGGCACCTTGATCTTAGACGTTCCAGCCTCCAGAACTGTGAGGAATAAATTTCTGTTGTTTATAAGCCACCTAGTCTATGGTACTTTGTCACAGCAGCCCAAATGGACTAAGACAGAAGTAGGATTTAAATTTGGGCAGTCTAACTTCAGAGCTCACCACCCCACACTATCACATAGATTAGATTTAAAAAAAAAAAAAAAGTTAAGGAAGAATGAATTTGAATAAACACTAGAGGGAGACAGCCAATCTCAGTAAATCAAAAACTGATGATCCAATGTGTTGGTACTACAGGCATTTGTCTTTTAGACAATTTAACTTCTTACATATGACTATCTGAAAGTAACATTTAATAGGAAGGTAAAACAAGTGTTTCACTGTTCGTTCTGAGTGAGAAAGAGGCTGAAATCAATGGCAGGCTGAGATTAGATGTATTTTAATCATCCAAGTTCTTTCTATCTTCCTTTCCAGAGCCAACAGAGCTGGCCAGGGTAAATTCTGTAAGGGGGGCAGGATCATACTTTTGTCATAGAATGCAAAAATTCAGCAAATGCCAAATCCCAGTTTTATCTACAGCACTTGCACCACTCAGCACAGGCCTTATAATACAGTAAATGCTCAGAGAATGTTTGTTGGATGGATTTGGTTTCAAAGAGGAGCATGCTAATGTTTGAGAGGGGGCTCAAATGTACACAGGTTGAAATGGGAGGGTAGCTACTTGTACTGAAATGAACTAGGATTGTTATATCAATGTCTTTGTTTCTCATAAGGCATTTCAGGGCTTGAAGAGCTCTATTTTATCAGAAAGAGCACTCAAAAACCCACGATAGGAATTTATTAGATCATGATATTGCACCAAAAAAGTATAAGATGAGAGTTCTAATGTATTATAATGTTTGTGAATTGTTAGGACATTTTAAAGGCAGAACATTTCAAATACTTACACACTCTGCCCCAATATTTTGGCCCAAATGCACTGCCCAGTCCCAGTTCATTTCCTTAACCCAGGTCCGTTTGAGAGAAAAAATGAGAAAAGCAGGAGCCTCTCTGGGACTCAGAGTGTGAAGTTATATCACTGGACTGCAGTGTGAGCCTTTTTGTCTGTTCATCCACCTCCTGTCACAATCACGCAGAGTTCTCAGAGAAATTAAAATTCTGTCCAAATGGCTTCTTCCAGAAAAGATTCCCAAAGCCAAATAAAGCTCTTGTCTCAATGGCAGATACCCAGAGCCTCTATTATAAAGCCAGATAGCCAGCCCAAATTCAGTTCTTAATAGTGCTAGCGAGTTAATGTATAGCATGGTGACTGCAGTTAATAATACTGTATTATACACGTGAAATTTGCTAACAGTATATTTTATATGTTCTCATCACACACAAAAAAGTAGGAACAGTAACTATGTGAGGTGATGGATATGTTAATTAGCATGATTGTGGGAATCATTTCACAATGTATACATTTATCAGAACATCATGTTATATATCATAAATATGTACAATTTTACTTCTCAATTATACCTCAATAAAGCTGTAAAAAAAAAAAACACATCAAACTGATGCTAACCCTCTCTCATGACCACCCACTCCCTTAAGCTTTCCAGGCTCTTTTCAAGAACTTGCAACTTCTGGACCTCTGGCTATAACATTGATTTCTGGCTGACATGCAAGTCTATCAGGAAGGAAAAGAAGACATCAGAATCAGCTCTCAACTGAGTGGAAATAAGTGTAGTTATTTTTCACTAGCCTTTTCATCAATTCTTCTCATTGGCCCCCATCAGGCCACCATCTCTCTCACAAATATGATATTGCCACAAAGGCAGCCTGCCTCTCAGAATCCCTGGCTGGCTTCACCTCATCACACCCATTCCTGCCAGGTCCCGCTCCTCATGAGCACTCAAGCTTGCAGCCAGGATCCCTTTGGCCAGATGCTATACCTCAGACTGCCAAAGCAGCTTCATGCCAGGCAGTATCAACTTTAATTTCACAACAGAAGCAGTCTAGGCCCCAAGGCAAAGAGCTAGGAAAGACAGAATAAACAGTCATATCAGGGAAGAAATGCTACTTTAGACATGAGCTGACCACCAGTTAGATGAGTTCATACATGGTACAATTTCTATTTTTTTAATTTCTTGAGGTCTGATTTGTGGCCCAGGATATTGTCGATTTTGGAGAAAGTTCCATGAGCTGATGAAAAGAATGTATATTCGGCTTTATTTGGGTGGAATGTTCTGTAGATGTCTGTTAGACCCATTTGTTCTAGAGCTCTGTTTAAGACTATTATTTCTTCGCTTAATTTTTGTTTGGAGGACCTGTTCATTATAGACAGTGCAGTGTTGAAATCCCCCGCTACTATGGCATTACTATTTATCATGCTATTTAGTATCCAAATGAGGGTCTCATGATTTCTTTGGGGGGCGATTTTTCTCTCTGTTCTTTCGTATTCCCTGTGTTCTTTCTCTGGATCTTTCTCATCAGGGTAATTGATTGAGAACTGGGAGTGCTAGGACTGGTTTGTGCCCTTAACATCAAGCCCCCAAGGGATGTTCCTTAACAGTGGTGGGAGGAGGTGCGCTGGTCTTGTATTGCCTCATAGGTATTTTGGCAAGTTTGATTACCTCCGACCTGTTGTCTTTACCTCTTGTCAGTGGAGATTAGCGAGTTTGGTCCCCCAGCTTAATATCCCATGTGGTGAATCACACCTGTGTGTATAATTCCACTGCCCTCTAATAGCTTGAGATGGAGGGCACTGTCTTGAGCTGTGGGGTTACCCTCTCTGTCATTGGTTGTAGATTATGTGGAGGAGCCAGTTATTGAGGTAATCCAATGCCTCTGTGTTGGTTTCTGGTCCCTGGGTGAGGAATACTAATGCCTCAATCTTTAGGAATGATCATGCCACTCCCAAGGGTTCCTTGGACCCTATTTCCCCTTAAAGTGGTCGTAGGAGCAAGACAGATCACAACTGCTGCCTACCAGCCTGGATGTGTGGGCTTCTGTGGTTGCTTGATCTTTTGCTAGGGGGAGCCGCTAATATGTTATTCAGGGTTCTTCCACCACACTTGGGAGACTGCTCCTGATAAGATGGGTTACTTGGTGCATCTGCTGTGGCCTCGGGCCAAGATTTTCCTTCCCTGATTGTGAACCCCACTTTTGGCAGCCGCCCGGACTCAGAATGCAGGCCCCAGAGTTATGATCCTATTAGATGTCCTAATCCAGTCTGACAGGCCAAATCACTGGGCGGTCAACTATTGATCTGCACCAAGGCCCTGCAGATTCACATGAGTTGCACAGGGGAAAGTGGGTTTTCTTGCCTCTCCCTACCTCCAGGGGTGGAGCCCACCTCCCTCATTGTGAAAGTTGCTGTGCAAGGGGGAGGGGTGATGCCTTAGAATGCCTAGCACCTCAGAGCCTGGGAATCCCACAGGTGGTATCCTCCCAGGACTGGGGAATTAGCATTTTGGGGAAGCACTCAAAATTCGCCCATCGAAACAGGCCGGGATAGCCAACAATAAGTCATGGAAGGGCGGAGCCTGTCACACCTGTCCGCGAGAGTCCCCGGGCTGGAGAAGGGGTGCTGCCCGAAACCCTAGCGTGCCACAGCCTCTGGGTTGTGGACCCCCAAAATGGCGGCCACCCACCCGCAGAGTGCTAGAGCTGGGGGCGACTGTTCAGGAGTTGGCGGATGCCGGATCGGGAGCTGAGTCAACAGGATGCATGTTTTCCCTTGTGTGTCCCTGTCCCGCAATCTTGCACCTGTCTAGCAGGAGGGCTTGCTATTTCTGATCTGCCCTGAGCCGGTCTAATTGTCAGCGGTTTCCAGGGTAGAGCCCCCTTTTCAGTGTTCACCTCCGTTGTTCTGGTCCTGCTGACCACCAGAGGCGAGGTGCCAGTCTCCTAACTCCCTTGAGTGGTAGCTCAGACAAGTCCCTCTCCCTCCCAGTGCAGTCCTATCCCAGAGCACCGGGGAGTTCAAGATGCTTCCCGCTATTGGCCCCTCTCCACAGGGCCTGCCATCTGGTGTCACGATTTTGCACCTACTTCAGGCAGGTACCTGACTGAGTGGATGTGGAGGTCAGTAGGGGAGCAGGACATTCTCCTGTGGGTCAGATCCCACTGCACTCGCTGGCTGGGCGGGCACAGCCAGACCACACTCTATTCTCTATTTTTTGTCTTGAACTCTCCAGAATCAACTTTTTGTTTAATTAATCCTTTATTTTTATTTTCTTTTCTTCCTCTTCTTCTTTCTTCCTCTCCCTCCTTCTTCCTCCTTCTTCTTCTCCTTCTTCTCATTTATTTTTTGTGTCTCTATTTAGTTCTGCTCTGATTTTTTCTTCTTGCTTTGAGTATAGTTTGTTCTTGTGTTTCTAGTTCCTTGAGGTGTGATGTTAGGTTGTTAATTTGTGATTTCCCTATCTTTATCATGTAGGCATTTAGTGCTATAAAATTGTCTCTTGGCACTGATTTTGCTGTATCCCAGGGTTATAATATGTTGGATCACTATTTTCATTCATTTTGAATATGTTTTTAATTTCTGAGTTTCATTATTGACCCAAAGATCATTCAGGAGTAGGTTAATTTCCATGTATTTGTACAATTTTGAAAGTTCCTCTTGGAATTGATTTCTAGTTTTATTTATTGCATTCTAAGAAGATACCTGATATGATTTCAGTTTTTTAAAAGGTATTGAAACTTGTTTTGTGGGCTAACATATGGTCTGTCTTGGAAAATATTCCATGTGCTGATGAGAAGAATGTATATTCTGCAGTTTTTGGGTAGAATGTCAGTAAATGCCTGTTAAATTCATTTTTCTAGAGTCCAATTAAAGTCTGGTATTTTTGTTGATTTTATACCTCAATAATCTGTTTTGTGCTGTTAGTGGAATGCTGAAGTTCCTCACTATTATTGTATGGATATTCTCACACACTGGTATAAACTTATATTTGGATAAATATCTCTTTGTGGTACAAAAATATGAGAAACAACCTAAATGTCCATCAGCAAATGACTAAATGAATCAGAGTACACTGACAGAATGACATTCTTTATATTCATTAAAAAACATTTACAAGTTGAGATTTTTAAAAAGGTGGAGTAAGATTCTTTAAAAAATCTTTTCCTCTATAAAAGCAATGAGATAATTGCTGTAATTCTCAAAATCAACTTTTTTAGAACTCTGAAAATTAATCAAAGTCTTGCAACAATCCAAAAAGTGTTTTTTTTTTCTTTTTAAAGTATGACTCTCAGTACATATAACAAGCTTTGTGACAGGTTAAATTGATCTGGTCCCATTTTCCCTTCCAACTCTACAATAGCCTCAGTACCATGGCATTTGTGAATCAACAGCCTAAAGCTAACGAAAGGGACAGATTTGGTTTGGAACGCCTCAAAAATCCCCATTTCTAGAGAATTGTCACTATTTGATCTATCTGGCAGTTCCCTCAAAAAGCCTCATTTAAAACTATTGGCCTTATTTGATCTTACTCAGAGCTCACTATGTTCACTGAAAACAATCAGCAGCATCTGTTTACCACTGCAGCTGTCTAGAGTATGAATACCAGTTGGGAAAACAAGAGACTGGCCAAAACACTTGAACGTAAAATTGGGTCCATATAATGGGATATTATTCATCCATAAAAATAAATGAAGTCTCCAGACCTGCCCTATGGGAAGTACTTAGACTTGCATTATATACTGAATGGAGCAATAGACACTCTCCAAAGTAAAATCACTCAAGAGATAAAGTCCATAACCGGGATTGCACAATGGTTTGAGAGGTAAAACAGAACAAGAATTTATCCAACAATATGAACTACCCCAAATATCAATCCTCTCAATAAATGTGAATGGCTTGAATTGTCCTCTGAAGAGACATAGACTGGTGGAGTATATAAAAACACATGAGCCGAGTATCTGCTGTCTACAGGACATGCATCTAACCAACAAAGATACTTTCAGACTCAAGGGCAAGGGATGGAAAACAAATGTCCAGGCAAATGGAAGCCAAAAGAAAGCAGGAGCAGCTATACTTATTTCAGATAACATAACCTTTAAAACAGCAAAAGTAAGGAACCACAAAGATGGTCACTATATAATAGTGAAAGGAAAAATCTAACAGGAAGACTTAACATTTCTTACTATTTATGCACCCAACGCAGGAGCGCCCAGATACATAAAGCAAACCCTGTTTGATCTAAATAGCATGATAAAAAGTAACACCATAGTAGCTGGGGATTTCAACACCCCAATGACTGAAGAGGACAGACCCTCCAAGCAGACAATAAGCAAAGAAATAATGGACTTAAACAGAGCGCTAGAACAAATGGCTCTAACAGCCATCTACAGAATAATCCACCCAAATAAAGCTGAACATACATTCTTCTGTTCAACCCATGGAACATTTTGCAAAATCGATCACATCCTAGGCCACAAAACAGACCACAACAAATTTAAAAAAATAGAAATTATACCATGTATCTTCTCAGACCACAGTAGTATAAACTTAGAGTCCAATTCCAACAGAAACACTCACCACTTCACAAAGTCATGGAAATTAAACAATCTATTGCTGAATGCCTATTGGGTCAAGGAGAAGATAAAGAAGGAAATCAAAAGATTCTTTGAAATAAATGATAACAGGGACACAAGTTATCAAAATCTGTGGGATACAGCAAAAGCATTCCTGAGACGAAAACTGATAGCATTAACTGCCAACATCCAAAAAACAGAAAGCTCAAAAATCAACAAACTAATGAACTATATCAAGAAACTGGAAAAGGAAGAAGAAATTAGTTCTAAACCTAGCAGAAAAAAAGAAATAACTGAGATCAGAGCAAAACTAAATGAAATTGAGAACAAAAGAACTATACAGAAGATCAATGAAACCAAAAGCTGGTTTTTCAAAAAGATAAACAAAATTGATGGCCCTCTTGCTAGATTGATAGGAACAAGAATGGAAAGGACTGTAATAAATGCAATTAGACATGAAAAAAGAGAGGTCACCACAGACATTGTGGAAATACAAAACATAATCTTTGAATACTATAAAAATCTATATGCCCCAAAACTATGTAATGTGAAGGAAATGGACAAATTCCTGGAAATATACAACCTGTGTGAGTTCACTCAGGAGGAAATAGAATTCCTGAACAGACCAATATCAAGCACAGAAATTGGAGCAACAATTAAAAACCTTCCAAAAAGGAAAAGTCCCAGACCAGATGGGTTCACACCCAAATTTTACCAAACCTACAAAAAAGGAACTCATACCTATACTGCAGAAATTATTCCACAAAATTGAGAAAAATGGTATCTTCCTCAACTCATTCTACAAAGCCAATATCACCTCGAGACTAAAGCCAGGAAAGGACGCAACAAAAAAGGAAAACTACAGACCAATATCCCTCATGAACATAGATGCAAAACTCCTCAACAAAATTTTGGCAAACCTGAATCCAACAGCACATCAAAAAAATAATTCATGATGATGAGGTGGGCTTTATCTCCCAGATGCAAAGCTGGTTCAACATGCACAAATCTATAAATGCAATTCACCACATAAATAAAACCAAGAACAAAGACCATATGATTCTCTCAATAGATGCACAAAAAGCATTTGACAAAATCCAGCACACAATTATGATAAAAACTCTTAACAAAACAGGCATAGATGGGACATACTTTAAAATTATTAAGGCCATATATGATAAACCCACAGCAAATATCATATTGAATGGAAAAAAATTGAAAACATTCCCACTTAGAAAAGGAACCAGACAAGGTTGCCCACTATCTCCACTTCTAGTCAACATAGTGCTAGAAGTCATTGCCAGAGCAATTAGATAAGAGAGGAAAATTAATGGCATCGAAATGGGGGAAGAAGAGATCAAACTCTCACTCTTTGCCAGTGATATGATATTATATCTAGAAAACCCCAAGGATTCAACCAAGAGACTTCTGAAATTGGTAAATGAATTCTGTAAAGTCTCAGGATACAAAATTAATGTATACAAATCATTGGCATTCATTTATGCCAATAGTCAAGCAGAAAATCAAATAAAAAACTCAGCACCTTTCACAATAACACAAAGAAAATTAAATATCTAGGAATATATTTAAAGAAACAGGTAGGAGACATATATAGGGAGAACTACCAAACACTGAGAAAAGAAATTATACAAGATATACACAGATGGAAAAATCTACCATGCTCATGGACTGGCAGAATCAATATTGTTAAAATGTTCATACTACCTAGAAGTGATCTACACAATTAATGCAGTCCCTATCAAAGTACCATCATCATTCTTAGCAGACCTAGAAAAAATAATTCTGCACTTTGTATGGAACCAGAGAGGACTTCATAATGCCAAAGCAACCTTAAGCAAAAAAAAAAAAAAAAAAAAACAAAAAACAAAGAACAAAAAACTGGGAGTTATCAGTCTACCGGACTTCAAGCTGTACTTTAAGGCTATCGTAAACAAACAGCTGGTACTGGCACAAGAAAAGAGATATAGACCTTTGGAACGTGACTGAGAACCCAAATATGAAACCATCCACATATTGTCATCCAATCTTTGACAAAGCAGACAAAAATATACTCTGCGGAAGAGAATCTCAATTCAATAAATGGTGCTGGGAAAACTGGATAACCAGATGCAGAAAACTGAAACTGGATCCCCACCTCTCATCTCTTACAAAAATCAATTTAAGATGGATAGCAGACTTAAACCTAAGGCATGAAACCTTAAGAATCCTAGAAGAAAATGTAGGGAAGACTCTTTCAGACATTGGCCTAGGCAAATAATTTATGAAGAAGACCCCCAAAGCAATCACAGCAGCAACACAAATAAACAAATGGGACCTGATAAAATTAAAAAGGTTCTGCACAACCAAGGAAACTATCATTTGAGCGAATAGACAATCTACAGAATGGGAGAAAGTATCTGCTTTCTACACATCCAATAAAGGGCTGATAACAATCTATATAGAACTTAAAAAAATCAAACAACCCCATCAATAAATGGGCAAAGGACATGAACAGAAACTTTTCAAAAGAAGACAAAATAATGGCCAGGAAACATATAAAGAAGTGCTCAACATCTCTAATTATTAGGGAAATGCAAATATTTTATTTTTTAAGATGGAAGCAACTACAGCATATTTAATTACTGATAGAAAAGCTCACATAAAGACAGAGAAGTTTAAGATACAAAAGGGAGAAGTAATAAAGTTTCTGAGAAGGCAGAAGTGAGTTGGATCTAAAGCACAGGATGAGGACTAGTCATAGAAAGAAAGAGGTCCCCTTCTTCCATCATAACAAGATGAAAGAGGAAAAGGATGAGTTCAGATGCAGATACTCACTTTTTCCTACCCTCAGGCTCCTAAAGTATGATGGCTACATGATCTGAACTTGGCTCAGGACATTTGATTCTGGAGTAAATTATGCAAAGAAACAAGAGGGAAAAAAGTACACGTTGTATAAGTGAAAGCAGAAACAACATTTGGTTTCTAGGTACAGCAGTTATGATGATCTCAACAGCAGTGGTCAATGCCAGAGATGGCATCAGTACCAACTGTGGGATTCCAGTAGCAGTAGTAGCAATAACAGTGTCCACATATCCTGTAGTGCAATTATGACTGTGGTGCTTGGTTCTTGCCTATTTTCTGAGTCTGATTCTGTAGGCTTCCTAGAAACTCTGTCACTTAGTGCTGATTTCAGTGGCTTGCAATCAAAGAAACTGATCTTGTTTAACACAACTAAAGGGTTAATGCCTGGCCTGCCTCAGGGCCCTTCAGGATCTACTGAGGTCTACTGGGACTGTTACAGGGCTGTTAATATGTTTTGAGTATCACCCCGAGGGGAAAAGAGACCTAAGGAGCACTTTCAGTTCTGTGGGCTGGAAGGAAATCTTTGAGGCCAATTTTCCTCTCTCCCTGCAACTCAAATCAAAGAAACTGACTGATAGAACTATGAGAAAATGAAACAATGTCTAAAGCAAGGTATCAAATTCAGTGTTGAGGAATTTGGATTTTAATGACTCAGAAGTTACAAACTGGAGGCCCATGAGTCAGAAAGTGTTTCGTGATTTTAGGTTGGATTTTTTTTTTTTTTTTTGGCCCATAGATTTAAAAGTTACTAATAAGAAGCCATATTTGGAGTTATTTTTTTACAGAATAATATTGATTTCATTATTGGCTTAAAAAATAAGATCTGGCAAGGCTAAAACTTCATCTCTGTGTGACAAGAATAGGCTGTCCCCTTTAGATGAATGATGCATTTCCCTGCCTACTTTATTAATTTACTTCACACAAATGAATGAATGTCTCTGTAAGGATTTGAATTTGTGACCTCTGATGGGGAGGTAGAAAGGTGACATTGTCAGATTATAAAAACAACAATAGCTTTTATATAATGAACATTTACAATGCATAAGATATTGTTTTAAATGCTTGAAATTCATTATTTTAATTCCCACTTAACCCTGTAAGAGAGATACTCCTACTATCCTCATTTTATAAATGGAGTGGCTGAAGGACAGGGGAGTTAGACAACTTATTCGAGGTAAGTGGTTGAACTACGATACAAATCCTGGCAGTCTGATCCCAAAATGCCCAAACTTAACCATTGTAATAGCTATACTGTCTCCATTTTAGAAAGATTATTCTGGTGGCCAATGTAGAGTATTGATTGGAAGGAATCAGGTCAGAGGCAAAGGGATCAGTTAGAAAGATACTACAATAAATCATGAGCAAAATAATGACAGCCAGACCTAGGACAAAGGCAGTAGGGACAGAGAAGATGGGATATATTTGAGAACTATTAAGATGGTCTTATGAGAAGCTATGGTACAGCCTGCCCACAAAAAGCTCTATGGCCTCTGATATTAAGAAGATAAAATTGGTAGGACTTAATTTGATGTTGGCTGTAGAAGAAAGTGAGAAATCTGAACCCCTCCCCCCCACATTGATGGTTTACGAATGTACCACAAAACACCAGTGTTAGATTTTTGCACCCTCTTGTCATGCTTAGTTGCTTTAACATATCATGTTGAGGGAAATACCAGGCAAATATATGTGCTTTATGACGGAACAGTATCATTACTGAATCCTGCTTCCTTTCCTCTCTTGTAATCTAAGCAAAGTGACCTAGATTGATCAGTCAGTCTTTACTTCCTGTCCTTTGGATTCCATTTTGGTCCTTCCTGCTCCTCCCCCACCATCCAGTCCTACCCAAATAACAAAGCAATGAAAAAGATCCCTGAAGTTCAGAATCCCCCAAGAAATCCAAAAGCTGTGCTACCCTAAAACTTAGCTCAGCTGCTTTCACCTGAATAGGTGGGGGAGCAAAAGAAAGGATGTCTGTTTCAGGGTACCATATTGTTCTGCCTTTTCCCAGTCTTTTCCTATTCCTAATAAGTTTACATTTTTCCTATTGTTCAACCCTGTATGGCATTTCCACAGTGCTCCATAGCCCCTGTCATTCCATCCTTTCTACACAGTGAGGTCTTTTTGCTTTCCAAGATTCTTCCTGGGGAGGCTGTGGGAAAGATCGGGGAATTTGTGCCTAATTCATTGTTCCACACCCTATAGTAATCTATAGAAATACTTGTGTTTACCTTAATAGAAATTAAATTCCAGTCATACAGTTGATGATAATTCTTGTGCCAGACTCTTGTCCTGGATGGAAAGTTTCATACCACCAAAGCATAGGCTTCTTTCACTTACATTTTCAATTTGTTGTTTGATATTTTCAAAATAGAAAAGATTAGAATGAAAAAAATGTCCTATGGAGTTAGGATTTCATAAAAGCAGTGCCATGTGAATATATATACACTGCTGCCAGTAGTAGTTTACAACTAATTAAGTACTTCAATTCCCAAACTGTGATCACCAAACTTTGTTCTTGAGAACCTATTTTCTTATCCAGGGAACTAAAGTGGATTACAATATACCATGAACTATCCACTTTTGAACATTGGCATTACTTGAAATAATTTCATCTCAGGACCTCAGACTGCTTTGTAGCCCTAGAATATTCTGAATTAAAAAAGGGAAAAAAAAATTATACCATGCATCTTCTCAGACCACAGTAGAATAAAAGTCGAAATCAATTCCAACAGAAACTCCCAAATCCACAAAATGTTGTGGAAATTAAACAACCTGCTGCTGAATGATCCTAGAATCAATGATGAAATTAAAATGGAAATCAAAATATTCTTCAAGGGCTGGGCACGGTGGCTCACACCTGTGATCCTAGCACTGTGGGAGGGCAAGGCAGGTGGATTGTTTGAGCTCAGGAGTTCGAGACCAGCCGGAGCAAGAGTGAGACCCTGTCTCTACTAAAAAAAATAGAAAGAAATTAGCTGGAAAACTAAAAATATATATATAGAAAAAATTAGCCCGGAATAGTGGTGCATGCCTGTAATCCCAGCTACTCGGGAGGCTGTGGCGGTAGGATTGCTTGCACCTAGTGGTTTGAGTTTGCTGTGAGGTAGGCTGACACCATGGCACTCTAGCCCATGCAACAGAGCGAGACCCTGTCTCAAAAATAAAATAAAATAAAATAAAATAAAAAATATATGTGTATTCTTCAAAGTGAATGACAAAAGGGACACAAGCTTCCAAAATTTATGAGATATAGAAACAGCAGTGCTAAGGGGAAAGTTCATAGCCTTAAATGCTTCCAGCAAAAGACAGAGAGATCACAAATAACAACCTGAGGTTACATCACAAGAAAATGCAAAAAAAAAAAAAAAAAAAAAAAAAAGAAAAGAGCAAACCAAACCCAAAGCCACCAGATTAAAAAAATAACAAAACTCAGAGTATAACTAAGCAAAATGGAAAACAAAAACATAATGCAAAGGATCAATGAAACAAAAAGTGGCTTCTTTGAAAAGACAAACAAAATGGATATACCCCTAGCAAGATTAACCAAAAATTGAAAAGTAAGGACTTAAATAAACTCAATCAAAAATGAAAAAGAATACATTACAAAGGATACCACAGAGCTGGTATTCCCTTTTGGTGGTAATCTATCACACTGATTCTTCATACGTGCATAGTTTTTTTCGCTTATTCCTCATGTGGAGCAGCTGTGGCTTACTGTGTATTTTCTTCTGTTTAGATAACAATATGTCCAGTTAAATCACTGAGGGGGTGCTTGTTGGTGAAAATCAACCACAACATATATAATTGAGTCAATAAATGCTATGAACACCAGCGCTCTTATCAATGGATACAAACCAAAATCAGAATATTGAAATAACAGATGAAGAATTTTGAACATGAACTGTAAGAAAGTTCAATGAAATACACACACAAAAAAATAGAAACCCAACACATAGAAACCACACAACAATGCAGGAAATAAATAAAAAGTCACTAAGGAAATTGAAAAATCAAACAGAACTTCTGGAAATGAAAAATTTAGTCAAGGACACACAAAACACAGTAGAAAGCCTTAAGAACAGGTAAGATCAGGCAGAAGAAAGAATCTCAGAGCTTGAAGAGAACACTTTTCAATTAAACAAGTCAGTCAAAGAAAGCAGACAAATAAGAGGAATGAACAAAGACTACAGGAAATATGGGATTATGTAAAGAGACCTAACATGAGAATCATATGCATCTCTGAGGGTGAACAAGAAAATATACAAGGGTTGGAAAACCTATTGGAGGAAATAATTGATAAAAATGTCCCTGGCCTTATTAGAAATCTAGAGATCCAGGTAAAAAATGCTCAAAGGATTCCTGGGAAATTCCTCTCAAAGAGGCAAACACCACAAAACACAGTCATCAGACTGGCCAAAATAAACATGAAAGAAGTGCTCATACAAGCCATAAGGTGAAAGCATCAGGTAATTTACAAAGAAAAACCTATCAGATTAACTGCAGACTTTTCAACTGAGACCTTACAAGCCAGAAGGGATTGGGGCTTCATTCCCAGTCTTCTCAAACAGAATAATACCCAGCCTAGAATTTACTATCCTGCAAAACCAAGTTTCACATATGAAGTGAAAATAAAGACTTTCTCAGACAAGCAAACACTGATACAATTTGTCAAGATAAGACCCGCCTGGCATGAGGTGAACAGAACTGCATTATACATACATCAGCACAACAGACACACGCCAGTGTAAAATGACCCAAAATCTAAAGAACAAAGCCCAGATGTCACAATGGCTCAAATATAAAACAAAGCAACAAAGTTCTACTCAACAGAACAAACAGAAATCCACCCCATTTATCAATTCTTTTAATAAATGTGAATGGCTTGAAGTCTCCACTGAAGAGACTTAGGCTCACTGAATGGATATAAAAATACAAGCCAAGGATCTGCTTTCTCTGGGAAACACATTTAACCCACAAAGTCTCATTAAGAATCAAGGTGAAGGGATGTAAAACAATATTCCATGCAAATGGAAACAAAAAGAAAGTTGGTGTAGCAGTTCTCATATCAGATAAAATAGGCTTCAAATAAACAAAAGTAAAGAAAGATAAAGATGGTCATTATATAATGGTAATGGGAACAATTCAACAAGAAGACCTAATGATTTTAAATATTTATGCACCAAACACGGGTGCGTCCAGATTTGTAAAGCAAATCCTCCTTGATCTAAACAAAATAATAAACTGCAGTGTAATAGCCAGGGATTTCAACACCCCTCCCAAAGAAAATGACACATCCTCCAAAGAGAAAATAAACAAACAATGGATTTAAACAGAATTCTAGAATAAATGGGCCCAACAGACATTTACAGAACATCTACCCAGAAACCACTGAATATACATTCTTCACATCAGCTCATGGAACATTTTCTAAAATTGACCATATCAAAGGCCACAAAACATGTCTCAACAAATTTAAAAAAAATAGAAATTATACCATTCATCTCATACCACAGTGTAATAAAATTAGAAATCACTCCAACAGAAACACTCATCTCTACACAAAGTCATGGAAACTAAACAACCTACTGCTAAACAATCATTGGGTCAAAGCAGAAATTAAGATGGGAATCAAAACATTCTTCACACTAAAAGATAAAGGAAACATAAGTTATCAAAATCTGTGGGACACAGCTAAAGCAATCTTGAGACAAAAATTCATAGCCATAAATTTCTACATCCAAAAGACAGATAGATCACAAATCAATTATCTAATGAATAGTCTCAAGGAACTGGAAAAAGAATAGCAAACCAATACCAAACCAAGCCAGAAGAAAAGAAATAAGCAAGATCAGAGCAGAACTAAATGAAATTGATAACAAAAGAAATATACAGAAGATTAATGAAACAAAAAGTTGGTTCTTTGAAATGATAAAGAAAATTGACATGCCCCTTGCTAGATTAACCAGAAGCAGAATATAAAGGGCTCTATTAAGCTCACTTAGGAATGAAAAAAGAGAAATTACAACTGATGCCAAGGAAATATTACATATCATCTATGAATACTATAAAAATCTATATACACGTAAACACAAAAATATGGATGAAATGGAAAAATTCACAGAAACACAGAGCCTCCACACCATCAAGCATGAAGAAATCCAATTCCTGAAAACACCAATACCAAGTAATGACATTGAGGCAGCAATAAAAAATCTTCCAACAACAAAAAAGTTCTGGACCAGATGGTTACACACCCAAATTTTACCAGACCTACAAGGAAGAACTGGTACCTATTATATAAATGTATTTCCATAACATCAAGATGGAAGGAATCCTCTCCAACACATTTTATGAAGTCAACATTACCTTGATTCCCAAGCCAGGAAAGGACTCAACAAAAAAGAAAACTACAGACCAATATCCCTTATGAATATAGAAGCAAAAATGCTCAATAAATTCCTAGCATACTGAATTCAGCTACTCATCAAAAAACTAATCAATCACATCCAAGTGGGCTTCATCCCAGAGATTCAGGGATGGTTCAACATATGCAAATCTATAAATGCAATTCACCACAAAAACAGAACTAAAAATAAAGACCATATGATGCTCTCCATAGATACAGAAAAAAAATTTGACAAAATTCAGGACCCTTTTATGATAAGAATGGTTACCAAAACAGGCACAGACAGGACCTACCTCAAAATGGTAAAAGGCATATATGACAAACCCATAGCCATCATCTTACTGAATGGGGGAAAAATTGAAAGCATTCCCACTTAGAACTGGAACTAGACAAGGTTGCCCATTATCACCACTTTTATTCAATATAGTACTAGAAATCCTAGCTAGAGCAATCAGACAAGAGAAGGAAATCAAGGGCATCCAAATGGGGGCAGAAGGGCTCACACTATCACTCTTTGCTTATGATATGCTCTTATATTTAGAAAACCCCAAACATTCTGCCAAAAGAATACTGGAATTGATAAATAAATTCAGCAAAGACTCAGGTTACAAAATCAATGTATACAAAAATAGCATTCAAATACACCAACAATAGTAAACCTGAGAACCAAATCAAAGACTCAATAACTTTCACAATGGCAACAAAGAAAATACAATACTTAGGAATATATTTAACTAAGAAGGTGAAAGACCTCTATAGGGAAAACTACAAAACACTGAGGAAGGAAATAGCAGAGGACACAAACAGGTGGCCATGTTCGTAGAGCAGAATCAACATTTTTAAAATGTCTATACTATCCAACGTGATCTACAGATTCAATGCAATCCATATTAAAATACCAACATAATTTTTGCAGACCTAGAAAAAATAACTCTATGCTTCATATGGAACCAGAGAAGACCCTGTATAGCCAAAGCAACCTTAAGCAAAAAGAACAAATTGGGAGGCATCAATTTACCAGACTTCAAGCTATATTACTAGGTTATGGTAACCAAAACCGCATGGTGCCGGTACAAGAACAGTGACACAGACCAATGGATCAGAACAGAAAACCCAGATATAAAACTATCCTCATATTGCCATCTGATCCTTGACAAAGCAGACAAAAACATACACTCGGGAAAACAATCCCTATTCAATGAATGGTGCTGGGAAAATTGGAGAGCCACATGTAGAAGACTGAATCAGAATCCCTATCTCACACCACTCACAAAAGTCAACTTATGATGGATAACAGACTTAAACCTAAGGCATGAAACCGTAAGAATTATAGAAGAAAATGTGGGAATAGCTCTTGTAGACATAGGCCTAGGCAAAGAATTTATGAAGAGGACCCCAAAGGCAATCACAACAGAAACAAAAATAAATAATGGGACCTGATCAAATTTAGAAGCTGCTGCACAGCCAAGGAAACAATCATTAGAGCAAATAGACAATCTACAGAATGGGAGAAAATATTTGCATGGTGTATATCCAATAAAGAGCTCATAACTAGAATCTGTAAGAACTCAAGCGAATCAGCAAGAAAAAATCAAACAACCCCATTAATAAGTGGGCAAAAAACATGAACAGAAACTTTTCAAAAGAAGATAGACTAATGGCCAACAAACCTAGGAAAAATGCTCAACATTTCTAGTCATCAGAAAAATACAAATCAAAACCACAATTAGATAATCATTTAACTCTAGTGAGAGTGGCATATATCAGAAATTCCAAAAATAACACATGTTGGCCTGGAATCAGAGAGATAGGAACACTCATGCACTGCTGGTGGGACCACAAACTAGTACAACCTCTATGGAAAGTAGTATGGAGCTACCTCAAAGAACTAAAAGTAGAAGTACCATTTGATCCAGCAATCCCACTACTAGGTATTTACCCAAAGGAAAAAAGAGCATTCTGTAAAAAAACACCTACGCTCAAATGTTCATAGCAGCACAGTTCATAATTGCTAAGATCTGGAAATAAATCAAGTGCCCATCAATACATGAGTGGAATAATAATATGTGGTATATGTATATCATGGAGTACTACTCAGCCATGAAAAATAGTGAACTAATACCTCTTGTATTAACCTGGATGCAGCTGGAGACCATTGTTCTAAGTGAAGTTTCACAAGAATGGAAAAACAAACATTACACGTACTCATCATTAAATTTGAACTAATTGATCAACACCTGTGTGCACACATAGAAATAGCATTTATTGGAACTTAAGCAGGTGGCAGGGATGAGATGTGCAAATTCATACCTAATGGGTATAATATACACTATCGGGGTGACAGACACATTTATAATTTGATTCAAGCTGGTCAAATGCAATTTGTGTAACCAAAACGTTTGTACCCCCATAATATCATGAAATAGTAAATTTTAAAAAAGGACTTTGGTTTAAAGTTGTAACTAACAGATCTGTTTTTTTATTATTTAGTTTAGAAAAAAATCATAACAAGATAAAAGAAGAAATTGGTAACATCTAACATCAATAAACTTTTACTTAATATCAAAAAGTGATACCACAAAAATACAAAATGTCATCCAGGAATAGTACAAAAACCTCTATGCAAAGAAACTATAAAACTGTGAGGAAATAGATGAATTCCTGGAAACACACAAACTCCCAAGCCTGAATTAGAAAGAAATAGAAATCCTGCACAGACCAGTAATAAGCAGCCAGCTTAAGGCAGTAATAAAAACCTCCCAATAAGGAAAATCCCCAGAACAAAATGATTCACAGCCAAATTCTACCAGACCTACAAAGAAGAACTGGCACCCATTATACAGAAATTATTCCATAACATCGAGAAGGAAGGAATTCTCCCCAGCTCATTCTACAAAGCCAGTATCACCGTAATACCAAAGCTAGGAAAGGACTCAATGAAAAAGCAAAAGTACAGACCAATATCCTTTATGAACATAGATGCAAAAGTCCTCAAAAAAATACTAGCAAACCAAATTCAACAGCACATTAAAAAGATATTAACAATTCACCATAATCAAATGGGTTTCTTTCCAGGGATGCAAGGATGGTTCAATATAAGTAGGTAAATAAATGTGATTCATCACATAAACAGAAGGAAAAATGAACACCATATGGTCATCTCAATAGACATAGAAAAAGCATTTGACAAAATCCAGGACCATATCATGATAAAACACCCAACAAACTAGGCACAGAAGGAATATACCTCAAAATTATAAAATCCATATACAACATGGTCAGGCATGGTTGCTCATGCCTGTAATCCTAGCATTTTGGGAGGCCAAGGCAAAATGATCGCTTGAGGCCAGGAGCTTAAGGCCAGCCTGAGCAAGAGTAAGACCTCCATCTCTACAAATATAGAAAAATTAGCTAGGTGTGGTGGCACAATCCTGTAGTCCCAGCTACTTGGGGGACTGAGGCAGAAGGATCACTTGAACCCAGGTGTTTGAGGTTGCAATGGGCTATGATCACACCACTGCACTCCAGCCTGGGTAACACAGTGAAACACTGTCTGGAGAAGAGTGGAGAAGGGAAGGGAAGGAGAGGGGAGGGAAGGGGAGGGAAGGGGAGGGAAGGAGGGAAGAAGGGAAGGGAAGGGAGAATGCTTGCATATCCTAAAAGTTTCTCCCACAAAATATTTATTAATTACTCTGGTGGTTTTAACATATGGCCACACATTCTTTGATATTTCCTCCTTCAGGAAGTCAAGCTAATTCCTCTTCCCTTGAGTGGGGGCTGGACTTTGTGACTTGATTGAAAATGAGAAAATGGTGACCTTACAGTGGAGAAACCTGGCAGACAAGCTTAACCAAGTGATCAAGGTTAACACCTCCAATAATAAGTCATGTGCATATCATGTACCCTATAATATGACACGATGAGAAAGGTCACATCTTCTCTGTGGGGTTCTCTCCCAAAATCCATTACCTCAGTCTAGTCATAAGAAAACATCAGAAAAATCCCAAATCGAGTTACATTCTACAAAATAATAGACCACGACCATTCAAAAGTGTCAAAGTAATCAAAGAGAAATAAATTGTCACGGGAAATTGGAGACTAAAAAGACATGAAGATTAAATACAATATGTATCTTGGATTGTATCCTGGAAACAGAAAAAGGGGCAATAGTGGATAAATTGGGGAAATTCAAATAAAACTGTAGTTTTGTTAATACCATATCATACCAATTTTAATTGTTTAATTTTTACAAATGTGTCATGATTGGGGAAATTAGATGAAGAATATATGGAAACTTTCTGTGCTATTATTTGCAACTTTTCTCAAGAAAGACAATCTAAAGATCATGAAAAATATTTACAACACATATAATCAACAAATAATTAGTGTACAAAATATATATAGAACTCTTCTAAATCAGTAAGAAAAAATAACTACAAAAAAGGGCAAATGAATAAATAGATCTTTCACAGAAAAGGAAATCTGAATGGCTAATAAACATTTGAAATAATGCATAATCTTTTAGAAAGGAAATGTGAATTAAAGCCACATATTACCATTTCTTACCCCCTAGATTGGAAAATTAGTAAGTTTGAAGTCTGGTAATTCCAAATAACAGAAGATACAGGAAAATAGGAACACATACATTGCCAACGGCTGAGGTGGAGAAGAGGGGATTGAGCTATGAGTTGGTACCTTTACCCTAAAGAGCCATCCCTGATAAAACTGAAAATGTGTATACACTATGACCCAAGTCTGCTTCTAGATCTCTATCCTAGAGAAACTCTCATACATGTACATAAAGAGAAATAAACACATACATTGTCACAACTGGGGGCCTGCTACTGGCATCTAGTGGGTAGAGGCCAGGGATATTGCTAAACATCCTGCAATGCACAGTATATCCCACTACAGGAAAAAAATTATCTGGCTCAAAATATCAATAGTGCCAAAATTGAGAAACCCTGGGTTATCACAAGAGTATAGGTATAATTGTTTTCTAGCCTGAGGAAATATTTTCAATAGATTCTAATACCTCTTCCTGATTGCGTTTATATTCAAGGAGTGCTGGTTAGAGCCCATAACGTGTATTTTTTCCTATTTGTCAATAGTGCCTGCTTTGTACTTCAGTTTACTCTTAATCTCTACATTGGCACTTCTATAAACCTGTATGTAGCTCCTTTCTGTGTAGCAACTTTTGTTCCAGTTCCTGCAACCCACACTCTTCTTAGGTGCTTCTGCCTGTATGCCTAAGCACTTGATCTGGCTTTGGGAATTTTAAGTGAACTATAGCTCACATTTGGTTAATTTAACATCTAGTCTCTTTGTCCCTGCCTAGAGTAATAAAAAGGAAATCAAACTGAGCTGCTTAATTCTAAAGTACACTCCATGTTCCTAAAGTTGCAAAAATCATGTATGTATTCAGAGTCAATTTTTAGTAGACTTCCTGGCTACAGTAATAGTAAAGATATTTTCTAAAGGTAGGATATAGTATACTTTAGCTATATCAGGCCCTGCTCACAACTTTTAGCCCCATATGCAAAGTAGATTTTCAGATTCCAAGCAAATATGTAAGTATAATAAATATGCAAAAGAATGAATGGCAGGTGGGAAATTGAGTGTGTGAGTAAATATACAGATGGGAAGCATGGGCAGGCTAGGAGATGTCATGGATTTACAAAGACAATTTTGGCTCAGTTCCCTAACCCCTACTCCCTTCCTCCAAAGTTTTTTTTAGACACCTAGTATTTGGACAGGATGCGTCTTTAAGGGCATCAGTATCACAGGTGCACAAAATACTTTATATAAACTACCTTTATCCTAACTGCTCACCCATGCAGAGTTTGTGCTTCATCGAAACTAGTCTACTCAGAGGTTACACATCATGACCACAAGTATTAGTAACTTTCTACTATCAGGCCATGTGCTAAGCACCAGGAACATGGTGCTAAAAAAGGAAGACTTGTTTCCTGCCGTCATGGAACTTTGTCTAGTGGGCTGAGTTTGGACCACCTCTTTTCCCCACAAAAATTGCCTCTCTTTCCTTTCTGTCCTTGACAAAATTGCACCTTCAAGGCTTAACTTAAGCCTTGCCACCTCCGTGAGGTCTTTTCCAATGATCTTGTCCACTATGGTTGGTCTTAAACCTGAATTCCTGGAGCACCAGCTGTCTGTTCCATTCATGTTGGGCATTCTGCACTGCCTTATATAACTATTTTCTTATGGGTCTCACACACCCAATTGGACCATAAATATCTTTACAGCACAGATAAAGCCATACTTGTCCTTCACCCTAGTGCCTGGCATGGTGCCTGGCATGTAGTAAATGCAACACATGGTACTGGTGCTGCTGATGACAATTAAGATAATATAGTAAAAAAAAAAGATAATATAGTATGTAGTTTTGTGTGTGTGTGTGTTTGTGTGTGTGTGTTGACAGAAATGCCATGGCCTTTCATGTATGTGTGCCCTTATATATATTGCTCCCTTATTCTGTTGTCTGGTTAATACTCAAGCCTCTTTCAAAAACAAGTTGTTCTGAACTAAACTCTTAGCTCCTTGAGGGTAGTGACTATGGTTTATATATATTTGAACCTCCAGAGTAAAAAGTTGCTAAATGGAATGAAACCACCAATCCCCTACATAATAGGAGAGGCCTTAGTCACTTTGTTCCACTAGAGAATTTTCAGACACTGATTTTTCACATGTGCTTTCACATGATTCTTCCTGTGTATTTGTGTTACAAAATCCCCAGGCATTTGAGTAGTAAATAAGGTAAAATATGAAAGAGCATTAAATAGATGCTCCATAAAAGCCCTCTTCCTCTCTGTTTATTAATTGCATGAATAAATATCAAGTGTCCAACATGTGCCATGCACCATTTTAGGTTCTGAAGAAAATAGCAGCATCAAATAACAAACAAAAATCCCAGCCCTCATGAAGCTTACATTCCAGTAAGGAGAGACAGGCAATAAACAAAACAAATACATAGGTATACACCCATCATGAGTACGATGCGCACAGTCTAGGGAATGGACACGCTTGAAGCTCTGACTCGGGGGGATGAGGGGAGCATGGGCAATATACATAACCTGAACTTTTGTACCCCCATAATAATCTTAAATTTAAAAAAAGTAGGAAAAAAATATATAATGGTCAGGTAGTATTAAATGTAATGGATAAAAATGAAGCAGGCAAGAATGATTAAGAATGTTAGCAGTGGGTAGGGATGGATAATTTTGTATAGAACAGATAAGGAAGGCTTCTCTGAGGAGGCAATATTTCAACAGAGATCTGAATGAAGAGAGGGAGTAAGCCATGCAAATATCTGGGGTAAAGGGAAGAGTTTTAGGCAGAGGAAAAGTAAGTGCAAAAGTCTTGAGGCAGGAATGTACTTAGCATGATTAAGGAATAGCAAGAACACCAGTATGTGCTTTATAGATCAAACCACAAGTATTTGCTGATCCTCAACCCATCTTCGCACTATACACAGATGTTCTATGATGCACAGATATAGGAATGCATCTTTTTGTGCATACCCAAGTATTATGGGCTAAATTATGTCCTCCCAAAAGTTATATTGAAGTCCTAACCCCTGTTACCTGTGAATGAGGTGATCAACAAGTTTATGAAAATTTTATACCATCAGAAACACTACTAGTCTGGGCTAAAAGAGGCAGAGATGAGACAAAATGAAGGAAGAATGACTTCAAGGGCAGATCCATGCATACAGAGGCCTGGGCCAATGGCATCTCCTTAGGCAGAAAAGGCAGGGTCATTGCCCTGGTTGGCCAAGAGGGCAAGGTTTCCAGGTCCAAGGGACAGAGCATCACACCACAGAGAATTAATTTTGGGACTTGAAATCTAATAGAATGTTCTCTGTTGGGTTTCAGACTTGCTTGGGACCCATGGCCCCTTTTTTCTTTCTAATATTTTCCTTTTGGAATGAGAATGCCTATCCTGTGCCTGTCCCACTATTGTATTTTGGAAGCAATTAACTTTTTCCCTAGGTTTCACAGGTCTTCAAATAGACAGGAATTTTACTCTTGAGTCTCATTCATACCTTATTTAGATGAATTAGATGAGATTTGTTTAAGTTGATTATATTTAGTTGAGATTTTAAACTTAGAATTGGTGCTGGAATGGGTTAGGACTTTAGGGGATGTTGTGATAGAGTGAATGCGTTTTTCCCATGGGAAGGGCATGAATTTTGGAAGGCCAGAGGATAAAATGTTATAGGTTGAATTGTACCCCTCAAAAAGATATATTGAGGTCCTAACCACCAGTACTTGTGAATGTGACCTTATTTGAAAATAAGGTTTTTGCAGATGCAATCATGATGAGGACCTTAGGATGGGCCCTAATTCAATGTCACTGGTGTCCTTATAATGAAAACACCATGTGAGGAGATACACACACACACACACACACACACACACACACACAGGAAAGCAACCATGTGAAACAGAAGCAGAAATTAGAGTTATGTTGCCTCACACCAAGGAATGTCCTGGGGCTGCTAGCAGCTGAAAGAGACCAGGAATGATCCTTCCCTAGAGGTGTGGATGGAGTATGACCTTGCCAACGCCTTGATTTCAGACTTCTAGCCTCCACAACTGTGAGAAAATATATTTCTTCTGCTTTAAGCCACCCACTTTGTGGTACTTTGTTACAGCAGCAGGAAACAAATACATCAAGTATTCATTTATGTGGTGATGTATCTCTATGAGTTTGTGTATATCAGGATGGCAATTTCTGAATGAGCATGTGTATCTCTGGATACCTAGACAGTCACATGTAGTTGACCAGGAACATGAAAAAGGATGTATAATCTGCCAGGAAGTCTCAAACTAGGTAGATAATTCCCCCAGATTTATTCACTCATTCGTTCATTCAACAAGTATTAACTGGGCTCCTTCTACAATCTAGGCACTGGGGGCGGACATTACTAAAATACCTTTAGACTGTTGAGTCTAGTGCTATGGGAGCCCAGAGGTAAAAGGAATGTCCTTTATCTACTTACTTCCTAGGGTTCCTATTATTCTTCTGATCTTATTTCTATTCAAGGCAAAATAGTAAGAAGGTGAATGAGTAAATAATAGTAGAATATTTATGAAAGATGGCTGTGACATTTGAGTCTGTCCCCTTCCTAATTTAGGAGCTTGAAAGCAGCATGATATGATACTTAAGGGTCTTGGTGTTAGATTTGGGTTTAAATCCCAGATGCCAAATGCTACCTCTGTGACCGTGAGCAACTTAGTTAACTTCTCTGATTATATATTTGCTCATTTGCAAAAGGAAAAAAAGGGGAGCAATATTTCATAAGATTTTATTAAGAAGATTCAACAAAATGATATTCATTCAAGGTTAACACAGTCTCAGGAACTCAGAAGCCAGCTTTCTTCTGCCCCTTGAATATTCAAGAATAGGCTGTCTTGCTTGAGTACTTTGTCTAATATATGAATGTACTGTTTCTGGCTAGCAGAAAGGTGCCTGGGTAATAGGGTCTGAAATACAAATTTAAGATTTCCAAGGTTGCTGTATTTATACCCACCCAGTTTATGAGAATGATATTTTCTGACTTTATTTTGAATTAAAAAAAGGATAAATTTAGCACACTATCCCAAATCTACATTTAAAAGCAATATAGCCAGAGGAAACTGAGAAAGTTGGAGATACCATTAGGCATTACTAAATGGCTACTATTACATCCATAGTACAGCTGCCAAAAACAAACTCAACTGGGTAGATTCCAATGATGCTTAAGAGCCTTCTCCTGCAAATTATCAACTGTCATGGAATCTCAGGCTATCAAATTATCTCAAGTAATCTCATCAATCTGCAGGCACCCCGAGTTGCAGGGAATGGCAATAAATATTTTGAAATACTTCTCTGTGGAAATCCTTGAATTTCCTACTTCATCTAGCCAGTAAACTGACAATTGTCCCTTTCCCCCATTGAGAAAAGAGCACCTCAACTCTCTTCAGACACAACTGGCATGTTTTAGGCCCAGAAGCGGGAGCATATTTTGAACTTCTTTCTCTCTCTTCCGCCAACAAATCTGAACATTATCCCCAAATATCTGAATCAGCCTTGCTTCTCCTTTTATACTAATAAAAACTCTATGAACAGTGGAATCTGCTGTCTCAGAGTTATTTGAAGTTTTCGTGCACTAGTTATGAGATATTTCTAGCCAAAATAATTTAAAACTATTTGTAAGGAAACTTTAAAATAAGTATAATAATAATTCAGCAAAACAAAGTTATGTTCAGATCAGACATAAGCTCCAAGAAGATCCCCATAGGCTTAGGTGAGGTAGAAAAAGCAATTCAACATCAAGGAATTGCTTTAAGAAATAATTACAGAAGTAGAGGGTACATGAGAATCAGGAGCTGGGTTCAAGTTTGGACTTTACCATTTACTAGCTGTGTGACCTTGAGAAAATTTATTTAACATTTTTAAGTCTCAATCGCCTCTTCTGTGAAAAAAAACATGGAGTTAATGAACTATGATCTTCTTTAGGTCCTTGTTACACAACATCTGATCCATCCAGCAATATTTGCTTCAGTCAGAAACATTAGAAATTACAATCTTCTCAGGTTCCACCCCAGACCTTCTGACTCAGAATCTGCAATGTAAGCAGATCTGCAGGTGACTTACATGCATTAAAGTTTGAGCAGTACTGACTTAGGTGACATGGAGGAGAAATGAGGGAATTTGTATGATTTCATCAGCAAATTAGGAGGCCAAAGTTAGAAGTAGGTATGAATGAGGCATGAGAGATATGGAAAAGTCTAAAAACTGTTACTTTGGAGTTGGATGAAAGGATGGTGGAGCAGCCAAGATGTCATCTCTGAAATTAGAAAGTATATACTTATAGTAGGCCTGATCCAAGTATGTTTTAAGGGAGAAGGAATAGAATGGGAAATAGTGAATATATGAATACTACAATTCATTGACTGACCATTGTATGCTAGGTACTTTTTATGTGTTATATAATCATCTTAACAATTTTACCAGATAGAGACTGTGAAAAATGTAGAACAGTGTTTTGTACATAGTAATTGCTCAATAAATGTTAACTATTATTGCTATTTGTAATAAATACTATTGTAACTTGCTAACTAAACGACTGGAGGAAGGAGATAGAGGATCCAAAGCAATGGACCCATATCCAATTTATTGCAACTTAAACTGACTTCATCGAAGAGGACAGTGAAAGTACACCAACGTTTGTCCAGATTTCAAATACTCCAAGTGAAATTCCTCATGCTAGGAAGTTGCTTGGTTTTGGCTCTGGGGTTCTCCCCACTTCATTTTAAAGAGTGTAGATTCTCAATCTGACAATAAGTAACTCTTAGCTTGAAAAAGTCAGGATAATTCTATTTATAAAAAGCAAAGCAAATTCCAGAAGAAGCAGCAAGACTTGAGCAGAGAGTTGGACTCTTTTGGAAGGAATCTATCCCAAGATCTCAAGAGGGGATAGTTTCTCCAGAGAAGCTTACTTTGGTGCTTTGAGGAATAGAAAAGGCTTCTCTCTCAACATCCTCTAGGTTAGCAATCCCTGTACGCCAACCTCAATATCCGAAAGGAAATTTGGCTGAGAGCAGAATCCTTGAAATACCAATTGCTACTCTAGTAAGGAGTGTCAGGAAAGGAATTTTAGAGTCATTGAAAAACATCATTGAAACAAGATGTGTCCAAAGCCTCAACTGGGAAGCACAAATCTTGGAAAGCTCCTGGGAGTCAAGGGAACCCATGAAGGAGAAACACATTTACTAATCACTGTCACCCTGTCTAGTTTGAAATCCCAGCCATTACATTTGTGAATGAAACTCCTAATTCTCCAGTTCTGGACACATCATTGTCAGCTACTCTCCTCCAGACTTCTCCCCTTTTCATCCAGGGCTGTTATACCCTTTAAGAATGCATTCACCAAGCCCTACTCACTGGCCTTTAGGCCATTATGATGATTGATAAGATGATTTTAAGCCACTGAAGGAAGGCTTGTGAACTTGAAAGTGCTAAGAGAAAGTTGGAGAAGGGTGTTATTGGCAATTTTGGCCTCAAGTTGCTTTATACAGTAATAGGAACAGATTCACCATAAAAGGACCAGGCCACTGGAGACGTATATAGGTTTCACTACATACTCCCAAAATAGCAGGGCTTAACCTGGCAAGCACATCAGATAGGTCAGATCTGTAGTGGCTTGAGAACCCTCTAAGAGAACACAAGAAGTTAATGCAAAGTAGGTAGGGCCAAAATAATGTTTGGTACAGGGGACACATTTGGAAGTGTCTGCTCTGCACATAATGATCCTCTTATCACTCTATTCTGATTACAAAAGTGGGTCCTAGCTTATATTACACAACCCTAGCCTCTTGGCCAGAGCTGGTTTATGCACAGATAAACAGCTGACTCAAGCCAGGTCTATCTGTCCAGTTCCTTGTGCCTTCAGAATTGGAATGAAGAGAGCCAGTACATTTACATGTGACTGAACTATAACATATGAACTCAAGAGATGAGGGAGCTATATCTTGCCCACTACGTACTGTAATTTACTAAGAGAGAAGCAATAAGCACATATATGCAGAGGGAAGCATATATAAGACACAGAAAGAGAACTTCCTTGGGTTCCCAACAACTTCCCATTTCCAAAACCCAGTTGATTCCTAATATCCAGTTACACTGCTCTTGTGTTTAAGCTAGTTTTATCTGGTTTCTGCCCTTTGCAACCAAAGGATATTAATGAATAAATAAAATGGCCAAAGGGGTAGCTGCTGCTCAGCTCCTGGTGACTATCACAGTGGCGCTGTATAGGCCCAGTAATGCCATACCTTTCAAGTTTTTTAAGAAAGCTGCAAACATTTTATGTGAAATCTTTCATCTTTTATATTGGCAATAAATTCAAATTTTAGAAAAACATGTTTTAAGACAAAGTACATCTGTGTCTTGAATGTGGTTTGTGGGCCCTTGAATTGTGACCTCTGTCAGTAAGATGTCCGTCTTACCTGCTGCTTCCTTACTTCTTAGATCTTTCATCTATTTTTATCTTTTTCATATATACCCATTTATGCAGAGCATTACACTGCTGGCAGGACCCAAAGTTAATGACCCATCTTGATTCTGTTTCTTTTTTGGTCTTGCTGATTAGCTAGCTAAACATTTCATAATGATTAAAAATGTGGATTGTGGAGCCAAACTATTTGACTTCGAATTCAAGTTCTGCCAATTATTAGCAGAGTTTTTCCCATTTCTTTTTTCAGAGTTTTGGAGTGCTAGAGTTATCCCATTTATGAAATGGGGATAATAAATTCAATGCTTATAGTAGTACCTGGCACATTGATTATTGCATTATTAATATTATTATTACTTTGACTACTCTGACTAGTAACCATTTCTACCAGTGTGGACTTCCACAAAGTACCAGTCTCATCCCTTGTCCCTGATCTGCAATGACTTTTCAGTCCTAAGGTTTCTGTCCCCCTTCTGGCTCCAGTAATTTTTCTGGTCTCTGTTGACTGACCCTCAGTGTCGAAGGTTCCTCTAATTTCTCTCCTTAGCACTGAAAATATCTATTTATGCAATCCCTAAAGTTTTGAAGAGTAAAGAACAGCTTTTAGAGAAAGCGCTCCTAATACTGTGCCTATAAAAAACCAAGAGACTTTTTTTTTCTTTATGGCTGCATGGTGGATTCTGCCTACTTCTCTACTCTTTTTTTCCTGCCACCAAATTATGCACTAGCCATAATGAAACACTATTTTCTGAACACATTATCTCTCTGGTACCTCCATTCATTTACACATGATGTTCCTTCTATCTGCAATGCCTTTTCTTTCTCAACTTGCATACCTTGAAAATTCCTATTTAGCCTTCAAAACTCAAACATCACCTCCTCTAACAAGTCTTCTCTGACCCTCTAACCCATAGTGTCACAAACATTCTACCTATTCATATTAATGAGTTTTTCACTGGGCAAGTTTGTCAATACTCTCCTCCTTAAGTTGACTCAACTTTTCTCTAACCCTCAGTGGCCTTATATTAAAAATCGGTATAACTATTGTGAATTTAATTGAGATGCATGTGAAGAACTTACCATGGTCCATGGACTATATTACGTGATCAAGAAATACTAGAGGTTAGCTATAGCTTTGTCCATCTCCCAGCTGAGCTCCTGGGCAAGATTGAGATCTTACATTTTTGCATTCCCAGGCTGTAGCACAGAGCTGGACACAAAGAAGGCTCTCAAGCCATGTATATTGAATGAATGAATGAGATGAGTGACTGAATATTGCTTTCAAAACCATCTGCATTATATAAGTGGACATGGTTAATATATACCAGGTTTAATCAAACCAAAGCTGCAGATCACATTCAAATTATTATTGTACCAAAAAAGCACTTTGAACCCCTTTCCATCTTCTCTGCTCCATTACATATACACCATGTCATCACTGACCAGCAAAAATCCCCCCAGCTTAGGGAACTGTTAATAATAAAGATGCGTTTGAGCCTAGTTATAATGATTTAAAATTCACGGTCCAAAACTGGAATTACTTTTGCACCAACCTAGTATTAGAAAGTTCAGCTTTCTAAGGAACAAAATACAGGCCATCTCAGCATGAGAAGATATTAGCTAGATAATATTCTTTGAAACTTAGCTGTTTCCCAGAGACACTCTGGAGAAAGAATTTTAACCTTGCTTTTTCTCCAACGGGTGGTTTTGCCCTGCTTGTATTACCAACCACAGGGAAAGAGTTCTCTAAACTCGCACCTTCTCTAACCCTACCCTGTCCCTCTCCAACCCACATTATGTTAATGCTCATTACCTGCCTTTGGTTATAAGGTTCTTCTTCCTGACAAGAACATCCTTTCGCCTCCACTCTGGCATCTGTATTAATTTCCTGTATTATGACAAAGCATCACAAACTGTGTGGCTTAAACAATGGAAGTGTATTGCCTCACACAGTTTTGTAGGCTTGAAGTTTGAAATCAAAGTGTTGGTAGGGTTGGTTCACTCTATACTGTGTAGGAAGGATCTGTTCTAGGCCTCTCCTTGACTTGCAGATGGTTGTCTTCTCCCTGTGTGTCTTCACATCATATTCCCACCATGCAAGTTCTGTCTTAATGTCCAAATTTCCCTTTTTTATAAGGACACCAGTCATAATGAATTAGGGCCTATCCTAATGACCTCATTTTAACTTTATTACCTCTGAAAAGACCCTATTTCCAAATATGGTCACATTCTGAGGTACCACAAGTTAAGACTACAACGTATTTTGGAGGACACAATTCTACCCATAACAAAGGCCACAGAGATTGGAGGCAGAGAGAACGATAAAAGAGCTATTTTAATAGGCCAGGTCAGACACAATGAAAAATTAAGTGAAGGTACTACAAATATGGATGGAAAAGATATAAAGATTCAAGAAGCAGAATCTAGAAGGTAAGGAAAAGAGAAGAGTCATACATGATTGCAGGTTTTATAGCTTGGTTGATTAGGTCACTGTTGATCAGGGGATAGAAATGGCAGTGGAGGGTTTGATGACATATTAAGAGTTCTAGATGTATTAAGTGTGAGGTGTTAATTTGAGATGTTCAGTTAATGAATAGATGGCCTAGGCTCAGGAGAAACATTCACTCTGAGGATGCAGATTTGTCAGGGAGGCAGTCATCAGCATATAAATGATAGCTGAAACTCTTAAGTGGACAAGATAATGAAAATAAGTATTATAGAGTGGCAAGAGAGGAGAATAAAAGAGCAATCAGAGAGATAGGTGGAAATCCAAGAGAGAGTATTGTCATGGATGACAAGGAAGGCAAGGATTAAAGAAGGAAAAAGTGGCCAACAGCCTTGAATGTAGTAGAGAGTCAAGTAGGTTGAAGGCCTAAAGAGAGAGTGCTGAACATGACAGATCTTTAGGTAATTTTGGCAAGAGCGGTTTCAGTAATGATTTAAATGGAAACTGCAGAAAATGGGGTGGTGATTTGAGTGAGCATTGTCAAGAAAGATTGATTTAGATCAGGGAAAGAATGTGTTTGCAAGCTGAAGATTAGGCAGTACAGCATAATAGTTAAGGCATAGACTTTGTAGACTTGGGTTCAAATCTCAGCTCTATCACTTACTAGCTGTGTGAGCTTGGGCAAGTTGTTTGATTTTTCTGTGCCCCAATTTCCTTAACTGAACAATAAGGAAAATAGTGCCTGCTTCATAGGACTATTGTAAGTATTATATGCATTAATACATACAAAGTGCTCAATAGAGAGCCTGGTACAGAGTAGATCTTCAATAAATGTTAGCTATATGAGGTGGATAGGGTTGGGTGAGTGGAAGAATCAAAGAAGATGAAGAAATTTAAGAAGATAGGAAAGAAAGAAGCTAACTGACGGAACAACTTCTCAGAAGGTACAGGAAAGATTGGATCTCCTACGCTTACTAGCTGTATGACCTTGGGTAAGATACTTTACTTTCTTTCCTGTGCCTCAGTTTTCTCTTCTGTAAAACAGAAATGATAATAGTGCCTACTTCACAAGGTTATTGTGAGGATGAAATCAAATGATGTATGAAAGAGTGCTGAAATTAAGTGAAATGAGGATTAATGATATGATGCATAAAATTTGAAAAGCCATATACTCTAACACAGTGATTGTAAATTCTGAGGTGAGGGAGTAGTAATGGGGATTTTGATATGGGATGGAAGCAGGTATATTCCTCCCCTACCTTTCACAGGGCATAGTGACCCTGTTACTAATAGGAGTTTGTTATGTTCCCCAAGTGTGTTGGGAATGGAAAAAAAATTGAGAACCTCGAACCTCTAAGGTAGTAATTCTCAAACTTCAGTGTTCCTCCCAGTCACCTGGAGAGCTTGTAGAAAAAACATACAGATTTTTGAGTCCCCTCCCTAGAGTTTCTGAATCAGTACATCTACAGTGGGGCCTGAAAATTTGCATTTCTAAAAGGCTCCCAGGTGAGGCTGATGATGCCAGTCCAGGCACCATACTCTGAGAACCTCAGCTGTAGGCCAGTGATTCTCAACCTTTACTGTACATTAGAATCACCTAGGGAAATCTTAAAAAAAAACCCTCTTCCAGGTTGTGCCCCAACCAGTTATATCAGAATCTCTGAGGATGGAGAAAGGTGTTAGTATTTTTTAAATATTCCCAGGTGATACCAGTCTGTGGCCAAGGCTGAGAATTATGTGTCTCCCTTGATACACACATCCAACACACACACTTATCTTATCCCTAATGGGGAGCTGCAAGAACAAGTGAAAATTTCAAGTCCAGAAATTGAAGTGGAACTTTCAATGTGCAGAATGCAGGTGCTAAAATATTATATTTGTGAGTCTTGTTCTTTTTCTTACTGCATTCTCCTCTTTGGACTTCTTTGGCCTTTCCTTTTTCTCTTTTTCAACTCCCTTTCCTCTCACTCTCCTCTCCTTCTGAGTTCCCTGAGGCTAATCAGGTGTCTAAACTTGCAGCTCCCACCGGGAAGAGTTCCCTGAGGCTAATCAGGTGTCTAAACTTGCAGCTCCCACCAGGAAGACTTAGGGAAAAACAGTGAATAGCTTAAAAGAAATCATGCGTGCTGGCAGGACTGAAGTTTTTTTTAAGTTTCCGAGAAAATTATTTTCACAATTTCATGATAAACAGTGCTACAAAACCTTGTGATATTTTCTTAAAGAAGATAAGAATTTTTCTAGTGCTAATAAATTTATGGGTAACATTTTGTTAAAGTGCATTGAAGAGACTTTTTGTATTTAAGTACAGTTGACCCTTGAAACACACAGGTTTGAACTGCATGGGTCCGCTTTATACATGGATTTTCTTTCACCTTTGCCACCCTTGAGACAGCAAGACCAACCCCTCCTATTCTTCCTTCTCCTCAGCCTACTCAACATGAAGACAACAAGGATGAGGACCTTTATAACGATCTCCTTCCACTTAATAAATAGTAAGTATATTTTCTCTTCCTTACAATTTTCTTAATAACATTCTTTTCTCTAGCTTACTTTATTGTATTAATACAGTATATAATACATATAACATATAAAATATGTGTTAATTGACTTTTTGTGTTATTGGTAAGGCTTGTTGTCAACAAGTTATCAGTAGTTTTGGAGTTAGTCAAAAGTTATACACGGATTTTCAACTATGCAGGGGTCAGTGCCCCAACCCCTACATTGTTGAAAGGTCGACTGTAGTTTCAGATGTGTTTCAAACCTTCTTCAAGTAAATATGTTATAAAACAATGGATAGTATGAAATTAAATTGTATTAATTGACCTGAACAATTCATCAATAAGTTTACCAAGCTTTTTAAAAGAAACATTGTATCCAAAACATAAAAATATAAACCATCTTAAGATGAACAATTCAACATTCAGCATTTTTAATGGAATAGAATTTTAAATAAAATGATTGTTGATTATTTATTTTCTTTAAAATAGCTTCCTATCTCATTTAGAATAAAAACCAAAGTCTTTACAAGTTCCTATATGACCTAGTCCCCTCTGTCTCACTGACCTCATATCCTGTCACTCTCCTCTCCACTCCAATGATACTACTAGCCTTCTTGCTATTCTTTGAACACACCAAGTCTCTGCATTTGCTATTTTCTCTGTCCTTCAGGCATTCTCATGGCTGGCTCCCTCACTTCATTCAGATATGTTCTTAAACATCACCATATTAAAGCTTTCTTTGACTGCCCTACGTCAAATAGCTCTTCCCAACCCCACATGCTCTATAGCCTTTCTCCCACCTCAACATGTATCTTTATTGTTTATTGTCAACATATATCATTATTGTTTATTGTCTGTTCCCTCCATCAACACCTTCTCATTAGAATATAATCTCCAAGAGGGCATATTTTCCCAAAGTCCAGTGCAGCAATAGTACAGAGTAAATTCTCAGTATGTATTTAATGATGAATGAATGAATGAATGACTGTCATAACACAATGCACTTTTGTGTTGGTATCTTTCTCTGTCACAGATCCCCACCCTTTAAGGCTAAGAATTAGAAAGGGACTCAAAACAAAGAAAACATAGGGATGAGCTGTCTAAGCTGTTCTAGTCTAGGCAAGAATAGCTCAATCCACCAGGTCTAGGCATTCCAGAAGGGGATTTTGGGGTCAAAACAACTGCTAGTAAAACACAGGGTGAGGGAGAGACATATGAGGGCAGAGAAGAAGTGTCTTTCTCTGCAATTATCCCTCATGAAACCCTTTTGCTTCCACATAGATGGTAATTCTCCACAATCTTAGGAAGCAGAATGATTGACAGCAAACAATTCAAAGTGCTCTGGGGAAGCCACTAAAAGCCCTCAGAAAAGGATTTTCTATTGTTTGCCTGGAGTACTTGTTATTGGGTTCACAAACTTTTCATCATCCTAGAAAGAGGATAAACATTTCTCAGCAACTAAGGGTTGCTGAGACAACTAAGCTCTGTCTAGTTCCCATGTCCTGCAACTACAAACTTCCCCAAAAGAAAACAAATCAACATGAACACGAAGGGACAATCAAATGTTAAAATGGAAACACAGCAGCCCCTAACATATTCCATGCATACCAAATACAGGGGGCTGGCTATGGAACCAGCACATAGTTCCTTCCACACCCTCTAGGAAAGGGTGTAGAGAGCAGAGTTCAGTGGGTGTGACATGTACAAATGGCTCTTGGCTCTATGACAAGGCTTCACTCCCACTGTCAAAAGCAATCAGGAGTGTTCTAGTTTAATTCATGTTTTCTTTTGTTTTTAGGAGCCTATAGGACAGAGAATTTAGGGGAAAAAAATCCTGAGCAAGTCTTTCTTTTTTTATCTGAATCCGGCAGACTCAATGATATGGCCATTCAGAATACGGTTGTTTTGAGGTTTAGAAAACCTATTGAGAACAAAGGGGATGGTGGAAGGTGCTTTGGCTAAATGTTGGCTACAAACCTGGAATGGACACATGCCCTTGATGGGAGTTGGCACTGGGGATGCAATGAAACTCAGCATATCAAAGAAGGGAGGGGTTCTGTGCCTTGCATTTAATCCCAGAGGCAGCTGAACTAGTAAAATTGCAGAGCACTGGGAACTGTGGCATTCCATTGATCAAATAGAAACTTTCAGAGTGAAATACTAGCCCTAAAACCTCAAACAACACATTTTCATCTCTTTGACCTGTAGGAACTCATTAGGCTTCATCCACAGTCCTGCCACCCTCCCTATACAGAAACATAAGAGAGACAAATATAGAAAAGATGTCACTGGTCTTAAAAGAGGCCCTTTCCAACAAGTCTCCACCACACTAGCTCTTCTGTATTTAACAGCAGAAGGGAGATGATGAAGCCCTCCTTCCCAGCACAATCTCCCTGACTAGATATGGACATGGGAATGACAGACGAGCCAAGGTGGTTAGCTTTCCTATCAAAGCATCCTGACCCTTTCTCTTTGCATGCCATTTTGACTTGAGTTCCTATTTCTCCTAGCTAGAACTCCTAATCACTTAAGTTTGAGCGTATGGATGCCTGGTAGGGAGGGAAAGATAATAAATGTGAACAATTAAGCCATGCATGTGACAAATGCTTGGTAAATGTTGGAATCAAATTCAACTTTGATCTTTATATCCTGGGAAGAAACTTTGGCCACCAATCAGTTGAGAAAGGAGTCAATGGCAACACTCTGCTCGGCCTTGACATTTTACACACACCACTCAGCAGTATTATCAGCCAGAGGCAATGCACATGGCATTCAATAAATATCTGTAGAATGAATGAATTTGTTCAATTTATCTACACTGCCACTGCGCCTCTCAGGAAATGAAAATTTCTTCCTTCAGATAAAACTGCAGAGTCGACTGACTCTGAGGTTAACTAATGTGCAAGTTGGCAACATTGCCCATGGTGCACCTCCGAAGAATCAACTGGATATTATAAGTGAGTTTGGAGGCTGGTCTGAGGGAAAAAAGCTGTCCTCTCCACACAAATTCCCGCCAATATACACGTAGTGTTACAGTAAAGCGAGACACTGCCATCCTTCTCATAATTGAATTTCCAAAGTATGGACTTTCCTCAGTTGAAATAGTGCACTGTCCCTTTAAGAAGCTAGGCAAGATGGAGCCCTCCCAGCTCACAGCTAGAGGCTTCAAGCAACCTGATAGGGATGCTGGAGTGAGGAAAAGAAAGAAAGAAATAACGCCAGGAGAGAGAGGAAGTCGAGGCTCTAATATCAGGAGAGGAAATGGAGGCTCTAAAGCATACAGCCATCAAACTGAGCCTGTCCCACCGGCAGCAGCTCCCCTGGCTCTAAAGCACCACCCCTCCTTCCTTCCCCTCCCCTCACCTCCTTACCCCACCCGGCTCCACCCTCCTGATCCTCCTTGAAAGAGTCTCCTACTGTAATGTGGCTGCTTCGCCGCCCAGCGGAGACCCCAGAAAGCGTGGCAAAAGGACAGATGGGGGGAGGGAGTTGGTTAGGCAAAATGAAAAGGACTTACTTTTTGCGACTCCGAAGGCATCTTCTCTTCCCAGCTGTGGGCCGGGGCAGACCGGGCGGGGCGGGGATTCAGCTGGTGGACTCTCAGGGTCCTCACTCCCTCGGACTACAAACCTAGTTGAGTGGCGAGTTAGAGGGAATGGGCACCGACGAGGGTCGGTTTACACTCGATTTTAATTATCTCAAGGGAAGGCAGAAAGGTATGAGAGTGTTAGCCAGGGGTGGGAGCGGAGGTGATATCTAAAACCTTCCTTTTCCCTCCTTTCTGGCCAGCTTCACCCGCCCCGCGTTAGCGATAACAGGGGCAATGGTTTTCTTTTTTCTTCCTTTTGGTTTCTCAGGGCTGCCAGTCCCAGACCCCACCCAGCGGCTCCACCCCATCCACTGCTACACATTCTGTCAATCACCCAGCCCCTTTAAAGCTGCATGGCACAACTTGGGCTTTCGTCCCTCTTTGACTGGCGGGCAGAATCACTGGGCTCCGGACATTTCCAACAATGCCCCGGACCTTTCAGCTGGATTTAGGAAGCTGGGGTTAGTAGCTAGTGGCGGCCTCCCCTCCCCCTTTGCCCCGAATCTTGAATACTCAGCTCCACCCAAACTCCTTCCGGCCTTTCCAGGCCCCGCCACACCCCACCCCATCTTTTTTCTTTATTTTGTTTGTGGTGAAAGTGGTTCGCTAGGCTGCTAGATCTCCAAGAAAGTTTCCGCAGCGCCCTCCTTGGCGCTCCCCACTCCCGTGCAGTAATCTAAACTGAAGTGACTACAACTCTCCTGTCCCTGGGGCTTCTCCGTTCTGCCTGGCCCAGGGTACTCAGCCTTCTTTTCTTATCTATGTGAGTCCCGAGGTTTCTGACTAGAATGGGGGGAAGAGAGTGCAAATTCCCAGAAATGTGTTTGATGCCTCTAATTCACCCCAAACAATAGTCCCATACCACAGCCCCACTCCATAGTCAGCTCAAAGTCAGAGAAGGGCTCTGAGGACCCATCCCACAGGTATAAGTAGAACTCCAGAATGACCCATGAGAAATCATTTTTAATGCTACTCCCCATTCCAGTTAATAACAACACCTATTAATAGTTGCCTAGGCCAAAAATCTTGGAGCCATCCTTGACTGTTTTATCACAAGTCACATCCTATTCTTCAGGAAATCCTGTTGGCTCTGTCTTAAAAATATGTCCAGAATCTGACCACTTTCCACCATTTCCACTGCCACTACTCTGGCCCAGCCACCAGCATCTCTCAACTGGATGGCTAGAAGAGTCTCCTCACCAGTTTTTCTTCTTCCACATCTGCCCCCATAAAATCCATTCAGCAGCCAGCAAACAAGAGTCCTTTTTTAAAAAAAGCTAATCTTACCGTGTCACACCTCTGTTTAAAACCTTTCAATCACTTCCAATTGCATTTAGAATCCAATCTCTCTTCTGTTATCTACAAGGCCTTCAAGATCCAGTCAGCCCCTGCCTACCTCTTTGACTTGATTTATACACACCTTATTCACACTGTTCTAGCCATACTGATCTCCTTTTTATTCCAATATGCTAAGATCTGTCTCACCTCAGGGCCTTTGCACTTCCTTTTCCTTCTATCTGGTTCTACCTTTGGTGGGCTCCAATAGCCTGCAGATCTCAGGGAAGCTTTCCCTACCACCCAGATTAAAGTAACTCCAATGGCCCAGGCACTCTCTATGATCTCATTCCATTTTATTTTTATCACAGCACTATCACAATTTAAAACAATTTTATATGTGTGTTCGCTTCTGTGATAAAGTCAGTCTTCCACAAGAGTATAAGCTCAGTAAGAGCAGGACTTTATCTATTTTGCTCACTAATCTATCCATAGCATACCGAACAGTGGCTGCCATATATTAGGGACTAAATAAATATTTTTTGAAAGTACAGTTGAAAGCAATATCTTCAGGGATCTGTCTGGGTGATATCTGTTTTTAAACAAAAAAGGCATCGAAGAGATGCATACCTGTTATGAACCACTTGCCCTATTTATTCTCCCTTGGAATATCTATCTGGATACCTTGCCTCTGAGCTGAGTTGGCAACATAGTTGGAACAGTGGCCTAATCACAGTGTGCTTTGAGGTTGGCTTTTATGGTTTGCAGCTGATAGCTAATGTGCTAGGGAGCATAGTTCTTAAGGGCCTCGATCATCTGAATTAGAATCTTTGTCTTGTCTCTAGAGGTGTTTCTTGCTGTGCAGTCAGATTATGTATATATGTTCTTTCATATCCTCAAGGATGTATTGACTCATTTGATCCCATGACCTCCCTATGAAGTAGGTACTACTATTATTCTTATTTGAAAGATGATAAAATAGAAGCCCAGGGTGGTGGAGTGACTTGTCTAAAATCACCCCTAGAAAATGGTGAAGCTGGGATTTGAACCCAAGTAGTATGTCTCCGAGACACATATTTGCCCACAATACTATATTTCTTAAACTAAACCTATAGTCAGTCATAATATTGGGAAGAGCTGACACCCAAGTTTGCTAGATGTTAATTGGTTAAAGATGAAGGGAACACTGAAATTAGGGACATTGGTTACATAAAGCAATAAGAGTGGTTTGAGCAATTCTGTAACCTATAGCCTTGATCCATGGTCATAAGAGGCAGCCACTTCCCTTCACCAATAGAAGGACATAGGGCTATTTAATCTCAAGAAAGCTTAGAAGGACAAGAATCCTTTTTTCAGGGTTGTTTTGATCTGTCATTAACATGTCCTTGATTATTTATCCTTTACATGTCCTAACCTCAACTATCTGCCTGCTCACAGAGGTTATTCTGCCCAAGTCTCTGGACTCCTGGCCATGAATGCCAGACAGCTCTCACCAGGTTGCTATGTATACCTAAGCATGACACTATGGCAAAAAAATTACATTATGGGGAGATTTGAAAGATATCATCATTATGTTCTCAGCACAGTACTAAGCACTGGGGATGATAGGCAACTAAAAGGCCCACAGAATCAGAGGTCACAGACTTCCTATACACCTAAGTACTACCACTTATTTGCTGTGTGACTACATACAAGAGCAAGACTGAATACAAGAGCCTTATATCTCTCATCTGTACAATGAGAAGGTTGAATTGTTAAATAATAGTTGCCAAGGGCTCCTTCTATCTCGGAAATTCTTTGTCAGTTTCCTTTGGCCAGATCACTGATATCAGAAAGCTCTTATGACAGGAAAAGGCTTGGAAGATCAGTCTTCTGAGAAAAGTGGACACATTTCCTTAATCTCATTCTCCTTGATATCAGCTGTTAGTAGATACACACTGGATGAACGGATGTCCAATTCATAAGGATTTACCTTCTTTGGAACTAGTCTGAAACCAGAGGTGGATCTGTAATGGCCATGATTGCTGCCTGTGATATGTGTACCTTCCTTACTGGCCATAATAACTTGCTCCAGGGGAGGATTCCTGACCCAACTGGGCCAATAAGTTTCTCCCTCCTAGTAACATGACATTTTGAATCAAAACAGAGACTGGGGTCACTGGAGGGAAAAGTCACATGAACAAGTTGAAGAGAAGATCAATAAAATCATACTGCTCTTGTACTCCGAGCTGAGCTGATCCTGTGCTTGCTGGGTCAACTCTTCCCCCTAACTATGAAATATTCCAGTATCCTTTCAATAAATTTCTTTTTCCCCTAACTTTTTTACTTTTGTTACTTATGCTATCAAGTATGTACTTCTTATTTATGGCCATATACTTGCTATGGGTCTGGCAAAAAGTTGGTGCTTAATAAATACTTGCTAGATGGAGGAATGAATGAATGAATACGGTCTCCTTTATCAAGTCATTGGCCCAAACCTAAATCAAATCCTGATTTTTCTGTGCCTCCATTACTTCCATGTTGTTTTAGAATATAGTTAGTTGTTTAAATGCTGTCTTTCTAGACTGTATAAGCTCCTTGGCAGTATGGTCTTTGTCTTGTTTATCTTCAAATATTTTTCAGGGAATACAATAGAGCTTTGCACATAACAAACACTCGGCACGTTGAATTAAATTCAACTCTGCATTACACTGGAGACCTCAGCCAGTAATGTAGCAAACTAAAAATTTTCCCAGATATGAAAGGCAGCTATAGTATAGCGGAGAGAGGACTGGATTTAGAATGAGAAAACCTCAAGTTCCAGGTTTGTCACTGCCTACCTATGTGACTTGAGGCAAGTTACATAACCTCTCTGAGGTTCAGCTTCTTCACACAAAGGCAAAGGGGGACAATATACTACTCTCAAGGTCCTCTGTACCTAACCTAAGATGGCTAAGGAAGTAGACACTCTGACTACTACAGACAGTACTTTGGGATAGGAAACATTTCTTGTGAGGATTATAGGAGTCTCTGACAGATCTTGACATCAGAGAACATTTACACTATTTCTGAGAATCTAGGCAGGGCCACTTGAAAGGATGGTGGGAGGGGCTTAGCATCTGGCATCGGGCAAATGCTAGTTGTGGCAGATGTGGAAATTGCTATGTAATGGAGGTCACAAACCAACAGTTCATAGATTAAATTTAGCTAGGAGATATATTTTGTTTTTCCTGCAGCATGTGTGTGTGTGTGTGTACATGTGTGCATGTGCATGTGGATGTATTAATTTGACTAAATTGTCAACATTGAAAAATTAAGAGTTTTTATATGAAAATCCATATTTCCATCTTTAAGTCTGTTTTCCAGAGTGCCATCAAACTGTTGGAAATTGTCATTGCCTGGCCCCTTTAGATGTAGCATCAACTCATCAGCTCACCACAGACCCCACCTGAACATTTCACTTATTTATGTTACCAGCTTGGCCTGGGTAGACAAGGCCTTAGTTTGCAACCCTTGCTAAAGAATAAATGATGAAGAGTTCAAAGCAAGAGTAATTAGTTAAATATAATAGTTACCCTCTAGTTAAGATAACATTTGAAAGCTCCTGATTATCCCTAAATATCCAAGAGGGGTTTTCCAAGTATCTTACAAAATGGTTCTGGCTTCACGATTATGCACCCATTTTGAGGTCATATTTAATATGTAGTCTGGATTGCTTTTACAGAAAACATTCCATACCACCATGTTACATTTTTGTGTTACCTCCACAACTAGAATGCAATTCCCTGGGGGTGGGGACAGGGGCCACATCTAATTCAGTTAAGTTCAAGAAATATTTACTGTATACTCATCAAGTGGAAAGAACTGTATTAGGTGCCAGCACATAAAGTTGGATGGCTCGTTTCTTCCCCTTAAGGAGCTTCCAGTCTGAAATTTTCTTGTGGTTTCCATCTCCTAGGGTGACTTTATTCTCCCTGGGAATGCCCATTTACTCTTGAACACATTCAAATCTTCCTTCCTTCTTCACAACTCTACTAAAGTGGCTCTTTTGAAAGTCTCCAATGACCTCCAAGTTGTTAAATCAAATGGTCACTTTTCAATTCTTGATTCACTTACCTTTTCAGCAACATTTGACAGAGTCGATCACTGCTGCTTTCTTGAAGCAGTCATTTTCTCTTGACTTCTACATGAAAATGCTCTCATGGTTTTACACTTACCCCACAGGCTGCTTTTCTTCAGTCTTCTTTTCTCCTCTTCTACTGAAGTCTAAATGTTAAGAGTACCTCAGAGCTTCTCTTTAACTGTCTTTTATTTTTTATCTACATTCTCTCCCTAGGTGATGTGATACAGTAAGTACTGTGGCTCTGAATATAAGCTGATGAATTCCTAAATCTATATCTCAAAACCAAATTTCCCTGAACTCTAGATCCATATGTGTTTTAGGTTATTAAGTATGAAATGTCCAATTTACTTAAGTACTAAGTTTGACAGTTGATATCTCTGACATGTCACTTTCACACTTCTTGTTTTATTTTTGTGAAGGTACATCTTCAGTCTTTCAAACACATGTCATGGCCTGTGATTATTTTTTCAAATTATTTTAGAGCAAATTTTGTGAAACCATGGATAAATCAAAAATTCGTGTTATTTTCGAATATGAGTTCCATTGTGGAACCAATGTAACGCAGAGAGCTTGAAATATCAATGAAGTGTTTGGGAAGGATGTGGCTAATGAGCAACACACAGTACGTTGATGGTTTGAGAAGTTCCATTCTGGTGATTTTAATCTTGAAAATGAACCATGTGGGTGACCTGAGACCAAGGAGGATAATGATGAGCTGAAAGCTGTAGTGGAAGCGAATCCATCTCAACCTACACGTGAATTAGCAGCAAGGTTTGACGTTAGTATTCCAACAATATTGGACCATTCCAAACAAATCAACAAGGTAAAGAAGCTGGATAGATGGGTTCCACATGAATTAAACGAGCATACAAGAAATCATCTCAAAGTTTGCCTTTCTTTGCTGTCACAACATAAAGTGAACAATTCCTACACTTTATTGTTATATGTCATAAAAAATTGATTCTTTTTGACTATCACAAGCATTTGGCACAATGGTTGGATAAAGATGAAGTGTTGAAACACAGTCCAGGCCGGGCGCGGTGGCTCATGCCTGTAATCCTAGCACTCTGGGAGGCCGAGGTGGGCGGATCGTTTGAGCTCAGGAGTTCGAGACCAGCCTGAGCAAGAGCGAGACCCCACCTCTACTAAAAATAGAAAGAAATTATATGGACAGCTAAAAATATATATAGAAAAAATTAGCCGGGCATGGTGGCGCATGCCTGTAGTCCCAGCTACTCGGGAGGCTGAGACAGGAGGATCGCTTGAGCTCAGGAGTTTGAGGTTGCTGTGAGCTAGGCTGACGCCACGGCACTCACTCTAGCCTGGGCAACAGAGTGAGACTCTGTCTCAAAAAAAAAAAAAAAAAAGAAACACAGTCCAAAATTGAATATTAATCAAAGAAAAGCTAATTGTGTCTGTTTGGTGGTCCAGCGCTGGTATTATCCACTACAGCTTCACGAAATCTGGTCAATAGATTACAGTGGATGTCTACTGCAACCAACTGAACAAATAATGAAGACGCTTGCAATTAAGCAGCCAAGATTGGTCAATAGGGACAGGCCAATCCTCTTGCACAAACAATGCTCAAATTACAGCAGTTAGACTTGGAAACTCTTTGTCATCCACCATATTCACCAGATTTTGCACCAACTGACTACCCCTTCTTCTAGGCTTTGGACCACTTCTTGCAAGGAAAATATTCAATTCTCAACAAGCTGTGGAAAACACCTTTTGTGATTTCATCACCACTTGCTTTCCAGGCTTCTTTGCTGCTGGCATAAACAAGCTACTGTTAAGATAGCAAGACTGTGTCAACAGTTTAGGCATATACTATTTTTTTCTTTTCTTTTATTTCAGAATGTTACAAAGGTCCAAATGCTTTGGTTACATATGTTGCCTTTGCACCACCCAAGTCAGAGCTACAAGTGTGCCCATTCCCCAGACAGTGCGCACCACACCAATAGGTGTGAATTTACCCTTTCCCTCCTCTCCCCTCCCACTTTCCTGACATCCAATGAACGTTACTTCCATTATGTGCACATAAGTGTTGATCAATTAGTACCAATTTAATGGCGAGTACATGTGGTGCTTGTTTTTCCGTTCTTGTGATACTTCACTTAGAATGGGCTCCAGTTCCATCCAGGATAATACAAGAGGTAATTCACCATTTTTTATGACTGAGTAGTACTCCATGGTATACATATACTACATTTTATTAATCCACTGATGGATTGATGGGCACTTGGGTTGATTCCACATCTTTGCGATTATGAATTGTGCTGCTATAAACATTCAAGTGCAGATGTCTTTATTATAGAATGTCTTTGTTTCCTTTGGGTAAATACCCAGTAGTGGGATTGCTGGATCAAATGGTAGTTCTTTTAGTTCTTTGAGGTATCTCCTTATTACTTTCCATAGAGGTTGTATTAATTTGCAGTCCCATCAGCAGTGTATGAGTGTTCTTATCTCTCTGCACGCACGCCAACATTTATTGTTTTGAGACTTTTTGATAAAAGCCAATCTCACCAGAATTAAATGATATCTCATTGTGATTTTGATTTGCATTTCCCTAATGATTAGAGGTGTTACTTTGATTAGTTGTACTGCTTCTCGTTTGAGATATGATAAACTACACTTTTGGTTCAAAATCAGACATTTCATTTTTAATGACCTAATAGTATTGCAGTTAAGAGAACAGGTTCTGAAGTCCTACCACTTTTGGGTATATCGTGGTTTTGTCATGTAGGAGCTATGTAATCCTAAGAAAGTTACTTAACCTCTCTGAGCCTTAGTTTTCACATATGTAAAATGGGGACAATAATAACAACCACCTCAGGATTGAATTTTTATCATCTCTTCCTCTCAATCTATTCTTTATAAGTAGCTAGATTAATCTATTAAAATTGCAAACAAGATTATGTCATTACCCTGCCTAATACCTTCCATTGCACTTATGATAAAAGCCTAGATACTTACTATGGCTTATAAGGCATTGTATGGTCTGGCCTTTGCTTGTTATTCCTAATTCATCTTCTGTTACTCTTCTCCCAGGCCTCAGTACATCAGCCACTGGCCTTTCTTTCCATAATTACTCAAGTATGATATGCTTTTACCCATCGCAGGACTGTCACACATGCTATTCTTTCACCTGAAATACTCTTATACCCACTATTCATCTGGCTTGCTTCTATTAATTATTCAAGTGAAAATTAAGTACAGCTTCATGCAACACAGTGGACAGCTCTTAATAGCATAGTGTTGAATGAACAAAGCAAACCCAAGAAGACAGTATATAATTTAATATCAATTTATAAAGTTCAAAAACAAGCAGAAGTAAACAACATAGTGTCTATTCATATGTAATATAAAATAAAACTTTTTTAAGGCAAGGAAAATATAGATACAATGTTCAGGTTACTCCTGGGAGAAAGGCAGGGGAATAGAAAAGATACATAGGTAGATATGAATTATTGCTAATGTACTTGCTTTGGGGTTGGGTGGTGGGTTTACATGTATTTGTTATATTATTAAATAAATAAATGACAAAAATGGACCCATAATTATAGTGTGTTAAGAATCAAGGAGAGTAATTAATCTAAATCTACATATCTGAAGTCAACTAACAATGTTTTAAAAAGTATAAATTGGAATGTGAAAACTATATTAAAACATAACCCAAGCAGCAAAAACCAAAAAGTAAAAAGGCAGGTTTGTTTATGTACAAAATTTAAATCTTCTACCACATATTATAAGTAAAAATAAAAGGCAAAAGACAAATTGGGTGAAAGTATCTACAGAAATGCAACAAAGGGTTAATGCCCTTAGTCTATAAAGTACTCTTACAAATATTAATAAAAATAGCCATCAACATGGGGAAAGTAAAACAGTCATCTCTAAGCAAATTTTGAAAGTCAGTAATTTGGGTATAAAATTGTCTTTTCAATAAATGGTGCTGGGAAAAGTGGATAACCACATGCAAAAGAATGAAGTTGGACCTTTACCTTATACCATTTAAAAATTAATTAAAAAATGGATCAAAGACTTAAATATAAGAGCTAAAGCTATAAAACTTCCAGAAAAAAAGCATGAGGAAAATCCTTCATGAAATTGGATTTTACAATGATATTTTAGAGATGACACCAAAAATTTCAGCAACAAAAGAAAAAATAGATAAATTGGACTTCATCAAAATTAAAAACTTTTGTGCATCAAAGGACACTAACAAGAAAGTGAATAGACAACACACACAATGGCAGAAAATAATTACAAATCATATATCTGATAAGGGATTAATATCCAAAATATATAAAGAACTCACCAACAGCAACAAAAAGCAACCCAATATAAAAATGGGCAAAGGACTTGAATATATGTTTCTCCAAAGAATATATACACAAGGCCAATAAGCACATGAAAAAATGTTCAACATTATTATTCGTTAAGGGAATGCAAATGAAAACCACAATGAAATGCCACTCTACACTCACTAGGTTGGTTATAATTTTTAAAAATGGAAGATAGGTGTTTGGTGAGGATGTGGAGAAATTGGAACCCTTCAGCATTGCCAGTGGAAATGTAAAATGTGCAGTTGCTATGGAAAACAACATGGTGGTTCCTCAAAAAGTTAACATAGAATTACCATACGATTTGGCAATTTTAATCCTGGGTACAGTAAATCACCCTTTATCCACAACTTCCCTTTAGTCAGTTGCAGTTAACCATGGTCAACTGTGGTCTGAAAATATTAAATGGAAAATTCCAGAAATAAATGATATATTAGTTTTAAATTGTGTGCTGTTCTGAGTAGTGTGATGAAATCTCACACCATCCTGTGCCATCCCATTCCCTCCCACCTGGGATATGAATTATATCTTTGTCCAACTTATCCACACCGTATATGCTTCCCACCTATTAGTCACTTAGTAACTATCTCAGTTATCAGATCAAAAAACATAGTATATAGGTTGCCGCAAAAGTAATTGTGGTTTTGGACCATGAATTTTAAATCATTATAACAAGGCTCAAATACATCTTTATTCATCAAAATAGAAACCACTATAATCAACACATTTTTGCCAACAAGAAATAAGTTTGTTTATTCCTGTAGTGTAAAGATCTGTGCTTAGAGATTCGATGAACTCTTGGAAAGTATTTTCTGCATCCTGAAAATGCTTGTGGAAGCGTTTTCCCTGCAAAAAGTTGTTGAGATGCTTAAAGAAGTGGTAGTCGATTGACAAGAGGTCAGGTGAATATGGTGGATGAGGCAAAACTTCATAGCCCAATTTATTCAACTTTTGAAGCATTGGTTGTGCGATGTGCAGTCAGGCATTGTCATGGAGAAGAATTGGGCCCTTTCTATTGACCAATGCTTGCTGCAGGCATTGTAGTTTTTGGTGCATCTCATCGATTTGCTGAGCACACTTCTCAGGTGTAATGGTTTCGCTGGGATTCAGAAAGCTGTAGTGGATCAGACCAGCAGCAGACCACCAAACAGTGACCATGACATTTTTTTTGGTGCAAGTTTGGCTTTGGGAAGTGATTTGGAGCTTCTTCTCAGTCCAACCACTGAGCTGGTCATAGCCAGTTGTATAAAGTCCACTTTTCATCTCACATCACAATCCCATCGAGAAATTCCATCAGTTTGTTGTTGCATGTGAAAAGATGACACTTCAAAATGATGATTTTTTTGAAGTTCAGTCAGCTCGTGAGGCACCCACTTATCGAGCTTTTTCACCTTTCCAATTTGCTTCAAATGCTGAATGACCCATAGAATGGTTGATGTTGAATTCTTAGGCAACTTCTTGTGTAGTTGTAAGAGGATCAGCTTTAATGATTGCTCGCAATTGGTCGTTGTCAACTTCTGATGGCCAGCCACTGTGCTCCTCATCTTCAGGGCTCTCATCTCCTTTGCAAAACTTCTTGAACCAGTACTGCACTGTATGTTTGTTAGCAGTCCCTGGACCAAATGCATTGTTGATGTTGCAAGTTGTCTCTGCTGCTTTATAACCCATTTTGAATTAGAATAAGAAAATCTCTTGCATTTGCTTTTTGTCTAACATCATTTCCATAGTATAAAATAAATATAAAACAAACAGCAAGTAATAAGTCATTAGCAAAAAACCCAAACCAAGAAATGCACATCAAAATGATATATAATATAACCACATTTATTTAAGAATGTATTCAATAGCAAATGGCAAATTTCAACAATGCTAAAACCACAATTACTTTTTCACCAACCTAATATATAGGGTTCAGTACTATTGGCAGTTTCAGATATCCAGTGAGGTACTGAGGGTCTTGAAATGTATCCCCCGTGAATAAGGGAGGACTACTGTATATACTCAAATGAATTGAATGTGGAGATTCAGACACCTGTACACCAATATTCATAGCATCATTATTCATAATAGTCAAAAGATGGAAACATGGCAGTTCTATTTTTTATATTTTGAGGAACTTTCCATAGTGTTGTCCATAATGGCTGTACCAACTTACATACCCATCAACAGTGTACAAGTGTTCTTTTTTCTTCACACTTGTTATTTTTTGTCTTTAATAATAGCCATCCTAACAGGTTTGAGGTGATTTTCATTTACATTTTTCTGATGTATAGTGATGCTGAGCATCTTTTCATATATATATACCTGTTGGCCATTTTTATGTCTTCTTTGGAGAAATGTCTATTCACATCTTTTAATCATTTTTCAATCAGGTTATTCATTTTGTTTTGTTTTGTTTTGCTAGTGAGTTGTGTGTGTTCCCTTTATATTTTGGATATTTATCCCTTTTCAGATATATGGTTCCAAAATATTTTCTCCCAATCTGTAAGTTACTTTTTCATTTTGTTTATTGTTTCCTTATCTGTGCAGAAGCTTTTTGGTTTGATGTAATCCCACTTGTTTATTTTTGCTTTTGTTGCTTCTACTTTTGGTGGTATATCCAAGACATCATTGCCAAGAACAATGTCAAGAAGTTTTTTCTTATGTTTTTTCTAGGAGTTGCATGGTTTCAGGTCTTACATTTAAGTCTTTAATCCACTTCAAGTTATATTTTTGTGTATGGTGAAAGATAAGAGTCCAATTTCATTCTTTGGCATGTGAAAATCCAGTTTTCTCAACAATATTTATTGAAAGCACTATAATTTTTTCATTGTGTCTTCTTGTTGCCCTTGTCAAAAATTAGTTGACTATATAAGCTTGGGTTGATTTCAAAGCTCTCTATATGTTACATTGGTATATGTGTCTGTTTTTATGTCAGTAGCAAACTGTTTTCATTACTATTAGCTTTGTAATACAACTTAAAGTTAAAAAGTCTGATGTCTCTAGCTTTGTTCTTTTTACTTAAGATTGCTTTGGCTTTGGGGGATCTTTTGTGGTTCTTTAGGACTTTTAGAATTGTTTTTTACTATTTCTGTGAAAAATGCCTTTGGAATTTTGATAAGGATTCCATTGAATCTGCACATTGCTTTAAGTAGTGTGGACATTTTAACAATATTACTTCTTCCAAGTGTAAGGGGGAGGAAGGAATGGGTAAATTCACACCTAATGGGTATGGTGTGTGATGTCTGGGAGTTGGGCATGCTTGTAGCTCTTACATGGGCAGTGCAAAGGCAATATATGTAACGAAAGCATTTGTACCCCTGTAATATTCTGAAATAACAGAATAAAATGTTAAAAAAAACAATATTACTTCTTCCAATCCATAGAACTACCATATGCCAGCAATTCGTCTTCTGGTTATATACCCTAACAAAATAAAATCAGCACCCCATTGAGATCTGCATTCCCATGTTCATTGCAGAAATATTCACAGTAGCCAAGTTATCAAGTCAACCCAAGTGTCCATCAACAAATAAATGGATAATTATAGTGTGTGTGTGTGTGTCTGTGTGTGTGTAATGGAATTATATTTAGCCTTAAAAAAGAAGGGGATCTTGCCATTTTCAATAACATGGATGAAATTGGAGGACATTATGCCATGTGAATAAGCCAGACACAGAAAGAAAAATATTGTCTCTTGTGATCTCTCTTGTATGTATCATCTAGAAAAAGATCAAATACATAGAAACAGAGATTAGAATGATGGTTTTGAGAGAACATGAGGGTGGGGGGAATGAGGAGACATAGGTCACACAGGTCAAAGGATATGAAGTTGCAGTTATATAAGAGGGGTCTTTTGTTTTTTTCTTGCTGATTTCTTTGAATTCTTTATAGATTCTGGATATCAGCCCTTTATCAGACGTATAGTTTGTAGGTTGTCTATTAACTCTGTTGATTATTTCCTTTGCTGTACATAGGCTTTTAAATTTAATTAATCCCCATTTATTTATTTGTGTTATTACTGTATGTGCCTTTGGGGTCATAGTCATAAATTCTTTGTTTAGGCTGATGTCTAGAAGAGTTTTTACTACATTTTCTTCTAGAATTTTTATTGTTTCATGATTTACATTTAAGCCTTTCATCTATCTTGAATTATTTTTTATATGTGGTGAGAGGTAGGGGTCCCATTTCATTCTTCTGAATATGGCTATCTAGTTTTCCCAGTACCATTCATTAAATAGGGCTTCCTTTCTCTAGTGTATGTTGTCTGCCTTGTTCAAGATCAATTGGTTGTAGGTAGATGGTATTATTTCTGGGTTCTCTATTGTCTTACATTAGTCCATGTCTCTACTTTTATACCAGTACCATGCTATTTTGGTTACTATAGCTGTGTAGTATAGTTTGAAGTCAGGTAATGTGATGCCTCCAGATTATTTCTTCTTGCTTAAGATTGCCTTGGCTACTCAGGATGCTTTTTGGTTCCAAATGAAACATAGAATTATTTTTTCTAGATCTGTCAAGTATAACATTGGCATTTTGATGAGGATTGCATTCAATCTGCAAACCACTTTGGACAGTATGGACGTGTTACTGATGTTGACTCTACCTATCCATGAGCATGAATGTTTTTCCATTTGTTTGTGCAATCTATGATTTTGTTAATCAGCATTTTGTACTTCTCCTTGTATAGATCACCTCCTTGGTTAACTATATTCCTAGGTATTTTATTTTCTTTGTAGCTATTGTAAATGGTATTGAGTCCTTGATTTGACTCTCAGCTTGACTGCTATTAGTGTATAGAAATGCTACTGATTTGTGTGCATTGATTTTGTAACCTAAGACTTTGATAAATTTATTTATGAATTCTAGGAGTATTTTGGTGGAGTTTTTAGGGTTTTCTAGACACAAGATCCTATTGTCAATGAACAGGGTTCTTCCTGATTTGGATACCCTTTATTTCTTTCTCTTTCCTAATTGCTCTGGCTAGGACTTCCAGTACTATGTTGACTAGGAGTGGTGACAGTGCACACCATTGTCTTTTCCAGCTCTTAGGGGAAATGCTTTCAACTTTTCCCCATTCAGTATGATGTTAGGTGTGGGTTTGTCATATATGGCTTTTTATAATTTTTAAGTATGTTTCTTCTATTCCTAGTTTGTGGAGAGTTTATATCATGAAATGGTGCTGGGTTTTATCAAATGCTTTTTCTGCATCTATTGAGATGATCATATGGTCTTTGTTTTTGCTTCTGTTTATGTGGTGAATCACGTTCATTGATTTGCATATATTAAACCATCCTTGCATCCCTGGGATGAAACCCACTTGATCTTGGTGAATTATCTTTTGGTTGTATTGTTGAATTCAGTTTGCTAGTATCTTGTTGAGAATTTTTTGCATCTATGTTCATAAGGGATATTGGTCTGTAGTTTTGTGTGTGTGTGTGTGTGTGTGTATGTGTGTGTCTTTTCCTGGCCTTGGTATCAAGCTGATACTGTCTTCATAGAATTAGTTAGGGAAGACTCCATCCTTCTCTATGTTATGGAATAATTTCTGTGGTATGGGTGCCAATTCTTTTTTGTTGGTCTGGCAAATTCAGCTGTGAATCCTTCTGGTCTGGAGCTTTTTTTGTTGTGAGATTTTTTTATTACTGCTTCAAGATTGCTGCTCATTATTGGTCTGTTAGGGTTTCTATTTATTCCTGATTCAGGGTTGGAAGGTTGTGTGTTTCCAAGAATTTATTCATTTCTTCTACATTTTCTAGTTTGCATGCATAGAGGTTTTTGCAGTTTTCATGGATGATATTTTGTATTTGTGTGGTATCATTTGTAATGTCTTCTTTTTCATTTCTGATTGAGCTTATTTAAGACCTTTCTCTTTTATTTCTGGTTACTCTTGCTAGTGTTCTATTGATTTTGTCCATCTTTTTGAAAGAATCAACTTTTTGTTTCATTGGTCCTTTCTTTTTTTTTTTTTTTTTTTTGAGACAGAGTCTCACTCTGTTGCCCAGGCTAGAGTGAGTGCCGTGGCGTCAGCCTAGCTCACAGCAACCTCAAACTCCTGGGCTCAAGCGATCCTCCTGTCTCAGCCTCCCGAGTAGCTGGGACTACAGGCATGCACCACCATGCCCGGCTAATTTTTTCTATATATATTTTTAGCTGTCCATATAATTTCTTTCTATTTTTAGTAGAGATGGGGTCTCGCTCTTGCTCAGGCTGGTCTCGAACTCCTGAGCTCAAACGATCCACCCACCTCGGCCTCTCAGAGTGCTAGGATTACAGGCGTGAGCCACCACGCCCGGCCGGTCCTTTCTTTTTATTGCTTTTTTTGTTTCCATTTCATTTAGTTCTGCTCTGAGCTTTGTTATTTCTTTCCCTTGCTGGCTTTGGGTTTGATTTGCTTTTCCTTTTCTAGTTCCTTGAGATGTGACATTACATTGTTATTTGTGATCTTTCTGTCTTTTTGATGTAAGCATTTAAGGGTATGAACTTTTTCCTTAGGACTGCTTTTGCTATAGCCCATGGATTTTGAAATCTTATTTATCTTTGTCATTTTGTTTGAGGAATTTTTTTATTTCCATTTTAATTTCCTCATTCTCCCAAGAATCATTCAGCAGCAGGTTGTTTAATTTCCATGACTTTGTGTAGATGTGAGTGTCTCTCTTGGAATTTATTTCTAGTTTTATTCCACTACAATATAAGATGATACATTGTAAGATTTGAATTTGCTTTGAAATTGCTGAGAACTGTTTTGTGTTCTAAAATATGATCTGTCTTGGAAAATGTTTCATGTCTTGATGAGAAGAATGTATATTCAGTAGTTTTGTGTAGAATGTTCTGTAAATGTCTGCTAGGTTTATTTGTTCTAGAGTCCCATTTAAGTCTAGTGTTTATTGATTTTCTTCTTTGATGATGTGTCCAGCTCTGTCAGTGGGATGTTGTTTTCCCCAGAAATTTTGATGCTACTGTTTATTTATTTGCTTAGATCTAATTGAATTTGCTTTATGTATTTGGGAGCTCCCGTGTTAAGTGAATATATATTTTGGATTGTTATATCTTCTTGTTGAATTTCTCCCTTTACCATTATATAATGACCATCTTTGTCCTTTTTACCATCGTTGATTTATAAGAATGGCTACACCTGCTTGTTTTTAGTTTTCATTTGCATGGAATATTTTTTCCATCCCTTTACCTTGGGTCTATGTGAGTCCTTTCAAGTTAGATGTGTTTCTTAGAGTCAGCATATACTTGAAGTCATGTATTTTTTGATCCATTCAGCCAGTCTGTGTTCTAAATGGGGCACTGAGACCATTTATGTTCAGTGTTATTGTTGATATGTGGGGTACTCTTCTGTTCATCATGTTGGATGATAACTTTTTGTTTTGTTTTTGCTCATATGCTATTGTTTTGTTAGAGTTGCAAGCTTTAACTTTGGGTGTTTTTACACTCTTGGGTATCTATTGTGCCATTCCATGTATAATGCAGTTCTGACTATTTCCTATAGGGCAGGTCTAGTAGTGACAAATTCCCTTAGTGTTTGCTTGTCTGGAAAAGTCTTTATTTCTCCATCATTTATGAAACTCAGTTTTGTAAGATACAAAATTCTTGGCCGGAAGTTGTTTTGTTTAAGAATACTAAAAATGGGGCCTCAGTCCCTTCTGGCTTGTTAGGTGTCTGCTGAGAAGTCTGCTGTTATCCTGATGAGTTTTCCTTTGTAGGTTAGTTTTTTTTTATTTCAGCATATTATGGCAGTATAAAGGTTTAGGTTATGTATATTGCCCTTGTCCCTCCTCCCCACCCCCCCCGAATCAGAGCTTCAAGCGTGTCCGTCCCCTTGACGGTGCGCATTGCACTCATTATGTATGTATACACCCATCCCCTCCCCCCCTACATCTGCCCGACACCTGATTAATGTTATTCCTAAATGTGCTCTTAGTTGTTGATTTTGTATTGCAACTTGTAGAATTTTCTTCCTCATTTTGACTTTGGCAAGGTTGGTGACTATGTGTCTTGGAGATGTCCTATTTGCTATGAATCTTCCCAGTGTTCAATGACCACCTGGTATCTGGATATCTGAATCTTTGATGATACCAAGGACTTTTCCCTCAATAATTCTCTCAAATATGATTTTTTGCTTTTTCTTGTTCACCCTCAGGGGCATGTATAATTCTTATATTGACCCACGTTGCATTGTCCCATACTACTCTTAATGATTGTTCATTCTTTTTATTCTATTTTTCTGCATCTTTTACTGACTCACTTTGTTCAAAATCATTGTATTCAAGCTCTGAGATTCCTTCTCCTGCTTTATCTAGCCTGTTTTTGAGACTTTCTTCTATATTTTGAAATTTCCTAAATATGTCTTTCATTTCTATATATCTTTTCTTATGTTTTCTATCACTTTGTTTTTTATTTTTTATTCATATTCTGGAATAACATTTTTGGCTTCTTTTTTTTGGTTTTCAACATTCTTTTCAATCCCATTCATCTTATTTGCCATTCATATTTGGAATTCCATCTCTAACATTTTGATAATTTCCTTCAGGTTAGACAAAATGAAATGAAATGAAAATACAATATTATTTTTATTTGGTCAAAAGAAAACTAAATACGTAGGTATTCATTTAGTAAAATGCATAGAGCATCTGTGTTCTATTTTTTTTTTGCTATGATATGTGCTATTCCATATAAATGCTAGAAAAGGCAATTCTATGTCTAGAAAAAAACTTGTGATTTTGATAGGGAAAGCATTAAACCTATGGACTCATTTGGAGAGAACTGACATCTTTACTATGCTGTGTCTTTCAATCCATGAACACTATGTCTCTCTACTATACTTGTTTTTCAAGATATGTTAAAGCAGTGGTCTCCAACCTTTTTGGCACCAGGGGCTAGTTTCATGGAAGACAATTTTTCCATGGACTGGGGCTGGGGCAGAGCTCTGTGGCCGAGTCCCTAAGAGTCCACAGACTGGTACCAGTCCACAGCTGAGGGCTGGGGACCACAGTGCTAAAGGATGTTATTCAAACTGAAAGAAAAGGATGCTAACGAGTAACATGAAAACATCTGAAAATATAAAACTCACTGGTAAAAGTAAGTACACAGGCAAATTCAGAATACGGTATTACTGTAATGGTTATATATAAATAACATATCTTTAGCATGAGGATTAAATAACAAAAATATTTAAAACAATAAGAGATACAATGAATTAAGGGATATGCAATATAAAAAGAAATTTTAACATAAAAATTCAAAATGTGGGAGACAAATGGAGTAAAAGTACAGACTTTTTACAATCAATATTATGTTTTATCATATTAAAATAACCTGTTATAAGATGTTTTTCATAATTCTTATGGTAAACATAAAGCCAAAAATCTATAGTGAATACACTAAAAATAAAAAGCAAGGAATCACAACAAACCACTAGAGAAAATTTCTTAACCATAAATGTAGACAGCAAGAGAGGAAGAAAGGGACAAGATATCCACAAAACAACTAGAAAACATTTAACAAAATGGTAATAATGAATTCTTATCTATCTATAACTAACTTCAATGTCAATGGACTAAATTTTGCAACTAAAAGACATAGAATGGCTCAATGGATAAGAAAAACAAGACTCAACACTATGCTACCTGGCAGGGACTCACTTTCCCTGTAAGGACACATATAGACTAAGAGTGAAAGATGGAGAAAGATATTCCATGCAAATGGTAACCAAAAGAGAGGAGGAGTGGCTATACTGTTGACTCTTGAACAACATAGGTTTGAATTGCATGGGTACACTTATAAGTAGATTGTTTGATAAATATATTGGAAATTTTTTTGAAATTTGTGACAATTTGAAAAAACTTGAAAATCAACTATGTAGCCTAGAAATATTTTAAAAAACTGGAAAAAGTTAAATGTATCATGATGCATAAAATATATGTAGATACTAGTCTATTTTAACATTTACTACCAGAAAATATATACAAATCTACAGTAAAAAGTTAAAATTGATCAAAACTTATGCACACAAAGACTTACCATACATAATGGCATTCACAGTTGAGAGAAATGTAAATAAATGTAAAGATTTAGTATTAAATTATAATTATATAAAATTAACTGCAGTGCATACTGTACAACTACAATAATTTCATATCCACTTCCTCTTGCTATTGTTGTGAGTATCCACTGAAAATTCTGTGTGACACTAATTATCTCTGAGTGAGCAGTTTGTCTCTTTAGTAAATTGTAAATCATAGTAAAAAGTGATCTCTTGAAATTCTTGTGTATTTTTCATCATGTTTAGTACAATATTGTAAACCTTGAATAACACCATGGGACCCATAGGAAGTACCACTAGTGATGCTGGAAGTGCTCCCAAGAAGCAGAGAAAAGTCATGACATTATAAGAAAAAGTCAAATTGCTTAACATGCACTACAGATTGAGGTCTTCAGGTATGATTACCCACCATTTCAAGAAAAATGAACGTAGTGTAAAGAACACTGAGAAGAAAGAATAAAGGAAGAAGAAGAAGAAAGAAGAAGAGGAAGAGGAGGACAATGAGAAGAAGAAAGAAGAAGAAGAAGAAGAAAGAAGGAAGAAGAAGAGAAGAAGAGGAGGAGGAGGAGGAGGAGGAGAAGAAGGAAGAGGAGAAGGAGGAAGGAGGAGGAGGAGGAGGAAGAGGAGGAGGAGGAGGAGGAGAAATAAGAAGAAGAGGAAGAGGAAGAAGAAGAAGAAGAAGAAGAAGAAGAAGAAAGAAGAAGGAGGAGGAAGAGGAGGAGGAGGTGGAAGAAGAAGAAGAAGAGGAGGAGGAGAAGAAAATTCATGAAGCTGCTGCTGCAGCTATGCAAGCAGGTGCAAAATCCTTACATTTTTATGAAATATCTTTTTATTTTATGTTTAAAATGTAGCTTGTATGTGAGTGCAGGAATGGAAGTAAGAAAGGTATTCCTATAGACTGTAATATAATTCACAAAAAGTGAAGTTATAATATGGCAAATAAAAGAAAAAGGAAGGTTCAGTATCCAAGGCTGGAGGATTTACTGCCAGCAAAAGATGGATTGATAATTTTAGAAAGAGATTTGTCTTAATAAATGTAAACATAACAGGAGAAGCAGCTTCTGCCAACCAGGAGAAAACAGACAAGTTCCCAGATACCATTAATAAAATTGCTGAGGAGAAAGTTATCTGCCTGAACAGGTTTTTAATACAAACACATGTCTCATTCTGGGGAAAAAATGCCACAAAGAACACCTATTAATAAAAGAGGAGAGAGAGAGAGAGAAAGAGGTGAATGCCAGGCTTAAAGGCAAGAAGAGATAGGCTAACTCTACTGTTTTGTGCAAATGCAATCAGGCTATGATCAGGAATGCCTTTATATATACCGATATTAAACCCAGAGCCTTCAAGAGAAAAGATAAACATCATCTTTGAATACTATAAAAATTTCTACGCACATAAATTGGAAAATGTGGAGGAAATGGAAAAATTCTTGGAAACACACAACCTCCTTGGGCTCAACCAGAAAAAAAATAGAATTCCTGAACAGACCAATATCAAGTACTGAAATTGAAGCACTAATAAAAAATCTTCCAACAAAAATTCTTAGACTAAATGGTTTCACATCTGCGTTTACCGGACCAACACAGAAGAACTGGTACCTATACTGCAGAAATGATTCCATAACATTGAGAAGGAAGGAATTCTTCCCAACTCATTCTACGAAGCCAATATCACCTTGATACCAAAAACAGGAAAGGACACAACAACAACAACAAAATGTAGACTCATATACCTTATGAATAAAATCTTTGCAAACCAAATTCACCTGCACATCAAAAAAATAATTCGCCATGACCAAGCAGGCTTCATCCCATAGATATGTAAATCTAAAACTGTAATTTATCACATAAATAGAAGCAAAAACAATGACCATAAAATCCTCTCAATAGATGCAGGAAAAACATTTGACAAAATTCAGCACCCTTTTATGATAAGAACTCTTAACAAAATAGGCAAAGATGGGACATACTGAAAAATCATTAAAGCCAAATATGACAAACCCACAACCAACATCATACTCAATGCAGAAAAATTGAAAGCAATCCTGCTTAGTACTGAAACCAGACAAGGTTGCCCACTATCACCACTTCTATTCAACATAGTGGTGGAAGTCCTAGCCAGAGTAATCAGATAAGAGAAGAAAATCAAGGGCATCCAAATGGGGGCAGAAGAGGTCAAACTATCTCTCTTTGCTTACAATATGATCTTTTATCTAGAACACCCCAATGATTCTGCCATGAGACTACTAGAATTGATAAACAAATTCAGCAAAGTCTCAGGTTACAAAATCAATGTACAAAAATCATTAGCATTCCTATACACCAACAACAGTCAAACTGAGAACCAGTTCAAAGACTCAATAGCAACAAAGAAAATGAAATACCTAGGAATATATTTAACTAAGGAGGTAAAAGATCTCTACAGGAGGAACTATGAAACACTGAGGAAATAGCAGAGGATGTAAACAGGTGGAAAACCATACCATGTTGATTGGTCAGCAGAATCAACATTGTTAAAATGTCTATACTACCCAAAGTGATCTACAGATTCAATGCAATCCCTATTAAAATACCAACATCATTTTTCGCAGATATAGAAAATATAATTCTGTGCTCCATATGGAACCAGAGAAAAGACCTTGTGTATCAAAAGCAACCTTAAGCAAAAAATACAAATTGGGAGGCATCAACTTACCAGACTTCAAGCTATACTATAAGGCTATACTAACTAAAACAGCATGGTAATGGCACAAGAACAGAGACATAGAGTAATGGAACAGAACTGAGAACCCAGATATAAAACTATCCTCATATAGCCATCTAATCTTTGACAAAGCACACAAAAACATATACTGGGGAAAAGAGTCCTTATTTAACAAACGGTGCTGGAAAAATTGGACAGCAACATGTAGAAGACTGAAACATGATCTGCACCTCTCACCTCTGACAAAAGTGAACTCACGGTGGATAACAGACTTAATCCTAAGGCATGAAACTGTAAGAATTCTAGAAGAAAATGTTAGAAAAACTCTTAAAGACATTGGCCTAGGCAAGAAAATTATGAAAAAGACCCCAAAGGCAATCACAGCAACAACAAAAATAAAGAATGGGACCTAATCAAATTAAAAAGCTTCTGGGCCGGGCGCGGTGGCTCACGCCTGTAATCCTAGCTCTCTGGGAGGCCGAGGTGGGCGGATCGTTGGAGCTCAGGAGTTCGAGACCAGCCTGAGCAAGAGCGAGACCCCATCTCTACTAAAAATAGAAAGAATTATATGGACAGCTAAAAATATATATAGAAAAAATTAGCCGGGCATGGTGGTGCATGCCTGTAGTCCCAGCTACTCGGGAGGCTGAGACAGGAGGATCGCTTGAGCCCAGGAGTTTGAGGTTGCTGTGAGCTAGGCTGACGCCACGGCACTCACTCTAGCCCGGGCAACAGAGTGAGACTCTGTCTCAAAAAAAAAAAAAAAAAAAAAAAAGCTTCTGCATAGCCAGGGAAACTATCATGAGAGCAAACAGATAATCTACAGAATGGGAGAAAATATTCACATGCTACACATCCAATAAAGGTCTGATAACTAGAATCTATATTGACCTCAGAAAAATCAGCAAGAAAAAATCAAAACAACTCTATCAAAAAGTGGGCAAAGGACATGAACAGAAACTTTTCAAAAGAAGATAGACTAATGACCAACAAACATATGAAAAAAATGCTCAACATCTCTAATCATCAGGGAAATGCAAATCAAAACCACAATGAGATATCACTTATCCCCAGTGAGAATGGTCTTTATCAAAAAGTCCCAAAACAATAAATGTTGGCGTAGATGCAGAGAGATAGGAACACTCATACACTGCTGGTGGGATGCAAACTAGTACAACCTCTGTGGAAAGCAATATGGAGATACCTCAAAGAGATACAAGTAGAACTATCATTTGATCCAGAAATCCCATTACTGGCATCTACCCCAAAGAACAAAAGACATTCTATAAAAAAGAGATCTGCACTCGAATGTTTATAGCAGCACAATTCACAATTGCAAAGATGTGGAAACAACCCAAGTGCTCCTCAATATATGAGTGGATTAATAAAATGTGGTATATGTACACCATGGAGTCTACTCAGCATCAAAAAACAATGGTGATCTAGCACCTCTTGTATTATCATGGATAGAGCCAGAGCCCATTCTACTAAGTAAAGTATCACAAGAATGGAAAACGAAGCACCACATGTACTCACCATCAAATTGATATTAGCTGATCAACACTTATGTGCACATATAGTAGTAACATTGATCGGGTGTCAGGCAGGTGGGAGGGGGGAGGACAGGATGGGTATATTCACACCTAATGGGTGTGGTGCACACCCTCTGGGGCATGGACATGCTTGAAGCTCTGACTTGGGTAGGGCAAAAGCAATATATGTAACCTAAACATTTGTACTCCAGTGATATGCTGAAATAAATAATTTTTTAAACGTCCCAAAACAATGGATGCTGGTGTGGATGTGGAGAGAAATTAACATTTATACACTGTTGGTGGGACTGAAAACTAGTGCAACCTCTGTGGAAAGGAGTATGGAGATACCTCAAAGAACTAAAAGTATACCTACAATTTGATCCATCAATCCCACTACTAGTATTTACCCAAAGGAAAAAAAAGACATTCTATAAAAATGACACTTGCACACGAATGTTTATAGAAGCACAAATCACAATCACAAAGATGTGGAAATAGCCCAAGTGTCTATCAATACTTGAGTGGATTAACAAAATGTGGTGTATTTATATACCATGGAGCACTACTCAGCTATAAAAAATGGTGATCTAGTATTTTTTGTAACAACCAAGAGAAGTATGGCAAGAATGGAAAAACACACATCACATGTACTCAGTGCTAAACTGGAAGTAATCAATCAACACTATGTGCACATGTGGAGGTAAAACTCAAGGGAAATCAAGTAGGTGGGAGGGTAGAGAATGGGATGGGTAAATTCACACCGAATGGGTACAACACACACTAACTGGGTGAAGGGCACACTTATAACTTTGACTCAAATTGTACAGAAGCAAAACACGTAACCAAAATTAGTGTACCCCCATAATATTCTGAAATAAATTTTAAAAATTGGGCTGCAGATAATCTCTTCAAGATACTGATCATATTCCCTTTGAATATGTACCCCCAAAGAGACTTGTTGTACCATATGGTATTTCTATTTTAAATTATTCGAGGAACCTTCAAGCTGTTTTCCATAATGGCAGTACCAACTTTCATTCCCACCAACAATGTACAAGGGTTCCGTTCTGTCCACATCCTTGCCAATATTTGTTATCTATTTTCTTTTTAATTATAGCCATCCTAACAATTATGAGGTGATATCTCAGTGTAGTTTGAACTTGCATTTTCTTGATGATTAATGATGTTCGGCATCTTTTCAGATACCTATTGTGCATCTGTATATTTACTTTGGAAAATTGTCTATTCAAATCCTTTGCTCATGTTTAAATTGGGTTATTTTGTTTTATGCTTTTAAATTGTATAAATTTCCTATCTATTTCTGATATTAACCACTTATGAAATATATGGTTTATGCTGTGGTCTGAATGTTTATTCCACCCCAAAGTCATGTTTAAACCTAATCCCAAATGTGATAGTATTATGAAGTGGGGCCCTTGGAAGGTGATTAAATCATGAGCATGGATCCCTTATGATTAGTATTAGGGACCTTATTAAATGGACTGTAGAGAGTAAGCGCACCCCTTCTACTATATAATGACACAGATAGAAGGTGTTATCTATGAGGAATGGGTCCTCACCAGACACCAGATATGCTGGCACTTTGGTCTTGGACTTTCTAGGCTTCCAAACTGTGAGATATAAATGTTTGTTTTCTGTAAGTTACCCAGTTTATGGTATTATTATAGCAGCTTGAACAAACTAAGTCTGTAAATATTTTCATCCATTCCCTAGGTTGACTCCTTATTCTATTGATTGTTTCCTTTGCTGTGCAGAAGCTTTTTAGTTTGATGTAGACCTGCTTGTTTATTTTTGCCTTTGTTGCTTGTGCTTTTAAAGTTAAATTCAAGAAATCATTGCCAAGACCAACATCAAGGAGATTTTCCTCTATGTTTTCTTCTAGGAGGTTTATTGTTTCAGGTCTTATATTTAGGTATTTAATCCATTTTGAGTAGATTTTTATGTATGGTGCAGGATATGGAACCAATTTCAATCTTTTGCATGTGGATAACCAGTGTACCCTGCACCATTTATTGAAGAGATTATCCTTTCCCATTGTGTATTCTTGGTGCTCTTGTTGAAAAATAGTTGACCATATATATGTTGGTTTATTTATGGGCTTTCTATTTTATATTATTGGGCCATTTGTCTTTTTTTATGCCAGTATCATATTAATACTATTTTGATTTCTATAGCTCTGTTGTATAACTCAAAATCAGAAAATATAATGTCTCCAACTTTGTTCTTTCTCAAGATTGCTTTGGCTATTTGAGGTCTCTTGTGGTTCCACATGAATTTTAGTGTTATATTTTTTCCTATTACTGTGAAAAATGCCATTGGGATATTGATACATATTTTATTAAATCTCTAGATCACTTTGGGTAGTATGGACATTTTAACAATATTAATTTTTCCAATCCATGAACATGAGATATCTTTCCACTCATTTGTGTTTTCTTCAATTTCTTCCATAAATGTTTTATTGTTTTCAGTGTACATATATTTTACCTCCTTGGTTAAATTTATTCATAAGTATTTTTATGCTCTTGTAAATGGAATTGTTTTCTTAATTTTTCATATATTTTGTTTTTGGTGTAAAGAAATGGTAATACTTTTGTATGTTGATTTTTTACGCTGTAAATTTATTGAATTTTTATTAGTTCTAACAATTTTTTGATGGCATCTTTAGACTTTTCTACATATACGATCAAGTCATTCGAAAATAGAGACAATTTTACATCCTACTTTCTGATTTGGTGCCTTTTATTCCTTTTTCTTACCTAATTGCTTTGGAGGACCTCCAATACTATGTGCAATAGAAATGCCAGGTGAGTTGAACTAGATCTTAAAGGAAAAGCTTTCCATTTTTTCTCATTGATTATGGTTACTGTGGGCTTTTCATGAATAGCCTTTATTGTGTTTAGGTTAAGTTCCTTCTATCTATTTTGTTTAGAGTTTTTATCATAAATGGATGGTGAACTTAGTTAAATGCTTTATCTGAATCTATTGAGATGATCATGTGATTTTTTGTTTTTTATTATGTTAGTGTGGCTTATTATATTTATTTATTTGCATATGTTGAACTCACCCTGCATCTCTGGAATAAACCCCACTTAAGTCATAGTGTATAATCTTTTTCGTGTGCAGTTGAATTAGGTTAGCTCATCTTTCATTGAGGATTTTTTCATCTATGTTCATCACAGATATTGCCCTATAGTTTTATTTTCCTGTGTTATCTTTGTCTGCCTTTGTATCAGAGTGATACTAGTCTCATAAAATTAGTTTGGAAGTGTTTCTTCTTCTATTTTTTTTTCTAAGGGTTTAGGTCACTTGGCTATTAATTCTCCTTTGAATGTCTGGTAGAATTCACCCTTGAAACCATCTGGTCCTGTGGTTTTCTTTGTTTTGCAGTTTTTGATTACTGCTTTAATCTCCTTATTTATTATTTGTCTGTTTAGGTTTTCTAATTATTACTTGGTTCAATCTTGATAGGTTGTATGTTTCTAGGAATGTATCCATTTCTTCTTCGTTATCAAGTTTGTTGATATATAATTGTTCATAACAGCTTCTTATAATCCTTCTTATTTGTAAAATATCTGTTATAATTCCTTCTCTTTCATATCTGATTTATTTGAGTCTTCTCATTTTCCTTAAACTACCTTGATTGTCAATTTTTTTTTATCTTTTCAAAAAACCAGACCCTAGTTTTGTTTATTTTTCCCCATTTTCTATTTGTTTTATTTCTGCTATGATTTTTATTATTTTCTTCCTTTTGCTAAGTTTGGCTTAATTTTACCTTCTTTTCCTAGTTCTTTGAGGTGTAATATTAGATGGTTATTTGAGATTTCTGTTCTTTTTTAATGTAGACATTTATTGCTACAAAATTTCCTCTTAGTACTGATTTTACTATATCCAATATGTTTTGGTATGTTGTGTGTTTAGTTTCATGTGTCTTGAGATATTTTTTAGATCCTCTTTTGATTTCCTCCTTGATCCAATGGTTTTTCAAAATTGTGTTGTTTAGTTTCCACATATTTGTGCATTTTCTTATTTTCTTGCTGTTCCTGATTTTGAGTTTGAATCTATTGTGGTCAGAAAAGATACCTGGTATGATTTCAATCTTCTTAATTTGTTAAGATTTGTTTTGTTACTCAACATGTGACCTATCCTTGAGAATGTTTCATGTGTGCCAAAAAGATGTGTATTCTTCTGCTGTTGGTTGTAAAGTTCTGTATATGTTTGCAAGGTCCATTTGGTCTTTATATTTACCTCTACCTACAAGTTTCATACTTTCCCATGTTCTCATTTTTCTGCTTAGCATATTTTTGTTTCAACATGAAAAAGTCTCTTTAACATTTCTTATAAGGCAGGCCTAGTGGTGATGAACTCCTTCAGCTTTTGTTTGTCTGAGAAAGTCTTTGTCTGTGTTTCATTTCTGAAAGACATATTTCCCAGGTGTAGTATTATTATTGCCTGGCAGTTCTTTCAGAAGTTTGAATATAGCATCCCACTCCCTTGTGTCTGCACTGTTTCTGCTGATGAAAACATTGATAATTTCATGGGGGTTCCATAGTTAGTAACAAGTCACTATTCTCTCTTTGTTTTTAACTTTTGACAATTTGATTATAATGTGTGGGTCTCTTTGTATTCATCTTACTTGGTATCCTTTGTAATTTTTGGATCTGGTTGTCTATTTCCTTCCCCAGGTTTGGGAAGTCTTCATCCATTATTTCTATGAGTAAGCTTTCCGCCCTTTACCCTCTCTCTTCTCCTTCTGAGACTTCTATAATGTGTCCCATAAGTCCCTTAAACTTATACTATTTCTTTTTCTTTTTTTCCTCTTTGCTATTCTGACTGGATGATTTTTAATGAACTGTCTTTGAGTTTACTGATCCTTTCTTTTGCTTGATCTAGACTGCTGTTGAACCCCTCTATTAAATTTTCCATTTCAGTTATCATATTATGTAGCTCTATGATTTCTTTTTGGAACTTTTTCAAATATTTCCTGTCTTTTTGTTGAAATTTCCTTTGTTCACACATTGCTCTTCTGAACTAGGTGAGCTTCTCTGTGACCATTAATTTGAATTCTCTGTCAAGTAAATCACACATCTTCTCCATTTCACTGGGGTCAGTTTCTTTAGAATTATCATGTTCTTTATTTATAATATATTTCCCTGTTTCTTCATTTTCCTTGACTCTCTGTGTTGGTTTCTGTGCATTGGATGAAATAGGTACCTCTTTCAGTCTTCACAGACTGGCCTTGTATAGGAAATGAACCTCACCAATTAGTCTGGCTAGAGATTCTGGGTGCTTTTTAGACTTTTGTGTCCATTTTCATAGTGGCCCCAAGGAGACTAGAGTATGCCAAGTCCCATCAGTGCTCTGATACAGATGAGACCAAAGCCAGACCCTTAGTAGCTGGAAAAGTCTAGGATGTTAGATGTACAACCTAACTCCTTCCATGGAGAAGATAGGAGCTGAGTTTATTGTCTGCCTGCTCTGCACTGAGTTGGGAAAAGAGGTGCAGGAAGTGCTTGCATGCATGTTTAAAACTGCCTCTTTGTTTTCTGCAGTCCTGGGGACTAGCAAATATGAGAGAGCCCAATCTTGATCACAAGGGCCTTTATTGTTGAAATCTGTCACTACTGAGTTTACCCTTCTTCTTGGTGAATTATGTACCAGAACAGCTGACAGTAGCCAAGGTAACTGGCTTGAGTTTTGTTTTTTAATTTTTCCTTTAATATTCACAGCAGTCTTTGTGAAGCAGCTGGGAAAATGCATAATTCAAAGCCTGCAATTTGCCCACATTTAGGCATCTAAGAACAAGGAAACAGACATTCAAACCCAAATATCTCTAACTTGGAAGCCTTTACACTTTTCTCTATACCTAACTGCCTCTCTTCAGTAATAGTGAGCCATGAAATGTCAACAAAACAGGTAACAAATGCGGAGAATTAAAAAGAAAATGGAAGGGCCTGGGTCATTTTGCATTTTCTCTACATTTATAGTTTCACCTAGTACATTTGTCCTATGAGCATTTATGGCATGAGGGGTTATGGTATGTCATAATGGAACTGGCCTGGAGAAAAATTATACCTAGTTCAGAACTACAAGCAATTTAGTCAACTGTACCAAGCAAAATATATTTGAAGGATACCTAAATAATGTTGGTCTAGGTCAGTGGTTCTAAAACTTGAGCATGCATAATAATTACCAGGAAGGTTTGTTAAAACACAAATTTCTGGATCCCATTCCTAGAGTTTCTGATGCAGTAGGTATGGGGTGGGGCTCAAGGATTTGCATTTCTAACAGGTTTCCATGTGATGCAGGTATTGCTGGTTTGGGGATTACACTTTCCTAGGTAAGTTGCTTGAGTTTCTGCCTGATTTATTCTCAGAAAAACAGCCACTACTGTAGTTTGGCCTACAGCTAATGCAGTGGGTACTCTTATTTTCCAATAACATCAATGTCATGTGATTTCCTTATTTACCTCCTAGTGTCCATTAGCCAAGGGTTGTGCTTGAAAATTTGCCTTATCACAATGGTGGTAGAGAGATGATATAACTTAGTCTCATGCTTAAGGGGATTGATTAATAATTCCATGTTACATCTTATGCAGCCATGATCCAGAGAAGTTAGCTGGATGTATACATCTAGTCAATATAGAATTTATTGGGGCTCTATTATTTGCCAGTTAGGGTTAAACAGTAAACAAGACAAAGGCTCTACCATCATGGCCCTTACAGGCTCTCAGACCAGTAAATAGAAAATGACAAAGCAGCATGATAGGTGAGTTTTCTGATGGAAGGAGAGATGAGTGACAATTACCTACATAAACTAGCCTGGATCAGGGAGAATTGACCAAGTTAACTTTTTAAAGACTCAATCATTTCAACCCCAAATAAGTCTCCTGATTCCCAGTGAAGTACTTTTTCCACCAAGCCATACTATGTGATACTGATATCAATTCCTAATACTTACATAGCACTTTCTATGTGTCAAGTTTCTAAGTGTAACCCACCAAATTAATAGGTACTATTATCATCTTCCAATTTACAGGTGGGAAAACTGAATCCCAAAATTTAGATAACCTCCTAGGAGCATCTACCAATAAGTGGTAGAGCCAGGATTTGAACCCAGGGATCCTCATTCCAGGGCTACATTCTTTTTTTCTTGAGCTAGGGTCTTACTATGTTGCCTAGGCTGGTCTCGAACCCTTGAGGGCTCAAGGGATCCTTTCACCTCAGCCTCCCAAGTAGCTGGGATAACAGGCATGTGCCACAGAACTACACTCTTAACCACAATATCATAGCTGCTCACAAGGGAATTTAAAATTGAAACTGAATATGGACATGCCACAATGTAGCTTCATGCTATCATTTTGACCTCACATACATACTCACCAATTATACTCATTGAGGCAGAATCCTCATGGATAACCATATTGGCTTTTGAATAATGGATTTACTTTCAGAAAAAAATCCTGTAGTACTGCTGAAATACATTGCATTATTTAAAATGTAACATCTAAACAGACAGTGTATATAAATTGGGATCTAATGATAAATAGATCAGAATGATGAAACCTCTATAGTTTAGGCTTCCTCTAAGTTTTAAAGCCTCAGAACTGTAACTTTGGCAACTCATTGGGCTTTGGGAAACCAACTTATAATCATAAACCAAGATTGCCATGTGACTCCTTCCTTTCCCCCTAACCTGCGTCTCCTGGATTCCCCCCCCCACCCCCCATCTCAGTAAACGGCAGCACTAACCACCCAGTCACCCTGGCTCTAGATAAACCTGGGAGTAAAAGTCAGCTCCTTTTCTCTCTCATCCACATTCAATAAGTTGCCAGATGCTTTCAACACTATCACTTTAACATCAAGCCTGCATTGTTTCTCCTCTAATCTTAGCTATATTTAGTAATCTAGCTGCAGCCAACATTCCACACTGAATTCACTGTCATCACAGTAACCACCGTTTATTGAGTTCTTACTATATAATAGGCTAAGAGTTATCTTAGGCAGCCATTATCTTATTTGTTATCTCATTTGGTCCTCACAAAAATCTTAGCAATTGAGTACCATTGTTACGTTTTTTTGTTTGTTTGTTTTTTGGGTTTTTTTTGGTTTTTTTTTTTTTTTTGGTTTTTTTTTTGAGACAGAATCTCACTTTGTTGCCCAAGCTAGAGTGCTGTGGCATCAGCCTAGCTCACAGCAACCTCAAACTCCTGGGCTCAAGCCATCCTTCTGCCTCAGCCTCCCAAGTAGCTGGGACTACAGGCATGCACCACCATGCCCGGCTAATTTTTTCTATATATTTTTAGTTGTCTGGCTAATTTCTGTCTATTTTTTTTTTTTTTTTAGTAGAGATGGGGTCTTGTTCTTCCTCAGGCTGCTCTCAAACTCCTGACCTTGAGCAATCCTCTCACCTCTTCCTCCCAGAGTGCTAGGATTACAGGCATAAGCCACTGTGCCCAGCTGTTATGTTAGTTTTTAAGATTAAGAAACAGGCTTAGAGAGATTATTTGCCAAAGATCACATGCCTAATAGTTCACAGATTTATGACTCAAAACCAGTCCGACTCCAGTGCCCCATGTTCTCAATCACTGTGCCATACTGGTTCCCATTAATTTCCTAAATAGAGATTTTTTTCCCCTTCTTACCCACTTAAAAATCTTAAGTCACTCTCCATTGCCTTTAGGACAAAATCCAACTCCTTAAAATTACATATGGTATTTGTCACTAGTCTACTCTTCAAATCACATTTCCCTTCCTATTTGTTCCCCAGTTCCCATAAATCCTATACTATTGTCATGCCTAATTTCTTGCTATTCCTCAGACATAGCAGATACTTTTAGTTCTCTATGCCTTTGCTTATGTGTTTCTTCTGTCTCTAGTTCCCTTCACTTCTTCTTCATCTGGAAAACTCTGACTCATATGTCAAAACTTGGCTAAAATACCACCTCTTCTGTGATGCCTCTTATCATTTCCCACACATGGAGTTGTTCCTTCTACCTCATTTTACTAAAAGGACATTATACCGACCCATACAGTAGCAGGTCTAATGTTATATAGTAATTACTTGATATTAGGTTTTCCCCTTACACACACACATGCACACACACACATGCACAAGTTTGAATTTACATGCCATTATACTTGCATGTGTCACTATAAAAGCACTCATTTTCACTTGGGCAGATTTTTATTTTTTCCCTTCGCCATGCTCCAACTCCTATCCCAGCTGTTCTAGATATACAAACAAGTGTCTGCAGGCAATTCCCCTCTCTTGAAGCCAATAAACCTGGTGATGGACCAGACATGGTTTGGTCTGGGCTTGAAGGTAGATGGGCTACAGCATGCCGTACTCTTCATCTCTTACCCTATGCTCCACACTACTCTTCAATTATCTCTCCTGGGTTCCCTATTTTTCTCTAGGGTACTGGTGCCGGAAGAGAAATTGGTCTGGTTGTCATATAGCTATGCTTCTGTCAGGCCCCCATGGAGTTGACTCTTGTCCTTGTATCATCCTTGGGCCTAACTCCTGATGTCATCCTAACTCCTAACATGCAGTTTGATCAATCTCTGTTTGGCATCCCCAAAACCATGACCCTTGGCATCTCAGTTTTGTGAAAGTTGTCAGAATCAAAATGGAGTCATTTGTGTTAAAATTTTTAAAACCTGAAAAACAGAGCTGGGGAAATCCATGAAGGGAAAACAAAAACTATCACAAAAGACTCTACAATAGCCACAACCTTACACAAACTTACTTTTTGCATAAAAATACTTATGTGAGGACATCTGCCCAGCAACTGTCTTTCCAACCTTGGACTGGCACCATACTTGCTGTTGATCTTTGTAGCCAAGGATAATTATCTCAAAACAATATGTAATCCTCCTCACTTTTTTTCTTTTTTTGAGACAGAGTCTTACTCTGTCACCCTGGGTAGAGTGTAGTACATCATCGTAGCTCACTGCAACTTCAAACTCCTGGGCTCAAGGGATCCTCCTGCCTCAGCCTCCCAAATAGCTGGGACCACAAGCACATGCCATGACACCCAGCTAATTTTTCAATTTTTAGTAGAGACGGGGTATCATTCTTGCTCAGGCAGGTCTCAAACTCCAGAGCTCAAGCAATTCTCCTGCTTTGACCTCTCAGAGTGCTAGGATTACAGGTGTGACCCACTGCATCTGGCCTCTCCTTATTTTTTCTTTAAAAACCTTTGTCTTTCTTTACCTCCCTGAATATTCACATAGTTTACTATGGTACATGTATTCCCTTTGCAATACCCTATTCCTAAATAAATGTTATTTTCTTTCAGACAGCCTCTGTCTGTCTGTTATTTAGATTGGCAATTTGGATCTCTCTTGATTGGCCTTAGATTTTTTCCAACATGTCCTGGTTTAGGCTTGGCCTCAGAACTTCTGGCCTCTCTTTTCAGGAAACTAACAGCTTATTTTTATATACTCCAATGAGTTCAATTTCGTAGCTGTCCCAAGAACGCCATGACACTTGCTGGGGACTAATCATGGAATTCATTATTTTGAAATCTTCATGTTGAAGCTTCATTCAGCTTAGATTTTGTCATCCCTTGCCTTCCCCAGTCCTGCCCTAGCTGTCTGTTATTATTACAGACCAGTTGCAGGCTCTGCACTGAACAGCAGTATTGGGACCCATGAAAATCCACCCAAGAAGAATATTAGAAGTTCCCTTCTCCTTAGCAAAAAGAATGATTTGGGGCTGGTAATAGTTTATGGCTGTCTTGGATGCAGTGTGTGAGGGGTAAGTTGAACCTGACAACATGAGAGAGAATTAAGCTGCAGCCACCTACCTGACCACTCTTCCCTCAAATATGAGGCTAATTACTAGAGTCTTAATCTCTGAACCCTACTTAATGAGTTTAGAAACTATAATATACTTATCCCAATCCTGCCATCTGCCTCCATTCTGTGACTAGTTTTCCTGACTTAGAGGCCAGCCCAATATCCTGGTTGGTGAAATAGGGCTGAGTTTAGGGGAATTCCAAGGATTATCAGAGATAGTGATGGTTATAGTAGTGGTGTATACGATGTTAGTGGTGATGGTAATAGTGGCCATGGCAATGGTAACAGTGGCTATGAAGATGGTGATGATGGTGATGGAAGAATTTACCTAGCTTTTTTGCAAAGATGTTGGGAGCTTGTCTTCCTTGAATAGAACTTTGTTCAGGCATTTCTTTTCTCTTATATGGAATTGTCTTCTTTGCTAAAGATTCATTTTTCCTTTTATTGAGTACAGCTTCTTCTCACAAATCCCAATACCACATCCTAAACTCCTACTTTAAATTAGGCCCCTCTTTAATAGTGACATATGCCTGAATTGTACTTGAGTTTTCCCCATAATCCTTGGATTTGATTGTCCCTCTATTTCCCACCCTCCACTGGGGAAGGTGGGGCCTCCTCTCCTCTCCTCAGTAGCAGAGTCTCCAAATCACACTTACATCTAAGTCATCTCTGAGAATCACCTCTTTCATGCGAATGCCCTTGTCAAAAGAAGGCTTGTAAATCAACAGATACACTCCAGTCTGTTTTTAACAGAAATATTCACATACTATTGCTTTAATCTGGAATCAATCAGATTATTGACTCAGCATTTTCCATAATCAAACCATAATGATTATATTTATCTGAAAGAGGAAGAAATAAAAGGCATCCAAATTAGAAAGAAAGAGGTGAAATTGTTTCTGTTTACTGATGGTGTGATCTTATATATAGAAATCCCTAAAGACTCTAGCAAAAAACTCTTAGAACGAATAACCAAACTCAATAAAGTGGTAGGATACAAAATCAAATAACAAAAATCAGTAGTGTTTCTATATACTAACAATGAACTATCTAAAAATGAAATTAAATAGCAACAAAAATAAAATATTTAGGAGCAAATTTAACCAAGAAGCTGAAAGATCTGTATATTGAAAACTGTAAAACATTTATGAAATATGAAACACATAAATTTTTAAAACTCTCATATTCATGGATTGAAAGAATTAATATTGTTAAAATGTCAGTGCAATCTACAGAGTCAATGAAATCCCTGTCAAAATTCCAATGTAATTCTTCACATAAATACAAAATAATCCTAAAATTAGTATGGAACAACAAAAGATCCCTAATAGCCAAAGCAATCTTGAGCAAAAAGAACAAAGCTGGATGCATCATACTACTGGATTTCAAAATATATTAAAAAACTGTAGTAGTCAAAAACAGCATGGTACTGGCATAAAAACAGACACGTCAACAAATGGAATAGAATAGGGAGCCCAGAAATAAATCCACACATTTATGGTCAATTCATTTTTGACAAAGGTACCAAGAATACACAATGGGGAAAGTACAGTCTTTTCAATAAATGGTGTGAAGAAAACTGGTTATCAACATACAGAAGAATGAAAATATAGATGCTTATTTCATCCCTTATATAAGAATAAACTCAAAATAGATTAAAGACTTAAATGTAACTTCTGAAGCCATAAAACAATTAGAATAAAACATAGGGAAAAAACTCCATGACATTGGTCTGGGCAGTGATTTCTTGATTAAAATCCCAAAAGCAGAGGCAATGAAAGCCAAACTATATAAATGGCATTGCATCAAACTAAAAAGCTTCTGCACAGTAAAGGAAACCATGAATAGAGTGAAGAGACAATCCACAGATTTGGAGAAAATATTTACAAATTGTACATTGGATAAAGGGCTAATATCCAAAATATACAAGAAACTAAAACTACTCAACAACAAAGAAAATAAAACCTATTAAAAATGAGCAAAAGACCTAAACAGACATTTCTCAAAAGAAGATATAGAAATGGCCAACAGATCTATGAAAAACAATGCTCAACATCTCTAATCATCAGAGAAATGAAAATTGAAACCACAATGAGATATCACCTCACACCTCTTAGAATGGCTATTATCAAAAAGATAAAAGATAATGTGTTGGCAAAAATGTAGAGAAAAGGGAACCCTTGTACAATGTAGGTGGTATTGTAAATTAGTACAACAATTATAGAAAACAATATGGGGGTTCGCATGTCAAAGAGATGTCTGTATTCCAATATTCATTGCAGCATTATTCACAACAGCCAAGATGTGGAAACAATCAAAGTGCCCATCAACAGACAAATGGATTTTTTAAAATGTTGCATGTATACACCATGGAATATTAGCCAGCCTTAACAAAGAGAGAAATCATGTCATTTGTGACAACATGGATGAACCTATAGGACATTGCGCCAAGTGAAATAAGCCAGGCACAGAAAGACAAATATCACATGTTCTCTCTCATATGCGAGATCTAAAAAAAGTTGATCTCATGGAGGTAGAGAGTAGAATGATGGTTACCTGAGGCTGGGAAAGGGGAAAACATGAAGAGAGGTTGGTTAATGAGCACAGACATATAGTTATATAGAAGGAATAAATGCTAGTGTTTGATAGTACAGAAGGGTGACTACAGTGAACAGAAATATATTATATATTTCAAAATAGCTAGAAGAGAAGATTTGAAATGTTCCCAACACAAAGAAATGATAAATGTTTGAGATGATGGATATCCTAAACACCCTGCTCTGATCATTATACATTGTATACATGTATCAAAATAAATATGTGCAATCATTATGTATCAATAAAAAATTTTAAAAAGAGCTGAAGATGAGGGCAAGACATACACATGAAAGTTTCTCCCAGAAAGAGTCACTGGAGCACAGTGGAGTCAGACTGTCCAGGTGTAAATCCTGGCTTTGCAGCTCACTAGCTGTGTAGTCTTAGATAAATTACTGTGGCCTATAGTAGGTCCTCTATAAATGTCAGCCCTTATTATTGGCCAACTGAACTGCAGGACTATATGCCATGACTGCTGGTTCCAGGTCAAGGCATTAGGGGTGACTTAGGGACCATTGAGATTCCAGTGGACACACTAAGACATACTAGGTCCTAGAGAGATAGGCAGGTGAGTAGATGGATCAGTTGATGCCTGAGCAACAGCTTACACTAGGTTTCCAAAAGAAATTTCAGGGTTCTATTTAAAAGGAAAGATTTCAGGACAGGAAATAAGTGGAGAATACCCAGCTTAAACCTAGAGAAGGACTGAGGCAGGTCAATGGTGGTAGCAATTGGTGAGGAGAGAGAATTGAAGCGATATCATGGAAAAAAATAGTGCTCAGAAGCCACTCAGGACATAAGAAGCAACATGGTTACCTAGAGCACTATCGAATGGGATGTTTCAGTTAGGGTTGTAGATGTGATACCTGTTAAGAACAGTGCAGGGTCTGAAATTTAACCATACTTATAAGCTTACAATTGCTAAAGTAAATGAAAATGGAGAAGAACGGGAATCCCTGAGCAGACCAAGCCAGTTCGGCCTCATAAGGGACCTTAACCCCTCTTGAGTTGCAAATATAAAGGAAACTTAACTTGAGCTACTTCTTGTAAATGCCTATATCAGGCCGGGTGTGGTGGCTCACGCCTGTAATCCTAGCACTCTGGGAGACCGAGGCGGGTGGATTGTTTGAGCTCAGGAGTTCGAGACCAGCCTGAGCAAGAGCGAGACCCCGTCTCTCCTAAAAATAGAAAGAAATTATATGGACAGCTAAAAATATATATAGAAAAAATTAGCCAGGCATGGTGGCACATGCCTGTAGTCCCAGCTACTCAGGAGGCTGAGGCAGGAGGATCGCTTGAGCCCAGGAATTTGAGGTTGCTGTGAGCTAGGCTGATGCCATGGCACTCTAGCCTTGGCAACAGAGTGAGACTCTGTCTCAAAAAAAAAAAAATGCCTATATCAAAGACAAACAGAACTAAAGCTCATCAGTTAGAAACATCTAACAAACTTATATAACTAGAAACTCTACATCAAGATATACCAAATAAAGCAACTATATAACTGTAAGCAATAAAATATTTTCTTTGCTTTACTTCTGTGTTTGTCCTATAAAAGTCTCCCTCTTGCATTCCTTCAGTGGAGCTTCTGAACTACTTCTGGTTTGAAGCTGCCCAATTCATGAATTTCTATTTGCTCAAATGAGCTTTTTAATGAAATAAAATAAAACTTAAAAATAAAACATTTTATTATGCTTTCAAATAAATAAATAGATAGATAGAGTGCTTAAGCTTGCCATTCCCTCTGCTTGGACTACTTTGCCCCTAGATAACTGCAAGGCTTATTCCCTCACTTCATGCAGGCCATCTTCTCAAATGTCCCCTTGTCAGAGAAGTCATCTCTTATTACCCTATATAAAACAGTACTACTTTAACTCTTCATCCTTTTACGCTAGTTTATTTGGTTTTCATAACACTCATCACTGTCTGACATTATCATCATGTATGTATTTACTTGTTATGTATATATGTGTGCATAAGTATGCATGCCTCATTGGGATGTAAGCAGAGCTCATATCTATTTTGTTCATCTATGTATCTGTAGCATTATTATAACATTGGAAACACAGTAGACAGTCAAAAATAATAAAACTGTGAGAGCCAAATAAAACACTTTTGCACACTGAATTCGGACCAAGGGAAGTCCATTTGCAAGTTATGGACTTCTTTCCTTTTCTTATACTATTCCTTCTGCCTGAAATGTTCTGTCCTACATACTATGTCACCCTTCCCCCACCACACCATCTATCCAGTAGATTCATTACCCTTTAAGACTCCGTTCAAGTTTTACCTCCCCTCAGAAGGTTTCCAATAACATTTATACTTCCAGCCACATCCCTTGGAGATTTTAGAGTCAAGAAAGGAATAAGGCATATAAATAATTTCAATATAGTACTTTGCTTACTTTGGGGGCATGATCAGGGAAAAAATTTATAGAGCAGGCTGACACCTTACCTGAGCCTTGAAGGGCAGCGGGAGATAGATAGCCAGGTAAAGACTGAAGGAAAGAGAGTTCCAGGAAAATGTGAGCTATAAGAAATGGCACAACACACTGCATTCATGGAAGTATAAGCCATTCAGTATTGCTAGAGTATAAACCAGGAGGCAATGAATGGAAAGAGGTAAAGCAAAAGAAGTATGAAGGGGCATAGTATGCCATGCTAAAAATTTTGAACTTTATCCAAAAAATAATGGGAAGGCATTACTAAATTTTTATTTTTATAAAAAGAAGCAACAGAGTTCATTTAATTTTTATATAGATTACTAGCAGAATGAAAAAAATATTTTCAGAAGCTATAGTTTGGGAGAAAAACAAGCCTAGAAGCCAGAGTACAAGTTAGGAGGCTAATGCAGAGATTATAAAGGTCTAAATCAAGATAGCAATAGTAGAAATAGAGAAATATTTAGCAAGTGCTAATGAGATGGCTTAATGATTGGATGTGGGCATAAAAGAAACAGAATAGTTAGGATTGCCTCCATGCTTTTGACTTGAGTGACTAAATTGATGGTTAAGTCGCCAACTGAGAGAGGGAAAACAGGAGGAAGAGTTTGAAAGTTCAATTCTAGATGTATTGAATTTAAAATATTTGTGGTATGTTCAGGCAGAAATATTCAGTAGGAAGTTTGATATCCTAGTCTAGATATCATAAAAGAAATCAGGGCTAGAGATAATGAATTTGTGAATCATTGTCAAATAAAGAACCACATATAGTTGTGCAGGTTGTGTACCATACAAAGTTCCTGGTTGAGGGGCCCAGTTGAGACTGAAATCTAGTCCACATGCTGCTCACTAAGCTGTGGACTCTGACATAATACTAAGTCCGCCCACAAGAAGACGTGGTGATTTTTAAAAATTAGCACAATATTGCTGTTCACTAGCCAAGCAGTGTGCCTACAGGAATGGGTCTACCAAGAAGGTGTACCTTTTTCATATTCTCACAAAAGTACCATAAGTGCTAGTGGTGGCCCAGAGCTTATTCATGGTCATTAAAGCCATGCAAGCAGGTGCACCCTTCCAAGGATAATGTGTGGCTGCAGAAGAACAATGAGCTGAGTATGGAACGTTATGGAAAGCTGACATTTAAGGCAACTGGTAGCACAAGTGGAACAGATGTATAAGTAAACATTTAGAAAATGAATGAATGAATGAAATAAACAGAAAAAGGAAACAGAGAAACAGGAAAGTATGTTATAATGGAACCCCCCAAAAGATAATTTCCAGATATATGTGGTAAAGCTGGGGGGATGGGGTCCTTAGATGTCTGTTGTATTATTTTCTATACTTTTCTTTCTTGTTTGAAGTATTTAATCAAAATATGTGGAATTATAAACTCAGTAAACATAACAAAGAAATCTGGTGAGACTGAAACGGTTATTCTTTTGCATTGTGTTCATGCCATCTGCTGAAATATATGTATCCCCCAGTGACTGAGCTCCTTGAAGCCAGAGGCTGATCTTCGTCCTCACTATTATCCCTGGAACTTAAAGCAGGCACTGAATAGTGTTTTCTGAACAAATAAGTGAATGGTTGGCCTTAATGTCTAACACAGGGCATCACATAGAGCCAGCTCCCCAAGAACGCTTATTAATTACTCAATTGATTGAATCAATGAGGAATAAGCTGCTTCTCATAAGGGCTCAGCTGGATAAGAGACTTACTTTCTCTACTGTGATAGGATCAGCATGATTGCATGTGCTGGCTCAGGAGTCAAAACCCATTAAAATCTCATTAACTCTACCAATTATTTTAGCAAGGACTGGGCTACAACTCCTCTTATGTGGAGAAAGGTCTCAAAGAGAGTCCAGAGAGCATCTGGGCAGAGTCACTATTCAGGGCTTGGTCATCAGCTTTGTAAGCCCAGATGGACTTTATTTACTTACCTATATGATAAATTACCCTACAAATGCCAAATCCCCAATTATTAATTCAAATAAGGGCTATTCTTTTCTAATGATTTTTATGTTACATAACTAGGACACTGCCTTACCCAGTACAGGTATTGCAGTGCCTGGTATACCAAATGAATGATCAGAAACTTGCTTGGAGACCAGGAAAACAGAGCACAGGGAACTGGATAGCCTTGAACAATGTTTCATTATGGCCATGGAAAAAACCTGGTGCATGATTCCTGGCTAAGAAAAGAATCCGCCTCTCTAGTAACCAGAATATATGTGTCTGCCAACATTCGTGGACAGAATAAAAGAGACACTGCCAAATTCCTGCACCTTTTTAGATGCAATGCAGCTCATTCATTTCTACTAACACAGTTTTCCTTCAGCTCTACTAATACTATTGGTTGGCCCACAATTTCCTTCAATTTTGTCAAAGTTTGATTAGATTTCAAGGCCTTATCCTTCCTGCTTTGACCAAGGAGATAGCCAATCTTTTCAAGGTGTCTTCTGCAGATGATTCATCTCACTCAATATGTGGTGAATTCATTAGTTTAAGAGAAAACGCTTATTTCCAAGATCTCTGTAGCTTCATATGCTGACCATAGCCAAGGTCTACAACCTTTTTTAATCTATATTTTGTTTGATACATGAAGTCTTTACAAAAATAAGCTTGCAACATTTTAAATTCTGATGATTTCATATAAAAATATGAAATTTCGGTTGTTCTTGAAAATTTGGCAACACGGGGACTATATTTCTGCATGGTAACAATTGGCTTAATCTGAGAAGTGTCTGCCTCTTTCAAATGGGGCACGTGCATCTAGTTTGCCATGGTTCAGACCTCTCCCTGTTATCTCCTGACAATAAGGCCATGTATCCATGATCACTTTTATCCTGACTGTTTTTCTTTTTCTTTTTTTTTTTTTTTTGAGAGAGAATCTCGCTTCGTTGCCCGGGCTAGAGTGAGTGTCATGGCGTCAGCCTAGCTCACAGCAACCTCAAACTCCTGGGCTTAAGCGATCCTACTGCCTCAGCCTCCCGAGTAGCTGGGACTACAGGCATGTGCCACCATGCCCGGCTAATTTTTTCTATATATATTTTAGTTGGCCAGATAATTTCTTTCTATTTTTAGTAGAGACGGGGTCTCACTCTTGCTCGAGCTGGTCTCGAACTCCTGACCTTGAGCGATCCACCCGCCTTGGCCTCCCAGAGTGCTAGGATTACAGGCATGAGCCACCGCGGCTGGCCCTGACTGTTTTTCTTATATCTTGCTTGTCTCATTTATACATACTACCTGCTCGGCCCCTATATAAATTTGAGTTTGCAAACCCTGGATTATAAGAACACACAGTGTGAGTATAAACAAGATTTCAGGGAAAATATATATCATGAACTATTGACAGGAACTAACAAATCTCAAGCATCTAATGTTCCATTAAAAATGTTCCATAAAATATTCCATTTAATAACCATGAATTATACATCTTTCTTCTATATTCCTTATAGTCACTGTCTCTGTTGGAAAATGCTACATTCTAGTTTTTGTATATATTAGAAGGTAATCAAACTATATTTCCTTAAAAGCAGCAACTTATTCAGAGTCATCCTTGACACAGACTGGCTGTCATCCAGTTATCCCACATTAGTGAGAGTTAATGCATAGAGCATGAAGAAAATGTTCTCTCTGGTCTGGCATGCATTTCCATGCTTCCCCTTTGTTTTGTCCAGTAGCTGGAATCACCCCAAAAGTGGAGGCAAGGGAGTTCCCACAAGGAAGTTCCCCAAACCATCCCAAGATGGGACCAGTTGGGATTCCAAAGGCAGAAGCATTAAATGCTAGGGTGATCAGTCCAAAGCATTCATTAGGGGAACTTACTTAGAGAGGGTTGCAGAAATTCTTGAGATGTAGCAAGAGCAAAGGGATGTTCTACCTTGGTGTATTGGCAGCAAGGAAGTGAGGGTATGGAGTTTACATGACTGTTTAAGGAATTTGTCTCAGGGCTGGGGCTAGTTTCTTTCAGTGTTTTGTGCAACAACCTAGATATGTTTATCAGTGCTTGGGAATGTTCAAGGCCCTGGTTTAGGTTTAAGCCTCTTGGGAAAAACCAGCAACTAGCTGGGTCACAGAGAAGTCAAAGAATTCTGTGGTTTTCAATCAGGACACAAAGAGAAAGCTGAGAAAATTGGGGGACCTTATATGCTTTTCCAGAAAAAAATATTTCTATATCTCGCCAGAACTTATTGAGTAAATACCGATGCCAAGAAAGAAGAAAAGTTAGAAACATTAAAGGTGAAATAGTTACAGAGAATCTCAAAAAAAAAAAAAAAGAAAAAGAAAAAAAAAAACCCCAGAATATTTTCTGGAGATTTGTGTCTCCAAGATGTTATTCTCCATGATGGTTTAGAAAACTTTGTATTTTCATATTTTAAAATTTTATATTTTTTGCATTTGAGCAAAAATTCTCCTTTTCAGAGAATTCACTTTTGGTTTTGTTGTTACTTTAGTATTTTCTTTCTACTAAATTGAAGAGGATGCTCACAGCTCATTAGAAATCAATTTAATTTAACTTTTTAATGACTTATTTGAAGGGTTTACTCTAGTCAGTGAAAGGTTCGTCCTGATACTGGTGGGTTGTATTGTAGATGGTTGGGATTTATCTTCCTTTAAATTTGAGATTTTTCTTGGGCAGAGAGAGAGGGTGGGGTTAGTCACTTTGAGTAATAGATGAAGTTCTTGAAGGATCCTTTTTTGAGATGTGTGTTAGTGTATGTGTTTGTGTGTGTGTCTGTATGTCTCTGCATTTCTGTTTCTCTGTTGGGTATTTCTTGGTGTATCTTTGTCTTTTTCTTGTTTGTTAACAGCTGGTTATGATTGCTGCTCCTTTAGAAGAACAGAAATGGCTGTTGATTACAGAAATTTAGGTCAGTCACTGAAACAGACAAATTTCCTGATTCTAATTCTCACAGAGGCATGGGTGTTTTATGAGCTCATTTGACTCAAAGTAAGACACAGGGTAGAGGAAAAAACCAAATCTTTTCTTGTATCACAATCTTCTGGGCATGACATGCATGACATGTGTGCTAGACCGGCTAGATTCCTCTGTCAACTTTTGAGAGCTCTTCTCAAGTACTTTCTGGATTTCCTGGTCCTCTGGGACACAGGCCTACACTCTGCTTCAAGTCAGACCAGTAATATATACAACAGTGACCTTTTCCTGGCACTCGCTCAACAGAACAGCATAGCTTTCCTGTCCCATCAAGGCAGACATAGTCCTCCTCTGAACATGAGTTTCCCTCAGACCTAGACCTCAGGCCCACAGCAGTGTGAGATGCAAGGCTTCCTCATTATCCCCAGAAGAGTGAACGTTTCTCCTTGAGTGGAGATTTTTAACCTGGAATCCATGGATGGCTTCAGGGAGTCACAAGTCCCATGAACTAAAAAAATATTTGGTATATGTATACATTTTTTGAGGTAGAGGATCCATGGTTTTCATCAGATCCTGTAAAGGAATCATTACCTAAGAATATTAATAATCGCACATCTAGGGAAAGAGCAAAGCGGGAAGGTGCAACAGCAGTAACGAAGTGAAGTTTGAGGAAGGGATTCCCCATTCTTGGGAAAAGACTCCTATAAGTTTAATTTACACTGGATTAGTCAGCCACTAGTGAAATGAAATGAAAACTTGTCCTCAACTACTCTCAATGCCTTCTGTTCTTTACAAATGTTTTGGTTAGCTGAACAACATTTCTTGAAGGCCTGCTATATGCCAGGCCCTATGATAAGCACTTGGGGATACAGAGATGAATAAGGCACAATCACTGTCACTGAGCAGCTCAAATTCTGGTGGGAAAGATATAAATAGTTCATTTTAATACAATTAGGCACAATGCTAGAGACATGTAGAAGGTGCTATGGAAATTCCCAAAAAAGGGCATGTACAATAGTCTGTGAAACAGATATCATCCCATAGTTTCATAGGAAGAAACTGAGGCTTAATATGGTTAAATAACTTGCTCTTAACTTCTCAGTTACATGGCTGAGCAGTGCACTAGAACCAGATCTTTTGACTACAAGTATAGTCTGTTCCTCTTTTTTTCTATACTACAGCTTCTGACTATAGAAAAGTTACTTTTGGGAGGAAAGGAGTGCTCAGATGGCAAGAAAGGTAACTGAGGAGTCAAGTGTGGTATCAGTGTGGCTATAGTTAAAGACTCCGTATGTTCTACCCTTGAGAAATGGCTTTTGATTATAGGAACTCAGAATGAGAATGGAACCAGGAAAAGTTGAAGCCCAGGGCAGAGTTCTTGAGTTTTTGAGGCATAGTAGGAGCCATTCCTTGTACCATCTCTTATTAACAGCTCTTTTTAAGGCTCTATCACAGATTTAGGCCTCATAATGTCATGTTATATATTAGCTTACCAAAGCCAGATCTATATGAGCACTGCAGTGCCACTAGGATATATCATAAACATGGTTTTCCATAACTCAGGTCTCAGCATGATATTTTTAACTTAACTAGTAAAATGTGAGTTGGTCTCCCTTTTGCCAACTGCTGAGGTACAGTACACATTCAAATAGAAATTGAACTATTAAAAGAACTCACTCCTTATCAGTATCAATCAATCTCTATAGAATAATTTCGTAACACACTCTTGCAAGTTGTATAGTGCAACTACAGGCTGGATTACCAATCAGTTGAGAGTTGTCTAAAGTTTACAGTCCAAGTCAAATGAAATTCTGAAACCAAATAGTGTGTGGCATACATTGTTTACTGGGGGGGAAAAAGAGTTGTTTTATTAGCTGAATGTTGGATCTTTTAAAATGTCTCACAAAAAGTTGTCTGATTTTAGAAAATCACGTATAATAAATAAATACTAAATAATTTATTTAGAAATAAAGACATAAAATTTAATAGGAAAATATATTGTCATTTTTAAAATGCTGAACCAATGTTTGAAGAATGTTGGCTTGGTGAAGAACTAAATAATTATCCTGGCTGTGTTACACACATACGTCTCTTTAGTCTGGCAGTAACATTTCCTGGGTCTTCATTTAAGGGCATTGACAATTACTTATAATTCAATTAAATTTATTTAACAAATAATATTTGAGAACCATTATATTCTACGGACTGTTTTAGGTGTTAGGCCATAACAGTGAATGAGACAAAGTCCCTGTTCTAAGAAAAGTCACATTTTAGTGGGACAGACAAAACATAAACAAGTAAACAGAACAGTATTTATTACCATTTTAGATAGTGATAAATATTTTTTTATTCAGGATATTATGGGGGTTCAAACATTTTGGTTACATGTAATGTGCTTCCCCCACCCAAGCCAGGGCTACAAGTGTATCCCTCCCCGATACAGTGAATTCCGCTTCCATTAGTTGTGGGTTTACTCCCCTCAGCCACCCACCTGACTAGAACCCAATGAGTATTACTACCATGTGAATACCAGTATTTTTTTTTAATTCAGAATATTATGGGGGTACAAACATTTTGATTACATGAAATGTGTTTGCCTCGCCCAAGCCAGGGCTACAAGCATGTCTTTCCCCCATACAGTATGCCCCATTTCCATTAGCTGCGGGTTTACCCCCCCACCCCCTCCACCCTCCTACTGACCAGCACCCAGTGAATATTACTACCGTGTGAGCACCTTAGTGTTGATCAATTACTACCAATTTGATGGCGAGTACATGTGGTATTTGTTTTTCCATCCTTGTGATACCTCACTTCGAAGGATGGGCTCAATCTCTATCCAGGATAATATAAGAGGTGCTAGATCACCATTGTTTTTTATAGTTGAGTAGTGTTCCATGGTATACATATACCACATTTAATTAATCCACTCATGTATTGATGGGCACTTGGGTTGTTTCCACATCTTTGCAATTGTCAATTGTGCTGCCATAAACATTTGAGAGCAGATGTCTTTATCATAGAATGTCTTTTTTTCCTTTGGGTAGATGCCTACTAGTGGGATTGCTGGATCAAATGGTAGTTCTATTTTTAGCTCTTTGAGGTATCTCCAAATTACTATCCACAGGGTTGTACTACTTTGCAGTCCCACCAGCAGTGTAAGAGTGTTCCAATCTCTCCACATCCACGCCAGCATTTGTTATTTTGGGACTTTTTGATAGAGGCCATTCTCACTGGTGTTAGGTAATATTTCATTGTAGTTTTGATTTGCATTTCCTTAATGATTAGAGATGTTGAGCACTTTTTAATATGTTTGTTGGCCATTAGTCTGTCTTCTTTTGAAAAGTTTCTGTTCATGTCCTTTGCCCACTTTTTGATAGGGTTGCTTGATTTTTTCTTGCTGATTTTCCTGAGTTCTATATAGATGTTAGGTATTAGCCCTTTATCAGAAGTGTAGAAAGCAAATATTTTCTCCCATTCTGTAGATTGTCTACTCACTCTAATGATAGTTTTCTTGGCTGTGAAGAAGCATTAATTTGATTAGGTCACATTTGTTTATTTTTGTTGCTGCTGTGATTGCTTTTGGGGTCTTTTTCATGAATTCTTTACCTAGGCCAATGTCTAAAAGAGTCTTCCCAACATTTTCTTCCAGAATTCTTAGGTTTCACGCCTTAGGTTTAAGTCTGTTATCCATTGTGAGTTGATTTTTGTGAGAGGTGAGAGGTGAGAGGTAGGGATTCAGTTTCAATCTTCTGCATGTGGATATCCAGTTTTCCCAGCACCACTTATTGAATAGAGATTCTTTTCCCCAATGTATACTTTTGTCTGCTTTGTCAAAGATTAGATGACAACATGGGGATGGTTTTATATCTGGGATCTCTGTCCTATTCCAAAGGTCTATATCTCTGTTCTTGTGCCAGTACCATGCCGTTTTGGTTACTATAGCCTTGTGGTAAAGATTGAAGTCAGCAGACTGATGGCTCCCAAATTGTTCTTTTTCCTTAATTTCTTTGGCTATACAAGGTCTTCTCTAGTTCCAGACAAAGCGTAGAATTATTTTTTCTAAATCTGTAAAGAATGATGGTGGAATTTTGATAGGGATTGCATTAATTTTGTAGATCACTTTAGGTAGAATGGACATTTTGACAATATTGATTCTACCAATCCATGAGCATGGTAAGTATTTCCATCTGTGCACATCTTCTACAATTTCTTTTCTCAATGTATAGTAGTTCTCCTTATAAATATCTCTCACCTCCTTTGTTAGATATTCCTAAATATTTAATTTTCTTTTTTTTTTTTTTTTTGAGACAGAGTCTCACTCTGTTGCCCGGGCTAGAGTGAGTGCTGTGGCGTCAGTCTAGCTCACAGCAACCTCAAACTCCTGGGCTTAAGCGATCCTACTGCCTCAGCCTCCCGAGTAGCTGGGACTACAGGCATGTGCCACCATGCCCGGCTAATTTTTTGTATATATATATTTTAGTTGTCCATATAATTTCTTTCTATTTTTAGTAGAGACAGGGTCTCACTCTTGCTCAGGCTGGAATATTTAATTTTCTTTGATGCTATTGTGAAAGGTGTTGCATCTTTGATTTGATTTTCAGCTTGACTATTATTAGCATATATGAATACCACTGATTTGTGTGCATTAATTTTGTATCCTGAGACTTTACTGAATTTGTTTATCAATTCTAGGAGTCTCTTGATTGAATCCTTGGGATTTTCTAGATATAATAGCATATCATCAGCAAAGTGTGAGAGTTTGATCTTTTCTGCCCCCACTTGGACACCCTTAATTCCCTTCTCTTGTCTAATTGCTCTGGCAAGGACTTCCAGCACTATGTTGAATGGAAGTGGAGATAGTGGGCAACCTTGTCTGGATCCAGTTCGAAGCAGGAATGCTTTCAGTTTTTCCCCATTCAATATAATATTGGCTGTGGGTTTATCGTATATGGCCTTAATAATTTTAAGGAATGTACCATCTATGCCTATTTTGTTAAGGTTTTTCCCCATAAAAGTGTGGTGGATTTTGTCAAATGCTTTTTCTGCATCTATTGAGAGAATCATATGGTCTTTGTTCTTGCTTTTATTTATGAACACCAGTATTTTTAAAAAACAGTAAAAGGTTGGAGAGTGACAGGGCAGGGGGCAGGGGAGGGGCGCAGAATGGAGCATTTTTCATGGTCAGAAAAGATTTCTCTGGGAAGGTGACATTTAAGTAGAGACCTGAATAAATTGAAAGCACAAGGTATGTGCATATTTGCAAAGGAGTAATCCATGCAGAGAGAACATTCAGCACAAAGCCCTGATGCACAGCCAGTATGTTCAAAGAATAGCAAGGAGAACAGTGTGGATAGAATTCAGGAGGCATGGGGGAGAGTAGCAGGAGGCGAGATCAAAACAGGTCATGTCGGGCCTTTTAAGACTCATAAAGAATTTGGCATGTTCTAAACGTAGATGAGAAGCCATCTGAGATGAATTTTATTTGTTTTTTGTTGGCGGGTGTGTGTGTGTGTGTGTGTGTGTGTGTATATATGCATGTGTCTATGTTTTGCTTTTTTCTTTAATTTTTAAAACTTTTTTGGTATGGAAAGTTTCAAATATATACACAAAAGTAGAGAGAATAATATAATAAATTCCCTTGTGCTCATTACCATGTTTAATAATTATCAAGTGATAGTCTCTCTTATTTCATCTATACAATTACCTATACTCCCTACAGATCTCCAGATAATTTTAAAGCAAATTTCACACTTTCTATCCTTTCACCTATAAACATTTAAGTATTTGTGTCTGAAAGAAACAAACTGAGAGTTTGGGCAGGGTCACAGGGGTGGGGAACCTGTGGCCTTCAGGTCACATGTGGCTTTCTGGATCTTTGAGTGTAGCATTTTGACTGAATCCAAATTTTATAGAACAAATACTTTTATTAAAAAGGGGTGCAGTAAAGAAAGACAAAGCTTTTCTTGCCTCCTTTGGTGCTTAAAAAATAACAATCTTGAAAGAAGAAGGCCACAGGTTCCCTATCCCTGAATGAAGTTCAAATCTTGAGTGACATTGGGACCAGGATGGCCAACAGGGTGGCTACAGAACTGGGGTTCAGATATGAGGGTGGGGAGACTAGCCAGTAGCCAGGTTTGGTGGATACTGAATACAAATAGATACAGATTAGGGAAAGGAGCTATTGCCATCATGGCTATCACATCAGAGCCAGGTCTGCAAAAAGGGCCACAGACAGTCAGGGACGCCTCAGAGCTAAGCTCCCTCAGTACCACAAGGAATATCTCTGCTTGAGTGAAGCTTTAGGAAAGCAAGGCTATGGAGCTTTCTGGTGACCATACACAGGTTCAATGTGGCCATGGATTTGTAGAGACTCCAATGCCTTATGACATTTTGATAGTCCAGAGTTTCAGTTTCTTGGAAGTTAATTACACTATCTCCTCCTTAAAATCTTCCTGAGCCAGGTTTTCCAACTCCACCTCACCGTGTGTCTACTACTGAATGAACTTTTATCGTTGCTATTATTATTATCTACTGTGGTTGAGCAGCAAATATGTGCCAGGCATTGTTAGGAAGCTTTAAATATATCATCCCACATCATCTCATTCCTCATACAGTCTTGTAAAGATGATGTGGTATTGTTATCATTTTATTGGTGAGAAAATTATGACTAGGAGAGGTTAAGAGACATTCAAAATAATGTATCTAGAAAGTGTAAACCTGGTATGTCTGACTTTAATGTCAATTCTTTTACTTCTATACCAGGTTATCTTAGAGAAATTCACTATGTTTTTCATATTCAGACATCTAGGTAGCTCTTGGCAATCTGGGCCACCAAAAGTTGTATCCCACCTACTCCACTGGGTAGGTGGCAGAAGGAAGACCAGCTTTCTGCCTTTGGGAGTTTCAGACTCTTGTTCCTGAGAGTTCTGCCTAATAAAGCATGGCTGGAGTCAGAGAAAGTGTCTGGAGTCAAAAAGTATGAAGCATGCATAACCTTGGCCATCCTTTTCCTTACCAATCAGAGAACAGTCTCAGAGTAAAACAATGTTTCCTGCCTCAAATTATGTCACAAAGCATGAAATGCACTGATGTTATCTTCAAAGGCCCCCAGCTACAGAATGCCTTTGTCTTGCTCAAAATTTTGGGAAACACTAGCAATCTGGCTCAGAAAAACGTCAAGCTGTGGGCTTAGTCACTTTGACCTACTGGCTCCAAGTGATAATTTTTTAAAAATCTAGGTATACAGTAATCCAAAAGCTATTAATTACAGCTAGATTTATTCTCAACCTCAATTAATGCATCCAGCATTTCTTGCTCCCTCTCTAGCGTAGAGACCATCCAGAGCAGAAGCTTTTTCACTCATTTATCAACTATTCATTGAATGCTAGGACATGTCAGGCATTGTACTATGTTGTGGAGAGTCAGTCGGGAAAGAAAAATAGACACGTTTATGCCCTCAAGGAGTTTCCAGCTTAGTGGGAAAATCTTTTTCACAAGCAGACTTTTTGTCTTCCAAACTGCAAAGCCTAAAATAGATCTAAGCACACAGAACTGCTCAGTAAAGGCTTGTTGAACATATGAAAAGAAATTGGAAATAATACTGTGGAGCTGATTTAGCTTCAACCTAGTCTAGAGATGACGTGTCTGTCCAGTTCTATCCACCTTAATCTGAAGTTTCTGCACTATACAAGATGCAGGCATCTCTTTCTCTAAGATCCTTTCTGTTACTGCAGCAATACAGCAATAGAGGTTAGTGGGACACACTAAACTGCTTTGGACTCAAGTCTTGGCTCTGTCACTCACTAACCATGTGACTTGAGGGCAAGTAACCTTACCCCTTTGTGCTTCAGTTTTATTTATAATAGTACCTAATTAATGGCAAATTTGAGGTTTAAATGAGATAATATATATGAATGCTTAGAAGAGAACCTACTTTATGGTAAGCAATTAGTAAATGTTGGACATCCTAATTGTTGTTCTAGGCCTAGAATGAAGGAAGCTATCAAAAGTTAGTTGTTTCCAATTGAGCTACTCCAGAGAAATTCAGCTTCCTGTTTTTATTGGGTGAACATTTGGCTGCTTTCTCTTCTACACTGAGTTCAGCCTTTCCAGTCTCAAGAAGAATGTATATGTGGTACTGAAAATAGATTATATACCAGACAATCTTTCACTCAGAAGCTGCTTTCTGGTCAGACTTTCCGAGAAAATTCTTTTGGGATGAAACCAGCCCAAACAAGACATTTTTAAGTAGTTACGAAAAAAGCACTTCCCTGGATATTACTGCCATCTTATCTGTTTTCTTCCCTACATCATTATACTTCTTGAAGGAGGAGTTGTCACTTCTTTCCTTCATCACTGTCCACTAACTTCTCATGCCCAGTGGGTGTGGCTTTTGCCTCATCCACTCCAGTGCATCTTAATTGCCAAATTAAAAGTCAGAATTGCTAGTGTGCAAACTGAGACTATTCCTAGCCCTTATTTGACTCAATCTTTCTGCAACATATGAGTATGGTGACCATCTAATTTATTGTTTTTTTTTTTTGTTTTTTTTTTTTTTGAGACAGAGTCTCACTCTGTTGCCCAGGCTAGAGTGAGTGCCGTGGCGTCAGCCTAGCTCACAGTAACCTCAAACTCCTGAGCTCAAGCGATCCTCCTGTCTCAGCCTCCTGAGTAGCTGGGACTACAGGCATGCGCCACCATGCCCGGCTAATTTTTTCTATATATATTTTTAGCTGTCCATATAATTTCTTTCTATTTTTAGTAGAGATGGGGTCTCGCTCTTGCTCGGGCTGGTCTCGAACTCCTGAGCTCAAACGATCCGCCCACCTCGGCCTCCCAGAGTGCTAGGATTACAGGCGTGAGCCACCGCGCCCGGCCCATCTAATTTATTGTTGAACATCTTTCCTCCCTTGAGAAAAGAGAAAAGAGGAATAACATTTAACACTTAGCATTGCTGAGAGCTTTATACTTATTATTTCATTTAACTCTTACAACACCCCTTTAAGGTATTAACCCTGTATTATAAATAATGATACAGACTCTGAGAAGTTAGAGTTAGAACTAACTTGCCTAAGGGTACATAGCTGTAAGTGACCACATCCAGAGAAGAAATGTTATGTAATAGAAGGAGCCAAGATTGAGTCAGACAGACTTCAAATTCTGGCTCTACCATAACTAGCTTTGTGACCCAAGAAAGTCACTAGAATTCTATGTGCTCCAATTCCTTACTTGTAAAATTGGGAGAAAAATAGCATCTATTTTAGAGGAGTTATGAAGTTTACATGAGACAATAATGCCTATGAAAGTACATTGTAAACAGTCAGGCACCTGGGAACCCAGACTGTTTCTTAGGTAACCAGCTCTTTGCTGCCATCACCTGACAAATATAGTGGTTGTAAGGAACAGTGAGTAATTTGAATAAGCAGATTTTCTTAAAAAAATAAAATTATCATAAACTCCCTGCTTGAAGAGCTACCAAATTCAAGGATCTCATCTAGCACTCAATTCAATGTAATGTATTTTATATACCAAAGATATTCCACTAAATTGAAGTGGGTAGTGAAGGCTATAATCCCAAATAATTCAGACAGTGGACGACTGTGGAGAGTTCCCAAATAATTCAAATGGTGGACAATTGTAGAGAGTTTTAGAGCAGAGCTGAGACTTTGTGAGGGCTATGCTCTCAGAAAATTAAATTTATCCAGCCATGTGGAAAGATGGCAGACTACAAGCAGACTACGCACACTGCTCTCAAGGAGAGGATCAAAAGTTGCAGGCAAATGTCTACCTACAGATGGCTCTTCTTGTAAAGAACATTGTAAAACCCTGGAGAAGCAATGGGGGACATTCAGAGTGAAGGAAATGGTGACAAGGAGATTCATTCAGCAAGATCGAAGGGATCTGTGGTGAGGCATACACATGTGGGGAAGGTCAGGAGGATAGAGTACCGGAGCTCCATGCTCACTCCGCAGGCTCTGTGGCCCAAGTCTTGAGGGGACTTACTCCACCACCGCAGACCACTGGACTGATCAGGGAGCTGCTTAGAGTCTTGAACAGACAATGCATGAGAGAGCAGGTACAGGATTGGGTGGCTGATGATCCCAGGTTTCTGCAGCTGACACCATCCTGAGCTCTCAAGTGCATGGTGCCAGGTCTGCCCAGGACTCAACTGTGCAGCAGCAGCAGCCTTCACATCACCCCTGCTGGGCTGGGGCCAGAGCAGGCAGAGTAGACGCTCTCTCATGCCATGCCCTGTGACTGGGAGCTGAGTGCCCCTCCCCCACCAAGTGCAGGATCTGAGCAAAGAAGGTGTCTCAGGCACCACAGGCACCGACTGGAAAGCCTTGGGCAACTGCCACAGTGGGACTTAGGCAGTGGGGTGTGGGGGGAGAACCACAGTCATCTGGTGGCCCCAGCCTGACTCCATGATCCCTGGACCACTGGAACTGACCTCCATGTGTGCGGCTTGGCATCTGCAGTCCCTGTGCTGCCAGAACAGCCCCCTGCCCAAGTGGCTCTGCCTCTGCAGTCCTTAGGTCTGGCTCTGAGGCTCTAGCTGTGCTGGCGACCAAGGCTCTGCCCCTGTGGCCCCTGAGCTGCTGCTGGGACTGCAACACCAGCCATAAGATTCTAGCATTGTGCCTGAACACCAAGAACTCACCCCAAGTCTTGATCACTGCAGCTGGGTCTGCAGAATAGCCCCAAGGTCCAAGACTCCACTGGAGAACCATCAGCTTTGACCTGCCATTAACACCTGGACCTGGTTTGAGCAAACACCAATAGCCCAGACACCCATGACTGCTGCCTAGATAGCCTCACACAGATGCCATCGTCACCACTGTGGGGAGACACTAGGCAGAGCAACCCCCCACAGTACCAGCCTCCATGGAGAAGGTCTCACACAGCCCCCAACTTGAATTTCCAACAACAATCTGGGGAACACTCCACCACCCTGCACAAAGATCATCCAGCACCAGCTTGAACTGTAACAATCACAGGGAAAGGGGACAAAACAGAGCAGCTGCACAATAAGCTCTCAGTGCGCCTGCCCCTCCCCTGCCAGGTCAACATTCCAGAGTAGGACACAAAAGCAACATCTAGGGACATCGCCTTCTTCCCACTAAACAGGAGATTTCCCAGCCAAGGAGAATAGGTAGGTGCCCTGCAAACCTATTAGCCCTAAGCTGAAAGAAGAAGATTCAGATGAGAAGAAACCACCAAAATAACCCTGGTGACACAAAAGAACCAAACAGTTTGATGCTGCCAAGGGATCCCAATGGAGCTACAGTAGGGGACTTCAAACAAAAAGAAATTGTTGAAATGATAGAAATGAAATTCAGAATATTGATGGCAAATAATACGAATGGAATTGAAGAGAAAGTGAAAACCAACAAATAGAAACTGTTGAGGGTTAGGGTCGAGACATGAGAACCCCAGGAGTGGGACAGGACTTTGCCAAAGAGCAACCTGTGGACATGTCAGTTCACCGAGCAAAAGCTGTTTGACCTTGAGGGGGACATTCCACCAATCAGGGATGTCTGCAAATGGACCCCGCCATATAATCTGAAGGCGGAGAGGATGATCAAAGGATGTCAGCCCGGAAAATAAGAGCAGTTTGCTATTCTAAGCCTGAGGCAATGCTCCTATCTCTCTCCTGAGTTCATGTTTCAGTAAATGAGGAACTAAAATAGAAAGAAGTACGTGGTCTCTTTTGTTCCCATTTAGGTTATACGCTTCACTGCTAACCCACAAGGTTTTCATGTGAAATCACTATAATCCATAACATGAAAAAAGAGAATAAAAATGGGTGCTAGACTTCAGTCAGTACCACCTGGCTCATGGGAATGCTGGTGGTCCCCTGACCTCCCTGCACCCTTTCACCTTACTTTTTGTGTCCCTATCTTTGTCTCTCCCATCTCTTACAATGAACACTGCCCAGGGACCTGGTTATATGGGGGCGTCACGAACCCCCAATAAAAAACCAAAAGTATTTCAGTAAATCAAGGAAAAAGGCCTAGACAACATAAGAAAGGATATAATAGAACTTAAAGAAATGAAAGAGTTATTTAGGAAATTTCAAAACATAGCAGAAAGCTTCAACAACAGAATAAACCAAGCAGAAGAAAGAATCTCAGAATCTGAAGACAGGTAGGACTTTTAGAGGAGGGGCAAGATGGCGGATGAGAAAAATCACCAGCCAGAGTGTCTCTGCAATAAAGACACATTTAAGAAGAAAGTGAAAAAAAATTAACAGGCAATCAAACATGCCACGGAAGAAGTTGCAGAGGAGAACTGGAAGGAGAAAGGCCCCTGAAAGGCTTGAATACCAGCGACAAGGGTACATGGAGCAGTTAAATTTCCCCTTCCTTGCATCTCGGACTGCTGGTGGCCTCCTGAGTGGTGGGAGAGATCTGCCAACATCAGTCCAGAAACGGCTGCTACCAGTGAGAGGTGAACCTCTTGCAGAAAGGGCACCAGGCTCCCAGCTCCCTCGGGGCACCTCCTGGACCACACACCTGAGCTGATCGGCAGGCGCCATATTGCTTCATTCTCCCCTTCCCCTTCCCTATCCATGGCTGCCAAGAGAGACAATTTAGCCATCACCAAGAGACAACTGCAAGGAATGGGACCTTTCCTTTTGGGGCCCTACAGCAGATTGAGGGGTACTCAAACTGTGAGCTCCCTACCCACCAGCCCTCCCAGGTGCCACTTCCTGGGACTCCAGGAGAGCAGGGCAAATCCCAAGGTGGAGAGACATCAATTCAGCTTGGGCACCCCGTAGGTTAATTGAGACCAGCACTCCTCTCCCTAGCAAGGTCAAAGATTGATATCCAGGGCCCAGGAGACAGGCCTGCAGACCAGATCCTATGCACTAAGGTCATGATCACATTGCCCTGGGGCACAGAAGGGATATTTGTTAATGAGCCTACTGAGGTGTGTGTGCCCTCAGGGGCAGATCAGCATGCTTGAGGGGCAACTCTCCTCCCATGGAAGGGTGTGCACTCAGCCCAGGCAGCAATCCTGGGCAGGGAACCTCAAGGATGGCTTGAGGTCCTGCCTGCTAGAACAGGCCCGAGAGAAACTGGGGATTAAGGGAAGGTGGAAAGGAGTGAGGCCTGCTCCAGGCTGCAGGTCTCAGACAACCCCACCTCCACAAGCAGACATTTTGGCTGACTGGAGCCATTTCAGCCCCTCCCTGGCAGCTTTTCCCAGAAGCAGAGAACAGAACTTGGACCCCTGCTAACAGCATTTGTGGAGCTTGAGGGCAGGCTCACCCAAGCCAGCTCTGCCCAGACTCACTGCCCATCCTGCCCTCACTGAGGTGGAGAATAAGGACACACCTGGAAGTCTCAGGGTCCAACCACCACCTGAGGCACTAGCGTTCCTCTCCAAAGGAACAAGAGCTGGTTACAGGACCCCAAAACAAAACTGCAGCCTGCCCCTCTGAGCAGACGCCACCTACGGACAGGACAGTCATTCTGCACACCATTTTACTGCATGTACTGACTCATCATAAAGGGTGTGGGTGAATCTCACACACAAACGCCACTACAGGCTCAGAGACTAAACAGGGCATGTCATTATCCAAACAAAAATCTAAATGTAAGAAGCAACAGCTGACCCAGATGGAAAGGAATCAGCGAAAGAACTCTGGAAGTCTGAAGAATCTCAATGGATAGCACACCCCCAAAGGAGAACACTACCTCTCTAGCAATGGACAGCAACCAAATTAAGAACAATAAATTGACAGAGAAGAAATTTGAACATCTATTGTAAGAAAACTCAATAATATGCAAGAAAAATGGATAACCAACACAAACAACCCACAAAAATAATCCAGGACTTGGAAGAAAAATTCACTAAAGAAATTGAAATATTAACGAAAAATCAAACCTAACTGCTGGAAATGAAGAATTTATTTAAGGAATTACAAAACACAGTGGAAAGCCTCAAGAACAGGGTAGATCAAACAGAAGAAAGAATCTCAGGGATTAAAAATAACACCTTTCAATTAAATAAGTCAGTTATAGAGATAGAGCAGAGAAATAAGAGAAAAGAGCAAAGCCTACAAGAAACGTGGGATGATGTGAAGAAGTCTGAAGTGAGAATCATGGGCATCGCTGAGGCTGAAGAAGAAAACACACAATGGTTGGAGAAGCTATTTGAGGATATAATAGAGGAAAATTTCCCAGACCTTGCTAAAAATCTAAATATCCAGGTACAAGAAGCTCATAGGACCCCTGGGAGATTCATCACAAACAGGAAGACACCACGACACACAGTCATCAGACTGACCAAAATAACCACCAAAGAGGCCCTCCTATGAGCTGAAAGGTGAAAGAAGCAGGTAACCTACGAAGAAAAACCCATCTGAATAACATCAGACTTCTCAACTGAGACCTTACAAGCAAGAAGAGACTGGGGCTCCATTCTCACTATTCTCATACAGAATAATGCCCAGCCTAGAATCTTGTACCCTGCAAAACTAAGTTTGTATACGAAGAAGAAATAAAGACCTTCTTAGACAAGCAAAGACTGAGGGAATTCATCAAGACAAGACCTGCCCTCCAGGAAGTATTCAAAATAGTGTTACACATGGATCAGCACAATAAACAGTCACCAATGTAAAATCACCCAAAAGCTAAAGGTCAAAGGCTAGATATCACAATGGCTCAATAGAGAAAACAAAGCAACACAGTTCAACTCAACAGCATGAACAGAAATCTTCCCCACTTTTCAATTCTCTCAATAAATGTGAATGGCTTGAACTGCCCACTAAAAAGACATAGGCTGGCCAAATGGATAAATATACACAAGCCAGGTATGTGCTGTCTTCAGGAAACACATCTAACCCACAAGATGCAATCAGACTCAAGGTGAGGGGATAGAAAACAATATTTCAACAAAACATAATTCAAAAGAAAACTCGTGTGGTGGTTCTGATTTCAGATAACTTAGTATTCAAATCAACAAAAGCAATGAAAGACAAAGATGTTCACTATATAATGGTGAAGGATATAGTTCAACAAAAAAGCATAACAATTCTAAATATTTATGCACCTAACTCAGGTGCACCCAGATTCATAAAGCAAACCCTACTTAATATAAACAAAATGATAAACAGCAACACCACAATAGCCGGAGATTTCCACACCCCTCTAAAAGAACAGGACAGATCCTGCAAACAAAAAATTAACAAAGAAACAGTGCACTTAAACAGAACTCTAGAACAAAATGGGCCTGACTAACATTTACAGGACATTCTACCCAAAACCCACTGAATATATGTTTTTCTCATCAGCTCATGGGGCATTCTCTAAGATTGACCATATCCTAGGCCACAAAGCATGTCTCAAAAAATTTAAAAAAATAGAAATTATACCATGCATTTTCTCAGACCACAGTGGAATAAAATTAGAAATCAACTCCAACAGAAACTCTCATGTCTACACAAAGTCATGGAAACTAAACAACCTTCTGCTGAACGATTATTTCATTAATGAGGAAATAAAGATGGAAATCAAAAGATTCTTTAAACTAAATGATAAAGGAGACACAAGGTATGAAAATATGTGGGACACAGCTAAAGCAGTCCTGGCAGGAAAATTTATATCCATAAATGCCTACATCCAAAAGATAGAAAGATCACAAATCAACAATCTAATGAATCATCACAAAGAACTGAACAAGAGTGAGCAAACTGACCCCAAACCCAGCAGAAAAAAATAAATAACAAACATCAGAGCAGAGCTAAATGAAATTGATAATAAAAAAACTTATACAGAAAACTAATAAAACAAAAAGTTGTTTCTTTGGAAAATTAAAAAAATTCATACACATCTGGGTAGATTAACAAGAAGCAGAAAAGAAAGAACTCAAATAAGCTCCTTCAGGAATGAAGAAGGAGAAATTACAACTGCTGCCACAGAAATACAAAATATCATTTATGAACACTATAAAAACTTCTATGCACAGAAACTGGAAAATGGGGAGGAAATGGACAAATTTTTAGAAACACACAGCCTCCCTAGGCTCAACCAGAAAGAAACAGAATTCTAGAACAGACCGATATCAAGAACTGAAATTGAAACAGCAATAAAAAACCTTCCCAAAAAGAAAAGTTCTGGATCAGACAGGTTCACACCTGAATTTTACCAGGCCTACAAAGAAAAACTGGTGCCTATCCTGCAAAAGTTATTCCACAACATCAAGAAGGAAGGAATCCTCCCCAACACATTTTATGAAGCCAACATCACCCTGATAGCAAAACCAGGGAAGGACACAACACAAAAGAAAACTACAGACCAATATCCCTTATGAATACAGATGCAAAATTTTTCAACAAAATCCTAGCAACTGAATTCAGTTGCTTATCAAAAATATAATCCATCACGACCAGTTGGGCTTCATCGCAGGGATTCAGGGATGTTTCATCATATGCAAATCTATAAGTGTAATTCACCACATAAATAGAAGCAAAAACAAAGACCATATGATCCTCTCAATGGACTCAGAAAAAGCATTTGACAAAATTCAACACCCTTTTTGATAAGAACACTTAACAAAATAGGCATAGAAGGGACTTACCTAAAAATAATACAAGCCATATATGACAAACCCACAGCCAACATCATATTGAGTGGGGAAAAATTGAAAGCATTCCCACTTAGAACTGGAACCAGACAAGGTTGCCCTTTATCACTGCTTCTATTCAACATAGTGCTAGAAGTCCTAGCCAGAGAAATTAGACAAGAGAAGGAAATCAAGTGCATCAAAATGGGGGCAGAAAACGTCAAACTATCAATCCTGGTTGACGACGTGATCTTACATCTAAAAAACCCCCAAAGATTCTGCCATTAGACTACTGGAATTCGTAAAGATATTCAGCAAAGTCTCAGGTTACAAAATCAATGTACAAAAATCAGTAGCATTCCTATATGCCAACAACAGTCAAACTGACAATCAAATCAAAGACTCAATATCCTTCACAATAGCAAAAAAGAAAATAAAATAGGAATATATTTAACTATGAAGAAAAAGACCTCTACAAGGAGAACTACGAAACACTGAGGAAGGAAACAGCAGAGGAAGTAAATAGGTGAAAAAACATACCAAGCTCATGGGTCAGCAGAATCAACATTGTTAAAATGTCTATACTACCCAAAGTGATCTACAGATTCAATACAATCCCTATTAAAATACCAACATCATTTTTCACAAATATAGAAAAAATAATTCTATGCTTCGTATGGAACCAGAGAAGACCCCATATAACAAAAGCAATCTTAAGCAAAAAAAAAAAAAAAAAAAAAAAAAAGTGGGAGGCATCAGTTTACTAGACTTAAAGCTATACTGCAAGCCTATAATAACTAAAACAGCATGGTACTGGCACAAGAACAGAGACATACACCAATGGAACAGAACTGAGAACCCAGATATAAAACCATCCTCATATAGCCATCTAATCTTTGAAAAAGCACACAAAAACATACACTGGGGAAAAGAATCCCTATTCAATCAATGGTGCTGGGAAAATTGGAGAGCCACATATAGAAGACAGAAACTAATCTGCACCTTTCACTTCTCACAAAAATCAACTCACGGTGGATAACAGACTTAAACCTAAGGCGTGAAAATATAAGAATTCTAGAAGAAAATGTTGGAAAAACTCTTCTAGACATTGGCCCAGGCAAAGAATTTATGAAGAAGACCCCAAAGGCAATCACAGCAACAACAAAAATAAATAAATGGGACCTGATCAAATTAAAAATGTTCCACACAGCCCAGGAAACAATCACGAGAGCAAACAGCAACCTAAAGAATCAGAGAAAATATTCACATGCTACACATCCAATAAAGGGCTGATGACTAGAATCTATATAGAACTCAGGAAAATCAGCAAGAAAAAAATCAAACAACCCTATCAAAAAGTGGGCAAAGGACATGAACAGAAACTTTTCAGAAGAAGATAGAATAATGGCTAACAAACATATGACAAAATTCGCAACATCTCTAATCATCAGGGAAATGCAAATCAAAACCACAATGAGATATCACTTATCACCAGTGAGAATGGCCTTTATCAAAACATCCCAAAACAATAAATGTTGGCATGGTTCCAGAGAGATAGGAACACTCATACACTGTTGGTGGGACTGCAAACTAGTGCAACCTCTGTGGAAAGCAATATGGAGATACCTCAAAGAGATACAAGTAGACCTACCATTTGACCCAGCAATCCCATTACTGGGCATCTACCCAAAGGAACAAAAGACAGTCTATAAAAAAGACATCTGCACTAGAATGTTTATAGCAGCACAATTCGCAATTGCAAAGATGTGGAAACAACCCAAGTGCACATCAATACATGAGTGGATTAATAAAATGCGGTATATGTATACCATGGAGTACTATTCAGCTACAAGAAACAATGGTGATCTAGCACCTCTTGTATTATCCTGGATAGAGCTGGAACCCATTCTACTAAGTGAAGTATCCCAAGAATGGAAAAACAAGCACTATATATATTCACCATCATATTGGTATTAACTGATCAACACTTAAGTGCATATATAGTAATAACATTCCTTGGGTGTCGGGCAGATGGGAGGGGGGAGGAGAGTATGGGTTCATACACACATAATGGGTGTGGTGCGCACCATCTGGCTATGGACTTGCTTGAAGCTCTGACTTGGGTGGGGAAGGGCAATATACATAACCTAAACATTTGTACCCATGTAATATGCTGAAATAAAAAAAAACTTTTTAAAAAAGCCAAATCTATTCAATTATAATACGGATGGCAAAGAAACTAGTGAAATATATGGCCCTTTGTGCCCCAAAATATACCTTTGCTTTTTAATAAAACTGTAAGTAATTTCACATAAAATAAACATAATGATTTTGCCATTTTTTAAAATAATTCTTATCTTTTGATCTTTTTCAGAGTATACATGTAGGTGTAATCAGTATGTTTCACCTCTTGATGAGAAACCCTAAAAATCTAAGATTTGGTAATTGATCATTTTGCTCAGGTACAAATTTGAATTATACAAGAGCAAGTCACCCTCCCTTGTTTAATAAAAATAGTACCCTTCTTCCTTTTTTTTCTATGCTCATTGTTTTATAGGCAGCAGTCTTATCAAATGAGAGAAATTTTTTTTTTGTGGAAAATGGTTATCAACTAAACTTAATTAAATTCAAAAGGAATTAACTTGTGTTGGAAGACTAAGCATAGGAAATATGTGACTCAATAGAAATGATTTCAGAAAAAGGCAGGCACTTAAATAAACATTATCATTTTTACAAACTTAGGATTTTTAAGATCTCTGAAGACACCCCTCGTAAATGCCAAGAGTCAGCCATGTATATCCCCATTTATCAACTCAATCCACAGACATAAGTAGCAGCTCATCGCAAAATCTATTTTCCTACTCAATCCATTCTTCGCTAGTGACAAAACATTATTTTATTTGTGGAGGCAGTGTACCTAACTAAAAGATGACATTTCTCAATTTCCCTTGCAGCTAGATATCACCATGTGACTAGATTCCAGCCAACGAGATATTAATGGGAGTACTGCGTGTAGTTTTTAGGAAGTCTCCTAAAACATTCTGCTGCTTGAAATGTGGATGTGATGGCTGGAGTTTAAATAGCCATCTTGGACCATGAGGTGACATTTTAAAAATAACAAAGCAATAAGATAGAAGGATCCTGAGTCTCTGGTTACTACAGAGCCAAGTCTTAGAGGGTCTACCTCTAAATTTCTTTTATGTGAGGAAAAAAAAAGTTTTGTTTAAGTTATTCCTATATGGGATTTTTCTGTTATCTGCAGCCAAATGTAATCCTAGTCAATATGATACTCAAGTTGCTGTATCAGATATACATCTTTAATCAACTGTTAGGTATTTGAAAAATATTCCTACTGTTTGCTATTATTTGTAGTGCAGCTTTCATCTTTAAAAAAATTATCCCTAACCCCCCAAACAAACTTTGAGTGTTTTCTTACTATATCTTGATAAAAAAGGAATCATTACCATATCAAAGTGTAGAAAAAAATTTGTAACATTACTTTTGCCAGATCACTTGTCAGAAATAACCATTTTGGGGGCTTTCATCAATATGCAAGTATACAACAGCCTTGTCTCTTTTTGTTTGTAGTTTGAAAGGGGCATATTGGTACCTTAAAATATATTTTTGAAGGTTAGATAGCCAATGCATTTTTTTCTACATAAAGATATACTTTGTGTACTGCCTCATGCATTCTCTCCCACTAGAGAGGAAGCTCCCTCATGAGGCAGAGCCAAACCTAACGCATCTTTGATTTCCTTAGTATATTAGTTATTTATTGCTGTGTAACAAATTACACTAAAACTTAATGGCTTGTTCTCTGAGTGAGGAAGATGAAAAAAAAAAACCTTACTGGCTTAAAACAATAAGCATTTATCATGTCACAGTTTCTACAGGTCAAGAAACTAGGCGAGTCTTAGCTGAGTGTCTTTGCCTAAATGTCTCAAGGTCTCTTACAAGCTGGTGATCAAGGTGTTAGCTAGGGCTGTGGTCTCAACTGAAGGTTATACTGAGGAAGGATCTGCCTCAAAGCTCATTCATGTGGTTGTTGCAAGGATTCAACAACCTTACAAGCTATTGGACTGGGTGTCTCAGTTTCTTGCTGGTTGTTGCCAGAGGACATGCTTAGTTCCTCAGTTCTTCACAGTAAACATGCAATAAAGGGCAAGTAAGACAGAAACCAGAGCCTTTTTGTAACCTAATCTCAGGTGTGACATCCCACTATTTTTGCTAAATTTCATTTGCTAGAAGAGAGTCACTAGATCCAGTCTACACTTAAGGGGAAGGGATTACAAAAATGCACGGTGGCTGCCAATCACAACTATTGAGGGGCCTGGAGTAAACACTTGTTGAATTTGTAAACAACCAAGTGAAATTTGGATATCAAACTTAGACAACTATTTAGATTCTTTGTCTACTCTGTTACTTGGTTGTGTTATACATTATTTGTCCTTTTGGTGTTTTTTTCCATGTAGCTTAAATTTATTTTATATATTCAAATAATCACCCTGTCACAAAAATTTCAAGCTGAAACTTTTCCTTGATGATCATATGGAATACTTTCAATGTGTGGTTTGCCAAGACTCTATTTAGAATAGCTGATGTTCGTAAGTTATGATCAGCCTGAAATTCTCATTTGTGGTATAGTTCTTTTTGGGTTTGGGGATTAAGATCTTATTTGTCTCATCAAGCTGGATGGCATACCAACCTTTTCTACATTTTGATATAGTATAATATAGGATTAACTTTCCTTGAAACAGTTGGAAAAAATTCATCAGGGTCTATTTGTAATATAGAGAGATGTGGAATTCCTTAGTAACATTTTCCTACAGTCTTCCTTTCTTAATGATTTATTCCTATTCTCAAGCTGCACTGTCTGATATGGCTATATTCATTTAAATTTAATTAAAATTAAAAAAATTTATGCTTAATTTCACTGGTCACATTTCAATTGTTCAACAGCCACATTGGCTACCATATTGAACAGCACAGATATAGAGCATTTCTATTCTCACAGAAAGTTCTATTGGGCATTTCTGTCTTACAACAAGTTTGTGTAGCAGGTATAAGTAAGGTTAGTTTGGAATCAGAAGAACTGGATTTGAGTCTCAGTAACACTCTTCCCTAATTTTGTGACTTATGATAATTCTCAATTTCTTTGGTCCTCACTTGCCTTATCCATAAAAACTGTGCTACTACTTCCCTATCCATTTCACAAGATTGTTGGGAAGAACAAAAAAGACAACATATTAGAAATTAATTTGAAAACTATAAAATACTCTACATTTACAAGATAGAGTTCTAAGTTTGGAGGGATTTTTTATTATAGTACAAATTAGTCGCTTCATACAAAATGGGGATAATAACAATACCCACTTACATATGTAAGAATGTTTAGATCCTGTGCCTGGCACATATTGACAAATCAGTATACATTAGCTGCTACTATTGCTGTAGGCATTCGGCCAATCAATATTAAGGACATGTACAAGGCTGAAAGTCTAAGGAGTTATCCAATTCAACCTCTCATATTTTCAGAGAAATGAGAATACAGTCATGTGTCACTTATGTGGAGATATGTGCTGAGAAATGCATCGTTTTAGGCAATTCCATGTGTGAACATTATGGCATACTTAGACAAACCTAGAAGGTATAACCTACTACACACGTAGGCTATATGATATAGTTTATTGCTCCTAGGTTATTAACCTGTACACCATGTCACTGTATTGAATACAGGAGGTGATTGTAACACAGTAAGTATTTGTGTATCTAACCATAGAAAAGGTAATGTGTCGGCCGGGCGCGGTGGCTCACGCCTGTAATCCTAGCACTCTGGGAGGCCGAGGCGGGTGGATTGCTCAAGGTCAGGAGTTCGATACCAGCCTGAGCGAGACCCCGTCTCTACTAAAAATAGAAAGACATTATATGGACAACTAAAAATCTATATAGAAAAAAATTAGCCGGGCATGGTGGCGCATGCCTGTAGTCCCAGCTACTCAGGAGGCTGAGGCAGTAGGATCGCTTAAGCCGAGGAGTCTGAGGTTGCTGTGAGCTAAGCTGACGCCACGGCACTCACTCTAGCCTGGGCAACAAAGTGAGACTCTGTCTCAACAAAAAAAAAAAAAAAAAGAAAAGGTAATGTGTCACACTACAACATTACAATGCCTATGATGCACTAGGAGATAGGAATTTTTCAGCTACATTATGATTTTATGGGACCACTGTCATATACATGGTCTGTTGTTGACCAAAACATCGTTATGGAGTGTATGACTGTATATCTTCCTAGCTTACCATGTGCAAAATCCCTAACTCTTGTTTTCTTCCTCAAGCCAGGTTCTCCCTCAGCATTTTCAGTCTCAGCCACTTCCAGCAACCCAGTTGTTCAAGCCAAAAACCTTGATGTTATCTCATTCCTCTTTCTCTTATATGCTTCATTAAGAAATCTTGTTGGCTCTACCTTAGAAACTTAACCAAAATCCTCCTACTTCTCATCACTTCCACTGCTACCATTCTGACCAAGCCACCATCATATTTCACTTATTACTATAATAGCCTCTTCACTCTTTTACTATCACTTTCCCCCTTCACTGTTTTAATTTTCTTCATAGCACTTATCTCTCCTAATATAGTATGTTTACTTAATTGGTTATTGTCTGTCTCCCCTTACTAGAATATAAGCTACATGACCACAAGGGCTTTGTTTTGTTCACTCCTGTATCCTGGGCTCCAAAAACAGTGTCTGAAACATACTAGGTACTGAAAAAAAATATCTTTTGACTAAATTAATGAGGTCAGAAATTTCATTAGTGAGGACTACAGGAGGACCCTGACAACTTTCCTGTTTTATAAGGAAGAGTAAGGAATTTGAGTGGGAAGTCATAAACTGGCCTATGCAAAGAATTGCTATGGGAGACCTAAAAATATTATACACATTCTCCCTCCTCTTTTGAAATGGCCCCAGAGAAGTAGAGTCTGTAACTGCTCACAGTAGTTGAATTCAGGGGCAAAATCCCTAAATGTTTTAAAAAAAACTGCTTAAGTTTCACCTAAATCCTTCAAGCTGGAGGGGTTTTTTGCCTAATAATGATACATGCCAAATCATGACTCATACTGGTCACATAATAGCCTCCTGTTCACTTGCTTTTTTCATTTTCCTAGATGCTAATAGGATAAAGAATCTGGAACATCTACTTAAAACTCCTCTCCTGCAGAAATTCCCCTGCTCATTTTACCAATTTTATGTTGATAAGATTAGTCCTGAAATTCTTTAAAGAGTTGAGATTCTTAGTCTACGTGATGTAGGCTATCCAAAAAAACATGTTCTTTGCTGCTCAGTGAAAATTCTACTTATCCCTCAACTGGGGATAATAAACTAAGATGGGAAAAGGTGGGAGACTGTGGTATGGAGTAAGTTTCTTTTTTTCTTTCTTTCTTTTTTTTTTCTTTTTTTTTTAGACAGAGTCTTGCTCTGTTGTCCGGGCTAGAGTGCCGTGGCATCAGCCCAGCTCACTCACAGCAACCTCAAATTCCTGGGCTCAAGCTAATCCTTCTGCCTCAGCCTCCCAAGCAGCTGGGACTACAGGTAGGCGCCACCATGCCTGGCTAATTTTTTTTCTCTCTATATATATTTTTATCTGTCCAGATAATTTCTTTCTATTTTTTAGTAGAGACAGGGTCTTGCTCTTGCTCAGGCTGGTCTCCAACTCCTGACCTTGAGCAATCCTTCCGCCTCAGCCACCGCGCCCGGCCTGGAATAAGTTTCTTTATGACATGGAGATAGGAAAAATGAGATGAGTTTACTGTGCTGTAGATTCCCTAAATGTTTTTATGTTCTGTTATCCCGTGAATGGAAACTGAAAAGGTTAGGGCTTTGAGTAATTCTACTTAGTGCTGTCAAACTCCATTTCTCACAGTTCACAATGTTTTATATTTTCTTGGGAGATAAAGTTTAATACAATTTTCAGCTTGAAAAAGATTTTAATACTGCTTGACTACAATAATGAAGGTACGTCTCATTAGGTGTTATGGAATATATAAATTTAACCACTTCCAGAACTCAGTCCTATCTATTTTTTCTCCACTTTTTATTCATCCCTTTTCCAGCTGTATACTGAAATAGACTTTCAATATACCTCAGGCCTGGATTATGACCAGGGCTTCCCCAACTGCCATCAGTCAGTCCATACGGTCGACGCTAATTTTCTCTCAAAACTGCTTTCATATAATTCCCCTGCTCAAAAGCCTACAATGCTTTCCTATTTCTTATCACATTTAGACATCATATATATAAATTCTTCTGCCTAGCTTTTAGCTATAATATGGCTCCATCCTTCCCATCCAAGTTTATTTTGTACTCTTTCCCAACCAACAGGTCCCCTTTACCTAGGATAACTGAAGAATTCCTTTGCCCTTTCTGAGGGAAAAGTTGAAGAAACAAGGAAAAGAAAAAGAGGCACTGAAATCCCTAACATCAAAAGTTTATTTACAATTGAAGTTAAGGAATATTTTTAATGCATGCTGAGAAAACAGTAATACTCCAAACTTACAGGTTACTTACTATCTGATAAGGAATACAAGACGATGCTGAGAAAGGTTTTGGCATACACAACTATTGGAACCAGGTCACCAGAACACTTAAACATTATTAGAATCTTGTTATCAGAACACTTACATGTCACCTACTTTTATGTTACAACAATTTCATGAACAATTCATCTTCTAACCCTTCAATGGCTATTTAAGCAAATAGTATTCTAGGTTAAACGTTAAGACTGGGGAGTAGAGAAGAAATGCACGAAGAAATACACAAATGGTAAGCATTGCAACATTTCAGAGCCTACATACATGAATAAAACATTAAGAAACAATGTTTTTCTTGTGTGAAACAATATTCAGCACTGTTTAACGCATGAGAAGACACTGCTTTGGTCCATCCACTCTTTCCAGCTTTTCAAAATGTTTCCTGGCATTGCGAATGTTGATCAGAGTAGCTGCAGAAGCTGAGGGAGTGGGTGGAGAGACACCAACAAAATAAGTACAGGCAGCCAAAAGAATGCCTGACTAATAAAAACAAATAAACAGAAGAGAGCCAAATTCCTCAATGTATATCACAGAGAACATACAGGAATAGGAGGTCACAAGTTACCAAGATTTAATTTTTCTGAATAAGCAGAAAATTTGTTCATATTCTAAACACAAATTTTCCAAAATAAATTTCTAAAATCTTTTGGTTTGGAGCTAATAGCATAAAACCCACGATCTTATGTTATATTTTAATAATAACCTAAAGTAGGAAAAGATAGTGGATGAGAAATAATTTAAACTTCTGGGACCATCCTAAAAATACTGCAAGAGCCTTCGTCTCAATGGTTGGGTAGCCATGGCTATTATGGTATAGAAGCACCACTTTCTTTCATGCCCGTAACAGAAATATGGAAATCTGGTACACAGGAATATGCAATGACATATAAAATGGTTCAGCATTTAATAGTGTAGAGTTTATATTGACTAGTGTTTTTGTTTTTATTTCAGGATATTATGAGGGTACAAACATTTTGGTTACATATTATGACTTTGCCTCACTGAAGCCAGGATTAGAGGCGTGCCCTTCCCCCATACGATGCCCACCACGTCCATTAGTTGTGAGTTAAAAATATATATTATATGGAGCATAAATCATGGATTTGGGTTCTCTTTTCTTTAAAATTCTTGAATTTAGTAACTTGCTTTCTGAAGTTCCCATGAAGAAAAACATAATATCCTAGAGACCAAATCATTTTTAAGCTTCAAAATATAGGTCTATTAAATAAAAAACTATTTACTACTAGTACTAAGATAATTTTTTTTTACTGTGGTAAAATGCACATAACATAAAATTTAACATTTCTAAGCATACAGTTCAGTGGGATTAAGTACCTTCACACTGTTGTGCAACCATCCCCACCACAAAATAGTTTTTAACTATCTAATAAAGTACTACCTCTAGGGCAATTGCTTAAAGACTATGTGGCTTTGAACCTATATCAGCTAAGTTTAAACTTACGAATGGATGGATCAGACATCACGACCATCACATAAGTGTTGGTTGTAAAGATGTCAATGAAAGCGGCAAAGTTAGAGTTCCTGACTTCCATACTCTGGAAAGAGGCAGCCAGTTTGCTAGAGGAGAAAGGAGAAAAATGGTTCAAGAATGTAAACTAATAACAATATAAGAGGCTCTTACCTTTTATGTTAAACATTTTTATAACATTAAACCTCAATTCAACACTTCATTAAGATGGTTAATCACTAACCCCATTTTGTTTTCCAAGGAAACTCTAATACTAAATTTAACATGTTTTGGAAAGTGACTAGGATGGAAAGTGGGTTAGAACTTGATATTGACTATGAAATGAAAACGACTAGATGTAGATCCATGTTAAAAATCATGTTACAAAAGACTTCTCCAATATTTAAGTGCATTAAGTTGAAATTTTCCTATTACTGAGATTAATATCTATGTCTTTTTGATGTTACATTTAAATTCAAGAAATGAACCCACTTCTTTGAAAAAAAAAAAAAAACCTAAAGTGACTACATTTGCTTGTCATTGGCTATTTCTTCTTAAAAATGTTAGCATAAACATTCCAGAAAGTTTCAAAGTATGCTATGGCATAAAGGGAGTAAACTTATACGTATTATTCAGATATCAAACTTTTATCAGGATAAGAATTTTGATTATTAAATCTTTACTAAATTATGATGTTCAGCCATTCCTTTTTCCTATATTCAATGTTAGATTCAAATTTGATTTAATCAAAGCTGATATAAAATGGTTAAACATTCCTAGACTCTCCATTCTGTACCATTTCTGAATCAGTACCTCACTATTTTAGTTACTGTAATTTTATAATAAATTTTGGTATTTAGTAAGGCAAATTCTCCTTTCTTCTTTTTCAAAACTCTCTTGGATATTCTCTGTTTACTTCTTCCCAAATAGTATCAAACATCTTGAAAGGGTACTATGTTTGGATATTTTTCATGATTCTTCTGTACCAGTTGAGTTTGCAGAAAAGGACAAGGACCTGCACTTTAGTCAATTGTAGGTTCCCTTAAATTTTACCTTTCTTTTTGATTGAAGAAAGTATTCTGAATAAAGTACAGTGAACTAGTTATTTGAACTTCTCAAAAATGACAATAATTTTTTTCCAGAGATAAATAGATCACACCTATAAGATCTCTTACCTGCAGCTCAGCTTAAACTGCTTAATAATGTTGCTGATTTTCTCAAACCTATGGGCATCTCGCTGCTCTTTACACTGATAGTGAGAAATCACCTATGAAAAAGCATATTGTCCTTTGAATCCATACAAAATAGTCCCATCATCCTCTGCTATACCACAAAGCAGACATTTGTCAGTTTCTTAGTCACCCTGGTTTTCAGGGTAGACTTGGCACTTGGCTTACTGTCTCTTCTCCTCTGTCCCATATTCTGCCAACATACTATGTGAGTTCAACATCTATTCAGATGACCCATCTAGTACCATTTGGTTATAATTTTATTAAATCATTTAAATATCACCTATTTTGGTTCTCTGCTATTCTTTTCCACTTACTTTAATCATTAAATGTTCATTTTATTTCAATATTTCATATGATGGTTCTTTGATTAAAAATTACTAATCAAAAAGGAAAATAAAAATTTCTAGCTGTTCTTGAGAGATACTTAATGTATTTCATTTTAATAAAGGCTATAACCAAGTAGCTTTTGGAATTATATTTAAGAAGCTTAACTAGATGATTCCAATCCCTGAGGACTAACTTTTTATAAATAAACCTATTCAGGATGGACACCAGTTGAAAATACTTTCCCCAACACTTTCAGATTTTAAAAAAACCATGCAAATATCACATACAGACTGAATACACAGATGCAAAGTTTCTAGTAGGAAGCAAAACTGAGTCATTTGCCAGAAGAAAATTCACAGGGAAATTCCCTAAGACAATGCACAACTTTCAAAACATAATTCCTACACCAGTGGCAGAACAAGTCTCCTTGTTTGACTTGACCCCCTCAGTGAAAATGGTCAATCACACCTAAATTTGGTTTTCAAGGGAAACAAAAGCTATCTGTTACTATTAGTGAGGAATAAAGAACTTATATTAGGTTAATCTCTACCACTATGTGTGGTGGACATGGCAGACAAACACTGTCGATGCAGGATTCTGTTGTGCCATGTACATCAACAGACAGAACAGCTTACTCGCTTATTGCTACTCACACTAGGAGGAAAAATAAGGCTCATGGTAGCACAATTCCAAGCAAGTGACTCCTTGCCAGCGGGCTGAGGCAGAAAGACCCTCTAGCTAGGACTTCTTGTCTCAACTATACCAACTAGCAGGAAAAATAGCTCCCAAATACTGCTGTGGTTTACAAGTAAAGTTTCCACAAAGGAAGGGAGATAATTGTACTTTGGATTCTCTGTCCTCTGTTGCTATAATAGCAAAAGGAACCAATGTTTAATAGTTTGCCAACTATATGCCAAGGCTTGTGCTAGATGCTTAACATTAACTTGTCCCATTTCAATCTGCACAACAGGCCCATGATATAGATATTATTATCCTCATTTTATAGACGAGGGAAAAAGCTCAGAGAGATTAAGAAATATTTCTAAAATCTTATTATTTTTTAAATTTCAAAATATTAAACGGGTGCAAATGTTTTTGTTTCATGGATACCTTGTGTAAGGCTTAAGTAGGGGCTATCACCAGAATAGTATATACAGACACACACACATAAGAAAAGAAATGTGTCTAAAATCACCAAGCACTAGCAGAGCTCAGAAACAAATTATTTACTGAGAACTGCTCTTAGAGTTACATTTACTAAGCCAATTAGCAATTACTTACTTAGTGCATTGTGACATCTCAAGTTAGTTTCTATTGCTATTTTAAAAATTTATTTATAAATATAATACTGGTTTTTGCACCTCCCTCTCATGGCTGTACAAACAGTAGGCTCTAATATAATTATTAAGTTCAATTTATAAGAAAAATAAAAATAGCAACATGCTTCTTTTCCCGCCTACTTCTCCCTCTGAACTCTTAGCTATGTCACCGAGCTGACCATTACATCTCCTTCATGTTAAACTGAAGTTTAAACTGAATTTAAACTGAGTTTTCAACTCAGTTTTTTTGCAGAAAAATGGGTGCAGTGTGAGTTTTCTCAAAAGGAAAATATCCAACATTTCATAATAAAAGTCAATAGGAAATAGGAGTCCTTTAACACAAATGAATAGTTATTAGTAGAAATAACCTGTAAAAAATTAAGTTTTACTAACTACTAAAGAGCTATACACCAAAGGAATTTCTTTCAGGTCACTTCACTTCTTCTCGGGTCACTTGTTGGCAATATTACTTTATAAATAAGGCTGTGCATGCTGAAGTTGACAAGAGGGAAAAAGGTTCTTCCTGAAAGTGGCAACATGCTGTTCTCTGTTGGTGAATAGAAGAAGGTACAATGCAAAATACATCTGCAAAGCAGAAAGGTCTTACCAGAAAAGTAGCTCTCTCAAACAGAAGTACTTCATCAGCTTCGATAATTTCAGCAAAATTCCTTAGGTTCATTTCCAGCTGCTGAACATTGGGAATCAGCTGATAAACAATGCTGGACCAAGCCTAACAGAACAGAAACACAGTATACTATTACTAACAGGTAAGTATTTGTAGACCTTTCAAATGAGTAAGTAAACTATAACATATGGATAGCAAAATATGATGATAATTGAGTCCCAAACAAATACTGACATTAAATATAACACAAATAAAATGAGAAAATGAAGCTAATATTTTACTTTTATCCTTGAGTTGAATTTTTTTTAGTTCAAACACTTCTGTAAAATGCTGGAGAAACTTCTTTCCATTGATAATTAAAAGTAAACAAGTATTTAGTGCCATCATGTTGCCTTAGAAAAAACGTTGAAAAATACGATCTACTGTGCTAAAAAGCTTCTAACGCAGGAATTCGACAAATATTTACGTCCAACAGTGTAGATTTCTCTAAAGATCAGAACCTAATAATGCTATATTGAACATACACCCAAGCATCAATTTTGTGAAAATATTAGAGCCATATGGACAAATGGCCTCTACCCTCAATGTGATAATATACCATTACAAGAGAAACTAGTGGTATTATTATTCCCAAAGATTTGTTGTCAGCTACATAAATTACTGACCCAATTGAGTTAAAAATAGTCCATTGTATTTGCCTAAAACTGACTTCATCCAGAGGAGTATGACTAACGTAAGCAGTTGAAATTAACCACACCCTCCCTCTATTCTCTTAAGGCTCTTTTATTTGTATTTCCATTATCATACTTCTTTCACTCTCACTCCAATTTGTCTGGTTAGGTGTACTTTGTTCTTCTCTTCCCTACTAGAGGGCAGGAACCTGGTCTTAAGGCATTTGCGTATCCAACAGCATCAGGTAGGTATATAATGAGTGCTTATTGAATAAAACTTAATATAAAAATTTAAGTCAGCTCTATGCAACATTGATGTAAGAGATAGTAGTGCGATGTCTCTGTTCCAATTAGTTTTATTACTTAGGCATGAGGGTTCAGGTTCCAAGTTCCCAGGTCGGTGTTAATGTCACTGCTGAATTTACCTTGGAGAAGGCACCAAAGCTAACCACAGCAGAGACATTGTCACTCACAGCAGTGTTGTGATTAGCCAATTGTCTTTGGTCGTGTTATGTATTGCCATCCTTCACACCGCAGTTGGTTCTTATCAGTGCGTCATGTCCATCCTTATTCACGGTTACCTGTTCTATGGGAATAAGGCTTTGAGAGAAATTCGGCCCATATTAATCTAGAACAGTACTTCCTAGACAGGTATCTCAAAATGATCTGTTATTAGAGTGAGGCTGGGTCAACATAATATTGGGGAAAAATGAATTAGTTTAAAAAAAAACAATGGCTATTTTTAAAGTCCAATGGTTTTTCTCCTTGGCAAGTCAGGTTTCTGTGCTTCTGGTTGTAGATACTTGTCAGATGCCGTTGATACTGAGGCTCTAGCTACCAGTGACAGAAAAGGATGCTTTCCCACCCAGAGTCAGACTTGTCAATGGATACCAGAAGCAGTCTGAAGGAAAGGTCTGACCACAAGAAGACCCAAAAGGAGCCAGTCCTTCAAATCACTAGATCAGTAGAAGAAAGGGAGGAAGCAGGATGGGCGCCTATGTGCCAATAAGGTAATTTCAGTTTCATCCGTAACACAACTATTGTTGTAACCTCTATAATTAGTGCAAGCAGTGTGGTATCCATTCCAGCAATGGGAATAATCCTTCTGGTTGAAAGAATGCTGGTCTTCAATTTGGCATGAAACTTGAAGCTAACATCCTCTAGACAAAATGTGTCATTCTAAAATTTCCTTCTCCAATCTGTCCCCTAAATATTTTTCCTCTATTGTCATCCAAACTTAGGCAGATTAGTTTTATCTCACGTAGAGGTACCTGAATACTAGACACAACTCCAATCAGCATTGAGACCACAACAGGTCAAAATGGATGATGGCAAGGTGAAAACTCTGCTATCACAGAAGATCAGTATCAAATTAATCATGACCAAACTGGCTAATTCAGTGTGATTTGGTAGCTATGTCAACCCAATCTAAGACTAAAACCCAAATCTCTTAATGTTAAGTTTGATATTCTTCAAACAATTTATTGTCGATTATTTCTTTTTGTTTTTTTTTAGTACAACAAATCTAGATGGCTCTGAAATATTTTAAAATCTTGTGGTTTTGTTAATACCCTTCTAGCTTTTTTTCATGCTCTCAAAATGAGAAAACTCAGTGAATCATACCCACCTTATAGAGAGTTTCATCCCAGATAGATGTTCGGAAACAAGAACATTCCAACGGGCGAGACAAACGCCTCAGATCTTCTTCTCGCTCTTTAAAAATCTGAATTAAAAAGTCCAACATACTGATCAGTATAGAAGAGCTCCCCTCTTTCATTGCAAAAATCTAAGATGTAACTATTTTAGCGTATTTTAATAAAGAGCTTTTGCTCCTTTACTTTGAGTATATACATTATTTCACATACCAGGATGGCAAAAATTATTTCAGGTCAGGTCTAACAAACAGTACCATAGCTAGAATTCTTCAGGCCTACACTGTTTATGCTGAATGCTCACTGAGAGCACTATGTTGATAAATAAAATTTATTATATGGAAGAGTCTTAATAAAATATATCTAACACTCCAAATCATCAAATCTGGGTCATGTTAAGATAGCTATATACATATCAAGAATTTATAAATAAAAATACTTTAACCTTTGTATATATCTTTCTCACATATATATGCATATATACATTCATATGTTAATTACATATGTACTGTATTTATTTAGCTATACAGATATAAACCCCCCACAAAAATATCTATCCATCCTGGATGTTTCTATGATATATACATAGATGATATATAATTCACATACACATGGAAAAATATCTATATAAATACATAGGCACAGGTATTTTTCGACGAGTGTGTGGATTAGTGGTGAGTTATGTGCATATACACTGTGATGGTTAATTTTATGCATCAATTTAGCTAGGCCATTACCCAGACATTTGGTCAAACATCAATCTGAATGTTGCTATGAAGGTATTTTTTAGATGAGATTAACATTTCAATCAGTAGACTCTAAGTAGTTTACTCTCCCCAAGGTGGGTGGGCCTCATCCAATCAGTTGAAGGCCTTAAGGGAGAAAAGACTGACATCCCTTGAAGAAGAAGGAATTCTGCCTCCAGGCGGCCATCTGACTTGAACTGCAACATTAACTCTTCCATAGGTCTCCATTCTGTAAGCCTGCCAAGCAGGTTTCAGACTTGCCAGCTTCCAGAATCAGTTGAGTCAATTCCTTAAAATCAATCAATCAATCTCTCTTCCTGTGTGTGTGTTTCATATATTCTACTGGTTCTGTTACTCTGAAGAATCCTCCTAATACATTTCAGTACTAAGAGTGGTTCTAGAGAAGAATCTTAAGGATGAGTTTTCTGAATTGGTTCTGTGGTTTCTGGGATTGGTTCTCTAATCTGATTAGACTTAAATGTGCTAATGACTCCATTTCCAGTCCTAAAGTGTACTGATGGTCCATGGTACAATGTGGCAATATAGATACACAAAATATTGTCATTGGATACTCCTAATCAAATATTTATAAGAGGCAAGGTTCTGGATGACCATGTATGTAATTTTGAACATTTTTGTCAAAATAACAAGTATAATGAGATTGGCTGGCCGATCCTAATTGTGCTGCACAATGTGGGAAAAGAAAAGGATGAGCTCAGAGATCTGAATTCCCAGTTCAAGCACTGTATAAATGACCTGAAAGTTTCCATGACTGTCCTGAAAGAAACCCTTACCTCCTATAGCCACAAAGCTGAGACTGATAAAAACCAAACTCAGAATGTCATACCATAAGTGGGTAAATTACAATGCAAACTGAATTTCCAATCTCACAGGGTCTCTGCTATTAAAGTGAGGACATTGACTGGGAAGAAATGAGAGTCTGAAAATTGGAATGGGGGTCATATGTGAAGATCCTGATGAAGCTGGGGACACTGAACCCCTAAATTCTAATGAGTCTTTTTTGCCAGTAGAAGTAGTCTCCCTATCTAAGGAGATTAACCTTCCATGGCCTGAAGAAACTGGAATAGACTCCCTTGAGGTAGTTACTTTATAAGACACTCCTGATTCACTCCTACTACCTGTCTTGTGTCTAGATGTATAACTAGGTCTACTAATGATCTCTGGATTACCTCACCAGATAAAGAACTACAAGAAGCTGAAATGTTTGCTGTGGGCAAAGGGAATCTGGAATTAAGAAGGTAGCTATAAATACCTGCTGTGATCATGTGATGAGTTATACAAACAAGGACTATAATTTTCATGAGTATTTTATTATTTTGTTATGATTGTCTATATGTGTATGTATATATGTGTATATATATATACACACACATATATATAAAATAAATGTTTTTGCTTCCTTGTCTTATCCCCTTATCATGAACATAAGATATATAGACTTTATACCATAACATTTAAGTATTATTAACTTTACATTGTAACATTTAAGTTATGGGATAGCAAGGAGGAGAGTAAACATTATAAGGATTTCACATCCTCTTCTGGGGAAAGGGTTAGTGCATTTTTGGTTTTACGTAGGATAGTTCTATCACATTATGTGAAAGCATGACCATGTTATTGCCTTTATTTGGAGATTAAATATGGTTTCAGGAGATGTGTGTGACTTGCCAAGTTGAGAAGGGGTATACTAAAATGGTCAGTTTTATGTGTTAACTTGGTTAGGCCATGGTACCAAGACATTTGGTCAAACAGCAGTCCAGATGTTTCTGTGAAGGTATGTTTCAGATGAGATTAACATTTAAATCAGGAGATGTTGGGTAAAGTAGATCACCCTCCATAATACGAGTGGGCATTATTGAATCAGCTGAAGGCCTTAAGAGAAAAAGATTGATCCCAAGGAAGATGGAATTCTGCCTCTAGACTGCCTTCTGCCTTGAGCTGTAACATCCACTATTTACTGGGTCTCCAGCCTGTCTGCCTGCCCTGAAGATTTCAGACTTGCTAACTTCCACAATCAGTCAAGCCAATTCCTTAAAATAAATATCTTTCTGCCTCTGTCTGTCTCTGTCTCTATAGAGACAGACATACACCTGATTCGTTCTGTTTCCCTGGAGAACCCTGACTAATAAACACACATACAGGTAAATAACTATCTTTGCTGAAATTGATATTTAGGGAAGTACATGAATGATTTTTACTTTAAACTTCCAAGTCTAAATCTTTAATGAAATAAAGAGCATACTTTTCTTAATTAAGCTTAAAATCCCTTGAAGAACATTAATATGTATCTTTGGAGATATTTATGTAAACATTTAGAAAACAATAAGATGATCACTAAAAATCATGAGTGATTAAAACATCCATAAGGAGCTCATTTACTAGAATGTTCTAAGTTTTTCTATTGCAATTTTGGCTAGGGAATAAAGTGATTTTTAAAGAAGACAAAAGGGAACAAAACAACAGGAGGGCCATGCGCCAAGCTCAGGCTGCGATCCTAGGCAGGGAACTTCCTGGCCTGCATCACAGCCAGGGAAGATCCACTGGCTTGAGGTCCTTCCTGCTGGCAGAGGCCCAGGAGAAAATGCGGAATAGGGGAGGGTGAAAAGGAGCAAGGCCTACTCCAGACAGCAGGTCTCAGACAACTGAGACCCCCCCCCCACATGCAGACTTTTTGGCTGAGTGGGGCTGTTTCAGCCCCGCCCTGGCAGCCTTGCCCCAGAAGCAGAGAATAGAACTTTGACTGCTCCTAACAAAATCTGTGATGCTTGAGGGCAGGCTCACCCAACCCAGCTCCCACTGAGGTGGAGAATAAGGACACACCTAGAAGTCCCAGGGTACCACATACCACCTAAGACACTAGAGTGCCTCTCCAGGGGAACAAGAGCTGGTTAAAGGACCCAAAAACAACCCTGAAGCATGCTCCTCTGAGCAATCGCCATCTACTAACAGGGAGGTCATTCTGCACACCCTTTAAACCCATCTACTGGCTCATGATACAGGGTGTGTTCCAATCTCACCCACAAAAGCCACCTACTGGTTCAGAAACTAAACAGGGCGTGTCATTATCCAAACAAAAATCTAGAGGTAAGAAGCAACAGCTGATCCAGATGGGAAAGAATCAGTGAAAGAACTCTGGAAGTATGAAGAATCAAACAGAAAGCACACCCAGATAGGGGAACATGAGCTCCCTAGCAATGGACATCCACCAAATTCAGAATACTAAAATGACAGAAGAATTTCGAACATGGATTGTAAGAAAACTCAATATGCAAGAAAAATGGATAACCAACACAAAGAAACCACAAAAATAATCCAGGACTTGGAAGAAAAATTCACTAAAGAAATTGAAATATTAAAGAAAAGTCAAACCAAACTTCTGGAAATGAAGAATTTATTCAGGGAATTACAAAACACAGTGGAAAGCCTCAAGAACAGGGTAGATCAAACAGAAGAAAATATCTCAAGGATTGAAGATAACACATTTCAATTAAATAAGTCAGTCACAGAGATAGAGCAGAGAAATAAGAGAAAAGAGCAAAACCTATAAGAAATGTAGGATTATGTGAAGAGGCCTAACCTAAGAATGATAGGCATCCCTGAGGGTGAAGAAGAATATACAGAAAGGTTGGATAAGCTATTTGGGCATATAATAGAGGTCTTGCTAAAAATCTACATATCCAGGTACAAGAAGCTCATAGGACCCCTGGGAGATTCATGACAAACAGGAACAAACCACGACACACAGACATCAGACTGATGAAAATAACCACCAAAGAGGCCCTCCTACGAGCTGAAAGGCAAAAGAAGCAGGTAACCTACGAAGGAAAACCCATCTGAATAACGTCAGACTTCTCAACTGAGACCTTACAGCAAGAAGAGACTGGAGCCCTATTCTCACTCTTCTCATACAGAATAATGCCCAGCCTAGAATCTTGTACCCTGCAAAACTAAGTTTTGTATACGAAGGAGAAATAAAGACCTTCTCAGACAAGCAAAGACTGAGGGAATTCATCAAGACAAGACCTGCCCTCCAGGAAGACTCAAAACAGTGTTACACATGGATCAGCACAATAAACACTCATGAATTTTAAATCATCCAAAAGCTAAAGGTCAAAGGCCGGATACCACAATGGCTCAATAGAGAAAACAAAGCAACACAGTTAAACTCAACAGGGTGAACAGAAATCTTCCCCGCTTCTCAATTCTCTCAATAAATGTGAATGGCTTGAACTGGCCACTAAAGAGACATAGGCTGGCCAAATGGATAAATATATACAAGCCAAGTATGTGCTGTCTTCAGGAAACACATCTAACCCACAAAGATGCATTCAGACTCAAAGTGAAAGGGCAGAAAACAATAATTGAAGCAAATGGAAACCAAAAGAAAGCTGGCATGGCAGTTCTGATCTCAGATAATTTAGTCTTCCAATCAACAAAAGTACCGACAAAGATGATCACTATATAATGAAGGGTACAATTCAACAAGAAGACATGATGATTCTAAATATTTACGCACCTAACTCATGTGCACCCGGATTCATAAAGCAAATCCTACTTGATCTAAACAAAATGGTAAACAGCAACACCATAATAGCCGGAGACTTCACCACCCCTCTGACAGAACAGGACCGATCCTCCAAACAGAAAATAAACAAAGAAATAATGGACTTAAACAGAACTCTAAAATAAATGGGCCTGGCTGACATTTACAGAACATTCTACCCAAAAACCACTGAATATATGTTTTTCTCATCAGCTAATGGGACATTCTCTAAGATTGACCATATCCTAGGACACAAAGCATGTCTCAAAAAATTTAAAAAAGTAGAAATTATACCATGCATCTTCTGAGACCACAGTGGAATAAAATTAGAAATCAACTCCAACAGAAACTCTACACAAAATCATGGAAACTAAACAATCTTCTGCTGAGTAATTATTGCATTAAGGAGGAAATCAAAAGATTCTTTGAACTAAATGATAAAGGAGAGACAAGTTATCAAAATCTATGGGACAGAGCTAAAGCAGTCATGAGAAGAAAATTTATATCCATAAATGCCTACAACTAAAAGACAGAAAGATCACAAATAAAGAATCTAATGAATCGTTTCAAAGAACTGGAAAAGGATGAGAAAACCAACCCCAAACCCAGCAGAAAAAAAAGAAATAACAAACATCAGAGTACAACTAAATGAATTTGATAACAAAAAAAACTATACAGCAGATTAATAAAACAAAAAGTTGGTTCTCTGAAAAAAATAAATGAAATTGACACGCCTCTGGCTAGACTAACAAGAAGCAGAAAAGAAAGAATTCTAATAAGCTCTATCCACAATGAAAAGGGAGAAAGTACAACTGATGCGATGGAAATACAAAATATCATCTATAAATACTATAAAAACCTCTATGCACAGAAACTGGAAAATGGGAAGGAAATGGACAAATTCTTAGAAACACACAGCCTCCCTAGGCTCAATCAGGAAGAAACAGAATTCCTGAACAGACCAATATCAAGTACCAAAATTGAAGCACCAATAAAAAATCTTCCAAAAAAAGAAAAGTACCAGCCCAGATGGTTTCACACCAGAATTTTATGAGCCCTACCAAGAATGGGTACTTATCCTTCAGAAATTATTCCATAACATCAAGAAGGAAGGAATCTTCCCCAACACATTTTACTAAGCCAACATCACCTTGTTACTAAAGCTAGGAAAAAGACTCAACAAAAAAAGAAAACTACAGGCCAATATCCCTTACAAATATTGATGTAAAAATTCTCAAAATCCTAGCAAACCAAATTCAGCTGCCCATCAAAAAAATAATCCATCACAACCAAGTGGGCTTCATCCCAGAGATGCAGGGATGGTTCGGCATATGCAAATCTATAAATGTAATTCACCACATAAATAGAAGTAAAAAAAAAAAAACAAACATATGATCTTCTCAATAGACATAGAAAAAGCATTTGACAGAACTCAGCACCCTTTTATGATAAGAATGTTTAACAAAATAGGCACAGATAGGACTTACCTCAAAACTGTAAAAGCCATATACGACAAACCCACAGTGAACATCATACTAAATGGGGAAAAACTGAAAGCATTCCCACTTAGAACTGCAACCATACAATGGTGCCCTCTATTACCACTTTTATTCAACGTAGTGCTGGAAGTCCTAGCCAGAGTAATCAGACAAGAGAGGGATATTAAAGGTATACAAATAGGGGCAGAAGAGGTCAAACTATCACTTTTTGCTGATGATATGATTTTGCATGTAGAACACCCCAAAGAGTCTGCCAAGAGACTACTGGAATTGATAAAAAAAAAAATTCAGCAAAGCCTCGAGTTACAAAATCAATGTACACAAATCAACAGCATTCATATAAGCCAACAACAGTCAAGCTGAGAACCAAAGACTGAATACCTTTCACAAAAGAACAAAGAAAATAAAATACCGAGGAATATATTTAATGAAGGATGTTAAAGGCCTCTACAGAGAGATCTACAAAACACTGATAAATAGCAAAGGATATAAACAGATCGAAAACCATACCATGATCATGGATCAGCAGAATCAACATGTTAAAATATCTATACTACCCAAAGTGATCTACAGATTCAATGCAATCCCTACTAAAACACTAACAATATTTTTCAAAGGTCTAGAAAAAATAATTCTGTGCTTCATACTGAACCAGAGAAGATCTCGTATAGTCAAAGCAACCTTATGCAAAAAGAACAACTTGGGAGGCATGAATTTACCAGACTTCAAGGTATACTTCAAGACTATAGTAACTAAAACAGCATGGTACTGGCACAAGAACAGAGACATACACCAATGGAACGGAACTGAGAACCCAGATATAAAACCATCCTCATAATGCCATCTGATCTTTGACACAGCAGACAAAAACATACACTGGGGAAAAGAATCCTTATTCAAAAAATGGTGCTGGGAAAATTGGAAAGCCACATGTAGAAGACTGAAACAGGATGCACACCTCTCACCACTCACAAAAATCAACCCATGACAGATAACAGACTTAAACCTAAGGCATAAAACTATAAGAATTCTAAAAGAAAATGCTGGAAACACTCTTATAGACATTGGCCTTGGCCAAAAAATTATCAACAAGACCCCAAAAGCAATCACAGCAACAACAAAAATAAATGGCACCTGATCAAATTAAAAAGCTTCTGCAGAACCAAGGAAATAATCATTAGAGCAAACAGACAACCTACAAAATGAGAGAAAATATTTGCATTCTATACATCTGATAAAGGGCCGATAATTAGAATCTATAAAGAACTCAGGAAAAGCAGCAAGAAAAAAATAAAACAACCCCATTAAAAAGTGGGCAAAGGACATGAACAGAAACTTTTCAAAAGAAGATAGACTAGTGGCCAATAAACATATAAAAAATGCTCAACATCTCTAATCATCAGTAAAATGCAAATCAAAACCACAATGAGATATCACTTAACTCCAGTGAGAATGGCTTTTATCAAAGAGTCCCAAAACAACAAATGTTTGCATGGGATGTGGAGAGATAGGAACACTCATACACTGCTGGTGGGACTGCAAACCAGTGCAACCTCTGTGGAAAACAATATGGAGATACCTTAAACAGATACAAGTAGACCTACCATTTGATCCAGCAATCCCATTATTGGGCATCTACCCAAAAGAACAAAAGACAGTCTATAATAAAGACATCTGTACTCAAATGTTTATAGCAGCACAATTCACAATTGCAAAGATGTGGAAACAACCCAAGTGCCCAACAATACATCAGTGGATTAACAAAATGTGGTATATATATACCATGCAGTAATACTCAGCCATAAAAAATGGTTAACTTAATATGTCTTATATTGACCTGGATGGAAGTGGAGACCATTCTTCTAAGTGAAGTATCATAAGAATGGAAAAATAAATACCACATGTACTCACCATTAAATTAGTACTAATTGAGCAACACTCATGGTGCACATATGGAAGTAACATTCATCGGGGATCAGGCAGCTGAGGGGGGGAGGTAGCGATGGGTAAATTCACACCTAATGGTCACAATGCACACCATCTAGGGAATGGGCATGCTTGTAGCTTTGACTCGGGCAGTGCAAAGGCAATTTATGTGACCAAAAGTTTGTACCCCCAAAATATTCTGAAATAAAAAAAATTTTTTTAAAAAGATATGACTTCAGGGAGGCAGGAAGATGGCGGAGTGGTGGTGACTGCTTGGATCTGCGCTCCGGTGAGGAAGCCGTGGATCTGGACCTGCCACAATGCTAGAGGACCGCTCCCACACAGGAACAGTTGTGTGAATCCACGGAGAATCAGCGTGGGACAAACAGAGCAAGTGATGTCTGAGGTGAACGAAAATTAAGATCGCGGAACTCTGCGGAACGCGCGGAACAGACAGTAGCCAGCAGAGCACCCAGGTGGGGCGGGGGCAGTCTTTTGGGAAAGCGGCTTGCTCTCCTCACTGACCTCCAACCCCAATTGCTTGGAGAACTCCCGCAAGCCAGAGCAGAATCACCGAGGGAGACGTGGGGCATTGCAGTCAGGAGGCTTTTTCGGGAGAATAGCTTGGAACCTGGGAAGTCTCGGCTGAGACAGCCCTTGGCGAGGAGGGACGGACCTGCACCAGGGGGGAGGGGCACGAAGGATCCTCGATCAGCTAATTGCGCTGTGCCTCTGTGCTACTTTTGTCGGTGGTTCTTCAGCCGGTGGCCCCCGGCGGCTTTGCCCGCCAACCCCCCTGCAGCGGCGGTCTCTGGTCTCTACCTGTGGGTGAGCCAGGCCCCCTCCCACCCCGGAGCGCTACGGGCGCCATCTTGAAAGCAAAGGCGGAACCGCTCGGGAGCCATAAGGTGCCCAGCGGCTCTCTCTGCCCGGCGCCCTCTGCTGGTCTCTGGGCCTGCGCCATCTCCGCCGGGGTCGCGCTCGGAGTGAAGGGGCGGAGCTGCGCTAAGGCACAAAAACACAATCATTGAGCCCGCTGAACTATATACTTCAGATTTGTGTATCCCTTCGTTTAGCGATGTGGTGTGGTGCTGTGTAGGTTTGTTTTTGTTCTTTTGTGTTTGTGTTTTTGGTGTTTTTGGGTTAGGTTTTTTTGTGTTATTTGTTTGTTTGGTTTTTGTTTTTTGTTTTTTTTGTTTTTTTGTTTTGTTTTGTTTTTTCTTTTCTCTTTTTTCTTTTTTTTCCTCTTCTCTTCTCCTTTTCTTTTCTCTTTCTTTTTCTTCTCCTTCTTTTCTTTCTTTTCTCTTCCTTTTTTTTCTTTCTTTCTTCTTTTTGCATTCTAACTGGGAAGCCACGGTAAGCTTCGGAACGGGCCAGGCCCCTGGCTCTGGTACATACCAGAACCTGAGTAGTCACCCCCAATGCTGGCGATCTGCGGGCGCGCAATCGCCATCTTGGGGCCCACAGCCAAGTCACTGCGGAGCAATAGGGTGCCAAGAGGCTCCCTGGACGGCCCCCTGCCCTGGTCCACAGACCTTATATAGGGACCCCGCCCATGTGTAAACATTGAATACTTCTCCAGAAGTGAGAGTGTGGAGCCTGGTCCCTGGGGACATTGGGCCAAGGCACACTTTTGCCCGTGGGAGCTGCAGCAACTGGGGCACTGAGCGAGCGAAGGCACCATCCACTCCCCATAGCTAGTATCTTTCCTGCAGACAGAGACAGAAACCACCCCTATAGAGGAAGAACCAAAGGGAAACAAACAAACAAAGAGAATTTTGGTCTACTACTAGTGTGGACCCTGCCTGCCTTCTGAAAGACCACAACACAGTGTCCTAACTCGCCAAAGCGGTCTTGGATCACTCCAATCCTCTAGGATTGGACCCATCAGAAGCAGTCCCCCAACTGAAATAGAAAAATCTCTAAACAATTCACAATAGTCTTCCCCTCTTGCCAAAGGAAGCAATATACCTAGACTGCTTCACAGCCTAAGAATAGAGCACAAAGAGTGCTGTTAACCAGACTAAATCTATAAGAAAAGATCCAACGATTAATCTAGATGGGAAGGGCCCAGTGAAAAAACACAGGAAGCACAAAGAATCAAACAGAAAGCTCACCCCCAAAGAGAAATACCAGCTCTCAACCATTTGACACAAACCAGACTCAAAACACCAACATGTCACAGGAAGAATTCCAATTATGGATCATAAACAAGCTGAATAATATACAAGAATCAATGGATAAACAACACAAGGAAAACACAAAAATAATACAGGATTTGGAGGAAAAATTCACTAAAGAAATTGAAATATTGAAGAAAAACCAAACTGAACTCCTAGAAATGAAGAATTCACTCAGAGAGCTACAAAACACTGTAAGTCTCAAGAGCAGGGTAGATCAAACAGAGGAAAGAATCTCAGAAATTGAAGATAACTCCTTCCAACTAAATAAGTCAGTCACAGAGATAGATCAAAAAAGTAAGAGAAATGATCTGAGTCTTCAAGAAATGTGGGATTATGTGAAGAAACCTAACTTGAGAGTTACTGGCATTCCTGAGGGTGAAGAAGATAATAAGCAAGGGTTGGACAAGCTATTTGAAGACATAATCGAGGAAAATTTTCCAGGCCTTGCCAATATACTAGACATACAGATTCAAGAATCTCAAAGGACCCCTGGGAGATTCATAGCAAATAGGAAAACACCACGCCACGTAGTCATCAGGCTGACTAAAATATCCACTAAAGAGTCACTTCTCCGAGCTGTAAGGAGAAAGAAACAAGTAACTTACAAAGGAAAACCCATCAGAATTACGCCAGATTTCTCAGCTGAAACCTTACAAGCAAGAAGAGGTTGGGGCCCCATTTTCACGCTTCTGAAACAGAATAATGCCCAGCCTAGAATCTTGTACCCAGCTAAGCTAAGTTTTCTACACGAAGGCGAAATTAAGACATTCTCAGATAAACAAAGGTTAAGGGAATTCACCAAGACAAGACCAGCCCTCCAAGAAGTACTCAAAAGAGAGTTACACACGGATCAGCACAAGAAAGATCCATGAATGTAAAACTACTCAAGAGCTAAAGATGAAATTCCAGATACCACAATGGCTCAGGAGAGAAAACATCGCAATGAAGTTCTACCCAACAAGCTGAACAAAAAACCGTCTCACTTATCAGCTTTCTCAATAAATGTGAATGGCTTGAGTTCCCCGCTCAAGAGACATAGACTGGCCCAATGGATAAAAAAACACAATCCAAGTATCTGCTGTCTTTAAGAAACTCACCTAACAAGCAAAGATGCATTTAGACTGAAAATAAAAGGATGGAAATCGGTATTTCAAGCAAACGGTAACCAAAAGAAAGCTGGTGTGGCAATCTTAATTTCCAATAACTTAGCTTTCAAACCAATAAAAATAATAAAAGACAAAGATGGCTACTACATACTTGTCAAGGGCGCAATTCAACAAGAAGCCATGACTATACTCAATATATATGCACCCAACCTAGGTGCACCTAGATTCATAAAGCAAACCCTACTAGATCTGAACCAAATGATAGACAACAATACTGTAACAGCTGGAGACTTTAACACCCCACTGACAGTACAGGACAGATCCTCTAAACAGAAAATAAACAAAGACATAATGGACCTAAATAGAATGCTAGAACAAATGGGCATGGCTGACATCTATAGGACATTCCACCCAAAGTCCACAGAATATACATTCTTCTCATCAGCTCACGGGACATTCTCTAAGATTGACCATGTCCTAGGACATAAAGCATGTCTTAAAAAATTCAAAAAAATAGAAATTATACCATGCATCTTCTAAGATCACAGCGGAATAAAAGTAACAATGATCACAAACAGAAACCCTCACTCTTACTCAAAGTCATGGAAGCTAAATAACTTTCTCCTGAATAATTATTCTATAAAGGAAGAAATCAAGATGGAAATCAAAAGTTTCTTTGAATTAAATGACAATGGAGATACAACTTATCAAAATCTATGGGACGCAGCTAAAGCAGTCCTGAGAGGGAAATTCATATCCATAAATGCCTATATCCAAAAGACAGAAAACCTGCAAATAGACAACCTAATGAATAGACTCAAAGAGCTGGAGAAAGAAGAACAGAACGACCCCAAACCCAGCAGAAGGCGAGAAATTACTAAGATCAAATCAGAATTAAATGAAAAGGACAACAAAGAAACTATAAGGGAAATTAATAAAACAAAAAGTTGGTTCCTTGAAAAGATAAACAAAATAGACACACCTCTGGCTAGACTAACCAAGAGCACAAAAGTAAAATCTCTAATAACCTCCATTAGGAACATGAAAGGAGAAATCACAACCGATGCTACAGAGATACAAGATATCATCTATGAATTCTACAAAAATCTTTATGCACACAAACTGGAGAACGCGGAGGAAATGGAGAAATTTTTAGAAACACATAGTCTTCCCAGGCTCAACCAGGAAGAAATAGAGTACCTGAACAGACCAATATCAAGAACCGAAATTGAAACAGCAATAAAAAACCTTCCCAAAAAGAAAAGCCCTGGTCCAGATGGGTTCACACCTGAATTTTACCATACATGCAAAGAAGAACTGGTGCCCATCCTACATAAACTATTCTCCAATATTGAGAAGGATGGAGGCCGGGCGCGGTGGCTCACGCCTGTAATCCTAGCACTCTGGGAGGCCGAGGCGGGTGGATCGCTCAAGGTCAGGAGTTCGAGACCAGCCTGAGCAATGAGCGAGACCTCGTCTCTACTAAAAATAGAAAGAAATTATCTGGCCAACTAAAATATATATAGAAAAAAAAAAAAAAATTAGCCGGGCATGGTGGCGCATGCCTGTAGTCCCAGCTACTCGGGAGGCTGAGGCAGTAGGATCGCTTAAGCCCAGGCGTTTGAGGTTGCTGTGAGCTAGGCTGACGCCACGGCACTCACTCTAGCCTGGGCAACAAAGCGACACTCTGTCTCAAAAAAAAAAAAAAAAAAAAAAAAAAAGAGAGAAGGATGGAATTCTCCCCAACACGTTCTACCAAGCCAATATAACATTGATACCAAAACCAGGAAAGGACGCAACAAAAATAGAGAACTACAGACCAATTTCTCTCATGAATATAGATGCAAAAATTTTCAATAAAATACCAGTAAATCGAATCCAAGTACTTATCAAAAAAATAATCCACCACGACCAAGTGGGCTTCATCCCAGAGATGCAGGGGTGGTTCAACATACGTAAATCTATAAATGTAATTCACCACATAAACAGAAGCAAAACCAAAAACCATATGATACTCTCATTAGATGCAGAAAAAGCATTTGACAAAATTCAACACTCTTTTATGATAAAAATGCTTAACAAAATAGGCATAGATGGAACCTACCTAAAAATGATACGAGCCATATATGACAAACCCACAGCCAACATCATTCTGAATGGGGAAAAATTGAAAGCACTCCCACTTAGAACTGGAACCAGACAGGGCTGCCCACTGTCCCCATTACTTTTCAACATAGTATTGGAAGTCCTTGCGAGAGCTATCAGGCAAGAGAGCAAAATCAAGGGAGTCCAAATAGGGAAGGAAGAGATCAAACTCTCACTTTTTGCTGATGATATGATACTATATCTGGAAACCCCACAGGATTCAACCATGAGACTCCTGGAATTGATTAACGAATATAGCAAAGTCTCTGGCTACAAAATTAATATACACAAATCAGAGGCATTTATATATGCCAATAACAGTCAATCAGAAAACCAAATTAAAGACTCAATACCCTTCAAAATAGCAACACAGAAAATAAAATATCTAGGTATATACCTAACTAAAGAGGTAAAGGACCTCTATAAGGAAAACTATGAAACACTGAGAAAAGAAATAGCAGAACTTGCAAATAGATGGAAAAATATACCATGCTCGTGGATCGGAAGAATCAACATTGTTAAAATGTCTATACTACCCAAAGTGATCTACAGATTCAATGCAATCCCTATTAAATTAGCAACATCATTCTTCACAGATGTAGGGAAAATAATTATACACTTTGTATGGAACCAGAGAAGACCCCGTATAGCAAAAGCAATTTTAAGCAACAAAAACAAAATGGGAGGTATTAATTTGCCAGACCTCAAACTATACTACAAGGCCGTGGTTCTTAAAACAGCCTGGTACTGGCACAAGTACAGGGACACAGACCAGTGGAACACAACAGAAAATCCAAATATAGAACCATCCTCATATAGTCACCTAATTTTTGACAAAGCAGGAAAGAATATACTCTGGGGACAAGAATCCCTATTCAATAAATGGTGCTGGGAGAATTGGTTAGCCACTTGCAGAAGACTGAAACAGGACCCACAGCTTTCACCTCTCACAAAAATCAAATCACGGTGGATAACAGACTTAAACCTTAGGCGTGATACAATCAGAATTCTAGAAGAAAATGTAGGAAAGACTCTTACAGACATTGGCCTAGGTAAAGATTTTATGAAGAAGACCCCCAAGGCAATCACAGCAGCAACAAAAATTAATGAATGGGACATGATTAAATTAAAAAGCTTCTGCACAGCCAAAGAAACAGTCCAGAGAATAAACAGACCACCTACAGAATGGGAAAAAATTTTTGCATACTACACATCAGATAAAGGACTGATAACAAGAATCTATTTAGAACTCAGGAAAATCAGCAAGAAAAAATCAAACAACCCTATCAAAAAGTGGGCAAATGACATGAATAGAAACTTCTCAAAAGAAGATATAAGAATGGCTAACAAACATATGAAAAAATGCTCAACATCCCTAATCATCAGAGAAATGCAAATCAAAACCACAATGAGATATCACTTAACCCCAGTGAGAATGGCCTTTATCAAAAAAAACCCAAAACAACACAGGTTGGCGTGGATGTGGAGAGACAGGAACACTAATACACTGCTGGTGGGACTGCAAACTAGTGCAACCCCTGTGGAAAGCATTATGGAGGTATCTTAAACAGATTCAAGTAGACCTGCCATTGGATCCAGCAATCCCATTATTGGGCATATACCCAAAGGAAAAAAGGTCATTCTGTAACAAAGACACGTACCCGAATGTTTACAGCAGCACAATTCACAATAGCAAAGATGTGGAAACACCCCAAATGCCCATCAATACATGATTGGATTAGTAAGCTGTGGTATATGTATACCATGGAATATTACTCAGCTATAAGGAATAATGAAGATACGACATCTCTATGGTTCTCCTGGAGAGAGTTGGAACCCATTACATTAAGTGAAGTATCCCAAGAATGGAAAAACAAGCATCACATGTACTTACCAGAAAATTGGTTTCCCTGAACATCACCTAAATTCACATCTAGGAACGACACCAATCGGATATCAGACTGAGGTGGGGGGTGGGGGAGGGGATGGGTGTATGTCTACCAATGAGTGCATTGCGCACCCTTTGGGGAATCGTAAAGCTTGAAGGTGCTGACTCGGGAAGGGGGGGTGGGGAAGGGAGGGATATATACCTACATGATCAGTGCAACGCGCACTATCTGGGGAACAGACACGCCTGGAGCTCTGACTTGGGGAGAAAGGTGGTACATGGGCAACATATGTAACCTGCAATTCTGTATCCCCCATAACAATAAGATGAAAAAAAAAACAAAACAAATAACCTAATGTAATTCATAAAAAAAAAAAAAGATATGACTTCAGGGATAACCCCCCAAAAAACATTAAAAAAAATAAACTTGTGTCTTAATTCCCATTCCAGAAAAGAAAATATACCATAGTGATACAATTATGAGGCACCTGGCACAGTACCTAACACAGTGTGATTGGCACTTGAACTGGTGCAGACCAGTTTCCTAAGTCAATCTAGTGATAAAAGCAACCTTATTTCATCTCACTCCTGGTGGGTCTTCTAGCCTTGACAGTATTTCCTTGCTCTAAAGAACAGTGAAACAGGGACAGTAAACTTATTTTAAAAATAAACAATGGCTTCTTAGTGTTATCACATGGTCAGATTCCTTACCAAATTTTGAAAATTATTTGCTAAATGAATATTGTCTTTCCCTTACCATGGACAAAAAGAATTTTGTTTAAGACTGTTGTTTTGTTGTTGTTGTTGAGACAGGGTCTTGCTCTGTTGTTGGAGCTAGAGTGTAGTGGCGTCGTCATAGTTCACTGCAACCTCAAACTCCTGGAATCAAGCAATCCTCCTGCCTCTGCCTCCCAAGTAGCTGGGACTATAAGCACACACCACCACACCTGGCTAATAAGAGTGTTTTTTAAAGCAAATGACAGAACTGTATTTTGAAAGCTTATGCTGAGACTTTTTTCCCAAAAAACAAAATGGTATGAATTTACCTATACCTCTACAAAAGACGTTTGCAAAGCATATCAACCATTTGATGCAGCACATTTTCTGTTTCTTACCAGGTCCCGTTGATCCTCCTGTACCAGATCCATTTTGTGTACCAAGCAAAAGATTTTGGCATCTGGAGAGTTCTGCAGAATGGCCTCCAGGCACGACTGGTAATAATGCATGTCCTTTTCCAGTTCACGGCTCTCCACATCAAAGACATAAATCAGAACTTCCACATTTCGGAAGATGTTGTCTCGTTGGCTGGTGAAATAATTTTCCATGAAGGTGTCTTGCCTGGTAGGAAAAAAATCTAGATAGTAAGCAAGTCCTCAGTTCAGTCACCCCTGCTTATGATCTGTTTTCGTTGGCTTACTCAATGGAAAAGATAATCTTAAGGCTTAAATTTAAAGGGCAAATAATAGCAAATAGGTCTGGTCTTACCTTCTTACCTTCTGAACCACAACTTGCACCACCCTATACCCCCTCCTTATGTTCTAAACACACCGACCTTCTCTCAATTCCTCAAGTGGCCACGGCTTATCCTCCATGGGACCCTTACACATGCTATTTATTCTGGTTCAGATGCTACCCCCTACCTCTTCATCTAATTAACACCTGCTTGTCCTCTTTTAGATTTCAGTTCAATCCATACTTCATCACGGAAACCATCCATGAACTCCCTGACTTGGGTCAATCCACTAACTGTAGGCTCTTATACCAATACATTCCTCTTATTTCCAATATTTACCACAAGTGTGGTATTATACTTATTTGTGTGAGTTTTTAATTAATAGCATTCATTTCCCTGACAAGTTCCATGAAGGCAAGGACCATGTCTGTTATTATTCCCCATTGTTTTCCAGGTCCTAACAGTGGAGAGTGCTCAATGAACATTTGCTGAATGAATAACTCAATATTCAAATATTCTAAACTCTACGAAAATGACTCAAGTGATAACATTTTTAGGAGAATGTTGCTCTTTGCTCCTTAGACTATATGCCACTTCCAAAGAAGTTATCAATTACCAGCTGGATAGCAGAAAACAGTAGCGTTGAACAGTGGAGGAAAAAATCATGAACCTATGTTCTAGTCTTGTACTTTGATATTAATTAGCTGTGTGACCTTGGGAGAATTATAATCTCCTTGGACCTCATCTGTCTTATCTGCAAAAATGAAGATCATATCTTAGTGCCTAAAAGCAAGGGACTTGGGACTAAACTCTTAGAAAATTGGAAGCAATGATAATGAGGAAGGATTTTTATGGAGAAAGCTGTTACGGTGTTAAGTGATCCATCTACCAGCAGAAATGGAGTCATTTTATTATAGAGTATTTGGCTATTGCATTATTCTTTCAACAAATATTCATTGAGCACCTACTCTATGCTAGAAGCTGGGAAACACTGAGCTAACAATAATACCTATTTATTTTGTGAGGTACTTTGCTATGTGTTTTTATATATATTATCTTAGTCATCAGAACAACCCTATGAGCTAGTACCATTGCTATCCCTATTGTATAGGTGAAGAAACTGTGCTCAAAGAGTTTTAAATGATCTACCCAAGACGACAGAGCTAACAGAAATACAAATCCCAATTTAACTCCAGAGCTGACACTCCTAACCACTGTGTACTACAGCAGTTCAACACAGAGATGCAAATGGCCGCAGGGTAGGAAGTAACATCAGCACAAAAACACAGTGTGTGTGCATTTGTGGTGGGATATTTGGTGGATACCTTGGTCATAAGAGGAAGAGCTGTCTCCTACTCTTCCAAAAGTAGGTAACTCAGTTAGAGAATATGTGCTCTGAGTCTAATCTACAGTGCTCAGACTACCTGGAGATGACTAACGAAACAACTAAGAACAAAGCAGTAAGGTGTGACAGCTAAGAGGTTGGCACTGGTATCAGGCCACCTGAAAAACAAACCTAATGTATTCCCCTGCAAAAGAAGGAATAATTTATACCACACTACAGATACCCAGATGGAACTTGTGTTAATGCTACTTAAACATGTCACACAGAGGGCACTTTCACAATCACATAAGTCAGAGATCTTTATTTAATCAAGTGTCAATTTTGACATAATTTCTATCCAATGTATCTATTACAAATAATAGTTACTCTAGGTGTATTCACCATGCAGATTATACTAGATGCCATGATTACTGCCATCAGCTTCACAAACAAATAAGCAGATGGTACTTACCCACCACAGTCCCACAGGTTCAATACCAGGTTTCCCAGAAATCGAACATGAGAATGTTCTACATCAACTGGAAGACAAATATGACAAATCTAATAACTGTAGCATGGGAAGTGAAATTCAAAATAACCAAAGCACTAATCCATGAAATTTAGAAGGACCAAAGTGGAGTGAAATGCTCAAAGCCACAAGAAGGTGATTTTCAGCTTAGTAGTGTGGTTTAGTGGCAAGCTAGGCACCTAAACTACCCTGAGCTATAGAACTGGCTCTCATGTAAGTAATTTTACTTTTTAGTAGTTTAGTACTTAGAGCGGAAATAACCTCCAATTATAATACTAATGTTAAAAATTTCAACATGTAAGACAGAGACATACACCATTTAATACATCTTCCCTGTTCCACCTGCCCCCACCAACTTCCCCCACACAAAAAAAATTTAAAAAAACAAAAATAACAAAAGCCAAACACAAAACAAACACAAAACATAACCAAACTAACTGTTGTTACTGATTTCTCTTTCAGTTAAAGACCCTACTTTTTCCCATTTTGATTCCTCTGTTGACATTTAATTCATTGCCAGCTCTTTGCAATCTCTCTTAATCCCATTCCTTATTTTACAACCCACCACTAACATTAAGGAAGGCCCTTATCATCTCATGACTACACTACTACAAAAGCTCCATATCTGACTTCCCCCCAAGAGAGCCTTACCCACTTTTACTTCATCCTATAGGCTACTGCCAGGCTCATCTTCTTAACACTACTTTGAACATGTCACTCCCCATTCAAAACACTTTCAATGGTTCCTCCATTCCTATATGGGGGCATTTAAGGTCCTTCACAATTTGGCTTCCAATCTACCTATCTATTCCCCCATGATTCACATTAATAAAGCCTTTCATTCCAGCCCAATTTGGTTTATCCACAGTCCTCCCAAACCCCACTACCTCCCCAACCCCCAAGATACCTTACATCAGGGGTCGCAAACTTGCTAAAAGGGGCTAGGCCAGTAAATGTACATGAGCAAAGTTGGTTACATACCATAAGGCAGACATCCCCCCAACAAGACAATGGAGTGAATGGCAGTTACTCAGCTACTACTCATTTGGCATGCAGGAGTATGGGTTCCAGGTTACCAGATCTTTAAACTTTTCAATAGTAGTGGGAAATTCAGATTTTTTATGAAAATTTTACATGTTGATAATTAATTCCAATTTTTCTAAAACATTGCACGGGCCAAACAAAACACATCTACAGGCCTTATCCAGCATACCGGCTGCCTGTTTGCGACCTCTGCCTTATGCTTTCCTCCCCCTTATACTTCACCTACTCTGTTCATCTGCCTGGGAAGCCCTCCCCATCTTTATTTCAAAGTTATATGCATCTTTTAAGACCCAACCTAAATCCCATCTCTTCTAAAAGCCCTATCTGGCTACCCCCACTTACCGTCATCTCTCCCTCTGAATTCATTCAAACATTTATTAAGCATCTACTCCCTGCCAGGCACTAAAAATCCAAGGAAGAATAATGAAAATTTTTATCCTGAAAATTTCTCAAAGTCTAGCAATTATCATCCATACAATTTATGTGATAGTCAATTGATCACACAATGGTGTTTCTTCTATGACTATCTCAAAGCTGTTGCTTAAATTGACTGCTATCTAACTTTTGTGCAATTTTATCTTATAAACTGTATCATAAGCAGCAAAGCATTATAAAAAAAGCATGGGCTTTGGAGTCAAACAAATCTGAGTTTGAATACCAGCTCTATCTCTGTGTGACCTTGGGTAAGTCACTTAAGCTGAGTATTAGTTTTTTCTTCTATGAAAAGAAAATGGGGGTGCATAGTATTGACCTCACAGGATTACTGTGAGGATTCAATTAGTTATCATATATAAAGTGCCTGGCACGTAGTAGGTGCTCAAACTACTTCCCTTCTCCCCTTTACTTCCCCCTCCTTGGAAAAGGAATCATATCTTACATGTCTTTGTATTTCCAACAGAGTCTACGAGAGAGTAGGTGCTCAAACTGCTATTAATTTGAAGACTATGTATACGGTCTAGTACTAAAAAAAAATGGAAAGAAGTGCTACTGAGAAAGGGAAAGACAATAATAAAAGAAGTGATAGGATTCAGTGACTGTTTAGATATGGAGCATATGGGATAGAAATCTGGTTTCTACTCCCATATCATAGAAATTGTTATGAAGTGACCAGTGGCCCCATTACCAAATCCAGTGGACTTTTTAGTCCTCGTCTTACTTTCTGCAGCATGACACTGTTGACTACTCTCTTCTTCTCAAAAAATTCTCTTCTCTTGGTCTCTGATATCACACCTATGACATCTCTGGCAGATCCTTCCGCACAGGCTCCCATTCTTCTTTCTGTCCCTTAAATGTTGGAGTTCTTCAGGACTTCATCCTTGGCCACCTTCCCCAAGGCAAGCTAAGCTATTCACATTATTTTATTTACCATTTGGATACTGACAACTCGTAAATACGTATCTCTAGGACAAATTTCTCTCCTACCTTTCTGACTCATATGTTATACACCCGCATTTGAATAAACCACAACTACCCCAAACTCAGTGTACCCAAATATAACTCATCATCTCCCCTCTCTTCCCACAAAAATCTATAGCTGTTGCAGTCTTCTCCATCTCAGTGAATTTAAGTAAGTCAAAACCTTACTTTCATCCTTCAGTCGACTTTTTCCCTCACCATTCTCCCCAAATCTACCAGCAAGTCCTATTGATTCTACCTCTTAAAAATATCCCAAATCCATTTACTTCTCACCATATCTACTACCATCACCCTAACCATAATGAAGCCCCTGTCATCTCTTACCTGGTCTAACAAAATAGTTTCCTAACTGGTCAACCTGTTTCTACCCTTGCCTCTCTCTAATCCATCTATCCTCTATATTGTGATATAGCGATCTCTCCAAAATGCAGATTTTTATTCCATTCTTCATGAGAAAAAAAAAAAAACCTCTGTACTTGTACGATTATATACACCCAGAAAAGAAAGGGCCAGAAGGATAACCTCAAAACTACTAATAGTGGCTGAGAGGTAGGCCTGAGAGTGAGGGAAGGAATAGACTTTCTACATATCTGCAATGTTTGAATTTTTCATAAGTATTATTTTTATAATTAAAATTGAAAATTAGAATAAAATATAAGTCTGATCATGTTAATTTTCTGTTTAAAACTCTCTCTTCCCTCAGGTCAAACTACTTCACTTGGCTTATAAGACACTTTATGATCTAAGCCCCCACTTCCTAATTCCCTCTTTAGTCTCTCATATCCCCTATATGGCCCTCTGGCTCTCCTAGTCTAACTGCCCTATTGTCATAAGAGTAACTACAAAGAACTAACAACAGATCTTTGAGGAATCACATACACTTATGGGGCAGAAAGAAGAAAATACTATATAAAGTTTTTTTTTAAAAAAAGGGAGGAAGGGATGGTTAAAGATAAAGGAAGAAAACCAGGGTAATAAAGCATTAAATAAAAGCCAAGGGAACAGAGAATTTTGAGAAGGTAGGAAACCTTGGAGCCGTCAACAGTGTTTCAGCCTAAAATACTTCATAATATTTTTATCGACAAGTTTACTATTCCAACAAATACATTTTAACAGCCCCCTAATAAATTAATAACACCACCATCCTGTATTTTTACTTCAAATTTCAAAACACAGTAGGCTCTAAGTTTAACAAAATAAAACTGGACTGTTTTCAGCAATGCCAAACTACAAAAACACTAAAACATTAAAGTCAATGTAATATTTTAAAAGTACTATTTTACTACTTTTAAAGAAAATCAACAACTACATAAAAAGGAATATCAAGTAAAAAGCAATGTACTATATGTATTTTAAACTAGTCTACAAGTTAGCAATAGAACCCAGACCTTTCTTCAGCAATGACAAACTAGCTGATAATGATACGCTAAAGCCTTAAGGCCAACATGTTTTTAAATATACTTTTACTACCTTTAAGGAGATATAGTAATTACTAACAAAGTATTATCAATAAAAGTCCCATTCAAGATATTCTTAAGGGCAAGAGCCCTGTCTCATTCACAGTATCTGGCACACAGGAAGCTTCAGAAAAGTACTTGCTGAATAAATGGTCTGCTTTAATATATAGGGTTCATATCATTTGCAACTTTCTGTTCATAATGATACTGCTAAATTATGTCAAAACTATTTTAAGCACTTTGAATAGTTCTAAAATGTTGGTTGCTAGACTATTCTCTGGATTCGGGGTAATAAATCAACTCTGCTGATCAGCTAAAACCAGAAACATCAATTGGACTAGAAAAAGGTACTTCAACGAAGTGTGCAGAATTCAAAACACAAAGACAAAGAAATCTGCCAGGAATTGTTAGGTTAGGTTAAGCTAGATAGGCTGTGGTATAATGAATAGAGCAAAAGCATAGATTGACATTCCAGCTTTAATGCTTACTAGCTGAATGAGACTGACTTCTAAGTCACAGTTTCTTCATCTATTAAAATGAAGTTAACATGAGGACTAAAGTAGATAAAACAGCATGCAAAATCCTCTCGAATAACAGTTGTTCAATAAACATTAGCTTCCTCTAATCAACTAAAACTATGCTGATATTAGGCTCAGATATTTACCCTGGAAGAAAAGAAAAATTTTAAAATCTATCAAATCAAGACAGAGAGAAGTCTGGAAAGGCCAGAGCCACAGATGTCAACTCTAAAGGTATGACAGACCATAGGACTTCATCCTGACCAAAATTTTTGACCAGTGACTTAAAAGAAAACTAGAAGAGATACTTATCAAAGGTACAAACTGCATGGAACTAGGAAAGATACTAATACATCAGACGAAAGAATAACTAACTAAAATGAAAATAGAATCCAGTCCCTTTTCCATGGATATGGAAACTGAGACCCAGATAAATAGTGACTTGTCCTGGATTTCATAGTTAACAAAGACAGGGTACAGGAACATATCATGGACCCAAACAAACAAAATTGTATAATTTAATTTAAAAAGCATTTATTCTTAGGTTCAAAATACAATTGCACAAGAACCAGAAGGATATGTGTTTTAATAACAACATATGTGAAAAGGAACTGGGGCTTTTTAGTATGACACAGTATAATAAAGGTAACTCCAAAAAAGGAGGGTAGCAATTAGACTACACTAACAGCAATACAACGTCCAGAATAAGAGATGTGAGAGGCCCACTCTGCCCTGATCAAACCATGCCTGCATTCAAATCTCAGCACTTTAAAAAAAAAATATAGAAAAGTTCAAACAAGTAATTTAAAATGCTTCAAAATTATGTGAAATGAGGAATAAATGAAAGAACTAGAGATGTTTAACTTAAGGATTTGGGAAGCATGGGATGGCTAGGATAAATCAAGACATTGACTGTCCTCAAATATTTCTAGAAGTTTAAAAGAATAGAAAGACAACTAGTTAACAGGAAAAAAGAGAATTAGAGTTGGGGCTATACCTAAGAAATAGTTTTCTAATCATCAAAGCTGCCCCAAGTATGAGAGTCTATAGTTCACTCCAAGCATCATGAGAACAGAAATGAGGTTTCCTTCTCCTTTGTATCCTAGGATCTGGAACATAATGTGTTTTAAAAATGTTCTTGAAACTATTACTTATAGAGTAGTGGGTGACTTGTCCCTAAAAGCATTCAAGATGCTAGAAACCCAGAATAGGAATCACTGAAGGCCAGGTAGGGTAATGCTTTCCTCACCTAGAAACCAAGGACCAAGGTAGAATCCAGAAGTGCTCAGATGCTGCAGAAAGAAATGGCATTACAGCCCAGAGACAGAAGGGCTCTGCCAGGATTCTAGACTTACTGTCTTGGCAGCCAAGCTAGTCTATACTAACATTCAAACCATAAAGGGCAATAACACATTTCCCAAATCAGAGCTGAAACTCTAACAAGAACATCTACATATATCCAGGAAGAGAAGTAGCAGAATACAGATCAACCTCCCCCCTTCCCATCCCTGCAGTTTATCTTTTAATGAAGACAAGGACTAACTACTACTTTAAAAAACATATGAGATTTTGTTATGTTTGTTAACATTTATGAATTTCCCTTTGTATAATAGCAGTTAAAAACACTCTCTCCCCAAAACACACAAGTAAAAGGGTCCCTATGCTTGTTTAAGAAGTAGCAGGATAAACAAGTTGGTCAAGGGCATTCCATTTCATAAGCAACCAAGAAAGGAAAGAACTTCCTTAAGAGAGCAAGCAGTAGTAACTGGAATTAGGCCACACCTCTCTGAGGAGGCATGCAAAAAGGGGAAACATGCTCCATAACAAATCCCTCAACCTCTGCATCCCCAAGCTACCGCAACAAAGTGTGTTATGCAGATTATTAATAGTTAAGATCACCTGACTTTACAATAAGATAGAACATCTTACTTGTTGCACCAAGGCGACGAGTGTCTCTCGCAATATAATTTGCAAAGATAATAGACCTCATGCTGGTCTTACCAGACCCACTTTTACCCATCAACAGCACCTAAAGACAAAGTGGGGAAAAAGAAGGGAAAAAAGTTGACAATCTAGAGCAAATCCAGTCTAAAGAGATCTATTTTTCTCCTGCATTTGATGTTTTACTGAAGTGACAGTACTAAAAACCAGGTGTGGATACTGTTCCCCAACCAACGGTGAATGCAGAGATCCTTAGAATTCCAGGGGCCAGGCACTTACCTGTCACAGGTCACATGTCCTCTTGGTGATAGAACTGCAGTGAATTTATGTTACTAATATGCATTATTAATATATTCAGAACCAGGTTAGAAAAGTACCATCTTGAGAGGAAACTGAACCCTTTTCTCTCATAATCCAATAAAGTTTTGTGCACTGAACTATCTACCAGGGGATTTCAGTTTAACTTAAAGTTCCTCCTTCTGTTCAAGGTCAATCTTTCCACCTCTGCCCTTGATCTCATCCCCTTCACATCCCTTTCACCTCCATGATCGTGTTCCATTATCTACTCTGTCTCTTCTTTTTCTTTGCCAAAGCTTATCATGGCCTACAAGATCAAGTCCTTAAATTACATATAAGGCCCTCCTTGATCTAGCCAATCAACTTCTCTGCCCTCATCTCCTGCCCCTCCTGGCCTGGAACTTTTAGCGTCCAGCCACACATAACTGAACTGCTAGTAGTCCCTTTGATTGCTCCCAGCCCTCTGGGAGGTACTGCCTCTATGCCTTTGTTTCATGTTGTACTCCCTGCCAGTAATTTCCCAATCTCTTTTCTTCTTTCAGCTAAGTTTCACTCATCCTTCAAGACTTTGTTCAGTAATCAATCATCTTCTCAAGAAGCTTCTCTGACCCCAATGCACTAGACTGACTTAAGTGTCTTAGCTCTGTCCTCCCACGGCACTATTATATCATTGCAAAGACCATAATGCATTGCAGCTATTAATTTTTGGGGGGTCTATCTCTTATAAGATTCTGAGCTCCTGAAGGGGAGATTCTCCTTTGTATCTCCAGTGCCTAACATATAACAGATGCTCAAAATATGTTCATTAAAAGAATGAGCAAGTTATCAAAACAAAGACACAATGCAAGAGAGTTTTTAACAATAAGAATTGTCCAGTGGAAAGGGTGGCCATTATGAAGGTAAACAGCTTTCTTGACAATGTCAGTGTTTCACAGAGAGAAAAACACCTGTCAAAATGCTGTGTATTCTTGCACTAGAAGGGAATTGAGTAAAAGTGACTTTTAAATCCTTTTGAAACAAAATTTATGAAATATATTTCTAATTGTCTTGCTTTTTAAATGAAGGGGATCCATGTTCTACCAAGATATTTTACAAAAATTTCTAATTACAAATATATGGAATATTAGTAATAATGTACTGTATTCAGGCTTGATTTAATCTAGCAATTTAGCTATACAACTTTATCTTACTAAGGAAATGTCACTGATGAGCCAGTCTAAAGTTACCACAGAAAAGTTTATTTTTTAATTAAAAATTTTTAAAAAGAACAAAAACCACTGTATATATTGGGGGGTACAATGTTATGTTTTGCTATATGTATATATCATGGAGTGATTAAATCAAGCTAATTTTTGTTCTTCATCATGTAGAAATTTTCTGGTATCTTAGGCTCATCAAGAACATTCCCTTAGAAAACTGGAGTCACGGAACTAAATTGTTAGATGAAGTGAATGCTAAATATAGTATATTTCTTTTGTTTTTTAATGAAAAATCTTGCTTCAATTGCTTATAGAAATACTTACAAGGCTAACTGTATTAGGTAAAGATCTAAGTGCTCTATAGGCGTTTACTCGTTTAAACTTCACAACAACCCTATGAGAGAGGTAATATTATTATTACCATTTTAAAAATGAGGAAAAGGAAGCCCCAGGTTAAGAAATTTGCTCCAGAGTTGTGTTCTTAGCAATTCTGCCTAAACCTCAAGGTGGGGCACAGTACCAGAAGAGCACAAAGGAAGGAGTACTCAATTCCAGCTGGAGAGCTCATGTAAGATCTTTAAGTGGTAAAATTTGAGTTAGGGTAACAGTAAATGTGCAGGCATAAGGTCATGTAGTGTGTGTGTATGGTCTGCACAAAGTGCAAATCAATCTGTAAATCTGGAGGACAAATTCTGTATGACTTTGATAGGGTGCATAGGTGTGGCAGATAGTTTAGTCAGGAATAGATTTTTAAGTCATTATTTTAAAATCCATTTGGATTTTATTCCATGGGCTTTAGAAAGTTACCAAAAGTTCTTAAGTATGTGAATGATCCAGTCAGATTTATACATTAGAATAATTAAATCTGGTAAGAAAGAAGGGGACAACAGTTAGGAAGACCATGTACAAGGCTCCTGCAATAGTTCGGGAAAGATGATATATATTATATATATCCCCACTACACCACATATTTCCTGAATAGCAAGTTCTTACCTTTACCTTCATGTTTTTGATGTACCTAACACGTCTTACCTTTTTCTTCATAGCTGTATTTGGTAGCACCCACCTGTAGATATAAACCAAAATACAGAGTTTCCATGATCCGATTGCCTTAAAAATTGAAATTAAAGAAATATAAATAAATGTGAGGTGCAAAAGAGCATATTTAGTACAACAACTGAGTACAGTTGTGTGTGGGACCTCAGCTAAGTAGATGCCCCCATATTCCTAAATTATAAAACTGGGTTTATAGTCCTTATCCCCCTAATTAGGAACTCAGGAGATAGCTCCTAGAAAGATATTTTTAGGAATATAAATAAGCCATTAAAATTCAATTGTTTCTCATCATGAAAAATTAATCAAAAGAACACATACAGGTATTTTATTAAATCAAATATTTTCATATTTGAATAGTCTACTTTAAAGAATTTCAGCCTTATATTTTCAAAAGCTGGAAGTATCTTTAGTCCTTCACCTTTCCTTCCAAGCCATATTTCACTTATCACAGGCACAAAGTACATATAATACAAGTCTCAAAATGCAGTTAAAAATTGGCACAAAGGCACTCTCAAGCCTCTACTCTCTGACCAGGAAATCGTAATCCTAGCCCCAAAATAGTGATATCAAATCTCCTTTACTGATAATTCAAAGCAACTCAGAAGTGCTTCCTCAATTAGAATACCCCACCACCATCACCACCAGAAATATCAGCCCTGTCCTAAGGATTATTTCTGCTCAGTTAGCACCACTCTGCTTTCCAGTTTATCCTGCAGTCAAAACCATGATACCAATCAACCTTACTGGTAAATCAAGCAATTTATCATTGGGAGTGGGGGGAAGTGCTCTAATTCCAGAACTCTCTTCAATTAGAACTCCCCCTCTTCCAGGTTTGACATAATACCCTTCACCCACCCAAGCGATCCTTCCGGTTCCCCTAATGGAGAATCCATTCTCGGCCCCAGATTTTCTTTCTCCATCTTTTTCTCAGAGTCAGATTCTTCCATCGTGCAACAAGTCCTTTCCAGTCCCTTCTAAATCCGCAGTACTTTTTTTTTTTTTTTTTTTTTTGGTTTGTTTTCTCGTTCACACCCTCAGCCACCTATTCTCATCGCCTGCGGCCCTTAGGCCTGCTCTATTCTTGCCTCCGCCTTTGTCCACTGGGGGGCCGCGTTCCCCGCGGTTACCTTTACTGCCCCGAACCTGGCCTCAAAGCACAGCCAGGCTGGCCAGCTTAAAGGCCAAGTGATTCGGTGGTACAAAGGAAGAGATGGAGGATGAGAGAAAAAGAGAGGTGGGTTGGGGGTTCGCCCCAAGTTTGAGCTTCAGGCCCCAAGGTCTCAAAACCCAAAAAGGTGACTTCACCCGCAAAGAGGTGGGGACCGCGAAGGCGGAGGTGGCAGAAAGAGCTGACCCGTGCCGTAGGCACTAAGCGACGAACGCCTCAGCCGGCTCGTTGCTCCCGAGCCTGGCCGCCCGGGAGAGTCCGCCGCCGGCGGCGGTTACGACCTAACCGCCCGCCCTTCAGGAACCCAGATACCTCACCGCAGCCACCCGACTGCAGGCCAGGATCACGTGGGCACCTGCCGTAAACCCAGAGCCTGTCACGTGACTGCCGCTACCCAAGGGGTGGGTGGGCTGGGAAGAATACCATAGAGACTGCTCCAGGAAAGCCAGAGTGCCGCCTGGCGACGTCACGTGGCCTTGACTCTCAGAGCCTCGGGCTGGGTAAGGCGCTGCGAGCCTCCAGGCTCTTTAATAGTTGGCCGGCCTGTCCCCACCCACCTGCGGCAGAGAATTAAAGGAGACGGTTGCAATTTCAGTGCCTCCAAGCTAGCTGTTTTTACTGCTGCTTGCCTTTAACGGTTTTTGGCGGGGAAGGCCGAGCATTGTCTTTGTCTTCCTGCTTTTGTTGTTAATCTTTGTAACCGAGTCTATGATTAAATGAATTAATACAGCTAAAGCGCTTTTACTTTTCATCTTAAGCTCTTCTGTAGTATATATATTTATATAATATATAAATGACATAATAGTAACAAGATATTAATAATTTATATATTAACAAACATGTTAATATAAATATTTATTATATATTGCATACTATGATGTCTTATTTATAGATTATTTATAATTAATATATTACTTTTATATATTTATTACTTATATATAACCATGTACATATATTACTTTCGTAAGAAAAGAAAGGAAGGGAAATTGCACGGAAACAGGGTACTGTCTGTTCCCACACTTCCCACTTGAGGTCCTTGTCCTCCCCACAACTGTCTTGCCTCAAGAAAAAATTATTCTATTCCCAATAGTGATCCTTAGCCCTATCACTCACTAATCTCCTGCCTCTGTCCCATCACCTGCCCGCAATTGAGCTCCTATTCTAGCTTTTCCTGTTTGGTGAAAGACCCTGAGTCCCAAACCAGAAAGTCATTTTACCTTCACTGCCCCTTCATACAAGTCAATGATACCAGGTCATGATTGGTCTGTTTTCTACAGTCTGTCCTCTCTTTGTCTTACTGCTGCTGTTTTTGTTTCTGCTGTCATAAACTCCAGCCTGGATAATTGCAATAGCTTTGTGAACTAAAATAAAATCCTTAGCCCTCTGGTAACTAAATGGACTCCTCTCGGCCAAGGGGATCCCAGAAACACCTTAAAACTGAGTTCCCAGCCATGAAGGGATCAGAGAGATAAATCACAATTACAAATGCACATGATTTCCTTTTTTCATAAATATTCATGACTCCCCCTATAGCTTATTGTATGTGTACATTTGACTGCCCCCACTCAGTATAAAATCTTGTTTCTTTTGTCTGTTCTTTGAAGCACGTGTGCCTGGCTTCTGGCCAAGGCTCTGCTTCCCAGCATGTTTGAGTGGCTGCCCAACAAGTACAAGCCTTTATGAGGAATAAAGCTCTCCTTTTTCCAAAGTATAAACCTCATTAATTTTTTTTTTTTTTAGTTAACAGCTTCCTAAGTGACTTTTCTACAGAGGCAGCTCCGAAGGGGTTAGGAGTGCATAGGACAATCTTCATCAGTCATCTCACCTATAAAAATATTCCATGTAACTAATACGTGCCTGCTTTGTAAAGGCAGCTTTTAACCTACTACCTCCAGGCTTCACCAGCAAAATTGCTCCCTTTAAACCTCTCTTTTATAAAAATTTGCTGTCTCCCTGCTCCTGCTGGTCTGTCTTCCCTCCTCCTCTAAACCATCCATCTTCCCTACCAGCTGCTTGAATGATCTTATAAAGCACAAATCAGAGGAGGCTATTTCTCTGCTTTAATACACTTCCATAACTTAAGGAAAATGTGTATCAACACAAGAACCTTCAAAATCTAGCCTATAGCTACTCACCAGCTGTATTGCTCTACCCATTCTCACTGCCTCACTCACTACCGCACTCAACCTTCATGAGGAACTGCTAGTAGTTGCTTCAAAGTGCCAAGCAGCAAGAAGTAAGAAGAGGAAGGAACATATAAAGAAAGGGAGGGGAGAGATGAAGAAAAGGGGCAGAAGTAGGGAGATGGGAAGAGGGAAGGAAGAGAAGAGAAAGGAGAAGAGGAAAGAGGAGGAATATGGGTAGGAGGAGGGGAGTAGAAGGAATGGAGTGGAATAAGATTGAGGAACTAAACCAAATTCAATATTGATTTCAAAGAATGGTAAATAAGACTGTTGGTACAATGCATTCCTATATGGTACAGCGGTTAAGATTGTGGTTTCTACCCAGTTACCTTTGGTTGCTTACTTTTTACATTTTCATTAAAGAATCTTACATAGATAAAAGATGGAAGCCACTTTTTATTTTTGTCAAATTATTTTTTTTAACTTTTTATTATAGGTTCTTTTCAGAAAGTGTTAAATAAACTTTATTACCCACACACTCATTCAAAAAATATTTATTGAGCAGCCATTCAGTGGCAGGAGCTATCATGGATACTAGAGTTACAAACATCACTCTATTTCAGGTCCCACTGCCTGTCAGATGCTTCTGTCTTAACACTTCAGCTCCACCATACACACACATACAAACATCAGCAATCCTTTTGTCCAGATCCAAATGTAGATTTTTTCCAACCATCCATCTCAGCAAGAAAAAGTAATATAGACCCCTAACAAAGACTCCAATAAGATCTCAGTTTTCTTTTATTCCCTAAATTCAATCTAAGTACCTTTATTCTCAAACACACTCCTAGGTCTCCAATCTGCAAACTGCCACTCATAACTTGCCTACCCTTCACTTCCTCCACCCTTCCCTTCTTCCTCTTTTTCCATACCTCCCTGCTACTTAGAGACTGGTGAGTTCATTGCTACATCCTGCTGGCAGCAATTTCTTCTCTATTTCTATCCCTTGGCTTAAAATATTACAAAATTTTCTTCCAGTTAACTAGACGTAGGGATTTGATGAAAGAAAACCTGGTGGAGGGACTTTTCGGTTTCCAGTCCTGCATGTAATGAGCTTAGAAGTAAGGACTCCATGCTAACAATAAATAAAAAGCTGAAAAAACTGAAGAATCAACAATTTTTCTTAGATCTTCCAGATAAGTGATGTCACAGGACAAACAGCTGCCCCCAGAACTGGAGAGGCATGCAGATACAAATAATGATAACTTTCCAGAGCAGAAACTCATGAGTAGAAACCTTCCTGGGAACCACTATCTGAGTAGGAAAACCGGAACTATAATTTATGAATTGTTGGAGGCTCTATGTGGTCCAGCCTGAGAGTTAAAAACTCCAGGGGGCCCAGCTATGGAGGAGGGAGGAAGCACACTTATGTGAGTTTTACCTCCAGGAGCTCTACCAGCTCTGCCTCACAGTGAATATCAGAGAAAAATCCCATCCTGCTTCTGAAAGGAGGAGGGGAAAAGTAACCATTTTGAAACACACAGGAGCACTCTTTTTCTTAATAAGGTTAGCCCTCAGAAGAAACTACAGTTGACCCTTGAACAACATGAGTTTGATCTCAACAGGTCTACTTATATGTGGATTTTTTTAATTAATATATTGGAAGATTTTTTTTAGAGATTTGCAACAATTTGAAAAAACTTGTAGACAAACTGCATAGCCTAGAAATATAGAATAAGTTAACAAAAAGTTAAATATATATTAATGTGTAAAATATATATAGATACTAGTTTATTTTATCATTTACTACCATAAGAAATACACCAGTCTACTATAAAAAGTTAAAATTTATCAACACACACAAACACAGACTGTGCATGATGCCATTCACAGTTGAGAGAAATGTAAACAAACATAAATATGCAGTATTAAATCATTAAGTGCATAAAATTAACTGCAATATTATACTACTGCGATAATTTGTGGCCACCTCTTGTTGCTTATTGTGGTGAGCTCAAGCGTTGTGAATATCCGCTTGAAATGCTGTGTGATGCTAATAATCTCTGTGTGAGCAGTTTGTCTCTCCAGTAAAATTTGTCTCAGTAAAAAGTGATCTCTCACGTTTCTCATGTATTTTTCATCATGTTTAGTGCAGTATTGTAAATCTTGAATAACACCACAGGACCCATATGAAGTGACACTAGTGATGCTAGAAGTACTCCCAAGAAGCAGCAAACAGTCACACCATTACAAGACAAAGTTGAACATCATGAAAGTCTGGAAAGATTACACCATTGAAGATGTCATCATTGTTATAGAAAAGCTGTAAAACCCATCAAGCCCAGAGCAATAAATTCCTGCTGAAGAAAACTGTGTGCAGATGTTGCACGTGACTTCACAGGATTTACAACAGAGCCAATCAAGAAAATCATGCTTAAACCTTAGGCGTGATACAATCAGAATTCTAGAAGAAAATGTAGGAAAGACTCTTACAGACATTGGCCTAGGCAAAGAATTTATGAAGAAGACCCCCAAGGCAATCACAGCAGCAACAAAAATTAATGAATGGGACATGATTAAATTAAAAAGCTTCTGCACAGCCAAAGAAACTGTCCAGAGAATAAACAGACCACCTACAGAATGGGAAAAAATTTTTGCATACTACACATCAGATAAAGGACTGATAACAAGAATCTATTTAGAACTCAGGAAAATCAGCAAGAAAAAATCAAGCAACCCTATCAAAAAGTGGGCAAAGGACATGAATAGAAATTTTTCAAAAGAAGATATAAAAATGGCTAACAAACATATGAAAAAGTGTTCAACATCTCTAATCATCAGGGAAATGCAAATCAAAACCACAATGAGATATTACTTAACCCCAGTGAGAATGGCCTTTATCAAAAAAACCCAAAACAACACATGTTGGCGTGGGTGTGGAGAGACAGGAACACTAAGACACTGCTGGTGGGACTGCAAACTAGTGCAACCTCTGTGGAAAGCATTATGGAGGTATCTTAAACAGATTCAAGTAGACCTGCCATTTGACCCAGCAATCCCATTACTGGGCATATACCCAAAGGAAAAAAGGTCATTCTGTAACAAAGGCACGTGTACCCAAATGTTTATAGCAGCACAATTCACAATAGCAAAGATGTGGAAACAACCCAAATGCCCATCAATACATGATTGGATTAGTAAACTGTGGTATATGTATACCATGGAATACTACTCAGCTATAAGGAATGATGAAGATACAACATCTCTATGGTTCTCCTGGAGAGAGTTGGAACCCATCATATTAAGTGAAGTATCCCAAGAATGGAAAAACAAGCATCACATGTACTCACCAGAAAATTGGTTTCCTTGATCATCACCTAAATACAAATCTAGGAACGACACCAATTGGACATCAGACTGAGGTGGGGGGTGGGGGAGGGGATGGGGGTATGCCTACACAATGAGTGCATTGCGCACCGTTTGGGGAGTGGTAACACTTGAAGGTGCTGACTCGGGAAAGGGGGGGTGGGGAAAAAAATATGAAACTATTGTTTTTAACTTGCACTGTTCACTTAATAATTTATCATGAATATTTCCCATATTATTTCATATCATTGTACAAGAAATAATGTATACATTATGAGGACATACTGTATCTAACAAGATATACTGTTAGACTCTTTGATTCTGTAAAATTAAATAAAAAAAAAAAAAAGAAAATCATGCAAGAGATTGTGGATATGGCAAAAAGCTGTGTGGGGGCTGAAGGGTTTCAAGATATGGATCTTAGAAAAATTCAAGAGCTAACAGACACCAGCCAGAGGAATAAACAGAAGATGACTTGATAGAGATGAATGCTTCCAAACCAATGCCAAATGATAAGGAAGAAGACATAAACTAAGCAGTGCCAGAAAACAAATTGACATTAGACAATCTGGCAGAAGGGTTCTGATTATTCAAGATGGATTTAGACTTCTTTTACAACATGAACCCTTCTATGATATGGACACTGAAACTAAAGCAAGTGGTGGAAGAAGAATTGGTACCTATAAAAAGGTTTTTAGAGAAATAAAAAAGCAAAAAGTTCCATAGAAATCACGATGTGTTTCCATAAAGTTACACTGAGTGTGCCTGCCTCTCCTGCCTCCCCTTCCATCTCCACTACCTCTTCCCTCTCTGCCACCCCTGATACACCAAGATGAATCCCTCCTCTTCGTCCTCCTCCTCCTCAGTGTGAAGAAGACAAGGATGAAGACCTTTATGATGACCCACTTCCACTTAATGAATAGTAAATATACTTTCACTTCCTTATGATTTTAATAACAATTTCTGTAGCTTATTTTATTGTAAGAATACATTATGTAATACATACAACATACAAAATATGTGTTAATCAACTGTTTATATTATTGGTAAAGCTTCTGGTCAACAGTAGGCTATTAGTAGTCAAGTTTTGGAGAAGTCAAAAGTTATATGTGGACTTTCAACTGTGTAGGGATCAGTGTTCCTAATTCCTCCCTTTTTCAAGGGTCAACTGTATTTTACCAGAGCCCAACCTGCTTGGTTATTATCAAATCCTAAACTATCTGGGAGAAGGGGAATACTCAACTCCAGCCTATTATAGCTATCTTGCCCCACCTAAGAGAGAAAAATAACTGAAAAGCACTAGTGAAGTTCACAGTCTAGGGGCACAGGCTCACCAAAGACTAAGACCTAGTTATAGGAGTATAGAACTTCTCCTCCCTGACACCTGACTAACTACTATATTACCAAAGGCCTATTTTTTAAAGACAGTGTCTCTCTCTGTTGCCCAGGCTAGAGTGCAATGGCATCACCATAGCTCACTGCAACCTCAAACTCCTGGGCTCAAGTGATCCTTCCACCTCAGCCCCCCAGTAGCTGGTACTACAGGTGTGTGCTAAAGGCCTATTTATTGCAGTTCCTTTTACCCAGTACATCATGTTCACCTTTCAAAAAAAAAAATTAGAAGGCATACTTAAAAGGCAAACAAAAAAATACAGTGTGAAGAGACTGAACAGGCATGAAAATCAGAGACAGATAGGGCAGGAATGTTGGAATTATAAGACCAGAAATTTGACAAGCTGTGTACTTAATGAAAACAAGTAGAAGACATACAAGAAAGATGGATAATGTAAGCAGGGAGATGAAAATTCTGAGAAAGAATTTAAAAATGCTAGAGATCCAGGCACAGTGCTGCACACCTGTAGTCCCAGCTAGTTGGGATGCTGAGGCAAGAGGATTGCTTGAGCCCAGGAGTTTGATGCTGTAGTGTGCATTTTGTTTATCAATCCATCCATCGATGGACTCTTGGTTTGCTTCTACTTTTTGGCTATTGTAAATAATGCTACTATGAACATGAATGTACAAATAATGTCTCTTCAAATTACTGCCTTCAGATTTGTTTGGTATGTATTCAGAAGTGGAATTGCTGAATCATACAGTAATTCTATTTTTAACTCTTTGAGGAATGACTATACTTTTTTCCATAGCAGCTATACCATTCCCACCAACAATGCACAAAGTTTCCAGTCTACATTCTCAACAACACTTGCTTTTTTTTTTTTTTTTTTGAGACAGAGTCTCACTCTGTTGCCCGGGCTAGAGTGAGTGCCATGGCGTCAGCCTAGCTCACAGCAACCTCAAACTCCTGGGCTCAAGCGATCCTCCTGTCTCAGCCTCCCGAGTAGCTGGGACTACAGGCATGCACCACCATGCCCGGCTAATTTTTTCTATATATATTTTTAGCTGTCCATATAATTTCTTTCTATTTTTTTAGTAGAGATGGGGTCTCGCTCTTGCTCAGGCTGGTCTCGAACTCCTGAGCTCAAACGATCCGCCCACCTCGGCCTCCCAGAGAGCTAGGATTACAGGCGTGAGCCACCGCGCCCGGCCAACAACACTTGTTATTTTCCTTTTTTAAATGATAGCCATCTTAATGGGTATGAAGAGGTATCTCATTGTAGTTTTGATTTGCACTCCCCTAATGATTAGTGATGTTGAGCATATTTTAATGTACTTTTTGGCTATTTCTAGATCTTCTTTGGAGAGAGGGCTGCTCAAGTCCTTTACACATTTTTTAATTGGGTTGTTTGTTTATTTTTGTTGTTGAGTTCTAGGAGTTCCTTATATGTTTTGAATATCAATCCTTCATCAGAAATATGGTTTGCAAATATTTTCTCCCACTCTATAGGTTGCCTTTTCAATCTACTGATTGAGTCCTTTGATGCATAGGAGTTTTTAATTTTGGCGTAGTCCAATTTATCTATTTTTTCTTTTGTTGCCTGTGCTTTTGTTGTCATAATCATGAAATCATTGTGAAATACAGTTTTATAAATATTTTCCACTCTATTTTCTTCTGAGAGTTTTATAGTTTTAGATGTCATGTTTAGATCTTTGATCCATTTTGAGTTAATTTTTACATATGGTATAAGGTAAGGATCCAAACTGATTCTGTTGCATGTGAATATCAGGTTTCCCAACATAATTTGTTGAAAAGACTTTCCTTTCCTCATTAAATGGTCTTGGCACCCTTGTCAAAAATCATTTGACTATATACATGTGATGATTTATTTCCGGGCTCTCTATTCTATGGATCTACATACTTGTTTCTTTGCCAGTGCCAAGCTGTTTTGACTACTGTGTCTTTGTAGTAAGCTTTGAAATCAAAAGGTAAGATCTCAAATGTTGATTTTCTTTTTCAAGATTGTTTTGGTGATTTGGGTTCCCTCAAGATTCCATGTGAATTTTAGGATGGGTTTTTCTATTTCTTGAAGAAACATAATTGGGATTTTGATAGGGATTACATTGAATCTTTAGGTGTCTTTGCATAGTATTGACATCTTTACAATATTAAGTTTTTCAATCCATGAACGCAGGATGTTTTTCCACATATTGGTGTTTTTTTAAATTCCTTACAGTAACATTTTGTATAATAAGTTTTTACTGTACAAATCTTTCACCTACTTGGTTGTTATTCCTAAGTATTTTGTGCTTTTTGATATTTTTGTAAATAAAATAGTTTTCTTAATTTCCTTTTCAAATTCTTCATTGTTACTGTATGGAAGCATATGATTTTTGTATGTTGTTTTTATAGCCTTCTATTTTGCTGAATTCATTTATTAGTGTTATAAGTTTGTGTGTGTGTGTTTGTGTGTTTGTGTGTGTGTGCGTGCATTTTTAGGGCTTTCTCCATATAAGATCATGTTGTTTGTGAATAAAGATAATTTTACTTTTCCCTTTTTAATTTTAATGCCTTTATTTCTTTTTCTTGCCTAATTTCTCTGGCAAAAACATACAGTACTAAGTTGAATAGAAGTGGGAAAAGCAGACAGCCTTGTCTTGTCCCTGACCTTGGAGGAAAACCTTTCATTATTATGATATTATCTATGGGCTTTTCATATGTGGCCTTTTTTATGTTAAGTTAGTTTCCTTCTATTTCTAGCTTCTTGAGTGTTTTTATCATGATAGCATGTTGCATTTTGATGCTTTTTCTGTATCAATTGAGATAATCATGTTTTTCCATTTATTCTGTTAATGCAGTATATTAAATTGATTGATTTTCTTATGTTTAATCATCTTTGCATTTGATGAATAAATCCCACTTGGCCCTTTTAATGTGCTGTTTAATTGTGTTTGCTAGTGTTTTGTTGAGTATTTTTGCATCAATATTTATCAGAGATACTGACCTTGTAATTCTCTCTCTCCCTCTTTCTTTCTTATTTCTTTCCTTTTTTTTTTTTTTTTTTTTGTAGTGCCCACGTATGGCTTCAGTATCAGGATAATGCTGACCTCATAGAATGAGTTCAGAAGTGTTCTCTGTTTTGAAATTTTTGGGGGAAAAGTTTGAGGAATATTGGTGTTAATTCTTCTTTAATTGTTGGGTGGATCCTGGGCTTTTCTTTGTTGGAAGGTTTTCATTACTGATTTAATCTCCATATTAGTTATAGGTCTGTTAAGATTTTCTATTTAACCATGATTTCTTCTTGGTAGGTTGTGTGTTTCTAGGAATTTGTCTATTTCACCTAGGTTATCCAATTTGTGGTGTATGATTGTTCATAGTATTCTCTTATAATCCTTTTTAGTTCTGTAAAATCAGTAGTAATGCCTCTTCTATTTCTGATTTTATTTATTTGAATCTTCATTGTTTTTTCCTTAGGCAATGTAGCTAAAAGTTTGTCAATTTTGTTGATACTTTTGAAGAAACAACTCTTGGTTTTATTGATCTTCTCTAATGTTTTTCTTTTCTCTATTTTCTTTATCCATGCTCTATTCCTTATTTCCTTTCTTCTACTAGCTTTTTATTTAGTTCATTGGTTTTTGCATTTTAGTTGCTTCAGGTATAAAGTTAGGTTGTTGATTTGAGAAATTTTCTTTCTTAATGCAAGCATTTATAGCTAAACATTTCCCTCTTAGCACTGCCTTTGCTGCATCCCATAAATTTTGGTATATTGTGTTTTGGTTTTCATTGATCTCAAGATATTTTCTAATTTCCCTTGTGATTTCTTCTTTGACTCATTGATTGTTTAAGAGTATGTTTGATTTCTACATATCTGTGGGTTTTTCAGTTTTCAGTTTTCCTTCTGTTATTGATTTCTAGTTTCAATCCATTGTGATCAGAAAGATACTTTGTACAGTTTTGATCTCTTTAAATTTATTAAGACTTATTTTTTGGCCTAAGATATGGTATATCCTGGTGAATATTCCATGTATGTTTGAGAAAATGTATATTCTCCTATTGTTGGGTGAGTGTTCTGTATTGTCCATCCATTTTTATGTTATATATAATATTTACTCTCTTGTGAAAATAAGGTAATTCATTTTGTTTGCAGATGTTTTTGGATTGGCTTTATTATCTTATTTTGCATGCTAAAAAATTACCAAATATCAGTTCCATTATTATTCTTATTATGAACTCTTATCAGAGTTTTCACTTTTGGAAATTATAAGTAATAAATTAATAACAGCCATTTTTAAGATTTTTATCATCTATAAACTTTATTATTATTACTCAGATGCTTTCCTGAAAATGATTGCAATCATTTTCAAGCCTGAGTTCTTTATTTTGATCAAAAAAAGGTGTCTCAGAGCCCTGCGGAAAAGGGACTATGTCAAGCACACGTGAGCACAGACTTCTGATGGTATTGCTTGTGCAACTTAGAGACTGTATCAGTGGACAAGTCAGGATTTACAGAATTCTATTTGAGAAGCAGATGGGTTTATGAGACTGCTAACCCAAGATTGAGCAGAACAAGCATAATTACATAGGACTAAATGAATTAATTGATGAGGGATAATTGTGGGGTTTGTTTGGAATATTGTTGAATTTGCCTAAATTTATTAGTACTATAGGCAAAATCTGGTAATGAGTTATTAGTTTAGCTTTTTAGCCTTAAGAAATGTAAAAAGTCCTGATATTCCTTATAACAACTTCCAGAAAAGCAAACTTAAGGTCTTTATGGTACATTATCACTTCTTGGTGTAGCTATGTGAATAATTATGCTAAATCAAATGAGACCAGCCTCATTTTGTTATTTTGTGGCAAAAATAATCTTTTTCTGAGACTATTTTTGATCAATGGCAGAGGGATGACTGTAGAAAGAACTTTTGTATTTCAATGGGAAATTGTTCATCATCTATAATAGTAGGCCCTTGGGATTGTCAGAGTCTAGTGCTATTCATTGTCTTTGAACTTTTTTGCAAGTCTTGGTAAATTGTAGGTAACCTAGAGACATGTAAATTATGTCCTTCAGGTTCAGATATAATTGAGCCCCCCACCAACAGCTGGAAAATCACTTTGCCTCCTTTTGCAATTCATTTCAACATTCCCTTATTCCATATAAATCTGTGCTGTTTTGATTTTTCCTTTGAATTGGTTATAACATGTCAAATTTCTTCACTGAATGAGTAAACTAAAAATTTTAACACTTGTTCACTTTTATATTTGTATGAGTCATGATTTTACCTTTTACCTTTTTCTGAAAGTTATCTTTTAACAGATTGAATAAATGATGTTTTAAAAGTATTACCTTCAAAAATGATTCAGAACTAACTTTTCACTAATATATCCTTTCAGATTGTTTGAATTTTTGTACCATATATGCCTATTTACTGTTCAAATGATAGCATTCTAGAACTAAAAAATCTTATAACTGCCCATATATATTGTCATCCCTCGGTATCCACGAAGAATTGGTTCCAGAACTCCGCAGATACCAGACCCAGGGATGCTAGAGTCCCTGATGTAAAATGGTGTAGTATTTGCATATAACCTACCCACATCTTCAGTATACTTTAAATCATCTCTAGATTACTTATAATACCTAATATATGTAAATACTCTGTAAATAGGTGTTATACTGTATTGTTTAAAAAATAACGTCAAGAAAAAAGTCTTTAGATGCTCAATTCAGACGTATTCATTTTCGTGGGTTTTTGTTTTGGTTTGGTTTTTTTTGAGATGGTGTAACTTTTTTGCCCAACCTGGAGTGTGCAGTGGCGTGATCATAGCTGACTGCAGTCCTGAACTCCTGGCCTCAAGTGATCCTTCCCCACTCAGCCTCCCGAGCAGCTGGGATTACAGACGGAAGCCACCAAGCCAGGCTCTTCAAATATTTTTGACTCTCGGTTGGTAGAATCCATGGATACCAAACCCATGGATAGGGAGGGCTGATTGTATATAATTTTCCACTGCTAAAGCATTCATTTGATCTAGTGAACCTAGTAAGGAGTCTCTAGTTTCAGAATGATAATTGGGCTAATCTGACCTCTCTTTTTTTGGTTACCAGGCTAAACAACGTGGATACTCTTTTATCCCCAGCAATCCAAAGAGAGAAAAACTAGCTGGGGGCGCTGTTTGACCTCTAGCCTAGAGAACTTAATCCTCTGTGCTGCAACCAACAACCCTAAGTGGTGAGAAAGAGAGAATAAATATATAATGCCTATTATATAGCAGGCACTTTCCACATAACTTCTCCCTTAACTTTTATTGCAATCCTTAAGGTCAATATTATTTCTATTTTACAGGTGAGGAGAAAGAGGCTTTGGAATAACTTGCTTATGAAGTGGCCCTTTGTAAGGAAAATTCATTTGTATAGGCAATAGGCTTCTTAGACCAAACTAAAAATGATTGCTGGCTGTCTTCAGCCGCCTTCTGGGAAGGCATATGAGTTAGTACGGTTATGTAACCAAGGTGTTATCTCCCATGTGAATCCATGTGATCATGCTTTCCAATGGCATGTTGCCACTATTGTTCTGAGCCATATGTAAGTGCTTGCCATGTTCTCAGCCATGCTCTCCCCGCATCCCCGCCCCCCCCCGCCCCCCACAATAAAGAACATGTCTTACCTACCCGCTGCCACCAGTCTCTTCTTTCAACTCCCGGAAGCCTGCTCCAGTGCACTGGCTAGCCACAGAGCCCACTCCCCACTCCCTTGGAGTTGACCAAGTCTAGGGCCTTAATGTGCTCCTCTCCATTATGCATCTAGCTCTAGTATCTAGTCGAAAATGACTTATCTTTCCTAAGACACCAGATGATTCATTATTAAATCAAATCAGACCATTTTGCTCAAAATAAATCCCTGCGGGTTGGGTGGCTGGGGGAAGAGTGGGAACTGTTGATTCCATTACTCAGTTGGTCTTGTTAGAGCCCATCATCCTAAAGTGGGAGTGGCCAGCTGCTTGCTGTCTTTATAATCAACGAGGCTAGTGAAGCGGAGTAGGGTGTAATTTGGTGTGTGTGGGGGGGGGGAGGTTGATGAACAGAGGTCCAGGTTTTAAACTCACATTTGTTACTTCCCTTTTTCAAAAACTATTAATACCTGGTAACAGTGCAATGAAGTCGCGGTGCTACCGACCGCAAAGGTAGTGCGTGCGCGACTGCTATTGCCAGCATCACATTCGAGTATAGAAACGTGTGCAAAAGTCACCTAAGCTTCGTTCTCAGTGGCAGCCACCAGGCCCTAACGATGATCTTCGCTTGGGGTGCAGCTAAGTAGTTTCTCAGAATGCTTTAGTTAGCAGCCGCCACTGACCCGAGAGCCACCTCCTGGCCAGGAAGCCCAGAGGCCTCCAATGAAGAGCAAGGTGGAGCCTCAGCGTCCAAAACCAGCCCCTCCTGTCTCTCCCACCTTGAACCGCTCCCTGTCCTCTTTCTTGAACATCTTGAACACCGTCCTGACCCTGCCCTGTCATCGCTGACCCTGAATCCAATCCCATCATCGTTCGGGAACCCGACTCCACGACCCAGGCACCTGCTGTCGCCACCCCAGTGGTCCCATCAGCTGTCATTGCCATCTCTGCTGCCTCCCAGAGTCAGTATTCTAGGACCTGGAAAACCAACCTGTCAAATCAAGCTTTGGCACAACATCACATTAGGTAATTTTGACGTCCTTCAAAAAAGACCCCATATTTAGATGTGTATTTGCAATGCTGTGGTACCATCTGGCCCTCTTGCCTTCGTGCCAGGAAGATGTGTCAGTACTAGTGAACTAACAGTAGTACTTGGGGATAAGGTATAAGTGCTCTGCAAAGCAGGTTATAGGCTTGATTTAGTATTGGGGTAGGGGGGACCACTAGGCAAGAACGCGACCATTTTAAGAAAATGTGAATTCTGATTTCAAAGATGAAATGACGGAAGAATTGCCTATGGGCAACCAGAGGGTGAAAACTTTTCCCAAAAAAAGGTACTGAAGGTGATAGGGAAGATGAGAAAAGGAGCTAATTGATTACAAGCCTTCAAACTCCCCCAAATACATGGTTTGGAAGCATATGGATAATGTTCAAAGTCACTTTGCATAGAGATGTACAGGAATTGTGGGTTCCAGAAGAATTAAAGAACAGGATTTGATACAGTTTTACAGAAATCCTCATACTGTGTTTACAGATGAAGAAGAGGATGAAATCTCTTCAGAAAAGCAGAGAAAAGAGGTATGTAAATGTGTTACTTAAAATAACTGATTCTTATTCAGGACAATTCTCAAATTGAGGTTACAAATAAAAACCATGGTGAAGGATCAATGGATGATAATTTATGTGTTTTTCTCATTCTATTTAAGGGCTTGGATAATTGCAGAAAAAAACACAAATTCAGTGAGAAGAAAGAAGAGGCAAATAAAAGCAAAAATATGTCTGCATCAGCTGTACACCAGGTCTGCCAAACATCAAAGCACCTACTGATATTTAGAAAGATTTTGTTGATGTGATGGGTGGTGAATAAGCCTCTCAAAGGAAAGATTAATAACACCACTGCAAGCATTGTTGCCAGCATTAATGAATAAGAAAGAGTTCTGGAGAGCAGTAGCTATGAAGAAGCCACTTGCAGTACCAGTAAGGATACTGGGAAGGGGGAAACAAAGGAAGATGTGTTTTCATCTGAATCATCTGAGATGACTAAAAAGTGCCATGTCAAGCCACTGCTTTTTCCATGCAACCAGAGAGCAAAGAGAAGGATTAGGAAAAAAAAAACTTAATAGAGGAGTTCAAAACTCAAAGGTGCCAGGGTGCAGCAGAAAAATCCAGGTCCAGTTCTGAAAATGAATGTTTGCCCTGTTTGGCAAATTTACAGAATAGATATATTCAGAAATGTAGTTTGTGATAAAAATAATCTTGTTAATTTACAAAAGTCTCTTTTTCTTATAAGTATTAATTTTGGGAAAAATAATGAGAAGCAAAATATTGACTAGTTATAACCAGCATATTTTATTAATTTCAAGGCATTCTGTCAACTTGGTCTTTGCCTTATGATACAGAAGTAGCATTTACAATTATTTTTTCAAAGAGTATTGTTTGCATATGTTGCTTCTGCAGTTCAACCTAAATATAGTTTTGTAAAAGATCATTACAAAAATGTAAACTTTCAACTGATTTACAATTATACTCAATGAACTGCTTTTGTAGCTTACAAGTATTTTTGTACCCCCATTATTGAACAGATACTTAAAAATCTATTTTCTCCTGGATAGTTGTTAATAACATAGAAAACAAAAATCTATGCTTACTCTGATAAAATTTGCAAAAAAAGATGTTAAAGAGAATTTTGAAATTAGAAAACCAAATGCATGGGGGGTGGGGGGCAAGGGCAAAATACATAACCCTAAACTTTTGTACCCCCATAATATGATGAAATAAAAAGGAAGAAAAAAAAAAAAACCAAATGCTGAAATATTTGTTGTTGCTGCTGGTTTGTTTCTGCTTTTGTTTTTTTATAGCCAAACACCACTGATGTCTCTTGCTTTCCCCAAACCCACAAGATAAAGTCTAAACACCTAAGTAGTACATAAAAGGCCTTTTGCCTTTCCTTTCTTGCAACCACTCTTGGTCCTGAATGCAGTTAAGCCACACTGAACTTCATACCATTCCCCCAAACATTTCACTAACTTAGTTCACACTGTTGCCCCTGTAATGTCTCTTCTCCAGTTTATCTGCCAGAAAATTTCTATTTATTCTTCAAAACTAGCTCAAAAAAGTATTTTTTAAATGCCTTTCACGTCTTTGCCAGGAAAAATGTCTCCCCATTTCCATGGCAACTTCTCACATCTATTCAATCATATTTACATTACAAATATCTGTCCCCCACTAATATCTACCAGCTTTAAATACTCAGCACCTAAGACGGACCTTGACACATCAATTAGCATTTCCTCAATGAAAGTTTGATGAATAAAAAGAATGGAAAACAAAGCTTTGTCATCAAAAGGCTTGGGGTTTAACAAAATACAGGAGCAATTCAAGGGCTTTCAGTATCCAAACTAAAAGTAGTTGCTTGGAATTATTTGTCAGTATTGGAATTGGATGACAAAGGAACAAGGCTGAAAAGTTCAGGGCCATAAAGAGAAAAATGAGGCTCTGAAGCATAAAATGGGTCACCTAAAAAAGAGATGTAGCAGATGAATAGTAGAGGGGGACACTTAAAGCTCCAGGCTTTGAACGTTAAGTCCAGTTCTCTTTATGCATATACACCTTCACATGGCACTCAAGGTTGTCCATGGCCTGACTCAATTCTGCATTTTATGCTTTATATTCTACCAGTCGCTTTCATGTGTGAACATACTCTCCATAAACAGAATTCCTCTCTCTCACAAAACATGCCCTTTTCTCCTTAGCTTCCATGCCATTGTTCCTAGGATTTCCTGTCTGCTCAAAATGCAGAACCACTGCCACTGTCCCCATGCGACTTTCCATAATTCCCTACCAGGATTTAAGCTCCACCTCCTCTGTCCCTATGTCTCATTTTAATACCATTGTTGTAACAGTAGCTAAAGACAGGCTTGGCACCAACCAGGTAGGGTAGGCTTAGGGATTAATAAAGGTCAGTCAAGGAAGGGATGGGTAGGCGCAGTAAGGAGGGCAGTGTTCTAGAACAGGAGCACTGGTAGTTCAAATGTCAAAGAGGGAGGTCAACAGCTCTGGCTGGCTCATGCACCGTTTGATGCTCTCCTTCCGAACGGAGGCTAAAGAACGAGTCTCCTCCTGAAAGCGGCGGTGTCCCGCCTCAGTGAGCCTCCAGAGGCAAGAGCGAGTTTTTTCACTGGCTCCTTCCTGAGGGCTTACTGGCATCTTCTCGAAGCTGCCCAGGAAGCAGAGGTTGTGGCGAATAGTGTTCTTCCAGCTATGTTGAGCGGTACAGAAAAAGGGGAAATGCTGTCGGGTGAAATTGTAGATCTCTTGCACATTGAGGCCACAGGAGGGGCCGTTTTTTAATGCTAGGGCAATTAGGTGGCTGTAATTGAGAGGAGGCCGTGGCCAGTACCTCCTCTGGCTTTTGGTTGGCTGCAGCTCCTGGCTTTGTAGGCATTCGCTTTTGTTAGGAGACTGGAGGGCCACAGAAGAATTGTCCTCTTGTTCCTCAGTCTCTTTTTCTGTGTCCCAGTCACTAGAGGAAGAGATGACCTGCATCTGTAAGGGAGACTCCTCACTTGAGGAACATGGCAGGGACTCCACCACTGTGGCCTCTGAACTGTTTGACTGTTCATTCTTTCGAGGCAACTGAGGGAAAGGACGCATGCCTGTCAGACGTTTTTTTTTACTGGGCTTTGGGGCCTTCTGGCTGCGGGGGGCACACACAATGTTGGGGTTCACCCACATCCACAGATTGGGTTCACAGTGAGGACCATCTTTGTCAGGACTGGGTGTCTGCTCCAGAGGCACCTTTGGGGGCTCCATTACTTGGAGTCTATATCTGGAAAGGTGCTGCTCAGATAAGGGTTGCTGGTCTGTGGTACAAGGCAGAAATAACTCATTGCCCATGTCCCAGTCCAGAAGCCCTGGGACCTGGCCATGAAGACTGTACCAGAACTCACGATTTTTAAGTTTTAGGTCCATCTTAGTGGAGAGATAGGTGGAGGGAGACTTCCAAAAGAACAGAGGTCTCTTAGGCACTTAAAGTTTTTGCTGTAGCACTGTTTTCAATGCAGAATATCTCATCCAGGGGACTCAGTAGGCTTGCTAGAAGTACTGGAAAAAGAGGCACTGATGCTCTACTGATTAGTGGTCAGACTTGGAGAAACCTTAGACTTCTGGAACAGAGTTCAGAACAGGGAAGTAACTAAAAGGAGCTTTTTAGCAGGAAAAAAAAGTTCAGGGGTGGAATTCCTGAACTTTCATTGGAAGCAGGAAGTCTCTATAGAGAACTTACAAACTTTGAACTACGTGTAAACTAAGGTGACTTGCATAACAGGTGATTATCTGGCATATCTTTCAACTCTTGTTGGATTCATTTAATGAAGAGACAAACGTGTGCAAGATCACACGAGAGCCTTATATTTCTGAGTCTTCCTTAAATGGTTTAAAAAGTCATTTCACTTTTAAAGTGTCTTTGGACTTTCGTCAGGTGCTTCCACTTTGATGATCTCAACAGATTTCACGACAGCCCTGCAAAATAACATAGTGGGTATCATTAACCCCATGCCACAGATATGGGAAGTGAGATCTACAGAATATTTAAGACTGCACACTCAAGTATCATAGAAGAGCTATATTCACAGCCCAGGTCCTCTTATCCTTTCATGCTACCTATTGTCTCTTGATCACATTCAATGCACTATATAAAGCAGGCAGCAATATGTGCAACCTGAGTTTTAGAGTAAGATGGCAACTATCAGAAGATGGCCTCTCTTAGACTCAAACCCATGCTAGAACCCAACCTTGCTGTTATTTTCAATCTGTTTTTGGAAAATAGCTGGCTTCTCTCTGGAGAAGGTCACCTTCTCAAGACATGAGTTCTGAACTATACTCTGAACAGTAGGACTAAAGTTTAGCTATGCCATGCAAGGTCCTGAAATCCTCAGAGCTTGCCTTTCCAGTAAGTTCATGCCAAGGACATCTGTAAGAAAAACAAAATTGGAAGGTTTCATTTAATCCAGTCTGTACAAAATCCATCTATAATGTATGTGATTTCATTAAAAATCACTATATAGGACTGTATCATAAACATATCTAGCAAATACCAGTGGGAACTATTGGAGGGGCACACTAATCTCCCTATGGTTTCCCCATTCTCTGGTCCTATTCTACTCACAATCATCCTCTATACAGGATTCCAGAGTGGTCTTTCTACTACATAAATATAAAAATTAATCACAATGATATCAACTGTTAATACTCATTGAATGCTCTAAGCATTCTATATGATTTAACTCATCAATCCTCAAAATAACTCTGTGAAGTAGGTACTCATTATTCTCCCTTTACAGAGCAAAAAACATTAGGAACAAATGGAAAAGAAGTCTAAGTCACACACCTAGTAAAAGGCATACCTGACTTTCAAACCCAGGCAGCCTGGTTGCAGAGCATGTGCTTTTACCCACTATACTCTCTGTTTTGGTACTACAACATAAAATACTATCACTAAATGCAGCATGAAAGGCCCTCAAGGATCCCACCCCTTCTTACCTCTCCAGGCTAATTTATCACACCAGCTTCTTTGCTTCACACTTCACGTCCCAGAAATATTGAAATGGCAGGATCTTCACCACACAACCCTCCTATCTTTTAATCATGTCCCTTTGCTCAACAACCTCTGCTTAGAATGGCCTACTACCAATTTACTTGGCTTGGCTAACCTCTATTCATCTTTTAAGACTACAGAAAGCCTTCTCTAATAAAAATGCTGCTTCCACCTCCCTATAGGGAATTAATGTATTTCCTTCACAATGAGGCAATGACCTGGGCAAAGCAGGGTACTTAACCTGAAATATTAGCTTATTATGCCAACCTCAGAGAGCCTGGCAGCATATTAGCTCTCAGTGGTCCCTTACCCCTTAAATGAGAGCTCAAGTGTTACAGAATTTCTCTTCCATCTTCATCTGGAAACATAGTCCAACCCTCAGATATTGGCTAGTAAAACTAGGTCATCACTGTGTATTCTTTCAGCCTCATTCAAAATATCCAATATTTATGTATTGAACATCTACCATATTTAAAGCAGTGTGTAACAGGCCTGGCAGATAAGTAAGACACAATCCAAGAGGATATCACAGCCTAACAGGGGAAGACGTACAAGTAAAAAGAAAATTAAGATACAATGTGATAAGTACCAGACACTATGTTAGAAGAGAAAAAAGAGGAACAAATTAATCCATATGATAGGAATCAGAAGGCATCCCCATAGGAGGCGTTGCTTGAGATTAAAAAACATGCTACCCACAAGCAGAGATATGAAGAACAGGCTAGCACATGTCAACTAGGTATCTGGTACCGTGTCTCTTAACTCTGCTCCAGAAAAGGAGGCAGAGGCATTTCGTACATGCTCTGGAAAAATACTTAAACTCTTATTTGTGGGTATCTTGTTTCCTAGGCCCTCACCCATCCCAAGTGCTAATATAGGCACAAATGTCAGTGTTTGATGAAACTACATGTTATAAGCAAAGTAGGGTACAACAATAACATAAGTCAAGTTGGAAAAACGGTGGGAATTCATAATGATCCTGTATCCAACAAATACAAAATATACATTCTTTTCAAGAATTTCCAAAGAATTACCATATACTAGGTTACAAACGAAATCTCAAAAAATTTCAAATAATCTATAACATACACTTTCTCTGCTCATAATGCAATCAACTATAAAATGTAATAAAAATAAAACAAAAAATTGCTTAGAAACTTCAAAAATTGTTCCTTAAAATCTCATTGGTTTAAAAAAGAGTTCGGAATGAAAATTACAACATACTCAAACATGAACAACAATGAGCACACTATATTCTGAAACTTGTGAGATGCAAAAAAGTGACATTTAGAAGGGAGCTTATAGCTGTAAATGAACAATTTTATTGAAAAGTAAAACACACTGAATACAAATGTCTTCTACCAAAAATATAAAAATCCTCAACAAAATTAATAAACTTCATTAAAAACATAAAATATAGCCTTAATCAATGAAGAGATATACCATATTTATATATTGGAAGGCTCCGTATCATAAAGATATCAATATTCTGCATTTCACTCTAAAATTAATTATCATTCCAGTCAAAATCCCAGAAGCAGACCTGGTGCAGTGGCTCACGCCTGTATTCCTAGCACTTTGGGAGGTAGAGGTGGGAGGATCGCCTGAGGCCAGGAGTTTGAGGTTGCAGAAACTATAATGGTGTCACTGCACTCTAACCCGAGTAACAGAATGAAACACTGCCTTAAAAACAAACCCCCAAATCCCAGGAGTGTTAAAAAAAACTTTTCAAATTGATCCTCAATATTATAGGGAAGAGCAAAATTCCTAGAATACCTAAGGCATATTAAAGAAAAGACAGTGAGAGGCTTTGTCCTACCAGATACCAAGACTTATTATAAAGCTATTGTAAATAAAGACATTTTGTTAATAAAAAGATAAAAATCCCAAAGGGACAATAAAGTCCAGAAAAAAATTCCATCATCAATACTCTCTATTCCTCTTTGTTTTTCTACTTAGCACTTATCATTCCCTAAAATGATATATAATTCTATTATTTATTTTATTATCTGTCTCCACTCACTAGACTATAAGGTCAGTGAAGACTGAAATTTTTACTTGTATATGTTTGTTTCCAATGAAGTATTTACGGTTCCTAGAAGAACTTCTGGCTCAATAAATATTGGTTGAATGAATAAATAAAGACTTAAATGTGAAAATCAAAACTAATTTTTATAATACAGGAGAATAAATATAATTATATCCTTGGAGTAGGGAAAAATTTCTTGGAAATACACAAAAAATTAGATTACATAAAAATTTAAAATTCACACACACACAAGCTGTCATAAACAAAGGGTAAAAACAAGCTACTACAGAGTGCAGAAGATTTATAAGACACATAAAACCGGAACACATAAGGAATTCAGACATATCAACAAAAAGAAACAACAAAGTAGAATAGGCAAAGTATATGAAAAGGCCCCTTCACAGAAAAAAAAAACTGAATGGCCAATAAAAACACAAGAGTTGTTCACCCTTAGTAGTAATCACAGAAATGCAAATTAAAACAAAGGTAAGGTGATGTTACACACTATCAAGTTAAAATAGCTAGTAAATTTAAAGATTCTTAAAACTTACAACCTGGGAATTCTACTTTTAGGTATATATTCCAGAGAAATTCTTGCGTATGTGCACACTGAGAAATATATCAGAGAAACAGCACTGTTTGAAATGGTAAAACAAAAACTAGGTAACAGCCTAATGTCCATAGCAAGGAAAAGTATATATAAATTAGGATATAATTGTTATAATGCACCACTCTAATATTAGCATGTGAACCAAAGCCTTACATTTCAACATGGATTAATTTCAAAAATATAATTTTAAGGCTGGAAAACAATGCTATTATGATTATTTAAAAATACATAAGGAAAGTTTAAAACCATGCAAAGGAAGAAAAGAGTAAAATTAGGGAGGAGTACACAGGGAGTTTTAACTGAGGCTATAATGTGGGAAAAATAAATTGATTATGAATACCAATTCACATCCAACATTTTGGCAAAAATTTCAGAACAAACAAACAATAACATCAAACTTTGACAAGAACGGTGGGGGGCGGGTAGCACTCTCATCCACTACTTGTGGGAGTGTAAATTATTCTTACAATTTTAAAGAACAATTTGTCAGTGTTTATTAAACGTTACAATCTGAGTACCTTAAGATTCAGCAATCTTTATTTCTGGGTATGCATCCTAGGAAGCACTTGTAACTATGCTTTATGAAACATGAAAGAGGGTGCTCCCCACAATACTGCTTGAAATGCTGAAAAAGAGTTAAATATCTATAATATGGAAGGAAGTGAATTAAACACGGATAAAACCATGCTAAGGAACAGTATGTGCTTTTAAGAAAAATTAATCCTTTGTATGAAGACTTAGTACAATCCAGAAGAATTGGTAAAAAGAAAAAAACTTAAGTTGTAGAAGGTTATTGTAAGTTACCACAGCTTGTATCAAGGAGAAGATTCAGGTACAGGTAGGGATGACCAAAAGCCTACCTGTAGTGAAGACGAGGAACCTGATCTGGCAGAGTGGACCCAAAGACTGCCTTTAGAAAAGAGAGAGAATCTATTATGGTGGCAGGAATGTTAAAACCCACCAGTGCAAAAGAGAAACACGGTCCTGAGGCACAGTTTTCCACAGGCCTTCCAGTAGAATGAGGAATCCCACGTGACTGAATTGACCCATGGAAACCAAAGACATCAAGATGTGGGTGGGGCTAAACGGAGGCCTGCCAATAGAAATCAGATAGATCTTAGGGTGGGTGGGTTGCCCATAAGTCCGCATGTATGATGAAGAGGACCCTTGTATGGGGAAGACTGTCCAGTAGACTGCCTATAAAAGGAGACTGCTGTGGACAGGCCTAATAAAAGGTCTGCCAGTTGAATAATAAGACCTTGGTGTTGGTTGTCAAGGCTGAGCATAGGATTGTGGGTGTGCTATGGAAGGTACTGGCATGTACTGAGATGAATGGAGAACTGCTTGCAGAGGATCCTGGTATAGGCAGAGATGTGCCAATAGAGATGAGAAGAGGTTTTCTATGAATGGAACTTCCCAGTGGTCTGCTTATACAGAAAAGAAGGACCCTGGTTTGGGAGGGAATCAATAAAAGTTTTCCGATAAAGAACAGAAAGACCTTGGGGGGTTGTGTTGTGAGGGTGGTTAACTAGAGGCTTACCTACGGCAGTAAAAAGGACTTGATGTAGGTGGGGCTGTCCAAAGACTTGCCTGTAATGCTGATGAAGAGAACGTTGTGGTTGGCCCTGGCAAAGGAGCTTGAGTGTGTTGAGAAGGAGCCTGCATTGGTTGAAGTATTACAGGCCTGTTTGTAAAAATTAGGAAAAATCCTATGTGGTGAGGTAAAAAAAAAAAAAAGAAGTCTGACTGTAGTAAAAAAGAGGATCAAAAATGGGCATGACCATGTAGAAGCTTATAGGTAGAGAGACATATGCTTCTCTGTGGGCAGGGTATTAAATAATAATGGAGTGGCAGTCTGGATCTGGTTCTACGAGCAGTTCTTGAGTGGGTAAACCACAAATCTGGTTGTAGAGTTGTTTTCAGGTATACTAGGAAGATAGGAAGGATCACTTCGGTGTCAGAGACCTGGACAAGGAGTATAGGTCTCTATGTGTGACTGTAAAATTTTAGAAATTTGTCATAAAGCTTTTCCAATATTTTTCTCTAAGATTCTATAGTTTTGTCTTTTTGTATAGGCTTTTTGACCCACTTTGAGTGAATTTTTTGTATATGGTGTTAGGTGAGGGTCCGACTTCATGTTTTTAAATGTAGATGTCTAGTTTTCACAGCATGATTTGTTGAAAAGTTTGCCTTTCTTCCATTTAATGATCTTGACACCCTTGTTGAAAATCATTTGACCATACTTTCAGGGGTTTATTTCTAAGCAATCTATTCTATTCCAATAGTTAATATGTCTGTCTTTATGCCAGTACCACACATTTTTATTAAACTGCTTTACTGAGGCATAAAGCTGTACATATTTAATATATACAACTTGATGACTTTGGAAATAAGTACACACCCATGAAACCATCACAACAATCTATGCCATAACTATATTCATCACTTTCCAAAATTTCCATCTGCCCTCCTTGTCATTTCCTGTTGCATATGTGTGTGTGTGTGAAAGAAAATATAACATAAGATCTACCCTTTTGGAGAATTTTTACAAATACAATATTGTCAACAATAGGCACAATGATTAGTTCATTTCTACGACTTATCTTGCATAACCGAAACTTTGTACCCTTTGACTAATAACTCCCGTTTACTTCTCTCCCCAGCCCTTGGCAATCACTATTTTACACTATGCTTCTATAAGTTTGACTATTTTAGATTCCTTACCTAAGTGGTGTCATATAGTATTTGTCCATCTGTGTCTGGCTTATTTCACTTAGCATAAATGGCAGTACTTCTTTCTTTTTTAAGGCTGAGTAATATTACATTTATGACAATACTTTCCCCTACCTTTATTGAGGTATAACTGACAAATAAAATTGTATATACTTATGGTATACAACATGATGTTTTGATATACATTGTGAAATGATTACCATAGTCAAGCTAATTAACACATACTTCACGTCACATAGTTATCTTTTTTGTGATGAGAATATTTAAGATCTAAAGTCTCAACAAATTTTAAATATACAATACAGTATTATTGATAGTCACCATGCTACACATTAGATATCCAGAATTTATTCATCCTTCCAAACTGAAATTTTGTACCCTTTGATGAACATCTCCCCATTTCTGTACCTCCTGTCCCTAGAAACCACCATTTTACTCTCTGCTTCCTTGAGTTTGTCATTTTTAGATTCCACATAAAGACATTCTCAGATAAACAAAGACTGAGGGAATTCACCAAGACAAGACTAGCCCTCCAAGAAATACTCAAAACAGAGTTGCACATGGACCAGCCCAAGAAACACTCACGAATGTAAAACTACTCAAAAGCTAACGATCAAAGGCCAGATACCACAATGGCTCAAGAAAGAAAAGATAGCAATGAAGTTCTACCCAACAGGATGAACAGCAATCTGCCCCACCTATCAGTTCTCTCAATAAATGTGAATGGCTTGAACTCCCCACTCAAGAGACATAGGCTGGCCCAATGGATAAAAAAAATACAAGCCAAGTATCTGCTATCTCCAGGAAACTGATCTAACCTGCAAGGATGCATTTAGACTGAAAATAAACGGGTGGAAATCGATATTTCAACCAAATGGAAGCCAAAAGAAGGCTGGTGTGGCAGTTTTAATTTCACATAACTTAGTTTTTAAATCAACAAAAGTAACGAAAGACAAAGATGGTCACTATTTTATGGTGAAGGGTACAGTTCAACAAGAAGACATAACTATACTTAATATGTATACACCCAACTGAGGTGCACCCAGATTCATAAAGCAAACCCTACTTGATATAAACCAAATGATAAACAGCAAACGCCCCACTGACAGCACAGGACAGATCCTCCAAACAGAAAATAAACAAAGAAATAATGGACTTAAACAGAACGCTAGAACAAATGGGCCTGACTGATATTTACAGGACATTCTATCCAAAATCCACTGAATATACGTTCTTCTCATGGGACGTCCAGCTCATGGGACATTCTCTAAGATTGACAATATCCTAGGACACAAAGCATGTCTTAAAATATTAAAAAAATAGAAATTATACCATGCATCTTCTCAGATCACAGTGGAATAAAAGTAGAAATCAACCCTAACAGAAATTCTCATTTCTACTCAAAGTCGAGGAAGCTAAACAACCTTCTCCTGAACAATTATTTTATAAATGAGGAAATCAAGACAGAAATCAAAAGATTCTTTGAACTAAATGACAATGGAGACACAAGTTATCAAAATCTGTGGGACGCAGCTAAAGCAGTCCTGAGAGGAAAGTTTATTTCCATAAATGCCTATATCCAAAAGACAGAACTTTTACAAATAGACAACCTAATGAATAGACTCAAAGAGCTGGAGAAAGAAGAACACACTGACCCCAAACCCAGCAGAAAGAGTGAAATGAATAAGATCAAATCAGAACTAAATGAAATGGACAACAGGAAAACTATACGGGAAATTAATAAAACCAAAAGCTGGTCCTTTGAAAAGATAAACAAAATTGACACACCTTTGGCTAGGCTAACTAAGAGCAGAAAAGAAAAATCTCTAATAAGCTCCATCAGGAACATGAAAGGAGAAATTGCAACTGATGCTACAGAGATACAAGATATCATCTATGAATTTTACAAAAACCTTTATGCACACAAACTGGAAAATGTGGAGGAAATGGACAAATTTTTAGAAACACACAGCCTCCCTAGGCTCAACCAGGAAGAAACAGAATTCCTGAACAGACCAATATGAAGAACTGAAATTGAAACAGCAATAAAAAACATTCCCAAAAAGAAAAGTCCCAGACCAGATGGTTTCACACCTGAATTTTACCACACCTACAAAGAAGAATTGGTGCCTATCCTGCGGAAGTTATTCCACAACATGGAATCCTCCTCAACACATTTTATGAAGCGAACATAACTCTGATACCAAAACCAGGAAAGGATGCAACAAAAAAAAAAAAAAAAGAAAACTACAGACCAATATCCCTTATGAATATAGATGAAAAAATTCTGAATAAAATTCTAGCAAATCAAATCCAGGTGCTTATCAAGAAAATAACCCATCACAACCAAAGTGGGCTTCATCCCAGAGATGCAGTATTGGTACAACATATGCAAATCTATAAATGTAATTCACCACATAAATAGAACCAAAAACAAGATCATATGATCCTCTCAATAGATGTAGAAAAAGCATTTGACAAAATTCAACACCCTTTTATGATAAGAATCCTTAACAAAGTAAGCATAGAAGGGGCCTGCCTAAAAATGATACAAGCCATATATGACAAACCCACAGCCAACATCATACTGAGTGAGGAAAAATTGAAAGCATTGCCACTTAGAACTGGAACCAGACAAGGCTGCCCACTATCTCCATTTCTATTCAACATAGTGCTGGAATTCCTTGCGAGAGCAATCAGGCAAGAGAGCCGAATTAAGGACGTCCAAATGGGGACAGAAGAGATCAAACTCTCACTCTTTGCTGATGATATTTATATCTAGAAAACCCCAAGGATTCAACCAAGAGACTCCTGGAATTGATAAATGAATTAAAGTCTCAGGATATAAAATCAATACACACAAAGCAGAAGCATTCATATATGCCAATAACAGTCAAACTGAGAACCAAATCAAAGACTCAGTACGCTTCACAATAGCAACAAAGAAAATAAAGTATCTAGGATTATATTTAACTAAGGAGGTAAAAGACCTCTACAGGGAGAACTATGAAACACTGAAGAAGGAAATTGCAGAGCGCGTAAACAGGTGGAAAACCATACCATGCTCGTGGATTAGAAGAATCAACATTGTTAAAATGTCTATACTACCCAAAGTGATCTACAGATTCAATGGAATCCCTATTAAATTAGCAACATCATTTTTCAAAGATATAGAAAAAATAATTTTATGCTTTATATATGGAACCAGAGAAGATCCCATTTAGCAAAAGCAATTTTAGGGAATAAGAACAAAATGGGAGGTATCAATTTACCAGACTTCAAACTATACTACAAGGCTCTGGTTATTAAATCAGCTTAGTATTGACACAAGAACAGGGACACAGACCAGTGGACCAGAACTGAGATTCCAGATATAAAACCATCTTCATATAGCCATCTAATCTTTGACAAAGCAGACAAAAACATACACTGGAGAAAAGAGTCCTTATTCAATAAATGGTGCTGGGAAAACTGGATAACCACATGTAGAAGACTGAAACAGGATCCACACCTGGCGTAAAACTATTAGAATTCTAGAAGAAAATGTTGGAAAAACTCTTATAGACATTGGCCTAGGCAAAGAATTTATGAGGAAGACCCCAAAGGCAATCATAGCAACAACAAAATAAATAAATGGGACTTGATTAAATTAAAAAGCTTCTGCACAGCCAAGGAAACTGTCATGAGAGCAAACAGACAACCTACAGAATGGGAAAAAATTTTCGCATGCTACACATCTGATAAAGGACCAATAACTAGAATCTATTTAGAACTCAGGAAAATCAGCAAGAAAAAAATCAAACAACCCTATCAAAAAGTGGGCAAAGGACATGAACAGAAATTTTTCAAAAGAAGACGGAAGAATGGCCAACAAACATAGGAAAAAATGCTCAACATCTCTAATCATCAGGGAAATGCAAATCAAAACCACAATGAGATATCACTTAACTCCAGTGAGAATGGCCTTTATCAAAAAGTCCCAAAACCATAAATGTTGGCATGGATGCAGAAAGACAGGAACACTCATACACTGCTGGTGGGACTGCAAATTAGTGCAACCTCTGTGCAAAGCAATATGGAGATACCTTAAACAGATACAAGTAGACCTACCATTTGATCCAGCAATCCCATTATTGGGCATCTACCCAAAAGAACAAAAGACATTCTATAATAAAGACATCTGTACTCGAATGTTTATAGCAGCACAATTCACAGTTGCAAAGATGTGGAAACCACCGAAGTGCCCATTAATACATGAATGGATTAATAAAATGTGGTATATGTATACCATGGAGTACTACTCAGCTATAAGAAATAATGGTGATATAGCACCTCTTGTATTTTCCTGGATAGAGCTGGAACCCATTCTACTAAGTGAAGTATCCCAAGAATGGAAAAATAAGCACCACATGTACTCACCGTCAAATTGGTTTCACTGATCATCACCTAAGAGCACATTTAGGAATAACATCAATCGGGTGTCGGGCAGATGTGGTGGGGGATGGGTGTATACATACATAATGAGCGGGATGCACACCATCTAGGTGATGGACACGCTTGAAGCTCTGATTGGTGGGGGAGGGGGGCAAGGGCAATATACGTAACCTAAACTTTTGTACCCCCAAAATATGCTGAAATAAAAAAAAATTAAAAAAAACATTCAAAAAAATAAAAAAAGAATAAATTTAACCAAAGAGGTGAAATATCTGTACACTGAAAATAATAAAATATTGATTTTATTATGGAAGTCACAAATGGAAAGATATCTCACATTCATGGATTGGAAGAATTAATATTGTAAATTGTCCATACTACTCAAAGTGATCTACAGATTAAGTGCAATACCTATCAAAATTCCAATGCCCCTTTCCACAGAAATTGAACAAATAATTCTAAAATTCATATAGAACCACAAAAGACCCTGGTTAGCCAAAGCAATCTTCAGCAAAAAGAACAAAACAGAAGGCATCACAATATCTGGCCTCAAAATCTACTACAAAATTACAGTAGTAAAAGCAACATGGTACTTGCAAAAAATAGACATGCAGGCCAATGGTGTAGAATAGAGATTGTAGAAATAAATGCATACGTTTATGGTCAACTGATCTTCAACAAGAGTGCCAAGAGCACACATGGTGAACGGACAGGCTCTTCAATATATGGTGCTGGCAAAACTGGATATCCACATGCAGAAGAATGAAACTTGACCTTTATCTCACCCTATACACAAAAGTCAATTCAAAATAGATCAAAGATTTAAATGTAAGACGTGAAACTGTAAAACTACTAGAAGGAAACATAGAGGAAAAACTTCTTGATGTTGGTCTGGGCAAAGATTTTTTTTTTAATTTAACTGAAAAGCACAGACAACAAAAGTAAAAATAGGAAAATAAGATTTAATCAAACTAAAACTTTATATACAGCAAAATAAACAATCAACAAAGTGAAGGGACAAGTTAGGAAATGGCAGGAAAGATTTACAAACCACACATCTGGTAAGGAGTTAATATCCAAAATATATGAGGAATTCAAGCAACTCAATACAAGAAAACAACCCATTTGACAGAGAAAATAGACAACCTAAAGAACAGGAGAAAATATTCACAAACTATACATCCAATAAAGTCTAATATTCAGAATCTACAAAGTACTCAAGAAAATCAGCAAGAAAAAAACAAAATAACCCCATTAAAAAGTGAGCAAAGGGCCGGGCACGGTGGTTCATGCCTGTAATCCTAGCACTCTGGAAGGCTGAGGCAGGTGGATGGTTTGAGCTCAGGAGTTCGAGACCAGCCTGAGCAAGAATGAGACCTCGTCTCTACTAAAAAATAGAAAGAAATTAGCTGGACAACTAAAAATATATAGAAAAAATTAGCCAGGCTTGGTGGCACATGCCTGTTGTCCCTGCTACTCAGGAGGCTGAGGCAGAAGGATTGCTTGAGCCCAAGAGTTTGAGGTTGCTGTGAGGTAGGCTGATGCCATGGCACTCTAGCACAGGCAACAAGAGTGAGATTCTGTCTCAAAAAAAAAAAAAAAAAAAAAGTGGGCAAAGGACACGAACAGAAGCTTTTCAAAAGAAAATAAACAAATCGCCAATAAATACGAAAAATGCTCAATGTCACTAATCATCAGGGAAACGCAAATTAAAACCACAATGAGATATCACCTCACCCAAGCTGGAACGGCTTTTATTCAGAAGTCCAAAAGCAATAGATGCTGGAGTGGATGCAGAGAGAAAGGAACACTTATACACTATTGGTGGGACTGCAAATTAGTACAACCCCCATGGAAAACAGTATGGAAATTCCTCAAAGCACTAAAAGTAGACCTACCATTCAATCCAGCAATCCCACTACTGGGTATCTACCCAAAGGAAAAAAATGACCTTTTTATCAAAAAGATACCTGCACTCGAATGTTTATTGTAGCACAATTCACAGTTGCAAAGACGTGGAATCAACACAGGTGCCTATCAATTCTTGAGTGAATTAATAAAATGTGATATATGTATACCATGGAGTACTACTTAGCCATGAAAAAGGATGAATTAGTGCCTTTTGCAACAATTTGGATGGAACTGGAGACCATTGTTCTAAGTGAAGTATCTAAAGAATTTAAAAACAAACACCATGCATACTCACTATTAAATTGGAACTAACCAATGAGCACACAACATGCATAGAGGGAAGTGAAACTCTGTGGAAACCAAGTGGAGGGAGGAGGGTAGGGGCAAAAACCTACCTAATGGCTACAATGAACACTATTTGGGTTATTAGCACACTCATAGCCATGACTCAAACACTACAAAAGCAATCCATGTAACCTAAAACATTTGTAGCCCCTTAATATGAATATTTTGAAATTAAAAAGAAATGGGCAACAGAACTGAATAACTATTTCTCAAAAGAAGGCACACAAATGGCCAACCATTATATTTAAAAAATTCTTAACATCACTAATCATCATAGAAATTCAAGCAAGGGTGAAAGGGGAGTGAGGGATGAAAAATTACCTATTGGATGCAATGTATACTATTCAGGTGATGGATAAACTAAAAGCTCAGACTTTACCACTATGCAGTATATCCATGTAACAAAACTGCACTGTGCCCCCTAAATCTATAAAAATAAAAAAGGCAAAAAAACAACTTTAAGAAAAGACAAAGAAATTCATTATATAGTGATAAAGGGGTCAATTCACACACACACACATACACACACACTCACATTTTTTGACATAAGATACCTGTTCAGCTATCATCTTTTCTCTCTTTTATTACTATTTGGAAATTTCTTCATTTATTTGCTTTTAATAGATTCATTTACTTCTTTTCCAAAAATATTCACTGAATATTAATTACATACCCAGGGACTAGTCCATGTACCTAGTGTATAGCAGAAAATTTAAAAAAAAGATTAAGTCTCTGTCTTTAAGGAACTTAATGTTAGTTGGGTAGTCAGACATTAAGTAAATGAAAAACAAGATAATTGTACATTTTGAGAAATATTATGAAGCAAATAAACATAACAATATGATAGAAAATAATTTCTGGGGGTAGAGAGAGGTGCTATGTTCTCATAGAGGGTGGTTAGGGAAGACTTCTCTGAAGAGATGACCTGTAAGCTCAGAAGGGTGTAGCCATTTGAAAACCCAGAGGAAAAGACATTCCAAATGGGAAATAGCAAATGAAAAGTCCTTGAGAAGAATAATACCCTATGTATGTTTTTTCAGTATCCTCCTTTGGTATAACATCTTAAGTTCATGGAATAGAAAGGTCAGTAGGCCACTGTGGCTGGAACTCAGTGTGATACATAGGTAGTGTTAAGACATTAGATTGGAGAGTTTATGGATGAATCATTCAGGACCTAATAAAGCCAGAGATGAGAAGTCATTGAACAGGTTTAAGAAGGGAATGACAGGATCTTCTTTCAACTTTAAAAAGATCACTCTGTCTGTTGTGTGTGATAGACTATGAAAGGGTAAGAGTGGAATCAGCTGTTATAAATAAGCTGATTTTTTATCTTTTGTGTTTGTGGGGTATCTATAGGCACTGTTTTAAAACTGATTAAAAGAGTAAAACAAAAGGATAAGTATATTATTCAAAAGTGTAAATTTAACCACTAGAAGAACTAAGAATATAATAAAAATAAAGTGGCAGAGCAGCTAGGAGGAAAACTATTTCATCACATTTCAATAAAGAGTTAAAAGATACTTACTAATATGTGATAACTAAAGAAAGAGGTTTAAAACCATAAATCTATAAAGGGAACAAACACTAGAACAAAAAAATGGACTGTAAACCATCAAGATTATCAATTACCCTGATCTGATCACTATGCATCATATGTATCCCGTGAATCACTATATACCCATGAGTGTACAATTATTGTCAAGTAAAACAAAGAAAAATTTTTAAAACTGTAAAAAAACCACAAAACATACATTCACACACAGACACACCAAAAACCAAACAATAAAATAAGAAAGAAATCAAAGACCATAAAATACTTTTTTACGAAAAGGTTAAAACTAAATAAGCATTATGTTACAAAGTCATAATATAACAGATTAAGGCAAAATATTTCTGTCAAATATATTAAACTTGCTGCGTAGATCATTGCCTGCCACAATGATCTCAACAAATATATGTTGAAGGCTGACTACTAATTCAGAAATGTCAAAAATTAAAGGTTAGATAAGGCGCTACCAAGGAAGTACAAATGAGAATAAAGTAAGGGTCATGATATTAAAAGAAAAATAAATAAAATTTAAGGTATAATAGCAGTAAAGCAAATAAGGAAGTATACTTTATAATTATGAAGTGTTTAATACATAAGAAACAACCAAAGTTGTGACATATTATTATTTTCTTATTAAATTTTACTTGCTAATATACTTTTGGAATTTTTCATTAATCTCATAAGTTATGTTGGTCCATAGTTTTCTTTTTCATGTTGTCTTTGTCATTTTCAATGAATTCCTTGGCCCTGTTAAAGTAATGTTGTTTGAATGCCTATAAAAGTGACTCAGATATTAATTGTGGGAAGATTTCTATATTAAATTTATATTGCAAATCTGTATTATTTCCTATCGATGTGTAACAAATCATTACAAACTTAAAGGCTTGAAATAACAATCATTTATTCTCAAAGTTTTCTAGGTCAGAAGTTCAGGTGAGCTCAGTTGAGTTCTCCTTTGAAGATTTTACATGGCGAAAATCAAGGTGTTTGCAAGGCCAGATTCTATCTGGAGGCTTGGGGAAAGAATCCACTTTTGTGATCATTAAGGTTGTGGGCAGAATTCATTTATATGTGGTTGTAGGACTGAGGCCTCTGTTTCCTTGCTATCTGTTGGCTGGAAGTTACTGAACTCCTAGAGGCTTCTCTTTATGCCTTGCATATGGCCCCCTCTATTTTCAAAGCCACAACGATCTGTTGAACTCTTCTTGTGCTTTGTATCTCTTTGACTTATTCTTCTGCTGCCAAGCCAGATAAAACTGCTTTAAAAGGGCTCCCATGGTTGAGTCACATCTACCTGGATAATCTTACAGTCAACTGACCTGAGACTTTAATTACATCTGCAAAATCCTTTCATAGCACTGACTGGATTAGTGCTTGATTGAATAATTAAGGCATGGAAATCTTAGGGGGCATGTTTAGAATTATGTCTACCAGTCTGCCCTTTAGCCTCTAAAGAGTTACATATATACATAATGGAAAATACAAATAACCCCACCCAAGGTCCCTAGAATTCTCATACCATTACAACAACATCAGTTCAAAGTTCAAAATCTCATCTAAATCTCTTCAGCTCAGATATCACAAATATCATCATCTAAATCATCAAATCAGACATGGCTGTGGCTTTAGGTGTAGTCCATTAAATACAATTTTTGAGGCACAATCCTTCTCCATCTATGGACCTATGAAACTAAAGAGACTTGTTGTCTGCTCCTAATACTCCCAACTTACAATGGTAGAAGAGGCATAAGATAAATCATAGATATTCTCATTCAAAAAAATGGAAGACAAAGTGAACAAATGGACTTCAGGAAGGGAAATAAGGAGGAAATGTTAGTGAGGCACCAGGATGCAGCCACCAGGGAAACAGAGAGTGTATGAACTCTAGGTTTTACTATAGTGGAGGGGGCAACATATCACCACATAATGGTCATAGGCCATCATAACCAGAAGGAAATCATCTAGACCAACAAATAAACTTAAAAGTTCTATTTTGAGTCCAAGTTATCACTAGCATCTTGGGCAATGTGGTAGACACAAAGACTATTTCAGTGAAGGAGTGATTCACCAGGAAAAACATGGGTGTGTGGACTTGAGCACTGGACATGAGGGCCAAGATAGTGAGGAGGCCCACCGTCCTGGTGATTAGATACATCCACAAGAACAGAATGAAGAAAAATCTTTCATGCTAAGACCACTTGAAGAGGCCCAGATGAAGAATTCCAAGGTAATGGTCAAATTTCCTACACTTTTCTTTTATAAATAGTATAAAAACTAGAATTCATAAAATCAAATAACAGAAAGTCCATAAGCAGTTTGTTTTCAGTCAATTTAGTCAATCCTCCTTCCTTTTCAATAGTACTTAAAATACTCCAATATTTCAATCGTAGCCATTCATTTCAGTAAATTTACCTTTTCTAAACTCTCAGAGTACTCATTTTGTACCACTCTTATGGTACATGCTTTGTTTTGCATCATGTTCCAATTAGTCATGTACATATCTTATTTCAGTGCTTCTTTTAGACTATAATCTTCTTAAAGACAAAAATGACATCTTACTCCTCTCTGTATTCCCCTCAATACCTAGCACAGTATACAGAACAGAGTAGGATTGTGGTAAATATCTCTGAGTAAATCTGCAATTTTGTTATGGAATATAAAATAAATGTTCTCACCACAAAAAAGTGATAAGTATATGGGGTAATGGATTTGTTAATTAGCTTGATTTAGCCATTTCCCAATGTACATGTATATCAAAACATCATTTTCTACCCCGTAAATATATATAATGTTTATTTATCAATTAAAAATATAGATAGTATGGTGCTGTTTGTTGTCTTCTATATATACATCAATTAGAACTCATTTGTTGATTGTGTTATTCAATTTTTCTATACATTTGATGATTTTCTGTCTTGTAGTTCTATCCATTTCTGAGAGTAAGGTTTTGAAATCCCCAATTATAATTACGGATTTTTCTGTTCCTCATTTTGGTTCTGTCAGGATTTGTTTCACTTATCTTGCAACTCTGTTGTTTGGTACATACACATTTAGGATTGCTATGTCTTCTTGATGGATTGACCCTTTCATGATTAGAGAATGGTAATTTTCTTAGTTTGAAGTCTTTTGAAGTCTACTTTTCTTGATATTAACATAGGTACTCCTGGTTTCTTTTAATCAATATTTGCATGATATGTTTTAGCTGGCTTGACTTTGACATCACTCTGTCAGTGGATGGTAGGGTAACACCTTGTTACTACCAAGTTGGGGTAGAAGTCCAGGTTTCCTACTTAGCCTCCACTGACACTTGGTAGAGGGTTCCTCATTACTGGTGGTTGAGGGTAGAGGTTTCAACTCCTCACTATGCCTCCACTGATATCTCAATTTCTGGGAGGGGTAGAATTGCTTCATTATTACTCACCTTCTAACCTCCACTACACTATGAAGGAGGTAGATGGACTTGTTACTACCTGGTGGTTGTGATCATCCCAGTTCTTCACTAGATCTCCTGTGGCACAATAAAAGTGAGGAAGGAATGGTGTACCTCAGTACTGCTGAGTGAGAATAGAAATCCAGACTCCCTGTGTGGTCTTTACTGACACTAAGAGTGGGAAGGGTTTGTTATCAGTCTGTGTGGGTGAAAATCCTGGATTCCTACTCTGACTTGTGAGATAATACCCTAGTTGTGGGGAGGGAGTCTGAGCTCCTATTTTATTTATTTATTTATTTTTTTTTTTTGAGAGAGTGAAAGTCTAGGCTTATACTATGCCTTTGCTAAAAGGTGGAAATTGGTTTGGGGCCATAGTTTTTTCTGTGATGCTTGGCTTGAGAAGAGCAATTATTGTTTAAAAGTTTCTGTTATGTTAGCCTGCCCTTCCAGGTATCCTTGGCTAGAGTAAGCAGGCATTTGGGGGGACTGTTTTGTGTGCATAGGTTGACTCTTCTGGGTTGCCACCTTTTCCAGTACCCGGTCTGGAATATAGCAGAAAAAAAGAAAACTCATAGAACTCATCACTACATTGCTTTTCAGGATTTGAGGTCTGTAGCCAGTCTTCTTTCTTGTACACCTTTCAGAGTTTTCTCATGATTGTTTTATAGATAAGTTGTACTTAGCATAAAAAGTAGGGAAATTTATGTCTATATCATCTTCACAGAACCAGAAGTCTCAGATAATTTTTATGCTTGAAAATTTGGGGGGAAAATACTTAACGGAAATATCTGGGGAAAATGCCACAGAATGCAAAACTATGAAACACTTAAAATTGTGGCCAGGTGTTGTGGCTCACGCCTGTACTCCTAATAATCTGGGAGGCCAAGATGGGAGGATCACTTGAGGTGAGGAGTTTGAGACCAGCCTGAGCAAGAGCGAGACCCCGTCTCTACTAAAAATAGAAAAACTTAGCTAGGTGTGGTGGTGCACATTCGTAGTCCCAGTTACATGGAAGGCTGAGGCAGAAGGATTGCTTGAGCCCAGCAGTTTGAGGTTTCTATGAGCTAGGCTGACACCACAGCCCTCTAGCCTGGGTGACAGAGTGAGACTCTGTCAAAAAACAAAAACAAGAACAAAAAACACTTAAAATTGCAAGACTAAAACCAAGTGATATTACCTGTCATTTTCATAAAATTTTCTATTTTGACATGGTCAATTTAATGTCTTCAGTCATGTTCTTCTCAGCTTGAGGAAGATAGGACTGCCATCTTTTCTCTAAAGACAAATAGGCAGAAACTGAGAACAAGGCAATCCCTTAATCCCATATGTGAGACGGGACTTCCCCATAGCAGGGCCCTCATTATCACTGTACATACCTCAAATCATCCTTGCATAGATTGGGACCCTGATTTTTAACCTTCACACAAAGCATCCTACTAAGACCAGACCTTACCTCCCTAAAGCTTACTTCAACAGTGCCAAGACATAGCTATTGAACATGTAGCTTATGCATTAAGTACTCTGTGGTATGTATAACAATTGAGGTAGAAAGTAGATAAAACTAAATGTTTCTTCACAAAGAAACAGGAAATACTGAATGGTTCCTGAGAAGATTACTGAGGAGAAGATAAAAGCCATTGGGCTCAGAGGAAGTTTAGTGAAAGAGCAGCAAGAGAGGAAAAAATCTAGTGGCTAGAAGCTGAAAAAACTTAAGAGAAGAGGTAGCCCTTAGGGTTTATGCTTTGAAATTCTGTGGGAGTAAACCCGCAGATACTTCTTTGAAATCTTCAGTAAAATCCACATGCCTCACTTGCAATTTGCTGTAAGGGGAATTTTCTTGAAAGATGTGAAAAAGTCATTCTTCCGTGTTGGAAAGGTGCCGAGAATTTGTGTAGGCCTTTGGAAATTGTCCATGTGGGTAATATATAGCCTAATAACATCACCTATGTATGACTGAAATAACGTGTTCTCATAAAAATATCTAAAATTGCCACGGTTGGGCAGGCCGGCCATTTATGTCCAGGACAGAGCTCTCACCCCTCCCACTCACACAAGGAACCAGACCCTGCCCAGATTAGGGGATAACATCTTAGTTTTCAGAGAAAAAGATAGAAACTTTTATGTCATAGAATATAATTATTTTGAATAAAATTCTCTTTAAATATAAAAGAAATAGTCAATGAAAAATTGCAAAGTAAGCTAAATACATAAAATACAAATTACTGAATGGAAATGAGCCAAAATAAAACAAAAAGATTAAAAAAACCCAAAAAGATTAGAAACGCCTAATACAGGTATAAACTCAACAAACAGTATGTAAGTTGTAAAAAACGTAACCTGGTGCTTGTCAACTAATTTGCAAAAAATAATCTTTTTCTCAGCAATATGTAGGACAAATAGAAACAACTAAACAATTCCTCATTCCTTTCATATATGAAGTAAGCCTCTATAGCTGGGCCCTCCGTGCCACTACAAATACCTCCAGTAACCCCTGCTCAAACTCAGGACTTCATCATTGCCCATCACACCAAGACACAGCAGCATCCTGCACTGAGGTCTTATCCTTAGATATATTTGATCCACTAGAATACTTTCAAGGACCAGCAACTGACCTTGTAGCAGAACAAGATGCTCCAGACGTGATGAAATGACACCGCCAAATCTTCCCAAACATAGTTAATACCACTTGCTGAAGAAGTTTTGTCAAAAATGGCCATTTCCTTTTCCTTTTGCCATGGGAAATCATGTGCACATCCTGCACTTTAGCTCCTAGCTCAACTACAGAAAGTCCCAAAGAAGGAGATCAAGGAAGAGAGGTGGATTAAGAGTGGGGAATAAATGGAACAAGGATGGGAAATATCCTTGCTGAGGTACGAGGTACATTCTGAATGGAGAAGATAGAAGCTGTAAGTAACTTTAAACTCATTTCACAGTGAGAAGGAGACAAGTTCACCCAAAACATATTTGGTACTCCGTCTTCTGTGTAACTACTGGGTTCATGTTTCTGAGGAACGAACACAGGTTTTGTTGGAACTGCCTAAGGAAGGGCCCTTCAGAATTAGTCCATGTTGGATGGAGGGGAAAGCCTGCAATCGCAATCTGAAAGGGCATAGTCAAGAATTAAACCAATAAATGATGAAGTTTTCCACAAAATACAGCCACATTCTTAGATGAAGGATTCCTAAAGGTAAAAATGAAATTTCTTGGCAAACAGAACAACCAGAATTAATCCCCTGCCTGAAATAAGCTCCCCAAGTTCCCATTAATACCACTGGCACACCCCATCCAGACAAGGGTCTGTTCTACATAGCTCCATGCAGTCTCAAATCCTACACAGCATACACTGCCACTTGACATACTTTGAATAAGCTCTGCACATAGATCTTCACTAAAATGCCTTGTACCTTGACCGTAGCCCTACTATGCCAAAGGGTCAACTCCACACTTAATTCCCTTAGCACTATACCCTGTGCTACACAGCTGTCTTTCACAAGGTCTTCAGCCCAAGGATGGCACAAGCCCTAGGAGCCCATGCATTGTCCACATACTGGAGTAGACCCTGCTCTGAGAGAAGATTGTGAAAACACTAGCCATGTTGCCCATACACCAACCATGGTGTATACACCAAAACTTTCGCCACTCCATACAAATTTTAGTGAGCCCCACTGTGACCACAGCCTATAGGTCAGCTCGAAAAACCTAGATTATGCCCAGTATGGTACATGCCCTCATCTCCAGTGTCCTAACTTGGCCTTCTCCACTTCTCTTGAAGTAGTATGGACATGCCACACTTCTTCCTTAATGAAACCATCACAGTTCAGGCCCATTTTGTTTACCTGAATGCATGGACCAGCCTGGCCCTAAGTTTGAAAAAGCATCTGGTAGTTCTATTATGAAGGAGAAGAATCTTACCTATTCCCTCCCTTGGATGACATCCATGGTTCATGATGCTTGTTAGTCATGGCTTTTTCCTTTCTCAGCCCTGCTGATCCCATTGGGTAGCACATAGCTCCTCCCTGGACAAGAAAATGTCAGGGCAATACGGTGCAGATATGACTAAATATGTGTTCACTGAGCAGTGAATACAATGAGGATAAATACTGGAAGAGATTTCATGAATAACTCCAAGAATTTTTTTTTAACCAATGTGGAGTTTCTTGGTCTGAAAAGATTTGGTCAGGAATTCACTCTGTGAATGGGAAAAGATTCAACTAAAATTAATGCCTCAGTTTCATAGGCTGAAGGGTTTCTTCTGAAAAGGCAGTCATTTAAGAAACTAGAGATTGTGTGCCCACCCTAGTGTTCTCACCATGGCTCCACAGTCATCAGTGTAGCCCATACCCTAATCCTCACCTCTGAAGCTTCCACCATTTATAAATCAAACAGAATGTGGCATAATGTCCCCAGTTCTGATAGCAGAAGTACATGGTATATAAAATCATATTAAGTTTTGATATAAAGTTTCTTTACTTAGAAGCTAGATAAGATATAAATGGAATACACAACTCAAAACTGTCAATGCCTGACTTCACTGAAAATGGCAGAATAAAGAACTCTCAGACATCATCTCTTCACTAAAGCAAACATTAGTCTGACAAAAAACTGTCAAAACCAACTTTTTCAGAATGCTAACATTAACAACAACAACAACAATAATAATAAAGCTTACAACAACCAGGGAGTAATTAAATTTCAGTAGGGGAAATTGTGGCATTTTAACTTACCCACATACCATTCACCAACTCCCAGCACAGTGGTGGCTATGGAGATAGTGGCATGTGCTCCTGCTGCAGCTTGCTAACATCAGAGGGGGCAATGTAGACCTTGTTCACAAAGAACACAAACGGATGAGCTCAAGAACTTGCTTTGTTTCACCAACTACAGTATGTTCTCAGGGTTGAAGTGGCCTCCAGAGCAACATTTGTGGAAAACATTTAAATGCAATCATACTAGCTGCATCTGCCTAGGTCAAGGAATAACAGAGGGTGCAAGCTGCCAACAGACTGAAAAGCCTAAGAAGAAAGAGGCTTGAAAAGGAGATACATGGGGTGATAAGTGCTTAGGAAAGTTCACATATATACTGGAGAATCTAGAAGTCTATACACATATTCAGGGATTGACACATGCTCAGAAAATATCTGAGAAAAACCTAACCTTTCATATTTGGCAGACCTTTAGGTTTCACACATGCAGGAAGTAAAGGCTAAGGCAGAGTTATAAATGGCCTGATTAAACTTAAAAGAACACTACCACCCAGAGACAGTCAGCAAAGACCAAAAGAACACTTTTATTTGTGTGTTCAAGGCATTTAAGAAAATCCTCTAGTGAACCACTAAGCTAGTGCAACTTAGACTTCAGTGATCACACATAACAAAAAATACAGACTTTACAAAAATGATTTGCAAAAGTCACTAAATAGGTGAACAACAACAATCCACAATAAACAGCAACAAAGTACCCCAGGGAGGGGAGATAATCTTATTTTGAGTTATCATATGATAATATTCAAAATATCAAGTTTTCACAAGAACATAAATAACAAGTTAGGGAAAGGGCAAGAAAGTATGAGCCACATACAAGAAAAAAAGGTTATTAACAGAAAATGCCATTGAGGAAGCCCAGACATTAGACTTAGAAAACAAAGAAAGAGTTTAATATAATTATATTAAATATGCTTATATTGCTAAAGGAAAGCATGGAAAAATAAATACAGAAAATCAGGAAGAAAATCTTTTACCAAATAGAGACTATTAATAAATAAATAGAAATTATAAAAAGGAACCAAATAAAAGTGCTAGAGTTGGAAGGTACAATAGCTGAAAAGAAAAATTGCTAAGGGGGTCCAAAGGCAGATTTGAGAAGGGAGAAGAAACAATCAATAAATTGAAAGATTTACACAAAATGGTAGTTAGTAAAAATAAATAAATAAATAAATAAATTTGAAGATAGATCAATTGAAATAATCAAGTCTACGGAGTAGAAAGAAAAAAGAATGAAGAAAAATGCACAAAGCCTAAGAGACCTGTGGGAAACCATCAAGTATATGACTCTACACATAATGGGAGTTCCAGAAGGAGAGGAAAGAGAGAAAGGGACAATAAAAATATCTAAAGAAATAATGGCTAAACCTCCTCCAATTTGATGAAAGACATGAATCAACATATCCAAGAAGCTCAACAAAATCCAAGTAGATAAGCTCAAAAAGAACCATTTTAAGGCCTATTATAAACAAGTTGTCAAAGTCCAAAGACAAGGAGAGAATCTTGAAACCAGCAAGAGAGAAGCAACTCATCATGTGCAAGAGATTCTAAATAACACAAACAGCCAATTTCTCATCAGAAACCATGGAGGTCAGAAGGCACTGAGAGGACATATTTAAACTGCTGAAAGAAAAGAAAAAAAAAAAAAACATCGTGTCAACCACATATCTATGTCTGGCAAAAATCTCCATCAAAAATTTAGAAAAAATTAAAGTATTAACAAATAAAGGCTGAGAGAATTTTTCACTCGTAGAATTTTCCTACAAGGAATTCTAAAGGAAGTTTATCAGGCTGAAAGGAAAGGACACTACACAGTAACTCGAAACCATATGAAGAGAGAAACAATATTGCTAAATATAAATACATAGGTACACACAAAGTCCAGTATTGTTGTATTAATATTTTTTTAGTTTGTAACAACTTTTTTCTATGTGACTTAAAAAATTAATAAAACAATAATTATAAATCTATGTTAATGGGCACAATGTATAAAGATATAATTTGTGACAATAACTATATAAAGTATGAAGGATGAAGATATGTAGGAAGAGAATTTTTGTATACTACTGAAGCTAAATTGGTATTAATTCAAACTAGAGTGTTATAAATTTAAGATGTTAAATTGTAATCCCTGGGTAACTACTAAAAAAAAACTAAAATATATACAGAAAATGAAGTAAGAGAATCAAAATGGCACAAAAACTAAACATAAAAGAGGGAAATAGTGGAGGGATTAAGGAACAAAAAAATATAAGACTATTAAAGTCAAATAGCAAAATGGCAGAAACAAGTTCTTTGTTTTCAGTACTTACTTTAAATATAAATGGATTAACCTTTCCAATTAAAAGATAGAAATGGCAGAATGGATACAAAAACATTCTAACCTAACTATATTCTTTCAATAAGAGACTCACTTTAGATGCAAAAAAGTCATTTAAATTGAAAGGTAAAGGATGGAAAAAGATATTCCATGGAAATAGAAACAAAAGGAGAGCTGAGGTTACTATAATTTCAGACTAAAGAGACTTTAAGTCAAAAATTATTACAAGAACAAAGAAGGATATTACATATTGATGAAAGGGTCAATCCATCAAGAAGATATGACAGACAATTATAAACATACACACCCCTAACAGAGCCCCAAGGTACATGAAGCAAAAAATTAACAGAATTGAAGTGAGAAATCGAAAATTCTAAAATAACTATTTTATATTTAACTACCCCACATTTGTTGATGGATAGAACAACCATACAGAAAACCAATAAGGAAATAGAGGACTGAACAACTTTATAAATGAACTACACCTAATAGACACAGAGAACCCTTCCCCAAACAACAGTAGACTACACATTCTTCTCAAAAGCATATGAAATTTTTTCCAGGATAGACCATAGTTATATTATGTATTAAGTCTCAATAAATTTAAAAAACAATGAAATTATATATAGTGTCTTCTGTGAATAAAACTAGAGATTGATAACAGAAGGAAAAGTGGAACATTTACAATTTTTTGGAAATTAAGCACACCCCTAAACAACCAATGGATCAAAGATTTAAAAAAAAAAGAAAGAAAAATTAGAAAATACTGTGAAAAGAATTAAAATGAAAACACACAAAATTTTATAGGATGCAATGAAAGAAGTGTCTAGAGGGATATTTACACTTGCACATGCCTACCTTAAAGGATAAGAAATAAGTCAACAAGCTAACTTTTTACCTTAAGGAACTAGAAAAAAAAAATCAAATTAAACTTAATGCTAAAAGAAGGAAAGAAATAGTAATAATAATGGTTATAGAGGAAATAGGCAAAATTGAGAAGCAGAAAACAGTATAGAGACTCGATGAAACCACAAGATAGTTCATTGAGAAGATCAACAAATGTTTAGTCATGACTAAAGAAAAATAGGGGAAACTCAATTGCTATTATCAGAAATGAATGAGGAAAAATATTACTGACCTTACAGAAATAAAAAAGGATTATAAGGACATACTATGAACAATGGCACATCTACAAATTAGATAACCTAGGTAAAATGGACAAATTTTGGAAATAAACTAAAAAATCCGACTCATGACAAAACAGAAAGTCTGAATAGATATATTACAAGTAAAAAGATTGAATTAATAATCAAAAAGCTTCTAACAAAGGAAAGCTCAGGAGTAGATGGCTTCACTGCTAAGGTCAGCCAAACGTTTAAAGAAAAATTAACACCAATTTTTCTAAATCTATTCCAAAATATAGAACTTTAGGAAACCCATTCTATGAGGTCAGCATTACTCTGACACCAAAATCAGAAAACTATATCACAAGAAAACTATAGAACAATAGTCTTTATGAACATAATGTAAAAATCCTCAACAAAATGCCAGCAAAATGAATGCAGCAGCATGTAAAAAGGATTATGTACCATGTCAAGGTGGGATTTATCTAAAAAAAAATGCAAGAATGGTTCAACATACAAAAACCAAACAATTTATGTGACTTCATGGAAAATAGTGGAGTAGGACACTTAAAGAATCAGTCTCTCAACTAAAACAACCTTGAGCTGGCAAAGATTGACTTAATCAACTTTTTGGGAACTTTGGAATCTAACCAGGAATTTACTGCAACTGGTAGAGGGCATGCTTAATGAATAAAGGGTGCCTGAATTTCAGTAAGTGAGCTTTGTGGCATTTTGCTCACCTGTCCACTATCTCTCATTGCCCAGTGCAATGGCAGCTGAGGTGGGTATGGCAGCCCATGCTCCTCTTGTGGCTTGCTGATGTCTGGAGGCTAATAAAATACATCAGTCTTGAAATTTTGAAGATGTGTAGTTTGACCTGTCTGCTGGTTCCATAAGAGACTGACCACAGAGGCTATCTTTTCTCCTTCTCCCTCACCACATTAGGCTGGAGCAGCTTTCTGGGCAGTAATGGTATCTGTTGAAGTAAGTTATTCATACACAACCCATGCATCCCTTGGGCAAAGGCAAAACCTACCAAGACTCAATCAGGATGAAATAGAACTCCTGAACAGACCAAGAAGGAGCAGCAAGACTGAAGTAGTAATAAAAACAATCTTCCAACAAAAAAAGCCCTAAACCAGATGGATTCACAGCCAACTTCTACCAGACCTACCAAAAAGAGCTGGTACCCATACTGCAGAAATTATTCAATAAAATCGAGAAGGAGGGAATCCTCCCCAACTTATTCTACAAAGCCAGTATCACTGTGGTACCAAAGCCAGGAAAAGACACACACAAAAAGCGAAACTACAGATCATACAGATCAATAACCCTTATGAATATACATGCAAAAATACTCAATAAGATACTAGCAAACTGAATCCAACAGCATGTCGATAAAATAATCCACCATGACCAAGTGACTTCATCCCAGGGATGAAAGGATTGTTCAACATATGTAAATGAATAACTGTAATTCACCACATAAACAGAAGTAAAAACAAAGATCATATGATCATCTCAAGAGATGCAGAAAAAGCATTTGACAAAATGCAGGACCCTTTTCATGATAAAAAACCCTCAACAAAGTAGGCATGGAAGTAATATATCTCAATATTATAAAAGCCACATGTGACAAAACCACAGCCAACATCATACTGAATGGGGAAAGGTTGAAAGCATTTCTACTAAGAACTATTTCCAGACAAGGGTGCCCATTGTCACCACTTCTATTCAACATAGTGCTGGAAGTCATAGTAAGAGCAGCCAGGCGAGAGAAAGAAATAAAGGGTTATCCAAATTGGGAAAGAGGAGGTCAAACTATTGCTTTTTGCTGATGATATGATCTTATATTTAGAAAACTCCAAACACTACACCAACAGACTTCTGGAATTGATAAATAAATTCAGCAAAGTCTCAGGTTACAAAATCAATGTACACAAATCAGTACCATTTCTATATATCGACAGCTGTTAAGCTGAGAGTCAAACCAAAGACCCAATACAATTCACAATAGCTACACATAAAATAAAATACCTAGGAATATACTTAACCAAGGAGGGGAAAGATCTTTACAAGGAGAACTACAGAACACTGATGAACAAAATCATCCATGACCCAAACAAATGGTAAAACGTCCCATGCTCATAGATTATAATAATCAATATTCTTAAAATGTCCATACTTCCTAAAGTTATGTACAGATTGAATGCAATTCCCATAAAAATATCAATGTCATTTTTCACAGGACTAACAGATATAATCATAAACTTCATATGGAATCATAAAAGAGCCCACATTGCCAAAGCAATCCAAAGTAAAATGAACAAAACTGGAGGCATCACATTTCCTTACTTCAAATTATACTACAAGGTTATAGTAACCAAAACATCATGATACTGGAATAAAAGCAGACACAGAGGTCAATGGAACAGAATACAGCACCCAGAAATAAAACCGTGTAGCTACAATCAACTGATTTCTGACAAAGCAGACAAAAACATACACTGGGGAAAGGACACCCTATTCAATAAATCATGTTAAGGAAATTGGAGAGCCACATGCAGAAGAATGAAACTGGATCGCTATCTCTCACCATATTCAAAAAGTAACTCAAGATGGATTAAAGACTTAAATGTAGGACCTAAAACAATAAAAATTGTAGAAGAAAATGCAGAAAAAACTCTTCTGGACATTTGCCTAAGCAACGAATCTATGACTAAGGCCACAAAGGTGAATACTGCAACAAGAAAAATAAATAAATGGGACTTAATTAAACTAAAATGTTTCTGCACAGCAAAGGAAATAATCAACAGAGTAAATAGACAACCTACAGAATAGGAGAAAATATTTGTTAACTATATGTCCGACAAAGGACTAATATCCAGAGTCTACAAAGAACTCAAACAAATCAGCAAGGAAAAAAAAAACAAACAAATAACTGCATTAAAAAGCAGGCAAAAGACATGAACAGATTTTTCTCAAAAGAAGATAGACAAATGGCCAACAAACATATGAAAACATGCTCAGCATCATTAATCATTAGGGAAATGAAAATTGAACCACAATGAGATATCACCTTACCCCTATCAGAATTGCCATTATTCAAGAGTCAAAAAACAATACATGTTGGTACAGATGCAGTGAAAATGGAATGCTTATACACTGTTGGTGGGAATGTATTTTAATATAACCTGTAGGGAAAACAGTATAGAGATTCCTCAAATAAATAAAAGTAGATCTATCATTTGATCCAGAAATCCCACCACTGGGTATCTAGCCAAAGAAATGTAAGTTGTTATATCAAAAAGAAACCTGAACCCAAATGTTTATGACAGCACAATTCACAACTACGAAGATGTGGGATCAACCTAAGTGCCAATCACTAGTGAGTGAGTGGATAATGAAAATGTGGTATACATGCACCAGGGGGTACTACTCAGCCATAAAAAGGAATGAAATAATGTCTTTTGCAGCAGTATGGATGGAACTGGAGACCATTATTCTAAGTGAAGTATCTCAGTTATGAGATATGTCATTACCACATGTTCTTACTCGTAAGTGGGACCTAAATGAAGGGCATGCGTATATGGTCATTAAATGGTATAATGGACATTAGAAACTAAGAAGGGTGGAGGGTGGGAGGGGATCGAGGGATCAAAAATTATCTGTCAGGTATAATTCATCCATAAAACACTTGTATCCCCTAAATCTATTGAAATAAAAAAAAACCCTTAAATTGTACACCTTAAATATGTGTAGTTTATCGTATGCCAATTACACCTCAAAAAATTGTTAAACAATAACAGGGACATATGGTATCCCACTGGTCACATTGCTAATTTATAATATGCTTGACAATGATGATGGCAGGATTAGATGTGGTGAAACAGTCACTCTCCATTTACTGCTGGTGGTACTTACTATGAAGTGACACAACCATTCAAGGGATTCAGGCTGAATATATGCATCAAAGTTTAAATGTGCAAAACCATGTGAACCAGAAATTCCATGACTAGAAATATACTATAATTACATAAATGGACAATTGTTCAAATGTGTCAAGATGATGACAGTAGAATTGCTTCTAAAGGCGAGTAAATATATATTTAGCAATAGGGTTATGGTGAGATAAATTAAGGTGCATACAGTATATGTAATATTATGAACTAAAAACTCTATGTGTGCCTCAAGATCAAGTCATGCATATAAAAGAAATAAAACTTGCCCCTTAGAGAGAAGGGTTTACAATCAACAAAACCCTTTTAAGTTCCTGTGTTCCTTTTGGTTTCTAGGTTTTCAAACATGCTGTTCCTTTTGTATGGAACACTGTTTAATCACTCTTCTCCTGCCTAACTCCTACCAATCTAAAGTTCACTTATTTACTCAGGTATACCCTCCCTGACTAAATTAGGCAGATTTCTCCTGCTTCATGCCTGTATGCCTCATCCAGGATTCTCCTAATAAAAGGCAGCACTTATCTCTACAAATTGACTATGACCTCACCCATAAAATCCCCATGAGTGGACCAGTGCCTGGCATATAATAGATGTTCAGTAAATATTATTCTTAAATGAATAAATTATCTGGTACATAGTAGGTGTTCAATAAATGGTAGCCATTGTTACTGCTATTACTATTTTATTTTAGACTAGATACTGTGGCAGAAGAAGAGATAGAAAGTCAACGAGAGACCAGGCGCGGTGGCTCATGCCTATAGTCCTAGCACTCTCAGAGGCCGAGGCGGGTGGATCGCTCGAGGTCAGGAGTTTGAGACCAGCCTGAGCAAGAGCGAGACCCCCATCTCTACTAAAAATAGAAAGAAATGATCTGGCCATCTAAAAATATATATAGAAAAAATTAGCTGGGCATGGTGGCGCATGCCTGTAGTCCCAGCTACTCGGGAGGCTGAGGCAGTAGGATCGCTTAGGCCCAGGAATTTGAGGTTGCTGCGAGCTAGGCTGATGCCACAGCACTCTAGCCTGGGCAACAGAGTGAGACTCTGTCTCAAAAAAAAAAAAAAAAAAAAAAAAAGAAAAGAAAAGAAAAAGAAAAAGAAAAAAGAAAAGAAAAATCAACAAGAGTATCAAAAGTTACTGAACAAGCCAGGTGCAGTGGCTCACACCTGTAATCCTAGCACTCTGAGAGGCTGAGGCCAAAGGATTGCTTGAGGTCAGGAGTTCAAGATCAGCCTGAGCAAGAGAAAGACCCCATCTCTACTAAAAAAAAAAAATAGAAGAAAAAATTAGCCTAGCAACTAAAAATAGAAAAAAAAAATAGCTGGGCATGGTGGCATGCCTGTAGTCCCAGCAACTTGGGAGGCTGAGGCAGAAGTATCACTTGAGCCTAGGAGTTTGCGTTTGCTGTGAGCTAGGCTGATGCCACGGCGCTCTAGCCTGGGCAACAGAGTGAGACTCTGTCTCAAAAAAAAAAAAAAACAAAAACAAAAAAAAAAACAAAACAAAACTTACTGAATAGCAAAGGAATTTGGATGTTGAGGGGGAATCCTGAATATGATGCTAAATTTTCCATATGACTGGAGACACTTTAGGAGGTCACACACTGAGCTCAGAGGTAGCTATTATTAATTGAACATATTTTTCAAACCAGACTTTGTTCTAATCATTTTACAGGTATTAACTCATTTAACCCTCAAAGCAAGAGAGCCACATCAAAGGTATATCCTTACATGATTTCATAGATAAGGATACTGAGGTATAAAGTGGTTCAACAACTTACCAAGGGTTGCAATCTCATGTAAGGTGGAATCTGGAATTGATCCTAAGCAATCTCCCTTCTGAGTCCGTCTTTTACTGCTATGCACTACTGCTTCCTTCTAGATGACCAGGAGAGGAGACTCTGTAGAAATCCTTTTTTATGGCTAAAGAGGGATGAGTGGTGTTGCAGTTTTATAATTAAGGCAAGAAAAAAAAAAAGAGGCCTATAGAAGATGATGTAGTGAGTGAAGGGTCTGGTCCTAGGGTGTAGATTTTCTGCCTAACTCTCCAGTGTTCTCCATGCAGCCATCACTTAGCCTGCTTCCTCTGGTGTTTCCCTTCTTTCCGGACAGCATGTAGGCGATTCCTCATAGTCAACCTAAAGAGTAAAAGAATTATACAAAAATCATGTATTTTAATGTGGAATAAGCACAAGGTATTTCTGACAGAACAGGATGTCTATCAAAGTTTAAAATGAAATTCTATGTAGCCAGTAAAATGATTGTACAGATTTTTTTTTAAAACATGTGACTATTGTCTGGAAAAATTGTGAAAGACTGCACTGGAAATTTGAATGACTATTTTTCTCTTTTATTTGTCATCATTGTCAACTATGATAACATAGTTCATATTGTATAGCAGAAGGGGAAAAAAACGAGATAACAATAAAACTCCAAAATCATCACAAAACGTATAAGGGGGGAGGGAAAGGGAGGATACTCAGCCCTTTGTTCCTCCAGGAATGGTTTCAGAACCTAACTTTCAGCTCCAAGCTCAGACTCCTTTCTAAATATTCCCCCTCAATGGGGTTGCCAGTTTCAGTTTCTTTAGTTTATCACATCCTGGTTGTAGAATTTTCATCTGCTGAAGCACTCCTCTCAGGCTCCAGAACTGCGAGAAAATAAATTCCTGTTGTTTAAGCCTCCTAGTCTGTGGTATTTTGTTAGGGCAGCCCAAGAAGACTAAGACAATGGGTGGGGGAGTACCTGAGAAGGGGAGTCATGATTTAGAAATGTCTGATATTCACGGTCCTGTCCATGGAATTTTTTACTACTAAAAACAAAATTAAAGAGCTTTTTCAATTGAATATGGTATAGCACCATAATAGTGCCTTATTAAAATAGAAAAGCCACTTAAATTTGTTCAGGGTTTTCAAAATCAAGTCCTAAATGATTTTCTGCACAGCATCTTTCTGGGATATTGCTATTTGAATACTGAAAGAAAATTGACTCTCTTTTAAATATAAAAAATGAGTTTTAAATCTATTTTACTATTTTTAATTGTTTTTTAATGTCTTAAAGTGCTTTCTAAACATTATGGGTTCTCATTTTCTTCCTAAGCCCTAAACGTTACACTTGCTCATCTCTGTATTATTTCACTCTATGCATTCTCTTTAGGTGATTTAGGTGAGCTCATCTTCCTTCTTTGATTTCTCATCTCTGTGTTCATGATTCCTAAATTCCTATAGCCTGGCTGTCTCTAGAAATTCCAGACTGCTTTATCTAGCAGTATATCTAATGGGCATCTCCACGTAGATTTCCCAGGGTCCCTTAAATTCAACATATCCAAAATGGAACTCGTCATTTCCTCTCTCAAGCTTGTTCCTTCTTTCAATTACCTGTCTCAGGAAATAGCACCACCACGAAATTAATTGTACAAAGTAAAAACAAACAAATGCCCATAGGATTCATCATGAACTCCTCCCTTGCTCTTGCTTTTTACAGCCAGCTGGTCTCCAAATATAGTCTATTCCACGTGAATATCTCTACCATCTATCCACTTCTTTGCATCTATAATGCTAATGTCATAACCCAAGTATAAGAGGATATCAAAAGGGACATTTACTATTGACCATGAATTAGTGACTGTGGTCCCCAGGTCCAAACATCTGGGTGCTAGTCTAAAGAGAGCAATCAATACTAAAAAACTGACATTGTATTGCAGGACATAGTAGGAGCCAGCATAACTGAAACTACTAAAGCTCAAAATTTTCCAAGTCACGATAACCTTTCTAGGAAGGATACTAGCCAATGTACTCCTTGGCTGCTGACAAAAATAGGTATGTTGTGATAAGGGAGTGGTCCATTTTTATAGCTTCCAAGCTATTAAGACTTCTATGAGTCTTGAAGCATTGACTCCTGGCAACCATGGAGGAGGTGAAGATGGCCTGTAGATGAGCCCCAGACTCTGAGCTATCCAGCATTTTCAGTCCTCTGGCGATGGGGGTGGGCTTAATCTCAGCTGAGATTTCATCACTTGCCTTGTTACACCTTCCAATCCTTCACACACACCAGTCCCTACTCCTTCAGTCTGCCCCCACATCCAACTCTTGGCTTTGTGATAAAGGAATGGGCTGTGACATCAAACAAGCCTGGGCTTGAACCCAGGCCACACAACTTAACTCTGATGTTGAGCAAGTTATTTGCTCTTGTCATGTCTCTGATGCCTCCTCTTTAAAATTATAGGCATAATAGAAACCGCATTGTAAATGGAACATGTATGCAAGGCATCTGGCACAGAGAAGCTGCTCAAGAAATGGACATTCCTATTATTGATACCCTGCTCCCCATTCCTCTCCTGTGCCTATGCTTCTAACCTAGGTAAGGAACCTCTATGTCAGGCTTCCACATCTATAAGATGGGAATGAGAGTACTCACTCTTCAGGAATGCTGTGAGGGTTTAATGAGATAATATGTGCCAAGTGCTGAACAGGAAGGTGCTGAATGGATGGTCATCTCAGAGGGACCAATGTCAGAACCTCCACACAGAACCAGAAGCAAGCAGAAAGGTGAGCAAGCAAATGCTGCAGCCCATTCGAATGGGTGCACGCCCACAGGACTATGTGCACACAGGCATGCAAATGCACCAGGGCTGAGTCCTCAGGGTCTCCCCTACTTGGACAATATGGGCTCAGGAACTGGGCAAAACTCGAAGTGAAGGTCGGGCACACTAATGGCTCCAGCTAAGAGGTGTTGAAGAAGGAAGATACATTGCATCCTTGCTACATTTCATTCCTTCATTCAATCCACCATGTCTCACTATTTGAGGACATTCTATGGATCAGGCCCCACTAAGCTAGCAAGGTACTTGACCAAGCATCTAAGGAGAATCACCTGGTGATGGCAAGCGGGTTGGTGCCTCCTCAGAAGGATCTTCTTATGACCACATGCAAGGCACAGTTGGACGAGGAGAGCCTGGAGGTGAGGTAAAGCCAAAAAGGAGCCTGCTGCATAAATCTACACAGAAAACCCTATAAGTCAGGGTCATGGTACTGGGAACAGTGTCATTAATGACTCAGAGGAGGGTGGAACAATGCCTGGGGCATCAGGGAAAGTGGATGAAAAATCCTGACTCCATTGCCTGTCAGAGATTGGATATTAGGCCACTTACTGTGCCTGTCACAGCCTCAGATGCCTCATACCTACATTGAGTATCCTAATGACAGTGACCATCTAGAGATAATGCACATCAAGACTAAAAGAAGGAAGTTTCTTATTGATATTGTGAATATTAATAGGATGGATTTCAGATATATGTTGAGGAAAGAAATGCAAGAAACATTAATTGGCAAAGAATAAGTGATGCATCAGTCAACACTTTGGGCAACTTTACTGCAATTGGGTACATGTTTTTATTTTCAACAGGCAGATATCCCACATCCCCCTCCAGAAAAATTCCCACTCCTAAAGAGAAAGCACAAAGAATTGGGATTCCCAACAGAAAAAGGTTTGGACATGTCCAGGAATAGCAAAGAAGGGCCTCTAAAGGCCCTGGTGGTAGGCACCTAAGTCACAGAAGACTCTTAGGCTCATTTTAACGGGTTGAATCATTTGACACCTTTCGTTCAGATTGCCCTTGATGTTACTTGAGGCATGCCAGCACCCTTAACCCCAGAGACCTCGGGATGAATTTCAGGAACTGCCATCACATCTATGATGCTGCAGAGTGCAGAGTCTAATAATGAGCTCACTCTGGGATTTTACAGGGAATTATGGTTCTGAGAAGAGTTCATGGGCAACCCAGGATGAGTTCACCTTTGCCCAAAGAGGAAATCTTCTCCAGACACAAATGCCATGGGCAATAGCTAGCCTTCCCCAATTCTGAGAGCAGGCTGTACCCTCCTCTTTTGCTCTGTGGCCTGTGTGCTGGAGGAAGCTAAGCATTAGCATGGCTTCTTCAGCCCTTTGAAGCCCAATGATCCTTCAGAAGACCATGGCACCCAAGAGAAGAGCAAGGTAGCCAACCTGCTCCTCCTCCTGCATCCTGAATTTCATCACCTACCCACACCAGAACCCTGGCAGTCCCATTTAACCTGTTTCTTTCCCTCACTGCCCATATTCAAGCAATCCACAAGGCTTGCTGCTGCTGCCTTCTAAAACAGCTCTGATACCCATTCCCTTCTCCCCATCTTCATTGCCATCACTCTATTTCAGGCCACCACTATCTAAAGCATGGATGAGGGGCTTCCACCCAAGCTTCTCCCCTCCCACACAGTCCATTCTCCACACTGCAGCCAAAGAGGTATTGCAAAACCACAAATCTACCTCATCAGTCCCTTGCTGGAAACCATTCAATGATGCCTCATTCCATGGATGTTCAGCAAGCTTTGTAACAGTTCTGCCTAAATATCACAGAATTAGGCAGGCAAGCCTATGCTTCTTATTTAAGATTCAGAAAACAGTCTTATATCACCTTGATTCTGACTGAAGTAGAAGGGAAAATTTCAAATCATTCATCAAAGATCTTGATGATGCACTTGGCTATCATACTCAATTGGAAATGTTGACCATTTATGAAAATCCTAGTAAACTAACAATTGAACTTTTATTGCAGCATTGTTTGTAGAAAGTTAAGTAACTTGAAAATACAGTGCATCCTGCCAGTAAGCAGATGCTCGAAGAGGTTATGGTAAATCCATTATAAAGAATATCATTCGGCCATTAGAATGCAAGAATTAGATGTATAGACTGAGGAGATTTCATTATTTATTAGGAAAAGGACTAAGTAGAAATTGTATATAGAATGGTCTGATTTTATAAATGGAACAAAGTAGAAAGCCATGTGCTCTATCTAAACATATACATACTGAGGCATCTAGCAATTCTGCTTCTAGAAGTCGATCCTAGAGAAACACATGCACATGTTCATAGGGAACATGTACAAAAATACTTTTTTTTCAGAAATAATTAGTTTATTCAAACATTTCAAAGACAAACACCTTTAAATAGTGATTATCCTAGACCTCTAATGAACAAACATGCCTCATCTCCATAACTACTTCTTGGTATAAATTTCAGAAAGAAAAAGCCAGAAAACAGAAATGTTTGCTATTTACCCAGACCTGGTAAAATTTTTTTACCAGCTCTATAATCAAAAGTTCAATTAATTAAAACCGATATTTAGGCTACCAATGTATATACATATTTGCTTGCAGCCTCTCAAATAAATTGCTTCTCAGTGAACTGAATTCCTCTTTTCTTAAGCCCCTGCTAACTATATGTGCTCCCTCTGCTTCTCCTCTTCTTGATTTGAGTTTTGCCAACAATAATGTAAAACTTTATTGACCTTTTGGAAAACAAGATCTTCTCAAACAGACTCCTCTAGGACTTGTTCTTTCATTTACTGCCATCTGTCTCTCCTTTCTCTTGCCACCTTTTACAACACATGACAGGACATAAAGAAAACTTGTAGCAGTATGGGGACCCCTTGAGGAACACACAAAAAAACCAACACAGGCTCCTTTTTTTACAGGGTACCCTGTTTTTCTTCATGGAGACCCAAGAGTTGTGGATGGACGACTGCTCTCACGTCTAAAGCTCTACTCTTTTTTTACATTGAACTCTTCATGCTTTTTTACTTTTAGATGTATACATATGTACCTATGCAAGTTATATGTTGTGCCTACATGCATGTATGTCTATACATATGTTTGTATATTGTCTACAGGATACCACATTAACTTAAAGATAAATGAATGCTCATAAATTAAATAAATAGGCCCAAATATTTTTAAAGTTCATATGACTTGAGTAAATCTTTTGGTAAATATGACCAGGTTAATATTATTGTAAAATATCAGCTTTCTCACTTTAAAACATTAACAGGAAGGCCACAGACCTGGAAGAAGTAGCCTACAAATCAGCTCTTCTTAAAGGTAATATTCATCATTATTGTCAAGGCCTTATAAGGCATCTCACTACAAATTCTAAATTAAATAAAGATTTTTAACAGTGAGCTCCCAAGAAATGCAGATGTCAATGATAACGATTGCCAACCTAGAAATTTTCCTTAATTAGAAATGACATTAAATGAAAGATTCCCTCCTGCCCTGTTGGAAGTCACCATATCAGGTATTGTTGGCCAATCCCTGTGCTGCTAGATTGAAGGGCAATGTCCCTTCAGATATTTGGTCACTGTAAAGCCCCACTTGAAAACTTATGCTTGCTTGCTAGATAACCAAAGTCCGCTTGACCTAAGTCTATAATTTAAACCTATGTTTGCTCACTAGGTGACCTATGTTCAGCTTGACCTATGTCTGTAACTGGAAAGATGTACCCTGCAGAGATAAAACAAAGCAATTAACTTGTAACTAATTCTTTAAACTTTCCAGCTGTCTGTTGTGAAATTTATCCTCCTTGCTTAACACCTGAAACAATGCTCCTTAATTGGTGCTATCTGTTTCTGTAAACCTGCTCACTTAAAGATTGTAACCGAAATGGGGGTCTGAGGCTGGTCCTAGACCTCACAGCTGTGGAAAAGATGATATAATGTCGTTTCTACCACTGTGCCTAAAGTGATGCAGCTCTAACTTAGGATAGTATAAAACCTTCCTGTTTTTTTCAGTTGAGGGCCACTCTCTGTACCTGTACCCTAACAGGGCAGGGGGTGGTCACTGGCCAGCTAATAAAGACTCATAACTTGGCTCAATTCGGGCTCTAGGTGGTCATTTCTCGCACTCCATACTATAACATTTGGAGGCCCCAGCGAGATTTTTGCTCTGTCACCGGGCACTTGGTGACCACTGGTACCTGGGGACCGAGTGCAGAGTCGAGCACCCTAGCCTAGAGGAGAGCTCCTGAGAGACGTTCCTCAGCCCCAGGCAGCCGCCAGACCTCGCACCAGCCATGGGCCCTTCCAAAACAACCAAATTCACCTGAATGAGTCTTCTGAAGTTCTGCTCATCGGTGAGTTTTCCACTGTCTGTCTGTCTGTCTGTGGGCCTTTCTGACTACCCGTGGGAGGCTGGACGCAGCTGTACTCCCAGGGTTAAGTTCTGCATGGTGAGACGTCACCTGGAACTCTGATTTTTAGTCCCGGAGCACTGCCTCAACGAGAGGTTGGGGTTGGTCACTACCCAGAATTGGGTAGTCTGTTGTCCAGGGCAAACTGATTTCTTTAACCTAATATTGCTCTCCATCTGCCTCCTTTCTAAGTCCTTCAGTGCCGGCTATGAGAAATTGACTGAGTAACAAATGACCATGGTGTTCTGCAATTAGTATTATCGTATCGTCTCCCTTCCTGACCGACTGTTACCTGAATGGAAGATGTGAGAGTGTCATAGCTCCACAGCTAACTGGCTACGGGCTTTGAGTGTGTCCCCCTGTGGTTCTGTGGCAGCGTCCTACGGCATAATGGTGACTCATCCTCTGGAAAGAGAGATGACCTGTCCCGGGGTTTATATGGGAGCACCTTCAGCCAAGACACGCCTAAATCTCTGCGAGGGGAGCAGCCAGGAGGACATCTAACAGTAAAAACCCTACCTCGTGTACTCTGTCTGTACTTGTATGTTCTGTCTGTGCCTTTATGTCCTGTGTGTTCTGTGTAAGTTGTATTTGTTTTTAGAAACTATTGTCTTGTCTGGATTTGAGGAGAGTGTACGATATATTTGCCTTAACCTCACCCCAGATGGGGCCCGAGGAACAAGGTGTAAGGCAGGTGAAGTCTCAAGAACAGAACAATCAAGGGAGAAAGCCTGGTCAGAACTGCCCCTGTTGCCCTTACTATCTAACAAGGGACAAATGGAAATGGGCCTCACAGAGACCCACACCTGCCCCGATTCATCAGACCAAATAGGACTGACTGACTGAAAATTGATGCAACACCATGTGTTGAACACCATCAATCTAGATTGGTCACGAAATGGCAACCCCAGCCTAAGATATGTGGGACCTAGTGGCAGACTTCGTGGGATATAAATTGAGGCAGAAAGGTTATGTCTCAACAGCTGGCCCCAAAGGGGGGCCCAGCAGCTGACCCACTACACCAAGCCATGCGAAACACTGGGGATGGGTTCGAGACCCACTTCCAGCACACCTTCCCTGGTCTGGTGGCTCAACTGCATGAGGACCAGGGCTCAGCTCAGCTACGCTTCACCCAGGTCTCTGACAAGCTTTCTCAAGGGAGTCCCAACTGGGGCCATCCCGTGGCTCTCTTTGTTTTCGGGCTACACTGTGTGCTGAAAATTGTGGTAAGGGATTCAAACAGCAGGCAGGGGGACAAGTACAGGAGTAGAGACATGGCTGACTGATTGGATTCACGCCGAACAGAGGCTAGGAAGGAGTCGGAACTTTATGTGGGAACCAAAGCCTGGTAAAGGCGCAAGATCAGCAGAGCAGAGGTTGGGTCCATCGGTAACAATGATGCTGGTTGGAGCTGCTGCACTGGGAGCCCTTAGAATTATAAAGTGTCTCAATTGGGTAAAACTCTGAGGGGAAAAAAAAAGGGGGGGCTAACAGTAAAAGTATTATATCATGACCAATTCCCATTTAGGCATTCTGCATGGGATTTCGTGAACAGAGTGTGGAACCAGGTAGAGACCCAGCCAATGACAGATGCGGGTGTTATGCATGGGAAAGACGGCCTTCCCTGGCCTGATCCCAGATCTCCCCACGGCCACCATTATTGTCTAGCCTGCCAAAGGCACATATTGGCACACAGCGGATATCGGTACCTCCGCTGGCTCCGAGATGGACTCGGTGTGCGTCTTTTGGTAGAAGTGCCTCCACTCTAGTAGTTGGACATTTTCTCTGAGCTTGTGTTTTCTTGTGCAATAGTGGGCCAGTCCCAGTGTGTACCTTGTGTCCACTGTACACATATTCAATGTTTTTTGAAAAATTTCCGGGACTTTCAGCACACGGCAAAGCCCTATGAGTTCACTGTTAATACTTTTGATTTACAGAAATTTTTGTGAGCAAGAATGGCCCACATTTGGTGTGGGATAGCCGCCAAAAGGAAGCACCCAGGCCACCCTCACCAATCGTGTTCAGGCTATAGTTTTTGCAAACCCAGGGCACCCTGATAAGATTCCTTATACACAAATTTGGAGTGCTAATTTAGTGGATAACCCAAAGTGGCTAGAGGCTTGCAAAAAGCCAGGTGGAAAGGCTAAAACAACAGTTCTTGTAACCAAGCCTTCCACGGGGGATCAAAATCAACCCAAATTATACCCAGTCTTGCCTAATTCAGCAAAGGATCCTAGTTTGTCAGAACCTCCTCCATATGCTTCTGCCCCTGAAAAACCCCAAAAGGAGCCAGAACCGAGCACTAAGCCAATGAGCCCTCCCGCCACACACTCGAAGTGGCTCACATTATGGTTCCTCTCCTGATTCATTCCCAGGGGCGGCCTTACTCCCCTTAAGACAAGTGCCTCCCCCATCGGGTTCTGATCGGCCACCATTCATGGTCTATGTACCCTTTCTAACTAGTGACTTGTATAATTGGAAGAACCAGAATTCTTACTCTTCTGAGAAACCCCAGGGCCCAATCTCTCTTTTAGAGACCCTCTTTTTTTACACGTCAGCCCACCTGGGAAGACTGTGAGCAGCTACTACAAACTCTCTTGACCCTTGAGGAGTGGGAAAGTATACAGACAGAGGCTATTAAGACAATCCTCGGCCCCAGTGGACAACCGACTACGGATTTGGGGCGTGTGCAACATGTCTCCCCTTCTATACGTCCTAACTGGGACCCTAACTCAGATCAAGGTAAGGGGGCTCTCAATCAGTATCACCAGACTCAACTTAGGGGCATACGGGCCGAGGCTAAAAAGCCTACTGATCTCTCTAAAGTAAGCAAAACTGCACAGGGACCCAATGAGTCTCCAGCGGCGTTCCTAGAACGCCTTTTTGAAGCTTACGGCCTGGATACCTCTATTGACCCTGAGGCACCTGAGAATAGGCGCGCTATTCATATTGCATTTGCCACTCAGTCGGCCCCTGATATTAGGAGGAAGTTGCAGAAGTTAGAAGGTTTTGAGGGAAAATTGCTGTCTGAACTGGTAGAAATAGCCCAGAAGATTTTCAATAACCGGGAGGACCCAGGAACTGTGCAATCAAAGAAAATGGCAAAAACTTTGGTCTCTGCTATGGCTGAGCCCAAAACCAAAAGAGAAGGTCCTAGACAAGGCATGAAGAAATGCAAAGAAGAAGATAGGGGAAGAGGAAACCGCCTAGACCCTGATCACTGTACCTACTGTAAAGGGCATGGGCATTGGAAACAGGACTGTCCCCACTGGCTGCAGGCTGGGGTTAAACCCACCCCAGTTCTTGTGGAAGATGCAGAATGACGGGGCGGGGGTTCCATCATCATGAGCCCCCAGGAGCCCAAGGTAACTTTAAATATTGGAGCCAAGCCAATAGAATTCCTGGTGGACACTGGAGCTACACATCGGTCCTACAGAGGGCCGAGGGGCCTGTACTTGACAATAAACTTTTAATACAAGGAGCCACGGGGAAAACTAAGGCTTACCTGTGGACAAAGACTAGGATAACTGACCTATGGACAGGAACCATTACTCATTCATTCCTGGTGATGCCCGAGTGTCCGTATCCGCTCCTGGGAAGGGACCTGCTTCAGAAATTATGAGCCACTATATCCTTTCAGGGGGATACAGCTGAACTTTCATTCAACCCAGACCCCTCTGGTGGCCCCTCTGCTATCCTCCTTACGTGTCCCCTATCGGAGGACTATTTACTAATGGAAAGAGCACCCTCACACCTGGTCCCAAGCCCGTACCTATGGGAACTCCGAAGTAAAATTCCCAGTGTGTGGGCAGAAACTAACCCACCTGGGCTGGCTTCCCACCGACCTCCTATTGTTGTACAGCGAACTAGTACGGCTACTCCCGTCCGCATTCGACAGTATCCCATCAGTTTAAAGGCAAGAAAAGGAATTCCTGCCCATATTAGAAGATTTTGGGAGGCGGGTATTTTTGTTCCCTGCCAGTTGGCTTGGAATACTCCTCTGCTCCCTGTCGAAAAACCAGGGACTGATGACTACTGGCCGGTACAGGACCTCCGGGAGGTTAACAGGAGGATTGAGACCATCCATCCAACTGTGCCTAAGCCTTATACACTTCTGAGTCTACTGCCTCCAGGCCATTGTGTTTACACTGTATTGAATCTGAAGGACGCCTTCTTGTCAGTTCCCCTATCCGCAGTGAATCAACCCATCTTTGCTTTTGAATGGATTGACCTGGGGGGAGAGTATTCTGGACAGTTAACTTGGAGGAGACCGCCTCAAGGCTTCAAAAAGTCACCCACCCTGTTTGACCAGGCTTTGAGTCAGGACCTGGTTCACTTGAGACAGGAGCATCCAGAAGTGACTCTCTTGCAGTATGTGGATGACCTTCTCCTAGCCACAGAGGACCAAGCCACGTGCAAGAGAGCAACTGAGGACTGACTGGCAGAGTTGGCCCAGCTAGGATACCGTGTTTCAGCTAAAAAGGCCCAGCTGTGCACACGGACAGCAACCCACCTGGGTTATAAACTAAAGGAAGGGAAAAGGACTCTTTCTATTGGTAGAATTCAAACCATCTTAAAGATCCCGCAACCCCGTACTAAGAGACAAGTACTCGAGTTTCTGGGGGCAGTGGCATACTGGAGGCTCTGGATCCCCAAGTTTGCTGAGATAGCGAAACCCTAGCACAGGGGGAAAAGGGGACGCCCTAGTTTGGACTGAAATTGAGTCTAAAGCTTTTGAGAGTCAAGCAGGCACTTGTGAACGCCCCTGCACCGGCACTGCCTGACCTAACCAAGCCTTTCCAGTTATATGTTGCTGAACCCCGAGGAATAGCCAAAGGGGTCCTAACCCAAACGGTAGCATACTTGTCCAAAAGGCTGGACCCGGTAGCCTCTGGCTGGCCAGGATGCATGTGGGCCATTGTGGCGACAGCCATTCTGGCGAGAGAAGCCTCTAAGCTCACCTTGGGGCAGGATTTGTGTATAATTGCCCCCTACTCGGTAGAGGCTCTACTAACAAGCCCGCCTGAAAGGTGGCTTTCCAACTCACGTATAACCCAGTACCAAGTGCTATTGCTAGATCCCCCCAGGATTCGCTTCTTAAAGACAGCCTCCCTCAACCCTGCCACCCTGCTCCCGGACGATGAGCCTTCAGAGCCACTGCATAACTGCCATGAGATACTAGAATCCCTGGCTAATCTGAGGGCTGATCTCACAGATCAGCCAGGGCCAGACCCTGACGAGGAACTGTACACGGATGGAAGCGGCTACGTGTCTGAAGGAGTTGGGTATGCAGGGGCAGCTGTGGTTACCGCTGACTGGGTTATCAGGGCACAGGCTCTGGGACGTGGGACCTCAGCCCAGACAGCAGAACTCATAGCCCTAACCCAAGCCCTGAGGTGGGGAAAAAATAAAACTGTTAATATCTACATGGACAGTAGATATGCTTTTGCAACAGCACGCATACATGGAGTGCTCTATTGAGAGCGGGGCCTCTTAACCTCGGAAGGCAAAGAGATAAAAAATATACTTGAAATACTGGCCCTATTAGAAGCCATCTGGTTACCAAAAAGGTGGCTATTATCCACTGGAAGGGACACCAAACTACTGACTCCCGAGCGGCAAAAGGAAATGCCTTTGCTGATGCAACAGCCAAGGAGGGCGCACAAAAACCAGTGGGGCCTCTCCACATCCTCCCTGTTTTGCCAGAGCAGCTCTTGCCGCATTCCCCAAACTACACTGAAGAAGAAGTTAAAATTGGAAAAGCCCTGAAAACCAGAACTGATTCAGGAGGTTGGAAAATCCTCCCAGATAATAGGGTCCTGGTCCCCAAACACCTGGGACGAGACTTAATTAAACAGATCCATCAGAGCACTCATCTTGGCAGTACCAAATTAACTGAACTTCTCCAGAAGGACTATTATATCCCTCAACTTCACCAGGTGACTCGGCAGGTAACAACAAGATGTTCCACCTGTGCACAAGTCAATCCAGGTAAAGGAATTCATCTTTGCCCGGGGACTAGGCTACGGGAAAGGCCCCAGGAGAACAATGGGAAGTGGATTTTACTGAAGTAAAGACAGGTAAATATAGACACCGGTATTTGCTTGTGTTCGTTGACACTTTTTCTGGATAGGCAGAAGCTTTTCCTACAAAGTCAGAGACAGCACAAGTAGTTGTAAAGAAGTTAGTGACTGACATTATCCCCAGATTTGGCCTCCCGCTAGCATCAGGATCCGAAAATGGCCTGGCGTTTATCACCAAAACAACTCAATTACTAGCCCTGATGCTAAAGATTAGTTGGAGATTACACTGTGCTTATAGACCTCAGAGTTCAGGGCAAGTAGAAAGAATGAATAGGACCTTAAAAGAGACATTAAGTAAACGAAAGCTAGAGATGGGCGAAGACTGGGTAAACCTCCTTCCCTTTGCTCTGCTAAGGACTAGATGTACTTCCTATGTTAAAGGCTTAACCCCATATGAAATCATGTTTGGCCGACCGCCCCCGCTTATCCCCAATCTGGGGGAGGACAAGGTAGTGGAGTTAAATAACCATTCCCTTCTTAAGTCATTGCTGGCCTTGCAGTCTGGTGCCCAGCAGACCCGGGGCCTTGTAAAGGCCGCTCAACCTGGACCAACAAATCCTCCCCCCGAAAAAGCTTCGTTCCAGGTACAGCCAGGAGACCTTGTCTGTATTAAAAAAAACTCCAACCAGCTACCTTGGAGGCCAGGCAGACTGGACCGCTGCCAGTGATCCTCAATACGCCAACAGCCGTAAAGGTTTCCGGAAAGCGTCACGGGATCCACCACATGCAGATCAAGAAGGCGACCCGAGATCAACTCCCTGAGAAATGGATCGCCCGGCCCACCGAGGACCCGCTAAATATAAGACTTTCCAGAGACGCCTCTGGCTCCTCCTACTTATCTCAATCGAGCAGACGGCACCCCCCACCAACCTATAAATTACACCTGGGTGCTTACCAGAACAGCGGATGGAACTGTATTGGCCCAGAACTCTTCCCTGTCTCAACCCGTCTTCTATTTTGATCTTTGTCAATTGTTTGGTAAAATAGGAGACCATCCTAACAGAAGGGGATACCAAATGGGGTCGCAAGGACGCTCAGGGGGCGGTTACACCGGAGCCAAAAACTACGATGTGGTGACAGAGGTCTAGAACAGGGACTGCAGACCTACCAGCACTATGTTTGTCCTGCAACTGGGCCCGCCAGAATGTCAAAAACAGGGCGAGTACTATTGTGCCAAATGGAGTTGTGAGACAGTGGCATCATGGGTAAACAAGGACGCCCCACCCCTCCCCCACCCTGCCATATTTCACTGACTGGACTGGAGGCAAGCGAAGCTGCACCACTAATACACCCGAGTCTTGTAACCCTGTGGCCATCAGGGTTTATCAGTGGCACACTCAAACCTGGGCCTTGGGAAAGACATGGGGATTTAGGCTTTACGCAACAACTGGAGGATACTCAGACCCAGGGGTCCTGTTCACCATTCAAAGATTCACCCCTGCATGGCCTGATAACCCTATAGCACCCAACCGTGATTTATATTTAAATCTGCCACTGGCACAGAGTCCCCAGCCTACTGATCAAGGGAACCCTACCAAAGGCATCCCTGTAGCCCCCCCTTCCCATACCCTGACACCTATGCCTCGAAGGCAGCCACTCCTTCATCTGTTAAATTCAGTCTATAGATTCCTCAATGAGACTAGTCCTAATATAACCGAGGATTTTTGGCTCTGCCTAAACCCAGAACTTCCCTATTACATGGGGATCAGAGCCACCAGCTCCGTTGGCCCCACAGAAAGAGAGATTAAAAACTCCACCACAAAAGAAGCCCAAAAGCAGCATTACTGTAAGTGGGATCAAAAGCCAAAGCTCACTTTAGAGGATCTCCAGGGACAGGGAACCTGTCTCTGCTCCCCTGAGTTCATCTTAGCCAGATCTCCCTATAGTGGTCCTGCAGTTCTGTTTTAAAGATCCACTCCACCGATCCAGAGGGTAAAACACTTCTGGTGGCCCCGGAAGGAACTTGGTTTGCTTGTACCACTGGAATCACCCCTTGCGTGCGGCTGTCCCTTATATCCCAGGAAAAGGACCTTTGCCTCCTTGTACATATTGTCCCCCAAGTAGACTATTACTCTGGGGAAGGAGGAAGAGAACACTTACAGGTTCTTGTGCCCTCCCGTGTCAAAGGAGCCGCACCTGTTCTAGTGCCCCTACTTGTAGGATTAGGGATCTCGGGCTCAGCAGCTATAGGAACCTCTGCCTTAATAACAAGCAATCAGAATTTTAAAATCTTAAGCCAGCAGATCGATCTCAATCTCAGTGAACTAGAAAAATCTGTCACTCGCTTGGAACACTCAGTAGATTCCCTTGCAGAAGTAGTTTTGCAGAATCGCTGAGGCCTGGACCTCCTGTTCCTTAAACAAGGCGGCTTATGTGTAACTCTAGGAGAAACATGCTGCTTTTATGCTAATCATTCAGGAATAATCAGAAATAGCCCCTCCCAAATACTGCATAGACTGAGAGAAAGAGAAGAACAACATAAAGATAACAACAGGTGGTATGAAAAATCTTTTTTCATGGTTCCCTTGGCTAAACAGTCTCTTGTCAGCAATAGCCAGACCACTATTCTTATTCCTGCTAGCCTTACTAATTGGCCCATGTATACTAAATTGCCTGTTATCACACATACAAAAGCAGATCCAAAGTGTAAAATTAATGGTACTCCGAACTCATTATCATCACATCTGTGATGATGAATCAAAGATTTGATACTCACAAAAAATCAGTGGGGAATGTAAACGCCCACTTGGAAACTTATGCTTGCTCACTAGATGACCGATGTCCGCTTCACCAAAGTCTATAATTTAAACCTATGTTTGCTCACTAGCTGACCTATGTTCGCCTTGACCTATGTCTGTAACTAGAAAGATGTACCCTGCAGAGATAAAACAAAGCAATTAACCTGTAACTAATTGTTTAAACTTTCCAGCTGCCTGTCGTGAAATTTATCCTGCTTGCTATCACCTGAAACAATGCTCCTTAATTGGTGCTGTTTCTGTATACCTGCTCGCTAAAAGATTGTAACTGAAATGGGGGTCCGAGGCTGGGCCCAGACCTCACAGTTGTGGAAAAGATGATATAATGTCGTTTCTACCACTGTGCCTAAAGTGACGCAGCTCTAACTTAGGATAGTATAAAACCTTCCTGTTTTTTTTCAGTTCAGGGCCACTCTCTGTACCTACACCCTAACAGGGCAGGGGGCAGTCATTGGCCACCTAATAAAGACTCATAAATTGGCTCAATTCGGGCTCTAGGTGGTCATTTCTCCCACTCCATACTGTAACATTTAGAGGCCCCAGCGAGATTTTTGCCCTGTCACTGGGCACTTGGTGACCACTGGTGCCTGGGGACCGAGTGCAGAGTCGAGCACCCTAGCCTAGAGGAGAGCTCTGGAGAGACGTTCCTCAGCCCCAGGCAGCCACCAGACCTCGCACCAGCCATGGGCCCTTCCAAAACAACCAAATTCACCTGAATGAGTCTTCTGAAGTTCTGCTCATCGGTGAGTTTTCCACTGTCTGTCTGTCTGTCTGTGGGCCTTTCTGACTACCCGTGGGAGGCTGGACGCAGCTGTACTCCCAGGGTTAAGTTCTACATGGTGAGACGTCACCTGGAACTCTGAGTTTTAGTCCCGGAGCACTGCCTCAACGAGAGGTTGGGGTTGGTCACTACCCAGAATTGGGTAGTCTGTTGTCCAGGGCAAACTGATTTCTTTAACCTAATTTTGCTCTCCATCTGCCTCCTTTCTAAGTCCTTCAGTGCCGGCTATGAGAAATTGACTGAGTAACAAATGACCATGGTGTTCTGCAATTAGTATTATCGTATCGTCTCCCTTCCTGACCGACTGTTACCTGAATGAAAGATGTGAGAGTGTCATAGCTCCACAGCTAACTGGCTACGGGCTTTGAGTGTGTCCCCCTGTGGTTCTGTGGCAGCGTCCTACGGCATAATGGTGACTCATCCTCTGGAAAGAGAGATGACCTGTCCCGGGGTTTATATGGGAGCACCTTCAGCCAAGACACGCCTAAATCTCTGCGAGGGGAGCAGCCAGGAGGACATCTAACAGTAAAAACCCTACCTCGTGTACTCTGTCTGTACTTGTATGTTCTGTCTGTGCCTTTATGTCCTATGTGTTCTGTGTAAGTTGTATTTGTTTTTAGAAACTATTGTCTTGTCTGGATTTGAGGAGAGTGTACGATATATTTGCCTTAACCTCACCCCAGATGGGGCCCGAGGAACAAGGTGTAAGGCAGGTGAAGTCTCAAGAACAGAACAATCAAGGGAGAAAGCCTGGTCAGAACTGCCCCTGTTGCCCTTACTATCTAACAAGGGACAAATGGAAATGGGCCTCACAGAGACCCACACCTGCCCCGATTCATCAGACCAAATAGGACTGACTGACTGAAAATTGATGCAACACCGTGTGTTGAACACCATCAATCTAGATTGGTCACGAAATGGCAACCCCAGCCTAAGATATGTGGAACCTAGTGGCAGACTTCGTGGGATATAAATTGAGGCAGAAAGGTTATGTCTGAAAAGCTGGCCCCGAAGGGGGGCCCAGCAGCTGACCCACTACACCAAGCCATGCGAAACACTGGGGATGGGTTCGAGACCCACTTCCAGCACACCTTCCCTGGTCTGGTGGCTCAACTGCATGAGGACCAGGGCTCAGCTCAGCTACGCTTCACCCAGGTCTCTGACAAGCTTTCTCAAGGGAGTCCCAACTGGGGCCATCCCGTGGCTCTCTTTGTTTTCGGGCTACACTGTGTGCTGAAAATTGTGGTAAGGGATTCAAACAGCAGGCAGGGGGACAAGTACAGGAGTAGAGACATGGCTGACTGATTGGATTCACGCCGAACAGAGGCTAGGAAGGAGTCGGAACTTTATGTGGGAACCAAAGCCTGGTAAAGGCGCAAGATCAGCAGAGCAGAGGTTGGGTCCATCGGTAACAATGATGCTGGTTGGAGCTGCTGCACTGGGAGCCCTTAGAATTATAAAGTGTCTCAATTGGGTAAAACTCTGAGGGGAAAAAAAAAAGGGGGGCTAACAGTAAAAGTATTATATCATGACCAATTCCCATTTAGGCATTCTGCATGGGATTTCGTGAACAGAGTGTGGAACCAGGTAGAGACCCAGCCAATGACAGATGCGGGTGTTATGCATGGGAAAGACGGCCTTCCCTGGCCTGATCCCAGATCTCCCCACGGCCACCATTATTGTCTAGCCTGCCAAAGGCACATATTGGCACACAGCGGATATCGGTACCTCCGCTGGCTCCGAGATGGACTCGGTGTGCGTCTTTTGGTAGAAGTGCCTCCACTCTAGTAGTTGGACATTTTCTCTGAGCTTGTGTTTTCTTGTGCAATAGTGGGCCAGTCCCAGTGTGTACCTTGTGTCCACTGTACACATATTCAATGTTTTTTGAAAAATTTCCGGGACTTTCAGCACACGGCAAAGCCCTATGAGTTCACTGTTAATACTTTTGATTTACAGAAATTTTTGTGAGCAAGAATGGCCCACATTTGGTGTGGGATAGCCGCCAAAAGGAAGCACCCAGGCCACCCTCACCAATCGTGTTCAGGCTATAGTTTTTGCAAACCCAGGGCACCCTGATAAGATTCCTTATACACAAATTTGGAGTGCTAATTTAGTGGATAACCCAAAGTGGCTAGAGGCTTGCAAAAAGCCAGGTGGAAAGGCTAAAACAACAGTTCTTGTAACCAAGCCTTCCACGGGGGATCAAAATCAACCCAAATTATACCCAGTCTTGCCTAATTCAGCAAAGGATCCTAGTTTGTCAGAACCTCCTCCATATGCTTCTGCCCCTGAAAAACCCCAAAAGGAGCCAGAACCGAGCACTAAGCCAATGAGCCCTCCCACCACACACTCGAAGTGGCTCACATTATGGTTCCTCTCCTGATTCATTCCCAGGGGCGGCCTTACTCCCCTTAAGACAAGTGCCTCCCCCATCGGGTTCTGATCGGCCACCATTCATGGTCTATGTACCCTTTCTAACTAGTGACTTGTATAATTGGAAGAACCAGAATTCTTACTCTTCTGAGAAACCCCAGGGCCCAATCTCTCTTTTAGAGACCCTCTTTTTTTACACGTCAGCCCACCTGGGAAGACTGTGAGCAGCTACTACAAACTCTCTTGACCCTTGAGGAGTGGGAAAGAATACAGACAGAGGCTATTAAGACAATCCTCGGCCCCAGTGGACAACCGACTACGGATTTGGGGCGTGTGCAACATGTCTCCCCTTCTATACGTCCTAACTGGGACCCTAACTCAGATCAAGGTAAGGGGGCTCTCAATCAGTATCACCAGACTCAACTTAGGGGCATACGGGCCGAGGCTAAAAAGCCTACTGATCTCTCTAAAGTAAGCAAAACTGCACAGGGACCCAATGAGTCTCCAGCGGCGTTCCTAGAACGCCTTTTTGAAGCTTACCGCCTGGATACCCCTATTGACCCGGAGGCACCTGAGAATAGGCGCGCTATTCATATTGCATTTGCCACTCAGTCGGCCCCTGATATTAGGAGGAAGTTGCAGAAGTTAGAAGGTTTTGAGGGAAAATTGCTGTCTGAACTGGTAGAAATAGCCCAGAAGATTTTCAATAACCGGGAGGACCCAGGAACTGTGCAATCAAAGAAAATGGCAAAAACTTTGGTCTCTGCTATGGCTGAGCCCAAAACCAAAAGAGAAGGTCCTAGACAAGGCATGAAGAAATGCAAAGGAGAAGATAGGGGAAGAGGAAACCGCCTAGACCCTGATCACTGTACCTACTGTAAAGGGCATGGGCATTGGAAACAGGACTGTCCCCACTGGCTGCAGGCTGGGGTTAAACCCACCCCAGTTCTTGTGGAAGATGCAGAATGACGGGGCGGGGGCTCCATCATCATGAGCCCCCAGGAGCCCAAGGTAACTTTAAATATTGGAGCCAAGCCAATAGAATTCCTGGTGGACACTGGAGCTACACATCGGTCCTACAGAGGGCCGAGGGGCCTGTATCTGACAATAAACTTTTAATACAAGGAGCCACGGGGAAAACTAAGGCTTACCTGTGGACAAAGACTAGGATAACTGACCTATGGACAGGAACCATTACTCATTCATTCCTGGTGATGCCCGAGTGTCCGTATCCGCTCCTGGGAAGGGACCTGCTTCAGAAATTATGAGCCACTATATCCTTTCAGGGGGATACAGCTGAACTTTCATTCAACCCAGGCCCCTCTGGGGCCCCTCTGCTATCCTCCTTACGTGTCCCCTATCGGAGGAATATTTACTAATGGAAAGAGCACCCTCACACCTGGTCCCAAGCCCGTACCTATGGGAACTCCGAAGTAAAATTCCCAGTGTGTGGGCAGAAACTAACCCACCTGGGCTGGCTTCCCACCGACCTCCTATTGTTGTACAGCGAACTAGTACGGCTACTCCCGTCCGCATTCGACAGTATCCCATCAGTTTAAAGGCAAGAAAAGGAATTCCTGCCCATATTAGAAGATTTTGGGAGGCGGGTATTTTTGTTCCCTGCCAGTTGGCTTGGAATACTCCTCTGCTCCCTGTCGAAAAACCAGGGACTGATGACTACTGGCCGGTACAGGACCTCCGGGAGGTTAACAGGAGGATTGAGACCATCCATCCAACTGTGCCTAAGCCTTATACACTTCTGAGTCTACTGCCTCCAGGCCATTGTGTTTACACTGTATTGAATCTGAAGGACGCCTTCTTGTCAGTTCCCCTATCCGCAGTGAATCAACCCATCTTTGCTTTTGAATGGATTGACCTGGGGGGAGAGTATTCTGGACAGTTAACTTGGAGGAGACCACCTCAAGGCTTCAAAAAGTCACCCACCCTGTTTGACCAGGCTTTGAGTCAGGACCTGGTTCACTTGAGACAGGAGCATCCAGAAGTGACTCTCTTGCAGTATGTGGATGACCTTCTCCTAGCCACAGAGGACCAAGCCACGTGCAAGAGAGCAACTGAGGACTGACTGGCAGAGTTGGCCCAGCTAGGATACCGTGTTTCAGCTAAAAAGGCCCAGCTGTGCACACGGACAGCAACCCACCTGGGTTATAAACTAAAGGAAGGGAAAAGGACTCTTTCTATTGGTAGAATTCAAACCATCTTAAAGATCCCGCAACCCCGTACTAAGAGACAAGTACTCGAGTTTCTGGGGGCAGTGGCATACTGGAGGCTCTGGATCCCCAAGTTTGCTGAGATAGCGAAACCCTAGCACAGGGGGAAAAGGGGACGCCCTAGTTTGGACTGAAATTGAGTCTAAAGCTTTTGAGAGTCAAGCAGGCACTTGTGAACGCCCCTGCACCGGCACTGCCTGACCTAACCAAGCCTTTCCAGTTATATGTTGCTGAACCCCGAGGAATAGCCAAAGGGGTCCTAACCCAAACGGTAGCATACTTGTCCAAAAGGCTGGACCCGGTAGCTTCTGGCTGGCCAGGATGCGTGTGGGCCATTGTGGCGACAGCCATCCTGGCGAGAGAAGCCTCTAAGCTCAGCTTGGGGCAGGATTTGTGTATAATTGCCCCCTACTCGGTAGAGGCTCTACTAACAAGCCCGCCTGAAAGGTGGCTTTCCAACTCACGTATAACCCAGTACCAAGTGCTGTTGCTAGATCCCCCCAGGATTCGCTTCTTAAAGACAGCCTCCCTCAACCCTGCCACCCTGCTCCCGGACGATGAGCCTTCAGAGCCACTGCATAACTGCCATGAGATACTAGAATCCCTGGCTAATCTGAGGGCTGATCTCACAGATCAGCCAGGGCCAGACCCTGACGAGGAACTGTACACGGATGGAAGCGGCTACGTGTCTGAAGGAGTTGGGTATGCAGGGGCAGCTGTGGTTACCGCTGACTGGGTTATCAGGGCACAGGCTCTGGGACGTGGGACCTCAGCCCAGACAGCAGAACTCATAGCCCTAACCCAAGCCCTGAGGTGGGGAAAAAATAAAACTGTTAATATCTACATGGACAGTAGATATGCTTTTGCAACAGCACACATACATGGAGTGCTCTATTGAGAGCGGGGCCTCTTAACCTCGGAAGGCAAAGAGATAAAAAATATACTTGAAATACTGGCCCTATTAGAAGCCATCTGGTTACCAAAAAGGTGGCTATTATCCACTGGAAGGGACACCAAACTACTGACTCCCGAGCGGCAAAAGGAAATGCCTTTGCTGATGCAACAGCCAAGGAGGGCGCACAAAAACCAGTGGGGCCTCTCCACATCCTCCCTGTTTTGCCAGAGCGGCTCTTGCCGCATTCCCCGAACTACACTGAAGAAGAAGTTAAAATTGGAAAAGCCCTGAAAACCAGAACTGATTCAGGAGGTTGGAAAATCCTCCCAGATAATAGGGTCCTGGTCCCCAAACACCTGGGACGAGACTTAATTAAACAGATCCATCAGAGCACTCATCTTGGCAGTACCAAATTAACTGAACTTCTCCAGAAGGACTATTATATCCCTCAACTTCACTAGATGACTCGGCAGGTAACAACAAGATGTTCCACCTGTGCACAAGTCAATCCAGGTAAAGGAATTCATCTTTCCCCAGGGACTAGGCTGGGGGCGGGGGAAGCCCCAGGAGAACAATGGGAAGTGGATTTTACTGAAGTAAAGACAGGTAAATATAGACACCGGTATTTGCTTGTGTTCGTTGACACTTTTTTTGGATGGGCAGAAGCTTTTCCTACAAAGTCAGAGACAGCACAAGTAGTTGTAAAGAAGTTAGTGACTGACATTATCCCCAGATTTGGCCTCCCGCTAGCATCGGGATCCGAAAATGGCCTGGCGTTTATCAATAAAACAACTCAATTACTAGCCCCGATGCTAAAGATTAGTTGGAGATTACACTGTGCTTACAGACCTCAGAGTTCAGGGCAAGTAGAAAGAATGAATAGGACCTTAAAAGAGACATTAAGTAAACGAAAGCTAGAGACGGGCGAAGACTGGGTAAACCTCCTTCCCTTTGCTCTGCTAAGGACTAGATGTACTTCCTATGTTAAAGGCTTAACCCCATATGAAATCATGTTTGGCCGACCGCCCCCGCTTATCCCCAAGCTGGGGAAGGACAAGGTAGCAGAGTTCAATAACCATTCCCTTCTTAAGTCATTGCAGGCCTTGCAGTCTGGTGCCCAGCAGACCCGGGGCCTTGTAAAGGCCGCTCAACCTGGACCAACAAATCCTCCCCCCGAAAAAGCTTCGTTCCAGGTGCAGCCAGGGGACCTTGTCTGTATTAAAAAAAAACTCCAACCAGCTACCTTGGAGGCCAGGCAGACTGGACCGCTGTCAGTGATCCTCACTACGCCAACAGCCGTAAAGGTTTCCGGAAAGCGTCACTGGATCCACCACACGCAGATCAAGAAGGCAACCCCAGATCAACTCCCTGAGAAATGGATCGCCCGGCCCACCGAGGACCCGCTAAATATAAGACTTTCCAGAGACGCCTCTGGCTCCTCCTACTTATCTCAATCGAGCAGACGGCACCCCCCACCAACCTATAAATTACACCTGGGTGCTTACCAGAACAATAGATGGAACTGTATTGGCCCAGAACTCTTCCCTGTCTCCACCTGTCTTCTATTTTGATCTTTGTCAATTGTTTGGTAAAATAGGAGACCGTCCTACCAGAAGGGGATACCAAATGGGGTCGCAAGGACGCTCAGGGGGCGGTTACACCGGAGCCAAAAACTACGGTGTGGTGACAGAGGTCTAGAACAGGGACTGCAGACCTACCAGCACTATGTTTGTCATGCAACTGGGTCGCCAGAATGTCAAAAACAGAGCGAGTACTATTGTGCCAAATGGGGTTGTGAGACAGTGGCATCATGGGTAAACAAGGACGCCCCACCCCTCCCCCAACCCGCCATATTTCACTGACTGGACTGGAGGCAAGCTAAGCTGCACCACTAATACACCCGAGTCTTGTAACCCTGTGGCCATCAGGGTTTATCAGTGGCACACTCAAACCTGGGCCTTGGGAAACACATGGGGATTTAGGCTTTACGCCACAACTGGAGGATACTCAGACCCAGGGGTCCTGTTCACCATTCAAAGATTCACCCCTGCATGGCCTGATAACCCTATAGGACCCAATTGTGATTTATATTTAAATCTGCCACCCGCACAGAGTCCCCAGGCTACTGATCAAGGGAACCCTACCAAAGGCATCCCTGTAGCCCCCCCTTCCCATACCCTGACACCTATGCCCCGAAGGCAGCCACTCCTTCATCTGTTAAACTCAGTCTATAGATTCCTCAATGAGACTAGTCCTAATATAACCGAGGATTTTTGGCTCTGCCTAAACCCAGAACTTCCCTATTACGTGGAGATCGGAGCCACCAGCTCCGTTGGCCCCACAGAAAGAGAGATTAAAAACTCCACCACAAAAGAAGCCCAAAAGCAGCATTACTGTAAGTGGGATCAAAAGCCAAAGCTCACTTTAGAGGATCTCCAGGGACAGGGAACCTGTCTCTGCTCCCCTGAGTTCATCTTAGCCAGATCTCCCTATAGTGGTCCTGCAGTTCTGTTTTAAAGATCCACTCCACCGATCCAGAGGGTAAAACACTTCTGGTGGCCCCGGAAGGAACTTGGTTTGCTTGTACCACTGGAATCACCCCTTGCGTGCGGCTGTCCATTATATCCCAGGAAAAGGACCTTTGCGTCCCTGTACAAATTGTCCCCCAAGTAGACTATTACTCTGGGGAAGGAGGAAGAGAACACTTACAGGTTCTTGTGCCCTCCCGTGTCAAAGGAGCCGCACCTGTTCTAGTGCCCCTACTTGTAGGATTAGGGATCTCGGGCTCAGCAGCTATAGGAACCTCTGCCTTAATAACAAGCAATCAGAATTTTAAAATCTTAAGCCAGCAGATCGATCTCGATCTCAGTGAACTAGAAAAATCTGTCACTCGCTTGGAACACTCGGTATATTCCCTTGCAGAAGTAGTTTTGCAGAATCGCTGAGGCCTGGGCCTCCTGTTCCTTAAACAAGGCGGCTTATGTGTAGCTCTAGGAGAAACATGCTGCTTTTATGCTAATCATTCAGGAATAATCAGAAATAGCCCCTCCCAAATACTGCATAGACTGAGAGAAAGAGAAGAACAACATAAAGATAACAACAGGTGGTATGAAAAATCTTTTTTCATGGTCCCCTTGGCTGAACAGTCTCTTGTCAGCAATAGCCAGACCACTAGTCTTATTCCTGCTAGCCTTACTAATTGGCCCATGTATACTAAATTGCCTGTTATCACACATACAAAAGCAGATCCAAAGTGCAAAATTAATGGTACTCTGAACTCATTATCATCACATCTGTGGTGATGAATCAAAGATTTGATTCTCACAAAAAATCAGTGGGGAATGTAAACGCCCACTTGGAAACTTATGCTTGCTCACTAGATGACCGATGTCCGCTTCACCAAAGTCTATAATTTAAACCTATGTTTGCTCACTAGGTGACCTATGTTCACCTTGACCTATGTCTGTAACTAGAAAGATGTACCCTGCAGAGATAAAACAAAGCAATTAACTTGTAACTAATTGTTTAAACTTTCCAGCTGCCTGTCGTGAAATTTATCCTGCTTGCTATCACCTGAAACAATGCTCCTTTATTGGTGCTGTTTCTGTAAACCTGCTCGCTAAAAGATTGTAACTGAAATGGGGGTCTGAGGCTGGTCCCAGACCTCACAGTTGTGGAAAAGATGATATAATGTCGTTTCTACCACTGTGCCTAAAGTGACGCAGCTCTAACTTAGGATAGTATAAAACCTTCCTGTTTTTTTTCAGTTCAGGGCCACTCTCTGTACCTACACCCTAACAGGGCAGGGGGCAGTCACTGGCAACCTAATAAAGACTCATAACTTGGCTCAATTCGGGCTCTAGGTGGTCAGAAAACTCCCACTCCATACTATAACATTTGGAGGCCCCAGCGAGATTTTTGCTCTGTCACCGGGCACTTGGTGACCACTGGTGCCTGGGGACCGAGTGCAGAGTCGAGCACCCTAGCCTAGAGGAGAGCTCCTGAGAGACGTTCCTCAGCCCCAGGCAGCCACCAGACCTCGCACCAGCCATGGGCCCTTCCAAAACAACCAAATTCACCTGAATGAGTCTTCTGAAGTTCTACTCATAGGTGAGTTTTCCACTGTCTGTCTGTCTGTCTGTCTGTGGGCCTTTCTGACTACCCGTGGGAGGCTGGACGCAGCTGTACTCCCAGGGTTAAGTTCTGCATGGTGAGACGTCACCTGGAACTCTGATTTTTAGTCCCGGAGCACTGCCTCAACGAGAGGTTGGGGTTGGTCACTACCCAGAATTGGGTAGTCTGTTGTCCAGGGCAAACTGATTTCTTTAACCTAATTTTGCTCTCCATCTGCCTCCTTTCTAAGTCCTTCAGTGCCGGCTATGAGAAATTGACTGAGTAACAAATGACCATGGTGTTCTGCAATTAGTATTATCGTATCGTCTCCCTTCCTGACCGACTGTTACCTGAATGGAAGATGTGAGAGTGTCATAGCTCCACAGCTAACTGGCTACGGGCTTTGAGTGTGTCCCCCTGTGGTTCTGTGGCAGCGTCCTACGGCATAATGGTGACTCATCCTCTGGAAAGAGAGATGACCTGTCCCGGGGTTTATATGGGAGCACCTTCAGCCAACACGTGCCTAAATCTCTGCGAGGGGAGCAGCCAGGAGGACATCTAACAGTAAAAACCCTACCTCGTGTACTCTGTCTGTACTTGTATGTTCTGTCTGTGCCTTTATGTCCTGTGTGTTCTGTGTAAGTTGTATTTGTTTTTAGAAACTATTGTCTTGTCTGGATTTGAGGAGAGTGTACGATATATTTGCCTTAACCTCACCCCAGATGGGGCCCGAGGAACAAGGTGTAAGGCAGGTGAAGTCTCAAGAACAGAACAATCAAGGGAGAAAGCCTGGTCAGAACTGCCCCTGTTGCCCTTACTATCTAACAAGGGACAAATGGAAATGGGCCTCACAGAGACCCACACCTGCCCCGATTCATCAGACCAAATAGGACTGACTGACTGAAAATTGATGCAACACCATGTGTTGAACACCATCAATCTAGATTGGTCACGAAATGGCAACCCCAGCCTAAGATATATGGGACTTAGTGGCAGACTTCGTGGGATATAAACTGAGGCAGAAAGGTTATGTCTGAAAAGCTGGCCCCGAAGGGGGGCCCAGCAGCTGACCCACTACACCAAGCCATGCGAAACACTGGGGATGGGTTCGAGACCCACTTCCAGCACACCTTCCCTGGTCTGGTGGCTCAACTGCATGAGGACCAGGGCTCAGCTCAGCTACGCTTCACCCAGGTCTCTGACAAGCTTTCTCAAGGGAGTCCCAACTGGGGCCACCCCGCGGCTCTCTTTGTTTTCGGGCTACACTGTGTGCTGAAAATTGTGGTAAGGGATTAAAACAGCAGGCAGGGGGACAAGTACAGGAGTAGAGACATGGCTGACTGATTGGATTCACGCTGAACAGAGGCTAGGAAGGAGTCGGAACTTTATGTGGGAACCAAAGCCTGGTAAAGGCGCAAGATCAGCAGAGCAGAGGTTGGGTCCATCAGTAACAATGATGCTGGTTGGAGCTGCTGCACTGGGAGCCCTTAGAATTATAAAGTGTCTCAATTGGGTAAAACTCTGAGGGAAAAAATGGGGGGTGGCTAACAGTAAAAGTATTATATCATGACCAATTCCCATTTAGGCATTCTGCATGGGATTTCGTGAACAGAGTGTGGAACCAGGTAGAGACCCAGCCAACGACAGACGCGGGTTTTATGCATGGGAAAGACGGCCTTCCCTGGCCTGATCCCAGATCTTCCCACAGCCACCATTATTGTCTAGCCTGCCAAAGGCGCATATTGGCAGACGGCGGATATCGGTACCTCCGCTGGCTCCGAGATCGACTCGGTGTGCGTCTTTTGGTAGAAGTGCCTCCACTCTAGTAGTTGGGCGTTTTCCCTGAGCTTGTGTTTTCTTGTGCAATAGTGGGCCGGTCCCATGTGTACCTTGTGTCCACTGTACACCTATTCAATGTTTTTTGAAAAATTTCCGGGACTTTCAGCACACGGCAAAGCCCTATGAGTTCACTGTTAATACTTTTGATTTACAGAAATTTTCTGAGCAAGAATGGCCCACATTTGGTGTGGAATGGCCGCCAAAAGGAAGCACCCAGGCCACCCTCACCAATCGTGTTCAGGCTATAGTTTTTGGAAACCCAGGGCACCCTGATAAGATTCCTTATATACAAATTTGGAGTGCTAATTTAGTGGATAACCCAAAGTGGCTACAGGCTTGCAAAAAGCCAGGTGGAAAGGCTAAAACAACAGTTCTTGTAACCAAGCCTTCCACTGGGGATCAAAAACAACCCAAATTATACCCAGTCTTGCCTAATTCAGCAAAGGATCCTAGTTTGTCAGAACCTCCTCCATATGCTTCTGCCCCTGAAAAACCCCAAAACGAGCCAGAACCAAGCGCTGAGCCAATGAGCCCCCCACACACACACTCGAAGTGGCTCACATTATGGTTCCTCTCCTGATTCATCCCCAGGGGCGGCCTTACTCCCCTTAAGACAAGTGCCTCCCCCATCGGGTTCTGATCGGCCACCATTCATGGTCTATGTACCCTTTCTAACTAGTGACTTGTATAATTGGAAGAACCAGAATTCTTCCTCTTCTGAGAAACCCCAGGGCCCAATCTCTCTTTTAGAGACTCTCTTTTTTACACGTCAGCCCACCTGGGAAAACTGTCAGCAGCTACTACAAACTCTCTTGACCTCTGAGGAGCGGGAAAGAATACAGACAGAGGCTATTAACACAATCCTCGGCCCAATGGACAACCGACTACGGATTTGGGGCATGTGCAACATGTCTTCCCTTCTATACGTCCTAACTGGGACCCTAACTCAGATCAAGGTAAGGGGGCTCTCAATCAGTATCACCAGACTCAACTTAGGGGCATACGGGCCGAGGCTAAAAAGCCTACTGATCTCTCGAAAGTAAGCAAAACTGTACAGGGACCCAATGAGTCTCCAGCGGCGTTCCTAGAACGCCTTTTTGAAGCTTACCGCCTGGATACCCCTAGTGACCCTGAGGCACCTGAGAATAGGCGCGCTATTCATATTGCATTTGCCACTCAGTTGGCCCCTGACATTAGGAGGAAGTTGCAGAAGTTAGAAGGTTTTGAGGGAAAATTGCTGTCTGAACTGGTAGAAATAGCCCAGAAGGTTTTCAATAACCGGGAGGACCCGGGAACTGAGCAATCAAAGAAAATGGCAAAAACTTTGGTCTCTGCTATGGCTGAGCCCAAAACCAAAAGAGAAGGTTCTAGACAAGGCATGAAGAAATGCAAAGGAGAAGATAGCGGAAGAGGAAACGGCCTAGACCCTGATCACTGTGCCTACTGTAAAGGGCATGGGCATTGGAAACAGGACTGTCCCCACTGGCTGCAGGCTGGGGTTAAACCCACCCCAGTTCTTGTGGAAGATGCAGAATGACGGGGCGGGGGCTCCATCATCATGAGCCCCCAGGAGCCCAAGGTAACTTTAAATATTGGAGCCAAGCCAATAGAATTCCTGGTGGACACTGGAGCGACACATTCGATCCTACAGAGGGCTGAGGGGCCTGTATCTGACAATAAAGTTTTAATACAAGGAGCCACGGGGAAAACGAAGGCTTACCCGTGGACAAAGACTAGGATAACTGACCTATGGACAGGAACCATTACTCATTCATTCCTGGTGATGCCCGAGTGTCCGTATCCGCTCCTGGGAAGGGACCTGCTTCAGAAATTATGAGCCACTATATCCTTTCAGGGGGATACAGCTGAACTTTCATTCAACCCAGGCCACTCTGGAGGCCCCTCTGCTATCCTCCTTACATGTCCCCTATCGGAGGAATATTTACTAATGGAAAGAGCACCCTCACACCTGGTCCCAAGCCCGTACCTACGGGAACTCCAAAGTAAAATTCCCATTATGTGGGCAGAAACTAACCCACCTGGGCTGGCTTCCCACCGACCTCCTATTGTTGTACAACTAACTAGTACGGCTACTCCCATCCGCATTCGACAGTATCCCATCAGTTTAAAGGCAAGAAAAGTAATTCCTGCCCATATTAGAAGATTTTGGGAGGCGCGTATTTTTGTTCCCTGCCAGTTGGCTTGGAATACTCCTCTGCTCCCTGTCCAAAAACCGGGGACTGATGACTACCGGCCAGTACAGGACCTCCGGGAAGTTAACAAGAGGATTGATACTATCCATCCAACTGTGCCTAAGCCATATACACTTCTGAGTCTACTGCCTCCAGGCCATTGTGTTTACACTGTATTGAATCTGAAGGAAGCAGTCTTCTCACTTCCCCTATCCGCAGTGAGTCAACCCATCTTTGCTTTTGAATGGATTGACCTGGGAGCCTGGTATTCTGGACAGTTAACTTGGAGGAGACCGCCTCAAGGCTTCAAAAAGTCACCCACTCTGTTTGACCAGGCTTTGAGTCAGGACCTAGTCCACTTTAGACAGGAGCATCCAGAAGTGACTCTCTTGCAGTATGTGGATGACCTTCTCCCAGCCACGGAGGACCAAGCCACGTGCAAGAGAGCAACTGAGGACTGACTGGCAGAGTTGGCTCAGCTAGGATACCGTGTTTCAGCTAAAAAGGCCCAGCTGTGCACACGGACAGCAACCCACCTGGGTTATAAACTAAAGGAAGGGAAAAGGACTCTTTCCATTGGTAGAATTCAAACCATCTTAAAGATCCCGCAACCCCGTACTAAGAGACAAGTACTCGAGTTTCTGGGGGCAGTGGCATACTGGAGGCTCTGGATCCCCAAGTTTGCTGAGATAGCGAAACCCTAGCACGGGGGAAAAGGGGACGCCCTAGTTTGGACTGAAATTGAGTCTAAAGCTTTTGAGAGTCAAGCAGGCACTTGTGAACGCCCCTGCACCGGCACTGCCTGACCTAACCAAGCCTTTCCAGTTATATGTTGCTGAACCCCGAGGAATAGCCAAAGGGGTCCTAACCCAAACGGTAGCATACTTGTCCAAAAGGCTGGACCCGGTAGCTTCTGGCTGGCCAGGATGCGTGTGGGCCATTGTGGCGACAGCCATCCTGGCGAGAGAAGCCTCTAAGCTCAGCTTGGGGCAGGATTTGTGTATAATTGCCCCCTACTCGGTAGAGGCTCTACTAACAAGCCCGCCTGAAAGGTGGCTTTCCAACTCACGTATAACCCAGTACCAAGTGCTGTTGCTAGATCCCCCCAGGATTCGCTTCTTAAAGACAGCCTCCCTCAACCCTGCCACCCTGCTCCCGGACGATGAGCCTTCAGAGCCACTGCATAACTGCCATGAGATACTAGAATCCCTGGCTAATCTGAGGGCTGACCTCACAGATCAGCCACGGCCAGACCCTGACGAGGAACTGTACACGGATGGAAGCGGCTACGTGTCTGAAGGAGTCGGGTATGCAGGGGCAGCTGTGGTTACCGCTGACTGGGTTATCAGGGCACAGGCTCTGGGACGTGGGACCTCAGCCCAGACAGCAGAACTCATAGCCCTAACCCAAGCCCTGAGATGGGGAAAAAATAAAAAAAACTGTTAATATCTACATGGACAGTAGATATGCTTTTGCAACAGCACACGTACATGGAGTGCTCTATCGAGAGCGGGGCCTCTTAACCTCGGAAGGCAAAGAGATAAAAAATAAACTTGAAATACTGGCCCTATTAGAAGCCATCTGGTTACCAAACAAGGTGGCTATTATCCACTGGAAGGGACACCAAACTACTGACTCCCGAGCGGCAAAAGGAAATGCCTTTGCTGATGCAACAGCCAAGGAGGTCGCACAAAAACCAGTGGGGCCTCTCCACATCTTCCCTGTTTTGCCAGAGCGGCTCTTGCCGCATTCCCCGAACTACACTGAAGAAGAAGTTAAAATTGGAAAAGCCCTGAAAACCAGAACTGATTCAGGAGGTTGGAAAATCCTCCCAGATAATAGGGTCCTGGTCCCCAAACACCTGGGACAAGACTTAATTAAACAGATCCATCAGAGCACTCATCTTGGCAGTACCAAATTAACTGAACTTCTCCAGAAGGACTATTATATCCCTCAACTTCACCAGGTGACTCGGCAGGTAACAACAAGATGTTCCACCTGTGCACAAGTCAATCCAGGTAAAGGAATTCATCTTTCCCCAGGGACTAGGCTACGGGAAAGGCCCCAGGAGAACAATGGGAAGTGGATTTTACTGAAGTAAAGACAGGTAAATATAGATACCAGTATTTGCTTGTGTTCGTTGACACTTTTTCTCGATGGGCAGAAGCTTTTCCTACAAAGTCAGAGACAGCACAAGTAGTTGTAAAGAAGTTAGTGACTGACATTATCCCCAGATTTGGCCTCCCGCTAGCATCGGGATCCGAAAATGGCCTGGCGTTTATCAACAAAACAACTCAATTACTAGCCCCAATGCTAAAGATTAATTGGAGATTACACTGTGCTTACAGACCTCAGAGTTCAGGGCAAGTAGAAAGAATGAATAGGACCTTTTTTTTTTTTGAGACAGAGTCTCACTCTGTTGCCCAGGCTAGAGTGAGTGCCGTGGCGTCAGCCTAGCTCACAGCAACCTCAAACTCCTGGGCTCAAGCGATCCTCCTGTCTCAGCCTCCCGAGTAGCTGGGACTACAGACATGCACCACCATGCCCGGCTAATTTTTTCTATATATATTTTTAGCTGTCCATATAATTTCTTTCTATTTTTAGTAGAGATGGGGTCTCGCTCTTGCTCAGGCTGGTCTCGAACTCCTGAGCTCAAACGATCCGCCCACCTCGGCCTCCCAGAGAGCTAGGATTACAGGCGTGAGCCACCGCGCCCGGCCTGAATAGGACCTTAAAAGAGACATTAAGTAAACGAAAGCTAGAGACGGGCGAAGACTGGGTAAACCTCCTTCCCTTTGCTCTGCTAAGGACTAGATGTACTTCCTATGTTAAAGGCTTAACCCCATATGAAATCATGTTTGGCCGACCGCCCCCGCTTATCCCCAAGCTGGGGAAGGACAAGGTAGCAGAGTTCAATAACCATTCCCTTCTTAAGTCATTGCAGGCCTTGCAGTCTGGTGCCCAGCAGACCCGGGGCCTTGTAAAGGCCGCTCAACCTGGACCAACAAATCCTCCCCCCGAAAAAGCTTCGTTCCAGGTGCAGCCAGGGGACCTTGTCTGTATTAAAAAAAAACTCCAACCAGCTACCTTGGAGGCCAGGCAGACTGGACCGCTGTCAGTGATCCTCACTACGCCAACAGCCGTAAAGGTTTCCGGAAAGCGTCACTGGATCCACCACACGCAGATCAAGAAGGCAACCCCAGATCAACTCCCTGAGAAATGGATCGCCCGGCCCACCGAGGACCCGCTAAATATAAGACTTTCCAGAGACGCCTCTGGCTCCTCCTACTTATCTCAATCGAGCAGACGGCACCCCCCACCAACCTATAAATTACACCTGGGTGCTTACCAAAACAATGGATGGAACTGTATTGGCCCAGAACTCTTCCCTGTCTCCACCTGTCTTCTATTTTGATCTTTGTCAATTGTTTGGTAAAATAGGAGACCGTCCTACCAGAAGGGGATACCAAATGGGGTCGCAAGGACGCTCAGGGGGCGGTTACACCGGAGCCAAAAACTACGGTGTGGTGACAGAGGTCTAGAACAGGGACTGCAGACCTACCAGCAGTGTTTGTCCTACAAATGGGCAGCCAGAATGTCAAAAACAGGGCGAGTACTATTGTGCCAAATGGGGTTGTGAGACAGTGGCATCATGAGTAAACAAGGACGCCCCACCCCTCCCCCACCCCGCCATATTTCACTGACTGGAGGCAAGCGAAGCTGCACCACTAATACACTTGAGTCTTGTAACCCTGTGGCCATCAGGGTTTATCAGTGGCACACTCAAACCTGGGCCTTCGGAAAGACATGGGGATTTAGGCTTTATGCCACAACTGGAGGATACTCAGACCCAGGGGTCCTGTTCACCATTCAAAGATTCACGCCTGCATGGCCTGATAACCCTGTAGGACCCAACCATGATTTATATTTAAATCTGCCACTGGCACAGAGTCCCCAGCCTACTGATCAATGGAACCCTACCAAAGGTATCCCTGTAGCCCCTCCTTCCCATACCATGATGCCTATGCCCCGAAGGCAGCCACTCCTTCATCTGTTAAACTCAGTCTATAGATTCCTCAATGAGACTAGTCCTAATATAACCGAGGATTTTTGGCTCTGCCTAAACCCAGAACCTCCCTATTACATGGGGATCGGAGCCACCAGCTCCGTTGGCCCCACAGAAAGAGAGATTAAAAACTCCACCACAAAAGAAGCCCAAAAGCAGCATTACTGTAAGTGGGATCAAAAGCCAAAGCTCACTTTAGAGGATCTCCAGGGACAGGGAACCTGTCTCTGCTCCCCTGAGTTCATCTTAGCCAGATCTCCCTATAGTGGTCCTGCAGTTCTGTTTTAAAGATCCACTCCACCGATCCAGAGGGTAAAACACTTCTGGTGGCCCCGGAAGGAACTTGGTTTGCTTGTACCACTGGAATCACCCCTTGCGTGCGGCTGTCCCTTATATCCCAGGAAAAGGACCTTTGCCTCCTTGTACATATTGTCCTCCAAGTAGACTATTACTCTGGGGAAGGACGAAGAGAACACTTACAGGTTCTAGTGCCCTCCCGTGTCAAAGGAGCCGCACCTGTCCTAGTGCCCCTACTTGTAGCATTAGGGATCTCGGGCTCAGCAGCTATAGGAACCTCTGCCTTAATAACAAGCAATCAGAATTTTAAAATCTTAAGCCAGCAGATCGATCTCAATCTCAGTGAACTAGAAAAATCTGTCACTCGCTTGGAACACTCAGTAGATTCCCTTGCAGAAGTAGTTTTGCAGAATCGCTGAGGCCTGGGCCTCCTGTTCCTTAAACAAGGCAGCTTATGTGTAGTTCTAGGAGAAAGATGCTGCTTTTATGCTAATCATTCAGGAATAATCAGAAATAGCCTCTCCCAAATACTGCATAGACTGAGAGAAAGAGAAGAACAACATAAAGATAACAACAGGTGGTATGAAAAATCTTTTTTCATGGTCCCCTTGGCTGAACAGTCTCTTGTCAGCAATAGCCAGACCACTAGTCTTATTCCTGCTAGCCTTACTAATTGGCCCATGTATACTAAATTGCCTGTTATCACACATACAAAAGCAGATCCAAAGTGTACAATTAATGGTACTCTGAACTCATTATCATCACATCTGTGGTGATGAATCAAAGATTTGATTCTCACAAAAAATCAGTGGGGAATGTAAACGCCCACTTGGAAACTTATGCTTGCTCACTAGATGACCGATGTCCGCTTCACCAAAGTCTATAATTTAAACCTATGTTTGCTCACTAGGTGACCTATGTTCGCCTTGACCTATGTCTGTAACTGGAAAGACGTACCCTGTAGAGATAAAACAAAGCAATTAACTTGTAACTAATTGTTTAAACTTTCCAGCTGCCTGTCGTGAAATTCATCCTGCTTGCTATCACCTGAAACAATGCTCCTTAATTGGTGCTGTTTCTGTAAACCTGCTCGCTTAAAGATTGTAACTGAAATGGGGGTCTGAGGCTGGTCCCAGACCTCACAGTTGTGGAAAAGATGATATAATGTCGTTTCTACCACTGTGCCTAAAGTCACATAGCTCTAACTTAGGATAGTATAAAACCTTCTTGTTTTTTCGGCTCAGGGCCATTCTCTGTACCTGTACCCTAACAGGGCAGGGGTGGTCACTGGCCAGCTAATAATGACTCGTAGCTGGGCTCAATTCGGGCTCTGGGTGGTCATTTCTCGCACTCCATACTATAACAGTCATGCTTCTATCTATAGGTAGCTCTGAAGAAATCCAACACTGAAATAGGTACCTCAAACTTTTCTCTAGGCATAATCACCAGTCTATTTTAGATGGGAATTCCAGTTGGGGAAAATGATAATTATCTGCCTGACCATGAAGAAGATAGCTACATGCATTTCATTGGGAAAATGCTTTTGCCTTAGTGGGTGACACTTCACATAAACACATGATTAGAAATCAACCTTAGAAAAAATTGCTAATGAAACTGCTGCCTCGGGACAGGTGCGGTGGCTGACCACTGTAACCCTAGCACTCTGGGAAGCCAAGGCAGGTGGATCATTTGAGCTCAGGAGTTTGAGACCAGCCTGAGCAAGACCGAGACCCCCATCTCTACTAAAAATAGAAAGAAATTAGTGCGACAATTAAAAATATATTGAAAAAATTAGCCGGGCATGGTGGCGCATTCCTGCGGTCCCGGCTGCTCAGGAGGCTGAGGCAGGGGGATTGCTTGGGCCCAGGAGTCTGAGGTTGCTGTGAGCTAGGCTGATGCCACGGCACTCTAGCCCCAGCAACAGAGTGAGACTCTGTTTCATAAAAACAAAAAAGAAAGAAAAGAAACTGCTGCCTCCATCACAGTTCAACAGAAGCTATTTACATACTGGCTGAGGTTGTACTAGGCAATTACATTGCTTTAGATTATATATTAGTTGTGCAAGGAGGTGTATGTATGGTGGCAAATATCTCTTGTTGTGAATACATAAATATTTCCCATGATGTAGAAATTCATCTAGGAAAAATTAGGAAAAAAGCCACTTGGTTATAAGAAGTCTCTAAAGACTAGAATACTTTTCTTCATGATGTTTTTAGTTGCCTTTGTTGTTCTGGCATACAAATTCTCTTTTTATAATCCTTATGTGCATTATATTTCTATGATTTCAATTATTAATGCTATGTGTTTCTCATTGTTTTGCTTCTCCCAAGAAAATTATAATCAAGGTATTCTGAAGACTAGAGATGATAAAACAAGTGACAGCAGCGATATAAATCAATGACTTGACTGAAGTCTCATTTTTGCCACTCTGTTATGCCATTCCAATTTGGTTTTGGGGCATTCATAAAATTCCTCAGACATATCCTCTTTCCCCACCACCTGACATGAGACAGGACTATCTGGATATAAGCTCTTTCAGTGGTGAGGGACACGTTGACACTTAGACTTTAATCATCAATGCTTTCAAAAAGAAGAATTTTGGTTAAAAGAATGAAATAAGAAAGAAAAGAAACTTTTTTATTTGAGAAATGCAAGCCTCCTCTAAATTATCAGGTCCAGAGAGTCACAGGAATAAGCCAACAGTCATGTCCCACTCACCCCCTATAACTAAGTAATATTCTCTTGAAACTGCTTAGTATCTAGACTCTAGACTTACTGACACCACAAGTGGCTATAAATTAACAACGCTGCATCCTGGACACCATAACTTATATCCTATAGTTCAACAATGCACAGCCAATCGCTAATCAATGTGTGGGTAAAACAATGAGAATTTTTTTTTTTTTTTTTTGAGACAGAGTCTCACTCTGTTGCCGGGGCTAGAGTGCCGTGGCATCAGCCTAGCTCACAGCAACCTCAAACTCCTGGGCTCAAGCGATCCTTCTGCCTCAGCCTCCTGAGTAGCTGGGACTACAGGCATGCACCACTACACCCAGCTAATTTTTTCTGTATATATTTTTAGCTTGCCAGCTAATTTTTTTCTATTTTTTTAGTAGAGATGGGGTCTCGCTGTTGCTCAGGCTGGTCTCAAACTCCTGAGCTCAGACAATCCGCCCACCTCAGCCTCTCAGAGTGCTAGGACAAATGAGAATTCTTGACAAACAACTTTGTATTGGCACCATCCTTTTCTCCTTTTTGCCTTTAAAAACATGCTTGTAATAAATACCAAATGTATTTCATATTCAAGGTTACTTGGGTCTGAGTCTTCCAGGCAGTTATCCCCAACTTAGCTCAAATAAACACCTTAAAATTATATTTTGAGCCTTAGTTTCTTTCTTCAGGTTAAGAAATTTATAAAGTGATAACACTTGAGACAAAAACCAAGAATGATACTATAAGCAAAATCAAAAAATAAACTGGAAGGCCGGGTGCAGTGGCTCATGCCTATAATCCTAGCACTCTGGGAGGCCGAGCCGGGTGGATCGCTCAAGGTCAGGAGTTTGAGACCAGCTTGAGCAAGAGCGAGACCCTACCTCTACTAAAAATAGAAAGAAATTATCTGGCTAACTAAAAAAAAAATATATATATATATAGAAAAAATTAGCCGGGCATGGTGGCACATGCCTGTAGTCCCAGCTATTGGGGAGGCTGAGGCAGTAGGATTGCTTAAGCCCAGGAGTCTGAGGTTGCTGTGAGCTAGGCTGACGCCACAGCCCTCTAGCCCGGGCAACAGAGTGAGACTGTCTCAATAAATAAATAAATAAATAAATAAACTGGGAATAACTCAAGTCCCAAAATCATTGGAATGGGTGAGCAAATTTGGTGACCTGCAGACTGAGACAGCAGCATGTGTGCCACAGAATGAGGCATGGAAACCACAAAAAACATTTTCAGCATAATGTTCATGATATATTAATAGTAACATTAAATAACTAAAAACTGAAAAGAGGCAAAACTGAGGTAAGCACTGCTTCATGATAAATAGATGGTTAAGCTACAAAGAATAACAAAAAGAATCAAGAGTGTGGTAACCTTTAGGGAGACACACCACAACTGCTCAATGCCTATTTATTCACCTGGATGGTGAGTCCACGTGCGATTATATTACTTTTTAAAATTCAGCATAAAACAAACTAACTTCAAATATTACCTTTGCTTTTTCAGACCATATCACTCAGCACACTCATATTTTCAACAAAAATAAAAATCTTGAACTCAAATCATAGAATAAAATTCTTAAATACTTGGGAAAATGGAAATTATATGGCAGAAAGATTTTATAAAGTACTCCTTCCATGGTTGGTGTGACCAGGCTGGGAAACCTTCAGTGGAAGCTCCCCAGGAAGAACTGGGCCTTCAAGGACCTTCTGCGGCAGGCTTAAGATTGGCCTTAGCTTGAAGTCACTGGGCTCAGCAGACCTCTGCTTTTTGGCCAGGGTTATTTACATAATATTATATGAGAAGGTACACAGTGTTTAAAGTTGCCAGTAAAATCACTCAAACTCAGTGTTTATGTTTACAGGATGAAAGGAAATTCTGAGGGGAAAAAAACTAAACCATAAGTGTTTTTCCTCTGCTCTTATACCACAAAAATCAACACAGAAGATATCTGTGACGAAAGGTGAGGGGACTTCTCCCTATCAACATGCAAGCAATCAATTTTTCAGGAGACACCAGCTGAGTGTCCTCAAACCCAGTTCAATTCCAACACTATCTACCTGGAGATTGGGGATGGGGTACAGAGTGTTAATGCCTTGCCAGACTCACCACCTTCCAGGAACCTCCATGAGTTCAGCTGTCTGGAAGCTCCCCAAAGCCCATCCTCTTGGGTTTATGTGGAAGCCTCACCTCATTATTTAAACCACAGGTCATTGGTAATCAACTTAACCTTAAGCCTCTTTCTCCTCCCTAGAGGTTGGGAGTGGGACTGAAAATTCTATCCCTCTGGGCATGTGGCTGGTTCCCTTGGCAACCAGCCTCCCATCCAGGTTTCTAGGGGCTTTCCAAAAATCCCCTTATTAACATAAGCTCAAATGTTTTAAAGGGCTTGTTGTAAATAACAAAAGACTATTTTTCACCTTTACTAGCCAAGAGCTACCTCAGAAACCAAGGACAAAGGACCAAATGATCTAACAAAAGATATGCTTATTACTCTGGTCACTTAGAAAATAACAAGGCTTACAGGAACTAAGAGCCAGGAATTATGGGGAAAAAACAAAATACATCTATCATGATATCAGAGAAATTGTAAGGCACTAAAATGTCATACTCAACAGGAAAAGCAAAAGTATCTATTCATTTTAGATAATAAACAGGCCATTTAATTATTATTTATATGATAACAAATCATCTAGTAAACAAATTTAGGGGTTGCCAAATCCTGTCTCATAGGATTTATCATTAAACTCCAACATCCAGCTATCAGGATACAAAACGGAATTATCCACTGCCACAAATTCTCCACTCTACAACAAAGAGAGAAATGAATGTTTTAGTGAATCTCTGTCATTCTCCAATTTTCTACCACACTTTCTTGTGGAAATGTGTTCATTTTTCTGCAACCAAAATGGAAGAGAGATTTTTCCTATTTCCTTTTCCAGGTAGCATTCCCAAAGTTGAGCCATGGAATTCCATTTAAAATCACCTCCAAATAAAGAACAAACCTGAGAAACTTACTACACTCACACTGGGAAAAAAAAATGGTAAGTAAGAATTTTTAACAAGGTGAAATATATGACCAGATTTTTTCCTGAGATTTATGTTTTCTATGCCTCTTTGAAAATATTTTCTTATCTTTCAAGCTCTACTGCTAAAATTCATTTTACAGTTAATGAAAAACTGAAGTTGAAATAAATGAACAAATCTTTTCAAGGTGACAAACCCAGGGAGGGGCAGTACTAACAGAAACACAAACATGTGTGACTCAAGTGTCAAGTCAGGCCATCCTTTCATCCTTTGGGCATATGTGCCCAACCCATCCTGCTCATTCAAGTACTGGGTGACAGCGCCTCTGAGGAGACACTTCACTGTGCCCCCCTGTGTGCCTGAAGGGCAGTTTTGTTTTGCAGGTACTTGCACCACCTCACTGTGGTCTGTTCTTCTTATTCTTTGGGATAGTTTTTCTCCCTTCACAAATGTTGAGAAAATCCAGAGAGCAGGAATCATTTCTGTCTTTTTCCTCAATATCAGTATCCAACTGGCATGTCTCCTAGAAATAAAAACTGGGGTTGGGGAAAGAAAATCTTAATGTTTCCAGAACTGAGTTTTTTAGATGAAGGCTCTACCAGGAGATTCCTCTCAGCCCTAAGGCATCCTGCTGCTCCCTTGACAGGCCCCAGCCCCATACTTCAGGCTGTCCTGTGGGACCAGATGACCCAGGCACTGATATTCACTAGATATTCCATGAGACATGGCCATTGTGGGAGTTCTAGTTCATCCCCAGACAGCTCTGAAACCCAGGACTAGGAAAAGACAGGACTGTGGCTGAGGACACATCACCCTATAAAGTTTTTAAAGAGAAAACTCAACCCAAAGACATTCTGGTAAGATGTCTGTGCTTAGAGGAGATATAAGATATAAGGAAAAGAGGCACAAAAAATTATTAAAGCAGATTGTCAAGTGAATGTTCTCTGATTTCCTCATGTGAAATGTTCAGAAACAAATATTTTAAAAAGAGCCACCCACTGCTCTGTGAAAAATGATAAACAAAATACTCTGTCTCTTTGAAAATTACAATAAAGGACAAATAGTGAATAATGCTGTGAACTGTTGAGTGGAAGTTGGCATTTGGGAATGTGGGGGGAAAACTAGAAAGTTAAGATTTTACTGCAAGCCGTAGGAGAGTTATGCTGGGAGAACAGGACGGTGGATTTCAGATTCTGCTTGCTATACATTTAGAAAATGCAGGGAGAAAGAATTCCTTCTGTGGAGTGTTAAAATAACTAAATAGTTGGCAATCAAACTGAACTGGCTCTTGTGTCCGGGGTTCCTACCTAAGGATACTGAAATCCAACTCAAATGATTTTTTTGGTAAATTACCAACTTACAGAGAAAAAAAATTGGGCTTAACCAACTACAAACTACCAATTAACCTCAGAATACATAAAACAGCCACCTGGATAGTCCAAATAAGGCAACTACATAACTGTAACCAAACGGTTATTGAATTTGGTTTGCTTCTGCATATATCTTATAAAAGTTTTTCCTTCAAGCCCCTCTCATGGACCCCCAAACACAAACCATGGCTGGGGGCTTCCTGACTCATAAATAGCTGTTTGCTTTAATCAAATTTTTAATGTTTTAATGGTGCCTTAGTTTAATTTTTAACAGGAGAAAGAACAAACTGGGGACCCCACGGGCCTCACCGCTGAGTCAGGATTCTCCCCTGATGATCCTCCTGTCATCCTGCACAGTCTGGGGGAGACACAGAGCTATGGGCGTAGAGCTGCCCACAGAGGGCTTCTGGCTGGGCTAAGTCACATGCAGACAGGACAGGACACCCAGGGTCCTGGCTATGTTTCTAGTGGGGACTAAACGCTAATCTTTTTCTTTTGCCCAAATTCTTTTTGAAGGGGGCCTGGTGAGTTCAAGCCTACAAATGACAAAATCTCAGTAAACAGGTTTTTATGATGTGCTTTACTTCCCAACCTGATTCTGGTATAGCATCACATGAAAAACAGAAGGCCATTATCTTAATCATTCCTTTCCACTGATTCCTGGTCTTTTGGACAAAGCCTAACTCTTTCAACCAATTGTCAACTAAAGAATCCCTAAATCCACCTATGACTTGTAAGGCCCTGTTTTGAGATGTCTCACCTTTTCAGGCCAAACAAATGTATGCCTTCCATGTATTGATTTATGACTTTACCTGTAACCCCTGTCTTCCTGAAATGTATAAAACCAAACTGTAACCCAGCCACAGAGAGTCCACTTGCTCAAGGCTTCTTGGGTGTGGCTCTGGGTTATGGTCCTCAAATCTGTCTCAGAATAGACCTCTTTAAATTATTTTACAGAGTTTGGCTTCTTTTCCGTTGACAAGATTGGCACCCAGATGTGGGACTCAGAGAAGACTCAGGACCCCTGAAGGAGTAACCTGAACTCTGTACCAAGTACTGGCATGGCCCCTTTAGGCCCCTGGACTCCGAGGTTCTTGTTGGGTGGAACTGGTAAGTCCTCCTGAGCTCTGGACCTCCTGTTTTTGGTTGGTTGTCCTGATTTATTCTGAGTTGGTTCTTTTCCTAGGAATTCATTGTTTGGGATCCAAATTTTGATTAGCAGGTGCATTCTAAAGGATCTTTTCCATTGCCTTTTCATCCTAAAATTAATCTCAATTGGCTTTTCTGTGCATTTGTGAAAGACAAAACCAAACTATCTTGTGTGTAGATAAATGAGAGACTGAGTTTCTCAGCTCCAAAGAGAAACAGCATTTTCCCAGCCGAAAGGCACCCCTGGGTGACCAGGGGCCACCACCAAGTGGGAGTTGCCTGGGGCAATTCCCTGAGGTGCAAGTGGCCCTATAGGGGAACCCCCCACCAACAAAATTAATTAAAAGAAGGCTTGTCCAGGAAACGCATATAAGAGCTGATTGCTCAGTGTTTTGGGCCCTCTCAGAGGTACTAGATCCCCCAAAGAGAGAAACTGAGACATTTAAGAGGGTGGGACCCACTCACTCAATGGTGAAACATTGAGGAGGTTTGCTCACAATCAGCACACTCTGATTCACTACAATAAACCCTAGACTACAGTTTAGTTGCTTCTTTTAAAGAAAAATGAGAAACGAATCCTTTAAAAATGAGGAAAAACAAGGAGAACGACCCCCTTCAGGCACCCCAGGTAGTCGTAGCACATCTACTTGCAAGTATTTGTGTAGATGGAAAGGTTCAAAAGCGTGCCGGTTTTCTAGGATTCCAGCTGGTTATAGCCAATTCTTGTGCACAAATTTTTACTAAAGGGCAAATTGCATCAAGGAAAATTCAGAGCTCAAATGGTTGACCTAACCACTATAGAGTTAAAATGTCCCTCAAGCTATCTCTTTTCTTTTCTGGCTACTCTAAAACCTCCTAACTTTTTCAATGAGATAAACTCATTGTTTATGGTATCTACAATTGAAAGGCTACCTGGAGATCTCACAGCCAATTCTAGCTAAAATGTAAACATTGAAAACTCTTTTGTAGACTGAAGGGGAAAAAAACGGGTAAAAGAGGTGTTTTAAAGTCAAACTGCCATGGAAACTGCTTTACCCAAAACTTTGATAGGTTACCTATCAGGGCAACTAAAGATTTGCCATGGTAACAAGTTCCAGTTTTGTCAGAAGAAATTTGGATCCAGTTGTCTTTTACAAACTAGTGAGTTGTGTTATTATCTCACAGCTAGAGCTCTAGAGTAAAATCAATTGGAACTTCATGTGCACGCGCGTGTGTGTGTGTGTGTGTGTGTGTGTATGTTTAGATATGTCTTACGTATGTCCATGTAATTATATGTTTGTGCCTACATGGTTCTGGACTGGCTTATAAATAAGGGAGTACTCATAAATTAATTAAACAAACCCAAATGGTTCACATGAATTTAGTAATCTTTGGTAAATAAGCAGGGTTATTATTTTTTTAAAAAGGTATTATTGGTAAAGTAATAGTAAAAATGTTTTCAAATTGTCAGCATACATTTTTTTGCCTGGGTTTTACTGGACATTTTTATGTTCTTAAGGTGTCAGAGTTTGACACAAAGGTTATAAAACTATAAACCAAGCCAAATACAAAATGATCTGTGTCTGTATGATTTTTGATAAGTAAGGTAAATTTAATATTGGTCTAATGAAAATAGCTAAATCTCCTGAGTTATCAACAAAAATAAATATGTGTTTAATTTTAAGGTTCTTAATAAGGTAAAAATGTAGACATGCCTAAACAAAAAATAAGTGTCAACAAATTAGAATAAATAAAATGCTAAGTAAATAGTGCACAAAAACAGAAACTTACGGTCAAATGCTTATGAAAAGATTTTGGTTTGGTCTTTTAATACTAACTGCAGATACAGTTTTTTCTACTGATTTCAATGTCTGTGGAAAGGTACACAAAGGTACCCAAAACGTCTAACTCACTCTTTCTATCATCTGATATTAACAGTACTGTTAGGGATTCAAAGCTGTCCTAGAAGTTGTAGTTACAAGAGCTTAAATTGGAAGTGTTAGTTTTCCCTTGGTCTTGTCCACTTTTTGTCCTACTCTGTACAAGCTGGCCGATTATGTGTACATTATGTTGCTATAACAAAGTTTTTGCCTAGGGAAAAACTCCTACACTGTTAATTTTTGTACAGTAATTTATTTTAAGATAAAAAGTAAATGATTATTAAAATCCAAAGAGAATCTCAAAACAGTCTTACTCTTTAGAAATATTACATGTACTCAAGTTTACACTCAAGTTGAAAAATGTTTTGAGACTATTTAGATTGTTTTTAAAGCCACTTAATCTTGATCCTCATGTAAAAAAAGATGTTACAACTTTGTGTCATTGTTTGAGGTGTTAAGGATGGGTGCTGAAGGTTTTGTTTTTCAGTCTAAAGTCAAGTAATATCATTTTGATGGGGCTCAGAAAACTATCCTAAAATGAAGTCTTCAGAAGAAAAATTCTTTGACCTTGCCTAGTCAGCCTGCCTCTTGTACCAATTCTTCCCTGAAGCTAGCCATAGAAATCAAAATCCTTCTTCCCCAAGGCAGGTCATAAAGGCCAGAAAAGCTTTTTCTGAGAGCTAGCCATAAAACCTAAAATTATTCTATGTAAAAAACTATCCATAAAGTAATTATCTGACCTACATTGTTTTTTGTTTTTTTTTTTTTTTGTTGTTGAGACAGAGTCTCACTATGTTGCCCAGGCTAGAGTGAGTGCCATGGCGTCAGCTTAGCTCACAGCAACCTCAGACTCCTCAGCTTAAGCGATCCTACTGCCTCAGCCTCCCGAGTAGCTGGGACTACAGGCATGCGCCACTATGCCTGGCTAATTTTTTCTATATAGATTTTTAGTTGTCCATATAATGTCTTTCTATTTTTAGTAGAGACGGGGTCTCGCTCAGGCTGGTCTCGAACTCCTGACCTTGAGCAATCCACCCACCTCGGCCTCCCAGAGTGCTAGGATTACAGGCGTGAGCCACCGCGCCCGGCCTGACCTACATTGTTCTACTGTAAAAGCCCCATTCCAGGGAGGGCCTTGCCCTGCACCCAGAAGGATGGAATGCACACAAAGAGGCCAAACAGAATCTAGACAGAAAGGCCTTGCTGGGTGGTCCCACTCAGACTGTTAGCATTAGCTCACACACTTTTTGTACAATCATATTTCTTTCTTTTTTCTCTTTTTTTTATTTCAGCTTATTATGGGGGTAGAAAAGTTTAGGTTATGTATATTGCCCTTGCCCCCCCCACCACCCTACCCCCGAGTCAGAGCTTCAAGCGTGTCCCATCCCCAGACAGTGCACATCGCACTCATTATGTAGGTATACACCCATCCCCTCCCCCCCCACGTCTGCCCAACACCCAACTGGTGTTATTCCCAAATGTACATTGGTTTCCCTGTCCAATCATATTTCTACAAGGCTGTCCATACTTTGTTGACCCTAAACATAAAAATGGACAATTTCCCCTGTATCTCTGAGTGTTCATTTCGAAGGCACCCATGTATAAGTTTGTGTTTTTTTCTCCTATTAATTAGTCTGCTTCATGACAGTAAATTTTCAGCAAGTCTTTATGGGAACAGTGGCCTTTGCTCCCTACAGTTTAACTAAACTTTGGGGGCCAGGGACCCTTTGATCCCTACAATGTCAATAGATTTTGTTTTGGGATGTGGTGTTTTGGAAGGATCTAATTAATTAACACCTTTAAACAGGATATATTCTAAAACATCTACTATATTTATATAAAACTTAGAAATGATGTTATAACAAGTCTTACGAAAATACTGATGTTTGTTTTCCCTGGTAGGATTTATAAGTTTAAAAACAGTAATTAAAACTATATTTTTATCCCTGTTCTATGCTATATATCTAATTTGCAGGGTGTAAAAATGGTTAACAGAAAAATAACTTAAAATGATAACTGGAATCTAATCCAACTGCTAAGATAAATAAATTAGATAAACTAGGTAAATATAAATGTGATAAATACAAATGAAATTTTCATATAATTTAGAATCTTAAAATCATGTTATGTTAAGTTAAAGAGGATAATCATAAAGCGTCTGAGTCATTTAAAAGGTAAAATACTAAAACATTAATTGTTAAACATAAGTTTAAGTTTACATACCTTGACATCTTATTTTATGATAAAGAAAACTAAATATATTTAGGTGTGCTGATAAAAATTGGGGACTCATAGAAGTTCAAAGTTACTTTAACTTTCTAGGTTTTTCTAAGAGTTGACATTATAATTAATATATGTAATTAAAACTGCTAGATAAAAGAGAATTCTATATGAAAAATAAGATTTTTTTAAATAAAAATGTTATGACATAGAATTTTAATAGTTTTGTTAAAAAAGATAATTTTGTCTAATTTATTGGTTTTGAAACTGCCTTAAATTAAATAAGTAAATGATAGTTAAAAACTAAGTGGATATAAAAGTAAAAAAATGAAGGTTATAAAAGGTTTGTAAAAATCTTAATTATGGTGAAATTGATTAAAGCTAGATGGATTTGTTTATAGGATTTTATTAAAATTAGCTTTACCATTAATACACTAATGCAATGGAAAAATTTGGGTTTCTCTTTTGAACTAGATTTTGATATGATATTAATAAGAATAACAAAAGATTTTTGTTCACCTTTCAATAAACTGCAAAAGGGTGGGTGGGGAGAAAAAGAAACAGATTCAGCTTGCCTCCTCACTAATTTGCATTTCAGTTTGTCTATATTAGGTCTTATGATTGTTTGGGAAATTGAGTCTCCTCTCTAAAAGAGTCAGATTTTTGCTTTTTAAAATCTTTGAATTATCAGTTTGGGTAAATGAATTTTATGGTAACCTGTGATCCTGTTTCACAACAACAAGTATTTTATGACAGACAATTCATGGCTTCCTGCTTAAGTTTTCACTAAAATTTAAAGTTACTAAAAATAAGAATGCTAATCAATGCATGCGATTCTATATAAAGTATACCAAAAATAAGATGTTTTTAATAAGAAAAATTATAAAGGAAGCATAAAATGTGTTCTTATTAAATATATACGTATTTTATCTAACTCAGAGGTTATATAAAGGTTAAATAAAAATATGGATTTAGAAAGAAAATGAAAACAAAATAGAAAGTAACTTGTTAGTAAGAGAAAGAGATATAAAAAGGCAATGAATATAGAAATATATTTTTGGTAAGAAAGATTAAACAGAAAGGGGAATAATATTGTAAAGAAAGGATCTTGCATGGAATTTTTGTCCTAAAATGACTATTTAGGAAAAGGGAAAATTATGACAAAATAGAAAGTTTTAGACATGTTTTGTACATGGTCCTTCAAGTGAAAGTTGGCATAAAGTTTATCAAAGGAATTTAGTATATGATCCGGTTGGCTATAATTAAAAAGAAAAATTTTGGTTAAAATAAAGTTTTCTTAAAATATTAATATGCTCTGAATGAAGTTACATGATGTACTCATTTTGATTCTATATCCTGTTTTCTTTTTTAATTAAAAAAATTTCACTGGCCGGGCGCGGTGGCTGACGCCTGTAATCCTAGCACTCTGGGAGGTCGAGGTGGGCGGATCGTTTGAGCTCAGGAGTTCGAGACCAGCCTGAGCAAGAGCGAGACCCCATCTCTACTAAAAATAGAAAGAAATTATATGGACAGCTAAAAATATATATAGAAAAAATTAGCCGGGCATGGTGGTGCATGCCTGTAGTCCCAGCTACTCGGGAGGCTGAGACAGGAGGATCGCTTGAGCTCAGGAGTTTGAGGTTGCTGTGAGCTAGGCTAACGCCACGGCACTCACTCTAGCCTGGGCAACAGAGTGAGACTCTGTCTCAAAAAAAAAAAAAAATTTCACTACAGAAGGTTTTTCTTTACATTTTCAGTAACTGGCATAAAAGAAGCAAAGATTTTATGCTTTATCAAGATAATTCCTGTGTTGTCCTTATTAGTTTTTTCACTAACTAGAAAAACTAATCTTTAAGGATTAAGGTTTACACCCATATAACTTCCTGTATCGCCTTTAGAATCTTATGATAACTATCACTCTTGGTTAAATAAATGACGATCATTTATAGTGGCTTGTGATTCTATTTGAACAAATGTTTCAAACCTTTTGATATTTGACAAACTTTCCAAAACCTAAATTCTAAATCCAGCCTTTTGATTTCAAACTAACTTTTTATATATTAGGGCCACTGAAAGTCTAAGAGAGACATATTTAGGCTTATTTGGCATGTTAAAACTGTACAGGAAAGCATTGTCAAATATGAAATGGTGTTTAAGTTTCTTTGGATTATATTTGTATAAACATGTTATTAATATATGTTCCAATATTGTAAAATATTGATATGTCTTGGTGTAATAATTACAGTTATTATGTTAAATTGCTGTATGCCACAAAAATAACCAACTTTGTTTGTCAACTGCCTCTTTAACCATAGCTAGTCTAAGACTTTTTATTTTACTTTGATTCATCTCAGAAAGTGCTTTTGTTTTTTGAACTGGCTAAGTCCAAAGTTTGCTTCTTCAAGAAAAGTTGTGGGAAGCACTGACAAGTTCTCTTGAATACAGGCTTCTGATAGCGTTGGAGATTATATACCCTTGGACTAAAACAAAACAAACATTCAGGACTTTAATTAGAAAGCTGGGCTGGCATCTCCCTTCTCTTCTTTGGGATGCCACGCCATCTCTCTGCTCTGTCCCCTGCCCCTTCCCTCTCTCTCTCCTCTCTCTCTCTCTTTCTCTCTCTCTCTCCCCCCTAAGAAGATAAAATAAACTTTTATAACTCAAAAAAAAAAAAAAAACCAAAACTGGTATGTCCATGAGTATCACTAACTCAACCTCAAACAGAACAGAAATTAATTACATGGAACCGAACTACATTCTTATGACTTTCCATTTAAAACGTTACTAATTCTCTTGCTTTGTTTTCCAGAGTCATGACAAGTTTTAAGTAAATTGTAAGTTTACCTGATATCTCCAGGATTTAAAACCATTGAATCCCACAGGCCCAACCTGTTATTCACTGCCAGTGCCCTGTTACTATCCTCTCTCTAGAACAGGGGGTGTGTGAGATTGTAAGGGCCCATTTGGTGGGACAGAATTAATTTAGACCCTCCAGATCAAGGAGGGTCACACAGAAGCCTAAACAAATATTGAGAAACTTTGTCTTTTCGGGCCATGTGGTGCAGATATACATCCCAATCATAAAATTTCCTGCTTCTCATAGACTTAGAACTTCCTGAGTATAATTGTTCTCAATTATGGGGTTTATGTAAAGGAGATGTAACAAGTAATTTATCAGCCATGCTAGGACACAACAAAAGTCTCTAAATTCCTTAGCCTGAATGGTTAACAATGCTTATGTTTACTACAAGTCTTCAACTAAACCCAAGACTATATTAGCTCAACACTTACAGATGAATTAATTTTGTAGCCTTGCCTTTGTCATTTTGGTTTTTACTCTTAGTTGCCTAGAATGTTTTAAAGGGTTGATGAGTGCCTGTGTACTTTCAATCCTGCCTGGCCTAAAACACTTATTGCTGTATTATCATTATATATTTCTTGTAAATGCTATACCAGATATAGGAAAAGGAAAAAAAATACCAATCAAAGACTCGGATCATGATAGCTTGCAGAATAGATTTGGTCCAAGATGTTTTTTCAGACCAAACCCTAGGCCTGATTCTCTCTGTCCCCTTAAACAATTGGCTATCAAATCAGGTCAAGTCATGCCCTTCCCCTAACATACTACATCACCAATATTAAAACCATCCTCACCAACACCAGATGACCAAATAGACAACTCTAGGAATGAGCCATCCTAGTGCTGTGGGACCTCCTGTTGGTTGTTGACCTACACATGCATTCCATGGAATGATCTTTAGCCAACAGGGGAAACTGAGAACTAAACTCTGATCTTTTTCTTTTGCCCAGATTCCTTCTGAAGGGGGCCTGGTGAGTTATGCCTACAAATATGATAAAATCTCAGTAAACAGGATTTTATCATGTGCTTTACTTCCCAACCTGATTCTGGTATAGCATCACATGAAAAACAAAAGGCCATTATCTTAACTGTACCATTCCTTTCCACTGATTCCTGGTCTTTTGGACAAAGCCTAACTCCTTCAGCCAATTAATTGTCAACTAAAGAATCCCTAAATCCACCTATGACTTGTAAGCCCCTGCCTTGAGATGTCTCACCTTTTCAGGCCAAACCAATGTATGCCTTCCATGTGTTGATTTATGATTTTACCTGTAATTCCTGTCTCCCTGAAATGTATAAAACCAAACTGTAACCCAGCCACAGCGAGTCCGCTTGCTCAAGGCTTCTTGGGTGTGGCTCTGGGTTATGGTCCTCAAATTTGTCTCAGAATAGACCTCTTTAAATTATTTTACAGAGTTTGGCTTCTTTTCCATTGACACTAGCCCCCACCCTGTGGCCAGAGGAGTCCGAAGGCTGAGCTTCACCAGTGGGAACTCGATTGACAGACTGTGGAGTTGACTCAGCGAGGCCCAGGACCAGCCACAGCCAATTCTGGCCTGTTCCAACCCCGCAGGACAACCAGCCCAACACACTCACCATTTTATGGCTGCTGTGATGTCCCGGCATCCTCCTCACAGATCTTTCTGTACCTGTAGGTCACAGGGCAACAGGCTGCAGCAGAGACACCTGGACCTTCCAGAGAAAAGGAGAAGGAGCAGTGAACACAGATGGAGCTTGACAGGCTGATGCAAGAGACAAAGGCCATGCCAGATCATAGTACAAAAATATTAATAAGAGCATTATTTTGTTTCAGGAAAAATGGAAACTGTGTAAGTGTGGGTCATCAGGAAACAAGGTAAATTGAAAACACTGAATGAAAGGTACACAAATATAATAAATGAACTAGAGCTCCATGTGTCTACATGCATAAACATTAAAAATATAAAGTTGAGCTGGAAAATCAAAGTGCTGAACAATATATGCAGTATGATATATTATATATACACTTTTAATCAAAGAAGACATCCTATATTGTATATGGACACATAAATAGGTAGCAAATATATGCAAGTCTTCATGGGTATAATAATTGCTGCATTTATCATAGCAGAGCCCACTTGGGAAGGAGAGAGCAGAGTGGGTCAGGGAAGAGGTAAAAGCAGGGTTTTACCATATCTGTAATCTAAAGCATAGCCAATAAGTAGGGACTAACTTCAAATTTGATACAGCTAGGCATTGGTGTTTGCAATATTAATCTGTGTTCTTGTCCCTGTGTTTGAGATTAATTTATAATAAAAATATTTCACCCTAAAAGCGAGCAAATAAATTGCAAAAGTAATCCCACGACTTTTGTTTCATGAGGGTACGAGTACACATGCTATAGAATTCCTTGTAAGACTCAAATTCCTGGAAATTGTAAAGTAAGTCCATACTTACACTGCAACACAATTCAGAGGAATCATCAGTGGACTACAAACAATGAGCAATCCCCATATGAGGGACAGAAAATAGGGTCAGACTCTGTTGTTTGAGTAAGCCATAGCCCACAATAAGTGCCACTGTTGTTCTAAATGGAGGGCTGGCACAAGAGTGCTCTTTACACCTTGGAGAGGTGCTTGCTGGTATCCGAACAGAGCCCACAGATAACTGAAATATAGTTAGTGTATCACAATAGGAGTAGTGTGAACTAATCCCTGAACTTCCTTCCCTATCCTACCCTGAGCTCTTACCCCAGGCAATGGGTATAAAAGTGTCTGCCCAGGTGAGAGCAAGGTCTATAGAAACTTGGGCAAACAGCCAAAAGAGTGCCTGTCGTAGTTGAGTTAGTGAACAAAATCTGAGAGAAACAGGGTGTATCAACACTTGCAAGAATTGCTGCCGAGTTATCCAGCCCAATTTCATGTCCCAACCAAGTCCCTCCCCATAGTTTCACTGAAAATATTCCAATAATATGAATTCACCTCAATACTAATCATAGTTCTTATTCATTACGTACTCCCCATGAGTGAGGCATGCATATGCCTTACTTAGTTTCCTTTCTGTGAGGTAACAAGTTGTCACAAACTTTGTGGCTTAATCAAATATATTATTTTACAGTTTTGGAGGTTGGAACTCTAAAATATGTCCACACGGCTACACTCCTGGAGGCTTTACAGGAGAATCCATTTTCTTGTTTTTTCCAGCTTCTTGAAGTTGCCTACATTCCTTGGGTCGTAGCGCCTTCCTCCATTTTCAAAGCCAGCAGTGTAGCATCTTTTCTCTTCTCTGATCTCTGTTCCATCCTTAAATCTTTTACTGACTCTACTGCATCCTCTTGTAAGGACTTTTAGGGTTACGTTGGGCCCACCAGTATAATCCAGGATAATTTCTCCATCTCAAGATCCTTAACTTAAATACATCTGCAAAATTCTTTTTGTCATATCACATCACATATTCACAGGGTCCAAGGACAGGGATGTGAATATCCTTGGGGGTTGAGGGCCTACCACATCTTGCATGAGATATTACCCTTTAATCTCACAATACCCCTATGATATACCCATTTTTGGATGGAGAAACTCAGGCTTAGAAAGGTTAAGTAACATGCTGGACTTGACACAGCTTGAAAGGGGCAGAACCAAGCATGGAAACTATAGCAAGGTCAATGAGGATCCCTGCCTTGCTCTTCCCTACATCTGTCGCTTTTCTCATTTCCTTCCCTTCTGCTCCTATCCTAAGGGAGTACAAACACTTTCTTCCATGTTAAGCCTCCTTGCACCACCTGATGTACACTCAGTGGAACAGTTGTGAGATGCAATGGCAGAAGCTGAGACTTGGGAATCCGAAGATGTGAGTTCCAATACTGGCATGTACTAGCAATGCTATGATCTTGGGCAAATAAGTTGATATCTCTCTAGTTTCACTGGTAAACCAACGCTGTTGTGAAGATTCCAGGTTGGAGGTAGTTTAGACACATAGCATGGTAGCCTAGCACATCAACATAATAGTTTTCCTCCTCTCTTTGTATTCCTAGAGCCCTCATAGGTCAGTTGTTCTTCCTCTGTTATGTGCTGCTTATTCCAAAGAGATAATTGGTCTCTAATGTCCCAAGGCATGATTTTATTATTTTCTCCTGTTAATAGTATGCCTAGTGATATTTTGACTATTAAACACACTGTGTTTATTGACTAAAAACCTCTGTGCCATTGTCTTACATAAATGTGATTTCTGTCAAGCTTTTAGGAAAACTGAGAGTAACCCACAGCCTAAACCCTATTTCTGATTACTTCTTTGGGGAAACTGGATGGGAGCCTAGGCCCTAGGTTGTACACTATTTAAGGATAGGCTCTGTTCTACCCAGGGTGCTACCCAGAGCTGCTTTGCCCTTGTTGTGGAGAGGTGCAAAGGATTACTCAGATAAAGGCAATGAAAGGGAAATGGCACGCTCCTTCTCAATCAGCTGGTTGGTGGACAGAAGGGACTACAGCAACGAATATACACTGTCCCAAATTGTTTTCTGATTAGACTTACTGAACAGAAGACCTTAGGAGGCTCTGGTTATAAAGAAAATTTTAGTTAGAAAGTGACCATTGGGAAAGAATGAGTTTATTATATTACATTCCCATGAAATCCCATCAGAATGAGGAAGAAATCTGAAAAAATACAGGCAATTTTGCAGTGCTTTAGACAAAAAAATAAACCTCAAGTAGAGGAAGGAATGAAGAAAGGGAGAAGGGAGAAAGGGACAGAGGAAGGGAGGAAGGGAAAAAGGGAGGAAACCTGAACTCAGAGGATCGTGTTCTACTCCTGAATTGCTGGTGTGTACTGTTGGACTTTAGAGAGCCTCACAAGAAGTCTGGCAGACAAAGCTGGTGAGATCAGCCTTTTCTGTTTGTACAGAGGACAGGATGTTAGGTGAATTCATCAAGATCAAAGGGCTTGTAAGTGACATAGGCTGAGCCAGAGCTCATGTTCTCAGGTCTGAATTCAATGCCCATTTCTCTACACCAGGCATCTTCTTTCTACACACATACAGAGGCTGGGCCTTGCTGGGTGCAATTTATCTGGCAAGTTTGCTTTCCCAGCAGCACACACTGCCCCACCTCAGAATTCACTCACCAGGTGCATCCATATCCTATGCCACTAACTCTACCAAGGGCTGGGAGGCATCAGATACTATAGGCTAGACAAGGCCCCTTCCCTCAGTGGGATTACAATCTGCAGTTCTGCCAAGCAAGTATTTAGTCCCTTCCAGCCAAACAACAGGTATAAAGTATTCACTTGCCTTTTAAGAGTTAAGAACACATGTAAAATCTTTTCCATCATGTATTCCTTCAACATGCATTCATTAAATGCCACTCTCACACATTGCTTGAAACACCTTGCAGGGCAAAGTAGGTGCTTACTATGTGGTAGATGCTTTTCATTTATTATCTCATTTAATTCGCACAACCCTATGAGGCCAGTACTTCAATTAGCTGCACTTTGCAGATGAGGAAACAGGCTCAGAGAGATGAAGTGGCTTGCTTAAGCTAATACCTTGAATGGCATAGGAAAGATACAGAGTGCTAGCCAGCTACAGGGCCTCCCTCAAGGGAGAAAAAAATTGACCCATTACCCTTCTGGACAGATCAAGGCAAGCTTCAGAGAGGAAGATGCCAGTGAGCAGGAAGATGGAATTCCGGTAACTGGAGAAGGGAGGGAAGGCACTGCAGGCAGAGCAAACAGTGAGCAAAAGCAAGGAGTGGATTAAGTTCAGAGCATGCTCTGAAAGAAGCAAAATAAAGCAAGTATCCAGGTGGACTGGAGCCTAGAAACCTTGGAGACAACCCACACTCCATCACCCCTCCGCATTCCCCCACTTCATCCAGTCAGTCTACAAAGTCCTTCAGTGATCACCCTTAAAATGCCTTTCAGCCTCTTCATCCCCATGGCGACAGCCTTAAGCTCACTTTCATTCCCTGTGCTTTCACTCTAATTGCTTCCTATGTAGTCTGCTCGGAGATTGTGAGGCTGCACAAATGCAAATCCGGTCCTGTCACTGCTCTGCTCAGTAACCTCAATATATGGCACTTTAAAGGCTCTGCACCTCTTGCACCCTGCTTGCTTTTGCAGTCCCATCTCCTCACTTTATCCAGCACTTTGGCCATAACAGTATTATCTGGGTCCTAGACGGGCCCGAATAATTAGTAAACACATAAAAAATGCCTTCTGAAAACAGGGCGAGTGAATGAATGCGCCACGTAAGCCAAACAGGAATGGAGAGCTGGGGACAGCTGATTCCTTCTGAGAAGACGCCCTTCCCCGCCCCCATCCCACAGCACAGCTCGCCTTCGCTGGGAATGGAGTGGAGACTCACTCCTGCCCAAGACCCCGGAGCCAATCTTGGAATGTCTGTACCAGACTGAAGAATAAAGAAACCCTGAGCCTTTCTTTCGTGCATACCCTGGCCCCACCAATCGCTAGCAATCATTTCTGCCCTTGTCCCACCCCTGTGGCGGCCTGCCGCTTTTCCTATCTGCCAGCGGAAGTCCCTGTGGAGGACAGGCTCACTTCCTCTTTGGTGTTTCGCGTGTGCGTGGCAGGAGAGGCGGGGCCAATTCTGGTGAGCTTCCTTGCTCTTGCTGCTGCCGCAAGTGCCGGCGGCGGCGGTGGCGGCGGCGGCGGCGGCGGCAACGGCGGCGGCGGCGGCGGCGGCAACGGCGGCGGCGGCTGGGGTAAGTCAGGTTGCGTGGGAACAAGCTTTGTAACTGAGAACGTCTGGTCTGTTGCTACAAAGACTCTATTGACATTGGTGGCTTCAGCGACAGCAGCTTCTTACGGTAGAGATAGTTGCTTTCTGCAGAGGCTACAGGCATCCTTCTCTAGGACTGCTGTAGGCTTTGAGCCCCTAGCAGGAGACATGCCTCGCGGACGGAAGAGCCGGCGCCGCCGTAATGCAAGGGCAGCAGAAGAGAACCGCAATAATCGCAAGATCCAGGCCTCAGAGGCCTCCGAGACCCCAATGGCCGCCTCTGTGGTTCCGAGCACCCCCGAAGACGACCTTAGCGGCCCAGAGGAAGACCCAAGCACTCCTGAGGAGGCCTCTACCACCCCTGAAGAAGCCTCGAGCACTGCTCAAGCGCAAAAGCCTTCAGTGGCCCGGAGCAATTTTCAGGGCACCAAGAAAAGTCTCCTGATGTCCATATTAGCCCTCATCTTCATCATGGGCAACAGCGCTAAGGAGGCCCTGGTCTGGAAAGTGCTGGGGAAGTTGGGGATGCAGCCTGGGCGGCAGCACAGCATCTTTGGAGATCCGAAGAAGGTCGTCACAGAAGAGTTTGTGCGCAGAGGGTACCTGATTTATAAGCCAGTGCCCCGCAGCTGTCCCGTGGAGTACGAGTTTTTCTGGGGCCCTCGAGCACATGTGGAATCGAGCAAGCTGAAAGTCATGCATTTTGTGGCAAGGGTTCGTAACCGATGCTCCAAGGACTGGCCATGTAATTATGATTGGGATTCCGACGATGATGCAGAAGTTGAGGCTATCCTCAATTCAGGTGCTAGGGGTTATTCTGCCCCATAGAGAAATCTGAGGCAGACCCTTGGGGTGGGAAAGAGAGTCAAAAGTACCCCAAGGAGTAAGTAGATGGCCTGGGTCCAGAGTTGAAAATAACGTGGATTGGGGTGGGGGGCACTGTATTTGGTATTTGTGATCAATGCTAATTGTTTAACTGCGAAATAGAGTGTTTGCTTTTGATATTGTAAAATTGTATTCCTTTTATAAAGCTTTTGATTGAGAATCACAATACATTTAAAATATAATTGAAGAGGTTTTTTTCTTTTTTCTGTCATTCAATTAAGTATAACAGTTTTCCTAACGTTATAAAATGAAGTCGTTCCATAATATTCTGTAACCTAGTACAAAATTTATATCATTTAAGTAGGCTGTTCTTTTGAAGTTAAAATAGCCAGTAAAATGTGGGAGAAGGACGGAGGATTTGTTCAAATGTGACCTTTCTGAAACTCCTTGTATCTGCTTTTGTGTGAAGAAGAATTACATTTACCATAATTTTGCTTAGTTACTGCAGAATATAGTTGAAAATAAAAGCATAATGACTCGAGTATACCCTGTTTGTTTATTGACCACCTGTTATGTGAGGCACCAGTCTAGGTTCTAAGAGGGATACTCCTTAGTACATACTCCTTAGATCCAAAGAATGTTCTAGATTATGTGGGAGAGAAAAATATGTAAACTGGCAGTGCAGTACACTCTGTGATAGGGACTGAGCAGGAGGTGCCAAGGAAATGTCGAAGAGCTTATATGATTTGTCTTGAGGGATAGGACAGGGTAGGGGGCATCAAGGGTGCTTGAAAAATTCAAGAGATGCTTAAATCAGCTTGGGGGGAATTGAAAGGGGCATGAGAGTATGTATACTTACGAAAATATTTTGCATGGGATATTCTATTGCATTCTTAACCCAGCTTAGGGGAGGGAGCATTAGCAAAGGGGAGGAGACATCACAGAGTGCTGTGGAAAGAGAAAAGACACTTAAATCATGTTGAGAGGGGGAGGGCAGAGTGAAGGGGTGGTTGCAGGACAAAAGCCTGTCACGGGGTACTGCAGGAATAAAAAAGATGGGACTGTCGGAAAATTCTTGGTGAGATGACAACCTAAGGTTTGGAAATACTATAGGAGATGGGGGAGGGAGTAAATATGGAGGCACTGAAGGCAGCATGGACATTCGGGAACTAACAAATGCTTCACTGAACTATTAAGGTTATGTGAAGAGGAAAACAGAGAACAAGAAATGAGGCAAGGGAAGAGGTGAGCAGGGCCAGAGCCTACAAGGGTGAGTTTCATGGCTGAATTTAAACTAATATAAAAAAAAAATGGTCAGTAATAGTAATGACCCTGAAATAATCAGGATAATGAGGGGAAAGGCTCTAAAAATTTTCAGAGCTTCTGGGATATTGGATGAGCCAGAGAGAAGACGACCTGTGGCATCTCAGAAAGGTACCCTTGTGCTTCTCTCGGGAACTCCGGTTTGAACAGTGCACACGTTGTTGAAAGTGTGTGTGTGTGCGTGTGTGTCTGTCTGCCTGTCTGTCCAAGGGGGCGAGTTAGCATTAGCATTTACACTCTCCTGCAGCCAGTGTAGTAAGTCGAGAGGGCTGTCTGGCACGGTGGTCCGTGCTGTACCAAGTCATGTGGGATCATTTTCTTCCCAGCCCTCGGAACTTTCATACTTTCTCACCTCATGAGAGCAAGGAGCTCAGTGCCCTTCTCACCCATTCTGTCACCAGGAGCTTCTGGCCTGCAGCAAATCTGGAGATGTGGGAGTCTCCCCCTCACGCAGGTTCTCCCCAGCCTATCACATTTACCACAAGAGCTAAACACTGTAAGAACTGAGATAAGCCCGCTCATTGGGAGCATTGAAATTGGCTGCCTAACCTAGCCTTGTGGGGCTCAGGGGAGCAGCTGTCACAACCCAGAAGAGTGGCCAGGCTACCTTCTCCCTTCTTTACGTCCAGTCTTACCCTGCTGCCAGCTGTGTGCAAAGTCAAGTCACAGGCTGCAGGGTAGGCTAGCCAATGACTTTCTGGCAAAGGCCCAGGGACCCACAGCCGTCAGCCTGCAGGCCAAGGAGGCTTCAGATAAAAAGTAGTACGTAAGACCCCTCAGCAGCTCCAAATTCATTCAGCAAGCCATAAAATCATGAGAACCTTCTATGAGTCAGGCAGTGTGATAGAAACTGGGGCTGCAGCAAATCCAAAGGCCTCTTTCTTGCCCTGGAGGGGCCATAATTGTCAATACCACCTCCAGAGGTAAACAAGGTAGGAATCTGAGGTTGAGGCTATTAGGTGACTTTCCCATTCTATTGAGAGGCACAGAAGTGGCAAGAGACAGATCCCAGACAAGACCCCATGTCCATTCCCTGCCAATGCAGAGTGCTTTCCTATAGGCCACCCTGCTGTCTGTCTCTGCCTGCCAATGCACTCACAAGGTCTCTGTCTTCAAAAGAAACAAGTGAAGCCAGCGAGAGAGGTCTCAGCAACCCCAACGACAGCCTCCAATCCTTTGAGGAGGAAACTGACTTTAAATTCTCTCCCTTTTACAAAAGGGGGCTCACAGAAGTCAGTTGGCCCCAGGTCAGTCAGCCAGTGAGTGGGAAAGGCTGCAGAGCAAAGATTTGTTGAGCACTTGTCCGTACCAGAGGCGTGCCACGTTATCTCCGCCAGGTGGATGTGATTACCACCCATTTTATAGGAAGCTCCAGCTAGCTCAGAGGCAGAGGTAGCGTCCATCCTTCCAAAACCTGTCTGAATCCATGCTTTCTTTGGCTCTGGTGGCAAATCATCACCCCACTGCCCGAAATGATTCTTTGTGAGTGAGGGCCAAGAAGCTGATTCAGTAGGAGAACCAGTAGTTGCCAGCACGAGGGGAGAAAGACTGGGAGTATACCTGCAGCTGCCCTGTCAGAGGAGATGGCTGCTGGAATCCTGAAGGCCTCAGGCAGGAGGCTCCCCAGGGGATTGGGAAACAAAGGTTTGGGTGACCTGCCCTAGCCCAAGGAGGGAGCAATCAATGGGCCAGGCTTATTCCCCTGTGGCCTGGAGGTTCATTCTCCCTAACACACCACTTGAGGACTGCAAAGAGTTAATCTTCATTTGATTAGGTAAATGCTGAGCAAGGGCGGGATTTCCGGTGGCTGTGACATGAAAGGCAGGGCTGAGAGAGGCAGGGAAAGGGGCATTTCTGGAAGACAGCAGAGCAAGAGAGAACATATACTGTGGCCTTTACATAAATCCTTTGAGCTTTGAGCTGCATCCAGCCGGGACTCCAAGCCGTGAGCCTGTTGCTCTGTAAATCTGAAACCTAAACCGGCCCTACCTCAGCAGAGGTCCCCCAGAGTGAGTGGGAAAGCTGCAGTTTTAAGTGCAAGGATGCCTCTGAAGCATCTGGATTGAGATTCTGGGTCCTAGAACACTCCAGTTCTCTGGAGAACTCGAGGATGGAGAGCCCCAAACACCCTAAAGCATAGTAAGAGTAGCAGCTGGCATGTACCAGGCACTTTGGTGGCTGTTTTCATACATTGTCTCTAACTTGCACAACGGTCCTCCTGCAAGGCAGGTGCCATCAGGCCGAGTTTACAGAGGAAGAAACTCAGGGTCCGAGGAAGAAACTCAGGGTCCGATCTCCCAAGCAGATTGCTAGGATCACCTGGCTGGTCAGTGGCATCTTTGCACACGAACCCAGGGCCTGCCAAGTCTGCAGCCCTCACTGCTCTGCTGAAAGGACAGACTCCATCACCAGGACAGGTGGGGCACTGGCCAGCCTTGGGAAAATCTGTTTTCAGAGTCCACCACAGCCCAGAGTAATAGTGAGAGGGAACATGCCGGGTGAGGTGAGGAGGCGTGGGAAAATAAGGTTAATACGCACTTTGGAGATTAGCTGTGCACGTCTGCCCCTTGATTCCCATTTGCTGTGGCCCCATTGCCAAGCTACCTTGAGGGGCCCAGAATGGGTTTTTCTTTCCAAGACCAGTGAGTCTTCCCCATCGGAATACATTCGCCAGAAACTTCACCACCCTGTGCTCTCCTCCATCAGTCCTCTAATCTTAGATGCTGCCTTTCCCACAGTGGACCAAGCAAACGGCAATGTTTCTGGGCCAGCAACATTGCTCACCGATGCAGTTGCCGATCCAGAAGGTACTGGCAGACCTCTTCCTTTGGGCAGAGCAACTGGCATAAGATGCCCACAGACAGCAAGCAGTGGGCATCCGCCCGGGCAGAAAAAAAGCCAGGTTCCAGGAGTGTCCTCCTTGGGTCCAGCGTTGTGGCCTTCGCCTCTGCAGCCAGGGGCAGGGCAGACCGTGGCCATGGCGAAAGAGAGATATGGATTCTGCCTGGGCTCACGTTGACCCCTGAAAGCTGGGTAGCGGCCGGGATCCTCCCGACTCCTTCCTTTGACAGAAAAGTAGAATTCCAGCTTTCTGAAGGAAATGATTTTGAAGAAGTGGTGGAGGTGGAGAAGGGTAAATGGTATTAAGGTGCACTGAGACCTGTACACAGGTCACTCCAGGCTCCAGAGCCATGAAACAGTTAAACATCAAAGAGCTAATGTAATTTCTTTCAAAACCTGTGTGAGGGCACTTGGACTTAGGAGGGTCTTGACTCAACCAAGACTACATAGAAGAATGACTCTGGAGCAAGCCAGGGCTCAGGGAACGAGTATTTGGAGAAGTGCACTCTACATTTCACTGCTTATCTTGAAAAAGGCATAAGGCTCACACAGGGTGAGTTGGAGGGGAAGGCAGAGCCCATACACAGCTAGTGCAAACCAGGCCCGGTTCCTGACTGGCCAACTGTGTGCCAGTCATGGTTCCAATCGCCTGGGATCCATAGGTGAGCAAACCACAAGCTCCCTTGCCCGCGTGAAGGGTATGTACGAGAGCAAGGCAACAGAAAATGAACTGTAAACCTTTCATAAATAACTGACTATACCGTAGGGTAGAAGGTGACAGTCACCTCGGTTGCGGTGTGGGTGGTGGTGTAGTAAGCTTCCACAGAGCAGAGGAAGGCAGATGGGGTCATCGGGAATGTGAGGCGAGCAGGGAGTAGAGCACTCAACTCAGTAGTCAAGGGCAAGCAGCATAGGCTCCATGGGAAGGGTGACGTTGAAAGAAAGGAATGAAGAAGGTGAGGGGGTGGGCCTAGCTGATGTATGAAGGAAATTTCATCCAGGCAGAAGGACCAGCTGGTGCAAAGGCTCTAAGGCCAGGGAATGTCAGGCACATTTGAGGAACGGCAGAGCGGCCAGCGTGGCTGGAGCGGCACGAGCAGAATGGACCATAGCAGGAGATAAGGTCAGAGGGATTCACAGAATGCTACATCATGTAGGGGCTAGTAGGCCATTTAAAAACCCTTGGCCCTTGCTTGCAGTGAAAGTTGGGGTGGGGAGAAGGGAGGGCTTGAGCGGAGGAGTAGTTGGATGTGACACACTTTTTGAAAGGCTCCCTTTGATTGCTTACTGTGCTAAGAATAGAGTGAATACAGGCAAGGCTGGTGGTGGGAGTGCAGAGACCAGGCAGGAAGCTATTGCTGTGAGCCAGGCTGCAGATGACGGTGGTGTGGACCACCCTGGCAACAAGAGATACTGTGAGAACTGTGCAGGTTCTGGGTACATTCTGCGGTTGACTCAACAGAATTCCCGGTGGTTTGTTCGGATGTGGTGTGTCAGAGGAGAGCAAGGCTGACTGCAGGGTTTTTGCCTGAGAAGCTAGTAGACTGGGATTGGTATCAACTGATACGAGGAGTGCTGCGGTTGGAACGGGTTTTATAGGTGGGGAGGGGTTCAGGATTTCAGTTTTGAACACGCTGAGTTAGGGTGTCTCTCTGACACCCATGTGAGTTGAGAAGGCAGTTGTATACACAAGTCAGGAATTTGGCGGAAAGGTCTGTGCCTAAGATATATAGATACACTTAAAAGCCATGAGGCTACATGAGCGCCACTAGGGGCTGAGTATACATAGAGAAGGGCAAAAGATCAGGATCAGTGCCCTGCAGCATAAAGGGATCAGGGAGAAGAGGAGACACCAGCTGAGGAGATGGAGAAGTTGTCACCAGTGATGCATGGTGGAAACCCAAGAGTGTCCTGGGAACCTTGTGAAGAAAAATGTCTCAAGAGAGACCCGGCAGTCCAGTCTGCTCAAAATGCTGACACCAGGGAAATAAGAGGAGTGAGAAGGAACCATCGCACTTAGCAATGCAGAGGCCCCTGGCAAGCTTGCTAAGAGCAGCTTCATTGGAAGACTGGGTGACAGATCTTGCTTTGGACAGGTTTAAGAGAGAATGGGAGGAGAAGACTCAATGAGTATAGCCAAGTCTTACAAGGAGTTTTGCCGCAATGGGGAGCACAGAAATCGGGCAGCATCTGGTGGGGGAGGAGGGAGTCAGGGGAAGGTTCCTTCAGGTGAAAGAAATACCATTGTGCCAAAGGCAAGCACCTAGCAGAGAGGCGTGCAGTCCATAGCACGGGAGTGGCAGACAGACTCCTTGGAGGGGTAACGTTGAGTAGGCAGGAGGGCACAGGGACCTCGTATTAGGAGGAGGGCTGGAGCATGCTTAGGGAGTTGCAAATTAGGCAGTTACCGGGTTGGGTATTCGGCCAGGTAGTCAGCTAGGCATTCTGCCCCCCGCCCCGGCCCACCCCCCGACTCCTCTAGCTGAGGTCAGGCCCCTGTCTATTTCTTGATCCTCCATGTCTGGTGTGCACCTGGCACACTTCTGGGCACCTTGCTAACATTTAATACCCCAAGCAACCCATTTTGCGGGTTATATCATGATCCCATGTTACACACGAGAGATCTGATCTGCTGCACAAGGAGGTCAGATGGACTGGCCAAAGTCAAGTAGCCACCAACCGGAGGAGTAAAGCTTTGAGCCCAAACAGTCTGCCTCGCAAGGCAGTTTCATAGGCTCAGGCCTGCTGGCAAGTCAGCGTGTGGGATTACTGTCACCTCCCATTCCTCTGGTAACAAGCATGGCCACCGAGCCACACCAGCTTCCAGTGACTGCATGGAAGCCACAGTCTGGACGCCTGGCCACCTGCCTCCGTTTCCTGTTTGACACTGCTACTTCATGAGCTCTGTTCAGAGTCTGAGGCTGAGTGGCCGGGCTTCTCTGTGATCTTCGCTTGCTTAAACAGACTCCTCCTCTGAACGCGGGCCCAGCTCCGAGTGGAACACACACTCCAGAATCACACAACTGCCCGTCCACTGACTTTTTGAACAACCTTACCGCCTGAAGGCCTGTTGCCTCACCATGCGAGGGCAGTTAAGTCCCTTGGAATATTAACAATTCTGATGAAACTTAAAGGCTATGCCAGAGGGCCATGTCAGACATTATCATTCGATCATTTAGACTATTTCTCTCTCTCTCTCTCTCACACACACACACACACACACCCCACACACGAGATCTGTTTGTTCTCTGTAGGGCTTCGTGTGTGTGTGTGTGTGTGTGTGTGTGTGCATCTGTGTGTCTGCGTCTTTCCCCTCTTCATTATGTCATCTTCCTCCTCTGTAATAAACTTGTCAAGGAATGATCCCATCTGATACAACCCCAAGGAAAAGGTTTCATGGTGAGGTGGAGCCCCTTCTGCAGGGTAAGCCTGTGTCCAGATATGGTTTTCACAGGGTTGGGTTTCAAGGCACAGGGTTCAGGCCCGTCCTGGGAACAGAGTGACCATTTTGGCTGTTCTGAGCCAGTGAATGAGGTCAGACTCCATGAGAAGACAGGAAGAGAGGAGGAAGAGAGGCCACTGGGGCCATCAGAGTCCCAAATTGGGAGGGGAGCTATGTTATAGGTGAGTTCTCCAGGGCACACACCCACCTTTTACCCAGTCCAGTAGTCTTGACCCAGAAATGGCCACCAAGGTCTTTGGATGCCCAACTCCCCACAGATGGACTTTCAGTATCATTTTACCGTGTTTCCTTCAAATGGGACTTAAGTTAACGAGCTCGAACGTGTCTCCCTTTGTTCAGAGATGAGCTCGTCCTAGATGCACCCCAGCCCTGCTGCGGTGACTGCAGGAGAGGCTGCCCAGCTGGTGTGGGGCATCACTGGCCCACGTGACAGGGAAGGTGGAGAGCAGCCGCCAGGGTCGGGTTATGGGCACTTCGGAAGTCCCGGTGAGCAGCGATTGACGTAAACTATGCACGTTGAGGGGAAGCATGCTGGTCCAAATGCAGGGTGTCTGCCTGATCGATAGCTTGGGGACAAGGCCAAAATTACCTACGTGTGCCACCCTCAGTTTACACCTCCAAAAACATGAAGAATGCCTCCTGCTTTACAGACGTGCTGTGGAAAACATATCAGCGGATCTTCACAGAGCCCCTGGACTGGAGCTTCTCAAATTATCTGTGCTGAAGGACCAGCATGTGTTTTTTCCCCCACATCAGTCACCCAGGGATCAGTACATTTGTATAACACGAGGAACATGAATTACTAGAGAGAAGAGAAATATACAGCAAAGGCGCACAAAATACAAGCCCTGACCTTTTTTTTTAAAACATACACGTGACTCTCGCTGAATGCTATAGGCCTTCCTAACCATGAACTCTCAAATTTTGTACTTACCACAGACAGGTAACAGCCTTTTGTGAAGCAGCAGGAGTCCACAAAGCGCCCTTTCATCTGTACTGCTCTGGCACAGGGCCTGGCCCACCACGTTCATTCAATCGCTGGTTGCTATCGCAAAGGCGTTCTTACAAAACGGAATTCTTATCATGGAGGAACTTAAATAACAAGAAATTGCAACTAAAAACAAAAAGAAATGCCAAAATATTGAATCGCTGACTGTGATGAGAGTTGCCAGTGCAAGAAGGGGCACAGTAGCTCCAAAAGCAGATGTCACGGTGGCAATGACTTCCGCCGGGCCTCGATGGTCAAGGAAGGATGGAGCTTACTTTGTAGCTTTTTGTATTTTATGATTGCAGGAAATGTTCGTGATCATTGTGCATCTTGTTGCAAGCCCAGAAAGAATAAGGAGGTTGGAAAAGATTAAGCCTAATCTTAGTGTCGAGGCCAAGGGAACACTTTTGCTTTGTCTTTTGGAGGTTTGTTGACTATTAGCGACAAGAAGCAGGTCAATGGGAGAAAAGGCATACAAACTTCATTGACAGTAGTTTTACATGACACGTGGGTCTTTGGAATGAAGACACAAAGATATAGGGGAAATTGTCTATTTTTGTGTTCAGGTTCAACAAAGTATGGACAGCTGTGCAGAAATATGGTTGGACAATATGATGCTAAGAGACTGAGTGGGGAAACCCAGAGAGGCCTGCCGATCTGTCTGTATTTTTCTCAGCCTCTCTGAGCATTTCTTTTTTTCTTTTGTGTATGGGAAAGCAGGACTCTGCCTGGACTGGGGGTGGGGTGGGGGGCGTGGGGGTGTGTAAGGACCTACGGTCAAACTATTAGGTCAGATAATTATTTTATGGCCAGTTTTTACACAAAAAGGCCAGAAAGGAGTTAAGCTGATATTTTCCAGTTTTATGACTGACTTTGGGGGAAAAGGGATCTGTTTTCTCTGACCGGCCTTAACTGAAAAGAGAGATTCTAGTTGCTATGACTAGCCTCAAGAAAAAGTGGGAGTGAGAGACAAGAGGGCAAAGAAAGGTCAAAAAAACTTTTAAAACTCCTTTAAGGTCTTTATTTTAGGGTATTGTTTTCTGAGTCCCAACACCACAAACCATAGGTTTCCTGTGTGAGCATGTGCACACTTTCAGTGCATTCTCAGGAAGATGATAATGATAATTATTATTACAACACACACACACACACACACACACACACATATACATAAAACTGATAGATGTACACCCACATATTTGTAAATGTTTATACCAGTTTCCTGCAGGTCAATACGGACAATTACCATAACTCAGAGCCCACACTATTAGCACTGCTGACCTAGTCTGCCCACTTGGTGAGATCCCCATGGTTACTGTGTCTGGCAGTGCCCCAGAGGGTGACACGAATCGTTAACAAGACTGATTGGTGTACCACAGTCTCCCACAAGCCATCTTGAAGTCCCCTGAGAGAGCCTCCCTCTAGCCTCCAACTGAGGTGATGGCCCTGGTATGTTGACAATTGCCCCTGATCAGCTCACAAAGGTGCCGGGACCCAGGTGCCACAGGTGAGCTGCATTCTGTGTGCAGGTATGTGGAATGTCCCTGTCCGTACACCGTACCCAGTCGTGGACTCGGAGGCAGCTCTGTCACACCCACACTGTGCTTCTCAGGAAGGCAGCCCCTCACCGCCTTCCCCCCAGTCAAGGTCCTCTGAAACGAATCCCAGTCTCCACCACAAGTCACCAGGCAGTGTGGCTGAGAAGTCACAGATATGACTTAATTCCTCACAGTAGCCCTCGGAAGCCTGTCCAATCAGCTCCACTTTACAGACTAGAAAACCAAAGTTCAGGGGGGTTTCTCACACCAGAGGACTGATAAGATACGCAAGCTCAGAAACCCTTATCTGGCTGGGCAGCTTGCGGCAGCAGGCATAGGCACGTACAGTTTTAGTTCTTTCTCTCTGTCTCTCTGTCTGTCTCTGTCTCTGTCTCCCTCTCTCACTTTCTGTCACACACACGCACACACGCACATCCTCTCACACATACACATATTAAGGTGTTGCTGAGGAGGAACTGCCTAAGAGGGGAGAGAACAGTTATCACTGCTGCCCCCTCCTTGTGCACCTGGGGCAGTTCGGAGGGTCCAGAGGGCCTGGCTGCTCTGAACTCAGGTCTCCCCGCCCATGCCATTGCAGAAACGCACTTTCTCCTTTGGTCATACAGGACAAAATTATGATTTTACCAAGGCAGAAAGAAAAAGACCAAACAATAAGCAAAATAAGACCCTACAAACATCAGGGTAGAACTGCTCTTTGTCCCAAGAGCGTCAGCTTCAGTCCACATCCTGCCGTGGGCTGGCGAACGTCTCAGCCACTCGGACCGCAGGGCTTGGCATGGGGCTGGTCCGTGCAAGTCTGACCCTCAGGCAGAGGTGAGTGGAAGGTGGCACCACGGTCCAGCCTGCCGGGATCTCCTTTTCCTCAGAACCTGTTTCCAGTTCTGCTCTCTGGCAGTGCCCGCCTTCTCCCCACATGCTCTGCACTTTGACGACAGCCCACCTTCCTCTCGTCCACTACCCGAGTCTGGTCTTTCATCTGGGCCACTCTTCTCACTGCAGTCCCTGAAGCACTTCACAGAAGCCGGGACACCATGGGCTGTTCTGGCACCCTCCCGCTTGCTCCTCACGTGCTTGCTCTAGGCTCCCTGTCCTGGAGCCTGTCTCACCATTGCTATTTTTATATGTTCCTCTGACTCTCCTGGCCTCCCCGCTGTCCCTTCTCGTTTCAACAGCCCCGGCTGTCATGCTCCCTCTATGTCTGAGCACTTCTCACAGGCATGTCCTGTGCCACAGGTAAGGCTCCCTTCCCCCTCCCCGCAGCAGGTGACAACACCTTGCCTCCCAAGTCATACAGAAACACATCAACCTCTCCCTAAAGGTGCAGATTTATATATATCCCCATCTTTACAGACAGTGCTTCACACATGTGCAGCCTCTTTGAGATGGGACATCATCCCAACCCCCACTTCTTAAGTGTGCTTGTAGACCTGCATTCCCAGGCACACACGCACCCAGGTGCAAACACACAATCAAGTACCCACCTGCCATATAAACACCCCATCAACACACCACATACACTGCCACCTCCCAAACATACCTGTAAATGTACAGGAACCATATCATCATACATGGCACACGCAAGGACACAAACACAGTGTAGACATGTGTGCGCACAAGGACAGAAAAAACCGGAGAGGGGTACGATACCCAGAAACAGGTGCAAATGCATACATGCACACTTAGCTAGGGACTAACACACCCTACAAAACAGGTATACTCACAAAGACAGACACAAGAACACATGTGCACACAAAACACACACACACACACACACACACACACACACCTGAAAAGGGGAAGTTAGTTACAACTAAGAAACCAATCCAAATTTTGAGAGAGAAAAAAGATTAAAGATGCATTTCTAAGATTCTGGTTCTTCCCTCTTCCCAAGCCTAGAATGCATAGATGTGAGACTAATGATCTAAAAGACATGGTGCGCTCTCTCTCTCTCTCTCTCTCTCTCTCTCGCACACACACACACACACACACACACTACAGTCTCCATAGTAGAGAAAACTTGGGAGGACGGCACCATGGTTCGAGGTCCTGAGAGCAGTTCCTGTGAGTGGTGGCACCTACAACCTCCCTTGAGCCCTGGGCACAGAAGAACCCAGTTCCTGACCACAGCCTGGACAGCTCCGAAGGCCAGAGTCATCATCCCTGCTTCTGAGCTCCTTCTCTTCAATGCTCCCTCCCCCAGAGGTGAGGCCTCTCTACCCGCTGACATGACCCTCTTGGAATGTAGCTGCAGGAGGAAAGCACATGTATTTGTTTCTCTCTCCAAACGCTAGTCCACGGATCCCACCGGAAAAGAAGAAAAAGCGCTCGTATGCAAGGGGGATGAAGGAACGCAAACAACGCACATGCCATGACAGGGAATAGAATAGGAGAGTGGCATGCAAAGCAACAGCCACCTACCTAAGAGGAAGGAGAGGACTGAGGAGGGAAGGCAGGGGAATCCTGCTCTTCTGACCCGGAGCTGCCATCACAGGGAAGATTTCCTCAGAACACGTAAGGGGCCTCCTGGCGCCCACTTCCTCCATCCAGCCCTGGAAAAGCAGACCGATTCCTCCAGAAAACCTCAGCCCATGGCATGTTGAGCTTTGCTATGAGGTTTGGAACCTGTAATGAACAGATATGTAGACTGGCAACTCCTGACGAATGTCCACATCAGACTCTGGCCACACGGCTCTCTGGTCACTGAGCTCCTGCTGCCAGCAGAGGAAGAATGCCCCTCCCTCTCTTCGCGGTGTGGTTAATGCCCCCAGAGCCCTCTGCCCTCTCTGGGGAGACTCCCGTAGGACAGGGCACAGAGCTCCGGCGGTTGGGAGTGGGGCTGCCCAGGTGGGCCCCACTTCCCAAAGTCCAGGGAAACCGCGATGCCCAATATTCTCCAGCCAGGCACCTGATTGGGATACTTATGCCTCGTCAGTTCTGGCAGGAAGTGTGAGGGTCAGTGATGATTTTATGCGAGAATAAAACTGTCAGATTTGGAAAAGATTTGGAGAAATGCCTCTGAATGATCAGTGTCAAGAAAATAGTCAGAGCTGGGCATGCCAGCCATGTGGAAGGAGCTGCATCCGGAACAGGGAGCCACTTAGACCACTGTGCTAGGGTTTCCCTTGAAGTGCCCCCGCTCGATCCCCATCAGCATTTGTGTTCCCCTATGTATGCTGAAAGTAGCCCCATGAGTGCAGTTGGCAACAAAGTGGAGAAGGAAACCAAAGGGGAAACCTGCCTGCCGAGAAACCCTGGGCAGCAATAGCTGTCCCCCTTCCACTGCACGCTCCTGTGTACTGCAACCTACTGTTGCCGTGAGGAATCGCCAGCTGCAAGCCATGCTGGTGGCTTTTGAACACCATGGGTGGTGGCAAACTCAGGGGTGCCACATCCCTCTCCCAAGCAAGTTTGGTCTGGCTGCAGCGAGCTCCTTCTCCATATGAGCCGCCCATCCCCACCCCAACTCTGGTAGACTGTAGAGGGTGCTCACCTCTTCATGAGGACAGAGATAGGAGATGGGTGTCTTTCCCTGTCCCCTGCGATCAAGAGTGTGGATCTTGCTGCCAGGGAGGTCTCTGCACAGTGAGAGTCAGACATTTTGGTGCTTGGGAAGGGAGGACCTGGCCCCTTCACCCTGGGATTGGTGGTGGAGTCAGGTGGCAGGCCATCACGTCTGGGACTAGCTCGTGGGCTGTGAAAGCATCAGAAATTGCACTGGGGCAATTGCTCTTCGTTCTCTGATAAATACCCTCTTTCTGTGACCGAAACAGGCTCTTGTGCATTTGTGCACGCACACACGTGCGACACCCCCCGCCCCCGGCCCCCACACAAACACTCTCCCTCAACCTACACACTCTGGTTTGTGATCATTGATTGTCTCAGGCCTCATGGGCTACACTCTGGGAACATGTATGGGATTTGGATACAGGAAGGTGTGACTTCCTAACTTTTGCTTGGCTGACTGACATCAGACCAAGCTTCCATGTCTCCGAGGCTCAGCATCCTCAACTGTAAAACCAGGAAGATTGAATGAGGTACAGTGTGTGCAACTGCTTTGTAAAGTGCAAGGAGTGCTAAGCAAATATGATGCTTATCATTGCCAAACACAGTAACAGATAGGAAAGTTCTATGAAGCTTGGCACATTCCCAAGGAGATGGGGAAAAAGATTATCCTGTCTGAGTTCTCTGGAAAATAAAGCAGACTCTGTGGCCAGAACGTCACCTCGTCGGTTTATCCATTCACCATCATTTTACTAGAATGTAAGCTTCACAGGATCAGGAATTCTGCTTGTTTTGTATGCTTTTGTCGCTGATGTGTCCCAAATGGCCAGAACAGTGCCTCATGAATACTAATCAGTGAAAAGTATGAAGCGTATGCGTGAATGAATCTTTTTGAGCATCTAGTGGAAAGGATGGCAATGGTGGTGACAGTAAATGCTCTCCCATGGGGGAGGTACCCACACAAAGAAATCAGCTGACAGCAGAGTATTACAGCACTCATCTTGAAATGGAGGATACGGAATTATTCATAGAAATGAAGACCAATGAAGCTCAGGGTACATGCTGAAATGGACCACGAAGCTAAGGCTCAAATCTGCAATAGCACAGGCAGAAAATGCCATGCTGGAATACTCTGGAGGTGCTACGGGATTCTCCCCCTGATCCTGGGGGCAGCTTCCTGAATGGAGAAGGAATGTAAATCATACCTACACCTTACATGGATTGAGCAGTTATTGTGTTCTGAGTGTATATTTGTAGCATTCAATTTTGGCCTCTCAGAGCCCTAAGTGATAGGGCTAATGAGAAAACTGGGATTCAGAGAGGTTAGGTAGCTTATACGTGGCCACGCGAGGTTCATATTAAATGGCAGAGTAAGATTTGAAACTGGGTCTTTCTGAGTCCAAAATATGCACTTTGCTCTTACACATTAAATGATGCTGCCTTCCATTATCTGTGAGCTGGTCCAGGATGCTAATGTCGGATATGCCAGTTTTTAGGTGAAATTCCAAACCACCAGAGGGATGTAGATGCCATAAATTGAAAGGGAGGCACACTGACCAGTCTTTCTTGCTAACAGAAGCTCTAACTCTAATACAGTACAGGCTGTTGTGCAATTTCAAAGAGCCTTGTTTGTTTGCCATAAATAATCCTGCTTTCTGAGGGCACTCTCCAATGAGTACTCTAGGTGAACAGGAGTGACCAGTTACATTTCTCTGGAGGCTCAAAGATTCTTCAGCCTTTTTTCAGTTTGGCTGCTTCATTTCAAGCCATCATTGAGTCAGTTCTAAGCTCTCCTCACTTCTTCTCCTTCTGTAAAAAGATGTCTGGGGATTGGAGGGAGGGGTGCGACTTGAGCGACAGTGTGCGGGCACCGCAGGGAGGTCCTCAGTCTGGGCGCCATCCTCTGCATTCTGCTCATGTGGTTGTGCAATTTGCACACTGCTTTCTCACTGGAATTGTTTTCTCTTTCTAGAAGTATGGATCCATCTGAGACTTGGTGGCAACTCAAAGTTGACCCCAGTGTGGGTGCCCGGTGTAACATTTGCTTTAGAAATGGTCTCTGATGATTTTTCATTGGACATTGTACTGGGTTGAATGGTGGCTGCCCCAAAATTCATGTCCACCCTAAACCCCACGAGGTGATCTTATTTGGAGATAAGTTCTTCACAGATGTAATTAGTTGGGAGGAGGCTATACGGGGTTAGGGTAGACCCTAAATGCAATATGACTGGTGTCCTCATAAAAAGAGGAAAGAACACACAGAGACACAGAAACCCAGGGAGCAGAACATCATGTGAATGTGGCAGCAGAGATCAGGGGATTGGGGTAAAGCATCTACAAGCCAGAACAAACAAAACAGCGAAGCAAAGCAAAGCAAAACAAAACAAAACAAAACAACAATAAAAAAACCCAAAACCCCCAAAAGAAAAAACAAACAAAAAAACAAGGTTTGTGTGTGTGTGTGTGTGTGTGTGTGCGCGTGTGTGTGGTGTGTGTGTGTGTGTGTGTGTGTGTATCTTCCTTCCTCTTTCCCTCTCTCCTCTCCACACTTTTCTGGGAAGAAAACATTTTGTTTCACTTCCTTTGTCTAATCATCAGAGACTTTAATACCCTATATAACGTCAAGCTTCTTCTCAAGGGGACGTGCACCGTTTCCCTCACACTCCATAAGGGCTGCTGGAACGCAAACGATCTATTGCAAAAGAATTACAAATACTAACATTTATTATTTCAAAATAGTATCCTGATCATATGGCTCTTCTTCTGGAAAATACCCAATGCTGAACGCAGCAGATGGTGAGAGCATCACCCCCACCACCCCTGGCCTCAGTCACCTGTACTGATCCAACTGAGATGGGACTGCTCCTTTCTTGAATATAAAACAAGAGGAGAGGCAGGGAGCCCCAGAGGTGATGGTGATATCTGATACCCTGTGCTCCAACTTCTGCTCTTCCCTGGAGGAGCTAGTAAAACGTGAATGGAGAGGGTCCAAGGGGCCCCTATTTCTGGGGAATCTAGGGGTGAAGTATAAGTGGGCCCTTTGCTCCCAGAAGTGGGCAAAGGAACAACCCATCTAAGTATCTTTAGCCTTGGATAGGGGAGAACAACCTTGCCAAGGGATCCTGCCACATTTGCCACTGTTCTGGTGCACTAGCTGTAAGGAGGGAAAGTAGCTGACCGAGATTTCCCTAGACTGGTGTGTACGTTTCTGGGTCAAAAATTTTTGGGAGCAATAGCTCCTAATTCCTATCAATAGAATGTGAAATACATACACATTCCACAGTGACAATTAAAGTGAGGGTACTGGGTCCGATTAGAGATCTGTTTCTATTTACCTGTATGTTTTTCATTATAAAAGTTTTACCCACGATACATATTAAAGTCAGTTTTGAAAGTAGGAAGAAAAGAAGGGAAGGGAAGGGAAGTGGAGGGAAGGGAAAAGAAATCACCCCAAAACTGCCCAGGCTCAACCTTCTGGCCCAAGGACCCGGAGGACCATACCTCCCATTACCACCGCCCCCTCCACCCCCAACCAGCCATACTTCTAAAACCAGAACCATTTTGTTTCTCCAGTTCAGGCAAGAAGTGAGCAGGTTATATTTTCTTCAACAAATCAATGGCCTGGAAACGACGAGCGGAAATTGGACTATGGCAACAGACTCTAAGAGACGTATCAGCGACGTGCAATGTGTGGGTCTTTGGAGATCCTAGTCTGAGCTCATGAACCTGAAAAAATCTTTCTAGGAGACACCTGGGGAGATCGACAAGGTACTGGGTAGTAGATGCTGTTAAGTCAGTCTTGGTCCTTTTCTGAGGCTTGGTATTGTAGGGTACTTATGTTAAACCAGGTCCTTATCTATTAAAGTGTCTTTTTGGATGAAATGATTTGATGTCCATACTTGGCTTCTCTGTACTCCAGACAAAAACTTAAAAATATGATGAGGAGAGATGAAACAAGAATTGAAGAAAGTTCTTGATTGTTGAAGCTGATGACTCCTGAACTTAATGGGCACATGGAGTGCATTGTAACATGCTTTCTCCTTTTATGTGTTTGAAATTTTCCACAATAAAGAAGATACAAATAAAAAATGAAATGCTTAGTTTAGTGAGAGTAACGTGGGGGCAAGAGATCAGGAAGAGGAAAAATGAAAAACACTCGTGTTCATGGGAACCATCGCAAGAGAAATATAAAAAATGCCTCTGAACTAGCAGTTTCGTATTTGTAGACGTCATGCCAATTTTAGATTCTGACAGATACAAGCCATCCTTAAACAAATGGTGCTCAAAATGACCCTGCAATATGAAATAGCGTGCACGTGTCCGGAGAGAAAACATTGAAAGTAGGAGATGTCTTTCTGATTTCTTAATCAATCATGTTTTATTTTTAAAAGGCGGCCCTTTGTTGCTGTTGTTCTTGTGGTTGTTGAAGGGCAAAAAAGCAAATTATTGATACAGCATTACCCACCCAAGGTAAGAACTTTGAGGGTGTTATGCCTGAGATTTTCTTACCTGAAAGAAACCAGTTGACAGGAGTTAGTAACTCTCTCAGATGTGAGCTTGGTAGAGAAAGTAAGTGAGATGCAGAGAGGTTTTTAGGAGTCAGAACCATGGCAACATGTCTTTACCAAAGTCAGCTCGATTTTCAAGGCAATAGTAATAATATAACAAAGGAACCTTGCACTCTTTAGGAACCCCTGCCTCGGGGATCCTCTGTCCCAGGGGATCCGTTACCCTGGGGCAGGGGTGGCAATCTTTCCGGAGAGCCTGGCCAAAGACCACACCTGTGTTCATTGCAGTGTCAGTGGTAAGATATGGTTCTAACTGAGAAAAGTTTGGAAAAATCGTAGCGTAGGGTGGAGGAGGGGGGCTGCTCAGTACTGTGTGTATGTGTGTTTGTGTCTATGAGAGAGTGTGTGTGTGTACAGTAAAGCTTCCGGAGACGTGATGGGCCTTTGCTGGAAAGGGAGGTGAGAAGCAATCCCATTCTACATAAACTACATTTTTTTTTTTTTGAGACAGAGTCTCGCTTTGTTGCCTGGGCTAGAGTGAGTGCTGTGGCATCAGCCTAGTTCGCAGCAACCTCAAATTCCTGGGCTTAAGCAAACCTCCTGCCTCAGCCTCCCGAGTAGCTGGGACTACAGGCATGTGCCACCATGCCCGGCTAATTTTTTCTATATGTATTTTAGTTGGCCAGATAATTTCTTTCTATTTTTAGTAGAGACGGGGTCTCACTCTTGCTCAGGCTGGTCTCGAACTCCTGACCTTGAGTGATCCATCCGCCTCGGCCTTCCAGAGTGCTAGGATCACAGGCGTGAGCCACCGCACCCAGCCTAAACTACATTTTAAAACCAAATACAGAGAAAAGTGATCTGAAAAAGGTGTTATTTTTTTGTTATTTATTTTTCGATCTTTTATAAAAATACCACATAAGCACATTACAGAGAATTTGTGGAAACAAAGAAAAAGTCACGTATTATCTCACCGCCACAAATTCCCACCACATGCATTGCAATATATGCACCCGCTCACAATCTATGCCTGTGTATGCTTTAGGTGGCACAGCAAAGATCACACTATCAGTAGGGTTTTATGATTTTGGTTTGGTTTTGTTTTTTGGTTGTTTTTTTTTTTTTCACTTGATGTTATCTTGATTTGTGAATGTAAGGACATGAGTTCTCATGAACATACACAAATTGAGTCACATTTTCCCACATATTGAACAAGTTGCAGTTTTCTTCATGATACAGTTAGATGTAATCAGAACTGGCCCTGAAAATGCAGGGCATCTATCTCCACAGGCCTGATTGACTCTACTGGAAGATGGATGGAGCCTCCAGTCTCGCAATCACTCTCAAACTGTGAAGTGGGGCCTGGCAGGAGAGAGGAAGAGAAGGTGGCCTAGGGTTGCCACCTAATATAGGAGTCACTTGCCCTTTGTACCATTCAGCTCATACGGAGTGGTCCAACCTGTGCTCCTGGGCACAAGAGATGGTATAAAATGGAGCTGCACTAGGATAAATCCTAACGAAGAATCAGGGAAGCAACTCAGAGGCGAAGAGAATGTTTCACGATTTCCAGAACCCCTTCCACCTCTAACAAAGGGCCTGCCTGGGAAAGAAACCTTGAGAGCACACATGGGCAAGGATGGTATTCAAAATAATTTACAAATGGTATAGTATTTTCAATCAATACAGTACATCGATGAAATATTGACATGAATTCCTTCTCCCCCACCCCCCGCAAACAAATGATTCATGACAAAACTATTTAACACATTATAGAAGTTGTAGCTTAACAGCCAATTTTTCTTAAAGTTCTTATGCGGTGCTTGATGGGATTTCTAAACACTTTTGCGGCTCTATTTCTATAGGGATGCTGACAAGGTCCAGATATTCTTCCTATTTTCATTATTTTAATTTCCACCTTTTTGGAATGTCGATTCTCTCTGCGGGTTACTTGAAGGTGGTAAACAAAGCTTATTGAGAACAGACTTTTGAACATTTACTTATTTATTTATTTATTTATTTTTGAGACAGAGTCTCGCTCTGTTGCCCAGGCTAGAGTGCCGTGGCGTCAGCCTCGCTCACAGCAACCTCAGACTCCTGGGCTCAAGTGATCCTCCTGCCTCAGCCTCCCGAATAGCTGGGACTACAGGCATGCGCTACCATGCCCGGCTAATTTTTTCTCTATATTTTTAGCTGTCTGGCTAATTTCTTTCTATTGTTTTTAGTAGAGACGGGGGTCTCAATCTTGCTCAGGATGGTCTCAAACTCCTGACCTCGAGCGATCCTCCCGCCTTGGCCTCCCAGAGTGCTGCTAGTATTACATGAACATTTATTTTTTATCCCTTATGGCACCAGCCAGAGGTCACTGAACATGATGACTTATCATCAAATGGAAACATCTGGAACATTATCTTAAATGTTGCCTAAAATTTCAGACTTTCTCCTAGTGTTAACTGGTAACATCTTTCCAATTCCAACACACGTTCATCCATGTATTTTCGCATTAACTTCATTCTCTCAAGCACAGGCAATAACGTTTGGTATGTTATTTCACACGGGGTTCCTTCCAAATTTCATAATGTAAGTAAAATTGTGCAAGGCTTTCGATTGAGCTAGTTGAAGGTGACTATCCAGATTTTAGCACTGATATTCCTGTGTCCTGGAAAACCTCTCGAGGGGCGTGCAAAGTCCCGGGTTTCACAGATGGCTGCAGAAGGTTGGGGGGAAAGGACAGAACCTACAGGCCATCCACAAAATAGTGCTGAAAGCAACACTGTTTCCAGTGTCAAATGGAAACCACATAGATGATCCACCTTCCCTAGTTGCCATGGTTGTTATTAATCTTCTGATGGCTACTATTGGCAACTATGATTTGGGGCTCACGAGAATGCGTCATCCATCGTGGCGTCAGTCCGAGGGCTGAGACTTTGGAGTGCAATTTAAGCGTGTTGTAACCGTGAACGTTAACTGTGTGACTGTGGGTCAACTGTTTGTCATTGGTATCGGCACAGCGCTAGTTGAACTTGTAACACTGTGAATACAGAGAAATCGCTGCACCTTGTGAGTACAGATCTAAGAATTCAGATCATGAATACAAGGATGCTTACAATATCAACGCCAGCATGACCAAAAAAGGAAGCCTAAACTATTGTGTTATTTTAGTGACAGATAGAAGAACACATAAGACTGGATCGGGCAAGTAAGTGACAAAAACAGAACACACTACGCAAAATGCAGAAAAGAATTTTGGGTCAGGCACGGTGGAGAAAGGGATGTGAAAGCAATCGAGAGACTCCCCAAAAGAAACCATGTCCTGTTGAAAACGGGGGTCGCTGAATTGTTGGGCAGACCACAGTACACCAAGACACGTTGTTCCATTTCCTTGATCGCTCTATGAAAAGGATTGAAGCTACACTTCCTGATTCAGAGATTGCAATGAAAATGTTCTGTAGATGAATGAAAGGAGGAGGTTTCATCACAGATGTGTTGGGGCCTTAGGGTGGGTGCAGAGCTGATTCTGTCAGAGTTTTCCAACTGTCATGCTTTCTAGAGTATACCAAGTAATGTGTCAATTCAGTGGCAACAACCAAAACAGAAAAGGAAAAAAAAAAAAACAAACAAACAAACAACAAAAAAACCATCCCATAGCTCTAATGTAATTCGATTTAGAAAACGTAGAAGATGGAGTTGCAAATATTCTCCTTGATACCTATGAAGATTTTAATGAACCCACAGACACACAGAACCAAAGATATTTTGTCCAAATACAAGCTCAACATCGCTCATCCATCTGAGTATTGGAGAGAAGCAGCAAATGTAAAGTTTGGCAGAATCCATTCAGCCTACAGACTTCTCAAGAGAGCAAATGAAAAGATCTTACCTGGTAGATGTGCTGCATACCGTATTAAACACTGACGAAGAGAAGTGTGATTTGCTTGCTTACCTGTAATTTTGAGACTTACACAGTGAAGGCTTGCGGCCACTTTTTAATTTCCTCATAACATGGAGAAGCAGATAGTGAGGTTTTACAGAGGCATGGGACTACAAGATGGCTGCCGCCAACCATAAAAATACGTTAAAACGTCAAACTGTCCATACAATCATATTTTCAAAATGTGGGACAAGAAGAACGTCTTTTTCTTACTTGGAAATACACTGAAGACCAGAATGGAGAAAAAGATTACAATTAAATTAAGAAAAGGGTTACAGTAAAGGAGATTTATATGCTGTTTCTGAAAAACAGTTTGAAGGTCTTTGAAGAGGCCATAAAGAGCCTACGACTGTCTCAACTGACTGCACCCAAGTTGTTCCATGTTTTGTGTAGGCAGCAAAAAAAATTGACATGGCAAAAACACGACCTATTTTTTTGAATAAAAGACTGCTTAAGAAATCAAGAGGAGGCCGGGCGCGGTGGCTCATGCCTGTAATCAATCCTAGCACTTGGGAGGCCGAGGAGAGTGGATCATTTGAGCTCAGGAGTACGAAACCAACTCGAGCAAGAGCGAGACCCCTTGTCTACTAAAAAAAAAAAAAAAAGAATGAAATTATATGGACAACTAAAAATATATAGAAAAAGTCAGCCGGGCATGGTGGCGCATGCCTGTAGTCCCAGCTACTCGGGAGGCTGAGGCAGAAGGATTCCTGGACGGCACTCTAGCCAGGGTGACAGAGCAGGACTCTTCCTCAAAAAAAAAAAAAAAAAATCAAGAGGTAAAAGTCACCAGCAAAAGAGCCAAGTTAAACAGGACTTTCTCAAATTCTATACTAATAATTTAACTTCTATGGAAGCCAGCTTCAACTTTAACGCTGAAGTTACCCTTGAGCTTAAGAAAGAACCTTTTCCCCATGAAAGAGTGACTTAATATATGATGACATCGGTGTGCACCAGAGTGTATAAAAGTTAGGGACACTTCACACATGGACAGCCTATTGGAGGAACTATTGATACAAAGGACTTGATTGATTGGCAAAGCAAGCTTTACGAATAGAAAGGGGATGGATATTTTTGGAGGCCCAGAAATCAATTCCTACAATCTAAAACCCGATGTTAGAAGAAGTAAAATCTATGCTCAAAACCTTTTGTTGAGAGGCTATTTAGTTCGATGTCATCACATTAGACCGATGCCCGGAGGCAGTCTAATGTGATCTTGAGAAGAGCAGAGCTGCAAGTCTAAGGAAAGTATAATATGATTGGATGCTCTTTATCCACTATATAAAAGGGAGGGGGGTGAAAACAGGAGGTCCTAAGGCAGCAGGCAATTCAGAGAATTATTACAGAAAAAAAAATTTTTAAATCCTACTATATTGGGAGACAGAATAAAACAAGTCATTGTTTTTCCTAAAATCTGAGTATCTGTTTGATGAGTTTTGCTGTTTATGCACACGCCTTTTAAAAAGTCTTACATCTATTATTCCACACTCTACGTCCATGTGTACACACCATTTAGCACCCACTTATGGCTGAGAACGTGGTATTTGACTTCGTGTGTCTTAGTGATTTCACTTAAGCTAATGGCCTCCAGTTCCATCCATGTTGCTGCAAGAGACATTATTTCATACATTTTTATGGCTGAATACTATTCCATCGTGTGTGTATGTATGTACACACACACACCACGTTTCCTTTAGACAATCATCCATTGATATGGACACTTAGGTTGATTCCCTATTTTGCTCATGTGAATGGCGCTGTGACAAACATACGCATGCAGGTATCTTTTTGATATGATGATTTCGATTCCTTTGGGGAGATACCCAGTATTGGGATTGCTGGATGGAATGGGAGTTCTATGTTTTGCTCTTTGAGAAATCTCCATACTGCTGTCCAGAATGTGGAATAATAGACATCGGAGACTCGGAGGGTGTGCGGGGGGCAGGGGCGGGGGCGGCGACGGGGCGAGGGATGAGAAATCTCTTGAGGGATACAATGGGGACGTTATTCAGTTGATGGTTACACTAAAAGCCCAGGTCTCACTGCTATGCAATGTACCCCTATAACAAAGCTGCACTTGTACCCTGTTTTTAAATACAGATTTTTAAAGGTATATAAATAAAGGGCCTTACGATTGTGTATGTTATGAATACACAATAATATAGCCAACAAAAATTTAAATCCCATGAAGTTTTTTTTAAAGTTTTTTTCTTTTTCTTTTTTTTTTTTTTTTTTTTGAGACAGAGTCTCACTCTGTTGCCCAGGCTAGAGTGAGTGCCGTGGCGTCAGCCTAGCTCACAGCAACCTCAAACTCCTGAGCTCAAAGGATCCTCCTGTCTCAGCCTCCTGAGTAGCTGGGACTACAGGCATGCGCCACCATGCCCGGCTAATTTTTTCTATATATATTTTTAGCTGTCCATATAATTTCTTTCTATTTTTAGTAGAGATGGGGTCTCGCTCTTGCTCAGGCTGGTCTCGAACTCCTGAACTCAAACGATCCGCCCACCTCGGCCTCCCACAGTGCTAGGCCGTGAGCCACCACGCCCGGCCTTTTTTTAAAGTTTTATAAGTTGTTCTATCAAAAGACAGAAGGGAGCATTGTGATGAATCTTTATATTTTTCACACATATTGTGTAACTAGTCCTATTTATTATGACTCTTTGCCACTGTTAAGTAGTCCTATTGTTGTTTTGTTTGAACAATGGCATTTATGTAACCAAAGAAATACAGAATGACATGTAATTGTAAATAAACACCTATGTTTCATATTTTATGTTAAAGGAATAATACGTATGTGTACTACTAATCACATTACATCATGCTTTCTTGCCTCCTATGGCCATATCCAAGGTTGACACTCTAAAACATATGGTCACACCCACCTTCATTTTGAGATCTGTGAGATTTCTAAAAAGTTGCCTTCTCGTTTCCGTAGACAGGTATGACAAGAGAGACTATGAATTTAAGTTGCAACGCTATACCCATCATTTCGTTTCTTTTCAAAGTCCCATTCCTAGTTCATGCCCAAAAATGATAATTCATTTTGGCATACAGTAGATACTTCTCAAAATTCTGATGAGACATTCTGCGTCTTTTTTTATTTGCTCTTGAACACTCGAATCAAATGTTTTTTCAATTTTCTGTTCTTTCAAATGCATGAGGGGATGGTACTGATGCATGTAGATTGTTTAATTTGTTCATCATGGATGACAGGAAATCTTTCTTATTTGAACCACGAACCTAACAGAGCGTGACTGTCATTCATTGGAACGTGTTGGTTTTGCAATTTCAACTTTTATTTCCAACCTTTGAGGACTATCTGCATCCAACATTGACATCACTTGCAAACAGAGCACGTTCTGGGTTGGACAGAGGGCTGTGTGTCTGAGTGTGGAGGTTCAATTCTGACTACCGTGCATTAGCTATGTGACATTGGACTAATTTCTTCACCTCATATGTAAAAAAAGGACAATAATAATAAACACCTCACTGATCTACTTTTTCATTTAGTTGAAAAACGATTTTGAATGTTTAATATGCATCGGGCCCTCTAACAGGAACCGAGGATGTTGCAGCAAGCAAAAAGGAAAACTCCCTTCCCTTGGGCCACTTTGATCCCATTGGAGCAGACGTACATAGCATAAGCATTTATATAAAGTGGAAAATAAAGTCAAGTAAAAAGAACAAAGGGAAAGAGAAGCCCTGGAAAGGAAGAGAGACTGACGGGGTTTTTTGGTCTCTTAGACGGTGGCTCAGGGAAGGCCTCTCTGGGTGATATTGGAGCAGAAACCGGAATGAAGACGAGGCAAGTTACAGGGGAACGCTGCTTCTGGTAGAGTAATGTGTACAAAGACCCTGACATGAGAATAAGCTAATGTTTTGAGAGGGAGCAAAGAGCTTACAGCTATTTAGACTTCCCTGTGTGGCGGGCTCTGTCCTAAACACTTGATATTTCTGTAGCTAGTGAATCCTCTTCACAACTCTGAAGGCTAGGTGTTACCAGTATGCTCAGCCTCGTTTTACAGCGAGGAATCCAAGCCAGGCTGTGTCTAAGTCACCTGGTGAAGGTCACACAGCCAGTGGGGGATCGTCAGGATGAAAACCCAGGTTTGAATCCACAGCCTATGCTCTTAACCACCAAGCTACCCTGTCCGGCCTTAGGTGCCTCCCTTATAATTGGCCAGTGAAGAAAGGCCCAGAAAGGGACACGATTGGCCCATATGCACACGGCAGGTCAGGACGGATGTGGGGAGCAAAACCCAGGGCCCTGCCTCCCATTCCAATCCAGGCCTTGGAACTGAAGGCCTAGTGGCTCCTTCCCTAAATGCTCACTGAGCCTCCTGCTGTGCCAAATCTGTGCCCGGCACCGGCACCGGGGTTGAGTGCTGAGGGTGACCCGGGCCTCGCATTAGAAGTGGAGTGATTCACTCAGCATTACTACAGTTGTGAAGTTCGTGCTTCTCCCCTGCTGTACCCCGTCCTCCCCATCCCAGCGCTGTGCGCTCCGGGCTGTCACTGTCTGGGCACCTCCCTATCTCCTCTGATGGACCGTGAGTTCTTTGATGGAAGGGAGCGGGCTTGGCCCCGTCAGTCCCCAGCCTGGCACTCGTTGGAAACTTGGGGAACAGCTTTTGAAGAGATTTCCGGGTGCTTGTTCCACTGATAGACACAGAAACATGTGAAATTAAATTATAAAGGGATGTTCCTAGTGACATTGACTGTGATGTGAAAACGTAGGAAATAAATGAAATATCTATCAATAGGGAACTGTTTAAAAATATCAAGGTGGAAGACCTTAGGCAGCCATTAAAATACAAAGCAGCCCTTTAAATTCTGACTTGGAGCACTTTCTAGGATACAGTGTTAGTTTAATAAACACCGGGAGGCATGACGTTTGCATTATTGCTGTCATTTGCGTTAAAAAAAATCAGAGGGTACCCTCCTAGATCTGTCTTTCCATGGAATAATTCTGGAAGGATACACATGAAGCTGGGAACAGCGGCTGACTCGGGCAGGAAGAACCTGGAGGCCACGACAGGAGAGGGAGGGAGACAGTTGACTACTTTTTGATCTTTCTACCTTGTGTATATTGTCTATTCAAAAGTGTAAATACAAAAAATTTCTGCCACATAATATAAACCATCACTCATTCTTAAAATTAAATCACCAGGTGGATTTTCATCTAAGAAATATAAGTTGTCCTATGTTTTACAGATACTTACACTGTTCAAAAGCTGATACAGAATACTCTGGGGTGTTTTCTTGTTTGCTTCTTTCTTTTCTTTTTCTTTATTTTTTTTAAACAATACTCTAAGATGGACCAGGCCACAGTTTCCCATAATTATTGTATGTCTTTCATTCTCCCAGAGATTCAGAAGGTTCATGTTTCTTAAATCTACCACAAAAGTTGAGACCATTATGCAAACTGGGCTGTCTGTGGATTCTGGACGTTTTTGATTTTGTTTATTTTGAAGCCTTAACATTTTAGATACCAAACTATTGTACACATTGAAGACTTTCCCCAGAAATAACGACCACGAAAAGAAAACAAGCAAGTAAAAACCACTCGAAACCATTGTATTCAGTAGCAGTAGCAATTATGCCATTCAAGGACAAAGGTGGAGTAGCGACTTGTTCTAAAGCACCGAGTACTTCCTGAAGAATGGAAAACCCAGCCCACTGGCTGCCAAGAGGCAGGGCAAACCTGCAGTCCGTGAGTGCTGTGCATGCTTCTCACATGTCACTGCAGTAGGGGGCCCGTTTATCAGGGGTCACCGTGACCTCTAACGACTTTATGTGAAAATTTATATCCTGCCTTTTACCGTCTCTCAGGGGTACCATTTACTACATTTTCTTCTTGTTATGAAAATATTTCCATTTGCAAAAACTCTTATGGTTACTGGGGTGTACTGTGTTCGTATCACGTGCACACTCACGCCCTCTGCTGAGCCCCAGGCAAACGCCTCTTTGAAAACCTCTGCATAGGCAGACCCAGGGGACCCCCAAGGTGCAGACTCAGCTCCAGCATCGTCACCCCACGTGCCAACCGGGGTCGTGAATCTGTTGGCTTCCTCTCTGAATGGTCCTCTCACATAAGTGCTCCATAATTTACCCAGAATTGTGTGGAAACAGAGTGAACTGAGCCACATGGCCCAGCTATTATACATTCCACCCTCCAAAGACCGGAAGCAAACAGAAGATAAGGGGACACAATGTAGCACTGTGTCAAAAGTCCTGGAGGCTCCGGAGGCTCCAGGGCCAGCTCTCCTGCTTCTCATCAGTGTAGTCATGGGTAAATATAACATGGCACCTCAGTTTCCTGAGCTGTAAGGTCCTGATTCAATACCTACCTTGCACAGCTGGTGTAAGGGTACAGTTTAATGTGTATAGCGAAAAGAGCACATAACACGCACTTAGTAAATGATTCATAATGTGTTGGCCCACTCACAGGCAAAGGGCTCAGGGCACTGTGAAGCAAGAGTGGTCAGCGATTGGAATTCAGAGGTCTGTACACGTGGGTGGGGAAAAGACCTGAGTCTTTACTTTCATCCACCTCTAGCTTAAAACGAGCACGTCCTAAAACTATGAACTGAGGCACGAAACTCCCTTAACATCGTAGCACATGTGACTGTGTCACCAGTAAAAATTTTCATATCATGTTACATTTTTTGTTTTTTACATTTCTCAGAGTATCACTTATGCTCGCCACTACTTTGAAATTATGGTAGTTATTATACCCACCTTTTAATACTGTTTTCTTAAATGTTTCCTAAAGAAACACATACATTTTCATATCACAACAGCTTTCTTAAAAACACGAAATGGCATTTCCATATAATGAATTATTTTACGACCCCATGTATTTAATCATATACATTTGTTAGAAAATATTATGGTCTTAAGGCTGCCATGGGGATCCAAGACACCAAAAGGCTGAGAATCTCTACTCTAGGAGATGTTTTGAAATGAGAAGCCAAGGGGAAAGGGAAGGCCATGGGCTGACAGGCTGGGTGTTTTCAAAGAAATTGTCTCATGTACAGGGACCATGCAGTGGCTTCTGTGGTTGAAGCACCCGAGCCTCAAAGGGCAGACAGTGAAGATGAGGCTGGACAGACTTGGGGCTGGGGGAGGCGCAGTCAGTTGGGCAGTTTCGGTTGTAACCCCGAGAACACATGGAATCACCATGGGACGGCGAGCAGGAGAGGGCACACTGCAGTGGGGTCTGAGGCTGTGGCTTCAGAAGGCTAGAGGCAGACCAGGAGGGAGCTGTGCACGGGAAGCAACGGAACAGAAGAAGGGATACGATCAGTAGTGGGTGGAGGGTGAGAGCAGGAGGCTGCAAAGGCAATGTGGGTCCCCAAAAGACTAGAACCCAGTCCATGGCACTCTCCCTGCAGCCCTAGTCAGGGGTAGGCAGTGGCTGCAAGTCTGCCTTTTGGGATGCTGGCCTCAGAGCAGTGAGGTCACTGAGGGGAAGAGGCCCAGGTTGGGAGGTGTCAGGGGCTGGTTTTAAAGGCCCCGAGGAACCAGGAGCACAGAAGCAGGCTCTTTCCCGGTCCTGCTTTTTCCTAAACCACTCCACCCCCACAGTACCCCAGCACCAGCTGCACCTAGACATCTGTGAGAGACGTCAAGACAAATAGTCCTGGGAAACCAGTTCCATCAGAAATGGCTCCTGCTACTAAAGCCAGTTTGCCTTGACCTAGGGTTCTTTGGACATTAACCCACAGCACTGGTGCTCGAGGTGTGGTCTCTGGACCAGCAGCATCCTCATTAGCTGGTAAAGTGTTAGAAACCTAAATTATTGGGCCTCACCCCAACCCACTGGATCGGAAACTCTGTGAGTGGGGCCTAGCAATCTGTTGTATTAGGCCCACTAGGAGATTCCGATTGAGCTTCATTTCTGGAGAACCAGTGAACTCCAGGAAGGTCCCAACCATCCAGACCCATTCACTCCATTTTTGACAAAAATGACGCGGCATGGGGTCTGAGGTTTTCCGATGGGACCATTGTTGATGGAGAAATAGTTTGTTTGGTAGTGATTGAGTATGGGCCAGTTTAAGGGGCATGTGTGGCTCAGTGACAACTGTGTTTGGAAACTTTTTGAGTCGCTGATTACAAGGGCTCTTCAGGCGGTGTTTATCAACTAACATTAACCTTCACAGCACATGCCTGCGCATTTCCTGATGTGGACCTCAGGCAGGGACCCTGATTCAATTGCCTTTTCCCCCAGTTTTGTTTGCTTTTGCGTTCAGAGCCTCTGGCACAGTAGTAGGTGCTCTTTACATATCTGCTGAAGAAATGATTCTAGGTGGGGCTGGCATTCTCATGATTTCTGATGTTTTACATGACAAAATGGAGGCTCAGAAGACAGAAGCCCTTGTACCTTGTGCCCTGCCTGCCTGAATAAAGGATGTAAGGCAGTCTCAGAGAAGCTAGGATCCAGACCACAGGTGGCACAGCTAGCTAGCAAACGACCGAGTCAGCATTTTCTTCTAGGTCTGCTAACCCAGAAAGACTCACCTCTTTTGTTAGCTGTGGCTGAGCGAATGCCCTTTCCTTGGGGAGGAAAAATGGATTTTCCTGAATATACCAGTCTATAATTCCAAATCACTATCCCCAGGTTCTTGTATGTGACTGTGACTTGGAAGTATTTTGAGCTACTTTTCCGCATGACACTTCCTTTGTTCGTGATGGCCTCTTTATGCAGACCTCTTTGTGCTGAGAGAGTGGTGCTTTTACAGCGGTAATGAGCTGGGTCTGGGGTCCAAACTGAGGGACTTCACAATTCCCTCCTAAGTTGCTGTGGGCCCTGCCTGGGTAGTCTGGTGTGCTCTGAAAGCCCCTTTTCTTCCTGATTATGGGCATCTGAGAAGGCTACCTGGAGAAGGTAACAAACAGTTGAGCTGGGTGTAAATAAGAGGGAAACCAGGAGGGAGCCCAGATCCTTGGAGGTTTTTCCAGACCCTGGAAGCCTATGTGGACGTATCTCAACCTAATGGTTAATGTCCTGGGCTCAGGTCTTTGTGCTCCAACTCTCCAATTTAATTACTCTTGGTTTTGGAAAAGTGACTTAAACTCTCCGAGCCTCAGTTTCCTTGTTTATCAACTATGGCCAATAGTAAGGCAGACCCCATTGGAGGTCTATAGTACAGGAGAAGAAAAACTTGGTGAGGTAAGAGCCCTGCCCAAGAAGGATGTACAGGAAGTCTGCTCAGGTATCAAGCCCCTGTAATGTGCTGGAAATGTGTTTCCAGAGAGCTAGAAGTTATCACCTCCTAAGGACACCTGGAGTTCAAAGGGAGTGTTTGGACACTGACAAGTGGGATAAGAAATATGACTTTTGTTTCTTTTTAGCTTCAACCATGTACCTTGCTAACTACTAAATACATTGCAAAGACTGTTATCTTTAGTCCCCCGAACAATCCTGGGAGGGCTGTGCACAAGGTTCTGTTACTGGCCCACCGTCACCTGTTAGTAAGTGGCAGATTTGTGATGTAATTTCAGCTCAAGTCTTCTGGTGCCTCAAAGTCATCTTCCCCTCCTGCCTAGGTTGGCCTTACCACATGCCCTCCATCACAGAGAAGTAGAAATCACAGGCCAGTTTAATCCTCTATCAGAGGGGTGGTGAGAAAGAGGCTTCAAATGATAAGTTTGCAAATAGAATGTAGTGTGTCTTTGTTTAAGTGGACCCTTCTGAAAACAGATTAATTAGGGCATGATTAGATTCTAAATAAGGCATCATTTCTATAGAAAAAGGATTTTCTACACCTGCCCTTTAGAAATACCAACTTCTCTGAAACATTTAACATTCTAAAATTTGATTTGCCATGAAATCCCTTCCTCAAGTGCACATGTTCCATTTCTAGCCCCAGTCCTCTTCTCAGACTTAACATACCCTCCTGGTGTAAGGGAAGGGGAACTATTCCTGAGTGGTAGACAACATGGCAAAATCATGATCTGGATTTTTGAGGAAAGCTTCAACATCAAATATTTTGTGTCTGTTGTTCTACTGTCTGCAGTATCTCTTTAATAAATGGGATAAAATAGTGAGATAAAGAACTTTGAGAAAATAAGTCACTTTGACTTAAACAAAAGTAGTTTCAATAGCATGTTACAAGCAGAATCCAGACTGCAGGGAGCTAAAGATGGAGTAGGAGGTAAGTGGAAATGATGTATGAAAAACGTGTAAAAGAGTTTGGCAGTGAAAGGAAGGAGAGCAAAGGTTATGTATTTTTCTTTTAAACATGAACCCCAAATAAGGATCTTACAACAGACTTTTGGGTCTCTTCTGGGGACAACATTCACTCTGGTGGAAGTATTGGGATTTGGCAGACATTTCTTATGTGTTATAAGGATGATGGGACAGAATTTTTTAGGAACCACCATAGAAAATCTAGGATGTCTAGTTGCTGAATATTATACGTCTAGAGAAAACATGACTGTTACTGGAATAGAGTATGAGAGCAAGGCCTCTTGACTGTTAAGAATGGGTCAGAGGAAAGAGTCTAGTGGGTATAGCTTCAGAAAGGAAGCAGGATTCCTTTTCCTCTAAAACTACAGTGAAGGCATGAAGGATGGATGGAGACAGAAGTGTGTTGATGTGGGTAAATCAAGCATTTTTAGATTTTTGACCTCAGAAAAATAGGACATGAAGTCAACTACTGAAACTGAGGTTTAGAGTGTAGGATGGAATTCCTTTCTTTGTTTATTAGTTCATACATTCATTCAGCCAGCATGTTAAGTACCTACCATAAACTGTGGTAGGCCTGTGGGATTTATAAATGCATAGGTCCATCCCTGGCCCGTAGTAGCCACTATTGTGTGTTTGGATGGGAATCAAGGTTAAGAAACTGAAAGTAGTGCAGAAACAACAGAAGCTGAGCATTGCCAAATCAATATTGGGCCATCTAGGAACCAGATCCTAATAGGTAAGTCCCTCCCCAGGGTTGGTGGAGGAGCTGGGATTGCTGGCACTCTGGGAAGATCAGAGGAAAGGAGAATGGTGGAAGTGACACTCCAAGTGTTAGCCATGGTGCTAAAGCTAGAAAGGAAGCTTTGTGTGACTAGAGAGCGAGCTGATGGTTTCATAGACAGAGAAAAGGTGAGATCTTACAGCTGGGTCTTGATGCTCAGTCTAGCATGTAGCATTGAGTGGGGATATATGTCTGATAGTGGGGTAAGATTTTGGCCTAATCCATCCTGGGTATCCTTAGTAAAGTCATTTCGCCTGATTTATATGAATCAACTGTTTCTACAGAGACAAATCCACCTGCAGCATGGGAAACTTTGTGTAATCAGTTGATAGGTTACTCTCCTTGCAGGTTACCTGCATCCAGATTTGCCAGAGGCTGCCTTCTGCACCACACCAGTTTATGCTGTCCTCCATAAACAACATCAGGAAAAGAAAAAAAAATATTTGAATTATCTATACAGGACTATCATGGGATGTGCATGGGCTTTAGGGAACTTGAATTTGAATACTGGCTCCACTGCTTAAAATAGTAGAGTGAATTTAAGCAAATCACTTTTCTATTCTGAGTTTTACTTTCCCAGTCTGTGAAATATGTTCAGTAATGATTGTCTCCTTGGATTGTTGTGAGAATTCAGTGAGATTATAGAAGTAAAACAATTAACATAGTACCTGCCCTAACTCAGTACTCATGAAATAATTGCCTTTTTCTCCCTTTTATTAGAAATAAGCACATCATTGCTGTAATATCTGAAGTCTAGCCAGGTGGCTGAGCTGACACTTACTTCTTAAACACATACAGGGACCCATTATGGTTTCTCAATGTTATATGATGGAGTTTATCTGAAATTACATCTCCTTCCCTTTTATCTCCCATCCTTTGTGGTCTTAGGAACAGGTTACTCCAATAACAATATAGCTTGGTTAACATGCTTGAGACTCTTGGCTGCAAATGACAGGGTCCCAACTTAACTAGCTTAAGCAAAATACAGAACTTTATTGGCTCAGACAGCTGGGAACTTTGGTGCTTCAGGTACAGCTGGATCCACAAGGTTCAAATCATACCCTCTGGGTTCTTTCTCTCAATCTTTGATTTTTTCTGTTTTTCTCCTTGTGGTATGGATATTGACCTCTGAGTCCAAGATTTATGTCATCCTAGCCTACAGACTCCAGCACGGGGTGGGGCAGAGAGGAAGACACCTTTTTTCTCCCAGTGTGTACATACACTCAGTTTAGCAATAGACTCTGATTGGCCCTACTTAGGTCCTATTCCCACCCTCAGAATAACTGCTCTTGTGATAGGGGTATGGGTGGAGGGATGGGGAAATTGAGAACTCTAATCTGGCACAGCCTGAGAGATATGCCCACTATGGGGAAGGGTGGCAGGAACAGGGCAAAGCGATCGATAGCCGCACCAGGACTACAAAGAATAGTGGAACAATGAGGGTGCTAAGCAGACAAATTATAACTTGTCAATAAATACAGTCACCCAGCATTACTCCTCTGTAGCAGTCATGATGTGCAGTGTAATGTAGAACACTGTGGAGCAGCAAGATGCACTCTCATGGGGAAGACAAACTAATGTGGCATACCCTGGAGAGGTGTGGTACACAGTTGTTAGGTTAGACACTGTGGGGAGCTGAGGGACACTCTGATGAGGGACAGTGTGGCTAAACACATACCAGAGAGCTTAGCCTCACCTTCAGCTGCTACTCCCCCTTCCCACTAGTCTCCTTTGACTGACAACTTCCTGGCCTGTGCTCTTTTCCTTCTTGCATTGTACCTGGCCTCCCTCCACACACTTGGCTATTTCCTCACTGAGCACCTCCTTTCTGAAGCCAACCCCTGCAGATGAGCAGCATTTCATATGCTATCTTTGGGAAAGATACAACACTGATCACGCTGTATTACAGCACTGGGCACTTAATGAGAGCTTGATGGAGGAATGGGTGAGAATGCATTACCGACAGGGTGCATAGAGCAAATAACCGAACTCATCCTCACATTCAACAAACCTTTATTAACTCAGAAATGAATAAGGCTTGGCCCCTGTTCTCAGGATGCTCGGTGCAGAGGGGCAGACAGTCACAAAGCTACAGTAGAATCACAGTAGAATCACAGTAGAGTAAGTACTATCACTGAGGTATGGACAAAGTACTTTGGAGGCACAGTGAGAGGAATAGAGGGAGGGAGGAACAATTTTCCCATTTGTACCCGCCTAGAGCATTCAGGAAGGGCTACAGAGAAGTCATCGGTGAGTTGGATCTCAAAGGAGGAGTAAAAGCCACCAGGTGAATAGTTAAGGAAGGAGCCCTGCAGGCTAGGGCTCAGAGACATAGGTAAAGCCAGGTAAGTGAGGGGTTCAGGGAGCCAGGCATGAGTGACAGAATAAGGAAACAGAGAAGAAGGAATGAGCAGAAGGACTGCCAAGCACAAAACCATAACTCTTTTGTGGAAATTAAAGGTCTTGTTTCCCCATGAGGGGGGTAGAGGGAAAGAGGAGGGTGAAAGGGCCTCAGATATGGGTCCCTGCTACTTCCTCAATCAGGCCATGGGGCGCAAACTCCAAAGCCAGAGCTTCACAGTTGTGATCTAACTTCTCTAAACCACCAAATTATCAACAGCCCCTTTCAGAAGCTAAAAATTTGTATGAATTTCCCAGTTCTAAATGGGAGAGTCCCTAATGTTTTCATTTTTCTTAGATACAATTGATTCTGCCCAAGAAGTAGCTCTCTTTCCTTCAGGAAATCATATGGGTTATGGAATCTGAGAAGGGAAGGCAGGCTAGTGTTCAGGCCTTGCAGCCATCTCATAAATGGATGGTGAGATAATGGTTAAAGTGTCTATTTCTTTTTCCAAATGTATTGATGTGTCAACATAAAACTAAATATATATATATATATATATACTCACAAACCCCTTTGCCTTGTTATTCCTGTCTTCTCCATTTACTTCTTTCATACCCGTCTTTATTTCAATATGCTTAAATAAAAAAATAAAACCTTTTAACCTTTTCATTTTAGTACTTTTTTCTATTTGAATGTTTTTAATTTTTTACTTGTTAATTTCTATCTGAATCTTTTTAAGTTTTAAACTTTTTTCTTCTATCCTTATTTAAATATTTAATGTTTTCATTTAAATCTCTCAAATTGAACTTATCTAAGGTTCTTTTTATATTTTAAATTCTCTATTTTCCTCTTACTTTTCCTTTTTAACTTTTTTCAAGTTTTTAAACAAATTTTGTTTTTGTCTTGAATTGTTTTAAACTTTCCTCTTTTAAAATTTTTCTCTAAACTTAAATTTGAATTTTCATTCCATTCTGTATTTTTTGAAAATTTATTTCTTAATCATTATAGTGTACTAACCTTTGATTTTTCAATACATATATTTCATACTTTAATTTTAAAAGATCTATTTATATTATTTTCTTTCATTTTAAATTTTTACTTTTTAAGATATTCCTTTGTTTTTTTAATTTAAAAAAGTATTCTTTCATATTTTTGTAAATGTTCATTTTTAATCTTACTCCTTGTTTTATTCACTTTATCTTTTTTAAATTTAAGAATTTCTGAATTTTCTTTGTTTTAAACATTACTTTAATAATTTTGAATCCTTTTTAAATTAAAAAATTATTTTCAATTTTTAAAATATTTCTTTTTAAAATATCAACTTAAAATTTTCTCAACATTTAAAAATGTTTTTTTAAACTTTAAAAATGTTTTTTTTTCTTTTTAAATGTTTTTCCCTTAAAGCTTTTAAAATTTTCTTTTAAAATATTATTTTTCCTTCAAACTATTTGGCTGGTCAGCCACAGCTGAAACACCATCGTGAGGCTTTTTTGTTGAAGGAATACCCCCTGACTTCCCACGATATTTCTGTAGAAACAAATGACATATAGAAGCATCAGAATACCTCTATTCCCACTCTCCCCACCCTAGAGCATTCTCTTCATTTAATTATGCTTTATGTGACCATTTTCAACCTCTTCTCGCTCTCCCCATTTCTTAAGGCTGAATGGTCACTAGTTAGTATTCATTTTTTTCTTTCTACAGACCCATGGGCCATGGTAAAATAGGTTCTCATTACCAAGGTTCTAGTTGTCATATAGGTATTGTCATTGTCCATTCCAGGTAGGTTTCTGTGTTACTTCAAGAGATGCTCATTGTTGTAAGGGTATTGTTGTCACTGTCCATTCTGGGTAAGTGTGCATGTCACTTCAGAATCTTCGCCTAATCATTTTTTACTTTTTTCTGTTAAGTGCTCTGGTAAGATTAGTCTTTCTCTAGACCCTGTTTGTGGTAGAACAGTAAATACCCTTCACTGTAGAGTAAGTCCTCAATGGTAGCCTTGGTGATAATGGCATCATCACAGTTGAACCACTGGTCTTTTTGTTGCCGGATAAAACTGGTATAGTGGCCACTTTCCAAAGTTCCATGGTGATTAATCACTGCAAACAAGGAATACTTATTCTCATTGGGTACACAGTCTGTTGGTGGCTGGCCTTCTTTCATTCTGCTCTCTTTAGTGGAGGCCAAAAACGGAGTCATGTCCAGCTCCAAGGGAAAGGAGATAAAGGTATTAATCTTCCGCCTCTGTTTGCCTACATGTTCAAACCGCTTGAGATGAAAACAGGCCACAATGGGTAATTTTTTCATTGTGAGCTGTTTGGTAGATTCCTGGTAGCTTTGGCAACTACTGCATTTGATTTTGGCACTGCTTCCTAGGTGCTCTGGCCTTGTAAACCACTGAAGGCAGTCTGTAAGTGAGGGGATTCCTGGTATGTGATCATTCCTGCTCACTGTACTGTCAGCCCTCTCTGGGCTCTGAGAACTAAATGTGGCACAAGAACCAGGCAAGTCCAAACTGATATCCCAGCATGGATCTATGGTAGTGGAGACACTATGGCAGGCTTGACATGTGACATCTGACTGCAAGCCACCTGTAAAGATTTGGTCTATGATGCAGTTACAGCAGTTGGGGCTATTGGCCTCCTGCTCAACACTATCATCTTTGCTGTGTCTATGTAGCACATCTAGTATTGCAATAAGGAATTCATGGGCATCTTGCTGCCTGTACCCTGCTAAATGTTCTGCATGAATCCATATCAGGTGCAGTAACTTATACGGAATGTGAGGAGTTCGGCTTCCAGAGTACATAGCATGAAAAAGCGAAGACATTTCACAGACCAAACACAGGCTGGGGCTTGTCATCATACATTTGTGCTTGTCAGAGAGGAAGAAATCTTTCAGTAGAGGAATATGGGTAAGGGCCTGGACAATACAATTCATAAAACAGGTGTTACCAAGATTGATCAGTCCTCTCAGGCCTACAGTATAGACTGACTTTTTTCTCCTCTTTTTCTTGGGTTTCACCAATTTTGGTTCCTCTTCCTTTGTCTCACAGGTTGATTGCTTCTCTTCAACCTCTGATGTCATAAACTGTTGATGAGAAACGTCTGTTGAGGTGGAAGTTAATAATTTCAAAATTTTCTCTTTTGTTTCTTTGGCTATCTTTTCTATTTCTTTGTCATACACATAATCCTTACACATAAAGCAATATATAACCCCATGAGAGAGGTCTACAGCTAAATTGTGCTGTTTTGCTTCTGCATGTTTGTGAATATGTTTCTCAGTAAAGCAGCCAAAAAAGACACAGGAGAGACAAGAGTGGAGTCTGTTCATATGAGTACTACATACGTGACAGATGCATGACTTTGCCTTACGTTTCCTAGTCTCCGGGGTTCCACTCCAAACGAAACGCTGGTAGATGAGCCTCAGGTTCTTCTGCCAGTTCTTAGCTACTTTAAAGCTCTCCACATGAGAACAGCCTGTAGGACCCTGCTCAAACTCTACCTCCAGCAGCCAGTCCCCTAATCCGCCTCGATCCCCAGAGCGGCCTGGGTCACTAAAGCAGCTTCTCCGCGTCTGGGGCCTGGACCCTGGCCGGAATCTACGCCGGGACCCGCGCCAGGCCCGGGGCCTCAGCGTGGGCGGGGGCGGGGGCGGGGGCTGGGCTGGAGGCGGGGGCGGGGCCGAGAGCCCCGGCTGGCCTCGGGAGCGGGCCCGGGACTGGGGCCGAGGGCGGGGCTTGCGGCGCGGGCAAACGGGTGAGGAGCTGCTGTGACAGCGAGGGGGGATTGAAGGGAGCACCTTCTCGTCGCCGCCGGTGCCGCTCCACGTCAAGTTCTCCTCGGGCGCCAGCTGACACTGCTGTAATGGCTCCAGCTTCATCTCCTCAGCTTCCCGGTCCGCATACGCCTTCGCAGTCCCCACCGCTGCCTCCTCCATTTCCCCCGCCTTCTCAGCCGCCTCCTCGGGCAAGGCTCCTCCCCTACCTCCTGGGCTCCAGCGGGCCCCGGAGCCGGAGGACAAGGAAGTTTCTCGAACCTGGGCCATCAGCTCACTGCCCGGCCTGAGGAGAAAGGCGTCTGGAAACGAGCTGCGACTGTAGATGGAATGAGACAGGGACTTCTGTGAATGATATGCCCAGCGTCATGGCCGCGGTGCGCCGTTAGCGCCCCCGGGACCCCTCCCACCGGCCCTCGAGCTCAGCCAGCAGCTGCTGCGGGCTCCACCCACTCAACTGAGAGGCTCCGGGAGCTGGTGTGGAGACCGAGGCCGTTACCTGGTTTAAAGGCGATCGGATCATGCGGGGGCGGGGATACCAGGAAGAGGGGGGAAGGGGGAAGGGGGGGGTCGGGGGTGGGAGACGGCTTTAGCTTTAGGGTGGAAAGGATGGAAACTTCTTTAAAAAAGGCGCCACCCTCTGACTGCCTTTTCTGCGCCTTGCGCAGGCTCGCTTTGGTACAGCTTCCTCTGACGTTCTTTCCTTCTATCCTAAAAAACACTTGGGTCAACATTTTATCTTAAAAAATGGCTGAATGGAGGCCGCCTTTGGAAAACGGACTCAGGGGAAGAAAGTGTCCCCCGGCTCATACCTTACCTACGCCCCCGTGACCCGTTATGTTCCACCCTATGCCGCTGCCCCAAGCGCACTTATCGTCCGCCGGTTCTTGCGCCCTCTCACGCTCTTTCCAGCTGGTGCTCTCACACCCCTTTGCTTGCTTCTGCGCCCTCATTTCCTATGATTTGTCCTAGAAATCGGACTGCTACTCCTCCCTCCCTCCACGCGTTCACCATTCCCAAGGCCATCCTCATCCTCAATGCGCGACCACCAAAGTCTCTGCTCCCTTCCCCCACCTGGGCCCCCGCAACGCCCACAGCCCCCTGTTTCTTTTAAAGGTCTGGGTTACCTTAGGCCCCAGGCGCGTGATATAGAACGTCAGCAACTGCTGCTGTCCAGCCGCTCCTCAGCCAGCCTTCTCTCCTGACCTCTCCTCAGGGCTGGTCACAAGGGGGCCGCCCCCTGGCCCCTCCCCTCTCTACGTGCAGGGCCCCCAACCCCGGATTCTGCCCTCCTGCAGTGATGAATGGCAGTGCTGTCCAGCGCATGCAGACAAACCTCTTCCTGAAACAGACTCTGCTGGAGGCTACAACAGCTACACATTCTAGAGAAAGCCCCTGGAATGGAGGCTAGGGCCTCACCTGGCTCCAGGCCCACTCTCCACAGAAAAAGCTTCATCCGGATGGGGGTAGAGGCTTCCAGGGATGGCAACTCTGTCAGGAATCCCCCAGGGACCTGTCAGAATATGATCTCTGGGAGTTAAGTGGAGAGAGGGATGTTATCCTGGAATGTGGGGGAGAAGCAGCACAAGCAAGGGCTTCAGGCTCAGACAGACCTGAGCACAGACTTGCTGGCTGTGTTACCTCAGATAAGAGGCTTCCCTTCTCTGAGTCTTAGTTGAATCATCTTTTAGACAAGAATGGAAATAATAATCCTAATCTGGTATGAACACTAAACCATAGAATATATAAAGTAAAAGATCTTTATGACAAGCCTTATCCCTGACACCACTCCTCAGTCCCCACCTTAAAATCAGCATCTAGCACAATGCCTGATGCGTAGAGCAGAGGAGAGAACATCTTTCTCTTTCAAAGGTCTCTTAAACTTCTTGCTCAGATCACCTGATCATCCCTCCTATGCAGTTCATGTATAGGAACATGCATTCAAGAAACACACATCGATCCCTTAGCTACTGTGCTAGGATGTGCTGTAAGAATCAAGGATTATAACAATTTCTGTCTTCAAGGAGGTCATAGACCAGGAGAATTTTCCTTCCCTTTGAAAGATCCAGCATTCATGGCCAGGAGGACCAGGAAAACCATCTCCTGGGCTGGTTGCCCTTCATGTCCAATCCCCAAAATGTTACTGCTTATAAGTGAAAACTATTAATGCTACATTTAATTTCACTGGGAGATTCATGCACCTCCCCTCAAAACCTCAAGATTAGGGTTCAGTTCTCTCAGGCTCACAGGCAGCATTGAGTAGATGCCTCCCCACAATGGATGTCAGTGATTTTAAGACTTGGAATACATTCGTCCACATCTCCGTCACCTCAAAGTACCTGGAAAGAAAGCCATTTAGAAATACATATAGATCTAAGCAGAAAAAAGTGGTTGTTTTTATTCATTCATTCATTCATTCAACTACTAGGAAAGGGCATTTGCTCAGCCACAGCTAACAAAAGAGGTGATCCTTTCTGGGTTGGCAGACCTAGAAGAAAATGCTGACTCGGTTGTTTGCTAGCTAGCTGTACCACCTGTGGTCTGGATCCTAGCTTCTCTGAGACTGCCTTACATCCTTTATTCAGGCAGGCAGGGCACAATGTACAAGGACTTCTGTCTTCTGAGCCTCCATTTTGTCATGTAAAACATCAGAAATCATGAGAATGCCAGCCCCACCTAGAATCATTTCTTCAGCAGATATGTAAAGAGCACCTACTACTGTGCCAGAAGCTCTGAACGCAAAAGCAAACAAAACTGGGGGAAAAGGCAATTGAATCAGGGTCCCTGCCTGAGGTCCACATCAGGAAATGCGCAGGCATGTGCTGTGAAGGTTAATGTTAGTTGATAAACACCGCCTGAAGAGCCCTTGTAATCAGCGACTCAAAAAGTTTCCAAACACAGTTGTCACTGAGCCACACATGCCCCTTAAACTGGCCCATACTCAATCACTACCAAACAAACTATTTCTCCATCAACAATGGTCCCATCGGAAAACCTCAGACCCCATGCCGCGTCATTTTTGTCAAAAATGGAGTGAATGGGTCTGGATGGTTGGGACCTTCCTGGAGTTCACTGGTTCTCCAGAAATGAAGCTCAATCGGAATCTCCTAGTGGGCCTAATACAACAGATTGCTAGGCCCCACTCACAGAGTTTCCGATCCAGTGGGTTGGGGTGAGGCCCAATAATTTAGGTTTCTAACACTTTACCAGCTAATGAGGATGCTGCTGGTCCAGAGACCACACCTCGAGCACCAGTGCTGTGGGTTAATGTCCAAAGAACCCTAGGTCAAGGCAAACTGGCTTTAGTAGCAGGAGCCATTTCTGATGGAACTGGTTTCCCAGGACTATTTGTCTTGACGTCTCTCACAGATGTCTAGGTGCAGCTGGTGCTGGGGTACTGTGGGGGTGGAGTGGTTTAGGAAAAAGCAGGACCGGGAAAGAGCCTGCTTCTGTGCTCCTGGTTCCTCGGGGCCTTTAAAACCAGCCCCTGACACCTCCCAACCTGGGCCTCTTCCCCTCAGTGACCTCACTGCTCTGAGGCCAGCATCCCAAAAGGCAGACTTGCAGCCACTGCCTACCCCTGACTAGGGCTGCAGGGAGAGTGCCATGGACTGGGTTCTAGTCCTTTGGGGACCCACATTGCCTTTGCAGCCTCCTGCTCTCACCCTCCACCCACTACTGATCGTATCCCTTCTTCTGTTCCGTTGCTTCCCGTGCACAGCTCCCTCCTGGTCTGCCTCTAGCCTTCTGAAGCCACAGCCTCAGACCCCACTGCAGTGTGCCCTCTCCTGCTCGCCGTCCCATGGTGATTCCATGTGTTCTCGGGGTTACAACCGAAACTGCCCAACTGACTGCGCCTCCCCCAGCCCCAAGTCTGTCCAGCCTCATCTTCACTGTCTGCCCTTTGAGGCTCGGGTGCTTCAACCACAGAAGCCACTGCATGGTCCCTGTACATGAGACAATTTCTTTGAAAACACCCAGCCTGTCAGCCCATGGCCTTCCCTTTCCCCTTGGCTTCTCATTTCAAAACATCTCCTAGAGTAGAGATTCTCAGCCTTTTGGTGTCTTGGATCCCCATGGCAGCCTTAAGACCATAATATTTTCTAACAGAAATGTATATGATTAAATACATGGGGTCGTAAAATAATTCATTATATGGAAATGCCATTTCGTGTTTTTAAGAAAGCTGTTGTGATATGAAAATGTATGTGTTTCTTTAGGAAACATTTAAGAAAACAGTATTAAAAGGTGGGTATAATAACTACCATAATTTCAAAGTAGTGGCGAGCATAAGTGATACTCTGAGAAATGTAAAAAACAAAAAATGTAACATGATATGAAAATTTTTACTGGTGACACAGTCACATGTGCTACGATGTTAAGGGAGTTTCGTGCCTCAGTTCATAGTTTTAGGACGTGCTCGTTTTAAGCTAGAGGTGGATGAAAGTAAAGACTCAGGTCTTTTCCCCACCCACGTGTACAGACCTCTGAATTCCAATCGCTGACCACTCTTGCTTCACAGTGCCCTGAGCCCTTTGCCTGTGAGTGGGCCAACACATTATGAATCATTTACTAAGTGCGTGTTATGTGCTCTTTTCGCTATACACATTAAACTGTACCCTTACACCAGCTGTGCAAGGTAGGTATTGAATCAGGACCTTACAGCTCAGGAAACTGAGGTGCCATGTTATATTTACCCATGACTACACTGATGAGAAGCAGGAGAGCTGGCCCTGGAGCCTCCGGAGCCTCCAGGACTTTTGACACAGTGCTACATTGTGTCCCCTTATCTTCTGTTTGCTTCCGGTCTTTGGAGGGTGGAATGTATAATAGCTGGGCCATGTGGCTCAGTTCACTCTGTTTCCACACAATTCTGGGTAAATTATGGAGCACTTATGTGAGAGGACCATTCAGAGAGGAAGCCAACAGATTCACGACCCCGGTTGGCACGTGGGGTGACGATGCTGGAGCTGAGTCTGCACCTTGGGGGTCCCCTGGGTCTGCCTATGCAGAGGTTTTCAAAGAGGCGTTTGCCTGGGGCTCAGCAGAGGGCGTGAGTGTGCACGTGATACGAACACAGTACACCCCAGTAACCATAAGAGTTTTTGCAAATGGAAATATTTTCATAACAAGAAGAAAATGTAGTAAATGGCACCCCTGAGAGACGGTAAAAGGCAGGATATAAATTTTCACATAAAGTCGTTAGAGGTCACGGTGACCCCTGATAAACGGGCCCCCTACTGCAGTGACATGTGAGAAGCATGCACAGCACTCACGGACTGCAGGTTTGCCCTGCCTCTTGGCAGCCAGTGGGCTGGGTTTTCCATTCTTCAGGAAGTACTCGGTGCTTTAGAACAAGTCGCTACTCCACCTTTGTCCTTGAATGGCATAATTGCTACTGCTACTGAATACAATGGTTTCGAGTGGTTTTTACTTGCTTGTTTTCTTTTCGTGGTCGTTATTTCTGGGGAAAGTCTTCAATGTGTACAATAGTTTGGTATCTAAAATGTTAAGGCTTCAAAATAAACAAAATCAAAAACGTCCAGAATCCACAGACAGCCCAGTTTGCATAATGGTCTCAACTTTTGTGGTAGATATAAGAAACATGAACCTTCTGAATCTCTGGGAGAATGAAAGACATACAATAATTATGGGAAACTGTGGCCTGGTCCATCTTAGAGTATTGTTTAAAAAAAATAAAGAAAAAGAAAAGAAAGAAGCAAACAAGAAAACACCCCAGAGTATTCTGTATCAGCTTTTGAACAGTGTAAGTATCTGTAAAACATAGGACAACTTATATTTCTTAGATGAAAATCCACCTGGTGATTTAATTTTAAGAATGAGTGATGGTTTATATTATGTGGCAGAAATTTTTTGTATTTACACTTTTGAATAGACAATATACACAAGGTAGAAAGATCAAAAAGTAGTCAACTGTCTCCTTCCCTCTCCTGTCGTGGCCTCCAGGTTCTTCCTGCCCGAGTCAGCCGCTGTTCCCAGCTTCATGTGTATCCTTCCAGAATTATTCCATGGAAAGACAGATCTAGGAGGGTACCCTCTGATTTTTTTTAACGCAAATGACAGCAATAATGCAAACGTCATGCCTCCCGGTGTTTATTAAACTAACACTGTATCCTAGAAAGTGCTCCAAGTCAGAATTTAAAGGGCTGCTTTGTATTTTAATGGCTGCCTAAGGTCTTCCACCTTGATATTTTTAAACAGTTCCCTATTGATAGATATTTCATTTATTTCCTACGTTTTCACATCACAGTCAATGTCACTAGGAACATCCCTTTATAATTTAATTTCACATGTTTCTGTGTCTATCAGTGGAACAAGCACCCGGAAATCTCTTCAAAAGCTGTTCCCCAAGTTTCCAACGAGTGCCAGGCTGGGGACTGACGGGGCCAAGCCCGCTCCCTTCCATCAAAGAACTCACGGTCCATCAGAGGAGATAGGGAGGTGCCCAGACAGTGACAGCCCGGAGCGCACAGCGCTGGGATGGGGAGGACGGGGTACAGCAGGGGAGAAGCACGAACTTCACAACTGTAGTAATGCTGAGTGAATCACTCCACTTCTAATGCGAGGCCCGGGTCACCCTCAGCACTCAACCCCGGTGCCGGTGCCGGGCACAGATTTGGCACAGCAGGAGGCTCAGTGAGCATTTAGGGAAGGAGCCACTAGGCCTTCAGTTCCAAGGCCTGGATTGGAATGGGAGGCAGGGCCCTGGGTTTTGCTCCCCACATCCGTCCTGACCTGCCGTGTGCATATGGGCCAATCGTGTCCCTTTCTGGGCCTTTCTTCACTGGCCAATTATAAGGGAGGCACCTAAGGCCGGACAGGGTAGCTTGGTGGTTAAGAGCATAGGCTGTGGATTCAAACCTGGGTTTTCATCCTGACGATCCCCCACTGGCTGTGTGACCTTCACCAGGTGACTTAGACACAGCCTGGCTTGGATTCCTCGCTGTAAAACGAGGCTGAGCATACTGGTAACACCTAGCCTTCAGAGTTGTGAAGAGGATTCACTAGCTACAGAAATATCAAGTGTTTAGGACAGAGCCCGCCACACAGTGAAGTCTAAATAGCTGTAAGCTCTTTGCTCCCTCTCAAAACATTAGCTTATTCTCATGTCAGGGTCTTTGTACACATTACTCTACCAGAAGCAGCGTTCCCCTGTAACTTGCCTTGTCTTCATTCCGGTTTCTGCTCCAATATCACCCAGAGAGGCCTTCCCTGAGCCACCGTCTAAGAGACCAAAAAACCCCGTCAGTCTCTCTTCCTTTCCAGGGCTTCTCTTTCCCTTTGTTCTTTTTACTTGACTTTATTTTCCACTTTATATAAATGCTTATGCTATGTACGTCTGCTCCAATGGGATCAAAGTGGCCCAAGGGAAGGGAGTTTTCCTTTTTGCTTGCTGCAATATCCTCGGTTCCTGTTAGAGGGCCCAATCCATATTAAACATTCAAAATCATTTTTCAACTAACTTAAAAAGTAGATCAGTGAGGTGTTTATTATTACCGTCCTTTTTTTTACATATGAGGTGAAGAAATTAGTCCAATGTCACATAGCTAATGCACGGTAGTCAGAATTGAACCTCCACACTCAGACACACAGCCCTCTGTCCAACCCAGAATGTGCTCCATTTGCAAGTGATGTCAACGTTGGATGCAGATAGTCCTCAAAGGTTAGAAATAAAAGTTGAAATTGCAAAACCAACACGTTCCAATGAATGACAGTCACGCTCTGTTAGGTTCGTGGTTCAAATAAGAAAGATTTCCTGTCATCCATGATGAACAAATTAAACAATCTACATGCATCAGTACCATCCCCTCATGCATTTGAAAGAACAGAAAATTGAAAAAACATTTGATTCGAGTGTTCAAGAGCAAATAAAAAAAGACACAGAATGTCTCATCAGAATTTTGAGAAGTATCTATTGTATACCAAAATGAATTATCATTTTTGGGCATGAACTAGGAATGGGACTTTGAAAAGAAACGAAATGATGGGTATAGCGTTGCAACTTAAATTCATAGTCTCTCTTGTCATACCTGTCTACGGAAACGAGAAGGCAACTTTTTAGAAATCTCACAGATCTCAAAATGAAGGTGGGTGTGACCATATGTTTTAGAGTGTCAACCTTGGATATGGCCATAGGAGGCAAGAAAGCATGATGTAATGTGATTAGTAGTACACATACGTATTATTTCTTTAACATAATATATGAAACATAGGTGTTTATTTACAATTACATGTGATTCTGTATTTCTTTGGTTACATAAATGCCATTGTTCAAACAAAACAACAATAGGACTACTTAACAGTGGCAAAGAGTCATAATAAATAGGACTAGTTACACAATATGTGTGAAAAATATAAAGATACATCACAATGCTCCCTTCTGTCTTTTGCTAGAACAACTTATAAAACCTTAAGAAAAAACCTCATGGGATTTAAAATTTTTGTTGGCTATATTATTGTCTATTCATAACATACACAATCGTAAGGCCCTTTATTTATATACCTTTAAAAATCTGTATTTAAAAAAAGGGTACTAGTGCAGCTTTGTTACAGGGGTACATTGCATAGCAGTGAGACCTGGGCTTTTAGTGTAACCATCAACTGAATAACGTCCCCATTGTATCCCTCAAGAGATTTCTCATCCCTCGGCCCGCCCCCGCCCCCGCCCCCACCCCCGGGCACACCCTTCGAGTCACCGATGTCTATTATTCCACATTCTGAACAGCAGTATGGTGATTACTCAAAGAGCAAAAAATAGAACTACCATCCCATCCAGCAATCCCAATACTGGGTATCTCCCCAAAGGAATCGAAATCATCATATCAAAAAGATACCTGCATGCATATGTTTGTCACAGCGCCATTCACATGAGCAAAATAGGGAATCAACCTAAGTGTCCATATCAATGGATGATTGTCTAAAGGAAACGTGGTGTGTGTGTGTACATACATACACACACGATGGAATAGTATTCAGCCATAAAAATGTATGAAATAATGTCTTTTGCAGCAACATGGATGGAACTGGAGGCCATTAGCTTAAGTGAAATCACTAAGACACACGAAGTCAAATACCACGTTCTCAGCCATAAGTGGGTGCTAAATGGTGTGTACACATGGACGTAGAGTGTGGAATAATAGATGTAAGACTTTTTAAAAGGCGTGTGCATAAACAGCAAAACTCATCAAACAGATACTCAGATTTTAGGAAAAACAATGACTTGTTTTATTCTGTCTCCCAATATAGTAGGATTTAAAATTTTTTTTTTCTGTAATAATTCTTCTCTGAATTGCCTGGTGCCTTAGGACCTCCTGTTTTCACCCTCCTCCCTTTTATATGATGGATAAAGAGCATCCAATCATATTATACTTTCCTTAGACTTGCAGCTCTGCTCTTCTCAAGATCACATTAGACTGCCTCCAGGCATCGGTCTAATGTGATGACATCGAACTAAATAGCCTCTCAACAAAAGGCTTTGAGCATAGATTTTACTTCTTCTAACATCGGGTTTTAGATTGTAGGAATTGATTTCTGGGCCTCCAAAAATATCCATCCCCTTTCTATTCGTAAAGCTTGCTTTGCCAATCAATCAAGTCCTTTGTATCAATAGTTCCTCCAATAGGCTGTCCATGTGTGAAGTGTCCCTAACTTTTATACACTCTGGTGCACACCGATGTCATCATATATTAAGTCACTCTTTCATGGGGAAAAGGTTCTTTCTTAAGCTCAAGGGTAACTTCAGCGTTAAAGTTGAAGCTGGCTTCCATAGAAGTTAAATTATTAGTATAGAATTTGAGAAAGTCCTGTTTAACTTGGCTGTCTTTTGCTGGTGACTTTTTCCTCTGATTTTTTTTTTTTTTTTTTTTTTTTAGGAAGAGTCCCGCTCTGTCACCCTGGCTAGAGTGCTGTGGCGTCAGCCTAGCTCACAGCAACCTCAAACTCCTGGGCTCAAGCAATCCTTCTGCCTCAGCCTCCCGAGTAGCTGGGACTACAGCCATGCAACAATGCCCAGCTGACTTTTTCTATATATTTTTAGTTTCCATATAATTTCATTCTATTTTTTTTTTTTTTAGTAGACTACAGGTCTCGCTCTTGCTCGCGTTGGTTTCGAACTCCTGAGCTCAAACGATCCACTCTCCTCGGCCTCCCAAGTGCTAGGATTGATTACAGGCATGAGCCACCGCGCCCGGCCTCCTCTTGATTTCTTAAGCAGTCTTTTATTCAAAAAAATGGGTCGTGTTTTTGCCATGTCAGTTTTTGTTGCTGCCTACACAAAACATGGAACAACTTGGGTGCAGTCAGTTGAGACAGTCGTAGGCTGTTTATGGCCTCTTCAAAGACCTTTAAACTGTTTTTCAGAAACAGCATATAAATCTCCTTTACTGTAACCCTTTTCTTAATTTAATTGTAATCTTTTTCTCCATTCTTGTCTTCAGTGTATTTCCAAGTAAAAAAAGACGTTCTTCTTGTCCCACATTTTGAAAATATGATTGTATGGACAGTTTGACGTTTTAACGTATTTTTATGGTTGGCGGCAGCCATCTCGTAGTCCCATGCCTCTGTAAAACCTCACTATCTGCTTCTCCATGTTATGAGGAAATTAAAAGGTGGCCGCAAGCCTTCACTGTGTAAGTCTCAAAATCACAGGTAAGCAAGCAAATCACACTTCTCTTCGTCAGTGTTTAATACGGTATGCAGCACATCTACCAGGTAAGATCTTTTCATTTGCTCTCTTGAGAAGTCTGTAGGCTGAATGGATTCTGCCAAATTTTACGTTTGCTGCTTCTCTCCAATACTCAGATGGATGAGCGATGTTGAGTTTATATTTGGACAAAATATCTTTGGTTCTGTGTGTCTGCGGGTTCATTAACATCTTCGTAGGTATCAAGGAGAATATTTGCAACTCCATTTTCTACGTTTTCTAAATCGAATTACATTAGAGCTATGGGACGGTTGTTTTGTTGTTTGTTTGTTTTTTTTTTTTCCTTTTCTGTTTTGGTTGTTGCCACTGAATTGACACATTACTTGGTATACTCTAGAAAGCATGACAGTTGGCAAACTCTGACAGAATCAGCTCTGCACCCACCCTAAGGCCCCAACACATCTGTGATGAAACCTCCTCCTTTCATTCATCTACAGAACATTTTCATTGCAATCTCTGAATCAGGAAGTGTAGCTTCAATCCTTTTCATAGAGCGATCAAGGAAATGGAACAACGTGTGTTGGTGTACTGTGGTCTGCCCAACAATTCAGCGACCCCCGTTTTCAACGGGACATGGTTTCTTTTGGGGAGTCTCTCGATTGCTTTCACATCCCTTTCTCCACCATGTGAGACCCAAAATTCTTTTCTGCATTTTGCGTAGTGTGTTCTGTTTTTGTCACTTACTTGCCCAATCCAGTCTTATGTGTTCTTCTATCTGTCACTAAAATAACACAATATTTAGGCTTCCTTTTTTGGTCATGCTGGCGTTGATATTGTAAGCATCCTTGTATTCATGATCTGAATTCTTAGATCTGTACTCACAAGGTGCAGCGATTTCTCTGTATTCACGGTGTTACAAGTTCAACTAGCGCTGTGCCGATACCAATGACAAACAGTTGACCCACAGTCACACAGTTAACGTTCACGGTTACAACACGCTTAAATTGCACTCCAAAGTCTCAGCCCTCGGACTGACGCCACGATGGATGACGCATTCTCGTGAGCCCCAAATCATAGTTGCCAATAGTAGCCATCAGAAGATTAATAACAACCATGGCAACTAGGGAAGGTGGATCATCTATGTGGTTTCCATTTGACACTGGAAACAGTGTTGCTTTCAGCACTATTTTGTGGATGGCCTGTAGGTTCTGTCCTTTCCCCCCAACCTTCTGCAGCCATCTGTGAAACCCGGGACTTTGCATGCCCCTCGAGAGGTTTTCCAGGACACAGGAATGTCAGTGCTAAAATCTGGATATTCACCTTCAACTAGCTCAATCGAAAGCCTTGCACAATTTTACTTACATTATGAAATTTGGAAGGAACCCCGTGTGAAATAACATACCAAACGTTATTGCCTGTGCTTGAGAGAATGAAGTTAATGTGAAAATACATGGATGAACATGTGTTGGAATTGGAAAGATGTTACCAGTTAACACTAGGAGAAAGTCTGAAATTTTAGGCAACATTTAAGATAATGTTCCAAATGTTTTCATTTGATGATAAGTCATCATGTTCAGTGACCTCTGGCTGGTGCCATAAGGGATAAAAAATAAATGTTCATGTAATACTAGCAGCACTCTGGGAGGCCGAGGCGGGAGGATCGCTCGAGGTCAGGAGTTTGAGACCAGCCTGAGCAAGATTGAGACCCCCGTCTCTACTAAAAAAAAAATAGAAAGAAATTAGCCAGACAACTAAAAATATAGAGAAAAATTAGCCGGGCATGGTAGCGCATGTCTGTAGTCCCAGCTATTCAGGAGGCTGAGGCAGGAGGATCACTTGAGCCCAGGAGTCTGAGGTTGCTGTGAGCGAGGCTGACTCCACGGCACTCTAGCCTGGGCAACAGAGCGAGACTCTGTCTCAAAAATAAATAAATAAATAAGTAAATGTTCAAAAGTCTGTTCTCAATAAGCTTTGTTTACCACCTTCAAGTAACCCGCAGAGAGAATCGACATTCCAAAAAGGTGGAAATTAAAATAATGAAAATAGGAAGACTACCTGGACCTGGTCAGCATCCCTATAGGAATGGAGCCGCAAAAGTGTTTAGAAATCCCATCAAGCACCGCATAAGAACTTTAAGAAAAATTGGCTGTTAAGTTACAACTTCTATAATGTGTTAAATAGTTTTGTCATGAATCATTTGTTTGCGGGAGCGGGGGGTGGGGGGGAAGGAATTCATTTCAATATTTCATCGATGTACGGTATTGATTGAAAGTACTATACCATTTGTAAATTATTTTGAATACCATCCTTGCCCATGTGTGCTCTCAAGGTTTCTTTCCCAGGCAGGCCCTTATTAGAGGTGGAAGGGGTTCTGGAAATCGTGAAACATTCTCTTCGCTTCTGAGTTGCTTCCCTGATTCTTCGTTAGGATTTATCCTAGTGCAGCTCCATTTTATACCATCTCTTGTGCCCAGGAGCAGAGGTTGGACCACTCCGTATGAGCTGAATGGTACAAAGGGCAAGTGACTCCTATATTAGGTGGCAACCCTAGGCCACCTTCTCTTCCTCTCTCCTGCCAGGCCCCACTTCACAGTTTGAGAGTGACTGCGAGACTGGAGGCTCCATCCATCTTCCAGTAGAGTCAATCAGGCCTGCGGAGATAGATGCCCTGCATTTTCAGGGCCAGTTCTGATTACATCTAACTGTATCATGAAGAAAACTGCAACTTGTTCAATATGTGGGAAAATGTGATTCAATTTGTGTATCTTCATGAGAACTCATGTCCTTACATTCACAAATCAAGATAACGTCAAGTCAAAAAAAAAAAAAAAAAAACAACCAAAAAACAAAACCAAACCAAAATCATAAAACCCTACTGATAGTGTGATCTTTGCTGTGCCACCTAAAGCATACACAGGCATAGATTGTGAGCGGGTGCATATATTGCAATGCATGTGGTGGGAATTTGTGGCGGTGAGATAATACGTGACTTTTTGTTTGTTTCTACAAATTCTCTTAATATGCTTATGTGGTATTTTTATAAAAGATCGAAAAATAAATAACAAAAAAATAACACCTTTTTCAGATCACTTTTCTCTATATTTGGTTTTAAAATGTAGTTTAGGCCGGGTGCGGTGGCTCACGCCTGTGATCCTAGCACTCTGGGAGGCCGAGGCGGATGGATCATTCAAGGTCAGGAGTTCGAGACCAGCCTGAGCAAGAGCGACACCCCGTCTCTACTAAAAATAGAAAGAAATTATCTGGCCAACTAAAATACATATAGAAAAAATTAGCCGGGCATGGTGGCGCATGCCTGTAGTCCCAGCTACTCGGGAGGCTGAGGCAGTAGGATCGCTTAAGCCCAGGAATTTGAGGTTGCTGCGAACTAGGCTGATGCCACAGCACTCACTCTAGCCCGGGCAACAAAGCGAGACTCTGTCTCAATAAAAAAAAAAAAATGTAGTTTATGTAGAATGGGATTGCTTCTCACCTCCCTTTCCAGCAAAGGCCCATCACGTCTCCGGAAGCTTTACTGTACACACACACACACTCTCATAGACACAAACACACATACACACAGTACTGAGCATCCCCCCTCCTCCACCCTACGCTACGATTTTTCCAAACTTTTCTCAGTTAGAACCATATCTTACCACTGACACTGCAATGAACACAGGTGTGGTCTTTGGCCAGGCTCTCCGGAAAGATTGCCACCCCTGCCCCAGGGAAATGGATCCCCTGGGACAGAGGATCCCCGAGGCAGGGGTTCCTAAAGAGTGCAAGGTTCCTTTGTTATATTGTTACTATTGCCTTGAAAATCGAGCTGACTTTGGTAAAGACATGTTGCCATGGTTCTGACTCCTAAAAACCTCTCTGCATCTCACTTACTTTCTTTACCAAGCTCACATCTGAGAGAGTTAATAACTCCTGTCAACTGGTTTCTTTTAGGTAAGAAAATCTCAGGCATAACACCCTCAAAGTTCTTACCTTGGGTGGGTAATGCTGTATCAATAATTTGCTTTTTTGCCCTTCAACAACCACAAGAACAACAGCAACAAAGGGCCGCCTTTTAAAAATAAAACATGATTGATTAAGAAATCAGAAAGACATCTCCTACTTTCAATGTTTTCTCTCCGGACACGTGCACGCTATTTCATATTGCAGGGTCATTTTGAGCACCATTTGTTTAAGGATGGCTTGTATCTGTCAGAATCTAAAATTGGCATGACGTCTACAAATACGAAACTGCTAGTTCAGAGGCATTTTTTATATTTCTCTTGCGATGGTTCCCATGAACACGAGTGTTTTTCATTTTTCCTCTTCCTGATCTCTTGCCCCCACGTTACTCTCACTAAACCAAGCATTTCATTTTTTATTTGTATCTTTTTTATTGTGGAAAATTTCAAACACATAAAAGGAGAAAGCATGTTACAATGCACTCCATGTGCCCATTAAGTTCAGGAGTCATCAGCTTCAACAATCAAGAACTTTCTTCAATTCTTGTTTCATCTCTCTTCATCATATTTTTAAGTTTTTGTCTGGAGTACAGAGAAGCCAAGTATGGACATCAAATCATTTCATCCAAAAAGACACTTTAATAGATAAGGACCTGGTTTAACATAAGTACCCTACAATACCAAGCCTCAGAAAAGGACCAAGACTGACTTAACAGCATCTACTACCCAGTACCTTGTCCATCTCCCCAGGTGTCTCCTAGAAAGATTTTTTCAGGTTCATGAGCTCAGACTAGGATCTCCAAAGACCCACACATTGCACGTCGCTGATACGTCTCTTAGAGTCTGTTGCCATAGTCCAATTTCCGCTCGTCGTTTCCAGGCCATTGATTTGTTGAAGAAAATATAACCTGCTCACTTCTTGCCTGAACTGGAGAAACAAAATGGTTCTGGTTTTAGAAGTATGGCTGGTTGGGGGTGGAGGGGGCGGTGGTAATGGGAGGTATGGTCCTCCTGGTCCTTGGGCCAGAAGGTTGAGCCTGGGCAGTTTTGGGGTGATTTCTTTTCCCTCCCCTCCACTTCCCTTCCCTTCCCTTCTTTTCTTCCTACTTTCAAAACTGACTTTAATATGTATCGTGGGTAAAACTTTTATAATGAAAAACATACAGGTAAATAGAAACAGATCTCTAATCGGACCCAGTACCCTCACTTTAATTGTCACTGTGGAATGTGTATGTATTTCACATTCCATTGATAGGAATTAGGAGCTATTGCTCCCAAAAATTTTTGACCCAGAAACGTACACACCAGTCTAGGGAACTCTCGGTCAGCTACTTTCCCTCCTTACAGCTAGTGCACCAGAACAGTGGCAAATGTGGCAGGATCCCTTGGCAAGGTTGTTCTCCCCATCCAAGGCTAAAGATACTTAGATGGGTTGTTCCTTTGCCCACTTCTGGGAGCAAAGGGCCCACTTATACTTCACCCCTAGATTCCCCAGAAATAGGGGCCCCTTGGACCCTCTCCATTCACGTTTTACTACCTCCTCCAAGGAAGAGCAGAAGTTGGAGCACAGGGTATCAGATATCACCATCACCTCTGGGGCTCCCTGCCTCTCCTCTTGTTTTATATTCAAGAAAGGAGCAGTCCCATCTCAGTTGGATCAGTACAGGTGACTGAGGCCAGGGGTGGGGGGGGGGGTGATGCTCTCACCATCTGCTGCGTTCAGCATTGGGTATTTTCCAGAAGAAGAGCCATATGATCAGGATACTATTTTGAAATAATAAATGTTAGTATTTGTAATTCTTTTGCAATAGATCGTTTGCGTTCCAGCAGCCCTTATGGAGTGTGAGGGAAACGGTGCACGTCCCCTTGAGAAGAAGCTTGACGTTATATAGGGTATTAAAGTCTCTGATGATTAGACAAAGGAAGTGAAACAAAATGTTTTCTTCCCAGAAAAGTGTGGAGAGGAGAGAGGGAAAGAGGGAGGAAGATAGACACACACACACACACACACACGCACGCACACACACACACACACACACACACAAAACAACCTTGTTTTTTTGTTTGTTTTTTCTTTTGGGGGTTTTGGGTTTTTTGTTGTTGTTTTGTTTTGCTTTGCTTTGCTTTGCTTTGCTGTTTTGTTTGTTCTGGCTTGTAGATGCTTTACCCCAATCCCCTGATCTCTGCTGCCACATTCACATGATGTTCTGCTCCCTGGGTTTCTGTGTCTCTGTGTGTTCTTTCCTCTTTTTATGAGGACACCAGTCATATTGGATTTAGGGTCTACCCTAACCCCGTATAGCCTCCTCCCAACTAATTACATCTGTGAAGAACTTATCTCCAAATAAGATCACCTCGTGGGGTTTAGGGTGGACATGAATTTTGGGGCAGCCACCATTCAACCCAGTACAATGTCCAATGAAAAATCATCAGAGACCATTTCTAAAGCAAATGTTACACCGGGCACCCACACTGGGGTCAACTTTGAGTTGCCACCAAGTCTCAGATGGATCCATACTTCTAGAAAGAGAAAACAATTCCAGTGAGAAAGCAGTGTGCAAATTGCACAACCACATGAGCAGAATGCAGAGGATGGCGCCCAGACTGAGGACCTCCCTGCGGTGCCCGCACACTGTCGCTCAAGTCGCACCCCTCCCTCCAATCCCCAGACTTCTTTTTACAGAAGGAGAAGAAGTGAGGAGAGCTTAGAACTGACTCAATGATGGCTTGAAATGAAGCAGCCAAACTGAAAAAGGCTGAAGTATCTTTGAGCCTCCAGAGAAATGTAACTGGTCACTCCTGTTCACCTAGAGTACTCATTGGAGAGTGCCCTCAGAAAGCAGGATTATTCATGGCAAACAAACAAGGCTCTTTGAAATTGCACAACAGCCTGTACTGTATTAGAGTTAGAGCTTCTGTTAGCAAGAAAGACTGGTCAGTGTGCCTCCCTTTCAATTTATGGCATCTACATCCCTCTGGTGGTTTAGAATTTCACCTAAAAACTGGCATATCTGACATTAGCATCCTGGACCAGCTCACAGATAATGGAAGGCAGCATCATTTAATGTGTAAGAGCAAAGTGCATATTTTGGACTCAGAAAGACCCAGTTTCAAATCTTACTCTGCCATTTAATATGAACCTCGCGTGGCCACGTATAAGCTACCTAACCTCTCTGAATCCCAGTTTTCTCATTAGCCCTATCACTTAGGGCTCTGAGAGGCCAAAATTGAATGCTACAAATATACACCCAGAACACAATAACTGCTCAATCCATGTAAGGTGTAGGTATGATTTACATTCCTTCTCCATTCAGGAAGCTGCCCCCAGGATCAGGGGGAGAATCCCGTAGCACCTCCAGAGTATTCCAGCATGGCATTTTCTGCCTGTGCTATTGCAGATTTGAGCCTTAGCTTCGTGGTCCATTTCAGCATGTACCCTGAGCTTCACTGGTCTTCATTTCTATGGATAATTCCGTATCCTCCATTTCAAGATGAGTGCTGTAATACTCTGCTGTCAGCTGATTTCTTTGTGTGGGTACCTCCCCCATTGGAGAGCATTTACTGTCACCACCATTGCCATCCTTTCCACTAGATGCTCAAAAAGATTCATTCACGCATACGCTTCATACTTTTCACTGATTAGTATTCATGAGGCACTGTTCTGGCCATTTGGGACACATCAGCGACAAAAGCATACAAAACAAGCAGAATTCCTGATCCTGTGAAGCTTACATTCTAGTAAAATGATGGTGAATGGATAAACCGACGAGGTGACGTTCTGGCCACAGAGTCTGCTTTATTTTCCAGAGAACTCAGACAGGATAATCTTTTTCCCCATCTCCTTGGGAATGTGCCAAGCTTCATAGAACTTTCCTATCTGTTACTGTGTTTGGCAATGATAAGCATCATATTTGCTTAGCACTCCTTGCACTTTACAAAGCAGTTGCACACACTGTACCTCATTCAATCTTCCTGGTTTTAAAGTTGAGGATGCTGAGCCTCGGAGACATGGAAGCTTGGTCCGATGTCAGTCAGCCAAGCAAAAGTTAGGAAGTCACACCTTCCTGTATCCAAATCCCATACATGTTCCCAGAGTGTAGCCCATGAGGCCTGAGACAATCAATGATCACAAACCAGAGTGTGTAGGTTGAGGGAGAGTGTTTGTGTGGGGGCCGGGGGCGGGGGGTGTCGCACGTGTGTGCGTGCACAAATGCGCAAGAGCGTGTTTTGGTCACAGAAAGAGGGTATTTATCAGAGAACGAAGAGCAATTGCCCCAGTGCAATTTCTGATGCTTTCACAGCCCACGAGCTAGTCCCAGACGTGATGGCCTGCCACCTGACTCCACCACCAATCCCAGGGTGAAGGGGCCAGGTTCTCCCTTCCCAAGCACCAAAATGTCTGACTCTCACTGTGCAGAGACCTCCCTGGCAGCAAGATCCACACTCTTGATCGCAGGGGACAGGGAAAGACACCCATCTCCTATCTCTGTCCTCATGAAGAGGTGAGCACCCTCTACAGTCTGCCAGAGTTGGGGTGGGGATGGGCGGCTCATATGGAGAAGGAGCTCGCTGCAGCCAGACCAAACTTGCTTGGGAGAGGGATGTGGCACCCCTGAGTTTGCCACCACCCGTGGTGTTCAAAAGCCACCAGCATGGCTTGCGGCTGGCGATTCCTCACGGCAACAGTAGGTTGCAGTACACAGGAGCGTGCAGTGGAAGGGGGACAGCTATTGCTGCCCAGGGTTTCTCAGCAGGCTGGTTTCCCCTTTGCTTTCCTATCTCCACTTTGTTGCCAACTGCACTCATGGGGCTATTTTCAGCATACATAGGGGAACACAAATGCTGATGGGGATCGAGTGGGGGCACTTCAAGGGAAACCCTAGCACAGTGGTCTAAGTGGCTCCCTGTTCCGGATGCAGCTCCTTCCACATGGCTGGCATGCCCAGCTCTGACTATTTTCTTGACACTGATCATTCAGAGGCATTTCTCCAAATCTTTTCCAAATCTGACAGTTTTATTCTCGCATAAAATCATCACTGACCCTCACACTTCCTGCCAGAACTGACGAGGCTTAAGTATCCCAATCAGGTGCCTGGCTGGAGAATATTGGGCATCGCGGTTTCCCTGGACTTTGGGTAGTGGGGCCCACCTGGGCAGCCCCACTCCCAACCGCCGGAGCTCTGTGCCCTGTCTTTCGGGAGTCTCCCCAGAGAGGGCAGAGGGCCCTGGGGGCATTAACCACACCGCGAAGAGAGGGAGGGGCATTCTTCCTCTGCTGGCAGCAGGAGCTCAGTGACCAGAGAGCCGTGTGGCCAGAGTCTGATGTGGACATTCGTCAGGAGTTGCCAGTCTGCATATCTGTTCATTACAGGTTCCAAACCTCATAGCAAAGCTCAACATGCCATGGGCTGAGGTTTTCTGGAGGAATCGGTCTGCTTTTCCAGGGCTGGATGGAGGAAGTGGGCGCCAGGAGGCCCCTTACGTGTTCTGAGGAAATCTTCCCTGTGATGGCAGCTCCGGGTCAGAAGAGCAGGATTCCCCTACCTTCCCTCCTCAGTCCTCTCCTTCCTCTTAGGTAGGTGGCTGTTGCTTTGCATGCCACTCTCCTATTCTATTCCCTGTCATGGCATGTGCGTTGTTTGCGTTCCTTCATCCCCCTTGCACATGAGCGCTTTTTCTTCTTTTCTGGTGGGATCCGTGGACTAGCGTTTGGAGAGAGAAACAAATACATGTGCTTTCCTCCTGCAGCTACATTCCAAGAGGGTCATGTCAGCGGGTAGAGAGGCCTCACCTCTGGGGGAGGGAGCATTGAAGAGAAGGAGCTCAGAAGCAGGGATGATGACTCTGGCCTTCGGAGCTGTCCAGGCTGTGGTCAGGAACTGGGTTCTTCTGTGCCCAGGGCTCAAGGGAGGTTGTAGGTGCCACCACTCACAGGAACTGCTCTCAGGACCTCGAACCATGGTGCCGTCCTCCCAAGTTTTCTCTACTATGGAGACTGTAGTGTGTGTGTGTGTGTGTGTGCGAGAGAGAGAGAGAGAGAGAGAGAGAGCGAGCGTGCGCGCGCCATGTCTTTTAGATCATTAGCCTCACATCTATGCATTCTAGGCTTGGGAAGAGGGAAGAACCAGAATCTTAGAAATGCATCTTTAATCTTTTTTCTCTCTCAAAATTTGGATTGGTTTCCTAGTTGTAACTAACTTCCCCTTTTCAGGTGTGTGTGTGTGTGTGTGTGTGTGTGTGTGTTTTGTGTGCACATGTGTTCTTGTGTCTGTCTTTGTGAGTATACAGTTTTGTAGGGTGTGTTAGTCCCTAGCTAAGTGTGCATGTATGCATTTGCACCTGTTTCTGGGTATCGTACCCCTCTCCGGTTTTTTCTGTCCTTGTGCGCACACATGTCTACACTGTGTTTGTGTCCTTGCGTGTGCCATGTATGATGATATGGTTCCTGTACATTTACAGGTATGTTTGGGAGGTGGCAGTGTATGTGGTGTGTTGATGGGGTGTTTATATGGCAGGTGGGTACTTGATTGTGTGTTTGCACCTGGGTGCGTGTGTGCCTGGGAATGCAGGTCTACAAGCACACTTAAGAAGTGGGGGTTGGGATGATGTCCCATCTCAAAGAGGCTGCACATGTGTGAAGCACTGTCTGTAAAGATGGGGATATATATAAATCTACACCTTTAGGGAGAGGTTGATGTGTTTCTGTATGACTTGGGAGGCAAGGTGTTGTCACCTGCTGCGGGGAGGGGGAAGGGAGCCTTACCTGTGGCACAGGACATGCCTGTGAGAAGTGCTCAGACATAGAGGGAGCATGACAGCCGGGGCTGTTGAAACGAGAAGGGACAGCGGGGAGGCCAGGAGAGTCAGAGGAACATATAAAAATAGCAATGGTGAGACAGGCTCCAGGACAGGGAGCCTAGAGCAAGCACGTGAGGAGCAAGCGGGAGGGTGCCAGAACAGCCCATGGTGTCCCGGCTTCTGTGAAGTGCTTCAGGGACTGCAGTGAGAAGAGTGGCCCAGATGAAAGACCAGACTCGGGTAGTGGACGAGAGGAAGGTGGGCTGTCGTCAAAGTGCAGAGCATGTGGGGAGAAGGCGGGCACTGCCAGAGAGCAGAACTGGAAACAGGTTCTGAGGAAAAGGAGATCCCGGCAGGCTGGACCGTGGTGCCACCTTCCACTCACCTCTGCCTGAGGGTCAGACTTGCACGGACCAGCCCCATGCCAAGCCCTGCGGTCCGAGTGGCTGAGACGTTCGCCAGCCCACGGCAGGATGTGGACTGAAGCTGACGCTCTTGGGACAAAGAGCAGTTCTACCCTGATGTTTGTAGGGTCTTATTTTGCTTATTGTTTGGTCTTTTTCTTTCTGCCTTGGTAAAATCATAATTTTGTCCTGTATGACCAAAGGAGAAAGTGCGTTTCTGCAATGGCATGGGCGGGGAGACCTGAGTTCAGAGCAGCCAGGCCCTCTGGACCCTCCGAACTGCCCCAGGTGCACAAGGAGGGGGCAGCAGTGATAACTGTTCTCTCCCCTCTTAGGCAGTTCCTCCTCAGCAACACCTTAATATGTGTATGTGTGAGAGGATGTGCGTGTGTGCGTGTGTGTGACAGAAAGTGAGAGAGGGAGACAGAGACAGAGACAGACAGAGAGACAGAGAGAAAGAACTAAAACTGTACGTGCCTATGCCTGCTGCCGCAAGCTGCCCAGCCAGATAAGGGTTTCTGAGCTTGCGTATCTTATCAGTCCTCTGGTGTGAGAAACCCCCCTGAACTTTGGTTTTCTAGTCTGTAAAGTGGAGCTGATTGGACAGGCTTCCGAGGGCTACTGTGAGGAATTAAGTCATATCTGTGACTTCTCAGCCACACTGCCTGGTGACTTGTGGTGGAGACTGGGATTCGTTTCAGAGGACCTTGACTGGGGGGAAGGCGGTGAGGGGCTGCCTTCCTGAGAAGCACAGTGTGGGTGTGACAGAGCTGCCTCCGAGTCCACGACTGGGTACGGTGTACGGACAGGGACATTCCACATACCTGCACACAGAATGCAGCTCACCTGTGGCACCTGGGTCCCGGCACCTTTGTGAGCTGATCAGGGGCAATTGTCAACATACCAGGGCCATCACCTCAGTTGGAGGCTAGAGGGAGGCTCTCTCAGGGGACTTCAAGATGGCTTGTGGGAGACTGTGGTACACCAATCAGTCTTGTTAACGATTCGTGTCTCACCCTCTGGGGCACTGCCAGACACAGTAACCATGGGGATCTCACCAAGTGGGCAGACTAGGTCAGCAGGGCTAATAGTGTGGGCTCTGAGTTATGGTAATTGTCCGTATTGACCTGCAGGAAACTGGTATAAACATTTACAAATATGTGGGTGTACATCTATCAGTTTTATGTATATATGTGTGTGTGTGTGTGTGTGTGTGTGTGTTGTAATAATAATTATCATTATCATCTTCCTGAGAATGCACTGAAAGTGTGCACATGCTCACACAGGAAACCTATGGTTTGTGGTGTTGGGACTCAGAAAACAATACCCTAAAATAAAGACCTTAAAGGAGTTTTAAAAGTTTTTTTGACCTTTCTTTGCCCTCTTGTCTCTCACTCCCACTTTTTCTTGAGGCTAGTCATAGCAACTAGAATCTCTCTTTTCAGTTAAGGCCAGTCAGAGAAAACAGATCCCCTTTCCCCCAAAGTAAGTCATAAAACTGGAAAATATCAGCTTAACTCCTTTCTGGCCTTTTTGTGTAAAAACTGGCCATAAAATAATTATCTGACCTAATAGTTTGACCGTAGGTCCTGACACACCCCCACGCCCCCCACCCCACCCCCAGTCCAGGCAGAGTCCTGCTTTCCGATACACAAAAGAAAAAAGACACGCTCAGAGAGGCTGAGAAAAATACAGACAGACCGGCAGGCCTCTCTGGGTTTCCCCACTCAGTCTCTTAGCATCATATTGTCCAACCATATTTCTGCACAGCTGTCCATACTTTGTTGAACCTGAACACAAAAATGGACAATTTCCCCTATATCTTTGTGTCTTCATTCCAAAGACTCATGTGTCATGTAAAACTACTGTCAATGAAGTTTGTATGCCTTTTCTCCCATTGACCTGCTTCTTGTCGCTAATAGTCAACAAACCTCCAAAAGACAAAGCAAAAGTGTTCCCTTGGCCTCGACACTAAGATTAGGCTTAATCTTTTCCAACCTCCTTATTCTTTCTGGGCTTGCAACAAGACGCACAATGATCACGAACATTTCCTGCAATCATAAAATACAAAAAGCTACAAAGTAAGCTCCATCCTTCCTTGACCATCGAGGCCCGGCGGAAGTCATTGCCACCGTGACATCTTATTTTGGAGCTACTGTGCCCCTTCTTGCACTGGCAACTCTCATCACAGTCAGCGATTAAATATTTTGGCATTTCTTTTTGGTTTTAGTTGCAATTTCTTGTTATTTAAGTTCCTCCATGATAAGAATTCCGTTTTGTAAGAACGCCTTTGCGATAGCAACCAGCGATTGAATGAACGTGGTGGGCCAGGCCCTGTGCCAGAGCAGTACAGATGAAAGGGCGCTTTGTGGACTCCTGCTGCTTCACAAAAGGCTGTTACCTGTCTGTGGTAAATACAAAATTTGAGAGTTCATGGTTAGGAAGGCCTATAGCATTCAGCGAGAGTCACGTGTATGTTTTAAAAAAAAAGGTCAGGGCTTGTATTTTGTGCGTCTTTGCTGTATATTTCTCTTCTCTCTAGTAATTCATGTTCCTCGTGTTATACAAATGTACTGATCCCTGGGTGACTGATGTGGGGGAAAAAACACATGCTGGTCCTTCAGCACAGATAATTTGAGAAGCTCCAGTCCAGGGGCTCTGTGAAGATCCGCTGATATGTTTTCCACAGCACGTCTGTAAAGCAGGAGGCATTCTTCATGTTTTTGGAGGTGTAAACTGAGGGTGGCACACGTAGGTAATTTTGGCCTTGTCCCCAAGCTATCGATCAGGCAGACACCCTGCGTTTGGACCAGCATGCTTCCCCTCAACGTGCATAGTTTACGTCAATCGCTGCTCACCGGGACTTCCGAAGTGCCCATAACCCGACCCTGGCGGCTGCTCTCCACCTTCCCTGTCACGTGGGCCAGTGATGCCCCACACCAGCCGGGCAGCCCCTCCTGCAGTCACCGCAGCAGGGCTGGGGTGCATCTAGGACAAGCTCATCTCTGAACAAAGGGAGACACGTTCGAGCACGTTAACTGAAGTCCCATTTGAAGGAAACACGGTAAAAAGATACTGAATGTCCATCTGTGGGGAGTTGGGCATCCAAAGACCTTGGTGGCCATTTCTGGGTCAAGACTACTGGACTGGGTAAAAGGTGGGTGTGTGCCCTGGAGAACTCACCTATAACATAGCTCCCCTCCCAATTTGGGACTCTGATGGCCCCAGTGGCCTCTCTTCCTCCTCTCTTCCTGTCTTCTCATGGAGTCTGACCTCATTCACTGGCTCAGAACAGCCAAAATGGTCACTCCGTTCCCAGGACGGGCCTGAACCCTGTGCCTTGAAACCCAACCCTGTGAAAACCATATCTGGACACAGGCTTACCCTGCAGAAGGGGCTCCACCTCACCATGAAACCTATTCCTTGGGGTTGTATCAGATGGGATCATTCCTTGACAAGATTATTACAGAGGAGGAAGATGACATAATGAAGAGGGGAAAGACGCAGACACACAGATGCACAAACACACACACACACACACACACACACACACACACACACATGAAGCCCTACAGAGAACAAACAGATCTCGTGTGTGGAGTGTGTGTGTGTGAGAGAGAGAGAGACAGAGAGAGAGAAACAGTCTAAATGATCGAATGATAATATCTGACATGGCCCTCTGGCATAGCCTTTAAGTTTCATCAGAATTGTTAATATTCCAAGGGACTTAACTGCCCTTGCATGGTGAGGCAACAGGCCTTCGGGTGGTAAGGTTGTTCAAAAAGTCAGTGGACGGGCAGTTGTGTGATTCTTGAGTGTGTGTTCCACTTGGAGCTGGGCCCGCGTTCAGAGGAGGAGTCTGTTTTTTTGTTTTTGTTTTATTTCATCTTGTTATGGGGGATACAGAATTGCAGGTTACATACGTTGCTCCTGTACCGCCTTTCCCCCCAAGTCAGAGCTCCAGGCGTGTCTGTTCCCCAGGTCGTGTGCGTTGCACCCATGGTGTAGGTATATATCCCTCCCTTCCCCACCCCCCCTTCCCGAGTCAGCACCTTCAAGCATGACCATTCCCCAAACGGTGCACAATGCACTCATTGTGTAGGCATACCCCCATCCCCTCCCCCACCCCCACCTCAGTTTGATATCCGATTGGTGTCATTTCCAGATTTGTATTTAGGTGATGATCAGGGAAACCAATTTTCTGGTGAGTACATGTGATGCTTGTTTTTCCATTCTTGGGATCCTTCACTTAATATAATGGGTTCCAACTCTCTCCAAGAGAACCATAGAGATGTCGTATCTTCATCATTCCTTATAGCTGAGTAATATTCCATGGTATACATATACCACAGTTTACTAATCCAATCATGTATTGATGGGCACTTGGGTTGTTTCCACATCTTTGCTATTGTGAATTGTGCTGCTATAAACATTCGGGTACATGTGTCTTTGTTACAGAATGACCTTTTTTCCTTCGGGTATATGCCTAGTAATGGGATTGCTGGGTCAAATGGCAGGTCTACTTGAATCTGTTTAAGATACCTCCATAATGCTTTCCACAGGGGTTGCACTAGTTTGCAGTCCCACCAGCAGTGTATGAGTGTTCCTGTCTCTCCACACCCACGCCAACATGTGTTGTTTTGGGTTTTTTTGATAAAGGCCATTCTCATTGGAGTTAAGTGATATCTCATTGTGGTTTTGATTTGCATTTCTCTGATGATTAGGGATGTTGAGCATTTTTTCATATGTTTGTTAGCCATTCTTATATCTTCTTTCGAGAAGTTTCTATTCATGTCATTTGCCCACTTTTTGATAGGGTTGCTTGATTTTTTCTTGCTGATTTTCCTGAGTTCTAAATAGATTCTTGTTATCAGTCCTTTATCTGATGTGTAGTATGCAAAAATTTTTTCCCATTCTGTCAGTGGTCTGTTTATTCTCTTGACTGTTTCTTTGGCTGTGCAGAAGCTTTTTAATTTAATCATGTCCCATTCATTTATTTTTGTTGCTGCTGTGATTGCCTTGGGGGTCTTCTTCATAAATTCTTTGCCTAGGCCAATGTCTGTAAGAGTCTTTCCTACATTTTCTTCTAGAATTCTGATTGTATCACGCCTAAGGTTTAAGTCTGTTATCCACCGTGATTTGATTTTTGTGAGAGGTGAAAGCTGTGGGTCCTGTTTCAGTCTTCTACAAGTGGCTAACCAATTCTCCCAGCACCATTTATTGAATAGGGATTCTTGTCCCCAGAGTATATGCTTTCCCGCTTTGTCGAAAATTAGGTGACTATATGAGGATGGTTCTATATTTGGATTTTCTGTTGTGTTCCACTGGTCTGTGTCCCTGCACTTGTGCCAATACCAGGCTGTTTTAAGAACCACGGCCTTGTAGTATAGTTTGAGGTCTGGCAAATTAATACCTTCCATTTTGTTTTTGTTGCTTAAAATTGCTTTTGCTATACGGGGTCTTCTTTGATTCCATACAAAGTGTATAATTATTTTCTCTACGTCTGTAAAGAATGATGTTGGTAATTTAATAGGGATTGCATTGAATCTGTAGATCACTTTGGGTAGTATAGACATTTTAACAATGTTGATTCTTCCGATCCACGAGCATGGTATATTTTTCCATCTATTTGCAAGTTCTGCTATTTCTTTTCTCAGTGTTTCATAGTTTTCCTTATAGAGGTCCTTTACCTCTTTAGTTAGATATATACCTAGATATTTTATTTTCTTTGTTGCTATTTTGAAGGGTATTGAGTCTTTAATTTGGTTTTCTGGTTGACTGTTATTGGCATATATAAATGCCTCTGATTTGTGTATATTAATTTTGTAGCCTGAGACTTTGCTATATTCGTTAATCAATTCCAGGAGTCTCATGGTTGAATCCTGGGGGTTTTCCAGATATAACATCATATCATCAGCAAAAAGTGAGCGTTTGATCTCTTCCTTCCCTATTTGGACTCCCTTGATTCTGCTCTCTTGCCTGATAGCTCTCGCAAGGACTTCCAATACTATGTTGAAAAGTAATGGAGACAATGGGCAGCCCTGTCTGGTTCCAGTTCTAAGTGGGAGTGCTTTCAGTTTTTCCCCATTCAGTATGATGTTGGCTGTGGGTTTGTCATATATGGCTCGTATCATTTTTAGGTAGGTTCCATCAATGCCTATTTTGTTAAGCGTTTTTATCATAAAAGGGTGTTGAATTTTGTCAAATGCTTTTTCTGCATCTAATGAGAGTATCATATGGTTTTTGTTTTTGCTTCTATTTATGTGGTGAATTACATTTATAGATTTACGTATGTTGAACCACCCCTGCATCTCTGGGATGAAGCCCACTTGGTCGTGGTGGATTACTTTTTTGATAAGTACTTGGATTCGATTTGCTAGTATTTAATTGAAAATTTTTGCATCTATATTCATGAGGGAAATTGGTCTGTAGTTCTCTATTTTTGTTGCGTCATTTCCAGGTTTTGGTATCAATGTTATATTGGCTTGGTAGAACGTGTTGGGGAGAATTCCATCCTTCTCAATATTGGAGAATAGTTTATGTAGGATGGGCACCAGTTCTTCTTTGTATGTATGGTAAAATTCAGGTGTGAACCCATCTGGACCAGGGCTTTTCTTTTTGGGAATGTTTTTTATTGCTGTTTCGATTTCAGTTCTTGATATTGGTCTGTTCAGGTACTCTATTTCTTCCTGGTTGAGCCTGGGAAGACTATGTGTTTCTAAAAATTTGTCCATTTCCTCCACATTCTCCAGTTTGTGTGCATAAAGATTTTTGTAGAATTCATAGATGATATCTTGTATCTCTGTAGCGTCGGTTGTGATTTCTCCTTTCATGTTCCTAATGGAGGTTATTAGAGAATTTAGTTTTGTGTAGAGGAGGAGTCTGTTTAAGCAAGCGAAGATCACAGAGAAGCCCGGCCACTCAGCCTCAGACTCTGAACAGAGCTCATGAAGTAGCAGTGTCAAACAGGAAACGGAGGCAGGTGGCCAGGCGTCCAGACTGTGGCTTCCATGCAGTCACTGGAAGCTGGTGTGGCTCGGTGGCCAGGCTTGTTACCAGAGGAAGGGGAGGTGACAGTAATCCCACACGCTGACTTGCCAGCAGGCTTGAGCCTATGAAACTGCCTTGCGAGGCAGACTGTTTGGGCTCAAAGCTTTACTCCTCCGGTTGGTGGCTACTTGACTTTGGCCAGTCCATCTGACCTCCTTGTGCAGCAGATCAGATCTCTCGTGTGTAACATGGGATCATGATATAACCCGCAAAATGGGTTGCTTGGGGTATTAAATGTTAGCAAGGTGCCCAGAAGTGTGCCAGGTGCACACCAGACATGGAGGATCAAGAAATAGACAGGGGCCTGACCTCAGCTAGAGGAGTCGGGGGGTGGGCCGGGGCGGGGGGCAGAATGCCTAGCTGACTACCTGGCCAAATACCCAACCCGGTAACTGCCTAATTTGCAACTCCCTAAGCATGCTCCAGCCCTCCTCCTAATACGAGGTCCCTGTGCCCTCCTGCCTACTCAACGTTACCCCTCCAAGGAGTCTGTCTGCCACCCCCGTGCTATCGACTGCACTCCTCTCTGCTAGGTGCTTGCCTTTGGCACAATGGTATTTCTTTTACCTGAAGGAACCTTCTCCTGACTCCCTCCTCCCCCACCAGATGCTGCCCGATTTCTGTGCTCCCCATTGCGGCAAAACTCCTTGTAAGACTTGGCTATACTCATTGAGTCTTCTCCTCCCATTCTCTCTTAAACCTGTCCAAAGCAAGATCTGTCACCCAGTCTTCCTATGAAGCTGCTCTTAGCAAGCTTGCCAGGGGCCTCTGCATTGCTAAGTGCGATGGTTCCTTCTCACTCCTCTTATTTCCCTGGTGTCAGCATTTTGAGCAGAATGGACTGCCGGGTCTCTCTTGAGACACTTTTCTTCACAAGGTTCCCAGGACACTCTTGGGTTTCCACCATGCATCACTGGTGACAACTTCTCCATCTCCTCAGCTGGTGTCTCCTCTTCTCCCTGATCCCTTTATGCTGCAGGGCACTGATCCTGATCTTTTGCCCTTCTCTATGTATACTCAGCCCCTAGTGGCACTCATGTAGCCTCATGGCTTTTAAGTGTATCTATATATCTTAGGCACAGACCTTTCCGCCAAATTCCTGACTTGTGTATACAACTGCCTTCTCAACTCACATGGGTGTCAGAGAGACACCCTAACTCAGCATGTTCAAAACTGAAATCCTGAACCCCTCCCCACCTATAAAACCCGTTCCAACCGCAGCACTCCTCGTATCAGTTGATACCAATCCCAGTCTACTAGCTTCTCAGGCAAAAACCCTGCAGTCAGCCTTGCTCTCCTCTGACACACCACATCCGAACAAACCACCGGGAATTCTGTTGAGTCAACCGCAGAATGTACCCAGAACCTGCACAGTTCTCACAGTATCTCTTGTTGCCAGGGTGGTCCACACCACCGTCATCTGCAGCCTGGCTCACAGCAATAGCTTCCTGCCTGGTCTCTGCACTCCCACCACCAGCCTTGCCTGTATTCACTCTATTCTTAGCACAGTAAGCAATCAAAGGGAGCCTTTCAAAAAGTGTGTCACATCCAACTACTCCTCCGCTCAAGCCCTCCCTTCTCCCCACCCCAACTTTCACTGCAAGCAAGGGCCAAGGGTTTTTAAATGGCCTACTAGCCCCTACATGATGTGGCATTCTGTGAATCCCTCTGACCTTATCTCCTGCTATGGTCCGTTCTGCTTGTGCCGCTCCAGCCACGCTGGCCGCTCTGCCGTTCCTCAAATGTGCCTGACATTCCCTGGCCTTAGAGCCTTTGCACCAGCTGGTCCTTCTGCCTGGATGAAATTTCCTTCATACATCAGCTAGGCCCACCCCCTCACCTTCTTCATTCCTTTCCTTCAACGTCACCCTTCCCATGGAGCCTATGCTGCCTGCCCTTGACTACTGAGTTGAGTGCTCTACTCCCTGCTCGCCTCACATTCCCGATGACCCCATCTGCCTTCCTCTGCTCTGTGGAAGCTTACTACACCACCACCCGCACCGCAACCGAGGTGACTGTCACCTTCTACCCTACGGTATAGTCAGTTATTTATGAAAGGTTTACAGTTCATTTTCTGTTGCCTTGCTCTCGTACATACCCTTCACGCGGGCAAGGGAGCTTGTGGTTTGCTCACCTATGGATCCCAGGCGATTGGAACCATGACTGGCACACAGTTGGCCAGTCAGGAACCGGGCCTGGTTTGCACTAGCTGTGTATGGGCTCTGCCTTCCCCTCCAACTCACCCTGTGTGAGCCTTATGCCTTTTTCAAGATAAGCAGTGAAACGTAGAGTGCACTTCTCCAAATACCCGTTCCCTGAGCCCTGGCTTGCTCCAGAGTCATTCTTCTATGTAGTCTTGGTTGAGTCAAGACCCTCCTAAGTCCAAGTGCCCTCACACAGGTTTTGAAAGAAATTACATTAGCTCTTTGATGTTTAACTGTTTCATGGCTCTGGAGCCTGGAGTGACCTGTGTACAGGTCTCAGTGCACCTTAATACCATTTACCCTTCTCCACCTCCACCACTTCTTCAAAATCATTTCCTTCAGAAAGCTGGAATTCTACTTTTCTGTCAAAGGAAGGAGTCGGGAGGATCCCGGCCGCTACCCAGCTTTCAGGGGTCAACGTGAGCCCAGGCAGAATCCATATCTCTCTTTCGCCATGGCCACGGTCTGCCCTGCCCCTGGCTGCAGAGGCGAAGGCCACAACGCTGGACCCAAGGAGGACACTCCTGGAACCTGGCTTTTTTTCTGCCCGGGCGGATGCCCACTGCTTGCTGTCTGTGGGCATCTTATGCCAGTTGCTCTGCCCAAAGGAAGAGGTCTGCCAGTACCTTCTGGATCGGCAACTGCATCGGTGAGCAATGTTGCTGGCCCAGAAACATTGCTGTTCGCTTGGTCCACTGTGGGAAAGGCAGCATCTAAGATTAGAGGACTGATGGAGGAGAGCACAGGGTGGTGAAGTTTCTGGCGAATGTATTCCGATGGGGAAGACTCACTGGTCTTGGAAAGAAAAACCCATTCTGGGCCCCTCAAGGTAGCTTGGCAATGGGGCCACAGCAAATGGGAATCAAGGGGCAGACGTGCACAGCTAATCTCCAAAGTGCGTATTAACCTTATTTTCCCACGCCTCCTCACCTCACCCGGCATGTTCCCTCTCACTATTACTCTGGGCTGTGGTGGACTCTGAAAACAGATTTTCCCAAGGCTGGCCAGTGCCCCACCTGTCCTGGTGATGGAGTCTGTCCTTTCAGCAGAGCAGTGAGGGCTGCAGACTTGGCAGGCCCTGGGTTCGTGTGCAAAGATGCCACTGACCAGCCAGGTGATCCTAGCAATCTGCTTGGGAGATCGGACCCTGAGTTTCTTCCTCGGACCCTGAGTTTCTTCCTCTGTAAACTCGGCCTGATGGCACCTGCCTTGCAGGAGGACCGTTGTGCAAGTTAGAGACAATGTATGAAAACAGCCACCAAAGTGCCTGGTACATGCCAGCTGCTACTCTTACTATGCTTTAGGGTGTTTGGGGCTCTCCATCCTCGAGTTCTCCAGAGAACTGGAGTGTTCTAGGACCCAGAATCTCAATCCAGATGCTTCAGAGGCATCCTTGCACTTAAAACTGCAGCTTTCCCACTCACTCTGGGGGACCTCTGCTGGGGTGGGGCCGGTTTAGGTTTCAGATTTACAGAGCAACAGGCTCACAGCTTGGAGTCCCGGCTGGATGCAGCTCAAAGCTCAAAGGATTTATGTAAAGGCCACAGTGTATGTTCTCTCTTGCTCTGCTGTCTTCCAGAAATGCCCCTTTCCCTGCCTCTCTCAGCCCTGCCTTTCATGTCACAGCCACCGGAAATCCCGCCCTTGCTCAGCATTTACCTAATCAAATGAAGATTAACTCTTTGCAGTCCTCAAGTGGTGTGTTAGGGAGAATGAACCTCCAGGCCACAGGGGAATAAGCCTGGCCCATTGATTGCTCCCTCCTTGGGCTAGGGCAGGTCACCCAAACCTTTGTTTCCCAATCCCCTGGGGAGCCTCCTGCCTGAGGCCTTCAGGATTCCAGCAGCCATCTCCTCTGACAGGGCAGCTGCAGGTATACTCCCAGTCTTTCTCCCCTCGTGCTGGCAACTACTGGTTCTCCTACTGAATCAGCTTCTTGGCCCTCACTCACAAAGAATCATTTCGGGCAGTGGGGTGATGATTTGCCACCAGAGCCAAAGAAAGCATGGATTCAGACAGGTTTTGGAAGGATGGACGCTACCTCTGCCTCTGAGCTAGCTGGAGCTTCCTATAAAATGGGTGGTAATCACACCCACCTGGCGGAGATAACGTGGCACGCCTCTGGTACGGACAAGTGCTCAACAAATCTTTGCTCTGCAGCCTTTCCCACTCACTGGCTGACTGACCTGGGGCCAACTGACTTCTGTGAGCCCCCTTTTGTAAAAGGGAGAGAATTTAACGTCGGTTTCCTCCTCAAAGGATTGGAGGCTGTCCTTGGGGTTGCTGAGACCTCTCTCGCTGGCTTCACTTGTTTCTTTTGAAGACAGAGACCTTGTGAGTGCATTGGCAGGCAGAGACAGACAGCAGGGTGGCCTATAGGAAAGCACTCTGCATTGGCAGGGAATGGACATGGGGTCTTGTCTGGGATCTGTCTCTTGCCACTTCTGTGCCTCTCAATAGAATGGGAAAGTCACCTAATAGCCTCAACCTCAGATTCCTACCTTGTTTACCTCTGGAGGTGGTATTGACAATTATGGCCCCTCCAGGGCAAGAAAGAGGCCTTTGGATTTGCTGCAGCCCCAGTTTCTATCACACTGCCTGACTCATAGAAGGTTCTCATGATTTTACGGCTTGCTGAATGAATTTGGAGCTGTTGAGGGGTCTTACGTACTACTTTTTATCTGAAGCCTCCTTGGCCTGCAGGCTGACGGCTGTGGGTCCCTGGGCCTTTGCCAGAAAGTCATTGGCTAGCCTACCCTGCAGCCTGTGACTTGACTTTGCACACAGCTGGCAGCAGGGTAAGACTGGACGTAAAGAAGGAAGAAGGTAGCCTGGCCACTCTTCTGGGTTGTGACAGCTGCTCCCCTGAACCCCACAAGGCTAGGTTAGGCAGCCGTCCTCAATGCTCCCAATGAGCGGGCTTATCTCAGTTCTTACAGTGTTTAGCTCTTGTGGTAAATGTGATAGGCTGAGGAGAACGTGCGTGAGGGGGAGACTCCCACATCTCCAGATTTGCTGCAGGCCAGAAGCTCCTGGTGACAGAATGGGTGAGAAGGGCACTGAGCTCCTTGCTCTCATGAGGTGAGAAAGTATGAAAGTTCCGAGGGCTGGGAAGAAAATGATCCCACATGACTTGGTACAGCACGGACCACCGTGCCAGACAGCCCTCTCGACTTACTACACTGGCTGCAGGAGAGTGTAAATGCTAATGCTAACTCGCCCCTTTGGACAGACAGGCAGACACACACACACACTTTCAACAACGTGTGCACTGTTCAAACCGGAGTTCCCGAGAGAAGCACAAGGGTACCTTTCTGAGATGCCACAGGTCGTCTTCTCTCTGGCTCATCCAATATCCCAGAAGCTCTGAAAATTTTTAGAGCCTTTCCCCTCATTATCCTGATTATTTCAGGGTCATTACTATTACTGAGCATTTTTTTTTTATATTAGTTTAAATTCAGCCATGAAACTCACCCTTGTAGGCTCTGGCCCTGCTCACCTCTTCCCTTGCCTCATTTCTTGTTCTCTGTTTTCCTCTTCACATAACCTTAATAGTTCAGTGAAGCATTTGTTAGTTCCCGAATGTCCATGCTGCCTTCAGTGCCTCCATATTTACTCCCTCCCCCATCTCCTATAGTATTTCCAAACCTTAGGTTGTCATCTCACCAAGAATTTTCCGACAGTCCCATCTTTTTTATTCCTGCAGTACCCCGTGACAGGCTTTTGTCCTGCAACCACCCCTTCACTCTGCCCTCCCCCTCTCAACATGATTTAAGTGTCTTTTCTCTTTCCACAGCACTCTGTGATGTCTCTTCCCCTTTGCTAATGCTCCCTCCCCTAAGCTGGGTTAAGAATGCAATAGAATATCCCATGCAAAATATTTTTGTAAGTATACATACTCTCATGCCCCTTTCAATTCCCCCCAAGCTGATTTAAGCATCTCTTGAATTTTTCAAGCACCCTTGATGCCCCCTACCCTGTCCTATCCCTCAAGACAAATCATATAAGCTCTTCGACATTTCCTTGGCACCTCCTGCTCAGTCCCTATCACAGAGTGTACTGCACTGCCAGTTTACATATTTTTCTCTCCCACATAATCTAGAACATTCTTTGGATCTAAGGAGTGTGTACTAAGGAGTATCCCTCTTAGAACCTAGACTGGTGCCTCACATGACAGGTGGTCAATAAACAAACAGGGTATACTTGAGTCATTATGCTTTTATTTTTAACTATATTCTGCAGTAACTGAGCAAATTCATAGAAAACATCAACTATGTTTATACAACAAGCACAAAGAATGCAAGAGGACCATACATAGATTAGCTTGTTTTACGTCATCTTTTTTTTCCTCTTACAGGAATGGCTATTTTACTAGTGTATCCATAGATATATTTAAAGAGCAGTGTGTTTAAATCCTATATTTTATGTATTTCATACAATAGGATATGATGAGATTTTTTTTTCAAATCTGTTAAAACACCTATGGAGAATCTCTACAAGCAATAGGAAAACCAGTTCTCAAAAACTTACTAATATTAGACTGTTATCCTTTACCCAAATCTTATTGCTGCAAACAAACCATGAATTTCCAGTAATTAAAGGCCAGGGGAAGCTGCAATATTCATGTAAGACTTAAATCGTAAAGTTACCCACATTAACCCAAACACCAATACCAAATACTTTGTTTTCTCCTTCTTTCATTTCCCCTTCCAAATCAGTAATAGCCATTGTCCTCGGGCTCTTTTCGTTGCCCCTCCTCTTCAAGTGATGACTATGACTTATACTTCACTAATTGCAGGATGTGTTGCTGGTAGTAGCACTGGAAGTGCAAGTAAAATTGGAACTGGAACTTGCACAGGCACCTGCAGGGACTCGAACTCTGGCACAAGCTCGGGATCTGACATCAGTCAGCGCTTTTTTGGCTTTGGCTCTGGCCTCCATCTGTTCCACAGCTTCACTGTATTGTGATGGCCAGTCCCAGGGGTCTGTGTTATAGGCTTTGGCCACAAATTGTAAAATTTCCATTTTGCTGTTTTCTTGGTTGGCTTTTGGTCCCCAGAAGAATGCATACTCCAGTGGACTGCTTTGGTTCACTGGTTTATACTCCAGGTACCCAAGCTGTACAAACTCCTGGGTGATTACCTTCTTCAGGTTCCCAAATATTCTGTACTTCTTCTTCACCTGCACCCCTAACTTCTGCAGAACCTCCCAGATGAGGCTTTCTTTAGCACAAGTACCCACCATGAAAATGATGCCTAACATTACAGTTAGGAGACCTTCTTTGAAGCTCTTCTCACGTTTGATGGTACTTGGGGACCTTGAGATTTTCTGGGCCCTTGAAGTACCCCAAGCCTTTGGGATTCTTTGTTTCCGAGAGATGCTTAAAGACGCTGAGGATCTAGGGATCTCTGCAGTGTTGGCTTGCTCCAAGATTTCAGGGGCCTCTGAAGTACTGGGAGCCTCAGACGTAATCAGGGAATTCAAGGTGCTGGACAATTTGAAGGTGCTTGGAACTTTCAAGGTACTCCAGGCCTTTGACGTGCCTGGGGCCTCTGAGATGCTTAGGGCCTTTGAGGTACTCACTGTCTCTGAAATGTTTGGAACATTCAAGGTACTCAGGGCCTTCAAGGTACTTGGGACCTCAGAGGTGCTGGGGGTCACCAAGGTGCTTTGAGTCTCAGAGATGCTGGGGTCCTTTGAGATACTGGGAGACTTTAGGGTACCTGGAACCTCAGGGATGCTCAGGGATTTCGAGGTACTAGGGGCCTCAGAGGTCCTTAGGTCCTTAAAAACTCTTGGAGCCCTCAAGGTGCTAGGATCTTCTGAAGTGATCTGAGCTTTCAAGGTTCTTGGGATCTCAGAAGTGCTGGTAACCTCTGAGGTACTGGAATTACTGGATAAACTTAGATGCTTGGAAGTACTTGGGTTCCTTGAGGTGCTGGAGCCTGTGGATATGTTTGGATCACTGGAAGTGCTTGGGACCTCCCAGTTGCTCAGATCTCGTGAGGTGCTTGGGGTCTCCAAAGTGCTCAGGCCCCAGGAAGTGCATGGAGTTTCTGATGTGCCCAAGCCTTGTGAAATACTAGGACTCTCTGAGATACTGGGGCTCCTAAGAGTGCTCTGGCCCTGAGAGGTGCTCCAGTCATAAGAATTATTCAAGCCATGAGAGCTGCTGTAGCCTTGGGAGTTGCTATGACTCCTTGAAGAACTTGGGTCCCAGGAGGTACTTGGGACCCAAGATGGGCCTGGGACCCACATGGTGCTAGGAGTCTCAGATGTGCTCTGGCTCCGTGGATTACCACGGCCTCTGGAGGTACTAGGGCCTCGCCAAGTGCTTGCACCTCGCCAGGTGCTTGGGCCCCGCCAATGGTTGGGGGCCTGCCAGGTGCTGGGGCCCCGCCAGGGGCTCCGGATCTCTGAGGGGTTAGGGCCTCGCCAGGTACTCAGGCCTCGCCAAATGCTGGGGCCCACAGAGGTACTTGGACCCTGCCAGGTGCTGGGGCCCTGCCAGGTAGCTGAGTCCAGCCAGGAGGTGGGAGTCCCCCAAGCAGTTTGTCTCTGCCAAGCTGTGGGACCCCTCCAGACTGTTGGGCCCCTCCAGGAAGTACTCAATCCTTGTGAAGAACTCGGCCTCCATGACACGTTAGGACCCCAGCCCATGCCCCTCGAGGGGCTGGGGCAAAGTGAATAGGGACTCAGGGTCTCCAGGTTGTTTGACATCCCCAAGGTACTTGGACCAAAGGAGGCCCTGAAGGTCCTGGAAGCCCCTGGGCCTTGCGAAGCCATCAGGCCCTGTATATCGCTGTATTCTCTCTTACACTCTGTGAGCTTCAATGAGGCCCACTATCCTGTCCTTGTAGCTTGTGTCCAGCCGGGGACGGGGAATGGGGGATGGGAGTCACGCAGGCTAATCAGAGATGGGCGCATACAGATTACAGCAGTCTGGAAGGCAGGAGGGAGTAGTGTACTACAGAGCCGCCTCAGAAACTTGTTACTTCAGCTGATATTGCTCCCACTGCTGTTCCCGCGGCCTCCGCCCCTCTACCTTCCCTACCTCTACCGCCGCCGCTGTGGTCGCCGCCGCTGTGGTCGCCTCTACTGCCGCTGACAATGAGGTCCCTGACACGGGCAACAAAATGCCACCGTTAGTCCGCTATGTAGTTAGCTCCCACGCAGCAGCTTTCCGACTAACCGCGCCCGCCTCAAGCCCTCCTGACTTCCTTCCCAGCATGCTCTAGTGAGAGAGAGCCCCTCACCGGCTTCGCCCCGCCCCGCTTCCGGCGCGTCTTCTCTGACTCCCGCAGAGGAAGTGGGGCGGTCCGCAATTTCCGGCTTCCTCAGGCAGAGAATGGGAGGCGGGAAGCCAAGCGGGGAGGGTGGGGAGAAAGGAATTGGGGACAGGGAGGTGGGGAAAAAGGGGAAAGGGATGGCGACCACTATTTGCCTTCTATAATTCTCGGCTCCCAGGTCTTGAGCAGGAGTGAGTCTCCACTCCATTCCCAGCGAAGGCGAGCTGTGCTGTGGGATGGGGGCGGGGAAGGGCGTCTTCTCAGAAGGAATCAGCTGTCCCCAGCTCTCCATTCCTGTTTGGCTTTCGTGGCGCATTCATTCACTCGCCCTGTTTTCAGAAGGCATTTTTTATGTGTTTACTAATTATTCGGGCCCGTCTGGGACCCGGATAATACTGTTATGGCCAAAGTGCTGGATAAAGTGAGGAGATGGGACTGCAAAAGCAAGCAGGGTGCAAGAGGTGCAGAGCCTTTAAAGTGCCATATATTGAGGTTACTGAGCAGAGCAGTGACAGGACCGGATTTGCATTTGTGCAGCCTCACAATCTCCGAGCAGACTACATAGGAAGCAATTAGAGTGAAAGCACAGGGAATGAAAGTGAGCTTAAGGCTGTCGCCATGGGGATGAAGAGGCTGAAAGGCATTTTAAGGGTGATCACTGAAGGACTTTGTAGACTGACTGGATGAAGTGGGGGAATGCGGAGGGGTGATGGAGTGTGGGTTGTCTCCAAGGTTTCTAGGCTCCAGTCCACCTGGATACTTGCTTTATTTTGCTTCTTTCAGAGCATGCTCTGAACTTAATCCACTCCTTGCTTTTGCTCACTGTTTGCTCTGCCTGCAGTGCCTTCCCTCCCTTCTCCAGTTACCTGAATTCCATCTTCCTGCTCACTGGCATCTTCCTCTCTGAAGCTTGCCTTGATCTGTCCAGAAGGGTAATGGGTCATTTTTTTTCTCCCTTGAGGGAGGCCCTGTAGCTGGCTAGCACTCTGTATCTTTCCTATGCCATTCAAGGTATTAGCTTAAGCAAGCCACTTCATCTCTCTCAGCCTGTTTCCTCATCTGCAAAGTGCAGCTAATTGAAGTACTGGCCTCATAGGGTTGTGCGAATTAAATGAGATAATAAATGAAAAGCATCTACCACATAGTAAGCACCTACTTTGCCCTGCAAGGTGTTTCAAGCAATGTGTGAGAGTGGCATTTAATGAATGCATGTTGAAGGAATACATGATGGAAAAGATTTTACATGTGTTCTTAACTCTTAAAAGGCAAGTGAATACTTTATACCTGTTGTTTGGCTGGAAGGGACTAAATACTTGCTTGGCAGAACTGCAGATTGTAATCCCACTGAGGGAAGGGGCCTTGTCTAGCCTATAGTATCTGATGCCTCCCAGCCCTTGGTAGAGTTAGTGGCATAGGATATGGCATAGGATATCGTGAGTGAATTCTGAGGTGGGGCAGTGTGTGCTGCTGGGAAAGCAAACTTGCCAGATAAATTGCACCCAGCAAGGCCCAGCCTCTGTACGTGTGTAGAAAGAAGATGCCTGGTGTAGAGAAATGGGCATTGAATTCAGACCTGAGAACATGAGCTCTGGTCCAGCCCATGTCACAACCCCTTTGATCTTGATAAGTTCACGTAACATCCCTGTCCTCTATTTGTCCTCTGTACAAACAGAAAAGGCTGATCTCTCCAGTTTTGTTGCCAGACTTGTGGGGCTTTCTGGAAATCATGTATGTCATATGTCTTTCTGACATAATCTGTAAATGAAAGATTCTTATTAGGAGAAGAAGGTAAAACATTATAGGTTTGCTTTGGGGAGAAGCAGAACAGAAGCTCCAACAGTAAATGTTATATTGTATGCTCTCGCAGGCATTTTCAGAACAAAGCAGATTGAATAAAGAAATGGCCCTCCAGCTGAGGTTAGTGCCTCATTGTGAGGGAGGAGGTAAGGGGCAAGAAAAGCTGCATGGGCAGGAGTCATTGTCATATAGTTGGAATCCTCCTAAACCTGGCAGTCAGTTTTTCCAGATGCCTTGGATGTCTGCTTCATAGAGGAACTGAACAGTGTTGCCAGGCACTGGACCTGAGACAGGCTGGACTTTTACATGTCCATATCTTCTCCACACTTCTAGAGGCAGTCTTATTAAGAAGGATCATTTGGCTTAACTGCCTTTATATTTTTTTATGTTTACCCATGTGGTACATAGAACTCTAGTTCATTTATTATTTCCTGCACTGCTGTCTACTGGGTAAGGGGATAAGGGGAGATCACTGGCTCCTCCTTTGACCTGTATCAACCTAAGCCACTAGCAGTGTCACCTTGGGGCCTGAGATACTGCTGGTGTGGCTTGAATTGAAGAAGATGTCTGGGCCTGGGATTCTGGTGGGCAATGGAAGTCCTCTGCTTCAGCTTGAACAATAATTAAGCAAACAACAGCCTTTTAGTGTTTAGCTCCCTATGTCTGCAACTTCCCAGGAGAGACACCCACTGGGTGGTACAGATGAAGCAGAGCAAGACATCCTTTGAGCCCTACTCTTTTCTTCCCTTGCTTTCACCCACTACCTTCCCATTCTCCAGATCTGGAAGGAGGGTTTACAAGAAACATTTTTTCCATGTGTAAGAAGAGGTCCAATAAAAAGGAGGGGCAAGATACTGGCCTGATGCCAGAGGAAGTGGACACTGCCACTCAGGAAGCTCCCATGAAGGCATGTGGTCAATAAGTGGTTGCTAAACAACACATCTACTGGCTGCACTCAAATCCCCAGAGAGTGGTACACCGCAGGCCTCACTTTCTTCAGGCTGACCTCTGTCTTTTTATTGATCTAGATCAGAAGGCACCTGGGCACTGAAGGCTTCAAGGAGTCCAATAGTATACACCAGACACTCTGGATTATAGTAAATTCCTTTGAATCCCTTTTTTGGACAGTTTGGAATTTTAGGTGCCTGGAGCACTGCAAATTCACCTTTATCCTTTCAAATTACTTCTCCATTCTGATAGAATTTTATGGAAATTCAATATGGTAAACTCATTCTCCAACCAATGGTCATTTTATAACTGAAAAAGGCCTCCTGTTTGGTAAGCCTAGTGACAAACATAGTGCAGCCAGAAAGCACCTCTCCAGGGCATAGACCACTCTTGCACCAGCCCTCCTTAGGACAAGCTTCATACTCATTGTGGGCCATGATGTACTAAAACAAGAGACTCTGGTCTAATCTGCTGTCCTTCATTCAGGTACTTCTCACTGTTTATAGTCCACTGATGATTCCTTTGAATTGTTTTGCAGTGCAAGTATTGACTTACTTTACAATTTCTAGGAATTTGGGTCTTGCAAGGAATTCTATAGCTTGTGCACTCATACCCTCATGAAACAAAAGTGGTGGGATTGCTTTTCCAATTTACTTGCTTGCTTTTAGGGTGAAATATATTTTACGGTGAATTAATCTCAAACATAGGGACAAGAATAGTGATTAATATTACAAACACCAATGCCTAGCTGTATCAAATTTGAAATTAGTCCCTACTTATTGGCTATGCTTTAGATTACAGATATGGTAAAACCCTGCTTTTACTTCTTCCCTGACCCGCTCTGCTCTCTTCTTCCCCAGTGGGCTCTGCTATGGTGAATTCAGTAATTATTATACCCATAAAGACTTGTATATATTTTCTATGTATTTATGTGTCCACATACAACATAGGATGTCTTCTTTTATTAAAAGTGTATATACAACATACTATACTATATATATTGTTCAGCACTTTGATTTTCCAGCTCAACTTTATTTTTTTTAGTGTTTATCCATGTAGATACATGGAGCTCTAGTTCATTTATTATACTTTTTGTACCTTTCATCCAGTGTTTTCAATTTATCGTGTTCCTGATGACCTACACTTAGGCAATGTCCATTTTTCCTGAAACAAAATAATGCTATTATTAATATTTTTGTACATGTTCCCTCTGATCACGTGCATGTGTTTCTCTAGGATCAATGTCTACAAGCAGAATTGTTGGATTTGTCAGTATGTATATGTTTGTACAGAGCACATGGTTTTAATTTGTTCCATTTATAAAATCAGATCATTCTATGTACAATTTCCATTTAATTCCTTTCTTAATAAACAATGAAATCTCCTAGTCCATACCCCTAATTTTTGCATTCTAATAGCTGAATGATGTTCCCTGTAATGAATTTACCATAATCTGTTCAAGCATCTGTCAATAGACAGGATGCACTGTATTTTCAAGTTACTTATCTTTCTACAAACAATGCTGCAATAAAAGTTCAATTGTTAGTTTACTAGGATTTTCTTAAATGGACAATATTTCCAATTGAGTATGATAGCCAAATGCATCATCAAGATCTTTGATGAATGATTTGAAATTTTTCCTTCTACTTCAGTCAGAATCAAGGTGATATAAGACTATTTTCTGAATCTTAAATAAGAAGCATAGGCTTGCCTGCCTAATTCTGTGATATTTAGGCAGAACTGTTACAAAGCTCGTTGAACATCCATGGAATGAGGCATCATTGAATGGTTTCCAGCAAGGGACTGATGAGGTAGATTTGTGGTTTTGCAATACCTCTTTGGCTGCAGTGTGGAGAATGGACTGTGTGGGAGGGGAGAAGCTTGGGTGGAAGCCCCTCATCCATGCTCTAGATAGTGGTGGCCTGAAATAGAGTGATGGCAATGAAGATGGGGAGAAGGGAATGGGTATCAGAGCTGTTTTAGAAGGCAGCAGCAGCAAGCCTTGTGGATTGCTTGAATATGGGCAGTGAGGGAAAGAAACAGGTTAAATGGGACTGCCAGGGTTCTGGTGTGGGTAGGTGATGAAATTCAAGATGCAGGAGGAGGAGCAGGTTGGCTATCTTGCTCTTCTCTTGGGTGCCATGGTCTTCTGAAGGATCATTGGGCTTCAAAGGGCTGAAGAAGCCATGCTAATGCTTAGCTTCCTCCAGCACACAGGTCCCAGAGCAAAAGAGGAGGGTACAGCCTGCTCTCAGAATTGGGGAAGGCTAGCTATTGCCCATGGCATTTGTGTCTGGAGAAGATTTCCTCTTTGGGCAAAGGTGAACTCATCCTGGGTTGCCCATGAACTCTTCTCAGAACCATAATTCCCTGTAAAATCCCAGAGTGAGCTCATTATTAGACTCTGCACTCTGCAGCATCATAGATGTGATGGCAGTTCCTGAAATTCATCCCAAGGTCTCTGGGGTTAAGGGTGCTGGCATGCCTCAAGTAACATCAAGGGCAATCTGAATGAAAGGTGTCAAATGATTCAACCCGTTAAAATGAGCCTAAGAGTCTTCTGTGACTTAGGTGCCTACCACCAGGGCCTTTAGAGGCCCTTCTTTGCTATTCCTGGACATGTCCAAACCTTTTTCTGTTGGGAATCCCAATTCTTTGTGCTTTCTCTTTAGGAGTGGGAATTTTTCTGGAGGGGGACGTGGGATATCTGCCTCTTGAAAACAAAAACATGTACCCAATTACAGTAAAGTTGCCCAAAGTGTTGACTGATGCATCACTTATTCTTTGCCAATTAATGTTTCTTGCATTTCTTTCCTCAACATATATCTGAAATCCATCCTATTAATATTCACAATATCAATAAGAAACTTCCTTCTTTTAGTCTTGATGTGCATTATCTCTAGATGGTCACTGTCATTAGGATACTCAATGTAGGTATGAGGCATCTGAGGCTGTGACAGGCACAGTAAGTGGCCTAATATCCAATCCCTGACAGGCAATGGAGTCAGGATTTTTCATCCACTTTCCCTGATGCCCCAGGCATTGTTCCACCCTCCTCTGAGTCATTAATGACACTATTCCCAGTACCACGACCCTGACTTATAGGGTTTTCTGTGTAGATTTATGCAGCAGGCTCCTTCTTGGCTTTACCTCACCTCCAGGCTCTCCTCGTCCAACTGTACCTTGTATGTGGTCATAAGAAGATCCTCCTGAGGAGGCACCAACCAACTTGCCATCACCAGGTGATTCTCCTTAGATGCTTGGTCAAGTACCTTGCTAGCTTAGTGGGGCCTGATCCATAGAATGTCCTCAAATAGTGAGACATGGTGGATTGAATGAAGGAATGAAATGTAGCAAGGATGCAATGTATCTTCCTTCTTCAACACCTCTTAGCTGGAGCCATTAGTGTGCCTGACCTTCACTTAGAGTTTTGCCCAGTTCCTGAGCCCATATTGACCAAGTAGGGGAGACCCTGAGGACTCAGCCCTGGTGCATTTGCATGCCTGTGTGCACATAGTCCTGTGGGCGTGCACCCATTCGAATGGGCTGCAGCATTTGCTTGCTCACCTTTCTGCTTGCTTCTGGTTCTGTGTGGAGGTTCTGACATTGGTCCCTCTGAGATAGACCATCCATTCAGCACCTTCCTGTTCAGCACTTGGCACATATTATCTCATTAAACCCTCACAGCATTCCTGAAGAGTGAGTACTCTCATTCCCATCTTATAGATGTGGAAGCCTGACATAGAGGTTCCTTACCTAGGTTAGAAGCATAGGCACAGGAGAGGAATGGGGAGCAGGGTATCAATAATAGGAATGTCCATTTCTTGAGCAGCTTCTCTGTGCCAGATGCCTTGCATACATGTTCCATTTACAATGCAGTTTCTATTATGTCTATAATTTTAAAGATGAGGCATCAGAGGCATGACAAGAGCAAATAACTTGCTCAACATCAGAGTTAAGTTGTGCGGCCTGGGTTCAAACCCATGCTTGTTTGATGTCACAACCCATGCCCTTATCACAAAGCCAGGAGTTGGATGTGGGGGCAGACTGAAGGAGTAGGGATTGGTGTGTGTGAAGGATTGGAAGGTGTAACAAGGCAAGTAATGAAATCTTAGCTGAGATTAAGCCCACCCCCATCGCCAGAGGACTGAAAATGCTGGATAGCTCAGAGTCTGGGGCTCATCTACAGGCCATCTTCACCTCCTCCATGGTTGCCAGGAGTCAATGCTTCAAGACTCACAGAAGGCTTAGTGGCCTGGAAACTACAAAAAGCATTCAATTCCTTAATTACAATGTACTCACAGTTGAGGAGGGTGGGGATAGTTTGCATAGACTCTTCTGCTATATGCAGGCTGTGCTGGGTATCTTTTGAGGATACTCAGGGCAGGGGTATTCTCAAAATTGCTATAGGAGGAGTATTCTTGTATTGGAGATACTAAGTTATCCAGGCCAACCTGAAGCCCTCACCTCAGAGCCCATAGAAGAGAGACATCGTATAGGCTATTGAACAGTGGGCACAGTACAAGGAGGAGTAGGGAGAAATAATAGTCCTTTTAAAATGTGGTTAATAATTTAAAGTTGTGAAGGTTTAAGTAGGTAAATAAAATCTGACTCAGAAGCAATTCTCTGTGCCTCAAGTAGAGAATTCTTGGGGGTATGGGTGCCCAGTATTAGAGCAGAATGTCAGGAGTTTTGGTAGTAGTTCAAGTATGTCAGCCAGGATGGGTTATATTTTACTTCTGTAATTAATAACTCCTATATCTCAGAGTCTTTAAACAACAGACAGACATTATTTTTGTTCATAGTCCGTGTCTACTTTTGGCAGGAAGAGGGCTAGTTCCACACTGGCCTCACTTAGGGTCCTAGACTGAGTGAACCTCCACTGGATGTAACTTTGATGATCACTGTATTAGGCAGAAAAGGAATGTGATACATCATGCCTCCACTTTGAAAGTCTTCTGTCCAGAAGTGACACAAATTACTTTTGCTTATATTTCATTGGAACCCAAGTTGTCTGGCCATCCTTAATTTCAGTAAGCTATTGAAGTATGATCCTACGAGGTTTAGGATGTAGGAGAGTCTGAAATATTTGGTGGACAGAACTTGTGTCTACCAAACCAGGAAACTGGTGATGTTAGCGCGTGTAACTGGTTATTTAGGTGTTGCAACACTGTTGGTATTATTTTTCTCCATCTACTTTTAGCTGTACTTTATTGCAACCTCTTTTTATTCTTTAAATTACCTCTTTAGTGGTTTCATTTTTTAAAACTCAGTCCATTGTGTTTCAAAATTCCAAACTTGTATCCAATCAAAAACTTTCTCTTCCCAAATAATCAGCTATTTCTTAGGGGATGGGGACTAGGTCTGTTTTTTGTTTCTTTTAATCTTCCCCCTACATCTTATTGATTTAGTTTAGCTGCAAGTGAGAACAGGGAGAAGGAAACAGAGTTATAGGAATCAAGGTTCATGTTATGTAACACATCACTGGTTGGGGTGAGGACTAGTCACTGGCTCCTCTCTGGTTCAGTGTGGTTCTCACTAATGCTATTGGCCTGTTTTTAAACTCAAATCTTATATCCAGTCTATATCTTTTCATGTCTAAGTAACTCCCTATGCATTTGGTTACAGGAAGTTATTTGGAAATGGGGGATATGAAATACTCTGTCGTCAAGAAAACTGAGTGGGCCAATAGCAACTACAAGTTGGGTGATCTTTTATATGGAACCATGGTGGCCAAGGAAAGGGGAATATTAGAGATATAATTTTTATCCAACCACCTCTGTGCCTTTACAACTCACAATTTAGGTTTCCTGTGCTTCTACCATGCTTCTAACGTATCAGAGTAGGAGGATTATCTAGCCTGTGCCTACAGAGTATATAGCTATAGTGTAGTGCAAAGGCCATAACCAGATCTTGGCCATTACTTGGATTCTGGCTTGGGCTCATATTCAGTGTGTTATTAAACTAAGGCAGGGATTGATATGAAAAGGAAAACAAAGAAAGTCCTGGGAGCAGGGAGGAGGAGATGGGTATATACACACGTAATGGATGCCGTGCGCACCATCTGGGGGATGGACACACTTGAAGCTCTGACTCAGATGGCGCAAGGGAAATATATGTAACCTAAATATTTGTACCCCCATAATATGCTGAAATAAAAAAATAATGGAATTAAAAAAAGAAAGTCCTGAACCAGGTGAATTAAGACAATAGCAGTGAAAGAATTGAGGACAAAGATTGTAAACCAGATTAAAATCAAGGAATTGGTTAGAGAAGAGGCTAATATAGAGCTCGTGATCCAGACTTAAGCTAGTGTACTAGCTAGCTCAGGCAATGGCCAAGTCATAGTTGGTGATTCAGGCTAAGGTTGAGACAATGAATAAGAAATTGATAAGACAGTCTGATGCACTGGCAAAGATAGATCAGTGACCTAGACTGAGGCCAAGGTAGTGGCAGATATAGAATCCATAACAGGGGCAGTGACCCACATGAACTGAGACAAAGACTGGGGAATTTTCCCATATATAAGCCATGATCCAGACTAAAGCTGAGGCAGGAGCAGGGTAAAAGGTAAAGGTCAAGATAGTGCAATTGATCCAGTCTGAGGCTAAGACAGTGACTAGGAAATTAACAAGGGCAGATCAAAGAACCCAGATGGAATCCAGGGACGGTCCTTGTCAGAACCCATAAAAAGTCCACAAAACTTCCATACCAAGGGTAAGATCATGTTTGGATCCAGGGTTCAAGGACATTAGCAAATCTGAGGCTGACATTAGGATAGGACCAGATTCTCCAATAGGGGCTGAAGCTGGGGCTAGTGGTGACCACTGAGCTGGACTTGGCAGTGTGAGCTGGACCTCTGGGGAAAATCAAGCCTTTTTCTGTGGCCTGCCACTTTCATGGTATCAAAATATGCTCTTCTAACCCAGGTAGAAAAAAAATGGGTTTGGTCAAGATGAAGATTGAAATCCAGATGAACATCTGGATTGAGATTTGACCATTGATAAATACTTCACAAACTTTAATGTATAAAAGAACTACCAAGGGATCTTGTTAAAATTCAGATTCCTATTTGGTGGGACCATTATTCTGCATTTTTAGTAAGCTTTCAGGTGATGCTGATTTTGATGATGCTGTCAGCCCCCTGACCACACTCTGAGTAGTAAAGTCTTAGACCAAGTTGCCCATTGATGTCTGAGCTTTGATTACTGACTGCAGTTGTACCAATAAACAAGATCAGTTCTAGAGAGAGATATAGGACTAGGATGTGGCACAGCTACTGCAGAGGCTGTGAGGCTAGTATAGATCTTCAGGAGCTTTAAATACTCATTTAGTAGACATTCACTGGAGTGAGTTTTTATTCATTAAATAATAACTAGCATCATGATAAGAATCAAGATTTATTCCACATTTACTTGAGTTGCCATTCATAAAATAGGTATTGTTTTGATTATTGAATACTTGCTTAATAGTCCTTCCTCTAGCATCAGGCTAAAGGCATATAATTCAGCAAATAACATCCCTGTGGATTTTAATAATCATAGGATGACCAGGGCATATATAAATTAGGTTTCTGTAGACATTATCTATTTTTCCTATGATTTAGTGGGCTTTATCCCAGGGATGCAAAGATGGTTCAACATACACAAATCAATAAATGTGATATAACACATTAACAAAGTGAAGGAGAAAAAAACTATATTATCATCTCAATAGATGCAAAAATAGAAATTGAAAAATTCAATATAATTTCATGATAAAAACTCTCAACAAATTATGTATAGAAGAAATGTACCTCAATACAGTAAAGGCCATATATCACAAGCCCACTGCTAACATCATACTAAATGAAGAAAAGTTGAAAAATTTTGTTTATGTTCAAGAACAAGAAAAGGAAGGATGCCTGCACTTGCCACATCTATTCAACATAGTGCTGGAAGTCCTAGCCAGAGCAATTAGGCAGAAGAAAGAAAGAAAATGTTCCAAATCAGAAAGGAAGTTAAATTGTCTCTGTATGCAAATGACATGATTCTATGCACAGAAAACCCTAAATACGTCACAAAAAACTATTGAAATTAATAAATGAATTCAATAAAATTGCAGGATACCAAATTATACAAAAAATCAGTGGCATTTCTATACACTAACAATGATCTATCTAAAAAATAAATAAAAAATTCCATTTACAATAACTACAAAACAATTTAAGACGTTGATATTTGGCCTCTCCAAATCTCATGTTGAAATTTGATCCCCAGTGTTGGAAGGGGGGCCTGGTGGGATGTGTTTGGTTCATGGGGGTGGATCCATCATGAATGGCTTGATGCTCTCCCAGAGGTAATGGGTGAGTTCTCACTTTGTTAGCTCATGGGAGAGCTGGTTATTTAAAAGGGCCTTGTACCACCTCCTCTTTCTCTTGCTCCTGCTCTTCCCATGTGACACACCTGCTCCCCTTTTGCCTTCCACCTTGATTAGAAGCTCCATGAATCCCTCACCAGAAGCAGATGCTGGTGTGATGTTTCTTGTACAGCTTGTGAGAGACATATATAGTGAGAACTATGAAACACTGAGAAAAGAAATTGTAGAAGATGTAAACAGATGGAAAAATCTACCATGCTCATGGATTGGCAGAATCAATATTGTTAAAATGTCCACACTACCAAGCTGATCTACAGTATCAATGCAATCTCTATCAAAGTACCATCATCATTCTTTACAGATCTAGAACAAATAATTCTACGCTTTGTATGGAACCAGAGAAGACCTCGTATAGCCAAAGCAATCTTAAGCAAAAAGAACAAACTGGGAGGTATCAGTCTGCCAGACTTCAAGCTTTACTACAAGGCTATAGTAACCAAAACAGCATGGTACTGGCACAAGAACAGACATATAGACCTTTGGAACAGGACTGAAAACCCAGATTTGAAACCATCCGCATACTGTCATCTAATCTTTGAAAAAGCAGACAAAAATATACTGGGGAAAAAAATCTCTTTTCAATTAACAGAGCTGGGAAAACTGGATAACCACATGCAGAAGATTTAAACTGGATCCCCACCTCTCACATCTTACAAAAATTAACTCACGATGGATAACAGACTTAAACCTAAGGTATGAAACCTTAAGAATCCTAGAAGAAAATGTTGGGAAGACTCTTTTAGACATCAGGCTAGGCCAAGAATTTATGAAGACGACCCCCAAAGCAATCACAGCAGCAAGAAAAATAAATAAATAATAAATTTATTATTAATTTATTATTAATCAGGTCCCAAAAATCAATAAATGGGACCTGATCAAATTAAAAAGCTTCTGCACAGCCAAGGAGGCTATCATTAGAGTGAATAGACAACCTAAAGAATGGGAGAAAGTATTTGCTTTCTACACATCCAATAAAGGGCTGATAGCAAGAATCTATGTAGAACTCTAAAAAATCAACAAGAAGGCCGGGTGCGGTGGCTCACGCCTGTAATCCTAGCACTCTGGGAGGCCGAGGTGGGCGGATCGTTTGAGCTCAGGAGTTCGAGACCAGCCTGAGCAAGAGCGAGACCCCATCTCTACTAAAAATAGAAAGAAATTATATGGACAGCTAAAAATATATATAGAAAAAATTAGCCGGGCATGGTGGTGCAAGCCTGTAGTCCCAGCCACTCGGGAGGCTGAGACAGGAGGATCCCTTGAGCTCAGGAGTTTGAGGTTGCTGTGAGCTAGGCTGACGCCACGGCACTCGCTCTAGCCTGGGCAACAAAGTGAGACTCTGTCTCAAAAAAAAAAAAAAATCAACAAGAAAAAAATAAAACAACACCATCAATAAATTGACAAAGGAAATGAACAGAAACTTCAAAAAAAAAAAAAGACAGAATAATGGCCAGCAAACATATAAAAAATGCTCAACAACTCTAATCATTAGGGAAATGCAAATCAAAACCACAATGAGACATCACCTAACCCCAGTGAGAATGGCCTTTATCAAAAAGTTCCAAAACAACAAATGTTGGCATGGGTGTGGAGAGATAGGAACACTCTTACACTATTGGTGGGACTGCAAATTAGTACAAACCCTGTGGAAAATAATATGGAGATACCTCAAAGAGCTAAAAATAGAAATACCATTTGATCCAGCAATCTCACTACTAAATCCCATTTTATTCAGATTTTACTAGGCATCTACCCAAAGGGACAAAGACATTCTATAATAAAGACATCTGCACTCGAATGTTTATAGCAGCACAATTCACTATTGCAAGGATGTGGAAACAACCCAAACACCCATCAATTCATGAGTGGATTAGTAAAATGTGGTATACATATACCATGGAGTATTACTCAGCTATAAGAAATAATGGTGATCTAGAATCTCTTTTGTTCTCCTGGAGAGAGTTGGAACCCATTCTATTAAGTGAAGTATCCCAAGAATGGAAAAATAAGCACCACATGTACTCACCAGCATATTGGTTTCCCTGATCATCACCTAAGTGCACATTTGGGAATAACACCAACTGGGTATCGGACAGAGGTGGGGGTGGGGGAGGGGATGGGTGTATACCTACATGATGAGTGCAATGCGCACTGTCCGGGGAATGGACACGCTTGAAGCTCTGACTCAGGGGGATCGGGGGGGCATGGGCAATATATATAACCTGAACTTTTGTACCCCCATAATAAGCTGAAATAAAAAATATCAAAAAAAAAAATAAAAAAATAATACTGTGGGTTCAGTTTAAGATCACTGCTATAAAGCAAATATTGCAATAAAGTGAATCACATGAATATTTTGGTTTCCCAGTTCATATAAAAGTTACACTTATACTACACTGTAGTCTATTAAGTAAGCAATAGCGTTATGTACATAAAAGCAATGTACATACCCAAAAGATGCTAATGAGCATCAGAGCCTTCAGTGAGTTGTAATCTTTTTGCAGATGAAGGGTCTTGCCTTGATGTTGATGGCTGTTGACTGATCAGGGTGGTGGGTGCTCGAGGTTGGGGTCTCTATGGCAATATCTTAAAATAAGGTAACAATAAAGTTTGCTGCATGAATGGAAAAAATAAAAAATAAAAAAATAAAAGTAAATTATAATGTTCACTTCCTCAGAGTTATAAAATATAACCTTGTAGGCTGGTGTGGTAATAAATATGATGTACAACAATATCAATGACATTATTTGAAGAACGTGTTGCCAGAAAAAAGGAAAGCAAAGTTTTCCAAATATTACCAGTTTCCAGGCCAAATTCCGCCCCTAGACAACTTAGTTGACACATGTACTTATCTGTTATTGTACTTATCACATTAAATAAGTGATTTTTTTTAAGTTTCTCTGACTAGATTGTGAGCCCAAGGCTGAAATCACATCTCTCATTATCTAATACATATTATATTGCTTATATCTGTCCACTGAGAGAGAGACTGTATTTTCTACACATACCAAATAAGTCCTGAAGAAAAAGGGAAAATTCATTATAGTGAGTGAGTGCACTTAGGTGCAAACTATAGACCCTCTTCATTTTTTTCAGCCAATTTTCAGGCAATGTTTGATATCCCATTGTATTGTGGTTTTCTCCCCTTTTTTTACTGCTATGTTACAATGCATGATGAACACATACACCTCCTTCCCTACCCTTCAGCTTGAACCTTAATTCTCTTTCTTGACCAGGTGTAACATCCTGACTCTCAGTTGGTGGCTGCTCTTATTGTGGCTGTTCACCACTAGGCTGCTGGGACCAGGAGTGTGAGTGTGTGTGTGTATAAAAAGTCAATAATATAAAATATGCCATACATATATATCTAATCATAAATAACTCTTGAGACATTTTCAACAGTATTATATATAATTGTTCTTAATAAAATTATTACTTTTCCCCAGAGAGTCTACTCTAAGAAAAAAGTTACTTGCAAAGACTTTGTAAACAATTTTAATCTATGCTAGGATGGATGTGAGCAATCTGTTGTTACGAAATATGAAAAGGAAACACTGAGCATATTTCTCGGAACACAGGAGCATCCATCCGGGCAACACCAGAATGTAATTATCCTAGATCAGTGTTTGCTTCATGAGATTTAATTATCACTTGTTACCAGCACGAAGAACCTGTATCAGTGTATCTGTAATAGTCTAACAACACTTTCACAAAAGTAAATTTCTGCTAATAGAGATATCAAATGTTGAAGCACTCACCTGTCCAACCTGCTGGAAAGACTCTTGATCATCTCCTTTACAAAACTCTTGATCATCTCCTCTTCCTGTAGTTTTGACGGTGATCTTACTTGCCCACTCATATTTCACACTGGAAGGCGAATGCTGTTATTTTTTTGAACGCACTTAAGAGAATCTGTATTTAAACATTCCGTCTAAATTTTTAATTTTGAAAATATTTCAATAATAAATCCAAGTCATTATACTGTACACACTTTCTAATCACGCCAACTATGTACACCTTTGTTTATATCACCATCAGGTAGACATAGAAATCGCTTTAAGGCACATGGTAAAACACAAAGACTTTATTGATGAGGTTTGGTTTCACGACTAGACTCTCCATCATGGACACATTTAGGAAAATAACGGCTAGAGAATTAAAACTGGAGTGACTACTGCTTTCGTCACACTCCTGTTAGGCCCACTTATGCCCTAAAATGGAGTTTTGTAGGCGCACACAGCCCCGCCCATTCCTCCTGGTGATGTCCACAGCCCTTTCCCAACCTCCATGGCCGAGATGAGAAGTCGTGACACAAGGCATGGGCCCGCTCCTCACTGGGCACCGCTGCGGGGTGCTGCACAGACCTCGGGGACGCGGTCACCAGCCCGCACGGTTCCCAGTTTCCAGGCCCCTGTTTACCGACCGCCCCGCCCCGCCCCTGCCCGGGTCCCCACTGAGGACCCCGGGATCTTTTGCCATCGAAGGTCTTAGGTGAACCCGGGACTCAGCTACGTCCAACAGCACCCCCAGCAGTCGCCCCATCTTCACCTGACCCGTCCCCTCCTCAGCCCACCCTACTCTCTTGTCCTGCCCCGCCACATGGACAAGGCCCATGGCGGCGTCGCGCTGCGCGTGCGGAAAAGGACGAGGAACTCGAGGCCCTTCCTCCCCCGAGGCCTGGGACCGCACCGGCTGACCCCCCAGAAGCCCGCGGATGACTCCGCACACTCATTCACACTTGAACTCCTCGGTGAGGACTGATCTGCAGATCTACAGGCTTAGTCTCAGTGGCAAAGAAAGAAAAAGAATGAAGCAATGAAGAGGGCAGGAAGACGACCTCCTGGCGACAGCTCTGGGCACAACGCAGAAAAGAAGGCGCATGCGCAGCAATGGGCATGGGCACCGAGTGGTTTGTGCAGCGTGGGCTGAAGTTTTTCCTACCTCAGTAGAGACCCAGAAACAGATTTTGCTGAGGATGAAAAGAAGCTGGCTCAGCACTTTTCTCTTTCCCCTGCCCAACCTTTCCTCAGTACCTAGGAACTTTGGGGATGGACAGCCCCAGGTTACCCTTACGGAAGGATGTATCTCACAAAGATTCCCGGTGACAGACATAGCCACTAAGGATTTTTTTTTTTTTTTTTTTTTGAGACAGAGTCTCACTCTGTTGCCCAGGCTAGAGTGAGTGCCATGGCGTCAGCCTAGCTCACAGCAACCTCAAACTCCTGAGCTCAAGCGATCCTCCTGTCTCAGCCTCCCGAGTAGCTGGGACTACAGGCATGCGCCACCATGCCCGGCTAATTTTTTTAATATATATTTTTAGCTGTCCATATAATTTCTTTCTATTTTTAGTAGAGGTGGGGTCTCGCTCTTGCTCAGGCTGGTCTCGAACTCCTGAGCTCAAACGATCCGCCCACCTCGGCCTCCCAGAGTGCTAGGATTACAGGCGTGAGCCACCGCGCCCGGCCGCCACTAAGGATTTTGATATTTATTTTATACATGTGTTCATCAATCATTTTCTTGTATGTTCCTGGATTTTCTGTCATTTTTACAATGACCTTGTCCACTTCCATAGAACAAACACGTTCATACTTGTTTTGTTTAGTATTATTTGGCTGTATTATTGTGCATTTAAATCCTTCATATGACAGATTTTCTGCTTGACCAAACTTTAGTCAGGCTCCTGAAACTTCTAGGCCCAACTGTGTACTTCCCTTGTAAAATCTAGTTTTAGCAAAGATCCCTGATAAGTCAATTTAGCAAGAATCCCTTGCCCTTGATACCTGATCACCCTTGATATCTGATCCTGTTCCTCATCCTCCATCATCCCCCTGGTGATGTCTGATCACACTGGAAGAATCACAGGATTCTTCAGCAAGAATCCTGCCAGACAGGTTTAGCCAGAATCCCCCATAATCCTGATGTTTTCTCATAGTAATTTTCTATCCACTGACTCCCACCCTGCTCCTTGGCTATAAATTCCTACTTGCCTATTCTGAATTTGATGTTGAGCCTAATCTCTCTATCCCACTGCAAAATCCCATTGTCGTGGTTGCTATACCTATAGCAATGGTCCTGAATAAAGTCTGCCTTGCCATGCTTTAACAAGTTTCACTGATTATTTTTTTTTTCTTTAATTCATCCACCTAGCAAAGTAAAGAGCTAGGGATTCACCATTGTTTAATGAATCACCATTTCTCCCATTTGTTTGAAATGGCTCTTTTATCATCTCCTACATCTCCATTCATTTTTTGTATTTAGTTCCATCCATTTAACTTTCTTTCATTTATTTATTGTATATATGTATATTTATTTATTCAACATTTATTTTTGTAAATTTATTCTTGTACTACTACTAACCTATTTTCATTGCTATAACCTAATTAAATTTGAAATACAAGTAATGTTTGTTCTCCCTCATTGCTTTCTCTTTTCCTGGCCATTCTGGCACTTTTATCTTTCAGATGAACTTGAGAGTCTTTCAGTCAGGTGCCAAAAAAATCCTGTTAGGATGCTAATTGCAGAGGATTTAACATGTTCATTAATTTAGGGGAAATCACCATCTTTCTATTACCAAGTCTGTTTATCAAAGAAAAAAATAATTCTCCCAATTGTTTCAGTCTTTTTTCATGTTCCTCAGAAGGGTTTTATTATTTTCATCATATTAGTTCTTTACATTCAAATTAAATTTATAACTAATACAGGAGATAGCAGAACACACACACACACACTTTTTTATCCATAAATATCACTAAGTCATATAAAAATAATCTAATCTTAGATAAGGAGAGATTTTATTCAAAAACACTATTGTCAAAGGAAGCATGTTCTGACCTTAGGATCTTTGAGGATCTCAAAATCAAACAGAAAAAGGCTTTCCGTTGCAGGAAAAGATAAGCAGGTCTAGCAGGAACTTTTTAGGGGAAATTGGGGAAAAGAATGGAAATGATGAGACAGTATGACCAAATGGCCTGACAGGAAATATTTTTTGCTGTGGTGAACTGCTTCTCAGGATAAGCTATTAAGTGTGGATGTTGGCAATATATTGCTTTCTCCCTTTAACTAGGGAGGAAGTTAGTGTTTAGGGGACTGTGGGGGGAAAGAATCTTGACTAAAGACTGGTCAAGCCAAGCCAGAGTGTAAGTAATGAGCAAGTGTTAACACTGGATCACCCATAATGTGGTTTGGATGTTTGTCCTCTCTTAATCTCATTTGGAAATTTGATTCCCAATGTTGGATGTGGGGCCTGGTGGGAGGTGTTTGCCTCATTGGGGCAGATCCCTCATGAATGGCTTGGGGCTCCATGATAATTAGTGAGTTGTACCTTTATTAGTTCTCCAGAGAGGTGGTTGTTTAAAGGAGGCTGGCACCACTTGCTCTCTCTCTTGCTCCTTTTTTCACCATGTGACATGCCTGTTCTTCTTTTGCCTTCCACCTTGATTGGAAGTTCCCTAAAGCCCTCACCAAAGCAAGTGCTGATCCCATGCTTGTACAATCTGGAGAACTGTGAGCCAAATAAACCTCTTTTCTTTTTTTTTCCTCCCATATACTTTATTTTTTATTTTATATATATATATATTTATTTCAGCATATTACGGAGGTACAAATGTTTAGGTTACATACATTGCCTTTGCTCCACCCGAGTCAGAGCTTTAAGTGTGTCCATCACCCAGACGGTGCACACTGCACCCATGAGGTGTGAATATACCCATCCCCTCCTCCCCCTCCCACCTACCTGACACATGATGAATGTTACTACTAAATGTGCACATAAGTGTTGATCAGTTAATACCAATTTGATGGTGAGTACATGTGGTGCTTGTTTTTCCATTCTTGTGATACTTCACTTAGTAGAATGGGCTCCAGCTCTATCCAGGATAATACAAGGGGTGTTAGTTCACCATTGTTTTTTGTGGCTGAGTAGACTCCATGCTATACATATACCACATTTTATTAATCCACTCATGTATTGATGGGCATTTGGGTTGTTTCCACATCTTTGCTTTATAGATCACCCAGCCTCATTTATTTCCCTTATAGCAATGCAAAACGGACTAGTACAACCAATAATGAAACAATATTTAGTCCTCTGTTGATTGATTTGTACTGATTCAGTAATTGGCAAAGTTGAGTAGCTGTGATAAAGACCATAAGTGGTACCGTCCTCACTTGATGCTGCTGCTTGTCACACTAAATCTCAGGGATGCAGTTACAACTTGGCAGAATTTTTAGTTACTAGGCCATTTCTTTACTACCTCGCCTCCCTCTCTGGTGCCCACTGAGGGCTGACTCTGGAATCTGTGCACTGTCAGAAGTTTCAGCTGCCTCCTGGAGTCAGATACCTCAAACAATGCCCTCAAGACTCAACCCATCTTTATCTAAACACCTTCCTTCTGTAGCCTGACTTTCTCCTTGCCCTACCTCCATCATGAGGAAGAGAGTCACGGCAATGATATCACCTTAGAATAGAAGCGAACTGCCATAGGATTTACACAAACCAAGAGTGTCATAACCTGATATTCAAAATGTCTAGAGTATAGCTCAAAATTGTCACAAAATGAAGAACCAGGAAAACCTCAAGCTACATGAGAAAAGAGAATTAACAGACACCAATGCTAAAAAGACAGATGTTGGGACTATCTGACAGTCTTTATAGCCAAAATTGTAAAAATGCTCCAACATGCAATCATGAACACTTCTGAAAAAAATATAAACATAGACATCTCAGTAGATGCACACACAAACAGGAAGAAGATTTGAAGAAGAACCAAATGGAAATTTTAGAAGCTAAAAAATTAATCTACATAATCATTGTAACCATTTTGCTATCTATATGTATCTTATAACATCATGTTGATTGTTTGCCTTGGAAGGTAGTGCAGACACAGCTGCTTCCCGGGACTTTCTCTCTCTTTCCTTATTCAGCTTGTGTGTGAGAGAGAAAGAGAGACAGGGAGAGAGAGAGAGCGATCCATCTTCCTTTTCTCACTCACTCGGGGCTTTCCTGGAAGGAATCCAGCTCTTTGGTATATATAGGTATCAATTAAAAGTGCATATTCTAATTTCTTTATAAAACACTACTTTCTTATCAAAGTCCACTTGCTCTCCCTCTTTCCCATATACCACCTTACAAATTGAACTGATGAAAAATGTAAAAATAAGTAGTGAGAATGGACAGGATGTATGCAACTTACTATCTACATTAATAAGAGTTTACTAATTTATTGTCTTTATCAACATTGCTTTACTATTTTAGGAATCTCTTGCCCAGGAAGATAAAAGTTGCAAATCACCGCATTGTTCATTCCAGGAACTTTCTTAAAGACCTTTCCACTTTTCAATAAAAATATACAAATGACATTTTTTAGCTCCAGACTCTTTTGATCCCTTGCCTCAAAATTGTTACATTACTGGGTCCACGAATTTCAAACTATTATATAGCAATTACCTAATGGGTAGTATGTACACTAATCGGGTGGGGGTTACACAAAAAGCCCAGACTTCACCACTATGCAATATATCCATGTAAAAAATCTGCACATGTACCCCCTAAATCTATGTAAATAAGTAAAAATAATAAATAATCATAATCGTTATCCAAACTTACCCTATTCTCCCGCCACCTCACACTGATAGATGCATATTACACCAGACTTCAATATTTCAATAAATATCTTTTCCTCCTCTGATACTCTACTAAGGCTCTGTTCAGGTATTGCTCTCCCTTACAGTGTTATGCAGTAAGGTCAACTGTGTCCCTTACAGTGTTATGCAGTAAGGTCAACTGTGTCCCTTACAGTGTTATGCAGTAAGGTCAACTGTGTCCCTTACAGTGTTATGCAGTAACGTCAACTGTGTCTTATCAACAGGCTTTTTGGCAGATATTTGGACAATACTGTAGAGTCATGTACTGCATAAAGATGTTTCATTCAACTATGGGCGGCATATACAACAGTGGTCCCATAAGATTATGATAGCATATTTTTATGGTACCTTTCCTATGTTTAGATACGTTTAATACACAAATACTTACCATTGCATTACAATTGTATTCAGTACAGTAACATGCTGTACAGGTGTGTAGGCTGAGAGCAAGAGGCTATACCATATGGACTAGGTGTGCAGTAGGCTATACCATCTAGGTTTGTATAGATACATGTATGATGTTCCAACAATGATGAAATCGCGTGAGGCATTTCTCAGAACTTATCCCAATCATTAAGTGATGTATGACTGTATATGATGTGCATAGTTAACCTTGTTGTACAACACAGGAGAGTAGATTAAGTCCAGATTCTAGAACCAATGTCTAATGATATTTCTGAACTGTACACTAGCTGAAGGAGCACAGGAATATTCAGAAAAATCAGTGTCTCTGCAGAGACATAACTGTACAGTAATGCATCCAAAACAGTAAAGAAATCGTGTGAATGTAGTGATTCTACGGGCGTAGGCAAGGTAATTGCAAGTATGACAGACAACCCAGAGGCAGGGAAGAAAATATTTGATTAATGTATGTATAAAATAGGTATAGAAGTCCTTAATGGCTATTCCTGTCACAGGGCATCTTGCTGAGACACATCCTCCCATAAAGGTACCCTAGGTCTGTCTGTCCCCAAAGTACCTGGAGATGGAGAAAAAGCTGGATGGCAAAAAGAAAGATTCTATGTGAAAGGCCTCTTTCTTACTCAGGAGAACCTGCGGTTCCTGGTCTGCATGAGGCCAGAAAACCTCAGACCTCCCAGGGATCATTGCGCATGTCCCGTGACAGCACGTGTCCGTTATTGTGCATGCGCCTTGTCCCCTGCTTGCTTCAGGCAGAGCTGTGACATGGAGGTGGTATTTCTGCTCTCTTTGTTCTTTCTCTGCGACTGAGACTCAGCTGATATGCCTGTAGATCTGTCTCTCTGGGAGTTGTGTGAGTGAGTGTGAGAAGGAGGCAGTGGGCTTCGGTCAGGTCAGGTTGTGCAGCCCGTAGCCTTGGGGGAAGGTCCTCGAGGTCGTTGTCCTTCTCACATGGGCCTTGTCCCCATGGCGGGGCTGGGACAAGGGAGCGGGGCCGCGGAGGGGACGGGTCAAGTGAAGATGGGCAACTGCTGGGAGTGCTGTTGGAGGTGTCTGAGTCCCGTGGGCGCCTGGGACCACCGAGGAAGAACAGATCCCAAGGTCCTCAGTGGGGACACGGGCAGGGGTGGGGCGGGTGGTAAGCAAGGGTCTGGAAACTGGGAACTCTGTGGGCTGGTGACCACGTCCCTGAGGTCTATGAAGCGCCCCGCACTGGTGCTGAGTGAGGAGCAGGCCCATCCCTTGTGTCACAACTCTAATCTCCACCATGGCGGTTCGGAAAGGGCTACAGACATCACCCGGAGGAAGGGGCCCGGCTGTGCCCTCCTACAAAACTCGATTTTAGCAGGGGAATGGGCTTAGTCAATGGGAGTGTGACAAAAGCACTAGTCACCCAAATTCCAGCCCTCTAGTCTCTAGAGTCCAGTTGTAAAAATAAAAATCATCAGAAATGTTCCCAGGCTTTTACCATGTGACTAAAGGCAGGTTCTCTGCTTGCTTGACTGTCACATAAGCAAAGCCTTATTTATTGTGATTAGAAAGCATGCATACTTGTAATGACCCTTACTCTAAAGATACTTTCAAAATTAAAAAAGACGACAACTCACCATGTGGCCAGGGAGTGTTCCTATATAGCTATCCTCTTAAGTGTATTTGCCAAATCACTCTTGTACTTTCAGAGTGAAATATGAGTGGACATATAAGAACAAGATCCAAATCTAAAGGAAGAGGAAATGATGGAAAGTCTTCTCAGCCAGCTGAGCCTGTGGTTGTGAGTGCTTTAACATTTGATGTTTTCTATTGGCAGAAATTTATTTCTGTGATAGTTTTGTTGAACTAATATCAATACACTTATAAAAGTCTTCCATGTTGATGCTATTGGTGACCATGGAATCTCATGATGGAAACGTTGATCCCAGGAGGATTACAGCCTGGTGTTGCTTAAATGATTGCTGTTTTCTGGAAGTATGCTTGATGACTTCCTTCTCATACTTAGTAACAGATTGTTCATATCCATTTCAGCATAGATTAAAATGCCCTGTAAAGATCTTCTGGTAGCTTATCCTGCTAACTTTACTCCTCCACTGTGGGAGGAGTAACTTGTTAAGAATATGAATATAGAATAGTATTCGGAAAATGTCCTTAGACTTATTTATGATTCGATATATCTATGTGTTCTGTATATTTATATTATTTGTATATATTTCATTATAAATTGACAATTTAAAATTACGGTGTATTTATGGCATATGAAGTGATTATTTGATTTATGAATGAAATGTGAAATAATTAAATCAGTCCAATTAACACATCCATCACCTTAGATACTTACCAATTTTGATGGTGAGAACATTTGAACTTTGCTCTTTCAGCGTGTCCAAACACTTCTATTTGCTAGACACAGCATGCTGTGCAACAGATGTTAGAAAAAACCTTGTTCCTTCTAACTGAGATTTTGTACCTTTTGACCATCATCTCATTCTCCCCACCCTCTCAGCCTCTGTAACCACTGTGCTACTCTCTGCTTATTAGAGTTCTGCTGCTTTAAATGCCACATATAAGTGAGATCCCGAAGTATTTGCCTTTTTGTACCTGACTTATTTCACTTAGGGTAATGTTCTCCAAATCCATCCATGTTGTCACAAATGACAGAATTTCTTTCCTTTTTGTGGCTGAATATATATATATATATATATATATATATACATACACACACACACACACATATATATATGTGTGTATGTATATATTCCCATTGTTTAAATATGTACATATACACCATATTTTCTTTATCCATTCGTCTGTTTTTGAACATTTAGTTTGATTCCATAACTTGTCTATTGTGGATAGTACTGCAGTAAACATGGGAGTACAGACTTCTTTTCAACAAATTGATTTCAAATCCTTTGGGTAAGTACCCAGAAGTGGGATTGCTGATAATATGGTAATTCTTCTTTTAGGTTGTTGTGGAACTACCATACCATTTTCCATAATGGCTATACTAATTTATTATTTATTTATTTATTTATTTGTGAGACAGAGTCTCACTCTGTTATCCGGGCTAGAGTGCCGTGGCATCAAGCTCACAGCAACCTCAGACTCCTGGGCTTAAGCAATCCTTCTGCCTCAGCCTCCTGAGTAGCTGGGACTACAGGCATGTGCCACCATGCCCGGCTAATTTTTTTTTATATATATATTTTTAGCTGTCCAGATCATTTCTTTCTATTTTTTTTTTTTTTAGCAGAGATAGGGTCTCGCTCTTGCTCAGGCTGGTCTCGAACCCCTGACTTCGAGCCATCCTCCCGCCTTGGCCTCCCAGAGTGCTAGGATTACAGGCGTGAGCCACAGCGCCCGGCCAATAATGGCTATACTAATTTATATTCCTGCCAGCAATGTACAAGTGTTCCCTTTTTGCTATATCCTCACTAACACTTTTTGTCTTTTGTCTTTTTGATAATAGCCATTCTGACAGGGGTGAAATAACATCCCATTGTGGTTTTAATTTCTATTTTCCTAATGAGAGAGATATTGAGCATTTTTTCATGTTGGTCATTTGTTTGTCTATTCAGGTGGCTTGCCCATTTCTTAATTGGGATTTTGTTTTCTTCCAATTGAGTTGTTTGAATTCCTTTTATAGTTTGGATATTAACCCGTTATTGGATCCATGGTTTGAAATATTTTCTACCAATCAGTAGGTTGTTTCTTCACATTTATTAATCATTTCCTCGGCTGTACAGAAGCATTTTAGCTTGATATAAGCCCATTTGTCTGTTTTGTGGTTTTGTTGCCTGCGCTTTTGGGGTCAAATCCAAAATATCATTGCCCAGTGGCCCCAGACCAATGTTTTGTAGTTTTTCCATTATGTTTTCTTCTGGTAGTTTTGCAGTTTCAGGTCTTATGTCTTTAATCTATTTTGGGTTGATTTTTATATATGGTGTGAAATAAGAGTCCAGTTTTACTTATCTGCATGTGGATATTCATTTTTCACAACACCATTTACTGAACAGTCTGCCCTTTCCTTTTTGTGTATTCTTGGCACCTTTGTGGTCAATCAATTGAGTGTACATGTCTGGGGTAATTCTGGGCTCTCTATTCTTTTTCATTGGTATATGTGTCTAATTTTGTCCTGGTAATGTGCTGTTTTATTACTATAGCTTTATAGTATAGTTTGAAATCAGTTATAGTGATGTCTCCAGCTTTGTTCTTTTTGCTCGTGATTGCTTCAGCTATTCAGTGTTTTATTTTTTGGTTTCATATGAAGCATAGGATTTTTTTTCAATTTCTATGAAAAATAACGATGGAATTTTATAGGGATTGCACTGAATTTGTAGATTGATTTAGGTAGTATGGACATTTTAACAATATTAATTCTTTCAATCCATGAATATGGATACCTTTCCTTTTTGTGTGTCTTCTTCGATTTTTTTCATTGTTGTTTTATAGCTTTCATTGTATAAGTTTTTCCCCTCCTAGGTTAAATTTATTCCTAAGTGGGGTTATTTGGTGCTATTTTTAACGGAATTGTTTTTTTGATTTCTTTTTCAGATATTTAGTGGTTACTGTATAGACATACTACTACTGACTTTTGTGTGTGGATTTTGTATCCTGCAACTTTATTGTATTCATTTTTTGTTCTAGCAGTTTTTTCTTGGTGGCGTCTTTAGTGTTTCTATATATAAGATCATGTCTTAGCAAACAGTGACAATTAAAATTCTTTTCCAATTTGAGTGCCTTCTATGTCCTTTCCTTGCCTAATTGTGCTTCCAATATTATGTTGACTAGAAGTGGCTAGAGTTGGCATCCTTATCTTCCAGATCTTAAAGGAAAAATTTTCAATATTTCATCATTGAGTGTTAGCTGTGGGCTTCTCATATATGGCCTTTATTGTTTTGAGGTACAATCCTTCTATGTCTAATTTGATGAGAACTTTTATCATGATAGGATGTTGAATTTTCTGAAATGATTTTTCTGCAAATAATTAGATGATCATATGGTTTTTGTTCTTCATTCTGATAATGTGATGTATCACATTTATTGATTTGCATATGTTGAAACATCTTTCATTCCAGGATTAAATTCCACTTGATCATGGTGAATGATCTTCTTAATGTGTTGTTGAATTTGGTTTGTTAGTATTTTTTTAAGTTTTTTAAATATGTATTCTTCAAGAATATTGGTAATTTTCTTTTCTTATGATGTGCTTATCAAGGTTTGTTATGAGAGTAGTACTGACCTCATAGAAATGGTTTGGAAATACTCCCTCTTTTCTGATTTTTTGGAAGAGTTTGAGAAGGATTGGTATGAGTTCTTTAAGTGTTTAGTAGAATGTAGCATTGAAGCAATCATTTCCTGGACTTTTCATTGATGGGAGACCTTTTCGTATTGATTCAATCTCCTTACTCATTATTGCTTTGTTCAGATTTTCCATTTCCTTACAATTTTATCTTGGTAGGTTGTGTCTGTCTAGGAGCTTATTCCTTTTTTATCAGCTATAATGTCTACTCTTTCATTTCTTATTTTGTTTATTTGAGTATTCTCTCCGATTAGGCACCACATTTGGCAGGAACATGAGGCACCACCAAGATTCATTCACTGGTCACTATGACCTCTGCTGTCTTTCTTTGTTTCTACCTGACTCTGGCTACCTGGAGACATTGCCCACAGTGTTCCCTGTGAGGTGAGACCAAAGTGGGCTTTCTGGGAAGCATCTTGGATTGCTATGGAAGTTAGATGAATGCCTCTGGTTCTCTTTCCCTCTGTAGAAACTATGTACCCAGGGAAATTGTCTCCATCTGGGATTGCCTCCACTTGGAGAGAAGGGAGGGAGGTGAAGCCAAAGTGAGACCATTCCTTTTATCCTTCAAATTTGGTTTTCATTCAATTCTGAAGACTATGCATGTGTCTCAGGCTTGTTGCCAAGTATTGGTGTTTTGGAAGGGATGCTCTGATTTGTGGATAATTGCTAGTTGAAGTTTCTGTGGGTGAGAGTGGAGCCTGAGACTTTCTTTTCCACCATCTAACTGATGCCATCTCTTTTGGCATATATTAACAAGAATACTTTTTATTTGCACATGCGCATACTCCTAGGTCCAGCAGCACAGTGATGAACAACTTTAACAAGAAAAATTACCAACCAAAAGTCAGGATATTACCCCCAGTCAAGAGAGAGAAGAAGGAGGATCGCCAGGGGTTCAAGGTAAAGGTAAGGGGAAGAAGAATGCCTATGGGAGGAGGTGTATGTGTGTGTGATACATTAAGATAGATCAGTAACAAATGGAAAGAAATCATTAGAGAAGGATATGAAACATTTCCTAAAAATTGGCTGAGAAGTGAAGTTGTTTTGCAGTGAATGGCAGTCCCTCGCTATAACGAAGTTTTCCTTTTACTTCAAGACTTATTTGGTGTGCTTGGAAAATACAGTCCTTGCCAGAGCTCTACTTTAGCAAATCCAAGGAAACTGCTTAATTTTTGTCATAAAATTGTACACATTTCACTCGTTAAATTTGATCTTAGATCATTGTTGTCTGGCCTTTTTAATCATTCCATTAAAAATGTAATCAACTTTTAATGGCATGTGTAGAGTGCCAAGTCAAAGTGTACAGTGCCAAGTTAACATACCGTGAAACACACTGAATAAAGCCCCATTACGTAAGGATGTTAACCTATTTCCTAAATGAGAAAACTGAGGCTCCATAATTGTGTCTTACCAAAGAGTACTTGAATGGTGGCTACAGGATTAATGTTTCATTCCGAAGTTTGTGTTCTTCCTGCAACTTATGTTGCTGGAAGAAAAACTGAGAGTGATTTTGCTTAAAATGCTTAATACTCAAATTTCTGTACTGTAAGATAACTCAGTACTGGCAGAGGAATAGATCAAGTTCATTGGTACAGGATAGACTCTAGAAAAGAGCTCGATGAATGATAGTCATTGTTTTCTTGATTAATATTTTTATGTGGTAAGCTTGGTAAAAGATGGATAATCAGGTACTGCCATACAGGTACTTGGTTTATTATGATTATTTCAGTGGCTTGTAAAATGTGGTTAAATCATCTTATGGTGAGGAAAATCAAAAGATTTAGTTCCTAAGATTAACAGGAAACAGAAAATTATTTCTTCCAGACATAGTATTTTGAAGCAAAATATGTACATAATTCAGGTCATGGATTATTTTTGTGATTCACTGTGAGAAGTTTTCCAGAATAAAACTCACCACAATGCCCATTAATTTGTTGCCACCCCACTTCCATGATTCTCACTATAACACAGTAGCTTTTTCGTACTCACAAATAATTTTGCTGTTCTTTTTCATTCTTTCTTCTACATGGGATTCATTTATGGAAAGTTACATATAAGACCTTTAGATTTTTTTCACACTTCCCACTTCATGGAAAGGACTTTTGGATTATTTTAACAAAGCAAGTTTCAGATTATCCCAATAGTAGATGGTGGTCATGACTATAAGATTTGCCATAGGCCCTCAAATCCATTCAGCTAATCCTTTAGAAAGTTGCATTTTATTTTTTTTTTTATTTTTTTTTTTTGAGACAGAGTCTCACTCTGTTGCCCAGGCTAGAGTGAGTGCCGTGGCGTTAGCCTAGCTCACAGCAACCTCAAACTCCTGAGCTCAAGGGATCCTCCTGTCTCAGCCTCCCGAGTAGCTGGGACTACAGGCATGTGCCACCATGCCCGGCTAATTTTTTCTATATATATTTTTAGCTGTCCATATAATTTCTTTCTATTTTTAGTAGAGATGGGGTCTCGCTCTTGCTCAGGCTGGTCTCGAACTCCTGAGCTCAAACGATCCGCCCACCTCGGCCTCCCAGAGTGCTAGGATTACAGGCGTGAGCCACCGCGCCCGGCCGAAAGTTGCATTTTAAATGTAATCGAAATCCTTTTCATGGTGTAGAGTTCAGATTTATTAGATGGGTGATGTTCACTGCTCTGTACACAATTGTATAATATAGGAAATGTAGTATGGTCCTTAGACTGTCATTTAAAATAAGGTTTTGGCCGGGCGCGGTGGCTCACGCCTGTAATCCTAGCACTCTGGGAGGCCGAGGTGGGCGGATCGTTTGAGCTCAGGAGTTCGAGACCAGCCTGAGCAAGAGCGAGACCCCATCTCTACTAAAAATAGAAAGAAATTATATGGACAGCTAAAAATATATATAGAAAAAATTAGCCGGGCATGGTGGTGCATGCCTGTAGTCCCAGCTACTCGGGAGGCTGAGACAGGAGGATCGCTTGAGCTCAGGAGTTTGAGGTTGCTGTGAGCTAGGCTGACGCCACGGCACTCACTCTAGCCTGGGCAACAGAGTGAGACTCTGTCTCAAAAAAAAAAAAAATAAAAAATAAAATAAAATAAGGTTTCATAATACAGGACAGCAAAGATGTGAGGTCCATTCTTATTTGCTGTTAATGATGCAAAACTAACTTCTGTTTTACTGAAGCACTGCCGGGAGTTAGCTACTCTCCCAGCAAAGCAGGCTCCAAGGCAGGATCGTCGCAAGGGATTTGGAAAGAATAGGAAATAAAGAAATAATATAGATGGAGAAATGATTGAGACGGAGACAAAGTGCAGTTTAAATGATGGGGGAGTTAGGGATCCGCCAGCATTCTTGTGGGCTGTGAGGTCCCGACTGAAATCCCATATCAGTATTTATTGTTACAGCAAATAGGTGTCTTTTGTTAAAGAATTATGGGTACAGCTCATTTTTTGTGGTTTCCAGGGGAACCTTACCTAATTCTGTCTACAAGAATAGACAGTTACAAAATTTTTCTAAGATAAGCACGTTAAGCCCTAAGTTAGAAACAGACCTAGCTGAGCATACCAATTAAAGATAAAATGTATAAAATGAGAACACTGAGTTTGTGTACTACTCTAATCTACTTCTTCTAAACACAGAGACATGTAGTCAGGAGTGAAGCAGGAATAGCCTTGAAGTCTAGGATAGTTCCAGCTGCTCGTTATCTGCCGGGCAGGCATTTTAATCAGCTTCTCCACCAAGGACCCAAACCGAGCTTCTGCCTTGCAAAAAAGCTCAAGGCGATGGTTGGCAGCAAAGAAGAAACGTTGCTTTGCAAATGTCCTCTGACAATGCCTCCCTTCTTGGAAGCAGCTTCTATTCTGTGAACTAACATGTCCACAGATTCCTTCAAGGCAAAGCCGTGCAAAACTGAAACCTATCACATCTCTTAGCCTATTTCCCAACAAAGCACAATCTAGGTGTCATGTATTTTTCAATATTAGTTTGTATTTTGAAACAAAATTAATTTAAGGAAAAATTATAAGAAGAGTACAATTATCTCTCACATACTTTTTGCCAAGATCACCAATTTTCAATAGTTTTTGCCATATTGGTTGCATACTTCCCTCTTTCTAGCCCTCCACAAAAACATATGCATCCTTATTGATACTATATTTATTGTTACTAATGCTAAATCATTTAAAGTTTTAGATATTGTAACCCTTTACTATAAGTACCACAGTGTGTATATATCCTAAAAACAAAGAAAAAGGCATTCTTTTTAATACTACTGTACAATTAACAAATTAAGGAAATTTAACAATGAGAAAATGTAATTGTTTAATATATAGACCATATTCAAACTTTCCAGTTGTTGCCATAGTTTGTGTTATAGAATTTTTTTTCCCTGATTGAGAGGTCAATCCAGGATCATGCATCACATTTAGCCGTGATGCCTATTTAGTCTCCCTTAGTCTGGATCAATTCTTCAATGTATCTCTTTGTCTTTCATGACACTACCTTTTAAAAGAGAACAGACCCTTTGTTTTAGAAAAAGTTCATCAATTTGGATTTTTTTCACATATTTTTTAAGACTTTTTTTCCCCTCAACATTTACTGATGCCTCCTTCTGTCATGTAATAGTTTTAGGTGTTAGGTGAGGAAATGCTAATGAGAACACATGAATTCTGTCTTGAGCTTACAGTATAGTCAGAGAGACTCAAATAACTCACTGATTTAATGTGATAAGTACAATACAGGTTAGGTACAAAAAGGGCAACCAAGTTGTCTGGGGGCAGTCTAGGGAAAGAAAAAGATAATAACATTTGGAAAACACTGCTCTCCTTCTTTTATGGCACCAGACTCTGAAATAATGCTCTTGGGTTTCTAATGCATCACCTTTGTTACCACACTACCTCACAGCCTTTCCTTACATAACACTGAGGGAATGAATATTGTTTTCTTATTTATATTTAATGGTCCAGTGCTTAAATTATAGCCATTTTATTTGTAAGGGCCTGTCCTGGAAGCTGAACAACAGGAACTGTCGCTGCAAAAGACTGAAAGTAAGCGTGGAGGTGCTCCTGATGTCAAGGAGGAGATTCTGTCAAATCTAGAACACGTTGGAATACCTGAAGCAGGTATGTGTACCATTATGGATGCAAATTATATGGGCTCTGTTTTCCACAATATCATATCTTCATTAATGTGGAGGTAACATTACTGCTACTTTAAGAGTAGAGTTTATATATAAGATTCTTTGACAGGTAGCTTAGATTTTATGTGCCTGACTTATAAACTATGAATAAAAAAAATTGGGTCAAAGCCATATTGTATGAAGAGGTTTTCTTACACTTTGAGTATAAATGCTTTAACCAACAACTAATAATTTCCAGATAATGTCATAAAGGCCTTATTTTTTCAAGTAAATAACACATTTCAGTTTATTTGAAATATGCTGTGGCACTGAAATTGCTTCTAGTACCAGCTCTAACATAATTTGTGTGACTCTAGGCAAATCCCTTAATTTCCAAACCCATCTTTGTTCTCATCAAATTAGCAAGTTCATTAAAGTTAGCATATTGTGTATTTCAAAACTTCTAAAAGAGGCTGGGCACGGTGGCTCATGCGTGTAATCCTAGCACTCTGGGAGGCCGAAGCAGGAGGATTGCTTGAGCTCAGGAGTTTGAGATTAGCCTGAGCAAGAGTAAGAAAGATCCCATCTCTACCAAAAAGGGAAAAAAACAAAACAAAACCCAGCTAGCCATTTCGGAGCGTGCCTGTAGTCTCAGCTACCCAGGAGAGGCTGAGGTAGAAGGATGAGATGGAGGAGGGTTTTCTTTATCCCCACATCTTGTCCAGAATATTCTGGTACCATTGGATTCTCCCCTTTCCCCAACTTGATGAACCTGAATACAACAGGACCCATGAATAGGTCGGCTCTGAATACTTGTTGGATGGATACACCACTGCCCTCAGGGAACTTTAGTTTTTCAGTAGATGGTTGGAGATGACACCAGGCTTACCTCAGCACAACCAAGGACATGAACCCAGTGATCAGGGCCTTAGGGTGAGTCCAGGTGAGCTCTTTCACACTCAAAAGGAGACTGTTCTCTGTCTTCCTCCTGCTTCTTTGACCACAGCTTCTGTGTGTGTGTTTCTCACAGGGCCCCCTTCCAGCGTGTCCTTCCTTTGCACGTCCTCTGCTTCTCTGTTTCTCTGTTTGTCTGCCCCACTTGATCGTGAGGTCCCAGATGCCAAGGACTGTGGTCCATTCCTTTCATTTCCTACTTCCAGGATATTCCCTGAAACATGGCAGGCATCACTGTAAGTCTACTGAGTTAATTTCTTTACCTTTTGTAAAGACCTTGACAGAAAGAACACACCCTTTATTCTGTAAATAGTAATGCAGATTTTATCGTGTAGGCACCAAATATAAGGCTCTTTTGTATCAGGTACTAGACAGATTCTTGTATTGAGTTGTCAATATGTTGAATGGCCAGAACTTTGACATATCTACTTTGCTTTTACAGAGAGGGAATCAGTTTTCAGTACCCAGTATGGCTTAGGGCAGCATATGCCAGATTTTAATCATCAAAAACCACCTTCACTAATAAGCGACTACAAGCTGTTCTGCTCAAACTGTGCTTAGTTTCATCAATGTACAGTGTCAGTGCAGACTGATTCCCAGGTCACTTGTGGGCTGACTGAAGCCAGTACCATGATGCATCACTCTTGTGTACCTCTGACATTCAGTAAAATGGCAGGCACATTGTAGCTACTCAGTTAGCATTTGTTGACTTGTTTAGTTGGACTTTCTGTTTGTCTTTAAAAATAGACCCTGTGGGATTCCAGTAATGGTGCTGTGAGGAGTTTGGACAATTCACTTCCACAGAACACAAGACAGAAACTGGATAAAATTTTTGCAAACCACCATTGCGTGGCACTGGCAGACAATAACTTGAGAAGTATTTCCTTATATAAAACTGCTACTGCATCTGGTAAGAAGGCTACTATTCGGCTCAGATGGTGAACATCCTCAGCTTTTCTATGTGAAAATAGTAGACTCAGTATGGGGATGTCAGCAGGCCAGGTAGAAGTTTTACAGGGAGACATTGGAAGTGAAGAGTCAAAAAAGGGCTGAGATATTAAACTTTCTACACCTTCAGTCTGACTGCTAAACTATGCATGTAGGGGGACACCCTGGTGAGCCAAGAAAAATTTCTGTTTTGACACATTTCATAGCACATTATAGCATATTTTCCTTTTATTAAAAATTTATTTCTTAAATTATTTGGGTATGTTTACAATAGTTGCATTGAAGTCTCTTATCTGCTAAATTCAACATCCAGTATCACAAAGACTCATATTCTAGTGACTATGTTCTTGAGAATGGGCTGTACTTTCTTGTTTTTTCATACCTAGTATATTTTGATTGAAAAATATACCTTATAGATAACATATCTGGGAAGATTTATGAAGTTACTGTACCTTTGAATGCATTCTTCAAGCCTCATAACAGCTTGCGTGGCAGAGAGGAGTGGCCTTACTGGCTTGGGTAGGGTTGTCAGATTTAGCAAATAAAACACAGGATGCCCAATTAAGTTTGAATTTCAGATATACTAAAAATTTACTGTTTATCTGAAATTCAAATTTGATTGGGTTTCTTGTACTTCATCTCACAATCCTAACCTTGAGGTGTCTAAAGATAAACTCTCCCCAAGTCATTGGCTGACTAAAAAACTATAGAGGTGAAGGGGAGACCCCAGGGTTCCAGACTGAAAAAAAGACGGAGCAGAAACATAATTGCCTACACACCATGGGGAAGACAGTTTTAGCAGTTTGAGGCCACAATAATTATCAATTAAGACAAAAGAAAAAAGCCAACAACATTCAGTGAATCAGTCACTACAACATACTATCTATAAGGTACATTTTTCAATTAAAATATAGTAGGTATGAAAAAAACAAGAAAGTACAACCCATTCTCAAGAACATAGTCACTAGAATATGAGTCTTTGTGATACCAGATGTTGAATTTAGCAGATAAGAGACTTCAACGCAACTATTGTAAACATAGCCAAATAACTTGAGAAATAAATCTTTAATAAATTAAAGGAAAATATGCTAGCATATGCTACGAAATGTGTCAAATAGGAAACCTCCACAAAGAAATAAAAACTAGAATAGAAAAACTGTATAGAAAATTATAAAAACTATAATAGAAAAACAAATCATAATTATGAAGCAGAACAGTATAATAATTGAAATAAAAAGTCACTAGATGGGCTGAAGAGAATAACTGATATGACAAAAGAAATAATCATGAAACTTAAAGATAGGTCAATAGAAATCATGCAATCTGAAGAACCAACAAAAAATAGTAAACAAAAATTAACAGAATGCTGTAGTAAAATATTAAGAGTACCACAGAGAACCGTGGGAAAAATATCAAGCACCCCAACATATGAGTAATTGTAATATAGAAACAAGAGAAACAGAATGGTGAAGAAATTTTTGAAAAAAAATAATGGCCAAAAACTTCCCAAATTTGGTAAAGGGATTAACTTACAGATCAAAGAAGCTAAGCAAACCCCAAGCAGGAGAAACACATAGAGAAGCACAACTTGACACTTTGTGCTCAGATGGATGAAAACCAAAGTAAAAAATAAAATTTGAAAGCAGCAATGATAAAACAAGACATCTGAGAAACAGAAAATTGGAAAGCCTCATGAAGGAACCAAGCCTGGAATGATCAAGGAACAGACAAAGACCAGCATGACTAGATTGTGCTGAGTGAGTGATGTTGGACATGAGACCGGAGAGGTAGGCAGAAACCAGATACTGTAGGGTTTTGTAGACCATGCTAAGTAGCATGGATTTTATTCAAAGTAAACTGGGAAGTCTTTGTAGGATTTCAACAAGCCCTGAAATAATTTGTTGAACATGCTAAAAAATCAGAATGGCTGCCTTGTGCACAATAGATTTTAGAGGGATAAGGGTTGAAGGAGGAACAATAAGATATAGTAATTAAGACAAGAGAGGATGGATGAGTGGCATGGGATTTTAGAGTGGTAGTTGTACTCAGGATATATTTTGAAGATAGAATCAGAGGACTTGTTGATGGATATTAGCGAAGAACACACCCAGGAGTTCTCTTTCAGACATGTTGGGTCATTCAAGCAGGGAATTCAGGTAAGTTAGACAAGTCTGGGCCTCAGAGGAGGGAATAGTGTTCAATATGTAAATTTGGAAGGACTTAGTATAGATATTCCACATTAAGGCAAGAGATGCTCTAATGAAATCACTCTGGGAGAGAGAAGAGCAAATGAAGGGGCCCCATTTAAAAGTCCTGTGAAAGAAGAGGAGCAAGCAAAGAACACTGAGGAGGGGAGGCAGTGTGGTAGGAGAGCACCAGAAGTGTACATAATCACAAATCCAAAAATAAAAATATATTTAAAATAGAAGGGATCGTCAAGTGGATGAAACCCTTGGAGTGGTTGATTAAGATGAGAATAGAAATGTGTCCATTGACTCAGGAGGCTGAGCCAGGAGGATCATCTGAGCCCAGGAGTTTGGGATTACAGTGAGCTAAGATCGTGTCACTGCATTCCAGCAACAGAGTGAGACCTGGTCTCTAAAAAGAAATAAAACACAATCAACAACAGGAGAGGCAAGATGGCAGATGAGAAACACCTCCAGCCAGAGCGTCTCTGCAAGAAGGAGAAATTTTAGATGAAAGAGAAAAAAACAAAGAGATAGACAAATACAGATAGAATGAGGGTCAGAAGAAAGGATGCCTGAACCTACAGGAGACTCCACGGGAAGAGGTTGCGGAGCTGAACTGGAAGGAGAAAGGCATCAGCAGGGATTAAGCCCAGAGAGGCTTGGACACCAGCGAGAATTGTAGGTGGAGCGGTTAAAATTCCCCTCCCTTGCATATTGGACCACTGACGGGCTCCCAAGCTGCTGGAGTGACCTGCCAACACCAACCCAGAGACTACTGCCCCCATCCCCCTCTAACATGGACTGATAAGACGGTGGGCAGAGGAGCCAGAGGAGATGGTGTGCAGAGACCACACAGTCACTTGTGCCCCTCAGACCCCACAGGTATTTGGTTCATTTATTCGCTCAGACTGATCTGGTCTTCATCATGAGTGTCTACCCTGAATAGTGTGGGGATAAAAACACTGGATTTTTTTTTATCTAATCTGGTGTCATCTGATGCAATCATGTGTATGGTCCATTTGTATAAATACTCAATCTGTTAGGTGAAAATGATCAGTCTCTCGGATTTCCACCTCACCTCCCTACTCCTTTCCAAGATAGAGATGGGGTCTCCATGGTGATGGGAACAGGGAGTCTATGACATCTTATGTTGATTGTAGCGTCCTGGGTGGTTTCTGAGGGAAGTGATAACTCTTGTGTCCCAGGTCCTGCTGCTGCTGATGACATGCTCATCCATGTCTGTGACTGGTATATATGCATTTTTATCTTTCCCATCTTGGTCAGAATCTGATGCTCCCTGGCTGACTCAACCTTAACTCACCTGTGAAGGCATCTGCAGACTCTTCTGAATCTGGGTCTCATCCTTTATCTAGCCCCTGTCTAGGGCTGTCCACTCCACAGCCTCAACTGTAGGGTCACCTAGTCCCTAGCTGGGTTAGGTTTGCTTCATGGTAGAACTCCTGGCTCTTGAATCAGCCACTTTCAACACCCCACCCCCAAGAAGGTAGCCCTCTGGGGTCTCACCTACAACACAGAGGTAACCAAGATAGCTCCAGAAAGCAAAATCTTTCAATTCTAACCATCTCCCTGCCCACTTTTTAGATGATAGCATGATACAGTAGACATGAAGAATGTGACGATTCAAGTAAAAGGAATGATCACTGCAAAAGCCTACTCCTTGAGAATGTGGAAAGGCATGGGATACAGGTGAAGAGTGTTAAGGAAAAAATTATTCATGACACTGGTTAAAGAAGTGTAAGGCAGACTTTTGTCAGAAGGTTGACATAGGTGTAGGGACCATTGCAATGGGGTTTTGTAGTGGGGGGAGATTGGGATCCACTCCAAATACAACAAGGAACAGTGGGAATTTATAGTCAAGGAGCAGAATGTGGATCAGTGAATGGAAAATTACTAAGAGGAAACACCAAGGATAAGGGGGATTCCGGCTAAATTGATCACGATTACTGCTAAAGGCAAGCCAAGGTGATCATACCTCACCTAGGGGACGAGGACCTGATGAGATATGGAGGATAAGGAATTCTTACTAAACTGACTTAGCAGGATTCTTGCTAAAACTGGACAATGCAGAGACAAACATGAAAGTTCAAAAGTTCCCTTTCCAGGACTGGCTACCCCACAACTTCAGCTGCAGGATCACCTAGCCCCTGGCTGGGTTAGGCTTCCTTCATGGTAGAATCCTTAGCTCTTGAATCAGCCACTTTCCACATTCTTCCCTCAGGGAATGCAGCCCCCTGTGGCATCACCTACTTCACAGCAAGAGCCAAGACCAGCATTAACTCCAGCAATCCTCTGCCAACTTTATAGATGATGGAATAATACAATACAGATGGAGAACATAATTCAGGAGAAATTATAACTGCTATTAGGGTGTGAAGCCCATATGTGGTGGGGGAGGAGAAAGAATTCTCAGACAGTAATTAGGATATATAGAAGTAAAAGTTTATTTACTTTCCCAAGAAAGAAAGAAGGAAAGAAAGGAAGGGAGCGAGAGAGAGAGAAAGTGGCTGTGAAGCTGCCGTGTTGGCTTTTTTCTGTTTCTCACGTAGCAGATCGATAGCAGTTTTTTCTTAGTTTTTTCTTTCTTCTTGATAGCGGGAGGCATCTGGTACTGTCTCTTCTTGAGGAAGCAGGGGAAGTTCCTACTCCTACTGTCTTCTCAGGAACTTTTTCAAGGCTGAGAAAGAACTCAGAGATAACAAGTTAGGCCACACGTGTTTAATTAAACAAAGGGTAGTTGTGAGTTTATTTCGCTTACTTTCTGTTTGATAGTTTATTTTCCTCTGAACGGTTATTAGTGAGACCATCTTTCAACCTCAAAAGACAATTCTTTAAGGAAGTAGAAAGGCATAGGATCCAGGTAAAGGGCCTGGCCTCAAGTAAGGTCAGGTCACTTCCTCCAGAGGAGCAGCAGAGATTACAAGTCCAGATCCACTGTTGCTGGGAAGTGCCGAGAGTCCCTCTCAGATCACTTCTGTTTTCTCAAAGGAATATCGGTGACTATCATGAGAAGATTGGATGCTGGCGCTTGTGGAGAGCTCTCGTAAGTAACCCAGACAGAGGATCCAAATGTGGAGGGTGCAGAGAGTTCTCCCATTTAGGGGTATTGCCAGGAGGGGAAAAAGGAGAAGAAGAGATGCCTCTGAGGGGAGAGTTTATAGCTCTGGGTAGCTGGGTAAGGAGGGCCTGGTGGGTGGTGAGGAACGCGGCTGCAGATGCGGTCAGTAGACTGGCGGCCTCCCAGGGCTGAAGGCTGCGCCATTGGAGGGAGGGAGCTGGAAGGGAAGGAGGTGGTGCTTCTGGGGATGAGAGAGGGGGACGCAATAAATGGACACCACGGAGGGCTGCGATCTTCCCTGAGGCCTAGGGAAAGATCATGGATGGAGGATGCTCAGTTAGGGAGGAGGAGGAGAAGATCCCTGAGGACCGAGAGGCTCCGGTGGTGGCCTGGCCAGCCTCGTGGGCGCTTAGGTCGCCAGGAAGGATCAGAGGACAGAAGGCTGAAAGGAAGACCGTGAGTCCGCCACGTGGGAGGTGGAGAATGACAGGGGATTGGTACAGGTCTCGAACGTGGGACAGCAGGGTGACTGGGGTAGTCGTGCCTCAGGTACTAGAAATCAACGGTCCCATTGCGACAGCTCGCAACGGAGCAGGGAAGAAAACCTTCAAACGGGAAGCGGGAGCGAGACTGGCACCGACCTCAGTCGGCTCCGACGCGCAGGCCCAGAACCCGCCAATCCTAGGCCAGCCCCGACCCGGGCCGCGTATTTCCGGTGGCGCTGGGACTTCCTGCTGCTGTTGCTATGGATCTGAGGGCGGGACGCGGGAAAGGCGTCTTTGCAGAGGTCTGTTCGCCTGGGCCATTCCGGCTGGTACCGGTTCATTCTCTGGTCCTCCTGTTCATCCTAGTTGGCTTCCCCGCCCCCCAAGATCTTAGGGCTCTGGGCAGAAAAGCAGCGGAAAAGATTGATTTTCCTCTGGGGTTGGTGGCGCTCGGTCTCCCTGGCCTGCAGATGGCAGTGTTAACGCCGTGGAGAGGTCCTGCCCGCCTCCCAGCCCGCCCTTCGTGCTTGAAAAAACGCCACAGAGCCCTTTTCCTAAAGAAGAGATTGGTTCCTCTGGTGTCTGCGCCTAACAGGTCCTGGGGCTGGGGTTGCTGCTTCGAGGGGGATGGGGAGCGGGGTCGCGAAAATTCTCTGCCGTTGGACAAAACCCTTTTGTTTTTTAAATTGCCATTTCTCCTGTGGGGCTGCCTAGTTACCCTAGCAACTTGTATTTTTGCTTTTCTGAATGGTTTTGTCATTCTCTTTCTCCACGTTTCAATGGGGTTTTATGGACTTTTACCAATATATTCTTTAATTGCAGACGTCACTGAATCGCGTTGTAGAAAATTTATTGGACCGGTAGTGTAATAAGGAAAACTAATCTTATCCAGTCCCATCACCCAGCTATGACTATTAATAATATTTTGTGATAAATTTCCTTAGTTGTTTTTCTTTCATAAAGGCGCATTTTAAACAAATGTGATTAATGTTGTATCATGATTTCAACATCCTGCTTTTTAAACTCAACTTTACGCTTTGAAAAATTGTTTTCATAGTATTAGTCATTTTGTTTTAAAAATAATGCTAACATATTGTAAGATGTTGAACTTTTCAGTAAAACTTGAGCTTAAAACACTCAAATACCCAAATATGATCCAAAGACAGCCATCACTATGCAGCCTTATCAGAGCAGGAGCTGTAGTGTATGTTTGTTTCACCCTTTTATTAATACCTAAGTACCTAGCACTTGGTGGGTGCTCAGTAAACATTCTGAAATAAAATAATATTTATATCCGGTAATTTTTTTCTTCCATATAATCAGTTGTTTTATGACGCTAGGGTATAATATATCAACAGTTTTCTATATGATTTTTTTAATTTGGCATTTTGTAATCAGTATTTGCCTATGTCATTAAAACATGTACTCACCATCAAATTGGTGCTAACTGATCAACACTAAGGTGCTCAGATGGTGGTAATACTCATTGGGTGCCAGTTAGGTAGGGGGGTGGGGGGGTAAACCCACAACTAATGGAAATGGGGCACACTGTATAGGGGAAGGACACGCTTGTAGCCTTGGCATTTCATGTAACCAAAATGTTTGTACGCCCATAATATCCTAAATTAAAAAAAAAAAAATGAAGACATAAGAAAAAGAAACTAAAAAAAAAAAAGTCAATTTTACTGGCTTTGGCCAGTTCAGTTGACAGTGAAGGCCATTTAGCTGGTTCCTGACAGACTGAGAACAGAGCCCAGATCTTTCCAGGTTCAAAGCTCTTTCCTTCACTCCATAATAATCTCACTGACGCTTGAGCAGGATGTATAAGAGCATAGAATTTCCTCAGTAGATATTCTGGGTCTTTTATTATTGCTCAGTGTTTTGATCATGTATATTTGGTCAGTATGTTGTCTGTCTTTCCACAAGAACCCTGCCCTGGATCAAGTCAATTCATAGAACTGAGATTCTGGAAGACTCCTAATGTTATTTAGTCCACTGGTAAAAACATAGTCAATCTAGCCTGCTGCGTCGATTTGGATCATGAGATAAGGAGTTTGCAACATAGAAAAATACAATGAATATGAATTTAGGGGCCAAATTACCAACGTAGTATTGGAATTAGGGACATGGCCATTTGACAATAAACAGTATGTATGAAGCAAGCCTGATCTGACTGCAAAGGTCTTTCTCTCCCTAAGTCCAACTAAAACTGCTGAAACTGCTTTGGCATGCCTCACATATCCAGAAAAAAAAGTCACATTTCCTACAAAAAAAGTTTCCCTTTAAAGAGTACTGTGTGTAAATTATCTAACTCATGTATTACTGGCAACTTTATCATAAAGATATTTTTTGATTTGGACTTGTAGTTCTTCACTAATTTTTACTTCCTGAACGCTTTCATAGAGGGCCTTGGGCCAAAGCTAAAGAGAACTTTTCCTTTCAGTCCAAGCTCTTCCAGCCTTACTTATTTTACTGTCTGAGTCAGTGTGCTTCTCTGGTACTGATCTTTCTTCCATTTTAAGAAGAGAGGTCAAGCTATGTTAGTGGGTGGCACAGGGAGGCAGATTAAAGGACCCTGTTCCCAGTACAGGAACTTCCTCCTTTTTCTATTATACATTGCTTTATTTTTTTTAAGAACGCAGCTTAATTTAACAAAGAGTTTGAAACCACTGAGTTACATGATCACTACTCAGTCTTCCAAACATGAGAGTTAGATGGAAGAGTAATGAAATTATAAACATGAGTGGACTAAGCCATTCCTGGAGTACCAAAAACTCAAAAGTAATCTCTAAGTAGATGGCTAGAGAGAATGTCTCGTCAATAATAGGGTGCTGTGAGAATTGTGTCGAACACTGCAAATCTGATTACTTACTGAGAGGGGACTTGGGACTGAAGATGTAATCTTTCTAATCATTGAATACATTTTTGAGAAAAACATATTTGAAGGAAACAGTCAGCCACAATCTCATGATGACAGTCTAGTGAAGTAACTACTATGTCATAATACTGGCTGGTATAGCAACAGTAATTATGTAGCAGAACACAAGAAATGTCTCTTCAGTGTTTGTACACCACTTGCATAAGGACTTTTTTTTTATTTTTATTTTTTATTTCAGCTCATGGGGGTACAAAAGTTCAGGTTATATATATTGCCCATGCCTCCCCATCCCCCCGAGTCTGAGCTTCAAGCGTGTCCATTCCCTAGACAGTGCTCATCGCACTCATCATGTAGGTATGCACCCATCCCCTCACCTCACCCCCATCCCCCCCAGACAGAACTTCAAGCGTGTCCATCCCCCAGGCAGTGCGCATTGCACTCATCAAGTAGGTATACACCCATCCCTCACCTCTGTCTGATACCCAGTTGGTGTTATTCCCAAATGTGCACTTAGGTGATGATCAGGGAAACCAGTTTGCTGGTGAGTACATGTGTTGCTTATTTTTCCATTCTTGGGATACTTCACTTAATGGAATGGGTTCCAACTCTCTCCAGGAGAACCAAAGAGATGCCATATCGCCATTATTTCTTATAGCTGAGTAATATTCCATGGTATGCATATACCACATTTTGCTAATCCTATCATGAATTGATGGGCATTTGGGTTGTTTCCACATCTTTGCAATTGTGAATTGTGCTGCTATAAACATTCGGGTGCAGGTGTCTTTTTTATAGAATGACTTTTGTTCTTCTGGGTAGATGCCCAATAATGGGATTGCTGGATCGAATGGTAGGTCTGCTTGAATCTGTTTAAGATATCTCCATATTGTTTTCCACAGGGGTTGCACTAGTTTACAGTCCCACCAGCAGTGTTCTGCACAGCCAAAGAAACAGTCACGAGAGTAAACAGACAACCTACAGAATGGGAAAAAATTTTTCACATACTACACATCAGATAAAGGACTGATAACAAGAATCTATTTAGAACTCAGGAAAATCAGTAAGAAAAAATCGAACAACCCTATCAAAAAGTGGGCAAAGGACATGAATAGAAATTTTTCAAAAGAAGATATAAAAATGGCTAACAAACATATAAAAAAATGTTCAACATCTCTAATCATCAGGGAAATGCAAATCAAAACCACAATGAGATATCACTTAACTCCAGTGAGAATGGCCTTTATCAAAAAGTCCCAAAACTATACATGATGGCGAGGATGCAGAGAGAAAGGACTTTAGATAGACACTAGCAGACATACCTGTCTTAAGTGTTACCTTATGAAAGGGGTTAAAAATAACCTGGAATTGTAATGAAGATGATGAACCTAATTAGGTAGATTTTGAAAACTTAGCCATTAAATTCTTTCTGTTCTTACTTTATTTCCAAAGGTTATTTGAAATTGTGAAGCTTATTTCTAGAAGTAGAATTTACACCTTGACTTTCTTTAGAGTTCCTGTGTTATATTTTTCTTCTTCATGCCGGTGACTGGGTACTTGTGACTTTCCATCTCTTGGGGTAGTGGACAGTGGCATATTTTCTCATATGAGATCTCAAATATATATGTTGCCACTGGTTTACAATTTAAAGGTCCAAAAGATCAATTGTTGGTTGCTATATTCTCCTCTGTCTTTTCAATTTATTTTCAGGAAAAGAAGAAGGAATGGCAATAAAGAAGACAACGATCATTCCTCCCAGTCCAAAAGGAGTAAGAGAAACCCTGTCCTTCAGGATTATCAGGATGCAGAGGTAGGAAGTATTGTCAGATAACCTTTCTCTATTCCATTCATTGCCTACACTAAATTATTCAATTTGTGCTCCACAGTTAAAAAATGTATTACTCCAAGAAACCTTCATGAAAGTATTCATACTTAATTTCAGGGCTTTTGAGCTGGAGCTCTTAACCATAATATAGAGTATAGCACAGAAGATAGAAAGGAAGCACAGAAAAACTTTGCTAAACATGATCAGGAAGAATTAGGTCCTAGACTTTTCTCCACTCATATGAGCAGGAAATAATAATCTCATGCCCCTTATTTTTAGATAGAAAATATATTTTCAAATACACGGTGATGTTATTAGCTTGAAGGCAATACTTGATTTCTCACTAAAAAAATTGAAAGTGAACTTGGGAGGGTCTAGTGATTTTGCAAAGCTTTAATGGTCTGTGAAAAAGAAATTGATTTTTAAATTTTTAAAATTGATGTATAATAGTTGTACATATTTTAGGGGTACATATGATGTTTTGATACTTATATATAATGCACAATAATCAAATCAGAGTAATTAGGATATACAGCACCTCAAACATTTATCTTTTCTTTGTGTTTGAAACATTCCAATTCTTCTCTTCTAGCTATTTTGAAATATACAATAAATTTATATACTGTTAACTATAATTTCTCTACTGTACTATTGAATATTAGAACTTATTCCTTCTGTCTAACTGTATTCCCATTGACCAACTTCTCTTCATCCCCTCCTTCACTCTTCCCTTCCTAGCCTCTGGTAACCACCATTCTAAGGAGCTTGAATTTTAACTTCAAGGGACTTTGCTTTAATGATTTGTATTCATTAGCATAATACTGCTTAAATTGAGGTATAATTTACTAGTAGAGTATTAAAGGAATCTTCTAAAGTTTTTCTGTTAGTAAATGACTAAGTATGGCTCATTTTTCCCATTTCTGAGTAAGAGGTGAAAAGGTTATCTGTCCATGTCCTCCTCCTGGGATCATGTTCCAAGATCCTGGGCAGCTACTTGGATGAGTAAAATGTAGCTAGATTTTACTCATGTAATTTGCTATCTTAGGTGCTGGCCTTTTTTTGTTGGGTATCTTTGCACATCTAGGAGTATTGCTGTTTTCTTTGAACCTTCTATCTTTACAAATTACACTACCACTTTTCCTATGAAAGTGTCCCCTAGTTCATAGGTATAAAACTTATAGAAAGTGCAGGCACAAAGACCCAAATGTTTCTGTATCAGTCTGTCTTACTTGCCAGGGACACTCATTTTATTTTTGAGATTACTGAGTAGTATAAGAAATTGAGAGTGGAAAATTATGAAGATATAAACACAAGTGGCTTACCTGGAACAGATCTCTGCCTAGAATAGGAAAAAATTTTATGTCCTAATGCTAGAATTCTAGCAGAATTAAGATAAGTGAGAGAAAAACAGAACCAGGAGGCCCCATATAGTTGAAAGTTAGAGTTCTATGAATCCCTGATTTTTTTCAACCAGTAAGAACTATTTCCTTGCCTGGTCATTATTTTAACTAGTATCAGTTCAGATGACAACTGGAAGATTTGATGAAATTTTTTGAAAAACATTTTTCTCTTAGGTGGTTAGTAGTTGGGGTCATTCTCATCACTTCTGATCATGCACATGCTAAGAGAACTGCTTTGGAAGACGTTTTTCGAGATGAAACGGTTGTTGAAAAAATAATGGTCACTAGATGTGTTTTCAAACTCTATGGCAAAATGGGGGTATACTGTACATTGTTCGGGTGATGCTTACACTAAAAGCCAGGATTCAACACTGCAATATATCCATGTAAGAAAACTGCACTTCTACCCCTGAAATATATACAAATAGGAAAAAAACCCATGGCAAAATAGGAACCTTTTGAAATTAGATTATTTATACTTAAAAGATGCATTCAAAAGGGAGGGATGAGCTTTTCCAAAGATGGCCTAAGATGTTGCATGCATTTTAACAAGCATTGCTGCTGGAGCATATTAAGCATCCCAAGCACTTCCATACTGCAACTGAACGCCAAAATCTCAGTTGTTTTAATGAATTACAGAAAAACTTGTCCAAATATTTTTCTGTAGGTGAAGATCAGGTATCTTTTTTTGTTTGTTTTTATTGTTGTTGTTTATTCAAATCCCATTTACTGAGTCAAAACAAGGCAAGACAAAGAGACTACAACAGCCACAATTTTAAAAAATAATAAAGTTAGAGGACTCATTCCACCTGATTTTAAGAGTTACTATAAAGCTACAGTAATCAAGACCATGTAGTATGGGTGGAAAAACATACAAACAGTTCAGTGGAACTGTTACAGTCTAGAAATAGATCCACACAAATAGGGGTAATTGACTTTTGGCCAAGGTACAAAGGTAATTCAATGGAAATTAGACAGTCTTCTCAACAAATGACACTGGAATAATTCCATATGCAAAATAGAAACAAATGCAAATAAACAAAACCACCACAATTCAACCTGAAACAATATATAAAAATTAACTCAAAACCTTTGTGACTTTTAATTATGCTAAGATCTCTTAGCTACAACACTAAAAAGTATAAGTTATAAAAGCAAAACTAATAGATTATACTTTATCAAAATTAAAAATACTTGCTGAGAAAGACACTGTTAAGATGAAAAGACAAGGCACAAGCTGAGAAGAATTATTTGCAAATCATATATCTATCTGATAAAGAATTTAAAACTAAGAAAATAACTGATTAAAAATGAGAAATACATGAACAGGAATGAAATACTTATACACACAACAGCATGGATCAATGTCAAATGCATTAAGCTAAGTAAAAGAAGCCAGACTACTGGGGCTACATAGTATGATTTCATTTACAGGACATTCTGAAAATGGTAAAATTATAAGAACAGGAAATATATCAGAGCATGATAGAATTTTCTGGAATGATGAAACTGTTCTGTATCTTGATTATGGTGGTGGTTACTTGCCTGTATGCATTCACGTAATGTCATGGACACCAACACGTGCATTTTACTATATGTACATTAAAAAGAAAGATCTGTGGAATGCCTACGGGATCCCAGGCATTTGGCTGAGCAGTGGAAAGAGCGAACAAAGCAAACTTCCATCATTTTCCACACAGTGTTTAAAACCTCAGTGAGGTACAGATGAGGGCACAGGAAAATAAAATGACTACATTTTATGGTTTTAACAATTATGAGATAAAGTTAGCCATAAAAAATTGATAAAAGTATAATAATTAGTTACTTATGAGTTGCACTATTGAAGAATAAAGAAGAAAAAAAAGACTGTAAAGCAGCAGTGCCCCAACTTTTTGACACCAGGGCCTGGTTTCATGGAAGACAATTTTTCCATGGACCAGGCTGGGGGGTGGATGGGGGGGATGGTTTTGGGATGATTCAAGTGCATTACATTTATTGCACACTTTATATCTATGTTGTTACGTTGTCACTTGCCACTCCCTGATAGGGTTTTGATATTAATCTGCAAGCAATTGATTTATTATGGTCTCTGTGCAGTCAAACCCCCCTGCTAACGATCCCTTGCATGTGCAGTTTACAGTAGGGTTGGAGCTCTTATCAGAATCTAATTCCACTGCTGATCTGACAGGAGGCAGAGCTCAGGCGGTGATGCAAGTGACGGGGAGCAGCTATAAATACAGATGAAACTTTGCTCATTCACCCACTGCTCACCTCCTGTTGTGCAGCCCAGTTCCTAACAGGCCACAGATTGGTACCAGTCTGTGGTCCGGGGGTCGGGGACTGCAGCTGTAAAGGGTTGGCAAAGAGCCTAAAGTTAAGAAGAATGACTTTCTCTTTAACTAGGTCTACAAAGATCTAGATTTACCCCCAGGAACAACTCAAATTGTACAAAAGCAGGTTATGGTGGATCCCAGGTTAAAAGCAATTCAGATTACTGCTCTCATTCCCACTTCAAGACTGCTGATACTGGAGTTATTTATTCTACAAAGCTACTTACAGCAATATGGCATGTACAAAGACCATTTAAGGGATCAATCAAGAAAACTAACCTTCTGGTCAAAAGAAAACACCTCACTGTCTTGCTCAGATCCCAGCTGCCTTGGCCTAGTTCTGGGCAATCTAGGAACAGGGATGGCTGAGTTGACTTCTTTGTGCTTTTCTCCAAGTTATTCAAACTAGTTTTATTCCCATATTTGGAGGCAAGTGGTGATGGGTATTCTCCAGGAGTTTTAACAAGCCGCATATTTACTGAGTTTCCATTTATTTCCAGCCCATTCATTTCTTTCACAGCCATCTTTGCGTCACTGTTTTTTCTGAAAGCAAGAGATGCATATTTAAAATAGAAAAGCAGAAAACCAAAAGGATTTTCATTAATGACTTTAAATTACCTCAAGCTTAATTTTGTAACCAATGGCTCAAATATAGTTTTCACAATAATAAATGCTCTTATAAAGGTGGATATACTTAGCTTGAAATCAGGAAGAATGTTTATTTAGGATAACTAAATAAAAACCAAATTAAAGATGGGAAATAAAAGATAACAATCATTTCTCATGAATTATCGCCTATTAATTTTATATTAAAATTTAATGTAAAACATTTGCAAAACTGATATATGATAAAGTTGCAGAGATTAGCAATCTGGGGACTAGTTATTTATACTAAAAAAATTAAAATTAATTCCTATATTCAAACATAATCTCCAGATGACACAAAGGCTTGCAATGTGAAAGTCAAAATTTAAAACATTTACCAGAATATTTAAGAGAATATCTTTATGGCCTTCTTGTGGGAAAATACGTAGACAAAAAAAAAAAAAGAGTTGGAAAATCTAATCAGAATTTTAACCATATGATTGAGAAAGTCGGGCAAGAGCTATTCCTATAAAAGCACCAGACCTAGACAGTGGCAGTGGAAGGGTACATACCAAATCTGAAAAGTGCTTGTTTTCAAATGATGGGACTATGGATAATTTTTTATAACCTCCTTGTATTTTTGCATTTAATTGTATTTTCTAAATTTCCACACAGTATGTATAATACTTCAGAAAAAAAAAAACCCACAAAGTTTTTTTAAGGATTCAACAAGATACTAAAAGAATCTTTGACATCAAGTAATACTAATAGGATTATAATACTACTTTAATATAATGAAATGTATTAATAACACATTAATGAGTAAAATTTAAAAACCATATAATCTTAGGTGACTCCATTAAATTAAATTAAACATCTATTTTCTAACAAATTTCAACCCCAACTACAAACAGGATTCTTTCTTAATTGATAAAGATTCTGATATCTTAAATGAACCGCCATCATTTTTTATAAGAAGACAGTAAAGGTATTTCCATCACCATTGTGATTTGAATGATCTGACAATGTCACAAAATGGAAAGTAGCAACATACATGTTGGAAGAGATTATATATTGATGACGTAGCTATCTACCTACAAAGTATAAACGTGTCATCTAAAAAGTAAGTAATTAAAATCAGAAATAATACAATACAATTTTCTGCACATCTACTGTGTGCCAGGCTTTACTCTTAGTGCTTTACGTATTTAACTCATAGTAGATTCACAACAATGCTATGACAGTACTACTAACGTCACTTTATAGACAAAGAGGCTGAGATACAAAAAGGTTAAGTAAATTGCTCAAATTTATTCATCAAGTTGCTGACAGACCTGGGAATTGAACCAAAGTTATCTATGTCTGGAGCCCATTCTCCTTAACTAAGACACTCTACATTCCCTGTGAAACAGTATAAACAAGTAACAAGTATAAACAGTAACAAGATAAAGTACACGGAAGTCAGTAAGTCTGCTATATACCACTAGTAACAAGCTACAAAGTATAATCAAAGAAAGATCTGATTAAGAACAGCACGAACTAACGACTGCAGCTATTTGTCTACGTGTCCCCCTATACTAGCCTGGGACATTCCTGTGGGAATGGCCTTTGACTTTATCACCACTGTGGCTGATGTCTGGTACAGAACCTCTGGTGAACAGCGGGCACACAGTAATGCACATCTGACTGAATTTGAAACACACCTGTAATTAGTAGAAGAATCAGAAATTGAAATTTCAGAAATTTGGTATTTCTGGAAATGAGACCTTCAATCAGCCTAAAAAAAGAGAAACAAGTTTGTGAAAAGTAGAAAAACAACAGATAATCATAATATGAACAATTAACAAACTTAAAAATGAAGTTCAAAAAAGAAATCTTGGCATACCTCAGATACTGAAGGGCAGAGACCACCAACATGTATCAAATAACCTTTATCTCTTCGTAAGTGTTCAACATTCAGTTCTGCTTGTAGAAAACCACAATATACCACGGAAATGATCATTATTGTGTTGAGATGTTTAGGAGAAAATGAAAAATTGCTAAATATTTCATGGTTTCTTTTTACTATCACAAAGCTTATTATAAAGTTATCAGCAAATATCACCATGACTAGACTGAAGACCAAAAGCGTGGAGTACAGTGTTAAGATTTCTGGGCCTTAATTATGTCATCTTAAAAAATAAATGGGTTGGATTAGTTGATACTAAGTCTCTCATAGCTCAAATGAATGAATTACATCTAAACGGAGTAATCAGTTACAGCTCTCCCTTGGTATCCCTGGGGGACTGGTTCTAGGACTCTCTGAGGATACCAAGATCTGAGGATGCTCAAATCCCTTCTATAAAATGGCATAGGGTTTGCATATAATCCACGCACATCCTCCTGTATACCTTAAATCATCTCTAGATTACTCATAATACCTAATACAATGTAAATTCTATGTAAATAGTTGTTATGCTGCATTGTTTAGGAAATAATGGCAAGAAAGTTGGTTGAATCCATGAATACAGAACCCATGGGCTGACTGTACATCACGACTAAAAAGTCTGTCATTTGTCCCTGGTTCAGAGAAGTGCTATGAGAACACTGGATGTACACAGGATCTTAACTCCTTAGTGTTAGTGCTGGCTACAGTTAGTGGTTTGAGAGACCTCTTTACACACATTTTGCTGGGGAAATAGCACACCAAGAAAACCTTTCAATCAGACAAATATCAACAGCTGGTATTATATAGCTTGTGATAATGTTAAGAGCACATAAGAAAAAAACAGACAAATTACTTGAGTTAGCATGATTTTGGAAACCACAAATACTACGATTATAGATAATTTTTTTCTTGCTTGACAAAAAACTCAAAATTCTTAGACTGCAATCTCATAGTCAATATTGTGAAGGGAACCTGGTCTGAAATCAAACAAGTTTCACTAAATTGAGATTTGAATTACTAGCAAATCCTATACCTAGCACATAGGGAGTACACAAATATTGTCGAATGAGTCCATGAGTACTTTTACTTATGTTTTAATAATTTTTAAATAATAATGGGAGATTTGTAAATTTTATTCTTTTGATTAAGTAATAATAGTACTAAGAGTAGCCTAGCACTTATTGCATGCTTTGTTCCAGGCAATATCCTAAGCACTTTATATACACATCACCTCACATGATTCTCCCAATCACCCCGTAAGGTAGCTATTACTACTATTATTTCCATTTTACAGATGATGATACTGAGGTCATAGGAGTTTAGGTCACAAATCTGTTAAGTATTAGTGCTAGAATTCAGGCAGAGTCTTTCACCTTTTCGTAATTAATATCTAACCTTCTTCATTAACTTCATTTAATTTGTTAATCTCTTTGGATTATAAATGTATTCTACAGAGAAAATAGTGAAACTACCTGGCTTTACATTTTTATATAATGCAGTGAAAAAGAAGTAAAGAGATATAGTACAGTAAATGAGTCAGAAGGTATACATTACACCTATCACCCAACCCTTCACTAATTCAATATAAAATATCTACTGGATACACTATGGGCTGCATGCTGTACTTGGCAGTGAACAAAAATCCCTGATCTTGCTGAGCTAGTACGTAAGGGTGGGAAGGCAGTCAACCAAGCAATCAATCAAGTATCAAGTAAGCAAAACACACAGCATTGTGACAAGTGATATGGAGAAAACTAATGTAAGGAAAGAAAAAAATAGTTACAATAAAATTAGATGATATAATATTTTAAGTTGTGTATATGTATTAATATATGCATAAAGAAATGCATTGAAATGGTCACCAAAATATTCATAGTGGTTACTGCAGGTTGGAGAAACTTAAGGTAATTTTAATTTTCTTATATTTTCATATTTTATTTAAAAATCTTAATAAACAGAAGAAAATAAAACCATTGCTAATGTGGAAAATTTAAAAACCCATAGAAATATACAGATAAAAATAAAGGAAGGTAGCATAACTATCACAAGAAATGATAGAATAATCACAGGCACTAGAGAAAATTCTAACTATTATAAGCATTTAAGGACTATCTAAAGATGAAAATATTCCTGAAATAGATGAAATTATTAAAGTGAGGGAAAGCAAATAGTTTTCATCACTGATACAGGTTTGATAGATTAGTACTGGTTACCTGATGAAAACTCAGAAGTTGGTTTTGTTCACCAGGTAACCACACCTGGAAAGTGTCCAATGAGGGCTCAGTGGAAAAGAATGCAGGTTATCTACTTGCTAACTAAATCTTGGATTTAAGCTTTTAGCAATTTTCTGCTCTTTAAAAAGTTGACCTCCAATTGGCCAATTTCTCATTTTGTAGAAAGAAAAGCCACAAACAGGAATAAAATATGCAAACAGCTCAGTCACCCAACACAACACAGAAGCAGGTAAGTCTTATTTTACAAATAGGTTAGGATTCTTCAGTAAATTGTTAAACCAACCTAGTGTAAACTTCAGATTCCATCTATCTTGTTCTATTTGATTTTCTTGCCTTCCTGAGAAGTCAACTCCTGTCAGGGTTTCTTTAGCATCAAACCAGTCTTCACTTATTTCTTGGTAATTTCTACAGTCTCATAAATTGAAAACAATGAGCTATGAATTACCTAGATAACCTCTGAAAAGTTATCTAAAAAACATGATGAATCACTATGATAATTACTTGTTTTATATACAAATTTAAAGATGAATATTAAGCAAAATAAGAGAACCAAGCATAAAGATTCTGTGAGAAGGGATTTTTCACAGCAATCCCGAAATAAAAGTTTCTTTTCAGTTTGAGTGATCTGCTTCCTAGTTTCCCTTTAATTAATGTTGATTCCCAGTTTATTAAAACTGTTACTTTTCTGAGTTTTCAATTATTCTTTATTTGAAAAAAGACATTATATACAGAATAACAAAAAACTTCTTTAAAAGGACTAGTGCTGCAGCTCTTTATATCATTAAAATTAATGATCTTTTTGGAATGACCATAATCTCTTTTCACAGAGGACAAAACTAAAAAAATGTACACAATTTACAGAGATAAAATTAGACACAAGAAAGAAAGTTTTCAAATTGGAAACATGAAGCAGAAGAATAAAAGTCCATATTATTATTCAGCATTATCAGATATATTAGGTGACTTTAAAGACAAGTCAAGCAAAAATAATAACATACTTAACATTCACAATCAGACTGATGCCATTGTAGTCAATTAAAAATATTTATCTTGAGTTGATGAATCAACACTAGAGATATTTTAAACCTTAATTGTTTTCTGGCAACTATGAAAGATAATATATTTTTATATAACCTTTATCATCAAGCTTCAGTCGATCAAAGTCTACATTTATATCACCATTTTTTAAACTATCTTTCTTAGGTGATGTATCTTGTTAAGGATGACTATTGTCAGATAACAAAGATATCTGAGGATTAAGATAATAAAAACAGTAATAAGGACTAGCAATTATTGCACTGTTACTATGTGACAGGCACTCTTCACTGGCATTATTTAGCCCTTACAATAATGAAGCCTATGAGAGTAAAACCATCAACTTGACTTCACAGATGAGAAAACTGAATCTAAGAAACTCATTACACCACGTCACAGTTAACAAGAATTAGGATTTGAACCCAGTCTGTGTATAGTTACCATGTGCTAACACTAGTATTTTGCAAAGTGTGGCATATACACACTAGAAGTACTTGAGATAATTTTTGGAGGTCTATATAAATATTGATAACATTAACCTTTAACAGTTACATATTTAGTGTATGCTTATGTATATCTTTTATTTATGGGAAGTAATATTTCTTTCCTACATGTAAAAGTGAATTCTTCTTCACACTTAAATTTTTGTAAAAAGGAGAATCATTTAAAGAAAAATACAGAGTAACATTATAGGTAACATAGGCCTATGGTAAATGGTGAAGATGGTACATGAATAGCTGAAATTTTGAAATACTACTACACTATTCTGGCTTTCATGCATAACTAGCTAATTTAATGAGACAGGGACTGAAATGTAATCCCAACTTAAAATATATATTGTTTCATAGCCAAAAGTAAGATTATAAAAATTATGTTATATCTGCATCTTGTACTTGTAAAAATAATTTATTTTTCTCCCTAAACAAGCAGGTTATACCATTGGTACCATTGCAATGAAAATAAAACCCTTAAGAATTGTCATATAGTACTAAATGTACAAATTGTTTAAGCAAAGTATTAATATGTAAGAAATTTAAGTACATAAAAATCTAGTTATGAATCTGTTAATTCTTTGTGGATAACTGAGTTTTTTTAAAAAAAGAATTTAACAATAGAATAATTTGTTAAAGCAATTTCCTTTTTATCATTCATGTTAGTAGAAAGGAACATACATTAATCAAGTATTTCACTTTGGACTTGGGAATCCATCTTGGGGGATTACCTAAGACCACTCAAATAATGAAACCTTAAGGTTAAGACCAAAATCAGAAAAGCAAAAATAAACTTTAGCTTTCCTATCCCATTGCCTCCTCACTTGATAATGGAATGTAACTTATGTTACTATAACACTTTATAATTTGTAGGGTGTTCTTATATAGATTAAACCATCTTTCTTGATTGTCCTCTGACCAAGCTTCCCTTGGGGGAACAAGAGAGAATGAGAAAACCTATGAGAGGCATTTAAAAACTATTTTCATCATTTCAACAAAGGAGAAATTAAAACTTTGCCCTGCTTAAAATAAATGAAACATTACTTTATTCTGCCTCATGAGATGAAGGTGCAAGATATTAGTTTTAACTACACTCATGCAACGTGATAGTGGCTGTAGATCATGGATTTGCCTGGGACAGTCCAGATTTATACCTATTGCTGTGGTGAATGATTAACATTACTCTCTTTCATTCTCAAAAGTCTACTGATTTGATGATAAATTATATGCTTACCCTACTCAACATATATTGCTGATATCTGTTTGATTAGGCTTAAATACACCATTATGTTCCTCCTAATTAGTTATATCTCTCAAATGGTAGCATATAAAGTCAGCTAGTTGAGTGAAAAGAAGGATGTCAGAGTCTCTAGTTTACTTAAGCCATAAAATTAAAGATTTATACAGATGAACTTCCTAAAAATCTTCAGAGAGTGTCTTCTTTAGGTTCGAAGAAACATCAACATCCTGAGCACTCTGATCATCTAATCAGAATCTGCTCCTTAAAAGCTAAACAGATAAACACTTCAGAAGGAATGAGATCTAATGTTTGAAAGCAGACTATAGTTAACAATGTATTTTATATTTCAAAATAGCTAGAAGAGAGGACTTGAAATGTTCCCAACACAGAAATAATAAATATTAAATATGTGAAGTGATGGATATCCTAAATACCCTGAACTTGATTATTACACATCCTATGCATGTACCCTATAAATATGTACAAATATTACATATCAGTAAAAAAGATAATAAATACTTCATTAAAGAATTCATCAATGTTTTAAATAGGGACCAAAACAGAAAATTTAAAGTTAACTGGATTAAGTGATTTTAAAGATGTAATGAGTTCTAAATTAGATGAAATCAACTCACACATGTGATTCTTCTTTCATCCACTGTAAAGACAGAAAAGAAAAATCTCTGCTTAAAATGTTTTCTGTCTAAAGGAAGTAAAATTTTTATTCCTAAAACATACATACATACATACCCTGGAAGCAAAAGTAGAGGAGGTAGACAACAATTTTGATTCTACTGACAGTGGGGGCAGCTCTTCCAGTGGTATGCCCTTGTGTATTTTTTCTTTCAAACTCACATATCTAACTTTTAAGTCTCTCCAAAGAGATAGTAGTGCTGATCCGAATTCCTTCTTAGCAGAATTACTTGATAAATTCCTGTTCAAAATTTAAGTTCACAAAACGAAATTATTTAGGCCCAAGTCATCCATTGAACTCTAATATTAATATATTGTACACTTAGTTCTAACTCTATAGATCATAATTTTTTTTCTTTTAAATATTGAGTAAAAGAAAGTGAACCACAATTAGTGTGCTTTTCTAAGGGCAGTACAAACATCTCTCAATGGATAAACCAGAGAGAATGTGGTAGAATATCATGCAAAAAACCCCTGACTTCATTCTTACTTGGACTTTATATAAAGTTCAAACATATTACTTTTTCTAGGAAAAGTCCATTACCCCTAGGCCAGCTAACAAGTTCAGTTACAATCTACCCCTCATTCTGCCCTTCAGAAATGAAAATTAAAAAAAATTTCCAGAATAAACTTAAAGGTAGTGATACATTTCTTAAAAAATACAGATTTAAATCAATAAACACCTATTGAATCCCTCCCTATTTTCCATTACAAGTTTGTAAATATCACAACAATGATGATGACACGTCTGACAGTGAACATTTAAAAGTTGCAGCTCTGCTTTCAAGGCTCTCTGCATTATTTTCTGAAAGCACACTGATGGCAAATTCTCCGTCTCTTTCAAAAGTTGAAATTCCCTTTAAAATAAAAAAAAAAAAGAATTAGGTTAGGATTCCAAACATTTTTCTATAGTAATGACAGGCCTCTAGAAACATTTTAAATTTCTTGCATTACCCTGTCAAGTTTAAATTGATTCTACTCAGGATAGAGAGGCTGTAGGAACACCTAACAGCTTCAGAAAACAAGGACATCAAGAATTACGACTAAATATATTCTTTCTAGAAGTCAAGGAAGTAGGCCGGGCACAGTGGCTCACGCCTGTAATCCTAGCACTCTGGGAGGCAGAGGCGGGCGGATCATTTGAGTTCAGGAGTCCGACACCAGCCTGAGCAAGAGCGAGGCCCCGTCTCTACTAAAAAAAAATAGAAAGAGATTATCTGGACAACTAAAAATATATAGAAAAAATTAGCTGGGCGTGGTGGCGCATGCCTGTAGTCCCAGCTACTCGGGAGGCTGAGGCAGGAGGATGGCTTGAGCCCAGGAGTTTGAGGTTGCTGTGAGCTAGGCTGACGCCACGGCACTCACTCTAGCCCGGGCAACAAAGCGAGACTCTGTCTCAAAAAAAAATTAAAAAAAAAATAAGAATTCAAGGAAGTAAACAATTCTCAAATTCATACTTTCTTTTAACAAAAAAGGGTTCCAATCTAACATAATAACTTTATCCAGAATCAATGTACTTTTCAACCTAAATCAAACTTTGGCCAAGATTTTTTTAAGTTGTAAGCATTTTGGATGGAAATTGTTCTGAAACATATTATCTTTTTAACAGAAAATAATTTACATTTTCCTTAACATAAGCAAATATTTTTCTGTGCTATTATGATATATCCATCGAAAAGCCCCAAGTCACTACGTCTTTTTGAGTGCTAATGTTACTGGAAGTCTTTCTTCCCTTGTTTCCAGTTGCCACTTTCAGCTGTTCTAAATACTTCTGCTTTTGGAGTTGAGATGCCAGAATAAACTCATTAGAAGAATGAATGAAGGAAGGAAAAAATAAATGACCGCAGAACATTATAACTAATTTGGCTTCTTAGACACCTCCCTGTTTCTCTACCTTCCCACTTCCTCGTTCTTCATTGTGCTCTGAATTATAAGGGTATCTTAATAAATGCAAAGCAAATTATATAATAAATGAAAATCAAGATTAAAATGCACCAGTGAAAGTAGCTATTTACTTCTTCAAATTTATGACATTTTCAAAAAACATTTTTTGTTTTTGTCCATAGGGGAATAAAATGAAAGAAAATGGAAAATTAAATCAGTATGAGTTTGAGTTGAACAGGTAAGATACCAGGAGTTTCTGATGAAATTGAGACTGAAATCTCAATAAATGAAGAGCTTTAATATTCTGTATTATTTTATTTGTTTGTTTGAAGGCAAATGGCTGAAACAGATGATTTCTTAAGGTCCCTTTTGGCTGTTATTCTGCATGGTGAAATATGCCACACAGAAAACAAATGCTATTTCGATTTCGCCCCACGTGTATCTGCAAGCTCATACATCTGACGTACCTCTCAGGATGTTTCTTTAAGTCTGTGATAGCAGATGTTTTTCTTAATTCCAGGGAATCCTGAAAACATGATTTTAAATTAAATTATAAAAATATGGTAAATAACACATGGTCTATCTGGAGTTCCAAACTAGTATTAATAAAATGTAAAATTCAACTTCTAATGCACTTTGTGGCAATAGCAGCCATGAGAAGATAGAGCTAGTAATAATCTATATCCCCTTTCCCCTCATCTAGCATTTTCTCAGAAAAGCCTCAATATAATCAATGAACCAAAAACATTTGTTAGCATACACTGTCTCTTTATGAAGTCAAATAAAAATGTTATTAATCATATTGATTTTACCTTATTTAGAAAATTTCCATTAGGTTTTAAACTGCCAGCTGAGGGAGATTTTCCTGATCCTTTTATCACAGCCATCTGAGTATCTACACAATCTTGACCCTATGACCACTCTGTATTACAAGCCACACTTCTTTGTTGCTCACTTTGCCATTCGCCAGGCCGTTTTTATTCATCATTGTAATTTCTGTGTTGCTTGATGCAGATACTACAGAAGATCTTGCACTTGTTGCCCTGCTGGTTGTGAAACAAGCCCTAAAATCAGTGCTAACATCCAGTCTGATTAATTGTGACTGTACAACTTGCTGCATCTGCCACTGATTTAGGATTTATTCCTTCCATATTGCGAAGGCATGTTTTATTTGTGGCACTGCTACTGGCAACTTTTAGGGAGCCACCTTCTTCTGTTGTCTGAATATCTCTGACTGTAACCCTTGGTAGTGTAATAGAAAAATCTAAGGCCGGGTCAGGGGTGTTTTGTAGGATTTTATAATGTGAATATTCACAGGCAGAAATTACTGAATCACCAAAAACAGAGATCCAGGAAGTCTCACAATGTTTACAGGGTTGTAGTAATGTCTCCAAAGCTTTGTCTTGTGGTAATGTGCTAGAATTTTTAAGGTGCTGTAGTATTTTGTTCTCAACAACTGTATTTGCACAAAAATCTTTGCTTTCAGTTATTTGAGATTTCATGTTTTCAGTATAAATTTTAGTTTTTAATGCTTTTTGAGGGTTTAAGAAACCGCTCTTAGATTGAGATTCCTGGTTTCCAAGAGAACTGCTTGTTAGTATACTGTCACCAAATACTGTGTGGTACATTAAATTAGTCTCTTGTTCCTTACACTTTTCATGATATTCTCTTAACATGACAGAATTCTGAAATTTGGAGACATGAGGTGAATCATCTTTTCCATAAACATCAAGTGACTCTAAAGAAAAGATAGAACCACTTTCCAGTTTAACATGATTATCTTCTAGATTGCTAGCACATTTAACTTCACAACCTGAATTTCTTAATTCAACAACGTCCAGATTAGATATACTTAATGTTTTTGTATGATCAAAAGATAAATGGTTACTTATATATTCTTGTTCTTCTGCACTGTGATATTCCTTCTGTGCATCTTCATCTGTATCGTGCTTTTGCATATCTTCAGCAGTTTCTTTATATTCACCATCTGAAATCTTGTACATTCTTTCCAAGTCAACAGTCTTATTACCTTGATGTTCCAAAATATCAAAAAACACCTCCTTTCTTTTCTCCATTTCAGGATCTAATTGTGAACTTAAAAGAATAAGACTTTCATGCTTTAGTTTTGACTCTGAATAATGAATAGAGTATGTTTCATTTAAGGAAGCATAGTTAGTACTGTCTTCAAACTCACTTGACTGAGACTTGAGTACTCTCTCTGTTAGTATCTTGACTCACTGAAAAAGATGGCTCCGATAAATCTATTTTGTCAATGTGGCTGATTTTTTTTGTCATTAGCTCTTTGCTCTAGTCCCAAGGAATCCCAGTCATCATCAGGAAAAGTCAATTTGACTTCATTACAACAATTGGAAGATAACAAATTTTCTTTCTTAGTTTTAAAAGGTTTATCTGATTTAAAAAAGGGATAATATGTTAACAGCAGCAACATTGTATCATTTAGACACTAAAAAACCTTATATACCATCTGGTCCAAGCTTTTCCCAGTACGCAAATACTTTTTATATTATCCATGACAAATATCCCTTCTAGTAGCTGTTACAGACTGAACTGTGTCCCCCCACAATTCCCAAATTCACATATTGAAGCCCTAATCCACAATGTGATGGTACTTGGAGCTGGGGCCTTTGCGAGGTAATTATGCTTAGATGATTAGCACCCTTATAAGGGACAGGAGAGAGCTTTCTTCCCCTCTCTTATGTGAGGACACAGCAAGAAGGCGGCCATCTACAAGCCGGGAAGAGATCTCTCACCAGAACTTGACCATGGGGGCACCTTGATCTCAGACTTCCAGCCTCCAGAACTATGAGAAAATGAACTTCTGTTGTTTTAACCACTCAATCTATGGTATTTTGTTGTGGTTGCCTGAGAAGACTAAGATAGCAGCCAAGATTCTGCTTGAATTTTCAATGGCAAGGAGTTGACTATTTACAGGGCAGCCACTCTGTCTGTAGGCAGGTCTAATAAGAAACTTTTTTCGTATAAAATTATTTACTAAATCTTTGAGTGTTCCTAGTGCCACCCCTAGGCATTGCACAAACAAAGGAAAAGAAAACATGAGTGCTGCCCTCGAATGCTTATGGATTTCATAAGAGTCACAAATAAGCACACAAAAACGTACTAAAGATGAAAGTGCTAACAGAGCAGGTAAATGCTTGAGAAGAAAGAAGTAGATTTCAGAGAAACTTTCTATTTAAAAAGGGTTTTGAGACAAAATCATTTTAGGCAGATCCAACAGCAAGTACAGTTAGCTGTGTGAAAGGAAAAGCATTTTCAGGAAATTCTAAGTCAGCTTGTCTGGAGTGAAAGAGCTCGATGGGAGTGACAAGACCTGTGAACTGAAAGAAGCCTTTTATGACGTGCTAAGGAGTATGGGCTCTCATTCTAAGGCAATGGAAGACCACTGCCAGCTTCTTACCTGGGTAATCATGTGACTGGAATTGGGATACTGGCAACAATCAGAAAGAAGGCTTCAAGGAGTAGAGTAAAGGCAGGTAGACCAAGAGTGCAGAAGTGAGACTGAAAAACAGACTGGTATAAAAGTCACATAACTGACCAAGTCTTGGTGGATGATTAGAATTGGCAGTGAGAGGAAGAGAGATATCAGTAGTTTTCAAATATTTTTTTGACTAGGATCACAATTTGAAACACATTTTATATCATGACCCAGTACACACATTTGACAATATATGTGTATATATGTAAAAGGAAAATTTTACAAAACAGTAATTACTCCATTTCCAATGTGTTCTGTTATTTTCTATTTTATTTCATTTCATTACAAAAACCAGATCACAGTCAGCTAAACTGATTTCATGACTCACCAACTGGCTACTATCTGCTTAATCATTCTAAGATAATACTATGGTTTACAACTTGGTACTACAGTTCAATGGGAATACTCACTGCTAAAGAGATAGAGACTTTATGAAGAACAGATTTAGAGGGTAAAGAGGAAAAGTGAGGAGGAGGGGGAAGATAATGAGTTCAATTCCAGACAATTGAACTTTGAGGTTAGTAATAGAACACCCAGATGTAAATGTCCAATAAGCTGTTACAAATATGGGCTTGGAGATAAGAGATCTGTTTAGGAGTTCTTTATACATTCTAAATACTAATTCTCATTTTTAAAAAAGTACAATATAAGTGAATTTCCCTACTTTATTATCTTTTAATTTTTTTTTTTAAGAGACAAGGTCTTGCTATGTTGCTCAGGTTGGACTTGAACTCTTCGGCTTAAGCTATCTTCTTGCCTTAGATAGGACTACGGGCATGTGCCATAGCACCTGGCTTAAACTTTTTATAGCACTTTGTAATACCAAAGTCTTTGAGATTATTTAGTTAAATGATTTGGTCTTTTCTTTTATGACTTCTGGGTTTTGTGTCTGGCCTTCCCTACCAAATAACTATGAAAAAATTCTCCTATAATTTATTCGAATTCTATGTGTTTCTGTATGTTTAATACTTAGCCTTTCTACATTATGTAGAATTTATTTTTCTCTCTAGCATAAGGTAGGAATCTAATTTAATTTCCTTCCAAAATGGATGGTCAATTGTCCTAACACCATTTGCTAAATAATCCATTGTTTTCCTTCTGAGTTGAAACAGCATCTTTATCGTATCCTGCAATCTGTTTCTGTTTCATAATTTTCTAAGAGTCTACTTCTGTTTATTCTGTCTCATTAATCTGTTATCTTCTGTGTAACAGCATTATACTTTTTTAATTATTATAGCATCATAGGATATTTTTGTATCTGGTAGGTTAAGCTTCTTCCTTTTTTGTTTTATTTATTTTATATTCTCTCCCCCAAATTAAATTTTTTAGACTCATTTTTTGGGGAAACATTTTGAATTGGATGAAAACTCCTATTGATATTTATGGGAAAGAGAGAGAACCATTATCATGTCCAATCTTTAGCAACCTTTCCTTAATTCTAACATTTAATGTATGAATAGAAAGTACACTGTTTGTTCCATTAGGGTTCATGGATGATGTCTTCATTGTATAATACATTCATTGTCTAATACTTTATCACTTTTAAATGGCCCTCTTTATCTTCTTATAATGGTTTCTGCATCAATTATACCATATTAATACTTAAGATTAAGTTCATTTTTTTAAGTTCCTTTGTTTCTTAACTTGCCTACCCTTTTATTTTAAACCTTTCTTTTCTGTTTTAAATGTGTCTCATGAACAATATAGGATGGGATTTTTGTTTTGACCTGGAATCTTTCTTAATAGTTTAAACCATAACCCAGGCATAGTGGTGTGTGCCTACACTCCCAACTACTCAAGATACCGAGGCGGGAGGATCCCTTGAGCTGCAGTGAGCTATGATCACACCACTGCACACCAGTCTGGGTGACAGAGCCAGACACCATCTCAAAAAAAAAAAAAGATATTTAAAGCCACATATATTCATGGGCACATAAACTTTAGTCACTTGCTTTGTATGTTCTTGCTATTTCCTATTTTCTTTCTACCATTAACAAAAAGAAATTTCAGATTTGTGGGAAGAAAAAAACATATATAACTTGTTAGGCAGCAGAAGTCAACCTGCCCACTTTCCACCTATTACTCAAATGCAACTGTACCTGTCAACAGTTCTGGAAAGCGTAGCTGGACAGAAACCCTGCTTCCTGCTGCCCTTTCCCCTCCCTAACTCTTCCATTTCCCTGAAAGGTCTTGCCTAGACTGCCCACATCTACCAAAAATCACCTCAGTGAATTTACCCAGTTAAAAACACACTGAGGCCGGGTGCAGTGGCTCACGCCTGTCATCCAAACACTCTGGGAGGCCGAGGCGGGGGGATCGCTTCAGGTCAGGAGTTCGAGACCAGCCGGAGCAAGAGCGAGACCCCGTCTCTACTAAAAATAGAAAGAAATTATATGGACAACTAAAAATATATATAGAAAAAATTAGCCGGGCATGGTGTTGCATGCCTGTAGTCCCAGCTACTCGGGAGGCTGAGGCAGGAGGATCGCTTGAGCCCAGGAGTCTGAGGTTGCTGTGAGCGAGGCTGACGCCACGGCACTCACTCTAGCCTGGGCAACAGAGCGAGACTCTGTCTCAAAAACAAAAAAAAAACCAGTCTGCTGTGTTCCGTCCACAGCGTGCCCCCAGCCCTGGACGGTGCCCGGCACACACAAAACACCCAGCAGCTACAGAATCACCAACGTGACGTGAGAGCCGCCTGGTGACTGTGCTTTCCCGACCAGCACGTGGGCCCCGGGGGTGCGGCCCGTCTGTCACCTGCCACAGACACACACTCAGCACCCGCAGGTGGGAGGGACAGGAAGGTGAGCAAAGGCAGGGTGACCTCAGAGGGAAACAAAGGCAGGGTGACGTCAGAGGAGAACAAAGGCAGGGTGACCTCGGAGGCGAGCAAATGCAGGGGGACCTCAGAGGGGAACACAGGCAGGGGGACCTTGGAGGGGAACACAGGCAGGGGGACCTTGGAGGAGAACAAAGGGTGCAGCCTCCATGCATGGGATTCGCGCCACTCAAGGGGCCCCAGACAGCTCCCTCGCCCCTTCCACCACGTGAGGACACAGCGAGAAGGTGCCACCTGCCACGGGGAGGACCGTCACCAGCGCCCGGCCATGCCGCCACCCTGATCTCACACTTCCAGCCTCCAGCACCGTGAGAAGTCACTGTGTCGTTCACAAGCGTCCCCGTCCATGGCGTCTTGCTACGACAGCCCGGATGGACGGAGGGAGACAGGTCGGGAAGTGTCAGGCCGGCTGTGTGCACAACCGGTGTCGCACGCTGGCCGGGGGAGAGTGACCGCCCGCCGAGGGCATCTGCAGAGCCACGGCCAGGCCCCCACCCGGGAGAGGGCACCCCCCGCCCCAGTTAGAGCCCGGCAGGGTCCCCAGAGTCCCCGGGGACGGGTGTGTGGCGCGGCAGCTCACCCAGGGCGAAGGCCGCGAGGAAGGCGGTCACCACGCTGCTAGCGCACAGCAGCTCCACCTGGGCCAAGTCCAGCTCCTCCCGGGACGCGGCCCCCAGCAGCAGCGCGGCCACCGCAGCCAGGAGCCCCAGGATGGTGGCCGGCACCTGTCAGGGCAGAAATCAGACATGTGAGGGAGGGAGGGTCCCCGGGGCCGACGTCCCCCCTCCCTGCCCTGCCACGTGCCCCCTGCTCTCTCGCCTCTGCCTCCTCTCTCTCGCCCGCCAACCCCAGGAAGAACAACCACCAGCACCTCCCTTCAACCCAGTTCCCTCGAAAACAAATGCCTTCCACCTCCGCTCCCTCGCTGGGGGCACCTTCCACCGCAGAATGTTCTCGAGTTCTTCTAGTCTCTGTCTCAGGCCTTGCTCAGGCCCATGCAGGCTCTTGCCTGCAACTCCACACGCTGGTCTGGGCCAAAGTGCTCAGTGACCTCCAGCAGCACAGACAGCTGACCTCGCTCCCCACGGGGACGCCCCACCATCCGCAGCAACCACCCCGGAGGCCTCTGCACCCCACTGGTCTGTTCCCTGTCCTTCCCTGCTCTCACCCTCCCCTAACCCAGGCTGCCTGCCGGTCTCCGTCCTGCCAAGCGTGGCCCGTCCAGAGCCCGTGCCGGGAGGTGCCCCACCCTGGACATGGATAGTGGCAACTCTAATGCCAATGCCAGCCCGGAAACGAGTCACGTCAGGTCATGAAGAAGGCTGCAGAAACAAAGAGCTCAGCCACGCACAGAGAAGAGAAGAGCGAGTCTTTTAAAGATGGAAACATATAGATAATTTTAGGCGTAATAAAAATAAAAAAAATGGTTCCCAAGTTAACCTATGTAATTTTAGTCAAAGTACCAACAAGACTTTTCATGGCACTCCACAAATTGTAAGTTGTACAAAGATAAGTAAACATGTGAGAATTACCCAAGGCAATTTTGAGAAAGGTCAAACAGAGAGTTCTGAGATGTTTATTATCAGTGTGTGTGTGTGTTTTTTTTTTTAGAGATGGGGTCTTGCTATGTTGCCCAATCTGATCTTTTTTTTTTTTTTTTGAGACAGAGTCTCACTCTGTTGCCTGGGCTAGAGTGCTGTGGCGTCAGCCTTTCTCACAGCAACCTCAGATTCCTGGGCTCAAGCGATCCTCCTGCCTCAGCCTCCCGACTAGCTGGGACTACAGGCATGCGCCACCATGCCCGGCTAATTTTTTCTATATATATTTTTAGCTGTACGTATAATTTCTTTCTATTTTTTTTTTTTTTTAGTGGAGACAGGGTCTGGCTCTTGCGCAGGCTGGTCTCGAACCCCTGACCTTGAGCGATCCTTCGCCTTGGCCTCCCAGAGTGCTGGGATGACAGGCGTGAGCCACGGTGCCCGGCCACGATGTGCATTTTAAAGCTATAGGAATGAAAGCAGCGTGTGACTGGCGGAAGGAGACAACTAGATCAGGACAGAGTCCAAGAACAGAATCACGAATATAGGGAAATACATGAAAATTAAACGTGAATATAGGAGAATTTCCTATGATAAAGGTGGCATCACAAATCAGGATGGAACGGGTGAACACTGAACGAACAGGGTAAAGAAATGTGTATATGTAGGTGCAGGGAAAACACACATATCTTAAGCATAAAAACCCAAAGTGGGAAATAAAAGAAAATATAATTGAATACAATAATACTTTTAAGAATTCTGACTCGGTCAGCCTGAGCAAGAGCGAGACCCCGTCTCTACTAAAAATAGAAAGAAGTTATCTGGCCAAAATATATATATAAAAAACTAGCAGGGCATGCTGGTGCATGCCTGTGGTCCCAGCTACTTGGGAGGCTGAGGCAGGAGGATCGCTTGAGCCCAGGAGTTTGAGGTTGCTGTGAGCGAGACTGACGCCACAGCACTCACTCTAGCCCCGGCAAAAGAGCCAGACTCTGTCTCAAAAAAAAAAAAAAAAAGAAAGAAAAGAAAAGAAAAGAAACGAAACGATGTGGATGAATCTCGGGAACAAGCATTCCCTGTGGTTCCGGAGGAAGTCTGACGGTCCCTCTATCAAAGTCACCAGTGCACATACTCTTGGACCACGCGATTCTATCTGCAACAATCTATCCCACTGACTTACTCAGACATGCCTGTAGTCCCAGCTACTCGGGAGGCTGAGGCAGGAGGATCACTTGAGCTCAGGAGTCTGAGGTTGCTGTGAGCAAGGCTGACGCCACGGCACTCTAGCCCGGAAAACAGAGTGAGATTCTGTCTCAAAAAATAAATAAAATAAAATGCAATCATTAGTGTGGCCCTAATCCAATGTGACTAACATCCTTGTAAGAAAAGGACATCGGGACACAGGCACACCCAGAAGGAAGACGAGGTGCAGTCGTGAGAGAGGCCCCAGAAGGAACCAGCCCTGTTGACACCTTGACCTGGGACCCCCCGCCTCCAGGGCCACGAGCAAATACATCCTGTGGTTTAAGCCCTCATCGGTGGTACCTGGTTAACGCAGCCCAAGGCGACTAACACGGGTTAAAGTGTAAAGCACATCAGAAGGGATAACAGTTAAACAGATTTTGGTATATCTATACGACCAGATCCCACCATCCCTGAAATCCGACTCCTTGTATATTTCAACTATACGAGCTCATGAAACATCCTTTGAAGTTTAACTTTGGTTACATTGAGTCGCTGTCCCCAGTCACTACAAGAATCTTGCCCAACACATGACAAACAGTGGCATCTGAGGAGGCCTCCCTATGTCCACCAGGCTGGGCCTGACACACAGCTGCCTCTTCTTTAGGTGACACTGGACGATGCCCACTTGCTGCGTCCCCATTTGGTCCCCCCTTACCTGGAAGTCGTTCAAAACCACGCCGGCCCAGGACAGCCCCAGGCCTGCAAGCAGGAAGGGCACGGCCACCTCGAGGCCGATGGACAAGGCGGTCTCCTTGCTGGGCTCAGTCTCCAGTGGGCTGGGGGCCACCCTTTGGCTCTCGGGGACCCTCAGAGGTCCTGAGGCTGCAGGGAGTCCCGCTGTGCTGAGGGGACGTGGCAGCCCCAGTTCCCCTGGCCTGCCATAGCTGTCCGGCCTCCGCTGTCGGGTCTCTGTCCCATCCATCTGAGCACACTCGAGCGCCTGACAGCCCTGACCTGGGAGACACAAAGGACAAGGACTGTGGGGCTGAGCTCCCGAATCCACGGGGCCAACCTTGGGGCCCCTCCAGCCCACGCCCTTCCCCGAGCGCCCGCCCTCCTGCCTCCTGCACCCCCGATCCGCAATACTTTGTTATTTAATAGGCGCATGCGTGCGCACAAACACACATGCAGACGACAGCAGCAGGCACCTATGAACCGAAGTCACCAAAAACAGTGGCGTGAGGACCTCTGAAAACCCTCTCTTCCATAACGGGGAGAAGAAAACCAGCAAGAACAGTCAGAATATGAACTTTTCGGAGCTCTAGAGATGCATCAAAGGCTCGGGACCACCCAGGGAGGGTCTATTCAGAAAAACGGTGGCATCTCGGAAAGAACAGTGACATTGTCACATGGAGCCCTGAGAAGGAACAGCCCACAGCTGCGGGGAGAGCGAGAGCCTGGAGGGTTGCAGAATGGGGCGGGGGCTCTTTGAAATTCCCATTCCCAAAGAGTTACTATTTGACCCATCTGGGGTTCCCGAGAACACCCCGCTTGCGGGGCTGTCTGTATTTCACCCCACTCCTAGTTCACTGAATGCCAGAATCCTCCGCCCTGGGGGAAGTTGGCTGGAAACTATCACAGGCATGGCGGGTAACAGCTGGGTCAACACCTGACCAATGAAAAGGCTTAAAAGGAAAAGCTGGGGAAGGAGATGTCTCTAGGGTTTTTGCAAAGTTTCCAGATGCTCCTGTGATTCCACAAGGCCACCCACAGGTAGGGCTGGGCACACACTTGGGAAATGTCTGAAGGGCCCCAAGCGTGTATCCTCTGCAGGTTCTGCACAAGGAGGAGGTGAAGTCAACTGAGGAAGGTCTGTCCACCGCCTGACTGAATGTCGCTGTGCCCAACACACACACAGAGCCCCTTGGTAAAGGCTGGGACATTTACTGGTTCCTAAAAGGGGCTTCAGGAAAATCTATAACCCGTCATGAGCTGACCCACTGAGCAGAGAATGCAGTGGACACGTACAACAAAGAAGTGTGCACCTTGACGGCCCGGCATGGTGGCTCATACCTGTCGTCCCAGCACTCTGGGAGGCCGAGGCGGGTGGATCACTCCAGGTCAGAATTTCGAGACCAGCCTGAGCAAGAGTGAGACCCTGTCTCTACTAAAAATAGAAAGAAATTATCCGGCCAACTAAAAACATATATAGAAAAAACTGGCCGGGCATGGTGGCACATGCCTGTAGTCCCAGCTACTCGGGAGGCTGAGGCAGGAGGATTGCTTGAGCCCAGGAGTTTGAGGTTGCTGTGAGCGAGGCTGATGCCACGGCACTCTGGCCCGGGCGACAGAGCCAGACTCTGTCTCAAAAAAAAAAAGAAGTGTGCACTTTTATAGAATCCTTCAGAAAAGTCACCCCGCAACAAAAACAACAAAATGCTGGGGAGATGGAAGAATCTCATTCCCACAGTTGCCACGTTATATTATCTAAAATGTCCAGTTTTCAACAAAAACAACAACAAAGAGACAGATGCAAAGAAAGAAGAAAGTACGGCCCCTACACAAGATAAAGGCAATTTAATAGAAATTTTCCCCAAGGACGTCGAGATATTGGACTAACCAGACAACACGCTGAATTGGCTATTTTAAACATGTTCAAAGAACTTAAGGAACCATGTCTAAAGAACGAAAAGCAAGCATGAGAACGGTGTGTAATTAAACACATAACATCAACACAGATGAAAATTATGCTTAAAAATAACCAAATGGAAATTCTGGAACTGTAAAGTACAACTAGAATGTAAAATTCCCTAGATGAGCTAATAGCTGATCTGAGCCAGGAGAATAAAAAGAATCATTGAACTAAAAGAAATCAAAAGAGACTACTCAGTTTGAAGAAAAGAACCGAGAAAGAGGCCGGGCACGGTGGCTCACACCTGTCATCCTAGCCACTCTGGGAGGCCGAGGTGGGAGGATCGCTCGAGGTCAGCAGTTTGAGACCAGCCTGAGCACCCATCTCTACTAAAAATAGAAAGAAATTAGCTAGACAACTAAAAATATATAGAAAAAATGAGCTGGGCATGGTGGCGCATGCCTGTAGTCCCAGCTACTCGGGAGGCTGAGGCAGGAGGATCGCTTGAGCCCAGGAGTTGGAGGTTGCTGTGAGGGAGGCTGACGCCACGGCACTCTGGCCCCCCGGGCGACAGAGCCAGACTCTGTCTCGAAAAGAAAAAAAAAAAAAGCAAGTGATCGATATCCCACTTACACTGACTTAATCTTTACGAATTATATGAATATATTAAATTATAACATGTACCCTGAGAATATACACATGTATCAATAAAAAAGTAAACTAAAACTGGCTGAGATGCCTCATGTCACCACCAGATGGTGCCACGACAGAGGGGGAGGGAAGGGCCCAGAACACCACCCATAGGGGGTTCGCCTCAGCCAAAGGCGACCTGGCAGTGACCATTCAGGACCCTAAGTCCTCGCCCCACGAGGCGGCGGCGGTCCTGGGGAATCACACATAGGTGTGCCCCAGGAGGAACGCACACGGCCACCGTGCTTGGACAGTGACAGCACCACCACCACGGCCCCTGCTCAAGGCTGCCCTAATCCCAGATCCCTGCTGGGGAAGCACTGGGAGAAACCAGACAGAGCTATGGTTAGGACACAGAGGCAGTGCCAGGATGGGGGACAGCGAGGTCAACCAGCAGGGACCTCACGTTCCCAGGGACGGTGGTCAGAGGCCCTCAGCGTCATCGGGAACGCTGGGGCGTTTTGCAAGGACAGTGTGCTCCAATGTCTCTTGTCTCATGAGAAACTAGTTCAGATGAACCAACAGGTCCTCAAGCACAGGCTGAAGGAGGCTCCCAAGGGACAGTGGGTAGAGGACGCGGGACAGTTCTCGTCCCTCTGCCCCAGGCGGGACGGGGCTGGGGGTGGGGGAGGCATGGACTGGAGGGTAGGGGATCCCATGGGGGGGCCCACGGGAGGGGGGGCTCCCCCCAGGGGACATCGGGCAATGTCTGCAGGCACTTTGGGTTGTCACAACAGGGAGGGGGTGCTACAGGACAGCCCCCCACAACAAAGAACTACCCAGCCCAAAACGTCAGCAGCGTGGAGGCCGAGAAACCCGGCTGTGGCCGCAGAAGCCAGAGACCCCCGTCTCCCTCGTGGGAGCAGGCTCTGAGAGGGACTGGGGAAGGCAGGCCGTGGGCCACCGGGGCCGCCACTGAGAGCCACACCTGATCTGCTAGGCCACTCGCCCTCCCAGCTGCCCCCACCCACGAGGGATCGGTCCCCATCACACGGAGGAGGAAACTGACACTTTGTCACCCACAAGCATCCCGTCACCCTGAGAGGCTGGCCTTGAACCCAGGCCTGTGGGCACCGGTTCCAGCACCCCCGTGCCTGGTCCCAGCACCTCACACAGACTGGGGAGGCAGGGGACCGGGAGGAGGGTCATTCTCCACCACGCGTCAGAATCTCAGCCCACCAGTGGTCTCTGCCTGGTAGCGGGGCTGCAGGGTCTCTGGGCGTCACCTCCCCAACGTCACAGGTGACCCTGATTCAACTGGAACGTTCTGGAGCCTGACCTCAGGCTTGGAATCCCAGCACCTCCCCTTTCTACAATGACCTCGGAAAAGTCCAACTTCCTGCACCTCCAGGGCCTCATCTGTCAAATGGGCATGTCACCGACCGCACAGGGCTGTGCAGATTAAATAGAGTCATGCATGTCGTCGCAGGGTGCCCGGGCCTGTCTGTGTCCCCCGTTCAAAATCCCCCAAACTCTAATGTTTTAGATCAGTGGCTCTAAAAGGACGGTCCTGAGTGTGGTTGGTCCTGGGACTGCAGTGTGTTGACCCCTGGCTTGGAAGGCGTATAAAAACGGGGGGCTCTTACAGAGACCCCACAGGCTGCTCTACACGTGGGCCAGGCCCCCCCCCCAACAGACCAGAGGAGGGGCCAGGCTGGCCAAGTCCGGACACCTGGGTGGCGGGAGCTCGCCTTGGAGCCACAGAAGGAGCAGGACCGGCCCGCTCCCCGGAGTGTCGTCTCTCCCTGTCCCCACCTGCCCCCGGTCTCCCCCAGGCGCCCCCGCCCCGCCCCCGGGCTCACCTCATCTTCCGCGCCCTTGTCGCCTCGGTCCCCAATAGGCCTCCCCGGGTCCCCGCCCTTGTTGCTCACCTTCCAGGGGCTCCGGCCCGGCGCCCTCCGCGGCCTGTCCCCTCTGGCTTCCCCTCCGGCCACCCCCACTTGCGCCCGGGCCCGCCGGCGATGGCGGCGCTTCCTCGGTCTCCTCCCGGGCAGCGGCCGGAGCGCAGCGGGCCTCGGGCGCGCCGGGCACCGGGGGACGGGCCCGCGGCTCTGGGAGGAAGCGGCCACGGCCGGCCGCCCCCGCCGCCCCCGGCGCCGCCCCGCGGCCTGTGGGGGAGGAGGGGACGGGGACCGGGCGGCCAGAGGGGGTGGGGGTCCCGGGCGGCCTGTGGGGGTGGGGGAGCCCTGCGAGGCCTGTGGGGAAGGGGAGCCCCGGATGGTCTGTGGGGGAGGGGAGACAGGGCGGCGGGAGGGGGAGGGGGTCCGGGGCGGGCTGGGGCTGCCGAGTTCCGGGGCTCCCCGTCCGGCTGGAGAAACGCCGGGTCCTGCAGCCCCCGAGGCCAGGCGCCCCCCCCCCTCCATGAGTGCCTCTGGGGTGGGGTGGGGGTGCCCTGGTGTTGCTATGGAAACGGTCCGGGCACAAAAGTAGAGAGAACAGGAGATGGCCCCCCGTGCCCCCTGGGCTCCCTTCCCTTCGGGCAGCATTTTACCTTTTTTTTTTTTTTTTTTTTTTTTAATGTATGCACTTTACCCTACCCGCGCATTTTTTTTTTCTTTTTCTTTTTCTTTTTCCTGGAGTAATTTTAAAGCATCCCAGCAGACATACTTCACTGGACGGTATGCTTCATCAATAACGTCTATTTGCTAAACATTACCATGGCGTTAGTATCAACACCCAACAAAGTTGACAATTCTCAGGCCCCTGCAGTCTTCCCTGGTTGACTGAAAAATGTCTTTTGACAGTTGTCCTGTTCCAAATAGGATCCTGAGAACTAAAATAAAATCTTGAGGCTCACTCCCCACCGGTTGACCAAAGGGAGCCCCCTCGTGGCCAAAGGAATATCCTAAAACTAAAATGCCAGCCAGGAGGAGGCAGGTCAGACATGCCCCCTCCTTTCTTGGGGACATCCTTTGTGACCCATTGACAGGCCTAAGGGTATGCAAGACACAGCTGCAGGTCCTCAACTTGCAAATCTATGTCCAGTGGCTTGTCTCTGATAAGCAGCTTCTTACCTTAAAACAGTCCTTTAGACAAAGCTTCATGTCTTTAACAATTACAAGTCAAAGAATCTTCAAACCCACCTATAACCTGTAAGCCCCCCCCCCTTGGAGATGGCCCACCTGTTCCGGCCAAACCAATGTGTCCCTCCCATGTATTGATTTCTGACTTTACCTTTAACCCCTGTCTCCCTGAAATGTATAAAACCAAACTGTGACGCAGCCACCAAGAGTCCACTTGCTCAAGGCCTCTTGGGCATGGCTCAGGGTCATGGTCCTCAAATTTGGCTCAGAGAAAATCTCTTTAAAATTACCCCATGATATGCTGAAATAAAAAAGAAAAAAAAATTATTTTAGACTTTGGTTTTGGTTTTTCCTGTTAACAAGATGCTGGTCCCTCTGCCCTCCCCCTCCCGGCCCCTCCATCTTTCCCAAAGCACAGGGTAAAGTTCTCTGAAGTTCCTTATCTGGTAAGTGCAGACCTACCAAAGAAGAAAACAATCACCTCCAGTCTCTCCCCTGAACGCATATGGCAGGAAAGAAGACTAAAGCGTGTCAACGAGCCTGGACAGACTTTTGTCACCAACCACTGTCCACTCTGTAGGCCCAACACACTTGGCCCAAGACCACTGCATGTTCTTCAAGACCACTGAATTGTCCCTAGTGATCATTTATTGCCCTCAAGAGAATCCCCTTCCCCTCCTACCCCATAACTTGTTTGGCAGGACCCAAGCCCCTACTCTTTCTGGAACCTCAAGTTTCTGCACCCCGTTGCGGGCTTGGGTTTCCATTCTGAAGGCTTCCGTGTATACAAGTTAAATAAATTTCTCCGTCTTCTCCGATGAATCTGCCTTCTGCCATTTGCAAAACCGTGAGCAAAAGCAAAACTTGGAAATAGCACCTGTCCTCACATAAACACCATGACAGGCTTGGCCAGCAGGTGGAGCACGAATTGCCATTCCTGTTTTTAGATGGGGAAACTGAGGCTTGCCTGCTACTAGTGAGTGGCTGGCAGTGAGGGACTTAGAAGCCTGGGGATGTCACTGCCTCAGTTAGAAGTCCTCCTGCAACAGGAGTTGGAAGCCTTCTCCAGCTCCAGATTGCTTAAAGGACAACGACAGACAGACCTTGTTCCATTTGTAAAGGTTCCTGCGGGAGGATTACAACAGCGCCTCTCTCGGGGCCACACGCCACCGGTGTGTGTCCCCGCTGCTGCTGCCACAGTGGGCCTGGCTTCCTGCAGCCCTAAGCAACAGCACCCCCAGGCTCCTGGCAGTGACCCTCAGGGCCCTGCCCCTGCCACTAAGAATAGCCTTGGCTGACAGTCACCTGGAGGAGGGGCTGGAAAAGGGGAAGAGGTTTGGAGTCAGCCGCTGCGCGCACGCTCAGTGTGTACACGTGTGTGCCTCCCCTTGACCCGTGGGCACGAGAGCCTGGGTGCAGCCTGTCTCCCCCTGGGAAGAGTCACCTCCTTCTATGAGTACCTGGGTTGCAAAGACCGGGGCCATGTCCGTGTCTGGAGGCCAGCAGTATATAAAGAAGTGGTGTATTTTAAATGTTTACACTTTGTAAATGTTTGCATGGAACATGCCAATGCTTAGAATAAACATGCGTCCACGGAAAAGAAGACAAACTCTGTCAAATAATTTAGGGAGGTTGATTCTGACCCAGAGCCACACCCAAGAAGCCTTGAGCAAGGGGACTCGCTGTGGCTGGGTGACAGTGTGGTTTTTATACATTTTCACGGAGACAGGAATTGCAGGTCGAATAATAAATCAATACGTGGAGGGCATACATTCATTGGTTTGGCCCCAAATGGTCAGGACATCTCGAACAAGTCCTGGTGGCGTACAAGTCACAGGTGGGTTTAGGGACTCTAGTTGACAACTGGCTGAAACAGTTAGGTTTTGTCCAAAAGACCAGGAATCAGCTGAAAGGAATGTTTAATGGGGTTTTTTTGTTTTTTTTTTTTTTTGAGACAGAGTTTGGCTCTGTTGCCCGGGCTGGAGTGCCGTGGCGTCAGCCTCGCTCACAGCAACCTCAGACTCCTGGGCTCAAGCAATCCTCCTGCCTCAGCCTCCCGAGTAGCTGGGACTACAGGCACGCGCCACCATGCCTGGCTCATTTGTTCTATACATATTTTTAGCTGTCCAGATAATTTATTTCTATTTTTAGTAGAGACGGGGTCTTGCTTTTGCTCAGGCTGGTCTCAAACTCCTGACCTCGAGCGATCCTCCCGCCCGGCCTCCCAGAGTGCTGGGATGACAGGTGTGAGCCACCACGCCCGGCCTATGGTAGTAAATGGTATTAATAAAACAGAATAGTATCTACATGTGTTTTATGCACTTGTGACATACCTAACTTCTTCATTTTTTTTTTATATTTTCAGGCTATGTAGTTGGTCTGCGAGTTTTTCAAATTGTCTTAAATCTCCAAAAGACGTTCAATAGATTTATTGGAAAAAAACCCACATAGAAATGGACCTATCCAGTTCACACTCATGTTGTTCAAAGGTCAACTGTACTTATTTACTTGTTTATTTTCTATTTTTTCCTCCACTAGACTATATACTGGATGAGGGCAGAAACTTTTTATCTTAGAACAGAACCATAATTGGCCCATTCTACAGACATGAAGAAGTAGGGATCAGAGAGGGTTAAGTACTTAGCCGAAGTCACACAGTAAATGATGGCTCTATTGGTAAGATTTGAACACAGGTACATAAAAGTGACATTTTATTATCAATGGAGGTAATTCTACATTTTCCTTTAAAACATCCTTTTACTTCTGGGATGCACATGATTTGGTCATAATGATTTTTTTTTTACATCTAGTTTAATTCGATTTACAAGTATTTTACTGAAGATGTTCAATTTCTCACCATTGTATGTTTGATCAACAGTTTCGTCTTGTGCTACCTCTGTTGAGTTTGGGCACTAGAAAGAATTAGAAAGCTTTTCCTCTTTTTCTATGATCTATGTCTTAGTCAGCTCAGGATGCGATAACAAAATACCAACTGAGGCCGGGCGCAGTGGCTCACCCCTATCATCCTAGCACTCTGGGAGGCCGAGGTGGGAGGATCACTCGAGGTCAGGTGTTGAAGACCAGCCTGAGCAAGAGCGAAACCCCGTCTCTACTAAAAATAGAAAGAAATGATCTGGCCAACTAAAAATATGTATGGAAAAAATTAGCCGGGCATGGTGGCGCATGCCTGTAGTCCCAGCTACTCGGGAGGCTGAGGCAGGAGGATCGCTTGAGCCCAGGAGTCTGAGGTTGCTGTGAGCGAGGCTGACGCCACAGCACTCTAGCCCGGGTCACAGAGTGAGACTCTTGTCTCAAAAAAAAAACAAAAAGCAAAAAAAAGCCAACAACAGATTCCCAGTAGCTACATCCGCAAGAAAAGCTTTATTCCATGAAATAAATTTAAAAATCGCCTTACAGCTTTTTCTACGTTTGTCCTTGACAGCGTTGTGTCTACTATCTCCTACTTCTTCAGTTTACTTTTCAGTCTAAGTGCATTGATTCTGAGAATATACCTCATTTTTTTAACAGGGAAGGAAAAATGAATTGATTTCATACGCTTGAACAATAATAAAAAGATGACCCAAAAATATACAGAACCATTACTATGAAATCAGTGAAAGATTTATTTTTCAGTGGTGGAAAAAATGTAAACCACATTGCTAAAGTCTTTCAACATTTCATTTTTTTATTTTTTCTATGAATTAGAAAAATCAACTTCTTTAAAAGAAGTTCACAACTTCAATTCCAAATGTAAGGATTAAATAATGCAAATGAAAAGCCGACATTTTCTTTGAAGTTATTTCCTAATTACCCTGGAAAAAAGTTTTTCTTATGGCTGAATGGATGCAAAAATCCCTTAGAAAAGCTTCGTTACCTGTAAAGAGTCTTTTTTTTTTTTTTTGAGACAGAGTCTCGCTCTGTTGTCCGGGCTAGAGTGCTGTGGCGTCAGCCTCGCTCAAAACAACCTCAAACTCCTGGGCTCAAGCGATCCTCCTGCCTCAGCCTCCCGAGCAGTTGGGACAACAGGCATGTGCCACCAAGCCCAGCTAATTTTTTTCTATTTTTAGTTGCTTGGCTAATTTCTTTCTATTTTTTTTAGTAGAGACAGGGGTCTCACTCTTGCTCAGGCTGGTCTTGAACTCCTGACCTCGAGTGATCCTCCTGCCTCGGCCTCCCAGAGTGCTAGGATTACAGCCGTGAGCCACCACGCCCGGCCCCCCATTTAAATTTTCATTCAAAATATATTGAGTGCTGGTTCTGCGCTGTAATCTCTCTGTCTCTCAATATCCGGCTTAAGGGAATACTCACGTGTAACATGCACAAAATTTTAAGTTGTTGTCTGATATATAAATAAGACACAATTTTCTATCTAAACAGTAGAGATCTTGAATGTGGAAGTGTCATATGAGTGTTCCATCTAGTTCTTTTTTCCATTACACATGTAATCTTAACTTTGAGACACATAAATAAAAATGATAGTAGAAAACAAAATCTCAAAACCTTTTGGTACCTCAGTCTGCCATAGGTCTCATCTTTTACTTTCATAGTATCAGTTGCATTTATAACTCTTAGTGAGGATTTTAAGATTTTGTCATCACCCAATCAATAAAAACAAGGGTTTTCACTCCTGGATGATTGGCCAATGCTCACTCTTCCCTGAGATTCTTCTGTTAGCAAAGCCCACTCTCCATAAAGTGTGAGGATGCACACATTTGGAATGTGCAATTCACACAAAAAGCACTTCAAAAAATTGAATGAAACTCATTTCCAACAAAATGCTTATTATTAATCTTTGCTCTCATCTGCTTCTTAACTCATGCCCAACTACTGGAAACTTAAGCCCTGAGATCATGTAATTTACAGAACATAATTCAGGTTCTATTTTCCCAAGTAGGATATGGGTTCCAGCAAGGAGCTTATCTGTTTTAAATTTGATTAGGGGCCGGGAGCGGTGGCTCACGCCTGTCATCCCAGCACTCTGGGAGGCCGAGGTGGGAGGATCGCTCGAGGTCAGGAGTTCGAGACCAGCCTGAGCAAGAGCGAGACCCGTCTCTACTAAAAATAGAAAGAAATTAGCTGGACAGCTAAAAATATATATATAGAAAAAATGAGCCGGGCATGGTGGCACATGCCTGTAGTCCCAGCCTCTCGGGAGGCTGAGGCAGGAGGATTGCTTGAGCCCGGGAGTTTGAGGTTGCTGTGAGCTAGGCTGACGCCAGGGCACTCTAGCCTGGGCGACAGCGAGATTCTGTGTCAAAAAAAAAATTTTTTTTTGATTAGGGGTCCACAACATTCAGGAATATCGTTCTCCTTAACAAATATTCAGATAAGGAGTGTAACCAGAAGGAAAGGAACATGTTTAACTGACTTCATTAGCAGGCTCAATCCTGAGACGCATTTTGGTAAATGTACCTTCTCCTTTGTGATCAAGGCAGTGAATTTGAGTATTAAAAGAGATGCTGTGTGACTAAATTGTTGCCTTAACATTTCACACCATCAAACAATATATAGAAACAGAAAATTCTCATATATATGCTTTTGTGATAGAAACAAAAATCACACTGGACCACAGGGATAAGGATGATCTCTCAGAAGTTTCTCTGCCCAACCTGTTTGAGACCATTGATACACACTGTGCTTTTCATGTCTGTGATGCTTTTGTATGTGACAGCAATGTCACTTTTCTCCTCAGAAAATGTCCATGCATCCTAAGAATAAAGTCATAGTCTACAAATGCTTTCATCTGTTGTACTGTTAATTTTTACCACATTTTGCATTAAGTAGAATACAACTGAACAGGACACGAATAATTTTTTTTTTTTTTTTTTTGAGACAGAGTCTGGCTCTGTTGCCCGGGCTAGAGTGCCATGGCGTCAGCCTAGCTCACAGCAACCTCAAACTCCTGGGCTCAAGCGATCCTACTGCCTCAGCCTCCTGAGTAGCTGGGACTACAGGCATGTGCCACCATGCCTGGCTAATTTTTTCTGTATATATGTATTTTAGCTGTCCATATAATTTCTTTCTAGTTTTAGTGGAGATGGGGTCTCGCTCTTGCTCAGGCTGGTCTCGAACTCCTGACCTCGAGCGTTCCTCCCGCTTTGGCCTCCCAGAGTGCTGGGATGACAGGCCTGAGCCACCTCACCCGGAGAGACACGAATAATTTTTATGAAGAAAATATATACAAGCTCCAACCATTTGCTTTATTTTACACTTTCCCCACTTTCCTACAGATACGCTACTATTTCCATTTTCTCTCCACCTCGCTCCTTCACAAAACACACACAGTTTTGTTGTTGCTAGTGGTGACAATTTTTTTTAGAATAGTAGCATTATCTATTTAGAGACGAATGTGGGCAGAAAACCATCACGGATAATTCAAAACCACTCTTTTATTTAGAAAACGTGTTTCCTCAGTATAACAACTGAAAATATTATTACGGATGCTACGGTTAATTGTTCCCCGGAAGGCACATATTGGGAACTGAATCCGGAACGCGACAGCGTGGAGAGCAGGGCTGGCTACGCCCTCATGGACGGATGAGTGTCACCGCGAGAGTGGATCTGTCATAAAAGCAAGGTCAGCCCCCTGTCACTGTTTCTCGTGTGTGGCCCTCTGCCCATCTACCCTCCATCGTGGAAGGAGGCAGCCAGGACGCCCTCAGTAGACGCAGCGCCTTAATCTGGAACTTTCCAGCACCCAGAACCTTGCGCCAAATAAGTTTCTTTTCACTCTACATTACTCAACCTGCGGGATTCTCTCCTAGCAGCATAAAAATCAACTAAACCAGAAAATCAGTACCGACACTGAGGCCGCCGCTATAACGTATATCCACAAATCTGGAAGGGGCTTGAAAACAGGGTCATGGGTAGAATTTGGAGGAGAAAACTAGGAAGAGCCTACAGTGCCACGCCTGGAGCATTCGGGGTGATTCTGGGGGGACTCAGGGAACAGAAAATGGAAAGAAACTCTGGAACTTTCTGGGGATTATCTGAGTGGTCATGACCAGAATGTGGGTGGAAATACGGAAGGTGAAGGCTGCTACTATGATGAAGTCTCAGGTGGAAATGAGCAAGAAGGTACCGGAAACTGGAATAAAGGCGGCCGTTCTTGTTACATAGTTGCAAAGAACCTGACAGAACTGTGTTCGTTTCCTAGAACTGTGTGGAAAGCAGAACTTAAGAGCACCAACTTCGGCAAATAGTGGGAAGGCAGAAATATAAAAATTATAATTAAAAAAATGAAAAGAAAAATAAAAGAGCACCAATCATTAACAGGATACCTGGAAGAAATAGATGAGTAGTGAAGAGCTCAAGGTGCTGCGCGGCTTCTTACAGCAAAATGAAAGAAGAGAGAATGAGGTCGAGACGGAATTTCTAATTAAAAGGGAAGTAGGATGGAATGATCTGGAAAACTCTCAGCCTTGCCATTGCAAAGAATAAAAAAGTATATTCAGAAGAGAAGACGGAGGGTGTGGCCAAGCTATAGTTTGCTGAGGAGCTTAATATAGATGGAAGAAACAATGGAACAATGACCTCAGAGTCATTTCTGAGCTCTCTGAGGCAGGCTAGGACATCGAGAGCAAGGTTTCCAGAGAGTTGCCTGGGAGACGTCGCCAGTTGCTACTCTGCACCACCTTGGGACCCTGTCCCCGGCACTGTGGTGCGGCATCTCTTGGCCACCCAAGTCACGGTCAAGGGCACCTATCACGTCAAGACACAAGATGCGAACCATGGGAGTGTCCCTGTGGTGCCCATTCTGCGGGTGCACAGAACGTAGGCACCGTGGGGCCATGGCAGCGCCACCCAGATTCCCAAGGATGTTGCTGACATCCTGGGGACGCAGGCAGGGACCTGTCCTGGCGAGGAACCCACCGAAGAGACCACCAATAAGACAACGCCCACTGAGATCACAGGAGTGAGGCCATCACGGAATCCCCACTGAAGCAATGTCTAGTGGCGTCGTGACAGTGGAGAAGCCTCTACAGTCCCAGGACTGCAGGGCCATCGGGGGTCAAGTGCAGCCCGGGAAGCTGCAGGCACATGAACTTGACCTGCAAAACCTGCCGCGTGCACTGAGCCCAGCAAAGCCCCAGGGGCAGAGCTGTCTGCGGCCGTGGGGGTCCAGCCCCCACCCCAGAGTGCCCAGGACGCTTTCCGTCTCGACTTTTCTCTTTGAGTGGCCTGGCCTCTCTCTGCTGAAAACAACAGGGATGGAAATGTCCCCATCTTTGGTCCCGGGCTCCCGGGTCAGCGAGATGACTCATCTTCTCTGGGGCCGGGGGACAAAGACCCAGAGGGGTGGGTCTGCCTCGGAGCCCAGACCTGACGGGCAGGACGAGGCTGGGGCCTTTCGGCAGAGGCACGGCCACAACAGAAGTCACAGGTGGGTCCCCTGGGCAGAGGACCAGATGCTGGGAAGGGTCCAGCATCTCCGAGCCAGTGGAGCATGGAGAGGAGGTGGGCAGGGGACATGGGACATGGCTCTGGAGATGCGTGGTGGCCCCTCCCTGGTCTTGGGGCCCGAGTCACAGCTTGGCGCCCCCGGGGGCTCCGCGGCCTGCCGCTGCCGCAGCTGCGCCCACTCCTGCGCCGTCTTCTGCAGGGCCTGGGTCTTCTCCTCGTCCACCTGGACGTAGGGCACCCCCTCGCGGGGACGGACGGGGGACACGGACAGCTGAGGGGACAGGGCGGGGACAGGGGTGTGTGGCAGCTGCCGGCAAGGGGAGGCCAAGGCAGCGGCTGCGTCCCCAGCTGTCCTAGGGGAAGGCCCTGCCTGTTCCCTGGTGGCCTCTGCGGCCGCCTCCCTGTCCCAGCTGCGGGCTCTAAAGCCAGAGCTCCAGCCTGTCGACCCTCCTGCCAGACGCCGCCTCGGCCTTGCCGGCCTCCTCACGCCCCAGCTCTTGGGAGGACCAGCCCGTCCCCACCCTGGTGACAGCCAAGGCTTCCGCCTCTGCCTGTGGCCACCCAACCGGGGGCAGAAATCTGGGTGCCAGCTGTGGCCTCTATGCAGGTGACCCCGGGAGGCCCCGCCCCCCACCGGTCCCACCAGCTGGCCACGTGTGCTGCCCGGGGAAGCTTCCCTGGGCCCGATGTCCCCGTGCCAGCGCACAGGGCTGTGGGGACCCTCCAGACGGAGAGTTCTCCAGCAAGAGCTCAGGTCAGAAGTGGGTCGGGTCTCGACAAGGGGCCAGGCAGAGCGGGGAGGGGGCCCGGGCTCGGAGAGCGGGGAGTGGGAGCCCCGTGCCCCGAGACCACAACCCCGCAGGTCACAGAAGCCAGTGGGGGACGGGCACACGGCAGGGCCAGCCCCACGGTCCGGGGCTGGGAGCCCGATAGACCCCACTTCTGCCCCCGTACCTTGCACAGCTCGAAGTCCAGGGTCACATAGTGGACGCTGTCAGGGCTCTTCCCGGGGGCTGGGCTCTCGGGGCCCTGGGGAACCGGAGACGCAGACGCCGCGTCCTGTTGTCACCAGGGGGAAAAAAATCCGCCAGTGAGTTTAGGAACCACACTGACCCCCACCCAGAGAAAGAAACAGCCCTCTGGGAGCGGGGCTTCTAGAGCACCGAGTCCTACTCTGAGCCACGCGCTGGGACCGTCCCTGCTGTCACTCACAGCCTCGTGGCAGTCCCGTGACGCAAGCGTTGTCACTGCTCCCGCTGTGTGACACACACAGGCCTGTGGCTCTGAGCAGGGGTGACTGGCCAGGTCTGTTTTCTGTCCTAAACCTGCGTCAACCCCACGCACCACGTGGCTTCCCTTGTAGGGCATCGGGCCAAATGCCATCTGCAGCCTCTTCCCAGTCCTGCCTCTGCCTGCTGTCCCTAAGAAGGTGGCCCCTTTCTGCCACCCACTGGGTGCCGAACGGCTTCCTTCTGTGGCACCAATCGGGCCCAGAGCAGGACACTCACACGGGGCAGCGTGTGACCTCCCAGAGCGGCATCACCTCTGGGCTGCTCCTGCAGGTGACACACCCGGGGTCCTTCCCCCTGCTCGAGGACACCACCCCCCTTCTCGAACTTTCCTCAGTCTCATTCTAGAAAGAAAGTCCCTGCCGTGCTGGCTGGTTGCTTCGTTCTCTCAGCATCTGTGCAGCAAGAGTGCCAGGCGGCTTGGCCTTGTCAGAGAGTGTCTCGGGGAGGACAGGGACGCTCTGCCCGCACTGACATCTGCCACGGCACCCCCCTCTGTGAGCTGGAGACACGTGTCCCCCCCACAGCAAAGCAGGACGCGCCGGCTCTGCCTCTCCGGAGGGGCAGGACCTCCCCGCCATGTCGGTCATGTGGGAGGCACACGGCCTCCGCCCCCCACCACCGAGACTTGTTCAGGGGACAGGGACCGCGTCTTCCTGTCACCTAATGCCTGCCGGGTGCCCACGTGTTCAAGAAGGCTTTGTGGCAGGAGATGAGATCACAAACGACACCAGGAGTGGCTCAGGGGAGGTGGCCGAGTGGGGAGGTGGGGACTGAGTGGCAGGCCCTAGGGGACTCTGGGGGGTGTCTGCCAGCGACCCCGGGACTCACCTCAGGCCCAGGGCTCCCTGCAGCATCTCCCGAGTCTGTGCTGGCGACGGTCTGAGCGGACACGGGGCAGTGGCTCTCGGTGGAGTGGCTGTCGTGGGAAGAGGACAAGAGCCACACCGAGCAGGCCTCAGGGTGCCGTCACAGCCCCAGCTCCCGGCTGGCCCGACCCTCCCGCACCCCGACTGCACACTCGCTTCTCAGATTCAGATCTGATGAGGGCCGGGAATGATGGTCCCCCTCCACGGACAAGGCCACCAAGCCCCGCGAGACCCAGCTGTCGGCTACCATCAGCGTCGGCGGCGGAATCCAGCCGTCCTGACCCACGGCCACCAACTGTCCGCTCGTCTCCTGCGGCGGCCGACCCGGCTCCCGCGGCCACACACTCACCTGGGCCCGAGCCCAGACCTGCTGGCGGGGGAGGTGGAAGAGCAGGCGTTGACCACGGCGACGTTTCTCAGGGTGACAGGCGGAGGCTGTGCTGGAGGAGGAAGCCAGTAACGACACCACTTACACCCGACACGCAGGGCCCACACACTCCACGTGTGACGCAGAGACTGAGGCCCGGCAGGGTGACGTCACCTGTGCCCACAGTGACGGGCCTGAGGCTCCCATCTGCTGATCCGGCTGTGCCTGCGGCAATCACACTAGACTGTCACAGCCCAGAACGGGGACATGTGCTTCGACATCAGACTTTCTGCCGAGGTGTACAGGCGAAGTGGAGGTGGCTGCGTGACCGCTCCCTGTCACTCCCGGACAGCCGTGCAGCCCACGGTGGCGGCGGCTGGGTGCCAGGAGGTGCGGAGGCCTCACGCCGTGCGCCGGGATCAAAGCGCCTGTCCCAGCCAGACCCCAGGGGCCGACGCCACCCGGCTCCCCGCTCCTCCCCGAGCCCAAGGCCGGTCCAAGGCTCACAGGGCGAGGTGGCGGCAGACAGGGACCAGAACTGCAGCTCCTCTGGCTGGTCCATCCTCGTGCAGGGCACAGAGCCAACCACCCCGGACACCTGCCCCGTGCCAGAGCCCCTCTCCTGGCGACTCTCCTTCTAAACACACCTGGGAGGCGGGAGTCACTGCCCCCACCACACAGATGGGAAAACGGGGCTCACAGAACTCGCGCGACTTGCTCAAAGTCACAAAGCCCGTGTCCGCGATCTGCCTGACCCCTGGGCAGAGGCAAATGATCCCCGGATCATGTCCAGAGAGGGGACAGAGGCAAGAGCAGCTTACTTTTCCGGCCAGGCTTGAGGCTACGGTCGACAGGGGGTGGCAGGAGCTCCTGTCCCGGGCTGGGGCTGCAGGACCCGGGAAGGGCAGCGGGCAGGGAGCCGTGCAGGTCCACGTGCTGGAGCCCGGGGCTGGTGGGGACGGAGATGTCGGCCCCGTCCCACTCCGAGGCCAGCAGGTCGGGGAGACCGGGCTGCATGGGCACGTAGACGTCGTTGGAACTGGGGCTGTCCGGGCGGCCCACGGCTGCTCTCCCCGGCTGGGGAGAGGGAGACAGAAAGAAACACTCCAATCTGTGACGGATCTATAGGGTGGAATATCCTCGGTGGCCGGGGACACACAGGTTTCCGGATCCCGACCGGGTGGAAGGCAGCGCGGGTGTGGACCGAGCGGGTCTGGCTCAGCACCTGCCATCCGCCGCAGAGCAGACTTGCCGCTGCAGATTCGCCACTCGGGTTCCGATCTGGGGTCCCCCGGGGACCTAGAGGGTCACCAAGCTGCACGCAGAGCTGCCGCAGAGCTGCGTGGCTGCGGCTTCCCCCAGCTCCTGCCCTGTCTGCCCTTGGCCTTGGTGACCGAATCCTGCTTTGCAGGGGCCCGAAGCCAGGCCCCGTCTGCCCGCCTGAGTCCCTGCAGACCTGTGCTCGACCCCTGCGACAGGGCGGCCTGGGATCCGCCGCCTGGCCTGTCGCTGACACTCCTGCCTGGGGACGTCCACCCCTGGCGGGCTGGACCCTCTGCTCCCCTGCAGCCGTGGTGGGCTGTGTGACTCAGTTTCCCCAAGCACCCACGTTGTTCCAGCTAGGCCGCCTGCATCTCACCTGTCCAAAAACTCAACCCGGAGTTCTGAACTGAGACGAGACCCTTGGCAAGGCTCCAGGAGGGGGACAGCAACACTCTTGGGGTGTGCTTTTAGTGCCACGGGGGTGGCCTTTCACGTACCTGAGTGGTCTGGGGACCCCAGTCGGCCCAGCTGGCTGGGAGAGCCCTGCCCCGCTCACTCCCGGACGCGACAGGCCAGCCGGTGCTCACGCCGCCAGGCAGAGGCTTCGCGCACGTCCCACAGGAGCAAGCTGTGACAGAGGGAGGAGGGGCACGGGTGCTCGTGTTGATCCGGGTGTGGACACGCCGCGTCCCCTCCGCCGCGCTGTTCAGGGCCTCACGTGCTCAGCCTCGGTGGCCGGGCACTATTGTCACACGCGACCCCTCCGCTCAGCCTCGCCCCTGCGCTGCCAGACCCGGCACGGTGTCGGCCTCCCAGGGTCCCCTGGACTCTGCCCTCACGGTGCACCTCTGCACCCCTCCTACAGCACCAGGAGGTGTCCTGCTCACCCCGGCTGTCACCTCCAGGAACACAAGCGACAGTGCTTGTGCTAACTTACACCGGTTTCATTTCATTTTATATGCAGATGCGAGCTCTGATGGGCAAGGTCACCTTTTCTTGTCTTTTGAGACAGAGTCTCACCCTGTTGCCCGGGCTAGAGTGCCGTGGCGTCAGCCTCGCTCACAGCAACCTCAGACTCCTGGGCTCAAGTGATCCTCCTGCCTCAGCCTCCCGAGTAGCTGGGACTACAGGCATGCGCCACCATGCCTGGCTAATGTTTTCTATATGTATTTTTTAGTTGGCCAGATCATTTCTTTCTATTTTTAGTAGAGACGGGGTCCCACTCTTGCTCAGGCTGGTCTCGAACTCCTGACCTCGAGTGATCCTCCCGCCTCGGTCTCCCAGAGAAGGCCACCTGTTTTATATGTCTCAAGCATCTGGGTTCCAAAGCACAAGGTGATGGCCCACACGGTCGAGGGACTGAAAAGACCGCAGAGTTCTCAACCGGGAGCCGGGACCCCAGGGTCTGAGTCTGTCCCCTGCCACTGCCAACGCTCCAGCCCTGCCTCAGTCTCCTAAATACCTGAGGCCTCACGTGACACAGAGACCAGGCTTTGTCCCACCGAACTCTCTGTGTGGGCCGTGCACGGTGGCTCACGCCTGTCATCCCTGCACTCTGGGAGGCCGAGGCGGTAGGATGGCTCGAGGTCAGGAGTTCGAGACCAGCCTGAGCAAGAGCGAGACCCCGTCTCTACTAAAATTAGAAAGAAATTAGCTAGACAACTAAAAATATATACAGAAAAAAAATTAGCTGGGCGTGGTGGCACATGCCTTTTGTCCCAGCTACTTGGGAGGCTGAAGCAGGAGGATCGCTTGAGCCCAGGAGTTGGAGGTGGCTGTGAGGGAGGCTGACGCCAGGGCACTCTAGCCAGGGCGACAGAGTGAGACTCGGTCTCCAAGAAAAAAAAAAAAAACTCACTGTGTGGCTTCAACAACAACCCGGATAAACAAAGGCTTTGCGAGATACAAGAGACGATGCAGAACGAATACAATTAATGTCGTTCTGGTTTCTCATCAGACAGAGGAGGTTACATGCAGAGATGGAACAGTCTCAGCAGAAAACAAACGACAACAGAATTTAGGTATTCCAAATATAAGATAAGACTTCAAGGGAATTCAGGTATGGCTTAGGAAATACTCTTAACATCTCCTTTTGTTTTAACAGTCTGCTAGTCCAGGTGGCTTTGGCTCGGTTTGGACTGCTCTTCTAAATCCACTTTTTAAACCTTTACTTTGATTTCTATAAATTAAATACAATGACCTGGACTTCCAAACCCGTCATGCGGTGCTCTGTGGTTCCCCCAGAATGTTCCATCTCTCTTGGCAGGACACTGACTCCCCCGAGGCTGGGTCTGCCACACCCTCGCCATCGCGGGTGTCCGCTGACGGCAGCCGGTGCCGGGGGCCCGGCTGGCGAGGGCTGGGCAGAAGATGACAGACTCGGGGGAACCAGCGCTCTGAGTGGCTCCTGAGTGTCCCTCGGCCATAGGGACCGAGGGTCAGTAGAACAACGAGACCCCCATGCCACCCCCCTTTCCCTCTGGGCTGCGGCAGGGCTGACACTGACCTCGGGGACGTCGGGCACTGCTCACTGCAGGAAGGGCACTGTGGCAGGGGGCGACAGGGACTGATCTGCCACTTTTCGTGATCGAAGGCCTCTGCCGAGGGCTGCCCCCCTGCGGCGTTTCCTTCTGATCGGGCCTGGTGAGCCGGGGTTGGGGGGCTTTGGCCGAGGCCCCGAGGGTGGCCGCTGCCGCGGCACTGTGGCTGCTGTCCCGTGAGAACGTCCTGGGCGCTGGGGGGGCTGAGAGTAAGGTGGCCGGAGGGCCCGCGCTGTGCCACGGGAGGCCCCCTCGCTCCTGGGTCAGGGTGTCGCTGGGCCTCCTGAAGGTGCCCACGTCCTCCTGTTCTGCCTCGGTGCCTACAGAGCTGTCCCAGGGGTGGCCACGTGGAGCCAGGCTCCAGGGGAGGTCCCAGGTCCTGCCTGCGAATTCCGACTGGTGCGGGCTCGGCTTGGGAAGGCCACAGACGCCCTGGGCTGCACCGTGGGCCTGGCAGACGCATTGTCCCCAGCCCCAGGCCGGTGTCTGCACGGCTACGTTTCTCTTCATGAAGGACGAGGCCCTGGTGCCCTGGGAGAAGCTGGCACTCCTGCGGAGAGAGAGAAGGGACGGCGTGGGGGTGACAGGGGGCCGGGACTGCCCAGGAGGCTGGCGGGGAAGCTCCAAGCTCCGCGCTGCGGGTCGTGCGGAGAAAGCACAGGCTGGGGGGTCAGGCGGGGACTTTTCCTTTCTGAACTTCCACCTATGTGTCTGCAAAGGGGCGATTTAAAGCACACTTCGAAGGCTGCTCGAAGCTTCGAGACTTTGCTATAGCTCTGTAGCTAGTGAACACACGCTCCGTCAGTGTCGGGGGACGATGGTTTCAAGACCTCTCGCTCTGCTCCCAGGCCACTGCACCTGCAGAAGAGGGGACAGCGCACAAGCAGAACCTTGGGGACAGCCACCGGGCGCTTCCCGTATGTTGTCTCATTTGACTCTCATCGCTTAGCCTCTGAATTCTTCATTCCCGTTCTGGAGATAAGGACACTGAACGTCAGGTGGCCCAAGAACACACACACAAAGTGGCAGCACCTGAGCGTGAACTTGTATCTGATCGACTCGAGCCTGTGCTGTGCCGCCCGCCGCGCCACCCTGCCTGTCTCTGGTCTGGGGACTCAGGCGGGGGGTGGGGGGGGCGGGCAGGTGCTGTTTACAGTCTGCCAGTGCCCGGCGATTCGCCCTGTCGGCTCAGGACTCGGCTCCCGGGTTCCAGCTCACAGAGGCTGAGCCAGGGAACCTTCACAGTGACCCAACCGTCCGTAAAGCGGTGTCTGGGGCAGCCCTAGATTGGAGCCCTGCGGTGGGACAGCGAGGATGCAGAGAAGCAGGGGAGCAGGACAGAGGTGAGGACATCCGGGCTCTAGTCCTGCCTGTGCTGCGTGTTCCCCGGGGGCCTCAGGAGATGGGGATGCCCTGTCTACACTGGCTAAATCCGTTCAAGCAAGATCACATAAAGAAGCATCTCACAGATAATCATGCAGCGATACAAGGACACAGCCGTTGCTGTATGTGCCTTAAGTTTCATACCACACTAGACATTCCCAAATTAACGAAGCAGTGTGGCCTGTGGCAGCGGCAGGGCAGCAGCTCTGTGCTCGTGTCACCCTCGTGCCACCCCAAGCGCAGGAGCAGAGGTGGAGAAACGCGTGCCCCGCGGCTGTGACAGCCGGAACTTACGGAAACAGGGACCAGCGCTCCAGAGCCCGCGTACCCACGGCAGATTCTCCGCGACGAGGACACAAGTGTTTCTGTCGTGTCCGTGCACGGGGCGGCTGGCTGCCTGTGGTGCTGAGCCCTTAAAATGTGGCCAGTGACACTGGGAACCAAAGCTTAAAGTGCATTTAATTTAAATCAATGTAAATTTAAACGTGTGTGGAGGAGCCAGGCCTGGAGCAAAGGTGAGATAGGCATCTGCTCCAAGTTACCATGTGAAAAGCTATTGTATTCAGGGACTGGGGCCCCTAAAGCCAGTTGCCTCCAAATAGTTTTTTCTTTTTCTGAAGACAAGGAAGGGAGGAAGGGAGAGAAGGAAGAGAGGAGGGAGGGAGGGAAGGAAGGACGAGGAAAGGAAGGAGGGAAGGAAGGAGGGACGGAGGGAAGGAAGGAGAGAGTGAAGGAAGGAAAGGAGGGAGGGAAGGAAGAAAAGGAAGGGAAGGAAAGAGGGAAGGAAGGAGGGAAGGGAGGGAGGAAGGGAGGGAGGGCAGGAAGGCCAAATCAAAACATTTGTGGCATTATTTTTTATAATGGAAGCTTCTCTGGAACCCAATCACATCTTTGTAGCAACACAGATGATACCAATGAAACATGAAGGTTACGTGGACAAAAAATGAAGTTTCGTTACATGGGGGTACCTGGAAAAAGACAGTGTTTTCCTGTCTTGTCTTTAAAGCCACAGCCCTGCGAGGGCCGCTCACCCACCTGCCGGCGGCGGGGGTCCCTGGCCCCGCAGGGCCCGCTCTCCCGTTCACGCACTGCCACAGGGACAGGTAACCCCGAGACGCCTCGGGCCAGGCGGGCCACACGGGGCCTGCGCTTGGGGACTCAGGGGTGGATGGCGCTGGCGCTGAGGACGGCCATTCTGGCAGCAGGTGCTGGCTGGAGGGGCAGGGCCCGGCTGGAACAGAGCAGGTGCCATGGCAGGGTGAGGGGACATCCCCTGGGGACTCTGTGAATGACACAAGGAAGGACAAGTGTCTTTTTCCTACACTGTGTTGTCAGAGGAAGAAAAACAAGGTGCCAGCAGTGGCCTTCTCTGCCTCCCCCTGCCTGCCCCTTCCCCCCCGCCTAGGGCAGGGCCCGGCCTCAGGCCATCCAGGGTGAGGAGGAGGGGGAGTGGGGGGGAGGAGGAGGAGGGGAGGAGGGGGGAGAGGGGAGAGGGAGGAGGAGGGGGAGGAGGAGGAGGGGAAAGGGGGAGGAGGAGGGGGAGGAGGGAGAGGGGGAGGAGGAGGAGGCGATCTCTGGCTGGCACACTCTTCCGCTTCCTTCCACCCTGCAGCATCACCCTGTGGCCTGAAGAGTTCCACAACCCCCTCCTCTTTGGTGGCTCCTGCTGCCATCAGCTTCAGAGCTAAGGCTGGCTTTGTCCCATGAGGCTTGCTTACTGTGCCCCATGCGTGAAAGATAAAAACGTGAGTGTGGCCGGGCGCGGTGGCTCATGCCTGGCATCCCAGCACTCTGGGAGGCCGAGGCGGGAGGATCGCTCAAGGTCAGGAGTTCGAGAGCAGCCTGAGCAAGAGCGAGACCCCATCTCCACTAAAAATGGAAAGAAATGATCTGGACAGCTAAAAATATATAGAGAAAAAATGAGCCGGGCATGGTGGCGCATGCCTGTTGTCCCAGCTACTCGGGAGGCTGAGGCAGGACGATCGCTTGAGCCCAGGAGGTTGAGGTTGCTGTGAGCGAGGCTGACACCACGGCACTCTAGCCTGGGTGACAGAGCGAGACTCTGTCTCAAAAAAAAAAAAAAAAAAAACAAAAAACAAAACACCTCATTCCAAGCAGCTAAATTACTCTCCTGTGAAGGTTCTCAAATCCCAAACATAAAGCGTTTGCTCCTCCCGCCTGTCCCCTGCCAAGGGGACATGAAGGCACACCAGATCCTACATCAAAAGCCACCACAAAGGACCCTAAGCAAGAAAACCCAGAAGCGCAGAGCACAGGGCCACCGTGCAGGCTGGCCTGAAATAGAGGCACCGGGAGAGCCAGGGGTGGCCAGAGGAGGGCCCAGGTGAGACCTGCCCTGGGGACAGCCACAGGGCACGGGGTGCGGGGGAGGCAGGGGCCGAGGGACAGCAGCAGCGTCAGCTGCCTGAAGAGACACCACCAAACACGCCCAGCCTCAGCACAATCCTGCATTTGCTGGTTCCCCACTGGAGCATATCCGGGGCCAGGAGGCCCCCTGACATCTGGCTGACCCCTGACATTCTTCCCCTCTGCCTGTCACTCCCCTGTCCACCGGGAAAGCTCAGCCGGAGCTGCCCTCACTGCCAAGGGTCCGAGGGCCTCGTCCCGGCCCCTTCTGAGAAGGGCCCACATCTGTCCTCCTACCTATGCTGTCCCCCGCCTTCTGGAAGCCGAGCACCTGGCAGATGCTCTCAACCCACTTTCTCATGTCCTCCCGTGTCTCAGCCACCAGGTAAAAGGTGCGCTTCCTGGTCCTGATGCCAAACACGAAACGCCCCCGCAACTCCTTCTTGTTGAGGGCCAGGGTGACACCAGCATGCACCTGCTCGCAGGAGCTGAGGTCGATGACCCGCAGGGGCGTCTTGGCGTGTTCGTGCTTGTAGTATTTCAGAACTTTCGGGTCCCCGCTCATCTTGCCCCTCCGAAGGACGAACCAGCGATTCTTCCAGGCCTAAACCCCACCGGGAAGGAATGAGCAGAGGGAACGATTCACCAGTTAGTGCAAAGCTCTTAACGGGTCCTCGGATGTCGCCAAGGGAAGGGTACGGGCTTGGCCCTTGCACCTGGCCTCAGCCTCCCTTTCAGGTTTCCCCAGAGTTGCCGAAGCGGAGGATAAACTGAGGCATGTCACCATGGCAACAGGCATCATCTCTGCACAGTAGCGTGCGGCGTTTCCATGCTTAAGGTCAGGAGGGAACTGAGGCATGTCACCATGGCAACAGGCGTCATCTCTACCTGGTAGGGTGCGACGTTTGCATGCTTTAGCTCAGGAGGGCTGTGATTTCTGATTGAGTCATTCACTTGGTTGGATGTGATCTCAGATGTGTGACAGGGGTCACCTCCGCCTGCCCAGCCCTACCTCAGGGTCTCTGTCACACAAACGAACCCAGTCCCCCTTGGAGACAGCCTTGAAGCACCGTTAATGCCAAGGATTTGGTCCTTATCACGGAGACCTGCATTCTGACTCCCACAACCTTGCGCCTCTCACCTTTTATTTTGTGTTTTTTTGAGACAGAGTCTCGCTCTGTCGTCCAGGCTAGAGTGCCGTGGCGTCAGCCTCGCTCACAGCAACCTCAGACTCCTGGGCTCAAGCGATCCTTCTGCCTCAGCTTCCCGAGTAGCTGGGACTACAGGCGTGCGCCACCACGCCCAGCTCATTTTCTATATATATATTTTTAGCTGTCCAGCTAATTTCTTTCTATTTTTAGTAGAGACGGGGTCTCGCTCTTGCTGAGGCTGGTCTCCAACTCCTGACCTCGAGCGATCCTCCCGCCTTGGCCTCCCAGGGTGCTGGGATGACAGTCGTGAGCCACCACGCCCGGCCCGCCTCTCACCTTCGGTCTCTGTCCTCATTTCCCTCCTCATCCACCTCTGCTTCTGTGATCCATGATTCTCATCACTCCCTTGCTTCTTTCTCCCTTCCTCCCTCTTTTGTGTCCTCATCAAGTCATTTTTGTTGTTGCTGTTGGTTTTTGTTTCTGCCTACACTGCTGTGTCACATGGCGGAGCCATCAGGGCCTGCAGTGCACCCGTCAGTAGAGCAATGCACATGGTACCCACCAGACAACTTCCCATCACCGCCCACACCCATCTACATCGTCCATCTCCACACTCTCCTTCCATGAGGACGCGCTATGTAGCTGCCACTTCTAAGTGAGAATATGTGGTATTTGTGTCTGATTTGTTGCAGTTAAGATAATGGCCTCCAGTTCTATCCATGTTTCTGCAAAAACCGTGCAGTCGGCCGGGCGCGGTGGCTCATGCCTGTCATTCCAACACTCTGGGAGGCCAACGCGGGAGGATCGTTTGAGCTCAGGAGCTCGAGACCAGCCTGAGCAAGAGCAAGACCCCGTCTCTACTAAAAAAATAGAAAGAAATTAGCTGGACAACTAAAAATATGTCGAAAAAATTAGCCGGGCATGGTGGCACATGCCTGTAGTCCCAGCTACTTGGGAGGCTGAGGCAGGAGGATGGCTTGAGCCCAGGAGTTTGAGGTTGCTGTGAGCTAGGCTGACGCCACGGCACTCTAGCCCAGGCAACACAGTGAGACTATGTCTAAAAAAAAAACAAAACAAAACAAAACAAAACTCAAAGTCACTCTTTTTTATGGCTGACTAGCAATCCATGGTCTATACACACCACATGCGCTTTAGCCAATCCTCCATGGATGGACACCTAGGTTCACTCCACATCTTCGCTACTGTAAATAGTGCTGTGGTCAACATGAGTACAAGTTTCTTTTTTATACGTTGATTTCCTTTCCTTTCACAAGATACCCAGAAGTGGGACTGCAGGATCCAATGGTAGTTCTATTTGTAGTCCTTTGACAAACCCCTATAGTGTTTTCCAGAGAGGTTTCACTAATTTCCATTCCCAGCAAGAGTGTATATGAGTTCTCTTTTCTCTGCATCCTTGCCAACCTCTATTTTTTGTGTTTTTAGTAATAGCCATTCTGATTGGTGTAAGATGATATCGCATTGTGATTTTAATTTGCCTTTCCCTGATGATTAGTGATGCTGAGCATTTTCATATGGTTCTTGGCCATTTGTCTGTCTTCTCTGGAAAAATGTCTATTCATGTCCTCAGCTCGCATTTTAATGGCGCTGTTGGTGGTGGTGGTGGTGTTGTCATGGAGTTTCTTAGACATTCTGGATACCAGTCCCCTGCTGGATGGATGTATTGTTTTCAAATATTTTCTCCGTTCCTGCAGGTTATGTGTTCACTCTGTTGACCATTTCTTTCGCTGCTGAGCACCAAATTGATATGCTGATCTGGCAAGGTCTGTGAGAGATCTGAAGGCACTTTCTAGAAGACGCACCACTAAAGACCTGATTGAAAGCAAGTTCCTCCTGACTCAGTTAAAACCCTTGGCTGGCCGGGCGCAGTGGCTCACGCCTGTTATCCTAGCACTCTGGGAGGCCGACGCGGGAGGATCACTCGAGGTCAGGAGTTCGAGACCAGCCTGAGCAAGAGCGAGACCCCGTCTCTACTAAAAACGATAAAGTAGCTGGACAACTAAAAACATATATAGAAAAGAGCAGCCGGGCGTGGTGGTGCATGCCTGTGGTCCCAGCTACTCGGGAGGCTGAGGCAGGAGGATCGCTTGAGCCCAGGAGTCGGAGGTTGCTGTGAGCAAGGCTGACGCCACGGCACTCTAGCCCAGGCTACAGAGCGAGACTGTCTCAAAAAAAAAAAAGACAAAAAACAAAACCACCCTTGGCTGTCCTCTTGCCTTGGCGTCCTACATCATACATGTAAACTGCAAATAACAGGGAAAAAAGAAAGGTGAGGCTTCCCTTTAGGAAAGAATTTACCACCCAGCTGACTAACAGAACAGGCACTGGTTGGCCTGACAATATGAGAAAAGGGCTTTCTTACAGAAATTTCTGGTACAATGCAATGAGAAGATGAGAAATTGTTTTCTAGCTCTAGACCGGAACTCAGGAGACCTGGCTTCTAAATCTAACATTCCTACTCACTCGTTCTGACATTTTGAGTATAAAGAAACTGGGTTTTGACTGCATGGACTCAAGCTGAATTTGGGGAAGACGGATATGTTAACAATATTGAGGCTCTCCACCCACCAACCTGGCACATTTATCAATTTATTTAGGTCTTCTTTAATTTCTCTCGGCAACGTTTGGTAGTTTTCAAGGCAGAGATATTACATGTTGCTTTACTTTCCAATACTTTATGTTTTCATGCTATTGTAATTAACAATATTTCGTTTTATTTTCTAATTATGCACCCGCATTTCTATGCACTGGCAACAAAGTTTGTATATTGACCTTTACTCCTGTGATCTTGCTAAATTCACTTAGTTGTAATATGGAATTTTAGGGGTAGATTTCTTCGAAGTTCCTCCGTACACAATCATGTCTTAGGAGAATAAAGACAATTTTATTTCTTCATTTGGAATCTGTATGCCTCTTTCTTTCTTTCTTTCTTTTGTTTTTTTGAGACAGAGTCTCGCTCTGCCGCCCGGGCTAGAGTGCCGTGGCATCAGCCTAGCTCACAGCAACCTCCAACTCCTGGGCTCAAGCGATCCTCCTGCCTAAGCCTACCGAGTAGCTGGGACTACAGGCATGCGCCACCATGCCCGGCTAATTTATTTTTAATACATATTTTTAGCTGTCCATATGATTTCTTTCTATTTTTTTAGTAGAGACGGGGTCTCCCTCTTGCTCAGGCTGGTCTCGAACTCCTGAGCTCAAACGATCTGCCCGCCTCGGCCTCCCAGAGTGCTGGGATGACAGGCGGGAGCCACCGGGCCCAGCCCTGTATGCCTTTTTCTTTCTGTTTACTACCTTGTTACATGGACTAGAGCCTCCAGTCCAACATCCCATAAAAACGGTCAGCACAGACATCCTTGATTTACTCTTGACCTTGGGGGCAAAACATTCAGTATTTTACAAGTTAAAATTACATTAGCCGTAGGCTTTTCAGTGATATAGGTAATTTCCTAATCCTTTTTTGAAATTTTGCCAAATACTTTCTTGCATCCATTGAGATGAGCAAGTGAGTTTTCTCCTTTCTTCTCTCAACTGGATGAATCACACCGTTCTAAGTGTTCATCCATCTTCGCATTCCTTGTATTATATAAACACTTGGGGACAACGATGTGGCAGAGCCGGACTTCAAACCCCGGCAGCCTGATTTCCCAGGCTTGCTCTTCTGCCAATGTTGCTGGACATGAATGGTCTGGGTGGGAGGAGGTGAGAGGAACAGTGGTGAAGGTGGCCGCACACAGATGGGACTTCGGTGGACAATGGAATAATACAACACCCAAATCTACAGGCAGATGTCTGGGAGCTTCTGATCGCTCAGCTTCAGTCTTCATCCTCCCGACACTCTTTGTATCACCTGTAATTTACCTGAAATACCCTCCACGCACGCTGTGAACCTACACAGTCGTCCTTCCTGGAGGCGCACGAGATAGTTCTTCTGCTTCCTCGCTGTAGGCAGACGGAAGTGGATATTCGCTAGGTAGAAGGCACAGTGCTAAGGCTTTTATTGGAGTTACTTCGCATCTTTGGAACAACCTAACAGCACGGGGTAATGTTGTCCTCATGTCTCGGGGGGGAAATGGAGGCACGGAGGCAAGGATACAGCAGTGCCAGACTCCTGGATTCTCTAACCAGTGGAATTATCTGGAATCTGACAAGATCGGTATTTTTGCCTTCATGCAAATTTCCCCTGGATAGAGAATCCTCCCCATCAGCACATTCCCTCGGCGACCCCTGCCCCTCTGCCGCCAACCCCCCCCCCCCACGCCCATACTCACAAAGCGCCTCAACTTCCTCTCGGGGGGCGACTTCCTCAGCCAGCCGGTGCGCACCAGGTGGCCGTCGGAGCTCATGCTGCCGCAGGCCCGGCCACCCCGGGGGCGCGCAGGAGGGCACGGGTCGCCGGGTGAGCCCGGGGTGCGGCGCCGCTCCCGGGGCAGGGCAGGGGCCCAGCAGGCGGGGACCGGGCAGGGAAGGGCGCGTGCCAGGACGGGAGGCGGTGAGAGCCGGTGACAGTGAGGATGGACGCGGATAAGGACACGCCAGGGCGCCGGCGCAAATGGGGACGTGCGGGCACAAGGGCAGGCGAGGAGGGACACGGGGAGGAGGGGGCGGGGCGCAGACCCGGATGGGGCGTGGGCGGGAGCCCCAGAGGGCGTAGGTTGGGCCCGGACGGGAGCCGAGGAGGGGGCCACCTAGGGCGCAGACGCGGGGCGGGACGGGGGCCGACGAGGGCATGGACGGGGGCCGGGATGGGACAGGAGGTGATGAGGGCCAGGCCGGGTGCTGAGGAGGGCGCAGACGCGGGGCAGGACGGGGGCCAGAAGGGAGGCCACAAGGGCGCAGGCAAGGACCGGGACAGGAGGTGACGAGGGCGCGGATGGCGGCCGGGCCGGGAGGCGAGGAAGGTGTGGGCGAGGGCGCGGACAGGAGCCGGGCGGACAGGAGCCGGGCGGCCAGGACAAGGGCGCAGATGGGCGCTGGCGAGGGTGAGGGTGGTGACGCCCATCATGGCGGGGGGCAGACCGGGCGTGGAGGAGTCCTACACCTACAGCTCCGGCCCCTGGTAGGAGCCTTCGTAGAAGCAAACATGGCATCCCCGACCACCCCCCACCCTTTTACCTGTCGTCTCAAATAGTAGGCAGGGACGGGGTGGGGGGCAGGGAAATTTAGTGTTAGGATTAACGGTTTGAGTTTAGGGGTTAGAGATAAAGATCAGGGTTGCGGATTAGGAGTTAGTGACAGGGATTCTGGTTGGGGATTAGGGGTTAGGTTTAAAGTAGGCTTAGGGTAGGGCTTCAGGGTTCAGGCCAGAGCATTGGAATTCAGGCTTTGGGGTTCAGGGTTGGGGTTAAGGTAAGCATTTGAATTAGGGTAAAGTGTAGGCATAGGGGTAAGGGTAGGGGTCATTGTTGGGGTTGGGGGTGAGGGTAAGGGATTTAGGGTTAGGGTTAGAGTTGGTTTTGGTGGTTGGCAAGGTTAGCATTGGGGTTACAGTTTAGGGATTATATATGGAAATAAAATAGGAATTACAAATAAAAAATACATTAATACTGATTTTTACATGATATAGTTACTTTTATTGGTGTTGGTTATTTCTTTCTATGGAACAAAATGACTATCTGGTAGTAATTTCTATTACTTTCAAGTGTCCTCATTTCTCCCTGAAAGACTCCCTTTTAGTATGTCTTGTAGGGCAAGTACACTAGCTATAAATTCTCTCAGGTCTTGTTTATCCGGGAATGTCTTGATGATTCTTTCATTTTTAGAGCTTTGCCAGATAATGACTTCTATTCCACGGGCAGGGACTGAGAATGAGCGTTTTCTCAGCTGCTGTATCCATCCTGATTGTGCTTAGGGGAACTGAGGAAATGACTAACAGGTAGACTGGTGGATCATTTGGCTCTAGTACTCATCAGAACTGGGTCAGAACTCCATTTGTGGCCGTGTGCGGTGGCTCACGCCTGTCATCCCAGCACTCTGGGAGGCTGAGGCGGGAGGATCGCTCGAGGTCAGGAGTTGGAGACCAGCCTGAGCAAGAGCGAGACCCGGTCTCTCCTAAAAATAGAAAGAAAATTATATGGACAGCTAAAAATATATAGAGAAAAAATTAGCCAGGCATAGTGGCGCATGCCTGTAGTCCCAGCTACTTGGGAGGCTGAGGCAGGAGGATCTCTTGAGCCCAGGAGTCTGAGGTTGCTGTGAGCGAGGCTGACGCCACGGCACTCTAGCCTGGGTGACAGAGCGAGACTCTGTCTTAAAAAAAAAAAAAAAAGAGTTTTCGTTACTTACAGACCCCAGGCCTCGCGGCTGCACGAAATTTCTTTAAAGACACGGAAGTCCGAGTAGAGTACGATCAATGTTTTATTTTATGCTTCTCTGATCCATGAAGTCCAAACAAAGGTTTTTGCTGACAGGGAAAGCAGAAACTAAAAACAAAGCGGTGACAAGATTAAGTGCTGGGAGCAGAGGAAGGGGTGCTCGAGGAGGCCCCGTCCTGGGGGGGGCGCTGCCCGTTCTCAGGGTGCAACCGCAGAGGGACCCCAGACCCTGGCCCTGCTGAAGACGGCAGTTGAGCCACAGCTCGCGAGTCCTGAGGCTCGAGGACAAAAAAGAGCTCCTTCCTGCTCCACCCCGACGTGGGCCGCGTGGCACGGACAGGAGCGAACACCTTGCCGGACACAGGGACACACGTCCTCCTTGGCGTCTCGGGCTGGACCCCCCACTCCACACTCGCCCACGCCAAGCACACAAACACACAGTCACACCGACACTCACACGACACGCTACCAATCTCAGGGCTCCATCACGGGCCGGGTACCCACTGCAGCATCGAGGTGCGCGTGTCTCCCCGGCAGGATGACAATGACAAAAGGCCACTGCAGAAGCGAGGCCGGGACCATGCGGCGAGGACCCGGCGAGGGCGAAGCTGCACTCCGTGTCCCGCTGTCGTGAGGGCAGGTTCTGTGGAGCCACTGGGGCCATCGGAGCCCAGTCAGGGAGGTCCGGGTGGCAGTTCGCAGACCCCGTCCAGCCTGAGCGCGCTCCTCAGCAGCCAGTCGACGAGGAAGCATAGTGCCAGGAGGCCGGTCCCCAGCAGGTCCCCGAGCCCCGTGAGGTAGGGGATGCAGTGGCTGTCGGGGTCCAGTGAATGGTGCCACGTCAGCCGGAGCAGCACTTCCGCCAGGCACAGAAGGATTGTCACCTGGTGCAAAAGCCAATGGACACAAAAGATGACCAGGACAGAAAATCAAACACAGCCGAGGCACACTTGCTGAGTTTCAAGGGTGGACGCCAGAGTGGACGTGTCGACCTTGGCCAGGCCCCTTCCTCCGGCTTCTCTTGGGGTCTAAAGCGCGGCCCTGAGCAGCGGCTGGAGACGGTGGTCCCCACCCATGCTCTCCAGCCGCCCCCCAGACAGGTGGACCTGCTGCCACCCCCCAGCTGTGACTGTCTCTGCCCTATGAGCCTCCCTCGCGACACCTCACTGGGACTTCCACCTGGTTCGCTTGAACCCCGTCCCTTGGCGCTCGAGATGATTCGCCTTCTAGAAGGTGCCCTGGGCGGGTCCACACGGCCCTGGCCAGGTCTCCAGGCTCCTCGGTCCCTCATCCAGGCTGACCCCAGCCGCCTCCGCCTCCTCCTCCCTTACGGGAGCCCCGAGCTGCCGCTGGGACTCGGGGGAGCTCCTCGGACTCCCTGAGTCCCACCCTGTGGCGTCAGGGAACACACTGAAGGTGCCAGTGGCATCGGCTCGGGGACACTGGAAAATGTCAGCGTCGGCACTACGCTCCCAGAACTGCTCACTGGTGCCCGGTCTCTACTAAAAATAGAAAGAAATTACCTGGATAACTAAAAATATATATAGAAAAATTAGCCGGGCATGGTGGTGCATGCCTGTAGTCCCAGCTACTCGGGAGGCTGAGGCAGGAGGATCGCTTGAGCCCAGGAGTCTGAGGTTGCTGTGAGCGAGGGTGACGCCATGGCACTCTAGCCCGGGCGAGAGAGCTAGACTCTGTCTCAAAAAAAAAAAAAAAAAAAACAGAAAAGGAGAAGAAAAAATCGTATGTATCTTAGAAGCTAAAACATACCATAAAAGACCAGAGAGAGAGAGGGTAAGAATGCAGAACAGCACCAATATCTATTCATGATAAAAAAAAAAATTAGATGAGGAACAAAAAGATTCTTTTAAAAAAAGCCTAAAAAGGAAGAAGCAAAACTATCAGAAGCAGCTACTACTGGCAGCTGGCAGGAAAACTCTAGAAAATCTACAGGAAAACTATGTAAACAATGAGAATTCGATAAAATGCTTTGGTGCATAAATCACACAGAACATCTGGGAGGCGGAGGCGTGTGGATCGCTCGAGGTCAGGAGTTCTAGACCAGCCTGAGCAAGAGCGAGACCCCATCTCTACTAAAAATAGAAAGAAATTATATGGACAGCTAAAAATATATATAGAAAAATTAGCCGGGCATGGTGGTGCATGCCTGTAGTCCCAGCTACTCGGGAGGCTGAGACAGGAGGATCCCTTGAGCCCAGGAGTCTGAGGTTGCTGTGAGAGAGGCTGACGCCACAGCACTCTAGCCCGGGGGACAGAGCGAGACTCTGTCTCAAAAAAGAAAAAAAAAATCACACAGAACAACAAACAGCTTTTCCATATACAAATGGCAAGTGAGAAAATGTAACGGGGACTTTCATTTCTGGACAAGATGGGGTAGACACGCCTCTTCCTAGTCCTCCCACTCAGTACAACTAGAATCCACGGACGTTATACACAAAACAAATGTAAGACGACTCCGAAAGGTAGAGACATAAGGCAGGCTGGCCAGGAGCCTTAGGACGCCATGACCAACATGGTGCTGAGTTCCCTGAAATGTTTGTTTGTTTCCAGACCGGGCCCTGGAGAAGTCATCAACCCAGAAAGGCCCACAGGAGTGGACAGAAGACTCCACAGAAGTCTGCTCTTTTTAGCCAAAGGTTCAGGAAAGTGGCAGATGTGGCCCGGGACCTCCGTGGCGGAGGTGGTGGCAGAGAAGGCTAAGTTGAGAGTCAGGACTTTCATCCCTACCCGATGGTCCTGAGGCCCCTGCTACGTCAATGAAACCATGTGGGCGCAGAAACAAGGCATCGCTCCCCCTTCCAGCCCAGGTGACGTCAGAGACCTAGTGAGGATCCCGGACGGCCCCCCGCCCAGCAGTAACAAGGTGCTCCTCTTCCCCTGGGCATCAGGGAGGCTGGGTGGGGACCTGGACGCCCACCACACCTGGGAGCAAGGCAGTAAGTAAGCAGTGCATTCCCTTTTCCCCAGTGCTGCGGTCAGAGCAGGCCAGCCACATCACATTCAAATAAGATCCAAAGGCTTAGAATGTAATACCCAAAATGTCCAGAGTTAATCTAAAATCATTCTTCCTACAAGAAGCCAGAAAAATCTTAGCTTGGATGAGAAAAAATAACCAACAGACACCACCAAACTGAGATGACACAGGTGTCAGAATTTCCTAAAAACAATGTTCATGAAGACATTATCAACATGCTTCAACAAGCAGTGCTCTTGAAAACAATGCAAAAAATTGAAAGTCTCAGAAGACAGAAGACACAAAGCAGAACCAAATGGGCATTTTAAAGCTAAACAAATACAATAACAACAAAAACAAAACCCAAACAACTCAACAGGCTCAAGGGCAGAATGGAGAGGGAAGAGGAAAAAATCAGTCAACTGGAAGAAAATATGACAGAAATGAGTCAATCTGAAAAAGGAGAATAAAAGACTGAAAAAAAAAAGTAAACAGCACCTCAGGGACTTGTGTGACTGCAACAAAAGATCTAACATTCATCTCATTAGAATATCAAAAAGAAAGGAGAAAGAGAGCTGAGAAAAAATTCAAACAACAAATAATGGCTTAAAATCTCCCGCATCTGGCGAAAGATATAAATCTATGTATTCAGGGAGCTTAGCAAACCCCAAATAGGATAAACTCTAAGAAATCCACACCCACACATATCATAATCCAACTTCTATTAATAAAAACTAAAGAAGAAGGTTTGCAACGTGAGGGAGAGATATGACACCACACATACACAGCAAAAACCATTTAAATGACGGCAAATTTCTCATCAGAAATCATGGATGAGGCCCGGCACGGTGGCTCACGCCTGTCATCCCAGCACTCTGGGAGGCCGAGGCGGGAGATCACTCGAGGTCATGAGTTCGAGACCAGCCTGAGCAAAAGCGAGACCCCCCCCCCCCCCCCCGTCTCTACTAAAAATAGAAAAAAATTATCTGGACAGCTAAAACTATATATAGAAATAAACAGCAGACTCACCTGACGTACAGAAAGTGGAGCAAGGGTTCGGCCAGAATTTTTGCGTCCAGGACGGCAGGACCCCAGGCTTGCTCCAAATGTGCAGGTAGGTGGAGATGCGGCTGGTCTGAATGGCCACCAGATTACCACCGACACCTGAGGGGAAAAAATCCGGTTTCTCCTCCTCTACGACAGTCTCTGAGTTACATCCCTTATTTTAAGTTGTCTTCCTCCAGGAAGCCTTTGTGGGTTGATCCAGCACCTGGTATCTTTTCTTTCCCTCCCACTGACCACAGATCTTGCCTGGCACCAAGTCAGGGTGGCCCCGGCCTCCTGAGTGTGGGATCAAAGTAGCAACCGTGTCACCTTGACAGCTTGTATCTCTTAAAGTCAGGGAAGCGTGCCTGGCGGAGCAGGTTCTCAGGAACTAACTGCTGGCTTGAGGAAGGGGGCAAGGGAGGGAAATCGGGAAGGAAGTTGGGATAAGGGAAGAGAGGGAGCAGGTGGACGGGTCCACCAAGAGTGTTTGTCAGCCCCTGTGGTGAGAGCTGACCTCGGGTCACAGGGATGGACAGGAACTAGGCTTCAGACTGGCCCATCTGACAAAATGAAAGGGATTTTTTTTCACCTCAAGGTGGGAAAGAGAGGAAAGAAAACAGAGGATAAGAGTGGGGAGGAGCGGGGAGGAGAGACGATCACATGGTGACAAAGCAGGTGTGTCCCAGCAGAAGTGCCCCAGAGAAAAGACGTTTTCTAGCCGGGCGCAGTGGCTAATGCCTGTCATCCTAGCACTCTGAGAGGCCGAGGCGGGGGGATCGCTTGAGGTCAGGAGTTCGAGACCAGCCTGAGCAAGAGCCAGACCCCGTCCCTACTAAAAAACAGAAAGAAATGATTTGGACAGCTAAACTATATTTATAGAAAAAATTAGCCAGGCGTGGTGGCGCATACCTGTAGTCCCAGCTACTCGGGAGGCTGAGGCAGGAGGATCGCTTGAGCCCAGGAGTCTGAGGTTGCTGTGAGCGAGGCTGACGCCATGGCACTCTAGCCCGGGCAACAGAGTGAGACTCTGTCTCAAAAAAAAAAAAAAAAGAAAGAAAGAAAGAAAAAGAGGGAAAAGCCCTTAATTAATTGGTACCATTTTCAAGCTAGGCCCTGGATCCAGATTCCAGGCTTCTCTGAACAAGTCGGTCCTGGCAGCTCTGGGTCTACAGTCGTGCCAGGCGACACCGGGCTGGAGCCGGGCAGGCACCAACCACGCCCTTCAGACCAGCAATGTGCCTCACTCCCCACCGTTCCTTACTGTCTAGCCGCTGCCCTGCCTGCTCAACCCATTCAAACTCAAACTGTCTGCTTGGCTGCTGAAGGCACCGGAGTCGGTCATTCACCCAAGGAGATGCTTCCGAGCTCACGACCCATCTGCCGCCACCCTTGCTCACATGGGGAGGCCCCGTGGGACCCGGTCAGGGTGCAGACGTGCTGGGTGGCCCCCAACATGCAAGAAGCACAGGTACGGTCCCCTACGGGGGAAGGAGGGGCCACTGTGGACATGCAGGGGCTGCCTAAGGGCATCTGGCTGAAGCCCGTTTCTGCAGGGCCAGAAGGTGGGGTTCCGGGGACCAAGCTAACTGGGCAAGAGCTTACGTTTGGTTCCTCTCCTAATTGGCCAGTGCCATTTACAGAGCCTTATCAGACACCGGACACCAAGCCAACCCTGGGTTAAAGAGAAGTAAGTGGTCAACACAAACACCCACAGGGGCTAAGTCTAGGAGGTTAAGTGAAGGGGGTCAGGGGTAAGACAATAAGGCATGGTGGGGATTGTGGCAAAATGGAACGCACAGGCCCTGACTCGACTTCTGCCCAGTACTGTGACAGTCTTCATTTTTAAGCAGCAGACAGACCTCCAGATTTTTATGTGTGAACGTATGAGTTTTTATGTCACCACGGAGTGTAAAGAAAAGAAAAGAATAAAACCGCAAGAGCCCAACACTCCAGCTCTGAAGGCCACATGCAGTCAGCAGGTGCCAACAAAGCCTGGGTTCAACGCTGGGCCTTCGAGACGTGGGATTTGGTTCTGTCAAGAGAGCTCTTGTCTTGGCCAGGCGAGGTGGCTCACGCCTGTCATCCCAGCACTCTGGGAGGCTGAGGCGGGAGGATCGCTCGAGGTCAGGAGTTCGAGAGCAGCCTGAGCAAGAGCGAGACCCCATCTCCACTAAAAATGGAAAGAAATGATCTGGACAGCTAAAAATATATAGAGAAAAAATGAGCCGGGCATGGTGGCGCATGCCTGTTGTCCCAGCTACTCGGGAGGCTGAGGCAGGAGGATCGCTTGAGCCCAGGAGGTTGAGGTTGCTGTGAGCGAGGCTGATGCCACGGCACTCTAGCCTGGGCCACAGAGCGAGACTCTGTCTCAAAAAAACAAAAACAAAAAAAAAGAGAGCTCTCGTCTTGGTGATGCCATGAGGGACCAGGTTTGAGCTGCCGAGAGCAGCGTGCGACACTTCCTCCCCCAGGTCTCCTTCCAGCTGAGCAAAGCCAGCCCCACGGTCCCTGCGGGTCACAGCTGCCCAGCTTCCTCTGAAGCTGCCGTCCGGGTCCAACCCAGCCCAGGGGACCCCACGGTCCTCGTCACGTACTCACCGCATATGATGGGAGTGAATATGGCCATGCCTCTGTACTGCTGCTTAGAGATGGTTTTGCTCAGGATCAAGCCTCCAAAACTGGGGAGAAAGCAGACGCGGTCGGGTGACCAGGGGCGCGCGCTCACAGGGGCCCTCGTGAGCCAGGACTCCCGGTCTCAGCGGACACGCGGTATCTGCCACCACCAGCCGGGTGCCCCCCCGCCCCCGCCGTGTCCTCTGCACCCTGCTCAAGCCTCCCTATGCCACCTCTGATCTGCGTCTCGGCGGCTCCAGAAGCCATCAGAGAATGCCAGGCCACCATGAAACACACGAATGCCACCTTTCTGAGGCCGTGCGGCCGGCTGGGCCCTACCACGCACGGGACACCCCCTGCCCTGCACCGACATGCTCTTCGGTGCCAACAGAGCCTGCACAAGGGTCGCCTCGTGCCCGCCCTCTGCTCTTGGAAAATGCCACCCCTGCGACTTCTCAGAGCCCTGGAGGAGCGGGGTCCATGTGGACAAGGAGCCAGGCGGCTTCCGGAGCCAAAGGCGGCTTCGCCAGCTCTTCTCCCTGAGAGTCGCAGCTGGGAGGACACACGGGAATGGAGTGGGGACGCCCCGGCATGCTGTGCCAACAGGAGAGGGGCCCCGAGGACAGGGCCGCAGGGGGGAGGGACAAACCCCACAGCGGCTGGGCCGTGGAGGGTGGCCTGGCACACTGATGGACCCACGGCGACACTGCCACAGCCCAAACGAGGTCGGGCCAGCAGGGCTCTGGCAGCTGCGGACTGAGAGCCGGGTCCCAGGGCACCACCATAAAGGGGACGACCGTGACCTTCACCTGACCTTCCCTCCTGTCCCCCTGCTGCTCTGCCAACTGTGAACAGGTGTGAACGTGGCCCGGGGTTTGTGGTCAAGGAAAGAGAAAGTGAAAAGGTCAGACCCGACCAGTGCTGGGTTCCTCAGGGGCCCACGGCTACGTCCCACTCTGTCCCAGACCCCCGGGGCACCCAGTGTCACCCACGCTCAGGGCCTCATGGCTCTCAGGGAGGACGCAGAGGCGGTGGCCGCGGCCCGGCGCACCTGCTGATGACCATCGCGAGGACGATGGGGACCCAGCCGCACTTCAGGACCTTCACGACAGGCGGGCTCTGCTTGGCGACCAGGAGCCACAGCGGGGTCGGGGCCATGAGGCCGAGGCAGACCAGGGGCATCAGAAACCGCCTGTCTGGAAAGAGACAGGGGACGCCCCCGCCGCTCGTGGGACAAGCCCGGAGAGCACAGGGCAAGGCCTGGCCAGGGGACAGGGGAGGGCGGGCTGGGAATGCATGGAAGGCACTAGAAGTCTGAGGGAAGTCCTGCCCCACCTCCCCTTCCAAAGAACCTTTACCGCCCCACTAAGCAGCTGGGAGAGCTGCTCTCTGTCCTCCGGTCCTGCCATACTCCACCTCCACTTCTCTGACGCCCTTGCTATGTCCCCATGCCTGTTTAGCACCCTGCTCCGTCTCCTCCCGCCCCAGCGTGACACTTCTGCGACGTGCCCCGTGCTAGCACCGCGCTCAGCACCCACACGCACAGCCTCGGTGCACGTTGTCAACACCCCTGCTCGGACAGGAGACAGGGGGAAGCGAGCACAGAGTGCTGGGCACGCGAGACCTGTGGCCAGCAAGCAGCCTGGGAGGTGCCACTGGGAACGTCCCCTAAAGCCCTCTTTCCTTCTCTGCACTAACACGTCACGTCTGTCCCTCTGCCCCAGGTTGGCTACAGACAAAGTACTTCCTGGTAGGAGTGGACAGGAGGGGAACAAAGGCAGGGGGACCTCGGAGGGGAACACAGGCAGGGGGACCTTGGAGGAGAACAAAGGGTGCAGCCTCCATGCATGGGATTCGTGCCACTCAAGGGGCCCCAGACAGCTCCCTCACCCCTTCCACCACGTGAGGACACAGCGAGAAGGTGCCACCTGCCACGGGGAGGACCGTCACCAGCGCCCGGCCATGCCGCCACCCTGATCTCACACTTCCAGCCTCCAGCACCGTGAGAAGTCACTGTGTCGTTCACAAGCGTCCCCGTCCATGGCGTCTTGCTACGACAGCCCGGATGGACGGAGGGAGACAGGTCGGGAAGTGTCAGGCCGGCTGTGTGCACAACCGGTGTCGCACGCTGGCCGGGGGAGAGTGACCGCCCGCCGAGGGCATCTGCAGAGCCACGGCCAGGCCCCCACCCGGGAGAGGGCACCCCCCGCCCCAGTTAGAGCCCGGCAGGGTCCCCAGAGTCCCCGGGGACGGGTGTGTGGCGCGGCAGCTCACCCAGGGCGAAGGCCGCGAGGAAGGCGGTCACCACGCTGCTAGCGCACAGCAGCTCCACCTGGGCCAAGTCCAGCTCCTCCCGGGACGCGGCCCCCAGCAGCAGCGCGGCCACCGCAGCCAGGAGCCCCAGGATGGTGGCCGGCACCTGTCAGGGCAGAAATCAGACATGTGAGCGAGGGAGGGTCCCCGGGGCCGCCGTCCCCCTCCCTGCCCTGCCACGTGCCCCCTGCTCTCTCGCCTCTGCCTCCTCTCTCTCGCCCGCCAACCCCAGGAAGAACAACCACCAGCACCTCCCTTCAACCCAGTTCCCTGGAAAACAAATGCCTTCCACCTCCGCTCCCTCGCTGGGGGCACCTTCCACCGCAGAATGTTCTAGAGTTCTAGTCTCTGTCTCAGGCCTTGCTCAGGCCCATGCAGGCTCTTGCCTGCAACTCCACACGCTGGTCTGGGTGAAAGTGCTCAGTGACCTCCAGCAGCACAGACAGCTGACCTCGCTCCCCACGGGGACGCCCCACCATCTGTAGCAACCACCCCGGAGGCCTCTGCACACCGCTGGTCTGTTCCCTGTCCTTCCCTGCTCTCACCCTCCCCTGGCCCAGGCTGCCTACCGGTCTCCGTCCTGCCAAGCGTGGCCCGTCCAGAGCCCGTGCCGGGAGGTGCCCCACCCTGGACATGGATAGTGGCAACTCTAATGCCAATGCCAGCCCGGAAACGAGTCACGTCAGGTCATGAAGAAGGCTGCAGAAACAAAGAGCTCAGCCACCCACAGCGAAGAGAAGAGCGACTCTTTTAAAGATGGAAAAATATATATAATTTTAGGCGTAACAAAAATAAAAATAAAGAAAAAATGGTTCCCAAGTTAACCTATGTAATTTTAGTCAAAGTACCAACAAGAGTTTTCATGCCACTACATAAATTTTAAGTTGTACAAAGATAAGTAAACATGTGAAAATAACCCAAGGCAATTTTGAGAAAGGTCAAAGAGAGAGTTCTGAGATAATTATTATCAGTGTGTGTGGGTTTTTTTTTAGAGATGGGGTCTTGCTATGTCGCCCAGTCTGAACTTTTTTTTTTTGAGACAGAGTCTCACTCTGTTGCCCGGGCTAGAGTGCCGGGGCGTCAGCCTTGCTCACAGCAACCTCAGAGTCCTGGGCTCAAGCGATCCTCCTGCCTCAGCCTCCCGAGTAGCTGGGACTGTAGGCATGCACCACCATGCCCGGCTAATTTTTTCCATATATACTTTAGGCTGTACGTATAATTTCTTTTCTTTTTTTTTTTTTTTTTAGTAGAGACGGGGTCTGGCTCTTGCTCAGGCTGGTCTCGAACACCTGACCTCAAGTGATCCTCCCACCTCAGCCTCCCAGAGTGCTGGGATGACAGGCGTGAGCCACCGCGCCCAGCCATGATGTGCATTTTAAAGCTATAGGAATGAAAGCAGCGTGTGACTGGCGGAAGGAGACAACTAGATCAGGACAGAGTCCAAGAACAGAATCACGAATATAGGGAAATACATGAAAATTAAACGTGAATATAGGAGAATTTCCTATGATAAAGGTGGCATCACAAATCAGGATGGAACGGGTGAACACTGAACGAACAGGGTAAAGAAATGCGTATATGTAGGTGCAGGGAAAACACACATATCTTAAGCATAAAAACCCAAAGTGGGAAATAAAAGAAAATATAATTGAATACAATAATACTTTTAAGAATTCTGACTCGGCCAGCCTGAGCAAAAGCGAGACCCCGTCTCTACTAAAAATAGAAAGAAATTACCTACACAACTAAAAAAAAATATATATATATATATATATACACATAGATATATAGAAAAAAAGAATTCTGACTCAGGAAGGCCTTTTTCTAAAGGTACACCAAGTAAAATCCGTAAAAAAAAAAAAAAAAAAGAAACACAGGATTCGTGTCCAGAATAATAAAATTTGTAAATCACTAATAATAATGAAACCTAATAGAAAAATGCACATGGGACCCAGACAGGGAATTCACAGAAAAGGAACCACGAGGCCGGGTGCGGGGTCACGCCTGTAAGCCCAGCACTCCAGGAGGTCGAGATGGGAGGATCGCTCGAGGTCAGGAGTTCGAGACCAGCCTGAGCAAGAGCGAGACCCTGTCTCTACTAAAAATAGAAAGAAATTAGCTGGCCAACTAAAAATATATATAGAAAAAACTAGATGGGCATGGTGGTGCATGCCTGTAGTCCCAGCTACTCGGGAGGCTGAGGAAGGAGGATCGCTTCAGCCCAGGAGTTTGAGGTTGCTGTGAGCGAGGCTGACGCCACAGCACTCACTCTAGCCCAGGCAACAGAGGCAGACTCTGTCTCAAAAAACAAACAAGCAAACAAACAAACAACAAAAAAAAAAAACCAAGTGTGCACTTTTATAGAATCCTTCAGAAAAGTCACCCCGCAACAAAAACAACAACAAAATGCTGGGGAGACGGAAGAATCTTATTCCCACAGTTGCCAGGTTATATTATCTAAATGTCCAGTTTTCAACAGCAACAACAACAACAAAGAGACAGATGCAAAGAGAGAAGAACGTACGGCCCCTACACAAGAAAAAGGCAATTTAACAGAAATTTTCCCGAAGAAAGTCGAGATATTGGACTAACCAGACAACACGCTGAATTGGCTATTTTAAACATGTTCAAAGAACTTAAGGAACCATGCCTAAAGAATGAAAAGCAAACATGAGAATGGTGTGTAATTAAACACATAACATCAACACAGATGAAAATTATTCTTAAAAATAACCAAATGGAAATTCTGGAATGTAAAGTACAACTAGAATGTAAAATTCCCTAGATGAGCTAATAGCTGATCTGAGCCAGGAGAATAAAAAGAATCATTGAACTAAAAGAAATCAAAAGAGACTACTCAGTTTGAAGAAAAGAAATGAGAAAGAGGCCGGGCACGGTGGCTCACACCTGTCATCCTAGCCACTCTGGGAGGCCGAGGTGGGAGGCTCGCTCGAGGTCAGGAGTTTGAGACCAGCCTGAGCAACCATCTCTACTAAAAATAGAAAGAAATTAGCTAGACAACTAAAAATATATAGAAAAAATGAGCTGGGCATGGTGGCGCATGCCTGTAGTCCCAGCTACTCGGGAGGCTGAGGCAGGAGGATCGCTTGAGCCCAGGAGTTGGAGGTTGCTGTGAGGGAGGCTGACGCCATGGCACTCTGGCCCCCCGGGCGACAGAGCCAGACTCTGTCTCGAAAAGAAAAAAAAAAAAAAAGCAAGTGACGGATATCCCACTTACTCTGATTTAATCTTTATGAATTATATGAATATATTAAATTATAACATGTACCCTGAGAATATACACATGTATCAATAAAAAAGTAAACTAAAACTGGCTGAGATGCCTCATGTCACCACCAGATGGCGCCATGACAGAGGGGGAGGGAAGGGCCCAGAACACCACCCATAGGGGGTTCGCCTCAGCCAAAGGCGACCTGGCAGTGACCATTCAGGACCCTAAGTCCTCGCCCCACGAGGCGGCGGCGGTCCTGGGGAATCACACACAGGTGTGCCCCAGGAGGAACACACACGGCCACCGTGCTCGGACAGTGACAGCAACACCACGGCCCCTGCTCAAGGCTGCCCTAATCCCAGATCCCTGCTGGGGAAGCACTGGGAGAAACCAGACAGAGCTATGGTTACGACACGGAGGCAGTGCCAGGATGGGGGACAGCGAGGTCAACCAGCAGGGACCTCACGTTCCCAGGGACGGTGGTCAGAGAACCTCAGCGTCATCGGGAACGCTGGGGCGTTTTGCAAGGACAGTGTGCTCCAATGTCTCTTGTCTCATTAGAAACCAGTTCAGATGAACCAACAGGTCCTCAAGCACAGGCTGAAGGAGGCTCCCAAGGGACAGTGGGTAGAGGACGCCAGACAGCTCTCGTCCCTCTGCCCGAGGCGGGACGGGGCTGGGGGTGGGGGAGGCATGGACTGGAGGGTAGGGGATCCCATGGGGGGGGGACCGCGGGAAGGGGGCTCCCCCCAGGGGACATCGGGCAATGTCTGCAGGCACTTTGGGTTGTCACAACAGGGAGGGGGTGCTACAGGACAGCCCCCCACAACAAAGAACTACCCAGCCCAAAACGTCAGCAGCGTGGAGGCCGATAAACCCGGCTGTGGCCGCAGAAGCCAGAGACCCCCCTTCCCCCTCATGAGAGCAGGCTCTGAGAGGGACCGGGGAAGGCAGGCAGTGGGCCACCGGGGCCACCACTGAGAGCCACACTTGATCTGCTAGGCAACTCGCCCTCCCAGCTGCCCCACCCACGAGGGATCGGTCCCCATCACACGGAGGAGGAAACTGACACTCTGTCACCCACAAGCATCCGGTCACCCTGAGAGGCTGGCCTTGAACCCAGGCCTGTGGGCACCGGTTCCAGCACCCCCGTGCCTGGTCCCAGCACCTCACACAGACTGGGGAGGGAGGGGACCGGGAGGAGGGTCATTCTCGACCACGTGTCAGAATCTCAGCCCACCAGTGGTCTCTGCCTGGTAGCGCGGCCATAGGGTCTCTGGGGGTCACCTCCCCAATGTCACAGGTGACCCCGATTCAACGGGAATGTTCTGGAGCCTGACCTCAGGGTTGGAATCCAAGCACTTCCCCTTTCTAGAATGACCTCGGAAAAGTCCAACTTCCTGCACCTCCAGGGCCTCATCTGTCAAATGGGCATGTCACCGACCGCACAGGGCTGTGCAGATTAAATAGAGTCATGCATGTCTTCGCAGGGTGCCCGGGCCCGTCTGTGTCCCCAGTTCAGAATCCCCCAAGCTCTAATGTTTTAGATCAGTGGCTCTAAAAGGACGGTCCTGAGTGTGGTTGGTCCTGGGACTGCAGTGTGATGACCCCTGGCTTGGAAGGCGTATAAAAACGGGGGGCTCTTACAGAGACCCCACAGGCTGCTCTACACGTGGGCCAGGCCCCCCCCCCAACAGACCAGAGGAGGGGCCAGGCTGGCCAAGTCCGGACACCTGGGTGGCGGGAGCTTGCCTTGGAGCCACGGAAGGAGCAGGACCCGCCCGCTCCCAGGAGTGTCGTCTCTCCCTGTCCCCACCTGCCCCCGGTCTCCCCCAGGCGCCCCCCCCCCCGGGTCACCTCATCTTCCGCGCCCTTGTCGCCTCGGTCCCCAATACGCCTCCCCGGGTCCCCGCCCGGGTTGCTCACCTTCCGCGGGCTCCCGCCCTGCGCCCTCCCCGGCCTGTCCCCTCTGGCTTCCCCTCCGGCCACCCCCCCTTCCGCCCGGGCCCGCAGGCGACGGCGGTGCTTCCTGGGTCTCCTCCCGGGCAGCGGCCGGAGCGCAGCGGGCCTCGGGGGCGCCGGGCGCCGGGGGACGGGCCCGCGGCTCTGGGAGGAAGCGGCCACGGCCGGCCGCCCCCGCCGCCCCCGGCGCCGCCCCGCGGCCTGTGGGGGAGGAGGGGACCGGGCGGCGGGAGGGGGTGGGGGTCCCGGGCGGCCTGTCGGGGAGGGGGGACCGGGTGGCGGGAGGGGGTGGGGGTCCCGGGCGGCCTCTGGGGGTGGGGGCCCCGGCGCGGGCTGGGGCTGCCGAGTTCCGGGGCTCCCCTTCCCGCTGGAGAAACGCCGGGGACGCAGGGTCCTGCAGCCCCCGAGGCCAGGCGCCCCCCCCATGAGTGCCTCTGGGGTGGGGTGGGGGTGCCCTGGTGTTGCTATGGAAACGGTCGGGGCACAAAAGTAGAGAGAACAGGCGATGGCCCCCCATGCCCCCTGGGCTCGCTTCCCTTGGGGCGGCATTTTACCTGTGGGGTTTTTTTTTTGTTTTTTTTTTTTTTTTAATGTATGCACTTTACCCTACCCGCGCATTTTTTTTTCTTTTTCTTTTTCTTTTTTCTGGAGTAATTTTAAAGCATCCCAGCAGACATACTTCACTGGACGGTATGCTTCATCAATAACGTCTATTTGCTAAACGTTACCATGGCGTTAGTATCAACACCCAACAAAGTTGACAATTCTCAGGCCTCTGCAGTCTTCCCTGGTTGACTGAAAAATGTCTTTTGACAGTTGTCGTGTTCCAAATAGGATCCTGAGAACTAAAATAAAATCTTGAGGCTCACTCCCCACCGGTTGACCAAAGGGACCCCCCTGGTGGCCAAAGGAATATCCTAAAACTAAAATGCCAGCCAGGAGGAGGGAGGTCAGACATGCCCCCTCCTTTCTTGGGGACATCCTTTGTGACCCATTGACAGGCCTAAGGGTATGCAAGACACAGCTGCAGGTCCTCAACTTGCAAATCTATGTCCAGTGGCTTGTCTCTGATAAACAGCTTCTTACCTTAAAACAGTCCTTTAGACAAAGCTTCATGTCTTTAACAATTACAAGTCAAAGAATCTTCAAACCCACCTATAACCTGTAAGCCCCCCCCCTTGGAGATGGCCCACCTGTTCCGGCCAAACCAATGTGTCCCTCCCATGTATTGATTTATGACTTTACCTTTAACCCCTGTCTCCCTGAAATGTATAAAACCAAACTGTGACGCAGCCACCAAGACTCCACTTGATCAAGGCCTCTTGGGCATGGCTCGGGGTCACGGTCCTCAAATTTGGCTCAGGGCAAATCTCTTTAAAATTACCCCATGATATGCTGAAATAAAAAAGAAAAAAAATTATTTTAGACTTTGGTTTTGGTTTTTCCTGTTAACAAGATGCTGGTCCCTCTGCCCTCCCCCTCCCGGCCCCGCCATCTTTCCCAAAGCACAGGGTAAAGTTCTCTGAAGTTCCTTATCTGGTAAGTGCAGACCTACCAAAGAAGAAAACAATCACCTCCAGTCTCTCCCCTGAACGCATATTGCAGGAAAGAAGACTAAAGCGTGTCAACGAGCCTGGACAGACTTTTGTCACCAACCACTGTCCACTCTGTAGGCCCAACACACTTGGCCCAAGACCACTGCATGTTCTTCAAGACCACTGAATTGTCCCTAGTGATCATTTATTGCCCTCAAGAGAATCCCCTTCCCCTCCTACCCCATAACTTGTTTGGCAGGACCCAAGCCCCTACTCTTTCTGGAACCTCAAGTTTCTGCACCCCGTTGCGGGCTTGGGTTTCCATTCTGAAGGCTTCCTTGTATACAAGTTAAATAAATTTCTATGTCTTCTCCGATGAATCTGCCTTCTGCCATTTGCAAAACCGTGAGCAAAAGCAAAACTTGGAAATAGCACCTGTCCTCACATAAACACCATGACAGGCTTGGCCAGCAGGTGGAGCACGAATTGCCATTCCTGTTTTTAGATGGGGAAACTGAGGCTTGCCTGCTACTAGTGAGTGGCTGGCAGTGAGGGACTTAGAAGCCTGGGGATGTCACTGCCTCAGTTAGAAGTCCTCCTGCAACAGGAGTTGGAAGCCTTCTCCAGCTCCAGATTGCTTAAAGGACAACGACAGACAGACCTTGTTCCGTTTGTAAAGGTTCCTGCGGGAGGATTATAACAGCGCCTCTCTCGGGGCCACACGCCACCGGTGTGTGTCCCCGCTGCTGCTGCCACAGTGGGCCTGGCTTCCTGCAGCCCTCAGCAACAGCACCCCCAGGCTCCTGGCAGTGACCCTCAGGGCCCTGCCCCTGACACTAAGAATAGCCTTGGCTGACAGTCACCTGGAGGAGGGGCTGGAAAAGGGGAAGAGGTTTGGAGTCAGCCGCTGCGCGCACGCTCAGTGTGTACACGTGTGTGCCTCCCCTTGACCCGTGGGCACGAGAGCCTGGGTGCAGCCTGTCTCCCCCTGGGAAGAGTCACCTCCTTCTATGAGTACCTGGGTTGCAAAGACCGGGGCCATGTCCGTGTCTGGAGGCCAGCAGTATATAAAGAAGTGGTGTATTTTAAATGTTTACACTTTGTAAATGTTTGCATGGAACATGCCAATGCTTAGAATAAACATGCGTCCACGGAAAAGAAGACAAACTCTGTCAAATAATTTAGGGAGGTTGATTCTGACCCAGAGCCACACCCAAGAAGCCTTGAGCAAGGGGACTCGCTGTGGCTGGGTGACAGTGTGGTTTTTATACATTTTCAGGGAGACAGGAATTGCAGGTCGAATAATAAATCAATACGTGGAGGGCATACATTCATTGGTTTGGCCCCAAAAGGTCAGGACATCTCGAACAAGTCCTGGTGGCGTACAAGTCACAGGTGGGTTTAGGGACTCTAGTTGACAACTGGCTGAAACAGTTAGGTTTTGTCCAAAAGACCAGGAATCAGCTGAGTGCTGGGCTTACAGGCGTGAGCCCCCGCACCCGGTCTCGTGGTTCCTTTTCTGTGAATTCCCTGTCTGGGTCCCATGTGCATTTTTCTATTAGGTTTCATTATTATTATTAGTGATTTACAAATTTTATTGTTCTGGACACGAATCCTGTGTTTCTCTTTTTTTTTTTTTTTTACGGATTTTACTTGGTGTACCTTTAGAAAAAGGCCTTCCTGAGTCAGAATTCTTTTTTTCTATATATCTATGTATATATTTACATATATATATTTTTTTTTTTAGTTGTGCAGGTAATTTCTTTCTATTTTTAGTAGAGATGGCGTCTTGGTCTTGCTCAGGCTGGCTGAGTCAGAATTCTTAAAAGTATTATTGTATTCAATTATATTTTCTTTTATTTCTCACTTTGAGTTTTTATGCTTAAGATATGTGTGTTTTCCCTGCACCTACACATACACATTTCTTTACCCTGTTCGTTCAGTGTTCACCCGTTCCATTCTGATTTGTGATGCCACCTTTATCATAGGAAATTCTCCTATATTCAGATTTAATTTTCATTTATTTCCCTATATTTGTGATTCTGTTCTTGGACTCTGTCCTGATCTAGTTGTCTCCTTCCGCCAGTCACACGCTGCTTTCATTCCTATAGCTTTAAAATGCACATCGTGGCCGGGCACCGTGGCTCATGCCTGTCATCCCAGCACTCTGGGAGGCCGAGGCGGGAAGATCACTTGAGCTCAGGGGTTCGAGACCAGCCTGAGCAAGAGCCAGACCCCGTCTCTACTAAAAAAAAAAAAAATAAGAAAGAAATTATACGTTCAGCTAAAAATATATATAGGAAAAATTAGCCGGGCACGGTGGTGCATGCCTACAGTCCCAGCTACTCGGGAGGCTGAGGCAGGAGGATCGCTTGAGCCCAGGAATCTGAGGTTGCTGTGAGCAAGGCTGACGCCACAGCACTCTAGCCCGGGCAACAGAGTGAGACTCTGTCTCAAAAAAAAAAAAAAAGAAAGAAAAAGATCAGATTGGGCAACATAGCAAGACCCCATATCAAAAAAAAAACACACACATTGATAATAAATATCTCAGAACTCTCTCTTTGACCTTTCTCAAAATTGCCTTGGGTAATTCTCACATGTTTACTTTTCTTTGTACAACTTAAAATTTGTGCAGTGGCATGAAAACTCTTGTTGGTACTTTCACTACAATTACATAGGTTAACTTGGGAACCATTTTTTCTTTATTTTTATTTTTGTTATGCCTAAAATTATATATATTTTTCCATCTTTAAAAGAGTCGCTCTTCTCTTCGCTGTGGGTGGCTGAGCTCTTTGTTTCTGCAGCCTTCTTCATGACCTGACGTGACTCGTTTCCGGGCTGGCATTGGCATTAGAGTTGCCACTATCCATGTCCAGGATGGGGCACCTCCCGGCACGGGCTCTGGACGGGCCACGCTTGGCAGGACGGAGACCGGCAGGCAGCCTGGGCCAGGGGAGGGTGAGAGCAGGGAAGGACAGGGAACAGACCAGTGGTGTGCAGAGGCCTCCGGGGTGGTTGCTGCGGATGGTGGGGCGTCCCCGTGGGGAGCGAGGTCAGCTGTCTGTGCTGCTGGAGGTGACTGAGCACTTTGGCCCAGACCAGCGTGTGGAGTTGCAGGCAAGAGCCTGCGTGGGCCTGAGCAAGGCCTGAGACAGAGACTACAACTCTAGAACATTCTGCGGTGGAAGGTGCCCCCAGCGAGGGAGCGGAGGTGGAAGGCATTTGTTTTCGAGGGAACTGGGTTGAAGGGAGGTGCTGGTGGTGGTTCTTCCTGGGGTTGGCGGGCGAGAGAGAGGAGGCAGAGGCGAGAGAGCAGGGGGCACGTGGCAGGGCAGGGAGGGGGGACGGTGGCCCCGGGGACCTTCCCTCGCTCACGTGTCTGATTTCTGCCCTGACAGGTGCCGGCCACCATCCTGGGGCTCCTGGCTGCGGTGGCCGCGCTGCTGCTGGGGGCCGCGTCCCGGGAGGAGCTGGACTTGGCCCAGGTGGAGCTGCTGTGCGCTAGCAGCGTGGTGACCGCCTTCCTCATGGCCTTCGCCCTGGGTGAGCTGCCGCGCCACACACCCGTCCCCGGGGACTCTGGGGACCCTGCCGGGCTCTAACTGGGGCGGGGGGTGCCCTCTCCCGGGTGGGGGCCTGGCCGTGGCTCTGCAGATGCCCTCGGCGGGCGGTCACTCTCCCCCGGCCAGCGTGCGACACCGGTTGTGCACACAGCCGGCCTGACACTTCCCGACCTGTCTCCCTCCGTCCATCCGGGCTGTCGTAGCAAGACGCCATGGACGGGGACGCTTGTGAACGACACAGTGACTTCTCACGGTGCTGGAGACTGGAAGTGTGAGATCAGGGTGGCGGCATGGCCGGGCGCTGGTGACGGTCCTCCCCGTGGCAGGTGGCACCTTCTCGCTGTGTCCTCACGTGGTGGAAGGGGCGAGGGAGCTGTCTGGGGCCCCTTGAGTGGCGCGAATCCCATGCATGGAGGCTGCACCCTTTGTTCTCCTCCAAGGTCCCCCTGCCTGTGTTCCCCTCCGAGGTCCCCCTGCCTTTGTTCCCCTCCTGTCCACTCCTACCAGGAAGTACTTTGTCTGTAGCCAACCTGGGGCAGAGGGACAGACGTGACGTGTTAGTGCAGAGAAGGAAAGAGGGCTTTAGGGGACGTTCCCAGTGGCACCTCCCAGGCTGCTTGCTGGCCACAGGTCTCGCGTGCCCAGCACTCTGTGCTCGCTTCCCCCTGTCTCCTGTCCGAGCAGGGGTGTTGACAACGTGCACCGAGGCTGTGCGTGTGGGTGCTGAGCGCGGTGCTAGCACGGGGCACGTCGCAGAAGTGTCACGCTGGGGCGGGAGGAGATGGAGCAGGGTGCTAAACAGGCATGGGGACATAGCAAGGGCGTCAGAGAAGTGGAGGTGGAGTATGGCAGGACCGGAGGACAGAGAGCAGCTCTCCCAGCTGCTTAGTGGGGCGGTAAAGGTTCTTTGGAAGGGGAGGTGGGGCAGGACTTCCCTCAGACTTCTAGTGCCTTCCATGCATTCCCAGCCCGCCCTCCCCTGTCCCCTGGCCAGGCCTTGCCCTGTGCTCTCCGGGCTTGTCCCACGAGCGGCGGGGGCGTCCCCTGTCTCTTTCCAGACAGGCGGTTTCTGATGCCCCTGGTCTGCCTCGGCCTCATGGCCCCGACCCCGCTGTGGCTCCTGGTCGCCAAGCAGAGCCTACCTGTCGTGAAGGTCCTGAAGTGCAGCTGGGTCCCCATCGTCCTCGCAATGGTCATCAGCAGGTGCGCCGGGCCGCGGCCACCGCCTCTGCGTCCTCCCTGAGAGCCATGAGGCCCTGAGCGTGGGTGACACTGGGTGCCCCGGGGGTCTGGGACAGAGTGGGACGTAGCCGTGGGCCCCTGAGGAACCCAGCACTGGTCGGGTCTGACCTTTTCACTTTCTCTTTCCTTGACCACAAACCCCGGGCCATGTTCACACCTGTTCACAGTTGGCAGAGCAGCAGGGGGACAGGAGGGAAGGTCAGGTGAAGGTCACGGTCGTCCCCTTTATGGTGGTGCCCTGGGACCCGGCTCTCAGTCCGCAGCTGCCAGAGCCCTGCTGGCCCGACCTCGTTTGGGCTGTGGCAGTGTCGCCGTGGGTCCATCAGTGTGCCAGGCCACCCTCCACGGCCCAGCCGCTGTGGGGTTTGTCCCTCCCCCCTGCGGCCCTGTCCTCGGGGCCCCTCTCCTGTTGGCACAGCGTGCCGGGGCGTCCCCACTCCATTCCCGTGTGTCCTCCCAGCTGCGACTCTCAGGGAGAAGAGCTGGCGAAGCCGCCTTTGGCTCCGGAAGCCGCCTGGCTCCTTGTCCACATGGACCCCGCTCCTCCAGGGCTCTGAGAAGTCGCAGGGGTGGCATTTTCCAAGAGCAGAGGGCGGGCACGAGGCGACCCTTGTGCAGGCTCTGTTGGCACCGAAGAGCATGTCGGTGCAGGGCAGGGGGTGTCCCGTGCGTGGTAGGGCCCAGCCGGCCGCACGGCCTCAGAAAGGTGGCATTCGTGTGTTTCATGGTGGCCTGGCATTCTCTGATGGCTTCTGGAGCCGCCGAGACGCAGATCAGAGGTGGCATAGGGAGGCTTGAGCAGGGTGCAGAGGACACGGCGGGGGCGGGGGGGCACCCGGCTGGTGGTGGCAGATACCGCGTGTCCGCTGAGACCGGGAGTCCTGGCTCACGAGGGCCCCTGTGAGCGCGCGCCCCTGGTCACCCGACCGCGTCTGCTTTCTCCCCAGTTTTGGAGGCTTGATCCTGAGCAAAACCATCTCTAAGCAGCAGTACAGAGGCATGGCCATATTCACTCCCATCATATGCGGTGAGTACGTGACGAGGACCGTGGGGTCCCCTGGGCTGGGTTGGACCCGGACGGCAGCTTCAGAGGAAGCTGGGCAGCTGTGACCCGCAGGGACCGTGGGGCTGGCTTTGCTCAGCTGGAAGGAGACCTGGGGGAGGAAGTGTCGCACGCTGCTCTCGGCAGCTCAAACCTGGTCCCTCATGGCATCACCAAGACGAGAGCTCTCTTTTTTTTTGTTTTTGTTTTTTTGAGACAGAGTCTCGCTCTGTGGCCCAGGCTAGAGTGCCGTGGCATCAGCCTCGCTCACAGCAACCTCAACCTCCTGGGCTCAAGCGATCCTCCTGCCTCAGCCTCCCGAGTAGCTGGGACAACAGGCATGCGCCACCATGCCCGGCTCATTTTTTCTCTATATATTTTTAGCTGTCCAGATCATTTCTTTCCATTTTTAGTGGAGATGGGGTCTCGCTCTTGCTCAGGCTGCTCTCGAACTCCTGACCTCGAGCGATCCTCCCGCCTCAGCCTCCCAGAGTGCTGGGATGACAGGCGTGAGCCACCTCGCCTGGCCAAGACAAGAGCTCTCTTGACAGAACCAAATCCCACGTCTCGAAGGCCCAGCGTTGAACCCAGGCTTTGTTGGCACCTGCTGACTGCATGTGGCCTTCAGAGCTGGAGTGTTGGGCTCTTGCGGTTTTATTCTTTTCTTTTCTTTACACTCCGTGGTGACATAAAAACTCATACGTTCACACATAAAAATCTGGAGGTCTGTCTGCTGCTTAAAAATGAAGACTGTCACAGTACTGGGCAGAAGTCGAGTCAGGGCCTGTGCGTTCCATTTTGCCACAATCCCCACCATGCCTTATTGTCTTACCCCTGACCCCCTTCACTTAACCTCCTAGACTTAGCCCCTGTGGGTGTTTGTGTTGACCACTTACTTCTCTTTAACCCAGGGTTGGCTTGGTGTCCGGTGTCTGATAAGGCTCTGTAAATGGCACTGGCCAATTAGGAGAGGAACCAAACGTAAGCTCTTGCCCAGTTAGCTTGGTCCCCGGAACCCCACCTTCTGGCCCTGCAGAAACGGGCTTCAGCCAGATGCCCTTAGGCAGCCCCTGCATGTCCACAGTGGCCCCTCCTTCCCCCGTAGGGGACCGTACCTGTGCTTCTTGCATGTTGGGGGCCACCCAGCACGTCTGCACCCTGACCGGGTCCCACGGGGCCTCCCCATGTGAGCAAGGGTGGCGGCAGATGGGTCGTGAGCTCGGAAGCATCTCCTTGGGTGAATGACCGACTCCGGTGCCTTCAGCAGCCAAGCAGACAGTTTGAGTTTGAATGGGTTGAGCAGGCAGGGCAGCGGCTAGACAGTAAGGAACGGTGGGGAGTGAGGCACATTGCTGGTCTGAAGGGCGTGGTTGGTGCCTGCCCGGCTCCAGCCCGGTGTCGCCTGGCACGACTGTAGACCCAGAGCTGCCAGGACCGACTTGTTCAGAGAAGCCTGGAATCTGGATCCAGGGCCTAGCTTGAAAATGGTACCAATTAATTAAGGGCTTTTCCCTCTTTTTCTTTCTTTCTTTCTTTTTTTTTTTTTTTTGAGACAGAGTCTCACTCTGTTGCCCGGGCTAGAGTGCCATGGCGTCAGCCTCGCTCACAGCAACCTCAGACTCCTGGGCTCAAGCGATCCTCCTGCCTCAGCCTCCCGAGTAGCTGGGACTACAGGTATGCGCCACCACGCCTGGCTAATTTTTTCTATAAATATAGTTTAGCTGTCCAAATCATTTCTTTCTGTTTTTTAGTAGGGACGGGGTCTGGCTCTTGCTCAGGCTGGTCTCGAACTCCTGACCTCAAGCGATCCCCCCGCCTCGGCCTCTCAGAGTGCTAGGATGACAGGCATTAGCCACTGCGCCCGGCTAGAAAACGTCTTTTCTCTGGGGCACTTCTGCTGGGACACACCTGCTTTGTCACCATGTGATCGTCTCTCCTCCCCGCTCCTCCCCACTCTTATCCTCTGTTTTCTTTCCTCTCTTTCCCACCTTGAGGTGAAAAAAAATCCCTTTCATTTTGTCAGATGGGCCAGTCTGAAGCCTAGTTCCTGTCCATCCCTGTGACCCGAGGTCAGCTCTCACCACAGGGGCTGACAAACACTCTTGGTGGACCCGTCCACCTGCTCCCTCTCTTCCCTTATCCCAACTTCCTTCCCGATTTCCCTCCCTTGCCCCCTTCCTCAAGCCAGCAGTTAGTTCCTGAGAACCTGCTCCGCCAGGCACGCTTCCCTGACTTTAAGAGATACAAGCTGTCAAGGTGACACGGTTGCTACTTTGATCCCACACTCAGGAGGCCGGGGCCACCCTGACTTGGTGCCAGGCAAGATCTGTGGTCAGTGGGAGGGAAAGAAAAGATACCAGGTGCTGGATCAACCCACAAAGGCTTCCTGGAGGAAGACAACTTAAAATAAGGGATGTAACTCAGAGACTGTCGTAGAGGAGGAGAAACCGGATTTTTTCCCCTCAGGTGTCGGTGGTAATCTGGTGGCCATTCAGACCAGCCGCATCTCCACCTACCTGCACATTTGGAGCAAGCCTGGGGTCCTGCCGTCCTGGACGCAAAAATTCTGGCCGAACCCTTGCTCCACTTTCTGTACGTCAGGTGAGTCTGCTGTTTATTTCTATATATAGTTTTAGCTGTCCAGATAATTTTTTTCTATTTTTAGTAGAGACGGGGGGGGGGGGGGGGGTCTCGCTTTTGCTCAGGCTGGTCTCGAACTCATGACCTCGAGTGATCTCCCGCCTCGGCCTCCCAGAGTGCTGGGATGACAGGCGTGAGCCACCGTGCCGGGCCTCATCCATGATTTCTGATGAGAAATTTGCCGTCATTTAAATGGTTTTTGCTGTGTATGTGTGGTGTCATATCTCTCCCTCACGTTGCAAACCTTCTTCTTTAGTTTTTATTAATAGAAGTTGGATTATGATATGTGTGGGTGTGGATTTCTTAGAGTTTATCCTATTTGGGGTTTGCTAAGCTCCCTGAATACATAGATTTATATCTTTCGCCAGATGCGGGAGATTTTAAGCCATTATTTGTTGTTTGAATTTTTTCTCAGCTCTCTTTCTCCTTTCTTTTTGATATTCTAATGAGATGAATGTTAGATCTTTTGTTGCAGTCACACAAGTCCCTGAGGTGCTGTTTACTTTTTTTTTTCAGTCTTTTATTCTCCTTTTTCAGATTGACTCATTTCTGTCATATTTTCTTCCAGTTGACTGATTTTTTCCTCTTCCCTCTCCATTCTGCCCTTGAGCCTGTTGAGTTGTTTGGGTTTTGTTTTTGTTGTTATTGTATTTGTTTAGCTTTAAAATGCCCATTTGGTTCTGCTTTGTGTCTTCTGTCTTCTGAGACTTTCAATTTTTTGCATTGTTTTCAAGAGCACTGCTTGTTGAAGCATGTTGATAATGTCTTCATGAACATTGTTTTTAGGAAATTCTGACACCTGTGTCATCTCAGTTTGGTGGTGTCTGTTGGTTATTTTTTCTCATCCAAGCTAAGATTTTTCTGGCTTCTTGTAGGAAGAATGATTTTAGATTAACTCTGGACATTTTGGGTATTACATTCTAAGCCTTTGGATCTTATTTGAATGTGATGTGGCTGGCCTGCTCTGACCGCAGCACTGGGGAAAAGGGAATGCACTGCTTACTTACTGCCTTGCTCCCAGGTGTGGTGGGCGTCCAGGTCCCCACCCAGCCTCCCTGATGCCCAGGGGAAGAGGAGCACCTTGTTACTGCTGGGCGGGGGGCCGTCCGGGATCCTCACTAGGTCTCTGACGTCACCTGGGCTGGAAGGGGGAGCGATGCCTTGTTTCTGCGCCCACATGGTTTCATTGACGTAGCAGGGGCCTCAGGACCATCGGGTAGGGATGAAAGTCCTGACTCTCAACTTAGCCTTCTCTGCCACCACCTCCGCCACGGAGGTCCCGGGCCACATCTGCCACTTTCCTGAACCTTTGGCTAAAAAGAGCAGACTTCTGTGGAGTCTTCTGTCCACTCCTGTGGGCCTTTCTGGGTTGATGACTTCTCCAGGGCCCGGTCTGGAAACAAACAAACATTTCAGGGAACTCAGCACCATGTTGGTCATGGCGTCCTAAGGCTCCTGGCCAGCCTGCCTTATGTCTCTACCTTTCGGAGTCGTCTTACATTTGTTTTGTGTATAACGTCCGTGGATTCTAGTTGTACTGAGTGGGAGGACTAGGAAGAGGCGTGTCTACCCCATCTTGTCCAGAAATGAAAGTCCCCGTTACATTTTCTCACTTGCCATTTGTATATGGAAAAGCTGTTTGTTGTTCTGTGTGATTTTTTTTTTCTTTTTTGAGACAGAGTCTCGCTCTGTCCCCCGGGCTAGAGTGCTGTGGCGTCAGCCTCTCTCACAGCAACCTCAGACTCCTGGGCTCAAGGGATCCTCCTGTCTCAGCCTCCCGAGTAGCTGGGACTACAGGCATGCACCACCATGCCCGGCTAATTTTTCTATATATATTTTTAGCTGTCCATATAATTTCTTTCTATTTTTAGTAGAGATGGGGTCTCGCTCTTGCTCAGGCTGGTCTAGAACTCCTGACCTCGAGCGATCCACACGCCTCCGCCTCCCAGATGTTCTGTGTGATTTATGCACCAAAGCATTTTATCGAATTCTCATTGTTTACATAGTTTTCCTGTAGATTTTCTAGAGTTTTCCTGCCAGCTGCCAGTAGTAGCTGCTTCTGATAGTTTTGCTTCTTCCTTTTTAGGCTTTTTTTAAAAGAATCTTTTTGTTCCTCATCTAATTTTTTTTTTTATCATGAATAGATATTGGTGCTGTTCTGCATTCTTACCCTCTCTCTCTCTGGTCTTTTATGGTATGTTTTAGCTTCTAAGATACATACGATTTTTTCTTCTCCTTTTCTGTTTTTTTTTTTTTTTTTTTTGAGACAGAGTCTAGCTCTCTCGCCCGGGCTAGAGTGCCATGGCGTCACCCTCGCTCACAGCAACCTCAGACTCCTGGGCTCAAGCGATCCTCCTGCCTCAGCCTCCCGAGTAGCTGGGACTACAGGCATGCACCACCATGCCCGGCTAATTTTTCTATATATATTTTTAGTTATCCAGGTAATTTCTTTCTATTTTTAGTAGAGACCGGGCACCAGTGAGCAGTTCTGGGAGCGTAGTGCCGACGCTGACATTTTCCAGTGTCCCCGAGCCGATGCCACTGGCACCTTCAGTGTGTTCCCTGACGCCACAGGGTGGGACTCAGGGAGTCCGAGGAGCTCCCCCGAGTCCCAGCGGCAGCTCGGGGCTCCCGTAAGGGAGGAGGAGGCGGAGGCGGCTGGGGTCAGCCTGGATGAGGGACCGAGGAGCCTGGAGACCTGGCCAGGGCCGTGTGGACCCGCCCAGGGCACCTTCTAGAAGGCGAATCATCTCGAGCGCCAAGGGACGGGGTTCAAGCGAACCAGGTGGAAGTCCCAGTGAGGTGTCGCGAGGGAGGCTCATAGGGCAGAGACAGTCACAGCTGGGGGGTGGCAGCAGGTCCACCTGTCTGGGGGGCGGCTGGAGAGCATGGGTGGGGACCACCGTCTCCAGCCGCTGCTCAGGGCCGCGCTTTAGACCCCAAGAGAAGCCGGAGGAAGGGGCCTGGCCAAGGTCGACACGTCCACTCTGGCGTCCACCCTTGAAACTCAGCAAGTGTGCCTCGGCTGTGTTTGATTTTCTGTCCTGGTCATCTTTTGTGTCCATTGGCTTTTGCACCAGGTGACAATCCTTCTGTGCCTGGCGGAAGTGCTGCTCCGGCTGACGTGGCACCATTCACTGGACCCCGACAGCCACTGCATCCCCTACCTCACGGGGCTCGGGGACCTGCTGGGGACCGGCCTCCTGGCACTATGCTTCCTCGTCGACTGGCTGCTGAGGAGCGCGCTCAGGCTGGACGGGGTCTGCGAACTGCCACCCGGACCTCCCTGACTGGGCTCCGATGGCCCCAGTGGCTCCACAGAACCTGCCCTCACGACAGCGGGACACGGAGTGCAGCTTCGCCCTCGCCGGGTCCTCGCCGCATGGTCCCGGCCTCGCTTCTGCAGTGGCCTTTTGTCATTGTCATCCTGCCGGGGAGACACGCGCACCTCGATGCTGCAGTGGGTACCCGGCCCGTGATGGAGCCCTGAGATTGGTAGCGTGTCGTGTGAGTGTCGGTGTGACTGTGTGTTTGTGTGCTTGGCGTGGGCGAGTGTGGAGTGGGGGGTCCAGCCCGAGACGCCAAGGAGGACGTGTGTCCCTGTGTCCGGCAAGGTGTTCGCTCCTGTCCGTGCCACGCGGCCCACGTCGGGGTGGAGCAGGAAGGAGCTCTTTTTTGTCCTCGAGCCTCAGGACTCGCGAGCTGTGGCTCAACTGCCGTCTTCAGCAGGGCCAGGGTCTGGGGTCCCTCTGCGGTTGCACCCTGAGAACGGGCAGCGCCCCCCCCAGGACGGGGCCTCCTCGAGCACCCCTTCCTCTGCTCCCAGCACTTAATCTTGTCACCGCTTTGTTTTTAGTTTCTGCTTTCCCTGTCAGCAAAAACCTTTGTTTGGACTTCATGGATCAGAGAAGCATAAAATAAAACATTGATCGTACTCTACTCGGACTTCCGTGTCTTTAAAGAAATTTCGTGCAGCCGCGAGGCCTGGGGTCTGTAAGTAACGAAAACTCTTTTTTTTTTTTTTTTAAGACAGAGTCTCGCTCTGTCACCCAGGCTAGAGTGCCGTGGCGTCAGCCTCGCTCACAGCAACCTCAGACTCCTGGGCTCAAGAGATCCTCCTGCCTCAGCCTCCCAAGTAGCTGGGACTACAGGCATGCGCCACTATGCCTGGCTAATTTTTTCTCTATATATTTTTAGCTGTCCATATAATTTTCTTTCTATTTTTAGGAGAGACCGGGTCTCGCTCTTGCTCAGGCTGGTCTCCAACTCCTGACCTCGAGCGATCCTCCCGCCTCAGCCTCCCAGAGTGCTGGGATGACAGGCGTGAGCCACCGCACACGGCCACAAATGGAGTTCTGACCCAGTTCTGATGAGTACTAGAGCCAAATGATCCACCAGTCTACCTGTTAGTCATTTCCTCAGTTCCCCTAAGCACAATCAGGATGGATACAGCAGCTGAGAAAACGCTCATTCTCAGTCCCTGCCCGTGGAATAGAAGTCATTATCTGGCAAAGCTCTAAAAATGAAAGAATCATCAAGACATTCCCGGATAAACAAGACCTGAGAGAATTTATAGCTAGTGTACTTGCCCTACAAGACATACTAAAAGGGAGTCTTTCAGGGAGAAATGAGGACACTTGAAAGTAATAGAAATTACTACCAGATAGTCATTTTGTTCCATAGAAAGAAATAACCAACACCAATAAAAGTAACTATATCATGTAAAAATCAGTATTAATGTATTTTTTATTTGTAATTCCTATTTTATTTCCATATATAATCCCTAAACTGTAACCCCAATGCTAACCTTGCCAACCACCAAAACCAACTCTAACCCTAACCCTAAATCCCTTACCCTCACCCCCAACCCCAACAATGACCCCTACCCTTACCCCTATGCCTACACTTTACCCTAATTCAAATGCTTACCTTAACCCCAACCCTGAACCCCAAAGCCTGAATTCCAATGCTCTGGCCTGAACCCTGAAGCCCTACCCTAAGCCTACTTTAAACCTAACCCCTAATCCCCAACCAGAATCCCTGTCACTAACTCCTAATCCGCAACCCTGATCTTTATCTCTAACCCCTAAACTCAAACCGTTAATCCTAACACTAAATTTCCCTGCCCCCCACCCCGTCCCTGCCTACTATTTGAGACGACAGGTAAAAGGGTGGGGGGTGGTCGGGGATGCCATGTTTGCTTCTACGAAGGCTCCTACCAGGGGCCGGAGCTGTAGGTGTAGGACTCCTCCACGCCCGGTCTGCCCCCCGCCATGATGGGCGTCACCACCCTCACCCTCGCCAGCGCCCATCTGCGCCCTTGTCCTGGCCGCCCGGCTCCTGTCCGCCCGGCTCCTGTCCGCGCCCTCGCCCACACCTTCCTCGCCTCCCGGCCCGGCCGCCATCCGCGCCCTCGTCACCTCCTGTCCCGGTCCTTGCCTGCGCCCTTGTGGCCTCCCTTCTGGCCCCCGTCCTGCCCCGCGTCTGCGCCCTCCTCAGCACCCGGCCTGGCCCTCATCACCTCCTGTCCCATCCCGGCCCCCGTCCATGCCCTCGTCGGCCCCCGTCCCGCCCCGCGTCTGCGCCCTAGGTGGCCCCCTCCTCGGCTCCCGTCCGGGCCCAACCTACGCCCTCTGGGGCTCCCGCCCACGCCCCATCCGGGTCTGCGCCCCGCCCCCTCCTCCCCGTGTCCCTCCTCGCCTGCCCTTGTGCCCGCACGTCCCCATTTGCGCCGGCGCCCTGGCGTGTCCTTATCCGCGTCCATCCTCACTGTCACCGGCTCTCACCGCCTCCCGTCCTGGCACGCGCCCTTCCCTGCCCGGTCCCCGCCTGCTGGGCCCCTGCCCTGCCCCGGGAGCGGCGCCGCACCCCGGGCTCACCCGGCGACCCGTGCCCTCCTGCGCGCCCCCGGGGTGGCCGGGCCTGCGGCAGCATGAGCTCCGACGGCCACCTGGTGCGCACCGGCTGGCTGAGGAAGTCGCCCCCCGAGAGGAAGTTGAGGCGCTTTGTGAGTATGGGCGTGGGGGGGGGGGGTTGGCGGCAGAGGGGCAGGGGTCGCCGAGGGAATGTGCTGATGGGGAGGATTCTCTATCCAGGGGAAATTTGCATGAAGGCAAAAATACCGATCTTGTCAGATTCCAGATAATTCCACTGGTTAGAGAATCCAGGAGTCTGGCACTGCTGTATCCTTGCCTCCGTGCCTCCATTTCCCCCCCGAGACATGAGGACAACATTACCCCGTGCTGTTAGGTTGTTCCAAAGATGCGAAGTAACTCCAATAAAAGCCTTAGCACTGTGCCTTCTACCTAGCGAATATCCACTTCCGTCTGCCTACAGCGAGGAAGCAGAAGAACTATCTCGTGCGCCTCCAGGAAGGACGACTGTGTAGGTTCACAGCGTGCGTGGAGGGTATTTCAGGTAAATTACAGGTGATACAAAGAGTGTCGGGAGGATGAAGACTGAAGCTGAGCGATCAGAAGCTCCCAGACATCTGCCTGTAGATTTGGGTGTTGTATTATTCCATTGTCCACCGAAGTCCCATCTGTGTGCGGCCACCTTCACCACTGTTCCTCTCACCTCCTCCCACCCAGACCATTCATGTCCAGCAACATTGGCAGAAGAGCAAGCCTGGGAAATCAGGCTGCCGGGGTTTGAAGTCCGGCTCTGCCACATCGTTGTCCCCAAGTGTTTATATAATACAAGGAATGCGAAGATGGATGAACACTTAGAACGGTGTGATTCATCCAGTTGAGAGAAGAAAGGAGAAAACTCACTTGCTCATCTCAATGGATGCAAGAAAGTATTTGGCAAAATTTCAAAAAAGGATTAGGAAATTACCTATATCACTGAAAAGCCTACGGCTAATGTAATTTTAACTTGTAAAATACTGAATGTTTTGCCCCCAAGGTCAAGAGTAAATCAAGGATGTCTGTGCTGACCGTTTTTATGGGATGTTGGACTGGAGGCTCTAGTCCATGTAACAAGGTAGTAAACAGAAAGAAAAAGGCATACAGGGCTGGGCCCGGTGGCTCCCGCCTGTCATCCCAGCACTCTGGGAGGCCGAGGCGGGCAGATCGTTTGAGCTCAGGAGTTCGAGACCAGCCTGAGCAAGAGGGAGACCCCGTCTCTACTAAAAAAATAGAAAGAAATCATATGGACAGCTAAAAATATGTATTAAAAATAAATTAGCCGGGCATGGTGGCGCATGCCTGTAGTCCCAGCTACTCGGTAGGCTTAGGCAGGAGGATCGCTTGAGCCCAGGAGTTGGAGGTTGCTGTGAGCTAGGCTGATGCCACGGCACTCTAGCCCGGGCGGCAGAGCGAGACTCTGTCTCAAAAAAACAAAAGAAAGAAAGAAAGAAAGAGGCATACAGATTCCAAATGAAGAAATAAAATTGTCTTTATTCTCCTAAGACATGATTGTGTACGGAGGAACTTCGAAGAAATCTACCCCTAAAATTCCATATTACAACTAAGTGAATTTAGCAAGATCACAGGAGTAAAGGTCAATATACAAACTTTGTTGCCAGTGCATAGAAATGCGGGTGCATAATTAGAAAATAAAACGAAATATTGTTAATTACAATAGCATGAAAACATAAAGTATTGGAAAGTAAAGCAACATGTAATATCTCTGCCTTGAAAACTACCAAACGTTGCCGAGAGAAATTAAAGAAGACCTAAATAAATTGATAAATGTGCCAGGTTGGTGGGTGGAGAGCCTCAATATTGTTAACATATCCGTCTTCCCCAAATTCAGCTTGAGTCCATGCAGTCAAAACCCAGTTTCTTTATACTCAAAATGTCAGAACGAGTGAGTAGGAATGTTAGATTTAGAAGCCAGGTCTCCTGAGTTCCGGTCTAGAGCTAGAAAACAATTTCTCATCTTCTCATTGCATTGTACCAGAAATTTCTGTAAGAAAGCCCTTTTCTCATATTGTCAGGCCAACCAGTGCCTGTTCTGTTAGTCAGCTGGGTGGTAAATTCTTTCCTAAAGGGAAGCCTCACCTTTCTTTTTTCCCTGTTATTTGCAGTTTACATGTATGATGTAGGACGCCAAGGCAAGAGGACAGCCAAGGGTGGTTTTGTTTTTTGTCTTTTTTTTTTTTGAGACAGTCTCGCTCTGTAGCCTGGGCTAGAGTGCCGTGGCGTCAGCCTTGCTCACAGCAACCTCCGACTCCTGGGCTCAAGCGATCCTCCTGCCTCAGCCTCCCGAGTAGCTGGGACCACAGGCATGCACCACCACGCCCGGCTGCTCTTTTCTATATATGTTTTTAGTTGTCCAGCTACTTTATCGTTTTTAGTAGAGACGGGGTCTCGCTCTTGCTCAGGCTGGTCTCGAACTCCTGACCTCGAGTGATCCTCCCGCGTCGGCCTCCCAGAGTGCTAGGATAACAGGCGTGAGCCACTGCGCCCGGCCAGCCAAGGGTTTTAACTGAGTCAGGAGGAACTTGCTTTCAATCAGGTCTTTAGTGGTGCGTCTTCTAGAAAGTGCCTTCAGATCTCTCACAGACCTTGCCAGATCAGCATATCAATTTGGTGCTCAGCAGCGAAAGAAATGGTCAACAGAGTGAACACATAACCTGCAGGAACGGAGAAAATATTTGAAAACAATACATCCATCCAGCAGGGGACTGGTATCCAGAATGTCTAAGAAACTCCATGACAACACCACCACCACCACCAACAGCGCCATTAAAATGCGAGCTGAGGACATGAATAGACATTTTTCCAGAGAAGACAGACAAATGGCCAAGAACCATATGAAAATGCTCAGCATCACTAATCATCAGGGAAAGGCAAATTAAAATCACAATGCGATATCATCTTACACCAATCAGAATGGCTATTACTAAAAACACAAAAAATAGAGGTTGGCAAGGATGCAGAGAAAAGAGAACTCATATACACTCTTGCTGGGAATGGAAATTAGTGAAACCTCTCTGGAAAACACTATAGGGGTTTGTCAAAGGACTACAAATAGAACTACCATTGGATCCTGCAGTCCCACTTCTGGGTATCTTGTGAAAGGAAAGGAAATCAACGTATAAAAAAGAAACTTGTACTCATGTTGACCACAGCACTATTTACAGTAGCGAAGATGTGGAGTGAACCTAGGTGTCCATCCATGGAGGATTGGCTAAAGCGCATGTGGTGTGTATAGACCATGGATTGCTAGTCAGCCATAAAAAAGAGTGACTTTGAGTTTTGTTTTGTTTTGTTTTGTTTTTTTTTTAGACATAGTCTCACTGTGTTGCCTGGGCTAGAGTGCCGTGGCGTCAGCCTAGCTCACAGCAACCTCAAACTCCTGGGCTCAAGCCATCCTCCTGCCTCAGCCTCCCAAGTAGCTGGGACTACAGGCATGTGCCACCATGCCCGGCTAATTTTTTCGACATATTTTTAGTTGTCCAGCTAATTTCTTTCTATTTTTTTAGTAGAGACGGGGTCTTGCTCTTGCTCAGGCTGGTCTCGAGCTCCTGAGCTCAAACGATCCTCCCGCGTTGGCCTCCCAGAGTGTTGGAATGACAGGCATGAGCCACCGCGCCCGGCCGACTGCACGGTTTTTGCAGAAACATGGATAGAACTGGAGGCCATTATCTTAACTGCAACAAATCAGACACAAATACCACATATTCTCACTTAGAAGTGGCAGCTACATAGCGCGTCCTCATGGAAGGAGAGTGTGGAGATGGACGATGTAGATGGGTGTGGGCGGTGATGGGAAGTTGTCTGGTGGGTACCATGTGCATTGCTCTACTGACGGGTGCACTGCAGGCCCTGATGGCTCCGCCATGTGACACAGCAGTGTAGGCAGAAACAAAAACCAACAGCAACAACAAAAATGACTTGATGAGGACACAAAAGAGGGAGGAAGGGAGAAAGAAGCAAGGGAGTGATGAGAATCATGGATCACAGAAGCAGAGGTGGATGAGGAGGGAAATGAGGACAGAGACCGAAGGTGAGAGGCGGGCCGGGCGTGGTGGCTCACGACTGTCATCCCAGCACCCTGGGAGGCCAAGGCGGGAGGATCGCTCGAGGTCAGGAGTTGGAGACCAGCCTCAGCAAGAGCGAGACCCCGTCTCTACTAAAAATAGAAAGAAATTAGCTGGACAGCTAAAAATATATATATAGAAAATGAGCTGGGCGTGGTGGCGCACGCCTGTAGTCCCAGCTACTCGGGAAGCTGAGGCAGAAGGATCGCTTGAGCCCAGGAGTCTGAGGTTGCTGTGAGCGAGGCTGACGCCACGGCACTCTAGCCTGGACGACAGAGCGAGACTCTGTCTCAAAAAAACACAAAATAAAAGGTGAGAGGCGCAAGGTTGTGGGAGTCAGAATGCAGGTCTCCGTGATAAGGACCAAATCCTTGGCATTAACGGTGCTTCAAGGCTGTCTCCAAGGGGGACTGGGTTCGTTTGTGTGACAGAGACCCTGAGGTAGGGCTGGGCAGGCGGAGGTGACCCCTGTCACACATCTGAGATCACATCCAACCAAGTGAATGACTCAATCAGAAATCACAGCCCTCCTGAGCTAAAGCATGCAAACGTCGCACCCTACCAGGTAGAGATGACGCCTGTTGCCATGGTGACATGCCTCAGTTCCCTCCTGACCTTAAGCATGGAAACGCCGCACGCTACTGTGCAGAGATGATGCCTGTTGCCATGGTGACATGCCTCAGTTTATCCTCCGCTTCGGCAACTCTGGGGAAACCTGAAAGGGAGGCTGAGGCCAGGTGCAAGGGCCAAGCCCGTACCCTTCCCTTGGCGACATCCGAGGACCCGTTAAGAGCTTTGCACTAACTGGTGAATCGTTCCCTCTGCTCATTCCTTCCCGGTGGGGTTTAGGCCTGGAAGAATCGCTGGTTCGTCCTTCGGAGGGGCAAGATGAGCGGGGACCCGAAAGTTCTGAAATACTACAAGCACGAACACGCCAAGACGCCCCTGCGGGTCATCGACCTCAGCTCCTGCGAGCAGGTGCATGCTGGTGTCACCCTGGCCCTCAACAAGAAGGAGTTGCGGGGGCGTTTCGTGTTTGGCATCAGGACCAGGAAGCGCACCTTTTACCTGGTGGCTGAGACACGGGAGGACATGAGAAAGTGGGTTGAGAGCATCTGCCAGGTGCTCGGCTTCCAGAAGGCGGGGGACAGCATAGGTAGGAGGACAGATGTGGGCCCTTCTCAGAAGGGGCCGGGACGAGGCCCTCGGACCCTTGGCAGTGAGGGCAGCTCCGGCTGAGCTTTCCCGGTGGACAGGGGAGTGACAGGCAGAGGGGAAGAATGTCAGGGGTCAGCCAGATGTCAGGGGGCCTCCTGGCCCCGGATATGCTCCAGTGGGGAACCAGCAAATGCAGGATTGTGCTGAGGCTGGGCGTGTTTGGTGGTGTCTCTTCAGGCAGCTGACGCTGCTGCTGTCCCTCGGCCCCTGCCTCCCCCGCACCCCGTGCCCTGTGGCTGTCCCCAGGGCAGGTCTCACCTGGGCCCTCCTCTGGCCACCCCTGGCTCTCCCGGTGCCTCTATTTCAGGCCAGCCTGCACGGTGGCCCTGTGCTCTGCGCTTCTGGGTTTTCTTGCTTAGGGTCCTTTGTGGTGGCTTTTGATGTAGGATCTGGTGTGCCTTCATGTCCCCTTGGCAGGGGACAGGCGGGAGGAGCAAACGCTTTATGTTTGGGATTTGAGAACCTTCACAGGAGAGTAATTTAGCTGCTTGGAATGAGGTGTTTTGTTTTTTGTTTTTTTTTTTTTTTTTTTTGAGACAGAGTCTCGCTCTGTCACCCAGGCTAGAGTGCCGTGGTGTCAGCCTCGCTCACAGCAACCTCAACCTCCTGGGCTCAAGCGATCGTCCTGCCTCAGCCTCCCGAGTAGCTGGGACAACAGGCATGCGCCACCATGCCCGGCTCATTTTTTCTCTATATATTTTTAGCTGTCCAGATCATTTCTTTCCATTTTTAGTGGAGATGGGGTCTCGCTCTTGCTCAGGCTGCTCTCGAACGCCTGACCTCGAGCGATCCTCCCAGAGTGCTGGGATAACAAGCGTGAGCCACCGCACCTGGCCAAGACAAGAGCTCTCTTGACAGAACCAAATCCCACGTCTCGAAGGCCCAGGGTTGAACCCAGGCTTTGTTGGCACCTGCTGACTGCATGTGGCCTTCAGAGCTGGAGTGTTGTGCTCTTGCGGTTTTTTTCTTTTCTTTTCTTTACACTCCGTGGTGACATAAAAACTCATACGTTCACACATAAAAATCTGGATGTCTGTCTGCTGCTTAAAAATGAAGACTGTCACAGTACTGGGCAGAAGTCGATTCAGGGCCTGTGTGTTCCATTTTGCCACAATCCCCACCATGCCCTATTGTCTTACCCCTGACCCCCTTCACTTAACCTCCTAGACTTAGGCCCTGTGGGTGTTTGTGTTGACCACTTACTTCTCTTTTAACCCAGGCTTGGCTTGGTGTCCGGTGTCTGATAAGGCTCTGTAAATGGCACTGGCCAATTAGGAGAGGAACCAAACGTAAGCTCTTGCCCAGTTAGCTTGGTCCCCGGAACCCCACCTTCTGGCCCTGCAGAAACGGGCTTCAGCCAGATGCCCTTAGGCAGCCCCTGCATGTCCACAGTGGCCCCTCCTTCCCCCATAGGGGACCGTACCTGTGCTTCTTGCATGTTTGGGGCCACCCAGCACGTCTGCACCCTGACTGGGTCCCACGGGGCCTCCCCATGTGAGCAAGGGCGGCGGCAGATGGGTCGTGAGCTCGGAAGCATCTCCTCGGGTGAATGACCGACTCCGGTGCCTTCAGCAGCCAAGCAGACAGTTTGAGTTTGAATGGGTTGAGCAGGCAGGGCAGCGGCTAGACAGTAAGGAACGGTGGGGAGTGAGGCACATTGCTGGTCTGAAGGGCGTGGCTGGTGCCTGCCTGGCTCCAGCCCGGTGTCGCCTGGCACGACTGTAGACCCAGAGCTGCCAGGACCGACTTGTTCAGAGAAGCCTGGAATCTGGAGCCAGGGCCTAGCTTGAAAATGCTACCAATTAATTAAGGGCTTTTCCCTCTTTTTCTTTCTTTCTTTCTTTTTTTTTTTTTTTTTAGACAGACTCTCACTCTGTCGCCCGGGCTAGAGTGCCATGGCGTTAGCCTCGCTCACAGCAACCTCAGACTCCTGGGCTCAAGCGATCCTCCTGCCTCAGCCTCCCGAGTAGCTGGGACTACAGGTATGCGCCACCACGCCTGGCTAATTTTTTCTATAAATATAGTTTAGCTGTCCAAATCATTTCTTTCTGTTTCTTAGTAGAGACGGGGTCTGGCTCTTGCTCAGGCTGGTCTCGAACTCCTGACCTCAAGCGATCCCCCGCCTCGGCCTCCCAGAGTGCTAGGATGACAGGCGTGAGCCACTGCACCCGGCTAGAAAACGTCTTTTCTTAAAAGCCCTCTGGCCACCCAGCGTGAGAGGTGTCCGGGGCACTTCTGTTGGGACACATCTGCTTTGTCACCATGTGATCGTCTCTCCTCCCCGCCCCTCCCCGCTCTTATCCTCTGTTTTCTTTCCTCTCCTTCCCACCTTGAGGTGAAAAAAAATCCCTTTCTTTTTTCAGATGGGCCAGTCTGAAGCCTGGTTCCTGTCCATCCCTGTGACCCGAGGTCAGCTCTCACCACAGGGGCTGACAAACACTCTTGGTGGACCCGTCCACCTGCTCCCTCTCTTCCCTTATCCCAACTTCCTTCCCGATTTCCCTCCCTTGCCCCCTTCCTCAAGCCAGCAGTTAGTTCCTGAGAACCTGCTCCGCCAGGCACGCTTCCCTGACTTTAAGAGATACAAGCTGTCAAGGTGACACGGTTGCTACTTTGATCCCACACTCAGGAGGCCGGGGCCACCCTGACTTGGTGCCAGGCAAGATCTGTGGTCAGTGGGAGGGAAAGAAAAGATACCAGGTGCTGGATCAACCCACAAAGGCTTCCTGGAGGAAGACAACTTAAAATAAGGGATGTAACTCAGAGACTGTTGTAGAGGAGGAGAAACCGGATTTTTTTTCCCCTCAGGTGTCGGTGGCAATCTGGTGGCCATTCAGACCAGCCGCATCTCCACCTACCTGCACATTTGGAGCACGCCTGGGGTCCTGCCGTCCTGGACGCAAAAATTCTGGCCGAACCCTTGCTCCACTTTCTGTACGTCAGGTGATTCTGCTGTTTTTTTTTTTTTTTTTTTGGAGATAGAGTCTCACTCTGTCACCCAGGCTAGAGTGCCGTGGCGTCAGCCTCGCTCACAGAAACCTCAGACTCCTGGGCTGAAGCGATCCTCCTGCCTCAGCCTCCCGAGTAGCTGGAACTACAGGCATGCGCCACCACGCCCGGCTCATTTTTTCTATAAATATAGTTTAGCTGTCCAAATCATTTCTTTCTGTTTCTTAGTAGAGACGGGGTCTGGCTCTTGCTCAGGCTGGTCTCGAACTCCTGACCTCAAGCGATCCCCCGCCTCGGCCTCCCAGAGTGCTAGGATGACAGGCGTGAGCCACTGCACCCGGCTAGAAAACGTCTTTTCTTAAAAGCCCTCTGGCCACCCAGCGTGAGAGGTGTCCGGGGCACTTCTGTTGGGACACATCTGCTTTGTCACCATGTGATCGTCTCTCCTCCCCGCCCCTCCCCGCTCTTATCCTCTGTTTTCTTTCCTCTCCTTCCCACCTTGAGGTGAAAAAAAATCCCTTTCTTTTTTCAGATGGGCCAGTCTGAAGCCTGGTTCCTGTCCATCCCTGTGACCCGAGGTCAGCTCTCACCACAGGGGCTGACAAACACTCTTGGTGGACCCGTCCACCTGCTCCCTCTCTTCCCTTATCCCAACTTCCTTCCCGATTTCCCTCCCTTGCCCCCTTCCTCAAGCCAGCAGTTAGTTCCTGAGAACCTGTTCCGCCAGGCACGCTTCCTTGACTTTAAGAGATACAAGCTGTCAAGGTGACACGGTTGCTACTTTGATCCCACACTCAGGAGGCCGGGGCCACCCTGACTTGGTGCCAGGCAAGATCTGTGGTCAGTGGGAGGGAAAGAAAAGATACCAGGTGCTGGATCAACCCACAAAGGCTTCCTGGAGGAAGACAACTTAAAATAAGGGATGTAACTCAGAGACTGTTGTAGAGGAGGAGAAACCGGATTTTTTTTCCCCTCAGGTGTCGGTGGCAATCTGGTGGCCATTCAGACCAGCCACATCTCCACCTACCTGCACATTTGGAGCACGCCTGGGGTCCTGCCGTCCTGGACGCAAAAATTCTGGCCGAACCCTTGCTCCACTTTCTGTACGTCAGGTGATTCTGCTGTTTTTTTTTTTTTTTTTTTTGGAGATAGAGTCTCACTCTGTCACCCAGGCTAGAGTGCCGTGGCGTCAGCCTCGCTCACAGAAACCTCAGACTCCTGGGCTGAAGCGATCCTCCTGCCTCAGCCTCCCGAGTAGCTGGAACTACAGGCATGCGCCACCACGCCCGGCTCATTTTTTCTATATAGAGTTTTAGCTGTCCAGATAATTTTTTTCTATTTTTAGTAGAGACGGGGTCTCGCTCTTGCTCAGGCTGGTCTCGAACTCCTGACCTCGAGCGATCCTCCCGCCTCGGCCTCCAAGAGTGCTGGGATGACAGGCGTGAGCCACCATGCCCGGCCCTTTCTGTGTTCTTATTTTGGTGAAATACATCCTCCTAACACATTTCTTGTTTCTGATTGCTCAAATCTTGCCTGTCTCTCTTTCCTAAAATATCGGCTCCATCAGGGAAGGGACGAGGCTGTAGCCCCATCTGCCAGAGCCGCCTGCCACCGAGTCGGTGCCCAGTGACACGTGTGAGAGGAAGGAATGAATGAATGTGGATACCTCGCTGAGACCGTCACATGTCAAGATGGCCTCTGCTGTCAGGCAGGTCACACAAACTTCTTGATCCTCTTTCTTCCAGAAACCAACTCCATGTCCGCTCGAGTCCTCCTCTTTCTGGTTGTCCCAGGCCACCTGGTTTTCTTCTATGTCATCTCCCTGCTGGAAGGTCCGTCGGTCCCCGACAGCAAGACCTTCGTGGTGCTCTACCTGCTGGCAGGCCTGCTGCAGGTAAGGGTGACGCAGCACAGCAGGGCAGCTGGCTCTGGCCGGTGTCCTGGGAGAGACGCTGAGCCGGGGGACGGGGGACGGTGGGGTCCCCGGATAGAAAGGACGCAGTCTGCATCTTCTAGGAGTTGAGTCGAGGGTGTGGCCTGGACACTATACACTATATCCTGTGCATTGCATGTTGCATGCCACACAGTGCATGCTACATGCTACACGCTACACGCTACACGCCGCACACTCTCCACCAGAGGGTAGAAAGAGCAGCCCTGGGCATGTGGCGTGTTCCCGTGGAGCAGGCCGGCGCGTGGGCTCACTGGGCCAGGTTCCCACAGGTGGTGGACAGGCGGGGACCAGACCCCTGCCCACGGGGCTGCTGCCAGACACGCGTGGACTCTGGGCAGGGCTGGATGGCAGTGAGGATGGGGGTGGGGTGCTCTGCCGAGACTGCAGGGGGCTGGCGTCCCCAGCAGGCCAGGGGCTTCTGCAGGGGGGACTCCGGGCACCAGTGAGCAGTTCTGGGAGCGTAGTGCTGACGCTGACATTTTCCAGTGTCCCCGAGCCGATGCCACTGGCACCTTCAGTGTGTCCCTGACGCCACAGGGTGGGACTCAGGGAGTCCGAGGAGCTCCCCCGAGCCCCAGCGGCAGCTCGGGGCTCCCGTCAGGGAGGAGGAGGCGGAGGCGGCTGGGGTCAGCCTGGATGAGGGACCGAGGAGCCTGGAGAGCTGGCCAGGGCCGTGTGGACCCGCCCAGGGCACCTTCTAGAAGGGCGAACCGTCTCGAGCGCCAAGGGACGGGGTTCAAGCGAACCAGGTGGAAGTCCCAGTGAGGTGTCGCGAGGGAGGCTCATAGGGCAGAGACGGTCGCAGCTGGGGGGCGGCAGCAGGTCCGTCTGGGGGGCGGCTGGAGAGCATGGGTGGGGACCACCGTCTCCAGCCACTGCTCGCGCTCAGGGCCCGGCTTTAGACCCCAAGAGAAGCCGGAGGAAGGGGCCTGGCCAAGGTTGACACGTCCACTTTGGCGTCCACCCTTGAAACTCAGCAAGTGTGCCTCGGCTATTTGATTTTCTGTCCTGGTCATCTTTTGTGTCCACTGGCTTTTGCACCAGGTGACAATCCTTCTGTACCTGGCAGAAGTGCTGGTCCGGCTGACGTGGCACCATTCGCTGGACCCTGACAGCCACTGCATCCCCTACCTCACGGGGCTCGGGGACCTGCTGGGGACCGGCCTCCTGGCACTGTGCTTCCTCTTCGACTGGCTGCTCAGGAGCACACTGGGGCCGGACGGGGTCCCCGAACTGCCACCCAGACCTCCCTGACTGGGCTCCGATGGCCCCAGTGGCTCCGCAGAACCTGCCCTCACGACAGCGGGACACGGAGTGCAGCTTCGCCCTCGCCGGGTCCTCGCTGCGTGGTCCCGCCCTCGCTTCTGCAGTGGCCTTTTGTCATTGTCATCCTGCCGGGGAGACACGTGCACCTCGACGCTGCAGTGGGTATCCGGCCTGTGACAGAGCCCTGAGATTGGTAGCGTGTCGTGTGAGTGTCGGTGTGACTGTGTGTCTGTGTGCTTGGCGTGGGCGTGTGCGGAGTGGGGGGGTCCAGCCCGAGACGCCAAGGAGGACGTGTGTCCCTGTGTCCTGCAAGGTGTTCGCTCCTGTCCGTGCCACGCGGCCCACGTCGGGGTGGAGCAGAAAGGAGCTCTTTTTTGTCTTCGAGCCTCAGGACTCGCGAGCTGTGGCTCAACTGCCATCTTCAGCAGGGCCAGGGTCTGGGGTCCCACTGCGGCTGCACCCTGAGAACAGGCAGCGCCCCCCCCAGGACGGGGCCTCCTCGAGCACCCCTTCCTATGCTCCCGGCACTTAATCTTGTCACCGCTTTGTTTTTAGTTTCTGCTTTCCCTGTCAGCAAAAACCTTTGTTTGGACTTCATGGATCAGAGAAACATAAAACATTCATCGTATTGTACTCGGACTTCTGTGTCTTTAAAGAAAGTTCGTGCAGCCGCGAGGCCTGGGGTCTGTAAGTAACGAAAACTCTTTTTTTTTTTTTTTTAAGACAGAGTCTCGCTCTGTCACCCAGGCTAGAGTGCCGTGGCGTCAGCCTCGCTCACAGCAACCTCAGACTCCTGGGCTCAAGCGATCCTCCTGCCTCAGCCTCCCGAGTAGCTGGGACTACAAGCATGCGCCACCATGCCTGGCTAATTTTTTCTTTATATATTTTTAGCTGTCCATATAATTTTCTTTCTATTTTTAGGAGAGACCGGGTCTCGCTCTTGCTCAGGCTGGTCTCCAACTCCTGACCTCGAGCGATCCTCCCGCCTCAGCCTCCCAGAGTGCTGGGATGACAGGCGTGAGCCACCGCGCATGGCCACAAATGGAGTTCTGACCCAGTTCTGATGAGTACTAGAGCCAAATGATCCACCAGTCTACCTGTTAGTCATTTCCTCAGTTCCCCTAAGCACAATCAGGATGGATACAGCAGCTGAGAAAACGCTCATTCTCAGTCCCTGCCCGTGGAATAGAAGTCATTATCTGGCAAAGCTCTAAAAATGAAAGAGTCATCAAGACATTCCCGGATAAACAAGACCTGAGAGAATTTATAGCTAGTGTACTTGCCCTACAAGACATACTAAAAGGGAGTCTTTCAGGGAGAAATGAGGACACTTGAAAGTAATAGAAATTACTACCAGATAGTAATTTCTTTCCATAGAAAGAAATAACCAACACCAATAAACGTAACTATATCATGTAAAACTCAGTATTAATGTATTTTTTATTTGTAATTCCTATTTTATTTCCATATATAATCCCTAAACTCTAACCCCAATGCTAACCTTGCCAACTACCAAAACCAACTCTAACCCTAAATCCCTTACCCTCACCCCCCAACCCCAACAATGACCCCTACCCTTATCCCTATGCCTACACTTTACCCTAATTCAAATGCTTACCTTAACCCCAACCCTGAATTCCAATGCTCTGGCCTGAACCCTGAAGCCCTACCCTAAGCCTACTTTAAACCTAACCCCTAATCCCCAACCAGAATCCCTGTCACTAACTCCTAATCCCCAACCCTGATCTTTATCTCTAACCCCTAAACTCAAACCGTTAATCCTAACACTAAATTTCCCTTCCCCGCGCCCCGTCCCTGCCTACTATTTGAGACGACAGGTAAAAGGGTTGGGGGTGGTCGGGGATGCCATGTTTGCTTCTACGAAGCCTCCTACCAGGGGCCGGAGCTGTAGGTGTAGGACTCCTCCACGGTCGGTCTGTCCCCGGCCATGATGCGCGTCACCACCCTCACCCTCGCCAGCGCCCATCTGCACCCTTGTCCTGGCTGCCCGGCTCCTGTCCGCACCCTCGCCAGCACCTTCGTCGCCTCCCGGCCCGGCCGCCATCCGCGCCCTCGTCACCTCCCGTCCCGATCCTTGCCTGTGCCCTTGTGGCCTCCCTTCTGGCCCCCGTCCTGCCCCGCGTCTGCGCCCTCCTCAGCACCCGGCCTGGCCCTCATCACCTCCTGTCCCATCCCGGCCCCCGTCCATGCCCTCGTCGGCCCCCGTCCCGCCCCGCGTCTGCGCCCTAGGTGGCCCCCTCCTCGGCTCCCGTCCGGGCCCAACCTCCGCCCTCGGGGGCTCCCGCCCACGCCCCATCCGGGTCTGCGCCCCGCCCCCTCCTCCCCGTGTCCCTCCTCGCCCGCCCTCATGCCCGCACGTCCCCATTTGCGCCGGCGCCCTGGCGTGTCCTTATCCGCGTCCATCCTCACTGTCGCCGACTCTCACCGCCTCCCGTCCTGGCACGCGCCCTTCCCTGCCCGGTCCCCGCCTGCTGGGCCCCTGCCCTGCCCCGGGAGCGGCGCCGCACCCCGGGCTCACCCGGCGACCCGTGCCCTCTTGTGCGCCCCCGGGGTGGCCGGGCCTGCGGCAGCATGAGCTCCGACGGCCACCTGGTGCGCACCGGCTGGCTGAGGAAGTCGCCCCCCGAGAGGAAGTTGAGGCGCTTTGTGAGTATGGGCGTGGGGGGGGGGTGGCGGCAGAGGGGCAGGGGTCGCCGAGGGAATGTGCTGATGGGGAGGATTCTCTATCCAGGGGAAATTTGCATGAAGGCAAAAATACCGATCTTGTCAGATTCCAGATAATTCCACTGGTTAGAGAATCCAGGAGTCTGGCACCGCTGTATCCTTGCCTCCGTGCCTCCATTTCCCCCCCGAGACATGAGGACAACATTACCCCGTGCTGTTAGGTTGTTCCAAAGATGCGAAGTAACTCCAATAAAAGCCTTAGCACTGTGCCTTCTACCTAGCGAATATCCACTTCCGTCTGCCTACAGCGAGGAAGCAGAAGAACTATCTCGTGCGCCTCCAGGAAGGACGACTGTGTAGGTTCACAGCGTGCGTGGAGGGTATTTCAGGTAAATTACAGGTGATACAAAGAGTGTCGGGAGGATGAAGACTGAAGCTGAGGGATCAGAAGCTCCCAGACATCTGCCTGTAGATTTGGGTGTTGTATTATGCCATTGTCCACCGAAGTCCCATCTGTGTGCGGCCACCTTCACCACTGTTCCTCTCACCTCCTCCCACCCAGACCATTCATGTCCAGCAACATTGGCAGAAGAGCAAGCCTGGGAAATCAGGCTGCCGGGGTTTGAAGTCCGGCTCTGCCACATCGTTGTCCCCAAGTGTTTATATAATACAAGGAATGCGAAGATGGATGAACACTTAGAACGGTGTGATTCATCCAGTTGAGAGAAGAAAGGAGAAAACTCACTTGCTCATCTCAATGGATGCAAGAAAGTATTTGGCAAAATTTCAAAAAAGGATTAGGAAATTACCTATATCACTGAAAAGCCTACGGCTAATGTAATTTTAACTTGTAAAATACTGAATGTTTTGCCCCCAAGGTCAAGAGTAAATCAAGGATGTCTGTGCTGACCGCTTTTATGGGATGTTGGACTGGAGGCTCTAGTCCATGTAACAAGGTAGTAAACAGAAAGAAAAAGGCATACAGGGCTGGGCCCGGTGGCTCCCGCCTGTCATCCCAGCACTCTGGGAGGCCGAGGCGGGCAGATCGTTTGAGCTCAGGAGTTCGAGACCAGCCTGAGCAAGAGGGAGACCCCGTCTCTACTAAAAAAATAGAAAGAAATCATATGGACAGCTAAAAATATGTATTAAAAATAAATTAGCCGGGCATGGTGGCGCATGCCTGTAGTCCCAGCTACTCGGTAGGCTTAGGCAGGAGGATCGCTTGAGCCCAGGAGTTGGAGGTTGCTGTGAGCTAGGCTGACGCCACGGCACTCTAGCCCGGGCGGCAGAGCGAGACTCTGTCTCAAAAAAACAAAAGAAAGAAAGAAAGAAAGAGGCATACAGATTCCAAATGAAGAAATAAAATTGTCTTTATTCTCCTAAGACATGATTGTGTACGGAGGAACTTCGAAGAAATCTACCCCTAAAATTTCATATTACAACTAAGTGAATTTAGCAAGATCACAGGAGTAAAGGTCAATATACAAACTTTGTTGCCAGTGCATAGAAATGCGGGTGCATAATTAGAAAATAAAATGAAATATTGTTAATTACAATAGCATGAAAACATAAAGTATTGGAAAGTAAAGCAACATGTAATATCTGTGCCTTGAAAACTACCAAACGTTGCCGAGAGAAATTAAAGAAGACCTAAATAAATTGATAAATGTGCCAGGTTGGTGGGTGGAGAGCCTCAATATTGTTAACATATCCGTCTTCCCCAAATTCAGCTTGAGTCCATGCAGTCAAAACCCAGTTTCTTTATACTCAAAATGTCAGAACGAGTGAGTAGGAATGTTAGATTTAGAAGCCAGGTCTCCTGAGTTCCGGTCTAGAGCTAGAAAACAATTTCTCATCTTCTCATTGCATTGTACCAGAAATTTCTGTAAGAAAGCCCTTTTCTCATATTGTCAGCCGAACCAGTGCCTGTTCTGTTAGTCAGCTGGGTGGTAAATTCTTTCCTAAAGGGAAGCCTCACCTTTCTTTTTTCCCTGTTATTTGCAGTTTACATGTATGATGTAGGACGCCAAGGCAAGAGGACAGCCAAGGGTGGTTTTGTTTTGTTTTGCTTTGTTTTGTTTTTTGAGACAGTCTCGCTCTGTAGCCTGGGCTAGAGTGCTGTGGCGTCAGCCTTGCTCACAGCAACCTCCGACTCCTGGGCTCAAGCGATCCTCCTGCCTCAGCCTCCCGAGTAGCTGGGACCACAGGCATGCACCACCACGCCCGGCTGCTCTTTTCTATATATGTTTTTAGTTGTCCAGCTACTTTGTTTATCGTTTTTAGTAGAGACGGGGTCTCGCTCTTGCTCAGGCTGGTCTCGAACTCCTGACCTCGAGTGATCCTCCCGCGTCGGCCTCCCAGAGTGCTAGGATAACAGGCGTGAGCCACTGCGCCCGGCCAGCCAAGGGTTTTAACTGAGTCAGGAGGAACTTGCTTTCAATCAGGTCTTTAGTGGTGCGTCTTCTAGAAAGTGCCTTCAGATCTCTCACAGACCTTGCCAGATCAGCATATCAATTTGGTGCTCAGCAGCGAAAGAAATGGTCAACAGAGTGAACACATAACCTGCAGGAACGGAGAAAATATTTGAAAACAATACATCCATCCAGCAGGGGACTGGTATCCAGAATGTCTAAGAAACTCCATGACAACACCACCACCACCGTCACCAACAGCCCCATTAAAAAGCGAGCTGAGGACATGAATAGACATATTTCCAAAGAAGACAGACAAATGGCCAAGAACCATATGAAAATGTTCAGCATCACTAATCATCAGGGAAAGGCAAATTAAAATCACAATGCGATATCATCTTACACCAATCAGAATGGCTATTACTAAAAACACAAAAAAATAGAGGTTAGCAAGGATGCAGAGAAAAGAGAACTCATATACACTCTTGCTGGGAATGGAAATTAGTGAAACCTCTCTGGAAAACACTATGGGGGTTTGTCAAAGGACTACAAATAGAACTACCATTGGATCCTGCAGTCCCACTTCTGGGTATCTTGTGAAAGGAAAGGAAATCAACGTATAAAAAAGAAACTTGTACTCATGTTGACCACAGCACTATTTACAGTAGCAAAGATGTGGAGTGAACCTAGGTGTCCATCCATGGAGGATTGGCTAAAGCGCATGTGGTGTGTATAGACCATGGATTGCTAGTCAGCCATAAAAAAGAGTGACTTCGAGTTTTGTTTTGTTTTGTTTTGTTTTTTTAGACATAGTCTCACTCTGTTGCCTGGGCTAGAGTGCCGTGGCATCAGCCTAGCTCACAGCAACCTCCAACTCCTGGGCTCAAGCCATCCTCCTGCCTCAGCCTCCCAAGTAGCTGGGACTACAGGCATGTGCCACCATGCCCGGCTAATTTTTTCGACATATTTTTAGTTGTCCAGCTAATTTCTTTCTATTTCTTTAGTTGAGATGGGGTCTTGCTCTTGCTCAGGCTGGTCTCGAGCTCCTGAGCTCAAAGGATCCTCCCGCCTCGGCCTCCTAGAGTGCTGGAATTATAGGCATGAGCCACCGCGCCCGGTCGACTGCACGGTTTTTGCAGAAACATGGATAGAACTGGAGGCCATTATCTTAACTGCAACAAATCAGACACAAATACCACATGTTCTCACTTAGAAGTGGCAGCTACATAGCGCGTCCTCATGGAAGGAGAGTGTGGAGATGGACAATGTAGACGGGTGTGGGAGGTGATGGGAAGTTGTCTGGTGGGTACCATGTGCATTGCTCCACTGACGGGTGCACTGCAGGCCCTGATGCTCCGCCATGTGACACAGCAGTGTGGGCAGAAACAAAAACCAACAGCAACAACAAAAATGACTTGATGAGGACACAAAAGAGGGAGGAAGGGAGAAAGAAGCAAGGGAGTGATGAGAATCATGGATCACAGAAGCAGAGGTGGATGAGGAGGGAAATGAGGACAGAGACGAAAGGTGAGAGGCGGGCTGGGCGTGGTGGCTCACGCCTGTCATCCCAGCACCCTGGGAGGCCGAGGCGGGAGGATCGCTCGAGGTCAGGAGTTGGAGACCAGCCTGAGCAAGAGCGAGACCCCGTCTCTACTAAAAATAGAAAGAAATTAGCTGGACAGCTAAAAATATATATATAGAAAATGATCCGGGCGTGGTGGCGCACGCTTGTAGTCCCAGCTACTCGGGAGGCTGAGGCAGGAGGATCGCTTGAGCCCAGGAGTCTGAGGTTGCTGTGAGCGAGGCTGACGCCACGGCACTCTAGCCTGGACGACAGAGCGAGACTCTGTCTCAAAAAAACACAAAATAAAAGGTGAGACGCGCAAGGTTGTGGGAGTCAGAATGCAGGTCTCCGTGATAAGGACCAAATCCTTGGCATTAAAGGTGCTTCAAGGCTGTCTCCAAGGGGGACTGGGTTCGTTTGTGTGACAGAGACCCTGAGGTAGGGCTGGGCAGGCGGAGGTGACCCCTGTCACACATCTGAGATCGCATCCAACCAGGTGAATGACTCAATCAGAAATCACAGCCCTCCTGAGCTAAAGCATGCAAACGTCGCACCCTACCAGGTAGAGATGACACCTGTTGCCATGGTGACATGCCTCAGTTCCCTCCTGACCTTAAGCATGGAAACACCGCACGCTACTGTGCAGAGATGATGCCTGTTGCCATGGTGACATGCCTCAGTTTATCCTCCGCTTCGGCAACTCCGGGGAAACCTGAAAGGGAGGCTGAGGCCAGGTGCAAGGGCCAAGCCCGTACCCTTCCCTTGGTGACATCCGAGGACCCGTTAAGAGCTTTGCACTAACTGGTGAATCGTTCCCTCTGCTCACTCCTTCCCGGTGGGGTTTAGGCCTGGAAGAATCGCTGGTTCGTCCTGCGGAGGGGCAAGATGAGCGGGGACCCGGATGTTCTGGAATACTACAAGCACGAACACGCCAAGACGCCCCTGCAGGTCATCGACCTCAGCTCCTGCGAGCAGGTGGATGCCGGTGTCACCCTGGCCCTCGACAAGAAGGAGTTGCGGGGGCGTTTCGTGTTTGGCGTCAGGACCAGGAAGCGCACCTTTTACCTGGTGGCTGAGACACGGGAGGACATGAGAAAGTGGGTTGAGAGCATCTGCCAGGTGCTCGGCTTCCAGAAGGCGGGGGACAGCACAGGTAGGAGGACAGATGTGGGCCCTTCTCAGAAGGGGCCGGGACGAGGCCCTCGGACCCTTGGCAGTGAGGGCAGCTCCGGCTGAGCTTTCCCAGTGGACAGGGGAGTGACAGGCAGAGGGGAAGAATGTCAGGGGTCAGCCAGATGTCAGGGGGCCTCCTGGCCCCGGTTATGCTCCAGTGGGGAACCAGCAAATGCAGGATTGTGCTGAGGCTGGGCGTGTTTGGTGGTGTCTCTTCAGGCAGCTGACGCCACTGCTGTCCCTCGGCCCCTGCCTCCCCCGCACCCTGTGCCCTGTGGCTGTCCCCAGGGCAGGTCTCACCTGGGCCCTCCTCTGGCCACCCCTGGCTCTCCCGGTGCCTCTATTTCAGGCCAGCCTGCACAGTGGCCCTGTGCTCTGCGCTTCTGGGTTTTCTTGCTTAGGATCCTTTGTGGTGGCTTTTGATGTAGGATCTGGTGTGCCTTCATGTCCCCTTGGCAGGGGACAGGCGGGAGGAGCAAACGCTTTATGTTTGGGATTTGAGAACCTTCACAGGAGAGTAATTTAGCTGCTTGGAATGAGGTGTGTTTTTTTTTTTTTCGTGACAGAGTCTCGCTCTGTCACCCAGGCTAGAGTGCCGTGGTGTCAGCCTCGCTCACAGCAACCTCAAGCTCCTGGCCTCAAGTGATCGTCCTGCCTCAGCCTCCCGAGTAGCTGGGACAACAGGCATGCGCCACCATGCCCGGCTCATTTTTTCTCTATATATTTTTAGCTGTCCAGATCATTTCTTTCCATTTTTAGTGGAGATGGGGTCTCGCTCTTGCTCAGGCTGCTCTCGAACTCCTGACCTCGAGCGATCCTCCCGCCTCGGCCTCCCAGAGTGCTGGGATGCCAGGCATGAGCCACCGCGCCCGGCCACACTCACGTTTTTATCTTTCACGCATGGGGCACAGTAAGCAAGCCTCATGGGACAAAGCCAGCCTTAGCTCTGAAGCTGATGGCAGCAGGAGCCACCAAAGAGGAGGGGGTTGTGGAACTCTTCAGGCCACAGGCTGTTGCCTGGGGCCGGGGGGGCCATGGGCAGCCACACCCGCTGGCAGCTCAGCTCAGGGTGGAAGGAAGCGGAAGAGTGTGCCAGCCAGAGAGCGCCTCCTCCTCCTCCCCCTCTCCCTCCTCCCCCTCCTCCTCTCCCTTTCCCCTCCTCCTCCTCCCCCTCCTCCTCCCTCTCCACTCATCCTCCCCCTCCCCTCCTCCCCCTCCTCCCCCTCCTCCCCTCCTCCCCCTCCTCCTCCTCCCCCCCCACTCCCCCTCCTCCTCACCCTGGATGGCCTGAGGCCGGGCCCTGCCCTGGGAGGGGGGAAGGGGCAGGCAGGGGGAGGCAGAGAAGGCCACTGCTGGCACCTTGTTTTTCTTCCTCTGACAACGCAGTGTAGGAAAAAGACACCTCTCTTTCCTTGTGTCATTCACAGAGTCCCCAAGGGATGTCCCCTCACCCTGCCATGGCACCTGCTCTGTTCCAGCCGGGCCCTGCCCCTCCAGCCAGCACCTGCTGCCACAATGGCCGTCCTCAGCGCCAGCGCCATCCACCCCTGAGTCCCCAAGCGCAGGCCCCGTGTGGCCCGCCTGGCCCGAGGCGTCTCGGGGTTACCTGTCCCTGCGGCAGTGCGTGAGCAGGAGAGCGGGCCCTGCGGGGCCAGGGACCCCCGCGGCCGGCAGGTGGGTGAGCGGCCCTCGCAGGGCTGTGGCTTTAAAGACAAGACAGGAAAACACTGTCTTTTTCCAGGTACCCCCATGTAACGAAACTTCATTTTTTGTCCACGTAACCTTCATGTTTCATTGGTATCATCTGTGTTGCTACAAAGATGTGATTGGGTTCCAGAGAAGCTTCCATTATAAAAAATAATGCCACAAATGTTTTGATTTGGCCTTCCTGCCCTCCCTCCCTTCCTTCCTCCCTTCCCTCCTTCCTTCCCTCTTTCCTTCCCTTCCTTTTCTTCCTTCCCTCCCTCCTTTCCTTCCTTCACTCTCTCCTTCCTTCCCTCCCTCCCTCCTCTCTTCCTTCCCTCCCTTCCTCCCTTCCTTGTCTTCAGAAAAAGAAAAAAATATTTGGAGGCAACTGGCTTTAGGGGCCCCAGTCCCTGAATACAATAGCTTTTCACATGGTAACTTGGAGCAGATGCCTATCTCACCTTTGCTCCAGGCCTGGCTCCTCCACACACGTTTAAATTTACATTGATTTAAATTAAATGCACTTTAAGCTTCGGTTCCCAGTGTCACTGGCCACATTTTAAGGGCTCAGCACCACAGGCAGCCAGCCGCCCCGTGCACGGACACGACAGAAACACTTGTGTCCTCGTCGCGGAGAATCTGCCGTGGGTACGCGGGCTCTGGAGCGCTGGTCCCTGTTTCCGTAAGTTCCGGCTGTCACAGCCGCGGGGCACGCGTTTCTCCACCTCTGCTCCTGCGCTTGGGGTGGCACGAGGGTGACACGAGCACAGAGCTGCTGCCCTGCCGCTGCCACAGGCCACACTGCTTCGTTAATTTGGGAATGTCTAGTGTGGTATGAAACTTAAGGCACATACAGCAACGGCTGTGTCCTTGTATCGCTGCATGATTATCTGTGAGATGCTTCTTTATGTGATCTTGCTTGAACGGATTTAGCCAGTGTAGACAGGGCATCCCCATCTCCTGAGGCCCCCGGGGAACACGCAGCACAGGCAGGACTAGAGCCCGGGTGTCCTCACCTCTGTCCTGCTCCCCTGCTTCTCTGCATCCTCGCTGTCCCACCGCAGGGCTCCAATCTAGGGCTGCCCCAGACACCGCTTTACGGACGGTTGGGTCACTGTGAAGGTTCCCTGGCTCAGCCTCTGTGAGCTGGAACCCGGGAGCCGAGTCCTGAGCCGACAGGGCGAATCGCCGGGCACTGGCAGACTGTAAACAGCACCTGCCCGCCCCCCCCACCCCCCGCCTGAGTCCCCAGACCAGAGACAGGCAGGGTGGCGCGGCGGGCGGCACAGCACAGGCTCTGGTCGGTCAGATACAAGTTCACGCTCAGGTGCTGCCACTTTGTGTGTGTGTTCTTGGGCCACCTGACGTTCAGTGTCCTTATCTCCAGAACGGGAATGAAGAATTCAGAGGCTAAGCGATGAGAGTCAAATGAGACAACATACGGGAAGCGCCCGGTGGCTGTCCCCAAGGTTCTGCTTGTGCGCTGTCCCCTCTTCTGCAGGTGCAGTGGCCTGGGAGCAGAGCGAGAGGTCTTGAAACCATCGTCCCCCGACACTGACGGAGCGTGTGTTCACTAGCTACAGAGCTATAGCAAAGTCTCGAAGCTTCGAGCAGCCTTCGAAGCGTGCTTTAAATCGCCCCTTTGCAGACGCATAGGTGGAAGTTCAGAAAGGAAAAGTCCCCGCCTGACCCCCTAGCCTGTGCTTTCTCCGCACGACCCGCAGCGCGGAGCTTGGAGCTTCCCCGCCAGCCTCCTGGGCAGTCCCGGCCCCCTGTCACCCCCACGCCGTCCCTTCTCTCTCTCCGCAGGAGTGCCAGCTTCTCCCAGGGCACCAGGGCCTCGTCCTTCATGAAGAGAAACGTAGCCGTGCAGACACCGGCCTGGGGCTGGGGACAATGCGTCTGCCAGGCCCACGGTGCAGCCCAGGGCGTCTGTGGCCTTCCCAAGCCGAGCCCGCACCAGTCGGAATTCGCAGGCAGGACCTGGGACCTCCCCTGGAGCCTGGCTCCCCGTGGCCACCCCTGGGACAGCTCCGTAGGCACCGAGGCAGAACAGGAGGACGTGGGCTCGTTCAGGAGGCCCAGCGACACCCTGACCCAGGAGCGAGGGGGTCTCCCGTGGCACAGCGCGGGCCCTCCGGCCACCCCACTCTCGGCCCCCCCAGCGCCCAGGACGTTCTCACGGGACAGCAGCCACAGTGCCGCGGCAGCGGCCACCCTCGGGGCCTCGGCCAAAGCCCCCCAACCCCGGCTCACCAGGCCCGATCAGAAGGACACGCCGCAGGGGGGCAGCCCTCGGCAGAGGCCTTCGATCACGAAAAGTGGCAGATCAGTCCCTGTCGCCCCCTGCCACAGTGCCCTTCCTGCAGTGAGCAGTGCCCGACGTCCCCGAGGTCAGTGTCAGCCCTGCCGCAGCCCAGAGGGAAAGCGGGGTGGCATGGGGGTCTCGTTGTTCTACTGACCCTCGGTCCCTATGGCCGAGGGACACTCAGGAGCCACTCAGAGCGCTGGTTCCCCCGAGTCTGTCATCTTCTGCCCAGCCCTCGCCAGCCGGGCCCCCGGCACCGGCTGCCGTCAGCGGACACCCGCGATGGCGAGGGTGTGGCAGACCCAGCCTCGGGGGAGTCAGTGTCCTGCCAAGAGAGATGGAACATTCTGGGGGAACCACAGAGCACCGCATGACGGGTTTGGAAGTCCAGGTCACTGTATTTAATTTATAGAAATCAAAGTAAAGGTTTAAAAAGTGGATTTAGAAGAGCAGTCCAAACCGAGCCAAAGCCACCTGGACTAGCAGACTGTTAAAACAAAAGGAGATGTTAAGAGTATTTCCTAAGCCATACCTGAATTCCCTTGAAGTCTTATCTTATATTTGGAATACCTAAATTCTGTTGTCGTTTGTTTTCTGCTGAGAGTGTTCCATCTCTGCATGTAACCTCCTCTGTCTGATGAGAAACCAGAACGACATTAATTGTATTCGTTCTGCATCGTCTCTTGTATCTCGCAAAGCCTTTGTTTATCCGGGTTGTTGTTGAAGCCACACAGTGAGTTTTTTTTTTTTTTCTTGGAGACCGAGTCTCACTCTGTCGCCCTGGCTAGAGTGCCCTGGCGTCAGCCTCCCTCACAGCCACCTCCAACTCCTGGGCTCAAGCGATCCTCCTGCTTCAGCCTCCCAAGTAGCTGGGACAAAAGGCATGTGCCACCACGCCCAGCTAATTTTTTTTCTGTATATATTTTTAGTTGTCTAGCTAATTTCTTTCTAATTTTAGTAGAGACGGGGTCTCGCTCTTGCTCAGGCTGGTCTCGAACTCCTGACCTCGAGCCATCCTCCCGCCTCGGCCTCCCAGAGTGCTGGGATGACAGGCCTGAGCCACCGTGCCCGGCCCACACAGAGACTTCGGTGGGACAAAGCCTGGTCTCTGTGTCACGTGAGGCCTGAGGTATTTAGGAGACTGAGGCAGGGCTGGAGCGTCGGCAGTGGCAGGGGACAGACTCAGACCCTGGGGTCACGGCTCCCGGTTGAGAACTCTGCGGTCTTTTCAGTCGCTCGACCGTGTGGGCCATCACCTTGTGCTTTGGAACCCAGATGCTTGAGACGTATAAAACAGGTGGCCTTCTCTGGGAGACCGAGGCGGGAGGATCACTCGAGGTCAGGAGTTCGAGACCAGGCTGAGCAAGAGTGGGACCTCGTCTCTACTAAAAATAGAAAGAAATGATCTGGCCAACTAAAAAATACATATAGAAAACATTAGCCGGGCATGGTGGCACATGCCTGTAGTCCCAGCTACTCAGGAGGCTGAGGCAGGAGGATCGCTTGAGCCCAGGAGTCTGAGGTTGCTGTGAGCGAGGCTGACGCCACAGCACTCTAGCCCAGGCAACAGGGTGAGACTCTGTCTCAAAAGACAAGAAAAGATGACCTTGCCCATCAGAGCTCGCATCTGCGTATAAAATGCAATGAAACCGGCGTGTGTAAGTTAGCACAAGCACTGTCGCTTGTGTTCCTGGAGGTGACAGCCGGGGTGAGCAGGACACCTCCTGGTGCTGTAGGAGGGGTGCAGAGGTGCACCGTGAGGGCAGAGTCCAGGGGACCCTGGGAGGCCGACACCGTGCCGGGTCTGGCAGCGCAGGGGCGAGGCTGAGCGGAGGGGTCGCGTGTGACAATAGTGCCCGGCCACAGAGGCTGAGCACGTGAGGCCCTGAACAGCGCGGCGGAGGGGACGCGGCGTGTCCACACCCGGATCAACACGAGGACCCGTGCCCCTTCCTCCCTCTGTCACAGCTTGCTCCTGTGGGACGTGCGCGAAGCCTCTGCCTGGCGGCGTGAGCACCGGCTGGCCTGTCGCGTCCGGGAGTGAGCGGGGCAGGGCTCTCCCAGCCAGCTGGGCCGACTGGGGTCCCCAGACCACTCAGGTACGTGAAAGGCCACCCCCGTGGCACTAAAAGCACACCCCAAGAGTGTTGCTGTCCCCCTCCTGGAGCCTTGCCAAGGGTCTCGTCTCAGTTCAGAACTCCGGGTTGAGTTTTTGGACAGGTGAGATGCAGGCGGCCTAGCTGGAACAACGTGGGTGCTTGGGGAAACTGAGTCACACAGCCCACCACGGCTGCAGGGGAGCAGAGGGTCCAGCCCGCCAGGGGTGGACGTCCCCAGGCAGGAGTGTCAGCGACAGGCCAGGCGGCGGATCCCAGGCCGCCCTGTCGCAGGGGTCGAGCACAGGTCTGCAGGGACTCAGGCGGGCAGACGGGGCCTGGCTTCGGGCCCCTGCAAAGCAGGATTCGGTCACCAAGGCCAAGGGCAGACAGGGCAGGAGCTGGGGGAAGCCGCAGCCACGCAGCTCTGCGGCAGCTCTGCGTGCAGCTTGGTGACCCTCTAGGTCCCCGGGGGACCCCAGATCGGAACCCGAGTGGCGAATCTGCAGCGGCAAGTCTGCTCTGCGGCGGATGGCAGGTGCTGAGCCAGACCCGCTCGGTCCACACCCGCGCTGCCTTCCACCCGGTCGGGATCCGGAAACCTGTGTGTCCCCGGCCACCGAGGATATTCCACCCTATAGATCCGTCACAGATTGGAGTGTTTCTTTCTGTCTCCCTCTCCCCAGCCGGGGAGAGCAGCCGTGGGCCGCCCGGACAGCCCCAGTTCCAACGACGTCTACGTGCCCATGCAGCCCGGTCTCCCCGACCTGCTGGCCTCGGAGTGGGACGGGGCCGACATCTCCGTCCCCACCAGCCCCGGGCTCCAGCACGTGGACCTGCACGGCTCCCTGCCCGCTGCCCTTCCCGGGTCCTGCAGCCCCAGCCCGGGACAGGAGCTCCTGCCACCCCCTGTCGACCGTAGCCTCAAGCCTGGCCGGAAAAGTAAGCTGCTCTTGCCCCTGTCCCGTCTCTGGACATGATCCAGGGACCGTTTGTCTCTGCCCAGGGGTCAGGCAGATCGTGTACATGGGCTTTGTGACTTTGAGCAAGTCGTGCGAGTTCTGTGAGCCCCGTTTTCCCATCTGTGCGGTGGGGGCAGTGACTCCCGCCTCCCAGGTGTGTTTAGAAGGAGAGTCGCCAGGAGAGGGGCTCTGGCACGGGGCAGGTGTCCGGGGTGGTTGGCTCTGTGCCCTGCACGAGGATGGACCAGCCAGAGGAGCTGCAGTTCTGGTCCCTGTCTGCCGCCACCTCGCCCTGTGAGCCTTGGACCGGCCTTGGGCTCGGGGAGGAGCGGGGAGCCGGGTGGCGTCGGCCCCTGGGGTCTGGCTGGGACAGGCGCTTTGATCCCGGCGCACGGCGTGAGGCCTCCGCACCTCCTGGCACCCAGCCGCCGCCACCGTGGGCTGCACGGCTGTCCGGGAGTGACAGGGAGCGGTCACGCAGCCACCTCCACTTCGCCTGTACACCTCGGCAGAAAGTCTGATGTCGAAGCACATGTCCCCGTTCTGGGCTGTGACAGTCTAGTGTGATTGCCGCAGGCACAGCCGGATCAGCAGATGGGAGCCTCAGGCCCGTCACTGTGGGCACAGGTGACGTCACCCCGCCGGGCCTCAGTCTCTGCGTCACACGTGGAGTGTGTGGGCCCTGTGTGTCGGGTGTAAGTGGTGTCGTTACTGGCTTCCTCCTCCAGCACAGCCTCCACCTGTCACCCTGAGAAACGTCGCCGTCGTCGACGCCTGCTCCTCCACCTCCCCCGCCAGCAGGTCTGGGCTCGGGCCCAGGTGAGTGTGTGGCCGCGGGAGCCGGGTCGGCCGCCGCAGGAGACGAGCGGACAGTTGGTGGCCGTGGGTCAGGACGGCTGGATTCCGCCGCCCACGCTGATGGTAGCCGACAGCTGGGTCTCGCGGGGCTTGGTGGCCTTGTCCGTGGAGGGGGACCATCATTCCCGGCCCTCATCGGATCTGAATCTGAGAAGCCAGTGTGCAGTCGGGGTGCGAGAGGGTCGGGCCAGCCGGGAGCTGGGGCTGTGACGGCACCCTGAGGCCTGCTCGGTGTGGCTCTTGTCCTCTTCCCACGACAGCCGCTCCACCGAGAGCCACCGCCCCGTGTCCGCTCAGACCGTCGCCAGCACAGACTCGGGAGACGCTGCAGGGAGCCCTGGGCCTGAGGTGAGTCCCGGGGTCGCCGGCAGACACCTCCCAGAGTCCCCTAGGGCCTGCCACTCAGTCCCCACCTCCCCACTCGGCCACCTCCCCTGAGCGACTCCTGGTGTCGTTTGTGATCTCATCTCCTGCCACAAAGCCTTCTTGAGCACGTGGGCACCCGGCAGGCGTTAGGTGACAGGAAGACGCGGTCCCTGTCCCCTGAAGAAGTCTCGGTGTCGGGGGGCGGAGGCCGTGTGCCTCCCACATGACCGACATGGCGGGGAGGTCCTGCCCCTCCGGAGAGGCAGAGCCGGCGTGTCCTGCTTAGCTGTGGGGGGGACACGTGTCCCCAGCTCACAGAGGGGGGCGCCATGGCAGATGTCAGTGCGGGCAGAGCGTCCCTGTCCTCCCCGAGACACTCCCTGACAAGGCCGAGCCGCCTGGCACTCTTGCTGCACAGATGCTGAGAGAACGAAGCAACCAGCCAGCACAGCAGGGACTTTCTTTCTAGAATGAGACTCAGGAAAGTTCGAGAAGGGGGGTGGTGTCCTCGAGCAGGGGGAAGGACCCCGGGTGTGTCACCTGCAGGAGCAGCCCAGAGGTGATGCCGCTCTGGGAGGTCACATGCTGCCCCGTGTGAATGTCCCGCTCTGGGCCCGATTGGTGCCACAGAAGGAAGCCGTTCGGCACCCAGTGGGTGGCAGAAAGGGGCCACCTTCTTAGGGACAGCAGGCAGAGGCAGGACTGGGAAGAGGCTGCAGATGGCATTTGGCCCGATGCCCTACAAGGGAAGCCACGTGGTGCGTGGGGTTGACGCAGGTTTAGGACAGAAAACAGACCTGGCCAGTCACCCCTGCTCAGAGCCACAGGCCTGTGTGTGTCACACAGCGGGAGCAGTGACAACGCCTGCGTCACGGGACTGCCGTGAGGCTGTGAGTGACAGCAGGAACGGTCCCAGCGCGTGGCTCAGAGTAGGACTCGGTGCTCTAGAAGCCCCGCTCCCAGAGGGCTGTTTCTTTCTCTGGGTGGGGGTCAGTGTGGTTCCTAAACTCACTGGTGGATTTTTTTCCCCCTGGTGACAACAGGACGAGGCGTCTGTGTCTCCGGTTCCCCAGGGCCCCGAGAGCCCAGCCCCCGGGAAGAGCCCTGACAGCGTCCACTATGTGACCCTGGACTTCGAACTGTGCAAGGTACGGGGGCAGAAGTGGGGTCTGTCGGGCTCCCAGCCCCGGACCGTGGGGCTGGCCCTGCCGTGTGCCCGTCCCCCGCTGGCTTCTGCGACCTGCGGGGCTGTGGTCTCGGGGCACGGGGCTCCCACTCCCTGCTCCCCGAGCCCGGGCCCCCTCCCCGCTCTGCCTGGCCCCTTGTCGAGACCCGACCCACTCCTGGTCTGAGCTCTTGCTGGAGAACTCTCCGTCTGGAGGGTCCCCACAGCCCTGTGCGCTGGCATGGGGACATCGGGCCCAGGGAAGCTTCCCCGGGCAGCACACGTGGCCAGCTGGTGGGACCGGTGGGGGGCGCAGCCTCCCGGGGTCACCCGCGTAGAGGCCACAGCTGGCACCCAGATTTCTGCCCCCGGTTGGGTGGCCGCAGGCAGAGGCGGAAGCCTTGGCTGTCACCAGAGTGGGGTCGGGCTGGTCCTCCCAAGAGCTGGGGTGTGAGGAGGCCGGCAAGGCCGAGGTGGCGTCTGGCAGGAGGGACGACAGGCTGGAGCTCCGGCTTTAGAGCCTGTAGCTGGGACAGGGAGGTGGCCGCAGAGGCCACCAGGGCACAGGCAGGGCCTTCCCCTAGGACAGCTGGGGACGCAGCCGCTGCCTTGGCCTCCCCTTGCCGGCAGCTGCCACACAGCCCGTCCCCGCCCTGTCCCCTCAGCTGTCCCTGTCCGTCGTCCGTCCCCGAGAGGAGGTGCCCTACGTCCAGGTGGACGAGGAGAAGACCCAGGCCCTGCAGAAGACGGCGCAGGAGTGGGCGCAGCTGCGGCAGCGGCAGGCCGCGGAGCCCCCGGGGGCGCCAAGCTGTGACTCGGGCCCCAAGACCAGGGAGGGGCCACCACGCGTCTCCAGAGCCATCTCCCATGTCCCCTGCCCACCTCCTCTCCATGATCCACTGGCTCGGAGATGCTGGTCCCTTCCCAGCATCTGGTCCTCTGCCCAAGGGACCCACCTGTGACTTCTGTTGTGGCCATGCCTCTGCCGAAAGGCCCCAGCCTCGTCCTGCCTGTCAGGTCTGGGCTCCGAGGCAGACCCACCCCTCTGGGTCTTTGTCCCCCGGCCCCAGAGAAGATGAGTCATCTCGATGACCCGGGAGCCCGGGACCAAAGATGGGGGCATTTCCATCCCTGTTGTTTTCAGCAGAGAGAGGCCAGGCCACTCAAAGAGAAAAGTCGAGACGGAAAGCGTCCTGGGCACTCTGGGGTGGGGGCTGGACCCCCACGGCCACAGACAGCTCTGCCCCTGCGGCTTTGCTGGGCTCAGTGCACGCGGCAGGTTTTGCAGGTCAAGTTCATGTGCCTGCAGCTTCCCGGGCTGCACTTGACCCCCGATGGCCCCGCAGTCCTGGGACTGTAGAGGTTTCTCCACTGTCACGACGCCACTAGACATTGCTTCAGTGGGGATTCCGTGATGGCCTCACTCCTGTGATCTCAGTGGGCGTTGTCTTATTGGTGGTCTCTTCGGTGGGTTCCTCGCCAGGACAGGTCCCTGCCTGCGTCCCCAGGATGTCAGCAACATCCTTGGGAATCTGGGTGGCGCTGCCATGGCCCCACGGTGCCTACGTTCTGTGCACCCGCAGAATGGGCACCACAGGGACACTCCCGTGGTTCGCATCTTGTGTCTTGACATGATAGGTGCCCTTGACCGTGACTTGGGTGGCCAAGAGATGCCGCACCGCAGTGGCGGGGGCAGGGTCCCAAGGTGGTGCAGGGTAGCAACTGGCGACGTCTCCCAGGCAACTCTCTGGAAACCTTGCTCTCGATGTCCTAGCCTGCCTCAGAGAGCTCAGAAATGACTCTGAGGTCATTGTTCCATTGTTTCTTCCATCTATATTAAGCTCCTCAGCAAACTATAGCTTGGCCACACCCTCCGTCTTCTCTTCTGAATATACTTTTTTATTCTTTGCAATGGCAAGGCTGAGAGTTTTCCAGATCATTCCATCCTACTTCCCTTTTAATTAGAAATTCCGTCTCGAGCTCATTCTCTCTTCTTTCATTTTGCTGTAAGAAGCCGCGCAGCACCTTGAGCTCTTCGCTACTCATCTATTTCTTCCAGGTATCCTGTTAATGATTGGTGCTCTTTTATTTTTCTTTTCGTTTTTTTAATTATAATTTTTATATTTCTGCCTTCCCACTATTTGCCGAAGTTGGTGCTCTTAAGTTCTGCTTTCCACACAGTTCTAGGAAACGAACACAGTTCTGTCAGGTTCTTTGCAACTATGTAACAAGAACGGCCGCCTTTATTCCAGTTTCCGGTACCTTCTTGCTCATTTCCACCTGAGACTTCATCATAGTAGCAGCCTTCACCTTCCGTATTTCCACCCACATTCTGGTCATGACCACTCAGATAATCCCCAGAAAGTTCCAGAGTTTCTTTCCGTTTTCTGTTCCCTGAGTCCCCCGAGAATCACCCCTAATGCTCCAGGCGTGGCACTGTAGGCTCTTCCTAGTTTTCTCCTCCAAATTCTACCCATGACCCTGTTTTCAAGCCCCTTCCAGATTTGTGGATATACGTTATAGCGGCGGCCTCAGTGTCGGTACTGATTTTCTGGTTTACTTGATTTTTATGCTGCTAGGAGAGAATCCCGCAGGTTGAGTAATGTAGAGTGAAAAGAAATTTATTTGGCGCAAGGTTCTGGATGCTGGAAAGTTCCAGATTAAGGCGCTGCGTCTTCTGAGGGCGTCCTGGCTGCCTCCTTCCACGATGGAGGGTAGATGGGCAGAGGGCCACACACGAGAAACAGTGACAGGGGGCTGACCTTGCTTTTATGACAGATCCACTCTCGCGGTGACACTCATCCGTCCATGAGGGCGTAGCCAGCCCTGCTCTCCACGCTGTCGCGTTCCGGATTCAGTTCCCAGTATGTGCCTTCCGGGGAACAATTAACCGTAGCATCCGTAATAATATTTTCAGTTGTTATACTGAGGAAACACGTTTTCTAAATAAAAGAGTGGTTTTGAATTATCCGTGGTGGTTTTCTGCCCACATTCGTCTCTAAATAGATAATGCTACTATTCTAAAAAAAATTGTCACCACTAGCAACAACAAAACTGTGTGTGTTTTGTGAAGGAGCGAGGTGGAGAGAAAATGGAAATAGTAGCGTATCTGTAGGAAAGTGGGGAAAGTGTAAAATAAAGCAAATGGTTGGAGCTTGTATATATTTTCTTCATAAAAGTTATTCGTGTCTGGCCGGGCGCGGTGGCTCACGCCTGTCATCCCAGCACACTCGGAGGCCAAGACGGGAGGAACGCTCGAGGTCAGGAGTTGGAGACCAGCCTGAGCAAGAGCGAGACGCTGTCTCCACTAAAAATAGAAAGAAATTATCTGGACAGGTAAAATATATATATATAGAAAAAATTAGCCGGGCGTGGTGGCGCATGCCTGTAGTCCCAGCGACTGGGGAGGCTGAGGCAGGAGGATCACTTGAGCCCAGGAGTCTGAGGTTGCTATGAGCGAGGCTGACGCCATGGCACTGTAGCCCGGACAACAGAGCGAGACTCTGTCTCAAAAAAAAAAAAGAAGACTCTTTACAGGTAACAAATGAAGCTTTTCCAAGGGATTTTTGCATCCGTTCAGCCATAAGAAAAACTTTTTTCCAGGGTAATTGGGCAATAGCTTCACTGAAAACGTCGGCTTTTCATTTGCATTATTTAATCCTTACATTTGGAATTGAAGTTGTGAACTTCTTTTAAAGAAGTTGATTTTTCTAATTCATAGAAAAAATAAAAAAATGAAATGTTGAAAGACTTAGCAATGTGGTTTAAATTTTTTCCCCCACTGAAATATAAATCTTTCACTGATTTCATAGTAATGGTTCTGTATATTTTTGGGTCATCTTTTTATTATTGTTCAAGCGTATGAAATCAATTCATTTTTCCTTCCCTGTTAAAAAAATGAAGTATATTCTCAGAATCAATGCACTTAGACTGAAAAGTAAACTGAAGAAGTAGGAGATAGTAGACACAACGCTGTCAAGGACAAACGTAGAAAAAGCTGTAAGGCGATTTTTAAATTTATTTCATGGAATAAAGCTTTTCTTGCGGATGTAGCTACTGGGAATCTGTTGTTGGCTTTTTTTTTTTTTTTTTGAGACAAGAGTCTCGCTCTGTGACCCGGGCTAGAGTGCTGTGGCGTCAGCCTTGCTCACAGCAACCTCCAACTCCTGGGTTCAAGCGATCCGCCTGCCTCAGCCTCCCGAGTAGCTGGGACTACAGGCATGCGCCACCATGCCCGGCTAATTTTTTCTATACATATTTTTAGTTGGCCAGATCATTTCTTTCTATTTTTAGTAGAGATGGGGTTTCGCTCTTGCTCAGGCTGGTCTTCAATACCTGACCTCGAGTGATCCTCCCACCTCGGCCTCCCAGAGTGCTAGGAGGATAGGCGTGAGCCACTGCGCCCGGCCTCAGTTGGTATTTTGTTATCGCATCCTGAGCTGACTAAGACATAGATCATAGAAAAAGAGGAAAAGCTTTCTAATTCTTTCTAGTGCCCAAACTCAACAGAGGTAGCACAAGATGAAACTGTTGATCAAAAAAACAGTGGTGAGAAATTGAACATCTTCAGTAAAATACTTGTAAATCGAATTCAACTAGATGTAAAAAAAAAAAAATTATGACCAAATCATGTGCATCCCAGAAGTAAAAGGATGTTTTAAAGGAAAATGTAGAATTACCTCCATTGATAATAAAATGTCACTTTTATGTACCTGTGTTCAAATCTTATCAATAGAGCCATCATTTACTGTGTGACTTCGGCTAAGTACTTAACCCTCTCTGATCCCTACTTCTTCATGTCTGTAGAATGGGGCAATTATGGTTCTGTTCTAAGATAAAAAGTTTCTGCCCTCATCCAGTATATAGTCTAGTGGAGGAAAAAATAGAAAATAAACAAGTAAATAAATACAGTTGACCTTTGAACAACATGAGTGTGAACTGGATAGGTCCATTTCTATGTGGGTTTTTTTCCAATAAATCTATTGAACGTCTTTTGGAGATTTAAGACAATTTGAAAAACTCGCAGACCAACTACATAGCCTGAAAATATAAAAAAAAAAAAATGAAGAAGTTAGGTATGTCACAAGTGCATAAAACACATGTAGATACTATTCTGTTTTATTAATACCATTTACTAGCATAGGCCGGGCGTGGTGGCTCACGCCTGTCATCCCAGCACTCTGGGAGGCCGGGCGGGAGGATCGCTTGAGGTCAGGAGTTTGAGACCAGCCTGAGCAAAAGCAAGACCCCGTCTCTACTAAAAACAGAAAGAAATTATCTGGACAGCTAAAAATATATATAGAACAAATGAGCCAGGCATGGTGGTGCATGCGTGTAGTCCCAGCTACTCGGGAGGCTGAGGCAGGAGGATCGCTTGAGCCCAGGAGTCTGAGGTTGCTGTGAGCGAGGCTGACGCCACGGCACTCTAGCCCGGGCAACAGAGCCATACTCTGTCTCAAAAAACAAACAAACAAACAAAAAAAAAAACCGTTAAACATTCCTTTCAGCTGAGTCCTGGTCTTTTGGACAAAACCTAACTGTTTCAGCTGGTTGTCAACTAGAGTCCCTAAACCCACCTGTGACTTGTACGCCACCAGGACTTGTTGGAGATGTCCTGACCTTTTGGGGCCAAACCAATGAATGTATGTCCTCCACGTGTTGATTTATTATTCGACCTGCAATTCCTGTATCCCTGAAAATGTATAAAAACCACACTGTAACCCAGCCACAGCGAGTCCCCTTGCTCAAGGCTTCTTGCGTGTGGCTCTGGGTCAGAATAAACCTCCCTAAATTATTTGACAGAGTTTGTCTTCTTTTCCGTGGACGCATGTTTATTCTAAGCATTGGCATGTTCCATGCAAACATTTACAAAGTGTAAACATTTAAAATACACCACTTCTTTGTATACTGCTGGCCTCCAAACACGGACATGGCCCCGGTCTTTGCAACCCAGGTACTCATAGAAGGAAGTGACTCTTCCCAGGGGTAGACAGGCTGCACCCAGGCTCTCGTGCCCATGGGTCAAGGGGAGGCACACACGTGTACACACTGAGCATGCGCGCAGCGGCTGACTCCAAACCTCTTCCCCTTTTCCAGCCCCTCCTCCAGGTGACTGTCAGCCAAATCTATTCGTAGTGTCAGGGGCAGGGCCCTGAGGGTCACTGCCAGGAGCCTGGGGGTGCTGTTGCTGAGGGCTGCAGGAAGCCAGGCCCACTGTGGCAGCAGCAGCGGGGACACACACCGGTGGCATGTGGCCCCGAGAGAGGCGCTGTTGTAATCCTCCCGCAGGAACCTTTACAAACGGAACAAGGTCTGTCTGTCGTTGTCCTTTAAGCAATCTGGAGCTGGAGAAGGCTTCCAACTCCTGTTGCAGGAGGACTTCTAACTGAGGCAGTGACATCCCCAGGCTTCTAAGTCCCTCACTGCCAGCCACTCACTAGTAGCAGGCAAGCCTCAGTTTCCCCATCTAAAAACAGGAATGGCAATTCGTGCTCCACCTGCTGGCCAAGCCTGTCATGGTGTTTATGTGAGGACAGGTGCTATTTCCAAGTTTTGCTTTTGCTCACGGTTTTGCAAATGGCAGAAGGCAGATTCATCGGAGAAGACATAGAAATTTATTTAACTTGTATACAAGGAAGCCTTCAGAATGGAAACCCAAGCCCGCAACGGGGTGCAGAAACTTGAGGTTCCAGAAAGAGTAGGGGCTTGGGTCCTGCCAAACAAGTTATGGGGTAGGAGGGGAAGGGGATTCTCTTGAGGGCAATAAATGATCACTAGGGACAATTCAGTGGTCTTGAAGAACATGCAGTGGTCTTGGGCCAAGTGTGTTGGGCCTACAGAGTGGACAGTGGTTGGTGACAAAAGTCTGTCCAGGCTCCTTGACACGCTTTGGTCTTCTTTCCTGCCATATGCGTTCAGGGGAGAGACTGGAGGTGATTGTTTTCTTCTTTGGTAGGTCTGCACTTACCAGATAAGGAACTTCAGAGAACTTTCCCCTGTGCTTTGGGAAAGATGGCGGGGCCGGGAGGGGGAGGGCAGAGGGACCAGCATCTTGTTAACAGGAAAAACCAAAACCAAAGTCTAAAATAATTTTTTTTCTTTTTTATTTCAGCATATCATGGGGTAATTTTAAAGAGATTTGCCCTGAGCCAAATTTGAGGACCGTGACCCCGAGCCATGCCCAAGAGGCCTTGAGCAAGTGGACTCTTGGTGGCTGCGTCACAGTTTGGTTTTATACATTTCAGGGAGACAGGGGTTAAAGGTAAAGTCAGAAATCAATACATGGGAGGGACACATTGGTTTGGCCGGAACAGGTGGGCCATCTCCAAGGGGGGGGGGCTTACAGGTTATAGGTGGGTTTGAAGATTCTTTGACTTGTAATTGTTAAAGACATGAAGCTTTGTCTAAAGGACTGTTTTAAGGTAAGAAGCTGCTTATCAGAGACAAGCCACTGGACATAGATTTGCAAGTTGAGGACCTGCAGCTGTGTCTTGCATACCCTTAGGCCTGTCAATGGGTCACAAAGGATGTCCCCAAGAAAGGAGGGGGCATGTCTGACCTGCCTCCTCCTGGCTGGCATTTTAGTTTTAGTTTCCTTTGGCCACCAGGGGGGTCCCTTTGGTCAACCGGTGGGGAGTGAGCCTCAAGATTTTATTTTAGTTCTCAGGATCCTATTTGGAACAGGACAACTGTCAAAAGACATTTTTCAGTCAACCAGGGAAGACTGCAGAGGCCTGAGAATTGTCAATTTTGTTGGGTGTTGACACTAACGCCATGGTAATGTTTAGCAAATAGACGTTATTGATGAAGCATATCGTCCAGTGAAGTATGTCTGCTGGGATGCTTTAAAATTACTCCAGAAAAAAGAAAAAGAAAAAAAATTGCGCGTGTAGGGTAAAGTGCATACATTAAAAAAAAAAAAAAAAAAACAGGTAAAATGCTGCCCCAAGGGAAGCGAGCCCAGGGGGCATGGGGGGCCACCTCCTGTTCTCTCTACTTTTGTGCCCCGACCGTTTCCATAGCAACACCAGGGCACCCCCCCACCCCACCCCAGAGGCACTCATGGCGGGGGGGGGGGGGGGGGGCCGGGGGTGCGCCTGGCCTCGGGGGCTGCAGGACCCTGCAGGACCCTGCGTCCCTGGCGTTTCTCCAGCGGGACGGGGAGCCCCGGAACTCGGCAGCCCCAGCCTGCGCTGGGGCCCCCTCCCTGACAGGCTGCCCCGGGCCCCCACCCCCTCCCCCCACAGCCCGCCCAGGACCCCCTCCCCCTCCCGCCACCCCGTCCCCCCTCCCCCACAGACCATCCGAGGCTCCCCGTCCCCCCCAGGCCGCCCGGGGCCCCCACCCCCTCCAGCTGCCCGGGACCCCCACCCCCTCCCGCCGCCCGGTCCCCTCCTCCCCCACAGGCCGCGGGGCGGCGCCGGGGGCGGCGGGGGCGGCCGGCCGTGGCCGCTTCCTCCCAGAGCCCCGGGCCCGTCCCCCAGCGCCCGGCGCCCCCGAGGCCCGCTGCGCTCCGGCCGCTGCCCGTGAGGAGACCGAGGAAGCGCCGCCGTCACCGGCGGGCCCAGGCGGAATGGGGGGGTGGCCGGAGGGGAAGCCAGAGGGGACATGCTGCAGAGGGCGCCTGGCCGGAGCCCATGGAAGGTGAGCAACCGGGGCGGGGACCCGGGGAGGCGTATTGGGGACCGAGGCGACAAGGGCACGGAAGATGAGGCGAGCCGGGGGGCGGGGAGGGGGCGCCTGGGGGAGACCGTGGGCAGGTGGGGACAGGGAGAAATGACACTCCATGGAGCGGGCCGGTCCTGCTCCGTTGGTGGCTCCAAGGCAAGCTCCCGCCACCCAGGTGTCCGGACTTGGCCAGCCTGGCCCCTCCTCTGGTCTGTTGGGGGGGGGCCTGGCCCACGTGTAGAGCAGCCTGTGGGGTCTCTGTAAGAGCCCCCCGTTTTTATATGTCTTCCAAGCCAGGGGTCATCAGACTGCGGTCCCAGGACCAACCACACTCAGGACCGTCCTTTTAGAGCCACTGATCTAAAACATTAGAGCTTGGGGGATTCTGAACTGGGGACACAGACGGGCCCAGGCACCCTGCGACGACATGCATGACTCTATTTAATCTGCACAGCCTGTGCGGTCAGTGACATGCCCATTTGACAGATGAGGCCCTGGAGGTGCAGGAAGTTGGACTTTTCCGAGGTCATTGTAGAAAGGGGAGGTGCTGGGATTCCAAGCCTGAGGTCAGGCTCCAGAACATTCCCGTTGAATCGGGGTCACCTGTGACGTTGGGGAGGTGACGCCCAGAGACCCTGCTGCCGCGCTACCAGGCAGAGACCACTGGTGGGCTGAGATTCTGACACGTGGTCGAGAATGACCCTCCTCCCGGTCCCCTCCCTCCCCAATCTGTGTGAGGTGCTGGGACCAGGCACGGGGGTGCTGGAACCGGTGCCCAGAGGCCTGGGTTCAAGGCCAGCCTCTCAGGGTGACCGGATGCTTGTGGGTGACAGAGTGTCAGTTTCCTCCTCCGTGTGATAGGGACCGATCCCTCGTGGGTGGGAGCAGCTGGGAGGGCAAGTGGCCTTGCCGATCAGGTGTGGCTCTCAGTGGCGGCCCCGGTGGCCCACTGCCTGCCTTCCCCGGTCCCTCTCAGAGCCTGCTCCGAGGGGGACGGGGGTCTCTGGCTTCTGTGGCCACAGCCGGGTTTCTCGGCCTCCACGCTGCTGACGTTTTGGGCTGGGTAGTTCTTTGTTGTGGGGGGCTGTCCTGTAGCACCTCCTCCCTGTTGTGACAACCCAAAGTGCCTGCAGACATTGCCCGATGTCCCCTGGGGGGAGCCCCCTTCCCGCGGTCCCCCCCCATGGGATCCCCTACCCTCCAGTCCATGCCTCCCCCACCCCCAGCCCCGTCCCGCCTCGGGCAGAGGGACGAGAGCTGTCTGGCGTCCTCTACCCACTGTCCCTTGGGAGCCTCCTTCAGCCTGTGCTTGAGGACCTGTTGGTTCATCTGAACTAGTTTCTAATGAGACAAGAGACATTGGAGCACACTGTCCTTGCAAAACGCCCCAGCGTTCCCTATGACGCTGAGGGGCCTCTGACCACCATCCCCGGGGGGACGTGGGGTCCCTGCTGGTTTACCTCGCTGTCCCCCGCATCCTGGTGCTGCTGTTCTTGTCCATCGCCTATTTCTCCACTTTTAAAATTATTTTTTCCCCTGTTCCTTGGTGCCGCCTAGGAATTCCCCGTTGTCACGTACTCTTTTTGGACAAAAGTTTTGAGGCCGTGCCCTTGTTTCTCGCCATGACCCCGAATGACAGAGGGTTTTGGGTTCGGGATGAAATCAAATGACACTTGTGAAGTCGCACAGCAGCGCCCGGGCCAGCAGGGTGCCCAAGGGGTTGACAGAATGGCTGTTTGACAAATACATAATAAAGGGACGTTATGAGCTCCCTGGAGGCAGGGGCATGGGGACACACAGCGCACTGCCTCGAAGGATGTCACCTGGGCAGCGACTCAACCCACGGGTTCCTTCCGGGTCAAGGTCAGGTTGCGGTTGGGCTGGGCATGGTTGATAGGGATGGTAGAGCCCTGGAGAAAGCACAGGGAGTCTCTGGAGGATGCCTGGGGACCCAGGGGGGTGTCTTGACTGCTGCACCATGATGCCAGGTAGGAATGACAGCGACAGCTGGGGCATCCAGGGACGAGCAGATAGGTCACCAGGAGGGGCACAGCGAGGCTGCACTTGGAGCCTGTCGGGCAGAGCCCTGGGGCAGGAAGCTGGTCCCACTGGGGGCTGGGCTGCCTGTCCCCCCAGCTCTAAGCAGCTGGGCCTGCCTCTTGCTGGGAGTGACATCTCTTGCCGGGAGTGACAGGAGTGATGCAGCAGCAGCAGCAGCACTGGGGGCGGGGACTGCCAGGCTGCAGAGCGGAAGAGGGACCCCGTGAGCCCTGCAGGGCTGGGTCTCCCTGGGTGTTGAGCCTAAGAATACTGAGTTATAGAAATTCCCCCTGTATTTTTGGAGACAAGATTTGATTTCAGAAGTCAAATAAGGCTTTGCCTTAAAGAAAAAATAAATGTGTTAGTTCAAAAGCTGCCTCGTCTCAGGAGGGCATCTCATTGGTCAGTAATAGCTGCATTTCAAAGAGACAGCTGTAAACTGGGCCTATGGTTCTCACCTGTTTTGGAAGACAAGGCAGGCCTCTCCTAGAACCAAAGGTTGCCAGAGCTGACAGGCGGAGCTGACAGGCATAGACCCCCGGAGATGAGAGCTGATCAGATAGATATGCTAATGCCCAAGCCAGGCCCAGACGACCATGCGGTTAAAGTAATTAACACAAAGCACAGCCCATGTTGACTTCTGGGATCATCTCTGTCTCCAAGAACACAATCAGCGGAGCCAAGATGTCTCTGCTTTTTGCTAAAGTAATAGCCTTATCATAAAACTTAGAAGTTTGCCCCAAGAAGAGTTTGCAACTAATTGTTCCCCTAGATAGAGTTAGTTAAAGGATCTGTAGTAGCCTTTTAGAAGACGTTGAACCTAAAGCAAACTGCCTATTAATATGTAAATCCCGTTGCCCTTGGCAACAGGAGCCTGTATCTACCCTATAAAATACCTGTGTGGAATTTCAGTCTTTGATAAATTTTTGTGGGAAGAAATATATCCATCCAGACATCCTCCTTATATCTATTTTCATAAACCTTTACTTTATATCTTTGGCTCTGTGTATTATTATCATTATTTTATTTTTATTTCTGTTTCCTACTATTTTTTCATCCTTTGCGATGACCCCTGCCTGAGAGACCTGATTGGAAGAAAAAACCTCTTTGCGAGGAGCGTAGCTAACTCCCTGCATCCTGAGGAGGCACCAACCCGCTTGCCATCACCAGGTGATTCTCCTTAGCTGCTTGGTCAAGTACCTTGCTAGCTTAGTGGGGCCTGATCCATAGAATGTCCTCAAATAGTGAGACATGGTGGATTGAATGAGGGAATGAAATGTAGCAAGGATGCAATGTATCTTCTTTCTTCAACACCTTTTAGCTGGAGCCATTAGTGTGCCTGACCTTCACTTCGAGTTTTGCCCAGTTCCTGAGCCCATATTGACCAAGTAGGGGAGACCCTGAGGACTCAGCCCTGGTGCATTTGCATGCCTGTGTGCACATAGTCCTGTGGGCGTGCACCCATTCGAATGGGCTGCAGCATTTGCTTGCTCACCTTTCTGCTTGCTTCTGGTTCTGTGTGGAGGTTCTGACATTGGTCCCTCTGAGATGACCATCCATTCAGCACCTTCCTGTTCAGCACTTGGCACATATTATCTCATTAAACCCTCACAGCATTCCTGAAGAGTGAGTACTCTCATTCCCATCTTATAGATGTGGAAGCCTGACATAGAGGTTCCTTACCTAGGTTAGAAGCATAGGCACAGGAGAGGAATGGGGAGCAGGGTATCAATAATAGGAATGTCCATTTCTTGAGCAGCTTCTCTGTGCCAGATGCCTTGCATACATGTTCCATTTACAATGCGGTTTCTATTATGCCTATAATATTAAAGATGAGGCATCAGAGACATGACAAGAGCAAATAACTTGCTCAACATCAGAGTTAAGTTGTGCGGCCTGGGTTCAAGCCCAGGCTTGTTTGATGTCACAGCCCATTCCTTTATCACAAAGCCAGGAGTTGGATGTGGGGGCAGACTGAAGGAGTAGGGACTGGTGTGTGTGAAGGATTGGAAGGTGTAACAAGGCAAGTGATGAAATCTCAGCTGAGATTAACCCCACCCCCATCACCAGAGGACTGAAAATGCTGGATAGCTCAGAGTCTGGGGCTCATCTACAGGCCATCTTCACCTCCTCCATGGTTGCCAGGAGTCAATGCTTCAAGACTCACAGAAGGCTTAGTGGCCTGGAAACTACAAAAGCATTCAATTCCTTAATTACAATGTACTCACAGTTGAGGAGGGTGGGGATAGTTTGCATAGACTCTTCTGCTATATGCAGGCTGTGCTGGGTATCTTTTGAGGATACTCAGGACAGGGGTATCCTCAAAATTGCTATAGGAGGAGTACTCTTGTATTGGAGATACTAAGTTATCCAGGCCAACCTGAAGCCCTCACCTCAGAGCCCATAGAAGAGAGACATCGTATAGGCTATTGAACAGTGGGCACAGTACAAGGAGGAGTAGGGAGAAATAATAGTCCTTTTAAAATGTGGTTAATAATTTAAAGTTGTGAAGGTTTAAGTAGGTAAATAAAATCTGACTCAGAAGCAATTCTCTGTGCCTCAAGTAAAGAATTGTTGGGGGTATGGGTGCCCAGTATTAGAGCAGAATGTCAGGAGTTTTGGTAGTAGTTCAAGTATGTCAGCCAGGATGGGTTATATTTTACTTCTGTAATTAATAACTCCTATATCTCAGAGTCTTCAAACAACAGACAGACATTATTTTTGTTCATAGTCCGTGTCTACTTTTGGCAGGAAGAGGGCTAGTTCCACACTGGCCTCACTTAGGGTCCTAGACTGAGTGAACCTCCACTGGATGTAACTTTGATGATCACTGTATTAGGCAGAAAAGGAATGTGATACATCATGCCTCCACTTTGAAAGTCTTCTGTCCAGAAGTGACACAAATTACTTTTGCTTATATTTCATTGGAACCCAAGTTGTCTGGCCATCCTTAATTTCAGTGCGCTATTGAAGTATGATCCTACGAGGTTTAGGATGTAGGAGAGTCTGAAATATTTGGTGGACAGAACTTGTGTCTACCAAACCAGGAAACTGGTGATGTTAGCACATGTAGCTGGTTATTTAGGTGTTGCAACACTGTTGGTATCATTTTTCTCCATCTACTTTTAGCTGTACTTTATTGCAACCTCTTTTTATTCTTTAAATTACCTTTTTAGTGGCTTCATTTTTTAAAACTTAGTCCATTGTGTTTCAAAATTCCAAACTTGTATCCAATCAAAAACTTTCTCTTCCCAAATAATTGGCTATTTCTTAGGGGGTGAGGACTAGGTCTGTTTTTTGTTTCTTTTAATCTTCCCCCTACATCTTATTGATTTAGTTTAGCTGCAAGTGAGAACAGGGAGAAGGAAACAGAGTTATAGGAATCAAGGTTCATGTTATGTAACACATCACTGGTTGGGGTGAGGACTAGTCACTGGCTCCTCTCTGGTTCAGTGTGGTTCTCACTAATGCTATTGGCCTGTTTTTAAACTCAAATCTTATATCCAGTCTATATCTTTTCATGTCTAAGTAACTCCCTATGCATTTGGTTACAGGAAGTTATTTGGAAATGGGGGATATGAAATACTCTGTCGTCAAGAAAACTGAGTGGGCCAATAGCAACTACAAGTTGGGTGATCTTTTATATGGAACCATGGTGGCCAAGGAAAGGGGAATATTAGAGATATAATTTTTATCCAACCACCTCTATGCCTTTACAACTCACAATTTAGGTTTCCTGTGCTTCTACCGTGCTTCTAACCTATCAGAGTAGGAGGATTATCTAGCCTGTGCCTACAGAGTATATAGCTATAGTGTAGTGCAAAGGCCATAACCAGATCTTGGCCATTACTTGGATTGTGGCTTGGGCTCATATTCAGTGTGTTATTAAACTAAGGCAGGGATTGATATGAAAAGGAAAACAAAGAAAGTCCTGGGAGCAGGGAGGAGGAGATGGGTATATACACACACGTAATGGATGCCGTGCGCACCATCTGGGGGATGGACACACTTGAAGCTCTGACTCAGATGGGGCAAGGGAAATATATGTAACCTAAATATTTGTACCCCCATAATATGCTGAAATAAAAAAAATAATGGAATTAAAAAAAGAAAGTCCTGAACCAGGTGAATTAAGACAATAGCAGTGAAAGAATTGAGGACAAAGATTGTAAACCAGATTAAAATCAAGGAATTGGTTAGAGAAGAGGCTAATATAGAGCTCGTGATCCAGACTTAAGCTAGTGTACTAGCTAGCTCAGGCAATGGCCAAGTCATAGTTGGTGATTCAGACTAAGGTTGAGACAATGAATAGGAAATTGATAAGACAGTCTGATGCACTGGCAAAGATAGATCAGTGACCTAGACTGAGGCCAAGGTAGTGGCAGATATAGAATCCATAACAGGGGCAGTGACCCACGTGAACTGAGACAAAGACTGGGGAATTTTCCCATATATAAGCCATGATCCAGACTAAAGCTGAGGCAGGAGCAGGGTAAAAGGTAAAGGTCAAGATAGTGCAATTGATCCAGTCTGAGGCTAAGACAGTGACTAGGAAATTAGCAAGGACAGATCAAAGAACCCAGATGGAATCCAGGGACGGTCCTTGTCAGAACCCATAAAAAGTCCACAAAAGTTCCATACCAAGGGTAAGATCATGTTTGGATCCAGGGTTCAAGGACATTAGCAAATCTGAGGCTGACATTAGGATAGGACCAGATTCTCCAATAGGGGCTGAAGCTGGGGCTAGTGGTGACCACTGAGCTGGACTTGGCAGTGTGAGCTGGACCTCTGGGGAAAATCAGGCCTTTTTCTGTGGCCTGCCACTTTCATGGTATCAAAATATGCTCTTCTAACCCAGGTAGAAAAAAAATGGGTTTGGTCAAGATGCAGATTGAAATCCAGATGAACATCTGGATTGAGATTTGACCTTTGATAAATACTTCACAAACTTTAATGTATAAAAGAACTACCAAGGGATCTTGTTAAAATTCAGATTCCTATTTGGTGAGACCATTATTCTGCATTTTTAGTAAGCTTTCAGGTGATGCTGATTTTGATGATGCTGCCAGTCCCCTGACCACACTCTGAGTAGTAAAGTCTTAGACCAAGATGCCCATTGATGTCTGAGCTTTGATTACTGACTGCAGTTGTACCAATAAACAAGATCAGTTCTAGAGAGAGATATAAGACTAGGATGTGGCACAGCTACTGCAGAGGCTGTGAGGCTAGTATAGATCTTCAGGAGCTTTAAATACTCATTTAGTAGACATTCACTGGAGTGAGTTTTTATTCATTAAATAATAACTAGCATCATGATAAGAATCAAGATTTATTCCACATTTACTTGAGTTGCCATTCATAAAATAGGTATTGTTTTGATTATTGAATACTTGCTTAATAGTCCTTCCTCTAGCATCAGGCTAAAGGCATACAATTCAGCAAATAACATCCCTGTGGATTTTAATAATCATAGGATGACCAGGGCATATATAAATTAGGTTTCTGTAGACATTATCTATTTTTCCTATGATTTAGTGGGCTTTATCCCAGGGATGCAAAGATGGTTCAACATACACAAATCAATAAATGTGATATAACACATTAACAAAGTGAAGGAGAAAAAAACAATATTATCATCTCAATAGATGCAAAAATAGAAATTGAAAAATTCAATATAATTTCATGATAAAAACTCTCAACAAATTATGTATAGAAGAAATGTACCTCAATACAGTAAAGGCCATATATCACAAGCCCACTGCTAACATCATACTAAATGAAGAAAAGTTGAAAAATTTTGTTTATGTTCAAGAACAAGAAAAGGAAGGATGCCTGCACTTGCTACATCTATTCAACATAGTGCTGGAAGTCCTAGCCAGAGCAATTAGGCAGAAGAAAGAAAGAAAATGTTCCAAATCAGAAAGGAAGTTAAATTGTCTCTGTATGCAAATGACATGATTCTATGCACAGAAAACCCTAAATACGTCACAAAAAACTATTGAAATTAATAAATGAATTCAATAAAATTGCAGGATACCAAATTATACAAAAAATCAGTGGCATTTCTATACACTAACAATGATCTATCTAAAAATTAAATTAAAAATTCCATTTACAATAACTACAAAACAATTTAAGACGTCGATATTTGGCCTCTCCAAATCTCATGTTGAAATTTGATCCCCTGTGTTGGAAGGGGGGCCTGGTGGGATGTGTTTGGTTCAGGGGGGTGGATCCATCTTGAATGGCTTGATGCTCTCCCAGAGGTAATGGGTGAGTTCTCACTTTGTTAGCTCATGGGAGAGCTGGTTATTTAAAAGGGGCTTGCACCACCTCCTCTTACTCTTGCTCCTGCTCTTGCCATGTGACACACCTGCTCCCCTTTTACCTTCCACCTTGATTAGAAGCTCCATGAATCCCTCACCAGAAGCAGATGCTGGTGTGATGTTTCTTGTACAGCCTGTGAGAGACATATATAGTGAGAACTATGAAACACTGAGAAAAGAAATTGTAGAAGATGTAAACAGATGGAAAAATCTACCATGCTCATGGATTGGCAGAATCAATATTGTTAAAATGTCCACACTACCAAGCTGATCTACAGTATCAATGCAATCTCTATCAAAGTACCATCATCATTCTTTACAGATCTAGAACAAATAATTCTATGCTTTGTATGGAACCAGAGAAGACCTCGTATAGCCAAAGCAATCTTAAGCAAAAAGAACAAACTGGGAGGTATCAGTCTGCCAGACTTCAAGCTTTACTACAAGGCTATAGTAACCAAAACAGCGTGGTACTGGCACAAGAACAGACATATAGACCTTTGGAACAGGACTGAAAACCCAGATTTGAAACCATCCGCATACTGTCATCTAATCTTTGAAAAAGCAGACAAAAATATACTGGGGAAAAGAATCTCTTTTCAATTAACAGAGCTGGGAAAACTGGATAACCACATGCAGAAGATTTAAACTGGATCCCCACTTCTCACATCTTACAAAAATTAACTCACGATGGATAACAGACTTAAACCTAAGATATAAAACCTTAAGAATCCTAGAAGAAAATGTTGGGAAGACTCTTTTAGACATCAGGCTAGGCCAAGAATTTATGAAGACGACCCCCAAAGCAATCACAGCAGCAAGAAAAATAAATAAATAATAAATTTATTATTAATCAGGTCCCAAAAATCAATAAATGGGACCTGATCAAATTAAAAAGCTTCTGCACAGCCAAGGAGGCTGTCATTAGAGTCAATAGACAACCTACAGAATGGGAGAAAGTATTTGCTTTCTACACATCCAATAAAGGGCTGATAGCAAGAATCTATGTAGAACTTTAAAAAAATCAACAAGAAAAAAATGAAACAACCCCATCAATAAATTGACAAAGGAAATGAACAGAAACTTTTTTAAAAAAAAAAAAAGACAGAATAATGGCCAGCAAACATATAAAGAATGCTCAACAACTCTAATCATTAGGGAAATGCAAATCAAAACCACAATGAGATATCACCTAACTCCAGTGAGAATGGCCTTTATCGAAAAGTTCCAAAACAACAAATGTTGGCATGGGTGTGGAGAGAGAGGAACACTCTTACACTATTGGTGGGACTGCAAATTAGTACAAACCCTGTGGAAAATAATATGGAGATACCTCAAAGAGCTAAAAATAGAAATACCATTTGATCCAGCAATCCCACTACTAAATCCCATTTTATTCAGATTTTACTAGGCATCTACCCAAAGGAACAAAGACATTGTATAATAAAGACATCTGCACTCGAATGTTTATAGCAGCACAATTCACTATTGCAAGGATGTGGAAACAACCCAAACACCCATCAATTCATGAGTGGATTAGTAAAATGTGGTATATGTATACGATGGAGTATTACTCAGCTATAAGAAATAATGGTGATCTAGAATCTCTTTTGTTCTCCTGGAGAGAGTTGGAACCCATTCTATTAAGTGAAGTATCCCAAGAATGGAAAAATAAGCACCACATGTACTCACCAGCAAATTGGTTTCCCTGATCATCACCTAAGTGCACATTTGGGAACAACACCAACTGGGTATCGGACAGAGGTGGAGGTGGGGGAGGGGATGGGTGTATACCTACATGATGAGTGCAATGCGCACTGTCTGGGGAATGGACACGCTTGAAGCTCTGACTCAGGGGGATGGGGGGGCATGGGCAATATATATAACCTGAATTTTTGTACCCCCATAATAAGCTGAAATAAAAAATATCAAAAAAAATAAAAAAATAAAAGTAAATTATAATGTTCACTTCCTCAGAGTTATAAAATATAACCTTGTAGGCTGGTGTGGTAATAAATATGATGTACAAGAATATCAATGACATTATTTGAAGAACGTGTTGCCAGAAAAAAGGAAAGCAAAGTTTTCCAAATATTACCAGTTTCCAGGCCAAATTCCGCCCCTAGACAACTTAGTTGACACATGTACTTATCTGTTATTGTACTTATCACATTAAATAAGTGATTTTTTTTAAGTTTCTCTGACTAGATTGTGAGCCCAAGGCTGAAATCACATCTCTCATTATCTAATACATATTATATTGCTTATATCTGTCCACTGAGAGAGAGACTGTATTTTCTACACATACCAAATAAGTCCTGAAGAAAAAGGGAAAATTCATTATAGTGAGTGAGTGCACTTAGGTGCAAACTATAGACCCTCTTCATTTTTTTCAGCCAATTTTCAGGCAATGTTTGATATCCCATTGTATTGTGGTTTTCTCCCCTTTTTTTACTGCTATGTTACAATGCATGATGAACACATACACCTCCTTCCCTACCCTTCAGCTTGAACCTTAATTCTCTTTCTTGACCAGGTGTAACATCCTGACTCTCAGTTGGTGGCTGCTCTTATTGTGGCTGTTCACCACTAGGCTGCTGGGACCAGGAGTGTGAGTGTGTGTGTGTATAAAAAGTCAATAATATAAAATATGCCATACATATATATCTAATCATAAATAACTCTTGAGACATTTTCAACAGTATTATATATAATTGTTCTTAATAAAATTATTACTTTTCCCCAGAGAGTCTACTCTAAGAAAAAAGTTACTTGCAAAGACTTTGTAAACAATTTTAATCTATGCTAGGATGGATGTGAGCAATCTGTTGTTACGAAATATGAAAAGGAAACACTGAGCATATTTCTCGGAACACAGGAGCATCCATCCAGGCAACACCAGAATGTAATTATCCTAGATCAGTGTTTGCTTCATGAGATTTAATTATCACTTGTTACCAGCACGAAAAACCTGTATCAGTGTATTTGTAATAGTCTAACAACACTTTCACAAAAGTAAATTTCTGCTAATAGAGATATCAAATGTTGAAGCACTCACCTGTCCAACCTGCTGGAAAGACTCTTGATCATCTCCTTTACAAAACTCTTGATCATCTCCTCTTCCTGTAGTTTTGACGGTGATCTTACTTGCCCACTCATATTTCACACTGGAAGGCGAATGCTGTTATTTTTTTGAACGCACTTAAGAGAATCTGTATTTAAACATTCCGTCTAAATTTTTAATTTTGAAAATATTTCAATAATAAATCCAAGTCATTATACTGTACACACTTTCTAATCACGCCAACTATGTACACCTTTGTTTATATCACCATCAGGTAGACATAGAAATCGCTTTAAGGCACATGGTAAAACACAAAGACTTTATTGATGAGGTTTGGTTTCACGACTAGACTCTCCATCATGGACACATTTAGGAAAATAACGGCTGGAGAATTAAAACTGGAGTGACTACTGCTTTCGTCACACTCCTGTTAGGCCCACTTATGCCCTAAAATGGAGTTTTGTAGGCGCACACAGCCCCGCCCATTCCTCCTGGTGATGTCCACAGCCCTTTCCCAACCTCCATGGCCGAGATGAGAAGTCGCGACACAAGGCATGGGCCTGCTCCTCACTGGGCACCGCTGCGGGGTGCTGCACAGACCTCGGGGACGCGGTCACCAGCCCGCCCAGTTCCCAGTTTCCAGGCCCCTGTTTACCGACCGCCCCGCCCCGCCCCGCCCCTGCCCGGGTCCCCACTGAGGACCCCGGGATCTTTTGCCATCGAAGGTCTTAGGTGAACCCGGGACTCAGCTACGTCCAACAGCACCCCCAGCAGTCGCCCCATCTTCACCTGACCCGTCCCCTCCTCAGCCCACCCTACTCTCTTGTCCTGCCCCGCCACATGGACAAGGCCCATGGCGGCGTCGCGCTGCGCGTGCGGAAAAGGACGAGGAACTCGAGGCCCTTCCTCCCCCGAGGCCTGGGACCGCACCGGCTGACCCCCCAGAAGCCCGCGGATGACTCCGCACACTCATTCACACTTGAACTCCTCGGTGAGGACTGATCTGCAGATCTACAGGCTTAGTCTCAGTGGCAAAGAAAGAAAAAGAATGAAGCAATGAAGAGGGCAGGAAGACGACCTCCTGGCGACAGCTCTGGGCACAACGCAGAAAAGAAGGCGCATGCGCAGCAATGGGCATGGGCACCGAGTGGTTTGTGCAGCGTGGGCTGAAGTTTTTCCTACCTCAGTAGAGACCCAGAAACAGATTTTGCTGAGGATGAAAAGAAGCTGGCTCAGCACTTTTCTTTTCCCCCCGCCCAACCTTTCCTCAGTACCTAGGAACTTTGGGGATGGACAGCCCCAGGTTACCCTTACGGAAGGATGTATCTCACAAAGATTCCCGGTGACAGACATAGCCACTAAGGATTTTGATATTTATTTTATACATGTGTTCATCAATCATTTTCTTGTATGTTCCTGGATTTTCTGTCATTTTTACAATGACCTTGTCCACTTCCATAGAACAAACACGTTCATACTTGTTTTGTTTAGTATTATTTGGCTGTATTATTGTGCATTTAAATCCTTCATATGACAGATTTTCTGCTTGACCAAACTTTAGTCAGGCTCCTGAAACTTCTAGGCTCAACTGTGTACTTCCCTTGTAAAATCTAGTTTTAGCAAAGATCCCTGATAAGTCAATTTAGCAAGAATCCCTTGCCCTTGATACCTGATCACCCTTGATATCTGATCCTGTTCCTCATCCTCCATCATCCCCCTGGTGATGTCTGATCACACTGGAAGAATCACAGGATTCTTCAGCAAGAATCCTGCCAGACAGGTTTAGCCAGAATCCCCCATAATCCTGATGTTTTCTCATAGTAATTTTCTATCCACTGACTCCCACCCTGCTCCTTGGCTATAAATTCCTACTTGCCTATTCTGAATTTGATGTTGAGCCTAATCTCTCTATCCCACTGCAAAATCCCATTGTCGTGGTTGCTATACCTATAGCAATGGTCCTGAATAAAGTCTGCCTTGCCATGCTTTAACAAGTTTCACTGATTATTTTTTTTTTCTTTAATTCATCCACCTAGCAAAGTAAAGAGCTAGGGATTCACCATTGTTTAATGAATCACCATTTCTCCCATTTGTTTGAAATGGCTCTTTTATCATCTCCTACATCTCCATTCATTTTTTGTATTTAGTTCCATCCATTTAACTTTCTTTCATTTATTTATTGTATATATGTATATTTATTTATTCAACATTTATTTTTGTAAATTTATTCTTGTACTACTACTAACCTATTTTCATTGCTATAACCTAATTAAATTTGAAATACAAGTAATGTTTGTTCTCCCTCATTGCTTTCTCTTTTCCTGGCCATTCTGGCACTTTTATCTTTCAGATGAACTTGAGAGTCTTTCAGTCAGGTGCCAAAAAAATCCTGTTAGGATGCTAATTGCAGAGGATTTAACATGTTCATTAATTTAGGGGAAATCACCATCTTTCTATTACCAAGTCTGTTTATCAAAGAAAAAAATAATTCTCCCAATTGTTTCAGTCTTTTTGCATGTTCCTCAGAAGGGTTTTATTATTTTCATCATATTAGTTCTTTTTTTTTTTTTTTTTTTTTTGTTGAGACAGAGTCTCACTTTGTTGCCCAGGCTAGAGTGAGTGCCGTGGCGTCAGCTTAGCTCACAGCAACCTCAAACTCCTGGGCTCAAGCGATCCTACTGCCTCAGCCTCCCGAGTAGCTGGGAGTACAGGCATGCGCCACCATGCCCGGCTAATTTTTTCTGTATAGATTTTTAGGTGTCCATATAATGTCTTTCTATTTTTAGTAGAGACGGGGTCTCGCTCAGGCTGGTCTCGAACTCCTGACCTTGAGCAATCCACCCGCCTCGGCCTCCCAGAGTGCTAGGATTACAGGCGTGAGCCACCGCGCCCGGCCTATCATCATATTAGTTCTTTACATTCAAATTAAATTTATAACTAATACAGGAGATAGCAGAACACACACACACACACTTTTTTATCCATAAATATCACTAAGTCAAATAAAAATAATCTAATCTTAGATAAGGAGAGATTTTATTCAAAAACACTATTGTCAAAGGAAGCATGTTCTGACTTTAGGATCTTTGAGGATCTCAAAATCAAACAGAAAAAGGCTTTCCGTTGCAGGAAAAGATAAGCAGGTCTAGCAGGAACTTTTTAGGGGAAATTGGGGAAAAGAATGGAAATGATGAGACAGTATGACCAAATGGCCTGACAGGAAATATTTTTTGCTGTGGTGAACTGCTTCTCAGGATAAGCTATTAAGTGTGGATGTTGGCAATATATTGCTTTCTCCCTTTAACTAGGGACAAAGTTAGTGTTTAGGGGACTGTGGGGGGAAAGAATCTTGACTAAAGACTGGTCAAGCCAAGCCAGAGTGTAAGTAATGAGCAAGTGTTAACACTGGATCACCCATAATGTGGTTTGGATGTTTGTCCTCTCTTAATCTCATTTGGAAATTTGATTCCCAATGTTGGATGTGGGGCCTGGTGGGAGGTGTTTGCCTCATTGGGGCAGATCCCTCATGAATGGCTTGGGGCTCCATGATAATTAGTGAGTTGTACCTTTATTAGTTCTCCAGAGAGGTGGTTGTTTAAAGGAGGCTGGCACCACTTGCTCTCTCTCTTGCTCCTTTTTTCACCATGTGACATGCCTGTTCCTCTTTTGCCTTCCACCTTGATTGGAAGTTCCCTAAAGCCCTCACCAAAGCAGGTGTTGATCCCATGCTTGTACAATCTGGAGAACTGTGAGCCAAATAAACCTCTTTTCTTTTTTTTCCTCCCATATACTTTATTTTTTATTTTATATATATATATATATATATATATATATTTATTTATTTATTTCAGCATATTACGGAGGTACAAATGTTTAGGTTACATACATTGCCTTTGCTCCACCCGAGTCAGAGCTTTAAGTGTGTCCATCACCCAGACGGTGCACACTGCACCCATGAGGTGTGAATATACCCATCCCCTCCTCCCCCTCCCACCTACCTGACACATGATGAATGTTACTACTAAATGTGCACATAAGTGTTGATCAGTTAATACCAATTTGATGGTGAGTACATGTGGTGCTTGTTTTTCCATTCTTGTGATACTTCACTTAGTAGAATGGGCTCCAGCTCTATCCAGGATAATACAAGGGGTGTTAGTTCACCATTATTTTTTTGTGGCTGAGTAGACTCCATGCTATACATATACCACATTTTATTAATCCACTCATGTATTGAGGGGCATTTGGGTTGTTTCCACATCTTTGCTTTATAGATCACCCAGCCTCATTTATTTCCTTTATAGCAATGCAAAACGGACTAGTACAACCAATAATGAAACAATATTTAGTCCTCTGTTGATTGATTTGTACTGATTCAGTAATTGGCAAAGTTGAGTAGCTGTGATAAAGACCATAAGTGGTACCGTCCTCACTTGATGCTGCTGCTTGTCACACTAAATCTCAGGGATGCAGTTACAACTTGGCAGAATTTTTAGTTACTAGGCCATTTCTTTACTACCTCGCCTCCCTCTCTGGTGCCCACTGAGGGCTGACTCTGGAATCTGTGCACTGTCAGAAGTTTCAGCTGCCTCCTGGAGTCAGATACCTCAAACAATGCCCTCAAGACTCAACCCATCTTTATCTAAACACCTTCCTTCTGTAGCCTGACTTTCTCCTTGCCCTACCTCCATCATGAGGAAGAGAGTCACGGCAATGATATCACCTTAGAATAGAAGCGAACTGCCATAGGATTTACACAAGACCAAGAGTCATAACCTGATATTCAAAATGTCTAGAGTATAGCTCAAAATTGTCACAAAATGAAGAACCAGGAAAACCTCAAGCTACATGAGAAAAGAGAATTAACAGACACCAATGCTAAAAAGACAGATGTTGGGACTATCTGACAGTCTTTATAGCCAAAATTGTAAAAATGCTCCAACATGCAATCATGAACACTTCTGAAAAAAATATAAACATAGACATCTCAGCAGATGCACACACAAACAGGAAGAAGATTTGAAGAAGAACCAGATGGAAATTTTAGAAGCTAAAAAATTAATCTACATAATCATTGTAACCATTTTGCTATCTATATGTATCTTATAACATCATGTTGATTGTTTGCCTTGGAAGGTAGTGCAGACACAGCTGCTTCCCGGGACTTTCTCTCTCTTTCCTTATTCAGCTTGTGTGTGAGAGAGAAAGAGAGACAGGGAGAGAGAGAGAGAGATCCATCTTCCTTTTCTCACTCACTCGGGGCTTTCCTGGAAGGAATCCAGCTCTTTGGTATATATAGGTATCAATTAAAAGTGCATATTCTAATTTCTTTATAAAACACTACTTTCTTATCAAAGTCCACTTGCTCTCCCTCTTTCCCATATACCACCTTACAAATTGAACTGATGAAAAATGTAAAAATAAGTAGTGAGAATGGACAGGATGTATGCAACTTACTATCTACATTAATAAGAGTTTACTAATTTATTGTCTTTATCAACATTGCTTTACTATTTTAGGAAACTCTTGCCCAGGAAGATAAAAGTTGCAAATCACCGCATTGTTCATTCCAGGAACTTTCTTAAAGACCTTTCCACTTTTCAATAAAAATATACAAATGACATTTTTTAGCTCCAGACTCTTTTGATCCCTTGCCTCAAAATTGTTACATTACTGGGTCCACGAATTTCAAACTATTATATAGCAATTACCTAATGGGTAATATGTACACTAATCGGGTGGGGGTTACACAAAAAGCCCAGACTTCACCACTATGCAATATATCCATGTAAAAAATCTGCACATGTACCCCCTAAATCTATGTAAATAAGTAAAAATAATAAATAATCATAATCGTTATCCAAACTTACCCTATTCTCCCGCCACCTCACACTGATAGATGCATATTACACCAGACTTCAATATTTCAATAAATATCTTTTCCTCCTCTGATACTCTACTAAGGCTCTGTTCAGGTATTGCTCTCCCTTACAGTGTTATGCAGTAAGGTCAACTGTGTCCCTTACAGTGTTATGTAGTAAGGTCAACTGTGTCCCTTACAGTGTTATGCAGTAAGGTCAACTGTGTCCCTTACAGTGTTATGCAGTAACGTCAACTGTGTCTTATCAACAGGCTTTTTGGCAGATATTTGGACAATACTGTACAGTCATGTACTGCATAAAGATGTTTCATTCAACTATGGGCGGCATATACAACAGTGGTCCCATAAGATTATGATAGCATATTTTTATGGTACCTTTCCTATGTTTAGATACGTTTAATACACAAATACTTACCATTGCATTACAATTGTATTCAGTACAGTAACATGCTGTACAGGTGTGTAGGCTGAGAGCAAGAGGCTATACCATATGGACTAGGTGTGCAGTAGGCTATACCATCTAGGTTTGTATAGATACATGTATGATGTTCCAACAATGATGAAATCGCGTGAGGCATTTCTCAGAACTTATCCCAATCATTAAGTGATGTATGACTGTATATGATGTGCATAGTTAACCTTGTTGTACAACATGGGAGAGTAGATTAAGTCCAGATTCTAGAACCAATGTCTAATGATATTTCTGAACTGTACACTAGCTGAAGGAGCACAGGAATATTCAGAAAAATCAGTGTCTCTGCAGAGACATAACTGTACAGTAATGCATCCAAAACAGTAAAGAAATCGTGTGAATGTAGTGATTCTACGGGCGTAGGCAAGGTAATTGCAAGTATGACAGACAACCCAGAGGCAGGGAAGAAAATATTTGATTAATGTATGTATAAAATAGGTATAGAAGTCCTTAATGGCTATTCCTGTCACAGGGCATCTTGCTGAGACACATCCTCCCATAAAGGTACCCTAGGTCTGTCTGTCCCCAAAGTACCTGGAGATGGAGAAAAAGCTGGATGGCAAAAAGAAAGATTCTATGTGAAAGGCCTCTTTCTTACTCAGGAGAACCTGCGGTTCCTGGTCTGCAGGAGGCCAGAAAACCTCAGACCTCCCAGGGATCATTGCGCATGTCCCGTGACAGCACGTGTCCGTTATTGTGCATGCGCCTTGTCCCCTGCTTGCTTCAGGCAGAGCTGTGACATGGAGGTGGTATTTCTGCTCTCTTTGTTCTTTCTCTGCGACTGAGACTCAGCTGATATGCCTGTAGATCTGTCTCTCTGGGAGTTGTGTGAGTGAGTGTGAGAAGGAGGCAGTGGGCTTCGGTCAGGTCAGGTTGTGCAGCCCGTAGCCTTGGGGGAAGGTCCTCGAGGTCGTTGTCCTTCTCACATGGGCCTTGTCCCCATGGCGGGGCTGGGACAAGGGAGCGGGGCCGCGGAGGGGACGGGTCAAGTGAAGATGGGCAACTGCTGGGAGTGCTGTTGGAGGTGTCTGAGTCCCGCGGGCGCCTGGGACCACCGAGGAAGAACAGATCCCAAGGTCCTCAGTGGGGACACGGGCAGGGGTGGGGCGGGTGGTAAGCAAGGGTCTGGAAACTGGGAACTCTGTGGGCTGGTGACCACGTCCCTGAGGTCTATGAAGCGCCCCGCACTGGTGCTGAGTGAGGAGCAGGCCCATCCCTTGTGTCACAACTCTAATCTCCACCATGGCGGTTCGGAAAGGGCTACAGACATCACCCGGAGGAAGGGGCCCGGCTGTGCCCTCCTACAAAACTCGATTTTAGCAGGGGAATGGGCTTAGTCAATGGGAGTGTGACAAAAGCACTAGTCACCCAAATTCCAGCCCTCTAGTCTCTAGAGTCCAGTTGTAAAAATAAAAATCATCAGAAATGTTCCCAGGCTTTTACCATGTGACTAAAGGCAGGTTCTCTGCTTGCTTGACTGTCACATAAGCAAAGCCTTATTTATTGTGATTAGAAAGCATGCATACTTGTAATGACCCTTACTCTAAAGATACTTTCAAAATTAAAAAAGACGACAACTCACCATGTGGCCAGGGAGTGTTCCTATATAGCTATCCTCTTAAGTGTATTTGCCAAATCACTCTTGTACTTTCAGAGTGAAATATGAGTGGACATATAAGAACAAGATCCAAATCTAAAGGAAGAGGAAATGATGGAAAGTCTTCTCAGCCAGCTGAGCCTGTGGTTGTGAGTGCTTTAACATTTGATGTTTTCTATTGGCAGAAATTTATTTCTGTGATAGTTTTGTTGAACTAATATCAATACACTTATAAAAGTCTTCCATGTTGATGCTATTGGTGACCATGGAATCTCATGATGGAAACGTTGATCCCAGGAGGATTACAGCCTGGTGTTGCTTAAATGATTGCTGTTTTCTGGAAGTATGCTTGATGACTTCCTTCTCATACTTAGTAACAGATTGTTCATATCCATTTCAGCATAGATTAAAATGCCCTGTAAAGACCTTCTGGTAGCTTATCCTGCTAACTTTACTCCTCCACTGTGGGAGGAGTAACTTGTTAAGAATATGAATATAGAATAGTATTCGGAAAATGTCCTTAGACTTATTTATGATTCGATATATCTATGTGTTCTGTATATTTATATTATTTGTATATATTTCATTATAAATTGACAATTTAAAATTACGGTGTATTTATGGCATATGAAGTGATTATTTGATTTATGAATGAAATGTGAAATAATTAAATCAGTCCAATTAACACATCCATCACCTTAGATACTTACCAATTTTGATGGTGAGAACATTTGAACTTTGCTCTTTCAGCGTGTCCAAACACTTCTATTTGCTAGACACAGCATGCTGTGCAACAGATGTTAGAAAAAACCTTGTTCCTTCTAACTGAGATTTTGTACCTTTTGACCATCATCTCATTCTCCCCACCCTCTCAGCCTCTGTAACCACTGTGCTACTCTCTGCTTATTAGAGTTCTGCTGCTTTAAATGCCACATATAAGTGAGATCCCGAAGTATTTGCCTTTTTGTACCTGACTTATTTCACTTAGGGTAATGTTCTCCAAATCCATCCATGTTGTCACAAATGACAGAATTTCTTTCCTTTTTGTGGCTGAATATATATATATATATACACACACACACACACACACACACACATATATATATGTGTGTATGTATATATTCCCATTGTTTAAATATGTACATATACACCATATTTTCTTTATCCATTCGTCTGTTTTTGAACATTTAGTTTGATTCCATAACTTGTCTATTGTGGATAGTACTGCAGTAAACATGGGAGTACAGACTTCTTTTCAACAAATTGATTTCAAATCCTTTGGGTAAGTACCCAGAAGTGGGATTGCTGATAATATGGTAATTCTTCTTTTAGGTTGTTGTGGAACTGCCATACCATTTTCCATAATGGCTATACTAATTTATTATTTATTTATTTATTTATTTGTGAGACAGAGTCTCACTCTGTTATCCGGGCTAGAGTGCCATGGCATCAAGCTCACAGCAACCTCAGACTCCTGGGCTTAAGCAATCCTTCTGCCTCAGCCTCCTGAGTAGCTGGGACTACAGGCATGTGCCACCATGCCTGGCTAATTTTTTTCTATATATATTTTTAGCTGTCCAGATCATTTCTTTCTATTTTTTTAGCAGAGACGGGGTCTCGCTCTTGCTCAGGCTGGTCTCGAACTCCTGACTTCGAGCCATCCTCCCGCCTTGGCCTCCCAGAGTGCTAGGATTACAGGCGTGAGCCACAGTGCCCGGCCAATAATGGCTATACTAATTTATATTCCTGCCAGCAATGTACAAGTGTTCCCTTTTTGCTATATCCTTGCTAACACTTTTTGTCTTTTGTCTTTTTGATAATAGCCATCCTGACAGGTGTGAAATAACATCCCATTGTGGTTTTAATTTGTATTTTCCTAATGAGAGAGATATTGAGCATTTTTTCATGTTGGTCATTTGTTTGTCTATTCAGGTGGCTTGCCCATTTCTTAATTGGGATTTTGTTTTCTTCCAATTGAGTTGTTTGAATTCCTTTTATAGTTTGGATATTAACCCATTATTGGATCCATGGTTTGAAATATTTTCTACCAATCAGTAGATTGTTTCTTCACACTTATTAATCATTTCTTCGGCTATACAGAAGCATTTTAGCTTGATATAGTCCCATTTGTCTGTTTTGTGGTTTTGTTGCCTGTGCTTTTGGGGTCAAATCCAAAATATCATTGCCCAGTGGCCCCAGACCAATGTTTTGTAGTTTTTCCATTATGTCTTCTTCTGGTAGTTTTGCAGTCTCAGGTCTTATGTCTTTAATCTATTTTGGGTTGATTTTTGTATATGGTGTGAAATAAGAGTCCAGTTTCACTTATCTGCATGTGGATATTCATTTTTCACAACACCATTTACTGAACAGTCTGCCCTTTCCTTTTTGTGTATTCTTGGCACCTTTGTGGTCAATCAATTGAGTGTACATGTCTGGGGTAATTTCTGGGATCTCTATTCTTTCTCATTGGTATATGTGTCTAATTTTGTCCTGGTAATGTGCTGTTTTATTACTATAGCTTTATAGTATAGTTTGAAATCAGTTATAGTGATGTCTCCAGCTTTGTTCTTTTTGCTCGTGATTGCTTCAGCTATTCAGTATTTTATTTTTTGGTTTCATATGGAGCATAGGATTTTTTTTCCATTTCTATGAAAAATAATGATGAAATTTTATAGGGATTGCACTGAATTTGTAGATTGATTTAGGTAGTATGGACATTTTAACAATATTCTTTCAATCCATGAATATGGATACCTTTCCTTTTTGTGTGTCTTCTTCAATTTTTTTCATTGTTGTTTTATAGCTTTCATTGTATAAGTTTTTCCCCTCCGAGGTTAAATTTATTCCTAAGTGGGGTTATTTGGTGCTATTTTTAACGGAATTGTTTTTTTGATTTCTTTTTCAGATATTTAGTGGTTACTGTACAAACATACTACTACTGACTTTTGTGTGTGGATTTTGTATCCTGCAACTTTATTGTATTCATTTTTTGTTCTAACAGTTTTTTCTTGGTGGCGTCTTTAGTGTTGCTATATATAAGATCATGTCATTAGCAAACAGTGACAATTAAAATTCTTTTCCAATTTGGGTGCCTTCTATGTCCTTTCCTTGCCTAATTGTCCTTCCAATATTATGTTGACTAGAAGTGGCTAGAGTTGGCATCCTTATCTTCCAGATCTTAAAGGAAATATTTTCAATATTTCATCATTGAGTGTTAGCTGTGGGCTTCTCATATATGGTCTTTATTGTTTTGAGGTACAATCCTTCTATGCCTAATTTGATGAGAACTTTTATCATGATAGGTTGTTGAATTTTTTGAAATGATTTTTCTGCAAATAATTAGATGATCATATGGTTTTTGTTCTTCATTCTGATAATGTGATGTATCACATTTATTGATTTGCATATGTTTTCAACATCTTTCATTCCAGGATTAAATTCCACTTGATCATGGTGAATGATCCTCTTAATGTGTTGTTGAATTTGGTTTGTTAGTATTTTTTTAAGTTTTTTAAATATGTATTCATCAAGGATATTGGTAAGTTTCTTTTCTGATGGTGTGCTTATCAAGGTTTGTTATGAGAGTAGTACTGACCTCATAGAAATGGTTTGGAAATACTCCCTCTTTTCTGATTTTTTGGAAGAGTTTGAGAAGGCTTGGTATGAGTTCTTTAAGTGTTTAGTAGAATGTAGCATTGAAGCAATCATTTCCTGGACTTTTCGTTGATGGGAGACCTTTTCGTATTGATTCAATCTCCTTACTCATTATTGCTTTGTTCAGATTTTCCATTTCCTTACAGTTTTGTCTTGGTAGGTTGTATCTGTCTAGGAGCTTATTCCTTTTTATCAGCTATAATGTCTACTCTTTCATTTCTTATTTTGTTTATTTGAGTATTCTCTCCAATTAGGCACCACATTTGGCAGGAACACGAGGCACCACCAAGATTCATTCACTGGTCACTATGACCTCTGCTGTCTTTCTTTGTTTCTACCTGACTCTGGCTACCTGGAGACATTGCCCACAGTGTTCCCTGTGAGGTGAGACCAAAGTGGGCTTTCTGGGAAGCATCTTGGATTGCTATGGAAGCTAGATGAATGCCTCTGGTTCTCTTTCCCTCTGTAGAAACTATGTACCCAGGGAAATTGTCTCCATCTGGGATTGCCTCCACTTGGAGAGATGGGGGGAGGTGAAGCCAAAGTGAGACCATTCCTTTTATCCTTCAACTTTGGTTTTCATTCAATTCTGAAGACTATGCATGTGTCTCAGGCTTGTTGCCAAGTATTGGTGTTTTGGAAGGGATGCTCTGATTTGTGGATAGTTGCTAGTTGAAGTTTCTGTGGGCGAGAGTGGAGCCTGAGACTTTCTTTTCCACCGTCTAACTGATGCCATCTCTTTTGGCATATATTAACAAGAATACTTTTTATTTGCACATGCGCATACTCCTAGGTCCAGCAGCGCAGTGATGAACAACTTTAACAAGAAAAATTACCAACCAAAAGTCAGGATATTACCCCCAGTCAAGAGAGAGAAGAAGGAGGATCGCCAGGGGTTCAAGGTAAAGGTAAGGGGAAGAAGAATGCCTATGGGAGGAGGTGTATGTGTGTGTGATACATTAAGATAGATCAGTAACAAATGGAAAGAAATCATTAGAGAAGGATATGAAACATTTCCTAAAAATTGGCTGAGAAGTGAAGTTGTTTTGCAGTGACTGGCAGTCCCTCGCTATAACGAAGTTTTCCTTTTACTTCAAGACTTATTTGGTGTGCTTGGAAAATACAGTCCTTGCCAGAGCTCCACTTTAGCAAATCCAAGGAAACTGCTTAATTTGTGTCATAAAATTGTACGCATTTCACTCGTTAAATTTGATCTTAGACCATTGTTGTCTGGCCTTTTTAATCATTCCATTAAAAATGTAATCAACTTTTAATGGCATGTGTAGAGTGCCAAGTCAAAGTGTACAGTGCCAAGTTAACATACCGTGAAACACACTGAATAAAGCCCCATTACGTAAGGATGTTAACCTATTTCCTAAATGAGAAAACTGAGGCTCCATAATTGTGTCTTACCAAAGAGTACTTGAATGGTGGCTACAGGATTAATGTTTCATTCTGAAGTTTGTGTTCTTCCTGCAACTTATGTTGCTGGAAGAAAAACTGAGAGTGATTTTTCTTAAAATGCTTAATACTAAAATTTCTGTACTGTAAGATAACTCAGTACTGGCAGAGGAATAGATCAAGTTCATTGGTACAGGATAGACTCTAGAAAAGAGCTCGATGAATGACAGTCATTGTTTTCTTGATTAATATTTTTATGTGGTAAGTTTGGTAAAAGATGAATAATCAGGTACTGCCATACAGGTACTTGGTTTATTATGATTATTTCAGTGGCTTGTAAAATGTGGTTAAATCATCTTATGGTGAGGAAAATCAAAAGATTTAGTTCCTAAGATTAACAGGAAACAGAAAATTATTTCTTCCAGACATAGTATTTTGAAGCAAAATATGTACATAATTCAGGTCATGGATTATTTTTGTGATTCACTGTGAGAAGTTTTCCAGAATAAAACTCACCACAATGCCCATTAATTTGTTGCCACCCCACTTCCATGATTCTCACTATAACACAGTAGCTTTTTCGTACTCACAAATAATTTTGCTGTTCTTTTTCATTCTTTCTTCTACATGGGATTCATTTATGGAAAGTTACATATAAGACCTTTAGATTTTTTCACACTTCCCACTTCATGGAAAGGACTTTTGGATTATTTTAACAAAGCAAGTTTCAGATTATCCCCATAGTAGATGGAGGTCATGACTATAAGATTTGCCATAGGCCCTCAAATCCATTCAGCTAATCTTTTAGAAAGTTGCATTTTAAATGTAATTGAAATCCTTTTCATGGTGTAGAGTTCAGATTTATTAGATGGGTGATGTTCACTGCTCTGTACACAATTGTATAATATAGGAAATGTAGTATGGTCCTTAGACTGTCATTTAAAATAAGGTTTCATAATACAGGACAGCAAAGATGTGAGGTCCATTCTTAGTTGCTGTTAATGATGCAAAACTAACTTCTGTTTTACTGAAGCACTGCCGGGAGTTAGCTACTCTCCCAGCAAAGCAGGCTCCAAGGCAGGATCGTCGCAAGGGATTTGGAAAGAATAGGAAATAAAGAAATAATATAGATGGAGAAATGATTGAGATGGAGACAAAGTGCAGTTTAAATGATGGGGGAGTTAGGGATCCTCCAGCATTCTTGTGGGCTGTGAGGTCCCGACTGAAATCCCATATCAGTATTTATTGTTACAGCAAATAGGTGTCTTTTGTTAAAGAATTATGGGTACAGCTCATTTTTTGTGGTTTCCAGGGGAACCTTACCTAATTCTGTCTACAAGAATAGACAGTTACAAAATTTTTCTAAGATAAGCATGTTAAGCCCTAAGTTAGAAACAGACCTAGCTGAGCATACCAATTAAAGATAAAATGTATAAAATGAGAACACTGAGTCTGTGTACTACTCTAATCTTCTTCTAAACACAGAGACATGTAGTCAGGAGTGAAGCAGGAATAGCCTTGAAGTCTAGGATAGTTCCAGCTGCACGTTATCTGCCGGGCAGGCATTTTAATCAGCTTCTCCACCAAGGACCCAAACCGAGCTTCTGCCTTGCAAAAAAGCTCAAGGCGATGGTTGGCAGCAAAGAAGAAACGTTGCTTTGCAAATGTCCTCTGACAATGCCTCCCTTCTTGGAAGCAGCTTCTATTCTGTGAACTAACATGTCCACAGATTCCTTCAAGGCAAAGCCGTGCAAAACTGAAACCTATCACATCTCTTAGCCTATTTCCCAACAAAGCACAATCTAGGTGTCATGTATTTTTCAATATTAGTTTGTATTTTGAAACAAAATTAATTTAAGGAAAAATTATAAGAAGAGTACAATTATCTCTCACATACTTTTTGCCAAGATCACCAATTTTCAATAGTTTTTGCCATATTGGTTGCATACTTCCCTCTTTCTAGCCCTCCACAAAAACATGTGCATCCTTATTGATACTATATTTATTGTTACTAATGCTAAATCATTTAAAGTTTTAGATATTGTAACCCTTTACTATAAGTACCACAGTGTGTATATATCCTAAAAACAAAGAAAAAGGCATTCTTTTTAATACTACTGTACAATTAACAAATTAAGGAAATTTAACAATGAGAAAATGTAATTGTTTAATATATAGACCATATTCAAACTTTCCAGTTGTTGCCATAGTTTGTGTTATAGAATTTTTTTTCCCTGATTGAGAGGTCAATCCAGGATCATGCATCACATTTAGCCGTGATGCCTATTTAGTCTCCCTTAGTCTGGATCAATTCTTCAATGTATCTCTTTGTCTTTCATGACACTACCTTTTAAAAGAGAACAGACCCTTTGTTTTAGAAAAAGTTCATCAATTTGGATTTTTTTCACATATTTTTTAAGACTTTTTTCCCCCTCAACATTTACTGATGCCTCCTTCTGTCATGTAATAGTTTTAGGTGTTAGGTGAGGAAATGCTAATGAGAACACATGAATTCTGTCTTGAGCTTACAGTATAGTCAGAGAGACTCAAATAACTCACTGATTTAATGTGATAAGTACAATACAGGTTAGGTACAAAAAGGGCAACCAAGTTGTCTGGGGGCAGTCTAGGGAAAGAAAAAGATAATAACATTTGGAAAACACTGCTCTCCTTCTTTTATGGCACCAGACTCTGAAATAATGCTCTTGGGTTTCTAATGCATCACCTTTGTTACCACACTACCTCACAGCCTTTCCTTACATAACACTGAGGGAATGAATATTGTTTTCTTATTTATATTTAATGGTCCAGTGCTTAAATTATAGCCATTTTATTTGTAAGGGCCTGTCCTGGAAGCTGAACAACAGGAACTGTCGCTGCAAAAGACTGAAAGTAAGCGTGGAGGTGCTCCTGATGTCAAGGAGGAGATTCTGTCAAATCTAGAACACGTTGGAATACCTGAAGCAGGTATGTGTACCATTATGGATGCAAATTATATGGGCTCTGTTTTCCACAATATCATATCTTCATTAATGTGGAGGTAACATTACTGCTACTTTAAGAGTAGAGTTTACATATAAGATTCTTTGACAGGTAGCTTAGATTTTATGTGCCTGACTTATAAACTATGAATAAAAAAAATTGGGTCAAAGCCATATTGTATGAAGAGGTTTTCTTACGCTTTGAATATAAATCCTTTAACCAACAACTAATAATTTCCAGACAATATCATAAAGGCCTTATTTTTTCAAGTAAATAACACATTTCAGTTTATTTGAAATATGCCGTGGCACTGAAATTGCTTCTAGTACCAGCTCTAACATAATTTGTGTGACTCTAGGCAAATCCCTTAATTTCCAAACCCATCTTTGTTCTCATCAAAGTAGCAAGTTCATTAAAATTAGCATATTGTGTATTTCAAAACTTCTAAAAGAGGCCGGGCGCGGTGGCTTATGCGTGTAATCCTAGCACTCTGGGAGGCCAAAGCAGGAGGATTGCTTGAGCTCAGGAGTTTGAGATTAGCCTGAGCAAGAGTAAGAAAGATCCCATCTCTACCAAAAAGAAAGGGGGAAAAAAAAAACCCAGCTAGCCGTTTCGGGGCGTGCCTGTAGTCTCAGCTACCCAGGAGAGGCTGAGGTAGAAGGATCGTTTAGAGCCCAGGAGTTGGAGGTTGCTGTGAACTACAGTGACACCATGCACTCTACCCAGGGTGACAGAGTGAGACTCTTTCTCAACAAAAACAAACAAGGCAACTGAGCACCCCTCCTCACAACCACTCACCCTATAAAAACGTAATTTTTTAAAAATTGCTAAAGGAATGGATTTCTAAATTTCTCGCCACAACAAAAGTGGTAAATTGGTGTGGTGAGAGATGTATTAACCAGCTTGATTGCATCTTTTTATCATGTAAAAATACATCAAAACATCACATTGTATCCCATAAATATACACCACGGTTATTTGTCAATTTAAAATAAATAAATAAATAAATAACAATGAAAAGAAGAGAGAGTTCAAATCAGATATTTCAAAATCATTTTCAATTCTGATATTTGTGTTCTCTTGTTATGTTGGGCAACATACATAAAATATAAAGATAATCTGCTTTGCATAATTTATTATGAATCACCTGGCCTGAGTAAAATTGTATCATCTGAATTGAGGTTTCATTGCTAAAAGAAAATGAACAGACTTTCTGCTTAATGTTTGTTTTTCTGTGTGGAAACCTGAATTCCTGTCTTAGATTCTGTCAATTTCTTAATTCTTCTAACTCTTAAAGAGCAATTGCATTTTTAATCCTTCCCCAAATGTACCTCAAATGACTGAATGATAAAATGGTGAGAGATTGTCTAGTTTCTTGTTTCTGTGGCTGACGAAGTAGGGAGAATGTGTATGTAGGTCAGTGATGCTCAGGATGGGTGTGAACAAAATGCCTGTGCTAAGCATACTCCCTGCTCACTGTCCGTCTTCATGAGTTACTGTTTCTAATCAGACTGTAGACACTGTATGATATAATCACCTCTAACCATATCAAAGGTTACATATAAGTTTCTGCCTTGAGACATCAGTTGATAAAATTTGAAGTTCAAAGTCCATAACCACAGTACTTCCTGAGTAATTACCTTTAGTATGTTTTATATGTGCATTTTCCAAATATCTGAACATTAATTACAGGAGTTTCTGAATTTAAAAGGAGCGCTTGATGTTTAGGGAGAAATTACCTCACATTAATTTTTTAATGCACTCTATATTTTTTCATTCTACATTCTTGATCCATTCCATCAGAGTAAAAGATTGTTTTTAGATTAATTTCAGGAAACTATCAAACTTGGCTAAAATGTATTTATAGGAAGATACTAGCTTTAAATGCATTGTTATTAAAAAAAGAAAAAGATAATTGCATGAGCACCCAATACAAAAATAAGAAGAAAGGAGCAACAAAATAAGCCTAGAGGAAAAGGAATGAAGTACTTAATAAAAGAAAAATCATTAGGAAAAGAAAAAATAATTCAACGAATAAATCAAAGAGACTGCTATTTTAAAAAATAACAAAAAATCTATGAATAGAGGATCCACTAGTTTTACACAATCTAAAGAGAACGTACAGGTCCCAAGTATACATAATAAGGAATATGGACAAGATGCTAAAGCATAATGAATATATTACATAACTAAAAGTGAATATATTCTTGACCTGTAAACAAATATTTTAAAAATCTGAATGAAATGTGCTAGGAAAACAAATTATTTGACATACACAGGAGTAACTGAATATCTAAACAATACAAATACCATGGATGAAGTTTTAAAATCTATCAGTTTTCCCTAAAAAGCAGTTACCTTGTAGAAACAAATAATCTGTATATGTGTATATTTGACTTTTCCCAGTACCTGTCTATCTTCCTCTCTCTCTCTGTCTCTCTCCCTCTCTCACTGCCAGACCATGAGAAATGGTACTGTTTTTGCTTTGCATTTTGTTTTTTGCTATAATGGTATGGCTTAAAACTAATGTGATCATATAGTTTATTTTACAAACTAAAAAACATTTGAATGTGTAAAGAGACATTATTTATAATTAAACTAGGAGTATGGGTAAAAAGAAGACGGATAGTTACTCTATTTAAAACAAATACATAAGGGCTAAACTAGGCCAAAGAAACATTTTTACACTTTTCCACAAAAGGGAGAAAACAAATGTAATGCCGGCCTTTCTATTCACGCCACTTAAGCAGTTCCAAGTGTGATGTCATTATTTTAGCTATTTTGTATTCAGAGATAATTTCAAGTCAAAACAGCTCAATGATACTTTTAAATATTTATTTTGTTTCTTTGGTGTTTGTTGTATCATTACTAAAAGTTACAGAATTTTTGTTTTCTTCTTGAAAGTGCCTTTAAATAGTTTCTTTTGATTTAATCTGTTCTTTACTTGTAGAGTCTCTTTACATTCTGTACCATAGAAAGGGCAGTATGTTTAGCAAATACTGTTAATGTGCCTAAAAACCTACCTTCAGAATCTTTACAGACCCTTAAACGGATATAAGCCAAAAGGTTGCCCTTAGACTTCTGGCTTTAGTTCACTTTATAAAACATAAATTGTTTTGAATACTTTTACTGTCATCTAAATAAAACTGTTAAGTAATGTTCCTGACTGTTATGTTTATCTTATAGGTGAAGGGCAACTGTAACTTTAAATGAAGACAAAGTGAAGCCAGACATGCTGTCCTTACGTTGGAAATCAGACTGTTTAAATTCCCTCAATGAAGTTTTACAATTTTCTGCAAATAAATCTTGCATATCTTTTGTGTTTTAATGTTCAGATATTTGGAAAATGCACATATAAAACATACTAAAGGTAATTACTCAGGAAGTACTGTGGTTATGGACTTTGAACTTCAAATTTTATCAACTGATGTCTCAAGGCAGAAACTTATATGTAACCTTTGATATGGTTAGAGGTGATTATAGATGGCATCTTTTTATTGTTTGATCCGATAAACAGAAATATAATTTTCAGATATTGATTATCTTGCAACATTGCCTTTTTTTATTAATTCCAAATTCCCCTCATCTTTCTCGTGAGCACTCAATGAAAGTATATCACGAAGAACTTGAGGGTACAATGTTCCTTGTATCTGTGGCTCTCAAGTGTTCTGTGTTCTTGTGCTAGGCCACACTGCACCTTTATAAACTCATTAAAAATGTTAATGAAAGTCTTCTCATCCACTTGCACAACAGTGTGTCCTCTTCCTCCTGTGCTCTGGCCTAGATGGGCCATCATTCTTGTCTTGACTTCTGTTAGAAATGCCTTTCTTAGATTTCAGGCCAGTAAGTCTCCCTGAAAACTAAAATTTTTGATGGGTTCAAGAAAAGTTATGATTTCTGTAGATTGTGTGTCTGTTTCTTTCTGTTTATGTAAGAGTAGTGCTCTTTTCAGTTTTTTGAATCTCAAGCAGAAGCCAGAATTCATATAAATTCTTTAAATCTGCTTAATGTAATAGAGTCAGTAGAGTTCATAACAAGCCTTTTTGTTTGATAAAGGAAATCTGTCTTGTCACATACCTAAGCACAACTCAAAAATGACCATTTAAAATGAGCATTTACTATTAATTTATATTGCCCCCCTAACCTGGCCAATGGAAAATAGATTATTTCAATTTAGAGTATTGAACTCTCTCTTTCTTCCAAATTCATATACAACTTAAAGCTTAATCAACGTGAAGATGACACCTGGAAACCTTGTACTTCTTCCCCAAAGCTTTCAAATCATGATATTATGTAGTATTCTATCAAACTCTTGGAATTAATATGCTGGGGTAAATACCCCTTTTGATTTCTCACATTTATGTGTACCGTGTATGGGGAGTACTGAAATATTCTATTTATTACCATGTAGAGTTTTTAATTTCCTCCCTAATGCTGGTACTCTGACTAGTTTATCTAAGCAAGGCCATTAACAACTATATTTTGCAACAGCAACAAAAAGCTCTGCTCTACAATCGGAGTATTCTTAGATGGAGAAATTGTCCTGGAAATGCAAACTATTAATCATACAACCAAATTCATCTTAACAGTGTAGTTTTTTTCCGTAGATCTGACTCACTTTTGCAAATTCAAAACAGACACACACCTGACTTGAGTATTATATAGTGTGTCCATGTAACAAAAACATTTGTATCCCCTTAGTGTCTTGAAATTTAAAAAAAAAAATGAAAAAAAGAACATCTACAAAAAACCTACAGCTAACTGTATACTTTGTAGTGAAAGTCTGAATGTTGACAACTAACGTTGGGAACAAAAAAAAGGGGGTATCTACTCTCTTCACTCTTACTCAAAAGAATACTGAAAATTCAAGCCCTTATAAAATAAGATGAGAAAAGAAATGCATATAAATTGAAAAGGAACAAATACACCCACCCTTATGTGTAGATGACAAGATTGTTAACATAGAAAATACCAAGAAATCTACCAAAAACAAAACCCCCTACAATATAAAGTTGACTTAAGTCAGTTCTGAGGGTAAGAAATCAGCATCCAAAAAACAATTAGATTTTCTTTTTTATTTCAGCATATTACGGGGGTACAAATGTTTAGGTTACGTACATTGCCCTTGCCCCACCTGAGTCAGAGCTTCAAGTGTGTCCATCCCCCAGATGGTGTGCACCGCACCCATTACATGTGTATAAATCCATCCCCTCCTCCCTGCTCCCATCTGCCCAACACCCAGTGAATGTTATTACTATATGTGCACTTAAGTGTTGATCAGTTAATACCAATTTGGTGGTGAGTACATGTGGTGCCTGTTTTTCCATTCTTGTGATACTTCACTTAGTAGAATGGGTTCCAGCTCTATCCAGGATAATACAAGAGGTGCTATATCACCTTGTTTTTTGTGGCTGAGTAGAACTCCATGGTATACATACACCACATTTTATTAATCCACTCATGTATCGATGGGAACTTGGGTTGTTTCCACATCTTTGCAATGGTGAATTGTGCTGCTATAAACATTCGAGTGCAGATGTCTTTTTTACAGAATGTCTTTTGTTCCTTTGGGTAGATGCCCAGTAATGGGATTGCTGGATCAAATGGTAGTTCTACTTGTAGCTCTTTGAGGTATCTCCATATTGCTTTCCACAGAGGTTGCACTAGTTTGCAGTCCCACCAGCAGTGTATGAGTGTTCTTATCTCTCTGCATCCACGCCAATATTTATTGTTTTGAGGCTTTTTGATATACTAAAAATGAATCGGTAGAAACCAAAATTAAAACCAGTTTACCATTTAAAATCACTCTAAAAATGAAATACTTAGACATGCACTTAATAAAATATATACAGGATAAATATGTTAAAAATAACAACAAACTGATAAAAGAAACCAAAGAAGACCTAAGCAGATGGATATAGCATGTTCATGGATTAAAAGACTGAACCAATAATTATATCAATTCTCCCTAACTTGATTTATGAGTTTAATGCAATTCCTATAAAAATTTCAGTAAGTATATTTTGTAGATATAGATGAGCCTATTCTAAAATTCATTATGGAAATTCACAGGCCCAAGGATAGGTAAAACAATCTAAAGAGTAAAGTAGGAGGAATTACACTACTCAATATTAATATTTATTATTTAGCCCCAGTAATCAAGACAAAGTCATATTGGTTAAGAGATAGACTTGTAGATAAATGAAAGAGAATAAAGAATCTGAAAATAGACCCACACAAATTTACTGAATTTGACAAGGATACAAAAGCAATTCAATGGAGGAATGAGAGTCTTTTCAACAAATGATGCTGGAACAGTTGGACATCAATATGCCCCCAAAATGAATCCGGACCTAAACCTCACATGTTATATAAAAGTTAATTCAAAAATGATTATGGACGTGAAAGTAAAACATAAAACATTGAAATATTATTTAAAATACATAGAAAAATCATTGAGCTCTAGGGATAAGAAAATAGATCTTAGACTTGACAGAAAAGGCATGATTCATAAAAGGAAAAATTGATAAATTTGACCTCCTCAAAATTAAAAACATTTGCTTTGCAAAAGCCCATGCCATTATGATGAAAAGAAAAACTACAGATTGAGAGAAAATATTTGCAAACCATGTATCTGACAAAAGATTAGTATTTAGAATATATAAAGAATTCTCACAAAACCAAAGTTTAAAAAATATCAATTAGAAAAAGTACAAAAGACAAGAACAGACATTTTAGAGGATATAAAAAGATAAATAAGTACACAAAAAAGAGTTACATCATTAGCCATCAGAAAAACAAATTAAAATCACAATAGGCTAGCCCTACATGCATGTCAGACTGGTCAAAATATAATAAAAAATGGTGACAATACCAAATGTGAGTGAATATGCAGAAAATCTGGATCACATTATTCTTGGGAATGTAAAGTGATACACTCTGCAATACAATTTGCAATTTCTTATAAAGCTAAATATTTGCTTGCCATAGGTCCTGCCAATTTCACTCTTGGGCATTTACCCTAGAGAAATGAAAAATTTATCTTTACACAAAAATCTCTATACAAATGTTCATAGCAACATTATTTGTAATAGCCAAAAACTAATAATTGCACAGATGTCTATGAACAGGAAAATGATTAAAGAAACTGTTGCTGGGCACAGGTGGCTCATGCCTATAATCCTAGCTCTCTGGGAGGCTGAGGCGGGAGGACTGCTTGAGCTCAGGACTTCAACACCAGCCTGAGCAACAGTGAGACCCATCTCTACTAAGAAGAAAAAAAAATTACATAAAAACACAAAACCCAGCCGGGCATTGCGGCGTGCACCTGTAGTCCCAGCTACCCGGGAGGCTGAGGCAGAAGGCTGACTTAAAGCCCAGGAGTTGGAGCTTTCAGTGAGCTACAATGACATCACTACACTCTACCCAGGGCAATCGAGTGACACTTTGTTTCAACAAAAAAAAAAAAAAAGAAGAAGAAGAAGAAAGAAGAAGAAGAAGAAGAAGAAGAAGAAGAAGAAGAAGAAGAAGAAGAAGAAGAAGAAGAAGAAAGAAGAAGAAACTGTGTGATACATCACTTGGCAATAAAATGAAACAAACTACTGATACCCAGGGAATTATGCTGAGTGGGGGAAAAAATCCCAAAAGGTGATATATTGCAGGGTTCCATTATTGCATCATTTTTGAAATGACAAAATTTTAGAAATGTAGGACAGATCAGTAATTTCCAGGTTGGGGAGATTAGGGATGGTAGAGTGGGGAGATGTGTGTTATAAAGGGGCCACAAGTGGAATCCATGTGATGATGAAACACTTCAATACCTTTATTGTGGTGGTGGATACACAAATCAAAATAGGTGATAACAATTGTATAGCACTAAATACACACATGCATACATGCACACAAATGAGGAAAACTGGGAAATTGGAATAAGATCAGTGGATTGAATCAATGTCAATTTTCTAGTTGTGATATTGTACTATAGTTTTGCCAAATCTTATCTGTACTATTTATTACAACTTCTTATGAATCTACAATTATCTCATATTTTAAATTAAAAAATAAATGGCAAGAATTTAAGGAAAAGAAGGACCAACTTGAAGTGTAGGTTGGTGAATGCAAATTCTAAATGATAGTAAGAGGGAGGGATGATTATAATTTATAAATGCATTACAAGACAGTTTCTCCTTCAATAGATGTGGGTTGAAATAGGTCTGGATCTTTTACCTTGACTGAATTACTTAAAATCTTTCTTCCTAAATTATGTCATCAGCAAAAAGGAGTTATAATATTGTACCACCCTCCATGTGAAGATGTTCCTGACCACCTGGATTCCATGTTTCTTCTTTCTGTTCTCACTGTCCCTGTCTCACTCCTGCCATGGCTCTCAATATATTTATTTTGTAATTATTTATTTGTGGCTGCCTGTCTTCTAGACTATGAATCATTTGAGCGCTGTTATTCTGCAAGAATGATCCTTGTGTCTCCTCCAGTGTCTGGATCCTCATACCCAGCAAATGAGTGATGATGGCACATACTATTCACTGAAAAAAAACTATAGCTATTATGATATGGTCGATTTATTCATGGAAATAATATATTGAAAAAAGGTGAACATAGAAAGTCTCTGCTTAAATTTGTGTTCATGAGGATGAGATGGAGGAGGGTTTTCTTTATCCCCACATCTTGTCCAGAATATTCTGGTACCATTGGATTCTCCCCTTTCCCCAACTTGATGAACCTGAATACAACAGGACCGATGAATAGGTCGGCTCTGAATACTTGTTGGATGGATACACCACTGCCCTCAGGGAACTTTAGTTTTTCAGTAGATGGTTGGAGATGACACCAGGCTTACATCAGCACAACCAAGGACATGAACCCAGTGATCAGGGCCTTAGGGTGAGTCCAGGTGAGCTCTTTCACACTCAAAAGGAGACTGTTCTCTGTCTTCCTCCTGCTTCTTTGACCACAGCTTCTGTGTGTGTGTTTCTCACAGGGCCCCCTTCCAGCGTGTCCTTCCTTTGCACGTCCTCTGCTTCTCTGTTTCTCTGTTTGTCTGCCCCACTTGATCGTGAGGTCCCAGATGCCAAGGACTGTGGTCCATTCCTTTCATTCCTACTTCCAGGATATTCTCTGAAACATGGCAGGCATCACTGTAAGTCTACTGAGTTAATTTCTTTACCTTTTGTAAAGACCTTGACAGAAAGAACACACCCTTTATTCTGTAAATAGTAATGCAGATTTTATCTGTGTAGGCACCAAATATAAGGCTCTTTTGTATCAGGTACTAGACAGATTCTTGTATTGAGTTGTCAATATGTTGCACGGCCAGAACTTTGACATATCTACTTTGCTTTTACAGAGAGGGAATCAGTTTTCAGAACCCAGTATGGCTTAGGGCAGCATATGCCAGATTTTAATCATCAAAAACCACCTTCACTAAATAAGCGACTACAAGCTGTTCTGCTCAAACCGTGCTTAGTTTCATCAATGTACAGTGTCATTGCAGACTGATTCCCAGGTCACTTGTGGGCTCACTGAAGCCAGTACCATGATGCATCACTCTTGTGTACCCCTGACATTCAGTAAAATGGCAGGCACATTGTAGCTACTCAGCATTTGTTGACTCGTTTAGTTGGACTTTCTGTTTGTCTTTAAAAATAGACCCTGTGGGATTCTTCTTCCAGTAATAGTGCTGTGAGGAGTTTGGACAATTCACTTCCACAGAACACAAGACAGAAACTGGATAAAATTTTTGCAAACCACCATTGCGTGGCACTGGCAGACAATAACTTGAGAAGTATTTCCTTATATAAAACTGCTACTGCATCTGGTAAGAAGGCTACTATTCGGCTCAGATGGTGAACATCCTCAGCTTTTCTATGTGAAAATAGTAGACTCAGTATGGGGATGTCAGCAGGCCAGGTAGAAGTTTTACAGGGAGAGATTGGAAGTGAAGAGTCAAAAAAGGGCTGAGATATTAAACTTTCTACACCTTCAGTCTGACTGCTAAACTATGCATGTAGGGGGACACCCTAGTGAGCCAGGAAAAATTCCTGTTTTGACACATTTCATAGCACATTATAGCATATTTTCCTTTTATTAAAATTTTATTTCTTATGGATTTTGCCATGCACGTATCAGCAGAAAAAAAATACCAAGTGTTGTAATGGAGATTATTAGATCTCTCACTTTCCTGAGTCTATTTTCATTAAAATATGTAACTAACAAAAAAAAAAAAAAAAAAAAAAAAAAAAAAAAAAAAAAAATTTTATTTCTTAAATTATTTGGGTATGTTTACAATAGTTGCATTGAAGTCTCTTATCTGCTAAATTTAACATCCAGTATCACAAAGACTCATATTCTAGTGACTATGTTCTTGAGAATGGGCTGTACTTTCTTGTTTTTTCATACCTAGTATATTTTGATTGAAAAATATACCTTATAGATAAGATATCTGGGAAGATTTATGAAGTTACTGTACCTTTGAATGCATTCCTCAAGCCTCATAACAGCTTGCGTGGCAGAGAGGGGTGGCCTTACTGGCTTGGGTAGGGTTGTCAGATTTAGCAAATAAAACACAGGATGCACAATTAAGTTTGAATTTCAGATATACTAAAAATTTACTGTTTGTCTGAAATTCAAATTTGATTGGGTTTCTTTTTTTTTTTTTTTTTTTTTTTTGTTGAGACAGAGTCTCACTTTGTTGCCCAGGCTAGAGTGAGTGCCGTGGCATGAGCTTAGCTCACAGCAACCTCAGACTCCTCGGCTTAAGCGATCCTACTGCCTCAGCCTCCCGAGTAGCTGGGACTACAGGCATGCGCCACCATGCCCAGCTAATTTTTTCTATATAGATTTTTAGTTGTCCATATAATGTCTTTCTATTTTTAGTAGAGACGGGGTCTCGCTCAGGCTGGTCTCGAACTCCTGACCTTGAGCGATCCACCCGCCTCGGCCTCCCAGAGTGCTAGGATTACAGGCGTGAGCCACCGCGCCCGGCCTTGATTGGGTTTCTTGTACTTCATCTCACAATCCTAACCTTGAGGTGTCTAAAGATAAACTCTCCCCAAATCATTGGCTGACTAAAAAACTATAGAGGTGAAGGGGAGACCCCAGGGTTCCAGACTGAAAAAAAGACTGAGCAGAAACATAATTGCCTACACACCATGGGGAAGACAGTTTTAGCAGTTTGAGGCCACAATAATTATCAATTAAGACAAAAGAACAAAGCCAACAACATTCAGAAAACCAAAGCTGAATCAGTCACTACAACATACTATCTGTAAGGTACATTTTTCAATTAAAATATAGTAGATATGAAAAAAACAAGAAAGTGCAACCCATTCTCAAGAACATAGTCACTAGAATATGAGTCTTTGTGATACCAGATGTTGAATTTAGCAGATAAGAGACTTCAACGCAACTATTGTAAACATACCCAAATAACTTGAGAAATAAATCTTTAATAAATTAAAGGAAAATATGCTAGCATATGCTACGAAATGTGTCAAATAGGAAACCTCCACAAAGAAATAAAAATTATAATAGAAAAACTGTATAGAAAATTTAAAAACTATAATAGAAAAACAAATCATAATTATGAAGCAGAACAGTATAATAATTGAAATAAAAAGTCACTAGATGGGCTGAGGAGAATAACTGATATGACAAAAGAAATAATCATGAAACTTAAAGATAGGTCAATAGAAATCATGCAATCTGAAGAACCAACAAAAAATAGTGAACAAAAATTAACAGAATGCTATAGTAAAATATTAAGAGTACCACAGAGAACTGTGGGAAAAATATCAAGCACCCCAACATATGAGTAATTGTAATATAGAAACAAGAGAAACAGAATGGTGAAGAAATTTTTGAATAAAAATAATGGCCAAAAACTTCCCAAATTTGGTAAAGGGATTAACTTACAGATCAAAGAAGCTAAGCAAACCCCAAGGAGGAGAAACACATAGAGAAGCACAACTTGACACTTTGTGCTCAGATGGATGAAAACCAAAGTAAAAAATAAAACTTGAAAGCAGCAATGAAAAAACAAGACATCTGAGAAACAGAAAATTGGAAAGCCTCATGAAGGAACCAAGCCTGGAATGATCAAGGAACAGACAAAGACCAGCATGACTAGATTGTGCTGAGTGAGTGATGTTGGACATGAGACCGGAGAGGTAGGCAGAAACCAGATACTGTAGGGTTTTGTAGACCATGCTAAGTAGCATGGATTTTATTCAAAGTAAACTGGGAAGTCTTTGTAGGATTTCAACAAGCCCTGAAATAATTTGTTGAACATGCTAAAAAATCAGAATGGCTGTCTTGTGCACAATAGATTTTAGAGGGATAAGGGTTGAAGGAGGAACAATAAGATATAGTAATTAAGACAAGAGAGGATGGATGAGTGGCATGGGATTTTAGAGTGGTAGTTGTACTCAGGATATATTTTGAAGATAGAATCAGAGGACTTGTTGATGGATATTAGCGAAGAACACACCCAGGAGTTCTCTTTCAGACATGTTGGGTCATTCAAGCAGGGAATTCAGGTAAGTTAGACAAGTCTGGGCCTCAGAGGAGGGAATAGTGTTCAATATGTAAATTTGGAAGGACTTAGTATAGATATTCCACATTAAGGCAAGAGATGCCCTAATGAAATCACTCTGGGAGAGAGAAGAGCAAATGAAGGGGCCCCATTTAAAAGTCCTGTGAAAGAAGAGGAGCAAGCAAAGAACACTGAGGAGGGGAGGCAGTGTGGTAGGAGAGCACCAGAAGTGTACATAATCACAAATCCAAAAATAAAAATATATTTAAAATAGAAGGGATCGTCAAGTGGATGAAACCCTCGGAGTGGTTGATTAAGATGAGAATAGAAATGTGTCCATTGACTCAGGAGGCTGAGGCAGGAGGATCATCTGAGCCCAGGAGTTTGGGATTACAGTGAGCTAAGATCGTGTCACTGCATTCCAGCAACAGAGTGAGACCTGGTCTCTAAAAAGAAATAAAACACAATCAACAACTGGAGAGGCAAGATGGCAGATGAGAAACACCTCCAGCCAGAGCGTCTCTGCAAGAAGGAGAAATTTTAGATGAAAGAGAAAAAAACAAAGAGATAGACAAATACAGATAGAATGAGGGTCAGAAGAAAGGATGCCTGAACCTACAGGAGACTCCACGGGAAGAGGTTGCGGAGCTGAACTGGAAGGAGAAAGGCATCAGCAGGAATTAAGCCCAGAGAGGCTTGGACACCAGCGAGAATTGTAGGTGGAGCGGTTAAAATTCCCCTCCCTTGCATATTGGACCACTGACGGGCTCCCAAGCTGCTGGAGTGACCTGCCAACACCAACCCAGAGACTACTGCCCCCATCCCCCTCTAACATGGACTGATAAGACGGTGGGCAGAGGAGCCAGAGGAGATGGTGTGCAGAGACCACACAGTCACTTGTGCCCCTCAGACCCCACAGGTATTTGATTCATTCATTCGCTCAGACTGATCTGGTCTTCATCATGAGTGTCTACCCTGAATAGTGTGGGGATAAAAACACTGGATTTTTTTTTTTTATCTAATCTGGTGTCATCTGATGCAATCATGTGTATGGTCCATTTGTATAAATACTCAATTTGTTAGGTGAAAATGATCAGTCTCTCGGATTTCCACCTCACCTCCCTACTCCTTTCCAAGATAGAGATGGGGTCTCCATGGTGATGGGAACAGGGAGTCTATGACATCTTATGTTGATTGTAGCGTCCTGGGTGGTTTCTGAGGGAAGTGATAACTCTTGTGTCCCAGGTCCTGCTGCTGCTGATGACATGCTCATCCATGTCTGTGACTGGTATATATGCATTTTTATCTCTCCCATCTTGGTCAGAATCTGATGCTCCCTGGCTGACTCAACCTTAACTCACCTGTGAAGGCATCTGCAGACTCTTCTGAATCTGGGTCTCATCCTTTATCTAGCCCCTGTCTAGGGCTGTCCACTCCACAGCCTCAACTGTAGGGTCACCTAGTCCCTAGCTGGGTTAGCCTTGCTTCATGGTAGAACTCCTGGCTCTTGAATCAGCCACTTTCAACACCCCACCCCCAAGAAGGTAGCCCTCTGGGGTCTCACCTACAACACAGAGGTAACCAAGATAGCTCCAGAAAGCAAAATCTTTCAATTCTAACCATCTCCCTGCCCACTTTTTAGATGATAGCATGATACAGTAGACATGAAGAATGTGATGATTCAAGTAAAAGGAATGATCACTGCAAAAGCCTACTCCTTGAGAATGTGGAAAGGCATGGGATCCAGGTGAAGAGTGTTAAGGAAAAAATTATTCATGACACTTGTTAAAGAAGTGTAAGGCAGACTTTTGTCAGAACCATTGACATAGGTGTAGGGACCATTGAAATGGGGTTTTGTAGTGGGGGGAGATTGGGATCCACTCCAAATACAACAAGGAACAGTGGGAATTTATAGTCAAGGAGCAGAATGTGGATCAGTGAATGGAAAATTACTAAGAGGAAACACCAAGGATAAGGGGGATTCAGGCTAAATTGAACACAATTACTGCTAAAGGCAAGCCAAGGTGATCAGACCTCACCTGGGGATGAGGACCTGATGAGATATGGAGGATAAGGAATTCTCACTAAACTGACTTAGCAGGATTCTTGCTAAAACTGGACAGAGACAAACATGAAAGTTCAAAAGTTCCCTTTCCAAGACTGGCTACCCCACAACTTCAGCTGCAGGATCACCTAGCCCCTGGCTGGGTTAGGCTTCCTTCATGGTAGAATCCTTGGCTCTTGAATTAGCCACTTTCCACATTCTTCCCTCAGGGAATGCAGCCCCCTGTGGCATCACCTGCTTCACAGCAAGAGCCAAGACCAGCATTAACTCCAGCAATCCTCTGCCAATTTTATAGATGATGGAATAATACAATACAGATGGAGAACATAATTCAAGAGAAATTATAACTGCTGTTAGGGTGTGAAGCCCATATGTGGTGGTGGGGGGGGGGGAGAAAGAATTCTCAGACAGTAATTAGGATATATAGAAGTAAAAGTTTATTTACTTTCCCAAGAAAGAAAGAAAGAAAGAAGGAAAGAAAGGAAGGGAGCGAGAGAGAGAGAAAGTGGCTGTGAAGCTGCCGTGTTGGCTTTTTTCTGTTTCGCACGTAGCAGATCGATAGCAGTTTTTTCTTAGTTTTTTCTTTCTTCTTGATAGCGGGAGGCATCTGGTACTGTCTCTTCTTGAGGAAGCAGGGGAAGTTCCTACTCCTACTGTCTTCTCAGGAACTTTTTCAAGGCTGAGAAAGAACTCAGAGATAACAAGTTAGGCCACACGTGTTTAATTAAACAAAGGGTAGTTGTGAGTTTATTTCGCTTACTTTGTGTTTGATAGTTTATTTTCCTCTGAACGGTTATTAGTGAGACCATCTTTCAACCTCAAAAGACAATTCTTTAAGGAAGTAGAAAGGCATAGGATCCAGGTAAAGGGCCTGGCCTCAAGTAAGGTCAGGTCACTTCCTCCAGAGGAGCAGCAGAGATTACAAGTCCAGATCCACTGTTGCTGGGAAGTGCCGAGAGTCCCTCTCAGATCACTTCTGTTTTCTCAAAGGAATATCGGTGACTATCATGAGAAGATTGGATGCTGGCGCTTATGGAGAGCTCTCGTAAGTAACCCAGACAGAGGATCCAAATGTGGAGGGTGCAGAGAGTTCTCCCATTTAGGGGTATTGCCAGGAGGGGAAAAAGGAGAAGAGATGCCTCTGAGGGGAGAGTTTATAGCTCTGGGTAGCTGGGTAAGGAGGGCCTGGTGGGTGGTGAGGAACGCGGCTGCAGATGCGGTCAGTAGACTGGCGGCCTCCCAGGGCTGAAGGCTGCGCCATTGGAGGGAGGGAGCTGGAAGGGAAGGAGGTGGTGCTTCTGGGGATGAGACAGGGGGACGCAATAAATGGACACCACGGAGGGCTGCGATCTTCCCTGAGGCCTAGGGAAAGATCATGGATGGAGGATGCTCAGTTAGGGAGGAGGAGGAGAAGATCCCTGAGGACCGAGAGGCTCCGGTGGTGGCCTGGCCAGCCTCGTGGGCGCTTAGGTCGCCAGGAAGGATCAGAGGACAGAAGGCTGAGAGGAAGACCGTGAGTCCGCCACGTGGGAGGTGGAGAATGACAGGGGATTGGTACAGGTCTCGAACGTGGGACAGCAGGGTGACTGGGGTAGTCGTGCCTCAGGTACTGGAAATCAACGGTCCCATTGCGACAGCTCGCAACGGAGCAGGGAAGAAAACCTTCAAACGGGAAGCGGGAGCGAGACTGGCACCGACCTCGGTCGGCGCCGACGCGCAGGCCCAGAACCCGCCAATCCTAGGCCAGCCCCGACCCGGGCCGCGTATTTCCGGTGGCGCTGGGACTTCCTGCTGCTGTTGCTATGGATCTGAGGGCGGGACGCGGGAAAGGCGTCTTTGCAGAGGTCTGTTCGCCTGGGCCATTCCGGCTGGTACCGGTTCATTCTCTGGTCCTCCTGTTCATCCTAGTTGGCTTCCCCGCCCCTCAAGATCTTCAGGCTCTGGGCAGAAAAGCAGCGGAAAAGATTGATTTTCCTCTGGGGTTGGTGGCGCTCGGTCTCCCTGGCCTGCAGATGGCAGTGTTAATGCCGTGGAGAGGTCCTGCCCGCCTCCCAGCCCGCCCTTCGTGCTTGAAAAAACGCCACAGAGCCCTTTTCCTAAAGAAGAGATTGGTTCCTCTGGTGTCTGCGCCTAACAGGTCCTGGGGCTGGGGTTGCTGCTTCGAGGGGGATGGGGAGCGGGGTCGCGAAAATTCTCTGCCGTTGGACAAAACCCTTTTGTTTTTTAAATTGCCATTTCTCCTGTGGGGCTGCCTAGTTACCCTAGCAACTTGTATTTTTGCTTTTCTGAATGGTTTTGTCATTCTCTTTCTCCACGTTTTAATGGGGTTTTATGAACTTTTACCAATATATTCTTTAATTGCAGACGTCACTGAATCGCGTTGTAGAAAATTTATTGGACCGGTAGTGTAATAAGGAAAACTAATCTTATCCAGTCCCATCACCCAGCTATGACTATTAATAATATTTAGTGATAAATTTCCTTAGTTGTTTTTCTTTCATAAAGGTGCATTTTAAACAAATGTGATTAATGTTGTATCATGATTTCAACATCCTGCTTTTTAAACTCAACTTTACGCTTTGAAAAATTGTTTTCGTAATATTAGTCATTTTGTTTTAAAAATAATGCTAACATATTGTAAGATGTTGAACTTTTCAGTAAAACTGGAGCTTAAAACACTCAAATACTCAAAATATGATCCAAAGACAGCCATCACTATGCAGCCTTATGAGAGCAGGAGCTGTAGTGTATGTTTGTTTCACCCTTTTATTAATACCTAAGTACCTAGCACTTGGTGGGTGCTCAATAAACATTCTGAAATAAAATAATATTTACATCCGGTAATTTTTTTCTTCCGTATAATCAGTTGTTTTATGACGCTAGGGTATAATATATCAACAGTTTTCTATCTGATTTTTTTAATTTGGCATTTTGTAGTCAGTATTTGCCTATGTCATTAAAACATGTACTCACCATCAAATTGGTGCTAACTGATCAACACTAAGGTGCTCAGATGGTAGTAATTAATACTCATTGGTTGCCAGTTAGGTAGGGGGGTGGGGGGGCAAACCCACAACTAATGGAAACGGGGCACACTGTATAGGGGAAGGACACGCTTGTAGCCCTGGCATTTCATGTAACCAAAATGTTTGTACGCCCATAATATCCTAAATTTAAAAAAAAAAATGAAGACATAAGAAAAAGAAACTAAAAAAAAAACAGTCAATTTTACTGGCTTTGGCCAGTTCAGTTGACAATGAAGGCCATTTAGCTGGTTCCTGACAGACTGAGAACAGAGCCCAGATCTTTCCAGGTTCAAAGCTCTTTCCTTCACTCCATAATAATCTCACTGACGCTTGAGCAGGATGTATAAGAGCATAGAATTTCCTCAGTAGATATTCTGGGTCTTTTATTGTTGCTTAGTGTTTTGATCATGTATATTTGGTCAGTATGTTGTCTGTCTTTCCACAAGAACCCTGCCCTGGATCAAGTCAATTCATAGAACTGAGATTCTGGAAGACTCCTAATGTTATTTAGTCCACTGGTAAAAACATAGTCAATCTAGCCTGCTGCGTTGATTTGGACCATGAGATAAGGAGTTTGCAACATAGAAAAATACAATGAATATGAATTTAGGGGCCAAATTACCAACGTAGTATTGGAATTAGGGACATGGCCATTTGACAATAAACAGTATGTATGAAGCAAGCCCGATCTGACTGCAAAGGTCTTTCTCTCCCTAAGTCCAACTAAAACTGCTGAAACTGCTTTGGCATGCCTCACATATCCAGAAAAAAAAGTCACATTTCCTACAAAAAAAGTTTCCCTTTAAAGAGTACTGTGTGTAAATTATCTAACTCATGTATTACTGGCAACTTTATCATAAAGATATTTTTTGATTTGGACTTGTAGTTCTTCACTAATTTTTACTTCCTGAACGCTTTCATAGAGGGCCTTGGGCCAAAGCTAAAGAGAACTTCTCCTTTCAGTCCAAGCTCTTCCAGCCTTACTTATTTTACTGTCTGAGTCAGTGTGCTTCTCTGGTACTGATCTTTCTTCCATTTTAAGAAGAGAGGTCAAGCTATGTTAGTGGGTGGCACAGGGAGGCAGATTAAAGGACCCTGTTCCCAGTACAGGAACTTCCTCCTTTTTCTATTATACATTGCTTTATTTTTTTTAAGAACGCAGCTTAATTTAACAAAGAGTTTGAAACCACTGAGTTACATGATCACTACTCAGTCTTCCAAACATGAGAGTTAGATTGAAGAGTAATGAAATTATAAACATGAGTGGACTAAGCCATTCCTGGAGTACCAAAAACTCAAAAGTAATCTCTAAGTAGATGGCTAGAGAGAATGTCTCGTCAATAATAGGGTGCTGTGAGAATTGTGTCGAACACTGCAAATCTGATTACTTACTGAGAGGGGACTTGGGACTGAAGATGTAATCTTTCTAATCATTGAATACATTTTTGAGAAAAAAATATTTGAAGGAAACAGTTAGCCACAATCTCATGATGACAGTCTAGTGAAGTAACTACTATGTCATAATACTGGCTGGTATAGCAACAGTAATTATGTAGCAGAACACAAGAAATGTCTCTTCAGTGTTTGTACACCACGTGCATAAGGACTTTTTTTTTATTTTTATTTTTTATTTCAGCTCATTATGGGGGTACAAAAGTTCAGGTTATATATATTGCCCATGCCGCCCCATCCCCCCGAGTCTGAGCTTCAAGCGTGTCCATTCCCTAGACAGTGCTCATCGCACTCATCATGTAGGTATGCACCCATCCCCTCACCTCACCCCCATTCCCCCCAGACAGAACTTCAAGCGTGTCCATTCCCCAGGCAGTGCGCATCGTACTCATCAAGTAGGTATACACCCATCCCTCACCTCTGTCTGATACCCAATTGGTGTTATTCCCAAATGTGCATTTAGGTGATGATCAGGGAAATCAGTTTGCTGGTGAGTACATGTGGTGCTTATTTTTCCATTCTTGGGATACTTCACTTAATAGAATGAGTTCCAGCTCTCTCCAGGAGAACCAAAGAGATGCCATATCGCCATTATTTCTTATAGCTGAGTAATATTCCATGGTATGCATATACCACATTTTGCTAATCCATTCATGAATTGATGGGCATTTGGGTTGTTTCCACATCTTTGCAATTGTGAATTGTGCTGCTATAAACATTTGGGTGCAGGTGTCTTTTTTGTAGAATGACTTTTGTTCTTCTGGGTAGATGCCCAATAATGGGATTGCTGGATCAAATGGTAGGTCTACTTGAATCTGTTTAAGATATCTCCATATTGTTTTCCACAGGGGTTGCACTAGTTTACAGTCCCACCAGCAGTGTTCTGCACAGCCAAAGAAACAGTCACGAGAGTAAACAGACAACCTACAGAATGGGAAAAAATTTTTCACATACTACACATCAGATAAAGGACTGATAACAAGAATCTATTTAGAACTCAGGAAAATCAGTAAGAAAAAATCGAACAACCCTATCAAAAAGTGGGCAAAGGACATGAATAGAAATTTTTCAAAAGAATATATAAAAATGGCTAACAAACATATAAAAAAATGTTCAACATCTCTAATCATCAGGGAAATGCAAATCAAAACCACAATGAGATTTCACTTAACTCCAGTGAGAATGGCCTTTATCAAAAAGTCCCAAAACTATACATGATGGCGAGGATGCAGAGAGAAAGGACTTTAGATAGACACTAGCAGACATACCTGTCTTAAGTGTTATCTTATGAAAGGGGTTAAAAATAACCTGGAATTGTAATGAAGATGATGAACCTAATTAGGTAGATTTTGAAAACTTAGCCATTAAATTCTTTCTGTTCTTACTTTACTTCCAAAGGTTATTTGAAATTATGAAGCTTATTTCTAGAAGTGGAATTTACACCTTGACTTTCTTTAGAGTTCCTGTGTTATATTTTTCTTCTTCATGCCGGTGACTGGGTACTTGTGACTTTCCATCTCTTGGGGTAGTGGACAGTGGCATATTTTCTCATATGAGATCTCAAATATATATGTTGCCACTGGTTTATAATTTAAAGGTCCAAAAGATCAATTGTTGGTTGCTATATTCTCCTCCATCTTTTCAATTTATTTTCAGGAAAAGAAGAAGGAATGGCAATAAAGAAGACAACGAACATTCCCCCCAGTCCAAAAGGAGTAAGAGAAACCCTGTCCTTCAGGATTATCAGGATGCAGAGGTAGGAAGTATTGTCAGATAACCTTTCTCTATTCCATTCATTGCCTACACTAAATTATTCAATTTGTGCTCCACAGTTAAAAAATGTATTACTCCAAGAAACCTTCATGAAAGTATTCATACTTAATTTCAGTGGCTTTTGAGCTGGAGCTCTTAACCATAATATAGAGTATAGCACAGAAGATAGAAAGGAAGCACAGGAAAACTTTGCTAAACATGATCAGGAAGAATTAGGTCCTAGACTTTTCTCCACTCATATGAGCAGGAAATAATAATCTCATGCCCCTTATTTTTAGATAGAAAATATATTTTCAAATACACGGTGATGTTATTAGCTTGAAGGCAATACTTAATTTCTCACTAAAAAAATTGAAAGTGAACTTGGGAGGGTCTAGTGATTTTGCAAAGCTTTAATGGTCTGTGAAAAAGAAATTGATTTTTAAATTTTTTAAATTGATGTATAATAGTTGTACATATTTTAGGGGTACATATGATGTTTTGATACTTATATATAATGCACAATAATCAAATCAGAGTAATTAGGATATACAGCACCTCAAACATTTATCTTTTCTTTGTGTTTGAAACATTCCAATTCTTCTCTTCTAGCTATTTTGAAATATACAATAAATTTATATACTGTTAACTATAATTTCTCTACTGTACTATTGAATATTAGAACTTATGTTCCCATTAACCAACTTCTCTTCATCCCCTCCTTCACTCTTCCCTTCCTAGCCTCTGGTAACCACCATTGTAAGGAGCTTGAATTTTAACTTCAAGGGACTTTGCTTTAATGATTTGTATTCATTAGCATAATACTGCTTAAATTGAGGTATAATTTACTAGTAGAGTATTAAAGGAATCTTCTAAAGTTTTTCTGTTAGTAAATGACTAAGTATGGCTCATTTTTCCCATTTCTGAGCAAGAGGTGAAAAGGTTATCTGTCCATGTCCTCCTCCTGGGATCATGTTCCAAGATCCTGGGCAGCTACTTGGATGAGTAAAATGTAGCTAGATTTTACTCATGTAATTTGCTATCTTAGGTGCTGGCCTTTTTTTGTTGGGTATCTTTGCACATCTAGGAGTATTGCTGTTTTCTTTGAACCTTCTATCTTTACAAATTACACTACCACTTTTCCTATGAAACTGTCCCCTAGTTCATAGGTATAAAACTTATAGAAAGTGCAGGCACAAAGACCCAAATGTTTCTGTATCAGTCTGTCTTACTTGCCAGGGACACTCATTTTATTTTTGAGATTACTGAGTAGTATAAGAAATTGAGAGTGGAAAATTATGAAGATATAAACACTAGTGGCTTACCTGGAACAGATCTCTGCCTAGAATAGGAAAAAATTTTATGTCCTAATGCTAGAATTCTAGCAGAATTAAGATAAGTGAGAGAAAAACAGAACCAGGAGGCCCCATATAGTTGAAAGTTAGAGTTCTATGAATCCCTGATTTTTTTCAACCAGTAAGAACTATTTCCTTGCCTGGTCATTATTTTAACTAGTATCAGTTCAGATGACAACTGGAAGATTTGATGAAATTTTTTGAAAAACATTTTTCTCTTAGGTGGTTAGTAGTTGGGGTCATTCTCATCACTTCTGATCATGCACATGCTAAGAGAACTGCTTTGGAAGACGTTTTTCGAGATGAAACGGTTGTTGAAAAAATAATGGTCACTAGATGTGTTTTCAAACTCTATGGCAAAATGGGGGTATACTGTACATTGTTCGGGTGATGCTTACACTAAAAGCCAGGATTCAACACTGCAATATATCCATGTAAGAAAACTGCACTTCTACCCCTGAAATATATACAAATAGGAAAAAAACCCATGGCAAAATAGGAACCTTTTGAAATTAGATTATTTATACTTAAAAGATGCATTCAAAAGGGAGGGATGAGCTTTTCCAAAGATGGCCTAAGATGTTGCATGCATTTTAACAAGCATTGCTGCTGGAGCATATTAAGCATCCCAAGCACTTCCATACTGCAACTGAACGCCAAAATCTCAGTTGTTTTAATGAATTACAGAAAAACTTGTCCAAATATTTTTCTGTAGGTGAAGATTAGGTATCTTTTTTTGTTTGTTTTTATTGTTGTTGTTTATTCCAATCCCATTTACTGAGTCAAAACAAGGGGATTTGTATAGATTTTTTATATTTGTATAGATTCTATTATGAATTCAATTTTTGAGCAGGAAAACAACATAGAACTCACTGTCTGCTCCAACTTCATCTGTGAGGGAAACTGAGCTACAGAAAGCTTAGATTATCTACCCCTCAGCTCAGAGCAGTTAACACATGAATATCATTGCCTGGCTAATATGGAAAGTGGTTGTCATTCAACAGCCTAATTAATTTGGTGTCTCATGGTTCATATGATTCCACAATGTTTCCGTGGTATTAAGGAATGTGGGCCTGTCGTTTTAAATGCATTGGAACTTTGGGAACACATACCTTAAGTGCTCCAATGGACTTGGTTAGGCTAATCTGTTTTGCTTACTCTAGGTTTTGCAGGTGCCTTAGAGTAACATTCCATTATTATTCCAGGGATGGAATGTGTACTAGGGGTGAAGTTTTTTATTTCTCTTAGGGTTGACATAAGTCAAAAGCTCCGAGGCACGGGGGGATGGAGTTGAGAGGAAAGCTGGGGCTTGAGAGGGTAAAATACTGGATTCATCTGCTTTTCCAATTAAGAAGAGTTATATAATTCTCTATCAGAAATAGACACACGATTTCCTGCTCTTTTTTTGTGAAGACATCCCATAATTAATATCCTTCCTCATCGCTTTGGTTTCTGTTTACCCACTGTTTCCTTCAGTAGCCTGTAAGGAGCTCTTTGCACTCCCTAACTCATCTTGTGTCTACCTTATTTTACTCTCAAGTACTGTGACTTTTCTCTCCCCACTGAATTGAAGCTGTAATGTGTATTAAATGCCTTTTATTTCTCACCTCCCTTCATGTAACTACTCACTAAACCCCACCTACTCCACTGCTATACCATATGTCGGGAACATCTGAGACTTGCTAAACTTCATCGCCAAATATTTACTGAACACCCTCCATTTGTCCTGAGTGCTTGGGGTCAACTTAGGTGTCTCTGTCCTTTCCTCACTGTCTTTTTTCTGTTCTACTGCTCTCTGTATCCAATATATCCCATTCTTTCCGTTTCCACCATCCCAATTCAGGCCTGCATTGCCTCTTGCTTCATACGTTGCAGAATTTCCGAGGTGGTCTTTGTGCTCTCGTTCTCCCCCTGGCCCATTCATCTATTAGAATCATCTTCCTAAATGTAGATCTGAGCATGTATCTTATGCTCAAGCACCTGTTCCTGCAGACTTCTTAGCATGCAGTTTAGGCTCCTGATAATGTAGACATATCTTCTCTTGCATATTTTGCCTCCCACTAACTCTCCTCTGGGAAGCACCAGCTGCATCATATTTTCCTAACTTTGTCTCCTCAAAAACTCTTCTTCAGCCTTCCTGTGCTCTTGTTCCCTCCATTTGTCGCAGCCTTCCTATTAATATTCTTCCCATCCTCCAAGGCCTAGTTCAGATGGCTTTCACGTTCAGGAGCCTCCCCTGTGTCCCCAGTCAGCATTCACTGCTACATTGAATGTATTGCAATCTTACCATTGCAATAGCTCAATGCTGTCCTTCTCAAAGTACTGTATTCTTCTTGACTAGGCTCCGGAATTACCTGTCGAATCCCTAAGTAGCACAGACAAAGCACCTCCTTGTTCACAGCAGACACGGATGTATTTGTGTGGATAGTGGTTGGGCGTCAGGACAACCTGTGCATACTTGAGAGCCTCTCAGAGCTTGGGCCCTGGCATGTGTAAGGGAGTCACACAGTCAGAAAGCCCCAGTGGTGATCCTGATGCCTGTTCCAAAATAGAATATATAATGGTGAATCTCTGCTGGCCTCCAAGCTTCTTTGGTTAGGGGTAAGCATGTAGATTTCAGTCTGACCCAACTAATCTAAATCCTGCCTTTTCACAGAGACTTGGACCCCGGGATTTTTGTGAAATACCTCTGTGAATTTTGCATAGTGATATGTCCTTCTTGAGTGTCTTCATTAATGTAATTTTACTTTTCTCTGTGTGTTAATTCGCAAGGGCTTCTGTTCTTCATTTGCCTTGCCCAGATAGCAGCCCTAAACCTACATTGAAAACTCAGAGAACAAAGAGTGAGCTTTGTAACTGTCAGAAAGGATAAGCATTGTGATGAGAAGTTTCTGTGAGGAATCAGGAGAGTGATGGAAAGGCTTTATGTATTGGGGGTCTTTCTCAATCCTGAAGCATTTAGAAATCTCATTTATTCTCTGGTAATACAATTTGCGATCTTTCTCAAATTAAGAGTAGTAGGGTAAATGCTTCTGGCTGGGCTAAGATAGCAGTTTCAAGTGTCAAAACCATACACCAGCAAGAAGCAAACTTTTCCTCCCAATCAATGTAATGATGAAACAATTACTTAAGTGGGATATCTCACTATTGAAGGGGAAGCGTGACAAAGTCCGAGTTGCATGATATAAATTATGTTTATTAGGTAAACAGCATTATTGGCCTAGAAAATACTAGTGTATATGACTTTGTACATGGTCTTTGGTAGGGTAAAGGACGCTAAACACTCTTCCTAAAATCTCATTTATGACATCACAGTTTAAATCTGTTTGAAGTCAGTGGTAACTGAATTCAACAGCAGGAGATTTTACTTGCTCTTGTAGTAGCATTCTTTAGTTTACTTATATCTGAGTAAAATGTTTCTTTTTCACAAAAGAAATATGTTTGTAGCAGATGAGTTAGAAAGTGAAGACACAAAAATAAAGGTTGAAAAAATGATTTAAAGTCCCAACTCTCTCTCTCTCTCTCTCTCTCTCTCTCTATATATATATATATGCACACACACATATATACACATATGTATAGGTATTGACACATTAAACAGAAACATTTTAAAACCATTTGAAAAATCTATACACACTGATTTGTAACCTTTTCAAATGATGTCAAAGGCATCTTCATTTATCAGTATATTTACAAGTATATCATAACTGTTAATGGCCTATGAGCTGCTGTGTGAGTGGAGGGACTATAATTTACCCACTTCCTTGTTTTCCAACATTTAGTTATTTCTGGTTTTCAGCTATGAAAAAGAGCTGAGAGTATAAACAATGTGTTAATGTACATTTGTATATATGTCTCTACACAATTGAATTAAAAAAACGTTCTAAATGAACCGGAAGTTAGAGGTAGACCTGTTTTTATCTTCATAATTATTCTGAAGAAATCCATTTTGGCCTGTGAATTTTAACGCACCATACCTTTTCACAGCATATCATCACTCTAGTGTTACATGATAGTGTAAAATGGATATATTGTCGTTTGAGATGAAAATTTAATGCATCAGAAATGATTTCTACTTCTTAGCTAATTTTTCAGACAGTACCTTGAAACAAAAAACGGTAAGGAAAGCCAACTAACAGGAAAGAAAGTTGTGTGTGGTCGGTTTGTTATCCAATGTAACAGCTTAATAGCATTTTGAATACTCATAACTTCACTAGTCCGTGATAGTGGAGGTTCTAGAGTTTTAGCCTCAGGCTTAGGAAAATAACTTTTTGGAATTTTCTGTTTGAGTTGGCCTTGACATTTAATCCTTGAGTCAATTTGATTGCTGTTGCTGATAACTCTCACATCTGACTTCATTTGATCCCTCCTATCTCATGGACGGTTCTTTTAATATATGTTTTCAATTGGCTAAAGAGGAACAAAGGTTGTCATTTGGTACCTGTGGACAGTGTAGTCTGGGACCTAAGCTGAGTGGCTCCAAATGACCTATGGACTATGACCCTTCTTGGTTTAAGACTTTTTAATGTGACCTTTGGAAAGAAATTTAATACTGACAGTGTCAAATACTGTAATTTAGATAGGAGTCCTCACCATCACATTTTCCTTTGAGAAACTGAACATTGCAAGATGGGGAATGCTTGAAAAGGACTGCTTTCAGAGAACCCTAAGTAGCTTCTGCAACATGACAAAGACTCTGAGTCATGTAAGTTCAATGAAAAAAAAAAATTCTATCAAAAGGATGGAAAAGCATGCACCACATGTACTCGCCATCAAATTGCAACTAAATGATCAACACTAAGGTGCTCACATGGTAGTATTACTCACTGGGTGCCGGTCAGGTGGGAGGGGCTGGGGGCTGGAGCCGGTGGGGGGAGTAAACCCACAGCTAATGGAAACGGGGCACACTGTATGGGGGGAGGACACGCTTGTAACCCTGGCTTGGGCGAGGCAAACGCATTTCATTAAGCGAAATGTTTGTTCCCCCATAATATCCTGAATTTTTAAAAAAAGTAAAAAAAAATAATAATAATGATAAATTATGGATTGTGGAGTAACAGAAAAAAAAAAGACCCATGCAGAGGATAGGGTGTCTACTATCTTCTACTGACTCAGCTACTTTATCTAGCTGAAGGAAGTAAGTTCAATAAATCAGATTATTGTGTGAAAAAAACTTCTTAAGTGCAAAGACACACATATTCTACCAAATGCGTAAATATAAAAGAACAATGAATGCTAGTCTTCAAAAATGCAGATAATTAACATATAACTTTGATAAAAAGTATGTGAAATGCCTTTCAGGGTACATGGGTAGTCTTGAATTGATACAGGAGGATGATACGTGTCCACCGTCAGGACATAAGTACAAAATCATCATTAATGTGCATATATGTCTGTATGCATGTATGTATGCATAAATGTATGTGTCTAACAATTTATTACGTTTATTTTAACTTGTATCAAAAATACATCTTATTTTTATGGTTACTATTTTACTGCATCCCATAGCGTTATCTGGTGCTTTGCCGTGGAGGATGGGAACTTACTTCTCTGATGCGGTTATTGCAATAAGTGGTACAAGCAGGGGCAGAGGATGCGCGAAGGGCTTTGGAATTAGAAGGCCTGTGTTTGAATCTTCATCTGCCACTTCCTAGCTATGTGACTTTGGGCAAATCAGTGATGTTGTCTCCTCGGCTGTAAAATGGGGACTATTCATGCCAATGTAATCAGAGGGTTGTTGTGAGGATAGAAGGAACTCTCTTAAGTGGCTGTTCTTTGTAAACCGTTAAGCCTAGTATTGAGTTTGATGCTGCTATTGTCCAAGGCAAGCGGAAGAAATATTATAATAGCACAACAGGAATCCTCCTTCTGTCTTTCTCCTTGCAGCCGTCAAGCAGCAGTAATGATAGGAGCTGCAGCAGTGTTAACAGCCCAGAGAGAGGAAGCGGACCAGAAAGCGACGTAAACCGGATCGTTACTGAACCCAGCGGGAATAACCCTCAATTCTGCTATGAGGAGTATGCACTGTGCCAAGGTCCTTACGCCCGCATCAACCAGATCTTGAAGGAGGCTCACTTCAATAGCTTACAGCAGCGTGGACAATCCCCAGCGTAATGAACCCCTAGGAGCTCCTTATTCCAACGTAAAATTAGTGTTTTAATAAAAGCAAGTGCATCCCCGAAAAAGTCTGCTGGCTTTTAGTCTATATGTTACATAACCAGTGAACGGGCAATTGTTTACTTGAGGGTGGGCTGCACTGTTGCAATTTCAAAGGGGCTGTGAAGAAATTTTTATGGGATTGTGTTCGAGTTGGGTGTCCAGTTCACATTAAGGTAGCAATGTGAGGAAGCCTCACGTGTGCATTGAATCCATAGTAAGTCCAATTCAGATTAATTTCCTAATCTGTGAATTAGAAACTCCATGTCAAACATCTTTTTACAATGCAAGTCTTCATTTTTAAAAATTCAGTAGGCTGGTAAAGAGTATATCATTTTCATAAAAACAAATAACAGACCAAAAAACCACACCCCAAAACTTCTCAGTTAGGATTCCAAAGTTATAAGAAAACTACATTCAGTCTTGTACTGAAATGAACTACCATACCCCCCCTCAGAAGGTAGAAGTTCTGTTGAAATTGCTCTGTAGTTGTCGTGGCAACAATTAGACCCAGTTTAATCCGTGAACATGAAAACCTCTCCCCAAGCTTTGTATTTCCAGGGAGAATGTTTGTTTCTAAGCCTCTTGTATCCTCAGATACCTCCTGTATCATGAATCCTTCAGAGTGTGTTCTTTAGACTTAGTAGAAAACACTACACGATTCGATCAGAGAAGTACGTGATAGCGTTTTGTCATAGAGACACATTTGTTATATCAACAGCCTGTGTAATCTCATGGCCAATTCCATGTGTTATGGCTAGAGTTGATGCCGATAAAGTGTAAGCTATTAGAATTGATGTCTGAAGTAACAGGAATTGTGGGACTGTGTCGGCCACCTGTCCACTTTATGCAACAAGGACCCTTTCACAGAGATCAGGAGGCCAGCTTCCATCATTAAAATTGCAAAGATTAGTGTGGCTTACAAGCAGTGAGCTGAGATGATGTTAGAAGAAACAAGCAGTATAGTTTATTTGGAGATGGATGTGTCACCATGTTTTAGTCATACTGAAGAGCCAACCAGATTTTCATAGTGATTTCATAGATGTGCCTGCTTCCTCTGTGCCGAGCTGTGCGAAGAAGCAACCAGGATGCGTCAGGTTATCTGCCCTGGAGCACGCGAGGGGTACAACTTGCCACTAGATTGACAGGAAGGTGCCTTAGAGTCGAACAGTACTCTCCTGCCTGCTCACATTCTGTCTTCCCTGTACTGCGAAGTCCACGGAGGACAGGCTGGGAGGTCTGAGAACTGTGGCTAGCTCTACAAAGAGGTTTGTGACATTTGGCAAGATTTGGAAAAGACAAAAGGTTACATGTTGACTGAAAGATGAATGAAATTTTATTAAGTGATAGAACATTCAAAAATGAAAACTATCCCAGAAAAAGGAGAAAACACACACACACACACTCACACACAGACAGACCCATTCGCCCCACTTCCGTGATCGTTTCCCTTAGTATGTATAGAATTTTAAGATCAGATACTTGTACAGGAATGTTAGCGTGAGGGGGAAAACGTTACAGCACCACTATCCCCAAACTTATGGAGCAGGTGGGCATGGGTCAATGAATGGGTCAGTTATTTCTCAGGTAGACAGTTTGAGTAAGAACATTTTTTCCTATCGCCGGTGTTTCCAAAGTTGGAATACCAGATGTTGACAAGAGCAAATTTGAATTCTAAAGGGCTTTATGGCAGACAATAGAGAAAAGATACCCGGCTACCATTCCCTGTGACAATAAAGTGAACGATCAAATGCTAAGGAAGGCAAGGTGCGTGAACCCTCAAACCACAGGTACAGGAAGTGACTCAGACATACCCAAGAAGGATCCTGCCGGCATCCTACTGAAACAAAGTGCATATTGCCAACACAGGGTCATTGAGAAACCGAGAAATCAAATTTCCTTTCATTCCCCGCCCCCTTAAAGATATGAAAGATGAAACTATCATTATGACAAAACATTATATTTTCAAAATAAGTACAATCTTGTTCCGGGGTGGTCCGTAAATACAACATGTGATCTCCATCCCGTCTTCTGCAGACTGTCTAACCCTACTCATGTATAACCCAGTTTATGTCCTTTGGTCCTGAAATAAAAGTCGGTACTTCACAGCAAGGAAGGAACCCGGCCCCTCAAAGCTAAGTATCTCCGCTGTGAAGGACAAGTCTTTTCAAGGAATATCAGATGAAGGAATAAGAGACTTCTCTGGATTTTTTTCAAAAACTAGGAGTTTGCAAAAGGGGAGCCAGGTTAAATCAAGAGATGAGATTGGATTCTGTCTCAGAAATGCGACTAAAGAGAATATAAACCAAGGTGGAATGCTTCACCAAGGGTGAGGTGGGGATGGTGCTTGGGGAGAGGAACTGCCCTTAAATGCGAGCCCACCATGTGCCACACTCTATGGGAGTTTCTGACAGGAACCCCCGAGGCAAGTGTGCCGTGGGCTCTCCATTTCACAGGAGAGAAGAGGGAGGCTGACAGCGACTCATCCACATGACCTCGTCTGATTCAGAAGCAATCGAGAGGGGTTAATAATTTGCTGAAAGGCACACAGTAGCCAAGCAGCAGTACCAGGGCTGAACACCTGATCTCTTCCTCTTGGGAACAGGCCACCTTTCTTCCGTTATCAAGCTGCCTTTATAGTGAAGACCAGGTTGACCCTCAGAACTGGAGCTGGAGATGGCTACTAATTGGGCATTTTTATAGGACCTGACATCTAGCATCCAGGCTGAGTGATCCCAGACAATTGAACTCAAAGTGGACTATCTACACTGCGAAGAAAAGCCAGTTTATGTGTGTTTGTGCATGGGTGTGTGTGTGTGTGTGTGTGTGTCTTTTAATGGAAAACTTTCCAACACCAACATTGCTCAGTTTTTCTTCTGAAAGTTTTTCATACGCAGCTAATACATGAGACATGTAGCCCTTCAGCACCACCTACAATGTCACCTTTGTCCATTCGTGGCCTCCAGCCAGACTGATTTCCTGACTTAGGTGGATCAGGAAGGAATGTACACTTCAGGATACCCGAAGGAACAAATCAAAGAACGGTCGGGTTACCAACAACTTGTAGTGGATTAAATGGCATTCGGTAAATGCAGAGGAGTTTAACTTATCAACTCATTAGGGCTTCTATGCCTGGGTATTTACCTATCAACTCCTTCTCCCCTGGATCATAATGAAATGAAACCTCCTCAGTCAAGACATGCCAAAGCTCTTGGTTAGGTGAAGCTTTTTACATTCCCTCCTGGATGCCTAGCAGGTGGCATTGTGCTTTACCTTGCGGTGTTCACTTCAAAAGAGTGACAGTGGTTTGCGTGATTCCCTAATTAAGGTAGAGGCCTTGCTCCTCCTAAAAGAGCCCCTGGTTATTGCTACAGAATAAAATAATCATTAAATACTTTCTTCTAGGGAACAGTTTCCCATTTACGTAACCAGACAAACAGTAGAATAAAGCAAGGTTTACTTCACGCTCTTCTTCAGAGCCTACGTGTTGAATGATTGCATGAGCTCCTTTTTATACGGAAGAATTTCCCCCCATTTTCAAATGAAACTCTGTATTATCACCACTTGAATCCCTACAGAGCGAGCTGATCTTGGAGCTGACAGCGATACCAGATTCTGTGTCCTCCTGAATATCTTATTCCTCCTGGCTGGAGGCTGTGGCCGTAATATAACCTATACAATAGGAAAGGAATGACTCGTTGGATACGGGCAACAGAGGCAAAGATTCTCACCAAGAAACCGTGCAGGTCTACTTCAGATTCTGTTTAAACTAAGACAATTATCTTGAAACCAACTGCACCAAGATGGTGCACCCGCTTAAATCATGTGTGGGATCCTACACTGGTGCACCTTTGACTGGTTGGCAGTTTCCATGCTGCTTCTGGCCACGGTATTGATGTAAGCAATGGGAATTTTCCGGTTAGCGACAACACTACAGAGTCAGCTGCCAATTCTTAAGATATCTGTGGAGATGATAGGGAAAATGACGTTTAGGTTGAAAAACAGAATATATATGGCCCCTCTCCAGGGAGGAAGTCATGCATTCTTTCTCGTATGATGGAAGGGAAAAAAGGGTCCACCTTTCTGGTCAATAAAATCTACTTACGATGAATGGAAAAGATTCTGTACCTGTGGTATCTCTCAGGGATCAAGTGGAAGTAACTAGGTAGAATAAGAGTTGCTCTTCCCTTACTGATAAGGACCTTTTTGCAGTAGGCAAGATGGTAATACAATCAAGTGAGGCAAAATGAAGATTAGCCGATGAACACGGAAAGCTTTGTACATTAGCATGTCACACACTTTAACAACTGCCGGGCTCCAGATTTGGTATTCCAGTAGACCTCGGAGTGGAACTTTAAATTCTTGTTATGTGGCTTAAGTAGGATCCATTTCTCCTGTGCTCCATCGGCCCTGTTTTTTCTTTTCTTCTTTCTTTCCCCCCTCCCATATCATTGGTGGTTTCTCTGAGCTCCTTGAGGTTCCCTACATGCATTTCTTTAGATGGGAATACTGTTTTCCCAGTGAGAGGCAGCGTCTGGCCCAAAACAAGACTACATGCACTCCAGTACGGTTGTGGACATCCTATCGTGCTTGTAAAAGCTCTTCAATGCTCTGCAGCTCTGCCCGAGTACAGTACAAGATGAACGCCAAGGAGTGATTCCGGAGCATTTTCTGCACAGTCCCAGCATCTACACATCTGTCAAAGGCAGAGTTTTTGGTCGGCTTCATGGGGACCTCCTTGGGCTGGGAGGAGTACTCAGACCAAAGGTAAGCCAGGACATTATCCAGTTTAACCTTTAACCTCCAATTTAAAAACTAAGGTTGAAGGGAAGCTCCACTCTCAATGACTCATGGCTGAGTGCTCGTGGAGAAGCCACTATTGGCAAGTATTACAGATCTCGACTTGTCACAGGCAGGTGATGAAGACTCTCAAACTGGAGGAAGAGAGACATGCTTGACCTGCTTATTTGGATCTGTTTCTTGGAGTGGAATTGTTGGCACCGGTGTCGGGAACCTGCGAGGGTAAAAGCAGGAGCCCTTTGAATAGAGCACTGAAAGGAGTCTTGGTGGCCCTTTTGGCAGAGGCTGAAAGGGAAGGAGAGGAGAGTTCTCAGACAGTTCTTTCAGGGAAATCTCAAGTCGGTCTTTGTCCTAGCAGTCGGAATTTTCCCATTCCACATTGAGAAGGATGGCCTGGTTTTGGCAGAGAACAAAGAGGTCCATAGCAATGAATGTGGACTTATGGCCAGACGACTGACTGAGCCATATTCTCTCTTTCCGCTCGAGAGTCTGGATTTAGGTTAATATCTAAAACTGATTTATGTGGAAGATAGCCCTTGGAGTACAGACATTTGCTGAGGACGAGCGACGCCTCAAGAATTTAGCTACGCTGGGCCGAAGAGCTCCAGGAAGCCCCATTCACATTGCGTTGTACCTGAAGGGCACCCTCTGGGGTTGTGTAACACAGATAGTCTCCCCAGGTTCCAGGCACTTCCGTCATCTGCTGCAATGACAACTTTGCCAAAACTCACCTTTTCAGAGCAAGGAAAATTGTTCTAAGTAAGAGTATCGAGGAAACAGGCATCAAGAAGTGGTGACGAAGCCTAAGGGTGAGATTAGACTATGCGACCATATCTGTCTCCGAAAATGACTGTGTGGATTTGTCACCCCCTTCTCTTTGTTTTCTTCCTACCATCATCTTTTTATTCCCGATGTAGCCAAATCCTCCATCTGACCTTTGAACGCTGGAGTTTCCCAGGGCACTCGGTTCTCTTTTCTTTTCCCTGGCCCTGTCATCCAGTTCCACGCCCTTGGGTAACATTCCTATGCTGAGAGAACCCAACTGTGAATCTCCAGGCCCGACCTCCCGATTCTGTGTTCCGGACCCATGAAGCCCCATGCCCACTCTTCCTCTGCGTCTGAGGGTCTCAGTCCTCTCAAGCTTGCTGTTTTCTAATGTTATAGTATCCTCTTACTCTTCTGACTGTATAGTGTTCTCGTTAACTCTGCCACCTCCTTTTCTGCACCCTCCCCAGCCATCCCTAAATCCTTTCCCTGGAACTAGACTTACGGTTAGTTGGTCCAGTCATCTTCATCTTCACTGCTGCCACTAATCTAATCCACCATCATCTCTCAACTGGATTAAGGTAAGAACTTCATTGTGAAATCTCAGCCTCCACTCTAGCCGCACCGTGATCCACTGTCCCATGAAAGTAAAATGAAATGTTGACTTTTAAATTAAAATTGAAATTAAAACGATGGTTTTGATTGCATGACTCTCCTGTTCCAAACCCTGCGATGGCCTGTGTGATTAAGCACACCTATGCAAACATTTCTTTAAAGTCAGTTGGGATAAACCCTGCCAAATACAAGCATATGATGCTCGTGGATACATAGCAAGGGATCGCAAAGGACCTGGATGACCAGGGAAGGCTACCCGTCGGGTTTAGCATCATGTGTGAGATCCTTACACTGGCCCACAAAGCTTTGCTTGATCTGGCCAGGGTCAATCTCTGTTTCTCCAGGCTTGTCTCTTGCCACGGTTCCCCTCACTTCACAGCCCTCAACCTCACTGATTTCCTTTCACATCCTCAAATAGACCAAGATCCTCCTTGGCGCGGGCATTGGCACACTCTCTTCCTTTCGCCAGGAGGCCCCTTCCTTGCCTTATACACCTGGATGACTCCTACTCATCCTTCTGGTGGCTGTTCAGATGTCATTTCCACAGGGAGGCCTTCTCAGACCATCCGGGCACGGTGGTGTCTCTCTGTTATATATTTCTAAGGCAAAGTGTACTTTGGCTTTGTGGCAATCATCAAGATTGAAATAACATAGGTACTTATTTGTGAGGGTAACATCGACCTCCCTTCCAGACTGCGGCCTTCATGAAAAAGGATCCACGTGAGTCTGGTTCTCTGCTACATGCCCCGAGGACACGGTACCCACCCGGCCCTGAATATAACTATCCACTGAATGGAGCAGAAAAGGAGGTGAGTTAGGGCTCTCACCTGTAGGATGGTCTCCAGAATGGATGAGAGCAAAGCACACAGCAGGGATGGATGTGGCATCAGTCCTTCTGGCCAAGTGTTGAAAAGAGTTTCATTCAAAGCGTGGCGGCCGCCAATTTAATCTAGTGAACACAGCTGAGTCTTGATGCTTGCATCTCCTACAGGAGGACACGATCTTCCTCTAACGATTTCCCCAGGTAAGCTACACACAGAGGGTGCTCTGGATGCTTCATTCCCCCTCAGCTTACCCTCTCCTGTCCCATTATTGAGGAGCTCAGTTTGAAGGCAGTCTAGAGCCTCCAGGGTGTGGCTGTTTAAGAGTTGTTGAATGACTGCTTTTCTGGCTGATAGGAAATCTGTTAGGACTTGGCAAGGAGAGCTCTCTTCCAAGAGCGCAATGGAACACGGGGCCTGGGCTGCAGCTTGGTCAGGCACAGCTCCGCGTTTGAGAAGTAGCTTGCTGTCATGCAGAATGGTGACCCTAGGGAGGACCAATAAAAGGATCTGCTGGCTGACAGAGGTAGGCGGGGTGTGGTGAACATCGTGGAAGAAGGACCTTGGTATGTCAGGAAAGAAGACATCATTCCCCAAAACTAGTGTGCTAAGGGTTGTCACTGTCGGCTGCACCGACTCCTGGAAGTGGTTGGCTCCTGCCACCTGCTGGATGTGCATATGGAATGCGGGTGGGAAGGACAGGGTTGTAATGAAGCAGAACCCAGAAGCAGCAGGCTGTGAAAGTGGCAGCAGAGCAAGTAGGCAGAGCGTGAGAGGAAACCATCCAGCCCCAGATTGTCTTGAGGAATTTCTGATGGTAACTTGATCTGGGCAGCCGTGGCTGCATGGAAAGGCAGAGAACAATGTCAGAGGAAGAAAGAAAAGCAATGCCCTTCTCCCGCATCTTTGGCAAGCAATTTGGGGCTTTTTTTTGTATGATGATCTTGCATGAAAGTTTCCCGATTCTGAGCATGGTAAGTCAGTCTGATGGAAGGACGGCTGACTGGCAGCGCTACAAGATCCCACTGTTTATTTCCTACTGCTTGGTAGCACCTGTCTCCAGTCCCCTGGAGAGGCAAGCTAATGTGATCATCTCAGGTGCTGGTTAATATGGTAGATGCCTCTTCTCAGTTACTTTCTTTCAGCTCTCAACAGCAGGGAGCCCTATCTACCCCCAGCCCTGGAAGGTTTCTCCTTCCCTTCTCAGAAGTTCAGCCTTCTGCTTTTTCTCTTGCCTCTTTGAGTGCCCCATGGAATTCCTTGTGCGCTGCTCCTCTTCACCACACCCTTGCCAGAATGGACTGAATGTCTGTGCCCCCTCCAAACTCGCATGGTGAAACCCTAATCCCAATGGGATGGGATTTGGAGGGGGAGGGGCCTCAGGAGGTGATTCGGTCACGGTGGTGGAGTGCTCTGGAATGAGATTAGAGCCATGCTAGGAAGAACCCAGACAGCTAGCTAGCCCTCTGTCTGCCTCCTGAGAGTAAGTACAGCAAGCTGTCTGCCATCTGCAACCTGGAAGAGGGCCCCGCAGAACCCAGCCACGCTGGTACCCTGATCGCAGACTCCCAGCCTCCAGGACTGTGAGAAATACATTTCTGTTGTTTATAAGCCACCCAGTCTATGGCACTTTGTTAAGGCAGGCAGCAAAACTGACAAAGACATGCACCCCACCAAATATTCCTTCAGCTTCTACTCATCTCCGTCTGTCCTCTCGACCTCAGGATTCTCTTCCCTCGAACATTACTTCTAAGCACATGACTACCGCTAGGTCTCTATTTTTGTCCTCCTCGGTGCCCTGAATTCCAAACACATGTTCCCTTCTCCGTGCTGAACCTTTGGTCTGGTGAGATTTGCTGTCAGCTCATCATCAGTACAGCGAAATCAAAATTCATCTGGCCTACCAAAAATGTAGCTTACTCACGTTCCTTCCTATCTTAACGTATTCCACCACCATGCCCCCAGACGTTCTAGGCCTTCCTTGACCTCCTGATTGTTCCTTGGATCTCTCTTCCCTATAGCTTTAGGATTACCACTTCCAGGTCTCAGATGTAGGTCACGATTGTCTCCCATAATCTGATAACACTTTAGGGGCAGTTTTCTTTCTCTGCCCTTCTAGTCTCTCCTGTCCTTTGCTGCCAGGTTAGCCTGACGCAGACGTCATCTGGGCCATGTCCTTGGTCAGTTCGACAGGGGTCCCACTGTGTAATATCTTCCGTGGTGGTCAAGGCTTTTGTGGCCCTGAGGGACCGTGCCAGCTATATTTCCCATTACCCTGTTTTTTTCCCAGGAACCCTCCAATCACATCGGTTAACTAACTGCCTTGAAAAGGCATGGTGTGCCCCCTGAGCCCACGTTTCCAAATCCCATTGGCCTCAAGAACAACTCCCAAGTTACCTCCTTACAGAGAAGGTCCCGGGCACGGAGTGAGTCCTCTCAGAAATCCCAAGGTAGAGAAATGGACAGTCATTTTAGCAAGTAATCACCTGCTGTCATGTAATTTTTTTTTCCTACTGTATTCTGCCTTAGTTCTCTTTTGGGGGCAACTACCTTTCCTCAGATGTATATCCTTGAGTGGGTTCCACGCTGCTTCAGAAGAGGAATTGAAATATTTCTGTTTCTTGCTGCCATGAACAGAGGAGGGCCTGGAATTCTGCAGGTTGGTCTCAGAAATCAGAAAGTCGTAAAATCAGTGAATTTCCAGAGGCAGGCCCAGCACAAGTTAGCCTTTTGGTAAAACTTGAACCCTGACTCAGCTAACCTGAGGAAACAAACACTGGTAAATGATGGGCAGGTATACGCTAATCGCACAGCGTAGGGAGGGATGAGGTCTCTCTTCCAATGATGAGGAATGTCTCCCGATCTTCTGTGGCTCCAGAATGTCACCCAATCCTATGGACTCGGAACCTTCCAGCAGTTCTCCACCTGGAGCTATACTGGGCTTCAACAACTTTTCCCTCCCCTTTGCGATATGATTCTTCTCCCGTATTGTTAAGAACAAGGACTCCCTGCCTGCCTTCTCCTCTGTGCCCTGTCACTTGGCCATGTCTGGGTCAACACGCTTTGTGAAAGTCAGCTGCTGCCCCAATATTGAGAGGGGTTTGGGATCTCATCTTTCCTCAGCAAGTCTCGTCGTCAGTGTTTTGGGAGAGGGACGCTTGGGCTAAGCTCCATGAGAGGAGCCCTGTTCACTAAGTTGGGATCGTTTGTCCTTGACAAAGGTGATGGCAGGCTTGCTGGGACTACTTTGCATTTCCTTCCCTCCAAAAAGAATTCTGAGGAGGTAGAGCAGCTATTTGGGAGACATGGAGTTCCTTCCAGGCAAGAGGAGATGAATGTTTTGGGGGAAACTGTCAGCCACGGGGAGAAATGAGATACGAGCTTCGCGAAGAAACAATGCCACGAGACGCTATATAGGGAACACGTGTGTGTGAGTCTTGTTCCTCTGAGGAACAGATGCCAATGGGAGATTAGCGTGCAAGGATTTTGTGAGGAAAAGCGTCCGTGTGGAAGGAAATGACGAGGGAACCAGAGAAGGTGGGCAGAGCCATGAGACTGACACGCAAGCCTGAGAAGAAGAGAAGGTTGTGGGGGGAAATGTCCTGGACTCCTGTGCAGTGGAAGGAAGTTTTGGCACAGCCTCAGAGAGGGCTTGAAGCAAAGTGTCTCCCAGGACCTGGTCTGCCTAAGCAGCCCCAAAACACTCAGCCCTTGGCCCGCAGCAGCCCGTGAGGGGCTTGGCATCGACACAAGCCCTGTGATGGATTTCAAAGCCGAGCGTGCTGGGCATCGCCAAGCTCAGCAGCAGCGGTTCTCCATTAGTCATGCTCCGTGTAGCAGGAAGTCTGTGAGATACATTCTCACGGCTGCCGTGGGGTATGGCGGGAGAGACCCCAGGAAAATAGGTCACAGTGCTTTTCATCTGAAGCTGCAGGGGAGACACTATGGACCCCTAAGGTGAGGCGAGGGGATCCGTATTCTGAAGTGTGTGTAGGGGGGCTGGAAGACACTGCCGAATGACTTCTCTTTGATGGATCAGAGAGCCACTGAAAGGAGGACAGGGGTTCTGCCTCTGGAAGGTGCGTCCAAAGTATGTGAGTCAGGTTATTCCCTAAGACAGAGGAGTATCTCTCCCAGGAGAAACCCCCAGGGACGTCTAGGAATCAGGCTGGGGTTGAGGACATGGAAAAGGCTCCCTGAAAGGAGCCCTGGGGTGTGAGGGAACTTGGCAATGAACTTTGGGCCCAGGGGCAGAGCACCTAATCCAGGGGCGTAAACATCAAGATGCAGAGCCTCGTCTTTTAGAGCATGGGCCTTGGCTTCCCCTTTCTTCCCCCAGAGGGGGACTCAGCCACCCTGCTTGGCTCATCCGACTCCTGTTCCTATTGCAGCACCTAAACCAGTGACCAGCTGTGTCCCAAACACCTGCCCAAGGCCACCAGGCAGGCACCCACGCCTGTGGGCAGAAGCCTCTGTTTCCCGCTGTCTCCTGGATTCCCAACCAGTGACTGGGCCAAGTTCAAGGCCCCATCTGCTGCCCTGTCCTCTAACTCCGGGCCTAGCCCAGCCTTTAGCCAGCCTCAAGTTGGCCAACACTTCCCCCTTGTGCAGCAGTCCTTTCGTCCTAAGCCAGGTTTGGGTTATGGTTTTGACCCTTCTGTCTCGTACAACTTGTCCATAACTTTCCAAATGCAGGGGCTTCCAGGCTGCAGCACTATGATGATCTGTAAAAGAAATTCTCTGTGTGTGCGTGTGTGTGTGTGTGTGTGCGTGTGAGGACTCGCCCACACACGTGCGCACACATGCAAACATATATATATGCACATGTCTCCTTAAGCATTATGTCATTTCCTGTGCTCCCCTTATCACCAAAAATCCCTGCCGCTCCTGCCCAAATGTGGACAATGCTCAGGAGAGAAATTGTTTCATCTGCAGACCAGAACTCGGAAATCTGCTGAGTGTACAGCCGAAAGGCCGTTAATTGGAGTGTTTCTGGAAGTAACTACTGAGCTCTCTAAGGACAGACGGAAAAGGAGGCTTTAAGAACAGATGAATTTCAGTCAGGGGCCAATGCTCCCTCTGCAAAGAGTTGGGGAGCAGAGAGTCGGGGTTGCTTACCCCAGAAGGAAGAGGAGAGGGGTCATTTGTAATGAGAATCATCCCTTGTGGTGGCAGGTAGAGATCACTGTATTTGTTTTCTTGTTGCTGTCTAAAAATTTTACCACGAGGTTACCACTTCAGAAAATACCCATCGAGTACCTCACAGTTCTGTAGGTCTGAAGTCCAGAGGCTCCACTGGGGTCTCTGCAAAGGGTCCCAATGGCCAGAAGTCAAGGTGTTGGCCAGGCCGGGCTTGGAGAAGGAGTCATTTCGACACTCGCTCAGGTTTGGGCGGAATTCAGTTCCTTGGGGTCGTACAGCTGTGATCCCATTTTCTTGCCAGCTGTGGCCTGGGAGGTGCTCTCGTCTCCTACAGGCCTCTCTCTGGTCCTTGCATGCGCCTCCCCCAGCCCCAAACTGGCAATGGTGCCTCAGGTCCTTCTCAACTCAAGCTTCAAGTCTCTCTGACTTCTGCGACCAGCTGAAGAAAGCCCTCTGCCTTCAAAGGGCTCCTGTGATTAGATTAGGCCCACCTGGATGATGGTGCTTTCGATTAGTCATGGGAGAGGTGCCACATCACACCCACTGGGAGGGCATTAGACAAACATGAGGGCCACTGGGGACCATTCCCGGAATTCTGCCTATCACAATCACCACGTTCAGCTCTTTCCATGTTTTGATGCTGTTTAAAAATTAACCTGTTGGAGGCAGGAAGCATCGGGACTGGCAGGTTACTCCACGCTTCTGTGAGTTCTCTCCTGCACTTGTTTTTGTTAGTTTTCTGTGTGTGCATGCAAAGTCCACTCCCCAAGGACACAGAGAGCAATGTGTCCTCCTCCTATCATCTACCGCAGGGATATCTGGCACAATGTGACTAGGTACACACCAGGGTGGGTTCGGGGAGTGAAGTATAGGACAGCCGAGCATCTGAACTCAGTGTGGCTAAAGGACTGACATAAAGGGCAAGAGAGGGCAGCCCGGGGTGGGTCTCACACCCAGCCAGAGCAAGCTTGGGTCACTCCGCCACATCCCCACCTGCAGACTGAGGTAGTTATACGCCCACCGCCATGGGAGAAACCCCAGCTTTGCACTCCTTGGCTCGTGGAATTCTCACCTGAGTTTTAATCCTGCTTTCTTCGCATTCCCAGTCCTCAGCATACCTCCATAGTCTGTGTGGGTGGAGAGACTGCTTTGTAGGACAGAGCAAGTTTTCACTACCCGCTCAGCTAGGGGAAATGGTGTACAAGCAAAAGGAAGAGACACAGATCGTGTGCTTACAACATGCTAAAAATGGGGGTTCGACAATGGTCATCTCAGGAGGATTAATGGGTAGATCTGGGAAAACAATAGTGGAAGAAGGACAATGTTTCAGGTGGTTGAAGACCGTTGGCTCTGGATGCCATTTCTGGGAATGTGTGTAGGGTGCTCGGAAAGACAAGGGAGAGACAGACATCTCATAGTCACAGAAAGCCCCTTGCTGAAGAACCATGTGCCAAGTCTTTTAGAACTGTGTTTTTCATGTCTATTAAAGTAACATCGAAAGGATTTGTGTGGGCAGCCGAGCAGCTTGTGGGATAGCACCTCCAGCCAGTGATTATGAGGGTGACAATCAAATGTGTGTGGAGGCTCCAGGGCACAAATGCTTGCAAACTCCATAAAATGCTGCCCGGTGACATTATATAAATGCTTATGGAAAGAGTGGATATCACTGCCTGTTAAGTACACTTGGAGTTATATTTGAGAACGACGGAGAAAAGGAAGCCAGTGGTTAACATCATTCACTGCAAGACACCTTTCCCACGAGCTGGCATGCAAAAGACAGAATACCAGCGACCGTACCCGAAATGCTTACAATGTGCCATGCGGTATTCTGAGCTCTTGAGATGTGTCATTTCCTGTAATCCTAAGAAGCCTAGGAGGTGTGTCTCTTTATTATCCTCATTTTGTACACAGGAGGACAGAGAGGTTAAGTGAGGTGTATAATGAGGGCTCTCCTTTCTTCCCTCATCGCCCTTTGTTTCAGTCTGGCCACACACCCTCCTCGCTACCTTCCGGATAGCTGAGAACCTCCAGCTGCAGCTTCTCGTCCAGACCCGAGGGCCGAGCGGAGCGTCCAGCTCAGACTAGCCCTCCATGGATCCACTCCAGAAATGGAATCCAGTGTTGATCTCGGGATCTTCCCAGATGACGGCGGCAGAGACTCCGCAGGCGGGCCCGGCAGCCCCTCGGCCTTCCCGCTCGGAGCAGCTGGTGGTGGGCCTGGGAAACCCGCGCCCCGGCCCTGGCACCGGCCACCACCCTGCGCCCCTGCCAGAGGGGCTGCTCCAGCAGCGGTCCCGAGAGGAGAAGAGCCTGCCAGAGAGGCGGTGGGAAAAGCTGGCCTTCCCGCAGAAGAAGAAAGCAATCCTGGGCCACCTGAGGCGCAGACACCGTGATCACATGGCCCCTTATCCGGCTGAGAGGGAACCGAGGATCGCTCCCTCGGGGAGCAGGGAGCAGAATCGATTCCGATGCGAGTGTCGATACTGCCAGAGCCACAGGCCCACTCTCTCCGGGCTCCCTGGGGAGAGGAGCGGGGCCCCTCCCGCGTCCTCCTGGGAGGCGCTGGTGCAGGGCCTCAGCGGCCTGACCCTCAGCCTGGGTAGCAGCCAGCCCGGCCTTCTGCCCGGGGGGGGCGCTCCAGCAGCAGGAGAGAGAGGAGAAGCGCCAACTGGAGAGGCAGCAGGAGAGCAAGAGAGTGTTCCAGAGGCTGCTCAAGCAGTGGTTAGAGGAAAACTGAGACACCGCTGCTGTCACGCGACGCAGGTCGGAAGGGATTCAGACGGAGACGCGGTGCTGCCGGCTCCGGGGCGTGGGACCAGACCGGGGTGAGCTCTGGTCGGAGGACTGCCGAGACCTGTGTCATCACCGCAATCCTCCAGGAAAAACTTACTTTTTCCTCCTCACCTTGTTGTCAAAAAGGTACAAAGTATCCAATGTAGCAGCAGTGCTTTCCTGTCATCCATTCCTTTTGTCCCATTGTATTGACAGCCTCCCAGAAGAAGCACCGCAAAGCGTGTGTGTTGTACAGTGGGATTATTGAGAGGAAGTCAGTGAGAAGATGAGCTGCAAGTTCCAGAACCTGAAGCAGGAGAATGCATGGGGATTGCATCCACACATTGCACTGTCTGGGTTAAACATTCCACTAAGGTAACCTACCTGGAAGTAAAGAAATTTCGCTCCTTTACGAGGGAGTGCTAGAATCCCTTGGAGAACTTTCTAACGTACTGTATCGATTGTGAATCCCTAATAGGTGCGTGCTTTGAAGGAAGGTAATGGCAACATACAGGTTAGTTTACTGGCGTTGGTGTATGTCCCACCACATCCGAGTTGATTGAATCTGAATCCTGGGGCAGCTGTTCACAGTATCCCAAGGGAGGCTGCAGAGGCGTAGACTCTGAACGATGGAGGAGGGAGGAGGCCTGGGAACATGCTCGGGTCACCGCTGTGGTGCCCTAACTGCGACAGCCGTTGAAGCAGCCTTGCGGGGCAGAGCGTCTCCCTTACCGGTGAGCAGTGGGAAGCAGTCTCCTGCCCCCGGGGGACCTGTCGGGGCACCTGCGTGTTTGGTGCTCCGGGCACCGACTGGCATTTGTCATCGTTCCTCAGTCTCAGGAGCCCCTCATGTGCTCATGTGCTGCGGACAAACATCTCGGTGTGACTGGAGGGACGCATCAGGGCTTAGATGTGTATTTTGATTTTCATGACATCTATTGGATTTAATCTCTCCAGATTTTCCCTCTGGAGTCCTCTGATTTTACCAGAGCACGTGGAATAGCCTCCTCCAAATGTGAAAATAGGTCCTCTTCTGGCACCACCTGCTTTCTGGTGTAGATGATATGGACTGAAATTTCATCCTGTGATCTCATCAGAGAGCTTGAGAGGTAAATTACCCCTGTAACATTCCCCACCACTGCCGCCACCACCACCAATGCGAACGCAGCTTGTTTGCTCAACAGGTGAGGCTACAATGTTTTACAGAAGCCATGGGAAATCAATTCTGTAAAGAAGTATTCTTGATTTTAATGTTCATTGCACCCATATTCTTCTATAATAATTCTACCTCTGTAAGTGCCTGGAGTGTTTCTTTTCTCATGGCATTTCAGAATCATCCTTCATGTTTTACGAGAGCTGTGCATTCCTTCTATAACTGGAAACACAAACTTTCTTCCTCTATCTGATGTTCCTCTCCACTTCCTCCCCTGGGTGGTGGTTCCCCTGACTTTCTCTTTGCATCCTTTGTCACCTGCTTTAACTCTTTAGAATGCACGATGAGAAGATTTATTTATTTTCTTATTATTTATTTATGTATTTTATTTTAGGACATTAGGAGGGCACAAACATTTTGGTTACATTTTAAAGATGGGAAAAAGACCAGCGAGGAGGAGCTGCGTGGACTCACGTGGCAACAGTTCTATTTCTGGGTAATCGGATGAGACACATCAACCAGCAACATGAACCCACTCCACGCCTCCTGTGCTAGGAGTGGCCGGGGGCACCCTGGGTGGCTGGGCGGCACAGGCTTCCCTTTCAGTTCTGTGGGCCCGTGACCACCAAGTCATCTGTTGGAAACCTTCCTCCCTTAGGCGACAAGGCCGACAGCTCAGCAGAGCCCACTCTCATGGGGACGGGAGGGAAATGTTCCGAGTGCTTCCACCTACCTCCACTGTTCCCTCCTGCTACCCCTCACCTGGTTGCGCTCTCTATGGGACAGGCAGCTCCTGTACTTTTCCCTGGACTGAGTACTACTCATGCTTTCACCTTGTCACTACTATTAGCTGATCATTATACCGCTTTTCATTTCATTTCTTAGTCCTTGCTCTTGGGTTTACAATTGACAACTTCAATTAATTAGAATCTCTCTTCAAATATTATCCTCTTCGTGTGTAGTGGAAGGGCCTTGCTGCATTATGTGCCCAATTCCTCCCTCCCATACTCTGGGGCATTTTTTCCGGATGAGAGCACCAAGGTGTGTTTCTCCAAATGGACCTAGAGCCGAGTCTTCATGGGGCCATTTCATCTTCTTATGTCTGCGGTACTGTTACAGCTCTCAAGACTGCAGCCACATTTTCATAGCCATTGCTCCACCGGGTTCTCCCGCTCTCTCTTAAATATTGTGAGGTCGCTACGATTTTATTTCAATAGCTTGAACAGTATATGAGACGTGATTTGCTCGTGCGATTTCATTCTGTAAACCTTCCACATCCCGTTGAAGTAGATAGTGCACATCTCCCCATTTTACCACCGTAATTTTCACTGGGGAGAGGCTGAAGGCATGACCCCTGAAAATGGCATGTTTGAACTTGAGGGCACGTGGGGACTCCACGCAGGAGGAGGTGATGGCGGGTGTGGGTTGCTCATATCATTCTGGCACCACTGAACCCGGATGAGAAATAATGATAGAATTTCCTCAACAGAAGGGAATGCAGGTCATTACCAGACGTACCTGTAGGTATGAGGAATCCAGGAGGAGATTGCCACACTGCCAGAGTCATCGTGGAGGAGACAGAATCCAGGCCCGGGTTAGGAGTGGTGGGGAAGCACTGCTCAATATTACAGCATTCTGTCAATGTTAGCAGTCGCCTAAAAGTGTTCTCAGCTTGTTCGTATGGAGCAAGGCGGCAGAAGTAGGACTGGGAACACTGAGTCCAGCCAGCAGCTGCGGGGCTGCTAGGGTCGGTATCTAGGAGTATCTAGGCCAGGGGAGCCCTCTGCTCGTGGCAGGGAAGCGGGAAGGCCCTGTGTGCTGGAGCCCATGCGTCTGGCTCACGTGCTCCGAGTGCTGCTCCTTTTTTGCCGGTGCCCCTGTCGATGGCATGGGAAGAGTCTTTTCACGCTTGCCGTGTGGGCATCAGAGCATGATTGCATTGTCTGAACATTTGTCCTTGAGCGCATGTGGTGCTTCCCACGTCTTCAGGCAGAAATTATTAAAATTACTGTGTCCCGTGACGGTTATCCCCCCAAACACATTATGACATTCTTCGGATGGGAAAAGTCATTCACTCAGTTCTGTGGCAATCTGTGCACATTGACATCTGCAGAGGTGGTTAGAGCAAAAATGAGCAAACTCCTGTGAGCTCTGAAAAGATTCCCAAGCTGGTAAGTTTAGGTGAGTTGACTTGAAATGACTTTGTAAGAATCCCCTGGCCCCCATTCAAAAGGTGCGACTGGAGGATTTCCTTAGGAACTCAAAGGCTTCGACTGTGGGTGTGGGTCGGTGTGTATGGTCTGGATGAGGGTGAGGTGATGACAGTGTGTCCAATTTCCGGGTGTTGCAGCTGCACCAAGTCACATTCCATGAGAGTCTTTGCCCTGTGATATTTCACCCTCCTTATCCCCTAGGATCTTCTCCATGTTACAAGAGAAGAATATAATTATCCCCCCTTCTCATCATGAATCCTGATTTTCAGAGAGGCTTGAAAGCCCTCAGAAGGTCACACAGTAGTGGCAGAGGGGAGGTGGGACCCCAGCTCTAAGCAGATTGTTCCCACCGCGGCTTAAGGCGCTCTGGGTCTCTCTGTGAAGGCAATCCAACCATCCCTCACAAATCTTACCCTTCACCAAGTTCTTGTTCCTCCCTGCTTGCCACCTCCCACTCTGTGCTTTGTTGGTTGTGGTGGGGTGCGAGGAGGATGTAGCTGATGGTCTATGATCTGGAAATACATCCCATGCCTTGGACTCTCTCTATCTGCGGTCGGCATGGGAAGCCCCATCCAGACACTTTTCTAAATAGGAGCCAAGAAAGACAAGTGGGATCTCCTGTTGGAGTCCTCCATGTAGGTTCTTTGCAAGATGCTGTGACCTGTAGGTCCCCCTCTTCACACTTGTTCCAAGGCAGCTCCTCCCACGTGGGATGGACTTCGCATAGGAGGTGTCTCTTCCCCCTGGAAATGGACTTTTCCAATCAAGTTCCCGGGTCTGCATGGGGAAGGTTGTGTCAAAGGAGCCAGAAACACCAAGCTGTGGCGTTGCGGGAAGATTGTCTATGCTCATCCGTGCCCAAGAATCACTGTAGCATCCTTACACAGAAAGTGCTCGCTGGGCTTGTTCTCTCCCCTGAGGAGTGGCCTCGTTTCCACCGATCCTTGGGCAGATGAGAGCACATCATAGTGGAAGCCTGAATTGCGTTCATTCTCCTGTGCTGGACATGTGTGAGGTCATGTCAACTATATGTCTCTGGCTGTCTCTTGAACACCGCTGGTGAATTATGGAACCAATCTCAGGGACTGAAGGGTCAAGGATATCGGGAAAATAGACCAGAGAAAGATCCAGGCCTGACATGCCCATGACTACATAGTGTGTCTTTCTGTGTGTGTGTGTGTGTGTGTGTGTGTGTGTGAAGGAGAGAGAGAGAGAGAGAGAGAAGGAGAGAGGAGAGAGATTAGAAAATGAAAAGGAGAGAGAGCAAAGTCTCAGTGTTATGAGGGGCCATTTCTGTGAGCGTATACTGACCTCAAAATACAGGTAAGAGCTCAAACCAAATGACGCCTAGCCATGGCACATCCTAGCACAGCAACCAAAGAAATACCAGGGCCAGGAGAGAAGGTGACATCTGGGGCAGGAAGGCAGGCAAAGACTTTGGGTGGAGTGTTAGTGCAAGGTGAATTTCATTTGACTGTGACTGGCAGATACCCAGAGGCTCCGCAGGCTGATCTGTTTGACTAGAGGAGCTGGCCTAGGCCCTTTTCTCCCTCACGTGTCCTAAATGAAAAGAAACCTAGTGAGGTAACGACCCCTGTCTGGATTTCAGGTGCCATCTTTCAGCATTAAATTAAGCGAATCAACATATCTATCACCTCAAATATTTACAGTTTTGTGATGATGACATTAGAAATTGACCCTCTCAGCAATGTTGAAATGTACAGAACTCAATCGCAAACTATATTCGCTATGCTGTGCAGTCGGTTTTTTAAAAAATCGAACTGATTCCTCCTGAGTGAGGCTTCGTACCCTTTGACTAGCATGACCCTATTCCTCCCCCGGCCCCCTCAGCCTCTGGTAACCACCATGCTATTCTCTGCTTCTGCCACTTTAATTATTTTAGATTAGACATGTAAATGAGAACATGTGTTGTTTGTCTTTCTGTGTGAGGCTTATGTCAGGGAACATAATGTCCTCCAGTTCCATCCACGTTGTCCCAGGTGACAGAATTTCTCCCTTTTTAAGGCTGAATAATATTTTTATAGATTATATTTATATACCACAGTTTCTGTATCCATTCATCCTGCGCTACGCCGGCATCACCACTGCCATAGGACAGGTCTCCCTCTCCGTGGGCTATTCCCTCCCTGGGCCTTTACATAGAACGGCCAGGCCTCTTTCCAAATAGTGCAGTCATCAGTCACTGTACCCACCCTTCCAAGGATTCCTTGTGGTGCCTTCTGTGCCTGAACACCTGTAGCCCGTATCCTACAAAGTGCTATGGCCCTGTCTTGTGAAATGGGAAATGGCAGGAGGTAAACATGTGATTTTGTGCAAACTCCCACCCTAAAATTGGCACATATTTGCTCCTTGTCATCAGAGGCCTTATTGCCTCTTTGTCTACCTAAGCATTTTTGTGATGTACATTTGCAAGCCCCTGGGGAGAGGGGTGGGAAGTTTTCAGCTGTATCTACATCCGCCCTTTCTACATCTGTCTTGCACAAAATATATTGTCTGTGCCCTCCCCCATGACCAGTATCAGTGAGTATAGAAAATTGAGCGATCGTTTAAAGCTTATGAGGCTAATACTTCTTCTCAATTTTTCTGCCCACCGCACATTTGAGGGTTAAGGGACTTCCACATCAGTAACAATAGCCCACAAATACGGAACTTCTGGTGTGGGTGAGAACAGGACCCCGTGAGTGGATGAGTCAGGACTCCAGTGGGGAGGGGGCCATCCAAGGAAAGGACACGGCATGTTCATTTTGATAAAGCCCCTCCGCCCAGTCCTTTCCAAGTGAGGGTCTCATAACTAGAAAAACGTGAAGTGATTCTTTAAGACAAAAGGGAACGCAGGTTATTGCCCCAGGTGGTGGAGAAGGGAGCATGTTGCCACGGGTCTAAACAGGGTCTAGTACTGTGGAAGAGAGAATACAGCCAGAGGGGGCGAGGTTGATTCCAAACTCCACCTCCCTGAATGGCAATTCACGTGTTGCTCCCCCAGTTCTCCTCAGAGCCCTGCGTTAGAGCTTCCGAGCCTTTCGGCTTCCATTAGCAGCTCTTGTCCCCTGTACTCCCGGATGCTCATTTCAGAAACCGCACGGTGCACACTGTGTAGAAGGAAAGGTTAACCAGGAGAGACTGCATGGCGAGGACGAACTGTGTCTGTGTGTGGGGGGTGTGCGGGGTGTGGGGGGTGTGGGGGGTGTGGGGTGCGGGTGTTAGATATGCGGACCAAAATTGGACCTGAAAATAAAATGGTCCAGAAATTGTGAGAAATGTCTGGGTATCAGAACGCTCCAGGAACAAGATGAAATGAAAAGAATCGTCACCCAATCCTGAAAAGGAGAAGATGTCTTTCAGAGTTGGGGGTTACTCAAAGAGTGCTCTGAAGCTGAAGTTGCGAGACGGGGAATGGAGGACAGGGAGTGGGGACACGGTCACTTCCCTGGCTGTGGTGTGGTGGTGGGGTCAGCAGTCGGACCGGCCGGCAGGGAATTCCCACTGCCCAGTGCAGGGAGCAGAGGGCAGCAGAGTCCTCCGCCTATAGCATGAGTTCCTGCGTGTTGCAGCTGTTGTCCGTGACTCAGGGCTCCAGGAGCCCTGCCCTGTTGCCCAGTGCTCCTTGTGTGCTGTCAACATCACTCTGGTGCCTGCTGCAAGAGACAAAGAATATCAGTGCATTGGTATGTATTTTGTATTTTGAATTTTCAGGACATAGTTGAGTAAATATATTATTTTTTTTCCTTTGTAGAGTCAAAGACTGATAACCAATACTCAGTGGTATCACTTTTTTAGTTCATTGAGGTGTACTTGACAAACAAATACGGCATGTATTCAAGGTGTACAGTATGATGTTTTGATCTACATATACATTCTGAAATGATTACCACAATCAACTTCATCAACACATTTATCGCCTCACATAGTTACTTGTGTGTGTGTGTGTGTGTGTGAGAGAGAGAGAGAGAGAGAGAGATAAGGATGCTAAAGATCTACTCTCTCAGCGTATGTCAAGTATATAATACATTGTTATGAACTATAGTGGCCATGCTACACACTGGGCCTCCAGAACTTATTCCTCTTATAACCGAAGGTATGTACACTCTATTAATAACATCTCCCCATTTCCCCTATACCCGAGCCCTGGGAACCACGGTTCTACCGAATGAAACCTGTACCTCAAAGACATATCTGCTTTCCCATATTCCATGTTAATTGCAGGATCGTTTGCAATAGCCAAGATATGGATACAACCTAAGTGGTCACGGACGAATGAATGAATAGAGAAATTATGAGGGTGGGGTGTGCCCTCGCGCGGGTGTGTGAATATTATTGAGCATTAACAAAGGAGAAGATCCTGTCATGTGGGGCGACATGAATTATGGATGCACTTGGAGGACGTTATGCTAAGTGCAAAAAGCGAGACCCGGAACGTAAAACACTGCATGATCTCACTTATATGTGGCATCTAAACAGGTCATAGCTTTTTGGTGATTGAGCAAATAAGTTCTTCCCTGTGGCCGTAGGCATTTTGGTGCAGTTTGCAGAACTGTGTTCTAAGGAGGATCATCAGCAGTTTCTCCCTCGGGTTTTCGGATTTGACTTCAAACATATGAGCAAAGGATTACACACTTGGGACCTCACCGGAAAGCTTGGGAGTTAAAACGACATTGCGAGGTTTTCCCCAACATGAAGGGGAAGGGAGGAAAGAAAGGGATTGTCATATGCGCAGCTCCCCCACGGACCTAAGATTGGACTGGAGGCTGGGAGTGAGGTGGCGCATGTGTGGGGAAAACGGTGGGGGTGTCTGACCGTAAGAGCTGAGGTGTACCAACTGCATCCTGTGTGCCCAGCAGTGTGTGCGCTCTTTCACCTGTGTGACCTCAGACGATAATCCACAGAAGGTTTATAATTTTGCTACCATCATTACCTGGGCTTTACAGAACGGGAAAACCAAGCTCAGAGAACTCAGAACTTTGCAAAACTTTGAAGAGCTCAGAAGCCGCCGAGATGGGATAGGAATCCAGGCAGTCTGGCTTCAGTCTCCATTCCTTTGTTTTTTTTTTTTTTTTGTTTTTTGTTTTTTTGAAACAGGCCGATATTATCGCACAGTCTCCATTCTTTTTTTTTTTATTTTTATTTTTATTTTTTTTTATTTTATCTTGTTATGGGGGATACAGAATTGCAGGTTACATATGTTGCTCCTGTACCGCCTTTCCCCCCAAGTCAGAGCTCCAGGCGTGTCTGTTCCCCAGGTCGTGCGCATTGCACCCATCATGAGGTATATATCCCTCCCTTCCCCACCCCCCCCTTCCCGAGTCAGCACCTTCAAGTGTTACCACTCCCCAAATGGTGCGCAATGCACTCATTGTGTAGGCATACCCCCATCCCCTCCCCCACCCCCCACCTCAGTCTGATATCCAATTGGTGTCGTTCCCAGATTTGTATTTAGGTGATGATCAGGGAAACCAATTTTCTGGTGAGTACATGTGATGCTTGTTTTTCCATTCTTGGGATACTTCACTTAATATAATGGGTTCCAACTCTCTCCAGGAGAACCATAGAGATGTCGTATCTTCATCATTCCTTATAGCTGAGTAATATTCCATGGTATACATATACCACAGCTTACTAATCCAATCATGTATTGATGGGCATTTGGGTTGTTTCCACATCTTTGCTATTGTGAATTGTGCTGCTATAAACATTCGGGTACATGTGTCTTTGTTACAGAATGACCTTTTTTCCTTTGGGTATATGCCCAGTAATGGGATTGCTGGGTCAAATGGCAGGTCTACTTGAATCTGTTTAAGATACCTCCATAATGCTTTCCACAGGGGTTGCACTAGTTTGCAGTCCCACCAGCAGTGTATGAGTGTTCCTGTCTCTCCACACCCACGCCAACATGTGTTGTTTTGGGTTTTTTTGATAAAGGCCATTCTCATTGGAGTTAAGTGATATCTCATTGTGGTTTTGATTTGCATTTCTCTGATGATTAGGGATGTTGAGCATTTTTTCATATGTTTGTTAGCCATTCTTATATCTTCTTTCGAGAAGTTTCTAGTCATGTCATTTGCCCACTTTTTGATAGGGTTGCTTGATTTTTTCTTGCTGATTTTCCTGAGTTCTAAATAGATTCTTGTTATCAGTCCTTTATCTGATGTGTAGTATGCAAAAATTTTTTCCCATTCTGTCGGTGGTCTGTTTATTCTCTTGACTGTTTCTTTGGCTGTGCAGAAGCTTTTTAATTTAATCATGTCCCATTCATTTATTTTTGTTGCTGCTGTGATTGCCTTGGGGGTCTTCTTCATAAATTCTTTGCCTAGGCCAATGTCTGTAAGAGTCTTTCCTACATTTTCTTCTAGAATTCTGATTGTATCACGCCTAAGGTTTAAGTCTGTTATCCACCGTGATTTGATTTTTGTGAGAGGTGAAAGCTGTGGGTCCTGTTTCAGTCTTCTACAAGTGGCTAACCAATTCTCCCAGCACCATTTATTGAATAGGGATTCTTGTCCCCAGAGTATATTCCTTCCCGCTTTGTCAAAAATTAGGTGACTATATGAGGATGGTTCTATATTTGGATTTTCTGTTGTGTTCCACTGGTCTGTGTCCCTGCACTTGTGCCAATACCAGGCTGTTTTAAGAACCACGGCCTTGTAGTATAGTTTGAGGTCTGGCAAATTAATCAGGATGAAGTTCTCATCATCAAATTTCTCCCCATAGATAGACTTGCCACCAGTGCCATTATGGCGTGTGAAGTCACCACCCTGGCACATAAACCCTGGAATAATTCTGTGAAAGCAGGAACCCTTATAGCCAAATCCCTTCTCTCCAGTGCTCAGAACACGAAAGTTTTCTGCTGTCTTTGGAACTTTGTCTGCAAACAGCTCAAAGGAGACGCGGCCCAAGGGCTCGCCGTCGACGGCGATATCGAAGAACACCGTGGGGTTGACCATGGTTAGTAGCGGGAGACTCCGAGAAGCGGTAGCGTCTGCAAAGCCCATTCTTAATGATCATATGTCCTGGGGAATGTCAAGGCTTGAGACTAAGTTCAATTCATCAATATTATACCCGCAAATACCAACACTTACATTCTTTAACTCGCAAAATCACCACTGCAACGGTAGGGAGTTATGCGTGCGAGCATATAATTAGCCCTGTTGTGCAGTTGAGATGCAAGCTCCTGGCAGACGGGAAATTGAGCCATGTGCAGGAGATGAGGGACGACGGGTCGTGATGTGGTGGGAACCACCACGCCCTTGGGAAAACAGCCTGCCTTGTCTCCTCGATGGTGGACCTCTGACTTTCTGTTCATTGCTGGCATCCTGAGACAGAAGAAAAGAAGGGTGAAGTACAATTTGCTCAGCATAAAGCCCATGACTCTGACCTCTATGAGGGTCGTGGCCGGGTGAGGGATGCTAAGATTGCCCACATAGAAGGTAGACTTCTTCCCTCCATAAAGTTTCACGGTATCATGCCGATAGGCAATTGCAGAAGAAAAGCCTTCTTTTGTGAAGGCAATGGTCAGTCTCCTTAAGGATTCAGGGCAACCTGGGCAATAGGGATTTATCCCAAGGATACCTGGGGCAAGGAGGGAGGAGGGAACTTTGCTTGCTTCTTAGGTGTGAATCCCTCAAAGTCCCTACCCGTCCAGCCTGGGAGAGACTCGAGCCTCACCCAGGGAATCCCAACAGTCCAGCAACCCTGTGAATGTTAATGATATTCTGAGCTTGAAAGATGCACTTTCTTCAGGTTAGCAGAGTTTATCCGATTGTGTCCTTTTTCTACCACCCAAAGAAGGGCTCCTCCTCTGGGCAGAGTAACTAGCGTACCCATTTTGGAGGCAGGCCTTCTTCCTTATGTCCGTCCAATCCATGGCTGTCCTTTTGTCCAACAGTTTGGAAGACAAGTAAACTTTGAAGAAGATTGGTCCTCCAATTTCTCTCTTCTCCCATTTGGTTCTTGCACGTGTGTTCTCCCTTAGGGAGAGACAGCCCAATAAATTGTTTCCTTGACTAGAGAAAACACAAGAGGGAACCTGAAATTTCGGGTTGATGTACTCACCCATCGCCAGAGGCGAGTTGCCAACAGGCCATTCGGGGGTTTCTCTGTCAGTGTGTGGTGCTATTAGTTCTCACTGGACCTTCATCACTTCCGCGCTTGCCTGGGGCACGAAATCTTGTAGCGCAAGCAGCAGTCTTCAAACTGGGCTCCTCACCCTCGTGGGAGCTTGTGGATGCACAAAGTCTTTCCAAGGCGTTAGGAGCCCAGGTTGCTTCAGGGCTTCCACTTCCATATCTTCAGACTTCCAGAAGTTTCGTTTCCTAAAACTCATCTGCTGGAGACTGGCCTATGCCCCCCCCTTCACCTCCTTTTTTTATGCTCCTCCTCCTCCTACTTTACAAAAGGAGCCCATCCCCAGTGTTGTAATGGTGAATTGGACCCAGGCTTGAAAGTCTCCAGGCACCAAGGGAAGATTTTGAATATTTGAATATTGGTGTTGGCAAACATCCTTTGACTCGAAGACTCCTGGCACAAGCCCACTCCATCCATCCCATAAAGATTCTCATTCCCAAAGAAACTTTACATTCTGTAATTAATGGCTTTATTTCATAACATGTGTGGGGGGGATATATATAAATATATGATGTATATATAACATATGTGATTGGTATATAAAATATATCTTATATATCTTATATGTAATACTTAAAGACCATAAGAAAGTACATATATGTGTATCGATGTAAAAATATATGTGGGTTTGTATACATATGTGTGATGCATATGCTATTAGCTACATATCATGTCACATGACTAAAGCCCCCAAAATAGTAAAATTAGATAAAGGGCCTTTTTTTTTTTTTTTTAACATAAAACGAGTATGCTATTTTATGCCCACACTGGTAGAAGTTCCTGTTAACCAAGTTTTTATGTTAGTTCTTCGTGCATCTTGAGTTCCTCTTCAGTCATTTCTTAAGTGATTACTTACTCTTAAAAAAAAAAATCCTTGTTTACTGCCCTGTACTTTACATTGTTGCCTATGAATATTTATCCTTAGATGCTTAGGACTTCTGTGGTGCCTACTCTACCACAGATTCTTGATTTTTCCTTTCCTTGGTTTTGATTTTCCTTGACGTTCAGGCGTACACTATTTTGTGCTTTCCTAAAATGACCTTAAGGGAACACAGCGATTTCCTCTTTCGCCTAGAAAAGGAGCAACGACGTGACTAACGCATATCTAAAATCCTACAGATGTTAGTTAATTACAAAAATATTACGAAGGATCCTTTGTTTACCAAAATCACAGGGAAACACTGCAAATCGAAAGGTCTCTTCCTAGGTTTATGAAAACATCCTAATAAAACCCATGTCAAACAGCACATGCTCTTTAGGTTAAAAGAAGTGTATGCAAGTCTAAGCACAAAGACTGGCAGAGTAACAATCTGTGAAGAGAACTCTCTTTAGGAGTCTAGGTTCACGAATCCTTTTCCCATTTTGTTCACGAAAAGTCTGCCAAAGCACTAGAGGTGCTTTTAGGAATACGTAGGAATCGTCAGAGGCCAATGACTTATTTCGGACTTATTTAGATCCTGGAGCCGAGGCATGTCCACCTTGTCTAGCAGCGATAGCAGCAAGAGCCAAGGGTGCAAAACCTTCAGCTACTTTTAGTTCATGGGTCTCCACTAAACTTACTCGTTCCCCAAGCTGTACAGAATATTCTATCAACAGGAAACCCTCAGCACTTCTTGGCCCGTCACCTACCCTCCTATGAAAGAAACATCATTGCTCTCCCCTCAACACATCCTCGTGTGTTGCTGCACCTTTCTCTTTCGCCTGAGGAAGAAAAGCCTGTGATTTCTTAACTCTGTGAGGCAAATATTCATATTCTGCACAGACCTTCTAGGAACTCCCTTGGACATCCCTGATTTAATTTTGTTGGTGATTCCTACTGAAGAAGAAAAAACTAATAACTGGCAAGCAGGCTTTACTATCCCAGACTGGAATTTACCCTTGAAATGTCAGCTTCTCTCAGAAATCAAATTTGTTCATATGGCAACATTGCTTGCCCTCCCCTGGTCCCGCCAGCTGACAAATACGAATGAGCAAATATTTATACTGGTTGTAGGTGTGGTCTGGGGTTAGTCCATGATGTGGAAATGTTTTAGAAACAAAGACTTTTTTTATTGATACATAATAATTGTACATATTCATGGATTACATGTTACATCTTGAAACAAGCACACAACATACGATGGTCAAATCAGGGTAACTGGGACAAGATTCACCTGAAACATTCATCATTGCTTTATGTTGGGAGCATTTGAAAACTTCTAGCTATTCTGAAATACGGGAAACTATCGTCAGGAACCCCTGTAAAATGGACGGTGAGATAAAGAGCCTCAAGATGCTTGCTAATTAACTAAGGAGATTGCCATAATAAAAGTGGAGTTTAGAAAAATTCTCGTCTGTATGACTCACAACAGCAGAGTTGTATCGGCAATAATATAGACCCAACACGGATGGGGTGATTTCACGGTTATTGTCCCGTACTCAGGTGATGCCTCCAGCTCTGGCACCAACCAACATGCACAAGTTTCATTTCCAAAACACACACCGAAGCAGCCCCTGCGTGACCTAATATTAATACCTGGAGATTTGGTCTTCTGGAACGAAACAAAAAACAAACAAAAAAGCGTCATCGAGGAAACGTTCCCCGTACGCCTCAGGGGGAAAGGCCTTATCAGGTACTGTTAGGAATGTACGTCACTTTGTGCAAATTACGAAAGAAGACAGCTTCTGGCCAAGACGCCGTTAGTTTTTCAATGCATTAGCACCCGTCTTTCCACTGTGACAATTAGCACGGCCTGCCCTGATAAATATGAGTGACCGCAGCTTCTGGACCAACCACACCTTTGACCTTGGTTCTAGCTTCTCACCTTTGAGATAAAAATCACAAAGATACTCGATCCTAGAATTACCTCCCACTTCCCGACAGTGATGAATTAGAGAAAAGCTCCGCTTCCTGAGCCCTCCCACAAGTCAGCTAACACAAGCCCAAGTCCTACAGAAAAGGCCCTAAGAAGTGCATTCCAGCGTCATACTAACGAGATGTCCTGATGAGCTCCGCAGCGTGCATGGCATGTTCTCCCTCCTTGCAACTTTTACGTTCCTCATGCCCTTTGTCTGGAGGGTACTGGCAGAAGATAGGAGAACAGTTTAGAGAGAGCAAATGATCACATGTCTCATAACGTATGCCCACTGGAAACCTGATTTTATAATGTAAACTAAAAATAGAATCGTAAGCCTCCCCGCCAACTGAACAGACCCCCTCTTGGCCCAGGGAACCCCAGAAAAACCTTGAAACAGAGTTTGCCGGTCATGAAGGCAAGGGAGGCCAGACGGGCCTCCTTATTATCCCCTCCCTTTTGGAGTTTAGACACAACAACAGACCAGACCAGCATTCATGGTAAAATAGAGATCATAAGACTGCTAAAAACAGGCTCTCCTTGGCAATAGGATACTAACTAATAGACAGGACCTAACACCATGCAAGCAAAGGCTCAGTCACACCTGCAGGCCGTCAGTTTGCTTAATGGATCACTTTGAGTTGGTCTGGTGTGGCTTGCTCTGTGATTTGCAGCTGTGCTTATCTTAACTTAGCCATTCCTTTCTACTGACTTCAGACAAAGCCTTTAGATAGCGCTTTACTCCTTTAAGCAATTACAAATTAAAGACTCTCTGAATCCACCTATAACCTGTAAGCTCCCCTTTGAGATGTATGGCCTTTCTGGGCCAAACCGATGTATACCTTCCATGTATTGCTTTATGATTTTACCTGCAATTCCTGTCTCCCTGAAGTGTGTAAAACTAAACTGTGACCCGACCGCCTCGGGTGCATTTCCTCGGGGACCTCTTGAGACTATGTCCTCTGGGCCACAGTCACTCATATAGGCTCAGAAGAAAGCTCTTTAAATTCTTTTACAGAGTTTCTGTTTTCTTTTTCTCCATTAACAAAATATTTTTACGGTATCCTTTTTCCTAATGCTGAGACCTTTTTGAAAAATGAACTAGGACATCATCCAAAAACATTGCGGCTGAGGTGAAGGGACAGCTGCAACTGTAAAAGTGAGTCTTGAATTTCGTACGGGGTTCTGGGAAATATGATCCTAAGTCCCGCTCTGTGATGAGAATTGTGTCAGCTTTCGTGTGGGGTTCATGGAAAAGTAAGTCAGGTTCTCATCCTTGTCCTTGAATCTCACAGCTGATTAGATGTGTTTGCAGGATAACTTAAATAAACCACCTCTGGATTGGAACAGGGGGTGGGGAGGAGGTTTCTGTTAGTCTCACTTCCAAATGAACAAATAGTTAATTCAACACGCAAGCATTCAGTGATGTCCAGCAGGTTTTGCCCGGCCAACTGGATGCTGGACCTTCAAAGACCAATTAAACATGGTTCTTGCCCTCAAGGGTCTCACAATCTCCTGGGAGAGGAGAGCCACTCATTCGATCCACAGTTACTTGGCAATGGCCTGTGGTATACCTGGCACCATGCTAGCTGCTGGGGTTACAACAGTGAACCAAACAGGCAGAGGACACTGCCCTCGAGCAGCCTACTTTTTCTCAAGGTAGCTCCAGGGCAGTGACTGACGATTTACAAGCCTTGAAACACATTAATAAATAATGTCTCTATTGATGCAATTCGGTTCTGTCTCTGTCAGTAGCTTTGGAGGATGGGGGTGGGGGGAGAGTGCCTTATCCTTTATTTTCCTTATTCCCCACCCCCACATGCTCACACCACAGTCGAGATGGGAGGGGCCCAGTGCTATGGGGTTGTGATTACATACCCGCCCAATGAAACCCTGTCCGGACAAGGACACACAATAACTCTGTACACGTCGTGTGATGAGGCTGGGTCACAAGGGATTTGTTGCACAGGGGAGCCCTTGTGGGGGTGGCTTCCTCCAGTGGGCAGCACCCCCCACACCTATCTCTAAGCTATGTGGGCTTGCCTCTCCATTCATTCCAATTTTTCCTTGAAACTCGCAGTAATGTCTTATTCTTCTCCAACTGCTTTTAAGCTGTAGTTGTGATGCAAGGGGTGTCCCAATGAAGGGAGGAAAGCCTTCTGAACTCGGAAAGCAGGTTCTTGGCTTCAGGCTGAAAAGAATTCAAGAGTGAGCCAACTAGCCAAAGAGACCTTGTCCAGAGTATTGTAATTCAAGACCCACTTTTACAGTTGCAGCTGTCCCTTCACCTCAGCCGCAATGTTTTTGGATGATGTCCTAGTTCATTTTTCAAAAAGGTCTCAGCATTAGGAAAAAGGATACCGTAAAAATATTTTGTTAATGGAGAAAAAGAAAACAGAAACTCTGTAAAAGAATTTAAAGAGCTTTCTTCTGAGCCTATATGAGTGACTGTGGCCCAGAGGACATAGTCTCAAGAGGTCCCCGAGGAAATGCACCCGAGGCGGTCGGGTCACAGTTTAGTTTTACACACTTCAGGGAGACAGGAATTGCAGGTAAAATCATAAAGCAATACATGGAAGGTATACATCGGTTTGGCCCAGAAAGGCCATACATCTCAAAGGGGAGCTTACAGGTTATAGGTGGATTCAGAGAGTCTTTAATTTGTAATTGCTTAAAGGAGTAAAGCGCTATCTAAAGGCTTTGTCTGAAGTCAGTAGAAAGGAATGGCTAAGTTAAGATAAGCACAGCTGCAAATCACAGAGCAAGCCACACCAGACCAACTCAAAGTGATCCATTAAGCAAACTGACGGCCTGCAGGTGTGACTGAGCCTTTGCTTGCATGGTGTTAGGTCCTGTCTATTAGTTAGTATCCTATTGCCAAGGAGAGCCTGTTTTTAGCAGTCTTATGATCTCTATTTTACCATGAATGCTGGTCTGGTCTGTTGTTGTGTCTAAACTCCAAAAGGGAGGGGATAATAAGGAGGCCCGTCTGGCCTCCCTTGCCTTCATGACCGGCAAACTCTGTTTCAAGGTTTTTCTGGGGTTCCCTGGGCCAAGAGGGGGTCTGTTCAGTTGGCGGGGAGGCTTACGATTCTATTTTTAGTTTACATTATAAAATCAGGTTTCCAGTGGGCATACGTTATGAGACATGTGATCATTTGCTCTCTCTAAACTGTTCTCCTATCTTCTGCCAGTACCCTCCAGACAAAGGGCATGAGGAACGTAAAAGTTGCAAGGAGGGAGAACATGCCATGCACGCTGCGGAGCTCATCAGGACATCTCGTTAGTATGACGCTGGAATGCACTTCTTAGGGCCTTTTCTGTAGGACTTGGGCTTGTGTTAGCTGACTTGTGGGAGGGCTCAGGAAGCGGAGCTTTTCTCTAATTCATCACTGTCGGGAAGTGGGAGGTAATTCTAGGATCGAGTATCTTTGTGATTTTTATCTCAAAGGTGAGAAGCTAGAACCAAGGTCAAAGGTGTGGTTGGTCCAGAAGCTGCGGTCACTCATATTTATCAGGGCAGGCCGTGCTAATTGTCACAGTGGAAAGACGGGTGCTAATGCATTGAAAAACTAACGGCGTCTTGGCCAGAAGCTGTCTTCTTTCGTAATTTGCACAAAGTGACGTACATTCCTAACAGTACCTGATAAGGCCTTTCCCCCTGAGGCGTACGGGGAACGTTTCCTCGATGACGCTTTTTTGTTTGTTTTTTGTTTCGTTCCAGAAGACCAAATCTCCAGGTATTAATATTAGGTCACGCAGGGGCTGCTTCGGTGTGTGTTTTGGAAATGAAACTTGTGCATGTTGGTTGGTGCCAGAGCTGGAGGCATCACCTGAGTACGGGACAATAACCGTGAAATCACCCCATCCGTGTTGGGTCTATATTATTGCCGATACAACTCTGCTGTTGTGAGTCATACAGACGAGAATTTTTCTAAACTCCACTTTTATTATGGCAATCTCCTTAGTTAATTAGCAAGCATCTTGAGGCTCTTTATCTCACCGTCCATTTTACAGGGGTTCCTGACGATAGTTTCCCGTATTTCAGAATAGCTAGAAGTTTTCAAATGCTCCCAACATAAAGCAATGATGAATGTTTCAGGTGAATCTTGTCCCAGTTACCCTGATTTGACCATCGTATGTTGTGTGCTTGTTTCAAGATGTAACATGTAATCCATGAATATGTACAATTATTATATATCAATAAAAAAAGTCTTTGTTTCTAAAACATTTCCACATCATGGACTAACCCCAGACCACACCTACAACCAGTATAAATATTTGCTCATTCGTATTTGTCAGCTGGCGGGACCAGGGGAGGGCAAGCAATGTTGCCATATGAACAAATTTGATTTCTGAGAGAAGCTGACATTTCAAGGGTAAATTCCAGTCTGGGATAGTAAAGCCTGCTTGCCAGTTATTAGTTTTTTCTTCTTCAGTAGGAATCACCAACAAAATTAAATCAGGGATGTCCAAGGGAGTTCCTAGAAGGTCTGTGCAGAATATGAATATTTGCCTCACAGAGTTAAGAAATCACAGGCTTTTCTTCCTCAGGCGAAAGAGAAAGGTGCAGCAACACACGAGGATGTGTTGAGGGGAGAGCAATGATGTTTCTTTCATAGGAGGGTAGGTGACGGGCCAAGAAGTGCTGAGGGTTTCCTGTTGATAGAATATTCTGTACAGCTTGGGGAACGAGTAAGTTTAGTGGAGACCCATGAACTAAAAGTAGCTGAAGGTTTTGCACCCTTGGCTCTTGCTGCTATCGCTGCTAGACAAGGTGGACATGCCTCGGCTCCAGGATCTAAATAAGTCCGAAATAAGTCATTGGCCTCTGACGATTCCTACGTATTCCTAAAAGCACCTCTAGTGCTTTGGCAGACTTTTCGTGAACAAAATGGGAAAAGGATTCGTGAACCTAGACTCCTAAAGAGAGTTCTCTGCACAGATTGTTACTCTGCCAGTCTTTGTGCTTAGACTTGCATACACTTCTTTTAACCTAAAGAGCATGCGCTGTTTGACATGGGTTTTATTAGGATGTTTTCATTAACCTAGGAAGAGACCTTTCGATTTGCAGTGTTTCCCTGTGATTTTGGTAAACAAAGGATCCTTCGTAATATTTTTGTAATTAACTAACATCTGTAGGATTTTAGATATGCGTTAGTCACGTCGTTGCTCCTTTTCTGGGCGAAAGAGGAAATCGCTGTGTTCCCTTAAGGTCATTTTAGGAAAGCACAAAATAGTGTACGCCTGAACGTCAAGGAAAATCAAAACCAAGGAAAGGAAAAATCAAGGATCTGTGGTAGAGTAGGCACCACAGAAGTCCTAAGCATCTAAGGATAAATATTTATAGGCAACAATGTAAAGCACAGGGCAGTAAACAAGGATTTTTTTTTTTAAGAGTAAGTAATCACTTAAGAAATGACTGAAGAGGAACTCAAGATGCATGAAGAACTAACATAAAAACTTGGTTAACAGGAACTTCTACCAGTGTGGGCATAAAATAGCATAGTCGTTTTATGTTAAAAACAAAAAAAAAAGGCCCTTTATCTAATTTTACTATTTTGGGGGCTTTAGTCATGTGACATGATATGTAGCTAATAGCATATGCATCACACATATGTATACAAACCCACATATATTTTTACATCGATACACATATATGTACTTTCTTATGGTCTTTAAGTATTACATATAAGATGTATAAGATATATTTTATATATCAATCACATATGTTGTATATACATCATATATTTATATATATCCCCCCCACACATGTTATGAAATAAAGCCATTAATTACAGAATGTAAAGTTTCTTTGGGAATGAGAATCTTTATGGGATGGATGGAGTGGGCTTGTGCCAGGAGTCTTCGAGTCAAAGGATATTTGCCAACACCAATATTCAAATATTCAAAATCTTCCCTTGGTGCCTGGAGACTTTCAAGCCTGGGTCCAATTCACCATTACAACACTGGGGATGGGCTCCTTTTGTAAAGTAGGAGGAGGAGGAGCATAAAAAAGGAGGTGAAAGGGGGGGGCATAGGCCAGTCTCCAGCAGATGAGTTTTAGGAAACGAAACTTCTGGAAGTCTGAAGATATGGAAGTGGAAGCCCTGAAGCAACCTGGGCTCCTAACGCCTTGGAAAGACTTTGTGCATCCACAAGCTCCCACGAGGGTGAGGAGCCCAGTTTGAAGACTGCTGCTTGCGCTACAAGATTTCGTGCCCCAGGCAAGCGCGGAAGTGATGAAGGTCCAGTGAGAACTAATAGCACCACACACTGACAGAGAAACCCCCGAATGGCCTGTTGGCAACTCGCCTCTGGCGATGGGTGAGTACATCAACCCGAAATTTCAGGTTCCCTCTTGTGTTTTCTCTAGTCAAGGAAACAATTTATTGGGCTGTCTCTCCCTAAGGGAGAACACACGTGCAAGAACCAAATGGGAGAAGAGAGAAATTGGAGGACCAATCTTCTTCAAAGTTTACTTGTCTTCCAAAATGTTGGACAAAAGGACAGCCATGGATTGGATGGACATAAGGAAGAAGGCCTGCCTCCAAAATGGGTACGCTAGTTACTCTGCCCAGAGGAGGAGCCCTTCTTTGGGTGGTAGAAAAAGGACACAATCGGATAAACTCTGCTAACCTGAAGAAAGTGCATCTTTCAAGCTCAGAATATCATTAACATTCACAGGGTTGCTGGACTGTTGGGATTCCCTGGGTGAGGCTCGAGTATCTCCCAGGCTGGACGGGTAGGGACTTTGAGGGATTCACACCTAAGAAGCAAGCAAAGTTCCCTCCTCCCTCCTTGCCCCAGGTATCCTTGGGATAAATCCCTATTGCCCAGGTTGCCCTGAATCCTTAAGGAGACTGACCATTGCCTTCACAAAAGAAGGCTTTTCTTCTGCAATTGCCTATCGGCATGATACCGTGAAACTTTATGGAGGGAAGAAGTCTACCTTCTATGTGGGCAATCTTAGCATCCCTCACCCGGCCACGACCCTCATAGAGGTCAGAGTCATGGGCTTTATGCTGAGCAAATTGTACTTCACCCTTCTTTTCTTCTGTCTCAGGATGCCAGCAATGAACAGAAAGTCAGAGGTCCACCATCGAGGAGACAAGGCAGGCTGTTTTCCCAAGGGCGTGGTCGTTCCCACCACATCACGACCCGTCGTCCCTCATCTCCTGCACATGGCTCAATTTCCCGTCTGCCAGGAGCTTGCATCTCAACTGCACAACAGGGCTAATTATATGCTCGCACGCATAACTCCCTACCGTTGCAGTGGTGATTTTGCGAGTTAAAGAATGTAAGTGTTGGTATTTGCGGGTATAATATTGATGAATTGAACTTAGTCTCAAGCCTTGACATTCCCCAGGACATATGATCATTAAGAATGGGCTTTGCAGATGCTACCGCTTCTCGGAGTCTCCCGCTACTAACCATGGTCAACCCCACCGTGTTCTTCGATATCGCCGTCGACGGCGAGCCCTTGGGCCGCGTCTCCTTTGAGCTGTTTGCAGACAAAGTTCCAAAGACAGCAGAAAACTTTCGTGTTCTGAGCACTGGAGAGAAGGGATTTGGCTATAAGGGTTCCTGCTTTCACAGAATTATTCCAGGGTTTATGTGCCAGGGTGGTGACTTCACACGCCATAATGGCACTGGTGGCAAGTCTATCTATGGGGAGAAATTTGATGATGAGAACTTCATCCTGATTAATTTGCCAGACCTCAAACTATACTACAAGGCCGTGGTTCTTAAAACAGCCTGGTATTGGCACAAGTGCAGGGACACAGACCAGTGGAACACAACAGAAAATCCAAATATAGAACCATCCTCATATAGTCACCTAATTTTTGACAAAGCGGGAAGGAATATACTCTGGGGACAAGAATCCCTATTCAATAAATGGTGCTGGGAGAATTGGTTAGCCACTTGTAGAAGACTGAAACAGGACCCACAGCTTTCACCTCTCACAAAAATCAAATCACGGTGGATAACAGACTTAAACCTTAGGCGTGATACAATCAGAATTCTAGAAGAAAATGTAGGAAAGACTCTTACAGACATTGGCCTAGGCAAAGAATTTATGAAGAAGACCCCCAAGGCAATCACAGCAGCAACAAAAATAAATGAATGGGACATGATTAAATTAAAAAGCTTCTGCACAGCCAAAGAAACAGTCAAGAGAATAAACAGACCACCGACAGAATGGGAAAAAATTTTTGCATACTACACATCAGATAAAGGACTGATAACAAGAATCTATTTAGAACTCAGGAAAATCAGCAAGAAAAAATCAAGCAACCCTATCAAAAAGTGGGCAAATGACATGACTAGAAACTTCTCGAAAGAAGATATAAGAATGGCTAACAAACATATGAAAAAATGCTCAACATCCCTAATCATCAGAGAAATGCAAATCAAAACCACAATGAGATATCACTTAACTCCAATGAGAATGGCCTTTATCAAAAAAACCCAAAACAACACATGTTGGCGTGGGTGTGGAGAGACAGGAACACTCATACACTGCTGGTGGGACTGCAAACTAGTGCAACCCCTGTGGAAAGCATTATGGAGGTATCTTAAACAGATTCAAGTAGACCTGCCATTTGACCCAGCAATCCCATTACTGGGCATATACCCAAAGGAAAAAAGGTCATTCTTTAACAAAGACACATGTACCCGAATGTTTGTAGCAGCACAATTCACAATAGCAAAGATGTGGAAACAACCCAAATGCCCATCAATACATGATTGGATTAGTAAGCTGTGGTATATGTATACCATGGAATATTACTCAGCTATAAGGAATGATGAAGATACGACATCTCTATGGTTCTCCTGGAGAGAGTTGGAACCCATTATATTAAGTGAAGTATCCCAAGAATGGAAAAACAAGCATCACATGTACTCACCAGAAAATTGGTTTCCCTGATCATCACCTAAATACAAATCTGGGAACGACACCAATTGGATATCAGACTGAGGTGGGGGGTGGGGTAGGGGATGGGGGTATGCCTACACAATGAGTGCATTGCGCACTGTTTGGGGAATGGTAACACTTGAAGGTGCTGACTCGGGAAGGGGGGGTGGGGAAGGGAGGGATATATACCTCATGATGGGTGCAATGCGCACGACCTGGGGAACAGACACGCCTGGAGCTCTGACTTGGGGGGAAAGGCGGTACAGGAGCAACATATGTAACCTGCAATTCTGTATCCCCCATAACAAGATAAAATAAAAAAAAATAAAAAAAAAATAAAAAAAAAAAAAGAATGGAGACTGTGCGATAATACCGGCCTGTTTCAAAAAAAAAAAAAAAAAAAACAAAGGAATGGAGACTGAAGCCAGACTGCCTGGATTCCTATCCCATCTCGGCGGCTTCTGAGCTCTTCAAAGTTTTGCAAAGTTCTGAGTTCTCTGAGCTTGGTTTTCCCGTTCTGTAAAGCCCAGGTAATGATGGTAGCAAAATTATAAACCTTCTGTGGATTATCGTCTGAGGTCACACAGGTGAAAGAGCGCACACACTGCTGGGCACACAGGATGCAGTTGGTACACCTCAGCTCTTACGGTCAGACACCCCCACCGTTTTCCCCACACATGCGCCACCTCACTCCCAGCCTCCAGTCCAATCTTAGGTCCGTGGGGGAGCTGCGCATATGACAATCCCTTTCTTTCCTCCCTTCCCCTTCATGTTGGGGACAAACCTCGCAATGTCGTTTTAACTCCCAAGCTTTCCGGTGAGGCCCCAAGTGTGTAATCCTTTGCTCATATGTTTGAAGTCAAATCCGAAAACCCGAGGGAGAAACTGCTGATGATTCTCCTTAGAACACAGTTCTGCAAACTGCACCAAAATGCCTACGGCCACAGGGAAGAACTTATTTGCTCAATCACCAAAAAGCTATGACCTGTTTAGATGCCACATATAAGTGAGATCATGCAGTGTTTTACGTTCCGGGTCTCGCTTTTTGCACTTAGCATAACGTCCTCCAAGTGCATCCATAATTCATGTCGCCCCACATGACAGGATCTTCTCCTTTGTTAATGCTCAATAATATTCACACACCCGCGCGAGGGCACACCCCACCCTCATAATTTCTCTATTCATTCATTCGTCCGTGACCACTTAGGTTGTATCCATATCTTGGCTATTGCAAACGATCCTGCAATTAACATGGAATATGGGAAAGCAGATATGTCTTTGAGGTACAGGTTTCATTCGGTAGAACCGTGGTTCCCAGGGCTCGGGTATAGGGGAAATGGGGAGATGTTATTAATAGAGTGTACATACCTTCGGTTATAAGAGGAATAAGTTCTGGAGGCCCAGTGTGTAGCATGGCCACTATAGTTCATAACAATGTATTATATACTTGACATACGCTGAGAGAGTAGATCTTTAGCATCCTTATCTCTCTCTCTCTCTCTCTCTCTCTCACACACACACACACACACACAAGTAACTATGTGAGGCGATAAATGTGTTGATGAAGTTGATTGTGGTAATCATTTCAGAATGTATATGTAGATCAAAACATCATACTGTACACCTTGAATACATGCCGTATTTGTTTGTCAAGTACACCTCAATGAACTAAAAAAGTGATACCACTGAGTATTGGTTATCAGTCTTTGACTCTACAAAGGAAAAAAAATAATATATTTACTCAACTATGTCCTGAAAATTCAAAATACAAAATACATACCAATGCACTGATATTCTTTGTCTCTTGCAGCAGGCACCAGAGTGATGTTGACAGCACACAAGGAGCACTGGGCAACAGGGCAGGGCTCCTGGAGCCCTGAGTCACGGACAACAGCTGCAACACGCAGGAACTCATGCTATAGGCGGAGGACTCTGCTGCCCTCTGCTCCCTGCACTGGGCAGTGGGAATTCCCTGCCGGCCGGTCCGACTGCTGACCCCACCACCACACCACAGCCAGGGAAGTGACCGTGTCCCCACTCCCTGTCCTCCATTCCCCGTCTCGCAACTTCAGCTTCAGAGCACTCTTTGAGTAACCCCCAACTCTGAAAGACATCTTCTCCTTTTCAGGATTGGGTGACGATTCTTTTCATTTCATCTTGTTCCTGGAGCGTTCTGATACCCAGACATTTCTCACAATTTCTGGACCATTTTATTTTCAGGTCCAATTTTGGTCCGCATATCTAACACCCGCACCCCACACCCCCCACACCCCCCACACCCCGCACACCCCCCACACACAGACACAGTTCGTCCTCGCCATGCAGTCTCTCCTGGTTAACCTTTCCTTCTACACAGTGTGCACCGTGCGGTTTCTGAAATGAGCATCCGGGAGTACAGGGGACAAGAGCTGCTAATGGAAGCCGAAAGGCTCGGAAGCTCTAACGCAGGGCTCTGAGGAGAACTGGGGGAGCAACACGTGAATTGCCATTCAGGGAGGTGGAGTTTGGAATCAACCTCGCCCCCTCTGGCTGTATTCTCTCTTCCACAGTACTAGACCCTGTTTAGACCCGTGGCAACATGCTCCCTTCTCCACCACCTGGGGCAATAACCTGCGTTCCCTTTTGTCTTAAAGAATCACTTCACGTTTTTCTAGTTATGAGACCCTCACTTGGAAAGGACTGGGCGGAGGGGCTTTATCAAAATGAACATGCCGTGTCCTTTCCTTGGATGGCCCCCTCCCCACTGGAGTCCTGACTCATCCACTCATGGGGTCCTGTTCTCACCCACACCAGAAGTTCCGTATTTGTGGGCTATTGTTACTGATGTGGAAGTCCCTTAACCCTCAAATGTGCGGTGGGCAGAAAAATTGAGAAGAAGTATTAGCCTCATAAGCTTTAAACGATCGCTCAATTTTCTATACTCACTGATACTGGTCATGGGGGAGGGCACAGACAATATATTTTGTGCAAGACAGATGTAGAAAGGGCGGATGTAGATACAGCTGAAAACTTCCCACCCCTCTCCCCAGGGGCTTGCAAATGTACATCACAAAAATGCTTAGGTAGACAAAGAGGCAATAAGGCCTCTGATGACAAGGAGCAAATATGTGCCAATTTTAGGGTGGGAGTTTGCACAAAATCACATGTTTACCTCCTGCCATTTCCCATTTCACAAGACAGGGCCATAGCACTTTGTAGGATACGGGCTACAGGTGTTCAGGCACAGAAGGCACCACAAGGAATCCTTGGAAGGGTGGGTACAGTGACTGATGACTGCACTATTTGGAAAGAGGCCTGGCCGTTCTATGTAAAGGCCCAGGGAGGGAATAGCCCACGGAGAGGGAGACCTGTCCTATGGCAGTGGTGATGCCGGCGTAGCGCAGGATGAATGGATACAGAAACTGTGGTATATAAATATAATCTATAAAAATATTATTCAGCCTTAAAAAGGGAGAAATTCTGTCACCTGGGACAACGTGGATGGAACTGGAGGACATTATGTTCCCTGACATAAGCCTCACACAGAAAGACAAACAACACATGTTCTCATTTACATGTCTAATCTAAAATAATTAAAGTGGCAGAAGCAGAGAATAGCATGGTGGTTACCAGAGGCTGAGGGGGCCGGGGGAGGAATAGGGTCATGCTAGTCAAAGGGTACGAAGCCTCACTCAGGAGGAATCAGTTCGATTTTTTAAAAAACCGACTGCACAGCATAGCGAATATAGTTTGCGATTGAGTTCTGTACATTTCAACATTGCTGAGAGGGTCAATTTCTAATGTCATCATCACAAAACTGTAAATATTTGAGGTGATAGATATGTTGATTCGCTTAATTTAATGCTGAAAGATGGCACCTGAAATCCAGACAGGGGTCGTTACCTCACTAGGTTTCTTTTCATTTAGGACACGTGAGGGAGAAAAGGGCCTAGGCCAGCTCCTCTAGTCAAACAGATCAGCCTGCGGAGCCTCTGGGTATCTGCCAGTCACAGTCAAATGAAATTCACCTTGCACTAACACTCCACCCAAAGTCTTTGCCTGCCTTCCTGCCCCAGATGTCACCTTCTCTCCTGGCCCTGGTATTTCTTTGGTTGCTGTGCTAGGATGTGCCATGGCTAGGCGTCATTTGGTTTGAGCTCTTACCTGTATTTTGAGGTCAGTATACGCTCACAGAAATGGCCCCTCATAACACTGAGACTTTGCTCTCTCTCCTTTTCATTTTCTAATCTCTCTCCTCTCTCCTTCTCTCTCTCTCTCTCTCTCTCCTTCACACACACACACACACACACACACACACACAGAAAGACACACTATGTAGTCATGGGCATGTCAGGCCTGGATCTTTCTCTGGTCTATTTTCCCGATATCCTTGACCCTTCAGTCCCTGAGATTGGTTCCATAATTCACCAGCGGTGTTCAAGAGACAGCCAGAGACATATAGTTGACATGACCTCACACATGTCCAGCACAGGAGAATGAACGCAATTCAGGCTTCCACTATGATGTGCTCTCATCTGCCCAAGGATCGGTGGAAACGAGGCCACTCCTCAGGGGAGAGAACAAGCCCAGCGAGCACTTTCTGTGTAAGGATGCTACAGTGATTCTTGGGCACGGATGAGCATAGACAATCTTCCCGCAACGCCACAGCTTGGTGTTTCTGGCTCCTTTGACACAACCTTCCCCATGCAGACCCGGGAACTTGATTGGAAAAGTCCATTTCCAGGGGGAAGAGACACCTCCTATGCGAAGTCCATCCCACGTGGGAGGAGCTGCCTTGGAACAAGTGTGAAGAGGGGGACCTACAGGTCACAGCATCTTGCAAAGAACCTACATGGAGGACTCCAACAGGAGATCCCACTTGTCTTTCTTGGCTCCTATTTAGAAAAGTGTCTGGATGGGGCTTCCCATGCCGACCGCAGATAGAGAGAGTCCAAGGCATGGGATGTATTTCCAGATCATAGACCATCAGCTACATCCTCCTCGCACCCCACCACAACCAACAAAGCACAGAGTGGGAGGTGGCAAGCAGGGAGGAACAAGAACTTGGTGAAGGGTAAGATTTGTGAGGGATGGTTGGATTGCCTTCACAGAGAGACCCAGAGCGCCTTAAGCCGCGGTGGGAACAATCTGCTTAGAGCTGGGGTCCCACCTCCCCTCTGCCACTACTGTGTGACCTTCTGAGGGCTTTCAAGCCTCTCTGAAAATCAGGATTCATGATGAGAAGGGGGGATAATTATATTCTTCTCTTGTAACATGGAGAAGATCCTAGGGGATAAGGAGGGTGAAATATCACAGGGCAAAGACTCTCATGGAATGTGACTTGGTGCAGCTGCAACACCCGGAAATTGGACACACTGTCATCACCTCACCCTCATCCAGACCATACACACCGACCCACACCCACAGTCGAAGCCTTTGAGTTCCTAAGGAAATCCTCCAGTCGCACCTTTTGAATGGGGGCCAGGGGATTCTTACAAAGTCATTTCAAGTCAACTCACCTAAACTTACCAGCTTGGGAATCTTTTCAGAGCTCACAGGAGTTTGCTCATTTTTGCTCTAACCACCTCTGCAGATGTCAATGTGCACAGATTGCCACAGAACTGAGTGAATGACTTTTCCCATCCGAAGAATGTCATAATGTGTTTGGGGGGATAACCGTCACGGGACACAGTAATTTTAATAATTTCTGCCTGAAGACGTGGGAAGCACCACATGCGCTCAAGGACAAATGTTCAGACAATGCAATCATGCTCTGATGCCCACACGGCAAGCGTGAAAAGACTCTTCCCATGCCATCGACAGGGGCACCGGCAAAAAAGGAGCAGCACTCGGAGCACGTGAGCCAGACGCATGGGCTCCAGCACACAGGGCCTTCCCGCTTCCCTGCCACGAGCAGAGGGCTCCCCTGGCCTAGATACTCCTAGATACCGACCCTAGCAGCCCCGCAGCTGCTGGCTGGACTCAGTGTTCCCAGTCCTACTTCTGCCGCCTTGCTCCATACGAACAAGCTGAGAACACTTTTAGGCGACTGCTAACATTGACAGAATGCTGTAATATTGAGCAGTGCTTCCCCACCACTCCTAACCCGGGCCTGGATTCTGTCTCCTCCACGATGACTCTGGCAGTGTGGCAATCTCCTCCTGGATTCCTCATACCTACAGGTACGTCTGGTAATGACCTGCATTCCCTTCTGTTGAGGAAATTCTATCATTATTTCTCATCCGGGTTCAGTGGTGCCAGAATGATATGAGCAACCCACACCCGCCATCACCTCCTCCTGCGTGGAGTCCCCACGTGCCCTCAAGTTCAAACATGCCATTTTCAGGGGTCATGCCTTCAGCCTCTCCCCAGTGAAAATTACGGTGGTAAAATGGGGAGATGTGCACTATCTACTTCAACGGGATGTGGAAGGTTTACAGAATGAAATCGCACGAGCAAATCACGTCTCATATACTGTTCAAGCTATTGAAATAAAATCGTAGCGACCTCACAATATTTAAGAGAGAGCGGGAGAACCCGGTGGAGCAATGGCTATGAAAATGTGGCTGCAGTCTTGAGAGCTGTAACAGTACCGCAGACATAAGAAGATGAAATGGCCCCATGAAGACTCGGCTCTAGGTCCATTTGGAGAAACACACCTTGGTGCTCTCATCCGGAAAAAATGCCCCAGAGTATGGGAGGGAGGAATTGGGCACATAATGCAGCAAGGCCCTTCCACTACACACGAAGAGGATAATATTTGAAGAGAGATTCTAATTAATTGAAGTTGTCAATTGTAAACCCAAGAGCAAGGACTAAGAAATGAAATGAAAAGCGGTATAATGATCAGCTAATAGTAGTGACAAGGTGAAAGCATGAGTAGTACTCAGTCCAGGGAAAAGTACAGGAGCTGCCTGTCCCATAGAGAGCGCAACCAGGTGAGGGGTAGCAGGAGGGAACAGTGGAGGTAGGTGGAAGCACTCGGAACATTTCCCTCCCGTCCCCATGAGAGTGGGCTCTGCTGAGCTGTCGGCCTTGTCGCCTAAGGGAGGAAGGTTTCCAACAGATGACTTGGTGGTCACGGGCCCACAGAACTGAAAGGGAAGCCTGTGCCGCCCAGCCACCCAGGGTGCCCCCGGCCACTCCTAGCACAGGAGGCGTGGAGTGGGTTCATGTTGCTGGTTGATGTGTCTCATCCGATTACCCAGAAATAGAACTGTTGCCACGTGAGTCCACGCAGCTCCTCCTCGCTGGTCTTTTTCCCACCTTTAAAATGTAACCAAAATGTTTGTGCCCTCCTAATGTCCTAAAATAAAATACATAAATAAATAATAAGAAAATAAATAAATCTTCTCATCGTGCATTCTAAAGAGTTAAAGCAGGTGACAAAGGATGCAAAGAGAAAGTCAGGGGAACCACCACCCAGGGGAGGAAGTGGAGAGGAACATCAGATAGAGGAAGAAAGTTTGTGTTTCCAGTTATAGAAGGAATGCACAGCTCTCGTAAAACATGAAGGATGATTCTGAAACGCCATGAGAAAAGAAACACTCCAGGCATTTACAGAGGTAGAATTATTATAGAAGAATATGGGTGCAATGAACATTAAAATCAAGAATAATTCTTTACAGAATTGATTTCCCATGGCTTCTGTAAAACATTGTAGCCTCGCCTGTTGAGCAAACAAGCTGCGTTCGCATTGGTGGTGGTGGCGGCAGTGGTGGGGAATGTTACAGGGGTAATTTACCTCTCAAGCTCTCTGATGAGATCACAGGATGAAGTTTCAGTCCATATCATCTACACCAGAAAGCAGGTGGTGCCAGAAGAGGACCTATTTTCACATTTGGAGGAGGCTATTCCACGTGCTCTGGTAAAATCAGAGGACTCCAGAGGGAAAATCTGGAGAGATTAAATCCAATAGATGTCATGAAAATCAAAATACACATCTAAGCCCTGATGCGTCCCTCCAGTCACACCGAGATGTTTGTCCGCAGCACATGAGCACATGAGGGGCTCCTGAGACTGAGGAACGATGACAAATGCCAGTCGGTGCCCGGAGCACCAAACACGCAGGTGCCCCGACAGGTCCCCCGGGGGCAGGAGACTGCTTCCCACTGCTCACCGGTAAGGGAGACGCTCTGCCCCGCAAGGCTGCTTCAACGGCTGTCGCAGTTAGGGCACCACAGCGGTGACCTGAGCATGTTCCCAGGCCTCCTCCCTCCTCCATCGTTCAGAGTCTACGCCTCTGCAGCCTCCCTTGGGATACTGTGAACAGCTGCCCCAGGATTCAGATTCAATCAACTCGGATGTGGTGGGACATACACCAACGCCAGTAAACTAACCTGTATGTTGCCATTACCTTCCTTCAAAGCACGCACCTATTAGGGATTCACAATCGATACAGTACGTTAGAAAGTTCTCCAAGGGATTCTAGCACTCCCTCGTAAAGGAGCGAAATTTCTTTACTTCCAGGTAGGTTACCTTAGTGGAATGTTTAACCCAGACAGTGCAATGTGTGGATGCAATCCCCATGCATTCTCCTGCTTCAGGTTCTGGAACTTGCAGCTCATCTTCTCACTGACTTCCTCTCAATAATCCCACTGTACAACACACACGCTTTGCGGTGCTTCTTCTGGGAGGCTGTCAATAAAATGGGACAAAAGGAATGGATGACAGGAAAGCACTGCTGCTACATTGGATACTTTGTAACTTTTTGACAACAAGGTGAGGAGGAAAAAGTAAGTTTTTCCTGGAGGACTGCGGTGATGACACAGGTCTCGGCAGTCCTCCGACCAGAGCTCACCACGGTCTGGTCCCACGCCCCGGAGCCGGCAGCACCGCGTCTCCGTCTGAATCCCTTCCGACCTGCGTCGCGTGACAGCAGCGGTGTCTCAGTTTTCCTCTAACCACTGCTTGAGCAGCCTCTGGAACACTCTCTTGCTCTCCTGCTGCCTCTCCAGTTGGCGCTTCTCCTCTCTCTCCTGCTGCTGGAGCGCCCCCCCGGGCAGAAGGCCGGGCTGGCTGCTACCCAGGCTGAGGGTCAGGCCGCTGAGGCCCTGCACCAGCGCCTCCCAGGAGGACGCGGGAGGGGCCCCGCTCCTCTCCCCAGGGAGCCCGGAGAGAGTGGGCCTGTGGCTCTGGCAGTATCGACACTCGCATCGGAATCGATTCTGCTCCCTGCTCCCCGAGGGAGCGATCCTCGGTTCCCTCTCAGCCGGATAAGGGGCCATGTGATCACGGTGTCTGCGCCTCAGGTGGCCCAGGATTGCTTTCTTCTTCTGCGGGAAGGCCAGCTTTTCCCACCGCCTCTCTGGCAGGCTCTTCTCCTCTCGGGACCGCTGCTGGAGCAGCCCCTCTGGCAGGGGCGCAGGGTGGTGGCCGGTGCCAGGGCCGGGGCGCGGGTTTCCCAGGCCCACCACCAGCTGCTCCGAGCGGGAAGGCCGAGGGGCTGCCGGGCCCGCCTGCGGAGTCTCTGCCGCCGTCATCTGGGAAGATCCCGAGATCAACACTGGATTCCATTTCTGGAGTGGATCCATGGAGGGCTAGTCTGAGCTGGACGCTCCGCTCGGCCCTCGGGTCTGGACGAGAAGCTGCAGCTGGAGGTTCTCAGCTATCCGGAAGGTAGCGAGGAGGGTGTGTGGCCAGACTGAAACAAAGGGCGATGAGGGAAGAAAGGAGAGCCCTCATTATACACCTCACTTAACCTCTCTGTCCTCCTGTGTACAAAATGAGGATAATAAAGAGACACACCTCCTAGGCTTCTTAGGATTACAGGAAATGACACATCTCAAGAGCTCAGAATACCGCATGGCACATTGTAAGCATTTCGGGTACGGTCGCTGGTATTCTGTCTTTTGCATGCCAGCTCGTGGGAAAGGTGTCTTGCAGTGAATGATGTTAACCACTGGCTTCCTTTTCTCCGTCGTTCTCAAATATAACTCCAAGTGTACTTAACAGGCAGTGATATCCACTCTTTCCATAAGCATTTATATAATGTCACCGGGCAGCATTTTATGGAGTTTGCAAGCATTTGTGCCCTGGAGCCTCCACACACATTTGATTGTCACCCTCATAATCACTGGCTGGAGGTGCTATCCCACAAGCTGCTCGGCTGCCCACACAAATCCTTTCGATGTTACTTTAATAGACATGAAAAACGCAGTTCTAAAAGACTTGGCACATGGTTCTTCAGCAAGGGGCTTTCTGTGACTATGAGATGTCTGTCTCTCCCTTGTCTTTCCGAGCACCCTACACACATTCCCAGAAATGGCATCCAGAGCCAACGGTCTTCAACCACCTGAAACATTGTCCTTCTTCCACTATTGTTTTCCCAGATCTACCCATTAATCCTCCTGAGATGACCATTATCGAACCCCCATTTTTAGCATGTTGTAAGCACACGATCTGTGTCTCTTCCTTTTGCTTGTACACCATTTCCCCTAGCTGAGCGGGTAGTGAAAACTTGCTCTGTCCTACAAAGCAGTCTCTCCACCCACACAGACTATGGAGGTATGCTGAGGACTGGGAATGCGAAGAAAGCAGGATTAAAACTCAGGTGAGAATTCCACGAGCCAAGGAGTGCAAAGCTGGGGTTTCTCCCATGGCGGTGGGCGTATAACTACCTCAGTCTGCAGGTGGGGATGTGGCGGAGTGACCCAAGCTTGCTCTGGCTGGGTGTGAGACCCACCCCGGGCTGCCCTCTCTTGCCCTTTATGTCAGTCCTTTAGCCACACTGAGTTCAGATGCTCGGCTGTCCTATCCTTCACTCCCCGAACCCACCCTGGTGTGTACCTAGTCACATTGTGCCAGATATCCCTGCGGTAGATGACAGGAGGAGGACACATTGCTCTCTGTGTCCTTGGGGAGTGGACTTTGCATGCACACACAGAAAACTAACAAAAACAAGTGCAGGAGAGAACTCACAGAAGCGTGGAGTAACCTGCCAGTCCCGATGCTTCCTGCCTCCAACAGATTAATTTTTAAACAGCATCAAAACATGGAAAGAGCTGAACGTGGTGATTGTGATAGGCAGAATTCCGGGAATGGTCCCCAGTGGCCCTCATGTTTGTCTAATGCCCTCCCAGTGGGTGTGATGTGGCACCTCTCCCATGACTAATCGAAAGCACCATCATCCAGGTGGGCCTAATCGAATCACAGGAGCCCTTTGAAGGCAGAGGGCTTTCTCCAGCTGGTCGCAGGAGAGGTCAGAGAGACTTGAAGCTTGAGTTGAGAAGGACTTGATGCACCATTGCCAGTTTGGGGCTGGGGGAGGCGCATTCGAGGACCAGAGAGAGGCCTGTAGGAGACGAGAGCACCTCCCAGGCCACAGCTGGCAAGAAAATGGGATCACAGCTGTACGACCCCAAGGAACTGAATTCCGCCCAAACCTGAGCGAGTGTCGAAATGACTCCTTCTCCAAGCCCGGCCTGGCCAACACCTTGACTTCTGGCCATTGGGACCCTTTGCAGAGACCCCAGTGGAGCCTCTGGACTTCAGACCTACAGAACTGTGAGGTACTCGATGGGTATTTTCTGAAGTGGTAACCTCGTGGTAAAATTTTTAGACCGCAACAAGAAAACAAATACAGTGATCTCTACCTGCCACCACAAGGGATGATTCTCATTACAAATGACCCCTCTCCTCTTCCTTCTGGGGTAAGCAACCCCGACTCTCTGCTCCCCAACTCTTTGCAGAGGGAGCATTGGCCCCTGACTGAAATTCATCTGTTCTTAAAGCCTCCTTTTCCGTCTGTCCTTAGAGAGCTCAGTAGTTACTTCCAGAAACACTCCAATTAACGGCCTTTCAGCTGTACACTCAGCAGATTTCCGAGTTCTGGTCTGCAGATGAAACAATTTCTCTCCTGAGCATTGTCCACATTTGGGCAGGAGCGGCAGGGATTTTTGGTGATAAGGGGAGCACAGGAAATGACATAATGCTTAAGGAGACATGTGCATATATATATGTTTGCATGTGTGCACACGTGTGTGGGCGAGTCCTCACACACACACACACACACACACACACGCACATACAGAGAATTTCTTTTACAGATCATCATAGTGCTGCAGCCTGGAAGCCCCTGCATTTGGAAAGTTATGGACAAGTTGTACGAGACAGAAGGGTCAAAACCATAACCCAAACCTGGCTTAGGACGAAAGGACTGCTGCACAAGGGGGAAGCGTTGGCCAACTTGAGGCTGGCTAAAGGCTGGGCTAGGCCCGGAGTTAGAGGACAGGGCAGCAGATGGGGCCTTGAACTTGGCCCAGTCACTGGTTGGGAATCCAGGAGACAGCGGGAAACAGAGGCTTCTGCCCACAGGCGTGGGTGCCTGCCTGGTGGCCTTGGGCAGGTGTTTGGGACACAGCTGGTCACTGGTTTAGGTGCTGCAATAGGAACAGGAGTCGGATGAGCCAAGCAGGGTGGCTGAGTCCCCCTCTGGGGGAAGAAAGGGGAAGCCAAGGCCCATGCTCTAAAAGACGAGGCTCTGCATCTTGATGTTTACGCCCCTGGATTAGGTGCTCTGCCCCTGGGCCCAAAGTTCATTGCCAAGTTCCCTCACACCCCAGGGCTCCTTTCAGGGAGCCTTTTCCATGTCCTCAACCCCAGCCTGATTCCTAGACGTCCCTGGGGGTTTCTCCTGGGAGAGATACTCCTCTGTCTTAGGGAATAACCTGACTCACATACTTTGGACGCACCTTCCAGAGGCAGAACCCCTGTCCTCCTTTCGGTGGCTCTCTGATCCATCAAAGAGAAGTCATTCGGCAGTTTCTTCCAGCCCCCCTACACACACTTCAGAATACGGATCCCCTCGCCTCACCTTAGGGGTCAATAGTGTCTCCCCTGCAGCTTCAGATGAAAAGCACTGTGACCTATTTTCCTGGGGTCTCTCCCGCCATACCCCACGGCAGCCGTGAGAATGTATCTCACAGACTTCCTGCTACACGGAGCATGACTAATGGAGAACCGCTGCTGCTGAGCTTGGCGATGCCCAGCACGCTCGGCTTTGAAATCCATCACAGGGCTTGTGTCGATGCCAAGCCCCTCACGGGCTGCTGCGGGCCAAGGGCTGAGTGTTTTGGGGCTGCTTAGGCAGACCAGGTCCTGGGAGACACTTTGCTTCAAGCCCTCTCTGAGGCTGTGCCAAAACTTCCTTCCACTGCACAGGAGTCCAGGACATTTCCCCCCACAACCTTCTCTTCTTCTCAGGCTTGCGTGTCAGTCTCATGGCTCTGCCCACCTTCTCTGGTTCCCTCGTCATTTCCTTCTACACGGACGCTTTTCCTCACAAAATCCTTGCACGCTAATCTCCCATTGGCATCTGTTCCTCAGAGGAACAAGACTCACACACACGTGTTCCCTATATAGCGTCTCGTGGCATTGTTTCTTCGCGAAGCTCGTATCTCATTTCTCCCCGTGGCTGACAGTTTCCCCCAAAACATTCATCTCCTCTTGCCTGGAAGGAACTCCATGTCTCCCAAATAGCTGCTCTACCTCCTCAGAATTCTTTTTGGAGGGAAGGAAATGCAAAGTAGTCCCAGCAAGCCTGCCATCACCTTTGTCAAGGACAAACGATCCCAACTTAGTGAACAGGGCTCCTCTCATGGAGCTTAGCCCAAGCGTCCCTCTCCCAAAACACTGACGACGAGACTTGCTGAGGAAAGATGAGATCCCAAACCCCTCTCAATATTGGGGCAGCAGCTGACTTTCACAAAGCGTGTTGACCCAGACATGGCCAAGTGACAGGGCACAGAGGAGAAGGCAGGCAGGGAGTCCTTGTTCTTAACAATACGGGAGAAGAATCATATCGCAAAGGGGAGGGAAAAGTTGTTGAAGCCCAGTATAGCTCCAGGTGGAGAACTGCTGGAAGGCTCCGAGTCCATAGGATTGGGTGACATTCTGGAGCCACAGAAGATCGGGAGACATTCCTCATCGTTGGAAGAGAGACCTCATCCCTCCCTACACTGTGTGATTAGCGTATACCTGCCCATCATTTACCAGTGTTTGTTTCCTCAGGTTAGCTGAGTCAGGGTTCAAGTTTTACCAAAAGGCTAACTTGTGCTGGGCCTGCCTCTGGAAATTCACTGATTTTACGACTTTCTGATTTCTGAGACCAACCAGCAGAATTCCAGGCCCTCCTCTGTTCATGGCAGCAAGAAACAGAAATATTTCAATTCCTCTTCTGAAGCAGCGTGGAACCCACTCAAGGATATACATCTGAGGAAAGGTAGTTGCCCCCAAAAGAGAACTAAGGCAGAATACAGTAGGAAAAAAAAATTACATGACAGCAGGTGATTACTTGCTAAAATGACTGTCCATTTCTCTACCTTGGGATTTCTGAGAGGACTCACTCCGTGCCTGGGACCTTCTCTGTAAGGAGGTAACTTGGGAGTTGCTCTTGAGGCCAATGGGATTTGGAAACGTGGGCCCAGGGGGCACACCATGCCTTTTCAAGGCAGTTAGTTAACCGATGTGATTGGAGGGTTCCTGGGAAAAAAACAGGGTAATGGGAAATATAGCTGGCACGGTCCCTCAGGGCCACGAAAGCCTTGACCACCACGGAAGATATTACACAGTGGGACCCCTGTCGAACTGACCAAGGACATGGCCCAGATGACGTCTGCGTCAGGCTAACCTGGCAGCAAAGGACAGGAGAGACTAGAAGGGCAGAGAAAGAAAACTGCCCCTAAAGTGTTATCAGATTATGGGAGACAATCGTGACCTACATCTGAGACCTGGAAGTGGCAATCCTAAAGCTATAGGGAAGAGAGATCCAAGGAACAATCAGGAGGTCAAGGAAGGCCTAGAACGTCTGGGGGCATGGTGGTGGAATACGTTAAGATAGGAAGGAACATGAGTAAGCTACATTTTTGGTAGGCCAGATGAATTTTGATTTCGCTGTACTGATGATGAGCTGACAGCAAATCTCACCAGACCAAAGGTTCAGCACGGAGAAGGGAACATGTGTTTGGAATTCAGGGCACTGAGGAGGACAAAAATAGAGACCTAGCGGTAGTCATGTGCTTAGAAGTAATGTTCGAAGGAAGAGAATCCTGAGGTCGAGAGGACAGACGGAGATGAGTAGAAGCTGAAGGAATATTTGGTGGGGTGCATGTCTTTGTCAGTTTTGCTGCCTGCCTTAACAAAGTGCCATAGACTGGGTGGCTTATAAACAACAGAAATGTATTTCTCACAGTCCTGGAGGCTGGGAGTCTGCGATCAGGGTACCAGCGTGGCTGGGTTCTGCGGGGCCCTCTTCCAGGTTGCAGATGGCAGACAGCTTGCTGTACTTACTCTCAGGAGGCAGACAGAGGGCTAGCTAGCTGTCTGGGTTCTTCCTAGCACGGCTCTAATCTCATTCCAGAGCACTCCACCACCGTGACCGAATCACCTCCTGAGGCCCCTCCCCCTCCAAATCCCATCCCATTGGGATTAGGGTTTCACCATGCGAGTTTGGAGGGGGCACAGACATTCAGTCCATTCTGGCAAGGGTGTGGTGAAGAGGAGCAGCGCACAAGGAATTCCATGGGGCACTCAAAGAGGCAAGAGAAAAAGCAGAAGGCTGAACTTCTGAGAAGGGAAGGAGAAACCTTCCAGGGCTGGGGGTAGATAGGGCTCCCTGCTGTTGAGAGCTGAAAGAAAGTAACTGAGAAGAGGCATCTACCATATTAACCAGCACCTGAGATGATCACATTAGCTTGCCTCTCCAGGGGACTGGAGACAGGTGCTACCAGCAGTAGGAAATAAACAGTGGGATCTTGTAGCGCTGCCAGTCAGCCGTCCTTCCATCAGACTGACTTACCATGCTCAGAATCGGGAAACTTTCATGCAAGATCATCATACAAAAAAAAGCCCCAAATTGCTTGCCAAAGATGCGGGAGAAGGGCATTGCTTTTCTTTCTTCCTCTGACATTGTTCTCTGCCTTTCCATGCAGCCACGGCTGCCCAGATCAAGTTACCATCAGAAATTCCTCAAGACAATCTGGGGCTGGATGGTTTCCTCTCACGCTCTGCCTACTTGCTCTGCTGCCACTTTCACAGCCTGCTGCTTCTGGGTTCTGCTTCATTACAACCCTGTCCTTCCCACCCGCATTCCATATGCACATCCAGCAGGTGGCAGGAGCCAACCACTTCCAGGAGTCGGTGCAGCCGACAGTGACAACCCTTAGCACACTAGTTTTGGGGAATGATGTCTTCTTTCCTGACATACCAAGGTCCTTCTTCCACGATGTTCACCACACCCCGCCTACCTCTGTCAGCCAGCAGATCCTTTTATTGGTCCTCCCTAGGGTCACCATTCTGCATGACAGCAAGCTACTTCTCAAACGCGGAGCTGTGCCTGACCAAGCTGCAGCCCAGGCCCCGTGTTCCATTGCGCTCTTGGAAGAGAGCTCTCCTTGCCAAGTCCTAACAGATTTCCTATCAGCCAGAAAAGCAGTCATTCAACAACTCTTAAACAGCCACACCCTGGAGGCTCTAGACTGCCTTCAAACTGAGCTCCTCAATAATGGGACAGGAGAGGGTAAGCTGAGGGGGAATGAAGCATCCAGAGCACCCTCTGTGTGTAGCTTACCTGGGGAAATCGTTAGAGGAAGATCGTGTCCTCCTGTAGGAGATGCAAGCATCAAGACTCAGCTGTGTTCACTAGATTAAATTGGCGGCCGCCACGCTTTGAATGAAACTCTTTTCAACACTTGGCCAGAAGGACTGATGCCACATCCATCCCTGCTGTGTGCTTTGCTCTCATCCATTCTGGAGACCATCCTACAGGTGAGAGCCCTAACTCACCTCCTTTTCTGCTCCATTCAGTGGATAGTTATATTCAGGGCCGGGTGGGTACCGTGTCCTCGGGGCATGTAGCAGAGAACCAGACTCACGTGGATCCTTTTTCATGAAGGCCGCAGTCTGGAAGGGAGGTCGATGTTACCCTCACAAATAAGTACCTATGTTATTTCAATCTTGATGATTGCCACAAAGCCAAAGTACACTTTGCCTTAGAAATATATAACAGAGAGACACCACCGTGCCCGGATGGTCTGAGAAGGCCTCCCTGTGGAAATGACATCTGAACAGCCACCAGAAGGATGAGTAGGAGTCATCCAGGTGTATAAGGCAAGGAAGGGGCCTCCTGGCGAAAGGAAGAGAGTGTGCCAATGCCCGCGCCAAGGAGGATCTTGGTCTATTTGAGGATGTGAAAGGAAATCAGTGAGGTTGAGGGCTGTGAAGTGAGGGGAACCGTGGCAAGAGACAAGCCTGGAGAAACAGAGATTGACCCTGGCCAGATCAAGCAAAGCTTTGTGGGCCAGTGTAAGGATCTCACACATGATGCTAAACCCGACGGGTAGCCTTCCCTGGTCATCCAGGTCCTTTGCGATCCCTTGCTATGTATCCACGAGCATCATATGCTTGTATTTGGCAGGGTTTATCCCAACTGACTTTAAAGAAATGTTTGCATAGGTGTGCTTAATCACACAGGCCATCGCAGGGTTTGGAACAGGAGAGTCATGCAATCAAAACCATCGTTTTAATTTCAATTTTAATTTAAAAGTCAACATTTCATTTTACTTTCATGGGACAGTGGATCACGGTGCGGCTAGAGTGGAGGCTGAGATTTCACAATGAAGTTCTTACCTTAATCCAGTTGAGAGATGATGGTGGATTAGATTAGTGGCAGCAGTGAAGATGAAGATGACTGGACCAACTAACCGTAAGTCTAGTTCCAGGGAGAGGATTTAGGGATGGCTGGGGAGGGTGCAGAAAAGGAGGTGGCAGAGTTAACGAGAACACTATACAGTCAGAAGAGTAAGAGGATACTATAACATTAGAAAACAGCAAGCTTGAGAGGACTGAGACCCTCAGACGCAGAGGAAGAGTGGGCATGGGGCTTCATGGGTCCGGAACACAGAATCGGGAGGTCGGGCCTGGAGATTCACAGTTGGGTTCTCTCAGCATAGGAATGTTACCCAAGGGCGTGGAACTGGATGACAGGGCCAGGGAAAAGAAAAGAGAACCGAGTGCCCTGGGAAACTCCAGCGTTCAAAGGTCAGATGGAGGATTTGGCTACATCGGGAATAAAAAGATGATGGTAGGAAGAAAACAAAGAGAAGGGGGTGACAAATCCACACAGTCATTTTCGGAGACAGATATGGTCGCATAGTCTAATCTCACCCTTAGGCTTCGTCACCACTTCTTGATGCCTGTTTCCTCGATACTCTTACTTAGAACAATTTTCCTTGCTCTGAAAAGGTGAGTTTTGGCAAAGTTGTCATTGCAGCAGATGACGGAAGTGCCTGGAACCTGGGGAGACTATCTGTGTTACACAACCCCAGAGGGTGCCCTTCAGGTACAACGCAATGTGAATGGGGCTTCCTGGAGCTCTTCGGCCCAGCGTAGCTAAATTCTTGAGGCGTCGCTCGTCCTCAGCAAATGTCTGTACTCCAAGGGCTATCTTCCACATAAATCAGTTTTAGATATTAACCTAAATCCAGACTCTCGAGCGGAAAGAGAGAATATGGCTCAGTCAGTCGTCTGGCCATAAGTCCACATTCATTGCTATGGACCTCTTTGTTCTCTGCCAAAACCAGGCCATCCTTCTCAATGTGGAATGGGAAAATTCCGACTGCTAGGACAAAGACCGACTTGAGATTTCCCTGAAAGAACTGTCTGAGAACTCTCCTCTCCTTCCCTTTCAGCCTCTGCCAAAAGGGCCACCAAGACTCCTTTCAGTGCTCTATTCAAAGGGCTCCTGCTTTTACCCTCGCAGGTTCCTGACACCGGTGCCAACAATTCCACTCCAAGAAACAGATCCAAATAAGCAGGTCAAGCATGTCTCTCTTCCTCCAGTTTGAGAGTCTTCATCACCTGCCTGTGACAAGTCGAGATCTGTAATACTTGCCAATAGTGGCTTCTCCATGAGCACTCAGCCATGAGTCATTGAGAGTGGAGCTTCCCTTCAACCTTAGTTTTTAAATTAGAGGTTAAAGGTTAAACTGGATAATGTCCTGGCTTACCTTTGGTCTGAGTACTCCTCCCAGCCCAAGGAGGTCCCCATGAAGCCGACCAAAAACTCTGGCTTTGACAGATGTGTAGATGCTGGGACTGTGCAGAAAATGCTCCGGAATCACTCCTTGGCGTTCATCTTGTACTGTACTCGGGCAGAGCTGCAGAGCATTGAAGAGCTTTTACAAGCACGATAGGATGTCCACAACCGTACTGGAGTGCATGTAGTCTTGTTTCGGGCCAGACGCTGCCTCTCACTGGGAAAACAGTATTCCCATCTAAAGAAATGCATGTAGGGAACCTCAAGGAGCTCAGAGAAACCACCAATGATATGGGAGGGGGGAAAGAAAGAAGAAAAGAAAAAACAGGGCCGATGGAGCACAGGAGAAATGGATCCTACTTAAGCCACATAACAAGAATTTAAAGTTCCACTCCGAGGTCTACTGGAATACCAAATCTGGAGCCCGGCAGTTGTTAAAGTGTGTGACATGCTAATGTACAAAGCTTTCCGTGTTCATCGGCTAATCTTCATTTTGCCTCACTTGATTGTATTACCATCTTGCCTACTGCAAAAAGGTCCTTATCAGTAAGGGAAGAGCAACTCTTATTCTACCTAGTTACTTCCACTTGATCCCTGAGAGATACCACAGGTACAGAATCTTTTCCATTCATCGTAAGTAGATTTTATTGACCAGAAAGGTGGACCCTTTTTTCCCTTCCATCATACGAGAAAGAATGCATGACTTCCTCCCTGGAGAGGGGCCATATATATTCTGTTTTTCAACCTAAACGTCATTTTCCCTATCATCTCCACAGATATCTTAAGAATTGGCAGCTGACTCTGTAGTGTTGTCGCTAACCGGAAAATTCCCATTGCTTACATCAATACCGTGGCCAGAAGCAGCATGGAAACTGCCAACCAGTCAAAGGTGCACCAGTGTAGGATCCCACACATGATTTAAGCGGGTGCACCATCTTGGTGCAGTCGGTTTCAAGATAATTGTCTTAGTTTAAACAGAATCTGAAGTAGACCTGCACGGTTTCTTGGTGAGAATCTTTGCCTCTGTTGCCCGTATCCAACGAGTCATTCCTTTCATATTGTATAGGTTATATTACGGCCACAGCCTCCAGCCAGGAGGAATAAGATATTCAGGAGGACACAGAATCTGGTATCGCTGTCAGCTCCAAGATCTGGCTCGCTCTGTAGGGATTCAAGTGGTGATAATACAGAGTTTCATTTGAAAATGGGGGGAAAATGCTTCCATATAAAAAGGAGCTCATGCAATCATTCAACACGTAGGCTCTGAAGAAGAGCATGAAGTAAACCTTGCTTTATTCTACTGTTTGTCTGGTTACGTAAATGGGAAACTGTTCCCTAGAAGAAAGTATTTAATGATTATTTTATTCTGTAGCAATAACCAGGGGCTCTTTTAGGAGGAGCAAGGCCTCTACCTTAATTAGGGAATCACGCAAACCACTGTCACTCTTTTGAAGTGAACACCGCAAGGTAAAGCACAATGCCACCTGCTAGGCATCCAGGAGGGAATGTAAAAAGCTTCACCTAACCAAGAGCTTTGGCATGTCTTGACTGAGGAGGTTTCATTTCATTATGATCCAGGGGAGAAGGAGTTGATAGGTAAATACCCAGGCATAGAAGCCCTAATGAGTTGATAAGTTAAACTCCTCTGCATTTACCGAATGCCATTTAATCCACTACAAGTTGTTGGTAACCCGACCGTTCTTTGATTTGTTCCTTCGGGTATCCTGAAGTGTACATTCCTTCCTGATCCACCTAAGTCAGGAAATCAGTCTGGCTGGAGGCCACGAATGGACAAAGGTGACATTGTAGGTGGTGCTGAAGGGCTACATGTCTCATGTATTAGCTGCGTATGAAAAACTTTCAGAAGAAAAACTGAGCAATGTTGGTGTTGGAAAGTTTTCCATTAAAAGACACACACACACACACACACCCGTGCACAAACACACATAAACTGGCTTTTCTTCGCAGTGTAGATAGTCCACTTTGAGTTCAATTGTCTGGGATCACTCAGCCTGGATGCTAGATGTCAGGTCCTATAAAAATGCCCAATTAGTAGCCATCTCCAGCTCCAGTTCTGAGGGTCAACCTGGTCTTCACTATAAAGGCAGCTTGATAACGGAAGAAAGGTGGCCTGTTCCCAAGAGGAAGAGATCAGGTGTTCAGCCCTGGTACTGCTGCTTGGCTACTGTGTGCCTTTCAGCAAATTATTAACCCCTCTCGATTGCTTCTGAATCAGACGAGGTCATGTGGATGAGTCGCTGTCAGCCTCCCTCTTCTCTCCTGTGAAATGGAGAGCCCACGGCACACTTGCCTCGGGGGTTCCTGTCAGAAACTCCCATAGAGTGTGGCACATGGTGGGCTCGCATTTAAGGGCAGTTCCTCTCCCCAAGCACCATCCCCACCTCACCCTTGGTGAAGCATTCCACCTTGGTTTATATTCTCTTTAGTCGCATTTCTAAGACAGAATCCAATCTCATCTCTTGATTTAACCTGGCTCCCCTTTTGCAAACTCCTAGTTTTTGAAAAAAATCCAGAGAAGTCTCTTATTCCTTCATCTGATATTCCTTGAAAAGACTTGTCCTTCACAGCGGAGATACTTAGCTTTGAGGGGCCGGGTTCCTTCCTTGCTGTGAAGTACCGACTTTTATTTCAGGACCAAAGGACATAAACTGGGTTATACATGAGTAGGGTTAGACAGTCTGCAGAAGACGGGATGGAGATCACATGTTGTATTTACGGACCACCCCGGAACAAGATTGTACTTATTTTGAAAATATAATGTTTTGTCATAATGATAGTTTCATCTTTCATATCTTTAAGGGGGCGGGGAATGAAAGGAAATTTGATTTCTCGGTTTCTCAATGACCCTGTGTTGGCAATATGCACTTTGTTTCAGTAGGATGCCGGCAGGATCCTTCTTGGGTATGTCTGAGTCACTTCCTGTACCTGTGGTTTGAGGGTTCACGCACCTTGCCTTCCTTAGCATTTGATCGTTCACTTTATTGTCACAGGGAATGGTAGCCGGGTATCTTTTCTCTATTGTCTGCCATAAAGCCCTTTAGAATTCAAATTTGCTCTTGTCAACATCTGGTATTCCAACTTTGGAAACACCGGCGATAGGAAAAAATGTTCTTACTCAAACTGTCTACCTGAGAAATAACTGACCCATTCATTGACCCATGCCCACCTGCTCCATAAGTTTGGGGATAGTGGTGCTGTAACGTTTTCCCCCTCACGCTAACATTCCTGTACAAGTATCTGATCTTAAAATTCTATACATACTAAGGGAAACGATCACGGAAGTGGGGCGAATGGGTCTGTCTGTGTGTGAGTGTGTGTGTGTGTGTTTTCTCCTTTTTCTGGGATAGTTTTCATTTTTGAATGTTCTATCACTTAATAAAATTTCATTCATCTTTCAGTCAACATGTAACCTTTTGTCTTTTCCAAATCTTGCCAAATGTCACAAACCTCTTTGTAGAGCTAGCCACAGTTCTCAGACCTCCCAGCCTGTCCTCCGTGGACTTCGCAGTACAGGGAAGACAGAATGTGAGCAGGCAGGAGAGTACTGTTCGACTCTAAGGCACCTTCCTGTCAATCTAGTGGCAAGTTGTACCCCTCGAGTGCTCCAGGGCAGATAACCTGACGCATCCTGGTTGCTTCTTCGCACAGCTCGGCACAGAGGAAGCAGGCACATCTATGAAATCACTATGAAAATCTGGTTGGCTCTTCAGTATGACTAAAACATGGTGACACATCCATCTCCAAATAAACTATACTGCTTGTTTCTTCTAACATCATCTCAGCTCACTGCTTGTAAGCCACACTAATCTTTGCAATTTTAATGATGGAAGCTGGCCTCCTGATCTCTGTGAAAGGGTCCTTGTTGCATAAAGTGGACAGGTGGCCGACACAGTCCCACAATTCCTGTTACTTCAGACATCAATTCTAATAGCTTACACTTTATCGGCATCAACTCTAGCCATAACACATGGAATTGGCCATGAGATTACACAGGCTGTTGATATAACAAATGTGTCTCTATGACAAAACGCTATCACGTACTTCTCTGATCGAATCGTGTAGTGTTTTCTACTAAGTCTAAAGAACACACTCTGAAGGATTCATGATACAGGAGGTATCTGAGGATACAAGAGGCTTAGAAACAAACATTCTCCCTGGAAATACAAAGCTTGGGGAGAGGTTTTCATGTTCACGGATTAAACTGGGTCTAATTGTTGCCACGACAACTACAGAGCAATTTCAATAGAACTTCTACCTTCTGAGGGGGGGTATGGTAGTTCATTTCAGCACAAGACTGAATGTAGTTTTCTTATAACTTTGGAATCCTAACTGAGAAGTTTTGGGGTGTGGTTTTTTTGGTCTGTTATTTGTTTTTATGAAAATGATATACTCTTTACCAGCCTACTGAATTTTTAAAAATGAAGACTTGCATTGTAAAAAGATGTTTGACGTGGAGTTTCTAATTCACAGATTAGGAAATTAATCTGAATTGGACTTACTATGGATTCAATGCACACGTGAGGCTTCCTCACATTGCTACCTTAATGTGAACTGGACACCCAACTCGAACACAATCCCATAAAAATTTCTTCACAGCCCCTTTGAAATTGCAACAGTGCAGCCCACCCTCAAGTAAACAATTGCCCGTTCACTGGTTATGTAACATATAGACTAAAAGCCAGCAGACTTTTTCGGGGATGCACTTGCTTTTATTAAAACACTAATTTTACGTTGGAATAAGGAGCTCCTAGGGGTTCATTACGCTGGGGATTGTCCACGCTGCTGTAAGCTATTGAAGTGAGCCTCCTTCAAGATCTGGTTGATGCGGGCGTAAGGACCTTGGCACAGTGCATACTCCTCATAGCAGAATTGAGGGTTATTCCCGCTGGGTTCAGTAACGATCCGGTTTACGTCGCTTTCTGGTCCGCTTCCTCTCTCTGGGCTGTTAACACTGCTGCAGCTCCTATCATTACTGCTGCTTGACGGCTGCAAGGAGAAAGACAGAAGGAGGATTCCTGTTGTGCTATTATAATATTTCTCCCACTTGCCTTGGACAATAGCAGCATCAAACTCAATACTAGGCTTAACGGTTTACAAAGAACAGCCACTTAAGAGAGTTCCTTCTATCCTCACAACAACCCTCTGATTACATTGGCATGAATAGCCCCCATTTTACAGCCGAGGAGACAACATCACTGATTTGCCCAAAGTCACATAGCTAGGAAGTGGCAGATGAAGATTCAAACACAGGCCTTCTAATTCCAAAGCCCTTCACGCATCCTCTGCCCCTGCTTGTACCACTTATTCCAATAACCGCATCAGAGAAGTAAGTTCCCATCCTCCAAGGCAAAGCACCAAATAACGCTATGGGATGCAGTAAAATAGTAACCATAAAAATAAGATGTATTTTTGATACAAGTTAAAATAAACGTAATAAATTGTTAGATACATACATTTATGCATACATACATGCATACAGACATATATGCACATCAATGATGATTTTGTACTTATGTCCTGACGGTGGACACGTATCATCCTCCTGTATCAATTCAAGACTACCCATGTACCCTGAAAGGCATTTCACATACTTTTTATCAAAGTTATATGTTAATTATCTGCATTTTTGAAGACTAGCATTCATTGTTCTTTTATATTTACGCATTTGGTAGAATATGTGTGTCTTTGCACTTAAGAAGTTTTTTTCACACAATAATCTGATTTATTGAACTTACTTCCTTCAGCTAGATAAAGTAGCTGAGTCAGTAGAAGATAGTAGACACCCTATCCTCTGCATGGGTCTTTTTTTTTTCTGTTACTCCACAATCCATAATTTATCATTATTATTATTTTTTTTTACTTTTTTTAAAAATTCAGGATATTATGGGGGAACAAACATTTCGCTTAATGAAATGCGTTTGCCTCGCCCAAGCCAGGGTTACAAGCGTGTCCTCCCCCCATACAGTGTGCCCCGTTTCCATTAGCTGTGGGTTTACTCCCCCCACCGGCTCCAGCCCCCAGCCCCTCCCACCTGACCGGCACCCAGTGAGTAATACTACCATGTGAGCACCTTAGTGTTGATCATTTAGTTGCAATTTGATGGCGAGTACATGTGGTGCATGCTTTTCCATCCTTTTGATAGAATTTTTTTTTTTCATTGAACTTACATGACTCAGAGTCTTTGTCATGTTGCAGAAGCTACTTAGGGTTCTCTGAAAGCAGTCCTTTTCAAGCATTCCCCATCTTGCAATGTTCAGTTTCTCAAAGGAAAATGTGATGGTGAGGACTCCTATCTAAATTACAGTATTTGACACTGTCAGTATTAAATTTCTTTCCAAAGGTCACATTAAAAAGTCTTAAACCAAGAAGGGTCATAGTCCATAGGTCATTTGGAGCCACTCAGCTTAGGTCCCAGACTACACTGTCCACAGGTACCAAATGACAACCTTTGTTCCTCTTTAGCCAATTGAAAACATATATTAAAAGAACCGTCCATGAGATAGGAGGGATCAAATGAAGTCAGATGTGAGAGTTATCAGCAACAGCAATCAAATTGACTCAAGGATTAAATGTGAAGGCCAACTCAAACAGAAAATTCCAAAAAGTTATTTTCCTAAGCCTGAGGCTAAAACTCTAGAACCTCCACTATCACCACGGACTAGTGAAGTTATGAGTATTCAAAATGCTATTAAGCTGTTACATTGGATAACAAACCGACCACACACAACTTTCTTTCCTGTTAGTTGGCTTTCCTTACCGTTTTTTGTTTCAAGGTACTGTCTGAAAAATTAGCTAAGAAGTAGAAATCATTTTTGATGCATTAAATTTTCATCTCAAACGACAACATATCCATTTTACACTATCATGTAACCCTAGAGTGATGATATGCTGTGAAAAGGTATGGTGCGTTAAAATTCACAGGCCAAAATGGATTTCTTCAGAATAATTATGAAGATAAAAACAGGTCTACCTCTAACTTCCGGTTCATTTAGAACGTTTTTTTAATTCAATTGTGTAGAGACATATATACAAATGTACATTAACACATTGTTTATACTCTCAGCTCTTTTTCATAGCTGAAAACCAGAAATAACTAAATGTTGGAAAACAAGGAAGTGGGTAAATTATAGTCCCTCCACTCACACAGCAGCTCATAGGCCAGTAACAGTTATGATATACTTGTAAATATACTGATAAATGAAGATGCCTTTGACATCATTTGAAAAGGTTACAAATCAGTGTGTATAGATTTTTCAAATGGTTTTAAAATGTTTCTGTTTAATGTGTCAATACCTATACATATGTGTATATATGTGTGTGTGCATATATATATATATATAGAGAGAGAGAGAGAGAGAGAGAGAGAGAGTTGGGACTTTAAATCATTTTTTCAACCTTTATTTTTGTGTCTTCACTTTCTAACTCATCTGCTACAAACATATTTCTTTTGTGAAAAAGAAACATTTTACTCAGATATAAGTAAACTAAAGAATGCTACTACAAGAGCAAGTAAAATCTCCTGCTGTTGAATTCAGTTACCACTGACTTCAAACAGATTTAAACTGTGATGTCATAAATGAGATTTTAGGAAGAGTGTTTAGCATCCTTTACCCTACCAAAGACCATGTACAAAGTCATATACACTAGTATTTTCTAGGCCAATAATGCTGTTTACCTAATAAACATAATTTATATCATGCAACTCGGGCTTTGTCACGCTTCCCCTTCAATAGTGAGATATCCCACTTAAGTAATTGTTTCATCATTACATTGATTGGGAGGAAAAGTTTGCTTCTTGCTGGTGTATGGTTTTGACACTTGAAACTGCTATCTTAGCCCAGCCAGAAGCATTTACCCTACTACTCTTAATTTGAGAAAGATCGCAAATTGTATTACCAGAGAATAAATGAGATTTCTAAATGCTTCAGGATTGAGAAAGACCCCCAATACATAAAGCCTTTCCATCACTCTCCTGATTCCTCACAGAAACTTCTCATCACAATGCTTATCCTTTCTGACAGTTACAAAGCTCACTCTTTGTTCTCTGAGTTTTCAATGTAGGTTTAGTGCTGCTATCTGGGCAAGGCAAATGAAGAACAGAAGCCCTTGCGAATTAACACACAGAGAAAAGTAAAATTACATTAATGAAGACTCAAGAAGGACATATCACTATGCAAAATTCACAGAGGTATTTCACAAAAATCCCGGGGTCCAAGTCTCTGTGAAAAGGCAGGATTTAGATTAGTTGGGTCAGACTGAAATCTACATGCTTACCCCTAACCAAAGAAGCTTGGAGGCCAGCAGAGATTCACCATTATATATTCTATTTTGGAACAGGCATCAGGATCACCACTGGGGCTTTCTGACTGTGTGACTCCCTTACACATGCCAGGGCCCAAGCTCTGAGAGGCTCTCAAGTATGCACAGGTTGTCCTGACGCCCAACCACTATCCACACAAATATATCCGTGTCTGCTGTGAACAAGGAGGTGCTTTGTCTGTGCTACTTAGGGATTCGACAGGTAATTCCGGAGCCTAGTCAAGAAGAATACAGTACTTTGAGAAGGACAGCATTGAGCTATTGCAATGGTAAGATTGCAATACATTCAATGTAGCAGTGAATGCTGACTGGGGACACAGGGGAGGCTCCTGAACGTGAAAGCCATCTGAACGAGGCCTTGGAGGATGGGAAGAATATTAATAGGAAGGCTGCGACAAATGGAGGGAACAAGAGCACAGGAAGGCTGAAGAAGAGTTTTTGAGGAGACAAAGTTAGGAAAATATGATGCAGCTGGTGCTTCCCAGAGGAGAGTTAGTGGGAGGCAAAATATGCAAGAGAAGATATGTCTACATTATCAGGAGCCTAAACTGCATGCTAAGAAGTCTGCAGGAACAGGTGCTTGAGCATAAGATACATGCTCAGATCTACATTTAGGAAGATGATTCTAATAGATGAATGGGCCACGGGGAGAACGAGAGCACAAAGACCACCTCGGAAATTCTGCAACGTATGAAGCAAGAGGCAATGCAGGCCTGAATTGGGATGGTGGAAACGGAAAGAATGGGATATATTGGATACAGAGAGCAGTAGAACAGAAAAAAGACAGTGAGGAAAGGACAGAGACACCTAAGTTGACCCCAAGCACTCAGGACAAATGGAGGGTGCTCAGTAAATATTTGGCGATGAAGTTTAGCAAGTCTCAGATGTTCCCAACATATGGTATAGCAGTGGAGTAGGTGGGGTTTAGTGAGTAGTTACATGAAGGGAGGTGAGAAATAAAAGGCATTTAATACACATTACAGCTTGAATTCAGTGGGGAGAGAAAAGACACAGTACTTGAGAGTAAAATAAGGTAGACACAAGATGAGTTAGGGAGTGCAAAGAGCTCCTTACAGGCTACTGAAGGAAACAGTGGGTAAACAGAAACCAAAGCGATGAGGAAGGATATTAATTATGGGATGTCTTCACAAAAAAAGAGCAGGAAATCGTGTGTCTATTTCTGATAGAGAATTATATAACTCTTCTTAATTGGAAAAGCAGATGAATCCAGTATTTTACCCTCTCAAGCCCCAGCTTTCCTCTCAACTCCATCCCCCCGTGCCTCGGAGCTTTTGACTTATGTCAACCCTAAGAGAAATAAAAAACTTCACCCCTAGTACACATTCCATCCCTGGAATAATAATGGAATGTTACTCTAAGGCACCTGCAAAACCTAGAGTAAGCAAAACAGATTAGCCTAACCAAGTCCATTGGAGCACTTAAGGTATGTGTTCCCAAAGTTCCAATGCATTTAAAATGACAGGCCTATATTCCTTAATACCACGGAAACATTGTGGAATCATATGAACCATGAGACACCAAATTAATTAGGCTGTTGAATGACAACCACTTTCCATATTAGCCAGGCAATGATATTCATGTGTTAACTGCTCTGAGCTGAGGGGTAGATAATCTAAGCTTTCTATAGCTCAGTTTCCCTCACAGATGAAGTTGGAGCAGACAGTGAGTTCTATGTTGTTTTCCTGCTCAAAAACTGAATTCATAATAGAATCTATACAAATATAAAAAATCTATACAAATCATCATTTCGACTGAATAAATAGGATTTGAACAAATAAAAAAACACAAAAAAAAGACTGATAGGTAATTGTCACCTGTAGAAAATAGTTGGACATGTTTATCTGTAATTCATTGAAATAACTGAGATTTTAGCATTCAGTTGTAATACGAAAGTGCTTAGGATGCTTAGTACACTCCATGAGCAATCCTTCTTGAATTTTGCAACATATTAGGCCATCTTTGGAAAAGCTTGTCCCTACATTTTAAATGCATCTTTTAAGTAGAAGGTAATTTCAGAAGGCTCCCATTTTGCCATCAGGTTTGATAACACATATAACAACCATTATTTTGTTTAATAACAGTTTCATCCCAAAAAGTATCCCAAAGCAGTTTTCTTAGAATATATGTGATCAAAGGCAAAGAGAATGGCCCCAAATGCCTAAGAATCTAAGAGAAAAAGCTTTTCCAAAAATTTTGTCAAATGTTCCAGCTGTCATCTGAGTTGATACTACTTAAAATAATCACCTGACAAGGAAATAGTTCCTACTAGTTGAAAAAAAATCAGAGATTCACAGAACTCTACTTTTCAATCTATGGGGGGCGGGGCGGGGGGCTGGTTCTGTTTTTCTCTCACTTGTCTTATTTCTTCTACTCCCTTGAAATTCTAGCATTAGGACATAAAATCTCTTCCTATTCTAGTAGGGAAGAGAAAAAGGCAGAGATCTCTTCCAGGTAAGCCACTTGTGTATATATCTTTATAAGTTTTCACTCTCAATTTTTGGTACTACTCAGTAATCTGAAAAATAAAATGAATGTTCCTAGAAAGTAAGATAGATTTGTACAGAAACATTTGGGTCTTTCTGTTTGTACTTTTTATAAGTCTCACACCTATGTACTAGAGGATTTACAGGAAAAGTGGTGGTATAATTTGTAAAGTTGTAAGTTTGACAGTAAAGAGCAATACTCTTACATGTGCAAAGATATCCAACAGAAAGGCCAGTACTTGAGAGCCAATTACATAAGTTAAATTAGTTACATTTTACTCTTCAAGGTAGCTGCCCAGGATCTCAAAAAATCACTACCTTTTTAGAGGTCCCAGGAGGAAGATTCTCAGAAAAGGGAAAAGTGAGCTATACTTAGTTGTTATCTAATAGGATTCATCCAGAAAGATTTTATAAGGCTCCTTTAATACTCTACTACTAATTTATACATCAATGAAAACAATACTGTATTAATAAACACTACTCATTAAATTTAAGTCCTCTAGAGTGAAATCAAGCTCTTCAGTTCGAGCACTATTAAAACGTTGTGAAATCACTAAAACCCCCACCACACTACAAATCTCCTTTTCAATTTTCTTAGCTAGAAATCAAGAATTTCCCTCCAGCTAATAATATATAATTATGTTCTTTAAAATATATTTTCCTTCTAAAATTAAGGGGAGTAAGATTATAATTTCCTTCTGCCATGACTGGAGAAAGGTCCAGGACCTTCCTCCCAATTATATCTAGCAATGTATTTTGGTGCTTGCCTTCCATCTTCTGTGTGATACTGTGTATTGTGGTTAAGAGCTCCAGCTCAAAAGCCACTGCAATCACGTAAGAATACTTTTATGAAGATTTCTTGAAATGACAGATTTTTTTAATTGCAGAGTACAAATTAGATAATTTAGCTCAGGCAATGAATGAAATAGAGGTTATCTGACTATATTTCCTACCTTTATATCCTGCGAATCCTGAAAGACGGAGTTTCTCTTATTTCTTTTGGACGGGGGGGACTGTTGGTTGTCCTCTTTATTGGCATTCCTTTTTCTTTTCCTAAAAATAAAACGCAAAGAGAGTGTGAAAAATCATTCAACAATTGATCTTCTGGACACTTAAATTGTATTTAAATCTGAAATCTTGTCTGAGAAAATATAAGTCATTGTCTGCTATTACAATAAAGTGGGAAGCATAAATCACCAGGTACTAAGAGGAAAAACATAAAACAGGAACTCTAAATCAAGTCAAACTGTAAGTTCAATTTCCAATATTCAACTTCATAATTTTAATTAATACTTGGGAATAAAAACAGAAAGAGCTACAAAGCTAAGTATTCAAAATCTACCTAATTAGGTCCATTATCTCCATTTCCTGAAATTACAAGTCTAAGTTATATGATTTTTAACCCCTTCCATAATACTTAAAACATGCGTATCTATTTCCTCTTAAGATCCTCGTCCAAGTGGTCTAGGGACACTGAAGACATTTCTTGTGTGCTGTCAGATAACAACTGTTGCTATACCAGGTAGTATTATGACATAATAGTTACCTCACTTGATTGTCACCATGACATTATAGCTGATTACTTCCTTGAAATATTTTTTCCTCAAAAATGTTTTTAATACCATTGAAGTGTACACATAAAATGGTGGATTGTATGGTATGTGAAATATATCTCAATAAAGGTGTTATTTTAAAAAAATGTTTTTAATGATTGGTAAGAGTACACCTTTAGCCTCAAGTCCCCTCTTAGCGAGTAACCAGATGGCAGTGTTTGATATTGTTATTCTTACAGACACCCTGTTATCGATCAGTCATTCTCCCCAGCCATCTACTTAGAGATTACTTTTAAGTGTATGGTACTTCTAAGGATGCCTGAATCTACTCATTTTTATAAGTTCATTTCTTTGCAATCTTTCTTTTATATCTGGGTGACTAAGCCCAGAGGGAATCTTGGAGATCATGTAAACCAGTGGAATTCAAATTCTTTATTAAAATTAAAAAAATCTTTCATACAAAATGAAATTCCAATACATAACAGAAAAAAGAGGACTTACTGTGCTGGGAACAGGGGCTCTTTAACCACACCCCTCCCTGGATCTGCCTCCCTGTGCCACCTACTAACTTAGCCTGATGTCTCTTCTTAAAAAAATGAGGAAACAGCAGGCCTAGAAAAGCAAAGTTACTAGATAGTGAAATAAGTAAGGCTGGTGGAGCTGGGACCAAAAGGGAAGTTCTCTTGAGGCCTGGTTCAAGGCCCTCCATGAGACCCTACAGAAAAAGAAAATTAGTGAAGAATCATATATCCAATCAAATAACATCTTTATGGCAAAAACAAGTTGCCAGCATAAATGAATTCAGATTATTTGCATACAGTGCTGTTTAAAAGAAAGCTTTTTCTGTAGGAGATAGGAAATATGTAATTTTTTTTAGGTATGTGAGACATGCCAAAGCAGCATCAGAAATATTAGCTGGACTTGGGGAGAGAAAGAACATTGCAGTAAGATCTGGCTTGTGTCAAACATACTGTTTACTGTTAAATGAGTGTGTTCCTAATTCCAATAATAATGGTAACTGGGTCCCTAAATTCACATTTGGTGTATTCTTTATACCCCCTCCCCACCACACTTCATTACATGACTTCAATCAATAATCCAATGCAGCAAGCTACACTGTAGGTTTTTAACACTGGATCAAATAACCTTGGAATGCTTTCCAGAATCTCATTCTATAAATTCACTATGATGCAGGGCAGGGTCCTTGTGGAAAGACAGCCAATACACTGACAGCTGTTCAAAAGATGGAGCAACAGTAAAGATCCACCATATCTACCAAGGAAATTCTGTGCTACAATTTACTAACTTAAACCTTATTGAGATTATTATTGAATTAAGGAAAGAGCTTTGAACCTGAAAAGACCTAGGCTCTGTCCTGAGTCTGTTACCAACCAGCTAAATGGCCTTCAGTAAGTCAACTGATCAGGCCGAGGCCAATAAAATTGATTTTTAATAAATGCTAATCACATGGGCAAATGCTGAAAATAAAATGATAAATGGAAAAAATCAAGTAGAAAACGGTTATATTATAATCTAGTACTATGAAAGCACTGACTCTATATATACATACTGTATTGACAAAGGCCCATAAAACCGGGGACAACTTGGGGAAAGAAAATGACAAGACCTTTCAAAGAAGCAGAAATACAAGTTGCTAGGGTACCTAGGCAGCCCCATAGGAGAAATGCCAATTTGAAAAACAAAAGGGTTTTGTCCCCAGATGGTTAAGTTTCTGCGAGAGACCCTCCAGAAGAGGGCAGCCCCAGCCCCAAGACCTGGCTGGCACGGACACAGGAAGAACCAGCGTCTTTTCCCGGAAAAGGTTCCTCAGCGCTTTTTCAAGCGCAAAAGGCGGGGCGAGGGGCGAACAGAGCCGCTCCACGGCGCAGCCCTGCCATCTGCAGGCCAGGGAGACCGAGAGCCACCAACCCCAGAGGAAAATCCATCTTTTCCGCTGCTTTTCAGCCCAAGAGCCCGAAGGTTTTTAGCTGGGGAAGCCAAGTAGGATGAAGACGAGGACCAGAGAATGGACCGGTACCAGCCGGAATGGCCCCGGCGAACCGACCCCTGCGCGGAAGCTTCCCTAGTTCCGCCCTCGAAACCATGGCAACAGCAGCAGGCGGTCCCATCGCCACCGGAAATACGTCCGGGGGGGCGGGGTTGGCTTAGGATTGGCGGGTTCTGGGCCTGCGCGTTGGAGCCAAGTGAGGTTGGTGCCAGTCTCGGTTCCGCTAGCCCCTTGGAAGTTTCTTTCCCTACTCTGTTGTGAGCTGGTGCCTAAGGTATGGGACTGGTGATGTCCAGGACCTGGGGTACGACTGCCCCAGCTGCCCCACGTCCGAGACCTGTACCAATCCCCTGTCATTATTCTTTCACGTGGAGCATTCACGGTTTTCCTTTCAGCCCTCTGTCCTCTGATCCTTCCTGGCGAGCTCAGCGTCCACGAGGCTGGCTAGGCTACCACCAGAGCCACTGTGTTCTCAGCAATGTTCTCCTTCTCTCCACCTAAATCTCCCCACCCAGGGTCATGCCCTGGGCCTCAGGGAAGACTGTGCCCCTCCACGATGTCCTATTTTTGCATACCCTCCCATCATCAGGAGGACTACCTCCTGTCCTTCCAGCTCCTTCCCTTACAGCTTTCAACCTCATTGAGGCCTCCAGTCCACTGACCACACCACGTCCCTCACCATCCACCAGGCCCTTCCTTACCTAGCTTACCCTTTCCTTACCCAGAGCTATAAACACTTTTCCTCAAACACACCTCCTCTGTTCCTTTTTCCCATCTCCCTACCCTCCTGGCAACAACCCAGTAATGGACAAAGTGTCTGCATCCTCCACACCTGTATCTTCTTTCTCCTTTGCCTACGTTAACCCAAACAAACACTAGCACCAACTCTTCTCATGATATTCACTGCTAATTGATTGAGAAAACAAGCAATCAGACAGGAACGCTCACCATTTCCCAGTGAAGCTAGCTGGATCTGCACTTGTGATCTCTGTTGCCTCTCTGGAGGAAGTGATGTAATCCTATTTGAGGCCAGGTTCTTAAGGAAGATTTTCTCCTTGACCAAACTCTACTCAACTCCTCTGAACTCTCTTCTCAACTAGATCCTGATTTTTTTTTTTTGGCTTTGGGTTGGTCTCTGCATTAATTATTTACTTGTATTTATTTATTTATTTAGTTAGTTAAAGACAAGGCCTCACTCTGTCACCCAGGCTACAGGACAGTGGTGTCATCATAGCTCACTACATCCTCAAACTCCTGGGGCAACCAAGAATCTTACTAAGTCAATTTAGCCAGAATCTCTCATCCTTGATATCTGATTGCCCTTGGATTTCTAATCAGGTTCCTCATCCTCCACTGTCTTCCAGGTGTTGCTAATCATCCTGCCTGCCTTTACCAAGAATCCTGTTAATTCACTTTAGCCAGAATCCCACCGTACCCTGATGTTTCCTCTTAGTAATTTTCTATCTGTTGACCTCACCTTGCTCCTTGGCAATAAATTCCCACTTTTTCTTGTATTTGAAGTTGAGCCCAATCTCTCTCCCTCACTGCGAAACTCTATTGTTAGTGGTCCTCATTCCTATTCCAATGGTTATGAATAAAGTCTGTCTTATTATTCTTTAACAAGTGTCATGAATAATTTTTTCTTTAACAATTATGGTATCTGCAACTTGGATAGGATCAGATTCATCATTGGACACCGAGACCTCTCAAATAGGACCCAAAGTGTACACCTTTGAAGCCTTTGTCTTCACTTCTGACTCGTTGATCCAGAATCTACTGGTGAGTCAGATCCCTGAACCACTGCTCCAGACAAATGTTTGTTGAAGCTGGTAAGGATAGATTTTCATTCTTTTTTTTTTTTTTTTGAGACAGAGTCTTGCTTTGTTGCCCAGGCTAGAGTGAGTGCCGTGGCATCAGCCTAGCTCACAGCAACCTCAAACTCCTGGGCTTAAGCGATCCTACTGCCTCAGCCTCCCTAGTAGCTGGGACTACAGGCATGCGCCACCATGCCCGGCTAATTTTTTTTTTTTCTATATATATTTTAGTTGGCCAGATAATTTCTTTCTATTTTTAGTGGAGACGGGGTCTCGCTCTTGCTCAGGCTGGTCTCGAACTCCTGACCTTGAGCGATCCACCCGCCTCGGCCTCCCAGAGTGCTAGGATTACAGGCTTGAGCCACCGCGCCCGGCCAGATTTTCATTCTTAAGATTCTGAGTGTACTCTTTGCAGTTGGATTAGAGACCCAGGCTTCTTTGTTTGAAAGGTATCTGCTGGGCTGAAGTCTTTCTTCCTGGCTCTTTGTTTGAAGTGAGGATGATTCATTCCCTGACTCTTGGGCTTGGTTCTGGGCTGGAAAATTCTTCCTGGCTCTCTTGTTTCAAGTAGGGACCCACTCCTCAACTTCTAGGCCAGAAAATTTTTTTCCTGGCCCTTTGTGAGGCCTCTCTTTTCTTTCCATTTGACATTGTTTCTCCCATGGGAACTTCTAAGTCAGCTGTAATCCCCTTCTTGAATCCCTGCTGACTATATGCACTGCCAGCTCTGTACACCTCCTTCTTGTTGGCATGATTTTGCTGAGGATAAGTTGGAACTTCAGTGGCCTTTGGGGGAAACTTAAGATTTCCCCAAGCTGGTTCCTGTAAGACCTCTCCCTTCCAATCGCCTCCATTTTTCCTTCATCCTCTTACCACCTTCAGTCTTCTCTTCAGCTTCCTTGAGTTCTTTGATATGTGCCCCTCAAACCCCTACCTCATCTATCCCTCTGTCCACCCCTGCCAGACTTCTCCCTTCCCACTTCAGCCCCTCAGATCCCTACAGTCACTTGAACTTTAGGTGCCCCGCCCCCATCGCGAGCTCTCAGGGGACTCAGGATCTCTCAAAAGCAACTACCTGAGGCTGAAAAGGAAAAAGGCTAATTAGAAATAGAATATTTTATTTATTCAGATCAGCTTTGGAGACATCTAGACAGCTGCTTAATGTCTCCTTAGTCTCTCCCCTAAATGTAGTCCATGACGAAAGATGACAAGTGTTGGCAAGGATGTGGAGAAAAGGAAAGCCTTTCACACTGTTGCTAAATATAAAGTAGTATAGCCATTGTGGCAAACAGTATGGAGGTTCCTCAAAAAACTAAAAATAGAACTACCATATGATTAAGCAATACTACTTCTGGGTGTATATCCAAAGGAAATGAAATCTGTATGTTGACAAACTAGAATGACAAAGTTTTCTTGGATTATTGGTCTGTTTTTTTTTTTATTTCAGCTCATTATGGGAGTACAAAAGTTCAGGTTGTATATATTGCCCATGCCTCCCCATCCCCCCGAGTCTGAGCTTCAAGTGTGTCCATTCCCTAGACAGTGCACATCACACTCATCATGTAGGTATGCACCCATCCCCTCCCCCCACCCCATCCCCCCCAGTCAGAACTTCAAGTGTGTCCATTCCCCAGGCAGTGCGCATCGCACTCATCAAGTAGGTATACACCCATCCCTTCCCCCCAGCCCCCACCTCTGTCCGATACCCAATTGGTGTTATTCCCAAATGTGCACTCAGAGAAACCAGTTTGCTGGTGAGTACATGTGGTGCTTATTTTTCCATTCTTGGGATATTTCACTTAATAGAATGGGTTCCAACTCTCTCCAGGAGAACCAAAGAGATGCCATATCACCATTATTTCTAATAGCTGAGTAATATTCCATGGTTTACATATACCACATTTTGCTAATCCATTCATGAATTGATGGACATTTGGGTTGTTTCCACATCTTTGCAATTGTGAATTGTGCTGCTATAAACATTCGGGTGCAGGTGTCTTTTTTATAGAATGACTTTTGTTCTCTGGGTAGATGCCCAGTAATGGGATTGCTGGATCGAATGGTAGGTGTACTTGAATCTGTTTAAGGTATCTCCACATTGCTTTCCACAGGGGTTTGTATGGAACCAGAGAAGACCCCGTTTAGCAAAAGCAATTTTAAGTAACAAAAACAAAATGGGAGGTATTAATTTGCCAGACTTCAAACTATACTACAAGGCTGTGATTATAAAAACTGCTTGGTATTGGCACAAGTGCAGGGACACAGACCAGTGGAACACAACAGAAAATCCAAATATAAAACCATCCTCGTATAGCCATCTAATCTTTGACAAAGCAGACAAAAACATACTCTGGGGAAAAGATTCCTTATTTAATAAATGGTGCTGGGAAAACTGGATAGCCACATGTAGAAGACTAAAACAGGACACACAGCTTTCACCCCTCACAAAAATCAAATCACGGTGGATAACAGACTTAAACCTTAAGTGTGAAACTATTAGAATTCTAGAAGAAAACGTAGGAAAGACTCTTACAGACATTGGCCTAGGGAAAGAATTTATGAAGAAGACCCCTAAGGCAATCACAGCAACAACAAAAATAAATAAATGGGACCTGATCAAATTAAAAAGCTTCTGCACAGCCAAAGAAACAGTCACAAGAGTAAACAGACAACCTACAGAATGGGAAAAAATTTTCGCATACTACACATCAGATAAAGGACTGATAACAAGAATCTATTTAGAACTCAGGAAAATCAGTAAGAAAAAAATCGAACAACCCTATCAAAAAGTGGGCAAATGACATGAATAGAAATTTTTCAAAAGAAGATATAAAAATGGCTAACAAACATATGAAAAAATGTTCAACATCTCTAATCATCAGGGAAATGCAAATCAAAACCACAATGAGATATCACTTAACTTCGGTGAGAATGGCCTTTACCAAAAAGTCCCAAAACAATACATGTTGGCGAGGATGCGGAGAGACAGGAACACTCATACACTGCTGGTGGGACTGCAAGCTAGTGCAACCCCTATTGGTCTGTTCTTAATAAGAGATTTTAAAAGGTTTTCTTTACCTTTTGAGTAATCTGCCTGGGAAACCAAGATTTCATGTCTTATCAGAATTATTTCCTGTGCAGCTAACTTTTATCATGTTCTAGATTATTTAGGAGAAACTAAGTATTGTTTCATAGTGATTTGTGATCCTGTTTAATCAAGTGTTCAAATCTTTTGATGTTTTTGACAACATCCCAAAATCAAATCCTAAATAAAATCTTGTTCTTGAACTGACCTTAGATTTCTTAGAGGGCCCCTGGACAATCTCACAGGATTTGTTCTTTCACCTTTTAAGAGAAATGTTAAAAATATTTGGTATATTTGATATGTTGAATTTCATGAAAAGGCATTGTCAAATAAAAAAGGGATGCTTAACGCTTCCCTAGGTTATAGTTGTATGAGTAAAATGTTGTTTCTGAAATTGTATGAGTTCCTAAAAATTTGTCAATACCCTTTCTGTCTATGACATACCGTGATATAATGCTATCAGTCATAATTCTGGTTATTTTTGTTGTGTGCACAGATACAATCAAATTTTCTTGTCAAATGAACTCTCATTAGATCTTTAACCAAGGCCAGTTTGAGACCTTTTTTTTGTCATCCACAGGTAATTTTTGTTTTATTCTGATGTCTTCCTGAATGTGCTTACAAACAACAACAACAAAATTTATCTTTTCTCCCTGCCTGATCTTTACAGAATTTGGAAACACTTATTGAATATTCTTATTTTCATGGCAATATAATTATTTGCATAAATTCAATAAGAATCTGTTGAACCTGTAATAGGATATAATTGGAAACATTTGTTATATTAGCAATGCTTTGATTGGAGTGGCATATTTGAGAATGATGCATAGAATCAGATCTGACCAGACAGTTTTAAGGAACTACGGTTGAATTTATGGAGCCAATGCTTATACAGCCACTTGAAAAAACTAGCCTGGTACCTGGCTTTCAAGTTTACCAGCATTACAGGTGAGTGATGAAGGTCACTTACCGGTCATTAGCAGGCCCAGGAACCTCAGGATATACTGGGGACCTTGACAAAAGAAGAATTCACCCAAATCTATAGGTACTGAAGACAAAGTCTGGTGGCAGAGTCACAACTTGGTTTCCTAGCCTCAAGAGGCTTTTAAAAGTCTAATCTGAGATTCCTTATGAACGGTTCAAGCAAAGCAAACTCAAAAGGCCCATGTGGTAAATTAACATTCTTCCTGTACTTATATAAAACATTAGGCCAAATCTAATGAGACCAGACTTCTGTTGTAAACAGGAATAACCTTACTTTGGTTATCTTTGATCAGATATGGGGATGATTGTAGAGAGAAATTTGGTCCAGTGGAAAACTATAGCCTACCCTTGTGGGTTATCAGATTCTAACCCTATTCATTGTCCCCGAGGTTTTGTTTTTGACCTGTAAACTAGATTGGATCCTGAACTCTAGTTTCCTGCAATATCTGGCAACAGCCCTCCTTAACATTGCCAATGTTTGCCCATCCTCCTGACTTGGCATCACTAATAACTATTAATAATACTACCCTTTTCCTGAAACCATGCAAATTAAAGCTGGATGACTTGATATAAATGTCAAAGAAATTACCTTTATGCCTGCTGTTGTGTGGGTCACCAAAACAAAGCCCACTGAAACATCTGAAACCATCACTACAGACATTCAAACTGCACACCAGAAATTGCCACTACCTTCTTCACTCCACTATGTAAAGATACTATGAGCTCTAGTCTAGAAATCTTTTCAACTGACTGCCCTCTGGAGTCAAAATTGGGTTTCTAAATATTAGTCTTTATTTTTCTAATATTTTCACAGACACTGTCCTTATTAAATGCCTGACTTCTCACATCATCCAGCAAATATTCTCTACTACCAAGTCCCAATAGATGGTTCAGCCAGTCCTTAGTGAACAAAAGGAAACCATTTCTTAAGTACAAGAAATGGACTTAAATTATTCAGAGGAAAGAAGAATGTGTCTTCTTCTCTCTAACAAGAGGGAGAACTTTTTAATTTAATCATGTCCCATTCATTTATTTTTGTTGCTGCTGTGATTGCCTTAGGGGTCTTCTTCATAAATTCTTTGCCTAGGCCAATGTCTGTAAGAGTCTTTCCTACATTTTCTTCTAGAATTCTAATTGTATCACGCCTAAGGTTTAAGTCTGTTATCCACCGTGATTTGATTTTTGTGAGAGGTGAAAGCTGTGGGTCCTGTTTCAGTCTTCTACAGGTGGCTAACCAATTCTCCCAGCACCATTTATTGAATAGGGATTCTTGTCCCCAGAGTATATTCTTTCCCGCTTTGTCAAAAATTAGGTGACTATATGAGGATGGTTCTATATTTGGATTTTCTGTTGTGTTCCACTGGTCTGTGTCCCTGTACTTGTGCCAGTACCAGACTGTTTTAAGAACCACGGCCTTGTAGTATAGTTTGAAGTCTGGCAAATTAATACCTCCCATTTTGTTTTTGTTACTTAAAATTGCTTTTGCTAAACGGGGTCTTCTCTGATTCCATACAAAGTGTATAATTATTTTCTCTACGTCTGTGAAGAATGATGTTGGTAGTTTAATAGGGATTGCATTGAACCTGTAAATCACTTTGGGTAGTATAGACATTTTAACAATGTTGATTCTTCCGATCCACGAGCATGGTATATTTTTCCATCTATTTGCAAGTTCTGCTATTTCTTTTCTCAGTGTTTCATAGTTTTCCTTATAGAGGTCCTTTACCTCTTTAGTTAAATTAAAAAGCTTCTGCACAGCCAAAGAAACAGTCACGAGAATAAACAGACCACCAACAGAATGGGAAAAAATTTTTGCATACTACAGATCAGATAAAAGACTGATAACAAGAATCTATTTAGAACTCAGGAAAATAAGCAAGAAAAAATCAAACAACCCTATCAAAAAGTGGGCAAATGACATGAATAGAAATTTCTCAGAAGAAGATATAAGAATGGCTAACAAACATATGAAAAAATGCTCAACATCCCTAATCATCAGAGAAATGCAAATCAAAACCACAATGAGATATCACTTAACCCCAGTGAGAATGGCCTTTATCAAAAAATCCCAAAACAACACATGTTGGCGTGGATGTGGAGAGACAGGAACACTCATACACTGCTGGTGGGACTGCAAACTAGTGCAACCCCTGTGGAAAGCATTATGGAGGTATCTTAAACAGATTCAAATAGACCTGCCATTTGACCCAGCAATCCCATTACTGGGCATATACCCGAAGGAAAAAAGGTCATTCTTTAACAAAGACACATGTACCCGAATGTTTATAGCAGCACAATTCACAATAGCAAAGATGTGGAAACAACCCAAATGCCCATCAATACATGATTGGATTAGTAAGCTGTGGTATATGTATACCATGGAATATTACTCAGCTATAAGGAATGATGAAGATACGACATCTCTGTGGTTCTCCTGGAGAGAGTTGGAACCCATTATATTAAGCGAAGTATCCCAAGAATGGAAAAACAAGCATCACATGTACTCACCAGAAAACTGGTTTCCCTGATCATCACCTAAATACAAATCTGGGAACGACACCAATTGGATATCAGACTGAGGTGGGGGGTGGGGGAGGGGATGGGGGTATGCCTACACAATGAGTGCATTGCGCACCATTTGGGGAGTGGTAACACTTGAAGGTGCTGACTCGGGAAGTGGGGGGTGAGGAAGGGAGGGATATATACCTACATGATGGGTGCAACGTGCACTGTCTGGGGAACAGACATGCCTGGAGCTTTGACTTGGGGGGAAAGGCTGTACATGGGCAACGTATGTAACCTGCAATTCTGTATCCCCCATAATAATAAAATGAAATAAAAAAAAAGAGGGAGAACTGACAAAGATTCTTTTCTTGACAAAACTCCACTCAGATTCTACGAACTTTTTTCTCAATTAGGCCCTGACTCCTGGGCATTCATGTTCTTCCCTACATTGTTCAATTTTATCAAGAATCTTGTCAATTCATTTTAGCCAGAAGGCCTCACCCTTAGTCAGGTTCCTCATTCCCCACCATCCCCTAGGTGATGTCTGATCACCCTGGCCTGCCTTCAACAAGAATTCTGTTAATTCAGTTTAGCCAGAACCCTCCCTTACTCCTGATGTTTACTCTTAGTAATTTTCCATCTACTGACCCTCCCTCCTTGGCAATGATTTCCCACTTTTCCTTGTTGTATTTGGAGCTGAGCCCAATCTCTCTCCACCCCCCAACTACAAAACCCCATCGCAGTGTTCCCTACACCTATTTCAGTTGTTCTGACAAAAGTCTGCCTTACACTTTAACAAGTGTCATGAGTAATTTTTTCCTTCACACCCTTCACTTGGATCTCACACCCACATTCTCAAGGTGCAGGCTTTTGCAGTGATCATTCCTTTTACTAGAATCATTATGTTCTCCATGTCTATGGGATCATGCCAAAGTAGGCAGAGAGATGGTTATACTTTAGGGATTTTTGGTTTCTGGAGTTTATCTTGGTTATTGCTGTACTGTAGGTGAGACCCCAAGGGGCTGTATTCTCTGAGGGCAAGTGGGGGAAGGGATGTGGAAAGTGGCTGATTCAAGAGAGTCATAGGTTCTACCATGAAGCAAGCCTAGCCCACCTAGGGACTAGGTGACCCTGCAGCTGAGGCTGTGGAGTTGACAGCCCTGAACAGGGACAGAATGAAGGGCAAAATCCAGATTCAGAGGGGCCTGCAGATGCCAGAAGAGATGAACCGAGGCTAAGTCAGCCAAGGAGCACCAGGACCTAACCAAGATGAGAAATACAAAAGTGCAAAGTATACCAGGCACAGACATGGCTTAGCAAGCCAGCACCACCAGCAGGACCCAGGAGACAAGAGTCATTCTTCCCTCAGAAACCAACAAGAACACTGCAAATGACATAAGATGTCACAAAGCCACTGTCCCCATCACCAGGGAGACCCCTTCCCTATCTTGGAAAGGAATAGGGAGGTGGGGTGGAAATCTGAGAGACTGACCATTTTCACCAAAACAGATTGACCATTTAGGACCATTCATGTGATAGCATTAAGTGACACCAGATTAGACATAAATCCAGTGTTCTTCCCCTTACCATCCAGCCCAGAGGGAAGATGTGATAAAGATCAGATCATTCTGAGCAAATCAATAAACGAAATACCTGTGGGGTCTGAGGGGCTGACTGTTTGGTCTCTGCCTACCATATTATCAGTCCATGTGGAGATTGAGGCATCTTTGCCTCCTCTTTTCTGACCCAGGACAAGTTTAACCGCCCATACATGGAGTCCCAGGACAGAGCACAGGCAGAGGAGGGAACCAGAAGAGAGACACGCAGAGTGGAGTGACTGATGAGAGTTGTCACTGAGGTGAGCAGGGCCTCCTCAAGGCCAATCATTGCCCTCCCCAAGCAGTGCCAGGCTTCTGTCCTTTATTAACACACACCCCATGTCCCAGGGCCTGAGCCCTGGAACTGGGAGTCAGAAAATGGTTGTAGCACCGTGTGCTGCTGGGGCAAATGACAGAACCACACTGCACTTTCATAGTCATCACCATCTCCCGGGGTCTCAGTGCTGGACAGCAGGCTTTCTTTGACTCTGGTCCCTCCCTCTCCTGGAAGCCCCTGCCACGCATGTATCCCCTCCCTCTTGGCCAGAGCACATTCCCATTCTCACCTGAGAGGCAAGCAGGGAGTGGGAGGGAGAAGGGCCTTAGTGCTGGAAAGGGATATGGATTCTGTTGTCTTGGCGACAGTCTTCTGCTCGTCAGCACTGTGTCACTCAGCTCAGGCAACAGCCCAGCTGGGAAAGGCCAGGATGATTGGGAAATCATGCCTCTCTATCTCATCCTCTTTCTGTGACAAGGGGTTGAGAAAACGATCCAAAGTTAGTTACCAGGGAAGATTTATGTTTTTCTTTATCTGAGAAAAACAAAGGAGGGAAAGTTAAGACATGAGATGTATTGTGGGAGGTCACCCACAAGCATGGAATTGTGACTCTCACTAAATGTGTTTGTCAAAAATGTCCTTGAGCATGTATAAATGCATGTACACGTGTGTACTCAAGAGCACGCCTTCCAGCCCAGGGGAGCACAGTGACTAGTGCGTAAGGTACATGTTGGGGAGGCAGTCAATGATGTGGAGATATAGGGAGAAGCCAGATCATGAAAGATGGGAGATGCTACTTATCTTTGAAATTATTGCCTACTATTCCTTTCAAGGCTTTAAAAAAATTAGATCTTTTTTTTTTTTTTTTAGTAGAGTTACAGGAAAATAAGCAGAAAGGCCAGAGAATTTCCATACCCTCCCTTGCCTCCTCTTTCCAGTTTCCTCTATTATTAACATCTTGCATTGGTGTGGAACATCTGTTACAATTGATGAGCCAATATTTAAGACAGTGTTATTAAATAAAGTATATAGTTTACACTAAGTTTCACTCTTCGAGTTGTACATCCTATGAGTTTTGACAAATATATATGATATGTATCCACCATTACAGTATCATACAGAGTAGTTTCACTGCCCTAAAAATCCTCTGTGCTCTATCATCTCTCCCTCTGACCTCCTAAACTCCTAGCAACCACTGATCTTTCTGTTGTCTCCATAGTTTTGCCTTTTCCAGAATACCATATAGTTTGGTTGATACAAAATATAGCCTTTTCAGATTGGCATCTTTTACTTGGCAATGTGCACTTATAGTTCTTCCATGTCTTGATGGCTCATTTCTTATCATCACTGAATAATATATCATTGCCAAGATGTACTACAGTTTCTTTATTCATTTACCTGTTGAAGGACATCTTGGTTGCTTCCAAGTGTTTGGCAATTATGAATAACGCTGCCTTAAACATTCATGTGCAGGTTTTTGTGTGGACAAAAGTTTTCAATTTGAGTAAATACCAAGAAGCATGATTTTTTTTAATTTCAGAATTTTATGGCAGTACACACATTTTGGTTATGTAATATGCTTTTGTACAGTTTGAGTCTAAGTTATAAGTGTGCCCTTCACCCAGTTAGTGTGCATTGCACACGTTGGGTGTGAACTTACTCATCTCTTCTCCCTCCCTCCCACCTACTTGATTTCCCTTGAGTTTTACTTCCATATGTGCACATAAGTGTTGATCGATTAGTTCCAATTCAGTATTGAGTACACATGTTGTTTGTCCATTCTAGCAATATTTGTAATACATGAGTAGATTAATAAAATGTGGTATATGTATACCATGGAGCACTACTCAGCCATAAAAAAAATGGTGATCTAGTTTCTTTTGTAACAACCTGGATGGCAAAGAAGCATGATTTCTGGATTGTATGGTGCTGTGGTCTGAATATGTTCCCCAAAATTCATATGATAAAAATCAATGGCCAAGGTGATAGTATTAAGAGGTGGGGCTTTCAGGAGGTAATTAAATCATGGGAGTGAAGCTCTCAGAATGGGATTAGTGACCTTATAAAAGAGGTTGAAGGGAGCACCTTAGTTCTTCTTTGCCTTTTTGTTCCATCTGCCATGAGGACACAACATTTCTCCCCTCCGGAGGACGCAGCAACAAGGTGCCATCTTTGAAGCAGAGAATGACCCTCACTAGACACTGAACCTGCCAGCACTATGATCTTGGACTTCCCAGCCTCCAGAAGTATGATAAATAAATTTGTATTATTTATAAATTACCCAGCCTATGTTATTTTGTTACAGCAGCAGGAACCTACTAATGACAGAAATTGGTACTGAGAATGGGGTGCTGATGTAACAAATACCTAAAATTGTGGAAATGGCTTTGAAACTGGGTAATGAGCATAGGCTGGCCCAGGAAGGGTTTATTCTGGTGAGGGCTCAGAAGAAGAGGAGAGCTGTAGAACAAGCCTCAATCTTCTCAGAGATTACTTAATTGGTCGTGATTAGAATGCTGGTAGATATATGGACAGTAAAGGCCATTCTGATGAGATCTCAGATGGAATTGAGGCACATGGTAATGAAACACATATATCCTTATTATAAAGTGGTAAAGAACATGGCTGAATTGTATGCATGTCCTAGTGCTTTCTGAATTGGGGTAATACTTAAGAGCCATGAAATAGGTGTTTGATGGAAGAAATCTCTAAGCAAAGTGTTGGCAATGTGGTATGGCTTCTTGTGACTGCTTATAGTAAAATGCAAGAAGAAAGAAATGAACTAAAGACAGAATTTATAATCAAAAGGAAAGTAAAACTTAAACATTTAGAAAATTCTCAGCCTGGCCATGTAAAGAATGAGAAAGCATGTTTTGGCGAGAACACCAAGGGTGTGGCCAGTCAAACATTTGATAAGGAGATTAACATGGCTAGAAAGAAGCCAGATGCTATTCATCAAGACAATGGAAGAATGGACCCCCAAAGTATTTCAGAGATCTTCAAGTTTGCCACTCCTATCATAGGGTCAGAGTGCCAGGACCTCGAGGTTAAAACGGCTTCAAAGGAGGGTCTCAGGGTGCCCATGGGAACTTGGAGCTTTCTGCCCAGAGCTGTCTCAAGTCTCTGCTGCCTGGATTCCAGTGCAGCACTCCTTAGTCATCCCAGCTGTGGTTCAAGCAGGCCTAGGTAAGGCTCAGGCGGCCCCTCTGGGGGGCACCTGTGATAAACCTTGGTGATGTCCATGTGGTGCTAATTTGGCAGGCACACAGTGAACAAGCTGTGGTGGCATGGCTACTTCCTCCTAGATTTCAAAGGATCCCCTGGAGAGCCTTGGGGCCCAGGCAGAGAACTGCTGCTGAGGTAGGGCCACTGCAGAGAGCCCCCACTAGGGAAATGCCTATTGAAGACATAGGGGCAGGACTACTGCAGAAAGGCAATGTTCAGTGGAGCCATGGAGGCAGGGCCACTCCCCAAGACCCCAGAACCGTAGAGCCATCAGCATAGGGCATCAGCCTGGGGAAACCACAGGCACACAACTCCAACTGTGTTAGCAAAGCCATGGGGGCAGGGCTGCCCAAAACTTTGGGGGCCCAATCTGCCTCATTGTGTCTGGAAGGCAAGACATGGAGTCAAAGAAAGTTATTCTCAAGCCTCAAGTTTTAATGTTGTTTGCCTTATTGGCTTTTTGACTTACTTTGAACCTGTTACCCCTTTCTTCTTTACTATTTCTCCCTTGTTGGAATGAAAATATCTTTCCCACCATCGTATAATATTTTGGAAGCATGTAACATGTTTGATAGCACAGGCTCATAGCTGGAGGGAGAAAGTTGCCTCAGGATGAATTGTACCTTGAGTCTCACCTATCTTTGATTTAGAGGAGACTCTGGACTTTAGACATTTGAGTGTTGTGCTAGAACAAGTTAAGAATTTTCAGGATATCAGGATGGAATGCATATATTTTACAAGTGAGAAGGGCATGAATTGCGGGGTGGGGGGCGGAATGCTATAGTCTGAACATGTTTCCCAAAATTCATATGTTGAGACTTAATTGCCAATGTGATAGTATTAAGAGGTAGAGGCCTTTAGGAGGTGATTAATTTATGAGGACAAAGCCCTCATGAATGGGATTAGTTACCTTATGAAAGAAGTTAAAGGGAGCACCCTAGATTTTTTTTTTTTTTTTTGCCTTTCCATCACTTCCCTGATGTGAGGACTCAGCATTCATCCCCTCCATAGAACAGAGCAACAAGATGCTATCTTGGAAGCAGAGAGTGAGCCTTCACCAGACACCAAATCTGCTGGCACCTTGATCTTAGACTTCCCAGTCTCCAGGACCATAAGATATAAATTTCTCTTATTTATAAGCTACCTAGTCAATGGCATTTTGTTACAGCAGGAGGAATGGACTAAGACATATGATAAGAGTATATTTAGTGTTGTAAGAAACTGCCACACTGTCTTCCAAAGTGGCTATATCACTGCATTCCTAACAGCAATGAATGAGAGTTTCCGTTACTCCACATCCTCAACCAGTATTTGCTATGAGCCAGTGGTTTGGATATTAGCCATTATAACAAACTCCTGCAGTCTGTTCTTTCTCTGTCTCCATCAGATGAGCTGTGTGAGTGCCAAGGATGTCACGTGTTCTTGCTGTGCAGTCCCAGTGCACAATTACCAAAATTAGCCTCCTTGGGGGGGTGTCTGTTCAGATCTTTTCCCCATTTTTAATTGGGTTGTTTGTTTTTATACTGTTGAGTTATAAGAGTTCTTTGTATAGTTTGGATGCCAGTCTTTTATCACATATGTGTTTTACAAATATTTCCTCCCAATCTGTGGCTTGTCATTTCATTCTCTGAACAATGTCTTTCATAGAGTGGAAGTTTTTAATTTTTGTAAAATCCAATTTATCAATTTTTTCTTTCATGGATCATACTTTTGGTGGTGGTGTTAAAAAGTCATTGCCACACCCAAGGTCACCTAGATTTTCTCCTATATTGTGTTCTAAGAGTTTTATAAGTTTTGCACTTTACATTTAGTAAAGTGCAAATGATCTATGATCCATTTTGAGTTAATGGATCTATGATCCATTTTGAGTTAATTTTGTGAAAAGTGTAAGGCCTGAGTCTAGATTCATTTTTTTCCATGTGGATAACCCCTAAAGCTTATTTTGACCATGTGTACTATGTTTAGACCGGTATCGGCAACTATTTATTAATATTTAGAAAAAACTTAAGACTAAACCAACTTCCTCAGAATCAAAGTGCAGGCCTATTCCTAACAGCTTAAGAACAAAAAAGCACAGATATATCCTCTCTTCAGATGAAGTGAGGTGGAAATTTACCCCTTGATAAATTAAATAAATGAAAAGATATAGAGACAGTTGTACAATACAGGAGGAGCCTTAACTTAAATATGAAAAAAATTGACTCCAAAATTGTACATTCTGAACAAGACTTTACATGTTGAATTTTTCCTGTTCCAGGATGCATATGAGGTTAGAAGCACCACTCGTGGACATGTGGCATTTAGGTCATTTCAGTATTTTCTAGTGATTTCCTCTAGATAAGTGAGAGAAATCTTAGTGGCATATCATCTGGAAAGATATGTAAAAAGCCTGGTTGCATCTGAAAGCTTTTATTTATGAGCTGGAGATAAATATGTCACAGAATACTCAAAAGAGGAAATTGAGCCCAGAAGAGGAAACAGAGGACCAGAATTTTGAGATTGGACCCTTCAGAGGGTCCCTGCTCTGCCTTATAGGATGATGCTGAAGCTTTTGAAAGGTATATGGACTGTAGTTCAGTTCCTGGCCTATGGAGGACCTCAAATAATATTTTTTGTATGGAAAGATGGATAGAGTCTTGATTTCACACGTGCACGGATGGATGACTCTATGGTTGAATAAACATTTTAATTCCCAGTCTTTCTGATGAGGTCATAAAGGTGCTTTCCAGTCCACACTCACTTATATGTTTTATAGTTGTTTTAGGACAAAAATAATGATTGTTGTTATTCACTAGAAAACATTAATATCAGAAAGGATACTGACTCTCTGCAGAGTTGTCCTGTCAGACAAATGTTATGATCTGGGTTGAGCGGCACTCAGAGGACTCTACAGGTAATCAGTTAATATAATCTAGTATGTATCACAAAAAGTAAAGATACACATCTAAACCCTAATATAATTTGCACATGCTCTGGTTCCTTTGCAGCATACAAGGGAATACTATTCATATCATTCCACAAGGGGGCGCCCATGCATAAGGACTGGCACCTGAAGTATCTCGACTAAGAACAAGAGCAACAATAAGCCTATGTTCACCACTGTGGGAAGAAGCCTCTGATTTCTACTGCAGGGAGAATGTCCAACATGCCTGGCTATGATAGCACTTCTGCTCTATGCCTGGTTTTAGATTTAGTTTAGTCCTTCACTCTGATTATGTCTTTTTTCCATGTTTCATTTATCATCCATAAGTTCTGACCTTCACTGCAACCCTCCTTATGTTTTAATTTTTTTTTATTTTATCTTCACTGGGAGCTTTGAAATCTCCTTATGTTTTAGGACACATCAATTTAAAATAATACACCCACTATTTTAGTATTTTATTACTTCAAATAGAATCTATAATCTGAATAAGTGTACATACCACCAACTTGATGCAAGATACTATTCAATTTTATCTTCCATAAAATGCAGTGAGGAGGTTCTGCTTCTGGCCACCATGCAGTATGCCCTCTACTGCCTATCTCTCTCATTGATTACAACTAAAGAGGCAAAATACACAAAGTACATACTTGAGAAATCAGAGTAGTAAGCAAAAGTAGATGGATTGTGGTAGAGAATCAAAACATGGAGAAGACACCAGTACAGGCTTAGCTACCTGTTTTCCCTTACCCTTTTCTCTGTCAGATTTGCCACAAGAACAAGCCTCTATCACTAATCTGTGCAGCAGCACTGGCATAGGCAGTTGAATCCCAAAGATAAACCATATCTTTTGGGCCAGGGGAGATAGAACACTTGCCCTTGTAGGTGAAGGGTGTAAGAGGAATCCTTAAGGAGAGAGCGTGAGGATGAGATCCCCTATATCTGTGAATGAGGCCACAGAAGTCCTAGGCTCACCCGTGAGATGATCATGTGTGGGTCATACCCAAATCATCATAGCAAAGGCTTTGGGTCTTAGCCTAATTAGTGGATGGTTTATGTTCAGGACAGACCAAGGCATCATAGCAAAGGTTTTGAAAAGTTAACTTAGATTGAATCACTGCCCAAAGAAGATGACACAATACTTTGGGTCTGAGCCTAAATGGGATAATTACCTGCCAAAACAAGCAATTAAAATATTGACATTCTCTGGGAATTTTAAGAAGCACCACCATATATACAACATAATATTCAACATGTACAGAATAGGGTCCAAAATTTCTCAACATACAAAGAATCATGGAAATATGGCCACGTCCAAAGTGAACAATGAACAGATGTCAGCAAGATGACACTGATGTTGGAATTATCATAGAAAGTCCTTAAACAGGTATCATATTTCTGTGTTCAATGATATAAATATAAACACACTTAAAAGGAAAGATAGAATTGTCAACAAAGAAATAAAGAGTAACTATAAGAAGAACCAAAAGGAAAATTTAGAACTGAAAAATAAAATTACTGAAATAGAAATTCATTGAATTGACTCAATGGCAAATGGAAATGACTGGTGAAAGATTCTATTAACTTCAAAATAGACTACTAATGGTTATTAATTCTGAAAACTTGAGGGAGAAAGATAGAAAAAATAATGAACAGAGCCTCAGGTAATTATAAGAGAGTACTGAAATGGATAGCACTCAGGTCTTTGGAATCCAAAAAAGGAAAGGAGACTGAGAGTGGTTAAAAAAAAGTATTTATGTGCCATAAACTTCCTATATTGCATGAAAGACAAATTTACAGATTGAAGAAAAATTCATTATTACAATGCAACATGTTTTTGCACTTCCCTTGCTTGTGCAGCTCTGTAAACATTCCACTTGCCTGTGAATAACAACCTGGAAGAAACTCTGCACTCTCACTTCCTCTACCTGAGGAGCTGAACTTTGCTAAGAAAAACTCAAAACCTGCTGACTTCTTTTTTCACCTTAAAGTTATGGTCCTGAGAAAATGACTTCTCACTTTCTTATCAGACCTCCAATACTCCTAAAATCTCTGACATCCTCTTTCACCATTCAGATTATCTCCCTTGGTCATTCACTGAATGAATAGAAGCTTTCATATGTGAATGATCATATACTCCTAAGACCAAATAGATCAGCTACCTGGGTCTGTATTATTATTGTCTGTACACTCTGGATACAACGGAAGAGGTACCCTGTCACTTTCAGCATTCTCTCCTAAATCAGCAATTACTTTCTTTCCGTGGGATCAGATGCAGAAAACTTCCCTGATTGAGGCCATATTTAATAAAATAGAGACCTCCCTTTATCTGTGGCCCCACTCCAGTTAATGAACCATCTTTTGCTCTTTGTCACGGCAAAAATATGCACACTTATTCAACCCTAATTTTCCCTTCAAGTAACATTTTATCCCCAAAAATATCCTGAAACTTCTTTTCTCAAAGGCACCAATGATCTTTACATGCCATAATCCAATGAACACTTTTCTATCCTTATCTTAATCAACCATTCTGGAGGGTTTCATCCACTTGCCCATCCCTTCTTTTTGAAATATATTTTTATTTTTGGATTTGTGATTATGTACACTTCTGGTGCTCTTCTACCACACTGCCTCCCCTACTCAGTGTTCTTTGCTTGCTCCTCTTCTTTCCCAGAACTTTAAAATGGGGCCCCTTCATTTGCTCTTCTCTCTCCCAGAGTGATTTCATTAGAGCATCTCTTGCCTTAATGTGGAATATCTATACTAAGTCCTTCCAAATTTACATATTGAACACCATTCCCTCCTCTGAGGCTCAGACTTGTCTAACTTATCTGACTTCCCTGCTTGAATGACCCAACATGTCTGAAAGAGAAATCCTGGGTGTGTTGCATATTGTGTGTTGTTCACTAATATCCGTCAACAAGTCCTCTGATTCTATCTTCGAAATTTATTCTGAGTACAACTACCACTCTAAAATCCCATACCACTCATCCATCTTTTCTTGCCTTATTTACTATATCTTATTGTTCCTCCTTCAACTCTTATCCCTCTAAAATCTATTGTGCACAAGATAGCCATTCTGATTTTTCAGTGTGTTAAATTATTTCAGAACTTGTTGAAATCCTACAAAGACTTCCCAGTTTACTTTGAATAAAATCCATGCTACTTAGCATGGTCTACAAAACCCTACAGTATCTGGTTTCTGCCTACCTCTCCGGTCTCATGTCCAACATCACTCACTCAGCACAATCTAGTCATGCTGATCTTTGTCTGTTCCTTGATCATTCCAGACTTGGTTCCTTCATGAGGCTTTCCAATTTTCTGTTTCTCAGACGTCTTGTTTTATCATTGCTGCTTTCAAATTTTATTTTTTACTTTGGTTTTCATCCATCTGAGCACAAAGTGTCAAGTTGTGCTTCTCTATGTGTTTCTCCTGCTTGGGGTTTGCTTAGCTTCTTTGATCTGTAAGTTAATCCCTTTACCAAATTTGGGAAGTTTTTGGCCATTATTTTTTTTCAAAAATTTCTTCACCATTCTGTTTCTCTTGTTTCTATATTACAATTACTCATATGTTGGGGTGCTTGATATTTTTCCCACGGTTCTCTATGGTACTCTTAATATTTTACTACAGCATTCTGTTAATTTTTGTTCACTATTTTTTGTTGGTTCTTCAGATTGCATGATTTCTATTGACCTATCTTTAAGTTTCATGATTATTTCTTTTGTCATATCAGTTATTCTCCTCAGCCCATCTAGTGACTTTTTATTTCAATTATTATACTGTTCTGCTTCATAATTATGATTTGTTTTTCTATTATAGTTTTTACAATTTTCTATACAGTTTTTCTATTCTAGTTTTTATTTCTTTGTGGAGGTTTCCTATTTGACACATTTCATAGCATATGCTAGCATATTTTCCTTTAATTTATTAAAGATTTATTTCTCAAGTTATTTGGGTATGTTTACAATAGTTGTGTTGAAGTCTCTTATCTGCTAAATTCAACATCTGGTATCACAAAGACTCATATTCTAGTGACTATGTTCTTGAGAATGGGTTGTACTTTCTTGTTTTTTTCATACCTACTATATTTTAATTGAAAAATGTACCTTACAGATAGTATGTTGTAGTGACTGATTCAGCTTTGGTTTTCTGAATGTTGTTGGCTTTGTTCTTTTGTCTTAATTGATAAGTATTGTGGCCTCAAACTGCTAAAACTGTCTTCCCCATGGTGTGTAGGCAATTATGTTTCTGCTCAGTCTTTTTTTCAGTCTGGAACCCTGGGGTCTCCCCTTCACCTCTATAGTTTTTTAGTCAGCCAATGATTTGGGGAGAGTTTATCTTTAGACACCTCAAGGTTAGGATTGTGAGATGAAGTACAAGAAACCCAATCAAATTTGAATTTCAGACAAACAGTAAATTTTTAGTATATCTAAAATTCAAACTTAATTGGGCATCCTGTGTTTTATTTGCTAAATCTGACAACCCTACCCAAGCCAGTAAGGCCACCCCTCTCTGCCACGCAAGCTGTTATGAGGCTTGAGGAATGCATTCAAAGGTACAGTAACTTCATAAATCTTCCCAGATATCTTATCTATAAGGTATATTTTTCAATCAAAATATACTAGGTATGAAAAAACAAGAAAGTACAGCCCATTCTCAAGAACATAGTCACTAGAATATGAGTCTTTGTGATACTAGATGTTGAATTTAGCAGATAAGAGACTTCAATGCAACTATTGTAAACATACCCAAATAATTTAAGAAATAAATTTTTAATAAAAGGAAAATATGCTATAATGTGCTATGAAATGTGTCAAAACAGGAATTTTTCCTGGCTCACCAGGGTGTCCCCCTACATGCATAGTTTAGCAGTCAGATTGAAGGTGTAGAAAGTTTAATATCTCAGCCCTTTTTTGACTCTTCACTTCCAATGTCTCCCTGTAAAACTTCTACCTGGCCTGCTGACATCCCCATACTGAGTCTACTATTTTCACATAGAAAAGCTGAGGATGTTCACCATCTGAGCTGAATAGTAGCCTTCTTACCAGATGCAGTAGCAGTTTTATATAAGGAAATACTTCTCAAGTTATTGTCTGCCAGTGCCACGCAATGGTGGTTTGCAAAAATTTTATCCAGTTTCTCCCTTGTGTTCTGTGGAAGTGAATTGTCCAAACTCCTCACAGCACCATTACTGGAAGAAGCATCCCACAGGGTCTATTTTTAAAGACAAACAGAAAGTCCAACTAAACGAGTCAACAAATGCTGAGTAGCTACAATGTACCTGCCATTTTACTGAATGTCAGGGGTACACAAGAGTGATGCATCATGGTACTGGCTTCAGTCAGCCCACAAGTGACCTGGGAATCAGTCTGCAATGACACTGTACATTGATGAAACTAAGCACGGTTTGAGCAGAACAGCTTGTTTTTTTTTTTTTTTTTTTTTTTTTTTTTTTTGAGACAGAGTCTCACTCTGTTGCCCAGGCTAGAGTGAGTGCCGTGGCATCAGCCTAGCTCACAGCAACCTCAAACTCCTGGGCTCAAGCGATCCTCCTGTCTCAGCCTCCCAAGTAGCTGGGACTACAGGCATGCACCACCATGCCCGGCTAATTTTTTCTATATATATTTTTAGCTGTCCATATAATTTCTTTCTATTTTTAGTAGAGATGGGGTCTCACTCTTGCTCAGGCTGGTCTCGAACTCCTGAGCTCAAACGATCCGCCCACCTCGGCCTCCCAGAGTGCTAGGATTACAGGCGTGAGCCACCGCGCCCGGCCTGAGCAGAACAGCTTGTAGTCGCTTATTAATGAAGGTGGTTTTTGATGATTAAAATCTGGCATATGCTGCCCTAAGCCATACCGGGTACTGAAAACGGATTCCCTCTCTGTAAAAGCAAAGTAGATATGTCAAAGTTCTGGCCGTGCAACATATTGACAACTCAATACAAGAATCTGTCTAGTACCTGATACAAAAGAGCCTTATATTTGGTGCCTACACGATAAAATCTGCATTACTATTTACAGAATAAAGGGTGTGTTCTTTCTGTCAAAGTCTTTACAAAAGGTAAAGAAATTAACTCAGTAGACTTACAGTGATGCCTGCCATGTTTCAGGGAATATCCTGGAAGCTGGAAATGAAAGGAATGGACCACAGTCCTTGGCATCTGGGACCTCACGATCAAGTGGGGCAGACAAACAGAGAAACAGAGAAGCAGAGGACGTGCAAAGGAAGGACACGCTGGAAGGGGGCCCTGTGAGAAACACACAGAAGCTGTGGTCAAAGAAGCAGGAGGAAGACAGAGAACAGTCTCCTTTTGAGTGTGAAAGAGCTCACCTGGACTCACCCTAAGGCCCTCATCACTGGGTTCATGTCTTTGGTTGTGCTGAGGTAAGCCTGGTGTCATCTCCAACCATCTACTGAAAAACTAAAGTTCCCTGAGGGCAGTGGTGTATCCATCCAACAAGTATTCAGAGCCGACCTATTCATCGGTCCTGTTGTATTCAGGTTTTTGTCAAAACACTGGATCTTACTTTTCCTACTGACCATTTCTAATTGGTTCCTAAATGTTCCACCCAAGGAACTGGAAAAATCAATATTCACACATCTGAGTCAATTTTTATCTTATCACAGAGGCAGAGTCTTAGATTTATTTCAGCCATTATTTTAAGAGCCTCAGAAAATGTGTGCTTTCCTTCTGCCTCTGTTGTTGTGTCTTATCTCCTTTATGCACTTGGGGCAACCCTTCTGGTAGACAGCGGGTCTGTATTGTACTGGGGCTGAGAATACATTTACTAAGGCCCTGTACTAGCATTTTCCAAGAGCATGAGTTCTGACCTCTAGGGTTCCAAGAAATAATCCCCTCCATGGATCTGGCAGTAATAAATTACATTTTCATATATTCTGATATTTATCATATGATGAAGAGATTCTTCTTTCCCTTTCAATGGAATTGGGTGCCATATGATTGAGGTTTTTCCATGTTATGTGCCAATGAATGTTTTTTCCTCGGAGGGAACACTGACCTTTCCCACTGCCTCTTTTGTTGAGTCTTCTAGTCTCTGTACCACTGTTGGAGCAACCCCACTGGTAGAAGGTTGAGGTAGATACTACCAGGACTAGGGTTGAAATTAATAGGCCCAGGTTTTGCAATTCAAAGAAGAAAGGTTGGGAGGTCAATGTAACTTCTTGGGAAATTTCTTTAGTTGAAATCAGGGAGGAATAAAAATTCAAAGTTGGGCTAACTCTGTAGATCCATGGAGGTGTAGTTTTAGCTTGAAGCTCCTCCTGATTTTTAGGGCTGGAAAGGAAATTAAAGTTTGAAGTTCTCAAATTACTGAAAGTAACAAAAAAAGATCTGCGGCCAAAAGATGCCAAACTGCAAAAAAAAAAAAAAAAAAAAAAAAATGGTGGATGGGGAAGAAAGAACAGGGAAGGTCACCAAGAACTGTTTGTTTGTTCATGCAGAAAAATAGCCATCTACTCCAAGGAGAATTCGTATAAGGAATAATGAAGTGTTGATGATTAAGCATACAATAAAAGCTATATTGAAGTGACTTTCTTTGCCCAGGCTTTCCTCCTCTCTTGCAAATGTAAAAGCCAAGATCCAGTAGTTTTTCTAATTATTATACTGTATCTTGGAAATTTTGTATCGTTAGCAGCAATGAACATACTCAGCAGCATGGATCTTAGTTTACTTATACTATTATGTAATAAAAGGAATTGGGGCTCCTTGGAGAAATATCTGATTCTAAAAGACTAAAGAGACAACTAAATATAATATAATATCCTTTGAAAGACTGAGGAAACATTACAGAACAGAGAAGAACTAAAGACTAAATATAATATGGGATCCTGGATTGGATCCTCGAACAGAAAAAGGACATAAGTGGAAAAACTGATGAAATCTGGATAAAGTCTGAAATTTAGCTAATATTACATAACAATGTTAATTTCTTAATACTGACAAATGTATCATTATTATATAAAATGTTACCATTACGGAAAACTGGGTGAAAGATATACAGTAACTTTCTGTATTATCATTGCAACATTTTTGTAAATCTAAAATGATTCCAAAATAAAAGACTCATTTAATAATTGATATACATAGAAGTTTCACTTCCAGTATGGCAGTGTGAAGAGCTGCATAGATTTGTTACCAGCAAAAACAAATCATAACTGATGAAAAGTATTTTAAAAAATTTAGAGCCTCTGTAAATTGTGTTAAGAGCATAATGCAAATTAAGAGAGATTTATTTAAGAAAATCTACTAAAATTTGGTAAGAACAGCAAGAGTCTGGGCACTTGAGCCAAGACCCACTCCTACCTCTTCTCCTCCCAAGCTCAGCTTGACAGAAGCTCCACTCCAGGCAGGAGGCCAAGAAATCAGGGCTGTCTCTCCCCTCAGCTCCTAATCAGGCAATATGCTATCTCACTGGCAGGGGCAGACCACCTGCATAGCTCATCCTTTCTAATTCCAAATTGCATAGGCTATATTCTGGTAAGGGTGGCCATGAGTTTGGGGGCTTTCTTCCTCTACCCAGCCCCCACTCATAAGACAGAAGCACTACCCCAAACATGACAGTCCTGGAATACATGAGCCCTATCATCCTTATACTAGCTCATTTGTAGGACAGAGATTCCATGTCAGGTGAGACAAACCAAAAATATCAGAGGCTACTTCTCACTGATCAGCACCTGGAGTAGTGGCCAGACATTGTGTCCAGGATTAGAGACAGTCTACAATAACAGAGAGCTCCAAAGCTCTCCCCAAAGGGAATGTAAAATGGTGCAGCTGCTTTGGAAAACATTTGGGCAGTTCCTCAAACAATTAAATGTAGAGTCACCAAATAACCCAGAAATCCCACTCCTAGGTATATACCCAAGAAAAATGAAACAAGTATGTCCATGCAGAAACTTGTGCACAAATGTGTTTACAGCAGCATTACTCACAATAGCTAAAAGGAAGAAAGAACCCAAATGTCCATCAGCTGATAAATGGATAAATAAAATGTCATATATCCATACAATGGAATGTTATTCATCAATAAAAATAAATCAGGTACTGATATATGCTACAACATGGATGAAACTTTAAAACATTTTGCTGAGAAAAAGAAGTCACTAAGGACAACATATTGCAAGATTCCATTTATGTGAAATATCCATAATAAGTAAATCCATAGAGACAGAAATTAGAGTGGTGTTTGCTGAGGGCTTGGGGCTGGAGGGTGGGAAGTGACTGCTAATGGGTATGAGTATGGGGTTTCTTTTTGGTATAATGAGAACATTCTCATATTGATTTGTGGGATAGTTGCAAAAATTTATGAATATACTAAAATGATTGAATTGTTCATTTAAATAAATTAATTGGTATGTGAATTATACTTCAATAAAACTGTTATGAAATTTTATATAAGCAAATAAATTAATTAAATAACCCTTCAATTGATAATAGATTTATCAATAATCCTAAAGCTTCCCTGGAAATGACTGAGTTGCATAAATACTTGTGTATGTCATGCTATGTGGTTATAACTGTGCTCTTTGCTATGTGTGATAACAAAGGAAAGTGAGTCAAAGTTCTATTCCTTGCAACAACTCACAGCTCAGTATAAGAGTTTGTCCAGCACTTGGTACACAGAAGTTATATATTTGGTGCCTACACAGATATTCCTTCAGTACTGACCCAAGAATTGAGGGAGTGTTCTTCTAATCAAGGCCATTGAAGGGTTAATTAATTCAATAAACATTCAATGAGGGCCACCATGTTTCAGACAGTATTGCAAAATAGCATCCTACATACTATGTACTCTCCAGTCTGAACCTCTTTCTGTTCATCAAATGGCCTGTGCTCTCTCTGATTTTCATGATCTCACCCATGCTTTTTCCTATGTCTGGAATGCCTTCCCTCCCCCTTCATCTGGCTAGTTGCTACTTACCTTCAGCCCTCAGGTTACACTTATCTTTTTCTAGGAGGCTTTGTCTGTTCCCCTGAAATTAGAGTATTTCCTGCTCTGTGCAGATAGAGTCCACACAATTACCTTCTCTCTGATAGAAAGCACTTATCACAATTCCTTGTCAGTGTTTGTTTTATTGAATCTTTCCTAACAGAGTAGGAGCTCCTTGAGGGCAGGGATCATGTATGTCTATTCCTCCTTTGAATCCCAGTACCTAACACAGCTTCTAGAACACTGTTTTACATATCCAATGTAATAATCATATATGAAACCATATATCAAATTCCTGTTCATCCAACAAAGGTTAAATCTGGATGGAAGAACACAGTTGATTTTTACTAGGTTGAACATGATGTAGATTCATTATAAATTCCACAAATGGATCATCAATTTTTTCAGGTTTAGAATGAGCTAAGTGGAAATGCAATCTGAGAGTTGGGTGTTTCAGGGAATGGCTTCCTTGCTAATAATAGAATACACATAACAAGGGTCAGGCCCTTGATTTCCATTGAACATTATAGTACCTGGATATGGTTCCTGGAACTGAGGCCACAGTTTTGGTACCACAAAGGGATCCAGGCTAAAGACAAACCTATCCAGTAAGGATAGAAGCACAGGAATATGGAAAGAGTTTGTACCTTTATAATATCATTGAGCTACTAAATTAATCATGCCTGGAATCACCCTACTTATGGACTTTTTGTCATATGAGAATTTTTTAATCATACATCAAACCAATTTACTCATGTTTTCTACTGCATCAGGAATGTATCTCAACTGAGTTATGCTAGCTATGTCAAGGGGTTCATTTCCTGGTCCCTATTTGTCACCAAGGAGACAAGAATCAGTACTCTCCTGACTCCTATAGATGCTGCCAGCATTTTGTGAAACCCCATTCATCCCCTTTGGCTTCTCCGCAGATTCCCTAAACTCACTCAGGGCTATGCCAATTCCTACAATGTCCACTTAAAGGCTGAGACCTCACTGTTGGTACAATCAACTACAGAATAAACTATGAGGGCTAGCTCCATACCTTTACACTGTAGTATTTCACCTCCTCTGAGTACAACACACCTGAGGATGAAATGAAGTGTAATCCTTGGATGTGTGAACCAAAAGTATAGAAATAGTACCAACTCCTTTATCCCAGCTTTCCTTCACTTCAGACAGTTCCATTCTTTAACATGGGGAAAATTATTTCCATAGAACAAGATTCTTATATGTGAAGGTGAAGACCTACTTTATCCTGTTTTTAATGCTAACCCCTGGAAAGGATACTAAAAATAAGTAAGCAAATAAATAAACAAATAAAGTTGGAGAAGATGAAGGACAGCAGGTATTTTCATGTACTACTGCTGAAACTAGAAAGTGGGCTAATATACACATCAAAATTTAAGTGTAAAACCTGTGTAAAACAGATATTTTCCTTCTAAAATAATTTCTAATCAAATGTACAAATATAAAAATATTTTTTCAAATATATTTACCCTAGGTGTATTTGCAAAGGTGGAAAACTGGAAATAACTTAAATATATATCTCTTATGGCTTGATTGAATAAAATAGGCTAATTCTATGCATGGGAAAATATGCATTTAAAACTCTTAAGTCTACCATTAATTATTCAGTGCACACTCAGTAAATAAAGCTTGGCTCTTGTAGAGAAGATGTTAGGATCACAAATAACATCAGGCCCCCTGTGTTGTTTTGAGGTCAGAGTATCTCACACATGCTATTCGTATTAATCCAGAACCTCACAGGAGCAGATGCCAAAACAGGATTCAAAGTGCAAGAAATTTATTAAGGGAAACAACTGTAAGAGTAAAGGGAAATCTAGAGGAAGTGTGGGGAGCCATAAGATTGCAATGCAGGTCTGAATCTGAGTGAAGGATATAGAGAAAGAAGGAATAAGGCTAAAAATGGAAGCATCCTAGATTGTGCAGCAGGTCTATATAAAATTTGCAAGGTTTTTATCCATCAACTTCTGTTTCTAAATGAAATGGAGTAATTGGATTTAATCTCACCCTGAAACAACAACAAAAAGACAAAATATGTAAAGCAATGTTTGGTAAAGTCCTTGGACATCGAGCAATGAGGACAGTGATCACTGAGAGAGAAGAAAAAAAGGAGATGAGATTAATGATTGCCTCAGATTACTGCCTTGAGAGGGTTTTCAAGCTATGGCATACAGAGGAGGAACCCAGGTGGAGCCCAGCGGACTCCCTTGTTTGAGAAGACAGAGCTGAGTGTCTGGGGAGTTCAAGGCAACTATAGTGGGGGGTACTGGGAAGGAGAAAGCTACAGGGAAAGAGAACCCCAGAGATCTTCAGAGAGACCTCTCAAGTATTCATCAGAGTATTGTTCAACACAAGCATATGTTAGAACCTCCCTGAGGGCAGGGAAACAACCATCTAAAAGTATTAGAGGGAAATGTGTCTAGAGTTTGCACAGGGCTGGGAATTGTGCCTGTTCCCACCAGCAAGACTAGAAAACTTCAGGATTATTGGAACATTGGGTAAAGTACTCAGATGAGTCTTTTATCAGTTAGACATCAGAAGAGTTCTCTGCCTTCTAGGGACAGTCCTGTTTTAGTATTTCTACCACACTAAATCATGGACTGAGGGCAGCCAGAGGCAATCGTGACCTTGTCAAAAAAATGTGGAAATGTATTTCAGAAGACAGCAGCTGGTGCTCCCAGATAATTAACATTCCCTGAAGTCAAAGATTTGAGGTAAACTTTCTAATGGCAGGTCTTATTGCTGTTTGAAAGAATGGTTATTACTTTTGCTTTTCATCTTTTAATTTCTGCAATACAACCTTTCATACGTCTCCCTCTAATTTAAAATATCTGTGGTCCTTATGAGTGTTACAATGCTGATGAGCATTGAATTTCTTTAATGTTGACATTGCAATATCACAAAGCAAGCAAATCATCTTATCTTTAGCAGAAACAAGATAATATTGCAATTCCCAATCCTCATTTAAAAAATCTGTTTTCTTCCTTCAGTGTTTTCTCGTTCTTCTTTGACATGATGGGCTGTTATGCAGACAGAATTTAAAAATACTGTTGAGCTAGGCAACTATTCACAAATTCCACTTCAAACAGAAACACAGTGCACTATTGTCAAAAGCTGATAACAGACTGACATACTCAACCCCCATAAACTCTTGCCAACCAGCCTCGCGTGGTAGTGGCACCAGTCAGGTGGGGGAAGTTAGAACTAGATCATGAGCATAGCAGCTGTCAATTTAGCGCTTATGGCTTATTAATGTTCTAATTGTGCTGGTCAATCTGGGAGGATTATTTCATTGAAACTTATTTTATTCTTTGGTATTTTAAATATGTTCATTTTGAAAATAAAATAAAAATATAGAAGACAAACAAAAATATATTAATGAAAATAAAAGGATTTGTTCTGTAAAATTTGGATTTAGTCAAAAGGCCACACTTAAGAATTTAGAAGGTCACATGTGGCCTTACGGCCACACATTCCTCACCCCTAAAATAAGCCTATCTTTTACAGCACTGAGTTTTGTGTGGTTTTTTTTCTATAGCATAAGCAAATCTGCCCTGTCCCTTTGATAGTTATTTTCTATCCTATCACTCAGTTACTTTCTGTGGTAGGCAGAATTCTAAAGATGATCCCTCAGGATTTATGTCTTCTTGTTATTCCCTGTGAAGGGATTTTACAAATGTAATTAAAGTCCCAAGTGAGTTCACCTTAAAATATGGATATTCTTCTGGGTGGGCCTCATTAAGTGAGTCCTTTGAAAACAGAGTTTTCTCTGGCTGGCGGCAGTAGGGGAAGTCAGAGACTTGAAGCAAGAGAAGGACTTGAGGAACCATTGCAGGCTTGACTATGGAAGAGGCCACCTAATGAGGAATGTGAGCAGCTTCTAGAAGCTGAGATCAGCCTCCAGCTGACAGCCAAGGAATTGAGGAGTTTAGTCCTATAACCACAAGGAACTGAATTTTTCCCATAACGGGAATGAGCTTAAGAGAAGATCTCAAGCTCCATATGAGAACACAGCTGACATCTTGATCTCAAGCATGATGGAGCAGATTTCTGACTTATAGTACTGTGAGCTAATAAATGGGTGCTGTTTTGAAGTCATTAAGTTTGTGGTGATTTGTTATGCAACAATATATTCCTTCATACAACTTATCACTATTACCCATTTTCTTATTTATTCATTTCTTTTAGTGTTCTGGATTTCCCCACTAAAATAAAAGGAGTAATTTTTCTTGTCTTGCCTCCTATCTAAGCCCTGAAATTATTTTGTAGTCATTTCCTTTTGTTCTTTTGGCTCAAGAATTAACCACAATAAATGATAGTGAGAAAGAAGTTGTTATCCAAGTAACAGTTTACCTTGGCTTCCATGTAATCTCAGAACTAACAAGAAGTATGTAAATTACTGCCTTCAGCTAAATTTACTTTTGGGGCCAAAATACAGGATTTTCCCTTACCATCCAGAAGGGGGTCCCCTTCTCACATCACTATAGAGAATCATAAGCCATAACCCTTCCCCATCTAGGAAAGGAGGAGGAGAGTGCAGTGGAAACCCGAGGAACAGATTTTCCCAGAAAAGGACTGAACACATGGATACAAAGGGACAATTCAAATGATTGCATCAGACAACCCTTAGCATATTAGACATAAATTAGTGTTTTTTTCCTCCTTACTACCCAGTGCAGAAGATAGGCACCTATGATGAAAATCAGATCACAGATAATTAAACCAAATGCCTGTGGGGTCTGAGGGGCACGAGTGACTGTGTGGTCTCTGCACGCCATCGCCTCCGACTCCTCCTCTGCCCACCGTCTTATCAGTCCATGCTGGAGTGGGATTGGGTCGTCCTTGCCTCCTCTTCTCCTTTAATCCAGGACAATTTTAACTCCTCATACATGGAGTTCCAGGACAGAGCAGAGAGAGAAGAGGACCAGAAGACAGATACACAGAGTGGAGTAACTGATGAGAGTTGTCCCTGAGATAAGCAGGGCCTCTTCAAAGCCAGTCATTGCCCTCCTCCAAGCGACGCCAGGCTCCACTGTCCTTTAAAAACATAGACTCCATTTCCCAAGGTCTGAGCCCTGAAACTTGACTTTAGAAAACGTTTCCAGAGCCAGAAAAGGAAGCCTGGAGAGACATGCAGAAACCCGCTATTTTTTTAAATAAACATTTTGTTTTGGAATAATTTTAGGTTTATAAAAAAGTTGCAAAGAGAGTGCCCACATATAATTCACTCAGTTTCCCCTATTGTTAACATCTTATATAACCATGGTATACTTGTCAAAGCCAAGAAATTAAAATTGTTATTATTAACTAAACTACAGACCTTGTTTAGATGTCCTTACTTTTTACACTAATGTTCTTTTTCTTTCTCAGGATCCCATTTAGTCATTATGACTCCTCTGGACTGTGACAATTTCTGTTTTCCTTTGTTTTTGATACCTTGACAGTTTTCAGAAATACTGGTCAAGTATATTGTAGAATTTGGGTTTATAATAGATGAAGTCAATTTGTGTTTATCTGATGTTTTCTCATGACTGAATTTGGTTTGTGAGTTTTGAGGAACAATATCAATAGAAGGACACAGAGCATCATAAGAGGAGGTACATGATATCAATATGAGTTATTACTGGTGCTGTTAACCTTGACTATTTGTTTAAGGTAGTGTTTGCTAGTTATAAAATTACTATTCTTCCCTTTCCATACCCCATTATTTGGAACTAAGTGACTAAGTCCACCCCACACTGAAAAAGAAACTCCATTTTCTCTAAGGGGGTAGTGTCTACATACATTTTTTGGTATTCTTCTGTAAGAAAGATTTAAAGAGACATTTTTATTAACAGAATTAGTTATCTCTCTTATTTTTTCTATATGTAAGTGATGTCAGTTCCCTAGTAAGAACTAAGAAGTATAAGAGATAATGCCAGCAGTTTCTGAGAGACCCAGAAATCTTCCCTAAAATTTCTCATCCATCATGCTTATTCCTAAGAAAATACATCATCAGTGCAGAAATTCACCCACTCCCCATACCTATGTAAAAATAAGCAGCACTTCTACGGACTAACAATGCTTTCATCTACTGGGCACTCCCCTTTATCCTGCAAAAATTGCAATGAAATGATTATAAATGACAGCACAACTATTTCTTGGGTGGGGGGAAGCCACTCTCTAAATATAATTATGACAGATTTAAGATGGGCACAATTCCTCAACACTCTTCCCAGTAAAAGGGGCCCCAAATCTGGGCTTGTCTGCCCCTGCTTTGACCAAGAATATATGGCTGAAGTAACAGTATGCCAGTTCCAGGCCCAGTCTGTAAGAGAATTGCCAATTTCTGTTTTAGACTTTAGGAGCCCCGAACTGCCATGTAAGGTGTCTGACTACCTTTCTGGAAAGACAGTGTAGAGAGATCCTGAGACAATATGGAGAAGGGAAAGGGACCAGCTTATTCCATCCTCCCAAGCTATTCCTTCCAAAGTGTCAGCATGTAAATGAAGCCATCTTAGACCATCCAGACCAGATTGGTGACCTGCTGAGTAACACTCAGTGACTCCCAGGCAGTGCCATGTGGAACAGACTTAATTGCCCAGCCCACAAAATCATGAGATATAATGAAATTTTCATTTTTCAAACCACTAAGTTTTGGAGTCATTTGGGATAAAAGAAAACTGAAACAACATACCCCTCTTCTGCTACCATCCTATAACTCTTAATTTTTTCAATGTCAGGCAACCTGTCCTCTGCTCCTCAGATCCATGGAATCTTCTCACAATCACCAATTATTTTCGTATTACCAGAGCTAAATGACTCACTGTAGTTCTTACTTGACCTCTCTGAAGTCCTGGGCACAGCTGACATTCTTTCCTTCATGAAACTTGCTCATTTCTCAGCCTCTGTGAAAACAACCCCTTCTGATCATCCTTCTACCTCTCTGACTACTTCCTCTAAGTCTCCTCCTTGAGTTCCTCTTCCTCTGCTTGCCTTTTAAATATTGTGGTATTCCAGCCTCAAACCTCTGACTTCTGTTCTTGTCACTCCATACATGATTCCTGGATAACCACATTACTACCCAAAGCTTCCAGTCATCTGACACTGATCACCATTTGTGCTGATTCCTCCTTTGCTGAGTTACAGACCCTGTATTGCCCAAGGCTTGAAGGATATCTCCAATCAGACATCCAGCAGGCCCTGCAAGCCCACCAGAAACCTGGGAATACCTCTCTCTCTCTCTCTTTCTTTCTCCCCCTCCCTCCCGCCCCCCTCATCTCTCTTCCACGATACTCCATGAATTATTGTGATCTCTATATTGACGAATATTTATGTAAGCTCTCTTCCTGGTGAAAGACCCAAAGTTACTGATTAGGAGCTGAAATCAAGTGATGTCCAAAGATGTTCAGAATTTCAGTGTGTAGGGCACAGACAGAACAGAGAAAATGATGGAGCCCTTCGGGTGAGAGAGCTAAAAACTCATCTTCCATAAGAAGTCAACAGACGTGTCTAAAATTGGTAATGAACTATCCACATAAGCTCAACATTTAGAAATATGAAAGTGAATACCAGAAAAAATAACTAAAAATTTAGGGTGAAGGATATCAAAATGGGGAGGAATGGCATAGGAAACTACTATTTTTAAGCTATTTTAAGCTTTGTAATAACATTTTACCTTTAAACTTATGGTCATCGGGTGGGGAACCTGCAGCCTCAGGGCCTCATGTGGCCTTCTGGATCCTTGAGTGCGGCCATTTGACTGAATCCAAATTTTACAGAACAAATCCTTTTAATAAAGGATTTCTTAATAACCTATCAGACATCTCGGAGCCTCGGGATCCAGTGATGTTTTGTGGTAGCTCTGGAGTTTATCAAGTTCAGAGTGACACCTCCTCTACTAGAGTGGCAGACAGACCAGTTGGGGGGAGGATCTTTATTTATGAGAGCCTATAAAGGCAACAAAGAAAGGAAAGTTGTATCCTTATATTAATATATTCAACTGCAGGGCCTCTTGCTATTTCTTAACCACAGCTGGCTTACATTTATCTTGTGATAAATGCTGAGAGGAGGGAGGGAGGGAAGGAAGGATAGAGAGAGAGAGAGAGAGACAGAGAGAGAGAGAAAGAAAGAAAGAGAGAGAGAGAGAAAGAGAGAAAAGAAAACTTGCAGCCTCCTCTTTTTGTACTAATGTGATCTTGCTTCCTGGCTCCAGGTCTGTTACACCTCTTCTCTACCTCACTAAGGTCTGAGGGACCTTTTACCTTCTAGACAGCCCTGAAATTCTTCTACTACTAGGAATCTCAAGGACAGGAGAAAAAGAAACAAGATCCAATGAGGCTTCAGATCCAAGCTCTAGAAAGAAACCCTGCATTTTCCTCTCCAGGGTGACCCCTTCACTTGTCTACCTCTTATTCACTGTGTAGGACTCAGCTTAGATATCACTCCCTCCAGGGAGCCTTATGTGGCCTTTTCCCCAAGTTATGGCCAGATAACCCTACTCTGACTCCCATGGCACCCTGTATTTACCTTATCACAGCCCCAACCCCAATCTGCCAAAAACACATGGTTATTTTGCCATCTCACTCACTACTAGCCTGGGAGCTGGTAGAAGCTAGACACTCTGTCTTATTCAACATTGTACTACAGCACTCAGTACAAAAGCCTAGACCTTTATAGATATTCAACAAGTATCTATTGAGTGAAATAAGAAGAATGTTGGGTCCTTTATACATATCTCATTAGTATGCCAACCTTGCATAAACCAGGTTCTTTTTACATGTTAACAAGAAATAAAACTGAGTTCAGAGTGTTTTAAAAACATGCTCAAGATCACATTACTGGTAAAGTGGTAAGGAGAGAATTCATTCCCACATCTTCCTTATTCTCAGCCCCTCAGGAAACTTAACATGGGCAGTTAACATGATGGAGAAAATTCAGACAAGAAAGTCCAGAGAGATAACATCATATAGTCAGACTAGTTCCAGGGATCAGGTCTGTCTTGGAACAAACCTTTATTGATCACTTACTAGCCAGGTTTTATTCTCAGTACTAGAACTACGGTAGTGAACAGAACATGCAATTGACTTCTTTGGGTAACTTGGAACAGGAACAATACTTGGAAGACAGAAACGAAATAGGGGATATGGATTGATCAGTCAGTGACAGGTAGAGAGAGCATCAACCTAGGAGCCAGCAGGCCTGTTTTCCATTTCTCTTGCTATTTTATCGCAGTTCTGTAGCCTTAATCATACGAGAGCTATGAAACAACATTTTACTGCCAGGAAAATGGAGATAGCAGATGGGTTCTCAAAAAAATGTCGGATTAGTGGTGGCCTCCTGGCTCACTGCTCCCCGAGAAGTGGGTGAAGAACTCGGACAGCTACACACGAGTGGATCACTACCCCCAAGAACAGCGTTGTGAATCTATAGAGAAACAGCATGGGACATACAGTGCAGGAGAAAAAGTGAAAGGGAGATAGTTCGCAAACATTGGAGAGTGCCAGATATGCAATAGGGAATAAATCGCGGGAGGGCTGTGCGATCTGACCCACAGGAGGACACCCAACTCCCCCACAGACTTCCACACCCACTCAGACAGGGACGGGCCTGAAGTCGGTGCAAAGTCGTGGCACAGGAGGGCAGGCTCTGTGGAGAAGACACAATAGCGGGAAACATTCTCAACCCTACAGTGCTCTGTGCTGGGACTGCACTGGGAGGGAGAGGGACTGCTCTGAGTGGTTACTTCCTGTGACCGTATGCTGGAGTTTGGAGACAGGCACCTCCTCCCTGGGGGTCAGCAGGATCAGCGCATGGGAGCTGAATGGTGAATAGTTGGCTCTGCCCTTGGAAACCACCAGCAATTCAGCTGGCTCAGAGGGGTACAAAGAGAGCCACATCCTCTGCTCAGCAGCCGTGAGTCTGTGGGACTTTGATGCCGAAGAAATAGCTGGCAGCCCACCCGACCAGCTTCAGCAATCTCTTGAGTGCGCCACCCCAACGCTAGCTCTCCAGGTCCGGGCGGCCGCCATGTTTGGGGTCCCTAACCCGGAGATCCCGCTCTGTGGTGGCTGTTTTGGGTGCCACCTCACCCCCAGCCCAGGGACTCTCCTGCCAGGCGTGGCAGACTCCACCCTTAGAGGTGGGGAGGAGTGAGGAAAGCCGCATTCTCTGCATGGCAGGTGTGAATCTGCGGGACTTTGGTGCCGAAGAAATAGTTGGTGGCCTGTTGATTCAGCCCGACAGCCAGCTTTGGCCATCTACTAAGTGCTTAACCCCAGGGCTCGCTCTCCGGTCCGGGCGATTGCCATCCTTCAAGTCCCTGCCCAAGTGGTCCTGCTCAGCCGTGGTGGTTTTGCGCACTACCCCACTCCCAGCCCAGGGCTCTCATGCCGGGCACAGCAGGCTCCACCCTTGGAGGGAGGGAGGGGCTAGGGGAGCCGTGATCTCTACCTGGCGGACCTGCAACTGCAGGGCCCTGGTGCCTAAGAGGCAGATAGCAGCTTATCTACCAGAGCCCTCCCCTCAGGTCCTCACCACCCTCTGACCCCTAAGCTCTGAACCTGCCCTCCAGGTTGGGTCGGCCTGCCATCTGCACACTCCTGAGCAACCGGAGAGTCCTTCTATGCACATAAATCCAGAGACACCTGTTCACTGGCAGCAGCAGACAGAACACCAGGCTCCCAGCCCCCCGAGGGGTCCTCCCATTCCACTGCCTTGAGCCAGACATCAGGAGCCCTTCTGGTTCTACAACTACAGGACACCTCGGTCCTCCCCTGGGGGCCTCAACTCCCCAGGCTTTGTCCTGTGCATTCCCCACACAGACATATCTCAACTCCAACCCAGACAGTAGAAGTCACAGGAGTCCAGTGGGTCATGGGGTGTTCTGCATGACTTCAGAGACTGGGCATTCTGGACGGTCTGCATCTCAGAGAGAGAGACAGGATTGTAAATGACCAGAGGGTGGACTCCTATACCCAGCCTTTTTGTGCACTCCCAGCCAAGCCTGCCTCAGTTAGCAAAGTCACCACAGTGGAGCAGAGAGGAGGGCGGTTGTTCTGCCTCCACTGGAGCCTGGAGAGGAGGGCAGACGGGAGCCCTCCCCAGCTTGAGAGCAGTGCAGGAAGCTCGCAGTGGGCAAACCCAAACCATAGCAGCCGGTAGAGTTCTCTGTGCTTTCACCACCTGGGATGTGTCTTCATCCCCATCCTCCTGCCCACAGGCATTTGGTGTGTTCACCTGCTGACGGCACAGTTGGTGGGGTGGAGCAGTGTGGGAGGGAGTCCCCCAATCCAGGATCAGGTGGCAAGTGAGAGCCTGTGCCCATCAGGTGGCTGTGGAGGTGCTCAAGAGAGCAGGGTTCTGTGGGTGAGCCCCATCCCCCCACCCTGGTCAGAGCATCCCCCTGGCAGAGATTTCTGGGGATAGAGAGACCCACCTACCTCATCTTGGGGTCTAGTGGTGGAAAAAGAGGTGCACAATTGGAAAGTCCCCTGTTCACCACTGACACGTGGAGATGCATACCAGTGGGCCAGACACGTGAACTGTGGGGAAGCTTGAGACACCATCTTGGGTGGAGAGGCAAACACAAGTGGACCGATCGGAGGGGTAAGTGCCTCGGTTTGTGGACAGGAAAGGAAAAGCCTGGCCAAACACTCCAGCTGTGATCTATCTTGCTCCTACCCCACCTTAGGGGGTAGCGGGATCCAAGCAACCCCTGGGAGTGACAAGGCCCCTCCCCAAAATCAGGGAATTCATACACCCCACCCTGGGGACCAGAGCCTACCATAGGGACATCACATTACCTTGATAACTGGCTCCCCCATGCAAATACTCATACACTGCTGGTGGGACTGCAAATTAGTACATCTGTGGAAGTAATTTGGAGATACCTCAACTAATGGAACCCACAACTAATGGAAGCAGAACACACCGAATGGGGGAGGGACACGCTTGTAGCCCTGGCTTGGGCAGGACAAACAGCATTACATGCAACCAAAATGTTTGTACCCCCATAATATCCTGCATAAATAAAAAAAAAAATTCTGGGTGACTCACCCAGATGGTGGAGTAGGAGATAACCTGTCCTCATAGCCCCACAAAAAGCAAATACAGACAGCTATCTATAAACCAAAGTAGCCCAGATAGAGCTCAAGGGCCCAGCAAAGAATCTGCAGCAGCACAGTGGAGAAAAAACATGGGAAATATCCATGTAGAAAGAATTGCTAGTGAGATTATCTTATCTAAGATGCTAGGAGATAGCTAAGAGCAAAGAAGAAAGCACAGGCTACTGGTTTCAGCCACATGGTGGAAACCACCATGGTCCCACGTGGCCTGCTCTACAGAGAACATCAGCATCTTTTGCCACCGAGGTAACCAACAACCATTCCCACAGAAAAACTCCAGAGATGGAATCGTGGCTGTACTCCCCTCCCCCACCAAAAAAGAGGTTGCTGTTGCTCTGCTTTGGGAAAAAAGCTGCCACCTCTCCCAACTCTGTGTGTGTCCCAACCCTACAGCTGCAGCTGCTCCACTAGTATCCACACTCCACACCTGGGCTCTGTGGCTGCGCTGGGCCCACTCACATCTCAGATATTGAAGCCATCACATAGCTAGTTAGTTCATTCTCTGGGCCCTTGAGCCAAGCTCTCACTGTGTAGCATAGAGAGGTAGGCCCCAGAACTGCCCCAACTATATGCATGCCTGTGCTCCCATTCTCTTTCTGGCTATCTCATAAGTATCCATACTTTAACATACTGTTACCAACATGGCAGCAGAGGTGCCTCCACCCCGAGAACCAGCTCAGCTGCCATAGAGAGCTAGGACCACACCAACCTGGAGTCACTTTAACTCTGTGCATGCCTATGCTCTTATTCTCAGCTCCTCAGCTACTTCGCAAGCATCTGTACCTCACATACTGTTAACCGACATAGCAGCCGAGATGCCTGAGCCCTGGGTACCAGTCTCACTACTGCCCCAAATCCCAAAACCATAACCCTTCATTTATGCCAGGGCTTCAGGCCTCAGCTCCGTGGACACTTCACAGGCACCACTCATCAGACACCAGTGACACCACCACCATGAGGGGGCCCACAAACCAGACCCAGTGGCAAAAGGGGTCCTTTCAGTCACAAAGATATCAACAGGACATCAGCAATCATGACCACTGAAACCCTAACAATGCTTACCAGCACTGTGAATAGCACAATCACAATACCACAGTGTTGGCCACTGAGGAACCCTGCAGTCTTCATCGACACTGATCTCAGCTGACAGACGGACCTGCACAGAGTCTACACAGCTATGCCCTCATCGGTGCCAGAACCACTGCACCACAGCCAGCAACTGCCTTCACCACCACCCCCCCATAGCAAGATTAACACATAAAGTCTGGAAGAAATGACTGATCCACCAAATGCACAGATATCAGTGTAAGGAATAATAAACATGAAAAACCAAGGACACACAGCACCACCAAAAAAAAAAAAAGAACACAATCATTTCTCAGTAGGCCACAAGGAAATGCAGATATAAAAACTGTATGACAAAGAATTAAAAATAATTATATTAAGGAAGCTCATAAACTTCAGGAATATATAGAGAAACAATTGACTGAAATAAGAAAAACAATAAATGACCAAAATTAGAAATTTAACAGGGAGACTGAAAATATTAAGAAAAAAATCAATCGGATATTCTAGAATTGAAAAATACAATGAATTAAATGAAAAATGAAATAAAGAACGTAAATAGCATAATTGACCAAGCAGAAGAAAGAATCTGTGAACTTCAAGATGGGTTTTTTGAAAATATACAGTCAGAAGTGAAAAAAGAACAGAAAAGAATGAAGAAAGCTTACAGGATTTATGGGACAGCATCAAAAGAGCAAATTTTTGAATTATAAGGGTTCAATAAGGAGAGGAGAAAGACAAAGGGGAAGAAAGCTTACTTAAAGAAGTAATAGCAGAAAACGTTCCAAATCTGGGGAAAAACATAAATATTGAGGTATAAGAAGGTCAAAGATCTCCAATCAGATTCAATCCAAACAAGTTTACACCAAGATATATTATAACAAAATTCAAAAATCAAAAACAAATAGGGGATCCTGAACACAACAAGAAAAAAGAAACAAACCACATATGAAGGGGTTCTAATAAGAATAGCAGTGGCTTTCTCAGCAGAAACTTTATAGATTTGGAGAGACTGAAATGATATATTCAAAGTTCTGAAGGAGAAAAAACTGCCAAACAAAAATATTTTACCCAGAAAATCTGTCCTTCAGAAATGAGAGATAAAGACATCGCCAGACAAACCAAAGATGAAGGAGTTCATCACTGCCAGACCTCTCTAATAAGAAATACTAAAGGGAATTCTTCGAGCCAAAAGAAAGGTATGCTAATTTAATGACATGCAACATATGAAAGTATAAAACTCACTGGTAAAACTAAGTATACAATAAAATTCAGAGTACTCTAATACTGTAATGGTGATGTGTAAATCACTTGTATATTTAGCATGAAGGTTAAAAGACAAAACTATTTTTAAATTAATAGCTACTATAATTTGTTAAGGGATATATAATATAAAAAGATGTAAATTATGATATCAAAAACAAAATGTGAGGATGGAGTGGAGCAAAAGCATAGAGTTTGTAATGCAGTGAAAATTAATATGTCATCAGATAAAACATAGCCTGTTATAACTATAATATGTTTAATGTAAGCCTCATGATAACCACAAAGCAAAAACCTGTAGCAAATACACAAAAAAATACAAAGCAAGGAATCAAAGCTACAGAAAATCATCTAATCACAAAAGGAGACATGAAGAGTGGAAGAAAGGGACAAAAGATATACAAAACAAACAGAAAACAATAAACAAAATAGGAGTAGTAAGTCCTTACCTGCCCATAGTTACCTTTAATGTAAATGAATTAAATTGTTCAATTGAAAGACATAGGGTAGCTTAATGAATAAAAGACAAGACCCAAATATATGCTGCCTACAAAATACTCATCAATTTTAACAGCTGAACGCGCTAACCGATTGTGCCACAGAGACGATGCCAAAGACTCATCAATTTTAAGGACACACATAGAATGAAAGTAAAAATATGGAAAAAGATATCCCATGCAAATGGAAATCAAAAGAGAGCAGGGGTAGCTATACTTATATCGGATAAAATATTGTTAAGTCAAAACTGTAAAACCAGGCAGAAATATCATTATATAATGATAAAGGGGTCAATTAATCAAGAAAATATAACAATTGTAAATATATATGCACTCAACATTGGAGCACCTGAATATATAAGGCAAATATTAATAGATCTGATAAGACAGACTGCAATACAACAATAGTAGGATACTTCAATACCCCACTGTCAACAATGCACAGATCATCCAGACAAAAAATCAGTAAAGAAACATTGGACTTAAACTACACTTTAGACCAAATGAATCTAACAAACATATATGGAACATTCCATCCGACAGCATCAGAATAAACATTTTTCTCAAGCACACATGGAACATTCTCCAGGATAGATCACATGTTAAGCCACAAAACAAGTCTTAACAAGTTTAAGAAGATTGAAATCATATCAAGTATCTTTTTTGTCCATAACAGTAAGAAACTAGAAATCAGTAATAGGAGAGATTCCAGAAAATTCACAAATATGTGGAAATAAAACAACATGTTCCTAAACATCAATGGAAAAAAGAATAAATTAAAAGGGAAATTAAAAATATCTTGAGACAAATGAAAATGGATGTACAACATATCAAAACTTATGGTATGCTGCAAAAGCATCTTTAAGAGGGAAGTTTATAGCAATAAATGCCTGCATCAAAAAATGAGAAATGTCACAAATAAACAAACTAATATTACACCTTAAGGAGCTAGAAAAAGAAGAACAAACTAAGTTCAAAGTTAATAGAAGGAAGAAAATAATAAATATCAGAGAAGAAATAAATTAAATAAGTACTAGTAAAACAATATAAAAGATCAATGAAACTAAGACTTGGTTTTTTGAAAAGATAAACAAAATTGGCAAACCTTTAACTGGACTAAGATAAAAAGAGAGAATATTCAAATATATAAAATCAGTAATGAAAGAGGAAACATTACAACTGATACCACAGAAATATAAAAGATCATGAGACTATTATGAACAATTTTATGCCAGCAAATTAGATAACCTAGAAGAACTTGATAAATTCCTGTAAATATACAACCTACTGAGACTAAATCATGAAGAAATAGAAAATCAGAACAGACCAATAATGAGCAAGGAAATTGAATCAGTAAATAAAAGGTCTCCCATCAAAGAAAAGCTCAGGGTCTAATGGCCTCACTTCTGATTTTTACCAAATATTTAAAGAGGAACTAATACCAATCCTCAAACTCTTTCAAAAAATTAAAGAGGAGGGAATACTTCCAAATTTATTTTATGAGGCCAGCATTACCAAAATGATACCAAAGCCAGGCAAGGGCACTACAAGAAAAGAAAATTACAAGCCAATCTCCCTGATGAACATAGATGCAAAAATCCTTAACAAAATACCAGTAAACAAAATTCAACAACATATCAAAAGGATCATTCACCATGATCAAATGGGATTTATCCCAGGTATACAAGGATAGTTCAAAAAACACAAATCACTTAATGTGATATACCACATTAACAAAATAAAGGAAAAAAACTACATGATCATCTTAATAGATGCAGAAAAGGCATTTGACAAAATTTCACATCCTTTCATGATAAAAACTCTCAACAAATTAGATATAGAAGAAATGTACCTAAACACAATAAAGGCCATATATGACAAGCCCATAGCTAACATCATACTCAATGGTGAAAAGCTAAAAGCTTTTCCTCTAAGATCAGGAACCAGACAAAGATGTCCACTCTTGTCACTTATATTCAGCATAGTACTGGTAGTCCTAGTCTGAGCAATTAAGCAAGAGAAAAAAATAAAAGCCATCCAGATTGGAAAGGAAGAAGTTAAATTGTCTCTCTTTGTAGATGACGTGATCTTATATATGAAAAACCACAAAGACTCTACCAAAAAGCATTAGAACTAATAAATGAATTCAGTAAAGTTGCAGGATACAAAATCAACATAAAAATTAGTAGCATTTTTATATACTAACAATGAATTATCCAAAAAAGAAATCAAGAAAATAATACCATTTACAATAGCTACAAAAAAATAAATACTTAGAAATAAATTTAACTAAGGAGGTGAAAGATCTGTATATTGAAAACTATGCAACATTGATGAAAGAAATTGAAGAAGATATAAATAAATGAAATATCACATGTTCATAGATTAAAAGAATTATTATTGTTAAAATGTCCATACTACCTGAAGTGATCTACAGATTCAATGCAATTCCTATAAAAATTCAAATGGCATTTTTCACAGAAAGATTAATTTAAAAAGCCACCTTAAAATTTGTATGGAACTGCAAAAGACTACAAATAGCCAAAGCAGTCTTGAAAAAAATAGCAAAACTGGAGGTATCACAGTACCTGACTTCAAAATCTACTACATAGCTATAGTATTCAAAACGGTGTAGTACCAGGGATGCATAGACACAAAGGAAAGATCATGTGAGGACACGGTGAGAAGGTGCCATTTGAAAGGCAAGGAGAGAGGCCTCAGAAGAAACCAAGCCTAGTGACATCTTGATCCTGGACTTCCAGCTTCCAGAAATGTGAGAAAATAAATGTCTGTTGTTTAAGTCACTTATTCTGTGGTACTTTGTTACAGCAGACCTAGCAAGCTATTAATAATACACCATGATAATGACCCAGATTTTCATCAGATTTAGCTTCTGAATCCCGTAGGCATTCAATAAATGTTTCTCTTTTTTAGTGAAGAGAGGGCTGAATGGAGAAATGAGTGTGTAGTTAGTGGATGGAGACAGTTAATTTATATATCTAATGGTCTCTTTTGAGAAAGGATTGATACGTGCCAGAGCCACCCTCTTTCAGGAAAACCTTGTGCATAGCATCAATAAATTTTTCTAAGACTAACACTCCATACTGCTTTCAAGTTTTACTACTTAAGGGAGGCAGAAGAGCCAGGCAGGCAGGCAGTCAGTATAAGGTAAGGTTTCAGAGCACAGACTTCAGAAACAGAAAGACCTGGGTTTGGTTCCTTCTCATCTCTAGGTACCTCATTTGTAAATTGAGAATAATAATGGTATCTACATTGTAGGGTTTGTGGGAAAGGTTATATGAGGTATTTTGTGAAAAGCAGGCCTGACCCATGAGAATTAATTTCCCTATCAGAATTTTCTCCAAACTACAAAAGGCTATGGCAACTAAAAGTGCCAGAAAGATCTTCGTACCAATAACATTTTTGTTCACCCTGCTATCCACAAGCAGTTAGTCTCATACAATCAAGGAATGGCCTATGAAAGTCTCAGTCATCACACCAGATACCTAACATTTTGCATGTTTGTAATACTGAGGTGAAAAAACAATGCAAATTATATCGTACCTAGTAGTGCTCAATAAATATTGGTGCTTGCCAATTCTTATCATCTTACCCTTATCCCCCTTACACACACACACACACTAAAACCCTACTCAAATCTAAGTTTTTTGTTTCTTAGGGAAAGTCCTTTAGCCTTAGAAGAGAGTACAAACAGATATGAACATCCCCTTTTTACTCCCTTCTTAAACATTAAATGCAGGTTCACTAACTTCCAAGGTCTCAGTGGAGATCACATTATTAGAAGCCAGGTGACATCAGCATGAATATTCCGAAATCATTTCAGAGTATACAAGCAGAGGATTATAATAAAAAAAGAAAAAAATAATAATTTAACAATGGAAACTGCATCAGAAAGCAGAATGTATTTTTCTATCAGAAAATCTTACGGCCAGTGGTAGACTACCTGTTTCATTCCTCTATAATAAAAAAGATTAACAAATATTCAACTGTATATCTTGAAAAATACAGATACAAATCTAAACCCCTTTACACAGCATTGAGATGGAAAAAATTGTGCTCTGACCTGGCTACTGCTGTCAAGAGAGTGCAGTCTACATTTGTTACACTAGAGGCAGCAATGTATAAGGAATGGTGATATACTCTAATTATATTTCCATAGAACTCTCTGATACTTGACCAAAAACAAATTCATATTAATTATACATTGAAGACGAATACTTTGGTTAGATTTTCTGGGAATTTAGGAGGAATTCTAGGGAAATATTTGATGGCTGGGGTTTATATCTCTGTTGCTTCTAAAGCTAGGTGAAATGATGCCTTCTTTTTCCCTCAGTTCTTTCCCTCGAGCTGACAGAGCCATAGACAGAAGAAATCTTGTTAGGACTCCACCATACTCAGACATGAGGCATGTTGAGGGAGGGATTGGCAGCATGGGGCCTGCAGAGAGAACAAAAGGCAGCAGGGGCAGGATTCAAGACCACTCCATAGAGTGATTCTTAACTAAACCTCTAGGAAAACATTTTTGTTTACCTTTGTGTATCTATATGTGTATGCAAAATAATTATAAGGATGAATGTATCTGTGCTTGTTTCGTTAGTATCCATCCCCCATACAGTCTTGCATTGTGAATAGCAATTTTGCTTTTAACTCACAAGCTCATGAATCAAGCAGACACAGCTTCAGTTTCCTTGGTAACCAACCTCTGCTTCCTGTCTAGACTTCTGGTCATGAGAAGAGAGAAAAGGAAAAACACAGAATGGAGGAGGGAGGGCTAGAAAATGTTATCCCTTAACCCCTTCCCCTTTTCTACCACAGTCTATTTCTCTACCACTACAGCCATCCCCCACCAAAATTGAACAAAGTCTATCAGTGAGACCGAGTGAGATTAATTCCACTTATGTACACTCCTATCCCCTTGCCCTCATTTCTCCATCAATTTGGTACCAAATAGTCAACTCATTCATCTGGATTAATTCTAAGGTTATCTTGACAAGATATCCAGAGACTAAGAACCTTCAGTAGAACAAGAATCTTTCTTTATACCCCATCCTGCCTCTCTCTGCTTCTGAAATATAGTATTCTTATCATTAATCATGGGCAAAAGCTCCATCTTTTCTTGCTCTTCTGCCCTCTCCCCTTTTGTCTACTGATATAAGTGAGGGTGGAGAAGAAAGTTGACCCATGAAAGAGATGGAAGTCAATACTACTTCTAGAATCCCTAGGTGGCAGCTATTCTAAAACCCAGACTTTCATATACGGCAACCACTGCATTCACATTGTACTCTGAAGGGAGGCTTCTTGCTGGAGCCCTGCCCCCATCTTCTCCAGTCCAGCATCATATTCTCATTTTAAATCATTCCCATGCTACCACTCCAATCCCCAACCTCCACCATGAGCCATACCACAATTGCCCACTCTTTGGCCCTTATCACATCCTGAGGGGACTTCCTAGAAATCCAACTTTCTGAGATAAGCCTCACTGCTAGTAGGCCCCAAATATGTTGCGCTCAGACTGGCTCTGCAGTCCTTGCATCAAGATTCTCCATTTCTAGAGTTAGTTGCCACAGGGTTCAAGGAAACATTTAGGTCCTCTCTTCCTTGGCCTAAAAGACTTCTACCTCTTCTAAGGACTTGGACTTTAGGGCTTCCACATTCTCTTGCATCCCTTCCTCATTCCTTCTTCCCTCCAGCCCTCCCAGGCCCAGCACTCATAGGGCCTCAAGGGAGATGTAGGATAAGGATATCACTGCCAATATCCTTTCTGTGGAAAACAGAGTAATTAAAAGGAGGGAACCAGAGGATAAATTTTGAGGAAAGAGTTTGAAGAGCTGAAGATACATCCCCAGTTTCCTCTCTACTCCCAAATGATCCAGGTGTCTCTATTCATACAAGTCCAGCCTTGCCCTCCCTTTCAGAGCCTCAGCTGTCCATATTCCTACATTGGTACTAGGACCCTACAGTCTATTTCATATCGGCTAGCTTTACTCATATCCACAGATTAAAACAAACTTCTCCTAAATTATCCTGAGGTAAAGGTGAAATTTAAAAAATATAATTATATGCTAATTTGAACTAGCATTAGTAAAAACATATAGCCAGAGTTAAAGGAAGCATCCAAGTCTATACTCGGGTTAATTTACATCTTCAGATGCTTTCCTTTTAAATAAGAAAAATTAAAAGTAAATAAACTGAATTTTCAAAATTATATAGCAAGCAACTTTGAGAATAAAACACAGAAAAAAATAGCAATCTTTGGCTTAGTAAATGGAAAAACAATTGTTAACTATTTGAAAGAAAATGTGTGAAAGTTATCTCATGTGATATATAAAAATAACCATCTATTTTATTCAGAAATTTTAAAAATAAGGAAATAGCTAAAAGAAAATATGACAGAATGTGTATCTGACCAGGTAAGAATTCATTAAAAAGGAAACAAACCATAGTGGAAATTATTGATCAATTTGATTTTGTAAGTAGTGATGAAGATGCACAGCAACCAAAATCCCATACACTGCTGATGGTACTGTAGGTTGATACAGCCTCATTGAAAACTGTACGGCAGTACCTACTAACGTTGAAAATACGGCCAAGTGCAGTGGTTCATTCCTGTAATCCTAGCACTTTGGAAGGCCAAGCCAGAGGATCACTTGAACCCAGAAGTTTGAGGCCTCAGTGAGCTATGATAATGGATGACAGAGGAAGACAGTGTCTCTAAAAAAAAAAAAAAAGTTGAAAATATACATATCATATATAACCCAGCAATTTACCCCTCAGATATATACCCAAAAAGAATGCATACATGTGTATTCAAATCACACAATTAGCCCTCAACTGGAAATTCCTCAAATGTCTATCAGCAGTAGAATAGATAGATAAAATGTGGTATATGTACACAATGAAAACTAGTAATGAGAATAAAAGAAACTATACACAACAACCTGGAAGAATTTCATAAACATAATGTTGCATTAAAAGAAGCCAGATACAAAAGATTGAATATGGCACATACTATTACATGTTATATGATTTTACTTACATACAGTCCAAACACAGGCCAAACTAATCCATGGCTTTAGAAGTCAAGATAGGGGAGCAGTCCATCTGCCTGAGAGGTGTCAGCCTCCCAGCATCTTCACAGTAACCAAGGACAACTTGGAAGGGGAGCTGTCATGATGGAGCATCCACAGCCCTGCAAGGACAAGGTGGGTGACCTGGTCTTTGCCGAGATGAAGGGCTACATCCACACTGGTCAGTCCAGATTGATGAACTCCCAGAGGGAACTGTGAATCCTCCAACAAAAAAGTATCCTCTTTGTTTGACACCTATGACTGCATTTCTAGATCCCAAAGACTGTTTTCCATGTAAGGAATATAAAGAAAGTTTAGAAAGTCAAACAAATAGACAGGATTTAATGAAGGATTGCAGGAAATAGAAAATAACCCAGGAGTAAAGTTTACTGGACACTAGGAAATTCACCAACAGACATCTTCAGAAACTGAGGGAGAAAGCACTGCAGATTCAAGCAGGGAGGAAGAAGGTGATAGAGTAGAACATGAAAAAAGGTAAAAGAAAGAATGAAAAAACGGGCTCAAAATAGAAAGTCATACACTTCAAAGAAACCTTCTAAACAGTCTAGAGGAAAACAAAACTAGTTCTGAGGGTAGAGATGCTGGCACTGACATAGGAAACAGAGCTTCAAACTTGCAGAAAACCAGTGAAGGGGCCTAACCACCATAGTGAATGCTGTATATTAAAAGAAACCACAGCATTCACTATGGTGGTTAGGCCCCTTCACTGGTTTTCTGCAAGTTTGAAGCTCTGTTTCCTATGTCAGTGCCAGCATCTCTACCCTCAGAACTAGTTTTGTTTTCCTCTAGCTGTATATTAAAAGAAACCACAAACATTTGAAGGTGCTGACTCGGGAAAGGGGGGGTGGGGAAAAAAATATGAAACTATTGTTTTTAAAAAAAAAAAAAAAAAAATTAAAAAAAAAAAAGTGGAAATAACTCAAATGATTATTAACTAATAAATGGATAAAGAAAAAAAAAAAAAAAGAAAGAAACCACAGAGCCGGCGTCATGGCTCAAGCACATAATCCTAGCACTTTGGGCAGCTGAGGTGGGAGAATCACTTGAGGTCAGGAGGTCCAGACCAGCCTGAGCAAGAGCGTAGACCCTGTCTCTACTAAAAATAGCAAAAATTAGCTGGGCATGGTGGTCCGCACCTATAGTCCCAGCTACTTGGGAGGCTGAGGCAGAAGGATCACTTGAGCCCAGGAGTCTGAGGTTGCTGTGAGCTATGATGACGTCACTGCACTCTAGCCAGGGCAACAGAGCAAGACTCTGTCTCAAAAAAACAAAAACAAAAACAGACAAAAAACTGCAAGAAGGTTAACTGCTTGGTTGTTTAATGTTCATGGATATGATATGAACCAACACATAGTCTTTACTATCATTGACAGAACCCTAGTTTTTATGTACATTATTTATATTCCTCTCTGTTGTATTTGAAAAAAAGACATTTTAGCCTTTTTTTAAGGTTATTGATTTAATTTCACTTTCTTTGGTTGCATGAAGTTGCCCTTAACTGTAAACTATTATCAAGATTTTTGCACAGTCTTTCACATTGTCTAAGATCCTTTTACCAAGGCAGTTATATCCATTATTCTCCAGGTTTACTCCATCATTATCAAACATTAAGTTAAAAATAAATTAGCATTTCTTTTAAATGACCAGTGAACATAATGCTTAAGGATGGGGTCTCCTCTTTGTGACAGAACTTAGTAACTAATGCATAGATACATAATGTTGGCATGTTGAAGATGAAATTAAAATTGTCTTTCAGTTTTGAGGCCATGTGTAAAGTTTAACTATATTGTAAAATACATATTCAGTATTAGAAATAGCTAGTTGACAGCTCATATTTTCCAAACTCATGTTGTTATGTAACATATAGACTCAGTTTCTATGAAGTTAGTGAGTCTTTTTGTGTTATTCTAAAATAAAGGCAATGATTTACTTTTTTCTCAGTGCCAACACAATTTGAGCTAATCACTCAAGGTGGACACTTCACATTTTAAAACTGGAATCAGCAGCAGCCTCTGAAACCAGATAAAGCATTGATAGGTAAATATAGACTTAAAATGAACTGTTGTTTTCTCTAGAAACTAGAATTAGAATTGTTGATATTCATCCACAAAGCATTATTATATGTACATTATTGTTGCTACTGTGATATTAGATAATTTTATTTATTTTTATGCCAGTTTTTTTATTTCAGTTTATTATGGGGGTACAAAAGTTCAGGTTACATGCGTTGCCCATGTACCGCCCATCCCCCCTGAGTCAGAGCTCCAAGCGTGCCCATTCCGCAGACAGTGCGCAACGCATTGCGCACTGTCTGGGGAATGGGCACGCTTGAAGGTTATGCCAGTTTATATTGTGAGAACACATGTAGTCGGTTTGAGGTTTTATTAATCCTCTTCTGCTTGTCCTTAGACTATCTTTCACATATGTGAGGTTTGTAGTAGAAAAATTTACTGTAAAAAAAAACCCAAAAACAAATGTATTGTTTTTACAGAATAAATTTATTGGAATGTGGAAGTCAGGATAGGGGACAGTATAATAATTTAAAAAGGACATGGAGGGAGATCCTGGGATGATAGCCATGTTATGTTATTTTATCTGCATGCTGGTTACACGGTATGCTGATTTGTGAAAATACATATTGATCTGTACACTTATGACTTATGCACATTTCTATATGTTACACTTCAATAAAAAGTGTTTTTAAAGAATACAAACATATGTAAAACACAAATGACAACCTCAAAAATATTTAACACATTGTTGAAATATAAAAAACAAAAATTATGAATTTTAAAATGGCTACTAAAAATCAGTAACCATAAATGTATCTCAAAAGAAAAAGATAAAGATGGTATAAATCAGTAATTAATTAATAAAGGAGATAATACAAATGACCAATAAATTACAAAAAATATTGAATTTACCTACTAATAAAAAACTTGAAAACAAAAGCAAAGCATTACTTTTCTGGTAAATCTAGAAAAAGTTAAAAATAATATTGTTAACTTCCCAAGACTTTTTATAATAACTGTTTTTAAGTGATTTGCAATTTTTCATTTGGAGATTTTAAGAATATTAAGTTTAGTAAAAGAAAATGCATTTGTCTTAAGATTCCTTAGTTTTCAAAATCTAGCCAGTAAGACTTTTTCTGATAGAGGCTGCCTTCCACATTTAAAAAAGGAAATATATTTCTGATCATGTACACACACACACACACACACACATGCACACACACACACACATGATTATGTATTTTTTTTCCGGAAAGGGGCTTACAATATTTTCCTTTTGTGAATAATGTCACTTATTCAAAAGATAAACGAAATCGACAAGCCCTTATTTAAACTAGCCAAGAAAAGAGGGAAGACTCATAAATAAAATTATAAATGAAAGAGGAGACATTACAACTGATACCACAGAACTACAAGGGATAATAAAAGACTACTAAAAATAATCATATGCCAAAAAATTGGATAATGTAAAAGAAATAAATTTCTAAAAACATACAACCTACCAAGACTAAATCATGAAGAAATAGAAAATCTGAACAGATAAATAACAAGTAAGGAGATTGAATCAGTAATCAAAAACCACCCAACAAAGAAAAGCCCAGGACCAGATGACTTCACCAGGGAATTCTATCAACCATTTAAAGAAGATTAACCATAATCCTTCTGAAACTCTTCCAAAAAATTGAAAATGAGGGAATACTTCTGTCTTGGTCTGTTTGTGCTACTATAACAAAATATCACACTGGGTAAATTATAAAGAACAGAAATTTATTTCCCATAGTTCTGGAGGCTGAAAAGTCCAAGATCAAAGTGTGGGCAAGTCCAGTTGTTCAATGAAGACTGGATCCTTCAGAGCAGAGGAACATTGTGTCCTCATGTGGCAGAAGGTGGACGGCAAGGGACCAAACATTGTGAGAAACCTCTTCTTAAGGGTCTTAATCCTATTCATGAAAGAAGAGCCCTCATAGTCTAATCCCCTCTTAAAGGCCCCTCCTCTTAAAATTGTAACTCCGGCAACACTTGAATTTTGGAGGAGATATATTCAAACCACAGCATTCCACAGTTGCCACGCCATGCATATCCTTCTCACATACAAAATATATTCATTCCATTTAAATAGTTCTAAAAGTCTTAGCTCATTACAGCATCAACTTTAAAGTGTAAGTGCAAAGTCTTATCTAAATATCATATAGGTGAGGCTTAAGGTACAATTCATCCTAAGGCAAATTTTCTTCCATCTGTGAATTTGTGAAGTCAAAAAAGTTATGTGCTTCCAAAATACAATTGTGGGGCAGACACAGAACAGACATTTCCATTCCAAAAAGGAGAAATATGAAGGAAGAAAGGGGTAACTGGTCCTATGTAAGTTAAAAAAAAACCCAACACGGAAAACAAAATTAAATATCAAAGCTTGAAAATCAACTTCTTTGACTTTTTGTCCCACCTTCTGTACACACTTGGGCTGGGGTTAAGTCCCCAAGGATCCAGGGGACCCTGCCCCCATGGGTCTGCTGGCCACAGTTCTCAGAGGTTGAAGTCAGGTGCCTGTGGCTCTCCCAGACTAGTGCTGCATGCTGGTGGCTCTACAGGTCTGGGGTCTCTGTGACAGACCTGCTCCCATGGCTCCACTAAACATTAACCTTGTGGGGGTTCTCTGTCGTGGCCCCAACCCCACAGTTTATTGCCTGGACTCTGAGGCTCTCTGAGACATCCTTTGAAATCTAGGTGGAGGCAGCCATGCCTCCACAGCTCATGAACTCTGTGTGCCTGCAGAATTAGCATCACATGGATGCTGCCAAAACTTATGGCTTGTGCCCTTCAGAGCAACAACCAGAGCCACACACCTGGGCCCTCTTGAGCCACAGCTGGGGTGTTCAAGGAGCACTTCACTGGAATGCAGGGAACAGAGACTTGAGACAGCCCTATACAATGAACCCTGGGTTTCCTTGGGCACCCTGGGCCCCTCCTCTGAAATTTTTATGTCTCAAGGCCTTAGTCTCAAGGCCCATCACTATGTCTCTGGACCTGTGATGGGAGTGACAGCCTCAGAGATCTCCGAAATGCCTTCAGGGTCATTCTGTCATTGTCCTGATGACTGGCACCTGGCTTCCTTCTATTAATAGCCACAGTAATCTCTTTATCAAACAATCTCTTGGTTTCCTATTCTAAGCATGATTTTTTTATTATTTACATGGCCAGGCTGAGAATTTTCCGAATCATTAACTTCTGCTTCCTTTGTAATTATAAATTTTATCTTTAACACATTGACTGCCATGTGAGTTGTATTTAACTCAGGCTAGTTTTGAGCCCGGGGCCTTGTGAAGCAAAACCCTGCAGTTTGTTCATGAACATCTTACTTGTTGACGTTCTTACTTTACAATTAATACTGACAATTTAATTCTAAAAACGTGGACTGCATTGCATATAACTCACACACAGAAAACAATAAAAAAAAAACAAATTAGAAAGGATCATTTTGTTTTAATAAAACACCATGGCCCCAGGGGGGACAAATTTTTTTTCTAATGTGGCAGTCAATGTGTTAAATCATTTATCTCTTCTTGCATTTTTACCGTAAGCATTTAAGAAAAGTCATGCAGTACCCTGAATACTTTACTTTGCTTAGATATTTCTTCCACAAAATATTCTAGTTGATCACTCTTCAGTTCTGCCTTCCATAAAATGCTAGGACACAGACACAATTCAGCCAATTTTTCCCACTTTATAGCAAGAATGGCCTTTTATCCAGTTTCCAATAAGATATTATTCATTTCCACCTAAGACTTCATCAGAATGGCCTTTTACTGTCCATATTTCTGCCAACATTCTGATCACAACCACTTAAGTAATTTTTTTTAAAAAATTGGGGCTCTGTCTACAGCTCTCCTCTTCTTCTGAGCCCTCATCAGAATTACCCTTTATAGTCTAATCACAGCAATGTAAGCTTTTCCTAGCCTATTCCTCCAAATTCTTCCAGCCTCTACCCATTACCCAGTTCCAAAGCTGAGTCCACATTTTTAGGTATTTGTTATAGTATCAGCCCACTCCTGGCACAAATTTCTAACTTAGTCCATTTGTGTTGCTATAATAGAGTACTACAGACTGGGTAATTTATTAAAAATAGAAATTTATTTCTCACAGTTCTGGAGGCTGGGAAGGCTTGATCTTGGTACAATCCAAGATCAAAGCACCAGCAGATTCAGTGTCTGGTGAGAGCTGCTCTCTGCTTCCAAGATGACACCTTGCTGCTGCATCCTCTGGAGGGGATGAATGCTGTGTCCTTCCATGGCAGAAGGGACAGAAGGGTTCCACTTGCCCCCTAAAAGCCTTTTATAAGGTATTTATACCACTCATGAGGGTGTAGCCCTCATGGCCTATTCACCTTTTAAAGGCCATACCTCTTACTACTGTTGTACTGGGGATCAATTTTTAACATGAATTTTGGACGGCATGCAAACATTCAAACCATAGCACTTCCTTAGAGGCCCCATCTCCTCATACAGCCACATTCGGGGTCAAGGCTTCAACATATGAATTTTGGGGGAGGCACAAACATTCAGTCCATAGCAAAATATAATGCATATATTTAATATTCTACATTCAGATTTATAGAAATATGTTTAGATATTAAAAATATTAGATATTTTTATTTCTCACACACACAAGTTCATTCATGCTTACTGAGTTATAATACAAAATTAATCTGCTACATGCTGCCTCCACCTTCATGAATGGATTAATGCTGCTATAAAAAGGATTTGTAGGAGTGGGTTCACTCTCTGTTGCTTTTCTACCTTCCTCCATGTGAGAATGCAGCAAGAAGGCCCTCAGCAGGTCAGATACCAGCACCTTGACCTTGGACTTCCCAGCCTCCAGAACTATGAGAAATAAGTTTCTGTTCTATATAAATTATCCAGTCTCTGGTATTCTGTTATAGCAGCACAAAACAGAATAATACACACACATGCTCATTTCAATGTTACACAAAGGTACTGATATCCCACACACCTATTTAGATGTTTCCCTCTCAATAGGGTATCACAAACACATGAGAAAGTCACACATATGCACAATGCCATGCAATACAGGCATCAGGGAATACAAATACTTAGAAAGGACAAGACTTCAAGAAGTCTACGACAGAGCAGGTGTTGAGTGCAGAGACCTTGTTGAGCATGATGGACATTCAATTTAGACCCAGTAATATTAAGCATTAGGAATAACTACCATGTCCTAGAAAAAATGCTAAGCCCTAGAACTAAGTTCAAAATTCATACATACCCACTCTAAAAAAGAATAAAAGCAAGCTGGACAAGACCTAAAGGATCCAACAATAACTTAACTAGCTTCCAGAACAAAACTGAACAACCTTATGGAAGATGAAACATTGAAAGCATTCCTGCTTAGAACTGGAACCACACAAGATTGTCCTCTATCACCACTTCTATTCAACGTAGTGCTGGAAGTCCTAGCCAGAGCAATCAGGTAAGAGAAGGAAATCAAAGGCATCCAAATGGGGGCAGAAGAGGTCAAATTATCACTCTTTGTTGGCAATATGATCTTATATCTAGAAAACCCCAAAGATTCTGCCATGAGACTGCTGGAATTGACAAACAAATTCAGCAAAGTGTCAGGTTACAAAATCAGTGTACAGAAATCAGTAGCATTCCTATACTCCAACAACAGTCAAACTGAGAACCAAATCAAAGACTCAATACCCTTCACAACAGCAACAAAGAAAATAAAATACCTAGGAATATATTTAACTAAAGAGGTAAAAGACCTATACAGGGAGAACTATGAAACACTGAGGAAGAAAATAGCAGAGGACATAAACAGGTGGAAAACCATACCATGCTCATGGATCACCAGAATCAACATTGTTAAAATGTCTGTATTACCCAAAGTTATCTACCGATTCAATGCAATCCCTATTAAAACACCAACATCATTTTTTTGCAGATCTAGAAAAAATAATTCTACACTTTGTATGGAACCAGAGAAGACCCTGTATAGCAAAAGCAATCTTAAGCAAAAAGAACAAATTGGGAGGCATCAATTTACCAGTCTTCAAGCTATATTACAAAGCTATGGTAACTAAAAAAGCATGGTACTGGCACAAGAACAGAGACATAGACCGATGGAACAGAACTGAGAACGCCAATATAAAACCATCCTCAGCCATCTAATCTTTGACAAAGCAAACAAAAACGTATACTGGGGGAAAGAATCCTTATTCAATAAATGGTTCTGGGAAAATTGGATAGCCACATGTAGAAGATTGAGACAAGATCCACACTTCTCACCTCTCACAAAAATCAACTCATGGTGGATAACAACCTTAAACCTAAGGTGTGAAACTATAAGAATTCTAGAAGAAAATGTCAGAAAAACTCTTATAGACATTGGCCTAGGCAAAGAATTTATGAAGAAGGCCCCAAAGACAATCACAGCAACAGCAACAGCAAAAATAAATACATGGGACCTGATCAAATTAAAAAGCTTCTGCACAGCCAAGGAAACTATCACATGAGCAAACAGACAACCTACAGAATGGGAGAAAATATTCTCATGCTACACATCTGATAAAAGGCTGATAACTGGAGTCTATATAGAACTCAGGAAAATCAGCAAGAAAAAAATCAAACAACCGCATTAAAAAGTGGGCAAATAACATGAAAAGAAACTTTTCAAAAGAAGACAGAATAATGGCCAACAAACATATGAAAAAATGCTCAACATCTCTAATCATCAAGGAAATGCAAATCAAAACCACAATGAGATATCACTTAACTCCAGTGAGAATGGCCTTTACCAAAAAGTCCGAAAACAATAAATGTTGGCGTGGATACAGAAAGGTAGAAACACTCATACACTGCTGGTGGGACTGCAAATTAGTACAACCTCTCTGGAAAGTAATATACCTCAGAGAGCTAAAAATAGAACTGCCATTTGATCCAGCAATCCCATTACTGGGCATCTACCCAAAGGAAAAAAAGACATTCTATAAAAAAGACATGTGCACTAGAATATTTATAGCAGCACAATTCACAATTGCTAAGATGTGGAAACAACCCAAGTGCCCATCAATACATGAGTGGATTAATAAAATGTGGTATATGTATACCATGGAGTTCTACTCAGCCACAGAAAACAATGGTGATATAGCACCTCTTTCTTGTATTACCCTTGATAGAGCTAGAACCTATTCTACTAAGTGAAGTATCACAAGAATGGAAAAACAAGCACCACATATACTCACCATCAAATTGGTATTAACTGATCAACACTTATATGCCCATATAGTAGTAACATTCATCGGGTGTTGGGCAGATGGGAAGGGGGAGTGTGGGTTGGGTATATTCACACCTAATGGGTGCAATGGACACCGTCTGGGGGATGGACACGTTTGAAGCTCTGACTTGGGGTGGGGGGCAAAGGCCATATATGTAACCTAAACATTTGTGCCCCCGTAATTGGCTGAAATTTAAAAAAATCCAAATTTCAAAAAATGAATCATTCAAAAAGTACTGCACAATTTTTTTCTAAAATTCTAAACATGCCAAGAAGGAGAAATGTGAACTGGAATCAACAAAAATAGCAATTTATAAGATAAGACCTCAAGATGTCTAAACTGTTTGAATTAGCAGAAAAGATAAAGTAAATATGCACTTCTGCTCCCACCCTCACCACCACAAATACAGGCTGAGTATCCCTAATCCAAAAATACAAAATCAAAATTGCTTCAAAATCTCAAACTTTTTGAGCACTGACATGATGCTCAAATGAAATGTTCATTGGAGCATGTCAGATTTCAGATTTTTGGATCAGGGATGCCGAACCAGTAAATTTATAATGCAAATGTTTCAAAATCTATAAAAGTTTGAAATCCCAAACACTTCTGATCCCAAACATTTTGGATAAGGGATATTCAACCTTTACCACCACTGACCCATTTGATTTAAAGGAATTTATTTAATAAATTTCTCAAGGTCTATAGGAGTTAAAGAAGAGATTTATGAAGTTTTAATCCATGCATTTTCCTTCACTATTCAAGACCAAAAATATATTAGATTTTTAAAAATACATTTAAACAAACTGTTGAGAAACACAAGTTTGGTATATTGTCAGATCCCCTTAAGGGGAATAAGCTAAGCTGTAAAATAGTGGCTCAGTTTTTATGCCAAAACAGTCATGTGCAGTTTGTTTTGAATTTCTCTTAAGTGCATATATTTTTTTAAATACTGGTTAAATCTTAGAATCTTGGCTAAATCTTAGAATCCTGGCTGTTGATAACCATATTACAGAAGACTATATTGTAAAAGCCTAAAGATCTGAACAAGTTTCCAAAAACCTGTTTTTCATGAGTATATAACTTTGGCAGAGACCTGGATGATATCTATTCTTTGGGACACTGTGTGTGTGTGTGTGTGTGTGTGCACGTGTGCTTATACCTGAAGTTGTTGCACTTGAAAACCCCAGCTGCTCTAAATTCTTAAACACTGGAAAGCCATCCTTTGGTTTAAATTGTTCAGGGTTAGGAGAAGTGCACATGCTGGTTTTAGCCAAGGGCCCTTTGAAGTCTTTGGTAATAATAGATTCTTACTAGCCAACTGAAAAATTCTTCTATTGAGTGAGTGTCCCTTTTAGGAGAATTTGTTTCCTGAAAGAGAATGCCAACTTTTTTTTGTTCTATTTTGGCTTGGGTGACCTGTTCTCCTGAGCACTCTAGTGTCTCCAGTTGTGCAGGAGAAAGATGACGGAAGGGGAAGGGAACTGGACTTGATGTTTATCGTTTGAGAAAATAAATTTTGAAAAATAATTTTCTACCTCTAAATTGAGTTTTAGGAGTAAAAAAACATTTTATCTTCAATTTATCATTTAAAAAAGCATCAGTAACTTTTGAGCTCATGTCAAGCATTGGGCAGTTAGAGATTTTATAAGGAAGAATAAATAAGTCCACTTTCCAAGAACCTAATGCTGACTGAGGCTATAAGAGTCAGACCAACAAAGTTTTATTCCGTGTTGAGTTTACTGGTAAGAATATTATCTTGATCCTACCTCTCAAGGGTATTGTTACAAAATGCCACTTACAGTTAAAGAGATAGATACAAAGAGTTATATTTGACAGAACCTTGAAACTCTGGCATCTATCTGCCCAACAATGGGGGCTTTCACTTTGTAATTTAATACTTTGTAGATACATTATTCGTGTGTAATTTTATAAGTGTTCATATTTTTCTCATTTTGCATTGTGTAAAGTGTACAAAACCTGAAAAGTATAAAATACTGCTTATATTGCTTGTAATTACAGTGTGTAAATATTTTCTAATCATGTATATTGATGGGGGGACAAGTGGGTTATTCAGGGTTTTTTTTAAGTGACCCTTTTATATTGCAATTTCAACAGATAACTGCCCATCAAATTTAAAACCACTTTGATACGTTTTTATTTAACAGTTCCAATAAGAAAACTCTATTTTTAATTGTCTTTCTCCATTAGAGAAAAATACTTCATGTGTCCCTTTAAAATAAATGGCCAGACATCAGTTTAGGCCCTTGTATTTATGACTCTGGTAGAGGTCTTCAGTCTCCAGGTTATAGTCCAGTATTTGCGTTTGGGTTCTCATAAAAATTTTGTGATTCTCTTTTAGCACAAGTAGCCCATGTTTTTTCTCTCAAATCAAGTATTTTTCTTCTCCCTCTTAAGTCCCCACGTGTTGTCTCCCTCCTGCTGTTGTTGCCCAGTGAATGGGGTAGTGGAGAGGGAGAAAATGTTCATTGCACAGAGAATGTCAGGCCACTTTGGGGACTCGGCAAACAAAGCTTGCACTGAGTGGCGGTGTGTTTGGCAATATCACTGTACCAAAAATCACCTTGTCTAATTTTCTGGATATGCATGTCAAACTTAGTACCCTTCTTGCAAGCTGAAAATCAAGGTACTTGCGTTTATGCTTTTGTGTGTAACTACCTGTTCTAAACTGCTTTTCTTGTTATCTGAAAATATAATTCTATTAGTTATATCATGCTAAGTGAAGAGGCTCTCTATGCACAAAATGCATCTATGTAGCAGTCAAGTAACAGCATTTGTACACTTTCTGTCTTATCTCTTGATCGCAGTGGTGCCTTTCTCATCTTTTGGGAGACTGGCATTTTTTGTTTTGAAGCGCGAATAGTAGCTTGCTTTGGACTTCACAAAAATCTCCCCAGATATAAAAGATAGCAAATGGCATGTTATAATCCAGGCTCAGTTGGAGCATTTGCATTTTTATTTTTATCAAAACAAATATAATTGGTGGAGACTGGCCAGTAATAATATGTGGAGACTTTTAGCCAAGAGTAATTTTTAAATTTAAAAAAACAGAAATTTTAGGAGGTGGCCCATTAACAAGCGACTGAGTTGGAGGATTAGGGGATGACTGTCCTGGTTTGTCTCTAAGGAGGCAAGAGTAGGGTACAGGTGGCTGGGCATGTCCGGCAGTTAGCATGATCTGTGGGTGTTATTCTTACTCATTAATGGTGTTGGTTCTCCTCATTATCTGTGCATTTTTTACCCTGGGCAGTCCTGTCAGCCAGTTGATCCACCAGCTCTTAGAGAGTAATGGCAGATTTCCTTTTTATTTTCTTTCTTTTTTTTTTCCTCAAGATTTTATACATTTTGTTTTAAAGTGCTATGAATGTATGTGTGTGCATTATTAAAACTGCTTTTTCTCAGTTTGAAAAAAAAATTCTCAAGGTCATATAGCTTGTAGGGGAGTTGGGATTTAGCCCCAGGAAGTTTTTTTATATGTTATACTGGCATTAGTGATCATTTTAAATTCAGAAACCTCTTCTACAGTTAGAAGTTTTGAAAACAGGTTTCTCATTTTGCATGATATAAAGTAAAATGATAGTAGACTAAAAATTAGTTTAGATCAGATGTTTTGTAAAGTTCACTTTTAATACAATGAGAGACAAAGAGAGAAGAGAGAATGTGCATGTAGTTTATGGGACTTCTCCCCACTCACAGTGGTGTTTGTTCCCCTACCTCTACCTCTGTGGTCTTATGGGCCTGGATTCATGCTCTGCCTGGTGATGGGACTATTAGACTTAGCAGGCTAAGGAATACTGGCTTCAGATGCCTGCTATTGCCTGGAACAGATTGGCATTTTGGTCTGTGCATTATACCATGTGTAGACTTATAGGCTCTGTTTTACAGGTCTTTATCTGGAAGCAGTCTTCCAAAATAGAGGGGACAAGATGGGACTACACTAGCTGGCCAACTGTAGTATGAGAAACAAATAGTATCAACACCTGACTTATCTATCTTGACACACATCACTTTAATTTCCAGGAAAATTCTGCTCTCCCTGGCACCAGGCAATGACTTGGCACTCCTGAAAATGCCATATTATAATGAAGCTTAAAAACCAAGAGCCTGTACAAAATATCTAGATGCAACATCTACTTCAAATTAATGTCTTTTTGTGGGTCTTTATAAAGAATCTAATTTGCAAATCACAGTCCCTCAAAAGAAAATTATGAAGCTAATCCTCTTCCCAGCTCTCTTCACACAAAAAAGGGAAGGGCAGGAATGACATCAACAAAATGGCAGGCTAGAAAGCTCTAACCTCTCATACCCCCACAGAAATATTGAGTAAACAACCAGAAGTTTCCTGAACCAACTTTGTGGGATCTCTGGAAAACAATTAACCAACCAAACACCTAATCAATAAAAAGTCATTTTCAAACATTAGGAAAATTTTATGGCCCTTACCTTTGTCCAATTCCTTCCCAGGATGTATAGCATAAGTATAGGGCCAATTGGCAGTATCAAAATTTTAAATGTCTGTGTACCTTTTGACCCAAGAACTCTTTCATGTTAGCATGTCACCCCATAAAAAATACTCTCACAAATGCCCAACGATGTTCATTACAACATCATTCATAATGGAGGGGGGAAATTCCTGGGACTAACCTTAATTTCCATCAATAAGGAGTGTTTAAATAAATTATAGTACATTCACATTTTGTAATATTATAGCTCCACTAAACAGAATGAGTTTATATGGAAAGACCTCCATGGTATACTGACATGTGATCAAATGGATAAAAAAAAATTGCAGATCAATATATAGACTATGATCTTATTTATGTAAATATAATATTAATGATGACAATCTGTTCCACAGATGAAATTGCCTGCTTTTAACATAGTCCTGCTGCTCTAGGATTGAGACGGAAAGGGGAAGAAGAGAGTGAAAAAGGTGAAGAAAATAAGGGAGAAGGAGTGGATAAAAGAGAAGACAGAGAACCTCAAATTTTTAATTGTGTATTCTGAGAAAGAAGAGAAGAGAAGGGAAGAGAAGAGAAAAGAGGTTTCTTAAGGTCCTTATGAGGCTAAATTAATCCCTGTAAAGCACTCAACAAGGTATTTGGTGCATAGTAAGCACTGAATCAACATGAGCTGTTATTTCTTTGGATCAGGAATTGTGCTAAATGTTTTCTCTGCATGATGTTACTGAATTGTTACAACACCCTGGGATGTAGTCTGTGGAAACTAGTTGTTAGAGCCCATAAGCACAACACTGTATGCTCAGTTGGACTCCAGAGCCCTTCCCACTTATGCTACAGTAGCTTCTGTGTTTTATTACCCTCCTTTTGTAGTTGAAAAGACCAAGGGTCAGGGAGGTGGTTTTGCTCAAGGTGCCCTAGCTCTCTATATGGATGGTCTGATTCCAAAGCCCTAATGAGCTCATTTTACTACTACGGAGAGAGAAGAGAAAGAAAACAGAGAAGAGCCAGAGCTGGGGGTGGGGTGGGGAGAAAAGAAGACACTACTTTGGGTTTTATCTCTAGCAAGGGCCTGAGATACCTTTGGGGCCAATGCAGGGCCAGACCAGCAGAAGGCGGGGTGGGTGGAGCTGAGCCAGGGGGAAGGGATAAATACCAGTTCCTAACCCACAGCACCCACCCATGGTTCGTTCGTCCTCAGTGCAGGGCAACAGGTAAGAGCTGCTTTCAGACTGGTGCCTTCTCTGGTCTGCCTGCCCACATCAAGGCTGCACACACTTACTCTGGCCTGACTAGATCTCACTTTCCCTTTGTCTGTTTCTTAGGATCTGTTTCATTGTCATTATCTTTTTTTTTCTCCCCCTGTGTCTCTTCCTGTCTTCTCTTGTTTTCAGCTTTCCTCTGTCTCTTCTTTCTTTGTTTTCTCTTTTCTTAGTTTTCACTCACTTCACTTCTCACTCTCTTACACTCTCACCTTCTCTTATTTTTCCTTCCTCTGTGTTCTCACTGTATTTTTTCCTCTAAATTTCTCTCTCCTCTTTCTTGAACTCTCTATCTTTCAGTCTCTGTGTTTCTGTCTCTCTCTTCCTCTCCTTCTCTACTTCTCTATGAAGAAAGATGTCTGAATATTTCTTCCTGAAATTCTCCATTCCCCCTCCTTTTGACTCCCTCTTCCTGCTGGGCTCATAGCAGTGCTCAGTGGGTCAGAGCCTTGGGGGCCAGAGCTAGGGAGGATAACTAAGGGGATGAGGGGGAGATGGGAATGATGAATTGAGTAAGGAGAGATGTGAGGGAATTGAGAGATGAATAATTAGCACAAATAAGGGGAGAAAGTGGAAGAGGAACATAGTGTCACTATGCAGAAAGTCAACAGACTTGTATTCTCACCGTAATTTACTGTGAGACACTAGGCAAATCATTCACCTGCTGAACAAAAGATTTGACCTATGACTGCTACTACTCTTTCTAGTTTTGATTTTGTGGTCTTTTAAATTTTTTTGTTTCTATGAATTTATGATTCTCTGATTGGAGGTATCTAAAATTCTATATGATTCTTCAGTGGTTGGGAAGGGGTGCTAGAAAGGGAAGTAAGACCTGATGTTTCCAACTCCTGAAGAGAAGTGACCACTTCCTCTCCAGACTTAACTGATTCTTGCAAAGCAGGCCACAAAAGGAGGGAGGGCAAGGAATGCTGCAATGTGTGGTTTCTGGCCCTCTGCTGGGGTAGAGTTGTGGTTGGCCCTTTTGACCTCTGGGGACTGTAGATGGGATGCTGACATGAGAGAGGATTTTAAAGGTACAAGGACAACCTTTGAGTGATGATCTGTCACTTGGCCTGAAATTTCACCATCCCCCTGGTTGAAAGCATTGTTTTAAGGAGATTCCTGGTGAGCATTACCACACAGTTGGGTGTATATATTGTTAAATGGTAGAATGAATAAATGAATGAAGGTTCAACAGTACCTGAAATTCTACTTCAGTTCCTTTGGTAAAGGCTTTTGGTCACAAAAGGCAAATGTCCTGGAAAGGGGCCTATATTAGTGCAGCAAGCGGATGCCTGGAGTCAGGCCCTCAGTCAAGAAAATATGTAGTAATATTTGAATCATGGCTCCATAGTGGTTAAGTTAGTGGCGTCTGGAGGTTCAAATGCTGCTTCTCCTACTTGTTCTATGACCTGAACAGGTTACTTAAACTTTTGGGGCCTTGGTGTCCCCATCAAAGGGTTGACATGAGGATTAACAAAGTCAGTGCATGTGAAGCATTTACAATAGGGCCTGGCACAGTGAGGGCTCTGTGAGTGTTTGGCTGTCAGAATCGTATGGAATCTATGAAATTATCTAATCCAACATCTGTGGAGAAACTAAGGCCCAGAGAAGGGAAGTACAGACCCCAAGTTCACGAAGTAAATTGTGACAAGATTGAGAGATTAGCTGTTCAGACCTGGCCTGGTATATTCACGATGTGACTTCCCTTGGCTGTACCTTCACTTTCCCTACATAGAAAACAGGAAAAAATAATAGCTAACACTTTTTCAGTGTTCATTCTGGGATGGCTACTCTTCTAAATAGTTTGTATGGATTATCTTATGGAATCTTCACAATGTTCCTATGAAGCAGATCAACCTTGTTAATTTTACTGATATAAGATATAGAGCAGGGAAGTGACTTTTCTAAAGTCCCAGAGCTAATGAGTGATGGAGCCAGGGTTCAAATCCAAGTAGTCTGGCTCCAGATCCTATGCTCTCAATACCCTAAATTGCCTAAAATGTTTCCTTAATTCCATTGTACTCACTCCAGTTTCATGGTAGATAGTGAGATGGAATGGAAACAAAGCCCAAGGTAACTAGACTACAAGGACATGGGTCATAATGATGGCCAGTCAGAGTGAAGCAGGACAAATTCTAGGAAAGAAGTATCAGAAGAGAAGAAATGGGAAATGGAACTTGAAAGAACTTCAGAATTCAATAAATTCCAAGCAGTGGTCTTTATTTTCCCAGGACCCTGAACATATCATGGCCAAAAGCACTTTAGATATAATGAGTGTATTGAATTTCTTTTGTTTTTATACATGGGGAGTAGGCTTTAATCCACCATCATCCCAAGGCAAGACTGGACTTTGCCTTTAATCTTGAGGTTTTTCCTTCCCACTAAATACTCCAATGTTGTTGTCATTATTGTTGTCAATATTGATGGTGGGGGAAGGAGTTTGCAGGAGCCTAGAGCTTGGCCATCTGCCTTGCCTGCCTCTCACTGGGCCATCCACCTCTCCTCACCACCAATAGCCAGGGCCAGCCCCAGCCAGATGCTCAGACGTGATTCCAGGAAGGGGTTTCTCTTCTCTCCCACGCCCTGGTCTCAGCTTGGGGAGTGGTCAGACCTCAATAGTGATAAACTCTGGGAGCTTTATCTATGTTCTGCAGGCTCAGCCTCAAGTGCTTTAACCTTCACAGCCAGGCAGGGGAAGGGAAACCCCTATCTTCAGATATGAAGTAGGCAATGGATGCAATTCATTACCTCCCATGTGAGGTAGGTATAATTACCTCACATTTGACTGCTGATGAGAGCCAAGACCGAGAGAGAGGACTTGTGCTAGAATGTCCAACAAGGGAGTTTAGAGAGTTGAAATTTAAATAAGAAAAGCTAACATTTATTGAACACTTACTATGTTGCCAGGCACTATCCTAAAGGCTTAACATGGATTGTTTCATTTAGTCCTTTCAACAACAATCCTTCCTTTTCCAATTTCAGGGCCTACATGCCTTGGCCCCACATACCAACCCAGACTGCTGTGACAGTCTATGCGAGTGGGAGAAGGATGCTCTGGGATGGAAAAATGGGAAGAGATTGCTCTGTGAGATAAGGGGAGGGTGCTCACTTTATGAGATCAGGAAGAGAGGGAGGTGAAGGAGGCTGCCATGTGAGGACAGAGCCATGAAGTCCTCCTGCTCACCTTTCCCTCACAACATAAGTCTTCAGGTACTGAGAGTTCTGTTAGAGTCTACTCAGTAGCTTTCTTGGCAGTGCCCAGGCCTTAGTCCTCCCAAGTTCCCCCATATCTCTCCCATTGTACTGTCCCTTATCTTGTCTCACCCTTTGATCCTGGCTTTCCAATTTTCGCTTTTTTTTTGTCTGTTTCTTCCTCTTGCTCTCTCTAGCTGTCCTTCTTTTGGTATCTCTGAGCCTTCCCTCTTCACAATCCTCATCTCCCCTTTTAGCCACTTCTCTGTCTCTATCCTTTGATCTTGTCATTTTCTCTACTCTCTTCTCTCTGTCCCTCAGTGCCTCTCTCGTCTCCTTTAATAGGGTCATGCTCCTCTTCCCTGAACTTTTGTTTGTTGCTTAATCCTCCTTAATCTCTGGCAGCTTTTCTCCTTTTATTTTTGTGTCTGGCTAACTCTCTGCTCCTGCTGGATTTTTCTCCTCTTCTGCTCTCAGTTTTATAAGTCTTTGTATATTCCTATAGTCTCCTTCATCTCTCTTCTCGTGTTCCTTTTGTGCCCCTCTGTCTGCATCTGCTTCTACCACTATGTGATGCACACCCCACCCTCGTCTCTTTCTTTCATCTCAGTCTCTTTCCTTATCCTTCTGTATTTTTCATCATCCTTTGTCCCCTGGCTTTCCAAATCAGTCCTTCTTCCCATGTCTGTTCTCATCTTTACTCTGTCACCTTTACCTCTGGCTTTGATCTATTTCTCTTCCTCAATTTCTGTTCTTCTAACTCCACCACTGCCACCACACCTTTGTTCTCTCTCTACTCTCCTCCTTTATCTTCCCTAAATTTTCTTTTCTTCTAACTCTTTCCCTACTGCCCTTCTCTTTCCCCCATTTAAGACTCTGTTCATTCATTAATTTACTCCCAAATTCAATAAATATTTATTGAATAGTTATGTGCCATTTGGTTTTTCTTTTTCTGATCTTTGTTCTGTCCCCTTTCTCTCCTCTGTCTTGGCCTCTGCCTCTTTCACTAACCCGTAGACTATGCCTTTGTGCCTTGTCTTCTAGCTCCCTTGGGATTTGCTTTCACCTCCTCCTTTATCTGTGCTTATCCAAAATCCTAATGCAAATTCAAACACAGCAAGGTACAAGCCTGGTGGCACAAAGTCTGTAGGACCTAGGGCCTGCCATTTCTTCCTGTTCTTTGGATCTCTTGGTACCTGTGGCCTCAAGCTCCTTCTCTCTCTCTGGCTGAGCTTGCTCAGGAAAGTCTCTGGGCAAAGCCTCAGGAGCTCTAGTCAATGGCATCTGTTTGCATTATCAGGCTAAATCTTCACTTTGCTAAGGCCAATATTCTTAGAAAGATTCTTGGCCTTAGGTATTGATTAGAGGGTGGGTGGATTGTCAATTCTCATCCTGCCATACACAAATACACTTCAATGATCCTCACCATCACAGAAGGGGTCAGTGGCAGACTCTGACTCAGAATCCAGGCTTTTTCACCTCCAATTAGAAGTCTTTCCTTCAGCCCTTTGTCTAATGGTCAGTTTCCTATTTCTTCCTCTCTCATACCCCATTGGTACATTTTAACATTAAGAAAGAAGTTCTTTCCCTGGAAGGACAATAAAGGCATCTCTGAGGAGGGCAGCAAGCTTTGGGTGGGAAACTAAAGGCAAAAGATCAAACACGGGAATCACCCTTGGCTTTTGGCTGGCCCTCACGATGGAATCTCATCTCTTCTGTATCTTCTGCAGGGCTTCAGGTTCAAGATGGTGGCAGCAGTCATGTTGCTACAGTACTGTCCAGTGTTTGCCCGGGGCCCCACAGGCATCCTAGGCAAGGTAGTGAAGACTCATAAGTTCCTGCTTGGTATTGGACGCTGTCCTATTTTGGCCACCCAAGGACCAATCTGTTCTCAAATCCACCTTAAGGCAACAAAGGCTGGAGGAGGTAAGAAGAGGCTGCTGGCAAAAGGGAAGAATGTCTGGGTCCTGTGGACAAGGTTATAAGTCATATTGGCCATCATTGCCTAATACTTAGGAGGGTTCATGTGAAAAGTGTCCAGGTAGGATGAACTGGCCCAAAAATATACCCAGGATCTGTCTTCTACCAGGTTCTCTAGAGAGTCTCACTCCCATTCTCCCCATACACTATACTCCAGCCATACTGAAACTATTTAAAATTGCCTGAATCAGTCCTATTTTCTCAAGATTCTGTGCCTTTGATCCTGTCAAAATACGTCTCCCATACCCTGTACCAGAGTATCTCGTATTTCTCATTTGACACTAAGCTTGGGCATCATATCCTCTGTGAAGCCTGCCTAGACCTCCCAGTTCCAGCTTGTCCAATTCCAGTTCTGGGTCATGTCCCCTCCCTCTTCTGGGCTTCTGTAGCCCCTGTCCTCCCTCCCATCCCAGCACTGTTCACAATGTGTCTTTAGCGTGTGCCATTCTCACCAGCTTAGAAGCTCCCCTAGCACAGAGACCAGACTCATCTATCTCTGTGTCTGTACCATAGCCTGAGCTAGGGCTTTGGGATACAGTAAATCTCAGTAATCATTATTGAACTGAACTTATAGCTAGAAATGCAACCCCAATTACTCTCTTATTTTGTATAGACTCTCCATCTTGGGCCAAGGGCCACTGTCCCTTCATGCTGTCAGAACTCCAGGATGGGAAGAGCAAGATTGTGCAGAAGGCAGCCCCAGAAGTCCAGGAGGATGTGAAGGCTTTCAAGACAGGTTGGAGTCAAGTTCCACTTTATGCAACCTAATTCTTGAACCCACTTCATCACAGTCCTGAGCTAGGCTAATCCAAGGGCAGCTTAGTGCACATCCCATGACAGTAGTCTAATCTTTTCCAGGGGAGCCATGGTAGGCAATAGGTTAGACTATATGCTGAAGCACACCCTTCCAAACACACACATATGCACAGGCTCCTGTAACTTTCAGACATCAGTCTAAGATGAATCCTCTAAAATTCTGCCTCCCCTCTTTCAGGTGGCTAGATGGATCCCAACAGGCTGGGTTCCCATGTTTAAGCCAGACTACTCTATAAGAATCTGTATTTGCACGAAACATAAAAGGTTAGGAGTACATACACCCTTTAGAAGGGTGGAGCTCCAGCTCAACTCAACGGATGCAGACCACCCAAGATAATCACACTTGAGAGATGGCCACACTGTTGACATCTTTCATAGGCCCTTTGGGGATATCATTAAGGACCAGAATTTTGAAATGATGTTCAGAAAATAAGAGTTAGGTGCACTGCACTACACCTACTTCCCAAGTGTAGGACCCACGTTGGCTGCCCCAGTTACCTCACTCAAGGGAAAATCTTAGTGGGGAGAAGTGTGATTCACCTTATGGAAGGTTTCCTGACATTATAGGAGTCTCCACTCAGGGAGATGAATAGGAGCCTACTTTGCAGAAGATTTCTCCTCTCTCCAGAAGGCTTACCTACTTTATAAAGTTGAATTTTCATATACTGCATTGAGCTTAAAGAGGATAATATATGCTTTCTTTTTATCCTCCTCTCTTCATGGCCAATGAATCCCACACTCCCTTTCAGAGCTGCCCAGCTCCCTGGCCTCAATCAGCCTGAGGAAGCCATTCTCCAGTCCGCAGGAGCAAGAGCAGATTTCAGGGAAGGTCACACACCTGATTCAGAACAATATGCTTGGTGAGTTTGCTGAGGTGGAAATAAAGGGGATCAGAATAGGAAAGGAGATCTGAAAGGGCTTCTGACATAGTAGAGGAAAGGGCATGGAAGGACTTCGGAACAAAAGGGAATCTGAGTTTAAATTTTAATGCTGGCACTTGCTGGATCTGTGCACTTTGGCAGGTAAAGTCACTTTCCTTCAGTGGGATTTTAATACCTATCTCAACAGGTTACCATGAGGAGAAAATAAAATTACATTTATGGAAATGTTTCTAGCTTTTTACAAGGCCTCATTAAATATTAGGCTTACTCCCATTATTTCTTCTCCATGCTTCCCTCAAAAACTCTCAGCCTTCATAGAGAGCCTTTTCTCCACTCTTGCATGTGTTTATATTCATTTTCATAATGGAATTTGCTTTATTTTTCTAACATAAAAGGAATATGATTCATTGTAAAGTATTTTTCAACAGATATAGGAAAGTATAAAGATGGATATTTAAATCATTCTGAGCACTACACACACGCACTCCACTCCTCTTACCACACACGTTTTTATTAGAAATGTGATCTTATTCTACCCAGATTTTGTTATGCTGTATTGTTCACTTAACAATATGTTGTGGACATCATCCTCTGTCCATAAACATAGAGCTGCATAATCATTATTAATTGTTGAAGTGTGTTCTGTAGTATGGATAAAACCTCATTCAGTTAATCAAGCACCTATAATTTAAGTTGTTTCCAATTTTTTTGTATTCTTCTAGTTTAGATTACATGTTGGTTTTACATACATATAAATGTATAGTACTCAGTTTTTGTTTTTTTACCTAATGATATCTTGCTATATATTTTGGTCTGTGGCATTCTTATTTTTTTACTCAACAATATGCCTGGGTGATCCTTCCATGTTAATACATATATATCTACCTCACTTTTCAATGTTTCCTAATATTTTGCAGTATAGATATACTAGAGATTATTTGGCTATTCCTCTATTTGGCTGCTTCCAATTTTTCCTATTACAAACAGTGGTGCAACAAACATCCTTGAATCTGCCTCCTTGTGCACATAGGCAAGTATTTCTCTAGTATAAACACTCAGAGGTGAAAATTCTTGAGGTGTAAGGGTGTGCATATTTTTAATATTAATAAATATTGCCACTTGTCCCTCCAACATGGCTGTACCAGTTATCAAGGAGGGTATCCATATTCTCACAACCTTACCAGCACTTGATATTATCAAACTTTTAAATATTTATCAATTGATAGGTGAAAATTTGTTTTCTCAGTTTTATTTTCCCTTATTAGGAATCTTTCCCTACATTTATTGAATTTTTTTTTCATATTCTTTGCCCATTTTTCAACTGGGTTGAAATCTTTCATAGTAATTTTTCAGAGTTTTAAAAAATAAATTCTGGCTATTAGTCATTTGTATGTTAAATTTGGTGCAAATATTTCCCTAGGTAGGTCAGTATGTGCATTTTAAAAACTCTTTTTTTTTTTTTACCCAAGGGTTTATTTTATTTTATTTTATTTTTATTTCAGGAAATTATGGGGATACAAACATTTTGGTTACATGTTATGACTTTGCTACATCTCAACCATGATTTGAGACATGCCCTTTCCTCCCTACAGCACTCACCACGTCCATTAGTTGTGAGTTTACCCACCCCAACCCCCCTACCCTCAAAGAATATTACTAACATGTGAGCACCTTAGTGTTGATCAGTCAGTGCCAGTTTGATGGCAAGTACATGTGGTGCCTACTCTTCCATTTTTCTGATACCTCACTTCGGAGGATGGGCTCAAGCTCTATACAGGAAAATATAAGAGGTGCTAGGTCACTGTTGTTTCTTATAACTGAGTAGTATTCCATTGCATACATATACCATATTTTGTTAATCCACTTCATGGATTGACGGGCACTTGGGTTGTTTCCACATCCTTGCAATAGTGAATTGTGCTGCCATAAACATCCGAGTGCAGATGTCTTTATTATAGAATGACTCTTGTTCCTTTGGGTAGATGCCTAATAGTGCTATTGCTGGATCAAATGGTAGTTCTACTTGTAGCTCTTTGAGGTATCTCCACATTCTTTTCCACAGAGGTTGCACTAATTTGCAGTCCCACAAGCAGTGTAAGAGTGTTCCTATCTCTCCACATCCTCGCCAGCATCTGTTTCTTTGGGATTTTTTGATAAAGGCCAATCTCACTGGAGTAAAGTGATATCTCATTGTGGTTTTGATTTGCATTTCCCTAATGATTAGAGATGTTGAGCACTTTTTTATATGTTTGCTGGCCGTTATTCTGTCTTCTTTTGAAAAGTTTCTGTTCATGTCCTTTGCCCATTTATTGATGAAGTTGTTTGATTTTTTTAGGGTCTATATAGATTCCTGTTATCAGCCCTTTATTGGGTGTGTAGAAAGCAAATACTTTCTCCCATTCTGTAGGTTGTCTATTCACTCTAATGATAGTTTCCTTGGCTGTGCAAAAGCTTTTTAATTTGATCAGGTCCCATTTATTTATTTTTGTAGCTGCTGTGATTACTTTGGGGGTCTTCCTCAAAAATTCTTTGCCTAGGCCAATGTCTGAAAGAGTCTTCCCTACATTTTCTTCTAGGATTCTTAAGGTTTCATGCCTTAGGTTTAAGTCTTTTATCCATTGTGAATTGATTTTTGTAAGAGGAGAGAGGTGGGGATCCAGTTTCAGTCTTCTGCATGTAGCTATCCAGTTTTTCCAGCACCATTTACTGAAAAGGGATTCTTTTCCCCAGTGTATATTTTTGTCTGCTTTGTCAAAGATTAGATGGCTATATGAGGATGGTTTTATATCAGCATTCTCAGTCCTGTTCCATTGGTCTATGTCTCCATTCTTGTGCAAATACCATGCTGTTTTAGTTACTATAGCCTTATAGTACAGCTTGAAGTCTGGTAGACTGATACCTTCCAGTTTGTTCTTTTTGCTTAAGATTGCTTTGGCTATACGAGGTCTTCTCTGGTTCCATACAAAGCATAGAATTTTTTTCTATATCTGTAAAGAATGACGATGGTACTTTGATGGGGATTGCATTAATTCTGTAGATCACTTTAAGTAGTATGAACATTTTAACAATGTTGATTCTACCAATCTATGAGCAAGGTAGATTTTTCCATCTGTTTACATCTTCTACAGTTTCTTTTCTTAGTGTTTCGTAGTTCCCCCTGTATATGTCTCTTAGTCTTTTGTTAAATATATACCTAGATATTTGATTTTCTTTGAGGCTATTGTAAAAGCTACTGCATTTTTTTATTTGAATTTCAGCTTGACTGTTATTGGCGTATAAGAATACCTCTGATTTGTGTGTATTAATTTTGTATCCTGAGACTTTACTGAATTCATTTATCAATTCCAGGAGTCTCTTGGTGGAATCCTTGGGGTTTTCTAGATATAATATCATATCATCAGCAAAGAGTGAGAGTTTGATCTCTTCTGCCCCCATTTGGATGCCCTTAATTCTCCTCTCTTGTCTAATTGCTCTAGCAAGGACTTCCAGCACTATGTTGAATAGAAGTGGGGATACTGGGCATCTTTGTCTGGTTCCAGATCTAAGTGGGAATGGTTTCAATTTTTTCCCATTCAGAATGATATTTAAAAAACTTTTGATACATATTTCCAAACATCCCTGCAGCAAGAATGTTACCAATTTACACCCCCAATAACCATGTAAGTTGCTGTCTGAAACAATCATGATTTCTGTCTCATGTATAGAGTTCTAGAGTTTAACAAGCCCATTCACATATATTATTTCAATCGATCCTGAAAATAGAGTTGTCCCATTTTGTAGTGGTAGTGGTTAAGGAAGTGGGCTCTGAGTCATTTATTTGCTGGACACCTACTTGCTGCATGACCTTGATCAAGTTACCTAACCTCTTTATGCCTCAGTTACTTCATCTGTAAAATGGAGACACTAATAGAACTTTCCACATAAGATTGTTGTGAGTAAATGAAATAATATTTAGAACGTTCCTGGAAGAAGGCCTTATATGTGTTAGGCATTCATTAAATGTTAGCTATAATAATATAAGTAAATATCAGCTATTTTTATTAGTTCTACTACCACTACTATTACTATAGTAGTAATACAACTACCATTACTATGTGCCAGATGTTAGTTTGGGTGTGTTATATGCTGTCTGTAATCAGATGCTCACAACTCTTCAAGGAAAATATTATTAACCCCATTCTAAAGATGAGGACATTAAAACTAAGAGAGAGGATTCATGACTTGTTCAAGGTCACTCAGCTTGGAAGTGACAAAGAGATGACTAGAAACTAGTTCTATTGATCCTCCTACCACTGAGACTGGAAGTAGTAATTCTAGTAGGGTGATGCCACACTAACCCCAGAAAGAGAGATGAGGTCATGCCAAGGTTAGAAAGCCTGAGTGAATGTGGGAATGGATTACTGAGTGAGTGAGTAGGCAAAGGGATGGTTGAATAAAATAGTGGAGTTAATGTGGACCAGTAAGTCAATGACTGAGCAAATAAATGAATATGTGGAAAGAGAATTGAAGAACTCAAAATCAACATATGGATAAAATAGGGACTAGCCAGGAATAAATTTAAAATGAATTATTTTTATCCCCATCTCTACTCCTGCAGGAAACCATACCTTTGGTTATGACCAGTTTTTTAGGGACAAGATCATGGAGAAGAAACAGGATCATACCTACCGTGTGTTCAAGACTGTGAACCGCTGGGCCGATGCATACCCCTTTGCCCAACACTTCTCTGAGGCATCTGTGGCCTCAAAAGATGTGTCTGTCTGGTGCAGTAATGACTACCTGGGCATGAGTAGGCACCCTCGGGTCTTGCAGGCCACACAGTGAGTAGTAGGGTCTGGGCCATGAGCTGCGGGGACATACCCAGAGAAGGTGCAAAACCACACATAGAAGGAAAAGGCAGAATTGACAGTAGAAACCTGGGTTCCACCACTAGCCCTTTAGTCAAAAGTTCTCAAGCATATCTATTCCTTGGAAATGAACTAAGTCAGTCAACACACCACATTTTCCAAACTCTTGGGTGTCCAGTGCAATGGAAGAGAAGGATGAGAGACCAAGAAAGGCCTACTCTCCATGAGCTCTTAATCCAGCTGTGGAATTAGTATTTCCAGAGATGGTATGTCACCCCTTCTAGGTCCTCCAAACTGCTCAACCTCAAGCGAGTTTCTTTCTCCATCCCTGAGTGTCTCTAGCCCTAGAAGGAGGGTCCATGTCTCCCCATCCTTCCCATCCTCTCTACTTGGCCACATAGGACATAGTTCATATAGGATCACTAAGTCAGTGTTGACCTCCATCAGAGAAGGGAAACCTATCTAGTTCCCCAGTGCTTGACAAGGGCTTTTTCTTCTCCTTGTCTCCCCTGTTTTCTCCTGGCCAGGGAGACCCTGCAGCGTCATGGAGCTGGAGCTGGTGGCACCCGCAACATCTCAGGCACCAGTAAGTTTCATGTGGAACTTGAACAGGAACTGGCTGAGCTGCACCAGAAGGACTCAGCCCTGCTCTTCTCTTCTTGCTTTGTGGCCAATGACTCTACTCTCTTCACCTTGGCCAAGATCCTGCCAGGTAAGTCCAAGGCCTGAGTTTTCTTAAGGGCTAGTGTCCTGAAAAACAGCATCCAGTCTCACTGCCTCCGTTGATCCTTCCCTCTATTATGAGTTCCCTTGCTCCCATTGGCCTTCCTTCTTATTCACCTTGCCTATCCTCAACACTGGATGATTATACCCCTCTGATTTCTCTCCTTCTGCACCTAGGTAGGCGACCACTACTTGGGAGCGTCACTCAACCCCACAGAAGGGAAACATCATAAATTTATCACCTCCCAACTCAACTGGGCTCTTAATATTCAAAAATAGTCCATTTATGTCTCTACAGAAGCTTTTTCAAACTTTCTTCCCTCTTCTAAAACTTCTGACTACTACCACCTTCACAATTAGCAAATAACCTCACATTTTACTTCACAAAGAAAACAAAAGTCACCAGAGAGGAACTCCTTATTTTTTATTTATTTGGATAGATTTAGGGAGTACAAATGCTTTTTGTTACATGGATGGATTGTACAGTGGTGCAGTCAGGGCTTTAAGTGTACATGTCACCAAAATAGTGTACATTGTACCTGACAGGTAATTTTTGATCCCTCACCTGCTACGTAACATCCCCCCTTCTTGGTTTCTAATGTCCATTATATCACTTTGTATGACCACTTTGTATGTATGAGTAAACAATGTATACCCATTGTTTAGCTCCCACTTACAAGTGAGAACATGTGGTATTTGTTTTCCGTTCCTGAGATACTTCACTTAGGATAATGGTCTCCAGAGGAACTCCTTATTTATTGCCACGAAGCCTGCAAATTTACTTGCTTGTTCATCTACCCTTCCCTCATTCTTTCCTCTTACAATGGAAGGCATATCACTCCCTTGCCTAAAGCCAATCTCTTCACTTGTACATTGGATCCCATCTTCCCATTCTCCCACTCTCTAGCCAATAATGTCCTCACCTCATATATCTTGTCATCCTTCCATCACAGCCACAACCCCAGATGAATGCAACTCTCCACCTTCCCTATGTCAATCCTGAGCTCATATAATTGCTCAGAGAGGAGCCACTAAAAAATCATGAGTCCTTACCTCTATTGGATTCTTTATGCTCTCTGGCAAGCCTGTTTCCCATGTCAGTTTTCTAAGTCTCTGGAGAAGTTCTACCAAATCCCCATTGTCCTCAGCCTTCCCATACCTCCCTAATCCTCCACCGTCAACAGGTGACCTTACCTCCTACTACACTGAAAATAGAAGACACCAGATAGCAGTGTCCTCTACTCCTAGCCACAAAGTACCTACAAACTCACAAGCATCTCCACGTGTCCTCTCCTCGTTCCTTCTCTCCTTTCACAGTGGAAGAAGTGTCCTTTTTCTTGTTGACACCACTCCTTCCACTGGTGCTCTGTGTCCCATCCCCCTCTATCTCCCTGGGAATCTTGATCTATCAGCTCTCTCCCTCCCTCCTGTATCTTCAGCCTCTCCCTCTCTTTAAACATGTTCAAGTCTCTTGCATCCTGAAAAACAAAACAAAACCATTGCCTCAACCCCTCATCAGTCCTCAGCTACTGCCTTATCTCTCTCCTCCCTGTAACAGGCAAACTGCTTGAGACAAGTCTCTACACTTGCCATCTGCTTCATCACCTTCTGCTGATTTTTTCTTCAGCACACTGTAAACATCACCACCACTTCTCAAAAAGTTTTTTCTGAGGTCACCCATAAGCCCCAACTAAACCCAACATCTTCAAGACTTTTATCAGTCAATCCCCTCCTTAGCCATTAGAATTCAACTTCATTCCATCTCTACTGTCACCATCCTAGCCTAGACCATCATCTTTTAAATTTCACCTTTGCCCTTCTACAATCTACTCTTCACAACAGTCAGAATGGCTTTAAAAATGCAAACCTATCCTTGTTATTCCCCTGATCAAAACCCTTTAATGGATCTCCATTGCCCTTAAAACCAAATCCAAACTCCTTATCATGGCTTCTGAAGCTCTCAATAATCTGCCTTCTACATATCTCTTCAGTCTCATCTTTTGACATCCCTCCTCGCACTCATTAGTTCAGTAATATATTCATTCATATGCTCATTCACTCCCTTATAAATAAGTCATTGGTTTATTCATCCATTCATTCAAGAAATATTTACTTAGAATCTACTATGTAATTAACCTTATATTAAATACCAGGGACAGAAATATTTTTTAAAATGTTGTTTGTGCTCTCAAGAAACTCCTAGTCTGCTTTTCCTTCAAGCCATGTCCTCCAGGAAGCCATGATTCATTTTCTCAAGCAGCAGTTATCCCCTACTCTTATGAAAAGCCACAGTTCCTTGATGGCAGTACAATTTTGCAGGCACAGGAATCAACTCCATCTACCAATTCCCCACCCCCAGGTGCCCTCCCAGCATTGCCCAGTAAAAACCTCTGAATTCCTCAGGTCCTAGAGAAAGGCCTTGCCCTCTCTGGACACTAAAGGGGCTGGATTCAATGATCACTAGTGGCCCTCTCAGCTCTGACATGCCATGAGCTTATGATTTCAACAGTGAAAGCCTGATAAGTATCCATCCATGTAACTATAAGCAGATGGGTGATACCTATAAGAGGTGGGATTTCATCTAGACCAGTGAACAAACATTCCTTGGGTTAAAACCCCTTTCCAAGTCTTGATCTTATATATCGGGGAGAAGGAATCTAGGTCCTGTCCTTAAGAAACTCTAAAGCTTCCTGATAAATTAAATTTTCCTCCACCCAAAGACATTCAGAGGCCAGACTGGGGTTATAGATAACTGGAGGGAAGGGTGTAAAGGTCAGAATTTCAGGGCAGGGAAGTCCTTCCAAGGGAGAAAGAGGTATTGCAATGGCTTCCAGAGGAGGAGAAAGCAGAGCAGGTTTCTCAACGGGAAGAGAGGGTTAGCTCTTTCGCCCTGCCAGGTCAGACCTGAGAAGTGAAGTGAGAGTACTGATGTAGAGGCTTAAAAATTATGCATCTGTTTTATCAGGGTGTGAGATTTACTCAGATGCAGGCAATCATGCTTCCATGATCCAAGGTATCCGCAACAGTGGAGTAGCCAAGTTTGTCTTCAGGCACAATGACCCTGACCACTTAAAGAAACTTCTGGAGAAGTCCAGCCCTGAGATACCTAAAATTGTGGCCTTCGAGACTGTTCACTCTATGGATGGTATGTATATGTGTGAGTGAGTGTAGGTTACTAGTATTGGTCTCACAAAATCCATGATGATAATAATGATAATAATAACAGCTAACACTTATAGAGTTCTTATTATATGCCAAGAAAAATTTTACATGTATCAATTCATTTAATCTTTACAACAATTCTATGAGGTAGGTGCTATTTTTATTTTTTATTTTTTATATGAGGAAACTGAGACGTAAACAAATGGAGTAACTTGTCCAAGGTCACACAGCTAGTAAATGCCAAAGGATGGAGGCAGCTATTACACTCATCTTACAGGTAAAGAAGCTAAAGTTGAGACATGGCATCCAATTAGTCTTGGGTGGCTCAGAAAATTGGTGCCAATACGAGTATGTGCACACTAGGACGTGTAACTCCAATTCCCTCTTGTGATACTCCCCCTATTAGAAATGATGTGCAAATTAATCATACAGTGTTTGGTTTCTTACAATGGAAAATTTCACAAACCATTGCCTAGGATTTTTTTTCAAGGTCCAGTATGAAGCACTGAGATCAAAACAGGTTTTTAAGTCAGAGAGACCTAAGTTCAAATCCCACCTTTGACAATGGCTATATGACCTTGGGTAACTCTTTAACTCTCTGAGTCTCAATTTCTCTCAAGGCACAATTCTTGCTCTTGCAAAAATAAGCACCACACGCACTCACCATCGAATTGGTTTTAACTGATCAACACTTAAGTGCACATATAGTAATAACATTCATCGGGTGTCGGGCAGATGGGAGGGGAAGGAGGGGATGGCTATATACACACCTAATGGGTGCTGTGCGCACCATCTGGGGGATGGACACGCTTGAAGCTCTGACTGGGGGGGGAGGGGCAAGGGCAATATACATAACCTAAACATTTGCACCCCCATAATATGCTGAAATAAAAAAGAAAAAAATATGCTTCTAATTGAAGCACTTGAGAGAGACCACTTCACCCACACATTGCATATTACCATCAAAACACATGTTGTACTTTGACAGGTAAAAATGGTATCCCATTATTTTAATTTTCATTTGTTTGTTTGCAAGTGAAATTGAATGTTTTTCATTTGTTTATTAGCTATTTGAAATTTTCTAAAACGTAAGTTGTTCTTTTCCCTTATTCATTTTTCTATTGGAGTTTTCATTTTAATTTTGTGATACAATAAACTGTAAGCTCCTTGAAAAAAAATTCTTACCTGGTTGTAAGAATTAGAGATGATGGAAGTTGATACATTTATTATGCTTTAGTAGAAAAAAATGACCTTCACCCTCCTATCTCCTTTCTTCTCCCAACTGAAACAACGCCCAAAGCTTTCTATTGCTGGCCCTATGGGGCAGAAATCATGTGTTGTAGGCATCCCCTTCCAGATTTATTTAAGGGAAGAGGTCCTCACCTCATTTCAGTTTCTCACTTTTACAACTGAAACAAGAGAGCATCCATAGTACTCCCTGATTTAGCTAACATAGGTTCCATCATCACCATGCAATGGTTATGCACACAAGCTCTAAAACCATACTGTCCATCTTCAAATCCCAGAATGACAACTTAGTAGCTTTAGCAAGCTTCTTAATTTCTCTGTGTCTCAGTTCTCAGTTGCCTTATTTGCAACATGGAGGTGATAACAATTAAATAGCTGTGAGAATTAAATGAGTTACTATATGTAAGGAACTTACTGTCGTGCCCACTCTCACATTTCTACAACTAGCAATAAAGTAAAATCATCTCTTTTGCATATTTCTACTACTGAGACTATTCAAATTTAGTATTTCTTTAGTGGAAATCTTGTTGATACCATTCTACTTCCTGATATTATTGCAAATGACTGGTTCCTTATTTTTTTGGTGTAAACTGCCTAAACTGTCAATCCTAGGGCTGAATTTCTCCCATTGAAATGATGCTTGAACCATCACACTGTCTTCTTTGTCTCAGGCTCTACTTTCTGTAGTTGGCTCCTCTCATATTTTCCTATCAAATGCTCACATTCTTTAATCTTGTCCTGGAGCCCCTGTTTCTATCTGAAGAAGTTTCTTCTATATTCCAACTCCCTATACCTCAACAGTTTCCAGGGAGTACAGAGGGATGGTATTAGTGTACACACAGACTTGCAGAAAAAAAAAACAAAGGAGGCAGAGAGAGGCTGAAAATAGTATAAACAGGAGGACAATCAGAATGAAGTAAAAACAGAAAGACAGAGCCCCAAGCCTTGATCCCAGGCTGGGGAAAACACACACACACATACCCCTAAGACAAGGGTGGGGTACAAACAGTTGATGCATGCAAAGAGGTTTGGAATAGTCCCAAATGAGGGTATCCATCCTCCTCCCTCTCTACAACACCCTTTGCCAACATAAAGTAGGCATGAATGGGATATTCCACCCTGCAGACAGAGCTGGGGGAGGGTTATGATCTCCTACCTCTATCCCTTGGCTTTGCTCAGGTGCCATCTGTCCCCTCGAGGAATTGTGTGATGTGGCCCACCAGTACGGGGCCTTGACCTTTGTGGATGAAGTCCACGCCGTAGGACTGTATGGGTCCCGGGGCGCTGGGATTGGGGAGCGCGATGGAATTATGCACAAGATTGACATCATCTCTGGAACTCTTGGTGAGTGAATGCCTTGAGCCTCCCTTATATAGAATCCAGAGAGGAGCCCCTACAAAATCCTTTTCTCTATCCCCCTAACAAAGCTGCAGGAGTTGTTTGGGCAGAATTCACAGCCCCAGGGTGCTGTCCTCCTGGAGTCCCTCCCTCCACTCCCATCCCATTGCAGAGTTGCTGAGAAAGTCTGGGAGGGTTTTTTGGAGATCCCTGAGCTGGGCCAAATAGCCAAGTTCAACTTAAGTGGAAAGCTATGTTTTAACCTCTCTCCATTCCCACCCCCAAGCTTCATCTTAGCTCCACTCATGGCCCTAACCAGCTAAAGGTCCCCACCCAGCTCCTCCCTATCTAGTCATTGCATATGGCAGGACTTGAAAGTCCTATCTCAAAGCAGCAGAATTATCAGCTCTGACTGCCTTGTCATGGACAGGAGAGATGAGTAGAGGCTTGGGAAGACAGTCTGGAGCCCCAGCTTCTGGTGCATCTCTCTGTGTTACCTGGGATGTGATCCTGTTCCTCTGGGGACTGATTATGGGATTTGCTCATATCTTCTTCCTCCCTCTCTCCAGGCAAGGCCTTTGGCTGTGTGGGTGGTTACATTGCCAGCACCCGTGACTTGGTGGACATGGTGCGCTCCTATGCTGCAGGCTTCATCTTCACCACTTCACTGCCCCCCATGGTGCTCTCTGGGGCTCTGGAATCTGTGCGTGTGCTCAAGGGAGAGGAGGGCCAAGCCCTGAGGCGGGCCCACCAGCGCAACGTCAAGCACATGCGCCAGCTACTAATGGATAGGGGCCTTCCTGTCATCCCCTGCCCCAGCCACATCATCCCCATCCGGGTGAGAGCCCCATCCTGCCCATTGCCTTCCCCATCTATCTCTTCTGGGAGCCTTTCCACTCCCAGCAAACTGACACCTGCTTCAACTCTTTGCTTTCCTGCTAACTGTCCTCCTTATTGCCAGCTTTGTTCCCCTTTTTGAAACATTATCAGCCATTCTGGATTAGCCAATTTCTTCTTTGCATCAGCTATTACCTCATGCTTATTAGACTTTCCTGACCTGCACAATATTGAGTACTCATGGCCTGTAATTCAGTGTTTTTCAAACTGTGGATCAAGACCACTAGTGGGTCACAAAATCAGTTTGGTGGGTTATGATTGGCATTAAAAAATGAAAGAAATAGAATAGAAAGCATTGGAGTACATCATACATACTATGTGTATCATTTTATGAGACATTTGTTTCAATTTTGTGTACGTATATATGTACATGTATGTGTAAACATGTGTATTTATGGTCATGGTACAAAACATATGTTTACTGAGAATTGAGGTCAGAAAAATAAAATCAAAAGCCACAGGACTAGCTGCTATTTTGGATCCCCAACTATGTATGAGTGTTTACTGTTGTTAAAAATGAACTGCTACTTATTTCTTAAATGACATCAATTTGTGCTATTTGTGTGAGTCAGTAACTCAGGGCATGGGAAGGACACGTTTTTGTGACAAATTTATGGATGAGAAAGAGTCACTGCTCCTTAGGCTATCCCAGTATTTCCTTGAAAGACTGCATTTATAAACACCCATCTTATGAACTAACCCAGTTACAGCACCCCAGAGGTGGCTTGGGGAGTTTATATTCCCATCCAGAACCACCCCAAATTAGCATGCCAGCTAAGTAAAACTGGTGTGCTTGCTCTGCAAATAGCTTCGAGACAAGGCCCCTGGAGTCACCTCCACCTCACACCCTTCAAACTGGATTGCCGGCTCTGAGCTCCTCCTTCATGGCAATTCTGGAGCTGCCGCTGACTAAGCCCCTTATGAAAAAAATCTGCCCCAAAATTCAATGATATTCCCTAATCTAGTTCCCTCTACCTACTTAATGGAGCTAGTCATGGTGGGATCAGGGTGGCAGGTACTGACAGGCCTTTCTCCTGAGTCTAGGTGGGTGATGCAGCGCTCAACAGCAAGCTCTGTGATCTCCTGCTCTCCAAGCACGGCATCTATGTGCAGGCTATCAACTACCCAACTGTCCCAAGGGGTGAGGAGCTGCTGCGCCTGGCACCCTCCCCCCATCACAGCCCTCAGATGATGGAAGATTTTGTGGGTAAGTTCTCAATATGGATGCCTACAGCACTCTCCCTCCCCTCAGCCCCAGGATCTGAAGGAGAAGTTGAGAGGACAGAGACCATGCAGTTCAAAAAATATTTCTGGAACATCTCTTGTGTGCCATCTCCTATACTAGGGTCACAGATAAATGAGAAACAGACCCTAGACCTGTAAGGCTCCAGTTTGTTTGGGGACACCATGGTGTACACAAACAATGATATTAAAAGGTGATCAAAGCTTAACAAAGGCAGTGCGTGGGGGAGTTGTGGGAACAGAGAAGAGGGGCCTGACCCAGCCTGGAGGATTCAGAACAGGCTTCCTAGTGGAGGTGACACCTGAGCTGAGTTTTGCAAGGTGAGTGATATTGGATGAAAGAGGGTGTGGAAGAGGTATTTCTAGCAGAGGGGAGAGCATGAAGAAAGTCAAGGAAGAGAGTGAGAAGCAGCTTGGGATATATTAAGAATAATAATCAGGTGTCATTGGGATGTAAGATAGTAGGAATGGAGTTGGGGAGAGGAGTGTCAATCTGAGTCTACAAAGACAACACAATGCAAAACAAGGGACTAGATTGAGAGGCTTGTAAACCTGAATGGTTTTTGAGTTTTACCCTGAAAATTCCAGTTTAGTAAATTCACCTAAAGTTTCCTGGATTTCTGTTAGGTACAGTTTTATGGTCTAGCAGAGCAGCCAGACATAGATATACTGGTCCAGTATCATGAGCTCTAGTGTTTTAGAAACTAGAGGGAGTGAGCTCGTTATGGCTGGAGAGAGTGGGAAGAATGAAATTGGAGAGGCTTTGTGGGTGAGGAAGTTTTTGTGTTGCACAGTAAAGTACATGTGACTATGGTGTGAGGATATTCCAGAATAAGGGAATTCCATGAGCAATGATCTAAAGATAGGAAAGAGAGTTCAAGGAAGACAAGGTAGGTAGACACCATTTATTCATTCACTTAAAAACATTAAATAATGCTGGATAGCATTTATTGAGTACTTACCATGTGCCAAACACTGTTCTAAACACTTTGCATGTATTAACTCCTCACATCCTCACAACTTCATGAGGTTGAGATGCTATTCTCATTTTTATTTTGCAATATGTGGAAATTGAGGCATAAAAGTATATAGTCACTGGCCCAAGGTCACACAGCTACTAGGTTGGAACTGGGGATCTGTCTCTACCTCCATGGTCATAACCACTAGGTCTGCTGCCTCTCTGAGTTGATGACCCAGACTCCCAGGCCTTTTGTTCAGTCTTCTTTATTGCTCTGGGCTTCGATTTCAGAACTCTCAGTTGTCTGAATGTCCATGTAGGCTGGGCTTTTGCAGGAAAATACATGAGAGGCATCCACCATGGCTCCACCAGTCCCTCAATCCCACAGCCAACCCACCCTGAAATCCTGCAAATGCTCTCTACAACCTCTCTCAAATCTGTTGTCTTTTCTCCCCACCACTTCTTTAATCCATATCAACATGATTCCTTCCTAATTTTTCTGTATCTCTGTTGTTCCTTTCCAATCCCTTCTCCCACTGACTTCCAGAGAGATTTTTCTAAGAAGCTGACCATATTGCTCCCTTGCTTAAACCACGTCGTTTCACTATTGTTCAGACTCTAGAGAGGTGGCCTCCAAGATGAGGTATGCAATATGACCTATTGCGTGAGGGACTAGAATACATATTAGAATGTTATGTTTATTTTTAATCTTAAAAACAGAAAATTAAGCATTACTGATACTGATCTTTCATATACAGACTGACAATGAAACATGTATATAGTATATAAATAAATATACAGAGATCAGAGGTACATGCTAAAATGCTTGTACTGATAGGGATGTATGGTCCAAAATTTGGAAGCCACTGGCCTATAGAACAGAGTCAAAGCTCCTTGGCATGGCATTCAATGCCTACTACATGGCGATCTCTATGCCCTCACCTCTTCCCCACAAGCATTTTACTTCTCCAACTACAATAAATGACTTGCACTTCCCTCACTTTGCTAGGCTCTCTTACCTCTGGGAATTTGTTAATGCTACTTTCTTCTGATTGGAATGCCCTTCCTCACCCCCTCCTCTAGCTTACTTCCCTTCATCTTCTAGACTTAATTCAGGCATCCTTTCATTCATTATTTCAACAAATATTTACCAAGTGCTTACTGCATACTAGACACTTCTAGGTGCTGGGGATCTAATAGTAAACAAACCAGAGACAAAATTCCTACCCTTCTGGAACTTACATTCTAGTGGAAGGGGATAGTCAAAAAACATTTTTAAAATAAACAAATTAAACACCATGTTAGTTCTAAGAGCTATGGGAAAAAATAAAGCAGGATGAGGGGGATAGGAATTAGTCCCTGCCCCCAGGGGCTAGTTTGGAGGACAGTTGAAGTATTAGAGTGGCAAGGGTAGAGACCACTGAGGTGACATTTGAGCAAAGATTTGAAGGAGGTAAAGAAGTTACCTGGGCAGACATCTAAGGGAAGGGCATCCTAGGCAGAGGGAATAGCCTAAGGCAGGGAAGACACAGGAGTATTCCTTGTATATTTGACTAATAGTAAGAAGAGAAGTATGGATGGAGTGGTGTAAGCAAATGGGAGACAAAAAATTGAGCAGATGTAGGCAAAGTGGGGCCAGACTGTGTAGAGTATTATAGACCATCGGAAGGATTTGGGCTTTTACTCAGAGCCCCTGGAAGGATCTGAGCAGAGAACTGACTTATCTGACTCAGGCTTTAACAAATTGTTCTGACTTCTATGTTGAGAATACACTGAAAGGGAGCAAGAGTGGAAGCGGGGAGACCCAGTAGAGGGCTACTGTAACATTCCAAGTGAAAGATGACACTGGCTCAGACCTAATGATTGCAATGGAGGTGGTGAGAAGTGGTCAGATTTTTGAAGGTGGAGCCAATGGTATTTGCTGATAGATGGAACGTAGGGTAATAGAGAAAAATAAAGGATGGCTCTGAACTGTTTGGACTGTACAACTGGAATTGCCATCAACTGAGATAGGAAAGGCTAAAAGTAGAGCAGGATTGGCACAAGGTAGGGACATGAGCAGCTCAGTTGTACTCATAAGTTAAAGATGCCTATTAGACATTCAGGTAAAAATGCAGAAAGGCCATTGGATATAAAATTCTGGAAATCAGTAGAGAGGTCTGATCTGGAGATGAAAATTTCAGAACCATCAGCATAGAAATGGTATTTAAAGCCATTAGACTAGATGAGATTACCAAGGGCATGAACATAGAAAAGGCCAAGAACATAGCCCTGGCACACACCTGAGGCACTTCCTAGAGTTGGGTCAGGTTCCCTCCTCTGCGTTCTCATCCTCCAGGGCCCCTGGTCACAGCACCAATGGCACAGTATGGTTACTGTCAGTGTCATCTTCTTCACCAGGCTAAGAGTTTCCAAGCAAATACATTCACTTCTTGGGCCAGAGTATATCCTATACTTAGAGAGTGGTCCAGGGCAAAACAGTATGGCTTCCAATTGTGTCACAAGAGTGCTTCCCAATCTTTTATACATCCTGGCACCCACAAACGGTAACATTCATGGCACACACTGGAGCAAACAGAGGAGGCTACTTCTGGCCCTGAGGCACCTCGAGAGGTTGAGGGTATCAATATCTTGGCCTATATGTACCATGACGCAAGATTTGGAAGACCTAGTCTAACTAATTCTTTCCCTTCCCTCCCCCTACCACCTTCAGAGAAGCTGCTGGTAGCTTGGACTGAGGTGGGGCTGCCCCTACAGGATGTGTCTGTGGCTGCCTGCAATTTCTGTCACCGTCCTGTGCACTTCGAGCTCATGAGTGAGTGGGAACGTTCCTACTTTGGGAACATGGGGCCCCAGTATGTCACCACCTACGCCTGAAAAGCCAGCTGCCTCGGCCCCCCACCCCACCTGCACTGCACTTGGGGTTGGCCCTCCTCTTGTCCTCTGCTTTGTTGTGTGCCTCTAGCTGACTTAAGTCTAAAAATAAAGAGCAAACTGCAGCATTTGTAGCCTTTTATTGGACAAAGAACAGATAACTGCACTCCTGACTCCAACAAGTAGCAGACCCATGAGGAAACCAGAGATCACCTGTTGGCCTGACCATCCCATTTTACTGACAGGGAAACTGAGATCCAGAAAGAGGAAGGAAATGCTCAAACAGTACACATGATTTGCACAAAGAGCCAGGACACTTGGCAGACTTGTTTGAATTGGCTCCTCCCCAATGATTCAACAAAAACCCAGGGATTGACTCGTCACTGGTAGACCTGGACACTTGGGCCCCAGGTAGCCCCTGAAGCCAGGAGGTAGAGTCAGCCCTAACCAAACTGCTTGGAGAGAAGGAGTAGTTCCCCAAAACTGAGGAGGTATTTTCCAGAAGAGGGAATAGATGTCTTCCTCAATCCATCATCCTTTTTCCCTCACACAGCATCTTAAAGAACATGACTCACCAGCCATTTTCCAAGGTGAGAAAAGAGGCTTGGCCATGGCGAGCACCAGGTTCAAGGAAATAGTCCCAAACTTTTAAGGTCACAGTACACAGGAAACATTTGTATGGCAAACTTGAGTAAACTAATGACATTGGTTGCCTAGGAAGCAATCTTCCCTGAGACTTGTATGATCCCAGCCCTGCCTGGCAACTCTGAGGGCCCCTTCTCTTTCCACCCTGTAACCCATTCGTGGCAGCCATGGCACACACTTGTTTGGAAGTTCTGGTTTAAGGCTACACAGCCTATTTCCCTTGCTAATGCAACCTCAGCAGTGCAGGGAACCCCTACAACCAAGCAGAACCCTTTAGGGTAAGCACCTCCCCTCTCCCTAGAAGTTATATCACTGGGCTGCAGGCAGCTGGCAAACCCAGTATTGGGATGGGTTCTCTGACTCAACTTTAGGGAGTGTATCCAAAATGTCTACTCAGTGTGGTACCCTGAAACAAAGACATAGACATTATACAGAAATACATTTCCCAGCAAGGACAGAAAAGGTTTAAAGTTACAACTTCCTGACGCAGCAAATTCCCATGTACTTGTGACAGGAAGGTAGGAAGTCGGGTGGGGGACTGGGTCACCGGATTAAGGCACAAGAACCTCACCAATAAGGAGGGGCAGGAAGAGAGAGGAAGAGAAGGCTTAGAGGAGGAAGAGAAAAAGGAAGAGAGGGAGAAGAAGAGGAAGAGGAGGGAAGGAGGCCTGGAGGCAGCACTGGCAGCTCAGGAGGAGGGGAGCTGGCCTCAGATCACGTGCAGGGGTGACCATGCCAGACATCTCCAGGCCTCAGGTGGTTCAGTTGGGCCTGCTCCAGAGGAAGAAGTTGCAGCGGGAGGAGGGGTCAGTGGGCGGACCCCGGGGCCTGGCACACATGTAGAAGCGGCGGCCCAGGTTGGGTCCCGGCTTCTTCACAGTACGCAGTACACATGGCTCCCTGTGGCCCCCACAGAGGGGTGTGGGCATGGGGCCCCCCAGCACAGATTTCCAGAATGAAGTCTGTACTTCCTTCTCATCTTTGGCCTCTGAAGCCTTGGCCTGCCCCTCTGCCACTTTGGTCAACGTCTCCTCTTCTGAAGTCTCTGGGGTAATCAGAGCACCCATGCATGGCAGGCTAGGCAACTCCAAGTCAGGAGAGGCTTGGGGGTGGCTAGAAGAAGGCTGGAAGTAGCTCTTCAAGTTTTTCTGGCCTCTGCTGGAGCCAGCCTGACTGGGCCGAGACCTGGTTGAGCGTACTCGGCCTTTGTTTTGGCACGTCTGCACCTTGCTTTGATTGTTGAGCTGCAGTGCTGACTGCTCCAACACAGCATCTTGTTCACGAGGAACTAGGAAGCGAAGGATCTTGAGCTGGGTACCTGCAAACTCAGGGAGGAAGCGGGTACACAGAGGTGGGCACTGTTTTGCAGGCACAGGGGACACGTTCAAGACCGCACCCACGGGGCAGTGATCAGAGCCCATCACCTCATGTAGCAGAAAGGAGGCCTGGAAGGTGTCTATGACCAGAGTCCTGTCACCCAGCACATAGTCAATCCGGGAGCCATAGTTGAGATAGCGGGCACCGGTGACCACCGACCAGCAGGTGAAGGCGCCCTTCTGCTTTGGTTGGAAGCAACGGTAGCTATCAATGAAGGGCCCTACATGGGAGCCAGACTGGCAGCCTAGGCTACTGAGCAAGCCGTCCATCCACTTGCGCCCTGGGTCCTCTTCAAAACGTTCCTGGGGGAGGGGGAGAGGGAAGAAGAAAGGCAAAACTAGATGGCCAGAACTGAAAAGGACACGGACTGTTCCATTTTGCATACAAGAAAATTTGGTACCAAAGAGGACTACTGCTCAAGGTCACACAGTCCAGAACTGGCAGAGCTGGGGTTCCGTTTCCATCCTTACCTACTTAAAAGCCCATGCTTGTTTTTCTCTCTGCACCAGGTTGCATTTACCTTGCATTAGTCCATAAATACCAGGTCTGTTGTTTGTTTAATCAAAGCAATTTCCAGAATTACTTTTCAAAAGAATGGAAAACAAGAAATTAAAAGTGGTTGCCTCTGGGAAGTAGGGCTGGGGTTAGGAGTTAGGAAGACTGTTGGCTTTTCCTTTATACCCTCCAGTCCTATCTGGTTTATGTGGTGTGTGTCAAAGCCCTCACTGATCAGCCCTCCCTCCTGAGCTGAGGCTGCAGGGACGCATGTCTGAATACTTCCTTTTGCTCTGATCTCCAATCCATCCATCCATCCAATCCACTTACCAATCAGTGCAACAAATGTTCATAGAACCCCTATTATGTGCCAGGAATGATGCTAGGGACAAAGTAGAAACTTCCTCTACTCCTGGGGACCAAAGAGGTTGCCTTTTGGGAAGTGATCTGGAGCTTAGGTGCGAAGGCTTTGGAGGGAGGGTGTGGCATACCCAAAAGACTCGAAAGGGAGACCAGACTGAGAACTGGAATACCAGCAGGAGGTGACTGCCATAGTTCATGCAAGCAAAAAATGATGGTCACTTAGACTAGGGTGGTAGCAGAGGAGAGAGAGAAATGAAATTATGCAGTGATTTGAAGCTAGAATCAACAGTACTTGCTGACCACCTGAATATGGGAAGGAGGGTAAGGAAGAAGGACAATTCTAGCACAATTCTCAAGCTTCTAGCTGGAGCAACCAAGGGGATGATGGTCCCACCTAGAGAGACGAGAAAACTGGAAAAGCCAGTCTGGTGTAAAGTGGACATGTTCTGCTATTGTGGAATGACTGTATACGTCACCTGAACTGGTACTATTAGTTCTCTTTTCCTGGAAGGAAAAATGAAGGAGGTATACTTGAGAGATCTAGGATAGTTCTGAACTAAGTAGAGAAGGCATAAAGGTATTTGATGCTAACACAGGAAGCCGAAAGAACAGATGGAGTGAATGCCTGATGAGGAATGAGGCAATGGGGGGACTGAAGGCTCGTACTTTGTCATGTTCGCCCCCTGCCCCATACACCACCACCACCATTCTCTCCTTTCTGCTCATTTTCCTACCTGGGAGCCACATCTCTGCTGATGTGGCTCTTCTACAAACTAATCAAGGACTATTCCTGTGGCCCATTCTCTGAACCAAGCCCAGTGCTCAGTGCCAGCATAAGTTACTGATCACGCCCCTTCACGAGGCAGGTCAAGAATAGAACTGGCTTGCAGATTCTAGGGCAGTGGTTCTTAAGCCTGGCTGCACAATAAAATCACCTTGGAGGCTGTTAAAACATACCACTACCCTGGCCCTATGCCCAGAAATTCTGATTTCATTGGTCTGGACTGATGCTAAGGTACTGATATTTCTGCTCTAATATGCAGTCAGGGGTTGAGAACCATTGGCCTAGAGGGACTTAGAGATGAGGGTTCACATAAGAAAAAAGACAGAAGGGCAGGGATGTCCACAAATTTGGGGCACAGTGACAAACGACAGAATGAGAATAGCTTTTGAAATGGGTAAAGAGGAGATAACCTATATGGAGAGGATGGACAGAGTGGGTAGGGATACTGAGAATGGAAACGGAGATGGAGTACAAACTAAAAGGAACTTTAAATGCCAGGCCTCCATGTTTTCTCTGGACCACAGAGGTAAATGAATGTTACTGAAGGTCCATGAGCAGGAAACAGTATTTGGGAAATGACCAAGGTAATGTGGGATTCAAGGTCTTTGAAATCTGGCCCCCAAAGGACTCTCCAGCCTGACCTTCTGCCACCCGCCTCCTTTCTAACAAGAATGGGACCTACAGTCCCCCCTGCACACCAGGCAAATTCTCACCTTGAAACCTTTGCCCATGCTAGAATGCTTTGCTTCCCCCACCCCAAACCTCTGTTGTACTCATCTTTTAAGATTCAGCCATTTTCAGCTATCTGCCCTGATGTCCAGGCTCACCTAGGAATCCCATCTCTGAGTTCCCCTAGCCTCCTGGGATGCCATCTGTGTCTCAGCCCTAAGGATACCACTCTATAACTGGCTGGCCACGTGTCTGTAGCCCACCAGTCACAGAGCTCCGAGGGGCCAAGAGCTTGATCTGACTCCTAACTCAGTTTCCAGCATATGGCTCAGGGCCAGTGATGTCTACTCAATGAATGAGCAATCCTCAGTACTACAAGAATAGTATTTCAAATTAATCTCTGCTTTTTCATAAACGAAGCTGCCCCTGGGCCAAAAACCCAGCATTGGTTAGCTGGGTGAATAGAACCATAGTCAGGAGTGAAGCCAGGTGCCCAGAGGGAGCCTTACCAAGTTGACTGCGTCCCAGTGGTCAATGGGGCGGTGGGCTGTGTTCAGGTCACCCAGAATGATCACATGGCTGAAAAATACAACATGGGATTATCAACTAGACATTCAATAAAGGGAAACAGTAGTCCTGGCCCACATACTTCTTCCTGGGCCCAAGAGCTCAGAAAGGCCACCTCCCACATTAGGCTTCCTCGCCAATAGCTACTCAGAGCAGCCTACCGCTCCAATCTTACCACAACCTTGCTGCCTTTCATACCTGACCAATCCAATTCTGATCTCAAAAGGTGACACTGTTCTCTGTTCTACATGACTGCTTCACTGCTCGCTACTTAATGGTATCTTTCTCATCCTTTAAGGCTGAGCTCAGGCACCACTTCCTCTAGGAAGCATCCTTTGATTTCTGTATCCCACCCTCACTTTCCCGTCCCTTCCTGGAATAAGACTTTCATTTGCTCCCAGGTACTTTACCATCCTCATCTCATTTCATCCTTAAAATTATTCTGTGAGGTAGGGATTCATACGCTCATTTGACAAAAGAGAAAACAAAGGCAGGACTAGCCTTGGGGCTCACAATGAGTAAGAGCAGGAGCCTGGATAGGTGCTCAGGGTACAAAACCCATGTTTGTTTCGCTTTACCTCATCCTCACAGCTCTTAAGAGAACAGGGCCTATTCAGGTGGACATACCAGTGCCTGTAACTAGGCTGTGAAAGACTCAAAGACAAAGGTTCCACACCTCTTCCAATGGAGCATGACACAGGGCTGGGCACCCACGTCAAGTGGAGCCTTGCTGCCCAGGCTTGCAGTACCTGCCGGCCGCCAGGAGGGCTTCTGCTCTGATCTGCAGCAAGTGATAGAAGCGCATCTTAAAGGCCAGCCGCTCAGGCTTCCCAGGGTCCGCATGGGGGCAGTACACGTTGATTAGGGTCAAGGTCCTCTCCTTCCCTTCCTGTGTTCTGGGGAGAAGAGAAATCCCCCAAAAGGGGTTAGTTTCAAGCCTCCCCTCCCCTCCCCACACCACATGGCTTCCACTTAATGGTTGCCTGTGGGATGGAAGAGAAGGAAGGGGTTAGAAAGACACGAATGAGCTGGCATATACAGGACTTGGGGATGGACTACCTACTGGCAGTGCAGGGAGAGGTGCATCTGGGATGATACAGGTAAACCAGGTAATGGTGCTACCATTCACAAAGAGGACACCCAGAAAGAGAGCAACTTGGGGCAAAGAGTTCAGTACTGGCTAAGTTGCTTTTGAGGTGTCTGTGGTAATAAGAGCTGGACCACCAGGCCAGCCTCCACACTGTAGAGATGGGAAGTCAAGGCTCAGAAGGGAACATGATTTGCCAGGGTCACATAGTGAGCAGCCTAGATAGGACTAGACACCAGGAAAGGCAAATTTGGGAACTTCTCCATGGTGAATACATGTTTATATTACGAGCCTTAGAATCTCCACATTTAGAGTAGCACCAGCAGCACTCGGTGGCAGGGGGACATGGCCTATTACCGGATCTTGTGCTGTGTGAGGAGGGCCCGGCCCTCACTATCCAGAGCCCGGAGCTCCTCTTGGGTGAACTCATCCATGTTTCCATAGCAACCCACATCCCCTTTCTGAGTGGCAAGCAGGCCACTCAGGCCTTCTTCAGCAGCCATTGGAGTACAGCGGTCCTTACAGAAGGTGGCTACACCTGGGGACAGACAGGGTACTCTAAGTAGATCTGGCAGCCAACAGCCTGTTGCACAGGCTGTCCCACTCCAATTGTCCCCACACAGGTCACCTGAGTCATCTTCATAAAGTGTGGTTCTTTATTTTTTTATGCATTGACAACTCTCCCAACTCAAGGGCCATGGATGGCTCCCTAGAGTGTGAGGCAACACTACTTAAACCCTAGAGGCTCAGTTCCTTCATCTAAAAAAGCCACAGAATAATAACTGCTAACGTTCTAAGTGTTTTACATTAATACATGGTAAGCACCCCCAAAGTATTAGCTATTATTATCACATTTAATCCTTGTAATTTAATCCTTGTAACCGCCCTAAAAGGTAGGCATTATCCTCATTTTCTAGCTGAATAACCTGAGGCAGAAAGAGGTAAAATAACTTGCCAGAGGGTGCACAGCTAAGTGAGCCAGGATTCAAACCCAGGCAGTTTGGCTCCAGAGTTCACACAATTAACCACCACACCGCTGTACTTCTAAGGTCCAATAGGATAATTTTATACATAAAAACTATACTTAACATAACTTAATATGTGGCTTTAGTTCTGTGAACTTAAAGTCTAAATTTCTTATTACCTTATCAAATATTGGAAACCCTTTCCCTCTACCTGCCTCTATCACTAATTTAAAGTCCCCAGAAAGCCCCATTTACCAGAATAGCCACTACGGTTGCGGCTGAAGCTGAAATAGGAGTTATAGCCCTCAACAATAGCCAAGGGCTCTGTCAGCACATCCCCTGGGGAAAAAAATGTAAGATTAAGTCAGAGGTAAAACTAGGATCCAGTACACACAAAAGCCTGGAATTACAGTTGTAGGATAATTCCTTGCACACATCAGAGACAGAATTGCGAGGGAAAATGAAGTATCATTGATTATAGGAGGAGCTAGAAAGATAAGACAAGTCAGAGAGAAAATTGATAGCAGAATTAGAAGACTGGGAGGGGGGAGAGATTATGGAGTGTTGAGGTAGAGAGAATCAGAGCTAAGCCTGGGGGTCTGGGTGATAGGAGGGAGCTGAGGGTGGGAAATGGGGATATGGGAGAGGGAAGTGGGAATTTGAACTAAGGGTGGGAGGTGAGAGAGAAAACTTGGGGATCAAAACGGGGGGGGGAGTGGAGGGAGAAGGAATTAAGGAGTCTGAGAAGGGGATAGGAGGGACAGGAAATTAGAGGATGTCTTTGGGGTGGGAGATGAGGTGGGACTCTGAGCTGGGGAGGAGAGATGGGGTGGGAATTAAAGGATCCAAGCTGGGGGCAGGGATGGAGAATTGAGAGGTCTGACTTGGGGGTGGGAGATAGTGTATGGGGGAGGGAAACTCGAGGGACTGAGGCCAGAGAAAACATGGGACTCTGAGTGGATATGGAGGTGTCGAGGGGGAGAGAATTAAATTTCTGCTTAGGACAGGAGATGAAATTGTAATTAGGGGATCTTGCTAGGGTGGAATGGGAGCTTAAGGGGGTAGGGCAAGGGCAGGACTCTGAGAATAGGAAAATGAGAAAGTGAAGTGAGATGGGACAGGGAGCAAAAGTTAGCGGGAAAGGGAAAGTATGACAGGGATCCTGGGTTCTTGAGTGCTCACTGGTCACTTTGGTTTCCTGGAGACAGACGATATCCGCATCCAACTCGTCCAAAATGCGCCCAATGGCCATGGTGGCACAGTTACTGGGTTCCTGGCATACCACCCCTTGCATGGGGCTCCGAATCCCATTGATGTTCCAGCTCACCACGCGCAACATCTTAGCAAACTAGAACAACCACCCCCAGCTCGGGCCAAACAAGGCGCGAGCGGACAGCTTGCCGCTCGGAAGTCGTCCAGGCCCAGCCTCCCGCGCGCGCTTGCGCAGGCGTTCTCGTGCGCGCCACGAAACACACGCGGGGCGGGGCTTCGAGCTTCTCGGCTCTCGCTGGCGGGAAGAGGAACTGGGTGGAAGCTGAAAGGGGCGGATACCTAGAAGGAATGAGTGGCAAGAGGAAGGTCTTCAGTTGGGCTCTTGCTCCGCCGGCCGCACGCTGGCTCACAGAGCTGAGACCGCGTTTCTTCCCTGCTCAAAAGTCCCCTTGGTGCTTCCGGCTACTTACAAGTGGGATTTTCCCCACTTTTTAAGCGGCGGAACCCTGAGCGGAACCGCAGCGGCCGAAGTCCCGCCCCCGGCGCGACGGACCGCCCATCTAAGGGCTCAGATGGCTGTGGCGCTTGCGCCCCAGGAGTAGCTGGAGCTGTGTGCACGCATTGGGCTGGGGCGAGGGGAATTTTGCAGTTAGAGGAGGGAAGGAACGCTGAGAACCTCACTACTGGGATAAGACTTAGGAGGAGGGCCTTTGGCTTTATTGGGGCAGGGGACAGACATGAGGAGACAGTCTCAAACCCGCCCAGCAGCCATTATTTTCTTGGGCCTCATAGCATTCGGAAGAATGTGGCCAGACACGTACTTGCTCTTGGCTCCATTTCTCAGATAAGTAAAATCCAGGCCCAGAGAATTTAAGACCCTGAGCAGCACTGTCTCCAATGTATCCATGGCTCCTCTGTATACATTATCTCCTTTCATTCTCAGGACAACCCAGTAAGGGGCATTGAGGCTAAGTAAGAGGAAAATTTCAGTGAATTCACCTCAGTCTCACAGAAGTATTAGAGCCAAGATTCAAACCATATTAGCTCAAAAGTTACTTTCCTGAGTATGTTTTTACTGACTACACACCTCCCCAGTTAGGTCTTTTTCTCTGGGCCCCCACAGAACCCTATGGTCCATTCTGTCACGGCACAATACACAATGCACAATGCACAATGCACAGCTACCATTGATTTCTATTTCTGTTGCCACTACACTGCCAGCAACTTGACAGCAATGACCATGTCTGATTCATCTTGTTAGCCCCATCCCCTAATATTGAACACATCATATATTAGGAGGCAATAAATATTTGTTGACTGAAAAACAAAGGGCAATAGCAACAGCATCAACAGGCTTATGGCTTGTTTTTGAGACCACAAATATAGAAATAATGGGCATGGTAATGTCCAGGGAAAAGCATAACTTAGGTTCCTCACCCAGACTTGCAGCATAATTATTTTTATTTTTTCCCCCAGAATTCCACAGCCTTGGAGCCATCATCCTCAGTAGCTATAGAAAAGACACAGTGAACTTCTTTTCCTCCTGGAGGACTTAAAGGTTACCTACCAGTTGTTGCCATCAGAAAATAGCTCTATAATTAACATAAACATTTGTGTGTCTTGAGCTTTTTCACTCTTTGGGGGTTATTGACTCAGCATTGAGTCCCAGGAGTGGGATAACTAGGAGAAAGGAAATGAACATTTTTATTGCTCTTGCTTCATATTGCCAAATTGCTTTCCAGTAAGAGATTGTGCCCATTTACACTGAAGGCTGATTTAAAACTCACCCCCAAGGAAATTCAGATCTTGCCTGTCTCTATAGCTGGTTTTAATTTCTTCCGTGGCTTGTTAATATTAGTTCTGACCTTTGGGGCAAGGTGAACACATGGTTGGACTGAAGAGAAAAGGCTCCGGGTGGCTCAGGAATTTCTTTGGCAACTACAACAGCTGATATTTCAACAGAGCACACACACACACACACACACACACACACTCCTTAACAAGGATACTTCCTCAGCTTTCCCAGGGAACCAACGAACGCCTCCAAGCTCCCTCTTTGATGCCACCCACTGGACCTGCTTTGGGGGTCTGTAAATGCAAGAGAACCGAGTGTTGGATAATTAGCAATGGAAGAAAAAGCCTTCAGGATAAAAGGTAGGTGAGAAAGAAGGAAAAGTAGACAGGAGTTACACAAATCCATATCCATTCTTCAGGCTCTCTGGAGAGTTTTTGTTGCCTAGATGGTCGGTTTAAATGTGCATTAAAGGATATGGGAAAGTTGGGGATATCTATGTCTAATCTATCTATTTTTTTTAAATCCATTCTGGCCTCCCTTTGTGGGACACTGGCCCAAGGGGCAATTCCCTAGCACCTTTGGGGGTCTATCCAACTTGGTCTAGTCCAGTTTTGAATGAACTGAGTGATTGAGATTATATCCCTTACCTCCCCACTGGTGTATAAAGTAGGGTTGATTTGATGTGGCACTTTGAACAAGCTCTCTAGCTTCTATGGGCATCAGTAGCTGCCTCAGTACAATGGAAATCAAAGTCCCTAGCCTACTTCCCTCAGAGAGCTGTGTGAAGATCAAGAGGGGTGGAAGAACAGGAACCAAAACTCTTTGGAGACGTTTCAGGACTTCCATGCTCTGAGATTAGTGATCCTGCTTTTTGTATATACCCTCCACAGGCAATACCAACCACAACTCTCTGGCCGCTCTTTTCCCTGAATGACTATGGTCTGTGGAGATTTCTCCTAGGACTAGGATTCAGTGAGCTTTGGGGCCCAGGGACGAGGCAGAAAATAGTGGGGAGATGGTGGACCAGGGCAGTGGCCGAGAAGGAAGCGGATCCTAGGATGCTGCCACAGAAGGCCTGATGCTCATATACATGTATGTGGCTTATAAGCGTGTGACCAGTCTCCCTTCCCACCCTAGCCCTCCACAAATGCATTCACACCCACACACTCCGAAAATTACCAATAAGGAGACCTAATTTGTGATTTTATTACCCATCGGTACTGTCTTAATACTGCTTTAAATGGGATTTTCCCCTCCACACACACGCCCCCCAATACTTTGTGGGGGTCAGGATCTGTGGGCATTGGGAAGTCACACTATATGTTTTTCTTCCCTAGAGATAGCCCCATTTTGAACAACTCAGCTCTTGGTCTTAAGTGAGAATCTGATAGTAAGTGAATGCATTCTCTGCCACTAGTTCATTGGCCCTTTACAGAGGGGACTTCATTCTTTTGCTTATCCTGTTCTGCCCAATTCAAGATTGAGAAACCTTTCTAGATGCTACCTTCTACCTCATATCAAGTTATTTCCCTCATCCAATCCCCTGCACAGCTCTCTGTTATAACATTTACCTTGTTGAACTGGGATTACTTGCCCACATGTTCATCTCATCTATGGCAGAGAGATGTAGACTGTACAAACACCCTTTGAGCAAGTGTCTCCTTGGTCCTCTGAGCCAGGGCCTGCACTGAACACTAGAAACACAAAGCACAGATCGCTGAGATACAGTCTGTATCCTCTATCCACAGTCTAGTGGAGAAGCCAAACAGGAACACACTGGTGAATACTTGTTCAGATAGACAGGAGAATGTGGGCATTACAAGAACCAAAGCAAAGCCTGTCCCAAGGATACAGGGATCACTTCCCAGAGAAGGTGAATATTGAAGCACATCTTGAAGAGTGAGTCATGTTTGAGAATGGAAGGGAAGAGAAGGCATTCCAGGCTAAGCAAAGGCCCAGAGGCAGGAAAATACGTGGTGTATTTTGGGGCCCAGTGAGTCAGGTGGTGCAGTTTAAGCATCAAGGTTGAGAGACATGGCTAGACAAGGTTAGGGCTTGATTGAGAGGAGCCTTGAGTACCAGGTTGAGGCCTTTCCATAAAGCTTTTTTTGTTTTCCTGCTTCTAGGATCAGAATTGGTAATAGCCATGAGTTGTCTCATAGCTAGTTCCAGGCAGTTTTAAGTTAGGTTTTCAAGCCTGGACCCCAGGTTTACCCTTTCAGACCTTGTCAAAAGCCTGCTAGCCTCCTATCTCAGATTTCTCACTGCTAAAATTATCTTTCTGCTTCTTGGCGGGGTCATGAGGACAAAATTGTAAACATAGAAGAAGCATTCAAGTGACTAGTTAGAATACCTTCAACAAGCCACTTCCCCTCCCCACACCTCAGTTTCCCTGTGAGACTAGTGAGCATGTTTTTCAGGAGCAGATAGGATAAGGGAAATATTGTTGCTTTGTGGGTGATGGAAAACACACATGAAAAGGGTTATGATTAAGATAATTAGCATTAACAGAGTTACACCAGTTAGGAGACATTAAAATTGAAAGAATTGTATATCTTCCAAAGCCTAGTTCTGAGACTCTAGAGGTTCTGAGTTAACCTGGAAGACCACATTCTTAAATCAAGCTCACTTGATCAATTAACCAAAGAAAACCCCTGGACTGGCAGAAATTAGGTTCCCAGTGTTCTGCTCCAGACTTGGCCAGTGATTTGCTACATGACCTTAGGAAAATATTTCTAGGCCTCAGTTTTCTTACTTGAGAGGATGAGATGAAATGATCTCATAAGTCTTTACACAAAACCACAAGAGTAAAAATGAATTCATCTTTCTAATTGATTCATAGGAGCTCTTTGCGTTTTACAAATGTTAACCATTTGACATAATATCACAAGATCCTTTACTGAGCGTTTCTGTATGCTCAACATTACAGTAGGAGTTGCAGGTTAGTCAAAGAGGTGATTGATCATTTATTTCACAAAGGGAATAACAGTGTTAGGTAATATATTTTTAGCATTTCCCAGGGCTCTTTACGTGTATGACCACATTAAATCTTCAAGAACCCTTAAGGGGGTAGGTACTCCTATCACTCCCATGTTCCAGATTAGAAAACTGAGGCACTGGAAAGTTCAGTTTTCTGCCCAGTGTCTCATAGCTAGCAAGGGGCAGAGGTGGGATTCCACTCAGGTAGTATGGCTCCAGAGCCAAATGGTCTTAACCACCATGATCCTCTGCCTCAGTAGTTTCCTTTAGATAGATGAGCTCTGGAACATATTGAAAGTCTGGTATGATTTATACACAGCAACTGGAGGGAATCTGACCCTTATGTAGACTAAGGCTCTGCGAATGTATTTTAGGCAACTTCATAAAAGGCAAAGTGGAGCTGAGAGCATTCGAGGGCAGAGATTGGAGATTTCTATCCCCAAGAGGTTGCCCTCCTGTGGCCCAGCTCAGTGGAAGAAAGTTGAGCTTCCTCGTAGCCAATCACTGGAGGTTCATCAGGGGGTGGGAGGGTTGCAAAAGAAAGAAGTAAGAGCACACTTGGACCTCTTCCAGGCAAGCTGTGCAGTTACTTCAGTTCTACACTTAAAAGCCTCAAAACAGTGGGAGGAGGGGCGAGCAGGGGGTGGTAGCGGAATCATCTAGGCTGGATGGCTCTGACCTATGGACTTGTCCTACTTTGAGGCCATTGCTCCCTGCTTCCCACACTCTCCCTGGTGCAGTCTTCACCCTCCTAAGCTTCCATCCCACTGCCTGGCATGAGGAACTTTAGCCAGGTTTTGGATCAGATCACGATGCCGTTCCTCCTAGGGCATCTGCTGGCAGCTGGCAGCCACGTGGGCATTGCTTAACATCTCTCTCTCCGGCAATGGCTGCACTCACTCCTCTTCCTGAGGTGTCAGGTTTACTCCGACTTATTTAGCCTTGGCTGGAGAGATTATAAAGATGGTCAGATAGTGCCTATCTCTCCAAGAGTGCCCTGGGCAGCACATTTTAGGTGGGAGAGGCCCTGTGGCAGGGAAGGCAGCAGAATCCAGGGGAAGACAAGGGTTGCAATGCCATTTTGGGTGGGGGGAGCAGTGAGGCAGTGGACCTTCCACTTCCAGTTTGGGCCTTTAGTTGCTAGCTCGAAACATTGCATTTTTCATTAGGGACTTTGTGATTGTGTCCTTGGGAACTGTGCATTTTTGATGTGGCTCTCTGTTTCTGGGTTGGAGCTTGACGTTCTACTTGGGCCTGTTTTTTATTTCAAAGCTGTCAAATCTGCTGAGACCTACCACCATCACCTTTGCCTCCCCACCCCACACAGGATGTAAGCACATGATCTTTGGTCTTTTATTTGCATACTCTACTAGTCCTGTCTTTATTGGAGGGAAGTGACTGGCCAGACCCAGGCTGTCTTGCTGGCTGCCTTCCTTGCTCTGCTCCAACTTATCTCCTATGTACACAGCCCTTGGAGTTCAGAGGCCTCTGCTGACCTCTGCCCAACCTCTCGCTCTCTGCACCCAAGCCCCCACTGGTACGTACAGGAGCAGAGGCAAGATAGAACTAGAGGAAAGAGGATAGGGAGCTGGAGACAGGCTGTGAGAGGGCTCAGAAGCCCAGTGCGTCCCCCTGCCCCAGCCCTGTCCACCTGCTGCTGTGGCCACATCAAGAGAAGGGACAGCTAGTAAGATAGGAAGTGAGGCCTGGTACCTTGTGGGCAGTAGTGTCATTAGCTGCGACTCCTAAGATGTCTCGAGAGATGGGAGAGCTCACCCAAACCAGGTTGCAGAAGATCTGGATTCCACACAGCAGCGGCAGCAGCGGGCTGCAACGGAGAAGGGGCTGTAAGTGGGGTTTGTTTCCATGGGCTTCAAGGTGGTGGTGGTAGAGTGGGTGTAGAAGAGCAAAGGATGCACCCCCTTGCCATCCACTCCCACCTCAACCTAAAAGGTGGAATAGATGAGCAGCTGGATGAAGTAGCTGGAGGATAACAAAAGGCTAATGTCGGAAAAGGTGAGGAAAGAATGAGAAAGATGGAAAGAAAAAGATGAAGGTGGAGAAAGAAGGAGGATTAAATAAAGACCATCTTAATCAGAAGGATCTTTGGGAACTTTTCCTTTCTTATCCAGAGCTTATTTGGAATGCTTCTTGCTTGGAATTTAATGTTTCTAGTTTGGGACTGTTCGGTGCTATCCTAGAATATTTCATTTTGGTGACTTCTGTGAAATGTCTGGGAATTGATCTTGCCTGACTCAATGCCTGAGTGAAATAAGGTGATGGTTCCTGGTATTGTCTCTCAGGGGACAGGTGCTGAATACACAACAGTACCATGTCACTGGTCAGTATTGCTCCTCCCCTTTCTCAAGCCTCTTCTCAGTCTGTACCTGCATGGGTTGGGGGAAAGGCTGGATGTCCTGTCTCCTGTGTTGCCTTCTTGGCACACATGGACCCTCTTGCTGCTCTGGGGATTTGGGGGAGAAGACGAAACTCAGTCTCTCAGGGCTAGCCTGCTGGTGTGTTGTTCACTTTGGAAATTTAAGAAAGAGCCAGGGCAAAGAGGAAGCAAATAAAATCTATAAATATTTTTTTAAAAAACATTTTCCATAGATAACAGAGGACAGTTTTGGGTCAAGGTGCTTCCAGCCTAAGGATTGTGGCCTGAGGAGCCATAAGGTGGGTGAAGATAAGACAGCTGGGGGCTGTGGGACCCAGACACCCCAAAGACCAGTTGACCAAGTTTCCACTCTGCTAATGCTAGAGGAAACCCAGGCTCAGGAATGTTAGGGGGAACAGGGCTATTGCTTAGAGGATCCAGGAAGATGTAGGATATTAAATATAGTGTTTAAGATGTAGGGTGTGGATGGGGCAAGAGAGAAAAAACCAGCCTCCTGTTCTTCCTTCTCTCCATCAGCAGTTTCACTCACTCATCTAGAGATCTAGGAGCCTGGAGACTGAGAGCTATATCCCACCCCTACCCAGCCAGCTACTTTTGGTCCTTTCCAAGGGGCTACGGGTTTAGCTGACAAGCAGGCAAGTCACTCTCTGCATACATGGGTTAGAACCCTTATATCCCTGGGAACTGTGTCTTTCAAGTTGAGAGATAATATACATAAGTCACCTAATATAATCTCTATCACATAGAAGGCACAAAATAAATATTTGCTTACTTTAATTCTGAACCTTATTTTCCTCAACTGTAAAACAGGATTAATACATACCTCCCAGTGTTGTTGGAATTACTGATTCAGAGGTTCTGGATTCAGACTGCTTAGATTTGAGTCCCATTTCTGCCACATCCCGCCTCCTCTGTGACCTTGGACAAGTCTCTTAACCTCACTGGGCTTCTGTTTCCTCACCTGTAAAAATGAAGTCAATAATGGTGGTGTTGTGAAGATTAGATGAGCTTAAGCATGTGAAGTACTTACAAGAGTGTCCAGCACATATTAGGCACTCAGTAAATGTTGCTTTTCATTATTTAAACAAGAAAGTAGGTGTATGATCTTGTGGTCTTATTAACTAACCATCATATCCCCAGTATTGAGCCCTGAGCCTGGTACATAGCAGATGCTCAGTAAATGGTATTCTGTGCTACTTCCACTCTACCACTCACCATAGGCAAGAATAAGGCTCTGTGTGCACAAGACAGTCACTCATTAATGATTGACTGAATTTCATCAGACCACAGCTGCAAAAAAACTTAGGGGTTGCCAAGTTTTGCGCTGGGCAATGTCTGCCTCACCTCCTGCTGGGGAGGCCAGGTTATTAATCCCAGAAAGGTCTGAATCACCTTTTTCTTGGAGCATCCTCTCTAGCGGACACACAATCATTTACTGATGTTGTTCTGAGGATCAAATTCATTAACTTGTGTAAAGTGCTTCAACAGCTGTGTATGTTCTTTTCTTATCCAACATTATGTTTATTTGAGCCACCCATGTTATTGTTGCATGTAGTTGTAGCTCGTTTACTCTTCTTGTGAATATCCCACAGCTTATTTATCCATCTTATTGTTTTTGAGCATTTAGGTAGTTTCTAATTTTGGGTTATGAATGAGAGGTCAATGGACATTCTTGTACCTTTATCCTGGTAGAGCAAGTCCCTCCATCTTGTCCTTCTTATGAGTGTCTTGGCTATTCATGGCCCATTGCTCTTCCTCATAAATTTTGGAATCAACTTTTCAAGCTACACACAGGGGTTTTGATTGGAATTACATTCAATCTGTAAATCGATTTGAGGAGAGTTACCATTTTTGTGATACAGAGTCTTCCCTAACCATGGTATGTCTCTCCGTGTAATTAGACTTTTTTGATGTTATTTGAGTGAAGTTTTATAGTTTAACCTATAAAGTGCTTTTGCATCATTGTAAAATTTTTTTTGCTTATTTTATGTTGCTATTGTAAACAGTATCTTCTTAGAAAAGTATGTTTTATAGCAGTTTGTTGCGAATGTGTACAAATGTAATTTTTTTGTATAATGAATTTGTAACTAGCAAGCCTGCTAAACTTTATTAGTTTTGATAATTTGTATGTAAATGACAGCTTTCATCTTCCCCCTCCAAACCACTTTTTATCTCTTTTTCTTATATTAATAAACCGCCAAGATCACCCACCTTTAACATACACGTGCACATGATGTGTAGTATATGTTGAATAGAAATGTTAATAATGTACATTCTTTGGTTGATCCTGATTTTAAAATGAATGCTTTTAAATTGTCACCATTAAGTAAATTTGCTGTCTTTTTTGGGTAGATATCATTTAACAGGTTAAGGCAGTTCCCGTTTATTTCTAGTTTGCCAATATAATATTTAAAAGATGAGTGGAAATGTTGAATTTTATTAAACATGTTTACTGTATGTTTACTGTATCATCTTAATATGACATATTGATTTTCTATTTTAACCCGTTAATGTGGTTTATTACATCAGAGTTTTTCTTGTGTTGAACTAATCTGGCAGTCCTGGGATAATTAAAAACTTCTGGATTTCATTCACAAATACTTTGTTTAGGATTTTAACATTTTTTATTCCAGAATGAGATTGGCCTGTAATGTTTTCATTCTTACATTGTCCTTGTCTGATTTTGGTGTTAAGGTTATACTAACCTCATATCATGAGGTGAGAACTATTTCCTTTCATTCTGTTCTCTGACAGAGGTTGTCCAGGGAACTATCTGTTCCTCAAATATTTGGCAGAACTTCCAGGTAAAACCATCTTGGCCTGATGTCTCCTTTAATATTTTAACTGATACAGTTTCTTTAATAATTATAGAGTCATTTCTGTTTGCTATTTCTACTTAAGTCAGCTTTGTTTAGTTACGGTTTTCTAGGACTTTTTCTATTTCACATCAGTTTTCAAATTTATTTATATAAAGTTTTTATCTTTGTATCTTTTAAATTTCTGTTGCATTTGCAGTTATATCTTCTCGTTTTGTTCTAATATTGTTTATTTGTACCTTCTTTTTTTTCTCTTGATCAATCTTGCCAGAAGTTTTTCACTCTTATAATTCTTCTAAAAGAATCAACTTTTGGCTTTTTGATCCTTTCTGTTATATCTTTATTTTCTGTTTTATTATTTTTCTTATCATTTTTCTGTTTCTTATATTTTCTATTTATTCTTTTGTTCTTTTTTTAACTTGTAAATTTGGATGCTCAGCTCATTAATTTTCAGACTTTCTTCTTTTCTAATATAAGCATTCAATGCTATTCCACAGATGCATAATTGTATGACCTTACAAATTTTAAAAAATATTTCCAGACCATTTGATAAATAGACACTGCCCCAGGCTTACTTATTCACCATCACTTATTCAGTTGCCCTGGCATCTCAGTCCCTTTCCCAAGACTACTGAGACCTACTGGTTTTCGTCCAGCAACTAAAGGGTTAATGCCCGGCACACAGGTGGCCTCCAGTACTTGGTGCCAGCCCTTGAGCCAGCTTCTTTTTGATAGATCAGTGCCCTTGTCGTTTCCAGTTTAATTCCATTTTAGTCAGAGAACAAACTTTGTATGATTTCATTTCTTTGAAATCTGTTGAAATTTGCTTTATGGACCAACATATGGACAATTCTGGTAAATGTTCCACTAGCACTAGAAAAGAATATGCATTGTGCGTTTAGTGTAGTATATACAGCAATGAGGTCGTGTTTGTTAACCTGGCTCAAATGTTCTATATTCTTCTGGGGTTTTGACTACCTGTTGATATGGAAAATTTGTTAATGTCTCCCTGTAATTTTGTTAGTTTTGAAAGTTTGTAGATAGTTACAAACAAATTTAGAATTGCTATATCTTCCTGGTGAATTAAATGTTTTATCAGTGTGTAAGGAAATTATCTCTGGTAATACCTGGTAATCTGGTATCACTGGTGTTTTTACCCTACAATCAATTTTTTTCCTTATATTAATATACCTACATATTAGCTTTATTTACATTAATGTTTTAATATTTATTTGCCTGGTATATATAATATTTTCTTATACTTTTTTAAAAATTGTTTTTGATAGAGACATAATTTACACACCATAAAATTCAACATTTTGAAGTGTATAGAGGCTGGGTGCTATGGCTCACACCTGTAATCCTAGCACTCTGGGAGGCCAAGGCGGGAGGATCGCTCGAGGTCAGGAGTTCGAGACCAGCCTGAGCAAGAGCGAGACCCCCGTCTCTACTAAAAATAGAAAGAAATGATCTGGACAACTAAAAATATATATAGAAAAAAATCAGCTGGGCATGGTGGCGCATGCCTGTAGTCCCAGCTACTCACGAGGCTGAGGCAGAAGGATTGCTTGAGCCCAGGAGTCTGAGGTTGCTGTGAGCTAGGCTGACTCCACGGCACTCTAGCCAGGGCAACAGAGTGAAACTCTGTCTCAAAAAAAAAAAAAAAAAAAAAAAAAAAAGACACAAAGAACTTCAAACTCTTGGAACTGAAACCAGAAGTCCCTTGGTTGTTTTATAAACCACAAATTGGGCATTTTTATTGTTTTTGTTTCTTAAGTCAATGTTGACTTAGTTTTGCCCACATGTTTACCACTTTACTTGCTCACCATTTCTTCTTGCCTCTTAAAAAGCCCTTTCTTCTGGGACTATTTTTCTTCTCTCTTAAGTACATTCCATAGAACCCCTCTTATTGAGGAGTTAGTAGTAATAAATTCTCTCAGAGTTGTTTGCCTGAAAATGTGTTTATTGCATGCTCATTCTTTAAGATAGATTTTTCTGAGTATACAATTTTGGGTTAATAGTTATTTTATCACAGAACTTTAGTGATATTATTCTATCTCTGGTTTTCATTATTGCTGTTGAGAAGTCAACTGCAAATTTAATTGTTATTCTTGTTAGGTAATCTGTCTTTTCTCTATGATTGCTTTTTAATTAGATTTTTCTCTTTTATTCAGTTTTAAGTGTTCTTTATGTATTTTGGATACACCAGATATGTAATTTGCAAATATATCCTTCCAATGTGTGGCATTTCTTTTTTTTGTTCTCTTGTGCTTTTAAATTTTTATTTAAATACTTTTTGTAGATAAAAATATTTAAATTTTTATAGTTCAATTTATCAATTTTTTCCTTTATGGATAGTGCTTTTTGTGATGTAACTCATTGCCAAGTCCAATATACAAATTTTCTCCTATGTTTTCTTTTAGAATTTTATAGCTTTGCATTTTATAATTAGGCCTATGATCCATTTTGAATTACTTTTTGCATTAAGTTTAGGTATTGAGGTTTATTTTTTATATAGGGACTTCCAGTTGTTTGAGCACCATTTATTGTAAAGACGATTTTCTCCATCGAATTGCCTTTGTACCTTTGTCCAAAATCAGTTGACTGTATTTGAGTGGGTCTATTTCTGGGCTCTTAATTCTATTCTGTTGCTCTATATGGCTATCCTTTTGCCAATACCACCCTGTCCTGTATATTGTAACTTTATAGTAAGTCTCCAAATCATATAGTGAGATTTTTCCAACATTATTTTTCTTTTGCAAATATTTTAACCATTCAAGCTCCTTAGCCTTTGCATATAGAATCAGCTTGTCTTTAAAAATATTCTGTAGTATTTTTTATTGGTATTGTGCTAAATCTATAGGTCACTATGGAGAGAATGGACATCTTTACCATGTTGAGTCTTCTAATCCATGGACAGAGTATGTCTTTCTATTTATTTAGTTCTTTTTTTTTTCATTCATTTTCCAGCCACTCACACAGAATGGAATAAAACTTTATTCTTTTTAAATTCGACACAGAAATGAGATGCTGGAAAAAGGTCTTGCCATCTCTGACGGAAAAGCAGAGCAGCTGTTTCATGAATGACAGCACACATTAAAGCTAAAACAATATAAAAATAATTTGAAAAATCCCTTTTACTGTACACACTCAAATAAAGCAAGAAAGATAAAACAACGTTTTCTTTTTCTGCTAGCCAGAAAATGTTTCTATTCATTTGAGATTTGAAGTTCGGTGTACCCCACATCTGTGTGTGCGTATGTGTGGCTGTATGTGTATAATCTATGCTGTAGAATAGCCCCTAACCTTTCATCTAGTTTGCCTAATCATTAAGCTACTTAGCCAATTATAATATTAATACCATGATGTCACATTGAACAACTTTACAAGAGTTGCTTCTTTGAAATACTAGGAACATTGACACGTTTATTTGGCTTGTAAAGGACTGAAATATCACAGATAATATGACCTAGCTTTTTTGTTATTTTTTTAAAAAGAATATGGCTCTTAATAAATTGATTTTTGAGTTCCAGAGCGAAAGTCCCATTTCTGAAGCTGACTTGAAGCTGGATGGATATCTTCTGATTTGGCTAAAGGAAGTATGACAAGTATTTTATGTCATTTAAAATTTAGGGGTGGGTTGAGGTACGTCTATGGGGGGCCCTTGGTTGTCAACTGTCTTCAGCCAAACTTGCCATGAGTGTTTGCTGAAGTACCTCCACGCGGCCAGCAGAGGGCACATTAGACACCTCTGCACTGCTCGGCGGCAATAGAAACAGTGCTCGCCCAGTGTCAGGAATAGTCCTGCAGATTTCTTTTAGAAATTCACAAAAATATAGAAAATATACTATCCCACATGGTTTCATTTGGAAGGTCAGGAGTCTTATGTGAAGTCACATAGGGAGGGGTGTCCGTGTCGTCTATGGACGCGATGGCCGGCTCACCTGTCTCCCCAGCCCAGCAGTGATATCTGGCTGGGCCTTTCTCGGGTAGTAAAGAATCCATTTGCAAATCGTTTGGTTGCATTTTTTTAAAATCTTTTTGATTCTGTATTTCCTCTTCTGTTCAAAAGCCTGCGGGCAACTGAACAAAAGGATCATTCTTCCTATCTCGTTTTAAGGCTAGAAATCACATTTCCGCTGTCAGAAGTGCCCTGGGTTGGAGCTGCCCCCCTGGGACCCGGGCTGCACTGTGTCCATCCTCCCAGGAAGACCCTCGGGAGACTCCTGTGCCCCGTTTGGTTTTGGCAAACTCACCAGCCTGAAGCTATGCAGTGAATATCCAGCTTTTTTTTTCAGTTGAAATATAATTGTTTACATCTGTTTTCATAAGGGATGATTCAGACATCTTTTCTCATGGGGCTAAACAACTCACCTTTCTTTAAAAAGGCCTTAATTTCTGCAAAAGCGTTATTGTTCTAGACACGCCCCCTGTATCTCTTTCATTTTTATCTTTTCTGTTGGCTGCAGTTTGGTGTCGGTAAAGATCAGAAAGGATTGTGTGTGCATGTGCTCGCATTTTTAAATAAAATTCTTTCGACCTTAGAGAAATAAGACACTCAGTAAAGACATCTTTTGCTATCGTGTTAACAGCCTTCGCTGGCCTTCTATTACTCTCTGTCTGCCTCCGGCTCCCGTTTGTTCTCCTTGGTGCTAGAGGGGAGAGGTAAAGAGGGGATGTGGCCTCCCAGCAGCAGTGCTTTGAGATGGATGTGCACTCAGTGAGCCCTCACCCAGAAAGAATCATAAACTTACTGGGTTAAGTCAACCTAATTATCCCTAAGCTGCCTTGGGTTTGTGTCTGCTCCTATGATTTTGTTTTGTTTTGTTTTAGCTGCACCATATGTGATTCCTTGTGCCATTTTCTTTTGTCTATTATTTTTCTTGATGACCCTGAGCTATGGCTTCCTCCTCAGTTCCAACACTGTTCAGCCTTCACTGTTTTCCTCATCTTGCCGATGTAGGCCTCAAAGAAGAAATGGCAGAAGAAAACAACGTGGCTGAGGTACATGAGTGTGGACCAGACGATGTTCTGAAAGTGAGAGTGACACTGGTCATGCTGCATCCAGTAGAAGACCAGGTAGTTAATGACACAGCCCATCAGCATCTGAGTGATCTGGGACAAGGTGATGAACATGGCGAACTTCCGGGAGACGCGGAAACCCGCCGCCCGCAAGGCCTAGTACGAGTACATCACGGCGTGCACGCCGTAGTTCATGGTCATGAACCAGCCTCCCCCGGCAACCATGTCTTTGTAGGAGCACCAGGAGTACAGGAGCACAGTAATGTGGTGGTACCAGTGCAGGAAGATGAGCTTCTGCTTCCTTAGAATGATGAATATTGTATTTCTTAGTTCGGGTACTTTGCTTAGCACAAATGCATAAGTCCAGAATTTGCTGCCCGGTCCAATGTAAAAACCCTGGTCACAAACTGACTGCTTCAGGCCTTTGGTCATCAAAACATACACCATGTAAGCACCAGTTCAAAGAGCACCGAATATACTGAAGACTGTAAGTGTCAGAGACCAGAACACTAATGGCTTCCTCAGTTCAAACTTTGCCCGTTTGTTCATTAAGTATCAATCACCAAATATAAAGGCAGCATACAGAGCAGAAAACAGGAAAGATTTTTTCCAGTTTTCCTGCATCCATTGGATGGCTTCATTCTCGTTGAACTGCTTTTCGAATTCATATTCTTGTAAAGTCAACACTGACATGTTCATTGTGGCTGATCTTCGGAGTCGCTATGTGTTCTCTGCACCTCGGCTCCCAGCTCCTGGCTCCGAGGCTCCGCTCCTCCCGGCGCCCCGCATCCACCGTGGGAGGGAATGAATGCCTTGCGGTCTTAGTGCCTGCACGTTTGTCCATCACCCTTTTTACTCGTCTACAGAGAAATCTCCTCCCCCTCTGTGCGATTGGAAAATTAACCCTTTGCGAGGGAGTGCGCGCCAGAGTGAGACCTCTCCCCGCCCTGGGAACAGTTTTGTTTATGTATTTATTTAGTTCTTTGACTTCCTTCAACAGCATTTTGTAGTTTTCAGCCTGCAGGTCCTGTACATGTCTTGTTAGTGTTTTACCTATTTTATCTTATTAGAGCTATTGTAAATGTGTTTTTTTTAATTTTGGTTTTGAATTGTTTATCGATTGTATATAGGAATATGATTGACTTTTATGTGTTGACATTGTATCCTGTGAACTTGATAACTCACCTATTAGCTCTAGGAGGGTTTTTTAAATACATTTCCCCGGGGTTTTCTACATAGGCAATCGTGTTGTCTGTGAATAGGGATGGTTTTATTTCTTCCTTTATAATCTGTAGTGCCTTTTATTTCCTTTTTTGCTTTACAGTATTGACTAGGAGTTTCAGTACTATGTTGAGTAGGAATGGTGAGAGTGGACAAACTTGCCTTGTTCCTGATATTAGGGAGAAAGCGTTTAGTCTGTTAACATAAAGTATGTTAGCTGTAGGATTTTTGTAAATATCCTTTGTCTGGTTGAGGAAGCTCCCTTATATTCCTACCTAGTTTGCTGAGACTTTCATCATGAAGGGATGTTGTATTTTGTCAAAAGTTTTTTTTCATCTGTTGATACAATATGAGATGTCTTCGTCTGTTTTCTGCTGCTATAACATAATACCACAGACTATGTGATTTATAAAGAACAGAGATTTATTTCTTATAGTTATGGAGGTTGGGAGGTCCAAGATCAAGTGGCTACATCTGGTGAGGGCCTTCTTGCTGCACTATCCCATGGGGGAAGACAGAACGGCAAGAAAGCACACATGCTAGGGAAGAGTGAGAAAGAAAGCAAGAGGAAGAGAATGTGTGCAAGAGAGAAAGGGGGACAAACTCATTATTTTATCAAGAACCCTCTCCTGAGTTAACTAACCTACTCCAGACATAATGCCATTAATCCATTCATGGAGACAGAGCCCTCATGAGCTAATTGCCTATTAAAGGTCCTACCTCTCAACACTGTTGCATTGGGGATTAAGTTCCAACTCATGAACTTTGGAGGACACATTTAAGTCATAGCATGGGGTTTTACTTATTTAGGATGGACTACTTTGATTGATTTTCATATATTTAAGTACTGGAGGTACATTATTTATTTTATATATGGCCAAATTTGATTTGCCATTTTTTTGGTGGGTTCTATGTCTATGTTCATGTGGGATATTGATTTGTAGTTATTTTTGTACCATTTTTTTCTGGCTTTGGTGTCAGAGTAATGCTGGCCTCACAGAATAAGTTAAGTGTTTTCTTGTCTTCAAGTTTTGTGAAGAGATTACATAGAACTGGTGCTATTTCTTCTTTAAATGTATGGTAAAATTTGTCAACGAAACCATCTGGACCTGGGGATATTTTTTGGAGGATTTTTAATTACAAATTCAATTTCAGTAATAGTTATAGAAGAATTTAGGTTGCCTATTTCATTTTGGATGAGTTTTGGCAGTTTGTGCTTTTTAAGGAATTTGTCCATTTCATCTATGTTGTCAAATTTATGCACTTAGAGTTGTTCATTATTTACCCTGATTATCATTTTAATATATATGAAGTTAGTATCTCTTCTTTCATTCCTGATATTTTTAATTTCAGTTATATTTTTCAGTTCAAAATATCCATTTGATTCTTATTTATATCTTCTATTTCTTTAAGTTTTCTATTTTTAATATTTGTTTCAAGATCATTTGTTATTGCTTATTAAAGCATTTTTATAATAGATAATTTAAAATAATTCTATTATCATCTCATCATTCATATCTATTGATTGCTTTTTTCCATGTAAATTGAAATTTTCATGATTGTTTACATGCTGATTGATTTTAGTTTGTATCCTGGACATTGTATTGTTTCGAGATTCTGAATCTTGTTTATATCCTATGGAGTAGGTTGATATTTTTGTTTTAGCCTTTTGTGTATTGTGGTCCAACATCAGTTCAGTTTTCAAGCCTTTTGCAGTACTATTTAAGGTATATCCTGCATGTGTACCACCTGGTGGTCAGTCTTGGACTTGGGTGGAGGTCTACTTGCTAGTTGAGTTTCCAAATCTTTGATATGCTAATTAGGATCAAAGCACTCACCGGTCAGAGGTAAGCTCTGGTTAAAATCAACTTTTTGCTGTTGATTTTCAAAACTCTTTCCTCTCCCTTATCTTCTCAGTACTTTCCAGTTCCCTGGGCTCCCATTTTCTGTCCTACCCACTGTCATGGTTGTGCCGCTTACAGGGACAAGTTGCAGGAAGAGGGAGAGAGAGGGTTGGGGGGAGAGAGGGAGAGAGAGAGAGAGAAAGAAAGAAAAAAACTAGCATGAAGTGTAGTTGTGTCCTCTTGACATGGTGGCTTCACCTAGAGGAAGGACCTCATCTCACAGAGTTTTGATTCCTAGAAGCTCCCATTCTGGGCCACTCTTGCTTCTGGGACACCTTTGCTGTTGCTACCTCCACTGTGGAAACAAAGAAGAAGTTGAGTAAATAAAAACCCAAGGGAGTTCCCCCACTGTCTCTGAACTTTAGTTCTCATTTCCATTCCTTGAGCCAAAACTACAAGGCCTCTCCTGCATCTCACTCTGTCTGCTGAACAATGCTCACTTTTGGATATTAAACCATATTAAATTCAGGTTCAGAATACTGAAGTGGAAAATAATAATGTTAAACTCACAACTGTTTAGGTGATACTTTAAACTCTGGTATTCTTTCCTGATCTGCCTACCCATATTTACTTTTCAGTTTTCATATTGGTGTCCATGCAACCTATCAAAGTTTTGTATTTCAGTTACTGAGAGATAACCACTAACTAAAGAAGGCTCCAGAATTGGACCCAGCTATAGATGTTTTGTAGACAACATGTAGTTGGGTCTTGCTTTTTTATCCTATCTGACAAGCTCTGTCTTTAACTAGAATGTTTAGGTAGATGGAGAGACAAGATGGCTGACTAGAGACACCTATCACCAAATTGTCTCAGAAAGAAGAAAAAGTTTTAGTTGAAAAAAAAAATAAAACATTGCTCAGGTATAACTCTGGGGGAAAAGTGCCAGAACCTACCGGAGATTCCACGGAAAGAAGTTGCAAAGTGGAACAAGAAGGAGCAAGATCTCGCTAGAAATTAACCCCCAAGAGGCTTGGAGCCCAGCGGAAAAGCTGCTGCCAGCATCTCAGGGACTCCAGCCTGCGGGATGGAAATAGTGATCCACAGTGGAGTCATGTGAAACCACCTGTGCCTGAGCCCCAAGCAAGTGGCACTATGGCCCATTCACACCACCAGTCCCGGACATGCCACCACTGCAGGGAAGGAAGACAGCACCAAGTAAATTACAAGCATGCCTCTGTGCCTAAGGAAAGTTTCCTCCTCAGCTGCTGGCAGGAGTAGTTGTGGGGCCCAGCTGCCCCAACTGGAAGGGTTTATCCTGAAGCCACCATTAGAAGGAGACATCAGGAAGGGAAAAAATGGCAGATTAGAAGCAGCCTGCAAACCCGCAGCTCCCAAGGAAAGAGGAGTAAATAAGAAGTGGGTGCCTACCTACAGATAGCTATTCTTGGAAGGAACATTGTGAAACCACAGAGAAGCAGCACAGGACTCTCAGTGTGGGAAAAAAAAGGTGATGGAGCGATACATTTGATAGTATCAAAGCACACATGGGAAAGATTAACAGGATAGATTGCTGGGGCACCATGCTCACCCTGCAGGCACTGTGGCTGAGTTGTGAGAGGGTGCTCTCTGCTGCCAAAGTTTGGGGACCTGCCTAGAGTTTGTGCAGAGTCATTGCACCAGACAACAGGTGTGGTGGGGATTGGGCAGCAGCTAAAGCTATCCTGAGCTCTCAAGTGCACGGTGCCAGGTTGGCACGGGACTCAGCTTTGTGGCTGCAGCCTTCATATTGCCCCCACTGGGCCAGGGAGGGAGCAGACCAAAGGGAGGCTCCTCTAAGCTGTACTCAGTGACTGGAAGCCAACAGCCCCTCCTCAACAGTGCAATGGGATCTGGGCCCATGAGCCCCGACCTGGGAGGCTTTGGGCCACTGCTTCAGTAGGTCCTGGGGGTGCAGGGAGAACTCTGTGGTCCCTGGCTACTAGAACCAACCTCCACCCACTTGATTTGGCATCCAGTCCCCGAGCCTACAAAACAGTCTGCCACCTGGTTGGCCCCACCTCTGCCCTCCAGGTCCCAACTGCCTGCTGCCTCCTCATACCTGACCCCGCCCTCCAAGTCGGATCAGCCCCATCACCCCCATGGACCTGCTCCTGGCTCTAAGGCCCTGCTCAGAAGCCCTGTTTCTTGCTCCTCCCCAGTCTCAGCCTGGAGACTCTCACACCAGAGCCTAAGGCTCCACCTCTGTGGCTCCAGAGCATCTGCCAGGCTGGGGACACCACCCTGATATTCTAGCGCTACACCTGTGCCACAAGACACCCTGGATCCTCCACCACTGTTGCAAGAACTGCTCCAAAGTCCAATGCCCTGCCAGGGACCCTCCAGCCTCAAGCCGTGAGTACACTGGGACCTGGTTTGAGAAAACACCCACAGCCCAGGAACTCATAACCACTGCCTGGATAGCCTCACCCAGCTGCCACTGTCACCTCTGTGGGGAGACCCCGGGCAGAGCAATCCCCACAATGCCAGCCTTAGTGAAGAGGGTCTTCCCAGCTTCCAACTCAAACATCCTATGACTATCTGGTGAACAGCCCAACACCCAGCACAAACAGCATCCAGCACAGGCTTGAACAGAGGAAATTACAGGTGAACAGATCAAATCAGAACAGCTGCATTACAGGCTTCTAGTGCACACACCCCTCCCCTGCTGAGTCAACATTCCAGAGTAGGGGGAAAAAGCACCATTTAGGGACCTGCCCTTCTAATTAAGCAGGAGAGTTCCTAGCAAAGAACAGGTGTCCTGCAAACCTATTATCCCTGAGTTGAAAAAAGAGGTTTCAGATGAGAAGAAACCAGCAAAAGAACACTGGCAACATGAAAAATCAAAACAGATCAACACCCCCAAGGGATCACAATGGAGCCACAGTAGTGAACCCAAACTACAAGGAAATTGTTGAAATGACAGAAATGGAGTTCATAATATGGATGGCAAATAAGATAAATGGAATTGAAGAGAAAGTTGAAAACCAACAAAAAGAAGCCAAAAAAATATTTCAGGAAATTAATGAAAAAGTCACTAAAGAGTTAGACAACATAAGGAAGGATATAATAAAACTCAAAGAAATGAAAGAGTCATTTAGGGAATTTCAGAACACAGCATAAAACATCAGCAACAGACTAAACCAAGGAGAAGAAAGAATCTCAGAGCTTGAAAACAAGGCTCTTGAGCTAATGCAGTCATTTAAAGAGGCAGAGAAGAAAACAAAAAAGGTGGAACAATCACTCAGAGAGATATGGGACTATGTGAGGCGAACTAACATATGAATTATAGATATCCCCAAGGGAGAAGAAGAAGAGCTAAATGCATGGAAAATCTATCTGAGGGAATTATTGAGGAAAACTTCCCTAGTACCACCAGAGATACAGGCATCCAGATACACGATGGCCATTGAACTCCAGGAAGATTCATAGCAAAGAGAACATTTCCAAGACACACAGTAATTAACCTCGCCAAAGTCAAAATGAAGGAGAAAATTCTACAAGCAGCTAGATGTAAGCAACAACTTACCTACAAAGGGAAACCCATCAGGCTAACAGCAGAGTTCTCAGTGGAACCCTATAAGCCAGAAGGGAGTGGGGCCCCATCTTCCATCTTCTTAAACAGAACAACTGCCAGCTTAGAATTTTGTATCCTGCAAAACTAAGTTTCACAATTGATGGAGAAATTAAGTCTTTTCCAGACAAGTGAACACTGAGGGAATTTGCCATGACCAGACCTGGACTGCAGGAAATACTTAGAACTGCATTATACACGAATCAGCAGAATAGATACCCAAGAGTATAAAACCACTGAAAAAAGCTAAAGCTCACAACTCTTATAAAACAGCACAAAAAGGGAAACGAAGCAATAAGGTACCACTAACCAACATGATGAACAGAACAGCATTCCATATTATCAATTCTCTCTCTTAATGTTAGTTTGAATGCACCACTTAAAAGACATAGGCTGGCTGAATGGATGAAAAAACATAACCCATCTACCTGATGCCTTCAGGAGACACATCTCAACCACAAGGATGTACATAGGCTCAATGTGAAAGGATAGAAAAAAATATTCCACACAAATGGAAACCAAAAGAGAGCAGGTATAGCCATTCTCATATCAGATAAAATTGACTTTAAATCAATAATAGTAAAGGAAGACAAAGATGGTCACTATATTAATAAGACAGTAAAGGGAGAAATTCAACAAGAAGACATAACAATCCTAAATATTTATGTACCTAACACAGGAGTACCCAAATTCATAAAGCAAACCCTACTAGATCTAAACAAAGAGATAAACAGCAACATCGTATTATAATTGCTGGGGACTTTGACACTCCACTGAGAGAACTGGACAGATCAAGCAGAAAGTAAATAAAGAAAACTGGACTTAAACAGGACTCTAGAACAAATAGGCCTGACAGATATTTACAGAACATTTTATCCCCAAACTACTGAATATACATTCTTCTCGTCAGCACATGGAACATTCTCCAAGACTGATCATATTTTAGGTCACAAAACATGTCTCAACAAATTAAAAAATATAGAAATCATACAATATATCTTCTCAGACCTCAGTGGAATAAAAATGAGAAATCAACTCCAAGAAAAACACTCAGTTCTACACAAAGTCATGGAAATAAAACAACCTATTGCTGAATAATTATTGGGTCAATAAGATGGAAATCAAAAGATTCCTTGAACTGAATGACAAAGGGGACATAGCTATCAAAAATCTATGGGATTAAGCAAAAGCAGTCCTATGGGGAAAACACATAGCCTTAAATGCCTACCTCAAAAAGACAGAAATATCACAAATTAACAATCTGATGATATTTCTCAAGGGACTAGAAAAGGAATAGCAAACCAAACCAAAGCAAGCCAAAGAAAAGAAATAACTAAGGTCAGAACAGAACTAAATAAAATTGAAAATAAAAAAAAATACAAAGGATCAATGAAACAAAAAGTTGGTTCTTGGAAAAGATAAAAAAAAAATGATAGACCTCTTCCTAGATTAACCAGGAATAGAAGATAAAGGATCCAGATAAGCCCAATCAGAAATGAAAAAGGAGATAATACAACTGATACCACAGAAATACAAAATATCATCTATGAATACAATGAAAATATGCACATAAACTCAAAAACATGGAGGAAATGGACAAAGTGTTGGAAATACATAACCTCCTAAGACTCAGTTGGGAATAAATAGAACTCCTGAACAGAACAATAATGAGCAGTGAGATTGAAGCAGTAATAAAAAAATCTTCCAAAAAAAAAAAAAAAAAAGCCCTGGACCAAATGGATTCACAGCTGAATTTTACCAGACCTAAAAAGAAGATTTGGTACCTATACTGCAGAAATTATTCCATAACATCGAGAAGGAGCGATTCCTCTCCACATCATTCTACGAAGCCAGTATCACCTTGATACCAAAGCCAGGAGAGGACACAACAGAAAAATAAAACTACATACCAATATCCCTCATGAATGTAGATGCAAAAATCCTCAGTAAAATACTAGCAAACTGAATTCAACAGCACATCAAGACAATAATCCATGACCAAGTGGGCTTCATCCCAGGGTTGCAAGAATGGTTCAGTATACATAAATCAATAAATGTGATTCACCAAATATATAGAAGCAAAAACAAAGACCACATGATCATCTCAATAAATACAGAAAAATCATTCAACAAAAGTCAGTGCCCATTCATGATAAAAACCCTCAAGAAACTCAGCATAGAAGGAACATATCTCAAGATTACAAAAGCCATATATGACAAACCCACAGCCAACATCATACTGAATGGATAAAAGTTTAAAGCATTCCCACTGAGAATGGGAAGAAGAGAAAGGTGCCCATTGTCACCACTTCTATTCAACATAGTGCTGGAAATCCTAGCCAGAGCAATCAAGCAAGAAAAAGAAATAAAGGATATCTAAATCAGGAAAGAGGAAGTCAAAGTCTTGATTTTTGCTGATGATGTGATCTTATATCTGAAAACCCAAAGACTACAGCAAGAGACTCCTGGAATTGATAAATAAATTCAGCAAAGTCTCAGATTATAACAATCAATGTACACTAATCAGTAGCATTCCTATACACCAATAAAAGATAAGCTGAGAGTCAAATCAAAGACTCATTGTCATTCACAGTATCTACAGAGAAAGTAAAATACCTAGGGGTACAGTTACCCAAAGAGGTGAAAGATCTCTACAAAGAGAACTATAAAACACTGAGAAAATAAATTGCAGATGACACCAACCAATGGGAAAACATATCATGCTCATGGATCAGTAGAAGGAACATTGTAAACATGTCCATACTAACCAAAGTGATTTACAGATTTCACAAAATTTCCATTAAAATACCAATGCCATATTTTACAGATCTAGAAAAAAATAATGCTATGCTTCCTTTGGAATGAGAAAAGAGCTCAAATAGCCAAAGCAATTGTTAGTAAAAATAAAAAATCTGGAGATAATACATTACCAGACTTCAAACTATACTACAAGGCTATATAGTAACCCAAACAGCATGGTATTGGCACAAAAACAGAGACACAGACCAATGGAACAGAACAGAGAACTCAGATATAAAACCATCCACATATAGCCAACTGATCTTTGACAAAGCAGACAGTAATATACACTGGGGAAAAGAATCCTTATTCAATAAATGGTGCTAGGAAAATTGGATAGCCACATGTAGAAGACTGAAACAGGATCCACACTTCTGACCTCTCACAAAAATCAACTCACAGTGGATTACAGACTTAAAGATAAGACATGAAACTGTAAGAATTCTAGAAGAAAATGTTGGAAAAACTCCTGTAGACATTGGCCTAGGGAAAGAATTTATAACGAAGACCCCAAAGGCAATTACAGGAACAACAGAAATAAATAAATGGGTCTTGATTAAATTAAAATGCTTCTGCACAGCTAAGGAAATAATCAAAAGAGCAAATAGACAACCTACAGAATGGGAGAAAATATTCACAAGCTATACATCTGAAAAAGGGCTAATAACCAGAATCTACAAAGAACTCAGGCAAATTAGCAAGGAAAAAAACAAACAACCCCATTAAAAAGTGGGCAAAAGACATGAACAGAAGCTTTTCAAAGGAAGATAGACAAATGGCCAGTAAGCATACGAAAAAATGCTCAATGTTGCTAATTATCAGGGAAATGCAAATTAAAACCACAATGAGATGTCAACTTCCCCAGTTAGAATGACTCTTTTTTTTTTTTTTTTTTTTGAGACAGAGTCTCACTCTGTTGCCCGGGCTAGAGTGAGTGCCGTGGCTTCAGCCTAGCTCACAGCAACCTCAAACTCCTGGGCTCAAGCAATCCTCCTGCCTCAGCCTCCCGAGTAGCTGGGACTACAGGCATGCACCACCATGCCCGGCTAATTTTTTGTATATATATATTTTAGTTGTCCATATAATTTCTTTCTATTTTTAGTAGAGACGGGGTCTCACTCTTGCTCAGGCTGGTCTCGAACTCCTGACCTCGAGCGATCCACCCGCCTCGGCCTCCCAGAGTGCTAGGATTACAGGCGTGAGCCACCGCGCCTGGCTAGAATGACTCTTATTAAAAAGTCCAAAAACAATAGATGCTGGCATGGATTCAGAGAGAAAGGAACACTTTTACACTGTTGGTGAGACTGCAAACTAGTACAACCTCAATGGAAAGTAATATGGAGATTCCTCAAAGAACTAAAAATAGACCTCCCATTTTATCCAGCAATCCCACTACTGGATATTTACACAAAGGAAAAGAAGTCATTTTATCAAAAAACACCTGCACTTGAATATTCATTGCAGCACAATTCACAACTGCAAAGATGTGGAATCAACCCAAGTGCCCATCAATATACGAGTGGATTAACAAAATGTGGTATATGTATACTGTGAAATACTACTCCACCGCGAAGAAAGATGAATTAAGGCCTTTTGTAACAATTTGGATGGAACTGGAGACCATTCCCCTAAGTGAAACATTGCAAGAATGGAAAAAAAAAAACACTACATGTACTCACTATTAAATTGGAACTAATGATGAGCACACATATGCACAGAGGAAAGTAGAACTCAGTGGAAATCAAGCAGTGGGGAGAGGGGAGCAGGGGATGGGCAAAAACCTACCTAAAAGGTACAATGAACAGTATCCAGGTGATGGGCACACTTATAACCCTGACTCAAGCATACCAAAATTGATACATCTAACAAAAACATTTGTACTCTATAATATTTTGAAATAAAAAAGAGAATGTTTAGGCAATTCACATTTAAAGTGACCGTCAATATAGTTGGATTAAAATATACTGTATTTGTTCTTGCTGTTTTCTATTTATTGTATTTGTACTTTGTTTCTGTTTTCCCTTTTTTCTGATTTTTCTCATTTTATCTGATCCTTTTTATGATCCTATTTTATCTCCTATATTTACTTATCATTTAAATATATTTTTCATGTTTTTAATGGTTCCCTTTGAGTTTATAGTGCACATTTTTAGATAATTTTGGTTCCCCTTCAAATAACACTATACTGTTTCACATGTAGTGCAAGTACCTTGTAACAAATAGTCCCAATTCCTTCCTCTCATTCCTTGTGTCATTGGTTGTTGTATTCTGTTACATTTTTACATACACTCTAAATACACATACATTGTTACTGTTATTGCTTTAAACAGTCAGTTATGTTTTAGAACAATTAAAAATATGAAAAATAAAAAGTTATATTTACCTTCATTTATTCCTTTTGCAACACTCTTCCTTTAATTATGTAGACCTAATTTTCTGAATTATAGAATTTTCTATATTTTCTAATTTGCCTAAAGAATTTCCTTTAATATTTCTGGTAAGGCAGGTCTGATAATAATTAATTTCCTCAGTTTTTGTTTGTCGGAAGTATTTTGCCTCACTTTTGAGGATATTTTTTGCAGAATTTAGAATTCTGGATAGTGTTTCATCTTACTGTCTTTTTGTTTATGTGGTTTCTAACAAGAAATCTAGTATAATTCTCTTTGTTCGTCTGTCGGTAAGGTATTCCCCACCCAGCCTCTCCTTCCTGGCTGCCTTAGAGATTTTTTGTCTTGATTTTGTGAAATTTGAATTTAATATGTCTGGCTGTGGTTTTTCATTTGTTTATTTTTAGTATCTACCCTGATAGGTGTTCTGTGAACTGTTTGGATCTGAGGTTTGGTGTCAATCATTAATTTTGGAAAATTTTGGTCATTATTTCTTCAAATATTTCTTCTGCCCTATCCTCTCTTTCTTCCCTTTCTTGTGTTCTAAGTACACATATATTATGCTATTTGATACTGCCCCACAGTTCTTGGATTTTTTTTTTCTGTTTTCTTTTTTTACTCCTTTTCTCTCTCTGCATTTCAGTTTGTGTAATTTCAATTGACCTATCTTCAAGTTCACTGATTCCTCAGCTGTACTGAGTCTTCTGACAAGCACATCAAAGACATTCTTCAGATCTGTTACTATGTTTTTTCCCTTGCATTCATATATGATTCTTTCTTATACTTTCCATCCCCATGGATGTAATTTTCATGCTAAAATTACCTATCTGATCTTGCATGATTACCTTTTCTAATAGAGCCTTAATATATTAATCATAACTATTTTAAATTCCCTGTCTGATATTTCCAACATCCATGTCATAACCGAGTCTGGTCCTGATGGATGCTGTGTCTCTTCAAACAGTTTTTTTCTTACCTTGACTCTTCCTTTTGTGCTGCCTCCTGGAGACAATCTATTTCATCTCTTATAGATGTATTCCATTATTATTTTTACTGATGCTTTTTAGCCTGGTAGTGGGGAATAAGGTACCAGGGACATTCTATGCTATTCTGATTACATCTCAGTCTTAGGCAGGCTTGCCCTGAGTGCTGGAGGTGTGACCTTTACAAGTGTTCCTGCCCCTCCTCCAAATGTAATGGTAGGCCTAGTGCATTTTCCTACCCCTCCTGGGTTAGAACTTTTTTTTTTCCTATTTTCTCCCTCATCTGCAGTGAGTTTCTACCAGTGCCCTGAGTTTCTGTTACTCTTCCTTCTGAAGATTAGGACTTTTTTCCCCTTAGGGGAGATAGGGTCAATTGATTTGGGTAGATTTTCAGTGGTGCTGGGCATTCTGTTCTGCCAGATGCAGTGAGTTTCCACCAGTGTGCTCAAGCTATAGTTTTTGTTGACTTTCTCCCTGAATAGATCTGCGTAGAATTTCGGCAAGGGATACTGTTCTGTTGTTTCCTCCAAACCAGAGCTACAGGATATCTTCATCAGGATTCTTCTCAGTCTTCCCTGTCACCATCTGGTGGAATTCCTGGAGGAAAATTCTGCAAAAAGGTGCAAAACTGCCTGTATCTGCAGCCCCTACTGGCTTCACATTCTCACACAGCCCTTACCGGCTTCATATTCTCACACTAGCCTGCAACCAGCCTGTAGCAATTCATTAATCATTTTCAGTTGAATCTTCTTGAGTTTATATGTTGTTCAGCAATATATGCACCAGGTAAGTAAATGCCTGGGTCCTGTGGCTCCCTGCAGATGTCTGTTTCTAGAGGTTTGGGGTTAGCTTTTTGCACTGCAACCTCAGTTTCCTGATGAGTTCAAGAGAAGTCATTAATTTTCAGTTTCCCAGCTTTTTTTTTATTGTAATGGTGGGAGAGATGCTCTTTCCAACTCTGCATCTTTGAAATAATACCAGATTATATGAATCTGGGGATAAGCTTTTGAGGCTCATTGTTTGTCTTCCAGCATCCATACCCCAGTTTACCAATTCCCCCACGATGGTGATCATGGTGGGTTTACCAGCTCGAGGCAAGACTTATATCTCCACGAAGCTCACACGATATCTCAACTGGATAGGAACACCAACTAAAGGTATGTCTCTGAAACCCTTTTTTCTATAGCCCCCTACAAGTCACTGACTGAAAACCAAGTAAGGTAGCAAGCCAAAGCCCTCTGTACCAGAAATGCTCCATCATCGTTATTACCAAGATTAGGACTATTGCTACCACTATTACTATTACTGCTACCACTACCAGTACATTCTTTTAAATTTTATAATTTCTTGAGTACATACTCTATGTCCAATACCATGCTGGGTGCTAGGCATAGGAAAAACTAGTACTAAGATTAAACATCTTCTCTCAAGAAGTTCCATGACCGGCCGGGCGCGGTGGCTCACGCCTGTAATCCTAGCACTCTGGGAGGCCGAGGCGGGTGGATTGCTCAAGGTCAGGAGTTCGAGACCAGCCTGAGCGAGACCCCGTCTCTACTAAAAATAGAAAGACATTATATGGACAACTAAAAATCTATATAGAAAAAAAAATTAGCTGGGCATAGTGGCGCATGCCTGTAGTCCCAGCTACTTGGGAGGCTGAGGCAGTAGGATCACTTAAGCCCAGGAGTCTGAGGTTGCTGTGAGCTAAGCTGACGCCACGGCACTCACTCTAGCCTGGGCAACAAAGTGAGACTCTGTCTCAACAAAAAAAAAAAAAAAAAAAAAAGAAAAAAAAAAAAAGAAAAAAGAAGTTCCATGACCTCAAAACAACCCTATGAGTAACATACTATTTTTATTATGATTGCTATTATTGCAACACCAGTATTACTACTTTTATTAGCATTAACATTTCTTCACCATTTATAGGTTGAGGAAATTAAAGCCCAAGAGTTGAAATGCCTTGTCTAAGGCATATGGCAGAACCAGGATATGAATCCAGGTCTGTTTGATTCCAAGCCCAATACCCACTGTGCCAGGTCTGATGCATGGCTCTACTGATGGAAAGAGAAAAGAATCCCATATTGGCTCTGTACTGTCCTTTTCTTCATTCTCTTTCTCTCCTTCTCTTCCTTGCCCATACCCACATCCTATCTATCTTCCCCCTTCCCTCCCTCCCTCCCTATCTCCAAGTCTTCTCCTTTCTTTTTCCCATTTCTTCTTTCCTTTCATCTACATTCTCTTTATCTGGTTCACCGGCAAAGAGTTTTCCAATGATTTTTCTATGTGCTAAAACCCATGCTAGGCATTGGGGATATAAAAATGGATGAGATTCATGCCTTGTCCTTGAAGAGTTCTCAATCCCTCTGTCATGCATAAGAATATCTCACATCTTCTAGGAATCCTAGAGCAGTAACAGTGTGCTAATGGGGCTTACAGAGGGATTTACCAACTGGAAGGCAGTGACAGCTTCCTGGATAGGGTATATTTGAGCTGGGTCCTGCAGGAGGAGTAGGACTTTGGCAGAAGGGAAGGAGAGAAGGAGCAGCTCTCATGGAGGACTGCAAGCCCTGAGGAGCCTCTGCTGAGTTTAGGGGTACATGGAACACTGGCAGATGGGTCTCTGCCTTGATCCCCCTGCTTCCTGTCTGCTCCCCTCCACTCAATTTTCACAGACGCTTCCAGAGTCATATTTCAAAGCACAAAGCTGACCATGCCTGCAGTCTCCAAAGGTTCCCTTGGCCTGCAGGTTTAAATCCAAGCTCCTTAGCCTGTTGTTTAAGGCCCTCCACAATTGACCCCTTCCAGCCTTTCAGGCCTTGGCCACAGTGGATGATGCACTATCCCCCAAACATGCTCTGCCTTCTGCCAATGGCATACCTTTGCTCAAGTTGTTCCTCTACCAGGAATACCTTTGTTCCCCATTCCTACCTGTATACCTGCCTATGAAATGTGCCTACCCTAAAAGGCGTGGTTCAAATGCTGTTTTCTCCCAGAAACCTTCTCAGATCACCCCAAGCGGAATTAGTCTTTCCTTCCTCTTCACTCTTACATGGCTCCATATTGTCTCTGTCAGAGGACTTAACAAACTGAGTGGGAGCTCTCTGTTTACTGGTTTACTCACTGTCTTGCTGCTGGGTTTTGAGCTCCTTGAGGGCCCCATCATGAAGATCTGGTTAATCTCTGAGGCCAAGGACTCAAAGTCTGCTTCACAGAGTAGGCATCAAAAAGTATTTGTTGGGTGAATGAATTAAATATTACTTCTTTGGCTGCTTATCCCCTTTCTCGCTCTTTCCTTGCCTCCTCTCTGGTTTTTCACCATTACAGGTGGGAAAACATAGCCTAGAGATTTAGATTTGGCTTCTCCCTCATGATATAGAAAAATAAAATAACATTGGTCTAGGAGTCTGGAGACCCAGTCTGTATTTGTCACCAGCTCACTCACTGTTTAGCCCTTAGTGAATGATTTTACTCCCTACATTTCAGTTTCTTCATCTTTCCACTGGAGTAGGGCATTAAAGGATTATGATTTATGAATAGTGGAAAGACTACCTGCTTTAGAGCCACACAGACCTGGATTTGAATCCCAGATCCCCATTTATTAACCATGAAAATTATTTCCTGTCTCTGAACTTTAATTTCCTCATTTGTAAACTGGGAATGGTGATCCCTACCTTACAGAGTTGCTGTAAGGAATAAATGAGCTGGTAGCCATAATTTGAAGCTTTACAAGCACATTTTATAGCTACAAATTATACCTTCTTCTACCTCTGAGGTTTCTCTCAGCAAGGACATTTTTTGGCCACTGGGATCTTCCCAACCTCTTCACTGGCGCTCCCTGCTTTCAGTGTTTAATTTAGGCCAATATCGACGAGAGGCAGTGAGCTACAAGAACTATGAATTCTTTCTCCCAGACAACACGGAAGCCCTACTTATCAGGAAGTAAGTACCAACATTTTAGGAACTGTGCTGCTCCCTGGCTGAGGAAGGCCTTTGTTCAGATATTGGGGGAGTCGGGCAGAGTAATCTGGGCCAGGAAGGAGGCCCTCTAGAATCTCAAACAGCAGTTGGGACAGTCCTTCCACCATCCTGCTTGAAGCATGTTTCTGGTCATAACCATCCCTTGCTCAAGAACCTTTAATAGTCTCCTACTTCTGACAAGAGAGAATAGAAACTTCTCAGCTTAGCATTTGAGACAAGAGTCTCAATAGCTTGGCCTAGTCTAGTCTCCCTAGGCTTATTAATTCAACCTCTAGGTCTTTCTCCCCTATAAGACTCTGAGTACTTCCAGAACAGAGCCTGGGGCTCATTTATTGATCCATGCCTTCATCATAGAACCCAGCAATAAGTAATCACGGAAGAGATTTTTACTGAAAGCATAAATACAATGCCACTGTCATGCCTATCCTTTCAGTGTTACACATGCCAGGCATGCCTTTTACTTCTCAGAGCACATGCCTAGGCTCTACCTGGGTTCCTAAACCAGTTCAGTGTGAGCTTCATTAGCTCGAGGGTTGGAGCCCCTTAGTGTTACAGCTTCCATCAATTGCTGAACTTTTCCTGGGTATGTCACTTTATACCTGCCCGTGAGCTGTGCACATAGAGCTACTTTGAGCTGTTTGACCCTTCTGTGGTTGGCATGATACCTAGAACATAGGACACCCTATGTGGATGTTCAATAGATGAATAATTTAGTGTAAGACGTGAGAGATGGTATAGAAGACAATACAGAAAAAGAAAGAGAAACCCATCCTGGTGGATAGGGGTTGTCTCTGTTTCTTTCCCGGTCTATTTCAGACAGTGCGCCCTGGCAGCCCTGAAGGATGTTCACAACTATCTCAGTCATGAGGAAGGTCACGTTGCGGTAAAGAAATTTTCATTTTTTCCTCAAGTATCTGCTGAGATGGAGAATGGCTGATATGTACTGAACATTTATGATATGCCATACATTGTTCTAAGTTCTTTGCATATATTAATAATTTAAGTTCACGCTCCCCTGTGAGATAGATATTGTTATTATATACCATTTTAGAGCCCAGAAGAATGACTCACAGAGAGATTAAATAATTTCCCAAGGTAGTATGTCATGTACCCAACAGGGCCAGAAGTGGAATCCAGGTTATGTAGCTCCAGAATCTCCACTCTTAACCACTATTCTCTGCTAGTCCACCCTCAAGAATTCAGCAGGACTCTACTAGAATTTAAGACTGCAGTACAAATATTTTTGAGTTCTAGAGATTTACCTAAACTTCTAGTCAATTTAATTTCATAGACCCTTGGGATAGTATTTGCAAATTCTAAAAGGAGAAGAGATCCTCAAATATGCAAATGGTTCCATATCAGGTGCTAAGGTTAGGGAGTTGTTTCCTGTTCATGGGGACTTCTGAGGTAATAAGGAAAGAAGAAGCCTCACCTAGGAGTTGAGAGAACCAGTTCTAGCTCTCCTCTGTCAGCAAATTTCAGTGATTTGGGTCAAGGAAAGTCCTTTTTATAGGCTTCAATTACTTTACCTGTATAAAGTAATCCTAATAAAACCCCACAATTTTCCTCTTGTCTTGTTGCACTCACAGGGTCTGGTAAATTTCTGGGCAGAAAGTAAGGGCTTAGTGAATGCTTGTGAAATTGACATAAGCCAATTCCAAATCTTTCCTATCTTCTAAGACCCTGTTCAAGTTCTACCTCCTTTTGGAATCCCTCCACTTAGCATAGGGATGGGCAAAAAGTAGGCGTTCTATCAATACTAGATTCAGAGTAAGCTAATCTCATTACCTGCCTCTAGGTTTTTGATGCCACCAACACCACCAGAGAACGACGGTCAATGATTCTGCAATTTGCTAAAGAACATGGTTATAAGGTACAGTAATACTCCCACTCTTATCTAGAGCCTACTTCTCTGGCACAAATACCAAAGAAAGGCAAAGCAGGGGACTTAGAGCAACCAAACCAGATACCATAGGCTCAACATTTTAATTTGGTTGTCTGGCTTTTTAGGATACAGTGAGAAACAGCAAAGCAGAACAAGAAAGGAGAGATACCATGTTAGGCAATGGAGGATGACTACTGACAGGCTGACACTATAGGGGATGATGATAAGGAAGGAGTGGAGAGAACCACTACAAAAAGCTTATATAAGAACTGAAATCCAATAAAGACACAAAACGACGATCTGGAGCCATTCAACTTAGAGCCAATCTGCCTCACAAAACTCAGAAGCCTGAAAGGACTGCCTGTGAACATTATGTTGTCAGAGATGCCCCTGGGGATGACTCAGAGCTATTGAGAAGGGGTCAAGCTATGTTTGGTTTGTACTAAATATGATTCCCAGCTAGAAATCTCTCTTCTGTTTCTCTCATAGGTCTTTTTCATCGAGTCCATTTGTAATGACCCTGGCGTCATTGCAGAGAACATCAGGGTAAGGAGCACCAGTTACCTTCCCCCTTACTCTGACTTAGGCTTGGATCATGCCTAAAAGGCCTCTGTGAGATTAAAGGAAGTATTCCTCCCTGAGCTCCTCCTCCCACTTCATACAGGAAGCATTTCCTGACCATCATGGCCCACAATGAACCTATGAAATTAACTGAAGCCAGCGTATATAGAGCCCTTACTGTGCACCAGGCACCATGCTTGACTCTGATTATTTTTTCACAACAAACCTGTATGTTAGGGATCATTTTTATGTTGAAGAGAGGAAACTGAGGTTCCAAGAGGAGAAATGAATTATGAAAGATTCATACAACCAGAAAAAGATAGAAGTGGGACTGGACCTCAGGCTTAGCTATCTGCCTCGAATGCCTATGGTCTTTATTCTGCCCCACAATTCATGTCAGAACTATCACTGCTATTAGATTCTAGGCATGTGGTCTAGAACTAAGTCATTCACCACATTTTGTTGTTCCCTACTTCATCAAATTATTGAAGCTCAGGGACAGAAGAGACCTTAAAGGTCATCTCTTTCAACCCTCCATCAGATATGTGAAATCTCAGCTAAATGTTTGTCTAGATTTTCTTTTATACCTGCAATGGAAAGAGGCTCATTGCCTTCAACAAATGCAACCCAGTCAAGCTGAAATCCACCTTCCTGTAATTTTCACGCATTGGTCCTTTTTTTTTTTTTTTTTTTTACCTCCTGGAACATAGAGCATATTCATTTCCTCTCCTCCTCCCTCTTCACCCACCCATCTATCCATCCATTTATTGATTCAACAGAAATTGTCTATACACTAGAGTTGGGCCATTCTGTGCATTAGAGACAGAGAAATGTGTAGACAAGAGTCCTTTCCTTGAGCTCACAGTCTAGTGAGGGAGACTGACAAGTATATAGACAGAACTCTGAGATCAGTGCTGAGATAAGGGAACAAAGGAGACTGTGGAAGCACAGTGGTGAGGATCTAACCTTGCATGGGGGTGAATATAAGGGAAGGTTTCCCAATGGAGGTAATAATTGAGCTGCGTATTGAAGAATGCATAGAAATTTGGCAGGCAGGTGAAGAATGGGAAATAAGGGAACAGCATATACTAAGTATGACATCCCCGGGGAACTATAAGTAACTTAGATTAGCTAAAGCAAAGTGTGTGGAGGAATAGGGAAGCAATGGGAAATGAGGATTAAGAGACAATTTGGGGCTCAATCATGACAAGCCATGAGCCACCTATGAAATAGTTCATACTTTTTCCTAAAAGATATGAGGAAATGGGAAAGGGTTTTAAGTAGGAGAATGCTGTACCCAGACATGTGCATGTTAGAAATGTCCTTCCAGCTCCCTGTATGGTAAATATATCAGAAATAACAAGACTGTAGACAGAGTAATAGGTCACAAAGCTATAGTGAGCACAGGCAAGAAAGAATGGATATTTAGTCCAGATGACAGAGTGGAGAAGATTTGTTGCCTGCTAAGCAGTGAAGGATGATAGGCATCTGGGATGACTCCCAGATTCCATTTAGGCTCAGGTGCCATTCTCTGAGATAAGGATTGTGGGAGGAAATGGTAGGCAGTGGGGGATTAGGATGTGCCAGTCTATCAGAAATCCAAAGACAACCTGCCATATTCTCCCAGTAAACACTCAACACATGAGACATTGTGACCCCTGGTCAAGATCTCTGGTTCCTCTTGTTCAGCCTCTTCTCACATCACAGTTTCTGGTCCTCTTATGAATATAATAAATATTCTTCTTAAGCAATGTGTGCTCTGAGACTAAGTACAATGTAACAGGCCTTGTTTGACCACACAGAGATGAGGAATGAGGAGTCACACAATCCAGCTTCTCTTCAATTGATTGATTTTATAAACTTGGGCAAGACCCTTTCTCCAAGTCTCAATTTCCTCACCCATAAAATGAGGGGTGTTGTATTCAATGGTCTCTATGGACCCTTTCTAAGGATACTGTCAGGGTATCCATCTCTCAGTGTCATCCTTGGTGCCTCTGTCCTCCCCATTCCCAGCAAGTGAAACTCGGCAGCCCTGATTACATAGGCTGTGACCAGGAAAAGGTTCTGGAAGACTTCCTAAAGAGAATTGAGTGCTATAAGGTGAACTACCAACCTTTGGATGATGAACTGGACAGGTAAGAGCCCAGCACCCCAAATTTGAAGTCTGGATCCTTAGCCCAGTTTTGACATCCTGTAGGACCTGGGGAAATGTCCTCCCTTTCTGGGCCTCAGCTTCTCTATCTATAAGATGATGATCTATCTTCAAGGGCCCTCCTAGCTCTGATTCCTTGATGTGAAAGTGGTCCATAAGATGACTGAAATAGTGATTTCCTGAGCAATATGGACATATCAGGACCCTGAGAATAAATACCTCCCTCCTGTGGGTGTTGCTATTATTATTACAAAAGTATTCTTCATGTATGAATGACACTTCAATTTCCCAACATGTTCACCTTCTTTCTTTCGTTGAATTCCCACAGCATCCCTGTAAAGGAGGCTGAGATAGGTCTTATGATCATAATTTTTCAAGAAGAAATTGAGCCATAGAAAGCTTAAACTACTTTCCCAAGCTCCCACCACAAGTCAGGGGGTAGACCTAGAATTCTAGCTACTTATTCTGTCTCCAAGTCATGTCTCTTCTCACAATACTCATGTGCCTCTTCAATCAACAAGTCTGTTCAGGCTCCTTTGGACTGTGGTGTATGTAAGGGGTGTAAATAGAGGCAAGAGAGGTGGGTTCTATCCTGTGGTAGCTTCCATAGAACCTTAAAACATGGTAAGACTCATGAAAAACAAGAAATGTTCTGTCATAACACCAACCAAAGATAGGAGAGGTGTTATCTAGCAGTATAGGACAGACGTGAGTTTTAGATGTAGGATGTTTCTAGAACCTACTCTCTTTCAAAACAGGTTGTGATGAGAAGGGGCCTGGGTCACCCACACCCTTTGGGACCCAAGTGAGAAATGTAAGGAGGACTCACATGGCCATTACCACCCTAAGAAGTTTAAAGAGCAACCTTCCAGCCTTACCAACTGAAGTACTGAGAGATGAGAATTGTTATTCCCCCACTCTGTAGGTGGGGAAACTGAGGCCCATGTCAGATCAAAGCCTTACCTGAGGCCACACAATGAGTCAGTAACAGAATATATACTCAAACCCATATCCCCAAACTTCCCTCTTGGCTGCCCCTGCCACATCCCTGTATCACAAAAAGTGTAACATGAGGCTTAGATATTCAGTGAAAAGGGCATGACCTTTATGTATGATTGTGTAGATTGTTCATTGTACAGGCACCCTGGTCAAGAGTACACTTGCTTCTGTCACTAAGACATGTGCTGGAGTGGGGCTGTATATGTCTTCAGGAAAGTGCTACTTTTTCACATTTCCACAATGGTGCCATATAAGCTAAACAGCATATGGTGAAAGGAGCCTGAAGGAAGGGGACAGAAGTAAGAGAACACCGAGAAAGCCCCCAGCCCTGGGCCTAGACTCTTGCAGGTGCTCGGTTGTTATTTGATGAGTCAGTTTGGGCCTGAAGACAATAGATCTAGAAGGTCAGATTTATGTCATCATTTTTTCCAATAGCAGAAATTTATAATCCATGCATCAAGTTCCATCCCTGAGCACAGAACCCAAAGAGAGAAGGGCTGTACCTGCTTTGACAGAATGTCCAGTTGGTTGGGAAAAACCATAAGTACACAGTTGATCACAACTCTAGGGACAATAAACCAAGTGGGCTGTAGGAACTCAGCCCAGCTTGGAGGAAAAAGGTCTGGAAGAGCTAGATTACCCAATAGACAGACTAAACTTGTGCTTAGGGCACTAGCAAGGTAGAGGCTACCAAAAAGAAGAAGAAAACTACCTTAAAATCTTTTTAATATTTGATATTTCAAAAACAGCATCAAGTTAGTCAATGTGGAAAAAAATAAAACCATAACCTAGGAGGACCTCCTTGTATTATATACTTTATAGTTTTTATTTTAAATTACACATGGTGCGGATGGGCATTAGTCACTATAATTTTTTTTTTTTTTTTTGGTGTGGGGCACCACTAAATGACTCCTGGGCTCAAAGAAAGCTTCTTGGGGTGAGTGAATGTGCTGACTCTTGACAGATGAATGCGTAGGAGCTCAACTTGGAAATCAGTCAAGGCACATCTTTTTAAGCAAAGAGAACAGCACTTTGTAATAGCCTAGTTACATCTGAATAAGAGAAGAGGACTACAGAGAATATTCCAAGTTTAACAGAAAAAGTGTGAAGGCAAGATTGAAACAGAAAAGTTATGGGTATGGGCATGGGACTGTGAAGTGAGGCCAACTGGGGTCAATGTGTGAAAGTACCTAGTATATCACACTAAGCTGAGGAATTGAGAAGTTCTCCTAGGGACACACCAGACCTAGTGTTAGGAACAGATAGTAACCAGGCTAGAAGGTTGCATCAGGTATGTCCTATCTGTAGGCTCTGAGGGTCCTATGAGACATAATTTGAGAGAGGGAAGCCTTCTGGGGTTTAAATCCCAAGTCTACTTCTTCCTGAGAAAGTGACTTTGGGAAAATCACTTCCTTTCTCTGTGCTTCATTTTCCTCACCTATAAAACAGAGATGATAATCTCTGCTCTGTAGGATGGTTATGAGGACTCATGGACTTTTAAATGCCCACAGAATTTTAAAGGCCAGATGCACAGAAAATGTTCAACAAATGCAAGTGCCCTGTGAGAGCTATTGGGTGTGGATCACAGGACTGGGCATGAGGAGTGTGGGACAGACATAAAAGACTTCTCTAGGAAGATCAAGGGAGAGGTTTTCTGAAACCAAACCCATCAGCAACCTTACTAATTGCCTCAGGTTAGTGCGGCTCTTTCTGCTCACTTTGTTTTGTTATCATGAAACCAGGATTGTTGGTGTCACCTCATTGGCCCAGCCTCCCACACCTCTTCTCAGTAATCTCTCTGAACTCTCTCTAAGCCAACAACTAAAGAACTAATGCCTGGCACAGCAGAGACCTCAGGAGTCATGCTCCATGCTTCAGATGTGATTAATCAGTGTCCCTACCCCATCCCCCAGATCCTCCAGAAACAGGTGGTTGAATAGTTTGATTATCACTCCACATGTAGTTATTAGTTCATGACAGAGCACAGAATTGAGGAGACAGCAAGGAACTTTGAGCAAGCACCACAAGTTCCCCAATGGTGTTGTGGACCACCTCTGTATCCCTATGCCCAAGTACTTGGCACACCACAAAGGGAGTGACTGTGGAATGAATGTTGAGCATTGATCATGTGTTTCCAGGTATATGTTCCTGACTGCCAAAAGAGCTGTCAAAGGGCAGACACTATGTCCCCACCCCAAGCACAGTGCCTAGAAGAGAGGAAGGTGTGTTTGTTGACAGCATGGCAAATAGGGAAAGGACACAGCCCAACCCGCTTTCTGAGCGAGGAGAGAGAGACACACACACTCAAACACATATGCACACACAGTCTGGTAGCTTCCTGTAGAGTATAAAGTGTAATACATAGCCAAAAAACAAACAAACAAACAAACAAACAAACAAAACAGGAGGGAAGAGCTTGGCTCAGGATCAGAAAGGGAGGGGGAATCAAAAAGTCAAACTCTGCCAGTGAGATGCTGGAGACAACCAGAGATGCAGAGGATTACTCCTCTCTGAGTATAAGAGGGGTGTGAACTACAAAGGAGAGAACCCCAGCTGCCTGTAGTGTGATGAGTGAAGGTGAAAAGACAGCCTGGCTCAAGCTGAGGCTGAGGAAAAGAGACAGGGGAGATGATACCAGGCAATGAGCTCCTTGGGGTGGTCAGGAAACAAGTCTCTAGGACAGGTACTCAAAACAGGGCAAGGCATGGCATCACGTTAGGTGAGAGCTGGGTTGTGCAGTAAGCTTGAAAGCAGGGTATGTGGTTGGGGCTTTCTCTTGGGATCAACTCCACCACCATCAGCTCCTGAGCTGCCCTTGCTCCTGCTTGGCTCCGGCCCAGCCACCTGTCCTACATCAAGATCTTTGACGTGGGCACACGCTACATGGTGAACCGAGTGCAGGACCACATCCAGAGCCGCACAGTCTACTACCTCATGAACATCCACGTCACACCCCGCTCCATCTACCTCTGCCGGCATGGCGAGAGTGAGCTCAACCTCAGAGGCCGCATCGGAGGCGACTCTGGACTCTCAGCTCGGGGCAAGCAGGTAGGGAGGGCCCCAGACACCCAGAGGGGTTGGCGGAGCTGGCCCAGGTGGGCGGGGGGGTGGGCTGGCCACTGCCTGGGTCCGGAGCTGGGGGACCCCGCAATGGGGGACAAGCAGATTCTGGCCCTTCCACCCATCAGCCACTCAGTCTTGACGCAGCCATCTGCTCCCGTATGCCCACTGCTTCCGCAGGTCTAATAGCTTGGCCCCGGCACCCAGGGCCTGCCCAAATCCGCCTGCTTCTCTTGGCCCTGCCTGACTGGTCCCCTCATCTTTCTCAGAGCTCTGGGCCTTTGCTTGTGCACTTCCCCCACCTGGGCTGCCCTCCTCTGTCCCCTCTGCCACCCCTAATCCCTCTTCTCCCAGACTCAGGGCTGCTGCTGCCCTGCCCCCGCCCTCCAGGGGTCACACTAGCAGCACTTGTCCCCACCAGCGACCTTGTCCTTCCTGCCCTCCCTGCCCCCCTCCAAGGCCCAGCACCTGCTCCACGGTCTGGTCTGGTCCAGAAAGCCCTCCCGGTCCTCTCCTCCCCGCCAGGCAGGTCGCCGCACCCTGGGCTCCAGCTCTCCAGGTCTGGCCCATCTGACTCTCCTGGCCTGAGTCTCTTCTCCCCAGCCGGGCACACTGACCTGCATGTGCTGGGTGCCGGCTACACAAAGGGGTGCAGGGCCCCAGCATTGGGCCCTGCGCCTGGCCTTGTAGCACAGGTATTGCTTCTGCTGGGAGCACTGCTTGGGGGGGCACAAGTGGGAAGTGAAGTGTAAGAGGGACATTTATCGTCATTACTGTCATTTATTGGGCACCTCTGCGCAGTCGTGGTGCCATCTGCTTGCACACATGTGGCCTCCTTTAATCTTCACAACAGCTCCTTGGGGTGGGCGTTGCTGTCACCGGCTTATGGATGGGGAAGCTGGGGCCCAGGGAGGAGTAGAGAGTGGCCCCAGGGCTCATGGTACCCGACAGAGCCAGGACTGAGAGCCAGGCCTTCCTGACTGCCTCAGTTCCCCACTGGAGAGACGGCAGGTGTCCCAGGCCAGACGTGGCCCCAGAAGGCCCAGTCCTTGATGCTCCCTTTCTTACCTCCAGACGGGCAGCCTCCCCTCAAGATACACTCTGACCTCTGACTCCTCCACTCCCACCCCTCAGCGCGGCGTCAGAGGACCTGTGACAGGGGTGTCTCGGTCGGAGCCCCCGCCCTGCCCGCACAGCTCAGAGCAGGGGCTGACACGTGGCCGTCTCCACAGGGTGCAGCTTCCTAGCACACAAGTGTGCACACGGCACGCACACAGCTGTCCCCAACCTTCACGCTCATGGGCACAGTGCACCAGCCGGGTTTACAAAGCACTTCCCATCGACTGTTAGCCCCATCACCATCGCTCTCACTTGTGCAGCACCTACTGTGTACAGAGAGTCTGTGGGCCCCCCACCCACCATCTAAAGTGACGCTCACAGAGAGCAGGCCGGGCGAGCCAGTGCTCTCCGCCTCTCACAGGCGATACGAGGCCAGAGAGGGGCAGGGACGCGTCCGAGGGCACACGGGGACCGTGTGAGGGAGTTGGGGGCGTTTGACCCATGTCTCCTACCTCCCAGTCAAGAGCTCCTAACACCAGAGCGCATGGCCTGTTGATTCATATCTCTAATTAAATGTGTGTATAACGTGGCTATGTCTTTGTATGCACATGCGTGCCTGTGTCTACGCATCTGTGTACATGGATGTTCCTAACACACAGCATCGTGACTCATAACACACCTGTACACAGAAGAAGAGCGAGTCACTTGCGCCTCTGGACTCCCACAGCCCTTGTGGTTCCCCTCAGCGCTGCCATTGTCTCCCCCGCTGCACCGGCCGTCTCCTGAGAACGAGAGCACCCCGGCACCCAGCACAGGGCCACACACACACTCAATACATGTGTTAATGCCCTTAGAACCTGGATACCAGGAACCCTACTTAAGCAACGGGTATTCACAGTGTCAAAGAGAAATAGAAATGTCTCCCAAATCCTATACCTCCACTATCTGTTCACACCGAGGGTACCCCACTCTTTGCTCTTATTGCCCAGAGTCCACTTTCAGTGCCTGCATGAGCCTAGCCTAGAGTCTGTCCACCTGAGGACTGGTCATGTTACAGGAGTGTTCACCCTTAGGCCAAAGGGTGGCCAATGCGTTGCTGTTTGTGAAGCATGGGGATTAGTAGAGGAGGGGTGTAGACAGAACTTGGTCATGTGGGTGGGTCATCTACAAACATGTACTCAAGGTACCTAGAAGTTCAGTGTGGAGCCAGAAATGGAGTGAGAAGTGAGGAAGACTGTGCATGTGGTGCCTCCATTTGTACTTTTGTCCTAGGTTCTACAAATGTTAGAGGTGGGCCTATTTAAATGAATGAATAACTGAGTAGAGGGTTCAGTGAGCAAGCATCAATGAACACACACACACACATGCATGCACGCATGCACGCACGCACTCACTCATACTTTTCTATTCCCTTGACCCTTAATCACATAGGAAAGAGTATGGCTTTTTATAAATTTGGAACATTTAAACTCTCTGCTCTTGCTTGCTCACCACCATTCCATTTGTAGCAGATCTAAGCTTGTTCTCATGGCTACCTTGTCCTCTCTCACCTCTCCTTTTGCTTTCCTCTCCTCCTCTGCACCCCCACACCCTAGTATGCCTATGCCCTGGCCAACTTCATTCGGTCCCAGGGCATCAGCTCCCTGAAGGTGTGGACCAGCCACATGAAGAGGACCATCCAGACAGCTGAGGCCCTGGGTGTCCCCTATGAACAGTGGAAGGCCCTGAACGAGATCGATGCGGTGAGATGCGTGGCAGCGGGGGGCTTGAGTCTGGCCTTATTCCCTGGGTTGCCCCTGCTCCAGTCCCTATGGGGAAGCTAATTAATTCAAAAAAAACATTTCTTGACAACCAGCCATGTGCCAGATCCTATTCTGTGCCTTGGGGATCCAGTGAAGGCCAGAAGAGACACAGTCTCTGCCCTCATGGAGCAGTCCGGAAATAGGACATTACATCTCAGTGTGACAAAAGGTTATGGGAGGGACAATATAAGGGATTATAGGGGATCAGAAGGTGAGGGTGCTCCTGACCAGACTTGGTGGTGGGGGATTTACAAGGAAAGATTCCTGGAGGAAGCTGGAGGTGAGATATGAAGCAGGCAAAATTTAGTTCAGGGACAGAGAACAGCTCATGTGAAGGCCCAGAGATGAGAAGAGAGCATGGCATGTTCAGGGAACTGAAGGAAAGAATAGCAAAGAGGCTGGGATGGTGATAATGAGGTCTGGAGAAAAGGAAGACAAGGCTGGAAAGGAAGCGTGGCCATGAGGTCTTATAGGCCATGTTGAGGGATTCGGATGCTGCCCTAACAACAGTGGGAAGCCATTGATGGGGTCTAAGTCAAGGAGGACTGGTCTGAACATGATTCACATTTTTTAATAAAAGTCCACCCCTGGGCATGTGCAGAGACTCGGTGGGAAAAGGGCGCGAATGAGCATATAGGTTAGTAAGGAGATGGCTGCATTAGTTTGGCAAGAGGTGAGGGCATGTTGGACCACAGTAGTGGCATTAGAGATGAAGAAGAAAGACTTGGGGAATGTTTCAAAGGGAGAATCAACAGGACTTGGTAGTGCACTGGCTTTTAAAGGGCGAGGAAGGAGGAGTAAAGGATTCAACCCTGGTGACATGGCAATCTCTCTTCAGGGTCAGGTTTTCCCCTGAACTCTTTGAGAAAGAAGCTGTTTCCTCTCCATTGTCTACCATTGCACTGTAGGTACACTGGTACAGGGCAGCAGCCCACAGGTTATAGTGGTTGGACATCAACATAAAAGCTTCATCACAGGTGTAGATAACTTGTGTGTGGATAGGTTAACTTGCTTGCCTGCTAGATATGCTTCTATAGATTGTGTGTGTGTGTGCATTCATACTTATGTACATAAATATAGTACTGAGATACATATAGTTAAAAAAAAGCTATGCAGCATTGTTCTACAGATCACATACATTTGCTATAAAATGCATGCAAACAAATAATGTAAACTGTTCATCATAAGAGTTTAGTTGCTGCTTATTTCTGGCCCACCTGTGATGTGAACATTTATTGAACATCTACTTGTTTCAGGTTCTGGAGTGGTGCTAGAGACAGAGATTAATCTGATTGGTTCCTATCTTCACTGAGTTTTTAGGATAAATTAGGTAGACAGAGGAATAAACAGAAATACAAAACAGCATGTGTAATTCAGGCTCTGATAGGCAAGACCATGGGTGCATAGAAGTCAGGGCACAGCACCTGACCCAGCCAGAATCAGCCTGGAGGAAGTGATGCCTAGCTGAAGCCTGAGGCTGAGTAGCAGTGTACCAAGTAGAAAGGATCAGGAATGGTATTCCAGGCAGACAGAGCAGCATAAGCAAATAGGATAGTGCCTGTGTATGGAAATGCTAAAGTTGTAGCAGTGGAGACAGAGAAGGAGGAAAAAAGAAGAGATTTGAAAGAGATTTAGGAAGTAGACTCTCAGGAATTGGCTCTGGAGGGATAGGTGATGAAGAAGCAAGAATTTAGAATGATACCTAAGTTTCTGGTTTATTTTCTATGATTAATAATAATTATACTTAATGCCACTGACTGAGTCTTTAAAATGTGCCATGTACATCCTGCACCAGTATCTTTTACATAAATTATCCCTAATATTCAAAACACTTCTACGAGGTAGTTGTAATTCTCCTCATTTTGTAGATAAGGAAAATAAAATTCGGAGAGGTTAGGCAGTTTGCCTAAAGTCAATAAGGAGTCAGTGGTTATTTCTACAGGCAACAGGCTCCTGGCATTCCTCAGAATAGAAAGCTGAAGCCAATCTGGAAGGACCTTGTGTACCCAGTAGGCTGCACTTTCTTTCATGGGCAGTGTCAGTTGGAGAAGTTTAATACTGCAGAACTGTTTGTGGTTTGGGGCGGGGGTTCAGTTCCTCACCCCTGAGGGAAGCCTCCTAGATGGATCCAAAAGACAGCAACCAGAGGCTGCTGCTCCGCCCCACAGGCTGGTTTAATTAAAATCCACACATCCAGAAGGAAACCTTAGAAACCTAACATCATTGCCCACTGCCACCAGCAGCCACCTCACTTCTGGGGATTTCTCAGTAGTTTTGGAATCTCTCATAAGCTCCTGAGGAACTAATTCTCTGAGTCCTCAATTCCTTCTTTACTTGAGGAGAGTGTATCTCCCCCAAGCCCACCCTGAAACTGTTAGGAATTTACTAATTGTTCTTCTCTGAATTGTCTATGGATATCTGTTTCTTTACCTGCCACAGATCCCGAAGTAGAGATCTGGGCAGGAGGGATGGGAAATGCTATAAAATGGGAGAGCACTATGGTGTATGTGCACACATGCGTGCACTTGCATATGCAGTCACAAACATCCACCGCAAGTATGCTCACACTTGCATACATGCACTTCACAGACACATGGACCCTCTTCTACCAACCACACCCGCAGGTATAAAAATACATAATTAGATGTGTAAGGTGCACCCACAGACCTCCTGGGGCAATCATAGAAAAACACCATACACTCAGCCTGAACTCACCTATCCATATACATTCACTCCCACATCCACATAGCTGCGCACCTCGTGCACACATACACATACACACTCACAGACAACAGGCGCAAACCCAGAGCTGTGTTCACAGAGACCCAGGTGCTCACTTGCTACTTTTCCACAATCACTGGTCTCAGAACTATAACAAAGGCTGTGTGGATTTCATCTTGTGAATACTTTTGCCCCCAAATACTTTATCTCAGGGTGTGTGTGAGGAAATGACCTATGAAGAAATCCAGGAACACTATCCTGAAGAATTTGCACTACGAGACCAAGATAAGTATCGCTACCGCTATCCCAAGGGAGAGGTAAGGTTTGGAGGGGTGGCCTGATTTCTAGAACTCCTCCCCAATACCTCCATTCCAACTGCCAGGATTCCACAGTTGTCTAGAAATCTTTAGAAACAGGGTAAAGCATATTTTGTGGCAGCTGCTATCTTACAAAACATGATTATCTGACCCTTGGCTTAGATTCTTGGGTATAAGCAACAGACTTTTTAAAAAGCTACGTATTTGCGTCCTTATTCTCTCTGCTTTCAGGACGGCCTACTTTATCCTAGACTTGTCTCTGGTATCCCTTCACTAAAGACACTTGAAATAATTCAACATACTCTAATTTCCTGACATTTTGTTGCCATGTTGCCTAAAGCTCCAGCCTCTCTGGGCAACTGGGCATCATCCAAAGGGACAATGGCTAATTGTTTAACTTACTTCCTTGCCACCACATGAACCAGACTGTCACTTTCCTATCCCCATATGAGATGAATGCTCATTGCTTTCAATCCAGCCTCCATTTAGCCAGTTCCACATTTTAGAGCATTTATTAGTCATATTCCATTTCTGATACAAATTCCTGGGAACAATTATCAGAAAAGCAGGACCTCTGGGAAGATAAAACAATATATATTCTGTTCATTACATAGCACTTTCATATTTTTATCTTTATCCTTAGAAATGACATTATAGAATCCATCTTAATTTGTTGTTGTTTTCCTTTATGTATTTTGAGGCTATATTATCAGAGGCATACGAATTTAAAGGAATTACATCTTCTTAGTGAATTGTACACTTATTATTACATAGTGACCAAACCTCTTTTCTCCTGATAATCCTTTTTGCCCAAAAGTGTATTTTGTTTTTATTTTTTTATTTCAATAGATTTAGGAGTTATAAGTGTTTTTTTGTTTCATGGATGTATTATGAAATGGTGAAGTCATGGCTTTCAGTGTACCTGTCACAGGAATAGTGTACATTGTACCCGATAAGTAATTTTTGATCCCTCACTCTCCCAACCTCCCCTTTTCTTAATTTCCAATGTCCATCATACCAAAAAGTATATTTTATCTAATATTAATATAGCAATACAAGATTGCTTCTGGTGACTGGTTGCCTAGTTCACTTTATTCATTTATTTCAACTTCCCTGTGTATTTTTGTTTTGTGTCTCTTATAAACAGCTTATAGTTGGATTCTGTTGTTTTTAATCCAAACTGAAAATATATGCCTTTTGAATAGTAAGTTTGGTATATTTGCTTTTATTGTAATTACTGATTTTTTTAGTTTATTTCTATTATCTTGCCTTGAGCTCTCTATGCTTAGTTTATTTTTCATTTTGTTCTTGCCTTCTTAAGGATTGATAGAGTTTTTATATCCATATTTAAGTTATATAATCTGTTTCCATTTATTTAGAAGTTACTCTTAATATTTTTAAAAAGATTTCATCATGATTCTTTTTATTCTTAGCAGATATCCCACTAAGTATGTAAGGTCAAATTATTGTATTTTAAAATCATTCATAATGATTATTTGTTATGCATTGTAATGCAACCAACTTGGCCCTTAACATTTTAATATGTGTAGTTAACAAAATCTAAAATCAATATCTCCACCCTTCTCCTAAACAACAGAACTTTAAAACTCTGGTCACTTTCTCTCCTAATTTACATGTTAATTGTTTTGTGTTTTAGGTCAATCTTGGTCTTAACCCCCAAATGAATTATTACTGTTGTTATTACTGTTATTATTATTGTATACAGTCAATGTTTATTTAGATTTAACCACATTTATGGAATCTTATTTTTCTTTTTTTTTTCTTTTTTAATTCTTATTTCAGCATATTGTGGGGGTACAAAAGTTTAGGTTACGTATATTGCCCTTGCCCTCCCACCCCCCTGAGTCAGAGCTTCAAACGTGTCCATCCCCTAGACAGTGTGCATTGCACTCATTATGTATGTATACACCCATCCCCTCCCCCACCCACATCTGCCCGACACCAGATCAATGTTATTCCTAAATGTACTCTTAGGTGATGATCAGTGAAACCAATTTCATGGTGAGTACATGTGGTGCTTATTTTTCCACTCTGATTCTTTTGATCATTCTTGCTCCTTGCATCTCAAGTCTTCCTTCTGAGTTAATTTTCCATCTTCCTTTGGAAGTTTTTTTAGTGAGAGTTTGTTGATAGTAATCTTACCCTTCTTTTTGTCTTACAATGTCTTGATGGGAGTGGGGGATTCCTCAATCCTAGTGATACTTTGGCTGGGTACAAAACTCTAAGTGGACAGTTGTTTTCTCTCAGCATTTTGAAGATATTACCCCCTGTTGTCTTCTGACTTCTACTGTGGCTAAGAAATCTGCTATCAGTCTAGTTTTTTCTTTTCTCTCTAGCTTTTACTTTTAAGGTCTTTGTATCTTTGTTCCTTTTGAGTTTCACTCTCATATGTCTAGATATTTTTTTTTATTTGTCTTGCTTGGAAGTAGTGGGACTTCCTGAATCTGAGGATTGGGATTCTTCAGCAATTCTGAAAAATTCTCATATATTATATCTTTAAAATTTTTTCTCTCACATTCTCTCTGTTATTTCCTTCTGGAAATACAATTAGATGTATTACTCCTGCCTCTATCCTTCATGTGTCCTAATATTTCCTTCCTATTTTCTATCTCTTTGTATCTTTTGCTGCATTCTGGGTAATTTTTTCAGCTTTATCTTCCAAATCACTATTTCTTAAGTAGTATCTAATATGTGTTTACCCTATCTACTGTGTTTTCAATTTTAATGAATACATTTTTCATTTCTGAAATTTTATTTAGTTCTTTTTCAAATCTATATCATATATTTGATGGCATATTGTTTCTTCCTTACATTTTTTATTCCACCTTTTATTTCTTTAAAAAGTTCAAACCTTTATTTTATATTGTACATCCCTTAAGTTTTTAGGGTTCTATTCTTGTTTCTGCTTATTCTTGCTCATGGTAGCTTATTTCCTTGTGTTATGTGAGCTTCAGTTTAGCAAGAATTTATCTTTGGGAATCTCATACAGCCTGAGTTGAGAGAATCCAGAGAAAATTTCCATTTTCTTTGTAGTCCTGGGAGCTAACAACTTGAGACCACTTTTTATTAAACTTTCAGCGTAACATTTTCCAAACAACATGGCTAATGTAATTCTGAATCACTAACCCCACTGAGGAAAGGCTGGTGGTTATAAATTCTTACAGGAGGATTTTCCTATTTTTTTCCACAACGAGCCAGGGAGAGACAGATACATTTTCTTGTTGTTTCCGTTTGCCTGTGAGTGGACTTTTTCTAGTTTACACTTTTATGGAAGACGTAAATATTTGCCCTTTGAGGGTCTCAGATTTATGTGACAGTCTCAGTCCCAACTCCCCACCTTGTGTATACCTAAGGCTTTATCTCCTATTTATATGAGGTTTTTTAAAACTCAAGCCTCTTGGTTACTGTGACCAGCAAATGCCCCCAGGGTAGCTGTGACTTCTACACCAACACTTATCATTCTTTTTTCCAAGGTTTTCTTCGTTTAGGGACCCTATATTCATAGAATTTCTCTTGGTTTTTTTTTTTTTTTTTTTGAAAGGTCACCAGTGCAATTAAGAAGACATTTTGTAGTGAGGAGTTTTACTATTGTTATTTAGTCCACAATATTGATTGCCTTCATTTAGCAGATGAGAAATAGAGATCCTAAGAAGGAAGTGAGTTGCCTAAGGTCATATTGCTGGGTCAACAACTGAACTAGCACCAGAACCAAGTTTTTCTGATTCCTAGTTTAGAGTTCTTCCCCTCTGGCAAATATGCTTCATCTCCCTTTCTTACCCAAGTGCCTCTCTCACCTTTAGTCCTATGAGGATCTGGTCCAGCGTCTGGAGCCAGTTATAATGGAGCTAGAACGACAGGAGAATGTACTGGTGATCTGCCACCAGGCTGTCATGCGGTGCCTCCTGGCGTACTTCCTGGATAAAAGTTCAGGTAACGCCTTCCTCTCTGTTTCTGACATGGGGAACTGGACATGACTTGAGACGCTGATACCCGCGATTGGGAGTTTATATCTTAGTGGTTAACAGCAGAGTATCTAGAACAAAGATGCCTGGCTTCAGATTCTTTCTCTGTCACATACTAGCTGTACCACCTTTGACAAATTCCTTTACCTCTCTGGTTTCAGTTTCGTCATCTGTAAAATGGGGAGAATAATGGTGAAGTTTAAATAAACAACATGTATAAACAGCTTACAACAGTTCATGGCACATTGTATGGGCTATCTATATATTAGCTGCTATTATTAGTATTATTCTGAGCTATTATTAGTATTTTTTGAGGCATAGTCCTGCTCTGTCACCCTGGCTAGAGTGCCGTGGCGTCAGCCCAGCTCACAGCAACCTCAAACTCCTGGGCTCAAGCAATCCTTCTGCCTCAGCCTTCCAAGTAGCTGGGACTACAGGCATACACCACCATGCCCGGCTAATTTTTTCTATATATTTTCAGTTGTCCAGCTAATTTCTTTCTATTTTTTAGTAGAGACGGGGGTTTCGCTCTTGCTCATGCTGGTTTCGAACTCCTGACCTCGAGCTATCCTCCCACCTCGGCCTCCCAGAGTGCTAGAATTACAGGCGTGAGCCACCGCGCCCGGCCTCTGAGCTAGCATTTTCAAAGCCAACATTAATGGTCTGCCTCAACCTGAACAAGCTGAGCCAGTATTTTCCTGAAGCATGCTTCCATCAGGTGATAGCAGGGCCTTTCATGGCTTCATGATCCTGATTATAGGTTTCTGTCTTTGCTGTGAGGATGATTTCCCTAAAATAGTGATGTTTGTATTTTAAATTGTTTTCAAATGGTAATTTATTTTTTAAAAATATCTTAGCCATTGCATTTACAGAGTACTTATATACTGACTACATAGGCTGAACTGCAAACTAGAACAGGTGGCCTGGCAATGGACTATGATATCACCTTCAAGTGTGAGAGCCCATTTCCAATGTGGATACTGAAGTGTTGGCATTTCCATGATATTTTGAGGGTGCCTAAGGACAGTACAAAATAATATTTGATGCCTACAATGTCCTGCAGTCTTGGAGTTTTTCCTACAATTCTAGTTTCAAAAGCACTTGTAATATGGGGTCATCCAGAATCAGAACCCAGGGAACTTGAGAACTTGACATTAGATAAGTCATGTCCTCTGCCTAGTCCTCAATTTCCTCACTGGAAATAGGTGATGGGATGTGTAGCGTGGGGGTCCCTGCACTGCTAGATTTATGTATGTTCACATCTCTAATTTTCAGGGCAAATTTTTGAGAATGTGAGGCAGGCACTATAACTCCCATTGTCCAGATGAAGAAATGAAGAGAAGTGAGGTGACTTGCCCAAGGTCATAGGGCTCAGAGTGTCAATAGGAGTGGATCCCAGGTGCATGCCAAAGGCCTTCCCCTCTCAGATATGCGTGGAGTGCTAGGGGGACATGGGCACCTCCTGCTTTCTCCACTTCCTACTTGCTTTTACACACTGGCCATGCCAGCTGCTCATAACTACCCTGGCAGCTGGGCAGGGCAGGGTGGGGTGGGGTGCTCACCCCATTGCTCAGGTGAGTGATGTTGGAACAAAGCCCAGAGAGATGATGTGACTGGGAATGCAGACCCATGAGCCTCAGGCCTGGGGTACCCTCAGATTACATATAGTCCAATCCTGTCCTGTGAGATGAGGACACTGAAGGCCAGAGAAAGAAGAGTCTGGGCCACGGTCACTAGTCGAGGCAGGGGCAGAGCTGGGTCAGAGACCTCAGGCAAGTGGCTTCCCTTCTCCAGGTCTGTTTCCTCATGGGTACACTGAGGGGTGCAGAGCCCCAGAGGATCATGGAGGATGCAGCGAGATAGGGCACAAAGCACCCTCGGCCCAGGGCCTGACGATGACGAAGACAAGATGAGGAGGAGGAGCAGGATGGATGCCCAGTACCACGCCCAGCCTGTGTCCCAGGGGGCTGGCTGTGGGGGGCAGTGGCAGGCCTTAAGGCCTCTGATGAACCTAAGGGTCAGGGAAGCCGCCAGGGGAGGCGAAACTCCGCCATGAAGGGATCTTGCTAAATGAAGGGAGATGGGGAGCAGGTGTACAGGAGGGTGAGGGTGCCCAGCAGGTGGCTGTGGCGCCCCCAGGAGGCTGCAAGGCCCTCCATGGCAGGGACACCCGACTGCAGGGCACAGAGCACACATCTTGGCCTCAGAGGGTCCTGGGTTGAAGTCCCTGCTCTGACGCTCCCTGGCCGCAGGACTTGCAGCAAGGGACTTCCCTCCCAGAGCCTCAGTCTCCTCATCCACAAAATGGGCCTATTGTCCCCTCCTCTCAGGCTTGCCTGATAAATGGAAACGGAAGCCCTGACAAGGAATTGTGCGTGAACACTCAGAGCCATTTAATGTACCAGGTGACAACGGCAACCAAGCGACTCCACTGATGCCTGTGGATCTGAAGTGTAGGAGCAGGGGAGGGAGCAGGCCGCGTTGGGGAGGAGGCTGTGGGAGCAGTCAGTGCCACAGCAGGGGCTCAGAGGGCACCTGCTGACATGGACCATGGGACTTTGTGGTGGGGGTCTGCGCAAGGCCCCAGGCTGGGACAAGGGGAGGCCTGCCTCGGTGTCCCATTGGCCCTGGGAGTGAGGAGGTGGCTGTCTCTGGGGAGGCCGGCCTGACCCTCCTGCGGGACCCAGAGCCTGCCCGCCTTTCCCTGGGTGCTCCTTCCTCCCTGGCCCCAGGCAGCCTCCCTGCTCTCCTCCTCCCTGCCCAGCCTGCTCTCAGCGCTGTCCCTGCAGGGTGGGGCAAGCGGGCCCCTGGTGAGGCCCAGCTCCGGGTGGGCAGGTGCCAGGGGGAGAGTCCAGCCAGCCCGGAGGCCCGGGAGGTGGTGCCCCGGCCGGTGCCCTGTCTCTGAGGGCTGCTTCTGTTCTTTTCCAGATGAACTTCCCTATCTCAAGTGCCCTCTGCACACAGTGCTCAAACTCACGCCTGTGGCTCATGGTGAGTATCCCCAAGCTGATCCAAGGAAAGGCATATGGGGCTATGAGCCTGCCCCCAGTGCCTGCCATTTGCCCAGCAGAGTCCTAGGGGAGGTTTCCTGAGTGAGTAGATGGATGTCCTGGTGGAGGTGGGACTGGTGGTAGTCAGATAACAAGGAAAGGATAGGATGGCCTCTAAATCCAGGGCCTGGCTCCAACTTTCTCTGTCTCTGACAGAGTACTGAGCACACAACACTGAGCTATAGAAGGGGGACTCCATAAAGGGGACCAGAGGAAAATTGTAGGTTGGAGCCATATTGGAGAAAGAGCTCAGTACTCTCTCGGGGTGTTGGTTAGCTACAAAAGGTTCATGAACAGGGAAGGGACCGAATCGAATCTACTGTGGGATGTGAACAGGACAGAATGGCCTACTGAAGCCTGGAGTAAGGTGCAATCCACAGGGATGGAGCTAAGGGAGCTCCCACAGGCATTGGGCCTCCTCTGCCAGCCCCAGGCCGCAATGATGCACTCTCCTCGTTCTTCAGGTCCCTTAGAAGTCCATTGTGACCTTTCACACCCCTGGTGTTCCCTGTAACCACACTGTCCTCTAAATAAACTTTGCTGAGAATGATTGTCCAAGGCATGGCCCCAGGACTCTTCCACATCTTCAGCACCTAACACGCCTTGGAGGATCAGCAGAGATCCATCCATATTACAAAAATCTTACAGACCACAAGAGCTGGCAGAGGCCACAGATCTCTCATCTCCATCCCCATTTACAAATGGGCAATGAAGCTCAGAGAACTAAGCCTGTTGGGGGCAGAGCAGGAAGGACGCCTGTAGGCTGGCTGTCTCTCAGGCCTGGTGTCTTCCTCACGCAACACACAGCTGTTTAAATCCCCTCCCTATGGGGCAGTCCTGATCTATGCATGGTATGGAGCTGGGGGTGTGGGTGCTGATGACGGGCGGGGGGACAAAATCTCAGGGAAGACCTGTGCTTAACCTGGGGGCTTATGGACAGATGGGTTGTTCTTTTCTGAGGCTGCAAAGTGGAGTCCATCTACCTGAATGTGGAGGCCGTGAACACACACCGAGAGAAGCCTGAGGTAGGTGGGGGACTCCATGGTCCAAGCTGGTTGTGGACACAGCACATGGCGAAAGCCCCCTCCCCCTCAGAAAGACTGCCCCAACCCCACAGAGCCTGGGTGTTTTGCACCAACAGGTGGAATAACCAGCTTCCAGAAATGCAGGACCCACAGCCCAGACCTGAGGCACCATGGAGACGCAGGGCAAAGGCCTCAGGCTGAGATTTCCCCAGGCGGGCCTGAAAAGAGGGTCAGAATCCAGGCCTGGCTGAGAGAGGAGCCGGGCAGCAAGGACAGGAGGCAGGGGAGGGGCTGGGGCCCTACACTGCTATCTTCTTCCTATTAATCTTGGGCTCTCTTCGCAGAATGTGGATGTCACCCGGGACCCTCAGGAAGCCTTGGACACCGTCCCTGCTCATTACTGAGCTTTTTCCAAGAAGTCAAACTGCCTGTGTCCTCATTGCCTTCTACGTTCAGGAACTGCCATCCTTGCTCTTCTCCCTACCCTGAGAAGACTCTGGCCTTGGCCTCACTGGGAGAGCCCTGCTACCAGTGAAAAAGCCCTCAGAAGCTCTAAAACAAGTCTCAACTCCTGGCCACAACTAAGGAACTGTCTAGCTCTGGATGAAGTTCTTTCTTTATTAATTCATATTCTCTGATCAATAAAGACTTCTCTTACTAGCTACAGGAGGATAGTGAGAGGTCATAGTGAGGTTTCTTCCAGTGCTCTCAAGATCCTGATCCTGATCCTGATCCTGACCCAGCTCCGGTGCTGTGGGGGTGTGGAATGGGCGAAGACTTCCTGGAGGGAAGAGTTCTAGGGTAGCACCTCCAAAGATGGGGGAGGAAATAGGTCCTTGTGAGTACCTTTGGGCCTTGTTCCTTGGTGGGCAAGGTGGCTGGGGACATGACACCTTCATCCTTACAACTGGAGAACAAGCTGGCACTTGGGCAAAGTACTCTTCTCTTCTCTTCTCCAACTCTTGCTGCCATCCTGATTTCACTGTCCATGTGAATGACCCAACCAACACCCTGGCCTCCCGATCCCCTAACCCCCTCAACACCAGTGATCATCTTCTCCCCTTCAGCTAACCACTCTATGAACCTTGACATCATCTCCCCATTCTGACTTCTTCAATGCAAGCATCCCACTGTCTGATCACTGCCCACCCCCACCCAAGTCCTTACAACTCTGTGTCATCCACAGGATCCCTAGCAGCATGCCTGCATACATGTAGTATTTTATGAATGAATATTTGTTGTTGTACTGCATCAACAGCATAGTCCTTTGATTGCTCCATTGTCTCCCAACCCATCCTCAGTGTTCTTCCATCGCTAATCAGCTTGGATCCCCTTCAGCCACTCTCCATCCACCTACCGTGGGCCAGATACCAGCAACCCAGTGTTAAAGAGACAGACTCATACACTCGCTGCTTTTGTTCCCTTGTCCTTCCATCACAAACACCCAGCAAGACCCAAACCCTGCATAATCCACATCCCCTTTTTTTGCTGAGATCCACTACAGGGTTGCTGATCACTGCTTGAAGCAGATCTATATTTATCCGCTTCCATAACCACCCTCAAATCCTCTTCAAAGTCAGGGTCACCTTCTATTATCTGGCACCATAACCCATCCCACTTTCTCAGGAACAGGCTACTTCAGTCAATTCCTGATTCTTTCATGTCTATTTTCTGTCCCTCTCTGTTGCCTTTTGCCCCACAGTCTATGTAATATGTTCAAGTCTTTCTCTCCTATCCTAAGAAATCCCTCCCTTGTTCCTGTGTCCTCCCCTAGTTACCTCCCCCTCTATCCCTCCATTCTTACACAAATGAATCAAAGTGAATCTGTACTTACTGTCCAGAACCCTCTTCGTTTGCCTTCTGCTCCAGGCTTTCCCCCTCCATATCTTTGCTCAAGCTATTATCTTCTTGCTTGCCATGCTTTCCCCGGGCCTCTATGCTGCTGAAGTCATACTTGCTTTTGAGCCAAAAATTGGAGCCTCACCTTCCCTAAAAAGCTATGCTGATCTCCTGCTTTTCTATGAATTCAAGATGCCACAACTACCTAAGATGCCACTCCACAACTACCTAAGAACATTAAAAAACCAAAAAAACTTGAATTCATTTTGCAAATTTAATGTAACTCTGATAGCAAAATATGACAGCATACAGAAAGCAAACAATAAAGCAGAAACAGCAAACAGATTTTCCATAGCATGTCACCCTCAGCGGATTGGTCATAGCTGCTTAGACTGATGTGTGGACAAAGATTCCATGGATGTGCCTTGACTCCATGGGAAGGACTGCTGCAATTCATTAGTGGTATCTGTAAACATGGGGAATAAACCTGAAAACAAAATACACAGGAACACATTTTAGCACCAAATATACTGCTTTCTCATACTTCCCTCATTGCCTCATCTTCCCACCCCACTCTCCGACCCCGAGGTTTCTTATACCCATCCTCATGGGCCCTGGTAATGAAAATATTACAATTACCTGAACTCTCACTAGCCATAGGAGAAGCCACAGGCACCAAGGCTGGTGGCTCCACCACCAAAGCCAGGACCAGTGCTCAGTCCACTGCTGAAGCCAGTACCAGTGCTTGGTCCACCGCCGAAGCCAGCACCGGTGCTCGGTCCACTGCTGAAGCCAGCTCCAGTGCTCAGTCCACCGCAGAAGCCACTGGTGCTTGGTCCACTGCAGAAGCCAGCACCAGTGCTTGGTCCACCGCTGAAGCCAACAATAGAACTGGGTCCACTACTGAAACTGGTGCTCGTGCTGGGTTCTCCAGTAAAGCCATTGCTGGTGTTGGAACCACTGCCAAAGCCAATGATGGTACTCAGTCCTCTGTTGAAGCCGGCATTAGGCCCACTGCCAAAGCCATCGCTGGTGCTGAGGCCACCACCAAAGCCAGCTCTGGTGCCAAGTGTGCTGCCAAAACCAGCATTAGTGCCCAGTCCACCACCAAAGCCATCGCTGGTGACCAGTCCTCCACTAAAGCCAGCACTGGTACCTAGTCCACCACCAAAGCCAGTAGTGGTGCCTAGTCCGCCACTGAAGCCAGAGCTGGTGCCTAGTCCGCCACCGAAGCCAGTGCTGGTGCCTAGCCCAACATTGAAGCTAGCACTGGTGCCTAGGCCACCACCGAAGCCAGTGCTGGTGCTCAGTCCACCACCAAATCCAGCACTGGTGCTTAATGCATTGTCAAAGTTGAAACCGGCACTGGTGCTGGGTCCATCACCAAAACTGGCACTGGTAGCACCACTAAAGCAGGCACTGGTGCTAGGAGGGCCACCAAAGCATAGGCTGGTGTTAGATGCACTGCCAAAGCAGAGGCTGGTGCTGGGAGCGCCACCAAAACAGAGGCTGGTGCTATGAGCACCACCAAACCTGACACTGGTGCTGGGAGCACCACCAAAGCTGATACTCGTGCTGGGAGCACCACCAAAACCCATATTGTTGCTAGGAGTACCACCAAAGTCAGTGGTGGTACTAAGTGCCCCACTGAAGCCAGCACTGGTGCTGAATGCACCACCAAAGCCAGGGTTGGTGCTGGGTGCAACACTGAAGCCAGCACTGGTGCTGACAGCACCGCCAAAACTGGCACTGGTGTTGAGTCCTCCACCAAAGCCAGCACTGGTGCTGGGAGAGCCACCAAAGCAGACACTGTTGCTTAGTGTACTGCCAAAGTCGGTGCTGGTGCAGACAGCACCACCAAAGCCAGCACTGGTATTGAGTGCACAGCCAAAGCTGGCACTGGTGTTGAGTGCACTGCCAAAGCCAGCACTGATGCTGGGAGAGCCACCAAAGCAGACACTGGTGTTTAGTGTACTGCCAAAGTCAGTGCTGGTGCAGACAGCACCACCAAAACCAGGACTGGTGTTGAGTGCACTGCCAAAGCCAGGACTGGTGCTGGGAGACGCACCAAAGCAGACACTGTTGCTTAGTGTACTGCCAAAGTCAGTGCTGGTGCAGACAGCACCACTAAAACCAGCACTGGTGTTGAGTGCACTGCCAAAGCCAGCACTGGTGCTGGGAGAGCCACCAAAGCAGACACTGGTGTTTAGTGTACTGCCAAAGTCGGTGCTGGTGCAGACAGCACCACCAAAACCAGCACTGGTGTTGAGTGCACAGCCAAAGCTGGCACTGGTGCTGAGTGCACTGCCAAAGCCAGCACTGGTGCTGGGAGAGCCACCAAAGCAGACACTGTTGCTTAGTGTACTGCCAAAGTCGGTGCTGGTGCAGACAGCACCACCAAAGCCAGCACTGGTGTTGAGTGCACAGCCAAAGATGGCACTGGTGTTGACTGCATTGCCAAAGCCGGCACTGGTGCTGGGAGAGCCACCAAAGCAGACACTGTTGCTTAGTGTACTGCCAAAGTCGGTGCTGGTGCAGACAGCACCACCAAAGCCAGCACTGGTGTTGAGTGAACTGCCAAAGCCGGAACTGGTGCTGGGAGAGCCACCAAAGCAGACACTGGTGTTTAGTGTACTGCCAAAGTTGGTGTTGGTGCAGACAGCACCACCAAAGCCAGGACTGTTGTTGACTGCACAGCTAAAGCTAGCACTGGTGCTGGGAGAGCCACCAAAGCAGACGCTGGTGCTTAGTGTACTGCCAAAGTCAGTGCTGGTGAAGACAGCACCACCAAAGCCAGCACTGGTATTGAGCGCTCCATCAAAGCCAGCACTGGTGTTGAGCACTCTGTCAAAGTTGGTACTGGTACTGGGAGAGCCACCAAAGCAGACGCTGGTGCTTAGTGTACCACCAAAGTTGGCACTGGTGTTGGGAGAGCCACAGAAGGAGACACTGGTGCTGAGTGTACCACCAAAACCAGTGTTGGTGTTGGGGGAGCCACCAAAACAGATACTGGTACTGAGTGTACCCCCAAAGCTGGCACCAGAGCTGGGAGAGCCACCAAAGCAGACGCTGGTGCTGAGTGTGCCTCCAAAACCAGTGCTGGTGCTAAGTGCACCACTGAAAACTGTGCTTGTAGTGGGCACACTGCCAAAGCTGGTGCTGGTGCTGAGTGCACCACTAAAGCCAGCAGTGGTGCTGAGTGTGCCTCCAAACCCAGAGCTGGCTCCACCACTGAAAGGGGCACTGGTGTTGAGTGGACCACTGAAACTAGAGCTGACTCCATCACTAAAGCTGGCACTGGTACAAGGTATGCCACCAAAGCTAATGCTGGCTTGACTGCTAAAACTAGAGCTGGTGCTGGGTGCACCACCAAAGCCAATACAGGCTGTACTGCTGAAGCTGGGGCTAGCGCTGGCTGTTCCACCAAAACTAATGCTGGCTGCACTACTGAAGCTGGCACTGGTGCTGGGTATACCACTGAAGGTAATGGCAGCTCCACCACCAAAGCCACCACTGGGGCTGGGTGCACCACTGAGGCTAATACTAGCACCATCGCTGAAGCTAGCCCTGGTGCTAGCTCCTCTGCTGAAGTTGACGTTGGTGCTGGCATCCGCATTTTCTTGGGCTCTGCCCTCAATTTCAAATGAAAATCTGCTCCAGGCCTGAGCATCATCACCCAACTCTTCCCTTGTTAGGCAGTCAATATCCATGTCATCCCAATTCCAGGGCCCAGCCACAGCTTCCTCTCCAATCCCCATTTGGGCTCTTGCCTCAGCCCTGGCCTCAGCCTCGGCCACAGCCACAGCTGCAGCTTGGACTTCCATCTCCACTGCCTCCCGGTACTGAGCAGCCCAGTCCTTGGGGTCTTTCTTCTGTACCTAAAATGGGAATGATAATCATTATAAGGGAAATAACTCTTGTAATCATGTATTAAGCACCTACTATAGGGTTTGTATAGAAGTAATGGCAATTTTTTTTTAAATTCCTAGTTACTAGAGCTCTATCATGGGTCAGTCCTGAGATCTAATTTCAGCTCTGATAACTTAGGTGCTATATAACCTTGGACAAGTTACTTAACCTCACTGAGCCTAAGTGTCTTCATCTATAATATGGGAAATGATAAGAAAGTATGTTGTGAACTGAATGTTTGTATCCCCCCAAAATCCATATGTTGAATCCCCAACCCCCAATGTGACTGTATTTGGAGATAGGGCCTTTATAGAAGTAATTAAGGTTAAATGATATCATAAGGGTGGGGTTCTGATCCAATAGGATTAGTGTCCTTATAAGAAAAGACACTAGAAAGCTCGCTTTCTTTCTCTGCCATGTGTGGACACAGCAAGAGGGTGGCCATGTGCAAGCCAGGAGGAGAGCCCTCACCAGAAACTGACCATGCTGGACCTTGACCTGGGATTCTCACCCTCCAGACCTGTGAGAAAATAAATTTCTGTTTTTCAAGCCACTCGGTCTATGGTATTTTGTTATGGCAGCCAAAGCTGATTAATACAAAGTATTAATTCATGAAGAATGAATGAGATGATGTAAACTATATATCTAGCAGCATTTGGGACATAAATGACATTCCATATGTTTATATGTGAACTTCAGACTGCTCTGTACCTGACCATCCCTGCACTTTGCCTGACCCAGCCAGGGGAATCCTATTCCCTTAGTAAGCCAAACTCAGGCAGCTTTCCTATTACCTTGCATGCAAACTTGAGGACTTTCATCTTGCTAGTCTCATGGTAGGAGCGCAAGCCCCAGAAGAACTCATATTCAGGTGGTCTGCTGTTGGGGACCCTCTTGTACTCCAGGTACCTTGGAGAAAGGAAATGAAACTTACTTTGAACCAAGCAAACCTGTTGTCTAACCACTAGGCATGAAGTAGCAACCTCCTCCAAACAAATACTGGAGAAGGATTTCTAAGATCCTCCTGCCCCAGACTCATTCCCAAACAGAGTTCATGGTCTCAGCTTCTAATACTGAGCCGTTTCCCATTGGCTGTGTGCAAAGGAGTCACTTAGGGTGCTGCAGTAGAGACATGTGTCGAGTAATATGTCACAGGAAGGCCAAAGTATATTGCCACCAGTAGGACTAACTCGAGATTTCTGTTGGGTGTGTTGTAGACAGAGGGGCCATTCTTCAGACCCCCTGCTCTGCGCACACCCCACTACAAGGGTCTTGTGTTGAGTCTGACCCAGTCCTGGAAAAGTCTGCCCGTGGGAATTTTAGGCAGGACTCAATTCTAGAACGCAGGATGCCCATCCCTCTAAAGCTAGTGTAAGAAAGGTGGTGACCAAGCACTTTCTGGATCAGATCAGTACGCCCAGAACACTTCAGGGCCAGACAAAGCAAAGCCCCCAAACACCACTTACTTCTGCTTGACAAACTCGTCTGTGATGAGCTTCCTTACTTCCCCAAACAGCGAATGCTTCACCCTGACAATGGGAAAAATAACCTGTGAACACAGATCAGAACTGCCCAGATGAGGGCAGGGGCATTATCCAACATGGAAGAGACCTCTCTAGCACGTGGGGCAGTCTCAATGAGGTGAAGAAAGAAGTAAGCGTGTGGCCACTAGAGCAAGCAGCAGATGGCTCTTTGTGAGAGAAACCTGAAGGTCTATCTAACATCTCAGCTTCGAACAGACAGAGGACATAGGGGAGAGAGGGAGCAGAGAGTTCAGGACCCTTTCCCCATCCACCCAGGTCAGAACCCTGGGCCCTCTCCACCAGACCACCAGGCTGATGCGATCCTGGGACCGTCCTCTCTTGCCAAAGGACAACATGGACAGCAAGCGCTGAGAGAGCCCAATCATACCCAGGATGCAGCCCCAACTTGCGTAGCACCTCCCAGATGACAGCTGCGAGGGGAGGCAAGAGGAGAGAGGGACAGAAAATGAACACTTGGAATCCAGACCATGGCCACCCATTCAGCTACACACCAAGCCACTCACCCTCACTGGCCTTGTTGCCATTCATAAAAATGACACTCAGAATCACCATGAGGAGACCCAGCTTCGGTGTGTCCTTGGTCCTAAGGCAATAATAGGACAGAGAGTTTTATGCCCAGCAGCCATCTTCAAAAGACACATCAGCCAGCTCAATAGGCTAGCCTCTCCCAGATTCCTCAGATATGGGAGAATTCTGCCGAGTCTATGCTTCAAGCTCCATGTGACCCTGGGCAAGGCACGTAGACTCGTGAGTCTCAGTCTCTTATTCAGAAAAATGAGAAAATCACATCTTCCCCTTCCCAGGTTGCCAAGAAGATGGAAGGATGCCTGTCAACCTGGTACAACCCAGGCACCCAGTCAACATGAGTCCCTTCTTTCTCTCCCAGACCCCCCTCAGCCCTGAGAGAATTCTAGTCAGGGCCCCACTGACAATACTCCACATGACCCTGGACAATTTCCCAGCTTGCTCCAGGCTTCAGTTTTCATATATATGCAGTAAGGAGGTGAGGCCATGGTAAAGTCTCTTTCATGTGAATCTATGTTGATTCTGCCAGTCTGACTTCAAGTCAAAGCCATGACTGTTATTTTTGGTCATTCCTTGTCTGGACTGGTTATCTCCTAGGTTCAAGTCTAGCCTTGTGAGTTAAACTAGGTACTTCTTGAAGACAGAGCAAGCATTTTGTCCTTCTCTAACTCCCCACAGCATGGTGAAGGGAGTAAGCACTACACAAAGATATATACAGAAAAAAGCACATCCAAATCTTTCTTGCCCTTAGAGCATTCTGATCCACCCATACTACGAAGCTCTCCTTGAGAACTACTCTACCAAGGCCTGGCCAGGGACTCAGTAGGAAGAGAGACAAGCAACAATAGGCCTGCTTTCCTGGGAAGCTTCTGGAGAGACAGGAAACCTGACAGCAGCAATGCCCCATCCCAGTCTCTTACAGCCTTCAGTCCATCATAATCAGGCACCACTACTGAGTGCAGGGCTCCAACTATGTGTGGGGGCTGGGACACGGGCTTTGGGGGCCCTGTCTTTCCTGACCCTCTAAGAGGATGTAGGGAGAGAGTACAGGGTATGGCTAGAACCATGAACAAAAGCAGAAGCTCCCCTCGCACCCCAGCCCTTTCCCAGCTTACGTTCCCAGTATGCCTGCGGAGGATTCCTGATTGCTGATGAGAATATATAAGCTATTTTGCTTATCAATTTCCTTCAGATTGACTCGAAACATCTGCCAAGTAAAAGAATAGCCTGTGAGATCACAAAACTCAGCTTAGGCATCAATGAGCTTCCCAGGCATGCTGTGGCTCCCCATGTACCTAGGGGTTTTGTGCATGTGAGAAATCAGTGAGATAATGCACATAAAGCATGTAACTAAGTGCTGGCACCCAGTAAACACACAGCAAATGTACTACTATCATCAATGTCATCATCTTGATCAGTGGAAACCTAGGGAGACAGACAATGAGGAATGGAAGGGACAGGTGAGCATCTGAAATACATGTCAGGATGTGTCCAGCTGCAGACAGAAGCTGGGACTAAGTTGAGTGGCTTGGGTCCTAGCTATGCTTTCATTACTGACTTGCTGTGTAACCCATGGCTAGTCTACACTGCTCCCTAGGCCACTGTCTACCCATCAGCACAGTGATGGGGCTGGACTAGCTGGTCTCTGTGGTTCCCCCCGGAAGGGACATGTACACCTTTGATTCGAATCCTCCCCATTGCACCCATCCCCCAGGGCTGCCCTTTCACCTTCTCCAGAGCATAGCTTGCTCGTTCAATGATCTCTGGGAAATATTCATCATATTCTTGGATGACATCCTTCAGCATGTCTGCAGGAAGGGAAAAGTGGGAGCAGCCAGGCTGAGCAGGGGCCACAGGGCCACAGCCCTTTTGCCAGTCCTGTGGGGTCAGTGCAGCCAGAGACCTGAACTGTGTTAATGGGAGATGCCAGCCATGGCAGAGGATGAGGAGAATACAGGTGTAGAAATGAGAAAACGAGGAGGCCATAAAGGTAAAAGGTTACCCCCAGACCATGAGGGGAGAGGAGAGTGGAGAGACGAGCTCAAGGAGGAGGGTTGGTAGGACACTACCTGAGCGCTTGATGGGGATCTTTGTCTGGTCCTTAACCAACAGGTATTTCACCAACTTATTTGCCTGAGAGAAGAGGAATGGATGGGGAGATCTCAATATGTTTACAGAAAATTTGGAAGGGGCAGAGAAGAGGGCAGGTGAAGAAGAGACTGGGCAGCATTGGATTCTTACCCTTTCTTGCAAAATGGCCACATCTCGGGGTGGTGGAGGCCTCCGGCCCCATGGGATCCGCCTGTAATTACTGCCACTTCTCTCATCCCCATTCAGATGCCTGGACTTCATCATCAGAAAGAATGAAGATCCAGAGTCACCAGGTGAAAGAGATAGCTTTGTCTCCTCATCTGCCTCCTTTAGAAAGTCTCCTTAAACCTTCCCCTGTAGTGGGGCCTGACCCTGCCATTGGTCACCCTGAGTCCTGGGCTTATCTTTCATTGTCTCCCAGCAGGAGTTTCATTCCTCTGTCAGGCCAGGAGCAACCCAAGGACAGGGCCTGGGGCTTCTCCTCTTCCTTTGGCCACCACTGATTCTGCTAGCTGGTACTCCTTAGACAAGTCACTTCACCTCTCTGGGACTCAGTTTTCTTATGTGTAAAACTGAGACCTATGATCCCTTGTTGGTAAGAGTTACTTTCAAGACATAAAGATAAAACTTGTATAAATGTACCCAACACAAAGTTACCATGTGGCACATGGTAACTACTACATAAATACAAATTGAATTACATACAGGTTGTAGCTAAGTGTATGGATGTCTTCTTTCCCCACCAATCTGTGAACTGCCAGGGAGCAAAAACTATATCACATTCTTCTCAGCATCTTCCATAGCCTATCTGAACACAGGGATTGGCTCAAAGTAAAAAGGTTCAGTTAAATTGTATAGAAGAAAAGTACAACTAGAAGGATAGGAATGGAAAAGAAGCACAAAGTCAAGGATGGTGATGTCAGAGATCTCACCTTTCTGTTCCTCTTGCCCTGAGTCCTGGTTGTGGGCTCCAGACTCAAGTGAGCCAGATAGTCATCTGCCAGGGCCTGGACAGCAGCAGCAACCTGAGACTCAAGGGTACTTACGTTGGTCTGAGCTGTGGCCATCTTGGTCTTTGCCCCTTGGTCAGTAATTTGAGTCAGGCTTTCAGTTGCCCGAGCCTTAGTGGCAGTCTTCCGAGCCCTAGACCCTCTCTTGACCCAAAGGTTGGTTGCTAGTGCTTGGTTTGTGACCATTTGAGTGGCAGGTGGGGCCTTAAAGATTTCAGAGGCAAAATTTGGGCCCTTATTGACAGCCTTCTTGCCCTTGGATTTTTTGGGCTGGATAGCTGCTGCTGAGGCTTCAATATGTCTGGTGACATTTGGAGCCTCTATATGCTCAATGTCACTATGCGTGGCCTTAGCAGTTGTCTTCTTGGCTTTACAGGCTTTCTTGGTTCGGATGGAGGCTGCTGTGGCCTGGATATTGACTGTCTCACTGATAATTTGGCCTTGAGTGGTAGCTGTATAGGTGGCAATTGGAGCCGGTGAGACCTCAGTGGCACTAGCTATGGCTTTATTTGCAACCTTCTTGGCCTTAGAAGCTTTCTTAGGCTTGGTGGAGGCTATCAAAGCCTGGGAATTGGCTGACTCACTGGCAATTGGAGCCTGGATAGTCTGTGAGATGACTGGTAGGTTTAAGACCTGCAAGGGTGACTTGAGCTGTGTAGTGACACCCTGACTGCCAGTTGGGGATTGAGAGCCTTGGGCTGCCTTGGCAGTAACTTTCTTCATCTTGTTGGCTTTCTTAGGCTGAGCAGTGATTGAAGAAGCCTGAATATTGGCTGCCTCAGTGATAGCTGAAGCCTGGCTAATCTGGGTGATGATTGGCAAGTTTAAAACCGGCAGAGTTATTCTGGGCTTGTTAGTGGCAATTTCATTGGCAGTTGGGACTGGAGGGTCAGCAGGTGCAGCCTTAGCAATGGTCTTTATAGGGGCCTTCTTGGTCTTGCTTTTCTTAGGCCGGTTAGCAACTGAGGAGTCCATGGCCAGAGGGTCCTTGGTTGCCGCCAACAGGGTGTGCATCAGCAAGACACTGTCTTCTTCTGTGGTCTCAGTCTGTACATCTGGAGGGAAGGGAAGCCCCAGGCTCCCAGGGGGAGGCAGAGGGCCCTACACACTTAGGATTATGATCGTCTGGGCCATGGTACCTCCCTATAGCCCACCCCTTTCCATGAAGATCTCCCCTTCCTCTGAGCAGTGGTTGATTAAAGGGAGTGGGAGAAGGGGAAGCGAGCAAGGGATAGTCAGGCAGGTTTTCGTCTCCTCCCCTTTCACCATGCAGGGGAGGACTGCAGGGGAGGAGGTTAGGCAGGGAATTATGCAGCTACATGGTGGTAGGGGGCTCAAGAGCTGTAAGTGAACTCAGGACAGGGCGGATGGCCTGGTGAGAATGCAGAAAGGCCTCACCTGGAATGGAGGCATCCTATAACTGTAGTCATTTCTCTTATCCATCATTCTGGGAGGCCAAGTAACAGCTGAGCCTAAAAGGAATGAGCCTGAGTTAGGGGAGAATGAGACAGAGGTGGGGAGTCATGAGACCTTTCATCTCACCTATCCTGAAGTGGGGGAGTCTCATCTAACCTTCGGCCCCAAACCTTTGAACTCCTGGATTCTTATAAAGAATCTTAGAAATTCCGGCCATCTCTTTTCCCAGCCCCAGTTCTTTTTGCCTCCAAGAGAGTCAGTTCTACAACTTCGCCCCTTTACACGCCCCCTACCGCAACTTGATTGTGCGCATGCGCGCCGATCAGGGCCCGGCTCTCAGGCCCACCGCTTTCCCAAAAGAACCCGTTCAAGACGCTCATCGCGCATGCGCCTTGGTGAGCCGGCCAGTCTAACCAGCTCATTCCCACATACGCCCCCCGCTCTCAGAGCAGCAGAATATCTCTGCCCCACCCCTGACCCACTGTTTCTAACTGCATCACATCTCTCGATCCAACCCTTCCCCCAACACCAGCCCCCTCCCTCCGCCCTGCAGTACCACTTCGCACCGCCTTTTCCCAATACGCCCCCTCCCTCCGCTCTGCAGTACGTCTCTGCACCGCCCCTTCCCCAACACCACTCCCCACTCTTTCCACGTCTGCATGTGCCCGGCCCAGCCCTTTCTTCAACATGGATACCCCATCCCCAAATCCAACGGAATAAACCCTCCGTGTATTCCTTGTTCTTTAACCCTACCAGGTCCTGTCTTTTTCCCTTTTCAAACTAGAACCAACCGGGTCCTAGCCCCTCCTTTTTCCTGCCTGAGTCTGGTCCTTTCAGCTGCTCAATGGGATTCTGCCCCCTCCTTTCTCTGGGTCCCGATCCCTTCTTTCCTCGGCCCAAAAAGGGTCCTGCCTCCTTTCTCCAGCCTGAACGGAGTCCTGCCTTTCTCCTATCTCCCTCCTCCTCCCCTCGTGCCACTGCCTGAACAATTTCTCGATCCTTCCTTTCTGTGGTCACAACCAGGTCTGCATCCCTCTTTCTTATGGTCCGAACCAAGTCCAGATCTCTCTTTTCTGTGGCCCAAAGGGGATTCTGCCTCCTCCTTTCTCCCGTGCGAACCAGGTCCATGCACCTCTAAACACAACTACTGTGATGCGGTTAAGTCCCAACCCCCCAGCAGATTTTATTCAAACCTTAGGGGCGTGTGGAGTCAGGCACGTCGAAGCGGCAGCCAGGAAGCCCCCACAGGATCTTCACTAAAGCCAGCACCTCAGCTCACCTCGTCCTCCTGAGTCCAAAAGGCGTCTGCTCTCTCCAAGCCTCTCCTTAGGTCTGAGCTTATCCCCCCCTCCCTGGCCGGAAGTGGTCCTGCCTGTTTCCGCCTCCAGAGGGGGGTCTCCGTCCCTGCCTGTCAGCCTCTTCCTCTGCTCGCTGCTTTCAACTTTCCATTCTCCTCAGTGTAACTCCTCTTTTCTGCTTACTACCCCTTATTCATCAATCACTCCCTCTTATTCTCCATTTGATTTCTCTGGTCTCTACCCTGTATCCCTGTTCCTCTTTGATCCTCCATTTCTCCCTAGGAGGAATGTGCTTCTCCGAGCTCCCACACCAACCCTTCTTATCCCTACACTGATTACACTGAGTGTTGTTATACTGTGTATCTGGGTCTCTCTCCCCCAGGAGCTGCCTTGGGGGCAGGGGACTAGGTCATCTTCATTTCTACCTCTCAAGTATGACCAGATTAAAACATTTAGATGCTCTAAACACTAAAAATAGGATGCCCCTACATCATATGTAATTCAGAATAAAAACAGTAAATGCAAAATGTCTACAGAAGGTTTTTTATTGATCCCTCAATGACTATATTGATGCTTTTTAAAAATATCAACTTATTTGAAAAATAGTGTGGGCTGTGTTCCTCCTTTATCAGTCCACTAAGCAAGTATTTAGGCCCTTTTGTACCATGGTGCATTGCTTCCCGGTGCAGGAAAAAATTTGTGGCATTCATTTATTCACTGGATTGTCCAAAAGAGAGCAAGGGTAACTACACTTATGTCAGATAAAACAGACATTAAGTAAAAAACTGTAAAACAAGATAAAAACATCATTACATAATGATAAAGGAGCCAATTCATGAAGAAGATCTAATAACTATAGATATATATGTACCCATTATAAAAGCACCAAAATATATAAAGCAAATATTAATATATCTAAAGGGACCGATAGACTGCAATGCAATAATAGTAGGGGATGTTAATACACCACTTTTAACAATGCACAGATCATCCAGAGAGAAAATCAATAGAGATGCATTGGATTCAGACCAAATGGACTTAACAAATATATACAGAACAGTTCATCCAACAGCAGAAGAATACACATTCTTCTTAAGTGCTCATGGAACATTCTTGTGGATAGGTCATAAGTTAGGCCACAAAACAAGTGTTAACAAATTTAAGAAGACTGAAATCATATCAAGTATCTTTTCCAACCACAATGATATGAAACTAAAAATTAATAAGAGAAGAAATTCCAAAAAATTCACAAATATATAGAAATTAAACAACATGCTCCTGAATAACCAATGGATCAAAAAAGAAATTAAAGGGGAATTTAAAATATCCTAAAACAAGGCTGTTCTGGGGAAGGAGTGGGTGGCAGAGGCCACAATGGCTTTGGCTAGAGACAGCGACTGCTAGGGCACTACACTGGAGGCTCCCTCCACCAGTGGTCCCTTCCTGGTCCAGGTGAGCAGTGGGAAGTCGACTGTGTGTAAGAAGATCATGGAGCTGCTGGGACAGAACGAAGTGGACCACTGGCAGCACAAGTTGGTCATCCTAAGCCAAGACAGGTTCTATAAGGTCCTGACAGCAGAACAGAAGGCTAAATCCTTTAAGGGACAGTACAAATTTGACAATCCAGATACTTCTGATAATGATCTGATGCACAGGACTCTGCAAAACCTCTTGGAGGGCAAAACTGTCAAAGTTCAAACCTATGATTTTTGTGACCCACTCAAGGTTACCAGAGACCACAGTGGTTTATCCTGTGGACGTGGTTCTGTTTTAGGGCATCTTGGTGTTCTATAGCCAGGAGATCTGGGATATGTTCTACATGCACCTCTTTATGGACACAGACTCCAAAGTCAGGCTCTTTCAAAGAGTTCTCCTGGACATGCACTGAGGACCTGGAGCAGGTTCTCACCAAGTATACCACCTTCATCAAACCAGCCTTTGAGGTGTTCTGCCTGCTGACAAAGAAGTATGCCAATGTGATCATCCCTTGTGGGGTTGACAATATGGTTGCCATCAACCTGATCATGCAGCACATCCAGGACATTCTGAACAGTGATATCTGCAAATGGCACCAAGGAGAGTCCAATGGGAAGAGCTACAAGAGGACCTTTCTGAGCCAGGAGACCACCCTGGGGTGCTGACCTCTGGCAAATGGTCACACTTGGAGTGCAGCAGCAGACCCCACTGAGGAGCTACCTTGTGCTACTCCTTGAACCTCCTGGGCAGGTCTCCCAACAGGCACATGCTTTCAGGGACTGGGCCTGGAGATACTCACCTACCCCTGAAAATGCACCCACTGCTTCCTCTTGGTATATGTTCCAGGGTGGCATTAGGATAAAGGCCTCCTTTACTTATGAATTGAAACCTGGACATGTCATTCAAACTCAGTTTGATAAGATATTGACAGGGCATTCCTGAGGTTCTCACCTGCTTCCCCAGGTTTCAGGAGGTTTAAAACTCTCTCTAGGTCACTGATAAATGCCACAGAATGTGTAGTAAGCCTGTGATGCTTGCTTCCATAAGAAATGCAAGTCATTTATTGTTGGAGAAACTGAAGAAATAGCATGGACACCATGGCTGGCCTAGTGTTTTCTTAACAGTGAACCCACAGAGATATGTTTTCCAGTCTGATTTGGTTCACACACACATGTATAACTGAAAAGTTTTATAAGAGAATACTTTCCTTTTTACATGTTACACATCTTAATGTTTTCTATTTTATTCTGGTTCATAGCACAAGGCTGATTGTGACCTATGAGCCTAATTTCATGGTCACACTCAAGGAGTGGCAAACACTGATGTGAGGAGACACAGAGAGACAGTTCCCTCCTCCTCACCTGTGTGTCAAAGGCAGGAGAAGAGGCAGGAGCACTGGGGAACAGCCAGTGTCACACACAGCAGACAGGGCTTTTGCAGTTCGGGTCCCGGGAGCCTGTATAGCTGGCAGAGCAGCAGCAGTCAGGTCTATCTCGGCTGGAACAAGTGGTGTCTATGCATAGTCCTGCCCAGGCTGGGCCCTCCCACCAAGCACCAGGAGCCCAGAGCCCAGGGTGCTGTCTCTGGACAGGCCATCCCCAGTGTAATTCCCAGCCATGTCCAGGGCACAGTGCCTCCAGCCAAGGCATGTGCTGGATTGTAGAGGTTCCAATGAATGTGGCTGTCCAAGGCTGGCCAGTCTCTCTTATGCCAGTCCTGAGCTCATGGCCTCACAAGCAATCTCCTGTGTCTGCATCCAAATTTGTTTTCCCTCCCACATAATGGCCATTTATGTGAAGTATCCCTTACCACTGTCACAAGCCAAACTGCACAGGCAGCTCTGGGCTTCCTTTCATCCAGTATAACTCACTGTAGTCATGCAGACATGAGTTAAGCTGAGGTGAGCTCTGGAGCTGGTTTCTGATAACTGTAAAAGTTTTGTCAAGCTTAGGCCCTTTTGGAGGGGGAATCAATAAATAACACCAAATATTTAAAAAAGCCATCTTAAAACAATACAAGGCTACTAACCAAAACAACACAGTACCAGTATAAAAGTAGAGACATAGACCAATGGAACAGAATAGAGAACACAGAAATAAAACCATCTACTTACAACCAACTGATCTTTGACAAAGCAGACAACAACCTATACTGGGGAAAGTAAACCTTGTTCAGTAAATGGTGCTGGGAAAACTGGATATCCACATGCAGAAGAATGAAACAGGACTCCTATCTCTCGCCATATACAAAAGTAATTCAAGATGGATAAAAGACTTAAATGTAAGGCATGAAACCATAAAATTCTAGAAGAAAACAAATAGGAAAAACTCTTCCAGACATTGGCCAAGGCATAGAATTTATGACTAAGACCTCAAAGGCAAATATAGCAGCAACAAAAATAAATAAATGGGACTTAATTAAATTAAAAAGTTTCTGCACAGCAAAAGAAATAATTGATAGAGTTAATAGACCACCTACAGAATGGGAGAAAATATTAGCAAACCATATATCCAAAAAAGGGCTAATATCCAGAATATACAAATAACTCAAACAAATCAGCAAGAAAAAAAAACTATACTAAAAAGTGGACAAAAGACATGAATAGAAGTGTGTCAAAAGAAAACAAATGGCCAAGAAATATATTTAAAAATGTTCAGCATCATTAATCATCAGGGAAATGCAAATTAAAGCCACAATGAGATACCACCTTACCCTGTCAAAATGACCATTATTAAAAAGTCAAAAAACAATAGATGCTGGTATGGATGCAGAGAGAAAGGAATGCTTATACACTACAGGTGGGACTGCAAATTAGTACAACCTCTATGGAAAATAGTATGGCAATTCCTCAAAGAAATAAATGTTGGTTTACCATTTGATCCAACAATACCACTACTGGGTATTTACACGAAGGAAAAGAAGTCATTTTATCAAAGAGACACCCGCATTTGAATGTTTATTGCAGCACAATTGACAATTCACAATTGCAAAGATGTAGACTCAACCTAAGTGCCCATCAATTCATGAGTGAATAGAATGGATAAAGAAAATGTGATACACACGCACACACACACACACCATGGAGTACTACTCAGCTATAAAAAGGAATGAAATAATGTCTTTTGCAGTAACATGAGTGGAAATGGAGACCATTATCCTAAGTATCTCAAGAATGGAAAAACAAACACCACATATATTCTCTAATAATTGGGAGCTAAAAGATGGGTACACATGGGCACAAAGAAATATGAAGGACATTACAAACAAAGAAAGGAAGAGAGTGGGAGGGGATGAGGGGTAAAAACTTACCTCTCATGTACAATGAATGCTATTCTGGTGATGGGCACACCAAAAGCCCTGACTTAAGCATTATACAAGATATACATGTAACAGAAACATTTGTGCCCCCCTTAATATTTTGAAATTTTAAAAAAGAAATTAAATTAAAATATCTTAAAACAGACAAAAATGGATGCACAACATACCAAAATTTATGGGATGCAGTAAAAGCAGCTCTAAACAGGAAGTTTATAGCAATTAATGCCTACACCAAAAAGAAGAAATATCCCAAATAAACAACCTAAAGTTACACCTCAAGGAACTAGAAAATGAAGAACAAACTGATCTCAAAGTTAGTAAAAGGAAGGAAATAATAGATATTAGAACAGGAATAAATAAAATAGAGATTAGAGAAACAATAGAAAAGATCAATGAAACTAAGAGTTGGATTTTTGAAAAGGTAAACAAAATCGATAAACCTTTAGCTAAATCAGCTAAAGAAAACTAAGACAAGATGCAGATAAAGTCAGAAATGAAAGAGGACACATTATAATTGATACCACAGAAATGCAAAAGAAAATAAAAGACCACTAAGAACAATTATATGCCAAGAAATTAGATAATCTAGAAGAAATGGGTAAGTTCCTAACACATACAACATACGAAGACTGAATCATGAAAAAATAGAAAATCCTAACAGGCCAATGACAAGGAAGGAGATTAAATGAGTAATAAAAGGCTCCCATCAAAGAAAGCCCAGGACCCAGTGGATTGACTACTGAATTTTACCATTTAGAGAGGAACTAATATCAACCCTTTCAAACTCTTCAAAAAAATTGAACAGGAAGAAATACTTCCAAACTCCTTTTATTTATTTATTTATTTATTTATTTTTATTTATTTTTTTGAAACAGAGTCTCACTCTGTTGCCCGGGCTAGAGTGCCATGGTGTTAGCCTAGCACACAGCAACCTCAAACTCCTGGGCTCGAGCGATCCTCCTGCCTCAGCCTCCCGAGTAGCTGGAATTACAGCCATGCACCACCATGCCTGGCTAATTTTTTCTATATATATTTTTAGCTATCCATATAATTTCTTTCTATTTTTTAGTAGAGATGGGGTCTCATTCTTGCTCAGGCTTGTCTCGAACTCCTGAGCTCAAATGATCCACCCACCTCTGCCTCTTAGAGTGCTAGGATTACAGGTGTGAGCCACCGCGCCCAGCCTCAAACTCCTTTTACAAGGCCAGCATTACCCTGATACCAAAGAATAGTACAAGAAAAAAAAATTACAGGCCAGTCTCCCTGATGAACACAGATGCAAAAATCCTTAACAAAATACTAGCAAACCAAATTCAACAGCACATTAAAAGGACCATTCACCATGATCAAGTGGGATTTATCAAAGGGATGCGAGGATGGTTCAACAGACACAAATCACTAAATGTGATAAACCACATTAAAAGAATGAAGGACAAAAACTATATGATCATCTCAATAGATGCAGAAAAGGCATTTGGCAAAATTCAACAAATGTTAATGATTAAAATCTTTCAAAAAATTAGGCACAGAAGGAGTGTACCCCAATACAGTAAAGGCCATGTATGACAAGCCCATACCTAACATAGTATTCAACAGTGAAAAGTGAAAATCCTTTCCTCTGAGATAAGGAACAAGACCAGGATGCACACTCTCACCACTTCTGTTCATCTACTACTGGAAGCCGAGTTAGAGCAATTAGGCAAGAGAAAGAAATAAATGCCATCCAAATTGGAAAGAATGGATTAAAATGTCCCTGTTTTCAGATGACATCATCTTATACATATTAACAGAAAGCCCCAAAGAATCCACCAAAAAGCTGTTAGAACTAAAAAATGAACTCCAAAAACATACACTGGGGAAAAGAACACTTATTCAATAAATGGTGCTGGGAAAATTGGATAGCCACATGTAGAAGACTGAAACAGGAACCGCACCTCTCACCTCTCACGAAAATCAACTCGTGGTGGATAACGCCACAGTTGGATATTTTAGCACCTCCCTACTTGGTGCTCAGTAGAGGTAAAGAACTGCTTACTGTGGTTTTTGTCACATCCTTTCCTCATCCTTCTTTGGAAGTTTTCTATCTGTCTAGAAAGATATAAACTTTTTCTGGGTTGACAATATAAATTCAGGAACTTATAAAATGAATCATGATTATAATTACATTACCGTTAGTTTTTAGACTTAAAATAGCAACAAAATTTTATCAATTAAATGGTGATACATTTTATGTTTTTTTTTTCTGTGTTCTGGAATAAGTGAATTCCTAGTTGCTATTTATTTTTTTATTTCAGAATATTAAGACGGTACAAACATTTAGGTTACATATATTGCCTTTGCACTGCCTGAGTCAGAGCTACGAGCATGCCCATCCCCCACTCAGTGCACCCCACACCCATTAGGTATGAATATACCCATCCCCTCCTCCCCCCTCCCACCTGCCCAACAGCCGATGAATGTTACTTCCATATGTCCACATAAATGTTGATCAATCAGTACCAATTTGATGATGAGTACATGTGGTGATTGTTTTTCCATTCTTGTGATGCCTCACTTGGAAGAAGGGGCTCCAGCTCCATCCAGGATAATACAAGAGGTGTTAGTTCACCCATATTTTCTGTGGTTGAGTAGTACTCCAAAATATACATATGCCACAGGATCCACACCTCTCACCTCTCACAAAAATCAACTTATGATGGATAACAGACTTAAACCTAAGGCATGAAACCTAGTTGCTATTTAAAAGTCCAAAAATCATATCTTATCTCCATTTAGTTGAGAAAGCCAGCATACACAAAGCAAACTTTTAGGAGATTGTGTGTCATACTAATTCATTATAAAAAGGTATCCAGACCAAATATTGGAAAATCTTATATTTTATGATTTCATATTCCCAGTTCCATTTTTTAAATATAATCATGTACAATTCACCTACAATATCCATTTCAAACTATTAGTAGGTAAATGTAAAGTTATAGGAACCTTCCCTCTAAAAATCCTTTTTGGGGGAATATCTACTACACTATCCAGTGGTTTTGTCTGAAACATTAAAAATGTTATTTTTGAAAAAAAAAAAACAGGAAAGAACATTGCCCAACTAATTTTATGATGTCAGCATGATCTAAATTATAATAACTGACAAAGATATTGCATAAAAGAAAATTACAAACCAAGAACTCTCATGAATATATATGTAAATATTACTAACAATTTATTAGCAAATCTAATTCCACAATGTATACAAATGTAGATATGTACAAATGACTACATAGGGTTTATCCCAGGAATTTAAGGTTGGTTTAACACTTGGCAATCAATCAACATATTTTGTCATATTAACAGCATAAAAGAAAAAAACCACATAATTTCAATAGAATCATAAGAAACATTTGAAGAAATTTAACATTCCTTCATAATGAAAGCTCTCAGCAAACTAATAAGAAATAGATTTCTAAACCTGAAAATGAACACATAAGAAAAATCTACAGCTAACTTCATACTTATTACCAAAAGACTACCTTGCTACAAGCAAGGCATGATTCTTGCTTTTACCACTTCTGTTCATATGCTTGAGGTTCAAGCCAATTCAATAAGAAAAGAAAAATAAATAAAAGACACAAAGATTGCAAAAAAAGAAGTAAAATTGTCCCTATTTGGCACAGACAACAAAACAAAAAGTAGAATCAATGGACCTCATGAAAATTTAAAAAGTTTTGTGTATCAAAGGACACTATCAACAGAGTGAAAAGACAACCCACAGAATGGGATAAAATATTTGTAAATTATACATTCAAGAAGAGATTAATATCCAGAATATATAGATAACTGCTAAAACTCAACAAAAAACAAACAACACAATTCAAAAATGGGCAAAAAATTTGAATAGACATTTCTTATCAGAAGATATGCAAGTGGTCATTAAGCACATGAAAAGGTGCTCAACATCACCAATCATTAGGGAAATGCAAATCAAAACCACAATGAGATACCACTTCACACTGATTAGGATGGCAGTGAAAAAAAAAGAAAAAATAACAAGTGTTGGTACGAATGTAGAGAAATCAGAACCCTGGGGCATTGCTAGTGGGATTATAAAATGGCAGAGTTGCTGTGGAGAACAGTATGGTAGTTCCTTAAATAATTAAAAATAGAATTACCATATGATCCGGCAATTCCAGTTCTGGGTATATGTCCAGAAAAATTGAAAGCAGGGTCTCAAAGAGCTATTTGTGCACTTATGTTAATAGCAGTATTATTCATAATAGCTAAAATGTGAAAGCAACCTAAGTGTCCATCACTGGATGGAATGGATAAACAAAATGTGGTATACGTATACAATAGAACATTATTCCACCTTAAAAAGAAAGGAAATTCTCACACATACCACAACATAGGTGAATCTTTAAGATATTATGGTAAGGTAAATAAGCCAGTCACAAAAGGACAAATGCTGTGTGATTCTGCTTATATGAGGTATCTAAAGTAGTCCAATCCATGGAGTTAGAGAGTAGAATGGTGATTGCATGGGGCTGGGAGGAGGAAGGAATGGGGGAGTTATTGTTTAATGAGTACAGAGTTTCAGTTTGAAAAGATGAAAAACTTCTGGAGATGGATGATTGTGATAGCTACACAACAATATCAACGTATTTAATACCACTGAACTGTACACATAAAATGCTTAAGATTATGGTAAGTTTTATGTTATGTGTAGTTTATGACAATAAAAAGATTAAAAATACTCGATTTGAAGATATGATTGTTTATGTCAAAAATCTTAAGAAATATACAACGCAACTACTAGACCTAAGGAGTGGATTTAGCAAGGTTGTAGGATACAAAGTTCATATTAAAAATGAATTGTAATTTTATACACTAGCGGCAAACACTTGGAAACTGAAAAAATTTTTAAATCCATTAACAGTAGCAGCAAAAAGCGTAAGATAATAGGAATGAACCTAAAAATCAACACCAAGGTCTCTACATTATGAACTACAAAATATTGCTGAGAATTAATGAAGAAGATCCTGAATAAATGAAGATACAAATACATTTGTAGATTTGAAAACTCAATACTGATGTCTCACCAGGATGTAAACACACAGTACTAGCGATCCAGGACCAGGACATATAGTAGCTTCAAAAAATACTGGTAGTATATAATCTGATAAAGAACCAGCTGCCAATCCTTGAGGGGCTCCCAATCCTTTGGCACTGTGAATACAATGAATGACCAAGAGAACAAAGACCCCTTAAAATCTCTTGTCAAGCACACACAAGACAAGACAGGGATAAGGCAAAGGCCTGACTGATTTGGCCACTAGATAACAATGAGCTACTTTTTGATTTACAAAGTTTATTACTTGCATAGATGGTGAAAGGAAGAGTAGCCAAAGGTGCCAGATCCTCATAGCCCTGGTTCCACACACCAAAAACGATAATACCAAAACAAAAGGGGCTAGATGACTACAACACGAATTATGGGATACCCCAATGCTGAGAAGCCAACCCAAGACTGCAGCTATTAAATAAGTAGTTTATATTCTGCAGTTCTATTCTTACAGGGGTGAGGCAGAAATCTTTATACCTCTTCAGAACCCCCAATATAATGAGTAACTTTCATGACAGCCTTCTAGGAGTGATAGAGACACAAGTAGGAGATAGCCTTGTAACAGCTCCTTGCAGGCTTCCTATCATCTCACATTCTGGGAAAAATATTCGCCCTCACACATTATAATGATATCTGTCCTAACAAGATAGCATGCTTCTCATAATCCATAACTCAAAAACTAGAGTAAATCTTTACATTCTTGAGTGGAACATATTGAAATATTTTATGTTTTTACAATTCATTATCATAATCCAGGGATCACTCTATATAAAAAATTATAGACATGAGGCCAGGAGTGGTGGCTCATGCCTGAAATCTCAGCACCTTGGGAGGCCGAGGTGGGAGGATCACTTGAGGCTGAGAGTTTGAGACCTCCCTGGGCAACACAGCAAGATCCTGTCTCTACAAAACATAAAATTTTAAAGAAAATTAGCTGGGCATGGTGTCAGGCACCTGTAATCCCAGCTCCTTGGGAAGCTGAGGCAGCAGGATCATTTGAGCCCAGGATTTTGCAGTTGCAGTGAGCTGTGATTGCACCACAGCACTCCAACCTGGACAACAGAGTGAGACTCTCTACAAAGAATTTTTTAAAACTTAGAGACATGAAAGGGAGATAAAAGAACCACAAATCCATGCTGGAGATATGGATTCTGGGTAGGATTACCAACCATTCTAGTTTGCCCAGGTGTAAGGAATAGTCTTAGCATGTAGACTTTCAGTGCAAAAATAAGGCAAGTCCCTGGGATGAAGTGGTTATCCAAAGCCAGATAACGTTGCTCACTCTTAACCAATGCAGCAACGGCCCAAAAAACTAGCCTTTGTGAGCATAATCAATTCAAATTTGTGCCTAGGAAAAATCACACAAAATAACTAAGAGTTGTTGGGAGTTTACTTTGTGACAGGCAGAGAAATTAATACTTTCACATAGTCTATCACTTTTAAATCTAACCTTATAACAGAGGTATTATTATTACCACGTCTTAAAAATGAAGTTAAGCAATTAGCTCAAGGTTACACACTCAGTTATCAGAAAGCTCAGGAGTCAAACCCAGTGTACTTGACTCCTGGGCCTGTGTTTTTCACCACAAGGCTAATTAATATGCAGTAAACATTTGTATTTATTTGAAAATTATAGAATACATCAATTATAAACTCAAAGATGCAAAGTGTGTATTTTATTTCTTGACTTAGTTACTCTCATCCCAAACTGTTAATGACAAGGTACAGAGGGGAACAAGTTTAGGAGCCCCTAGTAATCTTCACTCCTACTTTGAGGCTGGACCACAGGCTCCCTTCTCCAGAGCCAATCCTGTTAAATATGTAATCCAGCTGAAGCAAGAAGTGCTGGAAATTGCATATACCCTGTCTTGATCAACCAGAGGGGAATCCTGAGCAATACGATTGTTCATCACCAATCATGCCAGAGAGTTTAGAACAATCAGTACTCTGCGAAAGATTAACAAAAGTGTCCAACAATAGCAGGATAAGGCTAAAGAGAATCATATCAGTGTCCAGAAAGTTAATCTTCTTCTGTTGTTTCAAGTAGAAGCTGTTCCTTTCCTGAGTCAGTGGATGCTGTGAAATTTCTGAGAATTCTAAGATTAATATTTGTTCTTGGTCAGAAGTTAAGTTGTGGGTGATAAAAGCAATCTAGGGCAAAATGGCCAGATGCCTTCTGGACAAGAACTGAGAGAGATAGAGAAGATGATAGATAGATAGATAGATAGAGATTATTCCCACCCTTGACACCCTTGACCATCCAGGGTTAAAGGTGTTCTCTCCCCACCATACAGGGTAATTTTTCTCTTTCCACAACCACATGATCAGCATGACCAGTCCCTGTAGCAAGCACTTCACTGTTTTTCTAATCCTCCCATGTCTTACACATACAGTATCCCTGATCTCATCCCTATATGGCTCAGCAGTTTCTTTTTCATATTATTTGTACATTTCTGAAGATCTCTACCCCCTAACACATGGGACTAGGAGATCCATCTTAGGAGGATCACTGCATATTTATGATAATTATCATCAATATCCACATTCGCCCAAATCCACAAAGCACAGCAGGGCAGCAAAAGAAGCACAATTTAGAATCTCCCAACCACTCTCAACTTTTTTTGATGTTCACAAATTCCAGCAGTCCTGTTTTCCAGGGGTAGGTGTGGGAGGAAATCATCAGAGAAATGCAAATTAAAACCACAATGAGGCCGGGCGCGGTGGCTCACGCCTGTAATCCTAGCACTCTGGGAGGCCGAGGTGGGCGGATCGTTTGAGCTCAGGAGTTCGAGACCAGCCTGAGCAAGAGCGAGACCCCATCTCTACTAAAAATAGAAAGAAATTATATGGACAGCTAAAAATATATATAGAAAAAATTAGCCGGGCATGGTGGCACATGCCTGTAGTCCCAGCTACTCGGGAGGCTGAGACAGGAGGATCGCTTGAGCTCAGGAGTTTGAGGTTGCTGTGAGCTAGGCTAACGCCACGGCACTCACTCTAGCCTGGGCAACAGAGTGAGACTCTGTCTCAAAAAAAAAAAAAAAAAACCACAATGAGATACCACTTTACCCCAGTCAGAATGCCCATTATTAAAAAGTCAAAAAACAATAGATGTGGATGTGATGAACAGGGAACACATACACTTTTGGTGGGAATGTAAACTAGTAGAACTGCTATGGAAAACAGTATGAAGATACCTCAAAGAACTGAAAGTAGACCTACCATTTGATCCATCAATCCCAGTACTGGGAATCTACCCAAAGGAAAAGAAGTCATTATATCAAAGAGACACTTGCAATCATATGCTTATTGCAGCACAAGTCACAACTGCAAAGATATGCTATCAACATAAGTATCCATCAACCAAGGCTCAGATAAAGAAAATGTGGCATATATACACCATGGAATACTACTTAGCCATCAAAAAGAATGAAATAATGTCTTTTGCAGCAACTTGGCTGGAACTGGAGGCCATTGTGCTAAGTGAAGTAATACAGAAATGGAAAACCAAATACTGCATATTTTCACTTATAAGTGGGAGCTAAGATATGGGTACACAGGGGTACACAGAGTGGTACAATGGACTTTGGAGACTCAGAAGGAGGGAGCATGAGAGTGGGGGTGAAGGAAGAAAAACTACCTATTGGGTGCAATGTACACTATTTTGGTAATGAGTACACTAAAAAATGAGATATCACCTCTATACAACTTGTCCATGTAACCAAAAACTGGTACCCCTAAATCTGTTGAAATAAAAAAGTAGAGTGAGGATTAATTCTCTTGAATCCAGTCTGGACCTCTTCACATCCCCCCTCAACCTCATAACTAAACATTCTATTTAAATGGGCTCCCTTTTGGACCATGGACCAAAATGCCTGTCTTAAATGTGTGTTCTACTGGCCGTTGGTTGTTCAGTTATCTTTTTCTGTTTCTCCTTTAAAAGTCCATTCTACCTTTCAGTGGTACCAGCTGCCTGGAATGATACAGGGAATAAAAGGTCCAACAAATGTCTATGTAGCTGCCCACTATTTGATGTTTTCGCTATATAGGCAGTACCAGAGTCTGACCAGATGTGTTCAGAGAATCCAAATATGTAACATAGTCCATCTACGAGTCATTTACTAAGCAGATGGGGATGGCAATGCCATATCTGAAAAGTTATCTATGGAAGTCAATGTCCAGCGGTACCCTTGAGAGGAGGCTCAGTGGATATATAGTCTATTTTCCAGGACTGGCCAGGTATGGTATCTCTTGCTATGTTCCCCAAAGCTCCTTTTGCCACTTAGCTGTGTAGCTGTCAGTCTGGCCCAGTAGGCTTCTTATTTTAATGTTCTGGAATCATTATGCCTTGTTTTTTGGACCCAGTCCTGAATTGTAGGTGGATTAACATACTCTGTGCTAGGCTGTATCCAGGTGTCCTTTTATGAGTAGTGCAAGTTTGATCAGTTTGCTATTGCCCTTGATGTTCATCCTCAAAGTGTCCTTTTTCATGGGTGTACGTGAGTCATGGACAGAGGTTGTGGTCCTGTGCAATTTGCTGCCATAATATTTGTCTTCACAGAGGCTGAGATTTTGTCATCCAGTTATCTTCTGTCAGGCACTACCCTGCCAGCCCATTGGCTCCTGCCCAGGAGTCAGTGAAAATGTAACACGGTACATTTTCCAGGGCAAACACCATGGAACTACACCACTGAACAGAGATCCCTTTTCCATGTGCAGTTGTAGTACACAGTTTTGTTTGGGGCTGCACCACAGCAGTGACCCAGCACACCCCATTGGCCTTGAATATAGCTGATCCATCTGTGAAGCAGGCCCAGGCATCCTCAGGAACCTCAGTGTACTGAAGCTCCCAAGAAGCCCAAGGTGCTGACACAGACCCCACATCTGAGACAGCCTCATCTGGAGCTTCACCAGCCACTTTTCCATGTAGCTGTGAGATTGTGTAATACCTAGCTTACTTTTTTCTTAGATCTACTACTTCCACTCAATAATAGATGCTTGCTGGGTAACATCCACTTTGTTGGTGTGCTCATTTCTGCCCTATCCCACAGTAGAAATGTCAGGGTGTAACAACACTTGCTGTTGCTTTGTTAGTCCCTCAGAGTCCACCAGCACCCAATAACAACCAGTAACAGTCTCTCAAATGGGGTATACCAGGTGATCACATTGGGCAAGCACTGCGTCCAAAATCCCAGGAAGCACTATTGTCTAGTGGCCACATCTTTTTGTCACTGGTTCCAGTCTGCAAAAATTGTCAATCAGTGACACTTATAGCTCAAAAGCCTCCTTAAGGTTGACTGGCCCAGGCGTAAAGACAGTCTTTACAGCCTGTGGGATAATTTCCTCAGGCACTCCTGTCTCTACTAGCTCTTTAATCAAGACTGAGATCTTTTCTACTGCCTTCCTATTCCCTGTTATTCCCTACTCTACTGGTACTACATGGCAGGGCTCCAAGTTGTGTATTTATCCTTCTACCACTATTCTAATTGTAAGATTTCCCCACTGGGAACATTCCTTACAAGCAAGAGAAGTATTACACATACTTAACACATCTATTACCACAATGCATTCAGTTACAACCACTTGAATGTGCATTGGCCCAAAGGGATCTACTCAGAAATTGCATCAGTCCATTGTACAATGTGAGAGCTAGTTCAAAATCCAGTTAATTTTTCAAACATGCCTGCGGGCAGTTAGCTACACTCCCCACAAAGAGGTTTTTTCTTCTGATCAGGTCTCTCAGGCAGGGGTCATCGCAAAGGATGAAAAATATAGTAGGAGACAGAAATAAAAAATAAAGTAATGGCAATAATAATACACAGAGCCAAAGATATAGTTTATAAAGTAAAGGTTTATGAAAATAGATAAAGGAGGGTATCTGGATGGATATATTTTTACCCACATAAAATATATCCTCGACTGAAACTCCACACAGGTATTATATAAGGTAGATACAGGCTCCGGTTGCCAAGGGCAACGGTATTTTCATACTAACAGACAGTTTGCTTTAGGGTCAAAGTCTCCTAAAAGGCCACTACAGATCCTTTAACTAACTCTAACTAGGGGAACAATGAGTTATAAAATCATCTTGGGTCAAACTTCTAAGTTTTATGATAAGGCTATTACTTTAGCAACAAACAGAGACATCTTGGCTCCGGTGATTGTGTTCTTGGAGACAGAGATGATCCCAGAAGTCAACATGGGCTGTGCTTTGTGTTAATCACTTCAACCGCATGGTTCCGGGGCATTAGCATATCTATCTGATTAGCTCTCATCTCTGGGGGTCTACGCCTGTCAGCTCCGGCAACCTTTTGGTTCTAAGGGAGAGGCCTGCCTTGTCTTTCAAAACAGGTGAGAACCATAGGCCCAGTTTACAGCTGTCTCTTTGAAGTGCAGCTATTACTGACCAACGAGACGCCCTCCTGAGAGGAGGCAGCTTTTGAACTAACACATTTATTTTTTCTTTAAGGCAAAGCCTTATTTGACTTCTGAAATCAAATCTTGTCTCCAGAAATACAGGGGGCATTTCTGTAACTCAGTATTATTAGGCTCAACACATGCCCATGGGTGCTGCCAAGCACCACAGTGGCTTGTATCCCAATGTCCAAAAAAACTGGAAAGGTTCGGCAATCTTGGTTGTCATCAAGTCCCCAACATAACTTGTCCAGAGCATAAGGCTTTTAGTCCCTCTTAGACAAGGAAAGACCTTAGCCTCTGCCCTAGTCCTGTTTAATATTGAAATGGATGGGGTCTAGGTAGAGACAGTATGATGAAAGCATTGAATTAACAGCAGTCTGAACAGCACAGACCTCAGTAAGGTGGGGTCTAGGTCTTCTTGGTCCTTCTCCTGTTTGTCCACAGTAAATTCTAAAGCTGGCTGGGGATCCTTCTGTGCTACAGCCAAGATCTTTACATTTTGTTGTCCTCTCATGGCTTGACAGTGAGAGAGGCTCTCTCATAGAAAAATCATCAATATTCTTTTTGGGGGACCCCTGGCATAATAGCCAGGTCTACGTGATCATAATCTGAACCTTTAATTGGTTTATTTTTCTCCTACTTAGCCTGAAGGACGTTTTCCTAGTCCTGTGTCCAAGCTTCTATCCTGGTAGTTTGCTTCCCAGGAGTTAAGTAGTTTTCTGGAGGCTATCTTTGGGGCAAAAGAGAAGCTTTTGTACCAAATAGCCTAGTGGTGCCAGTTGAAAAAATTAGTGGATCTGACTCTGGATGACTATCTCATCACCTGAGAGCTCATGGTCTCCATTATAAATCTAGACTTGGGTTACAGTAGCCAAAAGCAACCACGCGTCCAGATCATTGTGGAAATGAGGAGAGGGGTTGCGATTCCTTCTTTTTCATGGCTAAATACTATTCCATTGTGTACATATACCACATCTTTTTTATCCTTTCATCCCTTGATAAAAACTTAAGCTGATTCCACATTTTAGCCATTGTGAATAATGCTGCAATAAACACTGAAGTGCAAATATGTTCTGGTTACATTTTATGTGTTTGCCTCACCCAAGCGAGGTTTAGAGGCATGCCCTTCCCCTCTACAATGCTCACCGTGTCTGTGACCATTAGTTGTGAGTTTACCACCCCCAACCCCCTAATCCCTGGAGAATATTACTACTGTGTGAGCACCATAGTGTTGATCAGTTAGTGCCAATTTGATGGCAAGAACATGTGGAGGCTATTCCTCCGATCTTGTGATACCTCACTGCGGATAATGAGCTCAAGCTCAATCCAGGAAAATATAAGAGGTGCTAGATCACTGTGGTTTCTTATAATTGAGTAATATTCCATTGTATACATACACCAAATTTTAATAATCCACTCATGAATCGATGGGCACTTGGGTTGTTTCCACATCCTTGCAATAGTGAATTGTGCTGCCATAAACATTCGGGTGCAGATGTCTTTATTATAGAATGTCTTTTGTGCTTTTGGGTAGATGCCTCATAGTGCTATTGCTGGATCAATGATATTTCTATTTTTAGCTCTTTGAGGTATCTCCAAATTCTTTTCCACAGAGGTTGCACTAATTTGCAGTCCCACCAGCAGTGTAAGAATGTTCCTGTCTCTCCACATCCTCACCAGCATTTTGTTGTTTTGGGATTTTTTGATAAAGGCCAATCTCATTGGGGTTAGGTGATATCTCACTGTGGTTTTTATTTGCATTTCTCTAATGATTAGAGATGTTGAGCATTTTTTAATATGTTTGCTGACCATTATTCTGTCTTCTTTTGAAAAGTTTCTGTTCATGTTCTTTGCCCATTTATTGATGGAGTTGTTTGATTTTTTCTTGTTGATTTTTTTAAGTTCTAGATAGATTCTTGTTATCAGCTCTTTATCAGATGTGTAGAGAGCAAATATTTTCTCCCATTCTGTAGGCTATTTGCTCTAATGATAGTTTCCTTGGCTGTGAAAAAGCTTTTTAATTTGATCAGATCCCACTTATTTATTTTTGTTGCTGCTGTGATTGCTTTGTGGGTCTTCTTCATAAATTTTTTGCCTAGGCTGACGTCTGAAAGGGTCTTCCCAACATCTTCTTCTAGAATTCTTAAGGTTTCATGCCTTAGGTTTAAGTCTGTTATCCATCTTGAATTGATTTTTGTGAGAGGTGAGAAGTGGGGATCCAGTTTCAATCTTCTGCATGTAGCTATCCAGTTTTCCCAGCACCATTTTGAATACAGATTCTTGTATGCTTCACTCTCTCAGCCACTCTTTACCTCATCCTGTAAGATATCAGGGTCAGGAACACACTGGGGTGCCCTCATAGATATTTAATCACAGGGATATTGAGCTCTAGGAGCTACCAGTATATGTTTTCCTTCCTCTAAAGAATGAGCCTGGGCCAAGTTCAATTCCCTGCCAGGAGATGGGAGTTTTCAGGGCCTGCTTATCTTCCTTTCTGCTGTTGCTGGGCAGAGCAGGGAGGGGAGGAGGGAGCAGAAGCTGAGTGAGCTGTTTGTTCTGAGGGGATTGGTTACACCAGGTACAGATGCCTTGAGCTGCCCTGGATGTGATTGGCTGCTGAAGCCCCTCCCCCATGCCATCCCTCCTCTTTGCAGAGCCTGGGGGCTGGGACAGCTGAGGGAAGGGGAGGGGAGCTGAGAGACTGGTCCCCTCAGGACTAGTCTCAGCTCAGCCCAGGGATGTCTGAGCTTGCTGAGGGTCTGTGCTCCCCTGAAGCTTGAAGCAGGCTCTCCCCAGGGAAGCAGTCTCCTGCTTCTCTCTGCCCTTCAGGCTCTCTCTGATCACAGGTTGGATACTCTGTCTCATCCTCTTTCAAGGGGACAGGGGAGATGGGAGGACATTAAAGGGAGTCTCTGCCATGACAGCCTGGTAACCTTGCATGTATCCACATTGGCCACATAGGCAAAGGCTTCAACTGTAGTAAATCTGCATCTTTGCATCTCAGTTGAATGCCTTGTAATCCTCCCAGAACATTAGATGATTGGAGGCCTATGAGGAGCTTTTACAAGGTCATCTCCCACTTGCCTTCCTATGTCTCCTGAGAGGCTGTCATGAGACAATTTCTCATTGCCTCCTCGGTTTTGATGAGATATGAGGCTTCCTGCCTTACCCACTTCAAAATAGAGCTGAATAATATAAAACCATTTAGTGTAAGTCTTGAGTTTGCCCCTCCACACTGGGGTATCTCACAATTTGTGTTATAGTCATCTGGCCCCTTTGGTTGCCTTTTTGTAAATCTTAGTAATCAAAGTTTATTTTAGAATTGTATGCTTGTGCTTTGAAATATATTTGTGGAAAGAATATTTTGATAGGGCTTTTGCTTACGTTGAATAATTTTATATTCTATTCAGATATGGAATGAAATTGAAAAGGTCTAAGGTTTTGCAGCATTTAAATTTGGTGAAATAGTTAAAGGAATCATAAATAGATATAACAAGTTTTATCTCATAAAAATAATTCTCAAATAAAGGGACTCAGGAAGGTGGTGATGAGAATGAGAGTTTAAAATAATTGGACTGGCTGGGCACAGTGGCTCACTCCTATAACCCTAGCACTCTGGGAGGCCGAGGTGGGAGGATTGCTTTAAGTCAGGAGTTCGAGACCAGCCTGAGCAAGAGTGTGACCCCCGTCTCAACCAAAAACAGAAAAAATTAGCCAGGTGTGGTGGTGTGCACCTGTAGTCCCAGCTACTGGGGAGGCTAAGGCAGGAGGCCCACTTGAGCCCAGGAGTTTGAGGTTGCAGTGAGCTATGATGACACCACTACACTCTAGCATGGGCAACAGAGTGAGACTCTATCTCAAAAAAAAATCAATGGCCGGGCGCGGTGGCTCACGCCTGTAATCCTAGCACTCTGGGAGGCCGAGGCGGGTGGATCGCTCGAGGTCAGGAGTTCGAGACCAGCCTGAGCAAGAGCGAGACCCCGTCTCCACTAAAAATAGAAAGAAATTATCTGGCCAACTAAAATATATATAGAAAAAAATTAGCCGGGCATGGTGGCGCATGCCTGTAGTCCCAGCTACTAGGGAGGCTGAGGCAGTAGGATCGCTTAAGCCCAGGAGTTTGAGGTTGCTGTGAGCTAGGCTGACGCCACGGCACTCACTCTAGCCTGGGCAACAAAGCAAGACTCTGTCTCAAAAAAAAAAAAAAAAAATCAAAATGGGAGGGGTGAGGGGGGGATGGGTATATTCATACCTAATGGGTGCAGCGTGCACCATCTGGGGGATGGACACACTTGAAGCTCTGATTCAGGTGGGGCAAAGGCAATATATGTAACCTAAACATTTGTATCCCCATAATATGCTGAAATAAATAAATAAAATAATGATCACAAAATTAAAATAATTAGACTGATATATGTACACATTTCAGTCAAAACATAGAATTGAGAATATCCTCCATTTAGCATATTTTATCACACAAGTCAATAGAATGGGTCAACAATGTCTAATGTACATGTTAAATGTAGAGTGCAACTGTAAAAAGAATGTTTTTATGAAAATAAATGACAATATTGAAAACTATTTCATCAGAAAAATACCAGTGACACAATATTAGAGAAAAATGTAGTTTAAGAAACAGATTAATAAATATACATATGCAATGAGAATAATTTTTCAGCTTCTGTTATTCTTAACATTCAAGTAATCAATATAAATAAGGTTTATATTTTGTTTCTGATGTATGTTTTTTAAATCTTTTAGAAATAATTGTTGAAAATAATTTTAGTCAAACTAATTTACAAAAAAAACAAGAAAAAAAAAACTAATTTACAAGTCTACAGATAAACCAATATGTAAAAATCAATAAACAAGCATTTAAATCAATAAATAAAAATTTTAAAATTGTATACATTTTATTAATTTTGGTATGGCTTTCATCTCAAAACTATCCCCATGTCATAGACAATAATCATTGGATAACAAACCATCCTAAAACTTAGTTGCTTACAACAACTTATTATTGTTATTTCACATGGATTTTTGGTTGATTGAGTTAAGCTGTTCTTACATGAGGTCTCTCATACAGTTGCAGTGAAATTGAAGATTCCGTTGGGCTGGAAATCTAAGATGGCTCATTCACATGATTGATTGTTGATGCCGACTATTGGCTGGGTGCTCAAATTGGGCTGTTAACTGGAATATCTACATGTCTCTTCTCCCTATGGTTTGGGCTTCTTAAAGGATGGCAGCTGGGTGCTAAAAGAATTCCAAATGTATGTGTTCCAAGAGACCCAGGTGGAAGCTATAAAGGTTCTTATGAAAAAGCACCATTTATACCATATATTATTGATCAAAATCAAGTCATAAAGCTATTCCTGATTCAAGGGGAAAAGACTACAAAGGGCATGAAAACTGTTGTTCATTGGGAATTCAAGTTTGGGCACTGGCTACCACACAGTTTGGATGCAAGGTACATTACCACACTGGTTACAAGAGAACTAAAGAGAGGCTTCTAGGTGGAAAAAAATTATGCATAGAACTTCAGAATTGGTGGTGAAGGGATTTTGTAAAATAGAAGGAATTTGGTTGGTTGGTGGGTTGGTTGGTTTTGCTTTGCTTTGCTTGGTTAGATTAAGATCTGAGGCTGGGCCCGGTGGCTCACGCCTGTAATCCTAGCACTCTGGGAGGCCGAGGTGGGCGGATCGTTTGAGCTCAGGAGTTCGAGACCAGCCTGAGCAAGAGCGAGACCCCATCTCTACTAAAAATAGAAAGAAATTATATGGACAGCTAAAAATATATATAGAAAAAATTAGCCGGGCATGGTGGTGCATGCCTGTAGTCCCAGCTACTCAGGAGGCTGAGACAGGAGGATCGCTCAAGCTCAGGAGTTTGAGGTTGCTGTGAGCTAGGCTGATGCCACGGCACTCACTCTAGCCTGGGCAACAGAGTGAGACTCTGTCTCAAAAAAAAAAAAAATGATTAAGATCTGAGGTGGGATTGTTGAATTAGTGCAGGAACCCAAATGATAGAGGGCTATGAGACATACAACTAAGTATTTTAATTGTGTGAAAAGCAACTCAATTATTCTGCAGATTTCTGAGAAGGGAGCAGTACTTTTGCTAATACTTATTAAATAAACCAAATTTGTTTTACTCTATCATAAAAGATTTGCTGAAATCATAACCCATCAATATTTTAATGTACCTGAGCTTATCTAAAAAAACTATTTTATGGCCTCCCTACATAAGAAAGAAAGGGCTTTCTTATGCATGCCAAAGTTAATTAGCAAATGTATATTCTTATAGCAAAACATTCTGTTGCAAGCAAGTTGTTTTTAGAGTATGCTAGAAACTGGATTTGAAAATAGAAAACAGCCCAGAAGAAGACTGGTAGAGGATTGATATCACCTCTAGTCATCCAAGAGGTGCTTTTGAATGAGTAGTTGCAGGTGAAGGTCAAGATTACAGGTATAAAATTAAAGTATCAGCATATACTATAATTTCAAACCAAAAGAATAGATAAAATAATCCAGAGGGAGGGTGTAGATAGAGAAGAGAAAGAAAGACAGGCTTTTAAACAATACTTATCATTTTGGAAGATTAGCAAGGAAGAATTAAAAGGAGGAAATGGTAAAGACATAGAAAAACTAGGAAGAATTTCAAGAAAAGAAGATTAATTATTTCAAATCTTGCTGATATTTCAAGTAAGGACCCCAAAATGAACATCAGGTTTAGCACCATTGATGTCATTATCAACAATGATAACAGCTGGTTTAATTGTGTGGTAGAGGCAAAAATCCTTTTTGTCATGGGTTCAAGAAAGAATGAAAGTAGAGTGATTAGAAAGAATACATGATTGTAAGATCTTTAGAGAAATTTTTTGTAGAGGAAGATTCAAATGGGATATTTCTGCATGAAAATGCAGTGTAAACAGATTTTTTAAAAATATAGTGTTATATATTTACATAATAATAGAAATAATTTACTGGATAGGGAATTATTTGATACTACAGAAGAGATAGGAACATTTGCTGTCATGCAGTCCTTGGATAAAAGAGCATGAAGCAGCCCTCTTCTTATTCTTTCAGTTTTCTCAGTGAAATAGAAAGCCAGGTCATAAGAGCTAAGATGGAGGCAGAGGTTTGGAGAGTTAAGAAAAAAGGAGAAGGGGTAGAACATCATCTCAAAAAGTTATCCAAGAAAGTGGAAGAATGAATGGTAGAGGAAAATACAGGAGTTTGAGATTTGTTATGTCATGAATAGTAAAATAAGCATTTGGAGGAAATTTAATACTTTCATAAGGCTAATACTGTCCTATGATATTATGTAATAATAATTATGTATTAATGATACAATGTCCTAATGATAGCTTGTCCTATGATACAGTACCATCTGGCCCCTTTTGTTTTGGTGTTGTCTTTTTTGGTACATGGGACAAGGACTATGAGGACCTGGCACCTTTGGATATTCTTCCTTTTACTGTCAATGTAAGTAATAAACAGTCCGAATCTAAAAATGGCTCATTGTTCTGAAGATAAACACATTATATATGTCCCCAGTCAAGTAATTTTAGCAATATTCCCTGTGGACCTGGGAAATCCCCATCAACAGCCCAAGCTTATGCCAGTTCCTCAGCTAGCCCTTTCTGATCCTTTGCCTGAGCAGATAAGCAGAGCTTTGGGTAAAATCACTCACCTGCCCAGAGTGACTTCAATGCCCATGCATGGTCCCAGCATTTCCTGGGGCCCCATGCTCATGCCCTACAACTCACAGGTAAATCTGTTCAGCAACCTCTCACAGTCCCCTCGGTGGTCATACCAAACCCTTACCTCTCTCCTTCACCACTTTTTGTCCCACCCCATTAAATATCCCTATTTAGACACACCCCTTTTAAAAGACATTTTGCCTTCACTGTATCTGAGTCAGGAAGTCACTGATGAAGTAAGGAAATAGCAAAGTCAATTCTTGGCTTATGACTTTAAAAGGCCTTGATCTGGCCATAAGGAAAACTCTTCCAGAAGTGTAAGTGAACACTCAGAGTCAGTGTTTCCTTTCAGACTAGGTTAAAATTTTCTAATTGGGTGGGGCTAAGGCAATATATGTAACCTAAATATTTGTACCCCCGTAATATGCTGAAATAAAAAAGGAGGGGGAAAGTAGCAAAGAAAAAGCAAGCAAAGCTTACATGTCACTGTGGACTCTAAAGAGGGAGTCTATAATCTGCTAAAACCTAGGCTGAGATTATAAAACTCACAGATTGGTCTGAATATCAGAAAGGAGAATGAAATGGTGTTTTCCCTCCCTTGCATAGAGGAAAGGTACTTGGCAAGGTCCCAGAGTCCCCGGCTGCATCACATTTTGCAAGAATAAAGAAGAAATGCCTGTGTAATATCTAGGGAAATCAGACTACCCATAATGTCCTGTAGTCCAGAGCTGGGCACAGGCAATGAAACGTTTCCTAGGCAACGAAGCTGAAGTGGCTCTGTAATCAGAACAAGAAAGATGTATCAGTGACTAGCATAGACAAATGAACAAAGGCCACACAAGAAAAACATCTTAGTGATTCCAGCATAAATATATAAGAACACAACGTATAATATTATATGCCTAAGTCTGCATCCCTCTTCAGAATTTTAAATTTTTTTGTATTGATACATAATATTTGTACATATGCATGGGATACATGTAATATTTTGTTACATACATAGAATGTGTAGTGATCAATTCAAGGTATTTAGGATATCCATAACCTCGAGTATTTATCATTTCTATGGGTTAGGAACATTTCAAGTCCTCTCCTCTGGCTATTTTGAAATAATACAATACGTTGTTGTTAACTATAGTCATTCTATTCTGCTGTTGAACATTAAAACTCATTCCTTTGATATAGCTGCATGTTTGTACCCATTAACCAACCTCTCTTTTTCCCAGCTCCCAAGCCCACATCCTTCCCAGTCTCTAGGAACTATCATTCTACACTCTACCTCCATGAGATCAACTCTTTTGGCTCTCACATATGAGTGAGAACACGTTATGTTTGTCTTCCTGCGCCTAGCTTAGTTCACTTAACATAATGATTTCCATTTCTATCCGTGTGGTTACAAATGACATGATTTCACTCCTTTTATGGGTGAATAGTATTCCATTGTGTATATATACTACATTTTCTTTTTAATTTGTATAAATTTATGGGGTACAAGTATAATTTTGTTATGTTACATAGATTGAATAGTGGTGAAGTCAGGTCTTTTAGGGTATCCATCACCTGAATAACATAAATTGTACCAATTAAGTAATTTCTCATCATCCATTCCCCTCCCACCCCCTCACCCTTCTGAGCCTCCCTTATGTATCATTCCACACTCTACATCCATGTATACACATTATTTAGCTGCCACTTATAAGTGAGAACATGCGGTATTTGTCTTTCTGTGTCTGACTTGTTTCACTTAAGATAATGGCCTCCAGTTCCATCCATGTTGCCACAAAAGACACTATTTCATTCTTTTTTATGGCTAAATAGTATTTCATTATGTATATATTCTACATTTTCTGTATCCACTGCTTGGTTGATGGGCACTTAAATTGATTCCATATCTTTGCAATTTTGAGTTGTGCTGTGATAAAAATACAATTGCAGGTGTCTCTTTGACTTCTTTCGTTTGGCTTGTTTGGGTGCCAGCAGTGGTAGCAGTGGGCCAGGCAGGTGGGCAGGTCCTCAGGGCCCTGGGCTGCAGGTGTGGCATGACTGATGGCAGAAGCGGTGAGTGGACAACCTTCTCACTCCTAAGAGGTCCACACTGATGTTGGCAATGACTGCAATGGGCTAAGTGAGCCAATCCTCAGGCCCACGGATGGCACATGAAAGTGGGTGTCAGCTGTGGCGGTAGTGGCAGGTTGGGTGGGCCCATTCTCAGGACCCCAGGATGAGTGCTTAGGTGCCAATAGTGGTGGACTGGGCTGGGCTTGGGCACTAGAGGGACAGAGCTGGGCTGAGGGGCCTGACTTCAAGCTCCCTAGTGGCACATGAAAGCAATGGTTATGATAGGCAGGGGCAGCATGAGTCCCAGGTCCTGGTGTGATGGAATACTTGGGTGGGGTTGGCAGTGGCTATACTGTGGTCCTGCTGCTGAGGAGTGCAGGATTGCTTTCAGTTGCATCAGACATCAGCAGGCAGCTAGGGAGCATGTACTTTAGTCCCAGGTTACAGAGGTGGGCAGGGTAGCCTGTCCTCAGGGCACTTGTAAATGCATGGCAGCCCCCTTGCTGGGCGCAGCAAGGTCAATGCCAATGGTTCATGCTTTGGCCCCGTTGGCAGCAGCCATCAGTGGTGGCAGTTGTAGGGTGGATATCAATGGGGATCCCAGGATGTGGAAATGCAGAGACTGTTGTGCCCCAGGGCAGGATGCAATCTCATGGAGACTGGGCTCTCAAAATGGCACCTTGCTGTAGCTACTTAGAAATAGGGAGGTATATGGGACACAGTGTGAGCCCCCTTTCTGAAGCAATGCTATCGTATGGTCTCTAGGCAGTTCCCTATGTCAGGCTCAGGGCCCATGAGGTTTGAGGGGTTTTCCCATGGCTAGGATTGCAAGAGTTCATGGTGGGAATATGGACCACTGGGGGGTTCTCATTTACCCTTTCCCACATTGGAGAGCCTTTCTGGGCTCCCAACCAATCCCAGCTAAGCAGGCTGCCTTTCTTCCTTCTCCTTCCTTGTCTTAGGTGTTTCCTGTCACTTCTCTGTTGAATTCTAGTTTTCCATCTTAAATGATTTAGTTGAAATGTGATTATCTACACTATTTTGGTTCTTTGTGGAGAAGGCGAATGCCAGATGCCTGCAGTCAGCTATCTTGAATCCAGAAACCTCCCCTCTCCAGAATTTAAATACAGCCCTGGTGAAAAGTAGAGGGTCAAAGGGTAAGCAGTCTCTAAATAGCTGAGATTAAGTTTCCACAGTCTAGCCCAATGGAGACAGTAAAAAAAAAAAAAAAAAAAAAAGATCAGTGTTGGAAAGAAAAGAAAGTAGCAGCTTTTACACACTTAAGTTGATGAACTTTATTTTGTACTATTTATATAGGTAACTTTAGAAATGGTTATAAGTGGAAAAGCCAAAACGTTACTGAGTTAACTAACCGCATTATGCCTTGAACACAAGACAAAGGCTCTTACTGCCACCTGGTGGCAGTGTACTCTTAAGTGGAGTCGCCCTTTATAATAGTTTGAGGTAGATAATGAAATGCTTTCTCCCTCCATGCCGCTTTCTCCTTTCATGCCCCTCTGGATGCTGTATATTCCTACATGTACCATCCCCTGTGACTAAAACCTTCCCTGAACCTTTTCTACCTGAGGTCCTATTTATGTTTTATCTCAACCCATGTAACCATTTCTCTATGAATCCCTTTCTTTCTCTCCATCTCTGGTCCGCCATCCTCAGCACAAGTAGAAATAATTCTTTCTTTCTTTGTGTTCCATTAAGTTGACACAGACGTCTACATATCACCTAGACCAATTCAGTACTATTACTTGTTCACATACATGGCTTCTCAATTGAAAGCATGAAGCTAGGTCTGACTAATCTTAGGGTCTCCAAATTACAAAGCAAAGTCAGACACATATCATGAAAGCCCAATTATTGATTACCATTTTTATGGCTCTATGAAGAAAAATCAATATAATCTATTTGAAATTATATATACATACACACAATTTGTAAAGGTTTTAGTCAATTATTCTGTCTTTAACTTATTTTTTTTTTACTAGAGATGCTCCATTTTGAAATAAGAGCATTGAAATCTCACTATAAATGTGTGCTTCTATTTCCCATTCTAAGAGTTTTGGTGATGGGCTTTTATGACTATTCAGAAAATATGACTGATGTTATTATTGATGACCCTCTTTATCCTATTTAGTACATTTAAGCTTAAGTGTCATATTGTCTAATACTAATATGGCTATATTAGTTTGCTTTCCTTTTGCTATTTGCTTTCTTTTTATGTTTTATATTACAATCACTTGTAAATGGAATCTCTAGAAACCTTAGGAGATTAGGGAACTTGGCTACACTTACAGCTAGGAGGCAGAAGAACAAGTGTCCATCCAAAAGCCTATGCCCTTTCAACTTCTCTGAGCTCTCTCACTTTCACCTTTCCAACATTGTTCTTCATGGCTACATAGTACTAAACCATGAGATCTTCCATGATCTCTGAACTGGTAGAATCTGACAGGCTTAACAGTGATGAGTAGCACATAATATATATACACAGGCTTCTCCTTTCTCAATTCTGGTGGATGGGGACAACTCAGCCACAACTGTGTGGGTGGGGAAGTTTGGGGTGTGGTGTCATGGACAGCTCAGTAGACAGAAAATCCAGGGAAGGGGCAGGAAATGGGGCACTCTCTGGGGAGGATGAGAAGTCTAATCCCAACCATCACCTGCTACTCCTCCTGCCTCCGACGCCCTTCCACCTGCCCCAGGCTCCTCTCCACGTCCTGTCCTCGGGCCAGCTGCTGCTCTGCCTCCTCCATCAAGGCCAGCCTGACAGACCCAGCCCTGCCCTCAGCTCCCAGGCCCTGCCAGTCCCACCCACACTCACAGCCTCGCCCTGCCTCACTGCCCACCCCACCCCACCCCAGGCCCAGGCCCTGCAGGAGTATCGTGTCCCCAGCTAGACCAGGAGCCTGCGTCTCCTCCCACAGAGGCAGGCCCTTGTCTGTGAGCACAGAGACAGACACACAGACGGGGCCTAGGTCTCCTCCCATCCCCCTTTCTACTGTGGGAAAGAGCAGTCTAGCAAGGTTCTCCTCTGGGATAGAATTTCATGTGTTTTCTTCCCCCTCTGCCTTCTGACTCTCGGAATCACGTGTGTGAATAAGCCTTTTAGTGTCTCATGGAATCACAGATGAATTTCTGGTCCCGGATGTTTGCTGAGCTGGCCACAAGATCAACTCCTCTGGAATCCAAGACAAATGTCCATTTAGAAATGTGTCTGTGCCTCCTTTTTTCCAGAAAGTGGAAACTTGGGAATTCTGCTCCCCCCTCCTTCCTGCTACAGCTGTCAGGAAGCTTAGGGGCCAACTGAGCCCCCATACATCTAAGGCACCTGCTCACATACATTCCCTTGACTTCCTTCCTTTCATAGATCTTTTTTTTTTTATACCTACAGAATTTGTTCTACCCTCTGTTTTTAACTTTTAAGGGGCCAGGGAGAGCTTCCATTTATAACTTAGGGCTTAAGAATACATGCTCATGGTTGTTGCTTCTGGGAAATATGTCATAGAAACAAGAACTAGATTTGCCCTCTCATCTGAAAGAAACCAAAAAAAGATCAAAATTCATGATTCCTTAGAAAATGAGAAACATGATATGAGCTCTACAATTGTCCATGCCTACTATCTTGAGGTACAGAGAGGTAGAACTCAGGTGGAACCCACAGAACTCCTGGAGTTGAGAAGATAGAGCTGAGAGTCAGAGAGACCAAAGCAAATAGAGTTTATAGGACAGAGTAAGGAGACAAGATTACTGCACAGAGCAAGAACTCCAGAGATCAGCAGAGGGTTCTCCAGTATTTAGTTGAGTACTGATTAGTACATACATGTAAGGAAACTATCAGAGGCCAGGGAAAGAACGACCTCAGAGAATTAGAGGAAAGAACACCTGACACTCACCCAGAGTTGAAAAGAGTGTCAGTTCCCATCAGCCAGATTGGAAAACCTCACAACCCATGGGACAGTGGTTAGAGAACACAGAAAGGACTTGCATCAGTATCGGAATAATTAACCCCAGATTGATTGAGAACTGCTTTCATTTTGCCTAATAAAATGTAAATGCAATACTCAAAAAGATAAACATTTTCCTAGTAACTTAACTGCATTAAGAACAAAGATGAAAGATTATCATAGGAATAGAAAAATAATCATCATTCAACAAAGTAATTCACAATGTCTCTGATCTGATAAAAATTATCAGGCATACAAAGAAGGAATATATGATCAAAAATGAGGAGAAATATGAGCCAATGAAAACTGACCCAGAATTAACAAAGGTTACAATTGAGAGACAAGGACATTAAAAACACTTATTATAACTATATTCTATACATTAAAAATTAATCACAGCCATTGAAGATATACAAAATATCCAAAATTAGCTTTTATGGATTATAACTACAATGTGTGACATAGAAAATATTAAATGGGATTGGTGGCAGATTTAATACTCCAGAGAGAATATCACTGAACTTAAGATAAAATGAAACACAAAAAGAAAAATATTTTTTAAAATAAACAGAGCACAGTTAAGCTCTGAGACAACTTTAAGTGGCCTAATATACAAGTAATCTGAGTCCCCGAAGGGTAGAAGAAAGAGGAGCATACAGGCAAAAACTTTTGATGGAGTAATATTACAAAATTTTCCAAATTTGCTGAAAACATAAAGCCATAGATTTAGGAATCTCAAAAACCCCAACCACAATAAGAAACATGAATAAACTACAATAAGGTACATTGCAATCAAATTATTCAAAACCAATGATAATTTTTTTTTAATTTCAGAATATTATGGGGGAACAATCATTTTGGTTACATATAATGCCTTTGCCTCACCCAAGCCAGGGCTACAAGCGTGCCCTTACTCCATACAATGCACTTCGCATCTGTTAATTGTGAGTTTATCCAACCCCACCACCCTTTCCCACCTGACCACACCCAATGAATATTACTATCATGTAAGCACCTTAGTGTTGATCAGTTAGTACCAATTTGTTGGTGAGTACATGTAGTGCTTGTTTTTCCATTCTTGTGATACCTCACTTTAAAGAATGGGCTCAAGCTCTATCCAGGATAATATAGGAGGTGCCAGTTCACCATTGTTTTTCGTAGTTGAGTAGTATTCCATGGCATACATATACCACATTTTATTAATCCACTCATGTATTGATGGGCACTTGGGTTGTTTCCACATCTTGACAATTGTGAATTGTGTTGCCATAAACATTTGAGTGAAGATGTCTTTATTATAAAATGTCTTCTGTTCCTTTGGGACAATGCCCAATAGTGGGATTGCTGGATCAAATGGTATTTCTATTTTTTTTTTTTTTTTTTTGAGACAGAGTCTCACTCTGTTGCCCAGGCTAGAGTGAGTGCCGTGGCATCAGCCTAGCTCACAGCAACCTCAAACTCCTGAGCTCGAGCGATCCTCCTGTCTCAGCCTCCCGAGTAGCTGGGACTACAGGCATGCACCACCATGCCCGGCTAATTTTTTCTATATATATTTTTAGCTGTCCATATAATTTCTTTCTATTTTTAGTAGAGATGGGGTCTCGCTCTTGCTCAGGCTGGTCTCGAACTCCTGAGCTCAAACGATCCGCCCACCTCGGCTTCCCAGAGTGCTAGGATTACAGGCGTGAGCCACCGCGCCCGGCCCAGGTATTTCTATTTTTAGCTCTTTGCAATATCCCCAAATTATTTTCCACAGGGTTGTACTAATTTGCAGTCCCACCAGCAGTGTATGAGTATTCCTATCTCTCAAAATCCATGCTGCATTTGCTTTTTTGGGACTTTTTGACAAGGGCCATTCTCACTGGAGTTAGGTGATATCTCATTGTGGTTTTGCTTTGCATTTCCCTAATGATTATAAATGTTGACCACTTTTTTTTATATGTTTGATGGCCATTAGTCAGTCTTCTTTTGAAAAGTTTCTGCTCATGTCCTTTGCCCATTTATTCATAGGATTGTTTGATTTTCTCTTATCAATTTTCTTAAGTTCTGTATAGATTTTTGTTATCAGCCCTTTATCAGATGTTTAGAATGCAAATATTTTCTCCCATTCTGTAGGTTCTCTATTTGGTCTGATGATAGTTTCCTTGCCTGTGCAGAAGCTTTTTAATTTGATCAGGTCCCATTTATTTATTTTTGTTGCTGCTGTGATTGCTTTGGGGGTCTTCTTCATAAATTCTTTGCCTAAGCCAATGTCTATAAGAGTTTTCTCAACATTTTCTTCTAGAATTCTTAAGGTTTCACATCATAGGTTTAAGTCTGTTATCCATTGTGAGTTGATTTTTGTGAGAGGTGAGAGGGGGGGATCCAGTTTCCATCTTCTGCATGTGGTTATCCAGTTTTCCCAGCACCATTTACTGAATAGAGATTCTTTTTCCCCAGTGTGTATTTTTGTCTGCTTTGTTGAAGATTAGATGACAATATAAGGATGGTTTTATATCTGGGTTCTCAGTCCTGTTCCAAAAGTCTATATCTCTGTTCTTGTGCCAGTACCATGTTGTTTTGGTTACTATAGAATTGTAGTAAACCTTGAAGTCTGGTAGACTGATGCCTCCAAATTTGTTCTTTTTGCTTAAGATTTCTTTGGCTATATGAGGTCTTCTCTGGTTCCATACGAAGCATAGAATTATTTTTCCCAGATCTGTAAAGAATGATGATGGTATCTTGATAGGGATTTCATTAATTCTGTAGATCACTTTGGACAGTATGGATATTTTAACAATATTGATTGTGCTAATCCATGAGCATGGTAGGGTTTTCCATCTGTTTACATCTTCTAGAATTTCTTTTCTCAGTGTTTCGTAGCTCTCCCTATATGTGTCTCTCACCTTCTTTGTTAAATATATTCTTAAATATTTAATTTTCTTTGATGCTATTGTGAAAGGTGTTGCATCTTTGATTTGATTTTAAGCTTGGGTGTTATTGGCGTATATGAATGCCATTGATTTGTGTGCATTAATTTTTTGTATCCTGAGACTTTAATAAATTCATTTATCAAGTCCAGGAGTCTTTTCATTGAATCCTTGGGATTTTCTAGATATAATATTATATCATCAGCAACAAGGGAGCGTTTGACCTCTTCTGCCCCTATTTGGACACCCTTAATTCCCCTGTCTTGTCTGATTTATCTGGCAAGGACTTCCAGCACTACATTGAATAGAAGTGGACATAGTGGGCACCCTTGTATGGTTCCAGTTCTAAGCGGGAATGCTTTCAATTTTTCCCTATTCAGTATGATATTGGCTGTGGGTTTATCATCTGTGGCCTTAACAGTTTTAAGGTATGTCCCATCTATTCCTATTTTGTCAAGAGTTTTTATCATAAAAGGGTGTTGGATTTTGTCAAATGCTTTTTCTGTGTTGATTGAGAGAATCATATTGTCTTTGTTCTATTATTTATGTGGCGAATTATGTTTACAGATTTGCATATGTTGAACCAACCTTGCATCTCTTAATAAAGCCCATCTCATTTTGGTGAATTATTTTTTTGATGTGCTGTTGGATTCGGGTTGCTAAGATTTTGTTGAGGATTTTTGCATCTCTATTCATGAGGGATATTGGTCTGTAGTTTTCTTTTGTTGTGTCTTTTCCTGGCTTTGGTATCAAGGTGATATTGGTTTCTTGGAATGAGTTGGGGAGGATACTATCCTTCTCAATGTTGTGGAATAATTTCCACAGTATAGGTATGAGTTCTTCTTTGTACATTTGGTAAAATTCAGGTGTGAATGCATCTGGTCTGGAACTTTTTTTGTTGGAAGATTTTTAATTGCTGCTTCAATTTCTGTGCTTGATTTTGGTCTGTTCAGGAATTCTATTTCTTCCTGATTGAGCATAGGAAGATTGTATGTTTCTAAGTATTTATCCATTTCCCCCACATTTTGTAGTTTTTGAGTATATAGATTTTTATAGTATTCAAAGATAATGTTTTGTATTTCCATGTTGTCTTTAGTGACCTCTCCTTTTTCATTTCTAAATGAGTTTATTAGAGTCCTTTCCTTTCTAGTTATTCTCGCTCTAGCAAGAGGATGTCAACTTTGTTTATCCTTTCAAAAAACCAACTTTTAGTTTTATTAATATTCTGTATAGTTCTTTTATTCTCAGTTTCATTTAGTTCTACTCTGATATTAGCTATTTCTTTTCTTCTGCTAGGTTTAGAATTAATTTGATCTTTCTTTTCCAGTTCCTTGAGATGGTTTATTAGTTTGTTGATTTGTGAGCTTTCAGTCTTTTGGATGTGCACATTTAATGCTATTATTTTTCCTTTCAAGAATGCTTTTGCTATATCTCACAGATTTTGATAACTCGTGTCCCCATTATCATTCAGTTCAAAGAATCTTTTGATTTCCATCTGGATCTCCTTCTTGACCAAGTAATCATTCAGCAATAGATTGCTTAATTTCCATGACTTTGTAAAATGGTGTTTCTGTTGGAAATGAACTCTAATTTTATACTACTGTGGTCTGAGAAGATACATGGTATGATTTATATATTTTTTAATTTGTAGAGGTCTGATTTGTGGACTAAGATATGATCAATTTTAGAGAAAGTACCATGAGCTGATGAGAAGAATGAATATTCAACTTTATTGGGGTGGAATGTTCTCTAGATGTCTGTTAGATCCATTTGTTATAGAGCTTTGTTTAAGTCCATTGATTCTTTGCTTATTTTCTGCTTGGAGGATCTGTCCAGTTCAGTCAGTGGGCTGTTGAAATCCCCAGCTATTATGGCATTACTGTTTATCATGCTATTTAAATCAAACAGGGTTTGGTTTATGTATCTGAGCATTCCTGTATTTGGTGCATAAATATTAAGAATTGTTCAGTCTTCTTGTTGGATTTTTCCTTTCACCATTATAAAGTGACCATTGTGTCTTTCTTTACTTCTGCTATTTTAAAGTTTGTGTTATCTGAAATAAGGATAGCTACCTCCACTTTCTTTTGGCTTCCATTTGCTTAGAAGTTGGTTTTCCAACCCTTGACCTTGAAGGTGAAAGCATCTTTGTGGGTTAGATGCATTTCCTGGAGATAGCAGATACTTGGCTTATAATTTTTTAACCACTCAGGCAGTCTATATCTCTTCAGAGGACAATTCAATCCATTCACATTTATTGAGAGAATTGATATTTGGGGTATATTTCTGTTCATATTGTGGGGTGAATTCTTATTTTGTTTTACCTCTCAAGCCATTGTGTAATCCAGGTTCTGGACTTTAACTTTTGAGTGATTTTACTTTGGTGAGTGTCTATTATGCTGTTCAGTGCATATAGCTGGTCTGAGTACTTCCTGCATGGCAGGTCTGGTCTTCACAAATTCTTTTTCCTTTTTTTTCTTTTCTTTTCTTTTTTTTTCTTTTTTCTTTTTTTTTTTTTTGAGACAGAGTCTCACTCTGTTCCCCGGGCTAGAGTGCTGTGGCATCAGCCTAGCTCACAGCAACCTCAAACTCCTGGGCTCAAGCGATCCTACTGCCTCAGCCTCCCAAGTAGCTGGGACTACAGGCATGTGCCACCATGCCCAGCTAATTTTTTCTATATATTTTTAGTTTTCCAGCTAATTTCTTTCTATTTTCAGTAGAGACGGGGTCTCTCTCTTGCTCAGGCTGGTCTCGAACTCCTGAGCTCAAACGATCCACCTGCCTCGGGCTCCCAGAGTGCTAGGATTACAGGTGTGAGCCACCACACCCGGCCCTGGTCTTCACAAATTCTATCAGTTATTGCTTGTCTGTGACAGTCCTTATTTCTCCCTCATAGATGAAACTTAGTTTTTATCAGTAAAGAATACTAGGTTGGGCATTATTCTGTTTTAGAAGATTGAGGATGGGTCCCCAGTCCCTTCTGGCTTGTAGGGTTTCATTTGAGACGTCTACAGTTAGTCTAATAGGTTTTCCTTTGTAGGTTATCTGCTGTTTTCGTCTTACTGCTCAAAGGATTATCTCTTTTGTGTTTACTTTGGCCAGCCTAATAATTATGTGATGTGGTGATTGCCTTTTCACGTTGAGTCTCCCAAGATTGCTGTGTGCTTCTTGTATCTGAATATCTAGATTTCTGGCTAGACCAGGCATATTTTCCTCCAGTATTACAAGAAGTAGATTTTCTAGCCCTTGTATATTTTCTTCTTCTCTCTCAAGGATGTCTATAATTCTTATATTTGGTTTCTTTACATAATTTCACATTTCTTATATGTTTTGTTCTTGTCACTTGCTGCTGTGTTCTTTTTCTTCTATCTGATATGTTTAGCACATAGGCATTATCTTTAAGTTCTGAGATTCTTTCCTCTGTGTGATCCATTCTATTCTTAAGGCTTTCCACTGTGTTTTGAAGTTCCTTGAATGCCTCTTTCACATCCAGGATTTCTCTTTGGTTCTTGTAATATTTCAATTTCTTTAGAGAATTTCTCATTCATTTCCTATATTGTTCTTGTAGCTTCATTGTGTTGGGTTTCTATTTTCTCTTCAATTCCATTGAATTTCCTTACAATCCATATTCATAATTCTTCCTCCATAATTTTAATCATTTCATTTAAATTGGTACCTGCTGTTGGGTAGCTAATTATTTCTTTTAGGGGTGATTTTTCTCTCTGATCTTCCATGTTTCCTGCGTTCATTCACTGGTTCTTTCTCATCAGGCTACTTGGTTGAGAAATGGTAATACCAGGATAGTTTATCCCTTTACATTCCAGTCCCCAAGGGATGTTCCTTGACAGTGGTGGAAAGAGGCACACTCATCTTGTATTGCCTTAGAGGTATTTTATCAAGTTTGGTTATCCTTGACCTGTTGTCTTCACCTCTTGCCAATGGAGATTAGTGAGTTTACTCCCCTCCAGCTTAAGCTCCCAAGTGGTGGATCTCACTTGTGTGTATGACCCCGCTGCCCTCTAATAGCTTGAGATGGAGGGCACTGTGTTAAGCTATGGGGTTACCTTCTCTGTCATTGGTTTTAGTTTGCTTAGAGGAACCAGTTATCAAGGTAATCTGATGCCTCTGTGTTTGTCTCTGGTCACCCAGATGGGGAATATGTATTCCCTGATCTTTAGGATGGGTCTTGCCTCTCCCAAGGGTTACTTTGACCCTATTCTCCCTTGAAGGTAAGGGCAAGACAGATTGTCGCTGATGCCTGCAAACCTCAGTGTGTGTGCCTCTATGGTTGCTTGATCTGCCGCTAGGGGGAGCCGCTAATATGTTTTGCTGGGCTCTTTCACCATGCTTGGGAGGCTGCTCCAGATGGGAGGGATCAATTGGTGGAATTGCTAAGGTCTCTGGCCAGGATTTTCCTTCCCTGTCCACAGACCCCACTGTTGGCAGCTGCCCAGATGCAGAAAACAAGCCCTAGGGTTATGTTCTTATTAGATGACCTAAGTTGGTCCAGCAGACCGAATCAATGGGCTGTCAATTGTTGTTCAGCACCAAGGCCTGGCAGATTCACACCAGCTGCAGAGAGCAGGCAGCTATACTCGCTTCCCCTGATCCAAGGGCAGAGCCACGCCAGGTGCGAAAGTCACTGGGCTATGGGAGGGGTGTTGCCCAACTGCGGGGTGCCCCAGGATCTGGGGATCCCATAGTTGGCAGCCTCCCACCGCTGGGGAACTACCACTCGGGAAAAGCACTCAAGATTCACCCACCAATACAGGCCCGGCTAGTCAAATCTACAGATCGCCAAAGTCCCGCGGATTCATGCCAGCTGCACAGAACAAGCAGCTATACTCACTTCTCCCCACCTCCAAGGGTGAAGTCCAACACACATGAAAGTCCCCGGGCCGGGGGAGGGGTATTGCCCAAAATCGTGGTGCATGCAGTGTCTGGGTTGGGGACCCCAAAAATGGTGGCCACCCACTTGCGAAGAGCTAGCGCTGGGGGCAACTGCTCAGGAGTTGGCAGATGCCAGTTCAGCAGGCTGACTCAACAAGATGCTTTCTGTGTCTTGTGCATCACAGTCCCACAATCTCATGACTGTCTGGCAGAAGGTCTTACTCTTTCTGCCCTGCCCTAAGATGGCCTAATCCTCGGTGGAAATCACATAGTGAAAGTAGACTAAATACATGTCAATAACTCCTCATCTCCCATGCAAAAGCCAGTCTTGTTTCTTCCCCTCTTTTCTCTTTTAAGAATTTGGAGAAATTTTTAATTGATTTTCTAAAGTATATAAATACTTAATGCTCAATTAGCAAATTTTAAAAATTCAAACAAAAATAAAATTAAAATCACTTACATTTCTATCCCCTAGAGATAATCACTATTAATATTTAGGTGAATCTGGCCAGGTGTGGTGGCTCAGGCCTGTAATCCTAGCACTCTGAGAGGCTGAGGTGGGAGGATTGCTTGAGGCCAGGAGTTTGAGACCAGCCTGTGCAACACAGTGAGACCCCATTTCTACAAAAAAATAAAATAAAAAATTAGCCAGGCATAGTGGTGTGCACATTTAGTCCTAGTTAAGTGGGAGGATCACTTGATCCCAGGAGTTTGAACAATGATCATGCCACTGCATTCCAGCCTGAGTGACAGAGTGAGACCCTATCTCTAAAAAAATGTATTTTGGTGAATCCCTTTCTAGAATATTATGCAAGTAGTGTATGTGTGTGTGCATGTGTGTGTGTGTGTGTGTGAGAGAGAGAGAGAGACAGAGAGAGAGACTAACCATGATATTTACAAACTAGGATCTTATTGTGCACATTTTACAGCTTGCTTTTTATCATTTGGCTAACATGTTGCAAACATGTTACCGATGTCAATAAATAATGGAGCTCTATCATTATCTTTAACAACTACATAATATTCCATTGAATGAATGCATTATAATATATTAAATCTTTCCTTCCTTTTTCTTGAAAAAAGACAGAACCTAGAGAGTTCCCTCACCCTTTCCACCATATGAGGACACAGTGAGAAGATGGCCACCTACAAACCAAGAAATAGGCCTTCACCAGACACCAAATCTGTCAGTGTCTTGATCTTGGACTTCCCTCCAGAATTGTAAGAAATATATTTCTGTTGTTATAAGCTTTGTCTCATTTTATCATGATCTAAAGTAACCTTGTATTCAGTGAGATTTTTTTCTGTCTGATAAGAAAAATTGCAATCACAATTGCGAAGAGGTGGAATGAACCCAAGTGCCCATCAATTCATGAGTAGATTAATAAAATGTGGTATATGTAGTACCATGGAGTACTACTCAGCCATAAAAAAGATGAATTAATGCCTTTTGCAACAATCTGGATGGAATTGGAGCCCATTCTCCTAAGTGAAGTATTGCAAGAATGGAAAAACAAACATCACATATACTCACTATTAAATTGGAACTAACCAATGAGCACACAAGTGCACAGAGGGAAGTAAAACTCAGTGGAAAGCAACCGGGGGTAGGGGGGAGGAGGGGAGGGGAATAAACCAACCTAATGGGTACTATGAACACTATTTGGGTGACAGGCACACCTATAGTCAGGACTAAGACATTACAAAAATGATCCATGCAATCTAAAATATTTGTACCCCCTTAATATTTTGAAATAAAAAAAGAGAAACAAAAATATTTTTTAAAACCTGTATGTATGAAAATTTTTTAACAAGAATGTCCTAAAGCAGGGACATTATTTACTTATTTGTCTGAATATCCCACAGCAAATAGTTATTATATTGACAAGTTATCTTAGTTCTCAGTCTCCATCCAAGTTAGATACTCAAGTAGCCTCAAACCAAACTATTCTCATTCTGCTGCTTCTCTATGAACCTCAGCTGTTCTTTTATTCATGACAATTTGTCCAGTGTTCAGAGATTTCCAATTTCCAATGGAAGAGTCACCTCTCCCATGGAACATTAGATGTCTTTTTTTGGATAAACACTTCAAAAAATTTTTTGGACGTCTAGAATAGTGACATATAAATTTCTTTCATGTAATCAATGGTGTGGGAATTTTGAAAAATGATTCACAGTTTATTTCTTTAAGATATTGTCATTACAAAATGGCTACAATTAATAGTTGTTCATAGGCTTCATGTGTGAGTGTGTGTGTGAGAGTTTGTGTGTGTGTATGTGTGTGTATTTCTGGTTTATGTTGAAATGTTGCATTTTCAAACTTACTCACTGGAAAAAATATGTACAACTCCATAACATGACATTTTATAATTGACTACTTGGTTTGTTTGAAATATTAGTGGTGTCAATAAAAGGTGCCATGGGGCTATCTCATGAGAAAGTGCATGTGCCTTTTAGGTTCTAACATGGGTGAAATACATCATGTACACTTAAAAAAAGGAAAGAAAAGAAAATATCATGGTCTAGCTGTTAGGGCCAGGATAGGTTCTGAATATCAGGGGCTGCTCTTTTCTTTCTAGGTGGCCCTGCAGGCTGGATAATGGTAGATGAAGTAAGGCCACAAGACATTAATCTATGATATCCAGATTTTTACCATTGCCAAGATTTTGCTGGTTAAGATCAAAGGGCAGTCTACTGAATGTAGTCTGTAGTTGATTCAAAGGTAATCTCTCCTTCTCCTTCTATTGTAGGATGATTTGTTGGATCATCTGACATGACAGTGGCTGTATAGCAGCATTTAAGACTTTGGACAAGATACATCAGCCATCTGTAGCACAAACAATTATCAGAAACAAAATTATAAGTTTTTATAATAGATCTCTAAACCAAGGGACTAAATTATAAAACCTAGGCAATAAAAATTGTCATGATATCCATCTCTATTTTATAGAGCTAGGTGGATTTTTCTTTTCGCCTAGTCACAGGCTGTTCTACTTTCCCTGTGGTATTTATATAGGTGCAATAAGAAGTATTTTCTATAGCCCAAATTCCTCCTTGGCTGACTAAGATGAAATCAAGGTCTATATGATTGCCTTTGTAAACTCTAGATAAATGTATTTAAATTAGTTTGTTGATCTTCCAGAGCAGAAGTAGCGTCATTTGTGACTTCCACTAACATCAGAGATAAGGTTTGAACCACCTCTTCTAGTTGTATTATTCCCACTGTGGGAATTGTAGTTTGCAAAGTACACAGGAAGAGGGAATCAGTTAAGCTTCCTGGAAGTTCTCCCAGATAACATGTGCTTGCCTCACTCTGGAAGCTTTTGGATATCTTTATGAAAGACATATGATATAAAGGAGAAATGGTAATTTTAGATATCTGGAAATCTCTAATAAGCATTCTGAATACACAGAATAAGTTAGTGTACATAGGCAGATATATGTCTAATGACTACATAAGAAATAGTCCTAGTGGAGCATAGATTATATAAGGAGCATAAGTATCATTCATTATAGTAGGAGTGAGCCATCTAGAGGTACAAACTCCTTAGAGTAGAATAAATAGTTCCTGCAAAAATAAGCTAAAGTGCCTCTGAAAAGAACAAGCTGACTATTACAGCAAGAGTAGCCCCAATGTTAGTACCTATTCCTTATTGATTTGGCCTTGCCAATAATATTATAATTACCTAAACATAAACATTTTGTTGGCATAAAGTTCAATTCCAATTTTTGCAAGACTGAAAGTTGGGATTAATGATGGGCAGAAAACTTAATTGTCAGAAGGGGCCTGGGCCTATTAAAGGAAATTTGCCTTCTGAAGTATTTCTAGGAAAAGCTACTAAAGTTTTGTTGGCAGGATCAGATAAGGAGTAACAGTTACAGCAATCTATTAGATTCTAATTGGTAGCTATGGTCTGGAAAAAAATGTATGAAAAGTTTTGTTTTTTTGTTAAGTGGTAGAAGGAGATCATAGGGGACCAGAAATAATAGGATGAAGATATGGGAGATTGATTTGTGTTTGGAGGGCATTAATGTGCAATAATAGGTAAGATTAGTAGTAGAGCAAAGGGACAGAAAGGATGTTGAAGAATTAGAAATTAGTCTAGTTCCATCATTTTGGGCTAAAGCTGTCCAGTTTCCAGGTCACTACTTGTTTCATCATCTTGGGCAGTTGTCTACTTCTGAAATAGGCAGCTTCTGGAGGGTTCCTTAGGAATTATGTATTTATTTATTTAGAGATAGAGTCTTGCTCTATTACCTGGGTGAGTGCCGTGGCATCAGCCTAGCTCACAGCAACCTCAAACTCCTGGGCTCAAGCGATCCTCCTGCCTCAGCCTCCCGAGTAGCTGGGACTACAGGCATGTGCCACCATGCCCAGCTAATTTTTGCTATTTTTAGTAGAGACAAGGTCTCACTCTTGCTCAGGCTGGTCTGGAACTCCGAAGCTCAAGCTATCCTCCTGCCTTGGCCTCTCAGAGTGCTAGGATTACAACATGAGCCACCAGGCCCGGCCAAGAATTATAAATTTAATGTCTCCAGATGGAATGGATGTCCAGTATGAATCCAAGAACCAATACCTTGGAGTTTTACTTCTAAGTCAGTTGTTAACAATACCTCATAAGATCCTTTATATCAAGGCTTAAGGACAATTTTTCTCTGGTTCTTTTCCAGAAGACTAAATCTCCAGGTTGCAGATCATGCAGACACTATTTAGGTAGATATTTTGAAAATGCAGTCAGTACCTGTTGCTGATAAAACTGGAGGTATTAAGTCCCTTGCAGTAATTAATTATGTCTGCACATAACAGGGAAGAATCTTAAGCTTGGATGATGAAATTCCCAAATGCATGGGGCAGACTATTATTAATTCATAGAAGATAATATGTGGTTCCAGAGGTGGTTATTTTTATGGAGATTAAGGCTAACTGGTAATAATTCAGGCCATGGTTGTTCAAAGGTTTCTGATAGTTTAGCTAATTTTAGTTTTACAATTCCATTAGTTCTCTCTACTTTTCCTGTAGAGTGTGGATGATAAAGACATTTAAGTTTCTGAGTAAAAGGCAAAACTTACAGTTATTTAATAACTTTACAGACTTATTAATAACAGTACCAATAAAATGATAAGAAACAATTGGGAATTTCCCAAATTGTAAAAACAAAATCATGCAATGATTTTTACCCCGTTTGGGGCCACAGTTCTCAGGCAAGAAAGTATTTCAACACACTCTAAGAATAAACAGACAATAATCAGAGCATATTCACAATCTATTGCAGTAGGTATTTGTATAAAGTCTATCTGAAGGTGCTCAAAGGGTCCCCAAGGCTTTGGTTCCTGTTCACATCCCATCTTTACAGTTTTACCAGAATTGTGTTATTGGCAAATAGGAGTTGTTTTGGAAATGTCCTAGGCAATATATGTAAAATTACCCCACCTATATTGGTTTAATTTATCTCTGCTATTATAGACAATATCATAAAGCACACTGAACTGCATTTTTAAATTTTTAACATTAACAGTCAGCTATTCTGAGAGTACCAACTATTGTCTTTATGCAATGAGCATCCTAATTTTTCCCATTTCCTATTTTTCCCAAATAGGGGGCTTACCTCTAATGGTTAATAATAACCCTTTTTTTTTTTTTTTTTTTTTTTTTTTTTTTTTTTTTGTTGAGACAGAGTCTCACTTTGTTGCCCAGGCTAGAGTGAGTGCCGTGGCGTCAGCTTAGCTCACAGCAACCTCAAACTCCTGGGCTCAAGCGATCCTACTGCCTCAGCCTCCCGAGTAGCTGGGACTACAGGCATGCGCCACTATGCCCGGCTAATTTTTTCTATATAGATTTTTTTTTTTTAGGTGTCCATATAATGTCTTTCTATTTTTAGTAGAGACGGGGTCTCGCTCAGGCTGGTCTCGAACTCCTGACCTTGAGCAATCCACCCGCCTCGGCCTCCCAGAGTGCTAGGATTACAGGCGTGAGCCACCGCGCCCGGCCAATAATAACCCTTTAAAATTCTTCTAAGGTCTCTCTTTTCTGTATGATTTTAGGAGCAAGTATCTTGGTTAATGCTGCTTTTTATAGTATAGTGGTCAGATGAAGCACTGTCTTGAGATTCTGGGTCTTTGTTCTTTGAACGATCTTCTACTTTTAGTATATCTATTTTCTTAGGTAACAGCAAAGAATCTAAAAATTCTAAAAACGTCTAAATATCATCAATTTTTACAGGGGTTCTGGTTGAAGTAAGACAATCTCTTTGTTTCCAAAGCATTCAAAAGTTGTGTACTATCCCAAATATATCTCTACTATCAGTATAAATATTTGCTTTCTTATTCTTTGCCAGTTGGTGGGCTTTGGTAAGGGCAGTTAATTCAGCTATTTGAGCAGATTTGACTTCTGGGAGTGGAATATTTTCAAAAGGTGATTCAGGTTTGTGACAGCATAACCTTCTTAATAATTTCCAATTTCTGTTATCAAATAAGAACCATCCACAAATAACATTAGGTCAGGGCTAAACAATGGAATCTCTAACAAATCTGTACTGGGCATAGATAACTCTTTAACAAAGACTAAACAAGCATGAAGTTCTCCTTCTTCAGATAAAGGAAAGCACATAACTGTATTTTGTATGTTGTAGCCCTAAATAGTGATACTTTGAAGGGAAAGAAATAATATTTCATAGGATGTCGGGCAACTAGATAAGAAATGCCACATATTTTCCATTAATAAAGGAGTCTGTACAGTATAGGGAACCATTAAATTTAGTGGAGACCCTAAAATATATCAGTTGAGGCTTCCACAAGCTTTGCTTCTGCTGCTATTGTTCTTCGACAAGAGGTCTCAGATGTGCACCCTGTTATTAAATTGAGGGCTCTGATAGATAACCTTGGCTATCATATCTAATGAAAGACCAAAATAAGCAATAGGGCTTTGATGATTCCTATATAGCTGCGTCAGTACCTTTAGTGCTTTTATAGGCTTTCCATGAATAAAAGGGGAATAGGATTTGTGAACCTAGAGTCCTAAAAAGCAACCTTTTAGTACATAGTTATTCTGCCAGTCTTCATGCATAAATTTGCACATGCTTCTTTTAATCTGAAAAGTATATAATCATTAAAATTTCATATACATGATTCCCATATAATTGAGTCAATACTCCTACTACTTATCCAGACCCTTCATGAAGAAAAATGAAAAGAGGTTTATACTAGTTAAGTAACCCCAGTATTTGGAATTATTGTGGAAATTTAATAATATGCAGAATCAATCTTAGTGCTTTTCCTATTTTTTGAGCATAGTAAAATATCATTTGAACATAGTAAAAAGATCATTGTATAAGAAGAAAATCATGAGTAAATCTCAAACCCTTAAGGTCCCAATTAGGAATTTGAGAGAAATAAGAGAGAGCATCAGTAAATCCCTGAAGTATAACAATCCAGGTATATCATTGATTTTCCCATAAGAAGTCAAATAAATATGGACTATCTGGATCTAATGGAATGCTTAAAAGGCAGAACATAAATCTGCCACAATAAAGTAAGTGGCTTCAGGTGGCACTGAGAACAAAATAATATTTAGATTTGAGACTGACTCCTGGGAAACAAAGAATCACAATATCATTTTGGGATGTAAAATGTTACATCCATGAGTCTTTTTAACAGGCAACATTGTAATATTACAAGGGCTAGCGCAAGAAATGAGTCATCACTTTAAATTCTTCCACAATGGGCCCCAGTGATTCTTTAGTTTTAGGTTTAAAAGGTATTGAGCAACTTTAGGTAAGAATTTAAAGAGATCACTTTCTACATTGATAGTTGTTTTTGTTTTGTTTTGTTTGAGACAGAGTCTCACTCTGTTGGCCAGGCTAGTGCGTCCTGGCGTCAGCCTAGCTCACAGCAACCTCAAACTCCTGGGCTCAAGCAATCCTACTGCCTCCGCCTCCCGAGTAGCTGGGAATACAGGCACTCGCCACCACACCTGGCTAATTTTTTTTCTATTTTTAGTAGAGACGAGGTCTTGCTCTTGCTCAGGCTGGTCTCAAACTCCTGACCTCAAGTAATCCTCCTGCCTTGGCCTCCCAGAGTGCTAGGATTACAGGCGTGAGCCACTGCGCCCAGCCTACATTGATAGTTTAATCCCTAGAATTCTTCCCACGTCAGTAGAAATGCTGGCCCAGAAAGAATCAGGACCCTCACATAAATCCTCAAATTCGGATTTGGTCAAACTTATAAGGATCGGCAAATTGACATCTAATTGCACTATTAAAGAATTATGTGTGGGAGAGTATTCAGGCATTTTGAGAAATTATTCACCTTAAGAGCATTTGATTTGGCCATCTATTTACATAAAAGATCTCTTTCTGTAAATTTACTGATTTGTGTCACAAAGGAAAAAATGCATGTTGATTAGTGGGAGGATTGAGAGCTATAATCACAGGCTGCAGTGATAGGAGTAGTTTGAGGATTATTTGAAATTCCTACCACCAGAATAGTTTTGTTACTCCAAGGGAAATAAGTAGTAATTTTAGTGGGATTTATAGTTGACAGAGTAGTGCCCGTATCTATCAGAAGGGTTTGTTTTTGGCCTTCTATTATTAAAGATAGTTCTTACGATTTAAGGGAATCCCTCTCAGAGCACCTTTATAATTCCTTAGGAAAAGGAGGCGTATTGGTTCATTTTTATTTTTAATTAAAATGGGAATTATTTTTCCAGTGTCCCTTTTATTTATAGTATTGGCAACTGTCTTTGTTAAAGAGAAATTGTTTATTGTCCCTTGTGGGAGAGGAAGACCTATTTAAATGCTTTAATTGTGAATCCATGAGGTTAGTTTGGGGTTTTATTTTCCTTTTTGATATCTAAAGCCACTTCAAAATGTTCAGCCAAATGCTGAAGTTCATACAGTAACATGATTTGCCAGCCAATTTTTTGTTTATGTACCATATCTGCAACTTTTGGCTTTAATCCATCAACAAAAAAGTGGAAAGGGCATTAGGAATGTCAACATTGGAAGCTAACCATGAATATTGCTTAAAGGATGTTTATTAATCTGTCTCTGAGTCTCTTAGGGATTTATTCTTTTACTACTTGAAAAATTGAATCAAGGTCTGGTTTACTGTTTTAGGAAAGAGTTGTGGTATACTTTCCCAAAGGTTCTGGCCTATTTGCTGTGCTTAAAGGTGCTCTGATTAAGTAAAATGGATTTCCCTATTTTTGAAGTCATTTTCTGGATCTTTCCAATTAGCCTTTTGTAACCAAGATTTTACATGAAGTCAACATCACCCTGATACCAAAACCAGAAAAGGACGCAACAAAAAACCAAAACTACAGACCAATATCCCTTATGAATACAGATGAAAAAAATCTCAACAAAATCCTAGCAAACTGAATTCAGGTGCTTGTCAAAAAAATAATCCATCACGACCAAGTGGGCTTCATCCCAGAGATGCAGGGATGGTTCAACATATGCAAATCTATAAATGTAATTCACCACATAAATAGAAGCAAAAATAAAGACCATATGATCCTCTCAATAGATGCAGAAAAAGCATTTGACAAAATTCAACACCCTTTTATGATAAGAACGCTTAACAAAATAGGCATAGACAGGGCCTATCTAAAAATGATACAAGCCATATATGACAAACCCACAGCCAACATCATACTGAATGGGGGAAAATTGAACGCATTCTCACTTAGAACTAGGATGAGACAAGGTTGCCCTCTATCACTACTTCTACTGAAATTAGTGCTGGAAGTCCTAGCCAGAGCAATCAGACAAGAGAAGAAAATGAAAGGCATCCAAATGGGCATGGAAGACGTCAAAACTTCACTCCTTCCAGACGATATGATCTTATATCTAGAAAACAACAAAGATTCTGCCATGAGACTATTGGAATTGATAAAGAAATTCAGCAAAGTCTCAGGTTACAAAATCAATGTATAGAAATCAGTAGCATTCCTATATGCCAATAGCAGTCAAACTGAAAACCAAATCAAAGACTCAATACCCTTCACAATAGCAACAAAAAAAATATAAAGTACTAGGAATATATTTAACTAAGGAGGTAAAGGACCTCTACAGGGAGAACTATGAAACACTGAGGACGGAAATCGTAGAGCATGTAAACAAGTGGAAAACCATACCATGCTCGTGGATCAGAAGAATCAACATTGTTAAAATGTCTATACTACCCAAAGTGATCTACAGATGCAATGCAATCCCTATTAAATTACCAACATCATTTTTCACAGATATAGAAAAAATAATTTTACGCTTTGTATGGAACCAGAGAAGACCCTGTTTAGCAAAAGCAATTTTAGGCAATAAGAACAAAATGGGAGGTTTAAATTTACCAGACTTCAAATTATACTACAAGGCTGTGGTCATTAAAACTGCATGGTATTGGCACAAGTACAGGGACACAGACCAGTGGAACAGAACAGAAAATCCATATATGAAACCATCCTCATATAGCCATCTAATCTTCAACAAAGCAGACAAAAACATACTCTGGGGAAAAGAATCCTTATTCAATAAATGGTGCTGGGAAAACTGGATGGCCACATGTAGAAGACTGAAACAGGACCCACACCTTTCACCTCTCACAAAAATCAAATCACGATGGATAACAGACTTAAACGTTAGGTGTGAAACTATTAAAATTCTAGAAGAAAATGTGGGAAAGACTCTTACAGACATTGGCCTAGGCAAAGAATTTATAAAGAAGACCCCAAAGGCAATCACAGCAACAACAAAAATAAATAAATGGGACCTGATTGAAGAGTACTTTTGATGAACACTAGCTTGCATTATTTTATTTAACTCCCTAAAAATTTCAATCCATTTCCTTCTAGTTTGCATAGATTCTTTTCAAAGTTCAGCTGAAAGAGCTATTATTTCTCCCTTAAAGACAATATTTCTTTCTTTTAATGTACTTGAGATATTTTAATTACCTTTATTTTTCAATAAATAAACTAATTATAAATAATTTCCTTGCCATGAAGCCTACTTTGTAAATAACACAGATAATCCAACTTTCTTTAGATTTGTGTTAACATGATATATCTTCCTCTATCCCTTTACTTTTAATATATCTATGTCTTTATAATTAAAATGAGCTTCTTGTAAACAACATACAGCTGTTATTTAATTGTCCATATTGACAGTCTCTATCTTTTAATTGGCATATTTAAAACTTTCATGTTTACAATGATTACTGATATAGTTGAATTAATATTTGTCATATTTCTAAATGTTTTCTATTCATTGCCCTTATTCTACTTTTTGGTCTTCTACACTTTTTCTGACTTCTCTGGTTTTAATAAAGCATTTTACATGATCCCATTTTCTCTTATCTCTTAGCATGTCCAATATACTTCAAGAAAACATTTTAGTAGTTGACCTAGAGTTTGCAATATGCATTTATAACTAATACAAGTCCGCATTCAAATAACACCACAGAGTGTCATTTGTCATTCATAATACAAGTACCTTGTAACCGAGTATTCTCAATTTTCCCTTCCCATCCCTTATAACACTGCAGTCATTATTTTCACTGACCCATAAGCTAAATACACTGAGGACATTGTTGCTATTTTTTTGAACAAATTGTTATCTGTTAGATAATTTAATAGAAAAATAAAATATTTTATTTTCTCATCATTTACTTCTTGGCTAACACCCTTTCTTTATGTAAGATCCAAGTAATGAGATGTACCATTTTTCTTCTCTCTGAGGAACTTTTTTTGTCATTTCTTGCAAAGGAGGTCTACTGGTGACAACTCCCACAATTTTTGTTTGTCCAGGAAAATCTTTATTTCTTTTTCACTTTGGAAGGATAATTTTTTTTTTTTTTTGAGACACAGTCTCACTCCATTGCCCAAGCTAGAGTGCCATGGCGTCCTCCTAGCTCACAGCAACCTCAAACTCCTGGGCTCAATCAATCCTTCTGCCTCAGCCTAACAAGTAGCTGGGACTACAGGCATGCACCACCATGCCTGGCTATTTTTTTCTATATATTTTTAATTGTCCAGATAAATCTTTCTATTTTTTTTAGTAGAGACAGGGTCTCGCTCTTGCTCAGGCTGGTCTCGAACTCCTGAGCTCAAACGATCTGCCCGCCTCAGCCTCCCAGAGTGCTAAGATTACAGGTGTGAGTCACTGCGCCTGGCCCTGGAAGGATAATTTAGAATTATACAGAATTCTAGTCCGGTGAGGTTTTTTTTTTTTTCTTTCAATACTTAAAATATTTCACTCCACTCTCTTCATGCTTCCATAGTTTCAGAAGAGAAGTCTGATGTAATTTATATCCCTGTTCCTCTATCAGTAAGGTGTTTTTTCAAGAGTTTATGTTTGATTTTTTGCCATTTGAAAATGATATGTCTAGATGTAGTTTTTTTGTTTGTTTGTTTCCTTGTTGTTTATCCTGCTTGTGTCTCTGAGCTTCCTGGACCTGTAGTTTGGTATCTGCCATTAATTTTGGAAAATTTGTATCCAATGTTATGTCAAATATTTCTCCTGTTCCTTCCTTTCTTCTCCTTCTATTATTCCCATTATGAACATGTTACAACTGTGTAATTGTCCCACAGTTCTTGGATATTCTAGGTGTTTTTGAAATTCTGTTTTCTTTTTGTTTTTCAGTTTGGGAAGTTTTCATTGACATATCTTCAATCTCATCAATTCTTTCCCCAGCCATGTCCAGACTATTAATGATCCAACCAATGGCATTTTTTTGTTCCCATTATATAATGTGTTTTTGATTTCTAGCATTTCTTTTTGATTTTCATAGGGTTTACATACCTCTCCTTACAATACCCGTGGGTTCTTGCATGTTGTCCACTCTATCCATTAATGTTCTTAGCACAGCAGTCCCCAAACTTTTGGGCACCAGGGACCGGTTTCATGGAAGAAAATTTTTCCACAGACGGGGCAGGGGGTGATGATTTTGGGATGATTCAAGCATATTACATTTATTGTGCAGTCAAATCTCTTTGCTAATGATAATCTGTATTTACAACCACTCCCCAGCACTAGCATCACTGCCTCATCTCCACCTCAGATCATCAGGCATTAGATTCTCATAAGGAGTGTGCAACGTAGATCCCTCACATGTGCAGTTTATAGTAGGATTGATGCTCCTATGAGAATCTAATGCCGCAGCTGATCTGACAGGAGGTGGAGCTTATGTGGTGATGCCAGTGATGGGGAGCAGCTGTAAACACAGATGAAGCTTCACTTGGGAGTTGGGGACTGCAGCCTTACCATATTAATCATGGTTAATTTAAATTATCAATTTGATAATTCCAACATCTCTGGCATATCTGAGTCTGGGTGTGATATTTATTTTGTCTCTTCAAACAGTGCTTATATCAATTTCAGCATGCCTTGTAATTTTATGTTGAAAGCCAGACATGGTGTGTCAGAAAAAAAGAACTGAAGTAAATAGGCTTTTAATGTGAGGTTTCCTGTTTATTTGGTTATATAGCGGGATATTTGTCCCCTCCAAATCTGACGTTAAAATTTGATCTTGATTGTTGGAGGTGGGGCCTAGTAGGAGATGTATGGGTCATGGGGACAGATCTCTCATGAACAGCTTGGTGCCATCTTCACGGTAATGAGTGAGTTTTTGCTCTATTAGTACTACAAAATCTGATGTTTAGAAAGAGCCTGGCATCACCTCCTCCCTCTTGCTCTCTCACCAAGTGACAAACCAGCTGCCCTTCCCCTTCCCCCACAATTGGAAATTTCCAGAGGTCCTCACCAGAAGCACATGCTGCTGATATGATTTTTGTACAGCCTGCAGAGCTATGAACCAAATAAACCCCTTTTCTTTATAAAATACTAAGTGTCAGGGATTCCTTTATAGCAATGCAAAATGGACCACTATATCTGGCTCGGAGTCAGGCTGTGATCTTGTTTGAAGTAGTTATAAATGTCGGAACCAAAAATTTCTTCTAGTTCCAGGTTTTTGTCTCCCCTGTTGTGTTTGGACCTCCCAAGGGACTCTTTCTGTAGTAGGATCTAAGACTCATGTTCTATCAGCTGTCACCTCCTGTTATCATACAGAAACCCAGTTGATGTGATGGTAACGTGCGGGCTGAGAGACAGCACGCTGTATTGTCATAAATAGGTCTCATACTTTTAGTGAGCTGCTGTCCCTAGGATATGAGTTCACAAGTACCTCTGAGCTTATGACCCTGTGGGATGGGACAGGAAGGTAAGAAAGGGCTGGAGTTGAGTATGTTCCTTCGCCTACACTGAAGGCTTGGAAGCTGGTTGGGGTACTTCCTCTACCTCAGGTTGCCTGACTCTGGCAAAACAACTCATTTAGCCTTCAGTCCAGAGAACTCTGCAGTTAAAAGCTTTAAGGTACAAAGGCTATACTATTCCAGGACCCTTGAACTTAGAGCCCCAGAGGATTATGGCTTGCAATGCTGCTTGCAGAACTTTATGGATTCAGGCTCTAACATGAAAGTCGCTTTGGTCTATGGCCTCAGTATTCAGATTCACAAGTGCAGTGCGATAAGAATAAAATGGATATGGCCTCAGGGTTCTATGGGGTCTAACCCTATAATGCCAGTACTCTATCACATTAGGCCCTTAAAGTAAAAAAACATTAACAAACCCCAAAACCTGTGGCCTCTGGAAAGCTCAGAATGTCTATTACCTGAGGTTTTATTGGTTCCGGATTCTCGGATGCCAGGGCACTCTAGCTTGAGGGTTCGATGACCCTGGCACCTTCTGAACAATGCACTCTTATGCTTGAGGGTCTCCGTGGGTTCAGTCCCCACAGATCGATGGGAACTCCTAGGACTCTGTGGCTACAGGCCGACATGGGTATGTTAGGTACCAGGACCCAAGGCAGGCCCAGGTCAGATCCAAGGGTAATGGGATGATGGTAGGATCTCTGCTCCCAAAGTCCCATTGCTCCAGCACGATCTGCTTTCTGGGACTTCTCATGCCAGAACTGAGAAAGGTCCCAGGGGTCCTTGTTACCTGCTTGATCTTGGTACCAAACATGGAGCCGCTCACGTCAATAACAAACACCACGTCCTTCTCGACAGGCGGGAGGCCTCTGGGGGTGAAGTAATGAATGAAATAGCCATCGTAAACCTGGACAAAAAGAAGCAAAACCAAAAAGGACTGTGCGAGCCAACCTAAATCAGGGCCCCTCTTATTCTCCTTCCTATCTCCCTGTTCTGTGCTTCCTAGGACTTCTCACTGTTTCCAGTTAAGTAGGCCTGCGTGTGATTGTTTGCTCAGTGTCCGCCTGCTTCAGCAGAACTGTGTCTCTGCTGCTGAGACCTTCATCCCAGGGCCTGGCCCAGAGCCGTGCAGTGAAGGAGACTGGTTTGCGGCCCAGGACTCCAAGCATCAGGATGTGTAGAATATGTGAGCTCCTGTCTGTGAGAGAGCTGGGCTCACACAGTTGTGAGGGTCCCTAGGGACATTTTGCCTGGGCTCCGGGAAGTGTAAGTATTGTTTTAACCTCCCTCTATAGAGTGAGCCTGAGGCCCAGCTCATTGCTGCCAGGGGCTGGGAGTTTGCAGGGCCTCCCTCTCCTCCTAAAACCTCCCTTCTGCTGTTGCTGGGCAGAGCAGGGAGGGGAGGAGGGAGCAGAAGCTGAGTGAGCTGTTTGTTCTGAGGGGATTGGTTACACCAGGTACAGATGCCTTGAGCTGCCCTGGATGTGATTGGCTGCTGAAGCCCCTCCCCCACGCCATCCCTCCTCTCTGCAGAGCCTGGGGGCTGGGACAGCTGAGGGAAGGGGAGGGGGGCTGGGAGGGCCCCTCAGGACCAGTCTCAGCTCAGCCCAGGGATGTCTGGGCTTGCTGAGGGTCTGTGCTCCCCTGAAGCCTGAAGCAGGCTCTGCCCAGGGACACAGGCCTGTGCTCCTGTCTCCCCTGCGGGCACTCTCTGACCACAAGGCTGGCCACTGCCTCCCACCTCTCAGGGGCAAAGAGGAGATGGGAGGACATCCTGCCCTTCCCCTCCAGCCCAGCTTCTGAATTAATTCACATGTGCATGTGCAGCCTCTGTCTCTCCTAATCCTGAAAGTCTCTCCCAGTTGGCAAAGGCCTGCGTCACCCACCCTGCCACCGCCCAGGCCAAGTGCAGAACCCAACCGGCTTCTGGGCGCCTCCCACACCTGGGCCGCTGAGAGCTACCGGGAAAAATCATGCCCGCATTCGGCTGGTCCCACTTCCCATCCCAGAACCCGGGGGCGTGTCCCTGTCACCCACCTCTGCCAGTCCCCTCAGCAGTCATTGCACCCCAACCGCCCCACTCACCCAGGAAATTGGCCAGGCCACAGACACTGAGAGTGCCCCCACCCTTGCACTGGGTCCACATCCCCGTGCAGTCACCCCTGGGCTGAAGGACAACACAGTCCTGCCCTGGACCCCAAGCACTCCCAGCCTGCAGCACACTCTCAGGCCCCCTGTCCCCAACCCCCTTCAGCATGCACCCCGTGGGGACTTCCTTGGAACGGGAAAGTTTTTGTGTCTGTTTCATCCGCTGAGACAAGCCCTTGTCCCCAATCACCCCCAAGCTTCCATCCAGCCTCTCTCCTCCCCGCAGCATCCAAGGCTGAGGAAATGGGCACCCGCGGTGGTCTCACCGACAGGTCACCCCTGTGGGCCCCAGAGATCGGCTGCCGCCCCCACCCACACTGACACCTCGCTCACTAGAAGCATCTGTGGCCAGCTTGTCCCCAGACTCAGTGGTTGCATTTCATGTCTCCTGGCACTGCCCCCTTCACGTGTTTCACAGTTGATGATCACTTCTGCTCCTTTCAGAGGCACTTTCCCTGGGATTCCGAGACAGGGAACTCACCTTATTCTCCTACCACCTCTCTGGCCCTGTCTTTCAACTCTTCCTCCCAGTCCCTTAGCGGTGCTTCCCAGTATCTGTCAGGACAAGGCATGCACAGAAAATGGTGATGCTGGTGTTGCTCCAGGGGACTCAACTGCTGGGGACCGGGGCTCTGGGAAGGCTCTTGGCAGTGAGGGGTGGCCACCCTGGGGGCTGAGGGCATCAACAGCTCCTGGACTGGGCAGCTGGGCCAGAGCTCCTGCCCTCAGGGACCTTCCCTCCTGGCTCCCTAATTCTCTCTGGGTGACCTCGCTCGCTCGCTTGGATTCTACCACTGAACCACCGCTGATCATCCCCCATCTCTTTCTCCAGGCCAGAGTGCCCACTCTTCCCCCTCCCCTGCTGCGTACCTACTCGCCCTGGGACCTGTTCCCCTGGATGTCCCAAGAAGCCTCCGACGCATCCTGCCCAAACCAAGAACTCATTGTCTCCCCCCACCCTGACCTCGTCTCCTTCTCAGTCCGGGCACCACCTGCCACGTGGCCACTCCTGACACAAATTGGAGTGTCCCCTGTAAGATTCCTGTGCCTCTCACCCCCAGCATCCACTCAGCTGCCAATTCCTGCTGCTGTTATCTGCTGGATGCTTCTCCGGGCCGGCCACCCCTCCTCGGCATCCCAAACTGCCCAAGCCCAAACTCAGCCCTCATTTCTGGCAGGATCCCCTGTCCTCCTGTGGCCCCTCCCATCCATGCCTTGCTGGGGCTCCCTAAACACGACCTCGCAACGTCATTCGCTCTCCTGGCTCCTTGGTCACCTACAGGACAAAGTCCACGTTCCTTCTGTTGCCCCGCAGGACTTGGCAGCCTTCTGTCTCACCTCTTCCCATTTTGCACCTCAAACCTCTGCTCCAGGAACTCCAGGCCATTTGTAATTCCCTGCACACGCCTGGATACTGCCAGCCTCCCTTCCTTCCTCCTGCAGCCCCCAGTTTGCTAGAGTGCCTGCCCCCTCAGGCCCCTCACAGGCGCCCCTCTTTTCATTCCCGAAGGCCCAGGTTCAGCTTGCCCTCTTCCTCTGGACGCCTTCCTGGACCGCTTTCCCCCTCATTATGGTGTCCACCATACCTTGTGTGTCATGCACAGGCCACTTCTAACCTGGTGTCACTATTGCCTCTGTCTGTCTGCCCCAGAGACAGGAGCTGGACTGTGTGTGTCATATCCCCATCAGCCAGCACTGGGCAGGACGCAGACTAGGTGCCCAGTGAGTCCTCACTGAGGGAGTGGACGGGGGAAGGTGCTGGGCTTTGACAGATGGGCACACTCAAGTAGGACATGGGAGACGAACTGAGGCCTCCTGCAGGGGCGGAGGCAGCAGTCAGGGCTCACAGCGGAGGGCACTGCTGGTTGTCCTATGTATTGCCTGATCCCATGTATTCCATCTGTGTTTCCGCTGCGGGCCACTGTGGTGAAGGTAGAGAACGAAGCAGCTGAGGGACGCCTGGGTGATCCAAACACACCCTCATGACACTGCACCAGGTTAAGGCCCCTGCTGCCACCTGCTGGCAGGGTACCCTCAGCTCCTATTCTGAGAGGGGAGTAACTTTTATTCCCCTAGACACACAACAGGCTGTATCGTACCTCTGAGCCCCTGCACATGCTGTTCCCCCTCTCTGCATGCCTTTCCCTTCACCTTACCGACAGACTTGGGGGTACATCTTATTCGTTCTCCCCATACTAACTCACAGTCCAGCTGCTGTAGGAAGACGGTCCTGAAACCCTCCTCCACTGCAACCGCACATAACCCATTGCAGTTTCTACCCGGCACCTAGAACATCGGACGAATGCGAGGACTCTGCGCATCTGACTGCTTCAGCAGTGGAGACGGCAGAGGGAGATTAGCGGCCACGTCCAGTCGCTTCTGAGTTCTCAGAATGAACCAGTAAAGCACTAGAGCTGGAGGGCTGGAGTAGCTCTGCTCGGTGGAGACGTGTCAACGTATGAACGAACGAGTAATGCACGAGGAGAGATTTACTCAAAGAACTATCTGGCCAGGGCAGAGAGAAGGATTGTTGGTGGAGTGGGGTCATCGAGGAGGAGGTGCTTGTGCAGGCTTTCAGGAGGAGGAGGATGCTGACCAATGGAGAAAGCAGGAAGAAGACCTTCCCAGGACAGCAGCTACTATGAGCAAATGCTCACACACAGATGAGGGGCGGGCTTGGGTGTTTCTGGGGAAAGGTGTGTGGTTGGTGGCAGCTGGAGGGTGCTTTGTGTGCAGGGGGCGCTGAGATGTGAGAGATGAAAGGCAGGTGGGAACAGACCTCTCAGCCTCCCTTGAGACCCTCAAGGTCAAGCCGAGGGTCTGGGGTCAGCGCTATACCACTTCGAGAGCCCAGGGAACCTCTGCTCAATCTTTGTGTGTGTGGGAGCCCAGAATGGGAGGGCTCCCTGTTAGGCAGGTGGCCCAGCTGAAGCAAAGTAGTTTGTTAAAGCCAAGAGACAGCGAGAAAGCCCAAGAGAACAGGAGCGTATCAGAGCTGCAGAAAGCAGGAGAGCCCATGAGCGTGAGCATCCCATTACTGGCCAGTGGTTCACTTGGCAAAAGGACTGGTTCAGAGTGGGCTGTGACTTGATTCAATCAGAGGTGGGTTCATTTGGAGCTTGATTCAGCTGATACAGCTCCACATCTCCTGCCCTTTGGGGGAGTACATGTGCCTGCCAAGGTCGAAGCCATGTGTCTTTGCACATCAACCTTTCCCTGTTGACTAGCTCTTGCTGATCCCTAGGGAAACTCAAAGAACAACTTGGAGAGGCTCGAGCATTGCTCCAGCCTGTCTGGCCCCAGAGCCAGTGCTCTTCCCACTCCTTTGGGCCCCTCACCTGAACGTCCCCAATGACGTCCTCCATTGCCACATCGTACTGGACCACAAAGTCGGCCATGATGCCTGAGCTGGAGAAGGCAGACTGGTCTTGCAATGTCGGGCAGAAGGTGATCCGAACACAGGTCTGTCCCCTCTCAATCCTGGTGGATGGGGGCGAGTCAGCCACACCTGTATGGGTTGGGAGGGTTGGGGTGGGGTGGCATGGACGGCTCAGTGGACCAAACGGCCAAGGAAAGGGCAGCGAAGGGGCACCCTCTGGGGCGGGTGAGAATTCTAACCCGATCACGGTCTGCTGCTCCTCCCGCCTCCGAGGCCCTTCCACCTGCCCCAAGCTCCTCTTCACGTCCTGTCCTCGGGCCAGCTGCTGCTCTGCCTCCTCCATCAAGGCCAGCCTGACAGACCCAGCCCTGCCCTCAGCCCCCAGGCCCTGCCAGTCCCACCCACACTCACAGCCTCGCCCTGCCTCACTGCCCACCCCACCCCACCCCAGGCCCAGGCCCTGCAGGAGTGTCGTGTCCCCAGCTAGACCAGGAGCCTGCGTCTCCTCCCACAGAGGCAGGGCCTTGTCTGTGAGCACAGAGACAGACACACAGACAGGGCCTAGGTCTCCTCCCATCCCCCTTTCTACTGTGGGAAAGAGCAGTCTAGCAAGGTTCTCCTCTGGGATAGAATTTCATGTGTTTTCTTCCCCCTCTGCCTTCTGACTCTCGGAATCACGTGTGTGAATAAGCCTTTTAGTGTCTCATGGAATCACAGATGAATTTCTGGTCCCGGATGTTTGCTGAGCTGGCCACAAGATCAACTCCTCTGGAATCCAAGACAAATGTCCATTTAGAAATGTGTCTGTGCCTCCTTTTTTCCAGAAAGTGGAAACTTGGGAATTCTGCTCCCCCCTCCTTCCTGCTACAGCTGTCAGGAAGCTTAGGGGCCAAGTGAGCCCCTACTCTCTGAGGCGCCTGCTCACATACATTCCCTTGGCTTCCTTCCTTTCAGAGCTCTTTGTTCTGTTTTTTCCCTCACAGGATTGGTCCTACCCTCTGCTTTAACCTTTAAGGAGAAGGGGGAGGGAGCTGCCATTTATAGCTTAGGGCTTAAGAGTGCAGGCTGCAGGGACTCAGATGGCCTGTGGGCCCAGGTCCCTGTGGCTGCTGTGTGGCCCTGCACCAGTCATTCACTCTCTACGCCTCACTCTTCCCATCTATAGCACAGGGATGACGACAGCTCCTAGTTCAGACACAGTGTCTGTGGGCATTCAATGAGGCCATTTATGGAAAGCATTTGCAACCACACCTGGGTCTCAGAGAGCGCTAAGTGATGCTAGCTGTTGCAATCATCATCCAGTCTTCGCTACTCTGGGCCAAACAAATCGGAGGGAGGAGTTTTGTCAAATTCTCACCAAGGTCCTGGGCTGCGGGTGGCATCTCGCCCATTTTACAGATGGGAAAAGTCAGGCAGAGCAATGGCGTCACTTGCTTTGCTGGTCCCTCGTTAGGATAGCCTCAAAGGTGGGATCTGAACCCAGTCTGTGTGTCTGCCTCTCTCCACTCTGTCCACCTCACGGCCTCCCTGGGTCGGCAGGGTCAAATCAGGCAGACCCTCCCGTGCTAAAGTGCTTAGTGGGGTGGCCACGTGAGCTGGCCTTTCTCTGTGCCTGTCCTCTCATCTCTGGGATGAGGCGTGTAGGCCAGCTCCGTGGTTCTCCAGCCTGGCTGGACATCAAGGTCACCTGAGACTGCTTAAATGTGCAGATTCTGGGTCCCACCCCATGCTACTGAAGCAGACCCTGAAGGCTGGGTCCAGGAGTGTGCATTCCTATGAGCTCATGTGATTCTGATGTAGGTTGTCTGGCCTTGGAAATCCTCTAGCAAGCCGGCAGGCAGGAGGCCTCTCTGCCCTGCAGCCCTGAGAAGGTATCCTCCCTGCGCTCCCATCGTCCTTCCACACTCAGTGGCGATCCAGGGGACAGCAGGGTTTGCCCATTGAGGCTTCTACAACCTCGGTGGCATAAACAGGGAAAGTTTCACACATGAACTCCTGCAGTCACTCTCCATTCACACTTATTAACTCCTTCATTCGTGCATGTTCTCGTGTTACAGTCACGCACTCCTCCGTTCACTCACACGTTTACTCATTTCTTTTCACACTCACATTCACTCTGTCAGTCAGAATGCTGTCAAAAACAGATGGCACACTCAGTGGGCAAACTGACCATAAATTAATGAGGACGTAATTTACAGAGGTGGGAAGGATTAAGGAAACCCACAAGGGATGGCAGAGACCCCGGGACTGCATCAGCCAAAAGCCATTACCACGCCAAACACTGAAGGGTCAAGGCACAGGAGCAGTTGTAAGAACGTGGCGAGAGTCACAGCCAGGGAAGGGGAGCTGCCCACGAGAGCTGATGGTCTTTGTCAGGGGGCTTCAGCAGGGCCAAAGCACAGCCCGGCAGATAGGGAGGCAAGGGAATAAAGGCCCCCAAACTCCCGCTCTGACCACCCTCCATCTCGTGCTGTCCCTTAGTTGCAGAACAAGGGAGCCCAGCCGATGCCGCCAGCAAGGGCCCGTCTCCTGAGGCACAGAGCAGGCCAGGCGTGGTGGAGAGTGGACCTAGAGGAGCAAATGGGGAGTCTGGCAGAGAGCCCCCCACCGACAAGCCTGAGCTGCCCTTGCTCCTGCGTGGCTCCGGCCCAGCCACCTGTCCTACATCAAGATCTTCGACGTGGGCACACACTACATGGTGAACCGAGTGCAGGACCACATCCAGAGCCGCACAGTCTACTACCTCGTGAACATCCACGTCACACCCCGCTCCATCTACCTCTGCCGGCATGGCGAGAGTGAGCTCAACCTCAGAGGCCGCATCGGAGGCGACTCTGGACTCTCAGCTCGGGGCAAGCAGGTAGGGAGGGCCCCAGACACCCAGAGGGGTTGGCCGAGCTGGCCCAGGTGGGCGGGGGGTGGGCTGGCCACTGCCTGGGTCCGGAGCTGGGGGACCCCGCGATGGGGGACAAGCAGATTCTGGCCCTTCCACCCATCAGCCACTCAGTCTTGACGCAGCCATCTGCTCCCGTATGCCCACTGCTTCCGCAGGTCTAATAGCTTGGCCCCGGCACCCAGGGCCTGCCCAAATCCGCCTGCTTCTCTTGGCCCTGCCTGACTGGTCCCCTCATCTTTCTCAGAGCTCTGGGCCTTTGCTTGTGCACTTCCCCCACCTGGGCTGCCCTCCTCTGTCCCCTCTGCCACCCCTAATCCCTCTTCTCCCAGACTCGGGGCTGCTGCTGCCCCGCCCCCGCCCTCCAGGGGTCACACTAGCAGCACTTGTCCCCACCAGCGACCTTGTCCTTCCTGCCCTCCCCGCCCCCCTCCAAGGCCCAGCACCTGCTCCACGGTCTGGTCTGGTCGAGAAAGCCCTCCCGGTCCTCTCCTCCCTGCCAGGCAGGTCGCCGCGCCCTGGGCTCCAGCTCTCCAGGTCTGGCCCATCTGACTCTCCTGGCCTGAGTCTCTTCTCCCCAGCCGGGCACACTGACCTGCACGTGCTGGGTGCCGGCTACACAAAGGGGTGCAGGGCCCCAGCATTGGGCCCTGCGCCTGGCCTTGTAGCACAGGTATTGCTTCTGCTGGGAGCACCGCTTGGGGGGGGCACAAGTGGGAAGTGAAGTGTAAGAGGGACATTTATCGTCATTACTGTCATTTATTGGGCACCTCTGCGCAGTCGTGGTGCCATCTGCTTGCACACATGTGGCCTCCTTTAATCTTCACAACAGCTCCTTGGGGTGGGCGTTGCTGTCACCGGCTTATGGATGGGGAAGCTGGGGCCCAGGGAGGAGTAGAGAGTGGCCCCAGGGCTCATGGTACCCGACAGAGCCAGGACTGAGAGCCAGGCCTTCCTGACTGCCTCAGTTCCCCACTGGAGAGACGGCAGGTGTCCCAGGCCAGGCGTGGCCCCAGAAGGCCCAGTCCTTCGTGCTCCCTTTCTTACCTCCAGACGGGCAGCCTCCCCTCAAGATACACTCTGACCTCTGACTCCTCCACTCCCACCCCTCAGCGCGGCGTCAGAGGACCTGTGACAGGGGTGTCTCGGTCGGAGCCCCCGCCCTGCCCGCACAGCTCAGAGCAGGGGCTGACACGTGGCCGTCTCCACAGGGTGCAGCTTCCTAGCACCCAAGTGTGCACACGGCACGCACACAGCTGTCCCCAACCTTCACGCTCATGGGCACAGTGCACCAGCCGGGTTTACAAAGCACTTCCCATCGACTGTCAGCCCCATCACCATCGCTCTCACTTGTGCAGCACCTACTGTGTACAGAGAATCTGTGTGCCCCCCACCCACCATCTAAAGTGACGCTCACAGAGAGCAGGCCGGGCGAGCCAGTGCTCTCCGCCTCTCACCGGTGATACGAGGCCAGAGAGGGGCAGGGACGCGTCCGAGGGCACACGGGGACCGTGTGAGGGAGTTGGGGGTGTTTGACCCATGTCTCCTACCTCCCAGTCAAGAGCTCCTAACACCAGAGCGCATGGCCTGTTGATTCATATCTCTAATTAAATGTGTGTATAACGTGGCTATGTCTCTGTATGCACATGCGTGCCTGTGTCTACGCATCTGTGTACACGGATGTTCCTAACACACAGCATCGTGACTGATCGCACACCTGTACACAGAAGAAGAGCGAGTCACTTGCGCCTCTGGACTCCCACAGCCCTTGTGGTTCCCCTCAGCGCTGCCATTGTCTCCCCCGCTGCACCGGCCGTCTCCTGAGAACGAGAGCACCCCGGCACCCAGCACAGGGCCGTGAAGACTGGAGTCACTAATACAGGTCGGTTGAATTAACAAATAAATGTCTGAATGAGCTGAGTGAGGATCTGACAGGTTGGGATGCTGTGCGGAGCCTCTGACAAGCCCCAACTGGAGAATCAAGGCACAAACTTCTAGTGCTTTGTATCAAAAGCCATGCTCTCCTCATCGAATACTACTCTCCTTTTGAGAAACAGCCTCTGGCACCCGACGATTAATTCAACAAAGTCAAACTACTGGGTCCTGGTAGAGTTTGAACGCCTAACCACGGGACCCCACAGGACGCAGCCTGAGCTGCCCATCCCGGGCTCCACCAGTCCACAAAGCTGGGCGGGCAAGGACGCTCCATCACCTAAGGGCAGCATCTAAAGGAGATCAGAGGGGAGTGGGTCCTGAAGGCACACGTGAGTTACAGGAGGCTCCTCTCCCCCATCACACCTACTCCTGCACATGGCTTGCAACTCAGCTCATACCTACGGCCTGTGAGGAGTTCCCAATAACCAGCTTCCTGAAGAAGAAAGAAAGCCCCAGGGCATGGTTTGCAGATGACACTGCGTGATAAGCAGGAGCTAGCTGGACAGCTGAGTGGTGGTGCTCCAGCCCCACCCAGGTGTGACCCTGATGGGAAGTGAGGAAGGGAAATGTTCCCAGGAGTCAAAACTCGACCATGCATCTGCTTGATCTCTTTGTCCAGAAAGCCCCTGGCCAGGGGCACTGATCGTTACCAATTAAGCCTGGCCAGATGGTCAGAACCTAGGAGGGAACAAGATTGGAGAACTGATAATGATAACGATAATGCAATAAAATACCTAGAGAGGATTCCTTATGTGAAAGGCACAGTTCTAATTGCTTTGCCTGCATATATATGAGGAGCAAGTGGACAGATCTCTCAGAATGGGCTGTGTGGGAATACTTGTGTCTCATGTGACTGCTCACCAAAAGGAACATGATGATCCAGCCTGTGGAAATCTGCCAACCCCCTTCTCCAATGCCCCAGTGCTTTCAATGAGCAAATGGACAAAATCGCCATAGTAGAAGGGATGGATGTTATGCGTGGGTTCAACATGGATTTACCTTCTCATTTAACTTTTTTTAATACATTTAACTTTTAACTTAAATATTTTATTTATTCATTATTAACCCTGTATTAAGAAGAGTAAGATTTATACTTTTATGTATAAAACACAAATATACAGTTATTAAATAGATGTATACAGTATATCTGTGAAAATAAAATTTCACGGGGTAACAATTGGGACAAAAATGTCTAAAAAGGTTTTTTAGGGAGTGATAATAAAAAAAATATATACAGAAACTGCTGTAGGGGCTCTGCCCACTCCTAGTCAAGGGGAAACTACATGATACAATCTAGAACTATTTGAAATTTAATTAATAGTATACTGAAGAAAAGACTGAAAAATGTGGCAGTTCATTTATTACAGTAATGGCCTTCAGGCTGATGAATGTGGCCAAAACACGAACAGGGGTCTGTCGCTATTTCCCCTGGTTCTCCCTCTTGCTGCTCCCAATACTCCCCCAGTTGCCCGAGACCAGACTTGCTCTCTTCCTCCCTGTTCCCCATGCCTTTAGTCCTGACTCTTGGAGAGTGAGGAGTGAAGAAGAGCCAACTCTTTGTCCTGTTATGGGAGGGGAAGAAGAGAGGGGAGCCCAGCAAGCCCAGTGGCCTACAGAGTGAAGGCAAGTGGGAAGGGCAGAGTTCTTTGCGACTATGATTCACCCTTAACTCTACCAAGCACTTAGAGCTCAATTTTTATTAGAATCACAGTCCCCAAGTTCCTCACCACCCCCCATTTTCACATGGACATCACCTGGGCATTTGAGGGGGCCCTGGACACAGTATCCACCCTGAGTCCCTCCTTCCTAGGAGGCCAAAACTGCCTGAGACCTTGTCTACATGTCCGGGCTACTACCCAGCCCCCAAGAAGACCATGACCTAGTGCACAGTGGAAGAACCTCTGCTTCCAGTGAAGACCACTTCAATTCATGGCCACAGGCATGGAGCTGTCTTGCTCTGGATGGAGCTTTGTTTCTGTTTTAAAAATCGTGTTCCCCAAGAAAAAACATTCTTCCTTTATCTCTTATAGAGTCTACAGGAGGGGAAAGGTGGCCATTACAAGGGTCTCATTGTCATTAAGATTGTCCCAGTGATTAGGAGCCTGGCAATGTGGGGATTAGAGAGTGAAGGTTTCATGGAGAAAAAGGTCCAGGGAAGTACCCCCTAAAACAGGGAGGCGGATCTCTGGCAGCTTGAAGGCCTTGTCTCTCAATGGGCAACGTCACTGAGAGGACACCACCTTCAGCTACATGACGACACTTTGGCTACCCAGCTCATAGTACTTCCCTCTAGCCCAACTCCTGCCACTGGGTGATTTCACTGTTTACATGGATAACCTAACCAATACCCTGGCCTCCTGCGCCATTGACCCCTCATCCGTAGAAACCGTCATCTTCTCTTCCCTTCAATCACCCACTCTTTGGACCTCTCTCTGCTCTGCCTTCTTAAATACAATCATCCCACAGTCTGTCTGACTAGTCCCCCAGTTCACTCTTCCAGTTGTCTCAACACCCCTTCCCAGATACCTGGAACACTGCCAGACATACGGCAGGCACTCCTGTTCACTTAATGTTCTGCCCCCACTCATGGACTTCACTGAGATTCCTGTCCATGGACCCCCAATCTATCATACACTCTTGTCATCCTTCTTCCCCAAGCCTGCTTGGGCCTCATGGTCACCTCTTCCACCACTCTGTGTACCTACTATATGTCAGGCACCGTGGACACAGTAGTGAAGATACAGACTCATCCACTCACTGCCCTGGGTCCTGTGTTCTTATTCCAGACCTGAACAGTACAACACGAACCTTGGAATAAACCACTACTTGTCTTCTTGGTATCCTACACCAAGATTACTGAGCACCTTGCCATGTTCCCCCGAAAATCATGAGCTCCATGTTCTGTTGGGGCCTCCCCACTGCTCCACATGCTTCCATACTCCCCATCTAGGTCCTGTCTAGGCAGTCCCTTCTCCCAGGCCTTCTGGCAACCCGTCCCCTCACCTCCTCAGGGACTGGGCTGTAGGAAACAACATTCAACTCTGCCCTCTCCATTGGTTCCTGCCCTGCTCAAGTCTTTCTCTCCTTCCACAAGAAAATGTTCCCTGTTCTCATAGTCCCCTTTAGCTACCTCGCTTTCTTTCCTTCCTGTCTCATCCAAATTTCTCAAAAGGAGATTCTATACTTAAAGTCCACTCTCTTCTACCTAAGCTCTCTGCCCCAGACTTGCCCACCTCATGCTTCTTCTTCACAGTGTTTTCCTCTGTGCCTACAATGCCCATGACTCCATCCACTGAAATCCTACCTGCTGTGCAGGCTAGACATGGGGCCCAACTTATCCCAGAAAGGTGTGCTAATCTTGCTCCTGGGAATCCAAAAATGTTGCCTCAACCTAAGCATAGGTTAAAGTGGAAACGTTCCCAATTCATCCATTTTAAAATGTGATACCAAAATATGACAGCCCACCACAAAAAGCAATAGACTCAGAAAACGGCAAATAGATTTAATGCAGAGTGTCAACTTCAATTGATTGATAGTGGCTGCCTAGAGTGCTCCACTGGGTAGGTTTCTGAGGATACACCCTGGCTTGAAGAGAAAGACTGCGGGGATTAACAGCATCTGAAAACACAAGTCAAAGAAAATAAGAGTCAGTTGATACCCAGCAAACAGCAAAGAATAAAATGTCAAAAGCAGTGTCTTCGTACACTTTCTGAATCATTCTCCAGCCTGGGCCTTCCTAGACGACCCAGCTCCCCATCCCAGTCCCATGATCCCCTACTGCCCCCACTGAAACCAAGGTGGATACCTGAAATCTCACTTGTAGGAGAAACCACAGGCACCAGAGCTGCCACCGGTGCTGGCACCAGCTCCACTGAGGCCAGCGAAGAGCCCAAATGTGAGAGTGGCAGTCAGGCTGGCACTGGTGCTGAAGCCACTGCTGGCACTGGCACTGGTACTAGTACTGGTGCTGGCACCAGCACTGGCACCACCACTCTCTTGGGCTTTGGCTTTAGCTTCAGCTCCTGCCTGGATCCGGGCTTTGGCCCAGGGTCCGATATCAGCTTCGTCCCAGTTGCAGGGCCCGGCAGCATTCTCTGAGCCGAGCCCAATGCCCATTTGAGCTCTAATCTCGGCCCTTGCCTTGGCTTCAGCTGCAGCTTCAGCTGCAGCCTTCAAATCTGCTTCCATTGCCTCTCGGTACTGAGCTGCCCATTCCTTGGGATCCTTCTTTTGTACCTGAAACAGATAACAACCATCAGAAGGATCATAACCAGAGAATTAAGCACCTACTGTTTGCTAGGCACCATACTACATGCTGTAGATAACAGTAATAATACAGTAACTACTACTAATAATTATGCACCTAAATTTCCATCCCTGCTCTGACACTTACTAGCTCCGTGACCTTGGACATGTCACCTACCAACCTCTCTGGGCCTCAGTTTTCTCATCTGCAACAGGGCAATGACATATTAATTGTAAGGATTAAATTATTCAGGTAAAGTGCCTGGCACAGTGTTTGGCAATTAACAGAGGCTTCAGATTGTTCAGATATGAACTGCAGGCTGTTCTGCACATAGCCTGCTCCAGCCAGGGCCACCCTATGCCCTTCATATGCCAAGATCAGGCAGCTCTCCAATTACCTTGCAGGCAAACTTGAGGACTTTCATCTTGCTGGTCTCATAGTATGAGCGCAGGCCCCAGAAGAACTCATACTCGGGAGGATTGCTATTGGGGACTCTGGCATAGTCCAGGTACCTTGAAAAGAGAAGTTCAAAGCCTTTATTTCTAATACCACACATCGCCCACCCATGTATGGACTGAACAGGCTCTAGATGGTAACCTCCCCCACTAAATACTACAATTTTTCTTCCAATATTGAGCCCCATTGTTCCTGCCCAGAAGCCATGTAGAAGGGCAGGGGGATATGTGTAAGGAATTTGTTCATAGGGAGACCATAAGTTTTGTGCCCTTCATCACAATGACCCCAGATTCCTGTTGGGTGAGTTGTAAACAGAGGAGCCATTCTTCAGGCCCCCTGCTCTGAACACACCCACCACACCTAAAAGGGTCTGAGCTGCAGCCTGGCCAAGCCCTGGAAAGGTCCACTATACAAAATGATTAGGAAACCTATAAAAGAAGAAACAGTCAGCCAAGAGCAGCAAGCTCCATGCATACTCCTGAATTCCCGGGCCTTTGTGTGCATGTGTGTGTGTTTCTGTGTACACATGTGCGTGCCTGTGAGTGCTCCTGTGTCTTCCAAGAACCAAGGATAGGGTGGGTCCTGGCCAAAAAGCTAAAAGGGCTGGGCTCCGGGCCCCAATGGGCCCCTTACCACCTGTGAACCATACTCAGATTTTCCCTGTTGGAGCCCCAGGTCCCTCAACTGTAAAACGAGGATGGGATGACAGCACCTATTCTGCAGGGTAGTTATGAAAATGAAATGAGATGTACAAGTCAAGTTCCTAGCATGGTACCTGGGGGCCTGAGGCTGTCATTCTATGGCATTGCTTTATGGAAATTAATGTTTATGAAGCCCTGGTTAGCAGAGTAAAAAGAACCATGGTTTTGGAGCCAAATTTTATTTATTTTTTTTTTGTTTTGAGACAGAGTCTCACTCTGTTGCCCAGGCTAGAGTGAGTGCCGTGGCGTCAGCCTAGCTCACAGCAACCTCAAACTCCTGGGCTCAAGCGATCCTCCTGTCTCAGCCTCCCGAGTAGCTGGGACTACAGGCATGCACCACCATGCCCGGCTAATTTTTTCTATATATTTTTAGCTGTCCATATAATTTCTTTCTATTTTTAGTAGAGACGGGGTCTCGCTCTTGCTCAGGCTGGTCTCGAACTCCTGAGCTCAAACGATCCGCCCACCTCGGCCTCCCAGAGTGCTAGGATTACAGGCGTGAGCCACCGCGCCTGGCCCTGGAGCCAAATTTTAAACACAACTCTTCCATTTGCTACCTGTGTAAGCCTCAACAAATGAGTTCACTTCTCTGAGCCTCAGTTTCTACATATGTACACAATGCTGGTGATGATAATCGCTCCCTTGTAGCGTTATTCTGAAGACAAACGTGAGAGTACATGTAACAGAGCAGGAAAGATGTGCTGCTCCTGTTCCCCATCACTGCCCCAGGAATAACCTACCACCTGCACACATGCACACGCGCACACACACAGATGCACATGCACTAACCATGGCTTTATCACTCAGTTCTGAGAACAGGCCAAATGCATGGAACACACCAACGTCAGACAAAGACACTTACTTCTGCTTCACAAACTCATCAGTAACGAGCTTCTTCACATCCCCAAAGAGTGAGTGATGTATCCTGAGAGCAGAGAAAGAAAAACAAATAAACAAATCAATACAATCAGGGCTAAGGCATTTCCCAGGTGGAAGAGAGGTTTCCAGTACAAGAGGGAAGCTCCATAGAAGCCCAAGAGACAGTGAAAGAGGGAGCAGAGAGTTCAGGACCCTTTCCCCATCCACCCAGGTCAGAACCCTGGGCCCTCTCCACCAGACCACCAGGCTGATGCGATCCTGGGACCGTCCTCTCTTGCCAAAGGACAACATGGACAGCAAGTGCTGAGAGAGCCCAATCATACCCAGGGCGCAGCCCCAACTTGCGTAGCACCTCCCAGATGACAGCTGCGAGGGGAGGCAAGAGGAGAGAGGGACAGAAAATGAACACTTGGAATCCAGATCATGGCCACCCATTCAGCTACACACCAAGCCACTCACCCTCACTGGACCTATTTCCATTCATGAAGATGATGCTAAGAAGCACCATGAGGAGACCCAGCTTGGGTGAGTCCTTAGTCCTAGGGGAATAATAGGACAGAGAGTTTTATGCCCAGCAGCCATCTGCAAAAGACACACCAGCCAGCTCACTAGGCTAGCCTCTCCCAGATTCCTCAGATATGGGAGAATTCTGCCGAGTCTATGCTTCAAGCTCCATGTGACCCTGGGCAAGGCATGTAGACTCGTGAGCCTCAGTCTCCTATTCAGCAAAATGAGAAAATCACATCTCCCCCTTCCCAGGTTGCCAAGAAGATGGAAGGATGCCTGTCAATCTGGTACAACCCAGGAAACCAGTCAATGTGAGTCCCTTCTTTCTCTCCCAGACCCCTCAGCCCCAAAAGAATTCTAGGCAGGGCCCCACTGATACTCCTGCCCTTCATGTATCCTGGTCCACCAACACCATGAAGCTCTCCTTGAGAACCACTCAACCAAGGCCTGGCCAGGGACTCAGTAGGAAGAGAGACAAGCAACAATAGGCCTGCTTTCCTGGGAAGCTTCTGGAGAGACAGGAAACCTGACAGCAGCAATGCCCCATCCCAGTCTCTTACAGCCTTCAGTCCATCATAATCAGGCACCACTACTGAGTGCAGGGCTCCAACTATGTGTGGGGGCTGGGACACGGGCTTTGGGGGCCCTGTCTTTCCTGACCCTCTAAGAGGATGTAGGGAGAGAGTACAGGGTATGGCTAGAACCATGAACAAAAGCAGAAGCTCCCCTCGCACCCCAGCCCTTTCCCAGCTTACGTTCCCAGTATGCCTGCATCAGTGGGCTCTAAGGTGCTGAGAAGAATGTACAAGTGGTCATTCTTATCAATTTCCTTCAATTGAATCCCAAATACCTGTGGATGGGGAGAAGAGCTTGTGAGATCACAAAATTCAACTTCCTATGCATGCCGCAGCTTCCCGTGTACCTACGGGTTTGGGGCGTGTGAGAAATCAGTGAAATAATGCACATAAAGCACGTAACTAAGTGCCGGCACCCGGTAAACACAGCAAATGTACTACTGTCATCAATGTCATCTCTGTGATTAGTGGGAATCTAGAGAGCCAGAGAATGGGGAATGGAAGGGACAGGTGAGCATCTAAAATACATGACAGGATGTGTCCAGCTGCAGACAGAAGCCAGGACTAGGTTGGGTGGCTTGGGTCCTAGCTATGCTTTCACTACTGACTTGCTGTGTAACCCATGGCTAGTCTGTGCACCTCCTTAGGCCACTGTTTGCCTATCAGCACAGTGATGGGCTGGATTAGCAGATTTCTGTGGTTCCCCCTTGAAGGGACATGTACACCTTTGCTGGATTCAAGTCTTCCCCATTGTACCCATCCCCCAGGGCTGCCCCTTCACCTTCTCCAAGGAATAGCCTGCTCGTTCAATGATTTCAGGGTATACATCAGTGTATTCTTTGATGATGTCCTTCAGCATGTCTGCAAGGGGAGAGTGTTGCAAGCACCTGGGCTGAAGAGACACCAGGTGACCCCCACACCCAAGCTATAGACCCTTTGCCAAACATGTCATGGGTGGCATAACCAGGCTCTGAGCTTATCAACAGAGATGCTAGCAGAATTTTGGGAGGACAGAGATAGGCGCCTAAGAGCAAGGGATGCCCCCAGCACATTAGAGGGCAGTGGAGGGCAGAGGTCGGGGCAGGGGGAGGGTTAGTACGGACTCTACCTGAGCGCTTGATGGGAATCTTTGTCTGGTCTTTGGCCAATAAGTACTTCACCAAATCATTTGCCTGAGAGAATAGGAAAAGAATAGAAAAATTAAAATCGGTTTGCAGAAAACTCGAGCGGATAGCAGAGAAGAGAGCAGGCAAGGCAGTAGAAAAGGCAGAATGAAGAGGACAGAGTTCTTACCCTCCCTTGCAAAAGGGCCACATCCCGAGGTGGTGGCGCTTCAGGCTCTTGGGATGACTGGAGCTTGGCAGCTCTACGGTGAGCCTTGCCCCTACGGGCTTTAGGTGACCTCAGGGAGAGCAAGGCCCTCCGTGCCCAAGCAGCCAACCGAGTCCTTGATGCCCTGCGGGCCCAAAGGGCTATGGGACCCCTTGAAGCCCTGCGGGCCATTGAGGCCATTAAAGCCTTTGAGACCCTTCGGCCACCTGTAGTTCCAGAAGCCTGACTCTGATCACTGCTGCCATCCTCTTCCCCATCCAGATGCTTCACCTGTATCAATAGAGAGCAAGCTCAACACCACCAGATGATGGAAGTGGTCCTTTTTCCTCATCCCATCTCTTCCAAGAAGTACTCCCGAATCCCACCCCTGCAGTAACAGCCTGATTCACTAGACATTGACTATGCTGGGTTTGTTTCTCACTGACTTCTAGACGGGATTTTCATCTCCCCAGCAGGCCAGGAGAAACCCAAGGGTGGGGCCTGAGGCTTCTCCTCTTTCTCTGTCCACCACTGGCTCTGCATGAGACACCCTGGACAAGCCATTTCACCTCCCTGGGATTCAACTTCCTTCTCTATAAAATTGAGTCTGTAAGACTTACTTTCAAGATTTAACCAGAAAATCTGCTCAATGCCTAACACATAGTAGCTACTATGTAAATATTAACCATGTTACATTCAGATTGCAACTATGTGTATTCCTGTCTCATCTCCCTACCAGTCTGTGAGCTCTCTGAACACAGGAATTACATCATATTTCTCTCAGTGCTCCCCACATCCTTGAGGAGCACAGAGATCTTTCTAAATGTTTGTAAAACAAATGAACCAAATGAAAGCAGAGGAGTGCAAAAGCAAGGGTGGTGACTGCAGAGGTCTTACCTTTCGGGCTTTCTTGGCCTTGACCTTGGGCCGAGTATCCTGATTCTCCTGAGCCTGGGCAGCTGCACCCTCGGGTTCAGGTTCATCTGCCGGAGTCTTAGAGGCAGCAGCCTCAGTCTCCGTGGCCTTTGCATTGACCTTCGTATCAGCCACACAGCTGACCTTTTTGGTCTCAGTGGCAGGCATTGTCGCAGCCTGTGGGTCAGCATTCGGCTTCTTGGTGTCAGCTGTTGGACTCTTCTTTTCAGCTGTCAGAACCTGGGTATCAGTCAGCTGAGTGGTAGCTGAGGCCTGGGTGGCAGCTGCCTCTTGAGCCTCTGGGGTCTTTGAGACTTCTGTGGTCTTTGAGACTCCTGCGGCTTTTGAGACCTTCACATCCTCTGAGACCTCTGGTGCCTTTGAGGTCTTCAGTGTTTCTGAGACCTCCAAATTCTGAGTCACTGTCAGTAGGGTCTGCATCGTTGACCCACTGTCCCTTTCTGAAGCTTCAGCCTGCAAGAGGAAGCAGAGAAGCTCACGAACCTTCTTCCCACCCTCAAGGAGGCAAATGGCTCCAAAATTCCAAGGCCACATTTCTCTGACCTGTACTGACTCCTACTTGCAGTGTGCTGACCACCTCAGCCCAACAAAGCCTCCCCTTCCTCTGAGCAAGAACTGATGGCAGAAGACGGACCCGCCCACCCTCTCTCCCTTCCTCCACTTGGGGGCACCCAGGCAGGGAAGTGGGTGGAGAAGGACAAGGATGGGAGGGGAAGTGCCAAGGGATTTGGGACAGCAACAGAGGCTGCAGAAGAAAAGCAGCTGAGAAGAGGACAAAAAGAGGCCTTACCTGGAAGCGAGTTACACCTGCACCACTCTCGCTTGTGTCAGACATGTCTCAAGTTGGCCTGGCAAGAGCTGTGCCTGAAGAGGAGAAGGCCTGGGTCAAGCGGAGAGCCCACTGAACTTCCTCTTCGCTGTTCTGCCTGGAGGCTGATCCTCACCTTCCCTAGGGCCCCAATCCCAAACCCCTCCCCCACCCCCAACGACTCCGTTCTCAGATATAGGAATCCAAAGCGTCTAGGTCTCAATTCTCTGCAGCCGCACCCTCCCCTTCTCCAGGAAGATGTGCCAGCGCGGCAGCTCTAAGGACCCCGCCCCTTTTCCCAGTGCAACCCCCCTCCAGCCGCAAGTCAATAGAGCGCATGCGCGCCCGCTGCGGGGGCCCATCTCAGCCCCGCCCGCTTTCCCAGCACAAGCCCTTTCTTTGATGTCCACCACGCACATGCGCATTAAGTAGCTAGCCCGTCTCCGTGCTGGCCCTTCTCAACACGCCCCTTTCTAGCGATACATATTGCGCATGCGCAATGATCTCGGTCTCAGTCCAGAACCCTGCCACAACACACGCCCCTCTCCAGGTCCGCAGTGCTATTCGGTCCCGCCCCCTCCCCAACAAGCCTCCTTCCCAAATTGTCGCAGTGTCTGGTGGTCCCGGTCCCTCCCCTACTCACACCCACCCTACCAATTCCACAGTGTCTCCCGGTCCCGCCCTTTTTCCTAACACGCCCCCCTCCTAACAGGGGTAAAGCGCATCTTGGTTCCGCCCCTTCCCTATTAACACCCCCTCCTCAAATCAATATTTAGCTAGTGATTCCATCTTGTGCCCAGCCAAATCGGGTCCAGTCCCCTCCCATCTCAGCCAGATGGATCCGGTACGATCCGGTCCTTACAGCAGGTTTCCTCCAGATCGGAGAGGGTGGGGCCGACCCCTAGCGGGCTGTCATCCAAAACTGGGCCCCGCTCTCACCTCGTCCTGCCACAATTCTCAAGTGCGTCCACTCTCACCAAGCCCCTCCGAAACTCAGAAACTGCCCTCCCCTCTCTAGGCCGGAAGTGGTCCCGCCCCTTTCCGCCTCCCTAGGGGGCCTCTGTCCCAGCCTGTCTGCCCTTCCCCCGCTCCCTGCTCCTCATTCCTTATACCCCTCCTCCGTATTCCCTCTGCCTCTCTCCCTACTCCCTCCCCCTTCGCATTTCCTATTTACCCCACAGAATTCCCTATTCCCATTCTTTACATCCCCCTCCATGTTATCTATGCACGCCCTGCCCCCTTGTATTCCATAACTCCTCTCTTCATTCCCTATTCTCTCCTCTGGATCTCCACTCCCCCTCAGTATTCTCTTCCCCCTTCGTATTCCCCGTCCCCCACCTAACATTCCCGTTTCCGTTTTTTCTGCCCTCATCCTCCGATAGTTTCTGCTCCCCAGTCCGTACAGCCTACTACTTTCTCAGTCGTCCTCATTGCTACACCCCACTCCAGGTCACCCCTGCTCTAGCTGCAGTGGTGCAGTAAGAATTGCCCACCTGCTTGGCTCTGGGTTCGAGGGGGCTGGAACCACTGTATGGCCTCCAGGAAACCCCAATCTCAACGCCCTCACCTTGTCCTCGAGCAAGTCCGGGATGCGTCTGCCCTCTCTCAGTCCCTCTCGAAGTCTCAGCCTCCTGGACTGGAGCTGCAGACAGCCTAGCCCAGCCCAGCCCCTTTCCGCAGCCCCCTGCCACCCCCCCTCGCCTTCCTCGGGGGGTGGGGCAATGGGGCCCCGCTCAGGGCTGTCTGACGCCAAAGCCCATGTTTATGCCACTCTACCAGGCTCGGTCTGAAGCCCTTCCAACCCAACCCAAACCACCCCTTGAAAGCGATTCATTCATTGAATGTATTTATTTTTATATCTTCATTTTTTTCTTATTACAAAGGTAATGTGTTGTCGTTGTGAAAATTCAAATAATGCAGAAATATGTAACATACAAATGAAAGGCCATCCTTATGTCATCCCCCAGAACTAACCACTATTAACATTCTGATATACATTCCTCCAGATTTTTTCTATTCATGTATTAATTATTTGGATTTTCTCTCCACAGATGGTACACTATACCTACTGTTCTGTGACCTCTTTTTTTTTTTTTTGAGTTATATTTTAAACATCTTTCTGTTAGTGCACGTTTTTCTTAACAGCTGCATGATCTTTTCTTGTATGGATATGCCATGATTTATTTAACCAGTCCAGTATAGGGTAGATGTTTAGATTGTTTCCTTCTTTTTTTTACTATTACAAACAATGCTGCAAAGAACATCCTGGTATCTGTGTTGGGCATTTTTTTATTTATGGTATTTTTCTTAACTCAAATGCTACAAAAAAGTCTTCCATTTGATGCAAAATCTGTCAGCTTACTCACAAAAAGTACATGGAATAACATTCCCCCAGCAATGTGTCTCACATATTTATGTGTCACATATTATAAATATTTTTCATGTTAGGATACTTTTTGCCATACAAAAGGGTTTAATTATTATGTACCCAAATATATCAGTTTTTCCTTTACTACTACTAAATTCTGCTTCTTGCTTAGAATTGCTTTCCACACTACTACATTATAACAATCTCCATTTTTTTCCCAAGCACTTTTATGGCTTTATTATTTACATTTAAATGATCATTCCAAAATTTGTTTTCTATGAGAATTCAGCTTGATTATTCTGCAAAATTATAGTCTCTTACCCCTACACCATATGCAAACTAATCCATCTTTTCCCTCACTGGTGTGAAATGGCATGTCTATCACATAATAAACTCACATAAGCAATTGGGTCTAATAAAGAGAATGAAATAAAATGTAAAAATAACGGAAAGTAGACAAAATCATCATCAATTACAGAGTATATGAATGCAGACCTGGAAAATCCAAGAGTATCAACTAAAAAGTTAATAGAAACCATAATAAAATCAGCACAGTGGTCAGTTGCAGAAATAATATTCAATACCTTTCCTACATCCAAACGTAATTCAAATGGTCACAAGGCTTCTGCTTTATGAGGTCACCTTTTCCATTACTATGCAAATAAAGTATTATGAATCTCTATGTTGTATGGATAATTCAAGACACACACACACACACACACACACACACACACATTTCCCACGTATTCAAGGTGGGCTTCTGTTCTGTCTCCTTTCTTTCTCTGAATTATTGCTTCCTCCATGTTTGTGACAAATGCTCACCACCTTCTTGCCTCCTAGGTTTTTTCTCCTATCCACACTAGACATAGCCCCTCCTTTTCTTCAAATTCTGGTGCTCCAAATCCTATCCCCTCCAAGTAATAGACTTTAGTCTTAATCCTGAAAACATTGAGGGGTTGTTGAAGGATTCTAGGTATGGATACGACATAGGTTTCTGTTTTAGAAAGAACATCCTAGCTTCTATGTGGAGTACAGATTAGATGTCTTCTTGGAAACAGGAAGAGTAGTTATGACTTTTGTAGTCATCCTTGGGAGCAATGATGGTGCTTGGGGCTAGAGTAGTAGCAGGCAGTGAGAAGCAATTGAATTCAGGATATAGTAAAGGAATAAAAAGCAGTAGTACTTGATGAGTAATTGGATTGTGGAGAGAGGGGCAAGGAAGGAAGTGTCAAAGGGAACTCTTGGGGATCTAATTTGAGAGGTTGTGTGGATCTCCCTCTCACTGAGATATGGAATACTGAAGGAGGAGTGGGTTTGAGGGGAAATGATCATTGATTTTGAGGCACCTGTGGGACATCTAGGTGAAAATGTGCCATAGGCAGTTAAATATACATGTCTGAAGCTCAGGAAAGAGGTCTGGGCTGAGGTTACAGATCTAGGAGTCATCAGTATATAAATGGTCCTTTAATTCATGAGAAAGGGCAAGAGCACCCAGGAAGAATGTGTAGAGCTAGATAGAAGAGACGTGGGCCAAAGGAAGAGCCCTGGAGACCAGCAGCATCTATGGTATAGGTGGAGAAAAAGGAGCCCACGAAAGAGGATGATAAGGAATGACCAAAGAGATAGGGAGAAAAGCAAGAGAAAGTGGTGTCACAGAACTAAGGAGAGCTGATGTTTTGAAAGGAGAGAGGGGTCAATAGTGTTGAATGCTGCCAAGAGGTCAAGAAAAGTAAGACCTTGACAAGATGTCTAGGGATTCTGATGATTGGGTGGTAGTCTCTGATGACCTTAGAAGGAATAGTTTCAGTGCAGACATTCGTGGCACAGATTGCTAATTGCTTACCCTGATAGCCATTCTCCTCTTCTTCCTTAGTAATAGGACATCTGATTTTTAGCTAGATATGTAGCCTCCTGGAATAAAGCCCATGAGGACTAGGGTCACACTCTAAGGATAGTGGAGCAGTAAACTAAAAAGAACCTGGATTCCTAAGAATTTCATGGAGCCACCATATACTGCCTACCTCTAGATTTCTTTTAGGTGAGACCAATAAATTTATGTCTTATTTAAGCCATTGTTATTTCAGACTCTATCCTATGCAGCAACTTCCTCATTGCAGTGAATTGAGATGTGAATGGCAGGTGGGGTATTCATACCAATGAGTATCGACTGCTTTTTCAAGAAATGCCTGAGCCCAATTTTAAAGCTCACCAAAATATAGCCCTGATTAGTTTTCCAGTCTTTTTCCTGCTGTTTTTCTGAGCACTAAATATATATAGTTGCCTATATTCCACCTAAACAGAACACTTCACTATTACCAGATGTGCCCTGCCTTCTCTTGCCTAGGAGCCTTTGTTCATGCAATTTCGTACCCATGGAGCACCCTCTGTTAAATCTACCCCTCTGATATGTCTACCTTCTCTTACAGTCTCCAACATTTTAAGTTTCACAGTGTTTGAGGTGCCAGTTGTTGTCTTTGGGATCCTGGGGTAACTTAAAGGAATACAGAGTCAGAAACTTAGGAGATAGTATTGGATTCAAGGAAGTCAGGCAAAATCTCAGTCCATCAGAAAGGCATTCCCAAAGATTTTCAAACCCAAACTTCCCCGGTCTCCTCCCAATTCTACCACCTTCATAACACAATACCACAAACACCCTTATCTTAGGACCTGGGGATCAGGGATCAGGGGACAGGAGGCAACCTTATCAGAAGAGAAAAGACAAATTAGTTAACAATCTTTACCCTTTGACCAGACAGATTTCCTCCCACTGTCTCCTTATGAACTCTTGGAATCCTGATCTAAAGCATCCACCCATAAACTCTGAAGAACCTAGGCCACTGGGTCTCAGACCCACTTCCAGCCTCCACAGATCAGCAAATACCTGAGGTCATATAGATCCTACATATCAGCAAATGGGAACGATGAAAAGGTGAGTTATCACCAGGCAGCTCTGTTCTGGAGATAAGGACAGACAGGCTAAGGATTGCTTAGTGCAGAATGCCAGGATGGAACTGTCTAATCCTGGAAGCATCCGAGACTCCAGACCCCTAAAGCTCAAATGGGAAGCCCAGAATATTCCCACTGCCAATCCTATCTTAGCCCATTTCCTTTCCCCAAAACTATACAGAACAATTTTGGAAAATTCAGAGATAATGCTGAGAGAGAGTGGCAAAAGTTTCCTTCCAAGGCTCCCCATCATTTCTTTAGTGATCTAAGTCATGCAGCACAGCGTAGCCATCAACTTTAAATTGGACATCAGACTTTCTTGTTCTTCACATTTTCACAGCCATTCCTACCATCGAAAAAGGCCTACTAACTGTCCCTTCTCCTGTGCCCCATGACCCATCCCTGTTGGGCCCTTTCTGTCCCCCAGCATACTGGCAGCTCCCCTCCTTTCCAGTTCCAGGTTCCTATGCCCTCTCTCTTGAGCTGCTGGTGAAATCTCAATTTTTCCCCTCTTATATGTAGGGCAATTTAATTCACGTTGTGTAATTTCTAAGCCCTGAGGGCTATCTTTCCACAACAAAATGACTACATTTTGTTAAACAAAAGGCAGATTTCCCACAGATGAGGAAACCTCTTACCCACCTTTGGACTAACCCTCTTTCTCCCCTGCTCTTTGTACGTTGACTCCTTCCTCAGCACAAGTCTGTAAGGCACGATAGGGCCGTTTACCAGAAAATGAGCACAAACTACATATTAGACACCTCTACAGAAGAGGCCCTTGCTCTTGAGGAGCTTACATTTCTACTGGTGAAGAAGGTGTGAGCACTAGCCTGGTTTTACAAAAAGCAACACTGAGGGTGAGAGAGGTAACTTGCCCAAGGCAAAACAACTAACTAAGGGGAGTGGCATTTGAGAGGACTTGAACCGGGGTCAGTGGGATAACAAACACCAGAGCCTTAACCACTGCTCTATACTTCCTCCAATGTTTTAAGTCCCAGAATGTCCTTTCCAACCCTTCTGAGAAACACTTTCTAGGTACATTACACTATGATTTTCATCTATGGAGGCAAGTCTAACTGGATATCCATATACCCATTTAGATATTTTCATAAAGTTTCATAGGATATATAATTATTTCATTATGAGATCAATGTAGAGTTTTTAACATTTTATTTTCATTAAATCCATGCATGTACATGGCAACAAATCAAACAGTACGGAAGAGCATGTGTTAAAAACTAATAGTCCCCTGCCTCAATCCTTTCCATCTCCATCCCAGCCCCTCAAAGCCACCTCTTCACAATTTTTGGTTTTAGTTCTAACAGTGGTTCCATTCACAACTCTAGATAATATGTATATAATGTTTCTTGGTTTATAAAATTTAGACAACATCCTGTTGACTCCCCAAGATGGCAATGAGCATTTTGTTTATGTACCCTGCCTTGCTTTTCCCTCCACTTCCCTGCAATGGTTAACATTGATATTCCTGTTTTGCTCTTGGCTAATTTTGTAACTTGAAAAAAATATATGCAGGCCTCTATTTCTTATTCCATCTATTCTTAACAGATAATTCCAACTGCCCACTTTTTAGGACAAGGATATTAGGGCCATTACCCACCCCCTGTTCATTTAATGTCCCACATTGTCAGTTTCATCTTTCCTTTTACATTGTTCAGTTTATTAACATTTACATTCTGTTCTGAAGCCACAATCAGGTCTTCTCTGCTTTGTTTCCCCACGCTACCTGTAAAACCTGAAAACCAATAAACAGCATTCACATTATTATGGATATGTAAATATTTTTCAAAATCTAGCCAAGCAGTGAGCCAGGAATACACTTCCTTCTCTACAAGTCCAATGTCACAATCTTTGGGCCTCTCAAAGGAGGAGTATTTCTAATATCAAGGTCAAATGAAGTCTCTCTTATCCTCCATCAGCTGCTTATAATCATGTTATATTTTATTTTGTATTGTATTTGGACCACGGCTTTCTTGAATAATTACAAACACACACACACACACACACCAAACACAAGTGGAGTTTCTAAGAGCCTTTCTTTTTTTCCTTGAATTATATGCTTTTATTATATTCAGTCATTCAATGAATATTTACTGAGTGTCTACTATGTGCCAGGCACTGTTCTAGGAGCTGAGGATATAGCAGTGAAAAAGGCAGATAGCAATCCTTGCCCCCTATGGAGATGATTCTAGTGAGGGAGAGAATGAAAATAATCAGATAAATCAGTAAAATATATAACAAGTCAAACTATGGGACAAGTGCTATAGAGAAAAATAAAGCAGCTAAAGGGATGGGGGAATGCCAGTGAGGATGGGAGATAATTTCAGTTTAAATTGGTCACAGCAATGTATTGTATATTTCAAAATAGCTAGAAGAGAGGACTTGAAATGTTCCTAACACGTAGAAATTATAAATACCCAAGGTGATAGGTACCCTAAATACCATGACTCGATCATTAAACAGTCTATGCATGTAACAAAGTATCACATGTACCTCATAAATATGTACAAATATTATGTATCAGTACAAACAATTTAAAAATAAATAGATAGGTTGGTTAGGGAAAGACTCGCTGAAAAGATAGCATGTGAGCAAAGACTTGCAAGAGGCGAGAGAGCTAGCCAAGTGGATACCTGGGGGGAAAAAACATTCCAAGCAGAAAGAATAGTCAGTGCAAAGGCCCTGGGGCAGAATCATGCCTGGCATTTTTTTCCCATGCCTGGCGTTTCTGAAAAACATAAAGGCCAGTGTCATTAGAGTGGTGGAGAAAGGCAGGGAGGGAAGGAATAGGAAATGAGGTCAGATATGTAATAAAGGCTTGCCTCACCAACCCCTCTCACAGAGGGCTCCATAAGCCACAGGAGATTTTTGAACAGAAAGGAGAGAGGATCTGACTTGGGTTTCAAATGGATTTCTCCTCTGGCTTTTGTGAAATATACTGGTTGGAGACAGAAGAAGGGATGACAAAGGCAGAAGCAGGAGCAACAGTGAGGAGGTCGCTGCAGTAATTGCTTGGGCTGGATCCACTGTTTCCTAGATTCACTGTTCTGGGCACCTGTCTGGAGAGCCTTCTTCAGCTGTAGGAAATAAACTTCTAATATGTTTTTGATAACGTTTCCTTCATTGTTTTTGTTCTCTCTGTCTACAACTCCTATTGAAATGTTGCACCTGCTGGATTGATCTATATCTCTTAAATTTTCTCTCACATTTTCTATTCCTTTGTGATTTTTGCCATACACTCCTGGAGATTTCCTCAATGCTATTTCCCAGTCCTTGTGTTGATTTTTTTTTAATTTCAGCAACTTATTTTCAATTTCTAAGGAGTCTCTTTTCTCTGATTGTTCTTGTTTTGTGGCATCTAGTTCTTGTTTTATGCATGTTATATCTTCTTGAATCTTGTTGAGAATATTATCATTTTTCCCCTAAAGTTCCCTTTTGTTTCCCAGATTCCAAAATTGCTCTTGGATGAGCTGTTTTGTTTGTTTATTTTAGGCTTTTGCTTTCATGCTGCAGGCTTCCTTAATTTGCCTGCGGATTCTTGGTTGTCCATTCATATTTAAGAGAAAAGGACTGAGTAGCTGATGTGGGTTTACTTATATAGCAACAGCTGTATGAGCAGAGCTGTTCTCTAGCTAGGGCTCTCCCTCATGAGGAAATCCCAACAGGAAACTTGATCTGGACTTTGGGGAGGTGGCAACTGACAGGCTTTGGGACCCCCAAATTTCAGAATGCAAAGACTTTGTTGTGTGGTACCAAATGCCATAGGACAAGTCTGAATGTTCCTGGGGCAGTTTGTAAAATGTTGACAGTGGCTTTGCCCCTGAACATAAGTGCTCGAGCTGCATGTGCCCTATGTGAGTGGCAAGGAGAGAGATGCTGATGGCCCCTGTGCAGACCTTCAAGTACTTTCCTTTTTCTCGGCCCCACTCCCACCCCCACCCTCCACAGGACCTGCAGAAACTGAGTCTGGAGCACCTCAACTCGGCATCTTCCCACTTCCCCCCTCTACCCAAGACTCCAGAGGAACAAGGAGCTATCCATACTTTTGATCCCTGTCCTACTTCATCCTGCCCTCATCCTAGCAGCTGTTTACTGAACACTTACCGTGTGCCAAGCATTCCAAAAGTACAAATGAAATCTTCATAATGAGTTTACGAAGTAGGTACCATTATTATTCTCATTTTATAGATGAGGAAACTGAGGCTCGATATTACATAGTCAGTAAGTGGCAGAACTGAGATTCAAACCCAGATGGTCTGAGTCCAGAGCCTGTATTTTGAACTATTGCATTATATTCTTTCTCAGTTCTGCCCTAGCCTGTCTTGGCCTTTTACTATTCTGGAGATCATAGGTCTGATGTCTGTAGGACACCTAAATTGTTACTGGACCCTGAGTAAGTCCCTCCTGGCTCTAGGTTAAAGTCAGCCAGCAAGGACCAGGATTGGGGGCTTTCCTCTCCAATCCCTCTCTCATCTCACCTTTTTAAGATGCTCAATGCTAAGTGACCTTTCTCTGGCCCCAGTTACTGGGCTCCTGTGGATGTTTATAGGAAAGAAAAACCCCACCCTGAGCCAACACAGCAAACAGACAGACCCAGCACTCTGGTATGTTTAGTTTCCATTCATCTTACAGCTGGATGAGGGGAAAAAGGGAGGAATGGAACTGGCCCTTCTCCAGGCAAGATGCCAGCCCCAGCTCTTGGACAATCCTGGCTTGTATGGGCCTCAATGCCACATTCAGAGCCTTCTCCACCCTTCAGGATGGTCCCTCCCTCTCAAGAGAAGGGATACCTGGAGGTTTAAAAGAGCAGAGATTTGGAGATCGGGCTCAGACCTTCTGGACGTGAACAACAGACCCAGGCCAGAGGTGGCATCATGTCTGGGTGGAGGTACCTCATCTGTGTCAGCACTTTGCTGACCATTCTCCTTGAACTGACATGCCAGGGACCTCCTGACCCCCCTTCATCAAACACAAAGGTCAGTTCTGGGATGAGGGAACAAAGCTTGGAGATTTGTGAGAAAACTAGCTCCTTGGGGGGGATTGGGGAAGGTTATCCATTCTGTTACTTCAGTCCTACGACTGAGAAGCTGGGGCCAGAGAAAAGAGGTATTGTTTGCTGAGCACGTGTCAGGTGCTGTACCAGGGGTCTTAGAATTATTATTTCGTTTAGTCCTCACAGCATCTCTGTGAGCTAGGCTCTATTATTATTCCCATGATAAAGAAGAGGAAACAGAGGCTCAGAGGTTAAGACACAGTTAGGAAGTGGCAGAACCAGAATTTAAACGTAGGTTCACCTGATCCCAAATTGCTCTCATTTCCCATTGCCTCACACTGGGAAGGAACTAGATGTGCACTATGTGTGGGTAGATGGAGGGATCATGACTTCAGGAAGGGTGGGGAAGAAGATAGATATCTTGCCTGCTGTCTGACCTCAGTTAACACATTATAAAATGTGGACAGTAATAGTATCTAGCTCATGGGGCTGATGTGAGGATTAAATAAGCTCATGAATGCCAGATGCTTATGCTCGCAGTTCACGATTGCATATATCAGGTGCAATTCTTTTTACCTGAGATCCCAAGAAGGAAAAAATAAATATTAATCACAGTGCCTTGCTCAGAGTAGGGCTCAATGAATGGCAGCCGCTCTGCTATATTCTAAAGCCTTGCTACTCAAAGTGAAATCTGTGGACCAGCAGCATTAGCATCCCCCGAGAGCTTGTTAGAAGGGTAGAATCTCAGCCCTCAACCTAGACTTGCTGAATCAGAATTCGCATTAAACAAGATCGCCAGGAGATTCATGTGCACGTTAAAGTTGGATTAGCACTTGTCCAGAGAGATCTCTTGATTTGTGATCTTCTGTGAGTCTTCGGTTCTGAGACTTGATAAAGCTCTCTGAAATATCAGGTAGATCCACAAAATGGGTGCTAGAGGCTGTTTTCCCTCTCTAGGCCTCATTTTAGCCACCTGTACCCTGAGGCCTATCTAGGAATCTTGTATTCCCAAGTACTAGCCTATTAAGGCCAAAGATAGAGTCTACCTAACCCACCTCCTATCTTCTCTCTCAGCTGTTGATGACGAGCTATTCCATGCGCTCCACTGTGGTGTCCCGCTATGCCCACACCTTTGTCACATCTGTCCTGTTCAATCCACATGCTGAAGCCCATGAAGCCATCTTTGACCTGGATCTGCCTCGCCTTGCCTTTATCTCCAATTTCACCATGTAAGTCTGCTTCCAAACTCACCACTTCATTCATTCATGCATACATTCGTTCATTCTTTTGCTTGTTCTTTCAGCAGAGCATAGTGATTAAGAGGATTCAGCCTGAGATCAGACTTCTTGAGTTTGAAACCTGGCTCCGCCAGCTATGGGACTCAGGGCAAGCTACTTCTCTTCTGGCAATCTCATTTTACATGTCTACAAAATGGAGATAAAATTAGAGCCCACTTCTGAGGATTAAAGGAGTCAATATATGTGGAAATATATGATAACATAAGTGCCAGGAACATTATTATGATAATGTACGTGATAATATTAGTTTTATTAATTTTTTTAACAAACATTTCCTGATGCTGACTGCGTGATATACACTGTGCTGGATACGACAGAAAGAGTGAGATGAGCCGTATACAGTCTCTACTCCCAAAGAGTTCACAGTCTGATGGGGGACATAAAAAAGTAAGCAGATGATTTTAATAAAGTATGCTGGGAGGAGAGAGAAGTCTGGATGCGGAATGGTGGGAATGGTGGAGCAGACCGGGAGACAGTGGTCAGGCCGGTGGATAAAGCCTCAGAGATGACACCGACACTCAAACTTGAAATAATGAGATGTTCACCAGGCAAGCAAGGTGCGGTCAGGGCTGGGGAAACTCAGGAAGGAGGAGTAAAGGCACAAACATTCCCTCATTAGGGGAAGTGCAAGTACTTCCATGTCACTGTAGTGTCAGGGACAGGCAAGGGGCGGAAGAGTGGTCAGAAAGAAAACTTGAAAGAAAAAAACTAGGCCATGGAAGACTTCTAATGCTAGAGCACATACTTGAGGCTTACTTAAGGGTCTCCAAACCATCTTATGTGTTTGCACACCTATCAGGAAAAACTTGATCATGTACTCCCAGAATATGTATATATATTAATTTATACATTATATGTATACACTACTGAGCAAATATATTAGGTACATTATAAAGCATATAAATATAAATCACAAAGGATGAGGAAAGACCCTTATAAATAGAGTGTGAATATTCTTTTCCAACTCCCTCTCAATTTGTCTTCAGTATCCCCTGGGACATGTGCACCTTTCCTTAGAAATAACTGTGGCCCATAAAGAGGAGACACAGCAAGGTTTTAAGCAAGGAGGGATGATCGTGCAGTGGGGGTGGGCTGGCAACCGGGAGCTTAGTAGGGAAAGAGGGACAGAGTCCATGTGCAGGGCATGCTGAAGGCAGGAACAGGATAGTGGTGGTGCGTCTGAGAGACCACTGGAGGGAGAAGCAAGCTGACTGTGTGTGGGGAGTAAGTAAATACAGATGGTGCCTACCTTTCTTTTGGCCTGTCAGAGCTGGTGGATGACAGTGCCTTATTGAGGTGATGAACAAGGGAGGAGAAACAAATAAAGGGAAACTCAGTGGGGTCTCATTAGCCCCCATAGTGCCTTGGTATGAATTACTACTAAAATGGCCCCTGGCTTTGGGGAGAGGGACTCTCAGGCTTAGGATATAAGTGAGCCCAGCACAGACAGAATTCCTGCCCTAGCTCAGGCCCCATCGTCCCTGTGAGTGAGGAGGAGGCTCTTGTGCCACCGACAACCTGTACAACCTCAAACAGCAGCCCTGGGGCCTAAGCTGTGCCATCAAGAACCTTCTGGCACTCCCCTGGAGAGTAGCTAAATTGGAGGAGGTAATTGGTGTGGAGTCAGGCCAGGGATTTCACGGGAGAAGTGCTGGGGTAGTCAAGGAAGGCTTCCTGGAAGCATAATTTCCATGTTGGTAAAATTTCAAGGGACCAATATCACTGCACGTGGGGACCCATGGGAAACAAAGACCAAAAGAGCAAGCATGGATCTGGAGTATGGGGGCTAACCAGAGAGGCTGGTAGTCAAATGATGTAAGGGCCAAGTAGTCAGGGAGAATTTGGATTTTTGCTTCAACAGAAAAAACACCAAAAGAATTTTTTTAAAAAATTAAGCAAAGCAGGCTGGAGGAAATGTTCTCGGGCAGACTCTGTGGAAAGTATGCTGGCTGGAGGCAGCACACACACAGAGGCCCCAGTGTGCTGCTGCCAGACCAGCTCCACCCTCCCCCCCCACCCCCCAGGAGACCTTGGGGTGGTGCCAGTTCGGCCCACCCCCACGCTAGCCCAGCCACAGCAATGCTCTGTTGCAGCTGCCTAGAAACATTTCTCGCCAGAGTGGTCTCTTCTGCAGGCTACTTATCCTCCCTCAGTGTTCTTGGAAGCTGCCACCTTGGTGGAGCAACTTTCCTGATATCTGTGCCTCAGTCACTGCCTTTGTAAAATGGAGACTGTGTCCTTGCCTCCTACAGAAAGAGTCAAGAAATAGAAAGGAGGAGAACTAATGTTCTCTAGGACACCCAACCGTCACTCCTCGAAGGCTAGCTCTGACCCATCCCTCCCCTTTTCAAGATTTGTCCAAGAGTCTCCATTCTCCATGGGAAAAGTCCTTGCTGCCATAGGAGCTCACTGAGTCTTGTGTTCAAAGCCCCTTATTCTCTAGACCCACCCAACCACTCCAACCTTCTCTCCATACCTGCCTTCCCTGCCCCTCTGCTCCAGCCAAATCTAACTACTTGCTGTTCCCTGAAACAAAAAAAAAAAAACTCTGTGTTTTCCTCCTGTCTGTCTGAGATGCCCGCTCCACAAATAATTGTTGAGTGCCTACTCTGTGCCAGGCCATATTCCAGGCACTGGGGGTACAGAAGCAAATAAGACACACAAAATCCCTTGCCCTAGAGGAGTTCACAGTCTAGTAGAGAAGATAGACTAGGAAAAAAATAAACAAGTAAGTATATGTGAGTTTGTGGATGAGAAGTGCTACAAAGAAACAGAAAGTAAAGCAAGGGAGACAGGCTGAGGGGGAAGGTGCTGTTTTAGAGTGATCAAGGATGTCTGTCTGAGAAAGTGACATTTGAACAAAGACTTGACAAAAAAAGAGGGTGTAAAGACTTGCAACAATCTGGGGAAAGAGCATTCCAGGCAAAGGGAACAGCAATTGCAAAGGCTTTGAGACGGGAGTGTGCTGAACAAATTCAAGAAATAACAAGCAGGCCAGCGTGGCTGGAGCAGAGTGAGTAAAAGAAAGAATAGGGGGAGATGGGGTTAGAGAGTGACAGTGACCCAGGCTGTGTAGGTTCACAGGGGGCTTGATGAGGACTTTGGCTTATACTCTGAGTTGAGATGGGAGTCACGGAGACTTTTGGGCAGAGGAGGTACATGGCCTGATTTAGGATTAACAAGATCTCTCTGACTGCTTGAAGGTGAACAGAAAAGGAGGAAACAGTTTGAAGAGAGAGGTCAGTTACTAGTTTATTGCACATATCCAAGCAAGAGGTATTGGTAATTTGGATCAGGACAATAATTGTGAGAGAGGTGGTCAGACTGTGGATGTCTTCTAAAGACAGACCAAAAATCTCTGATGGATTGGATGTGGAGTGTGAGAGAAAGAGGGAAGTCAGGCATGGCTCTAAGATTTTTAGCTGAACAACTGTTTCCTGAGATAAGGAAGACCAGGGGAGGAGCAGATTGGGCAGGGGAGAGATACCTGGAGCTCAGTTTTGGAGATGTTCAGCTTGAGGTGCCTATTGAGCATTGTAGTGGAGATGTCAAGTAGGCAATTGGATGGGTCTGGAGCTCAGGGGACAAGTCCACACTGGAGACACAGATTTGGGTGTCATCTGTGTATAAATGGTATTTAAGGCCATGGGGCTAGATGACATCACCTAGAGAGTGAATGTAGAAAGAACAGAAGAGGGCAGAGGAGGGAGGGGAGGAAAGGGGAGGGGAGCGCAGATCGACAACAGAGCCTTGGAGTGTTCCAAAGATTTAGACGTCAGGAAGAGAAGGAGCCAGCAGAGGAGTCTGAGAGGGCACGGCCAATGAGAATTATTTCTTTATATCCTCCCTCTCTTTTAGGCCTGGCTTCAAGGCTACCTCCTCTAGGGCCCTTTCCTGAAGACTTGGGCAAAAAATGTTCTCTCCTTTCTTTGAACTCCTTTACACTTCATTGCCTCCCTTAGATATATGGGGAAAATTGGAGTAAGCAAATCTGTTTATAACCCATCAGTGTCTGAGGTCCTTGAGGACAAGGCCTTCTCCCTTGTCAGGCCAAGAAATCTTTGCAGCAATTTGCACACTGCTTTCGCTTTCACAGTTTTTACCACCTATACCACCCAAATTATATATAATTTGCTTAATATATTTCTTAAATAGAGACACTTTTTAAGATGATCTAGGTCTTATCTTAAGCAACAATATCTGTAAGTTCATGGGTTTATGTGCTAGTTGTATTTTTAAGTAAACATTATATAGTAAATACGTAACAATTATAATAAAAATGTTCAGTTATGTCCCACCTAAAATTATGTTGTGTGCCAAAAGGTGGCATTCCTTCAACACTTTGGGAAACACAAAACTCTAACACCAGGTCCGCCATGTGCTGTGTGGACTCTGTTTCCCCATCTGAGAAATGGAGGTAATGATATCAACTTCACCCTGTTTATATCCCTCTCTTCTCTCTTCTCTTCTTGCCACTCACACTGGGGCTTTATGGCACTAAGTTTTTTTTTTCCCCCAATCCCCATCCTCCTCCTCCTCCTTCTTTGTATATCTCTTTCTCTCTGTCTCTGACCATCTCTTTTTTCCCTATCTCTGCTGTCCCTCCTCTTTCCTGCCGCATCAGGACCATCAACAATAAAGTCTATGTTGCAGAAGTCAAAGAGAAGGACCAGGCAAAGAAAATCTACGAGGAAGCCCATCGTCAGGGAAAGACAGCTGCTCACGTAGGCATCAGGTAAGGCCCTATCCAGTGCAAAACATGATTTAATCATCTTAGCTGTGTGATCAGGGGAGATGCATGTTCTCTCTGGGCCTCAGTCTCTACCTCTGTAAAGTGGGGACAATGATCATTACTGCATAGGATTATGTGAAGATGATGTGACCTAATGAATATCAAAGCCTGTAACAGAGTAGGTGTTCAATAAATGGAATTTTGCTTCCCCATTTCCATTTTTCTACTGCCAGCACAATGTGACTTATTTAAGAATTAGCACCTTCCGGGAAGATTATGTGCAAGTGAGATTTTTCAAAATTGAATCCTGTTTCCTAACTGAGTTCCACTTAGCTGGCAGAAATGTATTGTTTTCCTTCAGTGTTTCCTCCCAGCTTTCAAGGGAGTTTCATGGAGCAAAAACTTTAGCTTTGGCTCCTGCTATCTGAGGAGTTACTGCCATATAAACAAGCTCTGTGAAAAGCGTGGGGGAGGGGCGGGCGGGAGGGACAGTTTGAACAGGAAGAGACATTGTGTGTAAATCGAAAACTCTTTCTGTAAAACAAATCCTTAGCCCCTAATTACTCTATTCTAGATTCAGATTTTCACAGGCTGAGTTCTCTTAAGGGTGAGCTACCTGTGGTACAATTTCTCAGGCAAGATATTTAGGGGAGTGAAGGAGGGAGGGAGAGAGATTGATGAGTGGATGCATGGATGACTGACCTTGGGCCAGTGACTTTGTTGACCAGAAGCCTGGTCAGGTCTGCTGCGGCAAGAGTAAGGGGGAGCAAAACCAGGTCATCCAACGCCCCCCTCGGCTCCTCAGGAGATCCTGTTCCCTTCCCACCTTCATCCCTTTCCTGTCCAGAGACCGGGAATCAGAGAAGTTCCGCATCTCCACCAGCGTGACAGCAGGCACAGAGGTGACTTTTTCCTTGGCCTATGAAGAACTGCTGCAGCGGCACCAGGGCCAGTACCAGCTGGTGGTCAGCCTAAGGCCAGGACAATTGGTAACGAGGCTGAACGTAGAGGTCACACTATCAGAAAGGACAGGCATCGCCTATGTGCACGTACCGCCTCTGAGGACCAGCCGCCTGCGTACCAACGCCCACACAAGTACGTGGACAGCACTGTGGGCCAGCCACTGACAGGCCATCCCTGAATGGGAACCTTCTCCATTCCACTGGGCTTCCCTCTATACTGCTCCTGCCCTACGTTCACTGCCAAGTTCCTTCCCAACTCAGTGAGAAGAGGGCATGTTTAGAGTTGAAGATATTTGGATTCCAACCTTGACCTGGTCTTTGCAGGCTGCATGACATAGACAGTTACAAACTTCCCAGACCCTTTATTTCCCTCACACAAAAAAGTAATATTAGAAGGGGGTTCGCTACATGGCCTAATGAAATCAAATCATGTGTTAACAATGCCAAAGCTTGTAGAAGCCTGAGTGAGAAAACCCTGCTGTCCCCTGGATCGCCACTGAGTGTGGAAGGACGATGGGAGCGCAGGGAGGATACCTTCTCAGGGCTGCAGGGCAGAGAGGCCTCCTGCCTGCCGGCTTGCTAGAGGATTTCCAAGGCCAGACAACCTACATCAGAATCACATGAGCTCATAGGAATGCACACTCCTGGACCCAGCCTTCAGGGTCTGCTTCAGTAGCATGGGGTGGGACCCAGAATCTGCACATTTAAGCAGTCTCAGGTGACCTTGATGTCCAGCCGGGCTGGAGAACCACAGAGCTGGCCTACACGCCTCATCCCAGAGATGAGAGGACAGGCACAGCGAAAGGCCAGCTCACGTGGCCACCCCACTAAGCACTTTAGCACGGGAGGGTCTGCCTGATTTGACCCTGCCGACCCAGGGAGGCCGTGAGGTGGACAGAGTGGAGAGAGGCAGACACACAGACTGGGTTCAGATCCCACCTTTGAGGCTATCCTAACGAGGGACCAGCAAAGCAAGTGACGCCATTGCTCTGCCTGACTTTTCCCATCTGTAAAATGGGCGAGATGCCACCCGCAGCCCAGGACCTTGGTGAGAATTTGACAAAACTCCTCCCTCCGATTTGTTTGGCCCAGAGTAGCGAAGACTGGATGATGATTGCAACAGCTAGCATCACTTAGCGCTCTCTGAGACCCAGGTGTGGTTGCAAATGCTTTCCATAAATGGCCTCATTGAATGCCCACAGACACTGTGTCTGAACTAGGAGCTGTCGTCATCCCTGTGCTATAGATGGGGAGAGTGAGGCGTAGAGAGTGAATGACTGGTGCAGGGCCACACAGCAGCCACAGGGACCTGGGCCCACAGGCCATCTGAGTCCCTGCAGCCTGCACTCTTAAGCCCTAAGCTATAAATGGCAGCTCCCTCCCCCTTCTCCTTAAAGGTTAAAGCAGAGGGTAGGACCAATCCTGTGAGGGGAAAAAACAGAACAAAGAGCTCTGAAAGGAAGGAAGCCAAGGGAATGTATGTGAGCAGGCGCCTCAGAGAGTAGGGGCTCACTTGGCCCCTAAGCTTCCTGACAGCTGTAGCAGGAAGGAGGGGGGAGCAGAATTCCCAAGTTTCCACTTTCTGGAAAAAAGGAGGCACAGACACATTTCTAAATGGACATTTGTCTTGGATTCCAGAGGAGTTGATCTTGTGGCCAGCTCAGCAAACATCCGGGACCAGAAATTCATCTGTGATTCCATGAGACACTAAAAGGCTTATTCACACACGTGATTCCGAGAGTCAGAAGGCAGAGGGGGAAGAAAACACATGAAATTCTATCCCAGAGGAGAACCTTGCTAGACTGCTCTTTCCCACAGTAGAAAGGGGGATGGGAGGAGACCTAGGCCCCGTCTGTGTGTCTGTCTCTGTGCTCACAGACAAGGCCCTGCCTCTGTGGGAGGAGACGCAGGCTCCTGGTCTAGCTGGGGACACGACACTCCTGCAGGGCCTGGGCCTGGGGTGGGGTGGGGTGGGCAGTGAGGCAGGGCGAGGCTGTGAGTGTGGGTGGGACTGGCAGGGCCTGGGGGCTGAGGGCAGGGCTGGGTCTGTCAGGCTGGCCTTGATGGAGGAGGCAGAGCAGGAGCTGGCCCGAGGACAGGACGTGGAGAGGAGCTTGGGGCAGGTGGAAGGGCCTCGGAGGCGGGAGGAGCAGCAGGCGGTGATCGGGTTAGAATTCTCACCCGTCCCAGAGGGTGCCCCTTCGCTGCCCTTTCCTTGGCCGTTTGGTCCACTGAGCCGTCCATGCCACCCCACCCCAACCCTCCCAACCCATACAGGTGTGGCTGACTCGCCCCCATCCACCAGGATTGAGAGGGGACAGACCTGTGTTCGGATCACCTTCTGCCCGACATTGCAAGACCAGTCTGCCTTCTCCAGCTCAGGCATCATGGCCGACTTTGTGGTCCAGTACGATGTGGCAATGGAGGACGTCATTGGGGACGTTCAGGTGAGGGGCCCAAAGGAGTGGGAAGAGCACTGGCTCTGGGGCCAGACAGGCTGGAGCAATGCTCGAGCCTCTCCAAGTTGTTCTTTGAGTTTCCCTAGGGATCAGCAAGAGCTAGTCAACAGGGAAAGGTTGATGTGCAAAGACACATGGCTTCGACCTTGGCAGGCACATGTACTCCCCCAAAGGGCAGGAGATGTGGAGCTGTATCAGCTGAATCAAGCTCCAAATGAACCCACCTCTAATTGAATCAAGTCACAGCCCACTCTGAACCAGTCCTTTTGCCAAGTGAACCACTGGCCAGTAATGGGATGCTCACGCTCATGGGCTCTCCTGCTTTCTGCAGCTCTGATACGCTCCTGTTCTCTTGGGCTTTCTCGCTGTCTCTTGGCTTTAACAAACTACTTTGCTTCAGCTGGGCCACCTGCCTAACAGGGAGCCCTCCCATTCTGGGCTCCCACACACACAAAGATTGAGCAGAGGTTCCCTGGGCTCTCGAAGTGGTATAGCGCTGACCCCAGACCCTCGGCTTGACCTTGAGGGTCTCAGGGGAGGCTGAGAGGTCTGTTCCCACCTGCCTTTCATCTCTCACATCTCAGCGCCCCCTGCACACAAAGCACCTCCAGCTGCCACCAACCACACACCTTTCCCCAGAAACACCCAAGCCCGCCCCTCATCTGTGTGTGAGCATTTGCTCATAGTAGCTGCTGTCCTGGGAAGGTCTTCTTCCTGCTTTCTCCACTGGTCAGCATCCTCCTCCTCCTGAAAGCCTGCACAAGCACCTCCTCCTCGATGACCCCACTCCACCAACAATCCTTCTCTCTGCCCTGGCCAGATAGTTCTTTGAGTAAATCTCTCCTCGTGCATTACTCGTTCGTTCATACGTTGACACGTCTCCACCGAGCAGAGCTACTCCAGCCCTCCAGCTCTAGTGCTTTACTGGTTCATTCTGAGAACTCAGAAGCGACTGGACGTGGCCGCTAATCTCCCTCTGCCGTCTCCAGTGCTGAAGCAGTCAGATGCGCAGAGTCCTCGCATTCGTCCGATGTTCTAGGTGCCGGGTAGAAACTGCAATGGGTTATGTGCGGTTGCAGTGGAGGAGGGTTTCAGGACCGTCTTCCTACAGCAGCTGGACTGTGAGTTAGTATGGGGAGAACGAATAAGATGTACCCCCAAGTCTGTCGGTAAGGTGAAGGGAAAGGCATGCAGAGAGGGGGAACAGCATGTGCAGGGGCTCAGAGGTACGATACAGCCTGTTGTGTGTCTAGGGGAATAAAAGTTACTCCCCTCTCAGAATAGGAGCTGAGGGTACCCTGCCAGCAGGTGGCAGCAGGGGCCTTAACCTGGTGCAGTGTCATGAGGGTGTGTTTGGATCAGCCAGGCGTCCCTCAGCTGCTTCGTTCTCTACCTTCACCACAGTGGCCCGCAGCGGAAACACAGATGGAATACATGGGATCAGGCAATACATAGGACAACCAGCAGTGCCCTCCGCTGTGAGCCCTGACTGCTGCCTCCGCCCCTGCAGGAGGCCTCAGTTCGTCTCCCATGTCCTACTTGAGTGTGCCCATCTGTCAAAGCCCAGCACCTTCCCCCGTCCACTCCCTCAGTGAGGACTCACTGGGCACCTAGTCTGCGTCCTGCCCAGTGCTGGCTGATGGGGATATGACACACACAGTCCAGCTCCTGTCTCTGGGGCAGACAGACAGAGGCAATAGTGACACCAGGTTAGAAGTGGCCTGTGCATGACACACAAGGTATGGTGGACACCATAATGAGGGGGAAAGCGGTCCAGGAAGGCGTCCAGAGGAAGAGGGCAAGCTGAACCTGGGCCTTCGGGAATGAAAAGAGGGGCGCCTGTGAGGGGCCTGAGGGGGCAGGCACTCTAGCAAACTGGGGGCTGCAGGAGGAAGGAAGGGAGGCTGGCAGTATCCAGGCGTGTGCAGGGAATTACAAATGGCCTGGAGTTCCTGGAGCAGAGGTTTGAGGTGCAAAATGGGAAGAGGTGAGACAGAAGGCTGCCAAGTCCTGCGGGGCAACAGAAGGAACGTGGACTTTGTCCTGTAGGTGACCAAGGAGCCAGGAGAGCGAATGACGTTGCGAGGTCGTGTTTAGGGAGCCCCAGCAAGGCATGGATGGGAGGGGCCACAGGAGGACAGGGGATCCTGCCAGAAATGAGGGCTGAGTTTGGGCTTGGGCAGTTTGGGATGCCGAGGAGGGGTGGCCGGCCCGGAGAAGCATCCAGCAGATAACAGCAGCAGGAATTGGCAGCTGAGTGGATGCTGGGGGTGAGAGGCACAGGAATCTTACAGGGGACACTCCAATTTGTGTCAGGAGTGGCCACGTGGCAGGTGGTGCCCGGACTGAGAAGGAGACGAGGTCAGGGTGGGGGGAGACAATGAGTTCTTGGTTTGGGCAGGATGCGTCGGAGGCTTCTTGGGACATCCAGGGGAACAGGTCCCAGGGCGAGTAGGTACGCAGCAGGGGAGGGGGAAGAGTGGGCACTCTGGCCTGGAGAAAGAGATGGGGGATGATCAGCGGTGGTTCAGTGGTAGAATCCAAGCGAGCGAGCGAGGTCACCCAGAGAGAATTAGGGAGCCAGGAGGGAAGGTCCCTGAGGGCAGGAGCTCTGGCCCAGCTGCCCAGTCCAGGAGCTGTTGATGCCCTCAGCCCCCAGGGTGGCCACCCCTCACTGCCAAGAGCCTTCCCAGAGCCCCGGTCCCCAGCAGTTGAGTCCCCTGGAGCAACACCAGCATCACCATTTTCTGTGCATGCCTTGTCCTGACAGATACTGGGAAGCACCGCTAAGGGACTGGGAGGAAGAGTTGAAAGACAGGGCCAGAGAGGTGGTAGGAGAATAAGGTGAGTTCCCTGTCTCGGAATCCCAGGGAAAGTGCCTCTGAAAGGAGCAGAAGTGATCATCAACTGTGAAACACGTGAAGGGGGCAGTGCCAGGAGACATGAAATGCAACCACTGAGTCTGGGGACAAGCTGGCCACAGATGCTTCTAGTGAGCGAGGTGTCAGTGTGGGTGGGGGCGGCAGCCGATCTCTGGGGCCCACAGGGGTGACCTGTCGGTGAGACCACCGCGGGTGCCCATTTCCTCAGCCTTGGATGCTGCGGGGAGGAGAGAGGCTGGATGGAAGCTTGGGGGTGATTGGGGACAAGGGCTTGTCTCAGCGGATGAAACAGACACAAAAACTTTCCCGTTCCAAGGAAGTCCCCACGGGGTGCATGCTGAAGGGGGTTGGGGACAGGGGGCCTGAGAGTGTGCTGCAGGCTGGGAGTGCTTGGGGTCCAGGGCAGGACTGTGTTGTCCTTCAGCCCAGGGGTGACTGCACGGGGATGTGGACCCAGTGCAAGGGTGGGGGCACTCTCAGTGTCCGTGGCCTGGCCAATTTCCTGGGTGAGTGGGGCGGTTGGGGTGCAATGACTGCTGAGGGGACTGGCAGAGGTGGGTGACAGGGACACGCCCCCGGGTTCTGGGATGGGAAGTGGGACCAGCCGAATGCGGGCATGATTTTTCCCGGTAGCTCTCAGCGGCCCAGGTGTGGGAGGCGCCCAGAAGCCGGTTGGGTTCTGCACTTGGCCTGGGCGGTGGCAGGGTGGGTGACGCAGGCCTTTGCCAACTGGGAGAGACTTTCAGGATTAGGAGAGACAGAGGCTGCACATGCACATGTGAATTAATTCAGAAGCTGGGCTGGAGGGGAAGGGCAGGATGTCCTCCCATCTCCTCTTTGCCCCTGAGAGGTGGGAGGCAGTGGCCAGCCTTGTGGTCAGAGAGTGCCCGCAGGGGAGACAGGAGCACAGGCCTGTGTCCCTGGGCAGAGCCTGCTTCAGGCTTCAGGGGAGCACAGACCCTCAGCAAGCCCAGACATCCCTGGGCTGAGCTGAGACTGGTCCTGAGGGGCCCTCCCAGCCCCCCTCCCCTTCCCTCAGCTGTCCCAGCCCCCAGGCTCTGCAGAGAGGAGGGATGGCGTGGGGGAGGGGCTTCAGCAGCCAATCACATCCAGGGCAGCTCAAGGCATCTGTACCTGGTGTAACCAATCCCCTCAGAACAAACAGCTCACTCAGCTTCTGCTCCCTCCTCCCCTCCCTGCTCTGCCCAGCAACAGCAGAGGGGAGGTTTTAGGAGGAGAGGGAGGCCCTGCAAACTCCCAGCCCCTGGCAGCAATGAGCTGGGCCTCAGGCTCACTCTATAGAGGGAGGTTAAAACAATACTTAGACTTTCCGGAGCCCAGGCAAAATGTCCCTAGGGACCCTCACAACTGTGTGAGCCCAGCTCTCTCACAGACAGGAGCTCGCATATTCTACACATCCTGATCCTTGGAGTCCTGGGCCGCAAACCAGTCTCCTTCACTGCACGGCTCTGGGCCAGGCCCTGGGATGAAGGTCTCAGCAGCAGAGACACAGTTCTGCTGAAGCAGGCGGACACTGAGCAAACAATCACACACAGGCCTACTTAACTGGAAACAGTGAGAAGTCCTAGGAAGCACAGAACAGGGAGATAGGAAGGAGAATAAGAGGGGCCCTGATTTAGGTTGGCTCGCACAGTCCTTTTTGGTTTTGCTTCTTTTTGTCCAGGTTTACGATGGCTATTTCATTCATTACTTCGCCCCCAGAGGCCTCCCGCCTGTCGAGAAGGACGTGGTGTTTGTTATTGACGTGAGCGGCTCCATGTTTGGTACCAAGATCAAGCAGGTAACAAGGACCCCTGGGACCTTTCTCAGTTCTGGCATGAGAAGTCCCGGAAAGCAGATCGTGCTGGAGCAATGGGACTTTGGGAGCAGAGATCCTACCATCATCCCATTACCCTTGGATCTGACCTGGGCCTGCCTTGGGTCCTGGTACCTAACATACCCATGTCGGCCTGTAGCCACAGAGTCCTAGGAGTTCCCATCGATCTGTGGGGACTGAACCCACGGAGACCCTCAAGCATAAGAGTGCATTGTTCAGAAGGTGCCAGGGTCATCGAACCCTCAAGCTAGAGTGCCCTGGCATCCGAGAATCCGGAACCAATAAAACCTCAGGTAATAGACATTCTGAGCTTTCCAGAGGCCACAGGTTTTGGGGTTTGTTAATGTTTTTTTACTTTAAAGGCCTAATGTGATAGAGTACTGGCATTATAGGGTTAGACCCCATAGAACCCTGAGGCCATATCCATTTTATTCTTATCGCACTGCACTTGTGAATCTGAATACTGAGGCCATAGACCAAAGCGACTTTCATGTTAGAGCCTGAATCCATAAAGTTCTGCAAGCAGCATTGCAAGCCATAATCCTCTGGGGCTCTAAGTTCAAGGGTCCTGGGATAGTATAGCCTTTGTACCTTAAAGCTTTTAACTGCAGAGTTCTCTGGACCGAAGGCTAAATGAGTTGTTTTGCCAGAGTCAGGCAACCTGAGGTAGAGGAAATACCCCAACCAGCTTCCAAGCCTTCAGTGTAGGTGAAGGAACATACTCAACTCCAGCCCTTTCTTACCTTCCTGTCCCATCCCACGGGGTCATAAGCTCAGAGGTACTTGTGAACTCATATCCTAGGGACAGCAGCTCACTAAAAGTATGAGACCTATTTATGACAATACAGCATGCTGTCTCTCAGCCCGCACGTTACCATCACATCAACTGGGTTTCTGTATGATAACAGGAGGTGACGGCTGATAGAACGTGAGTCTTAGATCCTACTACAGAAAGAGTCTCTTGGGAGGTCCAAACACAACAGGGGAGACAAAAACCTGGGCACTAAAAGGTATTTTATCCTCTGACACCTACCACTACTGCAAGTAAGAAACACATCCTAACTTTTAGCCAGATAAACATAAAGCCTCATATTAAATGCTTTATTTTAGTTCCTTTCCCTGATATATTATGTCTGGCTTTCAATATAAAATTTTAAGGCACGTTAAAAGGAAATAAATATTGTCTGAAGAGACATAACAAATGTCACAACCAGACTTAGATATGTCAGAGATGTTGGAATTATCCCCGTGGGAATTTAAATAAACTATGATTAATATGCTAAGGGCACTAATTGATAGAATGGACAACATGCAAGAATAAATGGGCTGTGTAAGCAGAGTTATTTAATCCCTATGAAAGTCTAAAGGAAATACTTGAAAATCAAAGACATTGTAATGAGAATGAAGAATGCCTTTGATTGATACATCATTAGACTGGATATGGCCAGGGGAATAAGTGAGCTTGAATACATGTCAATAAAAACTTCCCAAAGTGGAGAAGAAAAAGAAATCAGAATTCAAGCTGCCCTGAATATCCAAGAACTGTAGGACAATTACTAAAATGTAACATGAGCATAATGGGTATAAAAGAGGGAGAAGTAAGAGAGAAAGGAACAGAAGAACTATTTGAAATAATAGAGGATACAAATTTTCCAAAATAAATGATAGACACCAAACCACAGGTCCAGGAAGCTCATAGAACACCAAGCAGTATAAATAACAAAAAACTACACCTAGGAATATCATATTCAAATTGTGGAAAATTAAATACCAAGAGAAAATCTTTTTACAAAACTGGAAGAAAGGCCGGGCGCGGTGGCTCACGCCTGTAATCCTAGCACTCTGGGAGGCCGAGGTGGGCGGATCGTTTGAGCTCAGGAGTTCGAGACCAGCCTGAGCAAGAGCGAGACCCCATCTCTACTAAAAATAGAAAGAAATTATATGGACAGCTAAAAATATATATAGAAAAAATTAGCCGGGCATGGTGGTGCATGCCTGTAGTCCCAGCTACTCGGGAGGCTGAGACAGGAGGATCACTTGAGCTCAGGAGTTTGAGGTTGCTGTGAGCTAGGCTGACGCCACGGCACTCACTCTAGCCTGGGCAACAGAGTGAGACTCTGTCTCAAAAAAAAAAAACAAAAAACAAAAAACAAACAAACTGGAAGAAGAAAGCATCTTACCTATAGAGGAACAAGAATATGAATTACATCAAACTTCTCTTTATAAACCATGGGAGCAAGAAGAGAGTAGAGTGAAATATTTCAAGTGTTGAAGGAAAAAACACACCAGCCTAGAAGTATACATCAAGATTATCATTCCCAAGTGAAAGATAAATACTTTCTCAGAAAAACAAAAATTGAAGGAATTTTCACCATTAGACTTGCTTATCAAGAAATGGTAAAAGAATTTCTTCAGAGAAGGAAAATGGTATACCTCAGATGCTTGAATCTACCACTTCTAGTACTTTCATTTCTTTTCTTTCTTTCTTTCTTTCTTTCTTTCTTTCTTTCTTTCTTTTTTTTTGAGACAGTCTCATTCTGTTGCCTGGGTGAGTGCTGTGGTGTCAGCCTAGCTTACAGCAACCTCAAACTCCTGGGCTCAAGTGCTCCTCCTGCCTCAGCCTCCTGAGTAGCTGGGACTACAGGTGTGTGCCACCACACCCAGCTAATTTTTTCTATTTTTAGTAGAGACTAGAAACAGGGTCTCACTCTTGCTCAGGCTGGTCTCGAACTCCTGAGCTCAAGCCATCCCCCTGCCTCGGCCTCCCAGAGTGCTAAGATTACAGGCGTGAGCCACTGCACCCTTTGACTTTCTAATGAAAGAAAGAGTATTAGAGAAGGAATAAATGAAGGTAAAATAATATATTTTATTTCTCTTATTAACTGATTTAATAGATAATATTTCATTCAAAATAATAGCAATGATGTTTTCAGTGAATCTCGTTTATGAATATGTGAAATTAATGACAGTTATATTTTAAGGGATAAGAGTGAACAATTGGGAATAGTCCGTTTCAAGGTACTTGCACTATGCATAAAGCTGTATAGTGTTATTTGAACATGGGCTTGGATTAGTTGTAAAACATATATTGCAAATTTAGGGCAACCACTAAAATTTTTTATGTAAATAGATATGCTAAGTGATGAGAGACAATGGGATTATGTAAAATTCTCAATTAAGAGTGGAAGACAAAAAATAAGACTAAAGAATGAGAAAAATGAATAAAAACATTTTCAAATATGGCAAATATTAATCCAACTATATCAATAACCATTGTAAACATAAATGGTTTAAATATACTAATTAAAAGACAGAAACTGTCAGGATGGATAATAAAACAAGACCCAACTGTGTATTGTTTACAAGAAACTCACCCTAAATATAAAGACACAGATCAAAAGTAAAGGGATATAAAGAAAGATATACCATGCTAACATTAGAAGTGGGAAAGATGGCAGAGAGCTGAAGGATAAAAATCTATCTATTGAGTACAATGTACACTATTCTGGTGATGGGTACACTAAAGGCTCTGACTTCAGCATTATATAATTCAATTCATCCATGTAACAAAAAACACGTGTACCCCCTAAATTTATTGAAATTAAAAAGTAGTGGTGTGACTTCACAAAAAAAAAAAAAGAGAGAGAAAGATATACCATGCTAACTCAAATCGAAAGGTGAGGTAGCGATATTAATTTCAGAGAAAATAGACTTCAGAGCAAGGGAATTATTAGTGATAAACAGGTGCATTATATGATAATAAAGGAGTCAATTCTCCAAGAAGACATATCAATCCTTAATGTGTATGCACCTAGCAACATAGTACCAAAATATGTAAGTTAAAAACTGATAGAACTGGAAGGCAAAATAGATGAGTCCGCTATTAGAGCTAGAGACTTCACCATCTCTCTATCAGTAATTGACAGATCCAGAAGGCAGAAAATCAGTAAGGACATAGTTGAACTGAACAGAACCATTAATCAACTGGATCTAATTGACATTTCTAGAATACTCTATTCAACAACAGCAAAATACACAGTCTTCTCAAGTTCACATGGAACATTTACCAAGACAGACCAAATTCTGGACCATAAAACACACTTTAACAAATTTAAAAGAATACAAATCATACAACATATGCTCTCAGACCAAGTGGAATTAAACTAGAAATCAATAATACAAAGATAGCTGGGAACTCTCAAAATAATTGGAGATTAAACAACACACTTCTAAAAACATAATCTGTTCCTGGTTGACAAGAAGTTCTAACTTCTAGGCCCCCTTAGGCTCTCACTTTTCTATCACTGTTCTCAGGAAAGGCCATCCTCTTAAGTCTCAACCCTCTTAATGGAAACAAAAGTGTGATGCTTAGCTCCCTGTCCCAGGATGTGTGACCTATCCCCTGAGCTTTCCCTGTGGCAGGAAAGACTGTGATCCACTTAGAAGCATTGAAGCCATTTCCTATCAGTTTAAGGTGTAGAGGAAGGTAGATCTCAACTGTCCTTCCTGTGGTCTCTGAAATCCATACCTATGAAAAAGATTGAAGGTAAAATATTGTACTTGGGATCACTGGGTTTAACATGTCCCAAATGTGGATTTGAATCCCTGATCCATTAGTGACTAGCTGTGTGACCTTGAGCAGGTCACTCCACCTCTCTGAGCCTCGGTGTCATCACCTGTAACATGGGGACAATATTAGTACCTTCTTCATTGTGTTGCTGTGAGGATTAAATGAGCTGATGCACCTAAAGTGTTTAGCAGAGTGCCTGGAACATAGCAAGTGTCCCACAAATGGTACCTTATACTAGATCCTACATACTCTATTCCCTAAACTCCTATGCTAAGTATTGTCATGTAGAAGGGAGACAAGAAGAGTCCTAAGCCCTGCTCTTAGAGAGCTCAATATCTAGATGGAGGGTAAAAATATTTCACATAAGACAGTCAGCAAATAGTCTGGGACAGGAAATATCTGGGAGAGAAAGGCATGGGTCAGGGTAGGCAACTCAAGGAAGAGCTTTATAGAAAAGGAGCAACTGAAAGAACAGTGAAGATATGAATAAGTAAAGGGGCAGTTGAAGGGTATGCTATTTCATGGGCACAACAAGAGCAAAGTTATGGAGGTGAACTGAAATCTGGGTTATCTAGGGGCTGGTGAGAAGACAAGCCTGGAAGAAACAGAGGGTGAGGTAGACGGGCAGATTAGAGCAGAACCAAAAGATGCAAAGTCATTGAAAGTCAGCCATAAAGACCTGGAATCACAAAACTCCTAAACTTTAGGGTCCTGGAATCATTGAATCCTGGGTCATGCACATGGACTCTAGAGCTCTGAAAACATAGAGTTTGAACCTTCTGTGGGAGGTTCAATAGAACTTTCTTGATGATAGAAATGCCCTAAAATTCCATGCTGTGTAATACAGTAGCCACTGACCATATGGCTACTGCAAGTGAAGAAGTGAATTTTTAAAATTTTCTTCAACTTTAACTAATTTACATTGAAATTTAAATAGCTACATGTGGCTAGTACCTACCATATTGGACAATGCAGTTCTAGGCTTTGACTATAGAACCCATAGATAGAGCATTTTCACCTGAGAATCCTAGTTTCACAGAATGCTGGAGTCAGAAGATCTTAAGACCATACAACACTTAAACCTTAGCACCTTACGTAACATGTGCCTTTCAAACTCATAGACCTCAAGCCTTGTCCCATCCCCTTCATTTCATCCATATCCCACAGACTAAAAAGGCCATGAATGTGATCCTCGGTGACCTGCAGGCCAACGACTACTTCAACATCATCTCCTTTTCTGACACAGTTAGTGTCTGGAAAGCTGGAGGCTTGATCCAGGCCACCAACCAGAATGTCCACAGTGCCAAGGACTACTTGGGTCACATGGAAGCTGATGGTTGTAAGTATTAGACCTGCCCACCCAAATGGGCAGGCTGTGGTGATGTGGGAAATTTCTGAAACCCTCTCTTCATTCCCCCATCCTCCTCACCTCTCACAGAGCCTGAAATATCACTACTACATTTTACACAAACATTTCCTTCCATCCTCTGATTTCCCCTCCTATTTCCCTTTCCTTGTGGAGCAGAGCTGATTCTCCATGTATTTTAGGACACATTTCTCTTTGGGCCTGAGTTTTCTCCTCTTTAAAGCAAACATTCAGAAGAATTTGCTAAGAATTTTAAGACATCAATAACCTATATATTTATTTCCAAGCATTTGCTTAAGCTGCTGCCCCGATTCTGGCTTTTGATCAATCCTCTCTCAGATAATTACTGAAGTCTCCCCCACCCACCACCTCCCGTCAACTCAGCCCTTTCTTCCCTTGTAACAAGGAGTGGGGGTTCTATCCTTGGGTAGCTGCCAGTCTGACTAGGGAATGAAACATCCCCCCAGGAAACAGGCAAAAAACAGTCTGAGACAGGGAGTGATAAAATCCAAGGACATGTGGGCTCAACTGTCAGATCTCAGGGAGCTTGGGTGGGGGTGGGGGAGTTGGGAAGAAGCAGCAGCAGACCCAGCCTGAGCAAAAATGAGGAGACGTGACTGAGCCTGGGAGGTTGGCAAGGTGCCCAGTGTATCTGCAAAGGGGGTAAAAGTGACCAGAGAAGATGGTCTCACAATCTGCTCCCCAATTAGGGACCGACATCAACGCAGCTCTGCTGGCAGCTGCTTCAGTGCTGAACCATAGCAACCAGGAACCTGGGAGGGGCCCCAGTGTGGGGAGGATCCCTCTTATCATCTTCCTGACAGATGGGGAACCTACGGCCGGCGTGACAACCCCCAGTGTGATCCTCTCCAACATCCATCAAGCGCTAGGCCACAGGGTGTCCCTTTTCAGTTTGGCCTTTGGGGATGATGCTGACTTCCCACTGCTGCGTCGCCTGTCCCTGGAGAACCGGGGCATAGCCCGGCGCATATACGAGGACACTGATGCAGCTCTACAGCTGGAGGGACTCTACAAGGAGATCTCCATGCCTCTGCTGGCAGATGTGCGTCTGGACTACCTGGGTGGCTTGGTTGGGGCCTCCCCTTGGGCCCTTTTCCCCAACTACTTTGCTGGCTCGGAGCTGGTGGTGGCAGGCCAGGTGCAGCCAGGTGAGCAAGAGCTAGGCATCCACCTGGTAGCCCGTGGCCCCAAGGGTCAGCTTCTTGTGGCCCGCCACAGCGAAGGGGCCACCAACAGCAGCCAGAGGGCCTTTGGTTGCCCAGGGGAGCCATCTCCCAATGTGGCCCATTTTATCCGCCGCCTCTGGGCCTATGTCACCATTGGAGAGCTTCTGGAGGCACACTTCCAAGCTCGTGACACCACCACTCGCCACCTGCTGGCTGCCAAAGTCCTCAACCTGTCCCTTGAATACAACTTTGTCACACCTCTGACTTCACTGGTCATGGTGCAGCCCAAGGAGGACAGTGAGGAGGCCAGGAGACAGACCTTCACCGCAGCTGGGCCAAGCACCATCATGCCCTCACCCAGCAGCAGACATGGGCTAGGGACAAGCACACCTCAGCCAGCCTTAGTGCCCAAGATCTCCCCAAAATCAAGGCCTGCAAAACCAAAGTTCTACTTATCCTCCACTACTACTGCCTCTACCAAGAAGCCCATTTCTAAGGAGTTGGAGCCAATGGGCCATAGCCCTAGTACCCTACCAACCCCAGCACACCCAAAGCCCAAACTGCCAACGCAACAGGATTCTGGCATCCTGGCCCAGCCAACTCTCAGGACAAAATCTGCTGTCCTTGTGCCCTCAAATTCTGGTGTTCTATTGCCTCTGAAGCCCAGCAGTCCATCACACCAGAATCCTGGTATCGTATTACCCATGAATTCCAAGATACAAGTCCCACCTCTGAATCCTGGCACCCCAACCCTGCCCAAAGCTGGTACTATGAAACGTGTTACTCCACTGCATTCCAAACCTGGTGCTCCATTACACCCCCAGCCTGGGGTACATGCAGCACAGTCACCCAAAGGCCTGCCACAGCCCAGACCTGGAGGCTCCACACTTCAGATCCCCAAACACTCACCACACACCAGACCTAGGGTTCCCGCTCCCAAGACTCCAAACAAACTGCCACACCCCAGACCTGGGATCCTGTTACCCAAAACCCCGAAAATCCCATCACCTCTTAAACCTAGTGCCCCACTGCACCAAACTTCCACAAGCTTATCACTTTCCAAGCCTGGGACCCCAATGCCCCATACGCCCCAAATTCCACTTCCCCCTAGACCTGCCAGACCCAGGCCCCCACCTCCTCAGAGCCTAAGCACATTCCCAAACACAGTCTCAAGTCCCACAGGTCCCATCAGTACCATGACCACCTCTGTCCTTGGAGAACCCTTCCCTACCCTCTTTACCCCAATCTTGCCCACTGGAAGACTTTGGCATCAGCGTGACCTGCTGCTGGGGCCTCAGAACAGCAGGAAAGTCCTGGGACCGTCTGGGCCAGGAGCCCCAACAATGAGTCTACTTGACATCTCCAGGCCTACGACAGAAGGCAGCCCTCCAAACCTGCCGATCTTGCTGCCACCTTCCAGCACCTTCCCTGAGGCCATCAGTCTGCTCCTTCTCCCTGAGGAGCTAGAGCTGCTGTCTGAGTCAATGGTGGAGTCCAAGTTTGTGGAGTCCTTGAACCCACCAGCTTTCTATACCTTCCTCACTCCTGATGAAGATGGTGAGTGCCACAGGCAAGAGGTCAAGCCATGAGGGGGAGGTATGGATGGACAGCACCAGGAGCTGGGAGTCTAAAAGGCTTGTGCAGACTCCAGTGATAGGACAGCTGCTTTCTTGCTTGCTCTGAGACTTTGGGCCAGTTACTTAACTTCTCTGGGCCTCAGTACATAGGCACAGAATTAGAGGCCTTGGGAGAGGAGGAATGTTAAGACTAGTAAGATTAAACAGAAACAAATTGGTCAAGCTGTAGCTTTGACCTTTACTTTGTTGTACAAGAGAACTGCTGATACTTCCCAAGCAGGGGAGGGGTGCAGGAATATAAATTGGAGCATTACTGGGCAAGCCAGGTCTGCTTGGCTTTTCTGTGCTCTGTGAACAGCCCTGCTTAATGAGAGGGATAGAAAAATTGGGGAAGATGATGAAAATTATCTTTAAATTTTCTGAAGACTATGAAATAATAACAGTTAACATTTGTGAGCTCTTCCTATGTGTAGGCACTGCTCTACATATTGTACTTGTAGTCTTTCATGTAACCCTCACAAGAAACTGTTAATATGCACATTTTACACATAGGGAAAGTGAAGCACAAAGAGGTGAAGTAACTTGTTCAATGTCACACAGCTAGTCAGAGATTTGAACCCATACAATCTGGTCCTAGAATGAAGGTGATTTGCCACTTAGAAGGGGTGACATTTCCTGGGTGGCCTTACAAGGCAGGATTAGAACCAGTTGAGGGTGCCAGTAAGTCATAGGGATGCAAATTTGGGCATGACATCCTGGACACACCTCTCTCCCTCGCCCCCTCCAATATCCCATTTATCTTCACTTCCCAGCAATGTTATCTCTATTTTTTTCTTTTAATTTTTTATTTCTCTTTATTCCTCTCCCTTTTTTTTTTTTTTTTTTTTTTTTTTTGAGACAGGGTCTCACTCTTGCTCAGACTGGTCTCGAACTCCTGACCTTGAGCGATCCTCCTGCCTCCCAGAGTGCTAGGATTACAGGAGTGAGCCACCACGCCCGGCAGCAGTGTTATCTCTAATATGTTAATATATCCCACATCCATCCACTTCTCACTACCCGAATTGTCACTATCCTAGGGCAGACCAGCATTGCATCTCACCTAGAAAACTGCTCTAGCCTTCTCACTGTTCTCCCTGCTTCCTCTCCTGTCCTGCTACAGGCCATTCTTTCCCAGCAGCCTAAAGGATCTTTTAAAGACACAAATCTCTTCATGCCCCTTCCCTACTTAATCCCCTTCAAGGGTTTCCCATCACACTTAGAAAGAAGTCCAAAGTCCTCTTCATGGCCTACAAGGCCCTGCATGATCTGCCCCCTACCCTCATCTCTCTGACCTCACCTTCTCCCACTCTCCCACCCACTCTCTGAACTCCAGCTCCAATAGTCACCGCTCTGCTCCTCCAGTGGGTGCCCTCCCCCACCTCCACTTGGGGACTTCTTTCAAGCTCCCGCTGCTTGACAGTCGAGTCGCCTGACCTGCCTCACCCTGTCCCTTCCTACTGCCCTCAACCCTTCCATTGCCCCTGGAACTCCAGCTCATGCCTTAGATCTCAGCTCAGATCTCTTTACCCACCCTCCCCCTACAGGCTACTTCAACTCCCTTAGTCACTCTGTTACTTTTTGTGATAGCATTTATCGCCATTTGTGATTACAATTTCATTCACGTCTGCCTCCCCCACTAAACTATGAGCTTCACCAGGTTAGATACCATGTCTTACTTTTTTTTTTTTTACCACCATATCCCTGATGCCTAAGCAGTGCCTGAAGGAATGAATGAACAAATGAATGTATAAATGCTATGAGGAAGAACTTTGAACATATCTGAGCTTGAAAGACTAAGAGGCTGTGAAGAGTTTAAGGTCCCAGTCCTGGAGATGGGCAGATAAGTCTGGGAAGCCAGTGAGGGCTCTCCTGGTCAGAAGGAAAGTGGGACCTTTGGTGGGCCCAGGACATCTTTCTCTCTCTCTCTCTCTCTCTCTTTTTTTTTTTTTTTTTTTTTTTTTGCGACAGAGTCTCACTCTTTTGACCAGGCTAGAGTACAGTGGCATCATCCTAGATCACTGCAACCTCAAACTCCTAGGATCAAGAGATCCTCCTGCATCAGCCTCCTGAGCAGTTGAGGCTACACAGGTGCCACTATGTCCTGCTAATTTTTCTAATTTTTGTAGAAATGGGGTCTCGCTATGTTACCCAGGATGGTCTTGAACTCCTGGCCTCAAAGTGATCCTCCTGCCTCAGCCTCCCAAAGTGCTGGGATTACAGGCATGAGAAACTGTGCCAGCCTTTTATTTCTTTTGTGCTTGGCAGGAAGCCCACATTGGGATGGCAATTCTGAGGAGATCCTGAGAGGAGCTGGAGGCACCATGGAATCTCAGGGAAATTCTGTGGGGCTAGCAAAAGGTAAGCAAAAAGCTCCCCTGGCAAAGATCCCCTAAGGCTTAATTACATTCTATTTGAATTCTCATTAACATTGTGGGAGCCCAGAGAGGGGCAATGTGTTAGTTTTCTATTGCAGTGTAACAAATTACCACAAATTTAGCAGCTTAAAACAACACCCATTAATTATCTCACAGTTCTGTAGGTTAGAAGTCTAGACACAGTTTAGTTGGATTCTCTGCTCAGGGTCTCTCAAGACTGAAGTCAAGGTGTCTGTCAGACTGAGTTCTTGTCCTCTTCCACACTCATTCACGTTGTTGGCAGAATTCAGTTCTTTGTGTTTTGGGGACTGAGGTCCCTGTTTCCTTTTAGCTGTTGGCTGGGGGCATCACTCTCAGCTCCTAGAGGTGACCTAAGGCCACTCTCAGGTGGCATAGATCTCCTACATTCCTTACCACATGGCCCCTTCCATCTTCAAAGGCAGCCATGGAGCATCCCCCTCATGGCAAGCCCTTCTCACACTTCAAACCTCTCTGACATCTCTGTCTTTGACCTCTAGATCCAGATTTAAAGGGCTCACATGACTAGGCCAGGCCCACCTGAATAATCTCCCTTTCTTGAGGTCAACAGGGCCATATGACATAACCTATTTCTGGGAGTGATAGCTCATCATATTCACAGCTCTGTGGATTTTACGGGGTGTGTACACCAAGGGATCTTGGGGGCCACCTTAGAATTCTACCTGACACATGCACAGAGCAAGAGGAAACAGCATTTGAGCCAGCCTTGAAAGATAACTAGAAATTGATCCTTGGTAGTTAAGGGAAAGGAAAATATTCCAGGTGGCAGGAAAAACAGGAGCAAATGGATACTAGCAAGAGAAGGCAGGGCACTCATAAGAATAGTTTGGTTGGGTGGTAGTATAAAGAAAAGACTGGAGATCTAGTCGGGGGCTAGATTTCAGGAAAGCCTTAAATGCTGAACTCAGGAATTTGACCGTTATCTGGGAGGAAGTCCCAGAGTTCTTAAGAATGTGGTAGATCAATCCCTCAGCAACACAGTCCCTCTCTCCTTTGCAGGCACGTCTCCAAGCATCTTCACCTTCTCCTCCTCAGGTAAGCCAGCCACCCCCATGGCCCTCCTGCATGAGTACAGGACAGCTTGTGCACTGGGGCTGGGGCTGGGCTTTCTCTCTGGGGAAATAGACCTGGCCCCTTTCCTTTCTCCCTTCCCTGTTCTCCCTTCCATTGCTTCCAGGGTCATAACTTTAGAGTTGCATCTCCTGCCTTGCAGTGGATGGGGACCCCCACTTTGTGATCCACATCCCACGCTCAGAAGAGAGGATCTGCTTCACACTAGATGGGCGCCCAGGGGACCTGCTGCAGCTCATAGAAGACCCAAAGACAGGTGAGAGCCCCAAGGACTCCATCCCTACACAACACCACAGCCAGATATACTCATGTCAATACCCCCGGACATTTGTGCACCAATACCTCAGACACACAGCAGTGTGCCTCATTAACACACAGTAACGCACAGGAACACACATGAAAACACACACAAATACACTCGGACAAACACCAAGACACTCACAAATACACACACACACTAGGGCCTACAGTAAACTCACACAAATACACACCCAGACACATATTTTGACACTCCTCACACCCACAAAAATGCAAGTATGCATTCAGACACACAGTGGTACACAATATATGCCCAGATGTACACAATGACATGCATATCAACACACTCAGACACACAGGCCCTGATACCCCCAGATTCATCCCAATTCCCAAGAATTCAACACACACAGGTGGCACATATACTCTGCTATTCTAGTCACATGAAACACACTGATGCACAGGAAATACCCACCAAGACACACACCGACACACATCCAGATGTGTGCACACCGACACCCCAGATACATATCAGTACACACCACCACACAACCAGATGCACACAATATGCACTATTGCACCAAGATATATAACACCAACGTATCCAGAGGCACACATAAACATACAACCAAAAAATGCACACTCTAACATACCACTTTCTCCAAACAAGCACATGTACCCATATGCCCAGAGATACTCATAGGAATATAACCAAACACCCACACTATACACACTCAGAGGCAAACACACTTATATGCATGCAAACAGCTGCACTGAGGTGAGTGCATACACACATACTATATTCCCCCACCTCACACGCTGCTCAGGAAGGAGCAGCTGGGTGGACCATGGCAGAAGCATTTTTTCTCAGAAGCAAGCCCTCTAACTAAAAATCCATACTACTTCCATCTGCCGGTGCTGTGCGTGACCATGTAAATGACCATGTGAAAGCCCCTGCTCCAGGCCTGCACTGCCCTCCCTCCAGGGCTGCATGTGACTGGGAAGCTGCTTGGGGCACCTTCAAGGCCAGGCCACAAGAACCAGACCCGCACCTACTTCCAGATCATCACAGTCACTACAGGCAAACCCCAGGCCTACACTATCATCATCAGCCGCAGTTCCATATCTGTGCGAGGTGAGGGTACCTTGCGCCTGTCCTGGGACCAGCCTGCCCTGCTGCGGAGGCCCCACCTGAAGCTGCATGTGGCTGCTGCAGGCCGCCTCACCCTACGCCTTGGGCCCTACCTTGAGTTCCTAGTCCTCAGGCACCGCTACAGACACCCCAGCACCCTGCAACTACCCCACCTGGGGTTCTACGTGGTCAATGGCTCAGGCCTCAGCCCCTCGGCCCGTGGACTGATGGGTAAGTATGGCTGAGGCTGAGAGGGTCCAGTCCCAAGAAAGACCCTGCCAGGGTGAAAGGCACCTATACCCCAACCATGAAGAGGAATGGGAGCCAGGCTCTGCCATTGGGGAACTTCTGGTCTGGGGAGAGGACAGACCCAGACATGAATAGTGACTACAGGCAGGGATCAGTACTGGACAGAAAGCAGCCCAGGGAGCTAGAGGAATCCAGGGTGGGGGATCTTGCTTGGCCTCAGAGCTCAAGAAACACCTCCCAGAGGAGGGAGACCCAACCACGCTGTGCCTGAAAGGCTGAGCATGTGTGGAGGACAGGAACAGAAGTCAGAAAAGATGGAGCTGGAGTGGTCAGAGATGAATGTCGGGATGAGGAATTTGGCTTTATCCTGAAGGCAGCGAGGAGCCATGAAAAGTTATAAGCAGAGGAAAGACATAGCCAGATTTGGGTATTACAAAGGTCCCTCTGGAGGCTGCTGTGGAGGGAGGTTGCAGGAGGCCAGACTGTAGGTAAGGAGACACTGGCAGAGACCTGAAGCAGAGGCCCATGCCAATCAGTTTGGGCAGCAATAGTGGGTTGAACAGATATTTTTACCTCCTATGGGCCTCTCCCCTCCTCTCCTCTGTTTCCCTCCAATTGTCATGTCTTCTACTCCAAGCCTGGCTGTCCCTCTTCCTCTGCCATCTCATCCACCTTGCTTCCCTACTTCCATACTACACTCCTGTCCCATCTGGCTCCCGCACATTTCCCACAATGCCCAGCCTGTTCCCTCCTCTGCACCTTTGCTGCCCTCTTGTCTCCCACGTTTCCCTCTGGATTTCTTGCTTTAGGCTCCTCTCAGAGCTCTGAGCAGGGGTTGGGGCCACTGTCCTGACCAGCGCTTCATCTCTCTCCCTCAGGGCAGTTCCAGAACGCAGATGTCTGGCTGGTGACAGGGCCTACGGGGCCATGCCTGCGGAGGCCCCATGGCCCAGATGTGCCTGTGTTTCTAGGCAAGAGGCTGCTGAAGGATTCACCAAGGCTGCTGCCCCGGTGGGCTTCCTGCTGGCTGGTGAAGCGCTCTCATGTAGAGCAGCTACTGGGCCACCCCTATTTGGCTTATGTCCTATAATGTCTCCTGAACTCCAGAGCCAGGAGACCTGAATTTGGGAGATCCAGAGACCGGGGCATGGGGTGAGCCAGGGACAAAGACCTGGGGACACAGAGGCACGCAAAGGGACACACACACTGACACATGTGCTAAGGGACACATAAACAAGGATACATAAACACACAGGTATGCAGACCTGTGGGCCTAGAGGCTTAGGGACTTCTGTCGCTCCACGGTCCTTCCTGTCTCCAAACTCTACTCCCTCCAAATCTGTCTCTACAACAGCCATAGTGACTTTCTTAAAACAAAAACCTGACTGAGTCACCAGTCCTGCTCACAACCTTCCCCGGCTCCCATGGTGTTTAGGGCTCGCAGAGTTTCCCTAGCAACCCATGCTCTGTCCCATCGCTGGACCTTTGCATGTGCTTTTTTCCCTGTTTGAGACATTCTTCCTTTGCTTCATGCAGGTAAATTTAATTCATCCTTCAAGTCTTAGTTGTCACTTCCTCTGACCCCTCCCCTAGATTGTTTGGGCCTCTTCTCTCTGTTCCCATAGCCCATCTCCACCCCTTCCAAGCTCACAGCATTTATCATACTATGTAGTTAATCATCTATTTACTTGTCTGGATCCCTAATCTAGACTGTGAGCCCTCTGAGGGCAAGAACCTTTTCTGAATCATCTATGTATCCCCAATGTTGGGCACATAATAGGTGCTTAGTAAATATTTGCTGGATGATGAATGAATTAGTGAATGAAAAAAAAAAGGATCCCATGGCACAGCAGTAGCCATATATGTATATACTCACAACCAAGACATAGGATCACACACAGAAAGGCAGCAACAAGGACACAGACTTGGATGGGGAAATAGAGGGACAGAGACTTATGGAAACACAGGCACAGGGATCATGAAACAAAGAAACATGGACATAAGGACACACAGACATACAAAGAAGGGGACAGGGAGCCAGAGTGACAGCATCAGGGACATGACCCAGAAGAAAAGAAACAGATGCTCTCTTATTGGGCCTTTGTGTCTCCATGGTTTTGAGTTACTGTCGCTGTCACAAAGAGGCAAGGAGACAAAAATAAGGTCACTCAGGTACAGACACACAATGACTAATGTGGAGACACTGAAACATAACAACATACAAACTAAGAGATAGATATACACAGAGATTCACAGACACAAGAGCAGAGGGATCAAGACACACAGAGACTCAGAGACACAGGTAACCAGGGAGACACTGGTCAGGACCATAGTCCAAGACACCGAAGACAGAGAAGTAGAAACACAGATACATTGACATGCTGACTTACAGACACAGGGCCAGAGACATACAAGGGATGTAGAAACAGAGATATTGCACAGACCCAGACTTGATTACAAAGATAGGGACGTAGGCAGAGGAACACACTAAAAGTGAGATAGGAGCACAGTCTCATATGTTCAGAAATCCAGAGACAAAGACAAGGAGACTCAGACACCTGAACAGTGACAAGCAAAGAGATAGGAATCAGGACAGATAACAGAGACATAGAATAGTCAAGGCGTAGACCCAGGTACAACAATGGGGACATTGTGACACAGTGACACAGACATAGGAATTCAGAGACAGAGACCCTAGAATAAGTAAACATGGGGTTGTGAACCCACAAACACAGTCACATGGACACAGGCTAGACCCAGGGACAGAAACACAGGGACATATCTGGGAAGATAGAGACAAGAACAAAGAAACCTAGACATGTAGAAACAGACACACAGAATATAAACAAATGGACAGAAACATAGCAACCAGGAACTCTATCCAGAGAGGCAGAGATGCAAAGGCATAGAATCAAGATTCATCTGGGGACACCAGAAATGGTGGCACACAAACAGGCAACCAAGGCCATAAATGAAGGGTTGGGGACAGTGAATCAGACCCAGGGACACAGAGATAGTGGCTCAGAGATTAAAAGACATGAATCTAGACACCAAACACAAACAGAGAGGCAGGGACACAGAAGTGATGAGTCAGATCAAAACTAAACCAGGGACAGAGTGAGACAGAAAGAGAAACAGATGCGGAAAGACACCCATACTTATAGAAACAGGAACATGGTCATGGGAACCCAGAGAAAAATACCCAGGAACTGATAAAAAGAGGCATCCAATCGCAGAACAACTTAAGACACAGTCACAGTAACATAAAGAAACACTAATACAGAGATGTTGACAAAACCTGGAGAAAATAGATGGAGAAGAGGATAAATACTAAAACAGACAGAAACACAGACATGGACAGCAAAGTTCCAGGGATGCACGGACTCAGGGACTCACCAACACAGGGCACACCGAAGGAGGCATATGCAGATTTAGGAACACATAGGCACTGGAACAGAGGCTCAGAAACACCTCAACATGAGAATACAGACACTCAGGGACACATACTGGACCACGGAGGTTCAGGGACATGCAAAGACTAGGGGATGCCCAGAGACAGGAACACACAGACATTCCAGCACAGAGGCTCATGGGCATCCAGATACAGAGATGCACAGACACTAGATCATATGCAAAGACTCAAGGACATGTAAAGATTCAGGGATATGCAGACTCAGGGATGCACAGGATTCAGAGACATATAAAGAATCAAGAACACACAAAAACTCAGCAATGCACAGAAATAGGGATGCACAAACACTTGAACACAGAGGCTTATTGGATGCCCAGACACTGAGACATAGAATGGGCATATAGAGACAGAGAGACACAGACACCAGGACAGAGGCTCAGGAAATGAAAAACTCAAACATATCCAAGAACAAGGATGCACAGACACTAAAATACAGAGATCATGGACACCCAGAGACAAGGACAGGAGCAAGGGAATACAGAGACTCAGGGGCACCCTGAGATAGGGATATACAGACACAGAAACACAGAGGCTAATAGGATGTAGGACATAGGGATGCAGAAAGAATGGGACACAGAAGCTCACAGACTCACAGACTTATAGAGAACCAAAGACTTACAGATATGGGACAACAATATACATAGAAATCACAGACACCAGAACAGAGACATTGGAACACATAAACATTGGAAAACTGAAATATGTAAACACTGGAACACAGCCAGATACTTGCCATACAGATATTAAGACACATACAGCCACTGGGAAACATAGGTATCCACTAAAACCCACACAGACACTGGTATGTACTGATATGTAACACGCACAGACACTAGAACAGATGTCAGAACACACAAGGACACTGGAACACAGAGACAATGGGACCAGACACTGGTACGGCAGTTCTGGTACACACAGACACTGGGTTACACAGACAGAGGGACACACAGAACCTGGAACACACATGCCACTGGGACACAGGAAACTGGGGCACAGAGACTGCAGCATACCAAAACTGAAGCTCAGAGACACAGCAACATGCTGGCACTGGGACACACAGACAATAAGGGCCACAGACAGAGGGACATAAAAAGACACTGAAACACCCAGATGCTGGGACTCAAACAGTAGAACAAGCAAACATTGGGATATACAGACACTGAATTGAGGTACACTGGCACTGGGGCCTACAGAAACTGGGACACACACACTGGAACATACAGTCATTGCGGCATATACAAACAGTGTGACTACACAGAACTGGGCCATACAGACACTGGGGCAAACATACATTCTGACACATGGACACTGGGATACAGACGTGGAGGTACACAGAAAAGCTGAAACTAAGAGACAATGCAACATGCAATGGTCACCAGGGTGCACAAACACTGGAACATATAGAAACTGAGGAACACAGATACTGGGAAATATACACACAGCAAGACATACAGACTCTGGAACATGCAGTCATTAGGACATAAACAGATATTGGGACACCCAGGCATTAGAGTACAGAGAGGCTGTGGTCTGCAGACACTGGGACACACAGTCACTGTGACATATAGACACTGAGTGCAGACATGAAGACCCATAGAAACTAGAACACACAGTCACTGGTGCATAGTCAGGTAAAGAGAAAATGGAATTTATAGACATTGGGGTACATAGACACTGGGATACGTAAACATTGAGACACACAGACACTTGGATATACTGAGACACTGGAGGATACAATCACTGGGACACTCAGACACTGGGGAAAAAAAGACACTGGTGCATAGACACTAAGACAAACAGACACTGGGACACACAGACACTGAAACACACAGACTGACACAGACATTGTAGCACACAGATACTGGAACACACGATGCTGGGGTACTTAGAAACTGGGACATACAGAAAATATTCAGACACCGGAATACACAGTCACTGGAACACACAGATACTGGCACACGCAGACACTGGGATATGCAGAGACAAACACACATAAACTGGGGTGCTGGCACCAAGGCACAAAAAGATACTGAAACACATAGACACACTGCAATGTGGTTACTTTGGAACACACAGTCACTGGAACACACAAACGCTGGGACCTATAGAAACAAGAGTAAACAGGAAATGGTATATGCAGAATCTAAGAAACATGGAAACTAGGACATACGCAAACACTGAGATACACAGACATTGGCACTCCAGACACTGAGACATACAGATGTTGAGGTAAAAAAATAAAACACTGATACACAGACACTGGGACATACAGACAGTTGGACATAGACACACACACACACACACACACACACACCAATGATAGTGGTACATAGAGACACAGGGATACAGGCACTAAGGCACACAGAATTACTGAAACTAGAGGCACAATGCAACATGCTGCCACTAGAGTGCATAGACAGTGGGACACACTGACACTAAGAAATACAGACAGTGAAACATACACAGACCCAGAGACACACAGACATTGGGACATAAGAGAGACATCCTAAATCACAGACACAGTGGTATACTGACACTGATATATAGAGACTCTGGAACACAAAGACACTGGGTCACACAGACACTTATCAACATTGACACTAAGACATACACAGATCCTAGGACACAGATACTGCCACTTAAAGATATGGAGTTAAATCAAAATTGGGAGATACACATCTGGGACACACAGACTTTGGGACATGTAGATACTGGGATACACAGATGTGGAGACACACAGACACTAGGATACAGAGATGGAGGCACACAGAAACTGAAGCTGAGAGACACAATGCGGCATACTGACGCTGGGGCACGCTGGCAATGAAAAACACAGATACTGTGACATACACAGACTCAGAGGCACAATTACTAAGAAATACACAGATATTGTGACTCACCCTCAATGGGACACCCAGACACTGGGACACACAAACACTGGGCCATACACGTACTTGTACGTACATAGGCACTGGGACACACAGAATCTGAAGAACACAGACACTTTGACATAAACACAACAAGAAATACAGGCACAGAGATATGCATTCATTGGGACAAACACAGATTCGGGGACATAAAGACACTGCCACATACATATACCAAAATACACAGATTCTTGGGCATAAAGATGCTAGGACACACAGACACTGGAGTACAAAGACCTGAGACACACAGTCAGAAAGACATACAGACATTGACACAGAAACTGACTGGAACATATAGTCAGTGGGACATACACAGACACTAGGACACATAGACACTGGAACTTACAAACATGGAGATACACTGACATTGGGACACACAGACACTCTTTTCAAAGACATAGAGACACACACAGACACTATTACAAAAACGTTAGGGCACACACACTGGGATACAGACACTGAGGTACACAAACACTGAAACTTAGATACATAACCAACACGCTGCCACTGTGACACACAGACTCAGTGGGCAAACATTAGTGCACTCAGTTACAGAGCTGAAGAGAAATTGAGATACGCAGACGTTGTGGTACTTAGACACTGAGACGCATAGCCCTTAAGACACACAGACACTTAGATATACAGAGACGTGGTGATCTACAGTCACCGAGACACTCAGACACACAGACAGAGGTGCATAAACATTAGGTCACACAGACACTGGGATATACAGGCACTGGGAACACAGATACTGGTGCACACACACAGGATACACAGACATGAGGACACAGCAACACTGGGACATTCACAGACTCTGTAATACACAGACGCCAGAAAACACAGGCATTGGGATGCATAAATAATGGGGCACGCAGACACCAGGATGCACAGGCACTGGGACACAGAAACTGAGACACACACACACTTAGACTTACAGAGACACTAAGACACACAGACATTTGGCCATACAGTCATTGGTAAATACCCAACACTGGGACATACAGAAAATAGGATGTACTGACACTGGGAAATAGACATTAGGAGATACAGACAATGAGGCGTATTGACTGGTACACACAACCCCAAGTACACACGGTCAATAGACATACACACACACACACTGAGACACACAAATACTGGAACACACAGACTGGGACAGTCATTGAAACATAACCAAACCCTGAGACACACAGATATTAGGAAACACAGACACGGAGATGCACAGCTACTGGGACATATTGGAACTGGGAAAACAAAGACACCGAAATACACACAGATGTTGAGACACGCAAATGCTGTCCAATACAGTCATTGGGACATCACAGACACTGGGGTGCAGAGACACTGGCACCTACACATGGGGTAAACACCCCCACCAGGAAACATAGATGCTGGGATATACAGACACTGACCCTAAGACACATAGACACCTGGGCATAGAGAAAAACTAGGCCATATAGTCACTGGGACACTGAGATAGTGGAACACAAAGACACTAGGACATAAAGACACTAGGATGCACAGAAACTGAAACATAAATTTGGACACATAGTCACTGAGATATACTCAAACATTATGATACTCAGACATTGGAACACAAAGACACTGGGATACACAAACAATGGGACATACAGACAGTAAGGTTAATAGACAATGAAACACAAAGTCTGAGAAACACAAAAAATCTGAGGTGCTCTTGATGCCAGGCCTTGCAGAACCAGAGTGCTTTACCGTTGGCAAAGAGGACGAAAGGAGAGAATAGGGGAAGAAGGGGTGTCATGCTGAGTCCTGAGACAGGAGGGCACAAGAGTGCTCCGTATGAGGAGAGTGCTGGCTGGAGAGGAAGATGGATAGCAGGGGAAAACAAGTGAAGTAGGAGAAGGGAATGTGGATGAGAAATGTGAGCTATCGCCCAGGGCGAGTAGAACCGGTGCAGCCTGGGGCAAAGGGTGGAGGTGTGTAAAGCCAGACTTGAGGGAGAGGAGAGGAGGGGAAAGGATGGGCCTTGCTGAGGTGTTAGTGGATGGGAATGAATGAACACAAAGGCTCCATGCTTGGCTCACATGCACACCCTTCATTCATTCATTCAACAAACTTTCATCACAGGCTTCCTCTGTGCCCAACCCTGTGCTGGGCCCTAGGACAAAATAGATAATGTGACCCAGGCCCTGCCTTCCAGGAACACTGGGTCTACTTGGGGGTACAAATATTGAAGCAGACAATGATTACACAATATGAGCAAGGCTAGGACAGAAGTGAGCACTGGGGTCTGAGGGAGCCCCACATGCTCAGGTAATCCCTGTTTGAAGTCAGGGCAGACTTTCCAGAGAAGGCAATACCAAGACCTGGTCTAGAAGGACAAAGAAGAATTAGTCAAAGAGGAGACAGTGGCAGGGAAGAGCATTTCAGACATAGGGATTATCTTGATTTTGGGCTGAAAGATTCATTCTTTTATTCATTCATTAATTCAATTAACATTAGTGAGCACCTAGTATTATACCAAGCACTGTGCTCCCTGCTGGAAATTTGGAAGTGAACAACTGGACATGATCCATACATTCATAGAGCTTACCTTCTACAAGGGAGTAGATGAAACTGACAAAATTTTTGTAGGGACCAATTCAGCATAGGAGGAATAGAGAGGTCAAGGACAGGAAAGGAGGATGAGAAGATGTGAGAAGGAGGCAGAAGCCAGATCATAGAGATTCATGTGGATCATGATATTTAGACCAGAGAAGTGGCAAGGCATTGGAGAGATGAGGGTAGATTGCAGAGATAGTAAAGATGACTGATTTGATTGCAGGTGAGGGAGAGAAAGGAGTCTAGCATGACTTCCATGTTTATTTCTAGCTTGGGCAACTGGCTGAATGTTGAAGCCATTTCCTGAGATGGGGAAACACAGGAGAAGAAGCAGGCTTTGATGGGGAGCATATATTAGTTTAAGATATCTATGGGCCTCCCAAAACATTTCATCATTAATTAATCTCACCTCTTTCTCCAAACATCTTGAGATTTCATAGATCTCTTTATTAGGATGCTTTTGGTTGCAAGCTACAGAAAATACAACTGAAAGTGCTTTGGTAAAGGGAATTTATTGGCTTATGTAACTGAAAAAGAATTCAGTAGTACAGTGGGATTCAGATGACTGCTGAATCAGTCTAGCTGCTTAATGATGTCACCAAGGATCCAGCTTCTTTCCATCTCTCCATTCTGCCTTCCGCAGAGCCACTCTATCCTAAGCTTGGCTCCCGGATCACAGTGTGACTGCCATCTGCGGCAACCATTGAACAGAAGTCCTGGGCCTCACTCTAACTTGGGTACATGCCCACCTCACAACCGATCATTGTGTCCTGGGACATGAGGCTGTGCTAACTGGCTTAGGCCAAATCTGGGTCCATCCTTGGATGTAAGGGTTGTGTCAATCCCAGCCAACTGCATGGCTGCTACATGTTGGATGAGGAGTGAAATGGAATGGATGCCAGGCCGACTACCAAGTATATCGTTACATTAAAACAAATCGTTTAGCTATAATAAACACTGTAAATTAGGTCAAAGGAATAAGTACCCAGTAATGGGGGAGCAATTGTACCAGAAGATCCAGATAAGATAAAGCTATTACAGTGCAGCCAAAAGGTTGAGTTTCTTAGAAGCCATGGCACAAAATGACAACACAACATAGGAATGGGCGCTGAAGATGCTCCTCTTGTAGCAGTTTCTTCACAGTAACTGATGTCATAACAGTCACATCCCCTGTCTCCTTATGTAAGTCAGGCAGAATTTGCAATTTGGCAATGCCACTATTAACAGAGGATAAAAGTAAGGCCAAGAAAGTATGCATGACTTACTTTGGAGGACAAATCAAGTCAATGGCAGAGCCAGGACTAGAATCCCCAATGTGTCAGTTCTTTCCTATTAGCAATAGAAATAAACTCTGGCTGATTTAAGCAGAAAGGAATTTGCTAAACAGGTATTAGATAGCTCACAGAGTCTGGAAGTGATGGAAAACCAGGTACAGAGGCAATATAGCCAGGAATGATGCCCAAAAATCCCACCTCAGAAGTTTCTCAGCAGAAACACTGTTCATGACACCACTGGAAACTGGATGCCACCATTTGCAGTGCCCACACCACCAACACTGTACACTTCCACTGCCTCTGGAAATCAGACATAGCATCTGCAGCTGCATTCACCCATCACTAGAGTAGATTTCATGCATTTCCTGCTTCCTTAAGCATTAACTCCTGATTCCAAAGCATAAATTAATCCAATTGATGGAGTTTAGTCATGTGCCCAAGTCCTAGTTTCAAAGGAGGCTGGAGATGTTAGTAGGTAGCCTTTTCAGCATCTGTGGTAGCAGGTAGGCTCTACCTCATAAGATAGCAGATTACCAAGCACAGGAAAAGAATTGGTAACCAAAAATAATAGTAAATACTCACTGTATCTGGCTTACTTCCACTCTACCCAGGGCTTCTAGAGTGGAGCCACCTACTCTTCAACCAGTTGCTCAATAAGCATTTCCCACATATGATAAGCTAACAACACTAGGAATGCAATGTGGGAGTTGAGAGAGAGAGATCCTCCCTGTCCTCCTTCCAGGCTAATCAGAGTGCTTCACCCACATGGAAGCTCTTTGGAAAATAGCACCAAATCCTCTGGAACAAGGTTAAAGACTTGGAGGGCTGCCAGAGGAAGTAAGACTTGATCTGGACTTTCAAAGATGGGTAGGCTTCAGAAAACAAGAGAAAGGGAAGAGAACATTGCATTTTTGTCCTTACCCTTAATCTTCTTATCTGGTCCCTACCTGGTCACTGTCTGTTCACACTGGACCCAGAAAACTCTTAGGATGCCTAGAGGATGGCAGGATCCTAGTCCAGGATCCTAGTGTCTTCAGGATTCCTGGACTAGAATTTAAGGACTACTCTGAGGCCAAGAGCAAACAGACACAGGGTACAAAAGGCTGGATAGTACAGAGCAGAGTGTCCAGCAACAGTCTCCTCCACTGTCACCCACTTGAGTGGGTATGCACACACACCATTTCCTTCTCCCTTGCTATGTGACCTCAGGTGAATGAGTTCCCCCCTCTGAGTCTCAGTCTCTGCTTTGTAAAATGGAGAAAATCAATCCTATTTTGCAGGGTTATGAGGTTGAACTATATGTGTTTACATACACATATGCATATTTATAGTGTCCAGCTCAAGGTCTGGCGTATAAATGGTATTTGATGATACGATTATTTCTTACAAAAAATCAGAGGTAGGAGGAACCTTAAAGCTATCCACTTACACTTTCCTTGATCAGATGGAGTAAGAGTCCCCAGAGAGGCAAAAGAATTTGCCTAGGATCTCACACCAAGTTCTTTCTAGGGAAAGAACTAGAATCCATTTTTGCTAAGTCCTTCTCCAAGGCTATTTTTCACCCTGTCTAGCTGAGTCATGTTGGGGACAGTCCCTACTGTGGGGATAAAATGAGTGGGTCACCCCTCCAATGGGTATTGGCCTGCCTTCCACAGTTGGTAGATTCATTCATTTAACATTTACAGAAAATTTCTCTGTGCCAAGATATTGCTGGACAAGTTTGGGGATCAGAGAGCACTCAGACCTGATTCTTAGCCCTGAGATATATCAAAACCTGAGAGGAGATAGACATAAACACAGACAACTACAAACAACAAAGAGAGATTTGTGTGTGTGCCAGGTAGTAAGGGGGCTAAGGGGTGTCTTTAGAGGATATTAGCCTGCCCTAGTACAAACTCCATCAACCCCTCCACATCAACTACACATAAATTGAGTGACAGTGATGTTCTTCAATATGGATAATCATAGTTTCTCAATTTTATGTAAAATTTTACATGACTAAAATAATCCTGAGAGATTTCCAGGTATGGCTGAATGAGGAGATCAGCAAATCCTCCCACCAAAAAGTAACAATAAAGCTGGACAAAATTGATAAAAAGAACTGTTTCAGAGCCCAAAGACATACAATAATCTAAGAAGTGTTTATACTTTAAAAATTGCTGAACTTGGAATAAGAACAAAGGGCATGTATGGCATTCTGGCCTTGGGTTGCTCCCATCCCCACCCCTCTGCTAGATGAGTAAAGTTCTGGCACAGTGGTGCAGCCATGAGCTCCAGCGGTTTACCTACCACTGTCAAAAGGAGCTCATTCGACTTGGAGCAGTGGACAATGCCATGACCAGCAGTACTGTCAGTGAAAGTGACTGATTAACAGTGGGCAAGTGAGAACCTAACAGCTGAGGTTCTACTATCCTGAGATTGTGGTCATGGTTGGGGCAAGCATATTCCTGGGCAGAACCTGAGAGGTCACAAGCTTCCTGCCCATCCCTGAGTCTGTGCACATGCACCTAGGTGACTCTAAGGAGAAAGTAAAACATGGAGCAGATTTAGGAACAGTGTGAACTTTGGGTTTTTTTAATTAATTACTTTTTTTATTGGCAATTGTCACATAGTAATTATATGTATTTATGGGTATAGTATGATGTTTCAAGACATGCATACAATGATCAATTTGGAGTAATTACTATATCCATTACTTTAAACATTTATTATTTCTTTGTGGTGACAACATTCAAAATCCTCTTTTCTAGCTATCTTGTAATATACGCTACATTGTTCTTTGCTATACTCACCCTACTGTGTTATACAACTGTAACTTTGTACCTATTGACCAGGATCTCCCGGTCCCTCCTTCTATGTTGCCCAAGCTCTGGTAACCAGCATTCTACTCTCTGCTTCTGTGAGATCAACTTTTTTAGATTCCACATATGAGTGAGATCATGCAGTGCTTGTCTTTCTGTGCCTGAATTATTCATAATATCCTTCAGTTCTGTCCATACTGCCTCAAATGATTTCATTTGAGGATTTAATCTGTTTTGTGGCTGAATAGTATCCCATTGTGTTTATACACCACATTTTCTTTATCCATTCATCTGTAGATGGGCATTAGGTTGATTCCATACCTTCACTATTATGACTAGTGCTGTAATAAACATGGGAGTGCAGATGTCTCTTCAACATACTGATTTCATTTCGTTTGGTTATAATAGGATCCAGTAATAGGATTGCTAGATCATCTTGTCAATGGAAAAGAAGACAAACTCTGTAAAATAATTTTAAGAGGTTTATTCTGAGTCAAATTTGAGGACCATGACCCAGAGTCACACCCAAGAAGCCTTGAACAAGTGGACTCGTTGTGGTTGGGTTACAGTTTGCTTTTATACATTTCAGGGAGACAGGGGTTACAGGTAAAGTCATAAATTAATACATGGAAGGCATACATTGGTTTGGCCCCAAAAGGTGGTCCATCTCAAAGTGAGCACTTACAGGTTATAGGTGAGTTTAAAGATTCTTTGACTTGTAATTGGTTAAAGACATGAAGCTTTGTGTAAAGACTTGGAATGTTTTAAGATAAGGAGGTCTGTTAATGAGACAAGCCATTGGACATATATTTGTTGTGTAAATTGAGGACCTGAAGGTTTGCCTTGCATACCCTTAGGCCTGTTAATGAGTTACAAAGGATGTCCCCAAGAAGGGAAGGGGGTATGATGAGGCATGTCTGACCTCCCTCCTCTTGGTAGGCAATTAAGTTTTAGGATATACTCTTGGCCAGGAGGGGGTCCATTCAGTCAGCTAGTGCAGGGGGGAAGCCTTAAGATTTTATTCTAGTTCACAATATGATAGTTCTATTTTTAATTTTTTGTGGAACCTCCATACTTTTTTTCCAAGATGGCTACACTAACTTACTATCTCACCAACAGTGTATTAAGAGTTCCCTTTTCTCTACATCGTTGCCAGTACTTGTTACTTTTTTGTCTTTTTGATACTAACCATTCTAATTGGGGTAAGATTATATCTCATTGTAGTTTTGATTTGCATTTCTGATGGTTAGTGATGTTGAGCATTTTTTCATTTACCTGTTGGCCACTTGTATGTCTTCTTTTGAGAAATATCTATTCAGGTCTTTTGCCCATTTTAAAATCAGATTATTTGGTTTTTTATTGCTATTGAGTTGAGCTCCTTATATATTCTGGATATTAACCTCTTGTCAGATGCATGGTTTACAAATATTTTCATTCTGTAGGTTTTATCTTCACTTTATTGATTGTTTTCTTAGCTGTGCAGAAGCTTGTAGCTTGATATAATTCCATCTGTCTATTTTTGCTTTTGTCATCTGTGCCTTTGGTGTCATATTCAAGAAATCCTTGCCCAGTTCAGTTTTTATAAAGCATTTCTCTTGTATTTTCTTCTAGCAGTTTCATAGTTTGGAGTTTTACATTTAAGTATCTAGTCCATTTTGAGTTGATTTTTGTGTATAATGAGAGATAGGGGCCTAGTTTCATTTTTAAGCATATAGATATCCAGCTTTCCCAGTACCATTTATTGAAAATACTGTCCTTTCCCCAATGTATGTTCTTGATGCCTTGTCAAAAATCCAGTTGGCTGTTAATACATGAATTTATTTCTGGATTGCCTATTCTATTTTATTGGTCTATGTGTCTGTTTTTAAGCCAGTGCCATGCTATTTTAATTACTATAACTTTGTAGTGTATTTTGAAGTCAGGTAGTGTGGTACCTCCAGCTTTGTCCTTTTTGCTCAAGATTGCTTTGGCTATCCAAGGTTTTTTGCATTTCCATATATATTTTAAGATTATATTTTTCTATTTCTGTGAATAACACCATTGGTATTTTAATAGAGATTGTATTGAATTTGTACATTGCTTTGGGTAATATGGACATGTTAATGGTATTAATTCTTCCAGTCCATCAACAAGACATATATTTCCATTTATTTGTGTTAACTTCAATTTCTTTCATCAATATTGCATAGTTTTCTTTTTTTTTTTTTTTTTTTTTGAGACAGAGTCTCACTCTGTTGCCCAGGCTAGAGTGAGTGCCGTGGCGTCAGCCTAGCTCACAGCAACCTCAAACTCCTGAGCTCAAGCGATCCTCCTGTCTCAGCCTCCCAAGTAGCTGGGACTACAGGCATGCACCACCATGCCCGGCTAATTTTTTCTATATATATTTTTAGCTGTCCGTATAATTTCTTTCTATTTTTAGTAGAGATGGGGTCTCGCTCTTGCTCAGGCTGGTCTCGAACTCCTGAGCTCAAACGATCCGCCCACCTCGGCCTCCCAGAGTGCTAGGATTACAGGCGTGAGCCACCGCGCCCGGCCAATATTGCATAGTTTTCCTTATATAAATCTTTCACTTCCTTGGTCAAGTTTTTTCCTAGGTTTTTTTTAATAGCTATTGTCAATAGAATTACTTGCTGGATTAAATGATAGTTCTATTTTTAGCTCTTTGAGATACCTCCAAATTACTTTCCACAGGGGTTGTACTAATTTGCAATTCCACCATCAGTGTATGAATGTTCCAATCTCTCCACATCCGTGCTGCATTTGTTGTTTTGGGACTTTTTGATAAAGGCCATTCTCACTGGAGTTAGGTGACATCTCATTGTGGTTTTGATTTGCATTTCCCTGATGATTAGAGATGTTGAGCACTTTTTTTTCTGTTTGCTGGCCATTAGTCTGTCTTCTTTGGAAAAGTTTCTGTTCATGTCCTTTGCCCATTTATTGAAGGAGTTGTTTCGTTTTTTTCTTGTTAATTTTCTTAAGTTCTATATATATTCTTGTTATCAGCCCTTTGTCAGATGTGTAGAAAGCAAATATTTTCTCCCATTCTGTAGGTTGTCTATTCGCTCTAACGATAGTTTCCTTGGCTGTGCAGAAGCTTTTTAATTTGGTCAGGTCCCATTTATTTATTTTTGTTGCTGCTGTGATTGCTTTGGGGGTCTTTTTCATAAATTATTTGCCTAGGCTGATGTCTATAAGAGTTTTCCCATCATTTTCTTCAGAATTCTTAAGGTTTCACACCTTAGGTTTAAGTCTGTTATCCATCGTTAGTTGATTCTTGTGAGAGGTGAGAGGTAGGGATCCAGTTTCAATCTTCTGCATGTGGTTATCCAGTTTTCCCAGTCGTCCTATTATTGATTTCACTGTGATCAAAATACATATCTTTCAAACTTTACTGAGCCTTGTTTTATGGCCTAGAATATGGTCTATCTTGAAGAGTATTCCAGGCAATGGAAACAGCAAGAATGAAAGCATGTTGGCTATAAAAAGCCTGGAAGATTCAGAAACTGTAAGTAGTGCAGTATGTCTGAATTATAGGATTCAAGTTGTGAGAGAGGAAGGGAAGCCAGAAATAAGCTGTGACCTGTCCATACTCACAATTCCTGGAGAGCCTTCAACACTGGGCTGAGGAGCTTTGGCTTTACCCTGGTGGCAGTAGGGAGCCTGTGAAGAGTTTAGACAAAAGATTGACATGATCAGATTTGCAGATTAGGACGAGCTCTCTAGAGGCTGCTACAGAAAATGGATTGGAGGGGAATAGCCTGGAATCTTCTATTATGTTCTGGACACTGTGATAGCCTCTGAGGATAGAATGGTGAACTAGACAGACAAAAGTCTTTGTTCTCATGGAGCCAGTAGGGGGAGAACAGAATAACCACATAAGAAATATAAAAACAATTAATTTCAGAAAGTAATAGATGTTATGGAGAAAATGAAATAGGTTAAAGAAGGAGTGTCTGGTGGGGCTTCTTTGGATAGGTAAGTCTGGGAAAGCCTCCCCAAGGAGGTGACATTTCTGCCAAGACCCAAATGAAATGATGGACCCAGCCATGGACAGATCTGGGGACAGTGTTTCAAGCAAGAGGAAACAACTAAAGCAAAAACTCTGAAGATGGAACTAAATTGGAGTGTGATGAGTTTTGATCTGTTGTAAGAGTCAGTGCTTTAGCGGTGATAAGGCCTGATGTAGTGCAAGGGCAATGGGGTTAGAGAAGAGAGGAATACAAGAGATATTAAGGAGGTAGCATTGCCAGGATAGATAACTCAAAATGACAGAATGGAACCTAAGCCACATGTAATTAAATGACAGGTCGAAGCTTGTTAGTAGGACACCTGGCAGGGTGAGTGATCACCAGGAGCTGTGACAGGTGGTAAGTCTAACCTTGGATTTGAGTGATTTTTTTAAAAAACAAAAATGCATCAAGCTTTCTAGAAGCAAACTGGATGAATGTCAGGCAACAATGGGTATTGATTGATTGCTTGTTATGTGTCAGGTACTGTTCTGTGTTAGGGACATAGCAGTGACAAGACAGAAAAATGTCTGTCTTCATGAAGCTTACAGTACAGCAGGGGTAGGGGGCGGTGGGAAAGGACTGAAAATATACAAACAGAGCTGACATGGAAAAATAAAGCAGGGTAAGGCAACAGAGGTTGTGGGGAAGGGGGTGTGCATTATTTTAGACAGGGTGGTTGGGCAGGTAAGTCTTCACCGAGAAGTAGATAATTGAGCAACTAGAGTGATCAACCATCTGGTTTTCCTGGCACCAGCCTGCTTTTAGCACTGAAAATCTCACAACTTGGGAAACCCTTCAGTTCTGGCAAACCAGGGCAGTTAGTCACCCTAGGAATGGAAGAAGCTAAGTAAGAAAGCCATGCAATTATCTGGGAGAAAAGTGACCCAGATAAAAGGAACAGCCCCACCCACCTGACATAATTTTCCTCGTCCACTGCAGCATGATGGAGAGGTGTCTTTTCACAGCACTTCCACCTACATACAACCCAACTAAAAGGGAAGGAAACTGGAAGGAGTAAGTGAGTCTGGAAAGGCTGGGGAGGGTAAATGGTGCCTGAGTTCAACATTATGTGTTTGTGCCCTCGCTCCTTACGCAAGTGCTAGAATAGTTCAGAACTGAATAAATACATCAAAGAACTAGGGTGTACTCATACATTTATTTGATGTTCAACAAATCTGAAGATAGTTACTCAATGTAATATTGAAATAAATTCTTGGCTGGTGTCTTTGTGGCACTTTCATAAGCTTGAGTCCATGGACCTGTGTACTTCCTTTGCTATACTCTTGCATGAATGCCAGGCTGCAGAATGTGGATCTTACTCTGTTGGCAATGAGTCAACACTGAATAGTTCTGAACAGGGGAAAGCTACGATGGCAGAGGAGGGTTTTCAAGGGAATCAGCTGGTACTGTGGAGGACAGAAAGGAGAAGGTTAATGCTCAAAGAAGACAGATCAACCAGGAAGACCCATGAGAGGGAGCTCTCAGTTGACAGTCTATATTACTGGATCTAACTGAAGGCAAATCTGGAAGCCAATTCCATGTTAGCCTAGGGCTCTGGCCCCTGGAATGATGGGTGCTGGAGTAGAGACTCCACAGACAGAGGAAGCCTACCAAACTTAAGTTTTATTGGTGCTTCTTGCCCCCAGCCTGACCTGGTGCCCTCTGACCCTCTCCTTTTGTAAATCAATCCCCATCTTGGAAAGGGATTTGTGAAATTCATTCATAAGGAGACTGACAAGTCTTAGTGGAGTTGCATCCCTGGGAGATTAGTCTCTTAACCATCCTTATCCCAAAGAAGTACCTCTCACAGATGATGATATTTCAAGCATCAGGAAAAAAGGACAGTGAGAGAGATTTTATTTTTGGCTGGAAGGAGTGGGGGGACTTCTTGCTAACCTGCTCAAATTAATTCTAATCTATTTCAAGCTGACATAAAGGGAAGTCACAGTCAGCTTCTGGAATGAGTTTTCCATCCGTGGAGCTCAGTATGAATTATTCCTTGACAGGCACCTTGGGGGAGACTGGAGGACAGTCCTTCTTTGGGTGGATAGTTGGTTTCAGATAAATTCCAAGGTCTTTCCCAATCTTGAGATGCTGGACTAATGATGTTAGCAATGAGTCTTTCCTTCTGACTGCCTCAAAAAAATTGGAAGCTTTACTTTTGGTCTTGATGGGGTCTTTTAACCTACAGGAGCTGGCCCAGGGCTTGAGTGCTTATTCTCATTGAGCCATACCCTACCTAGGCCCTGGACTCATCTTACTATACCCTCTGCTACCCTTCTGGCCTCTAATGCTGTTAAACTGCCTTGAGGAGAGCCTGGAGCAAGAGAGGGGAGTGCAATGGTTTGACTGCTGGCCACTCAGAAGACCCCTTATGATGTATGACTCTGGCATCGGAGCTGGGAATGGGAAGCTCAGAGAGTGGAAGATTGATATATTTGGAGCTTGCTTTCCCTGGTACCTAAGGTAGAAAGGACTGCAAAATGTAACTGAATATTCTCATAATCCCCTACTCAAGAAACAGAATAACTGGGGCCCAAAGAAATGATAGGATATATCCAAAGCCAAGCAGAGAGAAGGAGAGGAAGTTGTAGACAATGCCTCTGGATGCTAAAACTTGGAAAATGATTCTTGCTGTAAAAGAGAGAGTTGATATAAATTACAAATAATGCACTGGACCAACCTAAAGTGTTACTGACTCCAAAAAACTACTTGCATTTATTCACAGGATCTACAATTACTCAAGTATCATACACTCAGATGTAATACACTTGGATGTTATACACACTCCTTCACATCACACATACACACACATCCTTACATGTTACCCACACTTATTCAGATGTCACACATGTTCATTCAGATTTAGTCATGCTTAATCAAATGTTATCTCCCTCTTATCCAGTTGTCACACGTGAGCACTTAAATGTCACACATACACACTCAGATACCATACAATACTCAGTTGGTTCCAATGCAGATGCCACCTATGTTTCGTCATGTATCATACACACTCATCCAGGCATCCTCCAATCACTTGGCTCTTCAAAGTGTGGTCCCTGGACTAGCAGCACCAGCATTACTTGGAAGCGTGTAAGAAAGACAGAATCTCAGGTCCCACTCAGACCTGATGAATTAAAATCTTCATTTTAACAAAATTCCCAGGTGATTCATAGGCATACTGACACTGAGAAGCACTGATATCAAGACGAAATCTCATTAACCATCACATTCTCAGTGTCTAGCCAGCATCTAGGCATACTAGGTGCTCAATAAATGTTTTTAAATAAATTAGTTACACATTCTGATATCACCCATGCTCATCAAAATTTTCCTTCGTGCAATTCCACTCTGAAGCACATTTCCTAAGGAAACTCTTGCTCATATGTACAAGGATAAAGGTAAAGAAATACTCACTGAAACAATAGTTGGTATGGGGAAAATTGAAAATAACCTAAATAAACCAGAGCATAGATAAATAAAACATGATCTATTCCTTCAGTGGAGTACTAAACAACAGTGAAAAGTGCTGAGTAAAAGTGGCAGGCATTATTATAGCTAAAACTCAAAACTATAATCTTGAGTGAAAAATCAAGTTACAGAGTGATGCATTTACTATGGCACCATTTATACTTAATTATAAAACCTGTAAAATAATACTCTATGCTGTTTATGGATAGATTAATATGTAGTGAAAGTATAAAAACTTGAAAGGAAATAACAAACAACAAATTCAGGATAGTGGTGACCACTGGGCAGAGAGGAAGAGAAGACAGTCTCAGGCCCCACACCTGGCTGGTTTAGGTCATTCTGGATTGGAGACAGAGAGTACAGCTTCATAGTCAACCTGTGTCTGAGCCCCAGCTGAGCTGAGGGGGGAAATGTTTGGGGTGGCCATACAGGGTTGTGAAATGTGTGCAGGGCAAAAAAATTGTCAAGTCAAAAGGGTAAGTGGGGACTAAAATCCAGGCCATGCTCCACTTGTCAAGTCCCACCCACATAGGGCTGGGCCCCCCAGAAAGGAGGCCCTTATTCATCTGCCTGAATGGTTCACCTTTCTCTCATGTACAAAAAGGCATCCTATAGGCTGTCAGATGTCCTGGTAGTGTTCTTGGTCTTTGTTGATTCACTCTGTCACAGTAGTGTAAAACATGTGTACTGGTTTTCAGTTTTAGAATCAACCTATTGGCCGGGCGCGGTGGCTCAGACCTGTAATCCTAGCACTCTGGGAGGCCGAGGCAGGCAGATCATCTGAGCTCAGGAGTTCGAGACCAGCCTGAGCAAGAGCGAGACCCCGTCTCTACTAAAAATAAAAAGAAATTAGCTGGACAACTAAATATATATATATAGAAAAAATTAGCTGGGCATGGTGGCACATGCCTGTAATCACAGCTACTAGGGAGGCTGAGGCAGAAGGATCGCTTGAGCCCAGGAGTTTGAGGTTGCTGTGAGCTAGGCTGACGCCACGGCACTCACTCTAGCCTGGGCAACAGAGTGAGACTCTGTCTCAAACAAACAAACAAACAAAACTATATACAAAGCCTAGTAGACTTAGTTATACTTACAGAATAGAAATGTTATCAATGTTGAAAATGTAACAGCAAAAGAACGACTATCAGAAGGTGAGAGGTGGAAGAAGAAAACTCTAACATGTTCATCTTCTATAGATGGAGTTGAGATACTGATTACCAGTAATGGAACAAACATAAATGAATTACACTTTTAACTGAAGAGGTTGGAAAATAGTTTATGAAAAAATAAACCTGAGGAAGCAGAGCAGAATGGTAATCAGATATAAGCCAGCATATAACAGCTAAGCCTAAGAGATATGATTTTCTGAATTAGTACCAAAGAAAGTGGTAAAATAACAGATATTTGATGAAGATAAATTCAGGTGAAAAAATAATCACAGCAGAAGCTGTAATGGTCTTCTACTCTGTTTATCACCATCTGTCTTGCATCTCAATTGATGATTTGAACATACTGCTACCAGAAGCATTTTCTGATTCCAAAATTGAAAACAATTTTTCAAGTGCCAGGATGAAATCTACTGCAATAATCTAAAATGTAATAGCTCTATTTAATATTACAGAGATTATCAAAGATCTAAATGCTTCACCTTTTCTTATGCAGAGCCACTGATGCACCTACTCATAATGCAGAAAGAAACTTTCCCTTTGCTTGTGCAATATTTTTGAGAGGATAAAGGCTTGTGAGTAAAGTCCTTTCGAAATCAAATTTCAGAAACAAAAGCAAATTTTTGCAGAGTTTCTCTTATTGAGTTAGGATTTAATGATGAAAAATGTACTATTTTTGGTGGAAATAATGCAAACATTGGTGGATATTTGCATAAAGGTACAGACAATATTTACTCAAAGTTGGAACAAAGTATGCATGATTCTAGGGAAGATGTCCTGCCCATATTCTGTACAATGATGCTCAAACAGCATCTGATGTCCTTTCTGTTAGCATTGAAGTAATTGTCATGAAATTGTTCTGCTACTTTGGCATTTACACTGTTCAAACTGAGCAAATAAAAGATTTTTAAAATTAAAAAAATGTTGACATCAGTTTTCTTCAATTCTTATGCATTCAAACATTTGTTGGCTCTCTTTATCAAATATGGTTGAGAAAATTCTCAGTTTATTTGAAGCACTTAACTTATACGTTAATTCTGAAGAAGAGGCCCCCAAAATTCCTGTTAACTGTTTTAATAACCCATTGAGTGAGGCCTACTTGTTTTGGGTTCATAGCTGTCAATACATCTTTAATAACACAATTTCAAACTGAAAGAGGAGCAGATAGTGTTATTGAGGTAATGCATTGTTTAAAGGGATTTTATTGCATTAAAGAAAAATTAATAGAATATTTATTCATTTAAGTGTCAAAATTATTCTTGAAAGGGACAACATTACTTATAAACAAGAAAAGAAACTCCAGGTTGGAGTGGATAATTATCATGGCACTTGCCATGACTATCTTTTGACATGGATTTCATCCCTTGAAGGATATGATTCTTTTACATAGATGTTATTAAATACTCTTCTAGCATAGGAACAAGTAGAGTTATGTGTAGTTTTGAGGAGAGGAATAAAAATTTATGATAATGCTATTTTTTTCAATGGACAACATTTTTTAAAAAATTGTTAATCAAGAAATGCAATTTAATCCTAAAGAATAGAAAAACAAGTTATGTCATGAAAGATAGTATTATGTGCTTCAACAAATCAAATTTGAAAAGAAAATATCAGAGTTGTTAACTTTATGCCAGTACATGTACAGTGTACTGGCTCATAATGCTAATATTTAGCATGTTTTTAAAGAATGTTCAATGAACAAGACAACCAAAATAAATTAGATGTGATCAGTGTAGAAGCCAATTTATGATATAAGGGAAACAGACTAAACTGTATGGAATTTTATAGGCAAATTATTCTAAACTAGGAACTGTTAATGAGAGCTAAATCATCATAAAAATATAATTAAAGCAAAAGGTATATGTAATAATTTAGATATTTATAATTTACTTTAGATAAATAACTTTTTAGTATAAGTATATCCCATGCAACATTTTTCTTTTATCTCAATATAGATATATGTAGGAGACTAGCAGTCAAATTTAACTGGTTGTCCTATATTTTTATTTGCTAAATCTGGCAACCCCATTCATAAGGGAGAATGTGTCCCAATCTAGCAATTGAAATTCTAGAACAGACACATTTAGAAAACCTTGATATAAATGTAACTCTAGGCCGGGTGCGGTGGCTCACGCCTGTAATCCTAGCACTCTGGGAGGCCGAGGTGGGCGGATCGTTTGAGCCCAGGAGTTCGAGACCAGCCTGAGCAAGAGCGAGACCCCATCTCTACTAAAAATAGAAAGAAATGATATGGACAGCTAAAAATATATATAAAAAAAAAATTAGCCGGGCATGGTGGTGCATGCCTGTAGTCCCAGCTACTCGGGAGGCTGAGACAGGAGGATCGCTTGAGCTCAGGAGTTTGAGGTTGCTGTGAGCTAGGCTGACGCCATGGCACTCACTCTAGCCTGGGCAACAGAGTGAGACTCTGTCTCAAAAAAAAAATAAATAAAATAAATGTAACTCTAAGGAATACCTTTCTATGACTCTCTTGAAATTATGAAGGTGAACTAGGGTCACAATGAGCCTACTCTACTAATGTAGTGGTCTCAACTTTAAGGCAGTGAGGAGCCTACTTAAAGTGGAAAGAATTGCCCTGGTTGGACCAAAGACGTGTGGAAAGGCCTAAGTGAAGTGATGAGAAAACTCTAGTGTGGGCAGAGTTGAGGAGAAGACACTAGTGTTGGGAGGGCTGAGAAGGATGTTGGTTCTGTGCACTGGCAAGGGGGCATAAGGAACAGAGACAGAGAGAAGCAAGGTTCGAATGAAGATGAGTTATTTTACTCCTACCCAATTAAAGATGTCTGTGGAACATTCAAGCAGAGAGATGTGTGGCAGGCAGTTGGATATGTGGATTTGGAGCTAGAGAAGAGAAGGATCCAATGTTAAGAACTAGTGAGAGAGGTATTGCAGAGAAGATCCCTGGAATCGGCAATGCTGAATAAATAACTGCCTGTATAGACTAGAAGGACTCCCACTTCTGATGCACCAAGCCTTACTATGTAACTGCCTATATGTTGGGAAGGACCTTGGCCTGAACGCGGCAGATTCTAGGCTGGCTTCTAGGAAAGGAAATAATCCTGATGTGAGCTAAGGTAACTAGATTTGTGTCCATTCTGCCTGCAGGGGCAGAGAAGGACCTGAGCCAGAGCATGGTTAACCAGAAGCTTGAAAGTCATGAGGAGGACCCTGGGGTATGGGTAGGGGTTTCTGCTTAAATAAGTGGAGAGTGGCAGGTTGTGCCTGGCATGGTCTGGGGTGTGCCAAGCAGAGTCAGGTTGGGAGTTGCCCTTAGATGTACTGGGTGGAGCAAGGGCCTTGGTATGTGATGGGCCTGAACAAGGAGTGTGTGTCTATGGATGTGACTGGGATAGTCATAGAAATGAGCAGAGCCAAAATAAAGGGCTCTCAATATGAAAAGGGGTTGTCCTGGTACATGTGGGGAGCACTTCAGGGCCAGGTTTGTGTTGAGGGACAGAGAGAAAGATCCTGCCTTGGGCAAGGCATTTTTATAAACTTCTATCATCTAGATTTGAGACTTTTCAGAAATCTCAGTGGGTTGATGATGTGGGGTGAGCCCCAGTCTTAACCAAAACTAAGAAATTCTTCTCCATCAAGATTCACCTGAACTATATATAAATGTGTGAATTTTTCTCTTCACAGAGTCTCCTAATCTACTAGAATTCCTGGCCTGACAGGGAGAGACCTTTCTTACTATCTGTACAGCTGAGCCCTTGTAAGTCAATTTTTTCTCAAACTCTCTGAGGTAAAGGACTCTTTGTGATAGGATTCAGCAAATATTATATAATATTTTGCCAAGAATATAAGCATTTTTGTGCAAGCTGTGTTTTCAAAAATGATTGAATTTTGTTTATTATGGATAATCATAATACTATGGTAACCAAATCCATTGCATGTGAAACTTCTATGCCTGTGTCATCCAACCTGCTGGAGAGTAAGAAACCATATCTGGCCCAGCTCTAGTCACATGCAGCTCAAAGATACATGTGAAACATCAAGACAACGGCCACAATGCAGCAAATTTAACATCTGTGCAAAGGAGGTTGATATCAACACGGCCACATGATCAGTCTCCATAGAAACACAGGATGTCAGAGCTGCATAGAATTACCAATTTGAACCGCCTCAGTTTTCAGATGAAGAGACAGGCCTGGTTTAGCTTTGCTTCATAAGCATTTACTGACACCTATTGTGTTCTGGGTGGTGTTCAAGATGTATGGGGGACACAGATGATGCAGACAGGTCCCTGCCCTTGAGAAGCTCAAAGTGCTGATGGGGAGACACATGGGCAGACAATTTCAGTCATAGTCTTGACCGTATCTCTAATTGGTGCTGGACTCTTTACATATCTCATTCCACAAAGACCCTGAGAAGTAGATCTTTGACCTTGTACAGATGTAGACACAGCTGATGGTGGTTTGGTAACTCATCTAATAAGTGGTAGAGCTTGGAATACTCCCTCATGCCTGTCTGACTCCAAAGCCAGTCCTCTTTTCACTCATCATGGCAACACTTCACTTGTTTTACAGATGCTGAGATGTAGATGTCACTCCTGTTGACACAGCCACCCCTTCTCAACATGGTTCACAGCAGGACAACACAGGTAGCCAGGAGGGCAGAGCATCCCTGGTAAAGTGCTAGGTCAGAGCACTGCATCAGATCTCAGAGGATCAGTGCTGAAACCAACAGGACTGGGCTCCTGCTTTCTGACCATTTATGAATCTGTAAGGACAAGCAGCTTGAAAAGTGACAGCTTCAGGGAAGGTGGGATCTTTCACAGCCTGAAGGGTTTGTAAGCTGGGCCTACTCCTATTGTCCCTGCCCTTTAAGTGGGGTCTATTTCAAAGAGATAGAAACTCCCTAGAAACTGCTGTTTCCTGGAAAAGAGAAAGTGAAAGGCCTTCCTCTGAGCCCTGTACCTTTCTCACCTGGGCAGAGTTTCACCTCCAGGGCACCCCTGTGGGGAAGAAAATGCCAAGAGACTTCTAATCTTTCCCTGGACATTGTCTCCTAACCATAATCTACACAGTATTTTAAGAATACAGGGACAAGTAGAACCACAAGAAAAAAGGTGGCACCTGTGAAATAAAATATGCATTATTATGAGACAGTGTGGGACTGAGGAATCACATAGACCTAATGCCTTGTGGCCTTAAGTAAATAACCTAACGTCTCTGACCTTCAGTTTCCTCATTTGTAAAATGAGGGTAAGGAATTTAATTAAGTTTGTAATAGGACCCTATATTAATCAAATGCTCGACAAAAATTGATTGCTAACATTTTCTAGACTTATACTTAGTATAATAAGATTTGAAGGCTAAATTTAAAAGCTTAAGCTTGACTCACTAGGAGGAATCACAGAACTGGGCATATAGTCATAATACTTATGGCTAAAATTTGCTGCAATGAAATGATACAAACAAAATCTGCAAAATGAAAAAGCATATGGAACAAAGTCTGGAGGAAATCAGGCACAAGCTTCCAAGATTCCTCTCCCAGTGGTGTCACACACAACATGCTTAATTCCTCCAGCAACAAGGTATGACAATACACGTGAAATCTTGTCTTCTGGGGAATCTCTTTAGAGACTCAGTGCCCAGGAATTTTACTGGAGACTGATCATTTAGATACCCTCTGCCTAGCATGTGCCAAAATTCCAGATACCCAGAAGGAAAACAAGTATTCAACATAAGCCACAGCTCTGGGAATGGTGAAAACCCTCCTGAAATCCAAGTTTTCAGATGCCATCCAGGGCCAACTTTGCAATCAGGTCTTTCAAAAGATAGCTACAGACCTGCTATGTTGACTCTTTCCAGCACACTTAAAAATTCACATCTCTAGCCATGGTGGCTCCTCTAAACTCCAGGTCTCATATATCCAACTGCCTACTGGATAACTCCACTAAAGTCTCAAAGAAATTTCAGAATTGTCATCATAGCTGCCAATTATTGGAAATTTACCCTACCCCAGCACTATTCTAAGCACTTTACATGTACTAAATTGTTTAATCTTCAGGGAAATCACATGATGTGGTATTAGTATCTGCATTTTGTAAGTAAGAAAATTGAGGCACAGAGAGAGTTAACAACTCACCCCCAGATTATACAGTTTGTAATTTGTGGGACTGGGATTCAATTCCAGTCAATGGTACTTCAGAACCCATGTTCTTAATAACTACTCAGTATTATCTCAACATATTCAAAATCCAAGCGCATGATCTTTCCCCTCAACTCTGTTCCTCTTCTAGGTTTCCCTATCTCTATGACAATCATCACCATCTACTCTTGCCAGGTAGGACACATCCTTGATAACTTTCTTTTACCTCATCACCCCCCATAACCAATCATCATTAAGTTGTATATATTTTTCTCTAAAAAATCTCTTGAATCTATTCCAGTTTCTCCATCTTTACCTTCACTAGGCTAGTGCAAGCTATCATCATGTGGATCAATGCAGTAGCCTCTGCATTGATCCCTAATCTTATGGTCCATGTGGATGTAGTCAATCACCTAGAGATTGTGGAGTAACAAGACAGAAGAAACCTGAGCCCCAGACAAAATTCACAGAGCCAATCTGACAAGTTTCATGTGGAATTTTTTTTCAAGTTATGCATTTAATAATTACAGACAAATTCTCATTAGTATATGAGATACTTCTGTTAGCAAGTTAATTAAACAGACAGCTATTGAATGCTTACCATGCACCCAACTGTTTTAAGTGCAAGAAATATGGTGATAAACCATGAAAGATTCCTGCCCTCGTGGAGATTATCTTTTAGTGAGGGGAAAGATACAGTAAGCATGAAAACAAAAATATCACCCTTTCAGACGCAATAAGGGCTTTGCAAAATGGGCATATACGATGGCTACCTCTAGAGCTACTTCAGTTAGGGTGGTCAGGAAAAGCTTTTGTAAAGAGGTGATCTTCGAGATAAGATATAAATCATCCAAAGGGAACTATGCAAAACACCAGAGGACAGCATCTGTGCTGAAGGGTATAAAAGGTACAAAGGCAATGGGGTTTCCAGATAGAAAGAAGACACACATAGCTGGAGTCTTATTTTTAGTTTTTCTCCTTTTTAATAACATGTGGAACTTTTAAATGAAAGAAAAGTCTATTTCTGTCTTGTTTAAGCTGCTGTTATTTTGAGTCTTTGTCAAATGCAGCCATAGTTATATCCTAGCTGATATAAAGTGTTTGTTTCTTATGATACACATGCTCAGGACAGGCCACAGGACTATGCATTGAGGCATAGAAATATTATTTTAAGGCCGGGCGCGGTGGCTCACGCCTGTAATCCTAGCACTCTGGGAGGCCGAGGTGGGCGGATCGTTTGAGCTCAGGAGTTTGAGACCAGCCTGAGCAAGAGCGAGACCCCATCTCTACTAAAAATAGAAAGAAATTATATGGACAGCTAAAACTATATATAGAAAAAATTAGCCGGGCATGGTGGTGCATGCCTGTGGTCCCAGCTTCTCGGGAGGCTGAGACAGGAGGATCCCTTGAGCTCAGGAGTGTGAGGTTGCTGTGAGCTAGGCTGACGCCACGGCACTCAACTCTAGCCTGGGCAACAGAGTGAGACTCAGTCTCAAAAAAAAAAAAAAAGAAATATTATTTTACATGGAAATAACATTGATATAGTATGAAGGAGAATATAACACTCAAATAAATGTTTAAGATAAAACATAAGATCTCAAAGAAATCCAATTTCCCACTTGTAGCAGGCTCTTTCTAGCTCTGTCCCTATTTTCTCCTAGGTATCAATTCACTCTGCTTACCCACTGTAGTGGTAAAGGTTGAGAATCCCTTTCTAGGGCACACAGCTATCAGTTCCTGAAGGCCACAAAAGCTTCCCTTCCAATCACTGATTTGGAGATAATGAAGCCAATTAGATAAGTTTGGTAACAAACAGATTTCATGGGTAGCATTGCTCAGGATGGAAATATATCATATTAAAATAAGGAGAAATTGTTAGATTCAGAAATATGTATGGGACAAGTACTTGTGAGAGATTATATGTGGCCAGGCATTTTGAGAATGTTTTGTACATTATATTTCACTGGTAGAAGAAGAATATATTGAACTGAGGGATTATATGAGTATATTTTTGTCAACAAGAACATGTCTCAAAGCAATAAGATGTTTGGAAATCCAGAAAAGAAGGAGGAGGAGGAGGAGGAGAAGGAGAGGGAGAACAAAAGAAGAAGAAAGAAGAAGAAGAAGAAGAAGAGCTGGTCTAGCATGTAAGGAGTTTGGAAATCATCACTCCATCCTAAGAACAAGTAAACAGCTGGACAAATGCAAAAATAAATAACTCTTCTTAGATCCATCAGATAAGTTAGATTAGAGGGCAACCCTTGACCCTCAAATTGGAGAGACAGACAAGCAAAGATAAAGAATCACGACTTACTCTGAGCAAAAACCTTCATGGGAACCAGTATGGGGTAAAAAAACCCGAACTTTAGCCAATTCATGAGGCTCAGGGTGTGCAAATAAATCTGAGAGTAAAAAATTTGAGGCAGACCCAGTCATAGGGAGGGTCTCACAATTTTGTGAGTTTTAACACTAGAAGCTCGACCTGATTCTCACAGTGACTATTGGAGAAAAAAAAATTCCCTTGTGCTTCTGGCAGGGGAAAAGAAACCAGTTTAGAAATATGCCAGATCATTCTTTTGTTCTTCTTAACAAGGCCTTCACTCAAGAGAAGCCATTCTACCAGAGCCTAAACTATTGGTTTCATCAGAAACTAACCAACTTTAGAGAAGAGAAATAACCAACTCCTGTCTTTTGTAACCTTCCTTGTCAGGGGAGGAAAATACTCAACTCCAGCCCATTCTAGCAATTCTGTCCCACCTAAGGGGAAGAGAAAAACTAAGGATCTCTTGTGAAGTTCATAGTTCAGAGGCACAGGCTCACCAAAAGACTGAAATCTAATTATGAGGCCATAGAATGCTCCCTCTCCCCCAACGCCTTACCACTACATTACTAAAGGTTTGCTTACAGCAGTTTCTTTTACCTAGTTTATCATGTCTGGCTATCAAGAAAAAATTACAAGTCATACTAAAAGCCCAAAAGCACAGTTTGAGGAGGCAGCAAACATAAGAATCAGACTCAGATATGGCAGAAATGTTGGAATTATCAGACTGGGAATTTAAAACATCTATGATTAACATGCTGTGATGGTTAATTTTAAGTATCAATTTACGTGGGTCATGAGATGTCCAGATATTTGGTCAAACATGATTCTAGGTATTTCTGTAAGAGTGTTTTGGGTGATATTAACATTTAAATCAGTAGACTGAGTAACGTAGAGTGCCTTACTTAATGTTGGTGAATCTCATCCAATTAGTTGAAGGCCTGAATAGAGCAAAAAGGCTGATCTTCCCTCTCAGAATTCTTTCTACCTGACAGCCTACAAACTGGGGTGTCAGCTTTTTTCCTGCCTTTGAACTTGGACTGAAACATCAGCTATTCCTAGGTCTCAAGCATGTCAGCCTTCACACTGGAACTACACCATCAGCTCTCCCAATTCTCAGGCCTTCGGACTGAGATTTAAAAAAAAATCCTCTCCTGGGTCTCTAGCTTGACAACTCACCCTGTAGATCTTGGGACTTAATCAGCCGTCATAATCGCATGAGCCAATTTCCTATTATAAATTATATATTGGTTCTGTTTCTCTGGAGAAGCTGACGATCACATATGCTAAGGTCTCTAATGGTAAAGTAGAAAGCATGCAAAAATTGGTGGGCAATATAAGCAGAGAGATGTAAATTCTAAGAAAGAATAAAAAAAGAAATGCTAGAGATAAAAAACACTGTAACAGAAATGAAGAATGCATTTGATGGGCTCATTAGTAGATTGGACATGGCTAAGGAAAGAATATCTGAGCTTCTCACTGATTTCTATGGTGTGAGAAAAAAAATTCTGAGCTTTATGATATGTTAGCAGAAATTTCCAAAATGGAAAAGCAGAGAGAAAAAACGAAGACCAAAATAAGAAGGAACATAATATCCAAGAACTGTGAGACAACTACAAAATGTATACATATACATAATAAGAATACCAGAAGAGAGAGACAGATTCAGAAAATATCTAAACTAACAATGACTGAGAATGTCTCCGAAATTAATTCCAGACACCAAACCACAGATTCAAGAAGCTCAGTGAACACAAAGTAGGATAAGTTCCTTAAAATTACACTTAGGTATATCATATTCAAACAGCAGAAAATCTGCCAGCCAAGAATCCTGCAAAACTAAGTTTCATAAATGATGGAGAAATAAAGACTTTTCCAGACAAGCAAATACTAAGGGAAGTTGGCACTATTAAACCCACCTTACAGGAAATGCTCAAAAGTGCACAATGCATGCACCACCACAGTAGAGACCCACCAGTGTAAAAACACCCAAAAGTTATAGCTCACAGCCCTTATAAAACAATAGCACAAGAGGATAAACAAAATAATAAGGTATCATCCAATGTGATGAAAAGAACAACATCCCACATATCAATACTAACACTCAACATGAATGGTCTGAATACCACACTGAAAAGACATAGACTGGCTGAATGCAAGAACAATCACAACCCAAATATTTGCTGTCTCCGAGAAACACATCTAAACCACAAGAACTCACACAGACTCAAGGTTAAGGGACAGAAAAAAAAATCTCCCATGCAAATGGAATCCAAAAGTGAGCAGGTGCATTCTCCTATCAGATAAAATGGACTTTAAATCAACAATGGTAAAAAAAAAAAAGACAAAGGGAGAAATTCAGCAAGAAGACATAACAATCCTAAATATATATGTACCTAACACAGGTGTTCTCAGTTTCATAAAGCAGACTCACCTAGATCTAAGCTAAGAAATAAACAGTAGTATCTTAATTGCTAGGGACTTTGCTCCACTGACAGAACTGGACAAATCATTGAAGCAGAAAATAAATAAAGAAACACTGGACTCAAACAAGACTCTAAAACAAATGGACCTACTACACATTTATAGAAAATTCTATTCAAAAACTACTGAATATAATTTTTTCTGATCAGCACATGGGACATTTTCCAAGACTGATCATATCTTAGTCCACAAAACAAGTCTCAGCAAATTCAAAAAAATCAAAATTATACCATGTGTCTTTTCAGGCTACAGCGGAATAAAACTATAAATCAATTCCAAGAGAAACACTCAAAACTGCACAAAGTCATGGAAATTAAACAACCTGCTGCTGAATGATCCTTCAGTCAATGATGAAATAAGATGGAAACCAAAAGATTCCTCAAACTGAATGACAAAGGAGACACAAGCTTTCAAAATCTATGGAATGCAGCAAATGCAATCCTAAGGGGAAAATTCATAGCCTTAAATGCCTACATCAAAAAGATAGAAAGATCACAAATTAACAACCTAATATCACATCTCAAGAAACTAGAAAAAAAAGACATTGTATAAAAAAGACATTTGCACTTGAATGTTTACAGCATCACAATTCACAATTGCAAAGATGTGGAAGCAATCCAAGTGCCCATTAATACATGAGTAGAGTGGATTAATAAAATGTGGTATATGTATATCATAGAGTACTACTTAGCCATAAAAAATGGTGATATAGAATCTTTTGTAAGAACCTAGATGGAACTGGAGACCATTCTTCTAAGTGAAGTATTGCAAAAATGGAAAAACAAACACCATGTGTACTCAGTACTAATTTGAAACTAATTGATCAACAGTTATGTGCACATATGGAAGTAAAACTCAATAGAAATCAAGTAGATGGGGAAAAGGGATGGGTAAATTCACACCTAATGGGCACATTGCACACTATCTGGGTGAAGGGCACATTTATAACTTTGACTCAAATTGTACAAAAGCAAATTATGTAAGCAAAACTTGTGTACCCCTGAAATATTTTGAAATTTAAAAAAGAAGAAGAAAACATAGGAAAAACTCTTCTAGACATCGGCCTAGGGAAAGAATTTATGACTAAGACACCAAAGGCAAATACAGCAATGACAAAAATAAATAAATGGGACTTAATTAAATTAAAAAGCTTCTGCACAGCAAAGGAAATAATCAACAGAGCAAATAGACAACCTATAGAATGGGAGAAAATATTAGGAAACTATACATCCAACAAAGGGCTAATATCCAGAATCTACAAAGAACTCAAACATCAGCAAGAAAAAACAAACAACCTCACAAAAAAAGTGGGCAAAAGATATGAACAGAAGTTTTTTCAAAAGAAGATGGTCAACAAACATGTGAAAAAATGCTCAACATCACTAATTATCAGGGAAATGCAAATTAAAACTACAATGAGATACCACCTTACCCCTATCAGAATGGCCATTAATAAAAAGTCAGAAAACAATAGATACTGGCATGGATGCAGAGAGAAAGGAATGCTTATACACTGTTGGTAGGACTCCAAATTAATATAACCTGTATGAAAAACAGTATGGAGAGTTCTCAAAGAAATAAATGTAGACCTACCATTCAATCCAGCAATCTCACTGCTGGGTATCTACCCAAAAGAAATGAAGTCATTTTATCAAAAAGACACCTGCACTTGAATGTTTATCACAGCACAACTTACAATTGATTGGATGTGGAATCAACCTAAGTGCCCATCAATTCATGAGTGGCTAAAGAAAATGTGAGATTTTATATATATATATATATATATATATATATATACACACACACACACACATATATGGAGTACTATTCAGCCATAAAAAGGAATGAAATGATGTCTTTTGCAGCAACATGGATAGAACTGGAGGCCATTATCCTAAGTATCTACAGAATGGAAAACCAAACACCATATATTCTCACTAATATGTGGGAACTAAACAATGGGTACATAATTGGAACAAAGCAATATAAAGACATGAGAAACCAAGAAAGGGGGAGGGTGGGAGGCAGGATGTGGGATAAAAACCTACCTATTGGATACAATGAACACTGTTCTGGTGACAGGCACATCAAAAGCCCTGACCTGAACATTATACAAGGTATCCATGCAACAAAACACTTGTATCCCCTTAATTAATAATTTGAAATTATATATATGTGTATATATATATATACATATATATACATATATATATAAAGTGCAGAAAATTGAAGGTGTAGAAAAAATCTTGACAGAAGCCAGAGAAAAAAGATACCTTATCTACAGAGGAACAGTTAAAAATTGCATCTGACTTCTCAGAAACCATGCAAGCAAGAAGACAGTGGAGTGAAGTATATAAAGTGTTGAAGGAGAAAAAAACAAAAATGTCAAATTCTGTACCCTGTGAAATTATCCTTCAAACGTGAAGGAAAAATAAAGACTTTCTCAGATAAAAAGATATCAAGAGAATTTGTTGCCAGTAGACTTGCCTTGCAAGAAATGTTAAGAGAAGTTCTTCAGAGAGAAAGAAAATAATACAGGTCAGAAATTCAGATCTAGGTTTAAAAAAGAAAGAACATTGGAGAGGAAATAAGTGAAGGTAAAATAAAAAGCTTTCTTCTTTTTACTCTTAATTGATCTAACAGATAACAGTTCGTTCAAAACAGAAGTTTGAAGCTGGATCCCCACCTCTCACCTCTCACAAAAATCAACTCATGATGGATAACAAACTTAAACCTAAGGTGTGATACCTTAATGCTTCGTATGGAACCAGAGAAGACCCCATATAGCAAAAGCAATCTTAAGCAAAAAGAACAATTGGGAGGCATCAATTTACCAGACGTCAAGCTATACTACAAGGCTGTAGTAACCAAAACAGCATGGTACTGGCACAAGAACAGAGACATAGACCAATGAAACAGAACAGATAATAGAATAATTTTGTTCTAGATCTGCAAAAAATGATGTTGGTGTTTTAATGGGGATTGCATTGAATCTGTAGATCACTTTGCGTAGTATAGACATTTTAACAATGTTGATTCTGCCAATCCATGAGCATGATATGGTTTTCCACCTGTTTCTGTCCTCTGCTATTTCCTTCCTCAATGTTTCATAATTTTCCCTATAGAGGTCTTTTACCTCCTTAGTTAAATACATTCCTAGGTATTTTATTTTCTTTTTTGCTATTGTGAAGGGTACTGAGTCTTTGAATTGGTTCTCAGTTTGACTGTTGTTAGTGTATAGGAATGCTACTGATTTGTGTACATTGATTTTGTAACCTGAGACTTTGCTGAATTTGTTTATCAATTCCAGCAGTCTCATGGCAGAATCTTTGGGGTATTCTAGATATAAGATCATATCATCAGCAAAGAGTGATAGTTTGACTGCTTCTACCCTATTTGGATGTCCTTGATTTCTTTCTCTTGTCTGATTTTGCTCTGGCTTGGACTTCCAGCACTACGTTGAATAGACGTGGTGATAGAGGGAAACCTTGTCTGGTTCCAGTTCTAAGTAGGAATGCTTTCAATTTTTCCTCATTCAGTATCATGTTGGTTGTGGGTTTGTCATCTGTGGCTCTTATCAATTTTAGGTAGGTCCCATCTATGCCTATTTTGTTAAGTGTTCTTATCATAAAAGGGTGCTGAATTTTGTCAAATTCTTTTTCTGTGTCTATTGAGAGGATCATATGGTCTTTGGTTTTGGTTCTATTTATGTGGTGAATTATATTTATAGATTTACATATGTTGAACCATCCCTGCATCTCTGGGATGAAGCCCACTTGGTCATGATGTATTATTTTTTTGATAGGCACCTGAATTGGATTTGCTAGGATTTCATTGAGAATTTTTGCATCTATATTCATAAGGGGTATTGGTCTGTAGTTTTCCTTTTTTGTTGAGTCCTTTCTTGGTTTTGGTATCAGGGTGATGTTGGCTTCATAAAACATTCCAGTTCTTTGAGATGATTCATTAGATTGTTGATTTGTGATCTTTCTATGTTTTGGATGTAGGTATTTATGGATACAAATTTTCCTCTCAGGACTGCTTTACCTGTGTCCTGCAGATTTTGATTGATTTCCTCCTTAACCCAATAATCATTAAGCATAAAGTTGTTTGTTTTCCATGACTTTGTGTAGAGATGAGAGTTTCTGTTGGAGTTGATTTCTAATTTTATCCCACTGTAGTCTGAGAAGATGCATGGTATAATTTCTATTTTTTAAGATTTGTTGAGACATGTTTTGTGGCCTAGGATATGGTCAATCTTAGAGAATTTCCATGAGCTGCTGAGAAAAAATTCATATTCAGTGGTTTTTGAATAGAATGTTCTGTAAATGTCTGTCAGGCCCATTTTTTTTTTTTTTTGAGAGTTCTATTTAAGTCCACTGTTTCTTTGTTTATTTTTCATTTTGAAGATCTTTCCTATTCTGTCAGAGGGGTGTTGAAGTCCCTAGCTATTATGGTGCTGATATTTATCATTTTGTTTAGATCAAGTAGGCTTTGCTTTATGAATCTAGGTGAACCTGAGTTAGGTGTATAAATATTTAGATTTGTTATGTCTTCTTGTTGAATTGTACTCTTCACCATTATATAGTGCCCATCATTTTCTTTCATTACTTTGTTGATTTCAAGACTAAGTCAACTGAAATCAGAACTGCTATGCCAGCTTTCTTTTAGCTTTCGTTTCCATGGAATATTGTTTTCCATCCCTTCACCTTGAATATGAATACATCCTTGTGAGTCAGATGTGTTTCCTGAAGACAGGAGATATTTGGCTTGTGTATATTTATCCACTCAGCCAGCCTATGTCTCTTTAGTAGGCAGTTCAAGCCATTTACATTTATTGAAATAAATGATAAGTGGGGCAGATGTCTGTTCATCCTCTTGAGTTGAACTTTGTTGCTTTGCTTTCTCTCTTGAGCCATTGTGGTATCTGGCCTTTGACCTTTAGCTTTTGGATGATTTTACACTGGTGAGTGTCTACTGTGCTGATCCGTGTGTACCACTGTTCTGAGTACTTCCTGGAGGGCAAGTATTGTCTTGATGAATTCCTTCAGTGTTTGTTTGTCTGAGAAGGTCTTTATTTCTCATTCTTATAAGAAACTTAGTTTCTCAGGATAAAAAAATACTAGGCTTGGCATTATTCTGTTTGAGAAGACTGAGAATGGGGCCCCAGTCTCTTCTGGCTTGTAAAGTCTCAGTTGAGAAGTCTGTAGTTAGTCTAATGGGTTTTTCTTTGTAGGTTACCTGCTACTTTTGCCTTATGGCTCATAGGAGGGCCTCTTCTGTGTTTAGTTTGGCCAGTCTGATGACTATGTGTCCTGATGTCTTCCTGTTTGTAATGAATATCCCAGGAGTCATTTGAGCTCCTTGTACCTGCATATCTAGATTTCTAGCAAGGCCAGGGAATTTTTCCTCCATTATATCCTCAAATATTTTCTCCAACTCTTATGTATTTTCTTCTTCACCTTCAGGGAAGCCTATGATTCTTATGTTAGGCCTCTTCACATAATCCCACATTTCTTGTAGGCTTTTCTCTTATTTCTCTGCTCTGTCTCTGCAAATATCTTCAATCCCTGAGATTCTTTCTTCTGGTTAATCTAGCCTATTCTTGAGGCTTTCCACTGTGTTTTATAATTCCTTGAATAAATTCTTCATTTCCAGAAGTTCTGCTTTATTTTTCTTTAATGTATCAATTTCTTTAGTGAATTTTTCTTTCATGTCCTAGATTTGTGTGTGTATGCATGTGGCTTCTTTGTGTTGGGTATCCATTTTCTCTTGCATTTCATTGAGTTTTCTTACAATCCATGTTCAAAATTCTCCTGTCATTTCAGTGTTCTGATTTTAGTGGTATCCATTGCTAGAGAGCTGGTGTTCCCTTTTGGGGGTATCCTTTTAGTTTGATTCTTCATACTTCTGGAGTTCTTTAACTGATTCCTTCCCATCTGGAGGAGCTGTTGCTTCTTACCTTTGGATTTTTGTTTAGATAATGACATGCCCAGTTTAGTCTCTTAGCCAGTAGGTGGTGCTTGTGGGTGGGAATCGACTACAAGCACCACGTGATTCTTGTGGGTGGGAATCGACCACAAGCACTATATGATGAGTTAGTAAATGCAATAAAAGGGCATACAAATTGGCTTGCTTCCCTGTCAGTAGGTGGCACTTGCTAGGAGGAGCCAGCTGCAATGTTATTTTGGGGTCCTGTGACCAGCTCTAGTCCCTCTAGAGAGGCACTCTAGTGCCTCAGGTGGTGGGTGGGGACCTGGGACTTCCAGGTGTGTCTTTATTCTATACTCCAGCAGGGGCAGGTGGGGGAGTGAGGCTAGGTGGGGCTGGGTTGGTGGGTCTGCCCTCTACCTCCACAAATGCTTTTAGCAGGGGTCAAAGTTCTGTTCCCTGCCTCTGAGCAAAGCTGCCAGGGAAGCGCTGAAGTGGTCTCACTCAACCAGAGGTGGGGCTGTCTGAGACCTGCAGTCTGGCAGTCTGGAGCAGGCCTTGCTCCTTTCCCCACTCCCCTATTCCTCGGTCTCTCCCTGGCCTCTGCCATCAGGCAGGACCTCAAGCCAACTGAGCTCCCCCTTGACCATGATGTGGGCCAGGAGGGTCCCTGCCCAGGATCATGGCCTGAGATGGGAGCGAGGCCTTCCTATGGGAGGAGGGGTGCCCCTTGAGCACACTGCAGCTAGGACTCACTCTGATCTGCCCCTGAAGGCACACACACCTCAGTAGTCTAATTCACAAATACCCGTTTTGTGCCCCCAAGCAATGTGATTGATACCTGGGTGTACATAATCTGGCCTGCAATCTTGTCCCCCAGGCCCCGGAGATCAATGACTGACCATGGCAGGGAGAGGAATGCTGGTCCCAAGTTACCCACAAGGTATCCAAGCTAGATCAATGTCTCTCTCCCTTGGGGTTTGCCCCACTCTGCTGGAGTCACTAGGCAAGCCACACGAGGAAGAGCCAGCAGGTAGAGAGCTCACAATCTGAGCACCCCTCAGTTCACTGCAGGGTTCCAAAAGGAAAGATCCCATTCCTTGTGGATGCCTCCAGGTGGTGGCTAAATTGTCTTTCTTGGTAGCCACGAGTAGCGGAAGGAAAAGGGAGAATGAACCAATATGGCACCTGCCGATTGGCTCAGGTCTGTGGAGAGGAAGTGCCCTGAGGGGGCTGGGAGCCTGGTGCCCTGTCCACAAGAGGCTTTCCACTCACTGGTGGCAGCCATCTCTGGGGTGGTGTTGGCAGGTCTCTCCAGTAGCTTGGGAGCCCACTAGCAGTCCAAAATGCAAGGGAGGGGAATTTTAACTGCTCCACCTACCCTTCTGGCTGGGGTCCAAGCCTCTGGGGGCTTAATCCCTGCCAATGCCTTTCTCTTTCCAGTTCTGCTTCACAACCTTTTCCCAGGAATCTCCTGTAGGTTCAGGTGCCCCTCCTTACAAATGTCATCCAATCTATGTTTGTCTGCCTGTTTTTGTTTTGTTTGTTTGTTTGTTTGTTTGTTTTTTCTCTTTCTTAAAATTTCTCCTTCTTGCAGAGACACTCTGGCTGGAGGTGTTTCTTGTCTGCCATCTTGTCTGCTCCCCTTTATTCTGCCAGATACACCTTCCCAACAGGCTGTTCCCACTTCAGCTCACAGGATATGGTTGCATCCAGATCCTGGGGTGAGGGGTGGGGGTCTCAAAGCTTCCCTTTATTTCTTTCTCATGCCTGATTGCTCTGGCTAGGATTTCTAGTACTATGTTGAATAGAAGTGGTAACAGTGGGCATCCTTGTCTTCTTTCAGTTCTTAAGGGGAGTGCTTTCAACTTTTCCCCATTCAGTATGATGTTGGCTGTGGGTTTTTCATATATATATATATATATATATATCGTTTTTATTATTTTGAGGTATGTTCCCTGTATGCCTAGTTTGTTGAGGGTTTTTGTCATGAAGTGGTGCTGGATTTTATCAAATCCTTTTTCTGCATTTATTGAGATGATCATATGGGTTTTTTTTAACTCTGTTTATATGGTGAATCAAATTTACTGATTTGCATATATTGAACCATTCTTTCATCCCTGGGATGAAACCCACTTGATTATGGAAAATTATCTTTTTGATGTGCTGTTGGATTTGGTTTGCTAGTATTTTCTTGAGGATTTTTACATCTATGTTCATGAGGGATATTGGTCTGTAGTTTTATTTTTTTGTTGTATCCTCTCCTGGCTTTGGTATTAGGATGATACTGACTTTATAGAATGAATTAGGATAGATTCCCTCCTTCTCAATATATGGAACAGTAGAAATGCATTAGTATGGAACATGCTAATTCTAGTAAGCTAGAGTGGCTATATTAATTCAGAAAAAGTAGATTTTAAATCAAAGAATATAACCAGGGATTTTTTTAAAGGTCATTTCATAACAATAAAGGTATCAATTAATCAAGAGGGAATAACAATTCCAAATGTTTATGCACCTAATGACAGAGATTAAAATACACAAAGCAAAAACTGATAAAACTACAAAGAGAAATAAACAAATCAACAATTACAGTCAGATTTCAGTAGCCCTCTCAATAATTGATAACTTGGCAGAAAAACAGCACAGATATAGTAGACAAACTGCACTATTGACCAACTTGATCTGGTTTATATTTATGACTTCCGCTATCCAACATCCACAGAATATGTGTTCTTCTCAAGTGCACACAGAACATTTATCAAGATAGGCCTTATTCTGAGCTGTAAAATGAGGTCTCAAGAAATTCAAAAGGATTTAAGCCATACAAAATATGTTCTCTGACCACAATGAAATTTAACTTGAAGCCATAACCAAAAGGTCATTGGAAACTCCTCCAAATATTTTGAAACTAAATAATGCACTTCTAAGTAACCCACAAATCACAGAAGTAATCAAAAGGAAAATTAGAAAGTTTTTGAACTGAATGAAAATGAAAATACAATCTATCAGACTTTGTAGGATGCTGTTATGGCAGTACTTAAGGGGAAAGTTACAATACTAAATATATATATTAGAAAAGAATAGACTCAAATCAATGGCCTCATTTTCCATCTAAGAAAATAGAGAAGAGCACATTAAAACCAGAGTAAGTAGCATAAAATAAATAATGAAGATCAGTGCAAAACTCAATGAAACAGAAAACAGAGAAAATCAATGAAACCAAAAGGTGATTCTTAGAGAAGATCAGTGAAGTTGATAAACCTAGAGGTTTACCAGGGAGAAATAAACAGATTACACATATTACAATATCAGAAATAGGAGAAGTGACACTGTAAATTCTACAGATATTAAAAATAATAAAGGAGGAGAGAGGAGTGAGGATTGACTGCTAGTGAGTATGAGACTTCTTTTGATAATGATGAAAATGTTCTGGATTTAGAGGGTGGTGATGGTTGCTCAACTATGTCAACATGCTAAAATATACTAAATTGTATTATTTTCTAAAATGTATATAGTATGTGAATTATATCTAAGTTTAAATGTCAGGAAATAATATATGAACAATGTAATACCAATAAATTTGACAGTTTACATGAAATGAAAAAATTCCTTAAAGGACACAATTTACCAAAACTTACTGAAAAAGAAATAGATAACATGAATAGCCTGTTAAAGAAGTTGAATTTGCAGTTACAGTGCTTTCTATAAAGAAAACTTGAGGCCTAGATGGCTTCACTGGTAAATTATAGCAAATGTTTAAAGAAAAAGTAATATAAATTATTGCATATTCTTCCCCAAAATACAATGATAAGGAATACTTCCCAACTCATTCTATTAGGCCAGGATTACCATGAAACCAGACAAAGACATTACAAGAAAAGAAAACTACAGACCAACATCTCTCATGAGCATAGATGTAAAATTTCTAAAAAAAAAAAAAACAAACAAAAAAAAAACCTAGCAGATCTAATTAAATATATTAAAAAAATAACAAATAACCAAGTGGGGTTAATTCTAGGGATTCAGGGTTAGTTAAACATTTAAAAATCAAACAGTGATCCAACAAAATACTGATGAATAAAAATAAAGTAAGAGGACTGACACTACACAACCGCAAGAATCATTATAAAACTACAGTAATTGAGATAGTATGGTATTTGCAAAAGAATAGACAAGTAGGGGGCCAGGTGTGGTGGCTCACGCCTGTAATCCTAGCACTCTGGGAGGCCGAGGTGGGTGGATCGCTCGAGGTCAGGAGTTCGAGACCAGCCTGAGCAAGAGCAAGACCCTGTTTCTACTAAAAATAGAAAGAAATTATATGGACAACTAAAAATATATATACATAGAAAAAATTAGCTGGGCATGGTGGCGCATGCCTGTAGTCCCAGCTACTCGGGAGCCTGAGGCAGTAGTATCACTTAAGCCCAGGAGTTTGAGGTTGCTGTGAGCTAGGCTGACGCCACGGCACTCACTCTAGCCTGGGCAACAAAGCGAGACTCTGTTTCAAAAAAAAAAAAAAAAAAGAATAGACAAGTAGGACAATGAAACAGAATAGAGGGCCTAGTAATAGATCTACACAAATAGAGTAAATTGATTGAAAAGCAGCCCAAGGCAATTCAAAAGAGAAAGGATAGTGTTTTCAAAGATGGTCTAGGACAATTGGACATTCACATACAAAAAAAAGAAAGAATCTGAACAGAGACCTCACACTTTTCACAAAAATTAACACAAAATGAATCATAAACCTAAAAATAAAATTCAAAATTATAAAATTTCTAGAAAATAATGTAAGAGAAAAATCTAGGTGACTTTGGCTTTGCAATCAGTTTTTAGATACAACCCAAAGGCACAATGCAAGAAAGAAAAAAGTTGAAAAGTTGGATTCATTACCATTAAAAATGGCTGCTCTGTGAAAGACACTGTCAAGGGAATGAAAAGACAAGCCACAAACAGGGAGAAGATATTTGCAAAAGACATATCTGATAAAAATACACAAAGAACTCTCAAATCTCGACTATAAGAAAATGAATAACCCTCCTTAAAAAAATGGGCAAAAGACCTCCTCGCCAATGCAGATATACAGATGGCACATAAGCATATGCAAAGATGCTCAACATCATAAGTCATTAGGAAATTGCAAATTAAAACAAGAAGATACCGCTACATACCTCTTAGAATGACCAAAACCTGAAACACTAACACCACCACATGCTGGCAAGGATGTGAAGCAAGAGGAACTCTCGTCTGTTGCTGGTGGGAATTCAAAATGATATATACACTTTGGAAGACAGTTTGGCAGTTTCTTCCAAAATCAAACATACTCTTACCATATGATCTAGCAATTGTTCTCCTTGGTATTTATCCAAATGAGTTGAAAATTTATGTCCACACAAAAATCTGCACACAAATGTTTATAGCAGCTTTATTCATAATTGCCAAAATCTGGAAGCAACCAAGCTGTCCCTCAGTAGATGAGTGGATAAACAAACTGTGGTACATCCATTTAATGGAATGTTACTCAATAATAAAAAGAAATGAGCTATTGAGCCATCAAAAGACATGGAAGAAAATGCATATCACAAAGTGAAGGAAGCCAATCTGAAAAGGCTACATACTATATGATTCCAATTATATGACATTCTGTAAAAAGTAAAGCTATAGAAACTAAAAGATCAGTGGTTGTCAAGATTCCAGGGGTAAGGGATGAACAGGTGAAGCACAGGGAATTTTTAGGACAGTAAAATTATTCTGTATGATACTTAATGGTGGGTATATAACATTACATATTTGTTCAAACTCATAGATATGTACAACACAAATAGTGAACCTAGTGTAAACTATGGACTTCAGTTAATCTAAATAAATAAATAGGCCAGAGAAAATAAAATGGTCTCGGGGAGCCCATCAAAACCTCTGCACATTTAGGAATAACATTAATCGGGTGTCGGGCAGATGGTGGGGAGAGGATGGGTGTATACATACATAATGAGTGCGATGTGCACTGTCTAGGGCATGGACACGCTTGAAGCTCTGATGGGCGGGGCAAGGGCAATATACGTAACCTAAACTTTTGTACCCCCATAATATGCTAAAATAAAAAAAAAATACCTCTTCACATGAATTCCTTTTGAAACAGGGTAAAGGAAGCATCAATAATCTGTCTTTTATTAATGGTTTGTGATGGGAAGTAGTTTAGGAAATAAGTTTGGATACATAGAATGGGTTCATAGGGGCTTGAAACTGAACTCTTACCACTGATACAAAACGTTCTCTTACTACCCACACATGAAAATTCAACTCGTTCTTTAATGATTTTCCAGTACATGAAATAAAAACAAAATTTGATAACTTGGAGGTAATATCAAGTGTCATGAGAGTGGAAAAACTTGCATATGGAGTGAGAAGCTATGAAACAAATCAAACAATGATTTTCACCATATTAACAAACTGAAAAAACTCATATGATCATATTAATAGATACTGTAAATGGATTTGGCAAAATCAAACATCCATTCCTGTTTTAAAAAAAAACTCACAGAAAAACAAGAATGAAAAGTAAATTCCTCAACTTGATAAAAGACATCTTCAAAAAAATTCTACAGCTAAAATCAGGAACAAGACAGGGATATTTATTCTCATCACTTCTATTCAACATTGTCCTAGAGGTTCTTAGCAAGTCCAGTCAGGCAAGAAAAAGAAATAAAAGGCATCCAGATTAGAAAGGAAGAATTTTAAATGTCTTTATTAGGAAATGATGCGATCTTCTATGCAGAAAATATGATGGAATCTACAAAAGAACAACTAAAGCTAATATGTTAGTTTAGTAAAGCTGCAAGATACAAGATTAATATTCAAAAATTAATTTTATTCCTATGTAGTAGCAAGAACAATACAAAATTAAAATATAAAAAGTACCTTTTAAAATTGCATGAAAAATATGAAATATGTAGGAATAAACCTGACAGAAGATGTGAAAAATCAGTATACTGAAAAAAAAATCAGTACCCTGAAACCCACAAAATATTGCTAAGATGAATACTAAAGTTATTGAAGTTGAATAATCTTGTGACAATTAAACTAAAATGTTATCAGAAATAACGTTGTGAAATTTTGTGTTTTGAACATATATTTTTCTTTTAGAGAAAGATTTGATCTTACCAGGACAGGAGATAGCAGTATGTCAACAAGTTGTGTAATTTTCATATTTCAGGCATCAATTTTTCTTTTGAAGAAAGATATAACCTTGCTGGGCTGAAGCTCATAATACCACAATAGCAGATAAAAGGGAATGATCCATAAGTAATAACTTGCTCAGAGCTGAGGTTTTGAATAGTTCTTCTCCAAGGCTAGAACCCTGAAATTTTTCCTCTCATTTGAGCCAATTTTAAATCTTGATTAGAGGTTACTGCTTCTGTGCTGAGAAGAGGGACTGTTACCAAAGAAATGGTGAAAGTCCTATATTAAGTGATTCTTTTTTTTTTTTTTTTTTTTTTTGAGACAGAGTCTCTGTTGCCCGGGCTAGAGTGAGTGCCGTGGCGTCAGTCTAGCTCACAGCAACCTCAAACTCCTGGGCTTAAGCGATCCTACTGCCTCAGCCTCCCGAGTAGCTGGGACTACAGGCATGCGCCACCATGCCCGGCTAATTTTTTTTTTTTGTATATATATATTTTAGTTGTCCATATAATTTCTTTCTATTTTTATTTTTTTTTTATTTTTTTTATTTTTTTTTTTTTTGAGACAGAGTCTCACTCTGTTGCCCAGGCTAGAGTGAGTGCCGTGGCGTCAGCCTAGCTCACAGCAACCTCAAACTCCCGAGCTCAAGCGATCCTCCTGTCTCAGCCTCCCGAGTAGCTGGGACTACAGGCATGTGCCACCATGCCCGGCTAATTTTTTCTATATATATTTTTAGCTGTCCATATAATTTCTTTCTATTTTTAGTAGAGGTGGGGTCTCGCTCTTGCTCAGGCTGGTCTCGAACTCCTGAGCTCAAACGATCCGCCCACCTCGGCCTCCCAGAGTGCTAGGATTACAGGCGTGAGCCACCGCGCCCGGCCTCTTTCTATTTTTAGTAGAGACAGGGTCTCACTCTTGCTCAGGCTGGTCTCGAACTCCTGACCTCGAGTGATCCACCCGCCTCGGCCTCCCAGAGTGCTAGGATTACAGGTGTGAGCCACCGCGCCTGGCCATGATTCTTAAAGATTTATATTTACACATTGACAACTGGAAAGGTTCCTACTAAAAACGTTTTTTTTTTAAACAAAACAAAAAAAATGACAAAAATCTTCCTAGGTGTTTAAGGCTTTGGGAGTTGGCTTTAATTCTTCAAAATTGACTATATGTTTCACCCCTGTGGCAAAAACATAATAATTCCTACATCTATCCCCAGTGCAAAATTGGAGATACAGTCATAGCATATTCAGTTCCATGCAAAAATGTGGATATTTGCACCAAACCTGGAATGGCTTGGATTCTCTATAACTGTAATTTTCTCAACTTTACATTTGCTTTCATGTGGAAAAAATACCAGGCTCAGTATATGCCAAATACATCTGAAAATTACTGGGAATTTGTGTCAGGAGTTACCTGGGTGTGTTGAGAATGTGAGATTGTAACTGCAATGTGATGTAATCCAATTGTACTTTTGTCTTTTGCTAATTGGTTTTCATAAAGCACAGTCAGTATTGGGAATTTTATAGGAGCTTATAGAAATTGAGCCACATGAGATGAGTGGGTAGCTTTTTAATTGTTATTATGTGGCATATTTTCATAACAATTCTTGATAATGTGTTTTCTAGATTTTTTTACTGGCTTTGATGGCTCTAAACTAGCACATGCAAGCCAACAAAGAAATCAAGGCCCTGTGAAAAATTGAAGTTCGGTGCTCAAACTGCCTATGACAAATAAATGAGCAATGGCACCCGTGAAGGAAAACATGAAGAAAAAAGGAAACAGGTTGCAGTAGTGAGGCTCAGAGGGAAAAAGCCAAGACTCAGTTTTGGCACATGGGAATGAAAAGCTGGAGGAGGGTTTTAGGTAAAACCTCGAAAGCCAGTGTTTGCTTAGCTGCTCTTTTTCATTAATTTCCATTACGTGTATAGGGACTCTATTTTGATACTGGGTGCCCTATGCCCTTTATAATTCCGTGGGGCTCCATGGGCAGGAGTTTAAAATTTCTTTAGACAGAGAGTTCTGTGTAGATGGCGTGGTCATAAAGGATCATCTAAACTTGTATGCTTTGAATCATATTTTGTCAAGGGGCAAAAAAGAAATGGACATTTCTGAAGCTCACAACAGTATTGTAATTTAAACACATGGTTTGATATGACAATATGCAGCATAGTATATTTGAGTTAGTGGGAGGATATAAACAAAAGAGTATTAAAGATGGTAGCACAAATGAAAAAGGGAAAGGGAGCCAATTCTTTAAGGTTCTCATATAGAAGTAGGCAAGAAAGGACTTAAAGTTTAAACTGGAAACATCATGTGATTTATAGAGATGTGTATATGTCCAAGTTGACAAAGGGTGGACTATGGAGGCTTTGTAATGTGTTGATTTGGTTATGCTGACTAGATTTCCCATAATTCCCTTCCCTATATGTTTCCAGTTAAGGGTGTGCCACAAGAGACATTTTTGTGTGAGATTTGGAGGGCAGAAGCAGAGGAGCAGCTATATCATGAATATTGGGTTTTGTGCGCATAAGGTTGGGGAAAGGTCTCCATAGTCTATGCATATTGTTTATCTGCTGGATCACCTCCTTGGTGTGGGGCAGCAACTAGACCACAGTTGTTCCACCATCTCTTGGATCTTCCTTCAACTTCTCTGACTCCTTGTCCAGATGGATGTGTATCTATATGACAAAGGGCACCAGGTTCTTCTGCAGGATACCCACATCATTAAAGTTGGAGGCAGTGAAAGTGAGACTGACATGGGTTCCAGTCGATGACATGAGTTCTAGCTTGTCCTTGCTGCCTTCTTCCCAACTTCCTGACCTGCAGACTTCAAGCTTCGGCATTAGATATGAAGACAACAGCCTTACAGAGACTGTTTTGTAAGCTCCCATTACTATATAAGGTCAAATCCCTGTAATAAATCCATGTGTGTATGTCCGTGTGTGAAAAAATAAATAAATAAACTGGAAACTTCAACGTGAACCCACACCCTTAAAAAGCTTTTACTTTGTCACTTAAATTATTCAGACTGCCTCTCCCTACGAACAGTAGTCATACAGAAAAATCTAATACAACCCAAAACCCACATCTTATACTTTTCTCTGCCAAATGGAATCAGGTTCCTTGGTTATAGACAAAAGAAAGCAAAATATGCCTAGAAACATCTTGTTGTCATAAAGCAAGGATGCTTTCACAAATGTTTGTGGGGCATTTAGAAAAAAACAAAGACAAATTTAAAACTCACATATTGTTTGACCCAACAATTCTACTTATAGGAATTTATGTCACAAATATACTCAAACATGTACAAAAAGCAAATAAATTCACCGCAGCAATGTTTGCAGTAGAAAATGTTGGATACAATCTAAATAGACATCAAGAGGGGACTGGTTAAATAAATTGTGGTGTATTCATACAAAAGAATACTACAAGCCATCAGGAAAAAAGTAAGAGTTCTATGCGCATTGAAATGGAAGATCAAGATACACTGTTAAACGAAAAAAGCAAAAGGCACATCAGTTTGTATAGAATACTACCATTTCTGTGAAAGTAAAGGGCACATAAACTTGAATATGTCTATAATACCTCTGAAAGGGCTGGGTGTGGTGGCTCACGCCTGTAATCCTAGCACTCTGGGAGGCTGAGGCCTGCGGGTTGTTTGAGCTCAGGAGTTCAAGACCAGCCTGAGCAAGAGCAAGACCCCGTCTCTACTGAAAAATAGAAAGAAATTATCTGGACATCCAAAAATATATATAGAAAAAAATTAGCCTGCCATGGTGGCGCATGCCTGTAGTCCCAGCTACTCGGGAGGCTGAGGCAGGAGGATCGCTTGAGCCCAGGAGTTTGAGGTTGCTGTGAGCTTGACACCATGGCACTCTAGCCCAGGCAACAGAGTGAGACTCTGTCTCAAAAAAAAAAAAATTACTTCTGAAAGAATGCAAGAAATTGGCAACAGTAATTGCCGCTAAGGAAAGGAACTGGGTAGCTACCCTTTTATGCTGTTTGACATTTTTGTTACCATGTGCATGTATTATCTTTCAAAAATAAAATATGACTTTTTAATATGTCAGAGATTCTAGTCTAGAGATATCTTCCAATAAGTAGTAACAACTTGAACTTTAAAATAAATAATTATAGACAACAGAAACACGAAATCTGCAAAAAAAAAAAAAATCCTTGAGTCCATGATGTTAGCTAAGGCACTAAACTCCTTTGGAGACGTTTATTCATTGATCTGACCACAATCCAGGAAGGTGCTAGAGCACGGTTTGTGCCAGTCACAATTCTATGCTTACATTACATTTAGGTGTTTTTAATATAGTTAAGTATCAACCCCCAGGCACCTTTGACACAATCCTAAACCCTACTAAATGATAGTAAAGGAACAAAATCATATGAACCCATGGGAGCAAACAGAGTGGGAGAGGAAACAATAGTAGATAGGATAGTTCAGCAAATTTAGGGGAGATGAACAGCAGATGGATAAACATGTTGACCTCATTTACTTGGATTGCCAAATGTTTCTCCTGGATGCATTCTCAAAATCTTGGCTTAATAAACCTCCATTGATTGAGGTTTTTGCCTCAGTCATTTATTTGGAATGACAAATGGCAATCATGAAGAGGGACCTCTGAGAAGAGTTTGGTTTTCTTAACCTGTAGCGACTTTCCAATTGGTGCTGTTAGTACCAAGCTAGAGCTCCTTACTACTTTGACTGATTAGGCAATTTACTGAGGTTCAGGCTGCTCTCTCCAGAGATCCACAATCTCCCAGTTGAGATCTGAGCTTTATTCAGCCACTGAACTCCTTTAGGGGAGTTCTGCTTGTTTCTGATAAGGAAGGTGAGTTACCTGCTTCCATGATGATGGAGAGCAGGCTTAGCTTGGGCCCTACCTCCAGGTAAGAAGGTAGTCTGGGGGTTCATTTTAAAATTTGATAGCTGAGTTAAGGTTCGTTGTCACCTAGATATAACTTCTCCTTATGCTCCTTATGCTTAGAGATCTCAACAATATATTAATTGTGCGATCACTCTTTCTTTTCTGTTCTTGATTTCAAGTCTTATCCTACATTAGATTCGACCAACAAAATTATGGAAAATGAGGCCTCTAAAATTGACTAAAACTGTCCCCAGCCAATCGAAAAATGATAATAGCTTACCCCACAAGAATATTTCTTTCACATATTTTGAGATGGCTGCTACGAGCTGTCTTTGTAGACATCTCCACAGATGTCTTTTTACAGGTGTAACTGTAGATAATCTCCGTTAATACAACCGAGACTTTCTCTTACTCAAACTAGAAAAGATTAACTGAGAGTTCCACACCTTTAAGATATTTAAAAGGAAACATTTACTCTCCCAGAGGACTAACTGTGAGACTTTATCTGAATAGCAAGAGCCCCTTTGCTAGCCTCTTTCTCTTCTCCCTCCGAAACCTGTTGTGCTAGATTTCCATTCTAAAAGTTTCCTGTATAAATGTTAAAAAATGATTTAAATGTCTTTTTTCCAATTAATCAATCTGCCTCCTGATAGTGATTTTTTTTTCAGCAAACCTTTATGGGGAAAAGGGTTTTGTTCCCTACAGTTTAAAGCCATTCTGTTCTTCTAAAAAACTGAAATAGGGAAAAAAACAGTAACTTAATCAGTGGGCAAAAAAGGTAAAATATATATATATATATTTTTTTTTTCTTACCAGCCAGTGATCCTGACCTCTCTCCCTGTATGATCCAGTTGAGTGGATAGTAAAAATCACTCTCTGTTTTGATTGATGGGAGAAAAAGGATTTATATGATTAGTCTTAATACAGCAACTTTTGGTACTTTGTGATATAAATTCATCTTTTTATCCTTTTTTTTTCTCTCAGAGATAGGGTTTTCTCTTGTTGTTCTTTTTGAGTTGTTTGTCATGAAAAGGCTCAGTCATAGGGGCTTTTGTCATCTCTACCTTAGCCTATTTCTGGAAGAATGAGAGGATCTTTGGACTTGTTTCTTCTCTGAAGAAACTATTAGATTAAGTCACTTTATAATGAGTACATCTTTGAAAATCGATGGCCAAAAGATGGATCCTTTAAATTGAAAGATGGATTTTAGAGATCTCTTATTCTAAACAATTGCTTTTTTGTGTTAGTAGAAGAATTGGATTAAAAGGACACATAATTGTGCTATGGTTAGCCTTAAAAATTCTCCTAACAAAAATAAAGAGCAAAATCTGACCTAAAAGAAAAAAATCCTTTGTATGCTGCCCCTGCTGGAATGATAGCATAGGCCAATTTATTATACCTTATAGCCTAATGGTTAAAATTCTGTGCTTTCACCCTAACAGCCTAGTGTTAGTTCCCCATCAGGAAATAAGTCTGGTTTGATTTTATGTAACTTTTGCCATTTATTCCATGGACCACCTTTAATTTCCTGTTTTATTCCACTTGTGAGAGCCACATGAGGCTTTTGAACTTTTATATATAAGTGGTCAACTGAGACCATGGTCTGAGTTAAATGGTCAACTGAGAAACTGAAACCCTAAAAAAAATATATCCAGACAGAAATGTGGGTTACTCCCGGTTTACAGCTAGCAACACTTTCCTTTCTTTGAGCTGTTTTTGTGGCTTTTCTGGATCTCATAAAAACTGTTTTCCACCTCTTGAAGGCACCTCTTGCTTCCTTGATTAAGTTATAACCTTGGTTAAAGCTTATTGGTTTCACTTAAAAGGATACTTTAGTTAAAAATTTCAAAAGCAAAAATGTCAACTGTTTGTCCCAGCTAGAATCAGCTGCTTCTAATGGCTCAGACTCCTTAATGAACTCAGAAAAAAAAAGGCACCACTCACACCTCTTTTGGGGGTCTTCTGTTTTCCTTATGGAGTCTAAAAGGTCATAAACAGATTCCTCTCAGATATAAAATTACTCTCTTTTGCATTGTGTGTTACCTGATCTCTTTGGCTTTTGGGGATACCAAAAATTACTTTATATTGTGAGAAAATTTTTGACCTTGATGTGTGTCATAGCTAGGCAGAAATGGCCATGTTGGAGGCAGCTAAATGGACTAAAAGAGGCTTCTGGTTTCCTTGGGCCTAAGATAAGAAAGGGTGTGGTTTAAACATTTTAAAAGTCTTTGTAAGAAGTATATTATAAAGATATTGCATAGCTCAGTACCATGGTGTCTTTCTCTCTTTGTTGGGGGTGGGGGGAGATTCAATACTATCTATCTAAATGATGCTGGTCTCCTCATAAAGTCCTATGGTGAATTCCTGTGATTTTATGTTGGCTTGGCATCCATTTTTGTCTTCTTCTAAGACACCCCAAACTCCTTGAAAGGGCTTAGATTTTCTCTCTCTGTGCTTTAAGATGATAATTAATACCCTATTTCCTCTGAGACTCAATGAGGGTTTAGGCCATATGTGAGGTAAGAGAAATTTTATTTGTTCTATTCTCAATGATATGGTTTAAATCCAACCATCCTTTTCAACTGATGAGTTTTGCCAGTCTCGTTGCTAGACTTTTAAAATGTGTCATAAACCTCTATAGAAAGCAGTATGGAGATACCTCAAAGAACTAAAAGTAGACCTACCATTTGATCCAGCAATCCCACGACTGGGTATTTAACCAAAGGATAAAAAGACATTTTATAAAAAAGACTCTTGCACTCAAATGTTTATGGCGGCACAATTCACAATTGCGAAGAGATGGAAACAACCCAAGTACCCATCAATACATGAGTGGATTAATAAAAGGTGGTATATGTATACCATGGAGTACTACTCAGTCATAAAAATGGTGAACTAATACCTTTTCTAACAACCTGGATGGAACTAGAGACCATTCTTCTAAGTGTAGTATCACAAGAATGGAAAAACAAACACTGTATGTACTCAGTACTAAATTGGAACTAATTGATCAACACTTATGTGCACATATGAAAGTAAAACTCAACGGAAATAAAGCAGGTGGGGGGGGAAGGGTTGAGTAAGTCACACCTAATGAGCACAATGCACACTATCTGGGTAATGGACATACTTAGAACTTTGACTCAAACTGTACAAAAGCAAATTGTGTAACCAAAACGTTTGTACCCCTGTAATATTCTGAAATAATAAAAAAGTGTTATAAATTAAGTAAATAATCCCCAATGCTTTTCAAGTTCATATGACTTCAGTAATCTTTAATGAATAAAGAGAGTTTTAAAAAAAATCATTGGTAAAATAAAATAAAAACATCTTCAAAATTTAATTTAGATATTTTCACCTGAACTTGTTGGGTTAAAACATATCTATCTCTGCTAGATGTTTTAAGGTCATAAAACTGCTGCTTCTGTAACAATTTTAATATTTGGCAAGATTTGACTGTGAGCTTATCGATGGTACCTGTGTAGTTTCAAAATTCTTTTCAGTAATTTAAAATGTTAAAGTTATTTTATGTGTTAAAATAAAAAGGATAATCATAAAATATCTGAGTCATTTGTAAATAAGATACTAAAATATTGATTATTTTAAGCATAAGTTTAAGTTTATATATTTTAATATCTTTTTTACAATATAGAAAGCTAAATATATTTAGATGTACTAATAAAATTGGAGATAACAGTTCAAAGTTACTTTAACTTCCTAGGTTTTTATTAAAAAGAAGGGTTACTAACAGTTAGCATTACAATTAATGCATGTAATTAAAACTACTAGATATAAGAGAAATAATTCTATATACAAAATATGAAAAAAATTGTATGTGGGGTTTTTTTGGGGAAAAAAGTTTATAAGAAGATATAAAAATATGGATTTTGGAAAAACAATTTTGCCTAATTTGAAGGTTCTAAAAATAGTTATAAATTAAATAAATAAAACTAAATGAATACAAAAGTTTTAAAAATGGTAAAACTTTTTGCTTTACAAAATCTTTTAATTATCCCTTTGGCTGAATAAGTAACTATTTGATAGTAACCTGTAATCTGGTTTTATGGCAATAAGTGTTTCATGACAACAAATGTTTCAAACTTTTGATATTTGACAAACATTCCAAAATCAAAATTATAAATTGTCTTTTTGACCTCAAACTAGCTTTTTAAATATTAGGGCCACTAAAAGTCTAAGAGACACATACTAGGCTTATTTGCTATGTTAAAACCATACAAGAAGCATTGTCAAATATAAAAGGTATTTAACTTTATTTGAGTTATATTTATATAAACATATTAATATGTGTTCCAAAACTATATGAGATTCCTAAAATTCTGATGTGCTTTGATACATGTTATCAATAATAATTATGGTTATTATGTTAAATTGTTATATGAGACAAAAATACTGACCTGATACTTCATCCATAACATTTCCTGATCTGTGGTAAGAAAAGAATGTCACTTTTTGACAGGTCCAGAAACTTCAAGTTACTTTGGGATCTTGAGAAAAGAGGAATTTACCTGATACATACAAGTAGGTATCTGCAGGCAGTTAAATCCTTAGCTTGTTCTGCACAGCCAAAGAAACAGTCACGAGAATAAACAGACCACCTACAGAATGGGAAAAAATATTTGCATACTACACATCAGATAAAGGACTGATAACAAGAATCTATTTAGAACTCAGGAAAATCAGCAAGAAAAAAATCAAACAACCCTATCAAAAAGTGGGCAAATGACATGAATAGAAACTTCTCGAAAGAAGATATAAGAATGGCTAACAAACATATGAAAAAATGCTCAACATCCCTAATCATCAGAGAAATGCAAATCAAAACCACAATGAGATATCACTTAACCCCAGTGAGAATGGCCTTTATCAAAAAAACCCAAAACAACACATGTTGGCGTGGATGTGGAGAGACAGGAACACTCATACACTGCTGGTGGGACTGCAAACTAGTGCAACCCCTGTGGAAAGCATTATGGAGGTATCTTAAACAGATTCAAGTAGACCTGCCATTCGACCCAGCAATCCCATTATTGGGCATATACCCAAAGGAAAAAAGGTCATTCTGTAACAAAGACACATGTACCCGAATGTTTATAGCAGCACAATTCACAATCGCAAAGATGTGGAAACAACCCAAATGCCCATCAATACATGATTGGATTAGTAAGCTGTGGTATATGTATACCATGGAATATTACTCAGCTATAAGGAATAATGAAGATACGACATCTCTATGGTTCTCTTGGAGAGAGTTGGAACCCATTATATTAAGTGAAGTATCCCAAGAATGGAAAAACAAGCATCACATGTACTCACCAGAAAATTGGTTTCCCTGAACATCACCTAAATACACATCTAGGAACGACACCAATCAGATATAGGACTGAGGTGGGAGGTGGGGGAGGGGATGGGGGTATGCCTACACAATGAGTGCATTGCGCACCGTTTGGGGAGTGGTAACACTTGAAGGTGCTGACTCGGGAAGGGGGGGTGGGGAAGGGAGGGATATATACCTCATGATGGGTGCAATGCGCACGACCTGGGGAACAGACACGCCTGGAGCTCTGACTTGGGGGGAAAGGCGGCACAGGAGCAACATATGTAACCTGCAATTCTGTATCCTCCATAACAAGATAAAATAAAAAAAAAAAAAAGTTCCAGCAAAGCTAATTGAAAAAAAAAAAAAAGCCTACATGGCCAATGATTATTCCTAATGCACTTTATGCAAATAATCAGACCAAGTATGAGACTAAAATTTATTTTGCAAATAAATTGGTCTTACTATGATTTGTCTCTAATAAAAATGGGAAACTAGAGAGAGAAAATTATTTTTCAAGAAATATATATATACATACATATAGTGAACTCATTATTTAGATTCTAGCCTTTTCCATCATTTTTTAAATCCAATTCTATTTATTTATTTATTTGTTTATTTATTTATTTATTTATTGAGACAGAGTCCCACTCTGTTGCTTGTGCTAGAGCGCCATGGTATCAGCCTAGCTCACAGCAACTTCAAACTTCTGGGCCCACGCGATCCTTCTGCCTCAACCTCCCGAGTAGCTGGGACTGCAGGCATGCACCACCACACCTGGCTAATTTTTTCTATTTTTAGTAGAGACGGGGTCTTGCTCTTGCTCAGGCTGGTCTTGAACTCCTGAGCTCAAGTGATCCTTCCGCCTTGATCTCACAGAGTGCTTGGATTACAGGCGTGAGCCACTGTACCAGGCCCATCATTTTTTTTCTTGATTTTTTTCAGCATATTATGGGGGTACAAATGTTTAGGGTACGTATATTGCCCTTGCCCCCCCTCCCCCCAAGTCAGAGCTTCAAGCGTGTCCATCCCCCCAGATGGTGTTCATCGCACTCATTGTGTATGTATATACTCATCCCCTCCTCCCCCCCACATCTGCCCAACGCCCGATGAATGTATTCCTATATGTGCACTTAGGTGTTGATCAGTCAAACCAATTTGATGGTGAGTACATATGGTGCTTATTTTTCCATCCTTGGGACACTTCACTTAGTAGAATGGGTTCCAGCTCTATCCAGGAAAATACAAGAGGTGCTATATCACCATTGTTTCTTATAGCTGAATAGTACTCCATGGTATATACATACCACATTTTATTAATCCACTCATGGATTGATGGGCACTTGGGTTGTTTCCACATCTTTGCAATTGTGAATTGTGCTGCTATAAACATTCGAGTGCAGATGTCTTTTTTATAGAATGTCTTTTGTTCTTTTGGGTAGATGCCCAATAATGGGATTGCTGGATCAAATGGTAAATCTACTTGTATCTCTTTGAGGTATCTCCATATTGCTTTCCACAGAGGTTGCACTAGTTTGCAGTCCCACCAGCAGTGTATGACTGTTTCTATCTCTCCGCATCCATGCTAACATTTGTTGTTTGGGGACTTTTTGATAAAGGCCATTCTCACTGGAGATAAATGATATCTCACTATGGTTTTGATTTGCATTTCCCTGATGATTAGAGATGTCAAGCATTTTTTCATATATTTGTTGGCCATACTTCTGTCTTCTTTTGAAAAGTTTCTATTCGTGTCTTTTTCCCACTTTTTGATAGGGTTGTTTGATTTTTTCTTGCTGATTTTCCTGAGTTCTAAATAGATTCTAGTTATCAGCTCTTTATCGGATATGTAGCATGTGAAAATTTTCTCCCATTCTGTAGGTTGTCTGTTTGCTCTTGTGATAGTTTCTTTGGCTGTGCAAAAGCTTTTTAATTTGATCAGGTCCCATTTATTTATTTTTGTTGTTGCTGTGATTGCCTTTGGGGTCTTCTTCATAAATTCTTTGCCAAGGCCAATGTCTAGAAGACTTTTTCCAACATTTTTTTCTAGAATCCTAATAGTTTCATGCTTTAGGTTTAAGTCTGTTACCCACCGTGAGTTGATTTTTGTGAGGTGAAAGGTGTGGATCCTGTTTCAGTCTTCTACATGTGGCTATCCAGTTTTCCCAGCACCATTTATTGAATAAGGATTCTTTTCCCCAGTGTATGTGTTTGTCTGCTTTGTGAAAGATTAGATGGCTCTACGAGGATGGTTTTATATCTGGGTTCTCAGTTCTGTTCCACTGGTCAATGTCCCTGTTCTTGCACCAGTACCAAGCCGTTTTAATTACTATAGCCTTGCTTTATTATTTACCAACAATTTTTTGACAGTGGTCCTTCTTGACTTAATTTTTTCTCCTCTGAGCGACATGATCTTCTAAAAATGAACCTTCCTAGTGATGTGGAATTTTTTAAAAAATACAACCATGAACTCATGTCTCTTACAATGCTTTTTCTGAAAGATTTTCAAGAATGGTGAGGGGAGGAGTATAAAAAGAAAAATCAAAGTCTCAGTGCCACCCCTGCAACTGCTTATACCAAATAGAAGGTAAAAGACTCAGGTACCTGTGAAGGACTAGCCCCACAGATCATTCATTAAGAAAATTCCTTGCTAACCTCCCATAAAGAAGGACATGCAAATTGTACCTATGTCTAACACCTAAAACTAAAACCTATCCAATTCCACACTAATAATGAATTATAAGTTTATCTTACAGGTAACAGAACTAGAGACAAGACAGAATCAGACCTTCTTCCACCTACCCAGGGACATCTACATAATTGATGCTTCCTTTACTCCTTTATTTTATGTAAAATGTAGACTTCTTGTGCCTCAAAAGAATATAACCACTTTTCCTCATCAAGCCCCACCCCCTTACCATCCGTACCCCCTGCTTTTTTCCTTCTCTCTGTATGCCTTTAAAATGCTGAAGGTGTCAACTTCCTCTTTGGGAAAACAGCCACAGATTGTCTACAGTTCATATTTTTCCCAGGCATGTCCTCAGAATCTTGGCTTAATAAACCTCCATTGATTGAGATTTTTGCCTCTGTCATTTATTTCGGTAAACAAACAGTAATTAACTTAGCAGAGGAGAGGAAGTAACCATTTGAATACCTCCAAGAAACAAGCCATTTTGCCTCCACAGAACTAAGATTTACAACTTGGAAGCACAAAGCACTTTGGAAGGTGGAAGTGGGGTGTAGAACTGAAAACAGAGGGAATTGGTTGAAAGTATGTCTACATAGCAATTGAACTCCCAAATCTCACCCACACCTTGCAAATTAATGAATTCCCCCATTCCACAACATTCCTGAGGTTTATTCTGAGAAGAAATTGAAGCTGAGAGGCTTTGGACATGGGGCCATCAAGCACAGTGGAGACTGGAGTGAAACACAGGGCTGAAAACAAAGGGATAAAATCATAGTCGGCACCTGGAATAGTGGGATCACAGCCTCCTTCCACTGTCCTGCTTCCAGAATGCTGGAGCCTAATTTAAATGCCTCAGGTAAGAGTCTAGAAGATTTTTATCTGGTAAGATTAAAGATCTCAGAGAAAAGACCTCAAGATACAAAGATTTGGGTATTACATTAGTGCAAAAAGCTATCTTGCCTACAGAGCACCCTTTGAAGAATCCCAATAGTTGACAATTTCCTATCACTCACACAAAGCTTTCAGTCAGCTTTTCAGTGTATCTCCCTGTAACAATGACATGTTAAGACTCTCCTGAAATAAGAGACAGACAAATATAGACAAAAGAAAAAATGAACTCAGAGGAAACAGTAAATTCAGGGAACAGAAGAAAACTTTCCAAAATTTTAATAAATATCTTCATAAAGATAAGAAAATATATTGAGCTTATGAAACTAGATCTGGATATACTTTTTTAAAAATAAATGTTATCGAGTATATTTAAGGTATATGGGATGGAGACAAGATGGCTGACCAGAGGCACCAGCTGCCAGATAGTCTCAGAGAGAAGAAAAAGTGTTAGATGAAAAAGTAAAAACAAACAAACTAACAAACAATCATAGATCAGGTGTAATTCCAAGGGAAAAGTGCAATAACCTACAAGAGATTCCACAGGAAGAAGTTGCAGGGAGGAACAAGAAGGAGAAAGGTATCAGCAAGGGTCAACTCCTGAGAAGCTTGGAGTCCAGCAAAAAGGGTAGGTGGAGTGGTTTGTTTCCCCTCCCTCACATCTCTGGCAGTCAGCAGGCTCCTGAGCTGCTAGAGAGCCTTTCTACCCTTACAAGCCCAAAAGCTGCTGCCACCAGTGAACTGGGAGCTTCTGGAAGACAAAGCACCAGGTGCCAGCCCCCTTAGGGTTGCTTTCCATTACCACAGACTCAAGCTGAGATGGCAGGTGCCACATTGCTTCTCCACCTGCCATGCACCTTTGTCCTCCCCTAGGAGCTTCAGCCCCTCAGTTTTGGTCTCACTGGTTCCCACACAAGCATTTCCAAACTCCAGCCCAGACTATGGGAGTCACAGGGGCCAATGGGTCCCAGGGGATCCGTGTGACCCCAGAGCCTGGACATTCCAGGCAGGCTGCCTTCCAGAGACAGGGACAGAGATGACCAGAGTGCTAGTTTTCCTCCATTCAGACTCTTTTCCTCACATTCCCCTCTCTCACCCATGGCTACTGAGAGAAATGCTTGAGCCAGGGCTCTCAGAAGCTGCTGCTTCCCCACCACTGGTGCATATACCACACCAGAGCTTCCACAGACAGAGGGGTTGAAATCTATCCTCTTAAAGACTGGTAGAGGAATAAGAGGTGCTTGGACCATGAGCTCCCTGCTCACCAGCCCTCACCAAAGCTGCTTGCCTGGCTGCTCCATCAGAGCAGGGAACACCTGGAAGCGGAGGGACATCAAACCTGCTTGAGCAACCCATAGAGAACTCGGGACCAGCACGCATCTCCCCATCATGGGCAGGCATTGATCTTCAGGGACCTGGGGACAGGCCTGCAGGCCAGATCCCATACCCCCAGGACTTGATCGTGTTGCTCATAGGCACAGAGGGGAAATTTGTGAACTCATCTTGGGAGGCAAGGGAACCCATGTGGGCAGAACTGAAAAGAGAGTGCAGTATTGCACCCAAACATAGTGCACTCATGGAGCACCCCTCTCCCCGCAGGAAAGCTGCACTCTCAGCCCAGGGTGGGATCTTGGACAGGGAAGCTCCCAGCCCACAGAGCCATCATTGGGGGGCTCAGCTAATTTGAACTCCTGCCTGCTGGCAGATGCAGGAGAGAAACTGTGGAGCAGGGGAGGGGAGTGAAGAGTGAAACCTGCCCCTGACAGCCAGATTGTGGATCTCAGATGGCCCCACCTCCACAAGCCAGACTTTCTGGCTGGGTGGGGCCGCCTCAGCCCCTCCCTGCTGACCTTTCTCCAGAAGCCTGGTGTGCACCTTTGATCCCCACAAAAACAGCTACCTTACCAGCTTTTGTGAAGCCTGAGGACAGGATCACCCCCCGCCAGTCTCACCCCTCAACCCATCTCTACTGGAGAGAGAATAAGGACTCATCTGGAACTTCCGGGGCCCCACCCACCATCTGGGGCATCCAAGTGCTTCTCTGAAGTGGCTAAAGCTGGTCACAGGTCCCAAAAAGACCACTGCAGCATGTTCCTTCTGACAAGTGCCACCTATGGACAGGGAGGTCAATTTGCACAGCCCTTTGCAGCATTTACTGACTCAATCATATAGGATATGGTTGATTCTTACCCACAAACACCACCTACTATCTCAGAGATTAAACTGGTTGTGCCAGTACAATTCACACTGTTAAGAAGACCACAGAGCTGGGGAAAGATAAAGGATCTCAAAGACCTCCATTCTCCCTCATCAAAGAGAGACAGAGAATCTGCCCAAATATACAGCTCACCACTGCTATAGCCTACAAACAACTAGTAACTAATAAAAACCACCTCATTAAGAATATCTATAACCAAGGCATCCATTCAGACCCTAGACCCGTATCAAAGCACCCACAAGCAAAGCCAAAGGTTCTTACCCAACATATGCTACAGAAACCCCCTTATAAGCAAGGGGGGAAGGAAAAAGCCCCATCTAAACAAAAGAAAAACCAAAAATAAGAAGTGACAGCTGCCCCAGATGAGAAGGAATGAGAAAAGTAACTCTGGAAGTATCAAAAATCAGAGCAAAAGGAGGCCCTCAAAAGGGAACACCAGCTCCCCAGCAATGTATACAAGCCAAAATTAAAATATTGAAACAACAGATAAAGAATTCCAACTATGGATTTTAAGGAAGTTCAATGAAATCCAAGAGAAAATGGAAAAACAACTCAAAGAAACCAGAAAAACAATTCAGGAAATGAATGAAAATTTGCAAAAGAGATCAACATATTAAAAAAAACCAAATAGAACTTCTGGAAGTTAAAAACTCATTTAAGTGGTTTTAAATTTTCCTTTAATATGGTGCCTTTTATTTTGTCTTTACTTCTGACTTGGATGATCAACAGTGATAATTTGAATTTTATGATAATGGAGGAAATTGGCAAGTCACTTGTGAAATATTATGGCAATAATGGTTTTGCACTAAAGATAAATCTTTTATCTTCTCCAAATTAATATCATGTGTCAATAAATGTAAAGTAAAAATCACACACATATGTGTTTAGCCAACAACCTTTAAGAAAGCTTCTTATGTATAATAATAAAACACTTTTGATAATTTCTATTATATGCAAAGAAGTTTGGAAAAACATATAAAAATTCACTTCTGTTTTTCTTCAGTTTTAGTTCTAAGCACAGGCACTATGCAGAAAAACATTCATTCAAATGAAAATATTGTGTCAGCATGAAAAAATGTTCATAATGGAGGGAAATGTGCATGTAAATTATATAACCAAGAGAGAAAAATGGAAATAGAATATCTATAGCTAAAGAGAACTTAGGGCTGTCATTAAAGAGAGAGAAGTTAAAAAAACCTCATTTAAGGAAATACAAAACACAGTGGAAAATTTTAAAAATATACTAGACCAGGCAGAAGAAAGAATCTCAGAGCTTGAAGACTACTTTTTGAAATTAACTCAGTCAAAAATAAAAAAAAGCAACACAGAATTAAGAGCAAGAAACAAAGCCTACAAAAAATAAGAGATTATGTAAAATGTCCAAATATAAGAATCACGGGCATCCCTGAGAGTGAAGAAGAAAACGCACAAGGGCAGGGAAACCTATTTGAGGGAATAATTGAGAAAAACTTCCCTGGTCTTGCTAGAGATTTAGACATCCAGGTACAAAAAGCTCTATGAACACCTGGGAGATTCATTGCAAAGAGCCAATCTCCAAGACACATAGTCATCAGACTGGCCAAAGTCAACATGAAGGAGGAACTCCTGTGAGCCATGAGGTGAAAACATCAACTAGCTTACAAAGGAAAACCCTTCAAGCTAACTGCAGACTTCTCACCTGAGACCTCACAAGCCAGAAGGGACTGGAGCCCCAACTTCAGTCTTCTTAAACAGAACAACTGCCAACCTAGGATTTTGTATCTTGCAAAACTAAGTTTCATGGATGAAGGAGAAATAAAAACTTTTCAAGACAAGGAAACACTGAGGAAATTTATCAAGACCAGACCTGCCCTGTAGGAGTACTCAGAACTGCATTATACATGGATCAGCACAACGGACACCAACCAGTGTGAAACCACCAAAAAGTTGAAGCTCAGAACCCATATAAAACAATAGCACAAGAGGTAAAACAAAGCAATAAGGTACCACCCAACAGGATGAACATAACAGCAGTCCACATATAAGTTGTATCAATCAATGTGAACGGTCTTAGTGCCCCACTCAAGAGACACAGCCTGACTGAATGAATGAAAAAATATAACCCAAGTATCTGGTGTCTCCAGAAAACATATCTAATCATAAGGACTCATACAGACTTAAGGTGAAGGAATGAAAAAAATATTTCATGAAAGTGGAAACCAAAAGAAAGCAGGTGCAGCCACTCTAAGACCAGAAAAAATTGACTTCAAATCCATAATGGTAAAGAAAGACAAAGATAGTCATTATATAATGGTAAAGGGAGCAATTCAACAAGAACACATAACAATGCTAAATATCTACGCACCTAACACAGGAGCACTCATATTCATAAAGCAAACCCTACTAGATCTAAGCAAAGAGATAAACAACAACTTTAACACCCCACTGACAGAACTGGACAGATCATCTAAGCAGAAAATAAACACTGGACTTAAATGGGACTCTAGAACCAATGGGCCTAACTGACATTTACAGAACATTTTACCCAAAAACTACTGAATATACATTCTTCTCATCAGCACATGGAATATTCTCCAAGATTGATCATACCTTAGGCCACAAAACATGTCTCAACAAATTCATGAAACAGAACTCATACATACAGATATGTAAAGAAGACATAAATGGAAATTATAGAATTGAAAAATACAATTATTGAAAGTATCACTGGATGGAGTCAACAGCAGAATGGAGGTAACCAGGGAAAATAATTAGCTGAATATAGATCAGTGGAAATTACCTAATCAGAGATACAGTGAGAAAATAAACTAGAAAAAAGTGAACAGAGCCCCAGGGACATGTGGGACAATAATACAATATCTAAGCTCATGTCACTGAAATTCCAAAGAAGAGGAGAACAAGTGTACAGGTGAAAAAATATTTGAAGAAATAATGGCTGAAAATTTCCCAAGTTTGGTGAAAGGTATAAACCTACAGATTAAAGAAGCTGACTGAATCCCAAAAAAGATAAATCTGAAGAAATCCATAAGAGAACACATCATAATATAACTTCTGAAAACTTAAGAAAAAAAATCTTCAAATCAACGGGTAGAAAATACACACCGTTTAGAGGGAACCCATTCAATGACAGTGGATTTCTCACCAGAAACCATGGAAGCTGAAAGAAAGTGGCACAATATTTTTCACGTGCTGAAAGAAAAGAAATGTCAAGCCAGAATCTTATATCCAGTAAGAATATCCTTCAGGAATGAAGAGAAAATCAAGACATTCTAAAATGAAGCAGACCAAAGAATTGACACTGGCATACATAGCATAAAATAATAGATAAAAGACATTACTAGCAGAAATGAAATGATAAAAGAGGGAAATTTGGAATACTAAAAATGAATAAAGAACAACAAAAAGAGTAAAACTGTAGGTAAATATAATAGATGATGCTTCTCCCCTTTAGGTTTTTAAATTATATTTGATGATTGACGGAAGTTTATAACATTATCTGCTTTGGTTCTCAATTATATAGAGGAAATATTTAAGACAGTTACACAGATGACTCATAAAAGAATCTGAATGGAGGTAATGCTTCTACATTTTAACCAAAGTGGTAAATTAAAAAAAACAGTACTCTATAATGTTAGGTATGTATAATGTAATGAGAGTAACCACTTAAAAAATATATATACACTTTTTAAAACTATAGATACATCAAAATGGAATCCCTTAAAAATATTCAAGTAACAAACATGAAAGCAGGAAAAGGAAAACAGAAGAACAAAGTCAGAATGAACAAACATAAAAAAATAAAATATCAACAATTATTTTAATTAAAAATGCAATATAACAGAGCAAAGACAGTTTTTTTCAACAAATGGTGCTGGGACTAGACATCCACATGCAAAAATAAATAAATATAGACACAAACTTCACACTTTTCACAAAAATTAACTCAAAACAAACCATAAACCCAAATGTAAAATGAAAAACTATAAAACTCCTAGAAGGTAGCATACAGAAAATCCAAGTGACCTTAGGTATGGCAATGACTTTTTATATATAACACCAAAGGTATGATACATGAAAGAAATAATTGATGTTAGACTTTATTAAAATTAAAAACTTCTGCTCAGTGAAAGACATTGTCAAGAGAATGAAAAGACAAGCTATAGACTGGGAGAAAATATTTGCAAAAGACATCTGATAAAGAACTGTTATCCAAAATATGCAAATAACAAAGTTCAACAATCAGAAAATGAAAAGCCTGATTAAAACATGAGCAAAAGCTCAGAGATAGACAACCCATGTAGTTTAAATTTAAAAAAAAATTATAAAGAAGGAAAAAAAATTAGCAAAAGACCTAAAGAGATATCTCATCACAGAAAATATACAGGTGGCAAATAAGCATATGCAAAGATGCTCAGCATCATATGTCATTAGGGAATTGCAATTTAAAATAACAATGCCACTACACATCTATTAGAATGACCAAAATTCAAAAGACAGACAACATGTTGCTGAGAATGTGGAGCAACATAATTCTCATTCATTGCTGGTAAGAATGCAAAATGGTGCAGCCACTATGGAAGACAGTTTGGCAGCTTCTTCCAAAATTAAACACACCCATACTATATGATCCAGCAATCACACTCCTTAGTGTATACCCAAATGAGTTGAAATCTTAAGTCTACACAAAAACCTACACATGTTTACAGCAGACTTAGTCATAGTTGCCAAAACTTGGAAGCAATCAAGAGATTTCTCAGTAGGTGAATGGATAAATAAACTGTGGTAAATCCAGACGATGGAATATTATTCAGTGCTAAAAAGAAATGAGTTTTTAAGCCATGAAAAGATGTGGAAACTTAAATGCATATTACTAGGTGAAAGAAGCCAATCTGAAAGGGATATATACTATATGATTTCAACTATATGACATTCTGAAACAGGAAAAAATATGAAGATAGTAAACAGGTCAGTGGTTTCCATGATTATGTGGGAAGGAAGTGATAAATAGGCAGAACACAAGAGAATTTTAGGGCAGTGACACTATTTTATATGACAATATAATGGTGGACATATGTGATTATACATTTGTCAAAACCCATAGAATGTACACCAAGAGTGAACCCTAATATAAACTATGGACTCTGGGTGATAATGATGTGCCAGTGTAGGTTCATCAATTGTAAAAAATGTACCACTCTGGAAGGAAATGTTGATAATGCAGAAGGATATGCAAGCATAAGAGCAGAGGGTATGTGGAAAATCTCTTTACCTTCTGTTCTGAACCTTAAATTGCTCTTAAAATAAAGTTTATTTTAAAATAAGGTCTATTAAAAACAAAACAAAAAATGGTCTACACAAATTAAGTGCCACAGATTGACAAAATGGGAGGAAATGGCTTAAATATCTGCTGATTACAACAAATTGAATTCACATATGATGATAGAGGCAAGTTGAAAGTAAAAATAGGGAGAAATATAGCATACAAATATTAATGAAAAGAAAGTAGGAGAATTAAATTAAAAAATGGAATGATAGACTAAAGACTTTTAAAAATCTTCTCAGCATAAAAGCAACAAAACACTTGCAAAAATTGTCAAAATCAATTTTTTCATAACTGAAAAATTTTTAAAAGCATGCCAACAGTGTGAGAAACATTTAATTCACAATGGATAACAGACTTAAAACTAAGGCATGAAACTATAATAATTCTAGAAGAAAATGTTGGGAAAACTCTTATACATATCAGCCTAGACAAAGAATTTATGAAGAAGACCCCAAAAACAATCACAGCAACAACAAAAATAAATGAGACCTGATCAAATTAAAACGTTTCTGCACAGCCAAGAACACAATCAATACAGCAAACAGACAACCTACAGAGTGGGAGAAAATATTTGCATGCTATACATCCGATAAAGAGCTGATAACAAGAATCTACAAAGAACTCAAGCAAATCAGCAAGAAAAAAATCAAACAACCTCATTAAAAAGTGAGCAAAAGACATGTACAGAAACTTTTCAAAAGAAGATAGACTAATGGCCAGCAAACATATTAAAAAAATGATCAGTGTTTCTAATCATCAGGGAAATGCAAATCAAAGACACAAGGAGATATTACCTAACCCTAGTGAGAATGGCTCTTATTAAAAAGTCTGAGGCCGGGCGCAGTGGCTCATGCCTGTAATCCTAGCACTCTGGGAGGCCAAGGCGGGCGGATTGTTTGAGCTCAGGAGTTTGAGACCAGCCTGAGCAGGAGTGAGACCCCGTCTCTACTAAAAATAGAAAGAAATTATATGGATAGCTAAAAAAAAAAAAAAATATATATATATATATATATATATATATATATATAGAAAAATTAGCCCGGCATGGTGGCACATGTCTGTAGTCCCTGCTACTTGGGAGGCTGAGGCAGGAGGATCACTTGAGCCCGGGAGTTTGAGGTTGCTGTGAGCTAGGCTGATGCCACGGCACTCTAGCCTGGGCAACAGAGTGAGACTCTGTCTCAAAAAAAAAAAAAAGTCTGAAAACAACAGATGCTGGCATGGATGCAGAGAGAAAAGAACACTCATACACTGTTGGTGGGACTGCAAACTAGTACAACCTCTATGGGAAGTAGTATGGAAATATCTCAAAGAACTAAACGTAGAACTACCATTTGATACAGCAATCACACTACTAGGTATTTATCCAGAGGAAAAAAACACATTTTATAAAAAAAGACACTTGCATTCAAATGTTTATAGCAGCACAATTTGCAAGCACAAAGATGTGGAAACAACTCAAGTGTCCATCAATATACGAGTGGATTAATAAAAGGTGGTATATGTATACCATGGAGTACTACTCAGCCATAAAAAATAGTGATCCATTATATTTTGTAACAACCTGGATGGAACTGGAGACCATTCTTCTAAGTGAAGTATCACAAGAATGGAAAAACACTACATGTACTCAATGCTAAATTGGAACTAATCAATCAACACTCATGCGCACAAATGCAAGTAAAACTCAACAGAAATGAAGTAGGTGGCGGGGGGAGAAGGGGATGGTTAAACTCAGACCTAAAGAGTACAATCCATACTATCTGGGTGAAGGGCACACTTATGACTTTGCCTCAAACTATACAAAAGAAAATTATGTAGCCAAAACGTGTGTACTCCTGTAATATTCTGAAATTAAGAAGAAAAAAAAAAGAAACTGACAGAATCTTGGTAAGAACATTGAGCTCCGTGACATTTTAACTTACCCTATTCCCAGCACCTGCTCTCCAGCTCCATGGTAGCCTTGAAAACCAACAGCCTCACAATCACTGTAGCCATGAAACCCCAGCAGCTTAGTAGCCAATGGTTGGGAGAGATAGATTTTTCACTCCCCAAAAGGCCCATCCTAAGTGTATTGTTACCATTTGATTTGTGTAGACATTCTTTGGAAACCCCAATCACAAGATCTGTCTTTATTTGACTTGACTCAGACCTTTCTTAGTGTGTACACCCTTTTCCTCAGGGTATTTGTAGTAAATAATCAGCAGAAATTATTTAACATTGCAGCTGCCTGAAGTGGGGATCACAGTTGGTGCAAACAAGCTTACCAAACATCTGTTTCATGGGAAATAAGATGTTAATGGGAGGCTTTGAAAAGCTCCAACATATTCCTGGGAATCTAAAAGGCCAGTTCATGTGCAGGGCTGTGTGAATGTCCAGGAAAGATCTGAGAAGGCTCTAATCTGTCACCTCTAGCTTACCTTGAGGTTCTGGGAAAGCAGGAAGTGAAGGCTAAGACAGTGTTGTAAAGTGCCTGGTGGAGTGTTAAAGATGTTCCCAACACATAAACAGTGCTCCTTAGCTAAGTCTAGGAGACTTACTGGTGCCAAGAATTTAAGAAAATTTCTGCCCAATCATTAGCTGACCACTAAGCTATCTAAGCAGAGATTTCAGTGGCCACAGATGACAAAGAATACAAACTTTACAGAATTCGTTCAGTAAAATTAATTAAACAAACATCCTCATCACCAACAACAAATAAGAACAACAAAAAACCCTGGGAATGGGAGGGGACATCTGATTTCCAGAATTGTCACATTATATTATTTAAAATGTCTAAATTTGAACAATTATGAGACATGCAAAGAAACAGGAAAGTGTGGCTCACACATAGAAAAAAAAAATGAAGTCAATAGAAACTGTCCCTCAGGATGCTTGGACTTAGATTTATCAGACAAAGATTTTAAATCAGCTCTTATAAGTATGTTCAATAACTAAAGAAATCATGTTTAAAGAACTAAAGAAATAAAACAATGTCTCAGCAAGTAGACAATATCAATAAAGAGATAGATTTTTTTAAAAGAACCAAATAGAAATCCTAGAGTTGAAAAGTACACTAATCAAATTTTAAAAATCAATAGACAGACTCAACAGCAGATTTCTTTTCTTTTTTTCCCTCAAGCGCCTATAGTAGAAGCCATCAAGAGCAGATTTCGATTGGAAGAAGAAAGTGAATTTGAAGATAGGTCAATAGAGATGATCTAATCTGAGGAACAGGAAAAAAAGAATGAGCAAAAGTAAACAGTTTCAGAGAAATGTGAGACACCATCAAGCATACCAACATTTTGCATTCTTACCAGCAATATATGAAATTTCCAGAAGGAGAAAGAATATTTGAAAAAGTCATGGCTGAAAATTTCCCAAATTTAATGAAAAACATTAATCAATCAACAGATCCAAGATGCTCAAAAAAATTCACATCATAGTCAAACTGTAGAAAGACAAAGACAAAGAATAGTAAATGTACCAAGAGGGAAGCAACTCACCATGAACAAGTGATCCTAAGTAAGATTAACAGCTAATTTCTCATCAGAAACCATGGGTGTTTGAGGAACTAAGATGATATATTCCAACTGTTGAAAGCAAGACTGCAAACTAAGATTTCTACATCCACCAAAACTGTCTTTCAAAAATGAAAGAAACATGATCACAGTATAAACAAAAACTGAGAGAATTTGTTGATAGCACATCTATACTACAAGAAATACTAAAGGAAGTCCATCAGGCTGAAATGAAAGGAAACTAAACAGCAACTAAAATTTATATAAAGAATAAAGACCACTGGTAAAGGTAACTACATAGGTAAATATATAAACTACATAAATATATATATTATATCTTAGAAAATATTTATACTGCCTCATAATATATATTATGTGTTATAAAATATATTATATATACTATATATTATGTAATATATTATGTAGAATATATTATATATACGATATATTATGTATTTTATATAATATATAAAATATATTATGAGGCAGTATATGTGTAATTTGTACTCTTTTCTTTTCCTACCTGATTTTTAAAATGACTGTAATATTACAAGTTCTGAAATGCCAGTATGAAATGCTCCATGAACCCATTCCCAAGTCAAACAACCATAATTAGTGAAAATTATTTAATAAAAACAAACATTTAAAGCCTCTGGAAAATGTCCTAAGGACATACACCAAATTTTTTAAAATATTCATTCAAGAAAATTTAATGCAATCTGAAGAACAGAGAGAAAATACAATGAAGAAAAATGAACAGAGCTTTGGAGCAATATGGCCATCATCAAGCCCACCAAAATATGTGCAATGGGAGTATGAGAAGTAGAGAAAAAAGAGAAAGAAGCAGAAAAAATATTACAAGAAATACAGGCTAACAAGTTCCCCAATTTGATGAAAAGCATTAATCTATGAACACAAGAAGCTTGACAAAATCCAAGTAGGATTAACACAGACATGCACATCCAGACACATTATATCAAAAATGTTGAAAGACAAATAAAAAGTACATGTTGAAAGCAGCAAGAAAAACAATGGAATACCCTGCCCTACGCCTCCCCAGGCCGGGATGTTGCGGTTCGGCTGCCGGCTGAGGCAGCTTGGGGCAGCACCAGGCACTCGGGTCTCTGTTCAGCTCCCTTCTGGTGCCGAGATGCCTAAGAAAGCTGGCGTGACGAACAAGGCCAGTGGGTAAAAGCCAGAGTAAGGAACCAGAGAGACCACTTCCTCCCTTAGCTCCTGTGGCTGTTGATCGTAAAGGTTGTGTAACCATAACTATCCATGCCAAACCTGGCTCCAAACAAAATGCTGTAACAGATTTGACAGCAGACACCGTAAATGTAGCTATTGCAGCACCTCCATTAGAGGGAGAAGCTAATGCTAAGCTCTGTTGGTATCTTTCCAAGGTCTTAGAACTCAGGAAGAGTGATGTGGTTTTGGATAAGGGGGGTGAATCTTGTGAAAAGGTGGTGAAACTTTTGGCCTCCACAACTCCAGAAGAGATCTTGGAGAAGTTAAAAAAGGAAGCCAAAAAGAAATAAAAGCAAGAAATGAAAGACAGCCAGGCACAGTGGTTCATGCCTGTAATCCTAGCACTCTGGGAGGCTGAGGCAGGAGGATCACTTGAGGCCAGGAGTTCGAGACCAGCCCAAGCAAAAGCAACACCCTGTCTCTAAATGAATAAATAAATAAAGTTTTTTTAAAAAAAGAAAAATGCATCATTGGGAAGCTTTTTTATTGCTAATGACAGAGTCTGTTAAATAGGAAAATATATTTGAATGCACAGAAGAACATGGGAAAATATGTACATATTTAAATAAGGTTCAAAAACGTAGAAATTTTTAAAGTACTGTACATTATTATATAGTTTCTAAAATCCCTGACCGCAAACAGCCTGGAACATGCTATTCTGATTTCATGGCATTACAAAATAACAGAGATGGAAAGGGTATTCAAGATGACCTGATTTACCACCTTTCATTCTGTGATGGGGCTTCTGATATCCAGAAGTTGAGAGACTTACTCGAGATCATACCGTGCAAGATGGCAACTGGAATCCAGATCCCTTGACTTCTTGTTTTTTTTTTTTTTTTTTTTTTTTTTTTTGTTGAGACAGAGTCTCACTTTGTTGCCCAGGCTAGAGTGAGTGCCGTGGCGTCAGCTTAGCTCACAGCAACCTCAGACTCCTGGGCTTAAGCGATCCTACTGCCTCAGCCTCCCAAGTAGCTGGGACTACAGGCATGCGCCACTATGCCCGGCTAATTTTTTCTATATAGATTTTTAGTTGTCCATATAATGTCTTTCTATTTTTTTAGTAGAGACGGGGTCTCGCTCAGGCTGGTCTCGAACTCCTGACCTTGAGCAATCCACCCGCCTCGGCCTCCCAGAGTGCTAGGATTACAGGCGTGAGCCACCGCGCCCGGCCTGGATCCCTTGACTTCTTGTTGAATGAAGTTTATCATGATTGTAAACAAAAATGATAATATCTCTACAACAGTTCTGGAATTCTGGGGATTGCCTTCTAATCCAGTTTACAAATGACAGAGAAAAACCTTTCACACTGCTTTGTAGTCTTACCTTATATTTTAAGATGTTTATCTAAATGCAAAAATGTTTTTCACATCTTTTAAAGACGATATTGAACATTTTGTGAAAAAGTAAGAATAATCAAGACTTATAATTTAATATGATTTTTAAGATATCACTGAATTTTCTTCTTCCTCCATGATAACTTGCAATCATCAAATCCAGTAGTTCTTATGAATCTCCAAAGATCCTTAAAAGAAGGAAGAGGACCTGGAAGCTATTTTCAGTATTTGTAAAAGCCTATCAAAAATCACATTTATATTTGGGTTTCAAAAGCTAATAATAAATACATTTTATATAAAAATAAAAACAATGAAATACTATTCCATTGTATATATATTACATTTCTTTATTCATCTGTCAATGGACATTTAGGTCGTTTCCCAGTAAACATTAGATTGATAATATCTCTTCAAGATCCTGATTTCAATTCTCTTGGACAGATACCCAGAAGTGGGATTACTGGATCATATGGTAGTGCTATTTTAATTTTTTTAGGAACTTCCATACTGTTTTCCATAGCAGCTGAACCATTTTGTATTCCCACAAAAAGTGTGGGTTCTAATTTCTCCACATTCTTACCAAAACTTGTTATCTTTTATTTTTATAATAGCCATCCTAACAGGGGCGAGTTGATATATCATTATGGCTTTGATTTGCATTTATCTGATTATTAGTGATGTTCAGTATCTTTTCTTATATCTGATGGCCACTTACATGTCTTCTCTGGAGAAATATCTATTTAAGTCTTTATAGAAAATTTTTAAAATCGAAGTTTTTTAGTTTGACATTGTCCCAAAAGTTTATTTTTGTTTTGTTACCTGGGCTTTTGATGTCATGAAATCCTTGCCAAAACCAATGTCATGAAGCTTTCCCCCTATGTTTTCTTCTGAGTTTTACAGTTGCAGGTTTTGTTTAAGTCTTTAATCCATTTTGAGTTGATTTTTGTGTATAATGTAAGATATGTTTGTGGATATCCAGTTTTCCCAACACCATTCGTAGAAGTGATGATGTTTTCCCCATTGTGTGCTCTTGGTACCCTTATCAAAGATAAGTTTACCATCTATATGTGGATTTATTTCTGAGCTCTCTATGCTATTTCATTGTCTATATGTGTGTTTATATGCCAATATCATACATTTTAATTACTACTGCTTTATATTTTGAAATCAGAAAGTGTGATGTCTCCAACTATGTTCTTATTCAAGATTGCTTTGTCTATTTGGGGACTTTTGTATTTCCATATGAATTTTAGAATTATTTTTCGATTTCTGTAAAAAATTGCATTGAAATTTTGATAGCGATTGCATTGAATCTGTAGATTGCTATGGGTAGTATGAACATTTTTAAGAATATCAAGTCCTGCAATTCATAAATACAGGTTGTCTTTACATTTGTTTGTATCTTTTTAAATTTCCTTTCATCAATGTTTTATAGTTTTCAGTGTACAAGTCTTTCACCTCGTCAAGTTTATTCCTATGTAGTTTATTCTTTCTGATGCTGCTGTAAATGGAATTATTTTCTTTATTTCCTTTTTGGATAGTATGTTGTTAGAGTATAGAAATATAACTGATTTTTGTACATTGATTTTGTATCCCGCCACTTTTCTGAATTCATTTGTTAATTCTAACAGTTTGTGGAGTCTTTAAGGTTTTCTGTATATAAGATCATGTCATCTGCAAACGGAGATAATTTAATTTCTTCCTTTCTGATTTGAATGCCTTTTATTTTGTTTTCTTGGTTATTTGCTCTGACTGGGACTTCCAGTACTATGTTGAATAGAAGTGGTGATAGAGGGTATGGTATCCTTACCTTCTTCCTGATCTCAGAGGAAAAGCTTTCAGTTTTTCACTGTTGAGTATGATGTTAGCTGTGGGCTTATCATATATGGCCTTTATCATGTTGAGGTACATCTATACCTAATTTGTTGAGAGTTTTTATTACAAAAGAATGTCAAATTTTGTCAAATGCATTTTCTTCATCTATTGAGATGATCATATGACATTTTTCTTTCATTCTGTTAATGTGGTGTAATATATATTAATTGTATAATTATGTGTGAACAGCCTTTGCATCCCAGACATAAATCCTGACTGATCATTGTGTATGATTTTTTTAATTGTTGTTGAATTCAGTTTGCTAGTATTTTGTTGAGGATTTTTGCATCTATATTGATCAGAGATATTGGCCTGTAGTTTTCTTTTCTTGTAATGTCTTTGTCTGGCTTTAGTATCAAGGTAATGTTGGTGTCATAAAATGAATTTGGAAGTGTTCCCTCCTCTTCAATTTTTTGAAAGAATTTGAGAAGAATTGGCATTAATTTTCTTTTAAATGTTTCATAGAATTCACCAGTTAAACCATCCCACCCTGGTATTTTCTATTTTTGAAAATCTTTTATTACTAATTCAATTTCCTTGCTGTTTATAGATCTGTTCAGACTTTCTCTTTATTCATGATTCAGTCTTGATAGGTTGTATGTTTCTAGGAATTTATCCATTTCTTCCAGGTTATCTGATTTGTTGGATTATAAGTCTTCATAGTAATCTCTTATGATTCTTTTTATTTCTGTTGTAATGTCTCTCTTTCATATCTGATTTTATTTATTTGAGTCTTCTTTCTTTTCTTCTTAGTTATTCTAGCTAATGGTTTTTAAATTTTTTAATCTTTTCAAAAAACCAACTCTTAGTTTTGATTTTTTCCTATTGTTTTTCTATCTCTATTTCATTTATTTTTATACTAATCTTTATTACTTCTTTCCTTTTGCTAACTTTGGGCCTAGTTTGTTCTTTTTTTCTGTTTCTTTAAGGTGTAAAGGTAGGTTGTTTATTTGAGATCTTTCTTCTTTTTTCATACAGGCATTTATTCCTATAAACTTCCCTATTAGTACAGCTTTTGCTGCCTCCAATAAGTTTTGGAATATTGTATTTTTATTTGACTCAATGTATTTTCTAATTTCCCCTTTGATTTCTTCTTTGATCCACTGGTTTTTCAAAAGTGTGTTGTTTAATTTCCACATATCCATGAATTTTCCTGCTTTCCTACTGCTATTGATTTCTAATGTCCCTCCATTGTTGTCAGAAAAGATACTTGGTATGATATCAATCTTCTTAAATTTGTTAAGACTTGTCTTCTTCCTCTCAATAGATGCATAAAAAGCAGTCAACAAAAGTCAGCACCCTCTTATGATAAGAACACTTAACAAAATAGGCATAGACAGGACTTAACTGAAAATTATAAAAGGAATATACCACAAACCCACAGCCATCATCATACTGGATGGGGAAAAATTGAAAGCATTCCCACTTAGAATGGAACCAGACAAGGTTGACCACTATCACCACTTCTAGTCAACATAGTGCTGGAAGTCCTAGCCAAAGCAATCAGACAAGAGAAAGAAATCAAGGACATCCAAATGGGGGCAGAAGAGGTGAAACTATTGCTCTTTGCTGAAGATATGATCTTATATCTAGAAAACTGCAAAGATTCTACCATGAGACTACTGGAATTGATAAACAAATTCAGCAAATCCTCGGGTTACAAAATCAATGTACACAAATTAGTAGCATTCATATATGCAACAACAGTTAAACTGAGAACCAAAGCAAAGACTCAATACCCTTCACAATAGCAACAAAGAAAATAAAATACATAGGAATATATTTAACTAAGAAGGTAAAAGACCTCTACAGGAAGAACTATAAAACACTGAGGACAGAAATAGCAGAGGAGATAAACAGATGGAAAACCATACCATGCTCACAGATTGGCAGAATCAACATTGTTAAAATGTCTATACTACCCAAAGTGATCTACAGATTGATTCAATGCAATCCCTGTTAAAATACCAACATCATTTTTCACAGATCTAGAAAAAATTATTCTATGCTTCGTATAGAACCAGAGAAGACCCCATATAGCTAAAGCAACTTTAAGCAAAAAGAACAAATTGGGAGGTATCAATTTACCAGACGTCAAGCTATACTACAAGGCTATAGTAACCAAAACAGCATAGCACTGGCACAAGAACAGAGACATAGACCAATGGAACACAACAGAGAACCTAGACATAAAACTACCCTCATATAGCCATATGATCTTTGACAAAGCAGACAAAAAACATACATTGGGGAAAAGTATCCCTATTCAATAAATGGTGCTGGGAAAATTGGATAGCCACATGTAGAAGACTGAAACAGGAACCACACCACTCACCTCTCACAAAAATCAACTCACGATGGATAGCAGACTTAAACCTAAGGCATGAAACCATAAGGATTCTAGAGGAAAATGCTGGAAAAACTCATATAGTCATCGACCTACACAAAGAATTTATGAAGAATACCCCAAAGGCAATCACAGCAACAACAAAAATAAATAAATTGGACCTGATCAAATTAAAAAGCTTCTGCACAGCCAAGGAAATGATCATCAGAGCAAACAGACACATTACAGAATGGGAGAAAATATTTGCATGCTATACATCCAACAAAGGGCTAATAACTAGAATCTATATAGAACTCAGGAAAATCCGCAAGAAAAAATCAAACAACCCCATTAAAAATTGGGCAAAGGACATGAACAGAAACTTTTCAAAAGGAGATAAACTAATGGTCAAGAAACATGAAAAAATGCTCAACATCTCTAATCATCAGGAAAATGCAAATCAAAACCGCAATGAGATATCACTTAACTCCAGTGAGAATGACTTTTATGAAATATCCCAAAACGACAAATGTTGGTGTGGATGTAGAGAGATAGGAACACTCATACACTGCCGTTGGGACTGCAAACTCGTACAACCTCTATGGAAAGTAATGTGGAGATACCTCAAAGAACTAAAAGTAGAAATACCATTTGACCCAGCAATTCCACTACTGGACATCTACCCAAAGGAAAAAAAGACATTCTATAATAAAGACATTTGCACTCAAATGTTTATAGCAGCACAATTCACAATTGCAAAGATGTGGAAACAACCCAAGTGCCCATCAATACATGAGTGGATTAATAAAATGTGGTATATGTATACCATGGAGTATACTCAGCCACAAAATAATAATGGTGAACCAACATGTCTTATATTATCCCGGATTGAGCTGGAGCCCATTCTTCTAAGTGAAGTATCAGCAAGAGTGGAAAAACAAGCCTCACACATACTCACCATCAAATTCGTACTAACTCATCAACACTTATGTGCACATATGGAAGTAACATTCATCGAGTGTCAGGCAGGTAGGAGGGGATGGAGGGGATGGGTGTGCAATATCTGGGGTTTGGGTATGCTGTAGCTCTGACTCAAGCGGTGCAAAGGCAATATACGTAACCTAAATGTTTGTATCCCCATAATATTTTGAAATTTTAAAAAAAAGAAAGAAAAAAAAAGACCTGTCTTATGACAAACATGTAATCTATCTTGGAGAATGTTCCATGTACACTTGAGAAGAACTGTAATTTCTTAAAAAGTGAAACATTCACCTACAATATCAGCCACCCATTTTACTCCGTGGTATTTATCCAAAAGAAATGAGAGGAAATGTCCACAAAAAGACATATTCATAGCAGCTATATTTATAAAAACCAAAAACTGGAAACAGCCCAAATATCTATCAACAAGTAAATGGGTAAACAAATTTTGATATAGCCATACAATATAATATACTATTCAGCAATATGTAGAAATGAATCAGTGATATACACTACAACCTTGATTAATCTCAAAATATTAATGCTGAGTGAAAAAAGCCAGATTAAAAAACTCCATTAAGCGCAAATTGGTTTATGATAATAGAAAACAAATTAGTAAAACTTGGGACAGTGCAGTAGAGCAGAAGGGAAGAGTTACAAAGGGGAATAAGAAACTTTGGGCAATGACAATTATGTTCTTTATCTTAAGTGTGGTGATGGTTTCATGGTATATACACACATCAAGATTCATGAAATTGTGCATTCTAAATGTGTGCAGCTTAATGTATGTCAATTATACTTCAATAAAGCTGTTTTAAAAATAAATAATGTTAACAAATAAAAAATAAATAGGAGCACTCAGTCCAACATGGAAGGAGCTTAGAAGTTGTCACTCCTGTTCTCACAATAAGAAAAAATCTGAACGAGCTGAAACTAAACAATTCTTCTTAGATTTATCGATAAGTTGAGGGCATTGGGCAAACTATTGTACTACTCCAAAAATTGGGGAGACAAGTAAATATAGAAAGTCACAGCTTACTGGAGCAGAAGCCCACCACTGGAGCTGGCACTATGTTACTGTTACCCAGTACATCATGTCTACCTTTAAACAAGAATTACAAGGCATACTAAAAAACAAAACACAGTTTGAAGAGACCGAGCAAGCATCAGAACTTGACTCAGATATGGCAGAGATTTTGCAATTATCAGACCAGGAAATTAAAATAACTATCACTAATATACTAAGAGCTCTAATGGAAAAAGTGGACAACATGCAAGATAAGATGAGTGATGTAAACAGACAGATGGAAACTCTAAGGAAAAAAAAGGAAATGTTAGAAATTAAAAATACCATAAGAAAAATGGGCCGGGCGTGGTGGCTCACGCCTGTAATCCTAGCACTCTGGGAGGCCGAGGTGGGCGGATCGTTTGAGCTCAGGAGTTCGAGACCAGCCTGAGCAAGAGCGAGACCCCATCTCTACTAAAAATAGAAAGAAATCATATGGACAGCTAAAAATATATATATCGAAAAAATTAGCCGGGCATGGTGGTGCATGCCTGTAGTCCCAACTACTCGGGAGGCTGAGACAGGAGGATCCCTTGAGCTCAGGAGTTTGAGGTTGCTGTGAGCTAGGCTGATGCCACGGCACTTACTCTAGCCTGGGCAACAAAGTGAGACTCTGTCTCAAAAAAAAAAAAAAGAAAAATGAAGAATGTCTTTGATAGGCACATCAATAGATTAGACACAGCCAAGGAAAGAATCAGTGATCTTGAAGATATTCCAATAGAAACTTCAAAAACTGAAATAAGAAAAAAAAGAATGAGAAAGGTGAAACAGAATATCCAAGAACCGTGAGATAATTACAAAAATGGTAATATGCATAGTGGGAATACTAAAAGGATAATAAAGAGAGAAAGGAAAAAATAAATATTTGAAGCAATAATGATTGAGAATTTTTCAAAATTAATGACATACCCCAAACCATAGATTCAGGAAGACACTGCACAGAGAATAGAAAGAAAAGCCACTGACTGGTAGAAAAACATTTATAAAACACATCTGATAAAGGAATTGTGCCCAAAATACACAAAGAATTCTTAAAACTAGGCCGGGCGCGGTGGCTCACGCCTGTAATCCTAGCACTCTGGGAGGCCGAGGTGGGCGGATCGTTTGAGCTCAGGAGTTCAAGACCAGCCTGAGCAAGAGCGAGACCCCATCTCTACTAAAAATAGAAAGAAATTATATGGACAGCTAAAAATATATATAGAAAAAAATTAGCCGGGCATGGTGGTACATGCCTGTAGTCCCAGCTACTCGGGAGGCTGAGACAGGAGGATCGCTTGAGCTCAGGAGTTTGAGGTTGCTGTGAGCTAGGCTGACGCCACGGCATGCACTCTAGCCTGGGCAACAGAGTGAGACTCTGTCTCAAAAAAAAAAAAAAAAAGGCCAGGCGTGGTGGCTAACGCCTGTAATCCTAGCACTCTGGGAGGCCGAGGTGGGCGGATCGTTTGAGCTCAGGAGTTCGAGACCAGCCTGAGCAAGAGCGAGACGCCATCTCTACTAAGAATAGAAAGAAATTATATGGACAGCTAAAAATATATATAGAAAAAATTAGCCGGGCATGGTGGTGCATGCCTGTAGTCCCAGCTACTCGGGAGGCTGAGACAGGAGGATCCCTTGAGCTCAGGAGTTTGAGGTTGCTGTGAGCTAGGCTGACGCCATGGCACTCACTCTAGCCTGGGCAACAGAGTGAGACTCTGTCTCAAAAAAAAAAAAAAAGAATTCTTAAAACTCAACTATAAGAAAACAGACCCAATAAAAAAATTGGACAAAAGATCTGAACAGATGACTCACCAAGGAAGATACACAGATGGCAAATAAGCATATGGAAAGATGCTCAACATCATATGTCATCAGGGAAATGTGAATTAAAATAACAATGAGGTATCACTACATACCTAGTAAGTAGAACAGCCAAAATCCAAAATACTGGCAACACCAAATGCTGGCAAGGATCTAAAGCAAGAGGAATTCTTATTCATTGCTAATGGGAATGCAAAATGATACATCCATTGTGGAAGAGAGTTTGGCAGTTTCTTACAATACCAAACATACTCTTACCATATGATCCAGCAATTGCACTCCTTGGTATTTATCCAAATGAATTGAAACTTATGTTTATACCAAAATTTACACAGAAATGTTTATAGCAGCTTTACTCAGAATTACCAAATCTTGGAAGCAATCAAGATGTCTTTCAATAGGTGAGTGGATAAAAAAATTCTGGTACATTTGTAGAATGGAAATTTATTTGTCAATTTAAAAAATGAGCTCTCAAACCACAAAGACATGGAGAAACCTCAAATGCACATCGGTAAGTGAAAGTAGCCAATGTTAAAAGGCTAATACTGTATTATTCCACCTATATGACAAAGGCAAAACTATGGAGACAGTAAAAAGACCAGTGATTGACAGCATTTCTGAAGGAGGGAGGGAGGGATGAATAGGTGGATCGCAAGGGATTTTAGGGGAGTGAAACTATTTTGTATGATTCTGTGATAGTGGATACATGTCATTATACATTTGTCAAAACTCATAGAATATACAACACAAAGAGTGAACCTTAATCTAAACTATGGACTTTGGCCAACAATAATCTATCAATATTGGCTCATAGGCAGGGCATGGTGGCTCACGCCTGTAATCCTAACACTCTGGGATGCTGAAGTGGGAGGATCGTTTGAGCTCAGGAGTTCGAGACCAGCCTGAGCAAGAGCGAGACCCCGTCATAACTAAAAATAGAAAGAAATTATATGGACAACTAAAAATATATACAGAAAAAATTAGCCGGGCGTGGTGGCACATGCCTGTAGTCCCAGCTACTTGGGAGGCTGAGGCAGAAGGATCGCTTGAGCCCAGGAGTTTGAGGTTGCTGTGAGCGAGGCTGATACCACGGAGCTCTAGCACGAGCAACAGTGAGACTCTGTCTCAAAAAAAAATATTGGCTCATAATTGTAACAAATATATCACACTAATGCAAGATGTTAATAATAAGGGAAACTAGCGGGGGGCAGGGCTATATGGAGACTTTCTGTACTTTCTACTCAACTTTTTGGTAAACCTCAAACTGCTCTAAAATATAAAGTCTATTGATTTTAAAATAAATAAATAGCAATATAAGCACATTATATAAAAATATGGGCATAATGTGAGGGGAAACAGCTAGAACTGCAATTGTTGACATTGGAGGGAATGTAAATTAGTACAGTCACTATGGAAAACTATATGGAGGTTCCTCAAAAAAACTAAAAATAGAACTATTATATGATATAGAAATTCCACTACTGGGCATATATCCCAATGAAAAAAATCAATATATCAAAGAGATACGTGCACTTTCATATTTGTTGCAGCACCATTCACAATAGCCAAAATATGGAATCAACCTAAGTGCTCATGAATGGATCACTGAATAAAGAAATGTGGCATATACACAATGAAATACTATTCAGCCATACAAAGAATGAAATCCTGTCATTTGCAGAACATGGATGGAACTGGAGGCCATTATGTTACATGAAATAAGACAAGCACAGAAAGACAAATATCGCATGTTCTCACTCATATGTGGGAGCTTAAAAAATTGCTCTCATGGAGGTAGAGGATAGAATGATGATTACCAGAGGCTTGGAAGGCTTGGGGGGTGCAGGATGAGGGGTTGGTTAATTGGTACAAAATTACAGTTACATAGTAGAAATAAGATCTAGTGTTTGGCAGTACAATGGGGCGACTACAGTTAACAATAATTTATTGCATATTTCAAAATAATTAGAGAAGTGGATTTGGAATGTTCCCAAAACAAAGAAATGATAAATATTTGAGGTAATGGATATCCCAGTTACCCTGATCTGATCAATGCATATTGAATGCTTGTATCAAAATATCACATGTACCCCATACATATGTACAACTATTATGTACTCATATTAATTAAAAATAAAATTTTAAAAAAGAAGAGAAAAAATGAAACCCATAAAGTGAATGATTGATAAACCTGATCATATGTTTAAATAAAATTTCTCTTTGCATACACCACATGCAAAGCCAAAAGACAGCAAATCGGTGTGGGGAGCATTTGTGCAAATACACATATAATACGAATATTTATTTCAACAATACATTATATAACAAAAAAATTGAAAAAATAACTGTCATTAAGAGAGGCTTTATTAAATAAATTCTGGTACCTCCACACAATGCAATACTATGGATTTGTTTTGTTTTTAATGAGGTAGATTTACATATACTGACATGGAAAGATGTTATGTATTATGTGAAAAAAGCAAGTTGTAGAACTTCCACTGGTGTAAGATAAAAGCATATATTCATATTTATGTTTATATATAGAGATATATGCTTGTTTGTATACGTATAGAAAATGTCTATGAAGATATAAATGAAACTTTTAAGTTACTATCTCTAGTGATTGGTATTGGGAGAGCAAAGGGTTGGATAAGGACTTCTTGTTTTAGTTTATATATTCATTTATTCAACAAATATTGATTGAACTTCTATTATGCAGCCATACTGTTTTAGGTCCTGGGGATACAGATGAAGCCTCTGCTTTCATTTTGGAAGGGAAGCCAGACAACAAACAATTACATAAATTAACAACACAATTTCAGACAGTGATGAGGGCTATGCAGGAAAAAAACAGGTGATATGACAGAGAGCAGTGGGAAAAGGAGTTGGGTGAGCTATTTCATAGTGCATGATTAGGCAAAGGCCTCTCTTAGGAAGTGACAATTGAGCAGAGACCTAAATGAAAAGAAGGAGCAAGCCACCGGAAAATCAAGGGGAAAAACATTTCAAAGAGAAGGAACACTCAGTGAGAAGGATCAAAGGTAAGAATAACCTTGGCGTGTTCCAGAAACAGAGGCCAATGGAGCTGGAGCCTAGTAAATGAAGGGAAGAGTCAGAAGAGCTGACTGAGGGTCAGATCAGATCATGTCTGCATTGATTGTTTTTCTTTTGTTTTATCTTTTTTTTTTTGAGACAGAGTCTCACTCTGTTGCCCAGGCTAGAGTGAGTGCCGTGGCGTCAGCCTAGCTCACAGCAACCTCAAACTCCTGGGCTCAAGCAATCCTTCTGCCTCAGCCTCCCGAATAGCTGGGACTACAGGCATGCACCACCATGCCCGGCTAATTTTTTCTATATATATATTTAGCTGTCTATACAATTTCTTTCTATTTTTAGTAGAGATGGGGTCTCGCTCTTGCTCAGGCTGGTCTTGAACTCCTGAGCTTAAACGATCTGCCCACCTCGGCCTCCCAGAGTGCTAGGATTACAGGCGTGAGCCACCGCGCCCGGCCCTGTTTTATCTTTTTTTAAATAACAAGCTGTGGTAATTTTTAAAATAACAATAATGTATTAATGCTTTAAAAAGAGATGAAGAGAATCAGATAGACCGGCTCCATCACTGGCTCTGGTACTTTAGTCAAGTTAATGTCACTGAGCCTCAGTTTCTTCATTTGTAAAATGACAAAAGTACACTCACTTCAGAGGGAAGAACTGCAAATTAAGTTAAATCTATTTAAAAGGCTGTTCTGATTAGGACTCTTTTGGGTGCAAGGAACAGAAACCCAGTGAAGCTAGATCAAAAAGCAGAAATCCAAGGGTAAGAAATCAAGTACAAATAGAGCTTATTAAGCCTGGCACTGCAGAAAATTTCTGGATGAGGCATGGACCTCTGTTCTAGAGCTATAACTCATCTACATGTCTGCTTCTCTCTGTACATCTGCCCCATGCTCCTTGCTCAGCCAACCACCCCCAGAACTTTAACAGGCACTTGACCTGGTCCATAATGCCCCTCGTCCACCCAGCATCCTGCTCTACTGGACCTGTCAGCCCAGCTCCCCACAACTAACTGGCAGCTCCCTTCTGGATCTCTTATTTCACATTCCCAAGAGAGCAATCTGATTGGCCCACCTCATTTTCTAAAGGTGGGCGGTACAACTCACAGGTTGTGGTGTTGGCCTTCCATCAGGTGCTGTATCCTAAGGGAGGGGTGGATGTAATACATAGTTATCACTTGACCATTCAGCAGGAGCTCTAAATAGAGCTGATCCTTCCAGAAGAGAATGTAAAGATGGCAAGAAGTGGCATCTCTGATGCATGTATAGCAGAGTGACTGGTACATGGTAGGTGTTCAACAAATGGTCATGATTATTAACAGTAACATTATGCCACCTCTTACAGGAAGCCTTCCCAGAACTGTCAAGCTTCCCAAACTTTTTCTTCCAGATCAGAACCCCTACTGCAGGAATCGTCCGATAAAGAAATCAATGAAATTCCTCCATACGGGACAGAACTTTAAGACCCCCTAGCTGTAAAGCACTGTGCTGAACACTGAAGGAAGGATACACAAATGAAATAGATCCTTATCTTGGCCTCAAGGAGCTCCTAGGGTACTCCAAGGTAAAAGGCAACCTGAACCATGAGAGATCCACAGACAGGGAGCTCTGGGAGTTCAGAGAAGGGCAAAGACTGTTGTTTATCCATATGTATGCCTGTTTCCTGGATACCTTCCCTTACATGTCCCAAAGGCACCTCGAACTAAACATATTTAAACTGATCTCATCTGCTCCCTCCCAAACCTGTTCCTCTTCTCAGATTCCGTGTCTCAGTGAGGCAAGTTCATCCAACCCAATTGCTTAAGCTTGAAATCTGAGCTGCACTCGCTCACAACGTCAGCTGTTGCAGTTGCTAAAGTTGTCCCTGAACCTTTGGTGTGTGTTTGCATGGCCCCAAAGGTCAGAACTAATAATAAACTTGAGCACTGCTGCAGGACAGGGAAATTAAAACCAGCCTGGTGACAGACAAGACCCGGAGTCCACCAGGGTTGATTTCGGATTTGGCCTCTTGATGTCAATGGGTATAATCCCTTTCAGGAAAGCAGGTCGAGAAGAGCCTAGAAAATGTTCATGTCATTTTCTGGGTAATTCTGCTCCTAAATCAGTATCCACCCATTCCCACTCCCACAGGAAAAGCTCTAAGCACAAAATTATTCCTTGCAGGGCTATTTTTTGATGGTCAACACTGGAAAGTAGCCTTAATACCCAACAAGAGAGGAAGGGTTAAGTGAATCGTGGCACAGCTGTCTGATGGAACATTCTACAACCATTACCGAGGGATGACGGCTGTGTAGATTCTATAGCAACAGGGAAAAATTATTATGCTGTAACTAAGGATACAGGGTTATGTGTATACTCCGATTGCAACAACGTAAAAACTGCGTGGGCTTAGGCTCTGCTGGTGGACGTTTAAAATTCCTTCTCTATTAAAAAAAAAAAAAGACCTAAACTTTCCTTATGTCGTTTTTGGACACCTCTGGGGTTTTGGTGTACTTTTTTGGGTCGTTTCCTTCAGTCAACTGTCTTAATTATGTCTTTTTTGTTCCAGGCCCTCCACTACGTGCTGGTGATTCAAAGGTGAATCACCCACAATTCTTTTTATCTGGGATGCTAGAGCAGAACAGAAAACAGAAACAAAAATAAACACTTTCAAAAATATATGAGCCAGTCTGTGTGAGCCCACTTGTGGATGTGTGCAGGTACGGTCACCCCCTGGCGGCCACCCGACTACCTGCCCTTCGGTGGCTCTAACCTCCCCCTGCACAGCGGCTTCCACACTCGAGGGCCCAACCCCACCCTCGTTCTCAGAGAGGGTCCAAGACTCCTTCCTCTTCCTCCTTCTGGGGCCCAGACGTTTCAGCCCCGGCCTGGTCCAGACTTATCCCTAGCTCCCAGTTACTCTCACCGGAACTCCTCCCTCCCCCAAAAGCTTCGTCCCGCTGGGATCTGCAAGATTACGTCATTGTCAGTAGTTCGCATGCGCTCTCATCACTGGCCAATAGGCACGCCCCTGCCGCAGGTGGGGCGGAGCTTCAGGCTCAGGGTTCTCCCTTTGCCTTTTCTGAAAGTGGCGACACACTGATGTAACAGACAGATGCAAGCAAACTCAGGGTTCTACCAAACGGTGAGATCCAAGAAAAGCTGCAAAATCCAGAGCTCACTATCCCTTCCTCCGCCATTGTCCCAACCACTTCTAAGATAGGTAATAGGCGGCGCGTTGGGTGGTCTCGTGGTTCTGTCTCTTGCTTCAACAGTGTTTGGACGGAACAGACCCCGGGACTCCCTTTCTAAATTTAAAAAAAAAAAAAATAAGATAGATAATACCCCTTTCTGACTCCCTTGACCTACCCGCTCCAGGCAGGGGGAATCAAAGCCCCGCCCCCTATGCGTTTTGTCCCAAAATACCCGGCTGCACTTGCGTGTGCACGTACGACAGGGCGGGGCGCGTGGGAGGCTGATGCAATCCAATCAGGCGGGGCAGGTCGGATGAAAGAGAATACTAGAAGTGAAGAGGGTTATTCTAGCAGATTTAGTAACCCTATTCAAACTGAGGCATTAGTATAGGTGTAGAAGTTTGTGCCTTTTTTAGAGGGCTGTTTGCCAGTGTCTATTAAAATTTAAAGTGCATGTATCCTATTGGCTCAACAGTCTCATTTACATACACAGAGATACACACAGGACTCCTAGAGAAATGCACCAGGACCGCGTAGGGGGCTTGTTGAAACAGATTGTTGGGGCCCGCCTACTATCAGAGATTCTGAATCAGTGGGTTTGGAAGGTTGCTTGAAAATTTGCTTTTCTGACAAGTTCCAGGGTAATGCTGATGCTAAGTGACTCAGGACCACACTTTAAGAACCTTTGATCTAGAGGAGAAAAACAGCAAGGAGCCTGATGAACAAGTATAATAAGCGTTGCTGATTTGTTTGCTGTAAAAAAAAAAAAATTGAAAGCATCATTGGGGCTCAGGAGTGATAGATAATTATATGACTTTATCAGTTAAAAATGGGCTATACTTAGGATCTTGGGGATGGCAAAAAATGGGCTATATATAAACTGACATGGAAAGCTAATAATGATGGCAACGGTGGTGGTGATAGTTAACATTTATTGATCCTTTTGAGTTCGTAAGCATGATGATTAGGTTTTCATGTGCATGTGTGAGATATGCCTCCCTCGATCCTTGTTACAACATTGGCACATTGCCCGTCTGACGTGGAAAAAAAAAAAAAGAAAACATTTATTGAGCATTTCCACTGTGCCAGGCACTATGTTAAGCACTTTACATTCATTCTCTCATTTTCTAAAGCCATTCTCAGGAGTATGCACCATGTCTAATTCACCTTATATTTCCAGTCCAGAGCAAAGTCTGGCACTCATGATCTCGTCAGTAAATGTTTGTGGCCTCACATGATCAGACACAGTCCCAGGACTTCATAGTCCCAAGACTTTAGGACTTCACAGGCCAAACAACGCTTTAAAAAATTGTGAAGGATGGATAAAATAGTGCCAAGGAAGAACTGAAAACAAACTACTGGCTCCTATCATCATCGTTTTCAAAATGAAAGGACAATTACACATACTCTCAAAGCAAAGGACCAATCTGTTTATTTAACTTTTAATATGAAATTTTTTTAACATATACAAAAGTAGAAAGAAGAGCTAATGAACCCCCAAGTACCCCTCACCCAGATTAACAGCTATTGATTCATGGCCAGTCTTCTTACATCTCTTGCTACAACATACATTACATCCTAGATTACTTTGAAGCAAATCTCAGACATTTTTTTCCATAAATATCTGAGCTCATATCTTTAAAATATAAGGACTCTTTTTTATAATAATAACCACAATACCATGGAATATCTAAAAATTTAAGAATAATTTTCTAATATCGTAAAACATCCAACTATTTAAATTTCCCTGATTTATGCATAATATCTTTTAAGTTTTTGTACAAGTTAGCAACTAAATAAGGTAAAGGAGAGCCCTTTAAATCAAATGTACAGTACAGTGTCTTTTTTATCCTCATTTTACTGCGGACTGGAAAAAACTTTTTTTTTAAGACAAAGTCTTACTCTGCCACCAAGGCTGGAGTGGAGTGGCCTGATCATAGCTCACTGCAGCCTTGAACCCCTGGGCTCAAGAAATCCTGTCACCTCAGCCTCCCAAGTAGCTGGGCCTACGTGTGTGTGCCACCATGCCCGGTTAATTTTTTTTTTTAATTTTTTTGTAGAGATAAGATTCTCGCTTTGTTGCCCAGGATGGTCTTGAACTCCTGGCCTCAAGCAATCCTCCTGCCTCAGCCTCTCAAAGTGCTAGGATTACCTGACCCGAGACTAGCATAATTTCATCAGGCACTTGCACAAGATGACAGACCAGTATTGGAAACTATTGGCATAACGTTCATTCATTCAAGAGTAAATAGTGACACACACACATGTATGCACAGCCTGACACTTGTAGGGGGAAACGAGGGTAAATAAGACAGATACAGTGCCTGTACTCCTGAAGCCAACATTTTCGTGAAGGAAATAGACAATAAACAAGTCAACAAATAAATCCAGAATATTATCTTGGCATCATGATAAGTACAATGAAAAAAAAGAAGATAAGGCAATGAAAAATGATGGAGGCAGGACATCAACAAAATGGTGTAGTAGGCAGCTGCAAACTCTTGTTCCTCTACAGAAACTGATAACCAAGCAGAAACTGACAGAACAAACTTTGTCAAAACTGTGGAAAACAGGCCGAGCGCGGTGGCTCACGCCTGTAATCCTAGCACTCTGGGAGGCCGAGACGGGTGGATCGCTCAAGGTCAGGAGTTCGAGACCAGCCTGAGCAAGAGCGAGACCCCGTCTCTACTAAAAATAGAAAGAAATTATATGGACAACTAAAAATATATATAGAAAAATTAGCCGGGCATAGTGGCGCATGCCTGTAGTCCCAGCTACTCGGGAGGCTGAGGCAGGAGGATCGCTTAAGCCCAGGAGTCTGAGGTTGCTGTGAGCTAAGCTGACGCCACGGCACTCACTCTAGCCTGGGCAACAAAGTGAGACTCTGTCTCAAAAAAAAAAAAAAACTGTGGAAAACAGTCAAAGGTTTACAGACGCCAAGCAAATGCTGAATAAAGAAAAAGGCAATTTCAAAATGGTAGCAAAGTTTTATGGTATTTTGACTTGCTCTTGCCCCACTCACTCCCTCCATGCAGTCATGGTGTTAAATAGGGAAGCCTACATCCTAATTTGGAACCCTGGTACCTTGGTTCTGGAGGGAACAGAGCAAATTATTATGTATGCAAATTGTGTGCAAATTATTATGTATGTATGTTATAACCTGACTGGGGGCTGAAAGATGGACACAATGCATTCATCTCTGCTTCACTTCACTCAGAACTGAGGCTGGAAAAATGGTGAGCATTGCTCAAAATCAGTGCAAGAAAAACTAGCAACATACAGATGCCTGGGGGAAAAGACTATGGTCAAAACATAAAACAGACCACCTAAGGCTTGAGAACAAAAGCTGCGGAGAGTTTATTTGCGAAATTAGGACATTCAAAAGCGGCTGTGTATAGGGGGGAATTTAGAAAAGCTATGCATGCTCCACACAAGACACATCCTCAGAAAAGACCTGATAAAACCATAAGCTTTCACCACAGGCTGATTCCTAAACTCAGTGCAAGCCTGGTTAAGTATTGAAGGAATGCCCTGAAATGGAGTGATTCTACAAAGGCAGTCGGGGAGGTTGTTTGTTTGTTTGATTTTTTTGTTTGGGTGTTTTTTTGGTTCCTGATGTTCAAGGAAATCTCTATCAAAACATTAGCTGAACACAAACTAAGGAAGAGAAACTTCAATGACTACACACAAGGAATACAGTCTTCCTAAAAATAGTTTGGGGCTGGGTGCAGTGGCTCACACCTGTAATCCTAGCACTCTGGGAGGCCAAGGCAGGCGGATAGTTGAGCTCAGGAGTTCGAGACCAGCCTGAGCAAGAGCGAGACCCCATCTCATAAAAAAAAAAAAAAGATAAAAATAGTTTGGGAAAGTCACTAAACAAATGGACTACTAAAGTCTTCAAAAATAAGTAATACACCAACAGCAGTCAAGCTAAGAACCAAATCAAAGACTCAATACCTTTCACAATAACAACAAAGAAAATATCTAGGAATATATTTAACTAAGGAGGTGAAAGACATCTATAAAGAAAACTATGAAACACTGAGGAAGGAAATAGCAGAGGACATAAATGGATGGAAAAACATATCTTGCTCATGGATCAGCAGAATCAATGTTGTTAAAATGCCTACACTACCCAAAGAGAACGATAGATTCAATGCAATCCCTATTAAAATACCAACATCATTTTTCGCAGAGCTAGAAAAAATAATTCTATGCTTTAAATGGAACCAGAGAAGACCCTGTATAGCCAAAGCAACCTTAAGCAAAAAGAACAAATTGGGAGTCATCAATTTATCAGACTTCAAGCTATACTTACTACAAGGCTATAGTAACCAAAAGAGCATGGATCTGGCACAAGAACAGGACATAGACCAATGGAACAGAACTGAGAACCCAGATATAAAACCATCCTCATATAGCCATCTGATCTTAGACAAAGCAGACAAAAACATACACTGGGAAAAATAATCCTCGTTCAATAAATGGTGCTGGGAAAATTGGATAGCCACATGTGGAAGACTGAAACAAGATCCACACCTCTCACCATTCACAAAAATTAAATAATGATGGATAGCAGACTTAAGCCTAAGTCATGACACTACAAGAATTTTAGAAGAAAATGTGGGAAAAACTCTTATAGACCTTGGCCTAGGCAAAGAATTTATAAAGAAAACCCCAAAAGCAATCACAGCAACAACAAAAATAAATAAATGTGACCTGATTAAATTAAAAATCAGTAATGAAAATGGGAAATTACTGCAGGACTTACAGAAATAAAAAGGATTATAAAAGATTACTATGAACAATTGTATGTCAATAAATTAGATAACTTAGATGAAATGGAAAATTCCTAGAAACACACAAATTACATAAAGTGACTCAGGAATAATCAGAAAATGTTAACAGATGTATAACAAGTTAAGAGATTAAATCAGTAGTCAAAAATCTCCCAAAAAAGAAAAGCACAGGAGTAGATAACTTCACTGGTGAATTCTACAAAAACATTTGAAGTAAAATTCACATCAATTCTTCTCAAACTCTTCCAAAAATAGAAGAATGCTACATCATTCTATGAGACTGACATTGCCCTGATACCCAGGCCAAATAAAGACATCACAAGAATACTCTGGTTTCTCTTCAGAGCATATAAATCTTTCACCTTTTAAAGACATCACAAGAGAGATATCATAAAGATGGCTTACTAGAGGTCCCTGCCACTCATCTCCTCCACTCACCTCCTCCACAAAGTAGATAACCACGAGTCAAATAGAGCATCTAAGAGAGAACACTGGAATTTAGTATGTAATCAAATTTATCCACATTCTTCCTTATGATTTCTGGCTTTGATGTCATGCCACAATTTAGCTAGTTCTTTATTGTTAGATATTTTAGTTATTTCCAATTTTCACCTATTATAAATAAGGCTATAATTAATACTGCTGTGCCCAAGAAAAGATATCACAAGAAAAGAAAATTATAGTCTAATATCCCTTATGAATACAGATACAAAAGTACTCAACAAAATACTAGCAAATTGAATCCAACAGCATATTAAAAGTATTACACACCATGTCCAAGTGTAATTTATCCCAGGAATACAAGTGAGATTTTACATAAGAAAATCAATCAATATAACGTCACATTAATAGAACAAAGCCAAAGAAACTCACAAGACTCATCTCAAGTGATACAGAAAGGCCTTTGACAAAATCCAACGCCCTTTCATGATTAAGAAAACACTCAGAAAACTAGGGATAGAAGATAACTTAGTTAACATTATAAAAGGCATTTATGAAAAACCCAGAGCTAACATCAGACTCAACAATGAAAGGCTGAAAGCTCTCTTCCTAAGGTAAGAAACAAGACAAGAATCCCTCTTTTACCACTGCTATTCAAGTTCTAACCATACTAAAGTTCTAGTCAGATCAATCTGACAAGAACAAGAAATAAAAGGCTTCCAAATTGGAAAGTGTTATGGGCTTAATTGTGTCCCTCCAAAACTCATATGTTGAATTCCCAAATCCCAGTACCTTAGAATGTGGCCCTATTTGAAGATAGGATCATTGAAGAGGTAATTAAGTTAAAATGAGATCACTAGGTGAGCCCTAATCCAACATGACTGATGTTCTTATCAGAGGAGATTAGAACAGATACACACAGAGGAGATACCATGTAAAGACACAGTGAGAAGATGGCCATCTGCAAGCCAAAGAGAGAAGCCCCAAATGAAATCATCCCTGCCAACACCTTGATTTCAGAGTTCAAGCCTCCAGATTGTGAGAAAATTATTAATAATTTCTGTTGTTTAAGCCACTTAGCCTATGGTCCTTTGTTATGGCAGCCCTAGCAAACTAATACAGAAAGAAAGAAATAAAACTATCTCTATTCACAGATGACATGATCTTTTGTATAGCAAATCCCAAAGAATCCATAAGAAAGCTACTAGAGCAAATAAACAAATTCAGCAAACTTACAGAGTACAAGATCAACACACACAAAAATCAGTTGTGTTTCTATATACCTGCAATGAACAATCCAAAATGAAAATTAAGAAAACAATTCCATTTACAATGGCATCTAAAAAAATAAAATACCCAAGAATAAACTTAGCCAAGAATGTGAAAGACATGTACCCTGAAAACTATAAAACATTACCAAAAAAAAAAAAAATGAAAAGACCTCCCATGTTAATGGGTAGGAAGATTTAATATTGTTAAGATGTCAATACACCCAAAGAGATCTGCAGACTCAACACACTCCCTACCAAAATTCCAGCAGCCTTTTTTCTTTTTTGCAGAAATGGCAAAGCCAATCTTCAAATTCGTATGGAATTTCAAGGAGCCCCTAATAGTCAAGACAATCTTGAAAAAGAACAACAACATTGAAGGGTTGACACTTCCCAATTTCAAAACTTACTACAAAGCTAGAGTGATTCAAACAGTGTGGACCTAGTATAAGGATAGACATATAGACCCCTGAAATAGAATTGAGAGTCCAAAAACAAACCCATACACCTATGGCCAATTGATTTTTGACAAATGTGCCAAGTCCATTAAATGGAGTAAGAATAGTCTCTTCAAAAACTGGTGCTGGGACAACTGAACTTCCACATGCAAAAGAACAAAGTCAGATCCCTACTTCATGTCATATACAAAAATTAACTCAAAATGTATCAATGACTAAATGTAAGAGCTAAAACCATAAAATCCTTCGAAGAAAATGTAGAGGCGTAAATCTTCATGACATTGGATTTGGCAATGGATTCTTAGTTATGATACCAAAAACACAAGCAACAAAAGAAAAATAAGATAAATTGGACTTCATCAAAGTTAAAATTTTGTGCATGAAAAGGCATTATCAAGACAGTGAAAAGATAACCTACAGAATGGAAAAACATGTGTAAATTATATATCCTATAATGGTTTAATATCCATAATATATAAAAAACTCCTACAACTCAACAACAAAAAGATAACCTAATTTAAAAATGAGGAAAGGATTTGAATAGATATTTCTCCAAAAAAGACATTCAAATGGACAATAAGCATGAGAAAAGATACTCCACATTATTAGTCATTAGGGAAATGCACATCAAAATCATATCACTTCATACCTATTAGGATGGGTATGATTTTTCTTAATGGAAAATAATGAGGATTGGCAAGAATGTGGAGGAACTGAAACCCTTGTATATTGCTGGTGAGAATGTAAAATGGTGCAGTTGCCATGGAAAACAGTTCAGCAGTTCCTCAAAAAGCTAAGTATTTATCATATAACCTAGCAATTCCACCCCTAGGTATATGCACAAAAGACTTGAAAACAGAAACTCTAACAGACACTTGCATGCCAGCATTCAGTGCAGCATTATTCACAATTGCCAAAATATGGAAACAACCCGAATGACCATCAACAGATGAATGGATAAACAAAATATAATATACACATACAATGGAATATTATTCAGCCATAAAAAAATAATGAAATTCTGATACATACTACTATGTGGATTAACCTTGAAAACATTATACTAGGCCGGGCATGGTGGCTCACACCTGTAATTCTAGCACTCTGGGAGGCTGAGGCAGGAGGATTGCTTGAACTCAGGAGTTTGAGACCAGCCTGAGCAAGAACAAGACCTTGTCCCTACTAAAAATAGAAAAATTAGCCGGGCGTTGTGGCACATGGTTGTAGTCCCAGCTACTCAGGAGGATGAGGCAAAAGGATCTCTTGAGCCGAGGAGTTTGAGGTTGCAGTGAGCTATGATGATGCCACTGAACTCAACCCAGAGTGACAGAGTGAGACTCTGTCCCAAAATAAAAAACAAAAGAAAACATTATACTAAATGAAATAAGCCAGACATGAAAGGAGAAATTTTGTATGATTTCATTTATATGAAATATCTAGAATAGAAAAATTCACAAAGATAGAAAGGAGATTAGAGTTTACCAGGGGCTTTGGGGAGGGAGGAATGGGGGAGGTTCTGTTTGGGCTGATGAAAATTTTTTGACATTGATAGTGGTGATGATTGCACAATATTGTGAATAGTGTACTCTTGAGAGTAGTTCATATGTATATTTTTATTAATAATTCCAAAAAATTGTTTTAATTCCAAAAAAAGTAATGGAATGGCATAGCTATTATTCACTTTCAGAGAAGTCTTCTCAAGGAAGAGCCTTTTGAGCTGAGAGATCCAAATTAGCTGTTCTACTAGGGCAACAGCATTCCAGGCAGAAAGAGCAAAGGCCATGGTGTGGGAGTGTGCCTGGCCTGTTCTGGAAACAAGAGGGAGAAGCCAGGATAGCTGAGCAGGGGAAAGGGATTGGGAGAAGGTTTTAGCAAATATGACAGGTGAAAACTATTATCTTGTTGTTTTAATTTTTATTGCAATTATAAGAGAGATTAAGCACATTCTCATGGGTTTATTGGCCATTTGTGTTTCTTCTGGGAATTGCCTATTCATGTCCTTAATCCATTTTTCTATCGTGATCTATTGCTTATTCTTGAGAATGGAAGTCATGTGATCAGAGATAGACTTCAGGAAGATCAATCTTACTGTAGGAAAAATGACTAGAGACAAGGATACCAAGTCATGTAGAACATGGGTCTGTTGAAAAGAGAGGATTAATTAAACTTGAAAAAAAGGGCAGAGTCTAGACTGATGCCTAAGTTTTTATTTGTATGACTATGCAGATAGAGTTGCTATTTGCTGACTTGGGAAAGCAAGGAGGAGGAGCAAGTTTGAAAGGACTAGAGGGATGAAGATGACAAGTAGAGTTTAATATATGTTGAGTTTAAGATACCTATAAGAATACCAAGAGCAGAAAATCAGGAGGCTTTTGAATATAAATGTCTAGAGCTCAAGAGGAAACAATGGGCAAGAGGGAGAGATCTGGGAGCCATCAGCATATAGATGATAACTGAAGCCAGCTCCTGTATTTGGCCTCTCCAGCATGGGGAAGCCAGGGAAATAAATTTTTTAAAGTACTCAAATTTAGAGAATAGAAGGGGAAAGAGTATATGAAAGAGACTGAAAAGGACCCACGAAGAAGACTGAAAGAGACCCATTGGAGGAAGAGAACCAATGTCTTAGTCTGTTTGGGCTGCTACAACAAAATTCCATAAACTGGGTAGCTTGTAAATAACAGAAATTTATTTCTCATAGTCCTAAAGGCTTGGAAGTCCAAGACCAATGTACTGGCAGATTCAGTGTCTAGTGAGGACTCATTCATCATAGATAGTGATATCTAGCTGTGTCCTCAAATGGTAGAAGGTGCAAACAAGCTCCCTGAGGCCACTTTCATAAGGGTACTAATCCCATTCATGAGGAATCACTTTCCAAAGGCCCCACCTCTTAATATCATCACCTTGGAGGTTAGGTTTCAACATGTGAATTTTGGGGAAACACATTTGGACCATAGCAACCAGGAAAGTATCTAAAACCCAGAATAAGTTGCTAGAGGGGGAAATTGCCAAGAGATATTAATGTGGTAAGAAATCAAGAAGAGAGAAAACATAGCAAAAAACCACTGGATTTAATAAGTGAGGTTGGTTGATGTTGGTAGAAGCAATTATAGTTGAAAGGCAGCAGGAAAGCTAAATCACAGTGGGTTGAGGAGTAGGTAAAAGGTGAGAAAGTACATGTATAGACAACTCATTCAATAAATTATTTTGTGAAAAGGAGCAGGGATATGGGGAAGTAGCAAAAAATATGTGGGTTTCCTTTTTCCAGTGGGAGAATCTTGAACATCTTCCAATGTTAATGGAAGGCTGCCAACAGAGAGATAGGTTGAGACTTCTGAGAAGAAAGGGACAATTGGTGGAGTGAAGTACTAGAGAAGCAGAAGAAGATGGGAACCAAGCACAGGTGCAGAAATTGTCTTTTGCCCCAGATTCTTGGCACTTGGGTTTGAGATTTAAATACCAGCCTCCCTCTCGATTAGGAATGACCTTTTCCCTTTCCCACACAAAAACAAGCCAGATTAAATGGTGGACCAGTTAGCCAGTTGTTTGCCACTCTACAAAAGGAAACGAAAATATCAAAAGATTAAATCTATCCTAATTGACTCAGGTTTCCATAAGGAACTTCTAAACTAACTGGTAAAACAAAAATTGGTCTTAGTCTCCTTGCTGAAGTTAACTTCACCCTGGAGTGGAATAAACACAATAGTAACAAACCTCCTTTCAAGCTTATACTATCTGTGTAATATTTTTGCAACTGTGTGCACCAGCACCCCTGAGGCCCTGAGGCTAAAACCATCCAGCTGACTTGAGGAGAAGGATCCAGGGTCAGCAGTAGCCTTACTCTAAAAGTCTAAAATTGAATAATGCATAATGTAAGGTTATCTACAACAAGTCATCTAGTTTATTATCAAAATAAAAATCTTTTAATGTGCCTGTTAAAAAGTCACTAGGGTTGAGGGGAAAAAAAAAAACAAAGTGAGAAAAAGAACTACTCAAAAGTAGAAATAATTTTGCCAAAAGACCTTTCAAATATATTTAAACAAGACTTTCTGTCTCTATCCATGGACAGTTAGTTACTTTTCCCCTTAGTGTAAGTGACTAATGCACTCCAATTACAAGCAATGGAAAAACCGTGAAATGAAAGGCAGTTCCAAATAAGTTTAAATATTATGTTAAGTTCAGTACATATAATACATTCCTTATTTTGAACATCCAGAAAGGTATGCAATTTTTATTAAAGAAAAAATTGGTTTTTCCTTGCCCCTGTCAAATAAATGCTGAACAAATATTTAAAGAATATCAGTTTGAAGGATAACTCTTTCTGTAGCCTGCTTGTGGCGCCCACACGGCGGGCACTGCCCTTGCCAGGCCTTCTCTCTGCACCCAGAGCACACTGAACCCCTTATTCCCCACCTCCTGCCCATCCTACCCTAGAATTCAATGAGCCCCTGCATCCCTGTGCTAGATACCACAAGAGAGACAAATCTGAAGCTATGATAATATTGAGATCACAAGAGAGCTGAGAAGTTTCAAAGTGATGACACCCATGAAACACCTAACAGACTATCTGGGACACAACAAATGCTTACTGGAAATATTTTAATTTTTCTGTTATATTCCCCAGGTTTCAGAAAAGCTGTTGACACAGCTTTTTGCTGGGATTCAGAAGTACTGGCTTCTGGGAAAACTCCCTTAATCTGCTTTCCAAGGTAAAGGATTTTCTCTTGCTAGAAACCAACCAAATCCCTACCTTAGTGCACAGATTGAGTGAAAAGCAGAGGTGGAAATAATTAGTGAAGAAGTTAAGGGGAAGATTTAGTCTCTAGTTAACCTCATTAACATCTTCAGCCTTTCATTAGGTTTTTAAATTTCTTATTGTAAAGTATTACACATATAAGCTGCTATGGAAAATAGTCTGGCAGTTACTGTAAAAATTAAACATAGAGTTACCATATGACCCAGCAATTCCACTCCTAGGTATTTACCTAAAAGAAATGAAAACTGGTACTTAAATACATGCACATGTATATTCATAGCAGCACTGTTCACAATAGCCAAAAGGTGGAAATAGCCCAATGTCCAGCAACAGATGAATGGAGAAACAGACTGTGGTATACACATACAATAAAATATTATTCAGCCACTAAAATGAATGAAAAACTGATACATGTTATAACATGGATGAACCTCTAAATCATTATGCTAAGTAAAAGAAGCCAGACACAAAAGGTCCCATATTTTATAATTCCATTTATATGAATTATTCAGAATAAATAAATCCATAGAGACAGAATATAGATTAGTGGTTTCCGGAAGCTGGGGGAAGTGTGAAATGGGAATCAATTTCTTAATGGAAATAGGGTTTCCTACTGGGGTGATGAAAACGTTTTGGAACTAGATAGAGGCAGTAGATGTACAACATTGTGAATGTACTAAATGCTACTAAATAGTACACTTTAAAATGGTTATTTTTATGTTATGTGAATTTCATCTCAAAAAAATTAAAAAACGTAAAAGGTCTTTTACATGTAAAAGCAATTAAAATAATAACATGACTACCTGGGTTCTCAATACCATATTACCTTAGAAGCTCTTCCCAAAATACACAGCACTTTCTGCAGAAAAATAACCATCACCCTAAATTTTGTAGTTTGTTGCATCTATTTAACTTTTCAGCTATTTTTGTATCCCTATACAATATTTGGTTTTACCTGTTTTAGAATTATATATAAAAGATTATTTTATGTATTCTTCTATTACTTGCTTTTCACTGAACATGTTTCTGAGATTCATCCATGTAGGTTCATGTAACAAAAACTTACTCGTTTCACTGCTGTATGTGCTCCATTGTTTAAATAAACTATGGATATTTATATTGCCTCTAATTTTTGCTATTACAAACAATACAATAGACATTTTTGTACATGACTCCTCATATAAATATGTGAGAGATTCTCTAGAGCTGTGCTGTCTGATAAGGAAGCCATGAGCTACATGTGACTATTGAATATTTGAATTGTAACTAGTGTGAAATGAGATACAAGTGTAAAATACATGCCTGATTTTGGAGATTCAGTATGAAAAAAGAACATAAAATACCTCAATAATAAGCTGTATATTGATTGTTGAAATGATGTTTTTGATATATTGGGTTAAATAAAATACATTATTAAAATTAACCTCAGCTGTTTATTTTTACTTTTAATGTGGCTACTAGTAGCAGGTATGCTGTCTATGAATTCTCTTAGTTTTCTTTTACCTGAAATGTCTTTATTTTGTCTTCATTTTAAAGTATACAGGCATACTTCATTTTATTGTGCTTTACTTTATTGCACTTCACAAATGTTGCATTTTTTACAAATTGAAGTTCTGTGGAAACCCTTCATGGAGCAATTCTGTTTTTCAAATAGCACATGCCAACTTCATGTCTCTGTGTCATATTTTGTTAATTCTCACAATATTTCAAACTTTTCCATTATTGTTATATCTGTTATGGTGATGTATGATCAGTGATCTTTGATGTTCTATTGTGATTGTTTTATTATTGTTTTTACTATTTTTGTAATTTTTTTAGAGCATCATGAACCGTGCCCATATAAGACAGGGAACTTAATTGATAAATGTGTGTGTTCTGACTTCTGTACTGATAGGCCATTCCCCATCTCTCCATCTCTCCTCAGGCCTCCCTATTTATTCCCTGTGACACAACAATATTGAAATTACATCCTCATATAGCCATCTAATCTTTGACAAAGCAGACAAAGACATACTCTGGGGAAAAGAATCCTTATTCAATAAATGGTGCTGGGAAAACTGGATAGCCACATGTAGAAGACTGAAACAGGACCCGCACCTTTCACCTCTCACAAAACTCAAATCATGGTGGATAACAGACTTAAATGTTAGGTGTGAAACTATTAGAATTCTAGAAGAAAATGTGGGAAAGACTCTTCTAGACATTGGCCTAGGCAAAGAATTTATGAAGAAGACCCCAAAGGCAATCACAGCAACAACAAAAATAAATAAATGGGACCTGATCAAATTAAAAAGCTTCTGCACAGCCAAAGAAACCATCAGGAGAGTAAATAGAGAACCTACAGAATGGGAAAATATTTTTGCATGCTACACATCCGATAAAGGACTGATAACTAGAATGTATTTAGAACTCAGGAAAATCAGCAAGAAAAGCAAAACCTATCAACTTTAATTCTAAACTTGGCAAAAAAATACCTTTCAAAGATGAAGGCAATATAAAAACTATTCAGACATACAAAAGCTGAATGAATTCATTGTCCAACTGACTCACAATGCAAAAAATGTTAAAGGAAATCCTTCAGGCAGAAAGAAAATGGAAGAAATTGGTGTTTAGACCATTTACAATTAATGTTATTATTGGTATGGTTAGGTTTGAGTCTATCATCTTGCTATTTGTTTTGTATTTGTCCCATGTCTACTTTCTTCTTTTTTTTTTGTTTTTGAGACAGAGTCTCACTCTGTTGCCCAGGCTAGAGTGAGTGCCGTGGCGTCAGCCTAGCTCACAGCAACCTCAAACTCCTGAGCTCAAGCGATCCTCCTGCCTCAGCCTCCCGAGTGGCTGGGACTACAGGCACGCGCCACCATGCCCGGCTAATTTTTTCTATATATATTTTAGTTGTCCATATAATTTCTTTCTATTTTTAGTAGAGACGGGGTCTCGCTCTTGCTCAGGCTGGTCTCGAACTCCTGACCTTGAGCGATCCACCCGCCTTGGCCTCCCAGAGTGCTAGGATTACAGGTGTGAGCCACCGCGCCCGGCCTACTTTCTTCTCTTTTCTTTTTCTTCCTTCCTTTGGATTATTAGTATATTTTATGATTCCATTCTTTCTCCTTCCTTGATTTATTAGCTATACCTCATTGTTTTGTTATTTTAGTAGTTGCTTAGAGTTTATAGTATAAATGTTTAACTCTCTCCTCCTGTCTTTTGTGCTCGTGTCATAAATTTTACTTACAGATTTTATAAACCCTATAATACATTGTTGTTATTTTTGTTTATACTTTAAACTCTTTTTTAAAAGAGATTTAAATAATAACAAAGAATTATATATTTACTCATGTAGTTACCATTTCTGGTGCTCTTTATTCCTTTATGTGGCTCCAGATTTCCATAAGGTATCATTTTCTTTCTACCTGAAGAACCTCCTTTAACATTTTTTTGCATTGTCAGTTAGATGATGAATTCATTCAGTTTTTGTATATTTGAATAGTTTTTATATTGCCTTCATCTTTGAAAGGTATTTTTGCCAAGTATAGAATTAAAGTTGATAAGTTTTGTCTTTTAGAACTTTAAAAGTGTTGTTTCACTGTCTTCTCACTTGAGACATCTGATGTCATCCTAATCTTTTTCTCCTATATATAATGCATTTTTATCATTATCATTTTTGAGTAATGTGATTATAATGTGCCTTGGCAGGGTTTTTCTCTGTGTTTTTGTGCTTGGAGTTTATTGAGCTTCTTGGATATTTAGGGTTATAGTGTTCACCAAATCTGAAAGGGTTTTGGCCATTACTTCTCAAATACTTTTTCTCTTCACCTGTTTCCCCCCTCCTTCAGGGACTCCAGTTATCCATGTTAGGCAGAGACTATCAAATTGTATAAAAAAGCAAGAACCAACTATATGTTGCCAGTGAGAAATGCACTTTAAATATAAACACACATACCTTCACAATTGACTTGTAGGAATAAAACAAACAAAAAAAGAAGTATAAATATAAACACACAAATAGGTAAAAAGTAAAAGGATGAAAAAGATACACCATGCTTAAATTCATCAATAGAAAGCTGCAGTAGCTATGTTTAGAAAAAATACATTTCAGAACAAAGAATATAAGGAAGTTTATTTCATAATGATAATGGGGCCAATTAATCTAGATGACATAAGAATCCTACACACCTATGTACCTAGCATAAGAGATTCCAAATAAAGCAAAAACTGACAGAACTGCAAGGAGCAACAGACAAATCCACAATTCTGATTGGGGACTTCAATAGTCCTCTCTCAATAATTAATAGAACAAGTAGGCATATAAAATCAGCATGGATATAGTAGATGTGAACAATACTATCTACCAACTTGACCTAACTGACATTTACAGGACATTCCACCCAACAATGACAAAATACATGTTCTTCTCAAGTACATATGAAACATTTTACCAGTATAGACCACATTCTGGGCCATAAAGCAAGTCTTGATAAATGTTAAATTGTTAAGTCATATAAAATACATTCCCTTATCCTAATGGAATTAAATTAGAAGTCAAAAACAGAAAGAACTCTGGAAAATGTCAAAATATGTGGAAGCTAAATAACACAGTTCTAAATAACCCCAAAATCATAAATCAAAAGAGAAATTAAAAAGTATTTTGAACTTAATGAAAATGAAAACAGAATATATGACAACTTGTGGGATGTTGGTAAGAAAGTACTCAGGAAAAAATTTATAGCACTAAGTGCCTGTATTAGAAAAAAGAAAGGTCTTATTTAGTAACCTCAACTTCTTCCTTAAGAAACTAGAAAGAGAGCAAATTAAACTCAAAATAAGCAAAAGAAATGAAACGATAAAGATCAAAACAGGCTGGGGCATGTAGGTGTAAGCCTACAATCCCAGCACTCTGGGAGGCCAAGAAGGGGTGGGGATTGCTTTAGCTCAGGAGTTTGAGGTTGCAGTCAGCAAGAGTGAGACCCTGTCTCTACTAAAAATGGAAAAATTAGCTGGGCGAGGTGGAGAAAATAATGGAACAAAGTAGTGTCACATCCCTTCTGATATATTAAGGATAAGACATCACATATATCTATTCTTACAAAATATGCATGACCTGAATGTAATCATGAGAATATATCAGACAAACTAAATTTGAGAGACATTCTAAAGGACCACTGACAATATTCTTCAAAATTGTCAATAAAGGCAAAGAAAGGTGAAAGGACTTGTCCAGATGAAAGGAGAATTGAAGGCCGGGCGCGGTGGCTCACGCCTGTAATCCTAGCACTCTGGGAGGCCGAGGTGGGCGGATCGTTTGAGCTCAGGAGTTCGAGACCAGCCTGAGCAAGAGCGAGACCCCATCTCTACTAAAAATAGAAAGAAATTATATGGACAGCTAAAAATATATATGGAAAAAATTAGCCGGGCATGGTGGCGCATGCCTGTAGTCCCAGCTACTCGGGAGGCTGAGACAGGAGGATCGCTTGAGCTCAGGAGTTTGAGGTTGCTGTGAGCTAGGCTGACGCCACGGCACTCACTCTAGCCTGGGCAACAGAGTGAGACTCTGTCTCAAAAAAAAAAAAAAAAAAAAAAGAAAGGAGAATTGAAATCTTGAAGCAGGTGGGGGAGATGTGTTGGGGCACATTTTGGGAACTGTTGTCAAAATTTCAACATAGACTCTGTATTAGAAAATAGTATTATATTAATGTGAAATCTCCTACATTTGATTGTTGTACATGGATGTTCTTTTTAGAAAATACATACTGAAATACTGAATTATTTAGGGGTAAATGGGTATGATGTCAGCAACTTAAATGGTTCATAAAAATGTCCTTCAAATATATATACACACACATATGTATATATGTGCATAGACACATATATCTATATACACATACACACGTTTACAAGAGATTGCCAGAGTGAGAAAGTATCAAAATGTTATTAATTGGTGAATTGGGTTGAAGAGTAACCTGGAGGGAGATTTTCTGTAGTATCCTTAAAACACTTCTGTAAGTTTGAAATTGTTTCAAATTAAAAATAAAAAAGGAAAAAAAAAAAAAAATAACATGGGGCCGGGCGCGGTGGCTCACGCCTGTAATCCTAGCACTCTGGGAGGCCGAGGCGGGTGGATTGCTCAAGGTCAGGAGTTCGAGACCAGCCTGAGCGAGACCCCGTCTCTACTAAAAATGGAAAGATATTATATGGACAACTAAAAATCTATATAGAAAAAATTAGCCGGGCATAGTGGCGCATGCCTGTAGTCCCAGCTACTTGGGAGGCTGAGGCAGTAGGATCGCTTAAGCCGAGGAGTCTGAGGTTGCTGTGAGCTAAGCTGATGCCACGGCACTCACTCTAGCCTGGGCAACAAAGTGAGACTCTGTCTCAACAAAAAAAAAAAAAAAAAAAAATAACATGGATCTATACCTTATGCCATATACAAAAATTAACTTAAAATGGATCATAGACCTAAATGTAAAACCTAAAACTATAAAACTTCTGAAACAAAACATAGGAGAAAACCTTTGTGATGTTGTGTTAGGCAAAGATTGCTCAAATGTGACACCAAAAGCATGATCTACAAAAGAACAAACTAATGAATTGCATTTTATCAAAATTAAAGACTTCTTCTCCTCAAAGGACACTGTTTAAATCAACAAATGGTACTGGGAAAATTGGATATCCACATGCAAAAGAATGAAGTTGGATCTTTACCTTACCACCATATCTAAAACTTAACTGCAAATAGATCAAAAATCTAAACATAAGAGCAGGCCCAGCCCAGTGGCTCACACCTGTAATCGTAGCACTTTGGGAGGTCAAGGTGGGAGGATTGCTTGAGGCCAGGAGTTTGAGACCAGCCTGGGCAACATAGCCAGACCCCATCTCTACAAATTTTTTTTTTTTTATTAGTAGGTGTGGTAGTACATGCCTGTAGAACTGGCTACTCAGGAGGCTGAGGTTGGTAGACCAGTTGAGCCCAGGAGTTTGAGGTTACAGTGAGCTATGATGATGCCACTGCACTCCAGTGTAATGTAAAAAATTTAAAAACCTAAAGACATAAACTAAGCCTACTTACTATATGATTTTCTTTATGTGACATTCATGCTAAAGCAACCTAAAGGGACAGAAAATAGATCAGTTGTTGCCAAGACATGAAGGTTGGGGGATAGGAATTGACTACAAAGGGGCCCAGGGAGTTTGGGGGGATGATGCGACTACACCATGATTGTGTTGGTAGTCCACTCCTATACACGCTTGTTCAAACTCACAGAACTTAAACTGTAAAGGGTGAACTTTATGTAAATTATACTTTAATTTTTTGAAAAAACAAGGGGAAAAAAGATTCAAGAAACAGCTTTAAGAAAAAAAAAAACTTGAGATGGGCTGTAGGTAGAGAATCTGGAGTCCCAAATTCTTAACTTGGCATGACTACTTTAGTTCTTATTTGATTTGGGCCAAATTATGTCCTCATGTTGTTTTATGTAGATACTTCTATTTCTACTACTTACTTACCAGCACTTCTTAGGAGTTGTAGAAAATACAGATGCTCCTTGACTTACAATGGCGTTGAAAATTATAATGGGTTGTATCAGGAGGTAGCCCCATCATGTCTAGGAATGTACTGAATACATATCCCTTTCCCACCAAAAATTCTACATCAAACCATCAGAAGTTGGCAACCATCTCTATTTTAAATGCTAAAATTATGAAACACCATATGATTGTAAAATGGCCTTAGCTGTCCTGTATCCGATGTTTCATTGTAACACTATTATCTACCAGGAAAGTTAAATGAGATAGTGTGAAGTAAGTTGGACCCCATCCAAGGGGATGCTGAGAGTATAACTTTAGCAAGACACTACTAGTTTTTTAAACCCAAAAAGAAAAAATCCATTTAAAGGACTTGATAACAGAAACGGGCACACAGCAGGTGCTTAATCAATGTTCTTTTTTTTAAGGAGGCAGTACAATGCAGAGGAAAAGGCCTGCATAGGGTTTTAATCATACTTGGGTTCCAATCCTGGCACTACCACTTAGTATGTCCTCTTGGGTCTATCCTGTCAACTTTCTGAGCCTGTTTATTTTCCTGATGGGGAGACTAATCCCTTACTGGCAGAGCTGCATGGAGGATTAAAGGAAGTAATGGTTTCCAGGGCTTAGTGCAGTTTGTGCTCAACCAATACACAATTCTTTCCTTTGGCAGCCTCTGAATGCAAGAGTGGTCTGCACTTCCCTGCCCAGCCTGCAGCCAGCGGCTCTCCAGTCTCGGTCATGTGATTCCTCTCTTAGCATGTGGATAGCTAAATTACGAGATGCCAGCTTGAGAGGCAGAGGCAAGGACAAGGCTAAGATGCAGCTGTGGGCCCAAGAGTGGTGTGGAAGTTTAGAGTAGGTGGCAAAGACTGAAGTAATGCAACGCCCATCCACTTCAAATGTGTCAACTCAGGTAGATTGCTGGGAACTGAAATCATGTGTATAACGCGCCCCCCCCCCCCCCCCCGCCCAAAAAAACCCTGATAAGGTGAGAAGACTGTTTCAGTTGCAATCACCTACCCAGTCCCTTTCTGAGGGCCTCTGGCACTGCTTGGGCCCACTGTCCTTGTTTGATGGGGTAGGATCACCCAGAGAAGTTAGCTAATTATACTTTAACAGGGTGGCTTCCAGACACTGGAAAAGCAGTTGGTTGATGCACCCTCAAATATGGCAGCTCTCTTGAGGACAGTCTGTGAATAAATGGTGGCAGAACCTTCTTGAATCATGGAATTCAAATGCTAGTGCTGGATGAGACATGGGCACACAAGGGCAGGGCCCAGCCAGAGTACTTCACTTAAAGGGATTCCTCTAATTCACAATCTGCCTAGAAACGCCCCAAGACAGGACTTGCCCCTGAAGCACCCAGCCTCCCCACTAACAGGTTGTTTTCTCTTTGTGCTAACAAGGTAGTGCTTCCTACATACACTTCCAACACCAGCCAGGCTTGTTTGTTGCCTTCTTCCCTCTACCCTGTCCCCAGACTCTTCCAGAGTCATGGAAGGCTCATCATTATTCCCTCTGCTCCCACTGCCACCCAGATGAGGACCGGTGGACTGAGAAGGAAGATGTGTCGCCCGAAGCCCATTGCAGGAATGCCTTGTGTAAAATCTCTTGTGTGGTGGTAAAGAAGTCATAGCCCTCCCAGGGACCCCGAGGTCGCACATTCAGCTATTCAAGTTTTGTGGAAGGTCAACCCTCAGACCAGCCCAATCTACAGGGTGGACCCTGGAATTGAGGGTGGGAGATAAATTCTCAGCACCTGGGCTCTGCTGATAATTTCTTTTATTTCTTCTGTTAAACACAATAGGAGTTAAATAAAGGGTATCGGGTATGGCAGCTCTAGCCCCCTGGGATTATTTCTACTGAAGAGAGTGGAGGGAACAGTGGGGGGAAGCGGACACACGTTGGGGGAGGGATTATTTAATATGCAGGTGCTTTGGGGAGGACCAAACTATTTTATCAGTATTCCCCCATGCCACTGGAACTGGTGCTTGGAGGAGGGAGTGAGAGGAGTCCATCAGTCACCATCACTGTCATCACCATTGCCAGAGAGGTCAAGGACAGACATCATGGAATCAGACAGCTTGCTGGCGATTTTATCTGCAGATGAAGAAATACAGGTAATCTCTTGGTGGCTGGTTTGTCAACAATCAGCCCGCTGAAGTTGGCCTACATCTACTTTGCTCTGCACCAAGCTCCCAAACTGGCTCACTTACCCCCCTAAACACTAAACAAAACAACTGGGGAGCTGTTGGAAACCACTGCTCAACCTCACAGGTAGATCCATTTGTCTACCTGTGAAATGATCACCCCAACATAGCTTCTATCTTGAAGTTTCAGACTTACTGGGCTCCAAGTATCTTTGTTCCCTCCTAATACCCAAACAGTAATTTTCTTTTAGTATGTTGAACTTAGCACTTTGCCACTACCCTCAAAACAAAGCTCTCACGGCAAAGGAGCAGCATGGCAGTAAGGGCTTTGAGCCCGAATGCTCACCACGCACACCTCCCATCCTCCAGACACACCCTGGTGCTCCTCAGGATGCCCCAGTCTTCACCTCCTCCAGGAAGCCTTCTCTGCTCACCCCTACCCAACCACCATCCCCAGGCTGGGTTAGGTTCCCTCACCGTGCTGGCTGGGTCTTCAGCGTGATCACTCTGTGCTGCTGAGGTCTGTTTTCTTATCTCCTCCCCACTTCCTAATAAGACTAGGAGTTCAAGGGCAATTCATCTGGATTCCCAGGACTCAGTGTGAATCCTGGTTATGGAACACAATCTACCTCAAAGAATAGGGCTGATGGTGCCAATCAATCCTAGGTTTGCGTTTTGGCTCCATCAATTACTAGTTGTCTTACATTGAATGTGTCACTTAATGTCTCTAGGCTTCAGTTTCCTCACTTATCAAATGAGGACAAGACTTTTGCAATGAGTTAGTGAAGGTAAGTATAGCACGGAGATCTGAATGGGCCAGCTACACAATGGACCATCAATAAAATGAAGGGAAGTTCTTTTGTGTATTGACATGGAAATGTCCCTAAGATATACTGAATGAGAAAATGATGGGGCAAAACTGTGTATCCAGTAGACTAGCATTTGTGTAGAAAAAGAGAGCAAAGAACATAGATATTTGCTCGTGTATCTATCTCAGGAAAGGGACACAAGAAATTAATTAACTGGTTGCCTGTGGGGGAAGGCCTGGATGACTAAGGGATGGGAGAGAGATTTTACTATATGCCCTTTTTACACCTTTTAGATTTTCAATTTATTGCCTATTGATAAAGTAAAAAATAGATATAGCCTAAAAGCTACCTACACATAGAAAGTATCTGATAAATAATTAAATGGTGTCTATTTGATATATAGACTAGGCCAGTGGTTCTCCAAGTGAGGAACCTGTTAGAAATACAAATTCTCGGGCCCCACAGCTGACCTACTCAATTAGAAACTCTAGGGGAGGGGCCCAGAAATCTGTGTTTTAACAGACCCTGCAGGCGATTCTGATACAAACTAAAGTTTAAGAACCACTGAGCTAGCAGCTAAGCCTCCTAACCCATCCCCGCCCCCTAATCCTAGCCTGGAGCCGGACGCACAGAGACATTCATTCAGGAGCCCCAATCAATGCCCCAGGAAAGGACCCTTTTAGAGGTAGGGGTGGTCAGGTGCCCCCACCTGAACGCTTCTGCATCTTCTTCTTATTCTTCAGGGCAGCCGCCAGAGCCTGGCCTTGCTGCAAGGGGTCCGTCTCCGTGATCTTCTGCAGCACTGGGCGGCGGTCCGCTGAGCAGACATCCATCGCGCTGCTATTCCTGGGGCGGTGGTCCACATTGCGTTTAGCCCACCCCACCTGATTACGGTTCGGTCTGGTGCAATACCCAGTGAGATCTCCAATCTAGGGGGAGAGAGACAGGATAATGGTAAGCTCTTGACCCCCGGAGTACCTCCAAAGACTTCTACAGAGGTGTAGGGACAGGCTTGGATAAGCACAGGGAGCCTGGAGCCATGTGGAACTAAGCTCCAATTCTGGCTCCACCACACACTAGCAGGTGCTAAGTTAACCTCTCAGCCTCAGTTTGCTCATCTGTCAAATGGGGGGGCACGGAAAATGGGTAGCTTACATGGCTTAACAAGAACAAAATGAAAAGGCAGAGTTACTTGATAAATGACAATTGGTATTACATGATTCTTTACTTATGTGACCCTTCGAAGTCTATTCAATTTAACAAATATTTTCTGACATCTATTTTGTGCCTAGCTCTGTATGGGGCAATGCCGGGGACAGAGAAATGAGTCAGACTCCGTTATACCTTCAGGGAGCAACCAGGGTAAAGAAAATACAACCACCTATACAAGTCAGAGCAGAGTATGGTAACTGCCCACAGGGGAGAGGAAGGATGAGTTACTGAGAGGTCACAACTACTGATGCGGGGGGGCATTCCCAGCTGAACACTGGAAAAGCACAGAGCACTGTGGCACCAAAAAGGGTGTCTGCTGGGCAGGAGTTTTGAAAGGTCAATGTGGGTAGTAAAAGCCAATATTGATTTTTTTTTTTTTAGGTCTCATATATGAGTGTGAAAATGAAATATTTGTCTTTCTGTGCCTGGTTAAAAATAATAAAAAAATAAAAAATAAATTAAAAAAATAGAAAGAAAAAATAAATAAAGATAATTATCATCAAAAAAAAGGAGCAAATAAAAAAAAACCCAATATTGACAGAAGGCTTATTATGTGCCAGGTACCAGTCTAAGCACACACACACACACACACACACACACGCATACATATATGTATGTACGTAAGTATTAACTCATTTAATCCTTGTAAAAACACTGTGACAAACAAGGCACCTGAGGTCACACAGCTAATAAGCAGTAGAGTAAATTAGAACCCAAGCAGTCTGGCTCCAGAGCCCATGACCACCCACTATCCTATAGTGGGGAAAAGGCAAGATGGGGCAGGTCTGAGCAAAGCTACCATGCTGTACCACTCTGGGGTTGGAGCGGGGGCCATTCACAATATAGTATAGCTAAATGGTGTCTCTCAGAGCTGTGCAATGGGTGGCCTGAGTCTGGAACCTGTAGTACAGAGCAGGCAACTACTGCAAGTTCCTGGGGAAAAATGCTATGTTCTGGGGCTTGTGGGCTCAGTGAGAAATATTATTGGAAGGTGGCCTTTAACATACAACTTTATGCTGATTTTCCTTTAAGCAACAGGGGAACCTCTGAAACTATGTGAGGATGGGAATAGTGTGACTCCTGCCACTACCAGAGTTCAGACCTCATCTTCTCTTACAGACTCACTACAGGCTACAGTTTCCTCTCTGGACTCCTTACCTCCACAACGGCCCCTCTCTTTCTAATCTGAGTGTTACTCCAGCTGCCAGAGTGATGTTCTAATGTACAAACCTGACCATGTACCTTCCCTGCTTAAGAAACCCTTCTAGATTATTATGTAGTCATGAAAAATAAATGATAGCTCTTTAATTATGTGAATCTCCAAGATGAACGTATAAATGAAATAAGCCAAGTACAGATCAATATGAACAGTATGCTATTATTTGACTTAAAATAGCTATCTGTATCTGCTTGCATGTATGTATTTGTGTATATAAATATGGCATGTCTCTAAAAGGACATTCAAAAGTCTGCTAAATAGTGACTACCTCCAAGGGGACAGGATGGATGGGAGATAGAAGTAGGAGAGAGACTTATTTTCACTGTATACCCTTTAATATCTTTTGAATTTTATTCCATGTGTACATGTTACCCAGTTAAAAATGCAAACAAAAAGAAAAAAAGTAAATAAATAAAATGGGGGAAAAAAAAAACCTTGACTCAGAAAACATAACCAACTTTCAGTGTTTTCCTGTTACCTATGATTTAAAGTGCAATTCAATGCCTTCTGTGATCTGACTCCAGACTCATCTTTCCCTGCCTCCCACCCCCCACTACGGCCCCCACACACCACTAGCAATTTCCCCAACACGCCACACTCTCACCCTTTTGTGCCTGGGCATTAACATGGGCTGAGCCCCTGCCCACACGCTGCTGGCCCCCTTGCCGAGAACTCATCAGCCTTCAATGTGTGGCTCAAACAAAAATTCCCTGACCCGCAAGTAATAAAGGTTAGGGCCTTCAGAGCCATGCTGTCTCAACCTCAACCTCCACCTCCACCCCTACCCCCACCCCTACCCCATGAGTCTCCCATCACAGTGCAGATGCGTGCGTCTGAAACCCACTAAAATGTGAACTCCTGAAGGGCAGAGATGGGGGCACTAGCGTAAGAGGCTGAAAAAACCTTCCAGAGTCACATCGCACCCTGCAGGTTTTGAGTAGCAAGCCTCGGGCATATGGACTTGAGCATGTAGGTGCTGGGGAGCCATGAAAGGAATTTAGGGAGGGGAGGTGACATGGTCAGATTGGGCCATTAGAAACCACACAATATATGTCCAGGTGACTGAGGACTTAAAGCTTTACGGGAATGGTAGGGATGAAAAGAAGTTGACAGCTTCTCAAGAGATTTAGGAGAGAGAAGCCACAGGACTTGGTGACTGACAGTGGGATCCTGGATACTAGTTAGGGGGAAGGAAGAGTCATTTGCGATTTGGACAACTGAGTGGCTAGATAGTGAAACCTGTTCTGTGGGCTGGAACCAGGGCTGGGGAAGCTGCTTGAGAAAGGGCGCCTCCTCCTTGGACCTGTCATTGCTTGGCAAAGGATACACCAGGCCAGACATCCAGGAGCCCACAGGGAGGGAGTGAACCACCCACATCTCACCACATGGGAGCCAGGCAGAAGGGAATGACCACTTCCCAGAGCCCTGGGTAGAAAGGGTTGCCATGAAGAAAAGGGATAGGTACCTTATACACGATGGTTTTATTTTCAATGGCATCTGCTATTCTCATCAGCGGAGAATGGAGCAACTTGATCTCCATTTCGAGTGGGTCCATGTCACCCAACAGCTCATCAGATTCTCCATTGGCCAAGCCTTTAACACAACCAAAACCACTGTCAGGGCTCTAGCTCCACCCTGCTGCCAACCCCCTGGTCAGGCCTCAGCGGAAACAACATGTGGTTGCTGCCCAGAGGAGTCAAGTGGGGGAAGTTTTTCGATCCTGCTGAGAGGCCACACGACAAAGGATTAAATGCAGGGGTTTTGAGTAGGACCCTCAGATGCCTGCTGTGAGCTGGCCTCAGAGACTCAGTTTCCTCATCTGGAAAATGGGAATGCCACAAGCCCTATTCATACAGGGCTACTGTGAGACACGGCAGAGAACATTTGTAGTGCTCTCGTACGAGATGTTGCTCTGTAAATGGCAGCCACTGGGATTCTCTCCCTAGGATTAGGACTCTCTTCTCCTCTCTCTGGCCCCTTGCATGGAATTGGCCTCCACTACAACTCTCTTATGTGCCCATTTCCCTGGGCCTCACTGCCCTACAACTTTGCTCCCATCCCCCTCCCTGAGCCTTCTAATCCCTAATTCACCCTTCTCAATCCAGCACTAGGGCCAACTCCTCCAGGAAACCCTCCATCACTAACCTCTCCCCAACCCTATTCAATTTCCTGGACCTCAATCTTTTGCCAAGATGCATTTTCGGTGATGGAGCACCTCTTGCCCTCACCTCCGGCCAGGATCAGGCATCATCATAAGAATGCAAGCTCAAATCCCTCTCAACTGCCCACTTGACAGAAGAGGAAACTAAAGTTCAGAAACGGGGCTAACTCGCCAAAAGCCACATGGGGAATAAACTAGGAAGCAGGCAAGTCTTCTTGTTCTCCTGTGTAAGCCAAGGACACTAAAAGACCCAGAGCAGAAAAACTATGGCCCTCAAGAAAAACAGGGAACCTAGAAGGCAGGTAGTCATGGCTTTCTCAACCACCCAAGGGTGTCTACAGACAGGCCTAGAGAGTACTGAGCACCTTTGTTAGGCAGGGGAGAGAAGGAGGCAGAAGCCACAAGCCAGGGCCGCAGAGGGTAGTATCTGAAGAGAACAAACATTCTCAGGAGTTTCTGAAAGTCACACCTCTATAGCCCAGCAAATACTCGTCTTAATAACAACTAACATTTACTGAATATTTATTTACTATATGCTAGGTACTGTTGTTCTAAGTGTCTTTTACATTATTAAACAAACCCTCACAACTACCTTATAGGATGGGTGTTACTATCCCTGTTTTACAGATGATGTAACCGAGACAGGGAGAAGTGAAGTAACTTGTTCAGCATCACACAACTAAAAGGAAACAAAGCTTGGACTTAAATCCAGGCAGTCCCTAGCTTTGGCCCCCTAGTTACTTTGAGCTGGAAGAATCTTAGACAACAGGGCAGGAGAGCTGGTTCAAAGGCCACCTTGGCCTAACATCCTTTTGGCAAATGAACACCTTTCTGTGACTTGGATACCTCACTCAGCAATGAGAGGAAAGAAAGAAAATCTAGGAATGGACCCGAAATGACTGTGAAAAAGCTTACGGCAACATTAGAGAAACAGTTTCTGAGAATAACGTCTCAGTCCCTTCCAGGTCTCCTCAGACGAGAATGAAGCCTCACATTTCCAGAGCACCTTAGTAGGGGTACTAGGTACTTGGCCAATTTCTTTTGTATCTACCAAAAGCTCACAACCACCACCACCCCATAGCCCAGATTAGAATTCTCCACCTTGCAGGAAAAGAAATTAAGCTTAGAGCTGGTTAAACAACTTGCCCAGGCCAGGTGCAGTGGCTCACGCCTATAATCCTAGCACTCTGGGAGGCCGAGGCAGGAGGATCACTTGAGGTCAGGAGTTTTGAGGTTGCAACGAGCTATGATGATGCCACGGCACTCTAACCAGGGCAACAGAGCAAGACTCTTGTCTCAAAAAAAAATAAAAAAACACCTTGCCCAAAGCCCAAGCAGGGCCAGGGGGGGAGGAGGAGGGGGAGGAGGATATGCTGTCAGATCTATGTGGCTCCACTTGTGCAAGACCAAGCGCACCCACCCTCTCACACTTACATTCCATGGTGTCTTCATTGGCCTGCTCGGTATCCTCGATGTCAAAGACCTCAGTCATTTCCTTAACAATCTCAGCACTGAGATGGGCAGGCAGAGTGTGGGTAGGTGGTGGTAGGGTGTAGAAGCTGATCTTCCCACTGCATTAGGAGGTAGGGGAGATGGGTGGTGATGTCATTTAGAGAACAGATGACCAATCAAAGAGAAGATGAGTTCCCAAGCCAGAAACAGTGAGGGACAAGAAAACCCAGACAGTGGCTTCTGAACAATAAGGAGTTGCTGGATAATCACTGGGCATAAAGTCCCAAGTAGGAAATGACCTGGAGTCTTGGCCGTCCCCTGCCCTGGGACCCAAGAATACAGGTTGTCCCACCGACTGCAATGAACATAGATGAGCCCCATTATGGAGCTAGGCTTCCAGTGGGGCTTACCCCTTACCCCTAGCTACCACCTCACCTCACCCAGTCAGCCAGGACAGCTTTGGCTGCCTGCTCCTGACTGTATATGCCTCCCTTCTTCTTTTTCCCCAAGCGTTGGGCCACTGCAGTCAGAAAGTGCTCGGTGGTCTGGAACCCAGAGACACCATAATAGTTGGAAATCTGGTGAAGGGAGGAAGGAGAGAAGTCATGAGGAAGAATGAAGAGCCCTTGGAGTGGAGCAGGGCATCAGCCAGGGCCCTACTGCATACCTCCTCCAGGTTGCAGCGCTGCAGAATGGTCTCCACTGGGGTTACAGGGTCTGCCAGCTTCTGCACGTGGACGCAGTTGCGCAGGATGGTGCCCACCTCCGAGTTGGGGCCTGGGACAATGCCCGGAGCATCCAGCAGCCTGATGAACTTGTCCAGGAAGACCTCCTGCATGAATCTGGGGTGGGAAAGAAGGCCTGGATGAGTCTGGCATCCCAAACACAAAGTTGGGCTGGAAGAGCGGTGTAAAGGAGTGAGGGGAGGGTGTATCAGAGATGAAGGTGGAGAGATGGAGGGCTGCTGGGGGGGGCGCTCTGGGGCCCTATAGATCTGGGGCTGATTATAATCTTGCTGCTGCCACTGGGGACTGAGATGCAGGACCTTGGGCAAGCTTCTGACTCTCCAAGCCCCAGCTGCTTCATCTAGGCAAGGAGCTATTCATTAGTAGCCCAATCTTGCATGGCTGTTAGAAGGCTTCAAGGAGTTAATGGGAAGCACCTAGCTGAGCACTTGGCCCACATGTAGGGTGTGCCAGGTACAAGAGGGCTGCGAGATTCTTGTGCCTGGGGGAGCAATCAGAGGATGGTCCAAGATAAGGAAAGGGATCGGGGTCTTCGGGCACGGGAGTTAGGGGGAGTTAGGGTCAAGGAGTTGTAGAGTGGGGGAACAGGCAGGTGCTTACTTGGTGACCCCAGGAACGGCTCCCACACTGCACGCACGGCTGCGCTTCAGGCTATTGATCAGGCTGCTCTTCCCAACATTGGGAAGGCCTACAAAGTAGTAGCAGATGGCTCAGGGCAGAAAAGGCCCTCGGGAACATGCAGGCCAGCCTATGTGAGCGAGGCCCAGGCAGGGGCAGTGACCAGGCCACGAGGAAGCCAAAAATAGAGCCTGGCCCCCTGCCTTCCCATCCCACACGCTCACCAAGGCCCTAAAGGGTCCTTCTACCTCTCTCCTCCATTTGTGAGCATGCTAGGTAGACGATGTCCCTCTCTCTAGATGTGACACCCTCCCACCCACAACCAGCCTGGGAGAAGTGCTCAACACAAGGCCTCGGTGACATGATCCAACAGAAGGTAGACATCAAGAAGTGTCTATGAAACAGAGAACCATCTGTCCTTGTGCATAATTCCCCTGGAGGGGAATGGGGCTCTCCTCCAGATGCTGGTCTCTCGGTGCAGCTGTCTGCCTGCCGTGTGTGTTTTTCTGTTTGGGCATCTGTGAGCCATTCTCAGCCTGTGGATGTCTTTGTGTATTTCACCGTCACTGGGTCTCATTCTCACCATTCTCTCTCTGCACATGCTCGAATTTACATGTGTGTACGACTCTCTCATGTGTATGCCTGGGTGTACCCTTTGTGCGCGAAGGTTCTGTTCACGTCTCTTGGTCATTCTCATTCCAAATATAACTGCTTTTTCCTTTGTCTCTCTCCCAGTCTATTTCTCTATCACATCTTTGTTTCCCTGTGTATCTCTGTGCACGCCTGTATCTAAGCACCTCTTTCTCTGTCGCGCTCTCTCTCATTTTCTGGCCATCATCCTTTCTCGGATTCTCCCCACCCGGCCAATCCTGCCTCTCTTTGTAATTCTCTCTATGCCACCTCCTGCCAATCTCGACTGTCCACATTCCCTCTCTCTGTGAGCTAGTCCCTGTGTATGCCCCTCTGTATATGTTTCACTGTGTCTCCCTAACCTGTCTCTATTCTCTCTATGCACACACATGTATCTGTCTCCTCACAGACAAGTCTGTGTATTTGTGTCTGTGACTCTAGGTACATGATTATGTCGGAGAGTTGTAGTGTACCTGGGCACGTGTGTGTCTCCTATGGCTCTGTGTGCACCGGGGGAGCAGCGTTGGGGTGAGTATGTGGGGCAAAGGCTTGGTCTGTGTGCATTTTGCCTTGGGTTTGTGTCTCTAGATGTGCCTCCTCCTCCAGGTCTGTAGTGTGGATCTGTCTATGTACTAATGTGTACACGTTCCTCTGGATCTACAGCCTTGTTCCAGGCTGTTTCTATGTATCTCTCTTTGAATCAGTCTCTATTCTTATGTGTCTCTCTCGTTCTTTCTTTGGGTATGCACGTCTGCCTCTCCACATACGTGAGGTATCTCTATTCTTCTTCTATCTCCTGCAGATCTCTGTACATGAGCCTGTCTCTATGTCCCTTTTGGCATTTCTTTCTGATTATATTTCCTTCTTTCTGCATGCCTCTATCATTTAAATTTGTCTCCTCTTTCCATTCCCCACCAGCCCTGCCATCTGGCTTCCTACTTCTTTTTCTGTCTTCTTCTGTGTCTGTTCAGGTATGCATACCTACACCTTCTCAGTGTCCAGCTCTCTCTCCAGTGTCTTTCTCTCTTGGCTTCACTTTCTATCCCTGATGATCTGTCTCTGCCTCTCTCAATTTCCCTATTCCTGTCCCACTCTCCCTCCCCCTCAGTAACCTGGGTACCAGAACGGCCCAGGTTTGAGCCTTAGCTCTCCCTTGTCTTCCATAGGAATGAGCTCCACAAGCCCCTTTTCTCTTCTCTAGGCCTCACTGTTCTCATCGGTAAAGCAGGGATGGTAACCCTCCCTCCCACAGCTGATAGGATAAGATGGTGCCAGCTCCACGCTTGGTGGTCCATGATTCTAATACTTAATACCACAGTGGGGATTCTGAGTATGCCTTCCCACACTCAGCAATCCAAACTGCAAATCACAAACTGCTTTCTTAACCACCCTCTGCTTCTCCAAAAAGGCAACACGAAGTTCCCAGCATCCTTTCACCCAATGAAGTCTCAACCCAAGGACGGAGCCTGGGACCCATGACTGCTTGCCAGGCCTTACCCACAACACCCACACGGATGTGGGTGCGCACTTCACCAAGGCGGCAATAGTTCCCCAGAACCCTCATGAGATTTTCAGCTCCAAAGCAGGCTCTGCTTCTCAGCTGCGACTCAGAAGCCTGATCCACTGGCACACTGCAACGATTCTGGAAAATAAGGGATATTACAGAAGAGGCATCAGGTGGGAGATGTGGTCTGAGCCCAGATTTCCAATTTTCAGGGCCTCCATGTGAACCCTGAGCTCCTCGGCCTGAAACGGAAGGCTTCTCACGTAGGCCCTGAATGCCTGTCACTTCCCTGCTGCCCCTCTCCACTATCTCTGCGTCTCCAGCCTTCTCTGTCCCTGGCTACCTCTGCCTCAACATGTATCTCTTGCCTCCCTTGGCAAGGGCAGGATAGCGTCCTAGCTCTAGACAGGCCAAGCTTGAGTTCCAGCTCTACCACTCACAGGCCTATGCTTGGCAAAGCCTGTTTCCCTTCTCTAGGCCCTCCCCGCCTATGCAGGGATGAGATGGTGGCTGGCCCACAGCCTACCTTCCCTTGATTCCTCACACAGGACAAGGTCACCCCAGCCTCCATCTCTTTACTTCTGATGCCACTTCCTCTGCCCAGAATGCCCTCTCTCCTCTTTCTCTTCCGTTACTTACACACCACAGCATTGTTTCTAATCTCACAAAACTGGAATTAGCCCAGACGAGGTGGCTCATGCCTATAATCCTAGCACTTTGGGAGGCTGACGTGGGAGGATTGCCTGAGGCCAGCAGTTCAAGACCAGCCTGAGCAAGAGCTATACCCTGTCTCTACAAAAAATAGAAAAATAAGCCAGGTGTGGTGGCAGGCACCTGTAGTCCCAGCTACTCAAGAGGCTGAGGCGGGAGGATCGCTTGAGCCCAAGAATGTGAGGTTGCAGTGTAAGCTATGATGACGCTGCTGCACTCTAGCCCAGGCAACCAAGCCAATACCCGTCTCCAAAAAAAAAAAAAGGTGTATCCTTAAAGTGGAATACAAATGAAATACAGCTGTTAGAAAAGAATGCTTACCACATTTTTGCCATCAAAAAGCCAAAATATTTGTAAATGAGATATCATGTTTCTCAAAGATTCAAAAGTTTAATGCTAACAAGTAGTTGGCAAGGGTGTAGGGAAAGAGGCCCTCTCACAAATTCATCTAACTCCATTGGTGGGAGAATAAATTGGTACAGCTTTAAGGAGCACAATTTGTCAGTGTCTAGAAAAACGTAAAATGCATACAAAACCTAGGACCCAGCCACTCCGCCTCTCAGTACCTCACCTACACAAACACTTGCCCACATGACAAGGAGACATGTGTGAGGGCATTTGTGAGAGCCCGGGGTATAACAACAAAAAAACTGGAAACTAATTTTATTCATCGTCAAAAAGGTGCATCTCTATAGAAAGATCCCCCAGAGGGGAAAACAAAAGCGAGCTGCAGAATGGCCTACATACCTCCAAACAGTATTTCCTCTGTATATATATACATCTATGTATATACAAAGCACAGAATAAAGTCTGAAAGGATACACACCAAACTGACAATGGTGGTTACCTCTGGGTAAGGATAAGAGAAAGTGGAATTAGGGAAACTGGTGAAAGGGTATTTAAGCTTTATGTGTATTTGATTTGATTTCTACTTTATTTTTTAATAAGGTTAACACCTGGTACAAAACTGAAAAAAGTCCTCCAGCACCCAATTTCTCTCCCCAACAGCCACCGATGTTTCTATGATACCTTAATGTCCTACAATGGAAATGTATTTCTGCATTAGTAATATAATTAGAGAGGAGTGTGATTTGTTTAAAAGAGAAAAAAATGAATGGAGATATATATTTTTTTAAGTTAACAAGTAGTTAAATGTATTTTCAAAATTTCCTGTAGACAATATGGATTATCCTGACAGCTGAAAAAAAAAATACTTCCTGAAAAGTGATAATATAAGAAGGAGTTAATAAGGAAAGTAATATTAAGGAGTTAATATGGAAAGTAATATTAAGAAGTCACACAACAATGCAAAAAGCTCATAGTTCAAGGCCTAGTTCAATTACTAAAGCGTTGGAGGTCCTGGTCCATGTTATGACCCCCAACCTTGGTCCCAGGCTACCTGGAAAGAGGCTAGATGCCCCTGGGCCCACACTTACCAGGTTTTTGATCTGATGCTGGGTGCTGGCCTTGAAAGCCACAGTTGGCAGCTCATTCTGAAGGTAATCCAGCCACTTCTCCACAACCTCCTTGGGGACCAGGTCTGAGGAAAATAGGACCAGACGGGGCTAGTAAGGAGAACACATCTCCAAAGACATATCCACCCACACCCAAGCCTAGGCCCACCTCCCACCAACAGGTCTCTTTCCTGGCCCTGTCAGTCCCTGTCCAGTCCCCAAGTTGGAATTAGAAAGGACAGGCTGATCTATGGGGCCAGTTGGCCCTCCCTGAGGGGGCCTCTGTTCCCTCGGGGGAAATGAGCAAACTGGCGGTTTGGTCCCCCACCTTCTAAGACAGAGTTGCCAGGGCACCTAGATCATTCAAGGTTGGGCCAAATGTCAAGAATAACCCTGATAAGAATGGCTACCATGTGTAAAGTACTGACCATGTAAGAAGCACTTTATCACTAATTCTCACCACAAATCTATAAGGCTGGGACACTCGTGGGCCATTTTACAGCTAGAGAAATGGGAGTTCTCAGAGGTGACATGACCTGTGCAGTATCTCAGATAAAACAGCACAGGTGGGATGAGACCCAGACCCGAGTGACTCTTGAGATCCATGTTTGCTTCTGCACCAGTCTCTGGGTTCCAGCTTGGGGGAGAGGGGAGCTTTCCAGGATCGTCCAGTCACAGAGAAGGCTCAAAATGGCACACAGGCTCGGACTCCACTCCCAACTTGTGCTGCACTGTGTATGTGTGTGTGCGCATGTGTGTGCATTCAGACAACATTCCTGGCTTTGAAATTTGAAACAAGAATTTCTACCTGGCATGACTATTATAAATACCAGTGAGTTGCTAGGTCTCAGTGTCTGGTCCAAGTTAGACTTTCAAGAAGGCCTGGTTCCTTCCCTGTCTTACCCAATCCCGCCCAACACCTACCAATCTTGTTCAAGACCAGGACCAGCTTCTTGTTGCCCTCTGCCCGCAGGACAGACTCCTCCATTTGGAAGCAGCGGCAGCCCAACGGGTCTCTGGCATCCAGGACTTCCAGAAGCACATCAGAGTATTCCACCACCTGCAGGGCAGACGACAGGGGGATGAAGGCAGGCAAAGGATTGGGTAGTTACACAGGCCTGTGAAAGAAAAGGTCTCCATCTCATTCAGGAAAAACAGAAATGGAGAAGAAATGGGACTGGATTGGGACCCTCCCCAAAAGGCCTTAAAAAATGGATCCCTGTACCTTATGGAACTCCTTGTAGTAAGCCTTCCTTGTGGCCTCATCATCCAGCTGAGGAAACATATTTAATTCCTGCAAAACTTCCTCCTAAAGGACAAAAAAACAGAATGGTCCAGAGGACGACAGGGAGAAAGAGAGGGAAAGAGCCAGGGCTTTGGAAACCATAGGGGACTTGGGAAGCCAAGTGAATCTCAGCCCCCTGAAACGTAGCTTTGACCAACCAACAAATCCAGGAGCTAGAACGGCCAGAGCCACGTGGCGCATGGCGTGCCTATATACACGTATGTGTCCGAGCACCAGCTGGAGGCCTCAGTGTGCACATGGGTGTGGAACAGCGGAATGGGAGAGGGAGGTGTGAGAAAAACAATCTATGGGGGCCATGGAATGAGGCAGGCAAAATATGCACTGTATATCAGAAAAGGAAGTGTGACTCGGCAAGTGCGTATTCTGTGTGTGAGACAAGAACATCTGCCAGAAAGGCAGCAAGAAGCCCTAGAAGGAAGATGACACCCCCTCACACATTCTCCTCTCTGTCTCTCAATCATCCCCTCACATTCTCACTCCCTGTCCTCCTACCCATGTCCCCTAGTCACACCTCTCCCAGCCCCTGACCCCACTGCCAGCCCCAGTCTCTGAGTTCAAGCTTGGGAGAGAGGAGCTCTCCAGGGATGTCCAGTCCCAGGTAAGGCTCAAAATGGCATTTTATCTCCCACTCTTCCTCCCTCCCTCTGTTTCCCCGTTTTCCATCCTTTCTGTACTGGTTCCCTCCTTCCCCTCCAACAACCTTACATTCTCCCTCTTTCCCCGCCACAGAATAGTACAAGTCGCCTTGGTGCAAACCCACAGCAGTCCCACCCAGGGGCAAGGGGTGCTCTCTTACCTTGCGCTCAAACTCCTCCTGGCGTCTCAGGACATCCTGACAGTAAGTCTCCACGGTCCTGCGTCTTTGTCTCTCCTGCTCCCGGGCAGCTTGCTGCTTCTCCCTCATCTCCTCGACCTAACAAGTGAACACACACTGACACGGTAGCTGACTGGGTCTGCAGTCTAAGGGAAGGATGCGTGACAGACAGAGGGAACAGTGTGACATGGCAGAGGTGGGAGGAGCAGGGGCACAGGAAGGAGACGGATATTAATTACAGCAGGAGATGAGGATTTGAGAGAAAGAAAGAGAGAGAGAGATGAAGAGAGGGAAAGAGTGGCAGAGAAAAATAAAAACAGGGTGTGCGAAGCAGAGAGAGAATGCATTCTAGACAGAACTACTTAAGACCAGAGGGGGAAAGACGCCAAGGTCCTGGGATGTTTCATCACTTAAAAGAGCAGGAAGAGGAAAGAACAGCAAGAGACTGCAAAAGACAGGTCAAAGAGGAAGGAGAGCGAGGTCAAAGACCTCCACGAGAGTGAAATGATGAGAAAGTCAAAGTTAGAGTGCCTCAAGGAAAGCATGGTCCCAAATGCTGAGCATTCCACTAAGATGAGGGAAGAAAACCATCCGTGAATGTGATGGCAGTGAAGGCACTGGTGAGGCCAGCAGGGGTAGTTTCAGTGGAGCAGTGTGAGCATAAGGCAGACAGCAACGGGCTGGGAGGTAAGGGGGAGGTGAACAAATGGAGACACTAAATCCACTATCAATGTAACCTCACTCTTTTCCCCCTTCCACAAATAGCCCCGACAACCCTAACAACTCTGGCCTTTGCCCTTCCATCCAACACTTCTACAGACCTGGCATTCAATTCAAGCAGGGCCCCGTCTCTCCCCCAAGGTAAAGTGCTTACCCTCTTCTTCTTTAATTCAGCCTCTCGATTAGGGTGATCATTGGAGTGAACAATCTGGGGAATCAAGGGCACTTTGGAGGCTGCTTTCTTCCCATTTTGCTTTGCAGGCTGGTCACCACACAAGAGAAAAAAAATAAAACAGAGGTAATCAACCCATGGAAATCATCCCCCCACCCCAAGGAAGAGGGGACAGAGGTTAAAGCTGCTCAGAAGTGTAGTTGTGTAGTTGCTGGGAGGAGAGGAGTGGGCAAAAAGGGCTCTGTCCCCAGAGATCTTCCATCTGGCTGGGAAGAGCCCCCCTCCCCTAGCCAGGCAGAAACTGACTAAAGAACTCGGTGTGGAGGGGGGTGCAGCTGGGAATGTTTCCTAAGGCCCAGGGAAAAGCTTTCCAGATAAGTAGCTCTCAAAATGTGGTCCTCAGACCAGCAGCACTGGGGAACTTGCTAGATACACAAATTATAGGATGCTGTGCCAGACCTACCGAATCGGAAACACTGGGGTGGGGCCCAGCATCTTGTGTTCTCACTAGCCCTCAGAGCTGGTTAAAGTTTCAGAGCTTTACTCACACTAAAATGTGAGCACTCAAGCCTTCTCTAGACCATACCTTCTTCTCACTGCTCTATTCCAAGCCTCACTTACCCACACCTTTCCCAGTAGGACCAAGAGACCCAAGAGCTAGGGCCAAAGGTGATGTTTTGGCCTCCCTCCTCCCTACAAGAAACAGAGACTTGGGAATCAGAAAGACTCAAGTCCCAGCTGTGTTACCTTGAACCTAGGAACTTTCTCACTGAGGAAGTTTCCTCATCTAAAAAATGGAGATGATAATCCCTACCAAGGTAAATCAAGCACAAAGCAACATATGGCTTGTGGTGGGAACTTCATAAATGCTGCTGATTCTCTGCTGCAGTCACTCAGAAAAGGGCAGGAAAGAGAGATCCACTGATTCCAATGGGGTATTCTGTCCAGAGTCACCCAGCATCTACTGGGTTTTGTGGGCCTCTCCCAGGGCAGGCAACGTGTTCCTGACCTTACCCCCAGCAAGGAGTATATTGTACCTGGGGGTAGCGCCAACTTACCTTCTTGCAGCCTTTGGAAGCTTTACCTGGCTTTTTATTTTCTACAAAAGAAAAAAATATATAAATAAAAGAGCCATCGTCCACCAATCCAACATTTGTCGACAACTTTAATCAAGGCCAGGCCACATTGGGAACCTAGGAAGCCTTAGACACCATGTCTGTCTTTATCCAGCACAAGACAGAGATAGAGATGGCAACAATAGTGTCAGAGGAAGTACTGGATAGAATATATCAAACATTATTTCAATGCAAACTGACACATTCTGAAGGGAATACTGTAAAGAGAGTGACCTGAATGTGTGCTTGTAACTCCTCTCCCCCACCCAGCCCCAACTTCCTGCTGGGGGCAACTCAATAATTTCAGGGCCAGGCTGAGGTGAGAGCGCTGGCAGCATGGGAAGGTAATCTGAGGGGTCCTAGCCAGCTAAGCCTGGGCAAATGCCCTCAGATGTGGGGAAATAACTATCCCTTCCTGCTGATCCTGCTCAGACCACTGCCTCCAAAGGGTCTTGACCTACTCTAAACTGCGGCCTCCCTTAGACACAAGAATGAGAGAGCTGCCACTTCTTCAATCATGCCTTCACAAGGCCCAGGAACATAAGAGGCCTCATCCTCTCCCTTCAATGAGAAGTCCCATCTGTCATCCCCTGAATGGCTTCCCTTAATTCTCACCACCTTCAAGGGGGAAAGGAGTTCCTCGAGAGGGAGGAGGTTCTACACGGCCAGAATATATACAAACAAATATTTGAGCAACTCAAGATTACCACGCAGACAACAGGCTCCACAATCACATCAGGTGGCTCCCACTGAAGCAGAGTTAACATGGGAAAAAGAAGTTAAATACTAGTAAAAATTCTTAAGGAGATTCAAGAAGATACTTCAAAAAAAAAAAAAATACCCAAAACTTGACAGTGAATTTTTAAAAATTCAAAAGCCAGACACGGTGGCACACACTTATAGCCCCAGCTATGCAAGAGGCTGAAACAGGAGGATATCTTGAGCCCAGGAGTTGAACCAGCCTGGGCAATATAATACCACATCTCTTCAACAGATGTGGTGAAAAACAGAACAGAAGCTAGAAGACCAAGGGAGAGGGCTTACTTAAGACAGAACAAAAATCCAAAGAAATGGAAATGATGAGTGAAAATATAAAATAAAATATGGGGAATGCACCCAGGAGAGCTAATACCTAAATAACAGGAATTCCTGAAAGAAAAAAGACACAAAGAGAAGCAATAATTTTCTTAAATAACAGATGCAAGTTCCTTAAGTTGAAGATAGGCCTGAGGTTTCTCATACTGGAAAGGCACAGGGAGCATCAAGGTTAACAACCAAAAAGACATACTCTGGGCATGTCCTAGTGAAATTTCTGAACTCCAAGGATAAAGAGACAAAAATTCCAAACAGGAGTTTTCAGCAAATGAGAAAGAAGCAGACAGCCTTCTCAAATCTACAACCCTAAAAACTTAAGATGGAAGAAAAACTATTACAAATTTCTGAGAAAAGGGACTGTGTTCCAAGCCAAACTCTTCTACCTGACCAATAGATCACTCTTATGTGAAAATAAGAGAAAACCATTTTCAGATGTACAAAGATTACCACCTGTGTTTCCTATCTCGTAAAACTACTGGCAAAAATAAAAATTAATTCAGAATAAAGATCTCAAGCTAAAGGAAACAAACAGTGGTGGGCAGGGAATCTATTAAAACTTATCCAGCCAGGTGCAGTGGCTCACGCCTATAATCCCAGCACTCTGAGAGGCCAAGGTGGGAGGATCGCTTGAATGAGCCTGAGCGAGGGCAAGACCACGTCTCTATATAAAAATAAATAAATAGGCCGGGCGCGGTGGCTCACGCCTGTAATCCTAGCACTCTGGGAGACCGAGGTGGGCGGATCGTTTGAGCTCAGGAGTTCGAGACCAGCCTGAGCAAGAGCGAGACCCCATCTCTACTAAAAATAGAAAGAAATTATATGGACAGCTAAAAATATATATAGAAAAAATTAGCCGGGCATGGTGGTGCATGCCTGTAGTCCCAGCTACTTGGGAGGCAGAGGCAGGAGGATCCCTTGAGCCCAGGAGTTTGAGGTTGCTGTGAGCTAGGCTGATGCCACGGCACTCACTCTAGCCTGGGCAACAGAGTGAGACTCTGTCTCAAAAAATAAATAAATAAATAAATAAAAATAAAACTTGCCATTAATTCTAAAAAAGAAAGCTGTTTCCTAGCACTCTGGGAGGCCGAAGTGGGAGAATCTCTCAAGGTCAGGAGTTCCAGACCAGCCTGGGCAAGAGCGAGACCCCATCTCTACTAAAAAATAGAAAGAAATTATCTGAACAACTAAAATATAAATATAAATATATAAATTAGACGGGCATGGTAGCACATGCCTGTAGTCCCAGCTACTCGGGAGGCTGAGGCAGAAGGATCACTTGAGCCCAGGAGTTTGAGGTTGCTGTGAGCTAGGCTGATGCCACGGCACTCTAGCCCGGGCAACAGAGTGAGACTCTGTCTAAAAAAAAAAGCTGTTATGTGGCTAAGAACTATAAGACATGTTAAAAAAGGATTCTTAAAATCCAAGAAGCATATGTATCATAAGGAAACAGCTCAGAACTAAAACACCGAATTACTTCAACAAAATCCAGGAATCAATCAATACAGGTTGGAAAAGCAAAAGCATGAAAGCACGCTAAAAGGTTTTGCTTTGGAAGGGTAGGATACAAATAGTCATTATTTAACTTTGGTACAGTGATAGAGAAAAATAAGGCAATAAGAGGAAACAAACAATAAATTAAGATGGTAGAAATCTGACCAGACATATAGATCCCACAACAAACAAATGCAAATGTGTCGAATTTCCCTGCAAAAAAAAAAAAAAACACAAAACAGACCCCAAGTCTCCTTTTCTTCCAAAGTACTCGCGTTGCAACAAAAAAGAATGTGAGGTTTGGAATGAACCAGGTCTGGCCATTTTACTCAACCATTTCCATCTGCTTAAGTTTCCTGGAAACTGAGCGCCTGCGCTGGATACAGGCACACAATGAAAGAAAATGCATCACTTAGAGAGGAAAAGCATCTGCTTCAGAGGGGAGAAGAGAAGGGGGAAGGAGAACACAGGAAGAGGGGAAGGGTGCAGTCAGTCCACCCCGTCACAGCACCACAGCACTCAGGAGTCTCTGCTCATGGGTTTTTCAACAGCTTCAGAAAGGAAACAGCTACCATTTTATAGCCAGCAGCCGGAGGTTCTTATTCTGGCTCAACAACCTAGCTATGACCTTGAAGGATTTTTTTAAATCTCTCTGAGCCACAATGTCTGCATCCACCAGCAACATCTATGCCTAAAACCACCAGTTCTCTTAGGTGTTGATCAGTGACTCGGGTGGGACAAGGGAAATATACATAACCTAAACATTTGTACCCCTATATTATGCTGAAATAAAGAAGAAAAAAATTAAAAAATAAAGAGTACGAGCAAGGAAAAAAAAAACCCACCAATTCTCAATCTATACTCAAAGACAGATCTCTCCATTCATTCATCCCTCATCTCCCATACTCCCACCCCCAGATGTCCCTGTATACCCACTGTTGCAATGACTGCATCCCCCTACCCTCCGTCTGCTCTTGCATCAAACTTCCCACGATGCCCTCTGAAACTGCCAGTCGGGTGATCAAGCACTCATATAATTCTTCAGCCTCTCCCTGGAATCAATTCCCCAACCTCCTGCCTTGAGACTTGGCTTTCCCAAAGCCAGTGCTTCATTTGCAGGCCTCTCAAAAGACACATGGTTATCCTGGGGTCAGTAGGTAGGGAAGGTGTTTTCTGGATTCACCATTGCCAAACTCAGACTATTTCTTCCTCTCGTTAAAAAGGGAAAAAAAATAGGATTAAAAAAGCCCTGCTCTTTTTGAGGCCCCCACCACGCTGCCATGCCTGTCGTCTATGAGTCACTTTTTCTCATTTACTGAAGCATCTGACTCATAGCTTTACTTTCGATCCAACTCCTGCCACCACCAACCTGGGTGACTTTGGAGATCACTGGGCAACTCTTCCAACACCCCAGGTTTCCCACTTCCTTGACATCCTCACCTCCAGGGATCTTCACGCCCCCCCTTTAAATAACCACTCAAAAATGTACAACAGTTAAAACTGGCCAGGCAGGGTGGCGCATGCCTGTAGTCCCAGTTACTTGGGAGGCTGAGGCAGAAGGATCACTTGAGCCCAAGAGGTTAAGTCCAGCCTGGGTAACATAGTGAGACCCTATATCTTAAAAAAAAAAAAAAATTGTGTTTGAACACTCTTTGAAAGACTCCTTGACAACCTTTCCAGACATCATCATTAACATTTGGGTCCAAGGTATCCCTAGCCCAGAGGACAGAGAGCTGCACCACACAGTACCTCCCCCATCTTCCCCAGCAATCAATCCCAGTTAGTCTGATCATTATTTAGTTGCAATTTACCAGTGAATGTCTTTGTTTTGTGTGCACATGGAATGTTTTTCTATTTAATTTTCACCATTTCCCCCCCTAATGTAGATGTATAGGATTATTCTTTATTTTTAACAGGTAACAGACATATGGTTCCAAAATAAAAAGATATATTCTGAGAGGTCTCCCTCCCACACTCATCCTTATCCATTGCAGTCCCATCACTGCCACAAGAAACCACTTTATAAGTTTACCATGCATCATTTAGTCTCTTTTGCAAATACCAATATATATTCTTATTTTCTCCCATAAAAGGCAACATACTATAGTCCTGTCAGCCAACTTGCTTCTTTCACTTAACAAATCATGAAGATCTTTCATCTAATAGTCTTTCCATACAACAGCCAAGATTCTTATGTATGCATTTATATCCTACTTTAAACAGATAATTATTCTTTTTCATCATTATCAATATTTTTATTATCTGGTATTATATGTTCCTAAATAATTAATCTTGTTCATTTTCCTTGTGTTACTTGTAAATATAATTATTTTCTTTTAGTATTAACAGTATGATTCTTGACGAAATTTCTTATGATTATATGAAGAAAATGTATTGAATTTTTTTTCACCACGCCCTCCATAGATGGGACCACCATTCACATAGAAAACAGGACCATTCCTAGCACTCTGGGAGGCTGAGGCGAGTGGATCGTTTGAGCTCAGGAGTTCAAGACCAACCTGAGCAAGAGCGAGACCCTGTCTCTACTAAAAATAGAAAGAAATTATATGCACAACTAAAAATATATATAGAAAAAATTAGCCGCGCATGGTGGCGCATGCCTGTAGTCCCAGCTACTTGGGAGGCTGAGGCAGGAGGATTGCTTGAGCCCAGGAGTTTGAGGTTGCTGTGAGCTAGGCTGATGTCACGGCACTCTAGCCTGGGCAACAGAGTAAGACTCTGTCTCAAAAAAAAATTTTTTTAATAAAAAAATATTAAAGAAAAAAAAAAGAAAAGAAAACAGGACCATTGGGTTGTGCAATCCTCATCCAGTCTACCCAATGTGCTATCCAAATATTATCATTTTCTATGTGGACCATGGCAAGATAAAGGCAGGGAACCACAGAAGCTGACCTGCCCTGACACCCTTGGCTCCCCTTTTATAAGGGACAATCTGTGTGTCACATTTGTCTTCTCTGTCTATGGTGTAGGCATCATGGTGGGAAGAGGGGGAACTGAGTCAGCACTACTGAGACACTCCAGAGCCCAACACATAGTAAGTACCAAAAGACCAGGCCTGGTTATGCTGAGCCCTCAGGACACAACGATGGATCAGATGTGGAGGAGACAGACCCAATCATACAACATCCATGGCCTATGAGTGCACAGAGTGGAAACCAAGGGAGGTGGTTAACAGGGAAGGATTTCCAGAGAAAGTGAGGTATAGTTGAAATCTGAAAAACAAGCAAGAGCTATACAGTTCAAGAATGAGGTGGAGGGGAGGGAAAGAGTCCTGAAGGTAGAAAGAATAGCAACTCGTCCACGTGGTCTGTTTTGCATTTAAGAAAAAGCCAAAGCTCAAGAGAAGTCAGACAACAATTTGGTAGCAGGACAGTGCATGCATCCTGGGGGGCTAAATTCCAAAGTGAAATGAAGAAGCTAAATTTTTTAAGCCAATACTTAGAATACTTACAGAGTGCTTGTTATGTGTGGGGCACTGTTCTAAGTATTTTACCCCTGCTAACTCATTAAATCCTCACAAAAAGCTATTAGGTAGATACTATTAATATAACTACCTCTGTTTTATAGATAAGGAGACTGGAGTTAAGTAACTTGCCCAAAGCCACACAGCTAGTAAGTAGGAGAGCTGAGATTCAAAACCAGTCTGGCCCCAGTGTCCACACTCTTAACCACTGGTACAATTTATGGTATTAACTTAAAGGTACAACTTATAAAGAAAAATGTTAGGACATGTTAGGATCACAAGCACTGTGATATGGTATTTACTGCTATTCATCTCAGATCCAGTCATTGTAACCTTGCTGAGCCTCAGTTTCCTCATCTGTAAAATGGGAATAGGGGATAAGGAAGCATTACCTTACAAGGAAGTCAGGAGTTCAGCAATGATACCATATGTAAAAGACCACACGAAGTGATCTGGAACATACTGAGCAAATTTTAAACGTTGCTGTGAAATACTATGAATATTCATTAAAAGCACAGGATTGGGAGGGGTGGTAAAGGAAACTCACTGTGTCTAAGTTTCATCATGACGACGACGAGCTTGAAAGCAGTTAAGTTCAAATCTGCCTGCTTTCTTCCTGTCAGAATGAGAGGAGAAGCAATTTGAAGACAGAGCTGGGAACCACAATGCCACAAGCCCCCAAAGGTAAAATAGAATAAAGAGCATGATGAGAAAGTCCTAACAATTAGGGAAACTGGGAGAAGGGGCTTTATTGGAGCTAGGACCTGGTATGGCTTAGGCCACACAGGGAAGGCAGTGTCCCACTACCTAAAGGGAAGGATAGGCCTAAACCTCTCCTCCTGGGTGGAGTCAGTGCCTCAATACATGGGGGGGAGGGGGCGCGCCGGTGTCCTTCGTCCTTAATCCTCCACCCTGTAGTGTTAGGTAAGGTTCTAGTGCTAAATCCGTCCACACTCAGGGGAGAGGGGCATATAAGGTTGGTCTGTTTCTACGTTAGGTGATAATAGTGTCTCTTTTCTAGATGAGATACAGGGGATTCTGTAGCTCATCTACCCTGGGAGAGGTGGGAGGGAGATATAGATCCCAGGAGTCTACCCTGGGGAAAAGGGGCCCGAGAAGAGAGCTTCTTACCTGGGTGTCTACGTGGACTGAGGTAAGTGAAAAATCTTGGAGAGGGGAAAAATCTGTGTTTATTATGTGCCCAAGTCTGTACCTCAGCAATTCGGGGGTGGGAGGGGTTTACTATCTGTCCTACTCTGGGGTACAGTGACACTAAGGAAACACACACAGCAGCTATGTGCCATCTCTGCCGCACAGAGGAGAAGCACAGGTCTGTATATCTCTAAATCGTGGGGAGGGAAGAGGAAAGGTCCTGGGTCTCTTTACCCTGGAGAGGGCTGACTCTGCTATGAGATGACATTAGTGCCACAGTAACAAAGACAGAAACTGTGCAACTTTGAATGAGTGGGGTCTGCACCTCACCGGCAGTGGGCTATTCTAGACCGTTCCATGGTAGGTAGACTGGGATGGTTTGTGTATCTTTTATGTGGGTTGAAGTCGGCAGCAGGCTAAAATTGAAGGGAGGGAATAGAGACTCTGGTCCTCTGCATGGGTGGGGGGTGGAGGGGGTAGCCAATGCAGCTATAAATTCAATAGAGCAGCCCTTACACTTGGTGGGGGGTGTCTGTGATTTTACCCTGGGTGGAAAGAGATCTGAGCTCTTCTACCTTGGGTAAGGGGGGGAGCCCACATACACTGCGCTGCACTGCAGTGTGATGAGTGATGTCACTGCCTCTCAACATTACAGGGAGGGGAAGCCGCATTTCTGCTCCTATGGAGTCTCTCCCTTACTACATTTGTTTATTCTAAATTCTTGTGGGGGAAATGATCTGTGTTTACCTCAAACGGGTGGGGACAAATCTGAGCTCCTCTACCCCAGGGGCCCTGTCTCTTTGTAGATTAGGGTCTGTTCCTGTTTGCTGCGAGGCACTTTGGGGGTTGGGCCTTTACAAATTCGGTAAAACACTGTCTCTTTACAGAGGTAGGGATTAGGTCCCATTCTCCACAATGGGGACTCACTCTGGCGTAGGAGGAGGGGGAAATTGGTTTGGTTCTGCATAGGCTGAAGCCTGTGCCTCCAACCACTTAGGGGAGGGGTGATCTATGGTCTCTGCAGGAGTCGGGGCGGGGCTTCCGTCAATTACTCTGCAGGAGTTGGGGAGGTCTCTAGGTCTCTACACGAAGGGGAGGGGGTTCCCTCCCTCTGCATATTAAATGTTTCTAAGCTCCTCTATACTGGTGTTGGGGGGAATATAGCAAAGCCTCTGTCCTGAGGGAGTTGCTGCCTCGAGGATGTCGTAAGCCAAGCCTACGAGGTGATTTAAGCCGGGAGAAGTCTGCGCCACTCAGCTGAGGAGGGGGATATGTCTCTCTATACGGTTGGGGTCGATGACGCCACACCTTTGGTGGGTCGATGTCTGTCTACACGGGGCGGGGCGGGGGGAATGCGGAATGGAGCCTCACTATCCTGAAGGGCGGAGGTCGATCGACACTTGTCCACACAAGTGAGGCCTGTGCCTCTCAACATAGTGTCCAGGGTCTACACCTTTCTAGGTGGGGCGAAGCTGGGCCCTTCTACCCCGAGAGAATGCAGTTCGATGCGTCTCCACGTGCGGAGCGATCTCTGCCCCTCTTCAGGGCCCTCCTACCCTGGAAGGGAGCCGGCATCTAGCTCTCTATTCCAGGCTGGCAGGCATGTCTGGTTTCACCTGCAATAAACGATCCTAACCGCCCGGCGGGTGAAGTGAGCGCTCACCGTGAGAAAAGAGGAGAGCAGTCTCTTACCTACACTTCTGGCGAGGATCTGAGCGGAGAGGGTACCACAACTCCGCAGGCCCAGGAGATGCGTTCGCGCCGCTGGGCTCCGACTTCCGGAACGCAGCCGACTTGCGGCCCACAGTTCCGTCCGCCGCGCCGCCCCCGCAGAGGCGGGGCTTGGGATTGACGGCTGGCGCCCGCCCGTCCCTTCCTCGCGACCACGCTGGCCCCGCCTCCTAGCCGCGGGTAAGTAAGGAAACAGCGGAGGGGGGAGCGGGGAGGGAGGGGAAGAAGTATGGGGAAGCGGCGGTTCTACTGATGTGGCAGTGTAACCTACTTGCAGGCGAAGCTCTTGTGTGCGGACCTGTGTCTGGGATTAAGTATGCGTGTTCCCAAGTTTACTGACCAGGCAATCACTATGACTGCATTAGACAAGAGTGGGGCTGGCGTCTTTGTCTGCCTGGAAGATGGCGACCGCAGAGTCTGAGAAAATGGCCGCCTGTGTCACATGTCTGCCTATTTCCCATCTGAAGTGAGGAGTTGGTTAGCTGTTCCCAAGAACCTTCTCGGCTACTAGGGCCCTAGACAAGCCTTGAGCACTCCCAGCACATTTTGCAGAAGCTCAGATCCATGGCCAGGCCCAATCTGAGCTGGAGCAGGAGCCAGAAAAACTGAAAACCTCTCCCACCCGTTTTCCCTCTTCTCCTTCTCCTCTCTACTTTCCTCAGTTCCAGAACAGCATTTGCAGAAGGGAATGGATTTATATCTGTCACTGGAAAAACTCTGTGAAATAATTTGAAAAACTCAAACTCTGTGAAATAATTTAAAGAGGTTTATTCTGAGCAGAGTATGTGCCACTGTGGCCCAGAGGGCCATGCCCAAGAAGCCATGATTAGGTTACAATTTGGTTTTATACATTTCAGGGAGACAGAAATTACACATAAAGTCATAAATCAATACATGGAAGGCGTATATTGGTTTGGCCCAAAAAGGGAGGATATCTTTTTTTTTTTTTTTTTTTTTTTTTTTGAGACAGAGTCTCACTCTGTTGCCCAGGCTAGAGTGAGTGCCATGGCGTCAGCCTAGCTCACAGCAACCTCAAACTCCTGGGCTCAAGCGATCCTCCCGTCTCAGCCTCCCGAGTAGCTGGGACTACAGGCATGCACCACCATGCCCGGCTAGTTTTTTCTATATGTATTTTTAGCTGTCCATATAATTTCTTTCTATTTTTTTAGTAGAGAGGGGGTCTCACTCTTGCTCAGGCTGGTCTTGAACTCCTGACCTCAAGCGATCCGCCCACCTCGGCCTCCCAGAGTGCTAGGATTACAGGCGTGAGCCACCGTGCCTGGCCGGGAAGATATCTTGAAGCAGCAGAATAAAGATTCTTTGATTTGTGATTGTTTAAAGAAATGAAGCTTTGTCTAAAGGCTTGGAAAGTTTTAAGATGAGGAAGTCTGTTAATCAGAGACAAGCCACCACCTATAACCCAGACTCAAGTGATCTGTTAAGTAAATTGATGACCTGTAGGTGTGATTTAAGGTTTGCCTTGCATAGCCTTAGACCTTTTTATGAGTTATAAAAGTATCTCCAAGAAGGGAAGGGGTATGATGAGGCATGTCTGACCTCCCTTCTGATAGCCAGCAACACAGCTTTAGAGTATTTCTGAAGTCCCCTTGGCCAAGAGGGGGGTCCATTCAGTCAGGTAGGGGGCTTAAGATTTTATTTTAATTCACATGTCTCTGGAGTGGGGACAGGTAAGGGTTTCCTCAGACACCATATCTAGGAGCTCTTGACCTGGGTGGAGAATGATGTCTCCCTCTAAAAACAGTAAATATTAGCCAGAAGGTATCATCTTTCTGATCTTTTAACTCCAGCTCCTCGTTTTCCTAAAGCCTAAATATTGGGGTGGGGCACAGAGTACGTGGGGCTCTACCTGGAGGGTATATTTCCCCACCTCAAGCACGTCCAGGCTGATAAGTGATTCCTTCTGCCTGCTTACCCCTTGCATACACAGGACTCGCCACCCCTACATCCATGGAGAGCTACTAACCTCTCATCATAGAGACCCACAAAATTCCTCTGGACCCCAAACCAGCCCTGGCCACCTTCACCTTTCCCCCTATATTTGCAAATTTCTCCTGTTTCTCTAAGACCTAACTCTTGTGACTTCTATGAAAACTTCCCTGACTTTCCTAGATCACTTAGAAACCCAGAGCACCTTTATACAGGTACCCTAGCACTTACTGCTTAATACTGTAATTGTTTATGTGGCTGTATCTCCACAGGAGGGTGAACTCTATGAGAGCAGGGGCCATTTAACTCCAAGTCCTTAACAAGACCTAGCAAAAGACTGGTACAAGGCAGACTTCAGCAAATGTTAAATGGGTGAGTTTACAGGCCTGCACCACAAATCAATGGGAAATGGACGGTTTAGTAGATAGCATTGGAAAATTTGGCTCACCATAAGGAGAAATATAAAACTGGATCACTACTTATTCCACATAAGGGAGTGGACTGTGAATGTAAAAAGTAAAATTATGAAGTTCATATAAAATATGAACAAGAGAATATCTTTGTGACCTATAATGGGAGGGACTTTTTTTTTATTTCTAAGTATTATGAGAGTACAAATGTTTTTGGTTACATGGATTGCTTTTGTAATGCTTGAGTCAGAGTTAAAAGTGTTCCCATTACCCAGATAGTGTTCATTGTACACGTTAGGTAGGTTTTTTTCCCATCCCCTCCTCCCCCCTTCCCCTCCTTGATTTCCATTATGTTTTATTTCCCTCCATGCACATGTGTGCTCTTCAGTTAGTTCCAATTTAATAGTGAGCACATGTGGTGTTTGTTTTACCATTCCTTAGATACTTCACTTAGGAGAATGGTCTGCAGTTCTATCCAAATTGTTGCAAAAGGCATTGTCATCCTTCTTCATGGCTGAGTAGTATTCCACATATACATTTTTGTTAATCTACTCATGAATTGATGGGCATTTGCATTGATTCCACATCTTTACAATTATGAATTGTGCTGCCATAAACATTCACGTACGGGTGTCATTTTGATAAAATGACTTCTTTTCCTTTGGGTAAACACCCAGCAGTGGGATTGCTGGATCAAATGGTATATTGACTTAATTCTTTGAGGACTCTCCATTCTGTTGTACTCTCCATAGAGGTTGTACTAATTTGCAGCCCCACCAAGAGAGGATAAGCATTCCTTTCCCTCTGCATCCATGCCAGCATCTTTTGGTTTTGGACTTTTTTTTTTTTTTTTTTTTGAGACAGAGTCTCGCTTTGTTGCCCGGGCTAGAGTGAGTGCCGTGGCGTCAGCCTAGCTCACAGCAACCTCAAACTCCTGGGCTTAAGCGATCCTCCTGCCTCAGCCTCCCAAGTAGCTGGGACTACAGGCATGTGCCACCATGCCCAGCTAATTTTTTCTATATATATTTTTAGTTGGCCAGATAATTTCTTTCTATTTTTTTGGTAGAGACAGGGTCTCACTCTTGCTCAGGCTGGTCTTGAACTTCTGAGCTCAAATGATCCACCCACCTCGGCCTCCCAGAGTGCTAGAATTACAGGCATGAGCCACCGCGCCTGGCCGTTTTTGGACTTTTTAATAAAAGACATTCTGACTGGGTAAGGTGATATCTCATTGTAGTTTTTTGTTTGTTTGTTTTGTTTTTTTTTGAGACAGAGTGTCGCTTTGTTGCCCTGGCTAGAGTGAGTGCCGTGGCATCAGCCTAGCTCACAGCAACCTCAAACTCCTGGGCTCAAGCAATCCTACTGCCTCAGCCTCCCGAGTAGCTGGGACTACAGGCATGTGCCACCATGCCCGGCTAATTTTTTCTATATATATTTTAGTTGGCCAGATAATTTCTTTCTATTTTTAGTAGAGACGGGGTCTCGCTCTTGCTCAGGCTGGTCTTGAACTTCTGAGCTCAAATGATCCACCCACCTCAACCTCCCAGAGTGCTAGGATTACAGGCGTGAGCCACCGCGCCCGGCCTCATTGTAGTTTTAATTTGCATTTCCCTGATGATTAGTGACATTGAGCATTTTTTAATATGTTTATTGGCCGTTTGTCTATCTTCTTTTGAGAAGCTTCTTTTCATGTGTTTGGTCCACTTTTTAATGGGGTTGATTTTTTTTCCTTACTGATTTGCTTGAATTCTTTGTAGATTCTGGTTATTAGCCCTTTATTGGATATATAGTTTGTGAATATTTTCTCCTAGTATGTAGGTTATCTATTTTCTCTGTTGATTACTTCCTTGGCTGTGCAAAAGCATTCTATTAATAATTTAATGAAGTCCCATTTATTTATTTTTGTTGTTGCTGTGATTTGCCATGGGGGTCTTCTTCATAAATTCTTTGCCTAGGCCAATACCTAGAAGAATTTTTTGAACATTTTCTTCTAGAATTCTTATGGTTTCATGCCTTACATTTTTTTTTTTTGTGAGTGGTGAGAGATATGGATTCTGTTTCATTCTTCTGCATGTGGCTATCCAATTTTTCCAGCACCAATTATTGAATAGGGATTCTTTTCCCCAGTGTATATATTGTTGTCTGCTTTGTCAAAGATCTAGGTTTTCTGTTCTAGTCCGTTGGTCTGTGTCTCTGTTTTTATGCTAATACCATGCTGTTTTGGTTACCATAGCCTTGTAGTATAGTTTGAAGTCTGATAATGTGATGCCTCCCGATTTGTTCCTTTTGCTTTAGATTGCTTTGGCTATTCAGGCTCTTTTCTGGTTCCAAATGAAGTGTACAATTATTTTTTCTAGATCTGTGAAATATGACATTGGTATTTTGATGGTGATTGCACTGAATCTGTAAATCACTTTGGGTAGTGTAGACATTTTACAATGTTGATTCTACCAATCCATGAGCGTGATATGTCTTTCCATTTGTTCATATCATCTGTGATTTCTTTTCTCAGTGTTTCGTAGTTCTCTTTGTAGAGATCTTTCACCTCCTTGGTTAAGTATATTCCTAGGTATTTTATTTTCTTTGCAGCAATTGTGAATGGTATTCAGTCTTTGATTTGACTCTCGGCTTGACTGTTATTGGTGTTTAGGAATGCTACTGATTTGTGTACATTGATTTTGTAACCTGAGAGTTTGCTGTATTTATTTATCAATTCCTGGAGTCTCTTGGTGGAATTTTTGGCATTTTCTAGATATAAGATCATATTGTCTATAAAAAGTGATAGTTTGACCTCCTCTTTCCCAATTTGGATACACTTAATTTCTTTCTCTTGCCTGATTGCTCTGACTAGGACTTCCAGCACTATATTGAATAGAAGTGGTGACAGAGGGCACCCTTGTCTTGTTCCAGTTTTTAGCGGGAATGCTGTCAACTTTTCCCATTCAGTATAATGCTGGCTGTGGGTTTGACACATATGGCTTTATAATGTTAAGATATGTTCCTTCTATGCCTAGTTTATTGACGGTTTTTATCGTAAAAGGGTGCTGAATTTTGTTGAATGCTTTTTCTGCATTATTGAGATGATCAGATGATCTTTGTTTTTGCTTCTGTTTATGTGGTTTATGTATCACATTTATTGATTTATGTATCTTCAACCATCTTTGCATCCCTGGCATGAAGCCCACTTGGTCATGGTGGATTATTTTTTTGATGTGTTATTGAATTCTGTTTGCTGGTATTTTATTGAGGATTTTTACATCTATATTGATAAGGGATATTGGTCTGTAGCTTTCTTTATTTGTTGTGTCCTTTCCTGTCTTTGGTATCAACGTGATATTGGCTTTATAGAATGAGTTGGGGAGGATTTCCTCCTTCTCAATGTTATGGAATAATTTCTGCAGAATGAGTACCAACTCTTCTTTGTAGGTCTGATAAAATTTGGCTATGAATCCATCTGGCCTGGGGCTTTTTTTTTTTGAAAGATTTTTTATTGCTGGTTCAATTTTGTTGCTCCTTATTGGTCTGTTCAGGAATTCTATTTCTAGGGAGGGACTTTTTAAACAAAATCCCAAATACACAAACTATAAGGGAAAAAATTTATAATGAAATCTTCGATAGGAGTGAAAATTAGTATTACTACTTTGGAAAACAACCAGGAAGTATACAGAATAATTGAAAATGTCACTGGGACCAGGCAATTCTACTGTTGGAAGCAGATAGATAGATAGCTATCACCCCTAGGCTTTTAAGTACTAGAGAAATTCTTACACATTCGCTCAAGGAAGCATGTGGGGCCTGGTGTGGTGGCTCACACCTGTAATCCTAGCACTTTGGGAGGCAGAGGCAGGAGGATTGCTTGAGGCCAGTAGTTTGAGACCAGTCTGAGCAACATAGCAAGACCCCTTCTCTACAAAAATTAAAAAATTAGCCCAGCATGGTAGAACGTGCCTGTAGTCCCAGCCAATGGGAAGGCTGAGGCAGGAGGATTGTTTGAGCCCAAATGTTTGAGGTTGCTGTGAGCTATGATGATGCCACTGCACTCTAGCCTGGGCAACAGAGCAAGACTCTGTCTCAAAAAAAAAAAAAAACAAAAAAAAAAAAAAGGAGGCATGTGGACAAGTATTCATTGTAGAACTGTTCATAATAGAGAAAAAAATTGAGCAACCTAAAATTGCACCAGCAGAGGAATGAATAAATAAATTACGGTGTAGCCATAAAACAGAATACTATACAACAGTGATAAAGAAAGTTGTGGCTACACCCAGTGGCTCATGCCCGGAATCCTAGTACTTTGGGAGGCCAAGGCATGAGGATTGCTTGAGGCCAGGAATTCAAGACCAGCTTGAGCAACATAGCAAGACTTTGTCTCTGCAAACATTTTTTAAAGTTAGCCAGATATGGTGGCACATACCTGTCTGTAGTCCCAGCTACTACTCAGGAGGCTGAGGCAGAAGGATCATTTGAGCCTAGGAGTTTGAGGTTGCAATGAACTATGATGACACCACTGCACTCTAGCCTGAGGAATAGAGTGAGACCCTGTCTCAAAAAAAGAAACAAAGTTGCATGCATCAACCGAGATAAATTTAAAAAATACAATGCTGAGATAAAATATAAGTTGCAGAAGGATACATGAAGTATAAGACCATTTATATAGTTTTAAAATCTAGAAAACAATATACTTTGTTGTTTACAGATTATATAGACATATAAACAATGAGAAATACCAAACAGAATGGTGATCACCTCTGGAGAAGAAAACAAAAGAACGGAATGAGAGAGAGATACACAAGGGACTTCAGCTGTTTGTTTAATATTTTACTTTCTAAGCTGGGTAGTTGATACATGGATGTGTGTTATATTTTTCTCTATACTGATTTGTACGCCTGAAATATTTCATAATTTTTTAAAAAGGCTACAAGGATCTACAACAAAATGTTAATAATAGTTAAATCTAGATCTGTGGTTCTCTGACTTTTGCCAACATCAGAATCATTGGGAGAGCTTGTTAAAACACCAGTTACTGGGCCCCATGCCTAGTTTTGATTCAGTAAGTCTGGTATAGAGCCCAGGAATTTGCATTTCTAACAAGTCAAAGTGAGATTATCAGTGAATTTAATTTTCTTCCTTGTGCTTTTCTGTGTTTTCCATGTATTCAATGTATTACTTTAGTGAGAGGTTTTTGTTATTTTTAAAATTGCCTTTATCCCTGCTTCCCACTTTCATTTCCCTCCTAGGCAGCCGTTCTAAGGTATTTTATGCATAACTTTTTGTTTATATGCATTCTTATAAAATACATATTGTTGTTTTATGTGTATTTCCCCAAAACTTTTATTTTTTAATTTTTCAAAATTTAGAACAGTTGAAAGAATAATATAATGAAAGCCCATATACCCTTAATATTTTTCCAAATATTCTCCTACCTAACCACAGTACCATTATCGCAACTAAGAAAATTTAACAATAATTCAATAATACCATCAGATACAGCCCATATTCAAATTTCCCAGTTATCCCCAAAATGTTTCTAGAGCTGCTTTCATTTTTTGCTCCCAGAATCTAATCAAGGTTTATGTGTTACATTTGGTTGTTATATCCCTTTAACCTCTTTTAATCTAAAATAGTACCCCTATATTTTTTGTATGTTTCAGATGACATTGATGGTTTTGGAGAGTCCAGGCCAGTTGTCTTATAGTATGTCACATTCTGGATTCATTTGCTCTTTGCACATGATTAGATTGAGATTAAATATTTTCAGCAAGAATAGCACATAGGGGATATGCTTTATTTTATACTTTTATTACCTCAGGAGGGCACATAATATCAGGTTGTCCCACTATCAAGGATGCTTTGTGTTTGTGTAATTTTATAGAAATATCTCATTCCGTCTCTTACTCTTTTCATTCAGCCTTATATTTTTAAGGTCTATCCATATTTCTGTGTATGTATCTAATCCATTGCTTCTAATTGCTCGTGGTAACCACAGTGTGCCTTTGCTGCATTTTCCCTGAAGAGTTCCCCAGTGACAGACAGCAAGATTGCCTCCAGCTCCCCAATAGCACTTCAATGAATATCCTTGTACTTGTCCCCTTATTGACCTATGTGAGGATTTGTTTTGGAACATACACCCAAAAGCTGAATGATTACATCCTAAAGTGTGCATATACGTAGTGTGACTAAGAACACCAATACTTCTAGATAGTTCTCTGGAAAATGTGCACCAGTCCACATTTTAACCATGTATGAGGATCTTTGTATCCCCACATCCTCACTAACACTTGACATTTTCCAGCTTTCTAATTTTTGCCAGTGTAACAGGTATAAAGTAATATTTCACTTTGTTTTAGTTTGAATTTCTCTGATTACTAATGAATTTCTGAGCACCTCTTCTTATGTGTGTAAAAAGCCGCTTCTCGCTTGCTTGTGTAATTGGCTTGTTTTATTCTATTGGAGTTCCTATCTTTCCTGTTGATTTGCTGCAGTTCCTTGCAGAGTCTAGTTATCAGTCAGTTTCAGATGTTGCAGATATTCTCTCATTCTTTTAACTTTGCCCGTGTTCGTCATCGTTGAACAGAAATTGTTGATTTTGATGAAATCAAATTCATCAACTTTTTTGCTATGTGGTTTTTGGTTTGGGGGTTTTATTTAAAAAGTATTTTCCAGGCCGGGCGCGGTGGCTCACGCCTGTAATCCTAGCACTCTGGGAGGCCGAGGTGGGCGGATCGTTTGAGCTCAGGAGTTCGAGACCAGCCTGAGCAAGAGCGAGACCCCATCTCTACTAAAAATAGAAAGAAATTATATGGACAGCTAAAAATATATATAGAAAAAATTAGCCGGGCATGGTGGTGCATGCCTGTAGTCCCAGCTACTCGGGAGGCTGAGACAGGAGGATCCCTTGAGCTCAGGAGTTTGAGGTTGCTGTGAGCTAGGCTGACGCCACGGCACTCACTCTAGCCTGGGCAACAGAGTGAGACTCTGTCTCAAAAAAAATAAAAATAAAAATAAAAAAATAAAAAATAAAAAAAATAAATAAAAAGTATTTTCCTCCTCCTGGTCGGGCGCGGTGGCTCATGCCTGTAATCCTAGCACTCTGGGAGGCCGAGGCGGGTGGATAGCTCGAGGTCAGGAGTTCGAGACCAGCCTGAGCAAGAGCGAGACCCCCTTCTCTACTAAAAAAATAGAAAGAAATTATCTGGACAACTAAAAATATATATATAGAAAAAATTAGCCGGGCATGGTGGCACATGCCTGTAGTCCCAGCTACTCGGGAGGCTGAGGCAGGAGGATCGCTTAAGCCCAGGAGTTTGAGGTTGCTGTGAGCGAGGCTGACGCCATGGCACTTGAGCCCAGGCAACAGAGTGAGACTCTGTCTCAAAAAAAAAAAAGTATTTCCTTCCTCCTAAGCCAAAAAGATATTCTCTCTCTTTTTTTTTATTACTTTCATAGTTTTACCTTTTACATTTAAGTTTTCATCCATCTAGAATCTACTCTCATATATGGTAACAGGGATGCAGTTTCATTTTTTTTTCCACTTAGTGAACCAGATTTCCCACCATCAAATACTAAACAATTCCTCCTTTTCCTAGTGATTTGCTATGCCACCTTTATCATATATTTCGGTGTACACACACATAAACACCCATAGGTCTAGTTCTGTTCTTGTATTAATACCACCTGAGTTTTAATATTTTGTAATGTATCATAATATCTGATGGGGCTTTTCTTCCTCTTTAGTTTTAAGATTGTCTTAAAAGGCCAGGCGTGATGGCTCAAGCCTGTAATCCTAGCACTCTGGGAGGCCGAGGCGGGAGGATCATTTGAGCTCAGGAGTTCGAGACCAGCCTGAGCAAGAGTGAGACCCCCGTCTCTACTAAAAATAGAAAGAAATTAGTTAGACAACTAAAAACATGTAGAAAAAAATTAGCTGGGCATGGTGGCGCATGCCTGTAGTCCCAGCTACTCGGGAGGCTGAGGCAGGAGGATGGCTTGACCCCAGAAGTTTGAGGTTGCTGTGAGCGAGGCTGATGCCACGGCACTCTAGCCCGGGCAACAGAGCCAGACTCTGTCTCAAAAAAAAAAAGTCGCCACCTAAATTTTATTAATAAAATGAATCTAGCAAGATCTTCAGAATTTCAACTGGGATTTTGATTGGGATTGCACTGAATTTATAGATTAATTTGACATCATTGTAATAATGACTCATGCCATCCAAGAACCTCAGTCAGGGGTGGAGAACCTGAGGTCTCAAGGCCACATGTGGCCCTCCAGATCCCCAAGTGTGGCTCCTCAATAGAACCTAAACTTCACAGAACAAATCCCTTCATTAAGGATTTGTTCTGTAAAATTTGGATTCAGTCAAAAGGCCACACTCCAGGATCCAGAAGGCCACAGGTTCCCCACCCCTACATGGTTTGTTACTATTGTGAATATTTTATTTTTAGTTAGTTTCTAATAGATAATACACGTACATTTTGCATATCAAAACTATTTTAAAAATTACGCTTTAGGATATCTTACCTACCCTTGTCCACTCCAGGCGGTCCCCCCACACACCGCCACCACAAGTATCAGTTTTGTCAGTTTATTTTTGTCTTCTTCCAGTATTTCTTATGCAGATACAAACAAATATAAATGTATAGCCTATTCCACCTCCCCCTCTTATACAAAGGTGCCATACTATTTTTCTGTTATACGTATTGCTTTTTCACTTAATATACATCCTGGAGGTCTTTCCATGTCAGAACATTAGAGAGTTTCTAGTACATAGAAAGCCACTGTATGAAAGCACATAGAGTACTGCCTCAAAGTGTTACTTTATGTGGATGTACATTATGTGGATGTTTATTTTATGACTGAAGTCTCCTATTGAAGGAGGCTTTGGGTGTTTTTAGTCTTTAGTATTACAAACAATGCCACAGTGAATAGATATTTCATATATATGCAGACATTTCTATGGGATAGATTTCAAGATTTACATTTGTAATTTTGGTAGATACTGTCCAAATTGCCCTTCATACATGTTGTACCATTTTGCATTTCTACCAGCCACACATGAGTGTATCTGTTTCACTACAGCCTCACAAGCAACAAAGTATATTATTAGACTTGGATTTTTGACAATGCTATACCTAAGAAATGGTATCTGATGTGATTTTAATTTATATTCTCCCTATGTCTTTTTCTGTGAATTATCTTTTTATATCCTCTGTCCCTTTTTCTGTTGGGTTGTTGGCCTTGCCTTAATTTCTGGAATCTTCGTATGTAATTAGAAAGATTAGACCTTTGTCAGTGATATCAGTTGCCACTGTTTTTTCCCAGTTTGTCATTCTTTAGACTTTGCTAATGGATTTTTTCCAAGTAAATTTTATATTTATGTAAACACATTTTTCTATGTTATCTTTTATGGATTCTAGATTTTGAGTCATAGGTTTTGTGATAGATTGCATTAATGATCTCAGTTTTTCATGTATCTCTCTATCCACATACCCTTTGGTAGTACCCTCCCACACTGAGTGAGTTTGGCCAGGTGACTTGCTTTAACCAACAGGATAGTAGCAAACTTGATATAACCAGAGACTTGAAAAAGCCCTCACATATTCTGCTGCATCTCTTGGACCCCTGCCACAGCTATGAGAACATACCCAGGCTTGCCTGCTGGAGGGATGTGACAGACATGTAGAAATGAGCTTAGTGGTCCCAGCCAACACATCCTATAGTAGCCAACCTCCAGCCAAGCCACCAAGTGCAGACACATGAGCTAGCCTAGTTGAGATCCACAGAGCCTGGTCCAGATCATAGAACCTCCCAGCTGACCCCCAGACTCTGTCTAAGTTTTGATACATAAATATTCATTTTGGCTGCTTACAGAACATTATTGTGGCAGAAGTCCATCATCATTGTACTTCCTTTTCAGACACATCCTGGCTATGCTGGCTTGTTATTTTTCCATATGAACTTTAGAATCAGCTTGTCTAGTTTCAGAAAAAGAAAAAAGTGGTATCTTTAATGGGCTTGTACTATTAATATATTTATAAATTTGACATCTTTATGATTTTGAGTCTTCCTATCTAAGAACATGGCATGCTTTGTTCCGTTTGTTCCTTTAGGGTGTTATAAATGTTTCTCATAACGTTTTGGATATTTCCTGTTAAGGTTGTTTGTAGGTATTTTATCTTTTCTGTTGCTATAATAAATGGAGCCTTCTCTTCCATATATCTTCTAACTGAATGATTTCCTTTTTTTAATCTAACCTTACTGAATCATGAATGATTTCTGTATATTTATTTTACATCCTGCTACCTAACTAAATTCTCATGTTTGTGGTAGTTTTTCTATTGGTTTCTTTGGGTTTTCTGGCTATACAATCTTATCTATAAATAGTGATAGCTTTACCTCCTCCATCCCAATTGTATGCTGCTAATTTATTTCTCTCTCCTATTATAATTATAATGATTGCTACCTCCAATACAATATTAACTTGTAGTGGAGAGAATAGATAACCCTTACCTGGTTTCTGATTTTAGCATATAAATATTGCTAGTGTTTCCTAGTTAAGTAAAATGCTAGATTTGGGGATCTCTCTCGGGGGGCGGGGGAGACAGAGAGAGAGAGAAAATATATCAAGGAAGAAACCATATGTTCCTCCTCTTTTATTGAATGTTTTCGTAAAGAATGGGTGTTGAATTTTGTCAAACAACTCTTTGGCATCTCTGGAAATGATGATATGATGTTTCTACTGAAATTTAATAATATGTTAGATGTACTTAATGGATTTGGTAATATTGAACAATTCTTTCATTCCTGGAATAAATCCCACACAGTCATGAATTCTGTTTGTTCATATTTTATTTAGAATGTTGCATCGATATTCATAAGTTTATATGGCTTTCTTCTTCTTGTGAAATTTTTGTCAGATCTTGATATCAGTGTTATACTCACTTCATAAAAATATTTTGCAAATGTTCCTTCTTTAGGCTCAGGAAAATAAAATTAGCATTGGAATTATCTGGTTTTTAGTGTTAATAGACTTCCCCTTGTAAAAGGATCTTGGTCTGGTGCTTTAACTCTCTCTATTTCTTCCATGGAAATTGATCTATATGGACTTTTCTCTTTTAGGGTCAGTTTTGGTAAATTATATTTTCTTGAGACATTATCATTTTCTTCTAGGTCTTTAAGATTATTTGCATAGAGTTGTATAAAGAAGTCTTTTATGATGTTTAAAATGTCCTCTTGTTATGGTTTATGTCCAAGTTTTCATTTCGTATTTTGCTTTCTCCTTTTCTTCTTGATTATCTTATCTAATAGCTTATATATTTCTTTTTTACAGAATCAACTCATTTATTTATTTATTAGTCCTATTGTTATCTTGATGTTTTCTAGCTCCTTTATTGCAACTTTTACCTTTGTTAATTCTTTCCCTCTACTCTCTTTGAATTTATTTTTTCTTTCTCTAACTTTTGAAATCTGATGCTTATTTCTTTAATTTTTTTCCTTGTTTTTAATATAATTATTTTAAGGCTATGAACTTTCCTCTGACCACTCACTGCTTTAGCTATATTCATAGATTTTGATATGTAGTATTTTCATTACCATTATTGTCTAGAAATTCAACAAGTTTGGTTTGCGTGTCCCCTTTGACCCAAGAGTTGTTTGAGAGTTTGTACATATTTGAATGGAAGATCCATTTTACATTGATTTCTATTTTATCCAGTTGTGATCAGAGAATATGATCTGTATTAGTTTTACGTTTTGGAATTTATTGAGATTTTCTTCTTGGCCTAATACTAATTTTGTTGTTTAGGTTTTCTGTATTCTTACTGGGTTTTTTGTTCCTTTGCTGTGCCCTAGGATGAGAAAGGTAAGGTAAAATGTTTCCTGTTTTTAGTTTGTTTCAATCTTTTATCTCTTTCTCCTTGTATCTCTTATCATTTCAGCTTTGTGAAGATTGCTGTGTTGGCTGGGTCCCTTGGCTCACATCCATAATCCCAGCACTTTGGGAGGCTGAGGCAGGAGAATCACTTGAGGCCAGGAGTTTAAGACCAGCCTGGACAAAATAGTGAGACCCTATCTCTACAAAGAAATTTAAAAATTAGGTAGGCATAATGGTGTACACCTGTAGTCCTAGCTATTCAGGAGGCTAAGGTGGGAGGATCACTTGAACCTAGGAGTTGAAGGTTGCAGTGAGCTATGATTGCACAACTGTACTCTAGCCTGAGTGACAGAGCAAGACCCTGTCTCAAAAAAAAAAAAGAAGTTTCTATGTTATTTGATACAAAAATATTCATAACTTTGTATTTCATTATTAATTATATCTTCATTTGCCTTCTTTGTCTCAATTAATGCTTTTTGTAATAAACGTTTTATTTTGGAATAATTTTAGGTTTTCAGAGAAACTGCAAAGATAGTATAGGGTTTCCATATACCCTTCCCCTAGTTGCCCCTCATGTTAACATCTTATATAACTACATTTGTCAAAACTAAGAGATTAACATTAGTATATTGCTAGTAACTAAACTCCAGACTTTATTCAGATTTCACCAGTTTTTCCACTAATATCCTAGGCTTCAATTCAGGATACCACATTGTATTTAATCATCATGACTCTTCTAATCTGTGATACTTCCTCAGTCTTTCCTTTTTTTATGACTTTGACAGTCAATTAATGCTTATTGTTCTGAGTTCCTAATTTGTCTGATATTAAGATTGCAATTCTTGCTTTCTTTATTTGTGTTTGGTATACTTTTGCCTTTTCTTGTATTTTTAACCTTTCTGAATCAATTTGTTTTAGTTGATTCTCTTGAATTCAGTAGTTGGGTTTTGTTCGGTGATCCAATGGGAAAACATTTTTCTTTAAACACGTGAGCTGAGACCATTTCTATTTATGGGTATGAAAGATATTTGATGTTATTATTGTCATATTATTTTTTTATTTTCTTTTTATGTATATGTTTATATATTAAAAGCATTTCACTATGTAGTCTATTTGTTTTTGTAGCTATCCTGACATTTAGAAAAATTTATATTATATTTTGGTCTGGTGAATAATTTTAGGTATCTTATTTTTATTACTTTTTTCCAGTTGTTTATTGCTAAGGTAAAGAAATGCTATTGATTTTTATAAGTTGATTTTGTATCTGGCAACCTTGCTGAACTCTTTTAAATTCTAATGGTATATCTGTTGAATCTTTTTTTTTTTTTTTTTGAGACAGGGTGCAGTGTTACTCTTTCACCCAAGCTAGAGTGCAGTGGTATCATTGTAGCTCACTGCAACCTCTAACTCCTAGGCACAAGTGATCCTCCTGCCTCAGCCTCCCGAGTAGTTGGGACTATAAGTGTGAGCCACTGCATCTGGCTTGTTGAATCTTTTTAATCTCTTCTCTTCCTGTCTTTACATCTCTCATTTCTTTTTTTCCCTTTATAGTATTGATCAAGACTTCCGATTCTGTGTTAAATATTAGTTGGGAGAGTATCTAGTCTTAATCTCAGTTTTAAAGGAAATGCATCTTAAGTTTCCACATTTAATAGAAAGTATGCTGTAAGTTTTAGGTATGTAACCTTCACCAAGTTAAGAAATTTGCCTTCTATTACTAGTTTGCTAAGATTTTTAATTGTAAGTAGGTGTGTAACATGCATTTTCTATACTACTTGAGATAATATGATTACTCTCCTTTAGTTAATTAATGTGGTAAATTATATTAATAGATTTTTCTGAGATTGAACTAATTCTCTTTGCATTCTTGGAATAAACTGCATTTGATCATGATGTTTTTTTATTTTTTTCAAAAACTGTATGATCTAAATAATATATTTTAATACATTGTTGGATTGTATTAGCTAATATTTTATTTAAGATTTTTGCACCTATATTTGTAAGTGAATTGAGCCTAAAATTTTCTGTTCTTGTATTATCCTTATCAGGTTTTAGAATCAAGATTTCAAGATCATACTAGACTAACAAAATGAGCCAGGCAGCTTTCTCTCCTTTTGTGATTTTTGGAATAACTTGTATAAGAAGAGAATCAACTGTTCCTTGAGAGTCTGGCATAATACACCTGTAAAACCATCTGGGTCTGAATTTGGGGGGAAGGGAGGTCCTTGACTACCATTTCAACTTCATTAATACTTAGTGATCTATTCAAGTTCTCTACTTCTTCCTATACCTTTTTTGTCATTTTATGCTTCTCTAGGAAAAAATCCTACCCAGATTTTCAGATTATTCCTGTCCAGTTCCTAATGGTGAGGTTTCTGACTTGAGTGCCTGGCAGTGCCTTTACAGAGAGGGGGCTGCCAGAGGAGCAGCATACCTGTCATTTGGGAGCCAGAGGGAGTTTGGCTACTTTTGCACTTCCAGCAAAGCAATGGCTGTGTGTAATTCTCTGTGGCTTTGGATATTTGTGACCATATATGATTGTGCACACTTCTATGAATGTGTGTGTTTATATGTGATGTTCTGCTGTGCTTCTATTTATAAGAAAATGTAAGACTGAAAGAGAACAGTTTTTCAAAGGGCAGTTGGCTAAATGATTCTTTGTGTAGCTATTCTTCTGTATCTGTTCACATAGGTCCCTGAGCAGAGAAGGGGTAATTCTGTGTGTCTCTCAACGTCCCTGTGTATGTCTGCATCTCTGCCAGAGGGTGATTCACTCTGTGTGCTTTTCATGTCTCTGAGTATCTGCATCTGTGAGAGTCCGTGATTCTATGTGTATCTGTCTGCACGTGTCTGGGTCTCTAAGGGAGGGGGATTCTGTATGCATCTCTGTGTTTCGCTGTAGAAGCATATGCATAGAATACACATGCTACGTGGCAAGTTCAGACTCTCCAAGTCTGGAAGAAACATTACAACAGGAAATGCTCTGGATTCCAGCTTCCGGATGGAATTTCACTCAGAAAAATACCCCTTCCTGGTTCTCCCAATAAATGCAGCATTCTTTGTCTTTCTTCAAGAGACTGAGTTGAGGGGGTTTATGCTAACCTTGACCTCAGAGGCCACATCTTTCAGGAAGATTTGGCAGAGCCATGAAATTCCACACCCTGCCACTCGCCTCTTGCCAGGCCTACTTCTTCCTCTTGAACCCTTTTATAGCTCCACATTATCTACCAGACCAACTCCAATCTAAATTGCCCAGAGAGGCCAGAGGAAGACACTGGGAAATGGGGACAAAGAAACAGCATAAGATTTGTTTTAAGTAAATAGATAAATAAAGGTAGATATGGGGACACAGAGATAAAGACAAAGAGACAGAGACCAAGAAATATGGTTTGAAAGGTGGGAGCAGACAGTCAAAAATGGAATTAAAGGAACAGAAGGATGGAGACAGATGTACAGAAAGATGAAGCGAGTGGGGTGAAGAAAGAGGGACTGGCTCAAGTAAGACAGGAATGTAGGGAGAGATATAGAAAGATAAGAGACAGAGGCAGAGATTGGCATCAGAGAAACAGCTATATTTAAAATGAGAGCAGAGAGAGACACACATACACATAGATAACAGCCAGGTAGATGGGGAGGGAGTGACTGGGATTAGATAGACAAAGGTGGAAACAGATGGTGATGACAAGGAGGAGGAAAATGTTGATGATGTTGAAGCTAATATTTTTGAGCATTTGTTCTGTCTGAGGCGTTGTTCTAAGAGCTGTACGTGTATTAACTCATTTAATCCTCACAGTAACACTATGCAGTGCTAGTGCTGTTATCAGCCCTATTTTATAGATGAGGACACTGAGGCACAGCAAGTCAATGGCATCGCTGGGATTAGAATCCAAACAGTCTAGCACCAGAGACCATACTTTTGACTAATCTGTCAGTGACACAGAGGTAGAGACAGAGGGACAAGGATCTGGGGACAAGATAGCAAACAGATGAAACACCTAGAGACAGAGAGATGGGGACATGAGAAGAATGACCCAACAAGAGAGACGGTGACAGAGAAACAGAGATGGGTGATAAAGTGATGAGAAAGAATCGGGAAGAAGGGGACAAGAATACCAACATACAGGAGTGTGTGTGTGAAAGAGAGAAAGACAGAAACAGAGACAAAGAATGTAAATATCAAGGGAAAAAAGACAAGAGATGAGAGATTGGATCAGAAAGGTGAGAACAGAGAAAGATGGGGGTGGGGGAGGAACAGAGATAGATGAATGTAGCAACACAAATAGAAAGATGAGGCCTGGGAGACAGCCAGAGATAAGACAGATAGGGACAGAGTGATGGGAACACAAGAACAGAAAAGAGGCCAAAGAGCCAAGGGAAATTGAAAGGTAAACAGAAAAGATAGAAATTCTGGAACATATAGAAATTTAGAAACAGATGAGGGAAAGCAATGTGGTCATATGCATAAGGACAGAGACACAGACCAAGATGAGGACCATGAGTTAGATGGGGACAGGATGGAGACAAGGCAGCCCCGAACATAACTAATATAGAGACAGTGAGAGACCAAAAGCAAGAAGGGGAGAGAGTTTGAGAAAGAGGATAAGAGAGACAGGAAAAAGAAACAGCCAGACAGATATAAACAGAAAGAGAAGAGAAAGCAAAATAGAGACAGAGATAGGGGATGTCAGAGGTGGTGACAGTGATGGCAAACTGGGAAGAGAGACAAAAACAAGAAAGAAATAGAGACAAAAGGATGAAGTCATTTTGATCCAACAATCATTCACAGTTCTCTTGCATATATCAGCACCGGCACTGGGCTGTATGAGGCCCACTAGACTATGAGCGCAGGAAGGCAGGGGCCGACCTTTGTTATTCATGACTGTCTCCTACACCCATCATACAGTCACATGGAGGGCTCCCATTTATTAAATGTTAGGTACCAGAGATTGCGTGCATTTCTGTGGATTATGTCATCAAATCCTCATAACTCTGATGTAGTAGGTATTATTATCATCTGCAGTTCACGGATGGGGAAACTGAGACTCTGAGCAATGAGTAACTTGCCTGTCACACAGAGGAGCTAGGAGTGAAATTCCAGCCTGCACCAATGGTGAGAGTATGTCACGAACCAAGGATTAGGATGAATATTATTCCATGCAGCCGAGGTACAAAAGCCAGATTCTAGTCTGCCTGCCTCCAAGGCCTACGTGTTTGACTAACATGGCCATGGGGCTTCAATGAAGGCTTGCTGACAGACCAATGGAGGACTACAGAGCCTCTAGGGTAAGTGTGTCCTGACTCCTTATCCTTTGGCGCTCCTCCGTAGTAGAGGAGGTAGACCTAGCTAGCTCATAGACACTGCGGAATATCCTGTGAGTGGCAGAAATAAAGCCCTGTGGGAGAAACCCAGCCTGGGAAAATCAGAGAAAGCTTCCTGGTGGAGGAGGTAGTTCAAAGAGGCCAGAGGCAGATTTATACAGAAGTCAGTGAAGCTTAAGCTTCAAGGGCCCTCCTTTGCACAGGTCCCTTCCAAGGCCCTGGTTAATGAACAGTGAAAATTCAAAGAGTACTAAAGATTTGTCATTCAAGAAAATTGAAATGCCCTGAAATCTTATAGCTCATATACAAAAGAAACTAGACAGAGGTTTCTCCTTGACTGTAGTTCTAAAAATGTGTAAGATATTATTATGAAGCTGAAACTTTACTAAACTGTCAATAGTAAAGAAACAAATTTCTATCAACCATGCTATTAAGAAAGACTGACTAATATTTCTATTCTCTCTATAGAAAATGACCTTACCCCATGCTTCAGTGACAAAATAGAAGCCATCAGACATGGAGAATTGTTACCAGGACTTTCACTTTCCCACCACTGAATCTCTACGGCTACCTGTATCTTCATTCGTCCTTTTCTCATTTTTTCCTTTTGCAACTAGGGAACCAGGGTGGGTGGGCTCCCCTCCTCTCTGAGGCCCAGTGCCCCAGATCCTAACACCTACCCCTCCTTTCCCTTGTGTTATTCCCTTTCTCTCCCTCTCTACTGGATCAGCAGCAAACATAGTCCAGTATCTCCCATCTTAAAAATAAGAATCATCCTTTGACTTTCCTCCTTCCATCACCCTCTCTCTCTGGGCTGTTGCCCTTCACAGCCAGGTTTCTCAAGGAAATTTTCTACACACCTAGCCCTGCTTCAGTGGGGTGGAGGGAAGTGTTCTGTTCCCTCTGACCTCATCAAGGGTCCTGTAACAATCTACACTCCCTCCATGTGGTGGCTCACGCCTGTAATCCTAGCGCTCTGGAAGGCCGAGGCAGGAGGATTGCTCAAGGTCAGGAGTTCAAGACCAGCCTGAGTAAGATTGAGACCCCGTCTCTACTAAAAACAGAAAGAAATTAGCCGAACAACTAAAAATATATAGAAAAAATTAGCCAGGCATGGTGGCTCATGCCTGTAGTCCCAGCTACTCGGGAGGCTGAGGCAGGAGGATCACTTAAGCCCAGGAGTTTGAGGTTGCTGTGAGCTAGGCTGACTCCACGGCACTCTAGCCCGGGCAACAGAGCGAGACTCTGTCTCAAAAAAAATATATACACTCCCTCCACTCTAGCCAATTAGTCCTGCTTTTAAAAATTAATTAATGTATTTGTTTTACATGATATATGTTATAAATTTTAGAATATACATATCTGTACAGTTTGAATAAATAATAAAACAAATACCTGTGTATTCTATCACCCAGCTTCAATAAAAGATGGTTTACTAATGACAAAACTCCCTATGTAACTCTCCCCATGACACCTCCTTCCCCTTCCTGAGAAGTAACCGCTGTCATGAATTTTTCATTTTTCATTCCTTTTCTGTATGGTTTTACAACATATGAATGCATCCACATACTGTTTAATTTTGCATGTTTTTCAGATTTGTATAAACATACTCTTCCATGACTTTTTTAAATCCAGTATTAGGTTTCCTGAGTCTCATCCATGTTGATACAGGTAGCTACAGCTCATTCATTTTTTTATTTCCTTATAGTATTCCATTGTGTAAATCGGTCTCTATGTATTTATCTCATGCTCTTGTTACCAGTTTCTTGCTGTTACAAACAGGCTTTTGTGAACATTCTTGTAATGTCTCCCACTACATACGTGCAAGGGTTGCTCTAGGGAGCTATTCACAAACTTTTTGGTCTCAGGACCCCTTTACTTTCTTGAAAAGCATCGCAGACCCTAAGGAGCTTTGGTTTATGGGGATTATATCAACTGATATTTGCCGTATTCAAAGTTAAAACTGAAAAAGTTTATATTAATTTTAAAATATTAATAATAAACGCATTACATTTAACATAAATAACATATTTTTAAGAAAAATAACTATTTTCCAAGACAAAAAGAATTTAGTGAGAAGAGTGGCATTGTTTCACATTTTTGTAAGTCTCTTTACTGTATGGCTTAATAGAAGACAGCTGGATTCTCATATCTGCTTCTGCATTCAATCTGTTGTGATATCACATGTCATGTAGTCTCTGGAAAACTCCACTCTACATTCTTGAGAGAATAAGAGTAAAAAAAGCAAATAAAATCATACCAGTAGTATGGTTTTGCTCTGCCCCACTACACCCCACCCCAGACACACAGACTGCCCAGACCACACTGTGAGAACCACTGCTCTGGGACATATACCTAGAACTGCTGGATCATAGAGTGTGTGCATGGTTCAGCTTTACTAGAAAATGCCCAACTTTTCGTAGAGTGGTTGTATTAATTTACCTTCCATCAGTGGTGTATCCATTCACTGTTCATCCATTCTGATGTTCACCTCCACTACTCCTCCAAAACTACTCCTATCAAGGTCACCAACAATATCTATGTTACAATATCCAATGGACCCTTTTCAATCTCATCTTACTGGACTTCTCAGCACTCTTGAAACATCCCTGGCACACTCCTAGTTATGTCCCTACCTCTTTACCTCTTTCTCAGTCTCTTTGCCAACTCCCACCCCTTTACCCACCTGTGAAGTTGGAGTTCCTCAGAGCTCAATCATGGATCCTCTTCCTTTCTTAATCTTTGCTCTGTTTCAGGGTGATTTTTTCTATTGTGGCTTTTAATGCCATCTCTATGCTGACAACTCTCATTTATTTTTAAATCACAGACCTCTCCCCTGGGATGTATATACCACTATCTACTTGACTTCTTCACTTGGATATGTGAAGGGCATGTCCAGGTCAATGTATCCAAAACTGAACTCTTGATCTTCCCCTGGAAACCTGTTTTTCTTTCTGTCTTCCTCATCTCAATGAGTGACTGGCCCCACCATCACCAGATACCTTGGAGTTACCCTTGATTCCTCCTTCTCCTTCCCTCTTCCAAGCCTCCACACCAAGGCCTCTCAATTCTAAATATCTCTCAAGGCCAGGTGCGGTGACTCACACCTGTAATCCTAGCACTCTGGGAGGCTGAGGCAGGAGGATTGCTCGAGGTCAGGAGTTCGAGACCAGCCTGAGCAAGTACAAGAACCTGTCTGTACTAAAAATAGAAAGAAATTAGCTGGACAACTAAAAATATAGGGGAAAAAAGTTAGCCAGGCATGGTGGCTCATGCCTGTAGTGCCAGCTACTTGGGAGGCTGAGCCAGGAGGATCGCTTGAGCCCAGGAGTCTGAGGTTGCTGTGAGCTAGGCTGACACCACGGCACTGTAGCCTGGGCGAGAGTGAGACTCTGTCACAAAAAAAAAATAAATAAATAAATAAAATAAAAATAAATATCTCTCAAATGTCTGCCTTTCTCCATCCCCATTGCCACCACCTTAGTCAACTCACCATCATTTCTGACTGCAGTAGATTCCTAATCTTGTCCACCTCCAATCCAATCCACAGCAAAGTCATCTTTTTAAAATGTTAAATATACCCTGTCAATCCCAAGCTTAAAATCTTTCAATGTATATCTCAGCATTTTTTGGATGTGAAGACTCTCCAAAGAAGATACTGTTTCCTCATGATCCAGTTTACATATGGTACAAACTGAAAAGTTTTATGAAACATACCCTTCCTACATGATCCTATGATACACTCTGATATCTTCTACTCTTTTCTCAAATTGATTTCACTACCTTCTCCTATTTGACCCACATTTAAAAGCACTGCTTTAATCTTTTCATTGCTTGTAGAATAAAGTCCATTCTCCTTACCATGGCCTAGAAAGCCCTACATAATCTGGCCCCTGCCTAGCTCTTCAACCTCATATCCCACCCCTCTTGCCCTCAGTGCACTATTCAGCCCAACTGGCCTTCCTATAGCTTGTAAATATACCATTTCCCTTTCTCCTCAGGGCTTTCCCACTTGCTGTGTCCTCTGCCTGGAACACTATTGCCTCCACTCATCTGCTGACTTCCCACTCCTTCACAGTTCAGCTTAAATGTTAGACCTTGCCTGACCCCTCAGGCTAAATCACCCCCACCTCGTTATTCTCTTTTCCTATCACCCCGTTCTGTCCCTTTACAGCCATATCACAATTTGTAATTATGTGTGTTTATGTGTTGTAATTATGTGTTTGTTTATTTCACATCCTCTCCAGTACCAGACCGCAAACTCTGAGGGCAGAGTTTGTCCACAACTGTCTTGTTCATGTCTGTTTTATTCACTATAGCATAGCTAGTGCCTCATAGTGTGTGCTCAAAAGACATTCATTGAATGAGCTGAGATCTGAAGAATAAATGAATTGGAATTGGGGAGATGTGGAAAGAGTTTCACACAGAGGCAACAGCATATGCAAAAACTCAGAAGCTAGAGAGACTAAGGAACAGTCTAAGAATTTCAACATGGAGTCTGGAAAGGCTGGCACAGGGCCAGATCCTGAAAAGCCCAGCTTAGCCTTCCCTGTTAAGGAAGGTAGGTTTCCTTTTGAGCCAGTGGAGACTCATCGAAGGGTTCTAAACATGGGAGTGGTATGATTTGATTTACTTTTTCAAAAGATACACACTGCACTGCCTATAGCGTAAAGAATAGATTCTAGAGAACAAGACTGTAACAGGGAGACTGAGAGTTTTGCAGTTTAGAAATGGTGCTGGCCTAAACTAGGGTAGCGGTGGCAGCAGAAATGCAGAGACTACATAAATAGACTTGGAAGCTAGTCAGGAGGTAAAAATGATGGGACTTGGTGATTGCGTGTGGGGGGCGGGGAGAGGAGAGAAGCATCAGGGGTGTAGCTCAGGCTTCTGCTTTGACTAGGGTCATTCACTAAGGTATGGTACAAAGAAGGACAAACAGGTTGGGAGGAGGGTTCCTTGAGTTGGGGAGAAGTTGAGGTTTGGGGTGTTTCTGGGATATTCGGGTAGAGCTGGCTAGTAACCAGTTGAACACATGGGTCTAGAGAAATACTGGGTCTTGAGGTATCAATTTGAGAGTCATCAGCAAAGAGATGATGACTGAAGTCACGGGAGCAAATGAGGTAATGGAAGGAAAGAGAATAGAGAAGACAAGAATTCAGGCCAAAGCCCTAAAGAGAACCAACATTGAGGGTTGGACAAAGAGGGGCCTGGAAAGTAAAAGGGAATTACCAAGGATGTAGGAGAAAAACAAGGAGAGTGCATTGTCATGGAAGTGGTTTAAGGAGGAGGGAGTGGTCACCAGTGCCAGATGCTACTAACAAGCCAAGTAGGATAACCTCTGAAAAGATTCTATTGGATTTAGTGACAAAGGCCGTGGCGGACCTTGATGACAGAGCAGTTTCAAGCAAGTAGTGGAGGCAGATTGTACTGGGTGGAAAAATAAGTGGGAGGTGGGAAAATGAAGACAGTTGAGTGTAGGCAACTCTTTTGAGAAGTTTGTAGAAAAGAGAAGAGATGGGGGTGGTTGGAAAGGGAGAATTCTTGGTTAATTGTTTACTTGTTTTTAGATGGAAGAGACCTGCGTATGTTTAGATGCTGATGGGAAGGAGCAAAGATGAATCCCTAGGCTTGGTGGCAAGAAGTCAAGAGCTTCCTTTTTGATGGCTTCTGTTTATTCTGTGAAGTAAGAGGTAGGGTTATCTTCAGAGGGTTAGGGGGCAGACGGAGAAGTTGAGGGTTTGAGGGGAAGGGAGAAGGTTTGAAATGGCCGCAGTGGGGGATGGGAAAAAGAGCTGACTAGTAGGGTTGTGGGTCAGCACTGAGGGCCTGGTAGAAGCTGGAAACCGTGGGTTTATAGTGGCACAAATCTGTGAGGTTGAACAGTTTCCTTCAGCAGTGTTTAGCTGTCTTGGCACAGGCATGGAAAAGGAGGACAGTTGGACTGATGTAAGGTTGGGATGTTGCCAGGCAGATGCGACAGATCAGGGAACTGAGGCTATTGGTAAGAGTGACAATGGACCATGATGTCTGGTCTGAGCAGAGTGAAGAGTACCAGAGACAGGTCCTCTATAAGCCAAGCCCTAAGGAATCTCTGGAACATGTGGAAAGGCTTCTGGAAAAGAGAAGAAACAGTGAGGGGAGGGCCGGGCGCGGTAGCTCACCCCTGCAATCCTAGCACTCTGGGAAGCCGAGGCGGGAGGATCGCTTGAGCTCAGAGTTCAAGACCAGCCTGAGCAAGAGAGAGACCCCCGTCTCTACTAAAAATAGAAAAATTAGCCGGGAGTGGTGGCTGGCGCCTCTAGTCCCAGCTAATCAGGAGGCTGAGGCAGGAGGATCGCTTGAGCCCAGGAGTTTGAGGTTGCTGTGAGCTACGATGAGGCCACTGCACTCTATCCCAGTCGACAGAGCAAGATTCTGTCTCAAAAAAAAACAGGAGGGGTGAAGGGAGAAAGACCTGAGATGGGATAGAAGGGCAGATTTGGGGGATTGAGCCCAGAGACTTGTTGGTGTGGGCCCAGAGAGAAAGAAGGAATGCAGGCTGAGGGGGAATTTTTAAGGGGCAGAAGGAAGGCCTTGAGGGCGGTCTCAGGGAGAAGTGAGGCGGGACCGTGCGAGGGGGCGTGGTCAAGCGCTAATCCCGGGCGAAGGGGCGGGGCCCCGGTAACTGGGTCCCAGCGCCGCTGTGGCTGCGGCTGTCTCAGCTACGGCTCCCGGCTGCCCATCCCCCTTCTTAGGGCTCCTTCCCGCCCGCCGCCGCCGAGACCCAAGCTGAGGCTGGCGAGGACGGTAGAGCCTGGCCCGGGCCGATCCCCTGCCCCCGCGGCTGGAGCATCTTCTGGGAGGACTGGCTGAAGGCGAGCTCCGCAGCCCAGGCGCGCGGCACACACGCGCGCCCCCAGCCACCGCCGTCCTCTCTTCCCTCCCCTCCCCTCCCTCCCCTCTCCTCTCCTCGCCTCCGCCCCCAGTCTCCGCTGCGGCGGGAGGAAGAACCCTTTCCGACCAGCCAGGAGAGCCCAGATCGATTCCCATTCGGGGAGAAAGAAGAGACCCCCGCACTCGGATCCGACCAACCACTCGCCCCGGGGCCACGGAAGTGGCTCACTGGTCACAGGAGAGCCCGCGCCGAGCGTAGCCCCCCGACCCTCGCCCAACCGCAGCCGCACAGACAGCGCTCCCCAGCGGGCCCCCGGCCCCGCCGAGCCCACTCCCGGAGCGGGGCCGGGCCGGAGATGCCTGGCACGGCAGCGGCGGTGGCCGCGGCTGCTGCTGCTACTGCCACCGTTGCCACGGCTGCTGGCCCGGGCCCGGGCCGGGGGCTCGAATCTCCGCAGTGGGGCTGATCCCGCAGCCCCGCCCCCCGAGCCTGAGGCCGCTGCTCCGCCGGGCGCCCGGCCTCCTCCGCCCGCGCCTCCGCCCCAGGAGCTGGAGCCAAGCGGGGAGCCCGGGCCCCGCGCCCAGGCCCGGACCATGCATGGCCACCGAGCCCTGGGGGGCGCCGGGCCTTTGGAGCCCGAACACCCGGCCGCGAACCCCCCCGGCTCCGCTCCACCGGCCTGTGCCGACTCGGACCCTGGAGCCTCGGAGCCTGGACTGCCGGTGCGCAGGGGCTCAGGCTCAGCTCTCGGCGGCTCCCTGGATCCCCAGTTTTCCGGACCCTCGGACGCCAGCCTGGGCGCTGCTCTAGGCCCCCGGGTCTTGCCCTGCGGCCCCAGTCCACAGCACCATCGGGCCCTGCGCTTCTCCTACCACCTGGAGGGATCACAGCCTCGGCCTGGTGAGTGATCGAGGGAGCATGGGAACCCGGGCCAAGGGCCTGGTACTGGGAGCGGGTTCTTGTTCTTGGGCCCTCTAAGCCCCACCTCGGGGCTGGCCCTCTCACCAGGGCCCTCCAGGTCCCCTCATTCCCCACCCCAGCCCCTTGGCCCTCCGTCCAGTCCTTTCAACCACTATCCCTGTTTCCTCTCTCTGTCCCGTATGCCCCTCAACCTCTCTGACACCCTTCTCTTCTGTCTGCTGAAGCTAATGGGAGAGGGAACACTCCAAGAAAAAGGGGCAGGGTTGCAAGGCAGCAACGGGGATTTGGTTGGGGGACCCAGGGATTCGTTGGGGGAATAGGAGAAAAGAAAGGATCTCTTCCATTTGCCAAGCACCTACATTGTGTCAGGCACTGGACTAGGTGCTTTACATGCGTTTTCTTTTCAACTTCAGGAGCCCTCTGTGAAGTAGATATTATTAGTCCCATTTTGTAGGCGAGGAAACTGAGGCTCAGAGAAGTTAAGTAACTTGCCCAAGGTCACACAGCCAGTATGGAGCCAGGATTCAAAACCAGATGTATTTGTGTCCAAAGTCTGTGGTCTTTCCGCTTCCCCAAACTGAGGCTGGAGACCATGAAAGTAATGCCAAGCCTTCTGCTTATGTGATTTTCTCCTGTACTATTCAGCAGCCTTGGAGTGTGAGTGGAAAAAAAGGATGGTGGATTGATCCAAGGTTGGGGTTTTGCCAGGTGTGTGTGGTGGGAGGACAAGGGAAGGAGGGAGTAGAAGGTGCTGATGAGAGAGAAAGGTGGAAGAGGCGGGCCTTGGGAGTCAGGCTGGAGGAGAGTGCTGAGGGGGCTGGTAGGTAGGGAGACAGCAGAAGTGTCAACAGGGCAGGAGCCAGGGCCACAGGGTTGTTTTGTGAGGAGAAATCAGGATGGTTTCTTGGGTTTGAAGAGGTGGGGAGCAGCGCTAGGTCAGGCTGGGGCCACACCGCTACCTGGGAAGGCCTTTGCACTATACAGACCAGAGCAGCCCAGCAGGACCTCCCCCATCTGGGGACATTCTCATGTGGGCCTGCACCCAGGAGCCATGGAAGAAGAGCAGTGCATGTCTCCCCTGCCTTCCCCTGGGAATGAAGGAGTTGTTGAGCCTCTGGGGGCTCCCAGGGCTCACATCCCGGCTCCACAGGTCTTTGAGACTGTGGCCCAGTACCAGGTAGCAGTGGTGAAGTATAAAGCCTGGGCGGGATATGCCCCTTGCTGCTGTCATGACCTTGGGCTAGTCATGGAACCTCTTGAGAGATTCAGAGGGCTTCCTTGGTATGGGCTGGAGATAGCCAGCTGAAAACAGGCCCTTAACGCCCTACCCTACGTGTTGCTTCTGCTGGCTTTCCAAACTCACCTTGGCAGACACTGTGTGAAGCAGGCTACTCACTCCTTTACTTCAGGGCCTTCTTTCAGATGCCAAAACACACCACAAGCACTCCCACCCCAGGGCCTTTGCATTTACTTTCACTCTGCCTGGTGGCTCTTCCCCCAGCCTTCCATCTGGCTTGCTTCTCATCTTTCAGGTCTCAGCTCAAATGTCACCTCCTCCAAGAGACCTTCCCTGACCACTTTAGATAGGGCCATTTGTGAGTCTACATTGCAGCTGCCAGTGTGCTTCCGTCCTGGCACTTAGTACATTCTCAACTATCTTATTGTGTGTGTTTGCTTGTTTAGTGCCTGTCATCCTCCCCTAGAATGTGAGCTCCATGAGGGCAAGGGGATTACATCTGTTTTGCTCACTATTGTATTCCCAGCGACTAGCGCAGTGCCTAGCACACAGTAGGTGCTCAATAAATCCTTGTTGAATAAATGCCTGAACAGATACTAAAGGAGTACATAGTAGGCCCTCAGTAACTATTGCCTAAGAGAAGGACACTGAATTCCTGCCCTCCAGATACTTTTGGTCTGGGAGTCAGTAGCTGGGTAGTGTCTCGACCCCTCTGGCCCTCTGATCAATATGTGGTAGTGATTCTGAGCATGCCTTTCCAATCCACCAATCCTTTCAAATTGAAAATCATAATACTCTTCCTAAACCACTCCCCTCCTCCCCAAAAAAGAAACACAAAGTTCCCAGGATCCTTTTCCCCAATGAAGTCCCTGCCTCTATAATTGTATGGTGAGTGTCTCTCTCTTTTTTTTTTTTTTTAAATCAAGATGAGGATTGGGAATAAGAAGGATGTCAGGGAAGGACCTGGCCTCCCATCCAACCATTTGTAACTCACTCACTATGTGACCCTGGGTGAGTGACTTCCCTTCTCTGGACCTCAGTTTCCTGAGAAGGGAAAATGAGTGCCATGAGGAGTCCGTGAGATACTGGTTGTAAAGCCTGCAGCATAATGTAAATCCTCAGAAAGCAGGAGTTTTTAAAATTAAAATGAAATTAAAAAATAAGAAGAGAGAAAAACCTTCTGAAGAGGAGGCGGAGGAATTACTCAGGCCCTGACAAGGCGGGCACTGGGCCATGTGATTCACAGCAGCATGGGTTGTGAGAGGCCCGCCTCCCCCACTGCCCAGCCGGCCCAGGGGTAGGCACAAGTGACTTGCTTCTCTCTCCACGGGACTTGCCTATAATTGGCCCTAAGAGGGCAGGGTTGGCGGTTGTAGGGTGTGTGTGTAAGAGAGAGAAAGAGGGTTTCCTGAGCTTCAATTAAAGGGTTGAAACATTTTAGTCCACATGTTAAGATTTCCCTGGGCCTGCTGGCTTCCTCCCTCAGACTGCTGAGGCCTTTATTGAATCACCATCCTTAGGGCCCAGTGGCCCATCTTGGGGGTGGGGGGAGGCTTTTAAAATAATAATTATATCTTATCCATGTAAAGAGCTTTGAATTGCTTCAAAGTGCTTTCTCTTTTAGTTATCCTGATTCCTGGTGATAGGAGGGACAATTATTATGCCCATTTTCCAGGTTGATTAGACCTAAGGCCTCATTGCGTCAGTGGGACAACCCAGTGAGATGCCAGAGAGGGCTTTGAGAGAGCCAGAAAGGGGTTCCCAAGTATAGGTTTGTTTATAGGGATTTGAGGAGACGCCTACCCTGTTCCTCGGAATTGAGGCCTAGAATGTCCTTCGAGATGCTAGGCATTGGGGGGGTTGGTGCCTGACCCGAGCTCAGTCAAAGGAATTGCACCTGGTGTTAGAGCTGTTTTGTGGGTAGTGGGGGAAACTAAGCCAGTGGAGGGGCAGCAGGAGGGACTAGCTCCTTCAGATTTGGAGCCTGAGGCATCTTCAGGAACTCCAAGAGTTACAGTTGGATCTAGAAAAGTCCCTAGACACTGTATGGTTCTGGGCTTCTCAAACAGTGAGCATCACAATCTCTTGCTGACCTTAAAAAAAAAATGTGATTCCCAGACTCCACCTCAGAGCTCCAGAATCTTGGGGTTGAAACCCAGGAATCTATTTTTAAAAGCTCCTAAAGTGATTCTGATACACAGTCTAGTCAAGCCCATTTTCCAGATGGGGCAGTAGAAGCTCAGAGAGACAGTGATTTTTTTTTTCTTTTTTATTTCAGCATATTATGGGGGTACAAATGTTTAGGTTACGTATATTGCCCTTGCCCCACCCAAGTCAGAGCTTTAAGCGTGTCCATCCCCCAGACGGTACACACAGCACCCATTAGGTGTGTATATACCCATCCCTTCCTCCCCACTCCCATCTGCCTGACACCCGATGAATGTTATTACTATATGTGCACTTAAGTGTTGGTCAGTTAGTACCAATTTCATGGTGAGTACATGTGGTGCCTGTTTTTCCATTCTTGTGGTACTTCACTTAGAATGGGCTCCAGCTCTATCCAGGATAATACAAGAGATGCTAGATCACCATTGTTTTTTGTGGCTGAGTAGAACTCCATGGTATACATATACTACATTTTATTAATCCACTCATGTATTGACGGGCGCTGGGTTTGTTCCCACATCTTTGCAATTCTGAATTCTGCTGCTATAAACATTCAAGTGCAGATGTCTTTGTTATAGAATGTCTTTTGTTCTTTTGGGTAGATGGAGGCAGTGATTTAGCCTTGGGTGCTAGGGTGAGTCAGCATCATTAGGGTCAAGTGAATGCATGGGCCTCCCCCTCTAAGGCTTTTGCCCCAGGGCCCTATGTGGGCTTCCCTCAACTCACTCCCAACCCCAAAGGGAGTGTAAGTCAACCTCTCACCCACATAAACACAAAAACTGGCTGTCTCAGTTTACCCTCCCAGCTCTGGTGAATGGCTGCCATTTGGCAGTTTAAGTTGGAAGGCAGTTGCAGTTCTGGGACTCTAGGCAGAGGAAACCCTGGCATCATCAGTGCCCAGCGCAGGGCCTCTCCCTAAGGAAGGACACTAAAGGGGTGTCAAGAAATGGTTTGTACAGGAGTTTGAGGTGCTGTGAGCTAGGCTGACGCCACGCACTCTAGCTCGGGCAACAGAGTGAGACTCTGTCTCAAAAAAAAAAAAAAAAGGGTTTGTAGAGCTAGAGAGGGACCTGGAGGGCAGTTCAGGTAAGGTTCAGTGGGAGCAAAAGCACCAAGACATGGAACACTGGCACTGGGGGACAGGGCTGGTATTGGGAGACATGGGGCGGAGAGATAAGGCTGGCGAAGGGACTTTCTCCTGAGGGCAAAGAGAAATTATTAACAGGGGACTGATAGGCTCAGATTGGGTGTTTGGAAGTTCCCCATAGCTGCATGTGGAATACAGATGGAAGGGGAGCAAGGGTGGAAGTAGGGAGACAGGCAGGGAGTCCAGGATAGCTCCAGTTTTTTTTCTGAAACAAACAACCTGGTGGATGCTAATAGAGCCATCTACATACAAAAGGAGGAGCTGGTTGGGGGAAGATAGGCAATTGTAATTGAGACAAGTTGTATCTGAGAGGCCTGGGGGCAGATCCCTTCAGTCATTTGCATGTGGATTGGAAAGCTCAGAAAAAAAGTCAGGGCCAGAGATGTTTGGGAATTTTCACAACCTACGTATACCGTGGACCACCCAGTGGTTAATGGGGAGAGTATGCATGGTTCTCAGGGCCAGTCCCATCCTTGAAACAGACGTTGAGGGCAGCAGAGTAACCCTCAGGTGTATCATTCATTATTTGCACAAACTTTGCCTTAGAAATGCCTTTGGGGGGGCTGCAGTGGCTCACACCTGCGCCTGTAATCCCAGCACTTTGGGAGGCTGGGAGTATCACTTGAGGCCAAGGAGTTCAAGACCAGCCTGAGCGATATAGCAAGACCTAATCTCTATTAAAAAATAGAAAAAATTAGCCAGACATGGTGGCAAGCGCCTGTAGTCTGAGCTACTCGGGAGGCTGAGGCAGGAAGATCACTTGAACCCAGGAGTTTTGAGGTTGCAGTGAGCTATGATGATGCCACTGCACTCCAGTCCACAACAGAGCAAGATCCTGTCTCAAAAAAACAAAAAACCTTTTTGGGGAAGGAAAGCAGTTTTTAAAGCATATTTGCATGAAAGTGAGATCCATTTTACATACACCCAGGGTAACTGGCTATTGCAAAGAACTGAGGGAGTGCTCCTGAAAAGCAAATCAAACATCAGTAAAGTAAATTTGTGTGGCTCCCTCAATATTATCCCTACAGAGGGCAGCCTTGGGGGGTGCATAGAGGGGGTTTGCTCATGGAAAGAAGAGGGGGCTTTGGGCAGGAGGCTATGGTGGGCTCTGCTGGGAATTTTTGGAGTGCAGTAGTTTGAAATTCCAGGGGAGTGTCTGGGAAAAGACCCAGATTTGGTTCCTAGTCAGCTGGGGCATTCCAAACAAATACAACAAAATGTAAAGACTGTGGGTATCTGGGAAAAGGACTTCTCCAGACAGGACTAAAAGAATTGAAGTTTCCAAGTTGCAGATTTGTTGGCACCCCCACTCCTCGGCCCTTTCAGGGGCTTCTGTCCCTGGGGAGGGCCCGGCTGGGGCTGCCTGCTCCCTCAAGGGTGAGTGGTAGCTAACAATGCCCCAGACAGACATGGCTTTCTGGGGGCCAGTTAGCTAAATGCCTTAGGCAGATGTGGAGCTGGCCAGACGCTGGCTGGGTGGGGCTAGGACCTGTCTGGAATGAGGGCAGGAAGCGTAGTCTGCCATTGGCTAGCCCTGCTGCAGAGTTAAGTTCCCTCATCTGGAGAGAGAGCAAACATCTTTGGAGCAGTGAGTCCAGCCTCTCAGGGCTCCAGTGCCCAGTTCCTTGAACCTGGAAGGCATCACACCTCCAAAAGGTGCCTCAAGACACAAGGCTGGAGACAAAGCTGCAGGGCAGTAGCTGAAGGAGCCTCAGCACTGCTGGCTCTGCCTTGGTTCACTGTCCCTCCAGGCCTCCCTTCCCCTCTCAGGGTCTTAGTTTCCCCATTTGTAACACGTCATCATATTTGCCTGGCATATAATATGGCATCAATAATGCTTGGTGATAGAGTAAGGGAGAGTGAAAGAGGGGAGGAAGGAGGGCACTTCTTTATTTAACATGTGTCTGTTGAGTGACTACCATGTGCTAAGCCCTGTGCTAGGTGCTGGGTGGGCAACAAGACAGGCACAATCCCTGTCCTCATGGAGCTCATCCCTAACAGGAAAGACACACTACAAGTAATTCCAAGCACTGATGCTGCAGGAACACATGGTGGCAGGGAGCGGGGCAGGCAGGCAAAAGAGGACACTTGAGTTGAGACCTGAAGGATAAATAGGAGTCCAGAGGTAGGGAGAAGCAGAAAAGCAGTTCAGGCCACGGGAACAACATGTGCCAAAGCCCCAGGCGGAAGAGAGCACTTTCGAGGAACAGACAAGAGGCCATTGTGGCTGGAGGGTGGGGGCAGGGAAGCGTTCAAGAGCTAGGCCTTCCTTGTCCTTGTGCTCAGAAGTTTGGAGTTCACCCTGAAGGCAAGAGGAGCCCTTCACAAGGCTGAAGAAATGGAAGGAGGCTGTGTTTTCCGAAAGCTGGCTGTGGTGTGGAGAATGCCTCATGGAGGGCCCTGAGGATGGGAGGGAAATCAGTTAGGAGGCTGGGGCGGGGGAAGTGGATTCGGGAATGACTGAGGAGTCAAGTCTACAGGACTTGGGGCCCGGTTGGAATTTGAGTTGAGGGAGAGGAAGAAGTCGTGGAGAAAGCCCCCCAGCCTCAGACTTGGGCAACTGGGTGAATGGAGGTGCCCTTGCTGGAGTAGAGAAAGCCGGGGGAGGAGCAGACCAGGGGCTGTGGAAGGGGTGTGTTCAGGAAGCAATGAGGCTGCGGAGCCTGAAAACAGGACATCTAGGTGACAGCGCCCAGCAGGCATCAGATGTGCCTGTCTGGGCCCCAGAGTGAGGGCAGGAAGGTGAGGGGCACAGGTGTGTGGCTGAGGCTGAAAGGGATCAGCAGGCCCTTCTGGTGCCAGCAGCTTTTAGCCCTCTGTGGCGCTTCTCATGGCCCCTGCAGGGAAGGGGTTAAGGCACAGAGGGAAGGCGCCTGTGGAAAGCGGGAAAGGCGGAACTGGCAGGGCTGGCCCCTGGGAGCTGCAGCTGGCATAGAAGCCCTTCCGCCCAGGCCTGCTAGGCCCAGGCCGCTGCCGCCCACGCCACCGCCTTCGCCTTCACCGTCACCTTCCCTGAACCCCCTCCAGCTTCTTTCCAGCTCCCCTAGTCCGGGCCTCCCTACCTAATGCTTTCCAGGTGTGGACGCGGCCCCTCCCCCACCCCGGGCGCTGGGGCAGGGGCAGGGAAGGCTGGGTCTCCTTCCCTGTGCGTCTCTTAGGCACGCACAGAGCTTGGGATCTCCCTGACTGCTTCTTGCTCTGAAGAATTCCCTCGGGAGTCTCCGTTTGGGCCCTGTGTCTCTGGCAGGGGCTGGCGGTGGGAAGAGCCCCCAAGCCCCAGGTCTGCCGCTTTCTAAAGTTTCATGTGACCTTGGGCAAGTCACTTCACGCCATGTTCAACAAATGGCCTTGGCCTGCCCTCTTTATCCCTGCCCCTTTACCTCTCTGGGCCTATATCCCTCACTGACTCCCATGCCCTATGTGGACCTCTTTGTCTCTGTTTCCCTTCTGACTTGTCCTTCCTTTTTCTGTCTTCCTTTATATCTACCTCTGGGTCTCTGTAGTTTTTCTGTCTTCTCCCTCCTTGTCCCAGTGTCTTTCTCTTATTATCTGCCCTTTTTCCCCGTAATCCCTTTGTCTCCAACTCTCAGATTTGACCAGGCCTCTGGTGGATGTGAAGAGAGATGGGTGGGTGTTGGGGTCCCTGAGGTCAAGGCAGGGGTCAGATGGACCATCCCCCTAGCAGCTTTGCCTCACAGGGAGGGGAATCTCAGCCAGCGTGGCAGCCCCAGCACCAGCACCGGGTAATTACTGCCCCCAGTGCTCCCAGCTGCAGCTCCACTCCCTTCCCTTCCTGTCCTCTGAAGTCCCCAGCTCCTCCCGGGGTTGGGGGGGTGGAGCTACCACCCGCTAGCTATCCTTCTCTGGCCTCTGGTCCAGAGAATCAGGGAGGAGGTGGCCAGGCCCTCACAGTAATCAAGCGACTGGAAGAGGGATGGGCTGCTGGTGCTCTCATGTAGCTTCAAGGTTTGTGTGTGCACGCGCGCGTAGGTGCCTGGCTGCCTGGCCGTCTTTGTCCCCGTGGGTCTGTTTTGTGTGTGTCTTAATGTTCTTGTTTCTGTTTGGCTGTGTGTTGGTTTGCATGTGTCTTTGGGTTTGTATGTGTTGTATATCACCTTGGCTCTATCTAAGCCTGTGGGAGGTTCCAGATGTTTCTGTGTGTGGGTCTGTAGATCGTGTGTGTGTCTGTTGGTTTCCGTGCCTGTCTCTGTATGCCCCCTACTGTAGGTCTGTGTCTTGATGGTGGTGTTGGTGGTATGTTTGGGGAGGTGCCTGCCTGCCTGCCTGCATCTTTTGGTCTTTCCTGTCCCTTCTTCCTGCTCTGGAGCCTTCTTGCAAACCTGGGATTCTCTGCCCTTCAAACATACACTTCACCCATACCCCCTCCCCAGGATCCACACTTTTGCCCACTTTTCTTCCCTTGTCTGCAGGATGGTTCCCAGTCCATCTATACCTGTAAAAACACTCCATCCTGGATGGCTCAACTAAAAAACGCCTCCTTTAGAAAGTCTTCTCCCCTGCCCCCTCCAAATGTGATTTCTTTCCCAACTCAGCAAACATTCACTGAAGACATGCTCTGTGACTCTGGACGCAGACACACTTAGGATCCAGTCCTAGCTCAACCACTTCTAGCTGTGTATCCTCAGTTATTTTGCTTCTCTGTGCCTCAGTTTCCTCATCTGTAAAATGGGGCTAATAGCTCAGAGGGTTGTTAGGAGGATGCCATATGGGAAAGCATCAACACAGTACTTGGCCCAGAGTAGTGTTCAACAAACAGTTGAATCCCCATACCTTATATTCTCTGCTAAAAAGTGAACAGCTTGAGTTCCAGAGATTTCCCAATGTTTTTATAATCCCCTGCTCTCCAGGCATCCTGCACAGGGAAGAAGGTGAACTAGGCCAGAAAGAGCAAAAGGCAGATTCCAATTCAGGGAACTCCTTACAAGTATTGCGTGAGCCAGCTCCCTGAGACTGCTCAGGCCCAGAGGAGACTGGGCCCTTCTAGAGGGTGGGAGAGGGGACCTCCAAGGCTCCTGCCCAAGGGCTACAGCATGGCAGATAGGGCAAGAGGTAAACAGCAGAGGTGGAAGGGGGCCTTAAGGACCATCTAACTCAGATATTCAATGTGATGGCCCACAAGTTGATTTTGACTCACGAGTTTCATTTGGCCTGCTCACAGTTTTTAAAATTAGGGGATTTCACATAAAAATCTGGAGTTCTGGATCCTCTTGAAATATTGGAAGATCTGACAATATAGGGCCCCATTACTTCAAGGTGACAACTGGATGCAGGAGAGGAGCTTCTGTCCCTACTTTAGGTGAGGCATATGCTCTCCAGTTTACCCCAGTCCCCACCATTCCGTATTGCCTTATACTATCCCTTTCTACACAGAGTTCCTTAATTTACACAAGGGTCCACACTTTATAGAAACATCCTTCACTTTACAGAAGGGGCCTCACTTTACAAAACAGAGTTCCTCCATTTAACAGGTGAGTCTTCTATTCTGTCAAAGAGTCCTTCATTTATAGACAGGTCATCCATTTTACAAAAGGGTCTTTATAGAACTTTCCGCACTTTACAGAATGTTCCTCCACTTTGAAGAAGGCACTTCCATTTTGCAGAAACTTCTCTTTATAGAAAGGACCTTTTTGTCAAAGAGACTCCATTTCACAGAAAGTTTCTCCATTTTGCAGGATGGAATACTCTTTAGGAAGCTCCTTACTTGCCAGAATGGCTCCCACTTTCCAAAAGTGTCTTCATTCTACAAAAGGTGCCTCCATTTTTCTGAAGAGTCCTTATGTTCAGAAGACTACTTGTTCAGGAAAGGAACCTCCAAACTACCCACAGTGTTCCTGTAAACAGCTCCTTCTGCACGTTTCACACTTGACAGAGCCTTACATTTGAACTCTCAGAGAGAACATCTGCCAGGCCAAGCAAGGCGCAGTATGGCCTTGAACGTGAAGTGGGGCAGTTGGGCTGAAGCTCACATTCTAGGGGCAGGTGGGAAGAGGTGGGGCAGTTATGCCTTTATCCCTTGCTTTTTTCCTCAAGCTGAGGGACTCCTCTTCCCACCACAGGGCTGGCTTCCCAAAAGGCACTTTCCTTTTTGCTGCTGTTCTTCTCCACTCCCTCTGTTCCCTTTTCCCCACCCGACCGCACCCCCAGGAATTCAGCTGTCCCTGGGGCCTACCTCTCAGCCAGGAAAGGCAGAGATTTGAGGGCTGTAGGGAGAAGTTTGTATGGCTGTCGGGAGGCCTGAATGCTAGGGCTGGCTTCTGCCCACCCTGATATCTCACTGATTCCTCACAATGAGCAGCGCACACGTATTCTCCCCATTTTGCAAATGGGGAAATTGGGGTCCAGAGCTATGAAGCCACTTGCCTCAGGACACCAGTGAGTTAATGGCCAAGGTCCAGTCTGGGGCCCTAATAGCAGTCTTGAGATTAAGCCAAGGCTACAGCTGGGAGAAGGGAGAGGGGGTGCTACTGGCCAGGGAAGGGGAAACGCTGGCAGCTGAAATTCTCAGAAAGAGGTGAGGGAGAAGCAGGGTGCAGTGCCAGTGGAATGGACAAAAGGAGGAGTCTTTGTCCTCAAACCCAGCTAGAGACTGGACCCACTCTGCCAGTAAACCCAAAAGCATGTGCTCAGGACACCTGCCAAGCAGGGGCACGCAGCAACCTTTGGAATGATTTTGCCATTTCAACAACAATAAGTTGTCATGGGAAAATTCAAACCTCAGCTACACTTCTTGACACTTATTTCACAGTTTGGTGTGGTTTGAATTTTGAATTGAATTTGAATGGGGGAGACAGGGCACCACTGTCTTTTCACTACCCTGACGCCACTAATAGGAATCCCACCCTGATCTTCAGGCTGTCCTGGGGAGTGGGGCTGGGATTTGTGTCAGTCTCTGGCTGAGTGTGTCTGTCAGTGTACCAGCAGCTTTATGTTGGGTTGCAGCCTGCAGCCGGTAGGTTTCCGTATCTGTGTGTATAGTTTTGTGTCTTTGTGGATATGTGATTCTGTTTGCTTTTCAAGTTTAACCCACATTGCTTTGTGTATGTTGGGAGACACTGTGCTCTTGCCCTTCATTGTCTCATAGACTCCTCCAAACTAGGGAGCTTCTCTTAGTATCCTATTTTCCACACAAGGAAACAAACTCAGATGCAGAGGCTTGCCCAGGCCTGCACAGCTAGTAAATGGCAGTGCTGGGATTTACACTGGGGTCTGTGTGACTCCTAAGCCACCTATTCCTAACACAGGTGCTACAACACCTTCATCCGTGTAGTCCAATCAGTGGTCTTAATGACACCACCCTTGTTTGGAATAGTCAAGTATCATGTTTTTAAAATTATTGACTTTTTTAATAAAGAAGACCAGATTCAAGGTTATCCCTAAAATAACACCACTGTCATGAGCATTCAGGGGCCCATTGCAGAAGATATTGGGTAGAGCCCCCAGCCTGTGTGAGGCTTAAGTGGACAAGAGTCTGGGGGAACCCTGGCTGCCAGGCACTGCCACTTTCACTCTGAAGCTGCCCCTGGTTAGAGTTGGCAGAGTTAGCCCCCAAAAAAGTACAACTAGATTTGAATTTCAGATATATTAATACATATACAAGTCATTTTTTAGCATAGTGTAATACATTTTTATATGAGTATACATGAGACATGCTTATACTAAAAATTATTTTTTATTGTTTATCTGCAATTCACATGTAACTGGTGTCCTGCATTTTCTCTGGTCACCCTGTCCCTCCTGTCCCTGACTTCTCCCTTCCCTGAGCTTCCACAGTCCTGACAGGCTGACCCCTTTCCATGTCCTGAGCTACCATTTAGCTTTTCCTGATCCAGATTTTTTGTCTTTGAGATTGGGAGTTCTCTGGGAGTAAGGGTCAAGATTGCCCTTCCAACCCCGTTTAGCAAAAGCAATTTTAAGCAGTAAGAACAAAATAGGAGGTATTTTTTTCCATGCCTCTTTTTTTTTTATTTCAACATATTATGGGGATATAAAAGTTTAGGTTACATATATTGCCCTTGTTCCCCCCAAATCAGAGCTTTAAGCGTCTCCATCCCCTAGACGGTGCGCATCGCACTCATTATGTATGTATATACCCATCCCCTCCCCCTCACATCTGTCCAATACCCGATTAATGTTATTCCTAAATGTGCTCTTAGGTGATGATCAGTGAAACCAATTTGATGGTGAGTACATGTGGTGCCTGTTTTTCCATTCTTGGGATACTTCACTTAGTAGAATGGGCTCTAGCTCTATCCAGGAAAATACAAGAGGTGCTAGATCACCATTATTTCTTTTTTTTTTTTTTTTTTTTTTTTTTAGACAGAGTCTCACTCTGTTGCCCAGGCTAGAGTGAGTGCCGTGGCGTCAGCCTAGCTCACAGCAACCTCAAACTCCTGAGCTCAAGCGATCCTCCTGTCTCAGCCTCCCGAGTAGCTGGGACTACAGGCATGTGCCACCATGCCCGGCTAATTTTTTCTATATATATTTTTAGCTGTCCATATAATTTCTTTCTATTTTTAGTAGAGGTGGGGTCTCGCTCTTGCTCAGGCTGGTCTCGAACTCCTGAGCTCAAACGATCCGCCCACCTCGGCCTCCCAGAGTGCTAGGATTACAGGCGTGAGCCACCGCGCCCGGCCACCATTATTTCTTATAGTTGAGTAGTACTCCATGGTATACATATACCACATTTTATTAATCCACTCATGTATCGATGGGCATTTTGGTTGTTTCCACATCTTTGCAATTGTGAATTGTGCTGCTATAAACATTCGGGTGCAGGTGTCTTTTTTATAGAATGTCTTTTGTTCTTTTGGGTAGATGCCCAATAATGGGATTGCTGGATCAAATGGTAGGTCTACTTGTATCTCTTTGAGGTGTCTCCATATTGCTTTCCACAGAGGTTGCACTAGTCTACAGTCCCACCGGCAGTGTATGAGTGTTCCTGTCTCTCCGCATCCACGCCAACATTTATTGTTTTGGGACTTTTTGATAAAGGCCATTCTCACTGGAGTTAAGTGATATCTCATTGTGGTTTTGATTTGCATTTCCCTGATGACTAGAGATGTTGAGCAGTTTTTCATATGTCTGTTGGCCATACTTCTGTCTTCTTTTGAAAAGTTTCTATTCATGTCCTTTGCCCACTTTTTGATAGGGTTGTTTCATTTTTTCTTGCTGATTTTTGTGAGTTCTAAATAGATTCTAGTTATCAGCCCTTTATTGGACGTGTAGCATGCAAAAAATTTTTTCCCATTCTGTAGGTTATCTGTTTGCTCTCGTGACAGAGAGCTGTGCAGAAGCTTTTTAATTTGATCAGGTCCCATTTATTTATTTTTGTTGTTGCTGTGATTGCCTTTGGGGTCTTCTTCATAAATTCTTTGCCTAGGCCAATATCTGTAAGTGTTTTTCCCACATTTTCTTCTAGAATTCTAACAGTTTCACACCTTAGGTTTAAGTCTGTTATTCACCGTGATTTGATTTTTGTGAGAGGTGAAAGGTGTGGGTCTTGTTTGAGTCTTCTACATGTGGCTATCCAGATTTCCTAGCACCATTTATTGAATAAGGAATCTTTTCCCCAGTGTATGTTTTTGTCTGCTTTGTCAAAGGTTAGATGGCTCTATGAGGATGGTTTTATATTTTCCTGGATAGAGCTAGAACCCATTCTACTAAGTGAAGTATCCCAAGAATGGAAAAACAAGCACCACATGTACTCACCATCAAATTGGTTTTACTGATCATCACCTAAGATCATATTTAGGAATAACATTAATCAGGTGTCAGGCAGATGTGGGCAGGGAGGGGATGGTGTATACATACGTAATGAGTGCGATGGGCACCGTCTAGGGGATGGACATTCTTGAAGCTCTGATTTGGGGGAGGAGGGGGGGCAAGGGCAATATATGTAACCTAAACTTTTGTACCCCCGTAATATGCTGAAATAGTGAAAAAAAAAAAAGAATGATAAAGAAAAGATTGCCCTTCCAGCCTGCTGAAGGCCTGGAGGGGTGAGGGTGCAGTGGGGAGGGTACACACCTCACCTCCACAGCAGAGCTGGGGCAGTGCTCTGGCACTCCTGGGATGCCCAGGATATGCTTTCTGTAGGGGACAAGAGATGTTCGAATGGCAGTGGTGGTTGTGTGTGTGTGCAATTTTGCCAACCTCTGTGGTTCTCTCTATGTCTTTGAGGGCCATGTACAGTTGGTGTGTGGCTGGGTACATTTTCACAGAGTGATATAACATTTGGTGGTATGACTTCATGTGTGTGAGGGGCTCCTTTGTGGTCTCTGTGCTAATGGGCGTGGGGGACTCTGGTAAGCCCAGTCATGGAGAGAGCAGTGCTGGTGGAGGACCTTGTCATGTGTGGAGGTGTGGGTGTGAGTATGTGTATGAGAGGGAATGTTGTGGATTATCAACCGTAAGAAAAATGGGCTGGAGAAAACCAATGATGGCGATGGGATGGGGGGGGGCAAGCTCTGTGGTTTCCAGGAAGAGGGAGGGGCCCCACCCTGGGAGCTCCCCAAGGGCAGGGATGGGATGTTCTCATCCCCCAGCACAGAGTCTACCAGGTTCAGAAATATTGGGGGACCAAACTATGCCAAAGAAAGCCAGAGAGTTCAGCAGAGTCTGTGAGGAGCCGCAGAAGCCTAGCTGAGAAGTTCCTACTTTCCCATGGGCAGTGGGGACTTACAGAAGGTTCTTGTGCAGGTTAAGTAGCATGATCTGAGCTAGACTGTAAGAAGGTTTATTCATCCAGCCACCTGGAGAGAGAAAGAGGTGGGGTCAAGGAGGAGACAGGCAAATGTAGGCAGAGAGACATGGAAGGGGGAGTACTGAATCAGGAGAAGGAGGGGTCTTGAATCTTTTCCCTCTCAGTGGATTCTAGCCTGGTTCTTGGCCAGGCCTGGACTCCTGAACTGGAATCCTGTTGTTGATCTCCCTGTGGGAAGGGTTGGAGGTGTCCCTCTCACTAACCACACCGCAGTTTGTGACTTTCTGAAGCACTGGGGCCCACCCCTTCCCCTCTTTTCCAGCTTCTCCTTGGAGAGCAGGGTAAGAAAGGAATCCTCCAGGACCAGTCTGCCTGAAAGTCTGCCATTGACTTGCTGTGCGACCTTGGGCAAGTCACTGCCCCCCTCTGTCTTCATCTCCTCACTAGAAACAGCTGACAGTCCCTGCCTCTCTCACTTGGGACTCCAGGGTGTCCCGGAATCTTTGAATTTCATTCAGCCTCCTATTCTGCAGAGAGAATGGAGAAGCAGGCCTATCTGTGGGTTCCCCGGTGAGATGGGTGAGGAGGGAGCAGAGGGTGGGCCAGGACAGGGCCAGGGAGGGTGGTGTGATCACCCCACCCAGAGGACCAGCAGTAGAGCAGAGGGAGAGAAGCCCCAGCCAGGGGCCCTGCTGCCCTGCTACAGACAGGGTGGGGAGGGCTTGCCCAGGGAGGCCCGCCTACCTAGAGGTGAGGAGGCCAAGCCAGGTGGGAGAAGGCAGACGAGAGGCACCGGCGACCATGGGACCTATGTGTATACCTGAGGAGAGGGAGTCTCTGCGTGGTGGGTTGCCTGGCATTACTCACTGCATCTCTGGCCCTGTCAGCTACTCTGTCTCTCCCTTTCTCTGGCCATGTGTCTCTCCAACCGCGTCTCTGCCTGTGCCGCCCTCCAGGTGATTCATCCTCCTCAACCCCACGCCCAGGGGGAGGGCAGGGCAGGACCAGGCCAGGATGTGCTGAGCAGGGCAGGGTTAGAGCAGCTGAGCGGAGAGGAGCACCTCCTCCGCCCTGGCCGTCCTGGCCGGGCCCTGCCTGCTCAGGTGAGAAAGGAAGTGAGGAACAGGACCCAAAGCCAGGTACAGGGTTGGGGAGGGGATCTCAGCCTGGGGCCTGGGGTACCATGTTCCCTTAGGGCTGGGGAATGACCCCAGCCTCAGTCCCCCAAGGCCTACCTGGCTGGGATGTAGCCAGGGTGGGGTCAGGGGCCTAAGGAAGCTGTTGGAACCCTGTGGGTTGGGCTACTCCTTTCTGTAGCACTGAGAGACCTAAAATCCCCTGCGACTCTTTCTGCCTGTGTGACCCTGTAAAGGATGATGTGGATGTCTTTGTGTGTGTCGCAGCTGTATTTTTTTGTAGCAGAGGCCGCATGTGACACTGTGACTGTTTAGACCAGGAAGAGGCAAGTGTCCCATGTGTGTATCCCAGAACCCATGGCTAAGACCCAGGGTCACCATGGACATGTTTGCTTCGTTAGTATAACAGTAAATTACAGTCAGCCCTTGGTGCCCACAAAGGATTGGTTCCAGAACCCCCTGAGGATACCCAAACCATGGGCACTCAAGTTCCTTATATAAAATGGTGTGTTATTTGCATATAAACTAGGCACAGCCTTCCAAATACTTTAAATCATCACTAGACTACTTATAATACCTAATACATGTATTAGTAAATGTTATGCAAATGTTATATAAATAGTTGTTATACTGTATTTTTATTATTGTATTTTTTTTATTTCAGCATATTATGGGGGTACAAATGTTTAGGTTACATATACTGCCCTTGCCCCACCCAAGTCAGAGCTTCAAGCGTGTCCGTCCCCCAGACGGTGCGCACCGCACCCATTAGGTGTGAATATACCCATCCCCTCCTCCCCCTCCCATCTGCCTGACACCTGATGAACGTTATTACTATATGTGCACTTCAGTGTTGATCAGTTAATACCAATTTGATGGTGAGTACATGTGGTGCCTGTTTTTCCATTCTTGGGATACTTCACTTAGTAGAATGGGCTCCAGCTCTATCCAGGATAACACAAGAGGTGCTAGATCAGCATTGTTTTTTTGTGGCTGAGTAGAACTCCATGGTATACATATACCACATTTTATTAATCCACTCATGGATTGATGGGCACTTGGGTTATTTCCACATTTTTGCAATTGTGAATTGTGCTGCTATGAACATTCAAGTGCAGATGTCTTTTTTATAGAATGTCTTTTGTTCTTTTGGGTAGATGCCCAGTAATGGGATTGCTGGATCAAATGGTAGTTCTACTTGTAGCTCTTTGAGGTATCTCCATATTGCTTTCCACAGAGGTTGCACTAGTCTACAGTCCCACCAACAGTGTATGAGTGTTCCTATCTCTCTGCATCCACGCCAACATTTATTATTTTGGGACTTTTTGATAAAGGCCATTCTCACTGGAGTTAGGTGATATCTCATTGTGGGTTTGATTTGCATTTCCCTGATGATTAGAGATGTTGAGCATCTTTTCATATGTTTGTTAGCCATTAGTCTATCTTCTTTTGAAAAGTTTCAAAGTTTCTGTTCATGTCCTTTGCCCACTTTTTGATAGGGTCGTTTGATTTATTTATTTTTTTATTTTTTTTTTTTTTTGCTGATTTTTGTGAGTTCTATATAGATTCTAGTTATCAGCCGTTTATTGGATGTGTGACATGCAAATATTTTCTCCCATTCTGTAGGTTGTCTGTTGGCTCTTGTGATAGTTTCCTTGGCTGTGCAGAAGCTTTTTAATTTAATCAGGTCCCATTTATTTATTTTTGTTGTTGCTGTGATTGCCTTTGGGGTCTTCTTCATAAATTCTTTGCCTAGGCCAATGTCTATAAGAGTTTTTCCAACATTTTCTTCTAGAATTCTTACAGTTTCACACCTTAGGTTTAAGTCTTGTTGTATTATTTTTTGTAGTTTTTTTTCCAAATATTTTCAACCAACCAACCTGAGGATGTAGAACCCACAGATATGAAGGGGCAGCTATATGCCGTGTATCTGTGATTGTGTATCTGTGTTTCTGAGTATGTCGTGGCATGTGATTTTATGCTCTTTTGCTATTGTGTAAGATTGTGTCTGACATGGTATAATTTACCCTGTGTGACTATAATCTTTATGTGTAACCATATTTGCAGGTGTGTTTGATAGCACATCATGGTGTGTGTGACACTCCATGGCCCTGCATTTGTGAGACACAGTATAAATGACACTGTGACTCAGTGGAACCATGTTTGAGGACTGTGTAACTGGATATACAATGGTATGTGTTTGGGCAATTGTGTGAAGCTGTGTGTGAGATGGTAGAATTGCCATTGTGTGTCTTTGTGACTGTGCATGACCGTGTTTGCAGGTATGTGTGATACTGTGAGGCTGTATGATTATATGTGAGGTTGTGACCCTGGGTCTTTGTGACTGTGTAACCAGGCTTTCAGAAGTGTGACGGCAGGTGAATGGATGGTTGAATTTGTGTAGCCCCAGTTGTGTGCAACAGTGTAAATAACACCATGTGGTTTTGTGACTGAGCGGGCCCATTTGCGACTGGTCATTTATGTGTGATACAGGGTAACAGACCCTTTATGGCTGTGAGTGAGAGATCATGTGTCTGTGCCATAACTTAACTGACAGCATGTGCCAGTGGTACCTCTGGGAGCTCTTGACTGCTGCACACTCTCTTGTCCTCACACCTGTTTGGCTGCATCTCTCCCTACATAAGGGCTTTCTGTGGCTCTCTCTTGCCACAGGATGGATGTCTGGCTCTCAGCCTGGGATCCAAGGCTTTTTCCTCTCCTCTCCGGCCCCACCTGACTTCTCTATCATCTGAGGCACCCCCACAACCCCCTGCCCAGCCAGGACCACGTGAGCCCCACACTCCTTCTCTTGGAACATGTCATCCCTTGGGAGACCCTCATTGCCTCCCAGACCAAATCTTCTCTCATAAGCATGACCCATCATCTCCTCCAAGGCCAAACACAGAGGTGACTTTAGGGGACATGCAGTGAGGAAGGAGGGATAGTGCTACTGTCCCAATTTGCTACTTGCTGTTCTAAAATTGCTCCTGTGACCTGAACTCTGGATGCTGGGTATGTGTGGATGTGGAAGTAGAGGAGAGTAGTACAGATTAGTAAGAAGCTGGGGTTTTAAGAAGCAAAATTTTTGCTCATGAAATACAATTTCAGGCCAGGTGCGGTGGCTCACACCTGTAATCCTAGCACCCTAGGAAGCTGAGGCGGGAGGATCATTTGAGCTCAGGAGTTTGAGCAAGAGCGAGACCCCGTCTCTACTAAAAAAAAAAAAATAGAAAGAAATTATATGGACAACTAAAAATATATATAGAAAACATTAGTTGGGCATGGTGGTGCATGCCTGTAGTCCCAGCTACTCGGGAGGCTGAGGCAGAAGGATTGCTTGAGCCCAGGAGTTTGAGGTTGCTGTGAGCTAGGCTGACGCCCGGGCAACAGAGTGAGACTCTGTCTCAAAAATAAAAAAAAAAAGAAAAGAAAAGAAAAAGAAATACAATTTCATCACTTTTAAGTACACTCAGCAGTATAAAATTTTAGACAAGAACGTCCAGATATTCTTAGGGCCTTAAAAAAGGGTGAAGTATAGTTTATGCTCCCCATACCATTGGGGCTGTATAAACAAGGGCTGCAAACACGTGCACTCCCTGGTGATAATGCCTGCTAACATACATGGAACCAGTGCACTCATCACAAAGAACTCCAATCTGTTGATAAAAACAGTCAGCCCCAGCCCTGGGCCTGGCTCTCCATCTGAGGGCTGGGGTAGGAGCTTCCCAGAAAAGCAACGTGGCCAGGAAAGGGACCCACGGAAACCCAACAGCCTAAATACCTGCTAAGACAGGCAACTCCCTGGTCCCCTGAGGGGTAAAGTCAGTCATTTCACACTCAGTTTCTCCCTTCTGCAGGGCTGCACCAGGGAAGCCGGATCCTGGTTAAAAGTTTATCCCTTGACCCTGGCCAGAGCCTTGAGCCTCATCCAGAAGGTCCCCAACGGCTTCGCTCAGACCCAGGCCCCCCCACCGAAACCCCCAGCCAGCGTCCTTCGCCACTGAAGCGGGTACCGGGCCCAAAGCCACAGGGTAAGTGGTTCCAGAAAGAAGCAGGGAAAAGGCCAAGGGGAGGGAACAGAGCAGAGGAGAAGTTGGCCAGTGGCAGAGGAGAGGGCTTGTTAGAAGGACAGGAGGGCACCATGGTCTCAAGGGCAGTGCTACCTACCCAGCGGGCAGAGCTGTGGCATGGGGCTAATACATGCCTACTGGGATCTCACCTCAGGCCTGCTGTGTGCCCACCTCAGGCAAAGGTGCAGACTGGGGTTTGTGGAGGGGGTTGCGGCCTGGCCATGACAACCACCACCAAACCCAACTGACTAAGATCTCCCTTCCCTCTTCCCCATCCGTCTCTCCAGTCCCCCCAAAGCCCAGCTACCTGCAGATGCCCCGGATGCCGCCCCCACCTGAGCCTATCCCCCCTCCGCCATCACGTCCACTACCTGCAGACCCCCGAGTGGCCAAGGGCCTGGCCCCCAGGGTAGAAGCCAGCCCGAGTTCTGCAGCAGTATCCTCCCTGATTGAGAAGTTTGAAAGGTGAGTCTTGTCCCTGGATGACCCTGTGGGGAGAAGGGGGAACCTGGGACAGGAAGGGATAGTCATAGGAGAGGCCTGTCAGTCAAGCTCATACCCTGCCTCCATGTGTGTCCGCCACCCACCTCAGAGAGCCTGTGATTGTCGCCTCGGATAGGCCAGCCCCTGGCCCCAGCCCAGGTCCCCCAGAGCCAGCCATGTTGCCACAGCCACCCCCGCAGCCACCAGTGCCCCAGCTCCCTGAGGGTGAGGCCTCCCGCTGCCTGTTCCTGCTGGCTCCTGGGCCCCGGGACGGCGAGAAGGTACCCAACCGGGACAGCGGCATTGACAGCATCAGCTCGCCATCCAACAGTGAGGAGACCTGCTTCGTCAGTGATGACGGGCCCCCCAGCCACAGCCTCTGCCCTGGGCCCCCTGCCCTGGCCAATGTTCCTGTTGCCTTGGCCGATCCCCACCGGCCTGGTTCCCAGGAGGTTGACAGTGACCTGGAGGAGGAGGACGACGAGGAGGAGGATGAGGAGAAGGACAGAGAAATCCCAGTGCCCCCGATGGAGAGACAGGAGTCTGTGGAGGTACTTGACCCATGTTCACCAAGAGGCAGGACCACGTGGAGAAACCCGGAGCCTGGCTTTTATGCTTGGTTCTTCCCCTAGTTCAGTATTTCTCAAAATAGGACATTGTTTCCATTTTGGATGTTTATCTTCCCTGGTCTCTTGGTACTAAATATCAGTAGCAAACCCCTGGCCCTGCCCGCAGTCACTGTGACTACCTAAACCACCATGCACAGTTTCAAATGCCCGCTAGCAAGGTTGTTCTACCCCCATCAGAGAGCCATGAGCTGGACCTCAGTTTTTCCATCTGGAAGATGGGCATCCTGGTTGGGCATCTTTAAAGCCTGTTCCATTTGGAAAATCCCATGACTCAGTAGCTGTGTGACATTGAGCAAGTCTCTTCTCTCTCCACTCCCCCACCACAAGCCTCAGTTTCTTTATTTATAAAATGGAAAGTCTCTCACATCCAAAGAGACTTTCCAACAGCTAGAGGATGGGCACAAGAGCTAGAGCCCCATGGAAACCTGAGGCTGTGGAAATAAAGGCTCTTGGCAGCAGGGACCCCTGTCTGTGCCCTGGCAGCCTACCATTTCTTCAGAAGGCATCCTTGCACCTGAATTAGGTCTCAGCCAGAATTCCTGCTCTACCAGGACCAAGCTCAAGTGTGGGGGCTAAGGCTAGGGACTGCTGGGATGGCAGGTACTCAGCAAATATGGTCTAATAAATAGGAAATAGAGTCAACGGGCAATGAGTTTCATGTATTTTTATACTTTTGTGTCTTTCTCACACCCCAGGTACTCAGCAAGACCTTGTTGATAGTGAACTGAGTGGGTGAATAAATAACTAACATTTATAGATTACTTAATCTTCAGTCTTCTATGTTATGTTTATATTAAATCATTTAGACTGGGCACAGTGGCTCACACCTATAATCCTAGCACTTTGGGAAGCCAAGGCAGGAAGATCAGTTGAGGCCAGGAGTTCAAGACCAGCCTGGGCAACATAGTGAGAACTCATCTCTGGGAAAAAAAAAAAAAGGAAAAGGAAAAGAAATTATCCAGGCATGGTGGCATGCACCCGTGGTCCCACCTACTCGGGAGGCTGAGGCTGGTGGATCACTTGAGATAAGGAGTTCAAGGTTACAGTGAGCTGTGATCACACCACTGCACTCCAGCCTGGGTGGCAGAGCTAGACCCTGTCTCAAAAAAAAATTATTTAATTGTCTCCATTACACATGGATTTAGGTTCTGTTATTATCTGTATTTATAGATGAGGAGTCTTAAATACAGAGCAAACAATTTATACAAGCTAGTGAATGGCAGAGCTAGGATTTGAACCCAGGAAGTCTGGCTTCCTAGCCCACATGCTTAACCACTACACTATGCTGAACGAATAGAGAGAACAAATGAATGGGTGAATGAGTGGCTGGCTGAATGAGGGAGTGCATGTTATCAGAATTGAGGAGTGGGCTTTATGATAGACTGGGGAGTCAGGGATGAAGCTGGGGTGCTCATGGGTCTAGAGATGGGGGTCAGGGTTATCACAGGCTGGCATTAAGCTTAGAGTAGCATGTGAGCTGTTCTAAGAATTCTGGGGGCTTGGGTGAGGGCTTGGGTGAGGGCTAGGGTAGAGGGTGATGGCTCAGGGGATTACTTCTTCTCCTTTCCAGTTGACTGTGCAGCAGAAGGTGTTTCACATTGCCAATGAGCTCCTGCAAACCGAGAAGGCCTATGTTTCCAGGCTCCATCTCCTGGATCAGGTGAGTGGCCCTTTAGGGGTCCCAGGGCCCCAGGACCTGGTAGGTGAGCTCTAAGAAAGAAGTGATAGGGCCTGAGCTCAACCCCACCATTGTCCCCGCCATCATGGCCAGAAATCTAGAAGTGATAAGACCCCTCTCTGACCTTGAAGTCAACTTGCCTCTGAAGCTAACTCTGATTATGACCCCAAGCTTGATGCTCATACTAACCCTGGGCCCTGACTGTGACTCTGAAACTAATACTGACTCTGACCCAGATCCTGAATTTACCCACTGGCTGTGAAACTCCTTCTAACCCTGGCCCTATTCCTGATCCCAAATCCACCAGAATCACTGATTTTTGTCTGCTTTGTTCACTGCTCTATCCTAGCCTCTAGGACAGTGCCTGGCACACAGTAGGCACTCAAAAATGTTTTTTAACTGAATGGATCTAATTCCAGCTTTCTCTCTGACCTGAATCTAATTCCAACCGTGACCCTGATCCTGACTTCTCATTGTTCCAATGCCTAACTCCAGGTCCTAACCTTGACAATCTGAATTGCAACCCCATATATAACCCTAACTCCATTCCCTCTCTCCTCAGTCTCAAGACCAACACTGATCCCAAAGCTCCACAAAGCTGCCCACAAACACTGCCCTTACCCACAAGCTGCCCCTTCCCCAGCCAAGTCCCAGGCCCAGCTGGACTGAGCACTCCTGCCCTGCCCCACAGGTGTTCTGTGCCCGGCTGCTGGAAGAGGCTCGGAACCGCAGTTCCTTCCCCGCCGACGTTGTCCATGGCATCTTCTCTAACATCTGCTCCATCTATTGCTTCCACCAGCAGTTCCTGCTGCCTGAGCTAGAGAAGCGCATGGAGGAATGGTGAGGGGCCCAGACCTAGGCTGCCCACTCCCCTGTCCGTGTGCCTTCCAAGCCCAGACCCAGATGTGTACACAAGAGTTCATCCCTGCCTGCCCTCTCCTCTTACTGACTTTCACAGAAAGAATCAGGTCCAAGCTCCGCCTCTAGGCCCTCCCAGTCTAATGTGGAACACAGACCAGGACTCAGAAAATTATAATGGAATAGCATAGCCCTCAAGAGTGTAAGGTTAGCAGCCAAATTGGCTGGGTTCAAATTCTGGCTCTGCCACTTGCTAGCAAACAGGTTTCTTAAGTTGCTGTGCCTCAGTTTCCTCATCTATAAAATGGGTATAATAATGGCCACCTACCTTGTAGGATTTTTTTAAGGATGAAATGAGTTAATACACATAGAGAGCTTAGTACTCGGTATATAATAAGTGTTCAATGAATGTGAGATGTTGTTATTTTTATCAGTGCTGTGATAAAACTGGGAATGGGAGGCTGTGGGGACCCAGACAAGTGGACCAAGCCTAGCGTGGGGATTAGAGTAGGATTCAGGGAGGAAGTGGTGCCTGAGTCCTGAGGTAGAAGGGCAGGGCTTATAGGCAGCCTCCCAGCCTCTAGGCTCTCCTCTTCCAGTCCACCCTTTAGAGGTTACACCACCCATCAAAATGGTCTTTCTAAACAACAGTCAGACCATGTTACCCCTGCTTAAAATTATCTCCATGTTCCCCATACCTATGGCATACAGGGTGTCCCCCTCACCAGACTGTGACCACAGAGGGCTGGCCTGAAGCCTGGTTCCCATGTCTCTCTACCAGCCTGTGACCCTAGAGGGCCAGGACCAGGTCTGGTTTGTTTGTCTCCCATAACACACTGTGACCAATGAGGAATGTGACCAGGCCTGGTCACTTTGCCTCCTCTACCAGACAGTGACCCTCTCAGGGCTCAACTGGATGTGTGTGACTCATTTCCGTGTCCCTAGCATCACCCAGCACAAGGCTGGGCACAGAGTCAATAATCAGTGCATGAAGTGGCCCTTGCAGTAAGGTTGGGGCAGGTGTTCTAAGACACAGCAGTTCTGGTGCTCGAGCAGGGCAGAGTTGGGGCAGGTGGCGTTCCAGACCATGGTCTCAAGTCAAGCTGAGCCTCTTAGCCTGTATAGCCTAATTGGCCCATAATGTGAGCAGCATTTCTTAAGGAGCAGACTAGCTGAGAAGTGGGTTTCCAGGACCGAGATGAGCGGTCTGCCTGGGGTTGGAGACCTGTAGGGGAGGATTCTAGGGTGTGAGAATCAGTAGGACCACATCAGCTCCTGCCTCCACCCCAGGGACCGCTACCCACGCATTGGGGACATCCTGCAGAAGCTGGCACCTTTCCTCAAGATGTATGGCGAGTATGTGAAGAACTTTGACCGGGCTGTGGAGCTGGTCAACACCTGGACAGAGCGCTCCACCCAGTTTAAAGTCATCATCCATGAGGTGCAGGTAAGTGACAACGCTGGATGGAGCAGTCTGGGGGAGGAGAGGTCTTCAGGGACTTGGGGGGAGTCTGCAGCCAGAGCTCAGCCCCTCTGCTTCTCCTGTCGCAGAAGGAGGAAGCCTGCGGCAACCTGACATTGCAGCACCACATGCTGGAGCCTGTGCAGCGCATCCCCCGCTATGAGCTGCTTCTCAAGGACTATTTGTTAAAGCTGCCCCATGGCTCCCCGGACAGCAAGGATGCCCAAAGTGAGTATGTGCGCCCAGGTCCTGCCCTGCCCCCCCACACTGATAGCCCTAGGCCAGACCTCTTAGGCGGGACCCCAAGACTTCATTCACAGGTCACCCTTCCATGGCTACGTGATTGAGATCCCAGAGTAGGGTCTCCAAACCAACAGGCCCACATTGAGGCTCTGAAGTGAGACCCCAGGATGAACCTCCAATTTGAGATCCCTGTCTGAGTACCCAGACAGAACATGCAGAAGTCTCTCAGTCTGAACTTCCCAACTAGAACCCCAGAGTTGGAGGGGCATGCCCAGAATGATCCCCTAAAGGAAGCCATCCACTTCTTAGGCCAAAACCGCAAGGCTGACCCCCAGACTCATCCCTGAATGAAGTTGTACCAAGTGCAGAATAAAACTGAGCCTGAACCCCCAGGGACTACGCCATCAGGTGGCAAGCCCAGACTGACCCCACTCAGGCCAAGCCCTCTTCACTGAATCTCTATGGCTGAGCTCCCCAGAAAGAACCCTGTCTCATCAAGCTCCTGATTTTCCATCCTCCAGATTTAGAGCTTCATTCCGTGTCCACCAGCTACCACCCAGAATAAACTTCCCAAAACAATGTCCAAGTCTGATCAGAGCCCCACAGACTCACCTCTCCAGAACTGAGCACCTCAGACTGGACCCCATACATTCTACCTCTCAGATTTGGATTTCTAGGTTGAGATACCTCCTCCCCAGACTGAGTTCCTTACACTTTGAACCACTAGAAAAGTCTCATTCTGGTGTTAGCCCCACCCCATAGAGTCATACCCCAAATAGAGCGCCCCAGAGTGTACCCTACTTTCTCTCTTCCTCAGACTGTTATTTCCAATCATTCATTCATTCATTAACTTAGCAGCTACTTACTGAGCGCTTCAATGATTTGTACATTATTCTAGGCACTGGTGATATGGAGGTGAACAAAACAGACAAAGTCCTTGATCTCAGAGAGCATATATTCTAGTTGGGGAGAGAGACAATAAACAAAAGTAATAAATATACAGGAGAATATTAGATAGATGCCAAGTGTAATTCAGAGAATTAGAAGAGAATGATGTGACAGTGACTGGGACGCCTACTTTAGATTGGGTGGCCTGTCTGGATAGAAGACATTTGAGTCAAAACCTGAATAACAAGAAGAAGGTAGTCATATGCCAGTTGGGGTGGAACACGTTCCAGGCAGAGGCAACAGCAAGTACAGAATCCCTAAGGCGGGAGGGAGATTGGAGTAGGTAGGGTGATAGGCCGCTTTCATATCTCTGAACCGACAAGAGGTCCAGTGTGACCCAAACATGTCAAATGAGGATAGAACGGTAGAAGTGAGGTTGGAGAGAGGAATAGGACTTTGTTTTTTTTTTTTTTTTATACTTCATTTTCTTTATTTATTATTATTATTTTTTTGAATGAACAAACATAACTTTTATTAACCTAAAGGAGTATGAAGAGTTGAGGTTTGCTTTAAAAAACAAAAACAAAACAACGTACTTTGGACCATTAAACAATAGCAACAATTCTGTGAAAGATGTAAAGATATAATAAAACCATCATTTATTCTATAAACTTGTTTTTTTTTTTTTCAGACTCAGGGGGATGGGGAGGCATGGGCAATATATATAACCTGAACTTTTGTACCCCCATAATGAGCTGAAATATACTTCATTTTCTTGATAGCATGCTCAAAAATTTTTTAAAAATGAATTAATCCCAACTTTGTCTTACCGTTTGCAAATATTATTTTCACAAATGTTGAGAATGTAGTCCTGTGTTGTGATGGCGTGTAACATAAGCCCATCGCTTGGATATGATGTGCTGGGAATATATCTCTGTACAGGCAATTCCTTTATTACAGCTCAATACGTTTTGAAAATCCAACTCAAACTGAAATTAAAAACAATGTGGAGTTTTACTTACATTTAATATTTGGTTTTCACAAGGAAGCTACACATTCATGTTCATTGTTGCACATATTCTTTACCAATAAAATCTGAGATGAACAGTTGAGAAATATGTATAAGGAATAGGACTTTGAAGGCCAAGATAAGGAGATGGATTTTATTCTGCGTGTGGTGGGTAGCCATAGGAAGGTTTTGATCTGGATTACTTGGGAAGCAAGAGAGAGCCAAGAAATCAGTTAGGAGGCTCTTGCAGTAATCTAAGTGAGAAAAGTTGGCTTGGATGAGGATAGTAGTGGTAGAAGTGATGAGAAATGATTGAATTCAGGATATATTGTATTCAAAAGTAGCACTGAAAGGACTAGGATAGAGTGGATGCGGGGCTTGGGAAAGAGTCAAGAATGATTTGCAGGTTTTTGGCTGGGGTGATGGTTCCTGAGATGAGCTCAGGAGTTTGATTTGGGGCATGTTCAAAGTGAGCTGCCAGTTAGGCAGTTAGATGAGTCTAGAAATCCAGGGAAAGATTTGGAGGTCATTGGCACATAGATAGTATTCAAAGCCATGGGGTTGGCCAAGATCACCAAAGGGAGTGAGTGTAAATGGAAGAGAAAAGGGGGCCAAGGACAAAGCTCAGGGAGGTGGAATCAGCAAAGGAGACTTAGAAGGAGCAGCCCTAAAGATGGGAGGAAAACCAGGAAAGTGTGTGGTCTTGGAAGCCACAACAATGGGGAGCAGGCCAGCCATGGTGGCTCGTGCTTGTAATCCCAGCATTTTGTGAGGCCAAGGCAGAAGGATCACTTGAGGCCAGAGGTTGGAGACCAGCCTGGGCAACATCGCAAGACCCCATCTCTATAAACAATGAAAAAAAATTAGCCGGGTGTGGTGGGGTGCACCTGTATTCCTAGCTATTCAGGAGGCTGAGGTAGGAGGATCACTTGAGCCCAGGAGTTCAAAGTTACAGTGAACTATGATATGATCGTGCCACTGCACTCCAGTCTGGGCAACAGAGCAAGACCACATCTCTTAAAAAGAATGGAGAGCAGACATCTGTATCCACTGCTGTGTCCTCTTCTCAAACTGAGCCCCCGCCACCCCACCAGATGGGGCATGTTGCTGCCAAGCCTGGATCTCTAGAAAGAACTAGACCCCTAGAAAGTTTGCTAGCTGAGTTCTACAGGTGGACATCTGCAGACTAAGTAAATACCTCATTTCTCCCCCCAAATAAGAGCCCCCACTGAGGTGCCAGGATGAGCCACATAACCTAAACCTCTAGAAAGAACCTTCCAGACTGATTCCCTGGGATGAGCCCTGACATCTTCAACCCAAGCTCTTAGATTAAGCCCTGTCTGAGGTCCCAATTACAGATGCCCAGATAGGCCTCCAGAATGCTCTCCCCACCCTGATCCCTGAGAGTGGCTTCTCAATCAGAGTCCTCATCCAGAGTAAGATTCCCCCAAAAGAGCTTCCCAGTCTGATCTCCTTGGCCATGAGTCTATAGATGGGTATTGCCAAACTGATTAATGCCCCCATTTAGTATCCCTCACACTGAAATCTCACCGAGCCCTCCCAGAGTTCCCCAGTGTGAACCCAGAGGAAACCCTGAGACTGAGGAGCCCAGACTAAGCTCCAGACAGATTCCAGACTGTGCTCTCCCTAGCCCAATTCCCCAGACTGGAAACCCCTCTTTTTGAGAGTCCCTTTCTGAGCCCCCAGACCAACACCCTAGATTGTCCTCCAAATTAAGCCACCCAGGCTAAGCGCCTAGTCTGATCTTCCCAGTCTCAATTTCCAGACTGACTTCCCCAAGACTTTAACCCTCTATTTTCTGTCTCCCAGACTTGGATTCACAGATTGATATTGTCAGGCTGAGTCCAACAGACTAGGGTTTCCAGACTGGGCTTTTTACTGAGACCCAAGAAGAGCCACTCACTGCCATACTGAGTCTCCACATATTATACCTGTCCGACTGGGGTCCCCAGAAGGATCCTCCCATCTCATTTCTCCACTCAGACCCCCACAGAACCACACTGAGCTCCCAGGACTCAGTTCTGCAGAGTTTTAATTCCATACTGGATCCCCAGCATGACATGCCCAGGTGGAAATTCCCCAAATGAGCTCCCTGGACTGGACGCCCAGCGTGAGCTGCCACTGTCAACTCCCTAGAGTGGGCTCCAGAGAGAGGCCTTTTTGTCAACTCTGTGTCCTTGGGCAAGCTGCCCAGCCTCTCAGCCTCAGTTTCCTCACATGTAGAATGGGGGTGATGACCCTAACCTACCACATAGAGTTGCATTGCAGGTAAATGAGATAATCTAAGTAAGTTTTAGCACGGTGCCTGGCAAATAGTAAAGGCTCAATAAATGTCAGGTGTTTTTATTATAGAATGCCCTGGCTAACACCCTCCATACTGAATCCCCTTAAAATCAGCCCCCAGATTGAGCCTACCAAATTTAGCTTCCTGTTTTGTACCAATGCCAACCCTATCCGAGCCCCTAGAGTGAACCTCAGGGCTTGAGCTTGGCTGATTGAGCTCCCATATATTGAGTCCAAAGATGGAACTCCCAGAAAGAACTTCCCAGCCTGGTGGTTTTCTGAGCTGCTCAGAATGAGAATCTCTGAATGAGAGCTAAGCTTCCGAGCCTAAGATCCTAAGCTGAGCTCCCTGTTTTTTATCCCTCAGACTAAAATCCCAGGCTGAGCCCCAGAAAGTGGCTCCAGGTCTGAGCCCCACTGAATCATATCTCTGGTTCCCCAGACTGACTTGCCCACTTTCCACCTCCCAGACTGAACTTTCCAAACCAGGTTAGCTGGAACTCCTGGCCTCAACTGCCTACACTGAGCCCAAGACTGAACTCCAAACCAAGATCCCAGACTGCTAAGTCCAGAACAGGCCCAACTAAAGCTTCCAGACCAAGCCTCTACATCAAGCTCCCCAAACTGCACTCCCTAGCCTGAACCCCCAAGTGAAATCCTAGACTGACATCCCCACACTGAACCCCTACACAGGGCCTGCAGACACTGGACTCCCGGAAATACCAGTCTATACTCCACATAAGACATCTCTAGACGGAACTCCTTATAGCAAAGCCTCTAGTCTGAGCCCAACAGTGTACACAGGCCTGAGCTTGTGTGCCTACAGCTTCCAGCCAGCCTGCCCCCTACCCTGAGGTGGGGAAAATGCAGAATGTGTAGGAGAAAAGGCAGCTGGGAGATCAGCCCCAGCCCTGATGCCAACTCTGCTGCCCCCCACCTAAACAAGCTAAGGCAGCTGCCTTCTCTCTGAGTCTTAGTTTAGGGAGGTGCACGTGGAGGAAGCTAGAGTGGTCAGCTGAAGCCAGATCACCAAGGGCTTTAAATGCCAGGCTGAAGGGCTAGGTCTGTATCCTGCAGGCACAGGGGAGCCATGGACAGATTTGAACAGAGGAGTGATGGTAAGCTGTGTGAGAAAGCCCCTACTGGCAGCCAGGGTGGAAGAGGGGTTGGAGTTTAGAGCCTGGCACCAGAAAGGCATGTGGCGGTCTGAGCTGGGACAGGGGCCACAGGTCTTCCAGAGTACCAACACTTGGTCATGGAGAGAGAACCTCCTAGGAAAACAAGACTTGGTTTGCCAGCTGTATGGACCCTCTTCAGAAGCACCTGTGCTCCTCCAGTACAGGTGCATCTTCTGAGTGGAGAAATCCAGCACATAGAGAGTGGGATGCAGTGAAGCTGCGGCCAGGCCTTAAGCATGAGTGGGATTTGTTAGTGTGTGAAGATAATATGGAGGGCTGGGCATGGTGGCTCTCATCTGTAATCCCAGCACTTTGGGAGGCTGAGGTGGGGGGATCACGAGGCCAGGAGTTCAAGACCAGCTTGGGTAACATAGCAAGACCCTGTCTCTAAAAAAATAAATAAATAAATAAATTAGTCTAGCATGGTGGCACACACCTGTCGTCCTAGCTACTTGGGAGGCTGAGAAAGGAAGATCACTTGAGCTCAGGAGTTCAAGGCTACAGTGAGCTATGGTTGTGCCACTGCATTCCAGCCTGGATGACACAGTGAGACCCTGTCTCTTAAAAAAAAAGATATAGATATACAGGGGCTCATTTCAGCTTTATTTTTCTGACGATACCTGGTCACTATAAGAAATATGGAAATTACAGAAAAGATGAAAGAAGCAGGGGGAAAAAAGTCACCTGTGATCTGAGCACCCAAAGAATAATCATCATCAACATTTTGACATATATTCTTCCTGATGTTTTGTAAACATGTATATTTGCAAAAATGAGATCATTCTGTATATACAAGTTTATATCCTTTTCTTTTCTTAAAATACCCTGAGCATTTCCCAGATTATTAAAAGCCCTATGTAAGTATCACTTGTAAAGTTTGTTTAATATTCCATTATGTGAAGGCACCATAATTTATTTAACTAAACCCCTGTAGTTGGACATTTTTGTTTCCGATTTGGCATTGTTGTCAACACCACGACAATGAAAGTGTATTTGTGCATAGAATGTGTATTTTTTTAGCATAGATACCTCTAATCAGAATTATTCAGACAAAGAATAGGATCATCTCTTTGTTTCTTCGTGTGGCTTTTTTCTGATTATAAAAGTAATACATGTTCTTCGTCAAAAATATGGAAAATACAGAAAAATCTAAAGAAGATAATAAAAACCACCCATAGTCCCACCATCCAGAGACAACTTGTTAAACATGGGTATGTGTCATTCCAGTTACATATGTAGCTTTTACTGTTGTTACTGATGGTAATAATGATTTTGGCAAGCTTGTATGTTATTGGCTGCCAGCTATTCCTTGTACTGTGATTCTGTTATTGTGATGTTGAGACAGTTTCTGATTTTAAATGATGTTGCTATGGAAACCTTTGAGGCTAGTGCTTTACAGGATGGGGAGGGTGTGGTCAGGCCAGTAGGAGGTTTTCACGGAGGAGAGAAGCCCCATGGGAGCCTCCTCTCTGCTAGTTTCCCCTCTGACCTCCTCTCCCTATACCTATAGAGTCCCTGGAGCTGATAGCCACAGCAGCGGAGCACTCTAATGCTGCCATCCGCAAAATGGTGAGTGGCCCTTCTAGCCCCTGTCCTTCTTTGGCCACCCACCAGTGGTGTCTCTGTCCTGGGGTCGGGGGAGCTTGTGACTTGTGGGCATCTGAAGGGAGGCTGCCAACCCTGCCTTTTGTTCCCTGTCTTCTACCAGGAGCGAATGCACAAGCTGCTGAAGGTATATGAGCTGCTAGGGGGTGAGGAGGACATTGTCAGCCCCACCAAAGAGCTCATAAAAGAAGGCCACATCCTTAAGCTGTCAGCAAAGAATGGGACCACTCAAGACCGATACCTCATACTAGTAAGTGCCACGCATGGGGTTGTGGGTGGGCCATGCCACCCCTCCACACACACACATATAGACCTGATGCTCACTCAAGACTGTACCTCCCACTAGCCATTCTCTCCTCTGGTAACTCGTTGTATTTTCACTACCTACACTAGGAATTCTTTTTCTCTACTTTACAGATGAGGTAACTAAATCTTACAGGGAAGTGACTTGCCCAAGGCCACCCATTAGGAAGTTTCTTCCATGCCTAGGCTTTTTCCCTGTGACCCCTGTGCCCCATCAGGGCTGTCTTTTCTCCATGTGTTGCCTTGAGTCCTCAGCAGTGAAGCTTCAGGAGTCCAATAGGGGTAGGGAGCCGGGCCACATCCCCATTAGGTCCTCTGCACATACATCCCAAACCTTTTCCTTCCTAGTTCAACGACCGCCTCCTTTACTGCGTGCCCAGGCTGCGGCTCCTTGGCCAGAAGTTTAGCGTGCGGGCACGCATTGATGTAGATGGCATGGAGGTGAGCACCTCGAGGTGGGAAATGGGAACCTGGGGTGGGGCATTGTTGTTGGGAGAAACAAAGGCATGCTAGTCTTGACCCCGCGTCTGTGTGTGCATGTGTACAGAGGGCTGGGGCCCTGTGGAGCTCAGTAGGCCTCACCATGCCCATTTCCCCCTCCATTCAGCTAAAGGAGAGCTCCAACCTCAATCTGCCTCGGACCTTCCTGGTGTCAGGAAAGCAGCGCTCCCTGGAGCTCCAGGCCAGGTACTTGCCCTTGCCTATGTCTCTCCAGGCCCCTCTTTCCTTCAGATATGCTGAGGCATTCCAGGCCCAGAGATTGTTCCAGAGAAAGGGTAGGCACCTATCCCCAAAGATGCAAGCTTGCTCTTCAGCACTGGGGGTGATCCCTGAGGGCTAGACAGCACTGGACCCAGGGTGAGTACTTCATGATGTGGGGAAAGGTAACACTCCTGCCAGGAGGGCCTTTGGGAAAATGGATAAGCTCTCCCTGATAAAAACAAGAATTTCTTCTGGTGAGTTTTGTTAGAGGAGAGGGAAGAGTGGGATACTAATCCTAACATGAATAACACTATCAATAGTTTATCGTAGATTCATAGATTTAAGAGAAATGTCAATAAAATGCAATGCTTGGTCCATGATAGGAGCCTAGTTTGGGAAAAAACAGCCCTAAAACACATTTGTGGGACAATGGGGAAAATTTGAATATAAACTGAGCATTGGACATTGAGGAATTATTGCTAACTTTCTTAGGTGTAATACTGGTATGGTAGTTATATAGGAGAATGGCTTTTCAGTGATACATGCTAAGAATTTATTATCATGATGTCTGTTAATTAGTTTAAAATGGTTCATCACCCCAAAAATACATATGTATACACACATAACTATACATGTATACACACATATATACATACATATATATGTACATATACAGTATGCTGCTTAATGATGTTTTGGTCAATGACAGACTGCATACACAGTGGTGGTCCCATAAAATTATAATATAGTGTATTTTTACTGTACCATTTCTATGTTTAGATACATAGATATTTACCATTGTGTTACAGCTGCCTATAGTATTCAGTACAGTAACTTGCTGTACAGGTTTGTAGCCAGCCAAGAAGCAATAAGCTACACCATATAGCCTAGGTGTGTGTGATAGGCTATACCATCTAGGTTTATAAGTACACTCTATGACGTTCTCATGACAAAGTTGCCTAAATGACGCATTTCTCAGAACTCTTCATCATTAAGTGACACATGACTGCATATACATATACATGAAGTAAATATAGCAAAATACAGAAGATTTTTGTATCTATATAGTAGATATATAGATATTTATTATACTTGTGCTATCCTATCTACTTTTCTGTATGCTTGAAAATTTTTAGAACAAAAATTTTAAAATAATAGCATGGGTAAAATGCCCAGCCATTTAACAGACGAGCTTTCATATCCATCTCATACTTGGATGATTATAATAATAGCTCACATTTCATGGAGACTTACTCTTGTGCCAGGTACTGTTTTAAGTGAATTTTAACTTAAAAATTTAAGTTTAAATTAACTAGTTGAATGTTTACAACAACCCTTGAACTAGCTACTGTTACACTCATCTTACAGATGAGGCAACTGACGAATAGAACAGTTATGTGCCGTGTCCAAGAGCCCTGAGCCAGAAAGGAACAGAGCTGGGACTGGAGCTCAGGCCATCTGGCCCTGGAGTCCATGTTTCTAACCACTGTCCATGCTGCCTTCTGAGGGCCCAAGTGAAAGGGTATCAAGGTCACAGTCAGGGCCAGAGAATTGGATGCACATCAGGCTGAGAGAAAGTGAGAAATGACTGGCCCGGGCTGCATGGAGGTGGGAGGGAGAGGCGAATGTGGGCTAAAGGGTGTCCTCCTGGAGGATGAAGTGAGCCTAGAGTGGGCCTTGAAGCTCAGGGAGACTGAGAGAGCCTCACAGAGGCCTACCATGAAAACAAAGCGGACTCCCTGCCATCCAGGGGAGTGACAAGCCATGTGACAGGGACACGTCGTCTGCAGAGAGGGAGGGGTCTGCAGAGGGACACTGGGCCTAGAAGGGGCCGCTGAGCAGGATAGGGTTTCCTCCTAGTGGCAGTGGGAAGGCATGGAAGGTTTCCTTTGCAATCACTTTTACTGCCCCTAAAAATTTTTTTGTTTAATGAAAATTTTCAAATAGCCAGAAAAGTAGAAATACAACAAGCACCCATACGCCCACAACTGAGACAACCGGTTCTCAACCTCGGCGACCCTTGGAATCAGCTGGGGAGCTTTTTAAAAAATACTGATGCCTGGGACCCACCCCCAGAGATTCTGATTTAGTTGGTATGGAGTACAGCCTGAACATGGAGAGTTTTAAAAGCTCTCCAGGTAATTGTAATGTATGTATCAGGGTTTAGAACCACAGATTTAAGAGTCAACAACTATTGACATTTTGCCATATATGTCTTTTGCAGAACCATTTTAAAATAAGTTACAAATACCATGTCACCTCACCCATATGTACTTCAGCACGAATGGCCAGAAACACTACTATGCTCTTATTTTTTATTTTTTATTTTATTTATTTATTTATTTATTTTTTGAGACAGAGTCTCGCTTTGTTGCCCGGGCTAGAGTGAGTGCCGTGGCATCAGCCTAGCTCACAGCAAACTCAAACTCCTGGACTTAAGCGATCCTACTGCCTCAGGCTCCCGAGTAGCTGGGACTACAGGCATGCGCCACCATGCCCGGCTAATTTTTTGTATATATATATATTTTAGTTGTCCATATAATTTCTTTCTATTTTTAGTAGAGACAGGGTCTCACTCTTGCTCAGGCTGGTCTCGAACTCCTGACCTCGAGCGATCCACCCGCCTCGGCCTCCCAGAGTGCTAGGATTACAGGCGTGAGCCACCGCGCCCGGCCTACTATGCTCTTAAAAATCAAAAGCAACACTTGTTTACTGCAAAGAAATTACGAATTAGAAAATATAGATAAGTCAATTTTTTTAAACAATACAATCAGAATAAGGTACAATCCCACCAGAACCCTACCACCCAGAAATAACCCCTTTCAGGCCATTTCTTTCCACATTTTATTATGAAAGTTTTCCAAAATATAGAAAAGCTGAAAGAATTATACAGTGAACACCTATAAACCCACCATTTATATTCTATAAGTGTTACCATTGTGCTAAATTTACTTTATCACATACAGGCATCCATCCTTTTATCCATCCACCAATCCATCTGATTTTCTTAATGCATTTCAAAATAAGCTGCATCCCTCACTACACATCACCCCTCGAGAGTCTGGCATGCAAATCATTAACTAGAGCCCAGTATTCGTTTGAAGCCCCCACTTTTCATGAGGCAAAATTTTCATGCAGTGAAACGCACAGTTCTTAAGTGTACCATGGATGAGTTTTGACAAAGGTAAACACTCATGCTACATAAATATTTTTTTTTTTTTTTTTTGAGACAGAGTCTCACTCTGTTGCCCAGGCTAGAGTGAGTGCCGTGGCGTCAGCCTAGCTCACAGCAACCTCAAACTCCTGAGCTCAAGGGATCCTCCTGCCTCAGCCTCCCGAGTAGCTGGGACTACAGGCATGCGCCACCATGCCCGGCTAATTTTTTATATATATATTTTTAGCTGTCCATATAATTTCTTTCTATTTTTAGTAGAGGTGGGGTCTCGCTCTTGCTCAGGCTGGTCTCGAACTCCTGAGCTCAAACGATCCGCCCACCTCGGCCTCCCAGAGTGCTAGGATTACACCGCGCCCGGCCTACATAAATATTTTTATACAAAAATGGCATACTAGTGGCCGGGCGCGGTGGCTCACGCCTGTAATCCTAGCACTCTGGGAGGCCGAGGTGGGCGGATCGTTTGAGCTCAGGAGTTCGAGACCAGCCTGAGCAAGAGCGAGACCCCACCTCTACTAAAAATAGAAAGAAATTATATGGACAGCTAAAAATATATATATATAAAAAATTAGCCGGGCATGGTGGCGCATGCCTGTAGTCCCAGCTACTCGGGAGGCTGAGGCAGGAGGATCCCTTGAGCTCAGGAGTTTGAGGTTGCTGTGAGCTAGGCTGACGCCACGGCACTCACTCTAGCCTGGGCAACAGAGTGAGACTCTGTCTCAAAAAAAAAAAAAAAAAAGGCATACTAGGTATATTTTATATATGTTCTTTTCATTAAACATATTATAAACATCTTTCTACATCATTAATGTTCTCTTGCAGTAGTGATGCGCCATCATTTTTTTTTTCACCTGATCCCCTGTTGTTGGACACTTAAGCTGCTTCCAATTTTTCACTATAATAAATATTAGTAACATTTCAATGGACATTCTTATAGCTAAATATTGACTTAAACCCTTAATTTTTCATGAAACGATTCTAAAGATGCAGTCAGACTTTCACATTAGAAAAATACTTTTGATGTCTGGAGTGTAGATACGGAAGGAAATTAAAAGAGACCAGATAGGGCCGGGCGCGATGGCTCACGCCTGTAATCCTAGCACTCTGGGAGGCCGAGGCGGGTGGATCGCTCAAGGTCAGGAGTTCGAGACCAGCCTGAGCAAGAGCGAGACCCTGTCTCTACTAAAAATAGAAAGAAATTATCTGGCCAACTAAAATATATATAGAAAAAATTAGCCGGACATGGTGGCGCATGCCTGTAGTCCCAGCTACTTGGGAGGCTGAGGCAGTAGGATTGCTTAAGCCCAGGAGTTTGAGGTAGCTGTGAGCTAGGCTGACGCCACGGCACTCACTCTAGCCAGGGCAACAAAGCGACACTCTGTCTCAAAAAAAAAAAAAAAAAAAGAGACCAGATAGGAGACAACAGAGAGGCTGGGTCCTATTCCTAGTGAGCAGTTCATGAGGCTGCACCAGGATGGAGGCAGGAGAGTCAGGGAAGGAGGGCAAAGGGAAGGAGAACTCATGGTGATTGAGCCTCTAGTGTACCAGACATCGTGCCGGGCACTCGATACAAGTCACCTCAGTTACTGATCAGAACAACCCAGATAGTGATAATCATCATCCCCATTTTACAAATGAAAAAAAAAAAAAAAAACTAGCTGGGCACAGTGGCTCACGCCTATAATCCTAGCACTCTGGGAGGCTGAGGCAGGAGGATCACTTGAGGTCAGGAGTTCCAGACCAGCCTGAGCAAGAACAAGACCCTCTCTCTACTAGAAAAAATAGAAAAAAAAATTAGCTGGGCATGGTGGCATGCGTCTGCAGTCCCAGCTACTCGGGAGGCTGAGGCAGAAAGATCGCTTGAGCCCAGGAGTTTGAGGTTGCTGTGAGCTAGGCTGACGCCACAGCACTCTACTCAGGGCAACAGAGTGAGACTCTGTCTCAAAAAAATAAAAAACAAAAACAAAACTGCCCTCCTTTTTCAAACTTGACATCCCAGCAACACAAAATTATTGATGTGGTTTCTTGTATGTTCCAGTCTTTCTCACGCACTTCACCCTTACCCTTCTACCTGAGGCCTAGCACCTCCTTGAGAAAACCTTCCTTAAAAGTCCCCACCCGGCTGGGCAGGGTGGCTCACACCTGTAATCCTAGCACTCTGGGAGGCCGAGGCGGGTGGATCTTTTGAGCTCAGGAGTTCAAGACCAGCCTGAACAAGAGCGAGACCCCGTTTCTACCAAAAAAATAGAAAGAAATTATCTGGACAACTAAAAATATATATAGAAAAAATTAGCTGGGCATGGTGGCGCATGCCTGTAGTCCCAGCTACTCGGGAGGCTGAGGCAGGAGGATCGCTTAAGCCCAGGAGTTTGAGGTTGCTGTGAGCTAGGCTGACGCCACAGCACTCTAGGCTGGGCAACAGAGTTGAGACTCTGTCTCAAAAAAAAAAAAAAAAAAAAAAAAAGACCAGCCTGGGCAACATAGTGAGATCCCATCTCTATTTATATTTTTGTTTTATTAAAAATGGAAAAAAAAAAAGTCCCCACCCAAACTTCAGGCTAGGGCATGTCCCCTCCTCTAGGCTCCTCAGCCCTATTTGCAGGGCACTGATCCATCCCCTGGCATTGTACCCGTCTGTCTCCTCCGCTAGACTATGAGCTCTTTGAGGGAAGGGTCCTCTCTGGGGCCTAAGTTCCTAGCACAGGGTCTGGAAGGTATTAGTAATTGTTGAATAAATAAACTCAAACAGTTTAAGTGACTTGCCCAAGGTCACACAAGTAATAAATGAAGAAGCAGAGGATCAAACCCAGGTCTGTCTGATTCCAAAATACCTGCTCTTTACCACTCCAGTTGCTTTTTGTTGGCCTGCCTAACCCAACATCTTTCTTTTTTTCTCCCCAAGGACTGAGGAGGAGAAGAAAGACTGGGTCCAGGTAACATCCAAGAAGGCTTTGTGGTAGGGGCTGGAAGAGCATTAACAGGTCTCTGAGGGGTTGGTAGTCTCTCCCCCAAAACACATCTGACCAGAATGGGCCTGGACGCCTGCCTTCCAACAAACTTTACCATCCCCATATAACAGATAAGCAAGCCAAGGGGTGCAGAGGTTAAGCAGAAACTCACAAACTCTTCTTTTAGAAAGCTGGTTACTCTGAGGGTGTAATCCCAGTGAGTCAAGCCCTGTAAAGTTTTAAACCCAGACAATGGTCAGGAAGTCCGCCTGAGGTTTTTCAGCCACTGCTCCCCATCCCCCATTTTACAATTTTAACACTGTGACCTAGATTTGGGAAGGGATTTGCTCAAGGTCATCTGCCTAACAGGGATAGAGCTGGGCCTAGAACCCAACTTTTCCAAGTTCAGGCTAGGGCATAGGAAAGAGGTGAGAGAAGAAGTGGGTGGCCTGTGGGGTGATCGGACCTCATTTCTTATACCTCCTCCTCAGGCCATCAACTCCACCCTCCTGAAGCATGAACAGACGCTGGAGACCTTCAAACTATTGAACTCAACAAACAGGGAAGATGAAGACACCCCCCCCAACTCTCCAGTAAGAGTCCCCACTCTCTCCCCCTGCACTGGGACCCCTTCTAGGCCTCCAAATCCTCGCTTGACCCTGAGATGATCCTCTCCCGTTCCCAGCGGGTAATTACAGAGCAGAGAGGCAATGCATGACCTCAGAAGCACAGTCTTCTATTGGTAGGGGCACAGAGAAATCACTGGGGAAACCAAGGCCCAGAAAGAAATGACTCGCCTTCAGTAGCACAGTGAGGTAGGAGCAGAGCCAGGACTCAAGGCAGGTCTTCTCAAAGCATCTGCTGCCACCCACCCTCCCGCCATGATGATCCAAGCTTAGGGGCGAGGGCTGGCTGGACTGGGAGGGAAAGTAGCTGTCTCTGACCTGGGACCCAACCCTCCCCCCAGAACGTGGATCTTGGGAAGCGGGCACCTACACCCATCCGGGAAAAGGAAGTAACCATGTGCATGCGCTGCCAGGAGCCCTTCAATTCCATCACCAAACGCAGGCACCACTGCAAGGCCTGCGGGCATGTGAGTGTTGGGGGGGGCAGGGGCAGAGCTAGGGAGGGGACACGCTGGCAGCTGGAAGGCCCACTTGGGAGTGGGTACCCTCCAAGTGGGGGAGGCCACAAGTATGCTGTGGGAGTTGGTACACTGAAGGGGGAGGCCTGCTAGAATCAGGCTGCTCTTGCCCACTTGCCACCCCAGGTGGTTTGTGGGAAGTGCTCTGAGTTCCGGGCCCGCCTCGTCTATGACAACAACCGCTCCAACCGTGTGTGCACTGACTGCTATGTGGCCTTGCACGGGGTGCCCGGGAGCAGTCCAGCCTGCAGCCAGCATACTCCCCAGCGCCGGAGGTCCATCCTGGAGGTAAGAGCCAGGCCCCTGACCAGCTTTCTCACAGTGACCAAATGGGCTCCAACCACTTACCCAGCGTGCGTGGGGAGGCCTGGGCCACTCTGAAACCGTAGGGTGCTATGTGCATCCACTGATCAAGTGGCCCAGGCTTGAGTGAATTGAGTACCAGAGTGAATGAAAGACAGTAATTTTTATTGGCATGCTTCAGACATTTAATTCTCACAGTAACTATTCTGTCCATGCCATTATTACCTTATTTTACAAATGAGGAAACTGAGGCCCAGAGAGGTTATTTGCCCAAGATACACAACAAATGAGTGGCAGAGCTGGAATTTTTAAAAATTAACAAATTGCCTTTTCTTATTACAAAGTAGCATAAGTAGGACAATATAAAGAAAAAAATAATAAAACACCACATTCCTTATACTCAGAAGTTAACACTGTTGACACATATCCTTCCTATCTTTCCAGGCATTTGCACATACACACATTTTTTAAACAAATCAAGGCATTTATTTTACCACTTAAGAGCACTTACTCTGTGCCAGGAACTACTCTAAATGCTTTGCATATATTAATTCATTTGATCCTCACAACAGCTCTTGGTGTTCTCCTTCCAAGTCAATACACTTTCATCTCAAGCTGGGATTCTGAGCCAGACTGTGTTAACCAGCAACCCCCCACCACCACCACACCCACAATGCTAATGTAGGGAAATGGATGTGTGATGAAATGAAAACAGGTGAGCCGTAAATGCATGAATGACTTGAGGAAAAAATGGACTGACGGAAGAAAGAACACCTGACTGGCATTTAGATGCCGCCACTGAGATCTGTACACCCCTTCTACTGGCTTTTAGAGGCAGCAGCCACGGCCTGAATCAGGCAGACAAGCCTGGGTTTGAATCTCAACTCTAGCTGACTCACTGGGTGACACTGGGCAAATCACTCCTGCCACCTGAGCTTCAGGGTCTTCATGAGACATGGGAATAGCAGTCCCTACACTGGAGGGGGTGTTAATGCCAAGAGGAGCCAGGCTAGGCCTTCTGTCAACATTGATTCCACCCCCACCTCCTTCGCCCCCTGTCTCCGACCACAGAAACAGGCCTCAGTGGCCGCAGAGAACAGCGTCATCTGCAGTTTCCTGCACTACATGGAGAAGGGTGGGAAAGGATGGCACAAGGCATGGTTCGTGGTCCCGGAGAATGAACCCTTGGTGCTGTACATCTATGGAGCCCCTCAGGTGTGCATCCTACTCCTCTGAGTCCCCCACTTCCTCCCAGTCCTTGACCTCTCCTTGGCCTTGGCGGAAAGGGTGAGCCTAGCTCAACCTAGGGTGAAATCAGAAGCCCCACCCTTGGGAGCCAAAGACCGGCCAGAGACAAGGAGTGATTGTGGGCCAAGGTATGTAGGGAAAACGGGGGTGAGATTGGGGGGCTGGCTTCCTGGAGGAAGCAGGAGTGGAGATGGGACACTGCTAGGTCCAGTTTGGAGCAGAGAAGAATATGCAGATGGGACAATAATGCAAAGGCCTGAAAACATTTGGTACACTAAAGAGAATAGCTCAGCTGGTGTGGGATTGTAGGAGACGGCAGGTATTTGAACCAGCATATGTTTTGGCCCTAGTTCAGACATTCTCCTGTTGATAATAGTAGAGTCACAGAAGGTTCTTGAGCAGGGGTAGGAAAAGAGGGGACCAGATGCAAAACTAGTTAGAAGTTGGGGCAGGGGGAAGGTCCAGCCCCAGGGTGACCACAGCTCTGTCCCTCTTCCCTAGGATGTGAAAGCCCAGCGCAGCCTGCCCCTCATTGGCTTTGAGGTGGGGCCTCCTGAGGCAGGGGAGCGGCCTGACAGAAGGCATGTCTTCAAGATCACCCAGAGCCACCTCAGCTGGTACTTCAGCCCTGAAACGGAGGAGCTACAGCGACGCTGGATGGCCGTGCTTGGCCGGGCAGGCCGTGGGGACACCTTCTGCCCAGGGCCCACACTGTCTGAGGACAGGGAGACGGAAGAGGCACCAGTGGCAGCTTCAGGAGCCACTGCTGAACCCCCCGAAACCCCCCAGACCCGAGACAAGACCTAGAGCATTTGGGGGGAACCGGGAGCCCCCACCCCACACTCTAGCTGCCCATGTCCAACTGGGGGCTCCAGCCCTTTCCCTCCCAGCTCAGTCAATACTTGAACTTCCCACCACGGGCACTTTCAATCCCGAATGCTGGGTCTTGGGTTTTTTAATTCATCTTTTCACAAAACGTGGGCTTTTAAAAAAAATATTCCTACAGTGATATTAATTTTTTCTTAATCCCTATACCCAGGGAGGGTGGGAGCTGTTGCTAGACCCACCTGAATTAGGCCATTCCCCATTCCCCCACCCCCAATTCCCCAACACCCTACAGAGGCTGCCTCTACCCAGTTCCTTCCAAAGCATCAGAGGCAGGAAACCTGGATTCAAGTGCCAGCTCTGCCACTGACCCTGGGGCCCCGACCCATCCCTGCCACCTCAGCCAGTGTCTTCACATGTACGACTCCACTCGGGGTGGTGACTAGACCCTTCCTGCCTCTCCCATGGCTTACGGCTTCTACCCAGCCCCAAGGCTACCCAGTATTTTATCGTCCAGACCCATGGCAGGGCCACTGGGCAGGACAGGGGAATGGGGGGAGGACAATGGATAATCTTTGTTTTGTTTTGTTTTGTTTTTTTTAAGAAAAATACAGTTTATTTCTGGCTTACGGTAACTTTCAGAGCCCTGCTGTGCTCTGTTTGTGCATCTGTTTGTTTGTCCAAAGTACCAGGCTGCTAGGGTGGGCCCAGAAACCACTCCCTTGCTGAACTCTGAAGCTCGGCTCCTAGAGGCTGATTCCAAGGCTACTCACACGACAAGCCACAGATTAAGCAATAAGGTATTTATTATTTATTAGGATCCCAAGCCTCATCCCTGGACCTAAATGGGATGGGATAAAGGGTGAGGAAAGAGGCTGGAGGAGATGGAAAACAAAGCCCAGCTCTCCCAAGCTCACCACCTAACCATGGCCTTAGAATACCTGAAGGAATGCAGGGCTGGAGGCTGGGCTGCAGGAAGGGAACACTCCTGTGCGGTTCCATGTTTTGGGCAGGGGTACACAGCTGCCCTGTGGCGGGGGGCGGGGAAAAGGGAGAGGCTCCACAGCTACTTTCATTCACATCTTTAACTATTTTCTCTTCCATTTGCATGTTCATCTCACCAATCTTGACCCAGCCAGCCCCCTAGCACTGCGTACTGGTTCTCCTGCTGGTCCTCTCCCTCCACAAATCCACCTGCGCACTGTCAACCAGCATGTAGCTCCTCCAGCCACACCCACACCCACTCATGCCCCTCTTCACAATGACTGCACCCAAGAGACACTGTGCTGGGAAACCCGTCCTCATCACTCAGATGGTAAATTAAGGCCCAGGGGGTATGCTGGACCAGGTCCCATCACTCCCAAAACCAAGGACCCTAGGGCTTTTCTTCCCTTGGAGGGAGCTGGATAGGGGAACAGGAAAGAGGATAAGGGTGGGGTAACCAGTCCAGAGGTCTATAACCCTCCAAAAGAGCCCCTAAAAAGCAAGTTTCAAAACTAGCAAATAAGGGGCCCAAACCATTTCCAGACCCACTTATTTCTTTCTCCGGACAATGGTCCAGCCATCTTCCACTATATCTTCTTCCTTAATAGTCTGAGACTCTGGAACAGAGGGTTCAGGCTGGGAGCAGACTCCGTCTGTAGCAGCCCCATCATTTGTAGCTGAGACCTGGAGGGGAAATACGAGAGCTAAATACATTGGCCAATTGGGGACTCAGGCTCTGCTCCCAGCTTTTCCAAGACTGGCTATGTGACTTTAGGAAAGTTCCCTGCCCTCTCTGGATAATACCACCACCACCACCCCCCCACTCTGTGAATCTAGCTTGCTCTCCCAGAAAATTGAAAACACCTGTATCCCCCACACACACACCCACGGGGCACCCACTTCACCTCCATCTCTTCCACACTGCCCCCATCATCTTCATCCTCATTAGTCTCTCTGGCTGTCTTAAGTGCAGTGGCTGTGGACCTGCACTTTCTCTGAGTGATGTGGGAGGCCATCTCCCTCAGAGCAGCCCCATCACCTCTCTCGAAGTGGTAGAACATGGTCTGCAGCTGCTGGCTCACCTACAAAGAAACATTCAACCAGCTTGGATTTTTGAGCGACTCTACTATGCAACCAGCCCGTGTTTGCAGCAAGAGTGGGGCATGGGTTGGAATTTTCCAGAAGAGAACAGGTATCTTTCCTCCCCAAGGAGTTCACCAAAGAAGCAACCACATATGAAGGGCTCAGGTGAGGGCCTGTAGCATCGAAGGAGAGCCCTATAGCAGAGAAGGCCCTAGAACTGGTCTTTGAAAAAGATATAAAAGGGAAGGCAATCTTATCAGGGGGAGCAACGTTAACCAGAGCAGGGATGAAAATGTACCTGGCCCGGCCTGCCCTGCCCTTGGGATGGGGGTGAGGAACAGGCTTCCCTGGGAATGGTATATGGAGAGAGGCAGGGTTTGGAAAGACCTAGAAAGACTAGACTTGTTCCTCTAGGCAACAGGGAGTCATAGAAGGGTCTTGTGCAGGACCCAAGAGAAGAATGGTTAGAGCCAAGAGTCTTGGCCCAAAACAGACATTTGGGGAACAGAAAGACTGCAAGTGGCCGGGCGTGGTGGCTCACGCCTGTAATCCCAGCACTCTGGGAGGCCGAGGCGGAGGACGGCTTGAGCTCAGGAGTTTGAGATCAGCCTGAGCAAGAGCAAGACCCCGTCTCTTAAAAAAAAAAAAAAAAAAAAAAAAAAAAAAACCCCACAAAGACTGCAGGCAAGGAGATGGCAGCTATGCCCACATTAAGCTTACCTGGGGCAGACTCCCATCCTCCACTACCGTATCAAATTCATTGGTCATCAGCTCCCCGAGGAAGTCCTCCACCTCATTTAGCTCCAAGTCAGCTGAGTAGAAAAGGACAGGTCCCTTTGGTCAAAGATCAGCCAACTTCATCACTCCTGACTACTCTCTTCAATACCTACTTGGTAGGTCTGCATCTGGTTGGTGGGTAAAGGCCCAAACTATGAGTCTTTCATTTGTTAGAGTGCTCTGCATTCTAGGTTTTTACATGTTTTTTTTTTTAAAAAACCCACTAAATTTTAATACCTAATTTCTAATCTTGAATCCTACCAAGCCCTCTTCCCACAGCTCCCAGCCCCACACTCACCCTCTTTTGTTCAGCCTATTCTAACCGGCCTCCCCTCTGTGTGACCTTGAGGAAGCTACTGATTCCTCTCTGAGCCTCGGTATTCTTATCTGTAAAGCAGGGCAAATGGTGGCCTCATCAAAGGTCTGTTATGAGGAGTCATCCAACACAATGCCTGGTACAGGGGAGACCCATAATCCATATTAATTTCCCATCACTCAAGGGCTGAAGTTTTTGAAGCGTAGAGATCTTCACAGCTGTGGCTCCACTAATACAGGAGGCCACAGACCAATGGGACAGGTAAGAAGAAATGGATGTAGTACTTCCAATGATGAAACTATCATGACCTTGACAACAACCCTATTGTTAAGCCCTCCTCTCTGGGCTTCAGTTATCTTACGGGCCCATGCTCTATTTTTTTCTGAATTAGAGAGTAACTCAAGAAAGTCTTCCACAAAGCTCCTCACCCTTCTTCCCTCTATATGCTCTCCCTGGGAGAGCTCATCCATCCCTTTGGCTTTCCCCACCACTCAAATCTAATATTCCCCAAATCTGTCTCCAACTCAGACTACTCTGTGCTTGGGTGTTTCACAGGTGCCTCAGGCCCTCCATATCCAAAGCCAGACTTACGACCTTACCCTCCAAACTTGCTTCTCATCCTCCCGGATTCCTCTATTCCATGAAAGGCACCTAATCCACCCAGCAACTGAAACCAGGATCCTGCCTCTTTTTCCCTCCCCTCTACAACCAAGCACTCTCCAAGACCCTAATCCACCCCTTCTTTTCCATTATCTATTTCCATTGTCCTATTTCAGGCCTCATCATTTTCTAGATAAAAGCAGCCTTCTCATCAGTCTTTCCCTCTTCAGTCCATGCTCCATAATGATTACTTCCTGAACTTTCCAGCCAGTAAATCCCGTCCTATTACTCACCTTAGAACCTGCCCATGAATTTTTATCACCTACTGCAGTGTTTCATAGTTTGCCTTTCAGAAATATTTGTTCTGCTGAGTTTTAAGGGAAGCTATCCATAGAAAGCTAATGGGAAACAAAAGCAAACAGGTTTCTTTTAGTGGTTCTTATTCTTATCCAAGCCTTTAATATGCTTATAAGTGTTGAAACTCAAGTGGGAGCTGAAGAAAAGAGCTTTTCTTACATAATTTGACTGGCGAAGCTTTTTCTTCACTGCATCTAACAGGACTAGTCTTCCATAGCATGCATTTTGGCAAACACTGGCCAAAATAATAACATCAAAAGCACGTGAGGCCTTCCATGTCTTACCCTTTTGGGAGGCCTCCTCATCCCCCATCTTCATTCTCTACTACTCCTCCACACCACCCCCATGTGCACACACCCTTCCTCCAATACTGAGCTCCCTGCTACTTTCCAAACATAACACATTACCTCCTCATACCGCAGAATTTGAATATTGCTCTCTCTGCCTTCCCCACCCAGTGAACTCCTCATCCCTAAGACCCAGCCCAATCACCACCTCCCCTGAGAAGCCTTTTCCCGTATCATGTCACCCCATGCACCCTGAGCTCCTCTTTATTAGAAAACTCATCACTCAGGGTTATAACTGTCTGTTTATTTGTCTGGATCCCTGACTAGATAGTAAACTTTCTAGAGAGAAATGACTCTGCCTAATGTCATCTCCAAGGCTAGAAAATGAAGAATTTTGTAAAAAACCACGTACTATGCACAGACCCTCTGTCTGGCCCCTTGTTCTTGTATAACACTCAAGCCTAAAAATACAGATCTTTGCTGTCCAAATAGCTACATGTGGTTACAGAACACTTGAAATGAGGCTAAGGCCAAATTGAGATGTACTGAAACTGTAAAACACCAGATTTTGAAAACAATACTACAAAAGGTGTAACAAATATCTCAATGTTTTATACTGATTACATGTTGAAATGTTTTGGGTACATTAAGCTTGCTAACACACATTGTTAATTGCAACTGCGTCACGTTACGTTATCAAAGTGGTTGCTAAAAATTGCAACTCGCATATTTCTAACGGACAGCGCTGGAGTAGATACGTTTATACCCATTTTAGGAACTAGGAAACTTAGTTTCAGGGGAGCTAAATTGCCTTATCCTGCGTGATACCATACGTCAGTGGCCCAGCCCGTAAGGCACTGGAACCCAGGATTTTGCCCCCAAAGCCTGTACTTGTTCCACCTCGCCTTCAGGTACCAACCTACAATTGCTCAAAAAGAAATGCAGGCCCTCCAGAATGGGGCACCTCTTCGCCACACCCCTACACAGACGGGTCGCAGGGCCGCACATGCACTCACCATTGCGGATGAAGTAATCCTCCACTGCACCCCCCAGCCACTCAGCCTTCTCCAGACTGTGCACACCCCCGAAGCCATTCTCCACAGCGATCTGCGAACACAGGCCCAAACCCACCACGTCAGCTTAGGAGCTGGGCTGGGGTGGCCAGGGGGTCCTCCGCTTACGCCACCCAGCCAAGCCTCAGGCATCGGGCCCAACTAATTCCTGTTCTGCCCCGGGCAATAATCTTCATCCTGCCGTGGCCCCACTCACCTGCAACGCCGGCCAGGCCTCCAGCACCGCGCGGACCCCAGCCCGGAAAAGAGCGCGCATATCGTCCCCAGCACCCGCCATCATGCGGCCCAGTGCGTGTGACGCCCCGGCGGCCCAATCCCTGCGCAGCTTGGCGCAGGCAGAATGAGCCGGAAGCCGAGCTTAGAAACACAGATTCTTTTTCCGCAGACCTGGCAGCAAGACTAGAGCAATAGAAAAGTGTATCAGAGCGATCGATGACACCACCGCAGTTAATCTTTTTTTTTTTTTTTTTTTTTTTGAGACAGAGTCTCGCTCTGTTGCCCGGGGCAAGTGCCCTGGAGTCAGCCTCGCTCACAGCAACCTCAAACTCCTGGGCTCAAGCGATCCTCCTGCCTCAGCCTCCCGAGTAGCTGGGACTACAGGCAGGTGCCACCATGCCCGGCTAATTTTTTCTATGTATTTTAGTTGTCCGGCTAATTTTCTATTTTTTAGTAGAGACCGGGTCTCGCTCTTGCTCAGGCTGGTCTCAAACTCCTGACCGCGAGCGATCCGCCTGCCTCGGCCTCCCAGAGTGCTAGGATTACAGGCGTGAGCCACCGCGCCCGGCCAGCAGTTACTCTCTTAAAGGACACCAAGCGTGGAGGACATGTGGGGCCATGGGTTCCGGATCCATGGGTACTTCGCAGGAAAGAAATGGGGAACTTATTACAGATACAGATTCCAGGCCCCAAGGCAGAGGACTCAGTGAGCATAGCCTAGAAAATCTAAATTTTATTTTTTAATTTATTTTTATTTTTACTTGTTTTTTTTACTTGAAAATCTAGATTTTAAAAAAAGCATCCTAACTTCTATAGGACACTGCAACCAACAGCAGCGGAATACAGTGGGCCCTCTGTGTCTGTGGGTTATATGTCCGTGGATTCAGCCAAACTCAGACAGAAAAATTTGGGGAAAAAATTGCATCTGTACTGAACATGTACAGACTTTTTTTTCTTGTCATTATTCCCTAAACAATACAGTATAACAACTATTTACATAGCATTCACACTGTATTAGGTATTATTAATATAAGTAATCTAGAGATGATCTAAAGTATACAGGAGGATGTCCTTAGGTTATATGCAAATACTACACCATTTTATTTTATAGACAAGGTCTTGTTCTGTCACCCAAGCTAGAGTGCAATGGCATGATCATAACTCACTGTAGCCTTAAATTACTGGGCTCAAGCGATCCTCCCACCTCAGCCTCCCCAGGAGCTGCAATTGCAGGCGCTGGGCACCACACCCAGCAACTATGAAATTTTATATCAGGGACTTGAGCATCCGTGGATTTTGGTATTCTTGGGAGATCCTGGAACCAATCCCCTGTGAGTACCCAGGGACAACTGTACACATTTTTCTGAAGTGCACAGGAACATTCTCCCAGACAGATCATATATTAGGCCATAAAGCAGGCCTTAATAGATATAACAGGATTGAAATAATACAAAGTATGTTCTCCAACCACAGTGGAGTAAAATTAGAAATCATTAACAAAAATAAACATGTGAAATTCACAAAAATGTGGAAATTAACACACTCCTAAATAACAAATGGGTTAAAGAAAAAAATCACAAGGAAAATTAGAAAACACTTTGAAATGAATGAAAACAAAAATATAGCATAACAATTTATGAGATGCAATTAAACCAACACTTAGAGGGAAATTTTTAGTTGTAGAAGTACATGTTTAAAAGAAGAAAGATCTCAAATTAATAACCTAAGCTTCCACCTTAGGAAACTAGAAAAGTAACCCCAAAGCAAGCATAAGAAGGGAAATAATAAAGATTAGAGCAGAAATAAATGAAATAGAGAAAATCAGTGAAACCAAAAGTCAGTTATTTGAAAAGATCAGCAAAATGTATAAATGCTTAAATTAACTAAGGGAAAAAAAGAAAGATGACTCAAATTACTGAAATTATGAATGAAAGAGGGGCCATCACAACTGACCATTCAAAAAAAGACCATATATTGGATGATACTATTTGTATGAAATGTACAGAATAGGCAAATCTATAGAAATAGAAAATACATGAATGGTTGCCCAGGTCTTGGGTGGAGAGAGAATAGAGTGTCACCCCTAATGGGTTCAGGGTTACTTTGGATGGTGATGAAAATGTTCTAAAATTAGATGAGGTAACGGTTGCTGTGATGGGCTAAATTGTGTCCACCACTCCCAGATTCATATTTAGAAGCCCTAACCCCCAGTACCTCAGAATGTGACTGTATTAGGAGATAGGGCCTTTAAAGAGGTAATTAAGGTAAAATGAGGTCATATGGGTGGGCCCTAATCCATTATGATTGATGTCCTTATAAAGAAGAGATTGTAGGCGTGGCACATGCCTGTAGTCCCAGCTACTCAGGTACTCAGGGGGCTGAGGCAGGAGGATCCCTTGAGCCCAGGAGTTTGAGTCCAGCCTGGGAAACAAAGCGAGACTATCTCTAAAAAAACAAACAGACAAAAAACTAAGAAGAGGAGGAGTTTAGGATGAAGACAAAGAGGGACACAAACAGATGTGTGCACAAGAGACAACCACTTCTACACACAGCAAGAAGGCTAAGGAGAAAGACAAGGAGAAAATCAGAAGAAAGCAAACCTGCTGACACTTTGGTCTCAGACCTCTAGCCTCCAGAACTGTGAGAAAATTAATCGTCATTGTTTAAGCCACCGAGTCTGTGGTATTTCCTTACGGCAGCCCTAGCAAACTAACACAGTTTACCCTGTAAATATACTCAAAACCATTGAACTGTACACTTTAAATGGGTGAAACATTGTATGTAAATAATATCTCAATAACTATTTCTGTGTTTAGAAAAGTAATGTAGGATATTCCCTCACACAGTAAAGGTTGCAAACTTTGCACTAAACCATGTTAACAAACAGTTCTGACATTTCTGTGCCTGTCCCTGTGCTGAAATACTGCTAGTTCATGAAATTTGGTCAGATGCTCGAGAACTTTGAAGTCTGGTACAGAAGACTATCTGAGGATTATAGAGTGTGATCAGCGCCCAGGGTGAAACTATGTTTTGAAGGATCTGAATCAGATACAATTTTGCAAGCTGTCTTTAAGAAAAATAGTACAAAATTAGATACAAAAGTATTTCTTTAAAATTATAAAACAAATCACAAATTTTACAAATTACAAATTTTTAAAAACTGACAAATGTGGCCCAGTGCGGTGGCTCACACCTGTAATCCTAGCACTCTGGGAGGCCAAAGTGGGAGGATCTCTTGAGGTCAGGAGTTCGAGACCAGCCTGAGCAAGAGCGAGACCCCTCCCCCGCCCCGTCTCTACTAAAAATAGAAAGAAATTATATGGACAGCTAAAAATATATATATAGAAAAATTAGCCGGGCATGGTGGCGCATGCCTGTAGTCCCAGCTACTTGGGAGGCTGAGGCAGAAGAATCGTTTGAGCCCAGGAGTTTCAGGTTGCTGTGAGCTAGGCTGACCCCATGGCACTCTAGCCTGGGCAACACAGTGAGACTCTGTCTCAAAAAATAAATAAATAAATAAATAACCTGACAAATGCCACAAACATCTTAAAAAACCAAAAAAAGTAAAATATTTTTATTTGCCACCTGACTCTCTATTAATTTTGTCTACATGTTTTTGGATGTAAACTCTTTGATATCCTCTCTCTATGACAATCATTTTATAATACTTTCTAGAGAGAATACAAAGAATTGATTTCTTTTTTTAAAGAGTTCAACTTTTTATTGAACATGTTATAAAAGAGATTTAGTCAAAAACACCAAAGCCCAGGCCATCGTCAGACTCCTCAGATTCTTCTTTCTTTGCTTCCACTTTCTTCTCCTGAGCTGGGGCAGCAGAGGCGGAGGGGCAGGACCTCCTGCTGGTGCAGCACCAGCTGCTGAAGCAGGTCCTCCAGCCCCTACACTGCAGATGAGGCTCCCTGTGTTGACATTGGCCAGGGCCTTTGCAAACAAGCCGGGCCAAAAAGGTTCAACATTTACACCAGCTGCTTTAATTAGGGCATTGATCTTATCCTCCGTGACGGTCACCTCATCGTCGTGCAGAATGAGGGCCAGGTAGATGCAGGCGAGCTCGGAGACGGAGGCCATGGCGCCGGTGAGTACTGGGCCGGCACTAGTCGCTGGAGGAAGTGAGGGCCTCACCCCAACGTGACCTTAGCTTTCTCAGAAGGACCGAGCACCTTGACGGCAGCTGAGGAAAAGGGAAAGAATTGATTTCAGTTCAATTCAGTTGATCAAATTTTTCTTTTTTTTTTTTTGAGACAGAGTCTCACTCTGTTGCCCAGGCTAGAGTGAGTGCCGTGGCGTAAGCCTAGCTCACAGCAACCTCAAACTCCTGAGCTCAAGCGATCCTCCTGTCTCAGCCTCCCGAGTAGCTGGGACTACAGGCATGAGCCACCATGCCCGGCTAATTTTTTCTATATATATTTTTAGTTGTCCATATATAATTTCTTTCTATTTTTAGTAGAGATGGGGTCTCGCTCTTGCTCAGGCTGGTCTCGAACTCCTGAGCTCAAACGATCCGCCCACCTCGGCCTCCCAGAGTGCTAGGATTACAGGCGTGAGCCACCACGCCCGGCCCAAATTTTTGAATTATCTAGTTTCTTTTACATGTGAGCTGTAAGATTTCAGGGTATTTTAACTTTTCTTGTGCAGTGACAAAGCTTAAACACTCTTCAAATTGACCGTGCTCAATAATGAGAGACCTGGAAGCGGCCTGTGTAAGCACAGGGTCCTGAGGTTTCAGTTTTATTATTTCTATGATAATTTCATCTCTGTGTGATGCTAGAGAAGAAGGAAGCACAGGGGCCCATGGGAGTCCAGCAGAGGGTCCCTGACCCAGCCTTGAGGGCTGTGGCAACCTCTTGGAGGAGATGGTGCCTGAGCTGATTGATAAAGTTTGAGTGGAATTTTGCTGGGTGATGCGGAGTTTGTGTGTTGGGGTGGAGGGTGTTACCAAAAGGAGGAAAGAGCCTTCTGTGCAGAGGAAGCAATGTGTGCAAATCCACAGAGGCAGGAAGCAACAGGGTATGTGATGATAAATACAAGCATTCCCAGACTGAGAACCTCAGGGGCATAGGCCCCTCCAGAGCGCCAAAGACTTATTTTCATGGACTCAACAATCTAGGCTGAGTTCAAAGGGCCCAAAGGAAGGCACTGAGAATCTCAGTTTAAGTTCCCAGGATCTGAGGCCTCAAACATACATGGATAGAGTAGGCCTGTTAGATATTCCCGCCCATGGAGTCCCCCTCTGGCCTCTAAACAAACCAAGGCCTCTGAATGAACACTGAGATTTGGCCTTGAGACTGAAGTCCAAGGCTGAGGATCCTAAGTGACAGGCTTCTTCACCTTTTCTGTGCCTTGAACATTCATCTGGCAATCTGGTGAAGCCAATATATCCTTTCCCAAAATAATGTTTTTAAATGCATAAAGTAAAATACAGGTTTACAAGGGAAATCAAGTGTATTTAAAATATAATTATCAAAAATATTACAAAAACAGCATTCCAAGTTGCATATTTGTTTTCCAATTTAAAAATTACAATTAAAAAAATACCAGGCCGAGCGTGTGGCTCACGCCTGTAATCCTAGCACTCTGGGAGGCCGAGGCAGGAGGATCGTTTGAGCTCAGAGTTCGAGACCAGCCTGAGCAAGAATGAGACCCTGTCTCTACTAAAAAAATAGAAAGAAATTAGCCAGACAACTAAAAATATATATATAAAAAAATAGCCGGGCATGGTGGCACATGCCTGTAGTCCCAGCTACTCAGGAGACTGAGGCAGGAGGATTGCTTGAGCCCAGGAGTTGGAAGTTTCTGTGAGCTAGGCTGATGTCACAGCACTGTAGCCCAGGCAACAGAGTGAGATTCTGTCTCAAAAAAAAAAAAAAAAAAAAAACCAGAAACGAATTGTAATATATGTGTTAATGCAGTAAAAACTATGATCTGCTAGCAGGTTAAATTACTACTGTGATTTTGAAGTAATGATGATTGTAAACAATATTTTAAGAGATCTGATGTAAAAAAAAATCTGTGTATTGGTGACAAAGTCGTAGGAACTCTTAATACTACTGTGATTGGTTGTCACATTCATTATTGAAAGAAATGCTCAATTTCATTAGAGGTTATTGAAAATAAAATCTATTCTTTTCACATCCAAATACACAGGACACCCCAGATTCTATGCATGATACTTTGTAAGTCCATGTATTCCAGTTTAAGTATCCTAATCTAGCACAAACATTTCAGGCTAGGTTGAGTCTTCAGATGGCCATATCAAAGTGTCCAAGACTGAACTCCCAAAGCCTAAGCCCAAACTCAACCCCCAGCATGAGACCTCAGACTGAGTTTTAAGACTGAAATACAGACTGAACCACCATGTTGAACTTCTGGTGTCTAAGTGCAAAGGGTGGTTCCAGATAGAAGGTTTCAGACTAAGGCCCAGCCTGGGATCCCAAGACAGAGCCCCACACGCAGAGAACCTCAGGTAAGGTCATCACATCGAGATTCCCCAGGCTTGACCTCAGGCTAAAATATCCCAGACTGAGCTCCCACTATCTCAGCCTTCCAAAGCTGACCAGACTCAGCCACCCAGCCTGATCTCTGCAACTGGCACTCAGTGAGAGGTTCAGTCATATCTCAGACCAAATATCAGGCTCCCATATTGAACCCTCTCCTGACCAAACCACCAGAATGAGTGTATCAAGACTGAACTGTCGGCCGGGCGCGGTGGCTCACGCCTGTAATCCTAGCACTCTGGGAGGCCGAGGTGGGTGGATTGCTCAAGGTCAGGAGTTCGAGACCAGCCTGAGCGAGACCCCGTCTCTACTAAAAATAGAAAGACATTATATGGACACCTAAAAATCTATATAGAAAAAATTAGCCGGGCATAGTGGCGCATGCCTGTAGTCCCAGCTACTCAGGAGGCTGAGGCAGTAGGATCGCTTAAGCCCAGGAGTTTGAGGTTGCTGTGAGCTAGGCTGACGCCACGGCACTCACTCTAGCCTGGGCAACAAAGTGAGACTCTGTCTCAACAAAAAAAAAAAAAAAAAAAAAAAAAAAAAGACTGAACTGTCAACATCTGAACTCTCAAAGTCATGTACCCATAATGAGCCTCTAGGTAGAGCCATAGGACTGAGCCCCCAAACTTAGCTCCTTGAAGGAGTCTGGGGATGGATATCCTGCAAGTGGGCCCAGGCTGAGTTCCCAGAAGGATCCCTCACATACTGAGCCCACAACTCATCCCCTGGACCACTGAAAGTACAAACTGAGCCCATGTTCTTCTTTTTTTTTTTTTCCAAAATATTGTAGGGTACAAACGCTTAGGTTACATATATGGCCTTTGCACCACCCAAGTCAGAGCTGCAAGTGTGTCCATTCCCCAGACAGTGCGCACCACACCCCTTAGGTGTGAATTTACTCATCCCCTCCTCCTCCTCCCACCTGCCTGACACCCAGTGAATGTTACTTCCATATGTGCACATTAGTGTCGATCAATTAGTACCAATTTGATGGTGAGTACATGTGGTGCTTGTTTTTCCATTCTTGTAATACTTCACTTAGAAGAATGGTGAGCCCATGTTCTGAAACAGGTTCCCTCAGACTGAAAACCTAATATCTGAGCCCCTAGATAACATGCCCAAAATGAGCTCTAGAGAGAATTCCCAGAGAAAGCCACCAGTATGAGCCCATCATAGCCATGAGACTGGATGTCACAGACTCTAAACTATAGGGAGTGTGATTGATCAAGGGCCCCAGCTGCTGTTCTGAAACCCATCCCACATTTGTGCAAAGGCAATACTTCCCCATGAGCTACTCCCAACCAATAACTGAGTGCAGCGGGGATACTTTGGAATCTTTGGCTCAAAAAATCCTGGACAGCCTAGCCAAACCTTCCTTGCACGGCAATCTAGAATACTTCCACCCAACCTTCCCTCCCTCCCTCCTTAGTTTGGGTGAGACCACATCGCATTCTGCCTTCCATGGCACCCTCCCCATTTCCTCACATGGGCATTTCTCCTAATAAAATCCTTACACACTTAATCCCATCTTGGTGTCTGCTTCTCAGGACTAACACAAATTTCTGAGCATGAGACTGTGAAGTTAATAGCTTCATACTAGGTCTGGCGAGGTGGCTCACGCCTGTAATCCTAGCACTCTGGGAGGCCGAGGCAGGAGGATCACTCGAGGTCAGGAGTTCGACACCAGCCTGAGCCAGAGTGAGACCCCGTCTCTACTAAAAATAGAAAGAAATGATCTGGACAGCTAAAAATATATATAGAAAAAATTAGCCGGGCATGGTGGCACATGCCTGTAGTCCCAGCTACTCGGGAGGCTGAGGCAGAAGGATTGCTTGAGCCCAGGAGTTTGAGGTTGCTGTGAGCTAGGCTGACGCCATGGCACTCTACCCCAGGCAACACAGTGAGACTCGGTCTCAAAAAAAAAAAAAAAATAGCTTCACACTGAGTTGCCCATGTCTGAGACCCTCAACTCCCATTTCCAGAATGAGCCTGAGATTCCAGGTTCTTATCTCCAAACCAATACCCTAAGTCTAAGTCCTCAGATTTGTATGGAAGAGAGAGCAACCCAAGCAGAACAGGCTAGACCACCGGCATGAACTCCCATTTCCAAACTCTTAGGCTCATGTTTGAAGAAGTAGCCTCCAAGACTGAGCCCCCATTCTAACTGCCCAAGAATGAGCTCCCAGATTATCCATTCAACTGAACCCCCCTGAGGAAGCTCCCACACTGAGTCCCAAGGCTGAGCTCCCAGTGTCTAATCTCCCAAGACATATCCAAAAATGAATCCCCAGACAGGCATCCAGAGAGAGAGGGTCCCTGACAACCTAGATTGAGGACACCACACTGATCCCAAATATAATGGCTGAAAGTTAATCCCCCAAAATGAGCTGGTCCCCTTAAACTGAGCTTCCAAAATCTGGGCCCACAACCCAAAGCCAGAATGAAGCACCAGGCTGGCAATACAGAGGCTCAGACATCCGCTGGGCTGAGCCCCACATGAAACCCAAAAAATCAAGCTCCCAGATTGAACTCTTATATTGAAAATATTAGTATGATCCCCCCAGTCTGAGCACCTCCAGACTGAGATGCCTATAAACAGAATACCAAGAATGGGAATCTGTAGACTGAATCAGTCAGACTGAGCTGAGTCCTTTAGCATAAGCTTCTTGACCAAGATTCCCCAATTGTGATCATTAAACTGATTTCCCCAGATTGAGCTTCTAATCTCTAGAATCACAAATTCCTACTCCCAGAATGAGTACCCAAAATGGTATCCACAGAATCAGAAGCCCAGACTGTGAGTCCCAGACTAAGACATTTATGTGGTAAGGCTGCTAGCTTCATACCCCAATATCCATTCTCCCTTTCTTCGTTTGGAACAGAACCCATGTTTTTAACTAGGTGGACATCAGTTCAGCTAAAAGACTACATTTTCCAGGCGCCCTTGCAGTTGGGTATGGCCATGTGATAGAAGCTTTGGCCAATGAGATTTAAATGGAAGACAGGAGATGTTCCTTTGGACTGCTTTTACTAAGAGAAATAGAGGTTTCTATGTTGTTTAAGCCATAATTATATGGCAGTCTTTCTGTTACATGCAATCACATCTGATGCCAACTGAGCCCTCCTGAGTGGGCTGATGTCTGAGCTATGATAACTCAGAACTCTAAATCCAGATCCCTATGCTGATCCGCCAACAGTGAGTGATCCAGACAGAGTCCTTGACTGATAAATACAGTGAGATTGATCTTGGGGACTAAGCTACCAATGCCTGAGCCCCTAGACAGACTACCATAAAGCAGATGACCCAAACAGTTTCTAGACAAAACCCCAAAATGAGGTCCACAGAACAAACACCCTGCCAGAGACCCCTGAAGAAGCTTCCCAGGCACAAGAGACTCCTTTTGAAGAATTAAGTTTCAGATCCTAATTCTAAAGCCATACTCAGATATGCAAAACAAAACTCATATTGCCAACCTCAGAATGAAACCCTTGGATGGAGCACCAACCTATCACATCCAGGGTGAGCCCTTTGACTGTGTCAAGTAAGACTGAGTACCCCTAGCAGTAACAGCTCCCAACTTGGGTTCTACAGAGGAAAATTTCCAGGTAGAGTTCCCTGATCTGCGAAACTGAGGTCCCAAGACTGAGTCCATCAGGCTAAGAGTCCAGACTAACTTACCTGCAACGACAGCCCTAGGTGGTCCACTCAGGTTGTTCAGACTGAACCCAAGAATAGGCCTCCAGAGTGAGGCCCCTAAACTGATTCCCCAGATTGAAATCTCTAGACTAAGGTCCAATACGGAAACTGAGATAACCAGTGACAGTGTTGAAACTTATCTGAGCCTTGTGTTCCTGGAAAGCAGCTATGGGCAAAAAAAAAAAAAAAAAATCCCCTCATGCTTATGTGCTCTGAGAAAGGGCTAACCACAAAACACCTCCCTGCTCCCACATATTACAAGATAAGACTCACCTCCACCTTTCCTCAATGACTCAGATAAGACCTGCCTTTATCCTTCCTCATCACCCCATAAGACTTTTAGATTATCAACCCTTGCCTACTTGCCTCCATAAAACCCCAGTCCCCTTCCTTTTCTTTGAGATGTTTCTCAATAGTGTATCGTCTCCCTATTGCAATAGCCTGAATAAAATCATCTCCTTAATTGTCCAGTGCATTTTGTCTTTTACACCAGTCTCAACCCTCACACCAAGGTACATTGTATTCAGATCCTCAGAAAAACTGCCTAATTCATTCACTCATTTGCCAAATATTGATTGAATTCTGACTATGTACCAAGCACAGTGCTAAGCACTGAGGAACCAACAAGACAGACAAAGGTTCTGCTTTCACAGGGCTTACATTTGAGTAAGGATAACAGAGGAGAGAGGATGATTAGGGAAAGCACTTCTGAAGATGTAACATTTAAGGCGTATTCAGAAGGAGGAGATGGAGAGGCAGAGGAAGAAGTTTCCAAGAAAAGGGAACAGAAAGCACAAAGGCCAGGGTGACAGTGCTTAGTAGGAGAGGGAAAGAGCTACAGGAGATGAGGTGAATGACACAGGCAGGGACCTCATTAGTCATGGTGAGAAGTTTAAATTTTATTTTAAATGTAATGGAAAATGTTTTATGCAGGTAAATGAAATTATCTGATTTACATTTTTGAAAGACCACTTTGGCTACTGTATGGAGAAGGAGTTATAGGGGGGCAAAGGTAGAATCAGGGAGACAAGAGACAATGGTGGTTTGATGTAGGTTAGAGATAGTGGGGACAGAGAGATGTGGACAAATTAAAGATAAGTTTTAGAGGTAAAAATCAATAGTATTCCATAATAGACTGAGTGTGGAGGAGGAGAAGGAAAGGGATGATTCTCAGCTTTCTATTAATAGTTCAATAACTGCTGGTTGTACTGAGATGGGGAAGGTGGGAGGAGGAACAGACTTGAGGGAAATATCCAGATTTCTGTCTTAGACATGTTCAATTTGAGGTGCCTGTGAGATATTCAAGTGGAGATGACAAGGGGGCAGTTGGGTCTACAAGCTCAGAGAACTTCAACATTTAGAGGTCAGCAACGGAGACTGAGAAGAAACATATTTCAAGGAGGGATTGATTTGACTGTCAGATGCTACTGAAAGGATAAGTAGGATGAGCAAGAAAACAAAACAAAACAAACAAACAAATAATCTGTTGGATTTGCCAACATGAGGTCTTTGGTAACTTTGACAAGAGTTCTGTGAAGTGGTATGAAACTAGACTGGAGTTGGTTGAGGAGGGAATGGAGGTGAAGTGGGGACAGAAATGTGTAACTTATATCTGGAAAAGTTTTTTTGTGAAAGGAACAAGAAATAGGTAGCTGGAAGAGCTCATGGAATTCAAGGGGGACTCTTAAAGAAGGTAGATAACAGAGCAAGTGCATGTGCTGATAGGAATGGACCCAAAGAATAGAAACCAGTGATGCAGGAGAGGGAAGTAACCGAAGGAGCAAAGTCTTTGAGTCCGGGAGAGGAGTTGAGAGAAGTGGAGGGACCTATCTTTGATATGAGGAGGGACAGTTCCTCTATGTGACAAGTCAGAAGAAGAAGAAGAGGAAGTTGGATGCAAAGAGGATTACGTTTGGTAGTGAGATAAGGAAATTCCCATCCAAATGTGTCTATCTTTTCAATGAAGGGTGATGTGAGGCCATCCACTGAAGGTGAGGACAGAGGCTGTGATGAGCAAGGTTTGGGAGGAGAGAAGGTATGAAATGGTTATCTCTGAGAGTGGGGAAGTGGTCACAGCAGTATTGCTGTGCTAGTAATGCCCATTTGAGGTCTGCAATCGATAATTTAGAGTGAAATCATTGACTTGTGTGTTTTTTTGTCTCTAATAACATTCAGCTGCTCTCATGTGAATGTAGAGGAGGCAGAATATTGACTAACCCAAGTTGTGTTTGGCCAAGTCAGTATACAGATGGGAGGGAGGAGCCATATTAGTTTTCTATGCTGTGTAACAAATTACCACAAATTTAGAAGCTTAAAATAGCACCCATGTATTAACTCACAGTTTCTGTGTGTTAGGACTTTGGGAACTAATTATCTGGGTCCTCTCCTTCAGGGTCTAAGTTGCAATGTGAGTGTCAACCAGGGCTGCAATCTCATTAGAGGCTTGATTAGGGAAATTAGACTAGACTCCCAAGCTCCCTCAGGTTGTTGTAAGAATTAATCTTGAAGCTGTAGGACTGAGGTCCTCATTTTCTTTCTAGCTTTCAGCCAGAGATGGCTCTCAACTACTAATAGTGAGTCCTTTGCCACATGGCCCTCTCACAACATGGCACCTTACTTCTTCAAAGCTGGTAACAGAGAGTCTCTCTAACTCCAGTATACCAAGATGGCCATCTCAGGAAAATGACATCCCATCACCTTTGCCATGTTCTATTGATTAGAAGCAAGTCACAGGTTCCATTTACACTCAAGGAGAGGGGATTACACAGAACATGAACACCAGGTGGTGGGGATTAATGGAGGTCACTTTAGCATCTGTTGGCCACAAGAGCCAGAATAGTAAGAATGTTTGCAAGGGAGTCATTATAACAATGGATAATGAAATCTAAGCTGGGTATATTAGTTTTCTTTTGCTGCATAACAAATTACTACAAATTTAGCAGCCTAAAAAATACATTTATTAGCTCATAGTTTCCATGGGTTAGAAGTCCAGGCACAGTTTAACTAGGTTCTCTGTTCAGCGACTTACAGGCTGCAATCAAGATGTTGGCCAGGGCTGCAGTCTCACATGAGGTTTGGGTCCTCTTTCAAGCCCACATGGTTGTTGGCAGAATTTAGTTCTTTGTGGTTACAGAATTAAGGCCCTCAGATCCTAGGGGCTGCCTGCCACGTAGCCCTCTCCATAGGTAGTACACAGCAGCATAGCAGCTTCTTGCTTCTTCAAGGCCAGCAGTTGAATTCCTTGCATGCTAGCATGATGGAGCCATATCTATTTCTATATTTGTATCTATATCTATAGCATTTTATCTATATCATCTCTATATATTTAGCAATCTACCTATCTATCTGGCGGGTGGGGTGAGGAACATAATCAGGGAAGTGAAATCTCATCACCTAGGCCATTTTCTATTTATTAGAAGCAAGTCACAAGTCCCACCCCAATCAAAGGAAGGGGATTATATGGAGCATCATATCAGGGGGGAAGAGATATTGTGGGGGCCATCAGAGAATTCTGCCTGCCACACTGGGTAAAAAGGGAAGCGAGGACATGAGGGCAATGAGGGGCAATAAATAGGTGGTGGGGCCAAAGAATCAGAGGACGAGATGAGGTTGAAGAATTCTTATGTGGGGGCTGGGCGCAGTGTAGCTCATGCCTGTAATCCTAGCTAGCACTCTGGGAGGCTGAGGTGGTGGGATCCCTTGAGTTCAGGAGTTCAAGACCAACCTGAGCAAGAGTAAGACACTGTCTCAACTAAAAATAGAAAAAATTAGCCAGGCATGGTGGCACACACCTGTAGTCCCAGCTACTCAGGAGGCTGAGGCAGGAGGATGGTTTGAACTCAGGAGTTTGAGGTTGCTGTGAGCTAGGCTGACGCCACGGCACTCTAGCCCAGGCAACACAGTGAGACTATGTCTAAAAAAAAACAAAAAAAACCAAATCTGCCAGTGCCCTGATTTCAGACTTCCCAGCCTCCAAACTATGAGAAATAAATTTCCGTTTTTCATAAACTACCAAGTTTATGGTATTTTGTTATAGCAGTCCTAACAGACTGAGACACTCATATACTCATATAAAATAAATTTTATTGCTTTTTTCCTGATTTTAACAGAATACATATTAATTGTAGAAAATGTTTCAAAACAAAAACTAAAAAAATTGATAAAATTTTCTGATTTATCACTGTCAATATTTCAGTGTTTTACATAGATGCAAATAAATAATACTATATATGTGTGTATAATAAAAAAAGAGAGAGAGAATTTTTATGTGGGACAGGTATAAGAATAAGTCAGCAAGAGGACCAGGAAATAATGATTAGAGAGTGGTATGTTTGAAGTTGAAATTTTGAGAGCAGGTTCAGTTATTTTTGTTTTGTTTTGTTTTGTTTTTAGACAGAGTCTTACTCTGTAGCCCCAGGTAGAGTGCAGGGGTGTCATGATAGCTCGCTGCAACCTCAAACTCCTAGGCTCAAGCAATCCTCCTGCCTCAGCCTCCCAGAGTGTTAGGATTACAGGTGTAAGCCACTGCACCCAGTGAAGCTTCAGTTTTTGTTTTTGTTTTGTTCCATTTTTTTTTTTTTTTTTTTTTTTTTTTGTTGAGACAGAGTCTCACTTTGTTGCCCAGGCTAGAGTGAGTGCCGTGGCGTCAGCTTAGCTCACAACAACCTCAAACTCCTGGGCTTAAGCGATCCTACTGCCTCAGCCTCCCGAGTAGCTGGGACTACAGGCATGCGCCACTATGCCCGGCTAATTTTTTCTATATAGATTTTTAGGTGTCCATATAATGTCTTTCTATTTTTAGTAGAGACGGGGTCTCGCTCAGGCTGGTCTCGAACTCCTGACCTTGAGCAATCCACCCGCCTCGGCCTCCCAGAGTGCTAGGATTACAGGCGTGAGCCACCGCGCCCGGCCTCCATTTTGTTTTTAAGACAGGGTCCTGCTCTGTTGCCCAAGCTGGAGTGCAGTGGCACAATCATAGCTCATTGCAGCCTCAAACTCCTGGGCTCAAGTGATCCTCCTGCCTCAGCCTCCTGAGTAGCTGGGACTAGAGGCCATGCCACCACACCTGGCTAATTTTTTCCATTTTCTGTAGAGAGGGGGTCTCACTATGTTGCTCAGGCTGGTCTCAAATTCCTGGCCTCAAGTGATTGTCCCACATCTGCCTCCCAAAGTGCTGGGATTATAAGCATGAGCCACCGTGCCTGGCAAAGGTCCAGTTTTTTTTTTTTGGAGACAGAGTCTTGCTCTGTTGCCTGGGCTAGAGTGCCGTGGCATCAGCCTTGCTCACAGCAATCTCAAACTCCTAGGCTGAAGCAATCCTTCTGCCTCAGCCTCCCAAGTAGCTGGGACTACAGGCATGTGCCACCATGCCCAGCTAATTTTTTCTATATATTTTTAGCTGTCTAGATCATTTCTTTCTATTTTTAGTAGAGACGGGGTCTCGCTCTTGCTTAGGCTGGTCTCGAACTCCTGACGAGCGATCCTCCTGCCCCGGCCTCCCAGAGTGCTAGGATTACAGGTGTGAGCCACCACGCCCGGCCTTGTCAGAATGATTTTGAGGGAAGCACCACCCTCCCCTAGAATAGCATTCTAAATTCTAATTACTGAATTGTTACAGATTCGAGTTTTGTTCTCTGTGGGTGAACCCTGTTAAATTACTATGTGATATGAAATAATAAGCCTAATTTGTAAACCCAAATTTGAGTGGACATAATATCTCATACTATTTGCTGTCAAAAAAATTCTGGACACATGAAGACAAAGTCATTTGGGGAAAATGTTGGCCAGGCTGGGAACACCTATTGTGAGAGCAGTGGGGACAAGCAAAACTCACCCAGATTTTTGCTTCCTCCACTATGGCATCTGTTTCATACCAAATATGACCCCAGATGGAAACCCCATAAGAGTGTTGTGTTACCTTGCCTGGGAGAAACCAGAGCTGAACAGTTCCTGGAATTCCCAGCTGCTGGGCCTCATCCACAATGATGCCCATGTCCCCAAGCATTCGTTCCATCTCTGGGAACCAGGGGCTTCATGCGAGAGTTTTACTCAAAGATTAACCCTCACAGAGATCTTGAGTCTGTTTTTATTTTTATTTTTTTTTTTAAAGAGGAACTTTCTGAAATGACCATATCAGCTGATAGCACTCTGTCTCAGGTACACACTGAAAAATTCATACCTTGTCTTGACTTTTGAAGTTAGAAAGACCCAGCTTATGAGAACAATGAGTTTGGGACATCAAACTCAGATAACCCCGCAATCATCTCTCTCTCCAGCCACGTGGCCTTTAATAAACCACTGTATTTTTAATACTTGGCCTTCCAGCAACTGGATGAACCAGAACAATTATTTAATGGAGACTTTGACATCAATACAAAGAATCACAGTGATGTGCAGACCTTCTTACTTTACCAAAGCAGCAAAACTAGACAAACAACCAAGCATGTATGCATATAGTGCCCCAAAGTTTTCTTCCAGTTGTTGTTAGATAAAGAAACTTTCTATCACTTTGAAGACCTCTCAAAAGCCTTTACAGTCTCCCAAAGGAGCTCACAAAATAGAATGAATTTGGCCAGGCACAGTGGCTCATGCCTGTAATTCCAGTATTTTAGGAGACTGAGGTGGAAAGATTGCTTGAGCCCACGAGTTTGAGACCAGCCTGGGCCACATAGCCATAACTGGGCACGGTGGCACATACCTGTAGTCCCAAATACTCAGGAGGCTGAGACAGGAGGATTGTTTGAGCCCAAGAGTTTGAGGCTGCTGTGAGCTATAATGGGGCCACTGCACCCAGCCTGGGCGACAGAGTGAGACTCTATCTCTAAATTAAAAAATAAATAAATAGAATGTATTTTTTTAGAATGTATTTGATGACATAAACAATGCATAAAGGGTGAAAACTAGGTGCTGGCTATGTGGAGAGACAATGGTATTTTCACCTACTTTATGGATTGCATGCTGAAGAAAAATCTCTCTCTCTCCCTCCTTCTCCCTCTGACCCTCCTTCTCCTCTCTCCCTTTCCTCCTTCTTTCCTTTGGTTGCAAGCAACAGTAATCAATTCTGTCATCTTAAATACAAAAATAATTTACTGTAAAAATATAGGGAGCTTGCAGAAGGGAAGGAAAGGGTGAAGATTGAGACCAGAGAGGACAGGATCCAGAGCAGCTCTGGGTTGATGGATTATTAAGGTTGTTGCATCTAGATGAAGGGACTCCAGCTGTTTGCTTACTCTACTCCCTTTCTACTGAAAGGATGATCTATGAGCCAGGTGTGGTGGTGTGCACCTGTAGTCCCAGTTACTTGGGAAGCTGAGGCAGAAAGATAGCATGAGCCTAGGAGTTCAAGGCTGCAGTGAGCTACGATTGCACCACTGCACTCCAGCCTGGATGACAGAGCAAAACCCACCATTAAAAAAAAAAAAAACAGGCTGATCTATGAATCAGCAACATTGGCATCACCTGGGAGCTTTCTAGAAATGCAGGATCTCAGGCCCCACTGATTCAGAAACTGCATTGTAACGAGACTCCTAGCTGATTAGTGTACATATTAGAGTTTGGAGGCCGGGCGCGGTGGCTCACGCCTGTAATCCTTGCACTCTTGGAGACCGGGGCAGAAGAATTGTTTGAGCTCAGGAGTTCGAGACCAGCCTGAGCAAGAGCCAGACCCCTGTCTCTACCTAAAAATAGAAAGAAATGAACTGGACAACCAAAAATATATAGAAAAAATTAGCCGGGCATGGTGGCGCATGCCTGTAGTCCCAGCTACTCGGGAGGCTGAGGCAGGAGGATCGCTTGAGCCCAGGAGTTTGAGGTTGCTGTGAGCTAGGCTGACGCCACGGCACTCTAGCCCGGGCAACAGAGTGAGACTCTGTCACCAAAATAAATAAATAAATAAATAAAATAGAATTTGGAGAAGCACTGCTCTACTCAAGGTCTAGCTAATTTAGTTTGGATCATGTGCCCATCCTTTGACTAGAGAAAAGCAAGATATCATGGCTGACAGTCCTACCAGACTATATCCAGTGGGAGAAGTGATAATTCAAATCTTCCGAATCAGGGTGCTATTTATTACCAAAAGAATGGAGAATGAATGCTCGGTGGCCAAGAACCAAATAAATGTCCACTTCACCCTTGGTCTTCTTTGCTTCATGTTTGGTGACCCTTGATCCTTCTTTCCTGAAGTGTTAACAAACCTTTGTGTGTTCATCACATCTGGGCTCCCTTTGGAGGCAACAAAGTTATTTTGCCTAAGAAAGGGAAGTTCAGGGGCTTGAAAAGAAAGGGCTTACAACCCCTGGGATAAATCCTTAGGGAATGGAAAGAGGGAGGGTCTATGATGGGTAAACACAAGACTCAATCTGAGACAGTGAGGTCTCTGAGGAGAAGAGCTGAGTGTATACTCAGAATGGTCACTTAGAGCTGCAACTTGAGGATCAGCACCACACTGATCTGTACTGGAAGGTGGGGTCAGCAAAGCTTTGTTCTAGAGTACACCAGCAGTACCAGATGGAAGCAGACTGGTGCTCAATAGCGACACTTTGTGGCAATGAGGCACAATGGCAAGCATGGCAGTGGAGGCTTTTCCCCGCTCAGGCATGGACCTCAGGCTGACCTCTTTTGCAGACTGTGTAAATTCCTGGATAAACCAGAGAAAGAGAAGAGCCAAAGAGGGTGGTACTGAACTTCTTGCTAATCTGGACTGTGAAGGCTCAAGCCAGTTTTCATTTAATTTGGAGATTTACAAAAGATGTGACTGTACTTGCACCTCAAGAGTTGTGAAGCTGTTCATACAGTATATACACACACACATATGCAATTATTAATTTGGTGTCTCTCTTCCCAACCATAAAACATAAAACACCAGTGATGGCTGGGCGCGGTGGCTCACGCCTGTAATCCTAGCACTCTGGGAGGCCGAGGCAGGTGGATTGTTTGAGCTCAGGAGTTCGAGACCATCCTGAGCAAGAGCAAGACCCCGTCTCTACTAAAAATAGAAAGAAATTATATGGACAGCTAAAAATACATATATAAAAATTAGCCGGGCATGGTGGCACATGCCTGTAGTCCCAGCTACTCGGGAGGCTGAGGCAGGAGGATCGCTTGAGCCCAGGAGTTTGAGGTTGCTGCAAGCTAGGCTGACACCATGGCACTCTAGCCCGGGCAACAGAGTGAGACTCTGTCTCAAAAAATAAATAAATAAATAAATAAACAAACACCAGTGAGGACAGGGACTTTGCTTGTCTCATTTATCCCTGCATCCCCAGAACCTAGCCCATGGTAGGTGCCCAATAAACGTTTGTTGAATGAATGAATGTGACAGGGGTTTCAATGTTGTAGGGAGCTTCAAGACAAGGCATTGATATCGAACAAATCCAAAAGTCACCTAAATGCTTTATGCCTGGGTGTACTCAAAGAGTACAGCCTGATGTGGCTTCCTCGTTCTTAAACATTCTCTTAAAACGGCTCAAATCCTAGCCAATATACCTTGGAAAACCTCAGTGCCTCCCCTAACATTTCCAAAGATTCCTGGTGGAATTTCATTTATCCTGGCCAGATTTCCTATTTATTTTGGGCTCTCCTGCTACTTTGCACTGCCCTGGTAGGTACCATAGCCACTCCTGTTACTACATACATCAGGAGCAGCCCTTTTCTACTGGGTGCTGTGCCCTGAACTGTCACCAACAGTGCTCAGCACTCTTTTCAATCTGTTCCTGCCCCTTTTCATGGCCCTCCCATTCGATATTTTCTTCTTAGGCCCCTCGACTTCCTCTGAGGTCACTGTCACTACTCCTTCTTCTTCCTTATCAAATTAAGTGACCCTCAAGTAGTATCTGATAAGGGGAGAGCCCCAGAAAGTGGTCTCGAGTTTTCTCTCCCCTCCTTCCAATCTTCATTAAAATATGTTCTGCTCCAGTTAAGGATTCTCTTTTGCACAAAGTCAAAGTACATTGACTTTGTTCAAAACCCTAAGTGAGAAGTAAAATAAAACAAAAAACTGAACATTGTCGACATCTTTCTATGTTCCTTCTCTAACAATCCTCGAACTCCTGACCTTGAGTGATCCACCCGCCTCGGCCTCCCAGAGTGCTAGGATTACAGGCGTGAGCCACCGCGCCCGGCTCTAACAATCCTAATAATCTTAGAAGCAACAATGTACTGTGTTGAATAGTGGCCCCTCCAAAGGTATATCCACCCAGAACCTGTGAATGTGATCTTATCTGGAAATACGTATTCCAGTTAAGATGAGATCATACTGGATTTGGGTAGACTCTAAATCCAATGATCAGTGTCCTTTTAAGGAGAGTGAATTTTGGACCTAGATACAAGAAGACAGACACATAGGGAGATGGCCATGTGAAGACAGAGGCAAAGATTGAGTGATGCATCTCATGCCAAGGATTGCTGGCAACCACCAGAAACTAGGAGACAGGCATGGAACAGACTTTCCCTCAGAACCTCCTGAAGTGACTAACCCTACCAACACCTTGATTTTGGATTTCTGGCCTCCTGAATTAGGAGAGAATACATTTTTGTTGTTTTAAGCCACCCAGGTTGTGGTACCTTTTTTATGGCAACCCTGGGAGACCAACACAAACATGGATGCTCTTGTTTCTTAGTTGAAGAACCAGGAAAGCTAAGGCAAAAAAGAAAGCACAAAGATTAAGATTTCAAGAACTTAGCCTGAGATTATTAGCATGGCCTACAACCTTGTTAATCAAAGTGGGTCCAAAAAGCAGCAGAATTACAGTTTAAGAAGGGCTGGCCCAAGAGAAATTCTGACACATGCTACAACATGGGTGAACCTTGAGGACATTATGCTAAGTGAAATAAGCCAGACACAGAAAGACAAAGGCTGCACGATTCTGCTTAAATGATGTACCTAAAGTAATCAAAATCAGAGAGAGAAAGCAGATAGGTGGTTACCAGGGACTCAGGGGAAGGAGGAATGGGGAGTTGTTTAATGAGTAAAGAATTTTAGTTTTGCAAGATGAAGAAAGTTCTGGAGATGGATGGTGGTGATGGTTGCACAACAATGTGAATGTGAATGGTTAAGATGGTAACTTTGATGTTATGTGTATTTTACCACAATTAAAATTTTTAAAAAAGAAGGGCTGGCCTACAAAGTCACTTCTGGGCCCTGCCACCTCTCTGGCTTCATTTAACCTCCTTTCCCTCCTCACTTTGTGCCCTAACAATCAGGAGTTTCTTTCTGTTCCCCTAGGTGTGCCACCTCTAGACGTTGACAATATACTGTTCTCTCTGCCTGGAATGCTCCTCCCATCCTTTTGCTTAAAGTTGAATGTCCCTTTCTCAGGGCAAACCTTCCCTAATACTAAAGAATAGCTTAGGCCGGGCGCGGTGGCTCACGCCTGTAATCCTAGCACTCTGGGAGGCCGAGGTGGGTGGATCGTTTGAGCTCAGGAGTTCGAGACCAGCCTGAGCAAGAGCGAGACCCCATCTCTACTAAAAATAGAAAGAAATTATATGGACAGCTAAAAATATATATAGAAAAAATTAGCCGGGCATGGTGGTGCATGCCTGTAGTCCCAGCTACTCGGGAGGCTGAGGCAGGAGGATCCCTTGAGCCCAGGAGTTTGAGGTTGCTGTGAGCTAGGCTGACGCCACGGCACTCACTCTAGCCCGGGCAACAGAGCGAGACTCTGTCTCAAAAAAAAAAAAAAAAAGAATAGCTTAGGGCCCAAGTGCACAATCTCAAGGTACTCTGTACTTTTTCTTCCTAGCATTCATTGCAGTTAAATACTTGTAAAATCGATTATTTAATGTTTGTGTCTCCAACTAGAATGTCAGCTCCACAAAGACAGGGACTGTGTCTATTTTGTTTACTGCTGTATTCTTATCCTAGAACAGTTAGCTACTCTGTAAACATTTGCTGACTGCTTGAATGGATGACGTACTAACTGTTGGTTCAGACTCCTCACATTCTACAATCCAGGGCCTGTGAGCCTCAGCCTCGTGGGTCCAGAAGCCTGACTTTGAAGAACACACAAAGCTGATCCAACACAGAGATGGGTGACACAAGCAACCTGTACACTCAATCACTCCACAAAATATATGCCATGTAGTTAATTTATGGAGTGGCTGCCTGGTTGAGTAGAGAACCAGAGCCAAGAGAGACAAGAGTCTTGAGTGATATTCGCCTGATGAAACAAAATGAAACAGAGAGCACTTCTCAGTGATTGGAATATTGCTGTCTTTGACCTTGCATCTCTATTAAGGTTGTCGGTTGTAAAGAACAGAAATCAACTCTAGCAAGGGTACTATTAGATGACTGTTAAGTGCTTGTAGAGCCCATGTGTGGCAGGAAATAAGGGAGCTGCAGGAATGAAGAGTGAACAACTTAACACTCTTCCCTCCATCCTTGTATTCTTTGCTTGTGATTCAAAGACAGCATCTGGTTGTTGAACCTTAGGTTATAAGCCCACTCCTCTCAACATACAAGGGAAAGAAAAGGTAAGATGGAACCTATTCAGATTTTCATAGTGGGTTTTTACTGCCCACTGAGACTGCATACAATAAGTATATCAATCAATCAATTGATTAGTTAAGCTGCAAGCAACTTCAAACACTACTCAACTGGCTTAAATAACAAGGAAATGGGTTATCTCACACAACAAGAAGTCCCAAGGTAGGAGGACTTCAGGGCTGGTTAATTCAAGTATCTTACGGACCTAGTCCTTTCCACGTCACCATTCTGTGAAACTCAGTGCAGTAACTTTGTTCTTAGAGGCTACCTTGTCTTGCTGGCTGCTGAGTCCCAAGCATCACTTTCAGACAGGGTGCTATAGTTTGGCTATTTGACCCTTTAAACCCCATGTTGAAATTTGATCCCCAAAGTTGGAAGTGGAGTTTAATGGGAGGTATTTGTATCACGAGGGCGAATCCTTCATGAATGGTTTGGTGCCATCCTAGCGGAAGTGAGTGAGTCCTCACTCTATTTAATTTCCCTTGAGAGTTCACCTGAGAGCTGGTTCGTTTAAAATTAGAATCTGGATACTCTGGTTTCTCTTCAGATCGTATAAAATTAGAGTCTGGCACTTCCCCCCTTTCTCTCTCTCTCTCTCTCTCTCTCTCCCCCTCCCCCCTTCTTTTCCTCTCTTATCATGTAATTTGTACATGTTGGCTCCCCTTCTTTTTCCTCCAAGAGTGGAAGCTTCCTGAGGCCCTTATCAGACACCAAGCAGATGTCTGTGCCATGCTTCTTATACAACCTGCAGAACCATGAGCCAAAGAAAATCTCTTTCCGGGGCACGGTGGTGTGCCTATACTTTCAGCTATTCAGGAGGCTGAGGTGGGAGGATCGCTTGAACCCAGGAGTTCAAGGCTGCAGTGAGCTATGACAGTGCCACTGCGCTCTAGCCTGGGCAACAGAGCAAGACTCTATTTCTGGAAACAATAATAAAAATTTTTTTAAAACTCTTTTCTTTATAAATTACCCAGCCTCAGGTATTCCTTTATAGCAATGCAAATGAACTAAGACACAGGACAATATCAAGAGACAAACAAAGGCTGCTTGACATTCTATGCTTAAAAAGAGAGAGAGAGAAAGAGAGAAACCAAGGAATGGTTGCTTCCTTGTGCTTCTTTTTAAGTTCAAGGAAACATTTCCCAGAACACCACCCCCTTTTCTGTCTCATGAGTCAGGACAGTGTCACATTCCCCCATAGGAATGAGATCCCTATGATTGGCTTAAACCAACAGTTCTCAAACTTCTTGACCTCAGAACATCTTTACACTCTTAAAAATTATTAAGGACATCAAAGAGCTTTTGTTTATGTGAGAAATAGCTGCCAGTTTTTATAATACTATAAATTAAGAATGAGAAATTTTAAAAATATGATTGCAAAACAAAACAATAAAATGTACTAAATCCCTAGGTTTCCACGTAGATGCAAGGAAAACTTTGGGATTTAAAAGTAATGATTTATTGGATGATGATAAGTTTACAGAGATTATAGCAGATATAACTGAAGATACTAGTAACAGCACGGTGGAAGTACTAAGACCAAACTGAGTTAATCTCTGAAAACACATATGTTAAACGTTAGAAAATTTTAGAAAACACAAGAATATACAAGCACACATTTTATTAACTGTTCAAGTGATGACATCATATGTCATGTAACTTCTAGAAAACTCCTCTGTACACTTGTGAAAGAATGAGAGTGAAAATTCAAGGCAAATAACATCATGAAAAGAGTTTTGATTTTGCAGTCTGAAAATGTCTTGGGGATCCCCAGGGATTCTCAGACCACACTTGGAGAATTACTGGCTTAAATCAATCAGGACTTAGTCCTGAGTCACACATGGGAAGAGTAGGCCCTGGAACCAAAGCAGGGCCCCGACACCCTGGAAGAAGGGGGCAACTGACAAGGCCTGCTACAGTGGGGTCAGAGAGAATTCCCCATAGGCAACCAGGCTCCCATTAGGAAGGGGGAGAAGTGAGTCTGGGCAAACAACAATCAACAAGCAATATCATCGTCAAATCTCTCTCTGCTGGACAGGCTTAGCCACACTCTTCTGATTCTGTGTCTCTCCTTTTCAAGGCTGAGCACACTTGTCTGTGGAACAATTTTTCCTTCAGATGCGTTCATGTGCAGGCATTCAGCCCCCTCCCATTACATATTGATTTCATTAGATCAGTGTTTCCCAAATAGCAGCCACTGGAGAACCACTTTAGAATGGCTGCCAAGAGCAAGTGCCACCTTGGCTATTATTTACTTAATCCTCATCTTTAAAATCAACTTGATTTATTTCAAAAGGAACATTTTATTCACTATCTACCCCACTGATTGAAAGCCTTTTAGGCTTCTCCAAGGAGTCTCAGGAAAAATGATCCGCCAGACTATTGATTCTTCATTAGAATTACATTTGTGTGTGGGTTAAATTGGTTTTAAAAGCCTTTTCTGTTTTCATTGTCTTATCAGATGCTGTGGTCGACTGGCAAACCAAGTGTTTAAATGATGTGGTTTCTTTAGAAGAGTTTTCATTCCTAGAAAGTCAAACCAAGTTCTTAGATCATCATTAATTGCATCTGGGCAAGACAAAAGAGGAAGTCTTAAATTCCTCCTGTGTTTCGCTTTTCCCCTTCAAAATGAATGGCAAAAAAGGGGGCTACATGTGTAATGCCCCCTTTTTCCTGCTACTTCTCCCCCTTGGCCCCTCCTGAGGGTTGGCCTTCTTCTGCCTGGGGGTGGGAGGCCCCAGCATCCTCAGAACAGCTGTGGGAGCTCCAGATTCTCAGAGGTTGTTCATCCTTAAACCTGGGAGAGAGGAAGGAAGGTAGAGTGGGGGGTGAGGAGGACACAGAGCCAGAGAAAGCCAGTGGGAGCATGGGGCACACAGATACAAGCAGACACAAGACCAACCAATTGAAGGGAGAGAGGAGAGAGGGAGAGAAACGGAAAAGCAGACATCTGAATCACAGAGAAAGAGAAAGGAGACAACACAGAGGGAAGCCAGGAAGAAGAAAAGCTCAGGGAAAGACAAAGGAAAAGAGAGACAAAAATAAAGGAAGAAAAGAAAGAGCAAAGAAAAGTAGGTGGAGCAGTCTCCTCTAACTTCCCTAGGGGAATAATCACCATGGTCTGAGTACCACGTGACTAAACGTTGTCAGGGCAATCTCATTTCTGTTCTGTCCAAATCTTTGCAGAGCACTTAGCTGTCACCGCCCCTTAGAAATCTGGTGGGCTCTGGGGAGCCATGCAGGGTTTTGAGCAAGGGCAGAACATACTTAAATCTTCAGGAAGTTTAAGGTTCAGGAGGTTCGGGAAGACCAGGTAGCAAGGAGACCAAAGGCAGGGTGCAGCTAGAATGCTCTTTCAGAGGTCCTGGCAAAAGGGACGAGGACTGGACTAGTGGGACAGTTAGGAGAGAAAGAGGTACTACATCATGATGCCAGTAGTTACATAGCTAGCTTTCTAAGGGCTTCCTCACATCCAAGATTTCATTCCATTTGCTCCAGAAACCTTTTCTTTGCAAGGAATATTACGCACATTGTACAAATGAAGAAACTGTCTCAGAAAGGGGAAGTCATTTGTCTAAGATTCCTCAGTGAGTCCGTGGAGGAACTAGGACTAGGGCTGAGGTTTTCTTTTTTTTTTTTTTTTTTTTTTGAGACAGAGTCTCACTCTGTTGCCCGGGCTAGAGTGCCGTGGTGTCAGCCTAGCTCACAGCAACCTCAAACTCCTGGGCTCAAGCAATCCTTCTGCCTCAGCTTCCCGAGTAGCTGGGTCTACAGGCATGCGCCACCATGCCCGGCTAATTTTTTCTCTATATTTTTAGTTGTACAACTAATTTCTTCCTTTTTTTTTTTTTTTTTTTAGTAGAGACAGGGTCTCGCTCTTGATCAGGCTGGTCTTGAACTCCTGACCTCCAGCGATCCTCCCGTCTCGGCCTCCTGGAGTGCTAGGATTACAGGCGTGAGCCACCACGCCCGGCCGGGCTGAGGTTTTCTGAGTGCCCACTAAGTGGCAAGCCCAGTCTAGCTGCTTGGAACATACATTTGATATGTACAACAAATTAATATCCTCATTTCACACAATTACACAATTTGTACAGATGCACAACTGCTACTGGACTCCCTTGGGCAGACAGCCTATTGACTGTCATCCTTCCTGGAGCCAAAGCTTCCTGGGGCTATGGCTTCTCTCCATGGGAGGACAGCCACCCCCATTCCCAGAGTAACCACACCAACTTCTCCCTTGGGGAGTTGTTCAGGGCTGGAATGAGTCTGAGCCCACATAATTGGTTGACAGTAGAGCTGCTCTTGAAGAAGCAATAACACTCCATTCTTCCCAGGGCTAGGGCTGGGTCTCGTGGCTAAGGATTTCCTCAGCATTTCCCTTGTGCATTTGCCTCCCTCCACCCTGCTGCCACACTAAGCCAATCCATCATCATCTCTCATCTGGATTGCCACAACAGCATCTTACCAGTCTGTTCGATCGGGCTGCAGACAGTTCTGTGGTTTGTGCATTGCACAAGGACATCTGGCTAAGGGGCTCAGTAAGGGCTGAAATCTAACCTGTACTCTGGTGCTAAGCCATGAACCCTGGTGTGGGGCTGCATCTGCAGGAAGGAGCAATTTTCTATTTAAACAAAGGCCCTTCTTTCCAAGCCAAGTGCCAGGGGGCTATGTCCACTCAGAGAGGCACCTTTTTCAAAGCCACACAATAATAAGCAAACAGCACCTAAACAGAAACTCTGTTCTTGTTTCTGCCCTTGCCCCCTATAGTCATTCTTAAGCAGGCCAAAGGGGTCCTGTGTAAATCAAAGTCAATCACATCCCTCCTCTGTTAAAAATCCTCCTATGGCTCCCATCTCACTCAGAGTCAAAACTGAAGTCCTTATTTGTGGCCTACAAGGCCCTACTTGATCTGGCCTCCCAATACCTCTCTGATCTTTACCTCTCATTAGCTCTACCCTAGCCATGGCAGCCTTCTTTGCATTTCTTAAACATAGCAAACCTATCCCATCTCCGGGTCTTTGTACTTGCTTTTCCTTCTGCCTTGAATTCTTTTCTTCCAGATATCCACATCACTGATGCCTTATTCTTCAGGTGTCAGCTCAAGTGTCATCTATTTAATGAGGTCTTCCCCAACTACCTGATTTAATGCTGTCTTCCCCACTCTACCTCCAAGTCCCACTCTATTATATTTTCCTGTTTTATTTTCTTTGTATGACTTATTACTACATGAACATGTTTAGTATTTGTCTTGCCCACTGGAATGCAAGCTAATGAGAGCCAAGACCATGTTTGTCTTGTACATTATTACATCATAGCATCTAAGAACAGTGCCTGACCCAAAGCAGGTGCTAAAAACGTTTTTGTCGAATGAATGAATCTATGACTTTTCTCCAATAACCAGAAGTGCAGCTTCAGCTAGAGGGTCCCCTATAGTAGACTCATACTCACTGGAGAGCAAAGCTGATATTTCGGGAACAGACTTAGGATATTCTAGGTTCCATGAGTCCCACATTAAACTCCAGAGCAGAAGTTCTTTTGATTCTTGATCTAGAGGAGTGAAAAAGAAAAAAGATTTGGCTGGACGCAGTGGCTCATGCCTGTAATCCTAGCACTCTGGCAGGCCGATGCAAGAGGATTGCCTGAGCTCAGGAGTTCGAGACCAGCCTGAGCAAGAGACCCCATCTCTACTAAAAAATAGAAAAATTAGGCAGGTGTGGTGGCAGACAGCTCTAGTCCCATCTACTAGGGAGGCTGAGGCAGGAGGATCATTTGAGCCCAGGAGTTTGAGGTTGCAGTGAGCTACGATGATGCCACTGCACTCTACCCATGGAGACAGAGTGACACTCTGTCTCAAAAAAAAAAAAAAAAGAAAAAGAAAAAGAAAAGAAAAGAAAAAAGGAAGGCCAGGCGTGGTGGCTCATGCCTGTAATCCTAGCTCTCTGGGAGGCCAAGGCGGGCGGATTGTTTGAGCTCAGCAGTTCGAGACCAGCCTGAGCAAGAGTGAGACCCCGTCTCTACTGAAAAAATAGAAAGAAATTAGCTGGGGAACTAAAAAAATATATATATATATATATGTATATATATATTAGCTGGGCATGGTGGCACATGCCTGTAGTCCCAGCTACTCGGGAGGCTGAGGCAGGAGGATCGCTTGAGCCTAGGGGTTTGAGGTTGCTGTGAGCTAGGCTGATGCCACGGCACTCTAGCCCGGGCAACAGAGTGAGACTCTGTCTCAAAAGAAAAAAGGAGATTTATGATGTCATTGGAATTGCAGTGAACAATTTCATATCCAAAGATTTTTCCATCAATGCATCACTCACTCAGGACTTGAAGTCCTCAGACTAGGCCAAATTTGGGTCAAGTGCCCACACTATCTCTACCAGGGAGCAGGTAAAGAAAAGATCTGGCCCCTTCAGCTTTTGTAATGGGAACCAGTAGTGGGAAGCAGGTGTCAGGAATTCCCCTCTTGCCAAGACTACACACAGTGGAAAGTATGAAATTGGATAGCCCCAAAAACAACAACTGTCATGTTTTTAGGCAATGAAGTGAGAGCCTCAGTCTGAAGCAGTCACTTAACAATTTTCATGACGAAGTGGAAGGGGGGTGGTGAGGGTCTTAAAGGTTTTGGCTGGTATGGCCATCTTTGCAGGAAATGCAAAGCTAAAGCCACATTAAGTGTCAAAACTAGTCAAGTAATAGTTATATCCTTTTGTGGGAAGCACGAAGCACACAGAATCCACCTGCCACCAAGTTGAAGATGAATTTCTTCTAGGGAATTTTTCTTTTCTTTAAGATTGTTTAAGATTCTGAATCTCAGGGACCCAGAATTAAATTGATTGGCTCAGTCATTGTGGCGGACAGACTCTAGGATGACCTCCAAAGATTCCCACCTCCTAATGTCTGTTCATTTGTGTCATCTCCTCTCCACGAGTGCAGGTAGAACCTATGACTTGCTTCTAACCGATGGAACATGGCAAAGCTGATGGTTTGTTACTGCTTTGATTAGGTTACATTATATGGCAAAGATAATGGGCTATCACTTATAACATAACATTATGTTATATATGACTCCACCTTAGAAGACTGGAGTTAAACAGACTCTCCGCTGATGGATGAAAAAGGCGGCACCTGTAGTGCGGCTAATGAGACTCTGAAGCAAAGAACCCAGGTAAGCTGTGCTCAGACTCTTAACCCACAAAAACTGTGAGACAATAAACATGTGTGTTGTTTTAAGCCACTAAATTTATGGTACTTCGTCATGCAGCAATAGAATATTAGACAATGATTGTATAATATAATCATATTCCTTAGTGGTCTCATCATCAATCTACACATGGTACCACATGGGAATCATAACAACCCCTCCCTCGTAAGGCTGTTGTCAGAATACCATTAGTTTAATTTTGTAAAGGGCTTAGAACAATTTGTTCTATGGTACATATGTGAGTGTTTTTAGGTTGCTTCTTGTTAAAGGGGGGTGGTCCCATCTTCATCCTCACACCACCTGCAGACCTGACAGGTTTCTGGACCATTCCTTACCCTATTTGGCATATCATGAACCATCTTGTATAGTGGTCTGGAGGACAATGATATTTAATTTAGCTGTTCCAGCAAGACCCTTTTAATTAATTTTTTTCTTTTTTCATGTTTTTATTGTGGTAAAATAATACAATACAAAATTTACCATTTTAAAGTATTCAATTCAGTGGCGTTAGGAACGATCTAGTGGTAGAACATGTTTATCAACCCAAAAGGAAACCTCATGCCCACTAATCAGTCACTCTCCACTCCTCACTTCCTCTCAGCTGCTGAAACCACAAATATGCTGTCTCTATGAGCTTGCTTTTTCTGGATGGAATCATATAATATGTGGCCTTTAATGTCTGGCCTCTTTCACTTAGCGTAATGTTTTCAGGGTTCAATCATGTTGTACCATTTATCAGTACTTCATTCTCTTTTATGGCTGAATAATATTCCATCGTATGTATATACAACATTTTGTTTAATCCATCAGTTCGTGGACATTTGGGATATTTCTACCCTTTGGCTTTTGTGACTAGTGCTGCTATGAATATTCATGTACAAGGTTTTGCTTGAACACCTGTTTTCAATTATTTCGGGTGTGTACCTAGGAATGGAATTCCTGGGTCATATGGTAATTGTATGTTTAACTTTTTAAGGAACCCAGACTATTTTCTACAGTGCCTGTACTATTTAACATTCCCACCAGCAATATATGAGGGTTCCAATTTCTCCTCATCCTTGCCAACAATTGTTACTTTCTGTTTTGTTTGTTTATTTAAACTCACTCCCAGTGAGTATGAAGTAATACTTCATTGTGGTTACGATTTGCATTTTTCTAATGACTAATGATGTTGAGAATCTTTTCATTCATTCATCGGCCATTTGTATATCTTCTTTGGAGAAATGTCTATTCAAATATTTTGGCCCCCTCCTTTTTGTTTTTGAGACAGCATCTTACTCTGTCACCCAGGCTGGTGTGCAGTGGCACAATCATACCTCACTGTAACCTCAAACTCCTGGGCTCAAGCAATCCTCCCACCTTGGCCTCCCAAAGCACTGGGATTACAGGCACAAGCCACCATGCCCAGTCATTGCCCATTTTTAATTGAGTTATCTTTTTGTTGTTGAGCTTCAGGAGTTTATTGTATATGTTGGATACTAGTCCCTTATCAGATAAATGATTTGAAAATATTTTCTCCCATTCTGTGGGCTGATTTTTCACTCTCTTAATGGTGTCCTTTGATGCTAAAAAGTTTTAATTTTGATGAAATCTAATTTATCAATATTTTCTTTAGTTGCTTGTGCTTTTCGTGTTGTATCTAAGAAATCATTGCCATATCCAAGGTCCTTAAGATTTACCCCTATATTTTCTTCATAGAGTTTTATAGTTTCAGTTCTTATTTTGGTTCTCATGTTGGTCTTTGATCCACCTTGAGTTAATTTTTGTATATGGTATGAGATAAAGGTCTAATTTTTCTTTTTTTCCATGTATCTATCCAGTTCTCGCAGCAACGTTAGTTGAAAAGACTGTTCTTTCCCCCATTAAATGATCTTTATGTGGTTTTCTTTTTTTCGAGACAGGGTCTTGCTCTGTCGCCCGGGCTAGAGTGCCATGGCATCAGCCTAGCTCACAGCAACCTCAAATTCCTGGGCTCAAGCAATCCTTCTGCCTCAGCCTCCCAAGTAGCTGGGACTACAGGCTCATGCCACCACGCCTGGCTAATTTTTTGTTTCTATTTTTAGTTGCCCAGCTATTTTTTTTCTATTTTTGGTAGAAATGGGGTCTCGCTCTTGCTCAGGCTGGTCTTAAACTCCAGACCTCAAGCAATCCTCCTGCCTTGGCCTCCCAGGGTGCTAGGATTACAGGTGTGAGCCACTGCGCCCGGCCTTTGGCACTTTTATTGAAAATCAATTGACCATAGATGTATGAGTTTATTTCTGAACTTTTTTTTTTTTTTTTTTTTTTGAGACAGAGTCTCGCTCTGTTGCCTGGGCTAGATTGCCGTGGCATCAGCCTAGCTCACAGCAACCTCAAACTCCTGGGCTCAAGCAATCCTTCTGCCTCAGCCTCCTGAGTAGGTGGGCCTACAGGCATGTGCCACCATGCTTGGCTAATTTTTTCTATTTTTAGTTGTTTGGCTAATTTCTTACTATTTTTAGTAGAGACAGGGTCTCACTCTTGCTCAGGCTGGTCTCGAACTCCTGACCTCAAGCAATCCTCCCACCTCGGCCTCCCAGAATGCTAGGATTAAAGGAGTGAGCCACCACGCCCGGCCTGAACTCTTTATTAATCTAGGTGTCTATCCTTATGCCAGTACCACACTGTTTTGATTACCATAATTTTGTAGTAAATTTTGCCATCAGGAAGTGTGACACTTCTTTTTTAAGATCATCACACTTCCTGATGGCAAAACTTACAATTTAGAAGACCCCTTTTATTTTTAACATCCACGACCTATATCACTCTCTGTAGCCTAGAGTTAGTTTGGGCTTCTAATAAGAACAGTACCACTGCCTTAGTCTTAGAGCGGATTGAGACATATAATCCCACTAAGTTTCTAGTACTGGTGAGTATTTATAAACTGGAGTTGAGAGTGACAAAATCCTGTTAATTTCTCTGAACACAAAAGTCTACAGTTACCTGAAAATACTATAGAAATGTTTTTGTTTTTGTTTTTTTTTTTTTTGGCTTAAACAACAGAAATTTATTTTCTCACAGTTCTGGAGGCTAGAAGTGCAAGGTCGGGTTCTGACCCATTCTGTTTCTGGCGAGGGCTGTCTCCTTGGCTTGCGGATGGCTGCCTTCCTGCTGTGTCCTCACATGGCTTTTCCTCCTGCCTGCACCGAGACAGAAGTATATAGAAATGTTTTGAAGATTACTTCCTCCAGAGGGCCTTAAAAATTGAAATATGGGGCCAGGTGCAGTGGCTCATGCCTATAATCCTAGCACTTTGGGAGGCCGGGCAGGGAGGATTGCTTGAGGCCAGGAATTTAAGACCAGCCTGGGCAACATAGCAAGACCTCGCCTCTACAAAAACTTTTTAAAAATTAGTCAGGTGTGGTGGTGCGCACCTGTAGTTCTAGCTACTCGGAAGGCTGAGGCAGGAGAATTGCTTGAGCTCAAGAATTTGAGGTTGCTGTCAACTGTCTTCACACTGCTGTGCTAGAGCCCAGGTGACAGAGTAAGACCCTATCTCAGGAAAAAAAAAAAAAAAGAACGAAAGAAAGAAAGAAAAGAACATAAAAGAGAAAAGAAAAAGAAAATGGGATTATAATCATTTTGTTGCTGGTGTAAATAGGATCAGTGGTTTAGAATTCATTTGCTTGAGGACACGGCAGATGTAATGTGAATTCAACCCAAAGAGCAAGGAAAAGCTGCTTTGTCTTGACATAACATTCTCATCTAGCAAAGTGAGCTGTGGGAACTCTAATCTGTTTGTTACATATATAGATATTAGGCTTATATTTTTCTACTTATTTCCATTAAAAAGAGTTATAATTTATTGCCATGTCAAAGATCAGACCATAATTCATGACAAATACGGCAGTAGCATTCTTATTAAATTTGGTTTTAAACATTTTTAAAATAAAACAATGCTTTTATATAACCATAGAGTCACATGAGAAGTATGAGAAATAGGCCGGGCGCAGTGGCTCACGCCTGTAATCCTAGCACTCTGGGAGGCTGAGGCGGGAGGATCGCTTGAGCTCAGGAGTTTGAGACCACCCTGAGTAACAGCAAGACCCCGTCTCTACTAAAAACTAGAAAGGAACTAGCCAGACAACTAAAAATATATATAAAAAATTAGCCGGGCACGGTGGCACATGCCTGTAGTCCCAGCTACTCGGGAGGCTGAGGCAGAAGGATTGCTTGAGCCCAGGAGTTTGAGGTTGCTGTGAGCTAGGCTGACGCCATGGCACTCTAGCCAGGGAAACAGAGTGAGACTCTGTCTCAAAAAAAAAAAAAAAAAAAAAAAAAGTGAAATGTCAGAGATATCAATTGTCAAACTTAGTACTTAAGGAAATCGGACATTTCATACTTAATAACCTTAATTAGATCAAATCTAACAGTATATGACCTTTGGAGAATGGCTTTTTTCACTCAGCTTAATTCCCTGGAGACTCATCCAAGTTGTTGCATCTTCATTGCTTTTTATTGCTGAGTAGTGTTCCATGGTATCAATGTCTCACACTTAGTTTAACCATTGACCTATTGAAAGACATCTGGGCTGATTCTGGTTTTGGGTTATTATAAATATAGTTTCTATGAACATTCTTGTACAGGTTTTTGTGTGAGCATAAATTTTCATTTTGCTGGGATAAATACCCAGAAGTACAATTGCTAAGTTGCATGGTAGTTGCATAGTTTTTTAAGAAACTGACAAACTCTTTTCCAATGTGGCTATACCATTTTACATTCTCACCAGCAATTTATTAATATGAGTGATCCAGCTTCTCTGCATCCTCATCAGCATTTGGAGTTGTCATTACTGTTATTTTATTTATTTATTTATTTTGTTAGAGATGGGTCTCACTTTGTCACCCATGCTGGAGTGCAGTGTTATGATCAGAGCTCACTGCAACCTTAAACACCCGGGCTCAAGCAATCCTCTACCTCAGCCTCCCAAGTATCTGGGACTACAGGCACGTGCCACCATACCTGGCTAATTTTTTTTTTTTTTTGTAGAGATGGATCTCCCTGTGTTGCCTAGGCTGATCTTGAACATCTGGCCTCCAGTGATCCACCCACGTCAGCCTCCCAAAGTGCTAGGATTACAGGCATGAGCCACCACACCCAGCCACTGTTGTTATTAAGATATTCTGATAGATGTGTAGTGACATTTCATTGTGGTTTTAATTTGCATTTCCCTAGTGACTAATGATGTTGAGCACCTTTTTGTGTGTTTCTTTGTCATCTCTATATCTATCTATCTATATCTCCAATCCTCATATATATATATATATATATATATCCAAAATGTGTTTATTGGGATGGTTTCCCATTCATTCAAGCAGGGTACTTTTAGTGCTGCTTCCTTCTAAAGGAACACCCTTCTGTAAGCCTTGCTTTTCCTCCTGTAGGTTGGCAGAGGACAATAGAGCAACTAACACACAAAACTACTGTTTGTGCATGGCTAAACACCGTGGTGATTTTATAGCATCCTGGGCATTTCACATCCATGAAGTAGGAATTGGAGCTCTGCACCAGGAACTTCTTCTTGTGTTTCCTCTTTTCCAATTCTGGAGAGGGATGAAGGAGATCCTTTGTGAGAGGCATGTGCTTGTGGGAAGGCAATCACCGCCGGAAAGCCTATATCCTCTTAAGTGAAATGTCTGCTCATGTCTTTTGTTCATTTTCTAATTTAATTGTTTGGGTTTTTTACTGTTGAGTTTTGAGAGCTATTTATTATATTCTAGATACAGTCCTTTGTTGGAGATATATATATATATATATATATATATATTTTTTTTTTTTTTTTTTTTTTTTTTTTTTGAGACACAGTCTCACTCTGTTGCCCGGGCTAGAGTGCCATGGCATCAGCCTACCTCACAGCAACCTCAAACTCCTGGGCTCAAGCGATCCTCCTGCCTCAGCCTCCCGAGTAGCTGGGACTACAGGCATGTGCCACCATGCCTGGCTAATATTTCTCTATATATTTTTAGCTGTCCATATAATTTCTTTCTATTTTTAGTAGAGACGGGAGTCTCACTCTTGCTCAGGCTGGTCTCGAACTCCTGACCTCAAGCGATCCACCTGCCTCAGCCTCCCAGAGTGCTAGGATTACAGGGGTGAGCCACCGTACCTGGCCACCTTTGTTGCATATATTAATGGCAAATATTTCCTTCCAGTCTGTAGCTTTTCATCCTCTAACAAGGACTTTCACAGAGCAAAAGTTTTTAATTTTGATGATTCCAATTTATCAATTTTTCCTTATATGGATTGTGCTTTTGGCATCAAGTCTACAAACTCTGTCTAGCTCTAGATCCCAAAGATTTCCCCCTGCTTTTTCCTAAAAGTGTTATAATTTCATGTTTCACATTTAAATCTATGTGATTTAATATCCATTCTCAGTTAAATTTGCATATAAGGTGTGACGTTTATGTCAAGGCTTATATTTTTGTCTATGGATTTCCAATTGCTCCAGCATCATTTGTTGAAAGACCATTCTTCCTTCATTAAATTGCTTTTGCTCCTTTGTCAAAAATCAGTTGGACATATTTGTGTGGGTCTGTTTCTGGGTTCTCTTTTCTGTTCCATTGATCCATGTGCCCAACCTTCTGCCAACATCACAGTCTTGATTACTGTAGCTATATAATAAGTCTTGAAATAAAGTAGACTAATTCCTCCCACATTATTCTTATTTTTCCAGATTCTATAGCTATTGTGTGGTGTGTGCCTTTCCATAGACATTTTAGAATATGCTTGTCTATGTCTATGAAAACATTGCTGGGAGTTTGATAGGAACTGCATTAGTCTTATAGATTAATTAAGGGAGAATGTGCATCTTTACCATGTTGTTTCAATCCATGGAGATAGTAAAGATGTCCCTCCTTTTACTTAGGCCTGCTTTGATTTCTTTCATCAGCATTTTATAATTTCCAGCATATAAATTCTACACGCATTTTATTAAGTTTATACCTAAGTATTTCATTTCCTTTGGAATGACTCAAAGTGGTATGTTTAATATGGTTTTTTGCGTGTTTATTGTTAGTACAAACTTGATTGGGCTTTTCTGTGTATTGAACAACAAGATATCTAGGAAAAAACTCTGATTTGTAGCATTTGCTGATTTCCACAATATAAATATGACCAATTTCAAGCCACTAACATGATGTCAATTGGCTTGTAAAATTCCTGACAATTTTCTTTCTTGGGAGGTGGTAGGAACCAGCTCCAGAAAAACACTGGCAGACCTGAATCTTTGTAACATGCAAATTTGACCAGGTTACTCCCCTGATTAAAACTTTCAATGGCTCTCCCTCCCCTACAGGACAAAAACCTCAGTTTTCACATTTGTTTGCCATTTAGCCACGACAGATTTCACCAGCCTCATCTCTCAAACCAGCAAAACTACCACCCTGATGCCCCACCCATTTTGAATGGATCAACATTCTTGGATTGACCAGATTGTTTCACACTTTGTATCTTTTCTCTTGCTTCTCTCTGCACCTAGTGAACACCTATTTATTTTTCCAGACTCACCTGATGCCCTCAGGTAGAACTAGACATGCTCATATTGAAATCCCTTGAGACCACTGTCAGAACCTGTAACTCTTTGTCACATCTGTTCCTTTATGTTTCTTTCTCCACTATCAATCTGTGAAGCTAGCTACTTGAGAATGAACAGTCTCATTTATCTTTATCTCCCTAACACCTCAGGCTACAGCCTGGTCTATAGATACCATTTAATAAATAGTTATTAGAGGAAAGTAGATTTGGACTAAGACTTGAGGAGTTAAGAGTTGGCTATACAGACAAGAGGGAATTGCAGGTAAGAGAACAACGTGTGCAAATATACAAAGGTATAAGAACACTCTCCAACTCCTTGAAGGACAATGTGTGTGTTTTTAAAACCTTCCTTTGAATAAGTAGATGAAAAGGCTAATAGTGAGCCTATCACAATGTGGACTTCAATTATGATTAATGGCAGCAAGCACTACAATGCTTTTCACTCCCCACTCCCTGACTCATTTGCCAAGGGTACAGGAAGTGTGCTGTTCTCTGATTAGGGAAAGTACAAATGCTCCTTCTCCTATTGCTTTTCTTCTCAGTGATCCCCAAGATTTCTTAGTGTAGATGGTGAGAAGTGGACAGATTTAGGATATATTTTGGAGATGGGGCTGAGAGGACTCATGATGGATTTGATCTAGAGTGCAAAGAGGTATCAAGGACGACTCTAAGGTTTCTAGTCTGAGCAACCAGAAGGATGAAGTTGCCATTAACCTACATGGGTAAGACTGCAGTAGGAATAGTTTTGTAGTGGTGAGAAAATCAAGATTCTATTTTAGACAAGCTAAATTAGAGAAGCTGACGAGACATCCAAGTGGAAACGTTCAGTAGGCAGTTGAATATACAATTGTGACATTGAGTCAAGGCTAAGGGTGTCTATTTGGGAATAATTAGTATACAGATGGTAGTTAAAAGCTCAGGACTGGATGAGATTATCTGGAGAAATGTCAGAAGGCTTAGCCTTAAACACTCCAAAATTTGAAGGCTAGGTAAAGGAACTGGAGTCAGCATAATACAGGGTGAAGGAGCAATGAGGGAGATAAGACAAACATCATGAGCTTTAAGTGTCATGTAGACTAAGAGAAGAAAGTATTATAATAGTGTAATAATCAAGTCTGTTGAATGTTGGCAAGTTGTAGAGTAAAATGGGGATAAAGCAGCATCGAATGCAGTTGGCAAGGTAGAAGTTACTGGTGACCTTGCCAAGGGCAATTTCAGTGGAAGGGTGGGGACCAACACCTATTTAGACTAGGTTAAGGAGGCTGGGCATGTGGTGGCTCACGCCTGTAATCCTAGCACTCTGGGAGGCTGGGGCAGGAGGATCACTTGAGCTCAGAAATTTGAGACCAGCCTGAGCAAGAGGCGAGACTCTGTTTCTACAAAAAATAGAAAAATTAGCTGGTGTGGTGGCGCTAGCCTGTAGTCCCAGCTACTCAGGAGGCTGAGGGAAGAGGATTGCTTGAACCCAGGAGTTTCAGGTTGCTGTGAGCTAGGCTGATGCTACAGCACTCTAGCCCCAGGCAACAGAGCAAGACCCCATCTCAAAAAAAAAAATTATAAAAAGAGTGGGAAGAAACTTTTAGAGGTGAGAGATAGGTTCATGGCATAGATTTTGGTGATGGTTTCACGAGTGTATGCTTATCTCCAAACTCATCAAATCATATAGATTAAATATGTACAACTTTTTGTATGTCAATCATACCTCAATAAAGTAGTTAAAAATATAAATCAAATGATTTTTTAAAACTGTAGAATAGGCCGGGCGTGGTGGCTCACGCCTGTAATCCTAGCACTCTGGGAGGCCGAGGTGGGCGGATCGTTTGAGCTCAGGAGTTCGAGACCAGCCTGAGCAAGAGCGAGACCCCATCTCTACTAAAAATAGAAAGAAATTATATGGACAGCTAAAAATATATATAGAAAAAAAAAATTAGCTGGGCATGGTGGTGCATGCCTGTAGTCCCAGCTACTCGGGAGGCTGAGACAGGAGGATCGCTTGAGCTCAGGAGTTTGAGGTTGCTGTGAGCTCGGCTGACGCCACGGCACTCACTCTAGCCTGGGCAACAGAGTGAGACTCTGTCTCAAAAAAAAAAAAAAAAAAACAAACAAACAAAAAAAAAAAAACTGTAGAATAAAAGCAAAAGATTCCTAGAAATGCAGGGACCTTGACTAAACTTCAACCTATCTGAATGGCAACTTACAGCAAATTCAGATTTCTTTATATTGACCTACATCTGTCTAAAACCATTCTTATAACCCTTTCTATGGTGTTTTGTCCCCCAGTTTAGTCCCTCATTATTTAAAAGTACTACACAAACATTTATTATGGAACCAAATATCTAGGTAATTCATTCTCCTGTTGCTTTCATTTCTCATTTCTAAACACATTCCCGTTGACTAAGCTCGGTAGATTCTGGTGATTATTTCTTCCAGAGATCCTCTCTGAGGTAAACTCAAAGGCATGATGAGTTTCTATCAATAGAGGTCCTCAAAGAATCAAGAGAAACCTTTCCTGTTCTGAAAAACACCACATGAACCCCCAAAACTTTGTTTAAAAAGAAAGAGAAAAGGTAAAAGAAATGCATATCACACTGACTGGATATATCACTAACTTATCACACTTTTTTTTTTTTTGAGACAGAGTCTCACTCTGTCGCCCTGGGTAGAGTGCAGTGGCATCATTGTAGCTCACTGTGACCTCAAACTCCTGGCTCAAGAGATCCTTTTGCTTCAGACTCCCAAGTAGCTGGGATTACAGGTGTGCACCACTATGCCCAGCTTTAGTAGAGACGGGCTCTCACTCTTGCTCAGGCTGGTCTTGAACTCCTGAGCTCAAGCGATCTTCCTGCCTCGGCCCCCCAGAGTGCTAGGATTACAGGCAGGAGCCACCACACCTGTCCTTACCACACTCTTAAGTGTTAGTAAAACAACCAACTCATAACAACATTTGCTAAAAGCTCTCAAAACAGGGGGTTAACAACCAGAGATTTGGCAGAAATTACAGTATCACAATTGTTATACATATGAAAAAGTGAAATTTGAGCCTTACATTATATCATATACAAAAATCCAACTCCAGACTGTTTCATTTAAAAATAAAGGCAAAACTTTGAGAAAGAAACAAAAAAGAACAACTCCTGACATTGACAAGATTGCTTGACACTTACAGCTAGGCTATGTTATTCTCTTATTTAGACATAAACAATCTCACAGAATACCAATCCCAGACAAGGTTATTCTGAGACCATGACAAAATGAGACAAAGCAAGGTCACTTCATAACTTTGTCTAAGTACTTTGCTATCCACAAAATACCAATGCTCCTTCTCTGGGCCAAAATGAGTGAGTGACTGTTGCTTCTTTATACTCACAATATTCTCCCCTCCCTATAGATAAGATTTATTGAGATATATAATTATAGAATCCCCCCATACTTTCTGAAAGGATTCAATCTAGATCAAATCATCACTTTCTTAGACCCTCATCCAAATCACCAAAGTCTAATAAAAGGTTGTTTCTAACATAATCTTACTGAGACACCCCTTGATTCCTCATGGTGTGTGTTCCCCCTTGCTGCAATAAGTAATAAACTCAACTTGTTCATATTCAATTCAGCTATGTTACTGGTGGTCTTGGCTGGGGGGCACTGACAACTTTAAAACCTTTAGAAGAAAATACTGGAGAATACATAGTCCCCCTTATCCATAGGAAATAAGCTCCCTTGGGAACATAGGGAACTAGGTACAGTAAGAGAGTAAGAACAATAACTTACAATAAAATAGAATAATTATAATAATATACTAAAATAAAAGCTATATAGGCCGGGTGTGGTGGCTCACCCCTGTAATCCTAGCACTCTGGGAGGCTGAGGTGGGTGGATCCTTCGAGCTCAGGAGTTCGAGACCAGCCTGAGCAAGAGTGAGACCCGTCTCTACTAAAAAAAAAAAAATAAAAAGAAATTATCTGGACAACTAAAAATATATAGAAAAAAAATTAGCCTGGTGCATGCCTGTAGTCCCAGCTACTCGGGAGGCTAAGGCAGGAGGATCGCTTGAGCCCAGGAGTTTGAGGTTGCTGTGAGCTAGGCTGACACCACGGCACTCTAGCCCGGGCAACAGAGACTCTGTCTCCAAAAAAAAAAAAAAAAAAAAAAGCTATATAAATGTGGTCTCTCTCAAAATATCTTATTGTGTGTAATATTTTAGGACCACGGTTGACTGATGATAACTGAAACCACCAAAAACAAAACCGTGGATAAGGGGGCACTACTGTATGTTTTTACTTTGAGGTAGGGAAATATATCTTAAATAAGACACAAAAGCACCGACGATACAAGATAAAATTGATACATTTGTGTGGTAGACAGTCTCTCAGATGGCACCAATACTCCCTTTCTCCCAGTATTCACACACTTGTATAATCCCCTCTCCTTGGCAGTGGGCTGGATGTAGTGACTTGTTTCTAACATATACAGCAGAAGTGATGGATGTCGGCCGGGCGCGGTGGCTCACACCTGTAATCCTAGCACTCTGGGAGGCCGAGGCAGGAGGATAGCTCGAGGTCAGGAGTTCGAGACCAGCCTGAGCAAGAGCGAGACCCCCCCCCCCCCCGTCTCTACTAAAAATAGAAAGAAATTAGCTGAACAACTAAAAATATATAGAAAAAATTAGCCGGGCATAGTGGCACTTGCCTATAGTCCCAGCTACTCGGGAGGCTGAGGCAGGAGAATTGCTTAAGCCCAGGAGTTTGAGGTTGCTGTGAGCTAGGCTGACGCCACGGCACTCTAGCCCAGGTGACAGAGCCAGACTCTGTCTCCAAAAAAAAAAAAAAAAGAACTCTCACAAATCAAAATGGGGCAAAAATGATTTGATAGACAAAAGGCAAAAGATATGAACAGGCATTTCACAGAGTAGAAAAGATGAATGTCAAATAAACATATGAAAGTATGCTCAACCTCATTAGTAAGCAGGACAATGCAAAATAAGACCTCAATTAGATATTATTTTCTACTCGTTGGATTGCCGAAAGTTTAGAAATCTGCCAATGCAAAGTGATAAGAAGGGGAGTACTTATGTATTGCCGATGGAAACGTAAACTGGAACAACCACTTCAGAAACATTTTGGCACTACCTAATAAAGTTGAACATACCCATATTCTAAAACCCAGCCATTCAGATCTTAGGGATGTGCCCTGGAAAAAGGTCTTTCATGTGTGTACTCTGAGACATGTTCATAGCAACACTATTGGTAATAGTAAAAACATGGAAACAGCCCAAATGTCCATCAAGAGAAAAATAAATTATGGTATATGTACACAGTGGAATATTATACATTTGAAAATGAATGAACTACAGGTACATGTAACAAAATGGATGAATCTTAGAAACATAATGTTAAATGAAAAGATCAACATGCAAAAGACAACATAGGGCATGATATAATTTTAAAAAGCTAAAAACAAGGAAAAATTAATCAATATATTTTTTATGAATACATACATAGGCAATAGACCTTTTAAAAAACAAATGATAAACATAAAATTCAAACCAGTGGTTAGCTATGTGGGAAGAAGGGGACAGGCTAGAGAGTAACATTCAGATAAACACAAGTTATTGGTAATGTTTTAGTTTTTAAATGGGTATTTATTATTAAGCTTTATAACTTAAATATAAGTTATAAATATTCTTTTGTGTGCATGAAATATAACTTCATTTTAAACATTTAAAAAATAAATTAGGAGTATTTTTAATTTTTTATTATGGCAATTAAAAGCATTTTTTTTACATCTAAAGAAAGCAACAAAGTTCATTTTGTTTTAATGGAAAGGAAAAATACAGGAGGAAGAAAAGTTTGGTGAACTCCTAAGAGGATCAAGAAAAGGAATACAATTCAGGGAAAAAGAAAAAAAACACTTCCATTTTAAACCATGTCATTATTTTAATCCTAGATCATTCAGGAAGCTATGCTGGCTAAAACTGGAATTTATTAAGAAGATTATACTTTCACCTGCAGTTCACATCAGGTAATTTCCATCCATGTTCTGTGTCTACATCTTTAAGTAGTTTTTTTCTCAATTCAGTCTCAGGCACCAGAAACTTCCAGTAGATACAGCTACTTCTGTTGGGGCCAGAGTGGGGAGACAATCTCAGTTACATTCTTGGGGCTCCACTAACTGGTTCTGGGTTCTTATGCAATGCCAAACCTTGGAAAGGTGTTAAGGAGGATCATTTGTCCTCATAGGTTATCACTGAGGGACATTGTTCACTCGGCATCTTTAGATTTGTAGGCTCTCTGTGGCTTCTGTACCACAGTTGGGACACAGAAATCTCTTATAAAATATTCATAACCCCAGGCCTTGCATTCTTGTCTCCCAGATTAATTAAGCAGCTATTCCTCTCTGGGGCCTTACCAGGAGGCTGCAGGAATCAAGGCCCAGGTCTAGCTGACTTCTCCCCCTTCACCCCAAAACCCAAGGGGCATCTCTTTATAATCTGACAGGAGTCCCATTCAACTTCAAACCCAATGCTCCTTAATGTGCTTGGGCTTTTAGAAAAGAAAGCTTAAATGTCTTACAAACTAATCTGCTTTTAGCTGAGCCACACACTTCCTAGAATGTAATGAAGCACAGAACCTGCTATCTGCCAGGAAGGGAGAAAGGGAAAGGGCAAAATACAGGGAGGAAAAAAAACCTAATATTTCAAAATATTATCTGGAGGTTGGCAAAGATTTTTTAAATAGGAAACAAAAAGTACTAACCATAAGGGGGAAAAATTTGATAAATTCGACTCAATTAAAATAAAGAACTATACTTACCTGGCAGGGGACATATCATGGTCACGAAGATGGTTTTCCCAGGGTGAGGCTTATCCATTGCACTCTGGATGTGCTGACCCCTGAGATTTCCTCAAATGTGGAAACTTCACTATGTAATTTGTGGTACTGGGGGACAGCATTTGTGCTTTCTCCTAATTAAAAAAATGAAATGAAATAAAATAAAGAACTGCTGTTTATCAAAAGATACTGTTAAGAGAGTGAAAAGGCAAGACAAAGAGAGATGTTTGAAATACGTATATCCAACAAAGGATTTGCATTCAGAATACATAATGAAGTCCTATTAAATCACAAAACATGCAAATAATCCAATAAAAATGACTTAAATCTAGTACTTCATAAAAGGAGACATCCAAATGGCCAATAAACTTGTATAAGAAAAACAAATGGTCAATAAACATACAAAAAGTTGTTCAAGCCAGCAGCGTGGTGGCTCACGCCTGTAATCCCGGAACTCTGGTAGGCCATGGCAGGAAGATAGCTTGGGGCTGGGAGTTCCAGACCAGCCTGAGCAAAAGCGAGGCCCCGTCTCTACAAAAATAGAAAGAAATGATCTGGACAGCTAAAATTATATATAGAAAAAATGAGCCGGGCATGGTGGCACATGCCTGTAGTCCCAGCCACTCGGGAGGCTGAGGCAGTAGGATCGCTTGAGCCCAGGAGTTTGAGGTTGCTGTGAGCGAGGCTGACGCCATGGCACTCTAGCCTGGGTGACAGAGCGAGACTCTGTCTCAAAAAAAAAAAAAAAAAGAGCTCTTATAAATCAGAAAATATAATTCAATTTAAAAATGGTAGTTATGAGATAACAAAAAACCGAAAAAATGATATGAACAGATAATTGACACAGGATGAAACACAAAAGAGCCAATAAACATATGAAAAGATGGTAAATTTTACTAGTAATCAGGAAAGTTAAAAGTGACACAAAATGAAGGGGATGAGACTTATTCCCACTTCAATGCAATCTGATTGGTAATATTTCACACCCATCAGATTGGCAAAATTAATAACATTTAAAAAAATTAGGCCGGGCGCGGTGACTCAGGCCTGTAATCCTAGCACTCTGGGAGGCCGAGGCGGGTGGATCACTCAAGGTCAGGAGTTCGAGACCAGCCTGAGCAAGAGCGAGACCCTCCCCCATCTCTACTAAAAATAGAAAGAAATTATATGGACAGCTAAAAATATATAGAGAAATATTAGCCAAGCATGGTGGCACATGCCTGTAGTCCCAGCTACTCGGGAGGCTGAGGCAGTAGGATCGCTTAAGCCCAGGAGTTTGAGGTTGCTGTGAGCTAGGCTGACGCCACGGCACTCACTCTAGTCTGGGCAACAAAGCAAGACTCTGTCTCAAAAAAAAAAATTAATTAAGTGTGATAATATCAAATATTGATAAGAAAGTGAAGAAAAAGGAACTCAGATGTTAAAGGTAGAAGTATAAATCAGTACAACCACTCTGGAGATTAATTCAGCAATATCTAGTAAAATTAAAGATTCATATCCAAGAGAAATCAAAACATATGTCTGAAAAAGACTTTTATAAGAATGTTCATAGCTGCTATATTATTATCTATTGTTGCATAACAAATTACCCCAAAACTTAGCAACTTAAAACAAAAAATGTTTATTATCTCACAGTTTCTGTGGATCCAGGCATGACTAAGCTGAATGCCTCTGCCTCAGGGTCTCTCCCGGGGCTGCAATCAAGCTATCATTTAGGATTGTGGTCTCACCTGAAGCCTCTATTGAAGGGAGCAGTAATCTACAAAGTCATGCATTCAGGAGGGATCATTTGGGGCCATTTTAGAGGTTGCCTAACAAAGCAGCTTTATTCATAACAGCCGCAAGCTAGAAATGGCTTAGATGTCCATCAATGGGAGAATGGATAAACAAACTATGATATATTCATACAATAGAATGCTATTCAACAGTAAAAAGTCAGAATGAAAGAAGTTTTACACCAAAGAATAGAAAATGCATTACTGAATTTACACAAAGTTCTGTAACAGACAAAACTGGCAATTTATGGTGGAAAAAATCAGAACACTGGTTGCCTGCAGTGGCAGGGGATGGGGGTGGATAATTGATTGGGAAGAGGTATGAAGGAACTTTCTGGGTTGATGGTAATGTTTTGTATCTTGATGGGGGTTTGGTCAATGCAGATACATGCATTTGTCAAAGCTCACTGAATCACCACTTAAAATTTGTGCATTTTACATATAGTAATAACATTCATCTGGTGTTGGGCAGATGGGAGGGGGAGGAGGGGATGGGTATATTCACACCTAATGGGTGCGGTGCGCAGCCGTCTGAGGGATGGACACGCTTGAAGCTCTGTCTTGGGTTGGGCAAGGGCAATATATGTAACCTAAACATTTGTACCCCGTAATATGCTGAAATAAAACAAATTAAAAAACAAGACAAAACAAAAAAAAAAGATTTGTGCATTTTATTACATGAAAATTTTACTTCGGGCTGGGCGCAGTGGCTCACGCCTATAATCCTAGCACTCTGGGAGGCCGAGGCGGGTGGATCACTCGAGGTCAGGAGTTCGAGACCAGCCTGAGCAAGAGTGAGACCCCCCCCCCCCCCGTCTCTACTAAAAATAGAAAGAAATTATATGGACAGCTAAAAATATATAGAGAAATATTAGCCGGGCATGGTGGCACATGCCTGTATTCCCAGCTACTCGGGAGGCTGAGGCAGTAGGATTGCTTAAGCCCAGGAGTTTGAGGGTGCTGTGAGCTAGGCTGACGCCACGGCACTCTAGGCCGGACAACAGAATGAGACTCTGTCTCAAAAAAAAAAAAAAAAAAGAAAGAAAAAGAAAATTTTACTTCGAAAGAAAAAAGAACTATGAACAAATAATGAACTCTAATGAATGATGTGTGGGCTGAAGTGTTTAGGGGTGAAGTGTATTGATGTCTGCAACTTTGAAATGGATCCATAAAAAGCAGGATGGCTTGATGGATGAATAAGAGGGATGAGTAGATGGATAGTTATGTTGATAAAGCAAGTACTATAATAAAAGGTTAACTGTAGAATCTAGGTGGTGGGTGCATGCAAATTCACTGTACAATTCTTTCAACTTTTCTGTATGTTTGAAAATTCTCATAGTAAAATGGTGGGGAAAAATTAAAGATGCACATTTCCTATTACCCAGCAATCCAATTCTAGGTATTTGTCCTGGAGAAAAATCTCAAACATGAGTATGAGTAGACATGTGCAAGGATGTTCACTGCATCACTGTATGTAATAGCAGAAAAAGTGTAACCTACCCAATTGTTCCTCAGTAAAGGAATAGATAAATCAGCTGTGATTTATTTATACAATAGTATGTAATATACAGTGGAACTAGATATAGATCAATCAACTTGGATAAATCTGAAAAACAATGTTGAATTTAAAAAACAAGCTGCGGCCGGGCGCGGTGGCTCACGCCTGTAATCCTAGCACTCTGGGAGGCCGAGGCGGGTGGATCGCTCAAGGCCAGGAGTTCGAGACCAGCCTGAGCAAGAGCGAGACCCCCGTCTCTACTAAAAATAGAAAAAAATTATATGGACAACTAAAAATATATATATAGAAAAATTAGCCGGGCATAGTGGCGCATGCCTGTAGTCCCAGCTACTCGGGAGGCTGAGGCAGGAGGATCGCTTGAGCCCAGGAGTTTGAGGTTGCTGTGAGCTAGGCTGACGCCACGGCACTCACTCTAGCCTGGGCAACAAAGTGAGACTCTGTCTCAAAAAAGAAAAAATAAAAAATAAAAAACAAGCTGCAAAATCATGCATACACTATGAGACCATTTGTACAAAAACAATAGTTATTGTTTATGGCTACTGATACATGTGTGAAAGTATAAAAATCTTCATCAGAATAATACACACCAACTTCAGAATGACAATTACCTTTGAGGGACAGAGGGGGAAAGGGATGTGGTGTGGGGTGGGGCCCTAGAAGTATCTGTAATGTTATTAGCACCACACTCTAACCAACTGAGCTAACCGGCCATCCACAAAGTATTTGTAATGCTATATTTTGTTCAAAAGTAAAAAAAATCTACAGCAATTTTGGAAATATATCAATATGCTTAATCTCAGTGATAGGTTCATAGTCATTTAAACAGTTACTATGGGCCAGGCGCCATGGCTCACGCCTGTAATCCTAGCACTCTGGGAGGCTGAGGCAGGAGGATTGCTTGAGCTCAGGAGTTCGAGACCAGCCTGAGCAAGAGCAAGACCCCACCTCTACTAAAAATACAAAGAAATTAGCCAAACAACTAAAAATAGAAAAAAATAGCCGGGATGGTGGCACATGCCTGTAGTCCCAGCTATCTGGGAGGCTGAGGTAGGAGAATCCCTTGAGCCCAGGAGTTTGAGGTTGCTGTGAACTGAGCTGACACCACGGCACTCTAGCCCGGGCAACAGAGTGGGCTAGAAAATAAATAAATAAATAAATAAACAGCTACTATGTGCCAGGAACCTGGCTAAATGTTTTATGTGCTTTATATCTCATTTAATCCTCAAATGAGGTAGGTATAATTTGTACCTATTTTCCATATGAGGAACCTAAGGCTTAAGGAGATTAAATAATTTAACCAACATCATAACTCCCAGTAGATCCAGAAAGTCTAACTGCAGAGCTCACATTCTTGACCACTCTGCTATATATATTGTCTGTCTCCGTCTAGCCCTGTAGGACTAATGTCTGAACCCTGTAGAAAAAGAGGTTTCAGGCAGAATATGAGGAGCTCATTTTACAAGGAACTCTATGAGACAGAAGGGGACAAAAGGTGACACAGAGTGGAGGAGAACACAGCATAATTATAGTACCTCAAAGATTGAAAGCAGGAAGAGGTATAACCTTTGACACAGATTGGTGTTTAGTGAGTATTGGCCTCTGTTGTGAGTTGAATTGTGTCACCCAAAGAGATATGATGTTGGAGTCCTAATCCCAGCCCCACCCCTGTACCTGTGAATGTGAACTTATTTGGATATAGGGTCTTTGCAGATGTAATCAGGTTAAGATGAAGTCATATTAAATACTCTCTCTCTGGCCCTCACATGTTGTTCAGTAATTCAGGGGACAGTCAGAACCCCAATGACCCAAATCCTTGGCCTACTACCTCTGCAGATTCCTGAAAGAGGTATGCTGAAAGCACAGTCCTGGCAACTGCATCTTTATTTGTTCTTTTATAACTAGGTGCCTAGTAAAGTGGAATTAAAAAAATATATCCCCGTCTCTTTGATGTCTGTGAGTCACAACTCACTGTGGGCAGATTTTTTTTTTTTTTTTTTTTTTGAGACAGAGTCTCACTCTGTCGCCCTGGGTAGGGTACAGAGGTGTCATCGTAGCTCACTGCAATAGCAAACTCCTGGTCTCAAGCGATCCTCCTGCCTCAGCCTCCCAAGTACCTGGGACTATAGGCGCACACCACCACGCCCAGCTAATTTTTCTATTTTTTGTAGAAACGGGGTCTCGCTCTTGCTCAGGCTGGTCTCCAACTCCTGAGCTCAAGTATCCTCCCACCTCAGCCTCCCAGAGTGCTAGGATTACAGGCGTGAGCCACCGAGCCTATCTGGCTGGCAGATTTTTTATTATAGAACAATCATTTGGTTAGTTCCCTTAGATATATAAATGAAAGGCAGGAAGGCACTCTTACCCAAGGAATAACAAGATTTTTTCTTTTTTTCTTTGTTTTAGCAATGTTGTCCAGAGTTCTGGAGCATCTTGAGGAGGGAGTAGACCAATTTTCATAAGAAGGTAAGGGGCTTTCTGAGAAGGAAGGAGCCAAGGATCCAATCCCTTCTTCCCTAGCTTTAAAGTTTTGAAAATCTGTTGGGATGGCAGGAAGGGACACCAGTGATTCCAAAGGAGAAATTGCCTTGCAGGCAGCAAGAATCTGGGCTCAACATGGGCTCAACAATAGAGCCTAACAGCCCTTGGAGGTTGGACTGGTTCTAAGGTTTAAAGCCCCAGGTCTGAATCTGGCAGGCACAGTGGTGTGTTTTGAGAATCAACAACAGCTGAGCATGAAGAATTAATTTAAAGAGCTGTAACCTTGATATTTTAGACCCTTGCACTGTGAAGGACTAGGGGGAGAAGTAATGGTGCTAGTGGGCTGACTGGACATTCTCACCAGACTTTATAAACTCTGCCTAGAGTATATAAATAATACTCATCACCTTGGAATGAATAGACCCCTAGAGTTCTTTACCAACTTAGGGGGAACAGAAGTCTCAAAAGGGAGGCCGGGCACGGTGGCTCATGCCTGTAATCCTAGCACTTGGGAGGCCAAGACGGGTGGATTGTTTGAGTTCAGGAGTTTGAGACCAGCCCGAGCAAGAGTGAGACCCCGTCTCTACTAAAAATAGAAAGAAATTATCTGGCCAACTAAAAATATATAGAAAAAAGTAGCTGGGCATGGTGGCACATGCCTGTAGTCCCAGCTTCTTGAGAGGCTGAGGCAGGAGGATCGCTTGAGCCCAGGAGTCTGAGGTTGCTGTGAGCGAGGCTGATGTCACAGTACTCTAGCCCGGGCAACAGAGGGAGACTCTGTCCCAAAAAAACAAAAAGAAGTCTCAAAAGGGAAATGATGGCTTTCTATTAATAAAAGCCAATGCATGCTTAAGCAATTAATAGGAAAAAGAAGACAAATAGTCACTATTTATATCCTTAAATGGTGACACTGGTCATAACTTCATTCAGTGAATATTATTGAGTGCCTATTATGCATCAGGCACTGTACCAGACCCTAGGACTACAGTGGTATGCAAAAGAGACATGGTTCCTGTGTTCTTTGAGCTTAAAATCTTATAGGGGAGACAGAAATTAAACAGACTGGATGAAGACCTGGTTTCTCTGCTAGCTGACCAGTTCATGTGGCCCAAATATGCTCCCCCAAACTCCAACTTCATATTCTTATTGGTTCTGTACCTGTAGCTAGCTAACTGGAAGGTCTGAGTCCCCTTCCAAATTATTAGGGAAGAGAAGCTGATTAACTCAGCTTAGGGTTAGGTGTCTACCCTGGTCCAATTAGCTGTAGCCTGGGAATGAAGTAACAATGGCCCATTGCCCACTCAGTGGGGCTGTGGGAAGGCTCTGTAAGAAGTAAATATGAGGGAGGGCAATTGAAAACAATGGACCTCCTATTCAGCCCAACTCTACATATTGGATTTCACAATATGTATCAAGTAACTACAATGACCTATTACAATCAATGCCCAATAAAATTTAGTAATAACAAGTCTTTTCCATGAGCAAATGGATCCTTTCTTCCCAAGAAAAAATTAAAGCCCCCAATATATCCAAGCATCTTAACTCTCTCATTTTCTCACCTGGGTGCCTGATGGAGGCCTGAATTCCTAATTCTGTTGCTGTGGTGTAGGCTATCTTCCACTACTGCTGCTTTTTTTGGCTTTGGAAAGAAGTCCTCAGGAAGGAGAAAGATCTAGCTCTTGATGAAGCAGAGGGTTGCCCTGGTCTTCTCCACCCTGGGGTGTGTCAGACGGCAACATCCACAAACTGGCAGATAACTCCCTAAGCACAAGAGAGATCATTAGGCCCCTTTCCATGAGCTCTGCCCAGCCTCCAAACCTCCACAGGATATCGAGAAGCATTCACTACCATCCCCCAGATAGTAAGCAGAGGTATTGGCATCACCCCATTATGAGTGTATATGTTTACCACAGGCCATTGAGCCACATTAAATGTTAGTTGTGTTCTGTGAGAAGAATGTTGCAATGCAGTATCAGGAAGATCTCCAGATCTTACTCCAATATGAGAAACTAGAGCATATATGAGCCACAAGGAGTATAAAAGGGATGAAACTTCCCAGCTTAAGGTCTAAACTAGAGCCCTCGGTCCTGCCCTCTGGGCTCATAACCTGGGTTCTGTTCTTCTTGATATTACTACGCAGACTATGATAGGAGGCATAGAAAACCAAACTCAAAGAAGAGAGCTCCTTTACATAAGGCTTAGAGCAGTGGTTCTCAACCAGGAGGGATTTTTGTCCCCCACCCCCATACCCAGAGGACTTGTGGCAATTCTCAGAGGCATTTTCAGTTGTCACAACTCTGTGTGTGGGGGGGGTGCAATTGGCATTAACTTGGTAGAGGCTAGAGATACTTCTAAACACCCTATGATGCATAGGGCAGCCCCCACAACAAAAATGTCAATAGTATTGAGGTTGAGAGACTCTGGCTTAGAGGGATTAGTGCAGAACATGCCTCATTCTCACCCCTCAATTTCAGGCCTCCAACCTTTTGGACTCCATTCAAGTTCCCACTTAGCCTGTTCAGTGAAGAATAATGATCTAGGGATGGACATTTCTACCCTACCACCTGCACAGGAGAAAATGCACAATCCAACCGGTTAACTGGAGAAAGATGTACACATGAGGGGAAGGCCAAGATTGCCAATAGAAATATGCCAAAATGGAGATCCTCATAGCAACAGCTTTTAACCTCTTACTTCTTACCTTATAAATTCCACTCCCAAGAGAATGATTCAATTGTGTGTCTTTAAACCCTATCACGGCTGCTCTCTGTGCCGCCTTTGGGTGGTGCAGAGAGTAGTCGCTGGCAAAAAAATATATTAAAATAAAAAAATAAATAAACCCTATCACAAGATCTCCATTTTGAAACTAGGTGGGAATAAGGAAAACTTGAGAGCTCTTCTAACCAACCCAAGTAAGTTCAAACTTCCAGTATCTAGACCTTTGCCTCCACCTAGAATGTCCCTTCCCACCCTCTTGGCCTGTCTAAAGCTTACCAGTCTTTCAAGGCCCAATCAGTGTTGCTTCTACTTGATCCCACCTAACTTGCTCATTCTTCTAAATTGGATTTTTTTTTTTTTTTTTTGAGACAGAGTCTCACTCTGTTGCCCGGGCTAGAGTGAGTGCCGTGGCGTCAGTCTAGCTCACAGCAACCTCAAACTCCTGGGCTCAAGTGATCCTACTGCCTCAGCCTCCCGAGTAGCTGGGACTACAGGCATGTGCCACCATGCCTGGCTAATTTTTTGTATATATATATTTTAGTTGTCCATATAATTTCTTTCTATTTTTAGTAGAGACGGGGTCTCACTCTTGCTCAGGCTGGTCTCGAACTCCTGACCTCGAGCGATCCACCCGCCTCGGCCTCCCAGAGTGCTAGGATTACAGGCGTGAGCCACCGCGCCCGGCCTGGATTTTTTTTTTCATAGCACACATTCTTTCTCACTTTTTAGTAGGGTTATGTGATTTCTTTTTTGTTGTTGTTGTTGTTTTTGAGACTAATCATTCTGTTGTCGTGAGTAGAGTACTGTGGCACCAGCCTAGCTCACAGCAACCTCAAACTCCTGGGCTCAAGCGATGCTCCTGCCTCAGCCTCCCGAGTAGCTGGGACTACAGGTACATACCGCCACACCGGGCTAATGTTTCTATTTTTAGTAGAGATGGGGTCTCACTCTTGCTCAGGCTGGTCTTGAACTCCTGACCTCAAGTGATCCTCCCAGCTAGGCCTCCCAGAGTGCTAGAATTACAGGCATGAGCCACTGCACCTGGCCAAGTTATTTGATTTCATAGGAAGTTTTCAGCTTTTATACATTTGACTTTTATAAAATCTGTGCAGTCATACATTATACATTAAACTCAAACCATCTTCCCTGTGCTGAATTTGTACCTAAATACATCAGGTGACAAACATTTCAAGCTATTGCCTGTCAGCCAACCTTCCAGTTTCTACAGTGAAGCCATATCGGTAGAGCATATTTTACCCAGCAATTCAAATATTTATTACATTTTCTCTTATTATTTTATAAAAGTACAAATGGAATGCCAAAAAAATGAAAGGACTAATACTGCAATTTAGCCAAAGACAAATACTATTAAACATGCCAGGCCGGGCGCGGTGGCTCACGCCTGTAATCCTAGCACTCTGGGAGGCCGAGGCAGGAGGATTGCTCAAGGTCAGGAGTTCGAGACCAGCCTGAGCAAGAGCGAGACCCCGTCTCTACTAAAAAAACAGAAAGAAATGATCTGGACAGCTAAAAATATATAGAGAAAAAAATTAGCTGGGCATGGTGGCACATGCCTGTAGTCCCAGCTACTCGGGAGGCTAAAGCAGAAGGATCGCTTGAGCCCAGGAGTTTGAGGTTGCTGTGAGCTTGATGCCACGGCACTCTAGCTCGGGCAACAGAGCAACACTCTGTCTCTAAAACAATAAATAAATAAATAAATAAGTAAACATGCCAAAAGCAATGATTCTTGAGATAAGCACATTAGAGCAACTGGTCAACTGGAGATTTGATTGTGAAGGAAAACAAAAAGGTAAATAAATACATACGAACGACTTAAAATATATCATTGAAAATTGAGTCAAAAAGACCAATGTAATGATGGAGCAAATGGAGAAATTGTTTAAATTTTGGACTGAGAATCGATAGATTACTGATATATACAGTCTTCCAAAATCAAAGAAGAGTCCATAGCTCCACAGAGCTATTGATTGGAGCACAACTTATTATATACAATGCTATCAAATGAAAAAGAATCCTCATTAGTATAGTGGTTAAAAAAAAAAGACAAGCACCCGAGATTGAGCAATAACAGGTCTGTGATACCCTTTAAAAAATAGAAAGAAAAAAAAAAAGAAAAGAAAAAGAAGGCTGGTGTTCAATTTCATTTAGACAAATTTATCAAGAGAGCTGAAAAGACCTCAAAGTCAGCATGAGAGGCTGGGTGCCATGGTCCATGCAGGTAAGCCTAGCACTTTGAGAGGCTGAAGCGGGAGCATCAATTGAGGCTAGCAGTTAGAGACCAGCCTGAGCAACATAGTGAGACTTCTTCTGTACAACAAATTAAAAAATTAGCCAGGCATGGTTGCACACAGCTGTAGTCCCAGCTACTCAGGAGATTTGAGGATCGCTTGAGCCCAGGAGTTCAAGGCTGCAGTGAGCTATGATCACACCACTACACTCTAGCCTGGGCAACAAAGGGAGACACTATCTCAAAAAAACCCCAAAAAAGTCAGCATGAAAATTCCCTTCTTAATCCCTTGAAAATCATTATCGACAAGTCCTTCTCAACATTGAAATAAAAAAATGCTTGAAGAACTAATGGCCAAAAATTTTCAAAATCTGTTGAAGATTACAAAACCACAGACCTTTTCTGGGCTTCTGACTAAACTACGAGCTCAAGTGCTAGAACTTGGGCTAACCTCCTGTCCCAGGTTCCCATATCAAGTTGACAAATCAGCAAATTTTAAAAAAAGTTTTTTATTTTTAATTATTATGGGTACATAAGAGTTGTATATATTTATAGGGTACACGTGATGTTTTGATACAAGCATACAATGTGTATTAATCAAATCAGGGTAACTGGAGTATCCATCAACTCAAGCATTTATCATTTTTGTGAACAAATTAATAAATTTAATGAATAAATGTACCTCATTATTTTCCAAATAACCAACAAATACTTGCTAAGGTCCATAGAAGAGATGACACAGTTTTTGAAAGTATAATGCATTCAAGCGTGAGACTTACTTGTGAAGGGAGCTTCTGTTCCAAATAGGTTACATTATTGTTTTCAACAGGAAGTCTGCTATTATCTTTATCATTGTTCTTCCGTACATAGTGTGTTATTTTCACAAAATGTTTTTAAGATTTTCTCCTTATCATTGGTTTTAAGCAATTTGTGACAAGCCTTAGTATAGTTTTCTGCATATTTCTTCTGCTTGGGGCTTTTTTGAGCTTGGATCTGTGGTTTTCTAATTTTCAACAAATTTGGAAAAGTTTGAGCCACTAGGTCTTCAAATACTGTTTATGACTCCCCCATACTCTAATTACATGTATATGAGGCCGTTTGACATTGTCTCACAGCTCACTATATGCTCTGTTTATTTTTTCATTCTTTTTTCACTGTGTGTTTCACTTTGGATGGTTTCTATTGATAGGTTTTCTTTTATTTTATTTCAGGATATTATGGGGGTACAAGCATTTTGGTTACATGTTACTTTTTTTTTTTTTTTTTGAGACAGAGTCTCACTTTGTTGCCCAGGCTAGAGTGAGTGCCGTGGCGTCAGCCTAGCTCACAGCAACCTCAAACTCCTGAGCTCAAGGGATCCTCCTGTCTCAGCCTCCCGAGTAGCTGGGACTACAGGCATGTGCCACCATGCCTGGCTAATTTTTTCTATATATATTTTTAGCTGTCTATATAATTTCTTTCTATTTTTAGTAGAGATGGGGTCTCACTCTTGCTCAGGCTGGTCTCAAACTCCTGAGCTCAAACGATCCGCCCACCTCGGCCTCCCAGAGTGCTAGGATTACAGGCGTGAGCCACCGCGCCCGGCCTGGTTACATGTTACTTTGTTACATGGTTACTTTGTTACATGTTACATGGTTACTTTGCCATATCCCAACCATTATTTGAGATGTGCCCTTTCCTCCCCTGCAACTCTCACCACGTCAATTAATTGTGAGTTTACCCACCCCCAACACCCCTACCCTCAAAGAATATTACTACTGTGTGAGCACCTTAGTGTTGATCAGTAAGTGCCAGTTTGATGGCAAGTACATATGATGCCTCTTCTTCCATTCTTGTGATACCTCACTTCAGAGAATGGGCTCAATCTCTATCCAGGAAAATATAAGAGCTGCTAGATCACTGTTGTTTCTTATAATTGAGTAGTATTCCACTGCATACATATACCATATTTTATTAATCCACTCATGGATTGATGGGCACTTGGGTTGTTTCCACATCCTTGCTATAGTGAATTGTGCTGCCACAAACATTTGAGTGCAGATGTCTTTATTATAGAATGTCTTTTGCTCTTTTGGGTAGATGCCTAATAGTGCTATTGCTGGATCAAATGGTAGTTCTACTTGTAGCTTTTTGAGGTGTCTCCACATTCTTTTTCACAGAAGTTGCACTAATTTGCAGTCCCACCAGCAGTGTAAGAGTGTTCCTATCTCTCCACATCCTCACCAGCATTTGTTGCTTTGGGATTTTTTTTTTTTTTTTTTTTGAGACAGAGTCTCACCCTGTTGCCCAGGCTAGAGTGCCGTGGCATCAGCCAAGCTCACAGCAACCTCAAACTCCTGGGCTCAAGCAATCCTCCTGCCTCAGCCTCCTGAGTAGCTGGGACTACAGGCATGCGCCGCCATGCCCGGCTAACTTTTTCTATATATATTTTTAGTTGTCCATATAATTTCTTTCTATTTTTAGTAGAGACAGAGTCTCGCTCTTGCTCAGGCTGGTCTTGAACTCCTGAGCTCAAACAATCCACCCGCCTTGGCTTCCCAGAGTGCTAGGATTACAGGTGTGAGCCACTGCACCCAGCCACCTGATAAGTTTTGTTTGAACACCAGACATTGTGAATTTTATCATGTTGGGTTCTGGATTTTATTTATTTATTTTTTGTTCCTTTAAATTATTTTGAACTTTGTTTTAGTTCAGTTAAGTTACCTGAAAACAATTTTATCTTTTTTGAGGCTTGCTTTTATGCATTGTAGGTGGGACCAGAGTAGTCTTTAGGTCTAATTTTGCCTTACTACTGAGGCAATACCCCTCTGAGTACTTTTCCTGATGCCCCATGTATTACAAGGTTTCTCCACTCTGACCTTTGGAAATGAGAATTATCCCAGCTCTGCATGACTCCCAAGAATTTTTACTCCTGCTTTTTCAGGCTTCTTTCCTTTGCCTTGGATAATATCCTCATACATATGTGCTTATCAGTACTAAGCTGGAGATCCTCTGCAGGTCTTTGGAGCTCTTCCTCTGTGCAGCTCTCTACTTTCCGTGCAGCTCTTCCTTCTCTGGTATTCTGCTTTATGAATTCTAGCCATCATGGCTTCCTGAAATCTTTAGCTCCATCTCCTCAACTTAGGGAGCTCCATTAGGATTCACCCTCCCTAGACAGTGGCCTGGAAACTCTCTTCAGGGGTAAGCTAAGTTAGGACAATCATAAAATTACCTCATTTGTTTTCCATCTCTCAGGGCTCACTCCTCTGTACTGCTTGATGTCTAATGTGTGAAAATCTTTCTTTCATATATTTTGTCTGTTTTTTTTTTATTGTTTAAGCAGAGGGTAAATCTGGTCCCTATTATTCTTTCATGGCTGAAAGTCCATTGAAGGGTTTTAAGCAGGTAAGTGACTTGGGTGGATCTGTGAGTTAGACAGATGGCACTCTCCTTTCTTCAGGGAAGGCAATTTTTTCCAGACATCCTTCAACAAACTTACCCATATATCTCCTTTGCCATAACCAGATCATATATAGACCAGAGAGTGTAACCACCTTTCTTGTGATCAGGGTCCTCTGCCTAATACCTGAACAAAATTAGCATTTTTTGCTAATGACAGATGGCTGATAAGAGAGATGGACTGGTGGTACTGGCAGAAAGATTGGCAAGGTGGCAGGTATAGCTTAGATCCATGTAAGCAGCATCATGGAAATCTGCCAGCAAGAAGCACAAACTCATTCAGTGGGAGGACGGATTTCAGGATTGGTCTCTGGGAAGGAAGGAGAGGGACAAGTGAGAGAAAGGCTGAGGCCCAGGCATAGTGCACAGGACAGATATGTAGATGATTAAAAAAAGAAAACAGGAGATCCATCACCAAAACTGGGAAACCAGATGAGAAATAAGCTTCAGACACCAATTTTGAGAAAAGGGGGTTGCAGAGACAGCTACCCAGGCAGGGTCTAATGTCTTAGGTAGCGTACTAAATCTCTATGAACGAACAAATGAATGAATGAATGAATGCCTGAGTGCCTATAGCACTTATTTAAGCAACATGCATGTGACAATTAGTTGTTCAGTATCCTGTGATAATTCCTGAATTATTATTTTCCTTTTCACTTGCTTATGCCTTATCTTTTCATCTGTATTCTAAGTCCACCAGAGGCATGAACTATAATTGTGTGCTTCTCTTTTTTCCAAGTAGCAGCATTAGTATAATTATTTTGCTCAGGTTTCCTGACTCTCAGTCCAATACTCTTTTTTAACTACACCACTTAACCAGTATTCTTGACAGAAACAGTTTACCAAGGTAATTTACACATATTCCTGGCATATACAAGTATGTATTCTTGAAAAGGCATGCATGGCTTAAAACTGTGCAGATCAAAAGCAATTTTCACTCAAAAAATTATGGTAAAAGACTTCATTCATTATGCCATTTCCATTTTGGCTAGGTAAACTTTTTGCTGTAGAAGTAACATGTATGTACTAACCATCCCTAAATTCACACACTTCCAGATGAGGTAATAATTTTTTTTTGATCTTTCAGAAAGCATGCTTATATTTGCCTTTTGTTGCTGCATTTCTTTATTTTTATTTTTTATTTTTAGACAGGGTCATGCTCTGTGTCCTGGGCTACAGTACAGTAGTGTCATCATAGTTCACTGCAACCTCAAACTCCTGGTCTCAAGCAATCTTCTTGTCTTGGCCTCCCAAAGTGCTAGGATTGCAGGTGTAAGCCACAGCTCCAGGCCTATTTCTTTTTAATTTCAATATATTTAGAAGATACAAGTGCAGTTTTGTTATATGGATATATTGTATATTAGAGAGAGAGGTCTGGACTGTTAGTATTCCCATCACCCAAATAGTGTACATTGTACCCAATAGGTAATTTTTCATCCCTCACCTTCCTCCCACTGTACCACCTTTGGAATCTTCACTGTCTATTATTGCACTCTGTATGATTATGCATACCCATAGTTTAGCTCCCAGTTATAAGTGAGAACATGCAGTGTTTGATTTTCCATTCCTGAGTTACTTAGGACAATGGCCTCAAGTTCCACCCAAGTTGTTGCAAAAGACATTATTTCATTCTTTTTTATGGCTGAGTAGTATTCCATGGTGTGCATATATATATATATATATATATATACCACATTTTCTTTATCCACTCATCAGTTAATGAGCAGTTAGGTTGATTGCATATCGTTGCAATCACAAATTGTGCTGCAATAAACATATGAGTGCAGGTGTCCTATTGAGATAATGACTTCCTTTCCTTTGGGTAGATACTCAGTAGTCCAGCAGTGGGATTGCTGGATCTAATGGCAGGTCTACTTTTAGTTCTTTGAGAAATCTCCATACTGGTGTCCATAGAGGTTGTACTGATTTACAGTCCCACCAGCAATGTATGTGTTCCTTTTTACTGCATTTGCACCAACATCTATTGTTTTTGTATTTTTATTTTTATTTATTTATTTTTTTTGAGACAGAGTCTCGCTCTGTTGCCCAGGCTAGAGTGCCATGACGTCAGCCTAGCTCACAGCAACCTCAAACTCCTAGGCTCCAGCGATCCTCCTCCCTCAGCTTCCTGACTAGCTGGGACTACAGGCGCACACCACCACACTGGGCTAATTTCTACTATTTTTAGTAGAGACGGGGTCTCACTCTTGCTCAGGCTGGTCTGGAACTCCTGAGCTCAAGCGATCCTCTCACCTCAGTCTCCCACAGTTCTAGAATTACAGGCGCGAGCCACCACACCCAGCCTTTGTCTTTTTAGTAATAGCCATTCTGACTGGGATAAGGTGGTATTTCATTGTGGTTTTAATTTGCATTTCTCTGATGATTAATGATGTCGAGCATTTTTTTCATGTTTTTTGGTCATTTGTTTATCTTCTTTTGAAAAATGTCTTTTTATGTTGTTTGTCCACTTTTTAATGTGGGTGACTTGTTCTTAAAATTATGCTGTGGACCCTTTCACAATTTTCTTAAAGTCAACAGATATAAATATAACTCACTATTTTTAATAGCTGCATTATATGCTTTAATGTTGATATACCACAATTTATCCAACCATTCCCCTATTGATGGGCATGCAGGTTTTTTGGTGCTTTTATTTCCATAGGATAGATTCTGAACAGCTTGGTCAAACGTTAAGTATATGTAGCAGACACTGTGTTTGCCTAATTGGCATGCTCCACCTTCTTTCCTACTAACAGAAAGCTAATTTGGTTCAGGTATTACACAGAGAACCCTGATCACAAGGAAGGTGGTCCCACTCCCTGGTCTATATGTGATCCAGTTAAAGCAAAGGAGATATATGGGTAAGTTTGTTGAGGATATCTGGAAAAAAAAATTGCCTTCCCTGAGAAAAGGAAAGTGGTATCTGTCTTGCTTCTCTGGCCACTGCCATTCCTTCATCCCCTTTTCTGTCCAAGTTTGAATGTAGTTGTGATTCAGCAGCCCATCTTGCAAGCATGAAGTAAAAAGCCTAGGAACACCAGGCATGGTGGCTCATGCCTCTAATATTAGCAATTTTGGAGGCCAAGGTGGGAGGATCAATTGAGGCCAGGAGTTTGAGACCAGCCTGGGCAACATAGCAAGACCTCCTCTCTACAAAAAACAAAAACACATTAGCCATGTGTGATGGCACACATCTGTAATTCCCAGCTACTTGGGAAGCTAAAGTGGGAGGATAGGCCGGGCGCGGTGGCTCACGCCTGTAATCCTAGCACTCTGGGAGGCTGAGGTGGGCGGATCATTTGAGCTCAGGAGTTCGAGACCAGCCTGAGCAAGAGCGAGACCCCATCTCTACTAAAAATAGAAAGAAATTATATGGACAGCTAAAAATATATATAGAAAAAAAATTAGCCGGGCATGGTGGTGCATGCCTGTAGTCCCAGCTACTCGGGAGGCTGAGACAGGAGGATCGCTTGAGCTCAGGAGTTTGAGGTTGCTGTGAGCTAGGCTAATGCCATGGCACTCACTCTAGCCTGGGCAACAGAGTGAGACTCTGTCTCAAAATAAATAAATAAATAAATAAAGTGGGAGGATAGCTTGAACCCAGGAATTTGAGGCTGCAGTGAGCTATGATTGTGCCACTGCACTCCAGTGTGGCCAACAGAGTGAGACTCCATCTCTTACCAAAAAAAAAAAAAAAAGCCTAGGAACAAAAAGCCAACATGTCAAGGACTAGGCTCTGGGAGCTTCCAGATAGTTGAACACTTGGAGGTTCCTGGTGGGTGGCACACCTGGAGAGGATATGGAAGCTCTGTGCCCCTTCCCATAATTCACCCTATGTATCTCATTATCTGTATTCCTTGTAAATCTTTTGATCAGGATTTTTTTTTTTCATTGTTGTTGTTTTGAGACAGAGTCTCACTCTGTTGCCCAGGCTAGAGTGCCATGGTGTCAGCCTAGCTCACAGCAACCTCAAACTCCTGGGCTCAAGCGATCCTCCTGTCTCAGCCTCCTGAGTAGCTGGGACTTCTGAGCACAAACGATCCACCCGCCTTGGCCTCCCGGAGAGCTAGGATTACAGGCGTGAGCCACCGCGCCCGGCCAAGATGGGCTGAATCTCGACATATTCTTTTTGCACCCTCTCAGGCACATAATGCCAATAAGAACTGTTTTGTATGCCAGCCAAAGAGAGACTGCCAATGGTTATGTGGCAGCTTCCCTAGTGGGAAGGCCCTGAACACAGCTGGCAGTGAAGCTGATGCTGGTAGCCCTGGGAAGTGTAGACACTGATCCTGAACTGGGTTTTGCTTACCTGGTAGAAGATGAAAATGCCCAGAGTGCTACAGAAGAAGCAGAACAGAAGATATTACATGGATTAGGATGGCCATTCCTCATTCCTTCGAACCAAGGAATACATTGTACAGCCCATAATGTCCAAAAAATGGGCAGAGAGAGATATCTTCTTTAGAGTAATAGTTTGAGAAAGAAGTAGAACCAGTAAGTAAAAGTTTGGTTATCTAAAATGGGGAGAAAGAAAGGCATGAAGGGCTGGCTTACTTCATGAGTGTGTGCTCACATTCAGCATGAGTAGCACTAAAGGAATATCACCACTAGATGTTCCTGTTTTTCTGGTAGATCTGGGGAAGAGGAGTTTGGAAAGGATGCTGGTATGACTATGCAATTCTTGCCAAGGGAGGAGAACAGTGGTATAATGACTATAATTTTTTTCTTCCTCACATCACCTCAACATTTTTTTTTCTTTTCCCTTACCTGATGCAGTGGTTGCAGGACTGCAACTACAAGTGCTGGAAGCAGGATGATTCGGGGGAAAAAAAAAAAAAAAAAAAACTTATGTCAGAATTCCTAAGGGCCTGGTGGGGGTGAGTTGTGCTTCTCCCCATTTGGCAAAATTGGAGTTTACAGTGAATGCAGCTATATTGCCTGCTGGCAAAAATAGCCCACTAGTCCTATGCCTATGTAACCTTACCCCATCTGAATGGAAATAGACTGAGGGGGAGGCACTTGCTAGACTAGCATTGCTGCCTGCAGTCTAGATGAGCACAGTGGGTGAACTTGATGTCCCATACAAAGGTGGAAAAGTCTGTGTATAAATGAAGAGAAAGAAGAATAGTAGCTGAGGGTAAAGGAATGAATAAATGGGTTATGTAATGAGGAAAATCCAATATTACATTAATGCCCCCAAACAGGCTCAGAGCAAGAGATGACATCTCCTAGCTCAATTATCCCAGATGCCTAAAAGGGTGAAGCTATATATTTGTCAAGACCACTTCTGGTTTTGGAACCCTACAAGATTGAGTGGAAGCCTGCAAACTTGAGACGTATTTGTACAATATGATGAACTGCACTAATTATCAACGACTGAATGAGATTCTACAAATGTGGCAGTATCTTTTGACTTGTATATCTGTTACATAAAGTTCGGTACTTGTCCCTGAGGCCGAATCAGTGAGAACAAAGAAGGACAAGTAGTTTGAGGAAAAGGAAAGAGAAATTTATTAATTTGCTAGCAAATAAGGAGGGCAGTGGACTAGCATCTCACAGACTGCCATCTTGACTTTTAGCAGAAAAACAGGGCTTTTTTTTTATTTTTTGAGACAGAGTTGCGTTTTGTGGCCCAGGCTAGAGTGCCGTGGCATCAGCCTAGCTCACAGCAACTTCAGACTCCTGGGCTCAAGCAATCCTCCTGCCTCAGCCTCCCAAGAAGGTGGGACTATAGGCACACACCACCACACCTGGCTAATTTTTTTCTATTTTTAGTAGAGATGGGGGTTTTGCTCTTGCTCAGGATGGTCTCAAACTGCTGATCTGAAAGGATTCTCCTGCCAGCCCCCCAGAGTGCTAGGATTATAGGCGCCCAGCCAAATAGGACTTTTTTTTTTTTTTTTTTATTTTGAGACAGAGTCTCACTCTGTTGCCCGGGCTAGAGTGAGTGCCCTAGCGTCAGCCTAGCTCACAGCAACCTCAAACTCCAGGGCTCAAGCAATCCTACTGCCTCAGCCTCCCAAGTAGTTGGGACTACAGGCATGTGCCACCATGCCCAGCTAATTTATCTATATATATTTTTAGCTGTCCATATAATTTCTTTCTATTTTTAGTAGAGACGGGGGTCTTACTCTTGCTCAGGCTGGTCTCGAACTCTTGAGCTCAAACAATCCACCCGCCTCGGCCTCCCAGAGTGCTAGGATTACAGGCGTGAGCCACCGCGCCCGGCCCAAACAGGACTTTTTGAAAGTGGGGTTTTCAACGGTTGGGCCCAGGTCTATGAGACTCTGGCTTCAGGCTATTGTTGTTTAACTATAATTGGTGGTTTTGGTCCACCTTATCTCCAGTGATAATGATCTCGTGACCCTTGTGACCTTTGTCCTGACAATTCTGTGGCAGCCTCTCCTGTGGTTTAAGATACTAGAAAACAAACAGCAAAAAAACACTTTTCTGCCCCTTCGATTACTGGCCTCTGGCAAGAATGCAGGTTTTAATTCTCAAAAAGTGTGGGGGATTTTAAGGAGAAAACTCTTAAAACATTTTGTTGTCCTTTTCTAGACCTTAACCTCTGCTACAAATCCTTTTGATATAAGGGATTTGTGTTCTAAGATGGGCGGGGAGGGTGGACTGTGATATTGTAAAATATGTATTGGGTGTTTGTCCCCATTTCCCAGAACACAACTCCTAAAATCCTTAGAATCTTTGTTTTCTTATTTTTATTCTTGTGACTCCCTTCTTTTTTTCATGTACCATACCACCTGATTCCTTAGAATCTTCAAAGAGGTAAGTGTCTCTTTTTGTATGCTAATGTTGACTGATGGCTGACAGCCCCAGGGTGGCTTTAGGCTGGGGGATGGTCACCGGACAGACAAAGGCAGGATTGGACGGTTAGGATTTTCAGCCCTACCCTCTCCAACCTCCTGGTAGGGAAGAGAGATTGAAGGTTAAGTTGATCACCAATGGCCAGTGCCTAAGTAATGAAACTTCCATAAAAACCCACAAGGACAGGGCTCAAAAAGCTGCCACAGGCCGGGCGCGGTGGCTCACGCCTGTAATCCTAGCTCTCTGGGAGGCTGAGGTGGGAGAATCGTTTGAGCTCAGGAGTTCCAGACCAGCCTGAGCAAGAGCGAGACCCTGTCTCTACTAAAAATAGAAAGAAATTAGCTGGACAACTACAAATATATATAGAAAAAATTAGCCAGGCATGGTGGCACATGCCTGTAGTCCCAGCTACTCGGGAGACTGAGGCAAGAGGATTGCTTGAGCCCTGGAGTTTGAGGTTGCTGTGAGCTAGGCTGATGCCATGGCACTCTAGCCCAGGGCAACAGAGTGAGACTCTGTCTCAAAAAAAAAAAAAAAGAAAGAAAGAAAGAAAAGAAAGAAAAAAAGAAAGATATCTAGCATTTGGAGGTTCCTGGAGGGTGGCATGGAGCCAACTGAATGGACCCCTATTTGGCTAAGTGGACTCGGGAAATACCCAAAAGCTGAGTTGCTGGCCCAGGAGGTCAGATCTGCCTGATCATGCCCTTTTCCCTTCTCAGAGATAGCCTTTGTAACTCATTAACAGGTCTAAGGCTATGCAAGACAAAGCTTGAACCACACCTGCAGGCCATCAATTTTCCCAACAGATCTCATGGTGACTTACCTCTGGTTAGCAGACTTTGTTAACTTAAAACATTCCAAGCCTTTAGACAAAGTTTCATTTCTTTAGCTATTTATAAATCAAAGAATTTTTAAACCTGTAAGCTCTCACTTTGAGATGTCCTGCCTTTTTGGGCCAAACCAATGTTTGTTTGGCTTTCCATGTATTGATTTAATTCCTGTCTCCCTGAAATGTGTAAAACCAAACTGCAACCCAACCCTGGTGAGACCACTTGCTCAAGGCTTCTGGGGCATGGCTCTGGGCCATGGTCACTCATACTTGGCTCAGAATAAATGTCTTTAAATTGTTTTACAGATTTTGGGTTCTTTTCCATTGACATTACTTTATAATAAACCCATAAACATTTTTAAAAAGCCAACATGTCAAGGATGGTGGAATGGGAGAAAAAAGCCTAGGCTATTTTTTTACAAAAAATTATTTATTTTAATTGACAGATACAAATTATATATATTTATTGTGTACAACATGATGTTTTGAAATATGTATAAATCGTGGAATGACTAAATCAAGCTATTTAACACATGCGTCACCTCACATACTTCTTTTTTGGTGGTGAGAACACATAAAATCTACTCTTTTAGCAATCTTCAAGAATACAGGCCGGGGCGAGGAGGGTGGATTGTTTGAGCTCAGGAGTTCGAGACCAGCCTGAGCAAGAGCGAGACCCCATCTTTACTAAAAAATAGAAAGAAATTAGCCAGACAACTAAAAATATATAGAAAAAATTAGCTGGGCATGGTGGTGCATGCCCGTAGTCCCAGCTACTTGGAAGGCTGAGGCTGAAGGATTGTTTGAGCCGGTGAGTCTGAGGTTGCTGTGAGCTAGGCTGATGCCACTCTAGCCCCAGGCAACAGAGTGAGACTTTGTTTCAAAGAAAAAAAGAATACAATACACTGTTATTAAGTGTAGTAACCTTGTTGTACAATAGAACCCTTGAACTTAGAACTCTTGAATTTATTCCTCCTGTCTAACTGAAATTTTGTATTCTTTGACCAACATCTCCCCAACCTCCACACTCAGCCCCTGGTAACCACTATTATACCCCCTGCTTCTATTAATTAGTTCAACTTTTTTAGATTCCACATATGAGTGTGATCATTCAGTATTTGTCTTTCGTGCCTGGCTTATTTCACTTAACATAATGTCCTCCAGGTTCATCCATGTTCTCCCAAAATTTCCTTCTTTTTAAGGAGGAAGAGTGTTCCATTGTATATATACCACATTTTCTTTATCCATTCATCCACTGATGGACACAAGTTGATTCCATATCTTGGCTATTGTGAATAATGCTGCAGTGAACATGGGAGTGCAGATATCTCCTTGACATATTGATTTTTTTTTTTTTTTGAGACAGTCTCGCTCTGTTGCCCGGGCTAGAGTGCCATGGTGTCAGCCTAGCTCACAGCAACCTCAAACTTCCGGGCTCAAGCGATCCTCCTGCCTCAGCCTCCTGAGTAGCTGGGACTACAGGCACGCGCCATCATGCCCAGCTAATTTTTTCTATATAGATTTTTAGCTGTCCAAATCACTTATTTGTATTTTTAGTAGAGACGGGGGTCTCACTCTTGCTCAAGTTGGTCTTGAACTCCTGACCTCGAGCGATCCTCCCACCTCGGGCTCCCAGGGTGCTAGGATTACAGGCGTGAGCCACGGCTCCTGGCCTCCAACACTTGTTATCTTTCATCTTTTTGATAATAGTTATTCTTACAGGTATGAGGTAAAGCCTAAGTTCTTTTTTTTTATTTCACTTATTACTTGCCCAGGGGCCATGATAATCTTCTCTGTATCATTCTAATTTTAGTATATGTGCTGCCGAAGCAAACACAAGCCTAGGTTCAAGCGTAGGTTCTTTTTTTAAAAAAAAAAATTATTTTAATTTAAAAAAAGTAGATTTGGGGGTCTCAGTCTTGCTCAGCCTGGTCTCAAACTCCTGACCTCAAGTGATCCTCCCGCTTGGGCCTCCCAGAGTGCTAGAATTACAGGCGTGAACCACCATGCCCAGCCAAGCCTAGGTTCTTGATGACCTTGTTGAGCAGCCCATCCAATATTAGAGTTTGTGTCCCTCTAGATTTCTTGTTATGTGAGAAAGAAAAATAAACCTCCATCTGTTTAAGCTACTGTTAGTCAGATTTTCTGTCACTTGCAGCCCAAACCATTTTGGACCGATACTGTAGATTTTAAATTTTATTAGATTCTTCCAGATTGTTTTGTAAAAACAAACAAAAAAAAAGATACTGATGATTCATACTCCTATCAGCAATGGATGGATGGAGGAAAATGGACATTGATCTGGAATTTATTTTGTAATAGCATAAGGTAGGGATCTAGCTTTGCTTTCTTCTTGCTGGATAACCAATTTTGAAAGCACCATTTATTAAATAAACTATTGTTTTTCCACAGAATTGAAACTGAGATAAATTTATATTTTCTGTAGTTATTGCTTTTAATTTCTCTATTTTCTTCTCCCTTCCTCCCCTCCCCCCATGTCCTCACCCCCACCCCCCATTTTATTGTCTCCGGGGAAGGGATGTGGCAAGCCAATCTCTTTGTTTTTGTGTTTCAAAAGCCCAAGTCCTTGAGGGAAGACGATTAGCATGTAGACAAAGTGTCTTGGCTAGGAAATATACAAGAAGGATTTTATCGGGACTAAAGAGAGATTCTGGCCCTTCTTGCCTTTTAGGGCTGGGGATAATGTAATGCTATCAGGAAGAGCCTTGGGTCTCTATTACAGGTGACCCATGTCCTACTTCCTAGCACATCCTTGGGGTAGACTGAAAAACCTGAGAGAACAAGGGCTGTTCTAGGAAACCTTAACAAAAATTCCCAAGCCACTGGGAGGGCCCCAGTGTAACAAGGGCCTGCCAAATGGGAAAGGAACATTGTGGGAAGAGGCAGTGGACCTCTGACTGCCTTCCTATGTGGCCTGAAGACCAAGGATTTAATGAACCTCTGCTCCTAGGCCTCTACACCATGTAATAGCCCAGAACTGTGGCTTGAGCCTGGGATGGAGGAACTTCAAGAAGAACTGAGGTTATTTTCCAACCCAAAGGAATGGGGGATCTTGGAGTCCAAAGTTAAATGAAATCATAGACAATAAAGACAGATACAACAAAATGTTTAAGAGCATGGACTCTGAACTAACCTAACTGGGTTCAAACTCTAGCTCTGAAAGTTACTTGCTGTATTACCCAAGGCAAGTTATTTAACCTCTTTGTGCCTTGGTTTACTAATTTGAAAAATGATGTTAATAGCAGCATTTACCTCAGAGGATTCAATAGGTTTGTATAAAGCACATAGTAAATGTTATTTAATTATTAGGTGCCATTATTATTATTATTATTCACCTTAGTGGGTAAACTATGATTCCTGTCTGCTACATGAGGGATTTTGTGACAAGACTGTTTCTAAATTTTTCTTCTTTACCTCCTGAGATTTCCACGTCCCAGTGACAAGACTGTTTTGAAAGACTATTACAGGATGTTGGAACAGATAGAGAGAGGTCAGTGGAAGGAAGGGAGGGAAGGAGACAAGGAAAGGCAAGCAAGCAAATGAAGCCTGGTTAGTTAGCCCAGCAGACTGAATTTTCTTTTCTTTTTAAAATAATATCTCATGTAACTTATTGAATATGGTACTGAATGTGAAAAAGAAATTGGTTATATGGGTACTCAAAATACAGTTTCTACCAAATGTGTATTGCTTTCCCCCCATCGGGAGACTAAATTTTCTCATTCCCAAAAGAATATACAATGTCAGACTGTACATTTCTAAAAGAACTGATCTTATTCTGGAGAGGGAATGGCTTTTCCAGCAACCCCAACTCAGGCTCTGTAATCTGGCTATCACATAAGGACTTTGCAGAGGAGTTAAGGTGCTGAATATTTCACAAGCTTTAGAGAAGTGATGTGGGCTTACTCTTTTTTAAGCTTTCCAGGAGTCAGTTGCCAATGCAAAGGTATTTACCTTAAATTTGCCCCTGATGTATGCCCTGGGCACATGTGGAAAGACTGTGTCTTTGAAGAAGTGACCAGACTTCATAGGAAGGCTAGAGAAATTTCATTGTTCATCCTGAAATGTGGAGTGTTTCTAAGTCAGTCACTAAGCCAAAGATAGCTGCTCATTTCTTTTTCCCCCCCTGTTTTTACTAACCTGAGAATAGCTGCTCATTTCTGATATAGACAATGTTTGCCCTTACTCAGGGGATACTCAACTTGTGTTGGGAGGAAAGAGAGCCTCCTGGGAAGACATTAATAACCCTTAGATGATCCAGGTGAGAAATTCCCCAAGTACCAAGGATTGCCTGTAGAAGAGATCACCCAGGCATCCAAGCCCTGGAAATTACTGTCTTAAGCAGGGAGCACCTGGATGAGAAGTACATTTTCTTGGCTGGGATGCTAAGATTTAACAGAGGGAGAATGTGGCTCAGTACTATCTAGAGAGTATAAATGGATTTTTTTTCCTTTCCTGTACCTTTTTCTCTACCCTTTCCAAAAAAAAAAAAGAAAGAAAGAAAAGAAAAGAAAAAAACCAAAAACATAGTCAGCTTTGCAGTGTATCTCAGGGGAGGGAGGTGGCATGGCAGGAAAACAAATACTTTGCCAGTCCTTCTGGGTTTTGTGTTCCAAAAGCATAAGTCCTTAGGGAAGGGGGATTAGGGTGCAGGGGCAGAGACCAAGTATCTGGACCAGAAAACAAAAGGAAGAAAGATTTTGCACAAGCCTAAAAAAAGATTCTTCTCTTCTTCACTCCCCTCCCCTTGGGAGGAAGAGTCAACAAGAGCAGAGAGATCTCTGTGGGAGTTCAAGCAACATTAACGAGGCTCAGCTTCCCAGAAGCAATACCTAGTTGGTGGGAAGACTCAAAGAGGAAGGGCTGCGTAGAATGTCTAGATAGATGGACCAGTAGGTGACATTGGCAAAGAATTCTGTGCCCCATGCATCGTAGAGATGTTGGAGAGGACCACGGCATTTGAAAGGACCCATGTGGGCAGAGGGCTCAGCAGTAACTTCCAGGATCTAAGGAACTAGAAGCAGATATCCTTATTCCACCACCACTTTCTATACCTATGCCTGGGCACTACCTAAGGTCCCCCAAATTATGGTATCACCTGGGTTAAGGGAAATGAACATCATGAATGTTTGATACTGTTTTCCCAATAATCTGGTAAAAAGAGGGTGCTGAGTCAGAAATTGAGTTCCAGAAACAGTCACAACTCTACCCATGGCTGCAGCAGTCAGCTACCTGTAAACTTTGAGGTTCATCTCAGCTTCATCTTATTGACTGAAGGAATTACCATCCTGTGTGGTACGAAGGAGATCAATGACTAGTAGGGCCTCTGCCCCCAACCCTGTGGGGTGCTTGAGTCTAAAAATGATTCCAGTGAAATCTTTTGTAATTTCTTGGCACCAGAGCCTCCAGTAAAAAATGAATTAGATTATTGGAAGGATGTTTTCCTGGAATAATGTAAAGCCAAATTACAAGTGGTTAATATAAGTCAAAATTTTTGTTTGTCAAATAGAAACATCACCAATGCTCCTTGAGAGACAGTAGAAACCAGTGGGTAGGAAAGGAATGTTCCCTGCCATACATTGGTGATTAGCTGTAATTGCCCACTCCCCTTTCTGCCTACAGTGGCATTTGTGCTGAATTATGGACTAGATTGTCCCAAACAAGAGCATATATGTCAATAAAAGGTCTAAATTGAGAAAGGCTGGATGGGGAGCTGACTTGATTTTCAAATTTCTAAAGGTCATAAAAGTCGAGCTATTTAATAGCTATTTAACAAGTGTTTGACTGTCAAAGAGGGACTGCCCAGAATAGTTCACATTTTCAAGTATTGTTCTCTATTGATCACATTATCAGGCTCAAAGATGAAGAGGAGCAGGCCATAACTGAGCTAAGTGCCTTGCTTTTCATAAAGGTGGACGTGTGAGGTGGTGGGGGGAATAGGGCAACATTGAGAAATAAAAATGGTGGCCACAAGTTTCTACTTACCATCTCATGGGAGTCAGGACCTACAAAGACTTGGAATAACTTGGTAACCTCTGAAACTTTGAAATTGCCCTTTGGTGGTTGTTTGGCTACGCTTACTCTGTTTTTCCCACAGTAGTCAATGAATCAACAGGGAAAAGGGACTATCTTCAGGGGCAGTGAGGAAAGAAGTGTGAGAGACTCCATCCATTCTTTAGCTAATTGGGACCCTTAAGGTAGAGTGGTGGCACTATTTGGAGAAACCACACCTTGATCTTCCACATTGGCCAGGAAGGAAGATCTCCACAGGGGGAGTGGCTGGACCTCATAGCCATGACTATTGTTCCCTTAGCATTACCCTCTGTTGTGAAAATTGAAATATGGGGGTGTGAATTTATCAGGCGCATGGTCTGCTTTCCTTACACGTTCTGGCAATACTGGGATTAATAAGTGATCTTCAAGAAGGAAGGGGCAGAGACAAGGCTTCCCATTATTACACTCCATTTGGACTTTGGAAACCTCAGAACCCTAAATTTATTGATGGTGCTGATGGAAAAGATTGAGGTTCTGAGGCTATACTTTAACTTAGCTGGGCCCTGCAGGCATTGTTTTCAGCAGGTCTCGTGGGTTTCTTCTTTTTTCCGTTAGGGAGGGGAGGGGTGCCTGCCACCAGCCTTACAGTTGACATGTAGTGAAAGCTCGGAGGTGGCAGCATTTACTACCAGCGAGAGGATTGGGGAATTTCTCAGGGAGGTGGACGGTGGCAGACAGAGAGAGCGGGCCTCAGTGGGAGGTGGCCTTTCCGCATGCGCACAGTCTTAAGAGCCCAGCGGAGCAGCAGGGGGCGGGGCCAGGCTTCTGAAGAGGTTGCTATGGCACCGAGGGGCCAGGGGAGGTTAACTGAACCCTTAAAAGCATTGCTCCCTCCCCCCACCCGCCAACGCCAGGGCCTAGGGCCATTGTTCCTGGCAAAATGGCGTCGGTAATCCCCTTCCTGGTCAGAGATCTAAATAAGGCTGAAGGTGGGATTGGGACTGGAGGTGGGAACAAAAACTACAATTCCCAGGGTACCTCGCACCCGCCTGCGAGGCGCAGGGCACGTGCCCAGGCCTAGCGGTTACATGCCGTCAAAAATCTGCTTCATAGCTTCCCTTTCCCATCCCTGCTTTGGTGGTTGCCCAACCCCCGCGCGCGCGCACTGCAGTCCTGGGGGGCGGGAGGGACATGCCATGGCAGTTGCCCTCGCAACAGAACTGGGAGACCGGTATTTGTAAATCTGTGCTTCGACTTCTAATCCCAAAGCCGGCAGGTATGGGTCTCGCGAGAAAAACCGGGAGTTGGAAAAAGGGAGTTAGGGGTGGCGGGCGAAAAGGTGCCGGCGGGTACCACATCTCGGCAGAGCTACAGCATTTAGAGGCGTGCTGAGAACTGGGAGTGGGTGGAGGGTGGCCAGGATGTAGTATGTGCTTGGACTTTTTTTTTCCTCTTTTTAGAGGAGCGGATAAGGCAGCTGTGGAGAGCGCGAGAGCTTCAGAACACAGGAGGTGTCGCGCGTGGCTCCTCACTGAGATTTTCTTTTTGGAAGGGGGAGAAGCCTTTCTCTTCGACGCGCATCCCTCTCTCCCGCTGCGTTGAAGAGGGCGGGGGAGGCGTGCGCTCGCTCTAGTTGGCTAGCCACTCGGCACCTCGCTGCGATAGGGGCCGTTCAGAGTTGGGGCAGATCCGTTGGCTTTCTCCGCCCCTCCCCCTCTCCTTTCTTCCCCTCCCTTCCCCGCCCCCCTCCGCCCCTCTCTCCTACCCATCTGAATTCCCTGGCTGGAGTACGCGTGCGCCTGCTCAGCTCCAGGGCGAGCGCGAGCTTGGGCTCGTACCCCACTCCCCTAACCCCGCCCGCTCTTTACCTACCGGTCGTGGCTTGCCCGGTGGGCTTGCGGGGAGACGCTCGCGCGCGCAAGCGCACACGACGCGGAGCAGAGCTCGAGACATCGAGGAGGGGGGTAAGAAGCATCTGAGGAGGCGATAGAGGAGGAGGCGGTGTGTATGTATGTGCTCTATTCTACGGTGTGGCTTTTCGGGGGGCGAGAGGAGGCTTGAGAGAGGGTGAGGGAGAAGCAGAAAGAATCAGAGTCTCTCTCTGTGAGAGCCTCTAATCTGGTGAGGGTCCCGGGCCGGCCCCGGCGCTGGAAGAGAGGGAGGAGGCCGGGGGGCGTGTCTGGGATCGGGCTGAGAGATGAATGGGCCGGGGATGAATGGAGGGAGGCAGCGGCGGCCAAGAGTCTGTTTCGAGTAAAAGCCCTAGTGGGGGGCGGCTTGACCGAGGCAGGCAGGGTGAGTGCCTTCACCAATAGGTACCGGACGAGGCCGGGCTCCGGTCTTCGGGGTTGTCGGAGCTGCTGTCGAAGTGACCGAATGGGCGAAGAGGAAAATTAAGAGGGGGAAAGTGGGGAACGGCAGGTTTGAGGTTGAGGTACGTTTTTTGTTTTCTTTTTTGTTGAGGGGTGGCAACTTTGGGAGCTGAAAGAAGACCCGGCAACCGGGAAGGTGAGGAGGATTCAGGAGGGGGACCCGGAGACGGTTGACAAAGGACTGAATGATCATTTAAGTGAGATTGAGGCTACTGCAAGGGAAGACCGCTTCGGGTGTGGGAAGTTGAGTAAGGGGTCAGTGGGTTGTATTGATGGGAATGGTGTGGAGGGAACAGTGGATTTAATTTAGAGGTTCAGTTGATGTGTGAGGGACTGGATGGGGTGAGGGATATTGCTGGCTGGTTGTGTAAATGTGTTCGGTTCAAGGAGATTGAGTGGTGTTTTTTGGGAAGGGGTGGTGTGTGTTCTGTGATTGACCAGTTGGGGATGGGGAAGAGATGGTATGGAGTTAGGATGAAAGTGATAAGGTGGCTTAACTGTACTGAAAGAGGTTTTGTTTGCTTAGTTAATAGTGGTGAAACATTTATGTAGTGGGGTGTGGGTGGAAATCCTGCACGTGTGTATCTCCATATCCTGGGAATTGAGAGACGTTGTTAAAATCAGACTGAACTCTCAAAACAGGTGCGAGTGGTATGGCTGCTCCTTAAAGAGTTACTGTTGATTGAAACAATTATATGAATAAACAGGGTTTGAGGCGTGAAAATTGTCTGTGTAGTAGTGATTGCAGGGAGGAGTTGTTACCTTTTCTTATCTGTATTAAGTTGTAATACTAAGAGAACTTTTTGAAGAGGTCTTAGTGTATGACATAGAGCAGCAGGTGTCTTTTAGGCAGTCTCAATCCTTTGGATTGACGAGTTTATTTTTTATTTATTTATTTTGAGACAGAGTCTCACTCTGTTGCCCGGGCTAGAGTGCCGTGGCATCAGCCTCGCTCACAGCAACCTCAAACACCTGGGCTCAAGCGATCCTCCTGCCTCAGCCTCCCGAGTAGCTGGGCCTACAGGCATGCGCTAACATGCCCGGCTGATTTTTTTTCTATGTATTTTTAGTTGTCCAGCTAATTTCTTTCTATTTTTTTAGTAGAGACGGGGTCTTGCTCTTGCTCGGGCTGGTCTTGAACTCCTGACCTCGAGCGATCCTCCCGCCTCAGCCTACCTTAGTGCTAGGATTACAGGCGTCAGCCACCACGCCCAGCCTGATGAGTTTAAAGATTGTTTAAACTCTACAGTCCAAGGGAAAGGTAGCTTGCATTAAAGATAGCAAAAATGCACTAAAGCTGATTTTGAATGCTAAAATAATTATACATTATTTTTTTTTTTGGTCTTCTGAACTTGTCTTATTTGAAAATTGGCACTTTTTATTGTGAGTTTAAATTACAACAGATTACTTGGACATTTTGTTCTCCGAATACATTACTTATCTTCTGGTAAGGATGTCTTGTGATGGTCTCATTCTGTTCTAGGTCACAATTAATAGTTATGGATTCTTACCTTTTCATGATTATTTTTACAGATTTTACTGACATATATTCAATTCTCTTGGAAATGTTGCAAATCTGAGGACATCCCCATGCCGTTTTTCTTTTATCCTGCTTTGATGTTGGAAAGAGTGTAATCCTTGTTTTGGCTACCCATAGTTCAAATATAAAAGTTAATGCTGTGTTCATAGTCTCTCAGATTGAGATGAATAAAAATTAGTGTATTAAATGGTACAGTAGAAGTATAAAGGTACTGTGACAGCCTGGAAATCTTACACTAACTCAGCCAAGCAAAGTGGTCTCCCAGTTTTGAACTAGATGTTCCTAGAGTGGAAGGACATTTAAGTTTTGAGGCTTGAAAGTATAAACATAGTGTATTTGGGGAGTGGAATGAGATGAGGCTGGAATCTTAGGTTGAGGCTAGGGTGAAGGACTACCCTAAAAGAGTCAGGAGCCCTTGATTATTTGAAAAGGGGAATACCATAAGCAGACTTGTGATGTTCCTCTCTGCCTTTGCTTCTGATGCCCCTCTCTACCTGGAATGATCTCACTTCCCCTTCCTTTGAATTTGAACTTATTCTTCTAAGACTTATGTCATCAACTATTTCTGAAAGCTTTCCCTTTCTTCCTTTTTCCAGTATCTTCCATCAAGCTAGATTGGGTGTCCCCCCCCCCCTTAGAGTTCCCATTCACACCTTGTACATAATTTTATTACTGTAATTCAGTTGGCAGACAGGCAGGAAAGGTGTTTCTCCCTTATCTGAAACAGAAAATGAAGCTCAGAAAAATAAGACTTGCCCTAGAAAGTAAGTGGTAGACCTTGGAGTTCTGACTTCTAGACCAATGTTGATCCTCATATTACAAGTCTACATTGCTGATATATTTATTCTACATTGTTAACTTTCTTCCATAAAGTAGAGGAGTTTCTGTTTTTACTACGTTGTTCATTGCTTAGCCAGTAAATGATAAAGCCAATGAGTGCAAAGAACCAGAGTAGACAGAAGTAAAGAAAATGAGGAATGTTATATTAATATTATGATCAGAGTTCTTGGTAGATAATTGAATTAAAAATAATTAATGGAGGGCTTAAATTTTGTATATATGTTTTTGTAGGGGGAGGAATTGTGTATAAATAAAAAAAACTCTTTTTTTCAGTCTCATCTTAGTAAAACAGCTCTATTTGCAGATATACTTGATTATGGTTCTTGGCTAAAAGCCAGAATTCTTCCAAAGGGGTGGGTATTTTCATCTTTGAGATCATAAAATTTATAATACTGTTAGGAGGTTAGGAGATATTCGAAGACTTATAAAGCACATCTATAAAAGCATTCATTCAGAAATTTTCAAAGCTTCAAAAGTAGAATTGATATAATTTTTAATTGTTTTGGTAGAGCTTGTTTTGAGATATTTGGTTTAGAAAATGTTGAGACAAATAGAAATAGAAACAAAGCACATTGTTTTCTGTGTTTTAGCATGGTAACTTTTAAAAATTGTGATAAGGCTGGGCGCAGTGGCTCACACCCTTAATCCTAGCACTCTGGGAGGCTGAGGTGGGAGGATTGCCTGAGCTCAGGAGTTTGAGACCAGCCTAAGCAAGCGCGAGACCCTGTGTTTACTAAAAATAGAAAAATTAGCTGGGCATCATGGTGCACGCTTGTAGTCCCAGTTACTCAGGAGGCTGAGGCAGGAGGATCCCTTGAGCCCAGGAGTGGGAGGTTGCAGTGAGCTATGATGACACCACTGCACTCTACCTGGGGCTACAGAGTGAGACTGTCTCAAAAGAAAATTGTGATACAATTCATAAAACGTAATAGTTCAGTGGTATTAAGTAACTTCATGATGTTGTGCAGCTAGCACTACTGTCTGGTTCCAAAACATTTTTGTCATTCCAGAAGAAAACTTTGTACCCAGTAGGCTGCCACTTCACACTGTCTCTTCCCGCCAAGTCCCAGGTGACCATTAATCTGCTGTCTCTGTGGGTTTGCCTATTCTGGATATTGCACATAAGTGGAATCATAATATATGACCTTTTGTGTCCGGCTTCTTTCACTTAGCCTGCTTTTGAGATTCACCAGTGTGGTGGCATGTAGAAGTGCTTAACTCTCTTTTATGGCTGAGTAATATTCTGTTGTATGGATGTACCACATTTTATTTATCTGTTCATCAGTTCATGGATATTTGGGATGTTTCCACTTTTTGGCTTTTGTGAATAGTGCCTCTGTGAATATTGATGTACAAATTTTGGCTTGAACACCTGTTTTCAATTATTTTGGGTATGTACCTAGGAGTGAAATTACTGGGTAATATGCTAATCATCTGTTTAACTTGTTGAGGAACCACCAAACCGTTTTCCACAACAGCTACGTCAATTTATATTGCTGCCAGCAATGTATGAGGGTTCCAATCTCTCCACATCCTTGCCAACACTTGTTACTGTTTTTTTTTAATGGCCATCGTAGTGAGTATGAAGTGGTATCTCATTGTGGTTTTGATTTACATTTCCTAATGACTAATGATGTTGAGAATCTTTTCATCTGTTCATTGGCCATTTGCATATCTTCTTTGGAGAAATGTCTGTTCAAATCCTTTGCCCATTTGTAATTGGGCTACCTTTTGGCTGAGCTACAGTTTTACATATTCTGTTTACTAGTCACTTATCGGATATATGATTTGAAAATAGTTTCTCCCATTCTGCGAGTTGTCTTTTTCTTTTTTTCCCCCTTTTCTTTCTTTCTTTCTTTCTTTCTTTCTTTCTTTCTTTCTTTCTTTTTTTTTTTTTTTTTTGTGAGACACAGTCTTGCTCTGTTGCCCTAGCTAGAGTGCAGTGGCGTGTCATCATAGCTCGCAGCATCCTCAAACTCCTGGGCTCAAGCAATCCTCCTGCTTCAGCCTCCCAGACTGCTAAGATTACAGACGTGAGCCACTGCTCCTGGCCTTTTTTTTTTTTTGAGACAGAGTCTCACTCTGTTGCCCAGGCTAGAGTGAGTGCCGTGGCGTCAGCCTAGCTCACAGCAACCTCAAACTCCTGAGCTCAAGCGATCCTCCTTTCTCAGCCTCCCGAGTAGCTGGGACTACAGGCATGCTCGACCATGCCCGGCTAATTTTTTCTATATATATTTTTAGCTGTCCATATAATTTCTTTCTATTTTTAGTAGAGGTGGGGTCTCGCTCTTGCTCAGGCTGGTCTCGAACTCCTGAGCTCAAACGATCCGCCCACCTCGGCCTCCCAGAGTGCTAGGATTACAGGTGTGAGCCACCGCGCCCGGCCTCTTTTTATTTTCTTAATAATGTGTTTTGATGCACAAAAGTTTTGAAATTTGATGAAGTTCTATTATTTTGTTGTTTTTGCTTGTGCTTTCAGTGTTATGTCTAAGAAACCATTGCCAGATCCAAGGTGATGAAGATTTACTCCTATGTTTTCTTTGAAGAGTTTTATAGTTTTAGCTCAGAATCCATTTTGAGTTCATTTTTGTATATGGTGTGAGTTAAGGGTCTAGCGTCATTCTTTTGCATGTGGATTAACTTGAAGTTTTTAATCTAAAATACATAATACTATAAGCGCATATAGTTAAATGAAGCTATTTTGTGGTGATATTCAATCACTCTTTGGACAATTGTGGGGGAGAAATGTTTCTGAATGCATTTTGAAGGCCATGCCTTAGATTTGAAGTGTGGGGATATTCTAAAGCTACTTATGAGTCAGTAAAACTTTTATGATCAGAAAACTTCAGTATGGCAAGCTAGATAATCCTTATGTTAAAGTTATATAAGTGTTTTTTTTTTTTTTATTAAGAGTATTTTTGTTCTCAAATTGTGTAGGGTGAAATCTTTGCTTAAAACTAGAAAAAAACAGATTTGGTCTATAGTTAATCTATTTAGCTAGAAATTGGCATTAGATACATCTTAATAGCAATCATATTTATGTGTTATATACTAATAGTTTATGGTTGTTCAGATCTGGAACCTATCCAAATATTTGAGCCAACTTTTTATTTAATATACAGGGGTCTCACTATGTTGTCCAGGTTGGGGTGCAGTGGCTATTCACAGTCAAGATCATAGTGCACTACAGACCTGAACTTCTAGTCTTTTTTTTTTTTTTTTTTAACAGAGTCTCGCTCTGTTGCCCGGGCTAGAGTGAGTGCCGTGGCGTCAGCCTAGCTCACAGCAACCTCAAACTCCTGGGCTCAGGCTATCCTCCTGCCTCAGCCTCCCAAGTAGCTGGGACTACAGGCATGTGCCACCATGCCTGGATAATTTTTTTCTGTATATATTTTTAGTTGGCCAGATAATTGTTATAGCCTAAGATGCGAGAAATGACCACCTAAAGACCAAATTGAGCCAAATTAGGAGTCTTTATTAGCTGGCCAGCGACCACCCCCTGTTCTGGGAAAGTCCAGAGACAGAGAATGGCCCTGATCTTAAAGTGAGCAGGGGTTATATACCTTCACCACTAACAATACTAACAATACACATACGGCTAAAAACATGTTGATAATGATAATTCATAAGCAAGCAAACTTACAGAAGCAAATAGCATCCGTTAAATCAAGGAACATCCAAGGAACATTTTTCCAAGGAACTGCCAAGTGTAGTACAATGTAACTATACACACCTAATGATTTTAAACAATCACTTACAAGTTAATCACTGTATAAATTTTTTTCTGTTATTCATGTATTTTTTTTTTAACTTCACACAACGGTGAGTCCGTACACAAGATGGCTGCACTAGCCTGCATACAAGATGGCTTCACTGTGGCTCACAGAGCTATACTGATTACTGTGCCTCATCACATTCCCCACTGGTTTTTACGTGAAATCAAATCTTTGATTTATTTCCACACATATGGTGATAATGGGTTTGCAATATCATGAGTTTAACATTTTGTATCTTTTTTTTTTTTTTTAAGAGGCCAGTGTCTCACAACCCCACTTGGCATAATAGTAATGGCCTTTTACTTGGCAATGTGGGGGCCCAGTGGAGGGGCAAGCATAATATTGGAGGCTTTGGATTCTCTGCCCCATCTGTAAAGAGTTATACCCAAACAGCTGACAAAGGTCAAAATGAAGAACTGGCTGTGATATGGTAGAATTGTGAGTTATCATAGTTCCATCAACCGTTTGGGTGAGCACCCAGGTATAGTTTAGAGGTTGATGTGGTGATCCCACAGTCCCATGAATTACAAGGGAACCAATAGATGTATGAGATAGTCTTATCTTTAGAGGATCTCCGGATGGCTGGATGCTCCATGTCTCAGGCTGCTGCTCTGGTGAGGCCTTTTTGACTTGGGAATGATGAATCCAATGGTGCTTGCCAGTGACTTTAACGGCTGTGGGTGTAGAAAGGATTATTGGCAGTGGTCTGGTCCACTTTGCTTCCAAGGTCGCTGGTTGTAATTTCTTGATCCACACAAGGTCCCGGGCTGCACCTGGAATACAGTTTGCTTAGGAGGAAGGTTAGAAGGCCCGGGGTGGGCTGCCTTTACCATTTTGTGGTTGTGTTTTATGCTTGAGTGGAGAGCCTGTAGGGATTTAAGAAGTACCGAATCTCCTAGTTCTGCGACCCATTTCTCCCCTAATTTGGGGATGAGAGGGGGAGGCCGGCCAAACATGATTTCATAGGGTGTCAGTCCTTTTACATAAGGGGTACAGCTAGATCTTAGTAGGGCAAAAGGAAGGAGGCTCGCCCAGTTTTTGCCAGTCTCTAACCTTAGTTTATTTAGTGTTTTTTTTTTTTTTTTTTTTTTTTTGTAAAGTCCTATTTATTCTTTTTACCTGCCCGGAACTCTGAGGCCTATAGACACAATGTAATTTTCAATTAATTTTTAGCATCTGGGCCAACAATTGAGTTGTTCTGGCGATAAACTCCAGGCCGTTGTTGGACCCCAATACTAATGGGAGGCCAAATCTGGGAACAATTTCAGTCATTAACTTTTTAACAACTATTTGTGCTGTCTCTGACTTGGTAGGAAAAGCTTCTGCCCATCCATAAAATGTGTCGACGAACACAAGCAAATACCGGTATCCATAGTTACCTGGTTTCACTTCAGTGAAGTCCATTTCCCATTGTTCTCCCGGGGCTTGGCCCCGTAACCTAGTTCCTAGGGGAAGATTAATGCCGTTACCCGGATTTACCTGTGCACAGGTGGGGCATCTTGCCATTACTTGCCGAACCATCTGATGAAGCTGGGGGATACAGTAGTCCTTCTGAAGAAGCTCAGTCAGTTTTGTGTGTCCAAGGTGAGTGCTTTGATGAATCTGTTTAATTAAGTTTTGTCCCAGGCTCTCAGGGACCAAGACTCAGTTATCTGGGAGAATTTTCCAGCCTGTTGCATCAGTTCTAGTCTTTAGAGCTTTTTTAATTTTAACTTTTTTTTCTGTGTAGCTTGGAGAACATGGTAAGAGCTGTTCTGGCAAGACAAGGAGAATCTGGAGGGGCCCCACTGGTTTTTGTGCGACCTCTTTGGCTGTTGTGTCAGAAAAAGCATTTCTCCGTGCCACTGGGGAATCAGTGGTTTGATGCCCTTTACAATGAATAATAGCTACCTTTTTTGGTAACCAGATGGCTTCTAATAGGGCCAATATTTTAAGTTTATTTTTTATCTCCTTGCCTTCTGAGGTTACGAGGCCCCATTCTTGATAGAGTGCTTCATGCACATGAGCTGTAGCAAAGGCATATCTACTATCTGCGTAGATATTAACAGTCTTATCCTTTCCCCACCTCAGGGCTTGGGTCAAAGCTATAAGTTCTGTTTTCTGTGGTGAAGTCCCATGTCCCAAAGCTTGTGCCCAGATAACCTGGTCAGCAGTGACCACAGCTGTCCCTGCATACCTGACTCCTTCAGACACGTAGTTGCTTCCATCTGTGTATAATTTTTCATCAGGGTCTGGCCATGGCTGATCAGTGAGATCTGTTCTCAGATTGGCCAGTGACTCTAATATCTCATGGCAGTTATGTAGTGGCTCTGCCGGTTTATTGTCCGACAGTAGAGTGACAGGGTTAAGAGCAGTTGTCTTCAGGAAGTGAATCCTGGGGGGAATCTAGCAACAGCACTTGGTTATACATGAGTTGGAAAGCCATTATTCTTCAGGTGGGCTTTTTAGAGCCTCCACTGAGTGAGGGGTTATGATACACAAGTCCTGCCCCAAAGTGAGCTTAGAGGCTTCTTTTATCAGGACAGGTGTTGCAGCAATGGCCCACAAGCAGTCTGGCCAGCCAGATACTACAGGTCCAAACTGTTAGACAAGTATGTAACCGGTCTATTTTCTTCTGGGCAATTTTATTTATTTATTTATTTATTTTTTATTTTTTGTTTGTTTTTCAGCTCATTAAGGGGGTACAAAAAGATCAGGCTATATACATTGCCCATGCCTCCCCATCCCCCCGAGTCTGAGCTTTAGTTGTGTCCATTCCCTAGACAGTGCACATCACTCTCATCATATAGGTGTGCACTCCTCCCCTCCCCCCACCCCATCCCCCGCAGAGAGAACTTCAAACGTGTCCATTCCCCAGGCAGTGCGCATCGCACTCATCAAGTAGGTATACACCCATCCCTTCCACCCAGCCCCGACCTCTGTCCAATACCCAATTGGTGTGAATCCCAAATGTGCACTCAGGGAAACCAGTTTGCTGGTGAGTACATGTGGTGCTTGTTTTTCCATTCTTGGGATACTTCACTTAATAGAATGGGTTCCAGCTCACTCCAGGAGAACCAAAGAGATGCCATATCGCCATCATTTCTAATAGCTGAGTAATATTCCATGGTATACATATACCACATTTTGCTAATCCATTCATGAATCGATGGGCATTTGGGTTGTTTCCACATCTTTGCGATTGTGAATTGTGCTGCTATAAACATTCGGGTGCAGGTGTCTTTTTTATAGAATGACTTTTGTTCTTCTGGGTAGATGCCCAGTAATGGGATTGCTGGATCGAATGGTAGGTCTACTTGAATCTGTTTAAGGTATCTCCACATTGCTTTCCACAGGGGCTGCACTAGTTTACAGTCCCACCAGCAGTGTATGAGAGTACCTGTCTCTCCACACCCACGCCAACATGTATAGTTTTGGGACTTTTTGATAAAGGCCGTTCTCACTGGAGTTAAGTGATATCTCATTGTGGTTTTGATTTGCATTTCCCTGATGATTAGAGATGTTGGCTAACAAACATATGAAAAAGTATTTATTTATTTTTTTTGAGACAGAGTCTCGCTCTGTTGCCCGGGCTAGGGTGTCGTGGCATCAAGCTCACAGCAACCTCAAACTCCTGGGCTTAAGCAATCCTTCTGCCTCAGCCTCCCGAGTAGCTGGGACTACAGACATGTGCCACCATGCCCGGCTAATTTTTTCTATATATATTTTTAGCTGTCCAGATCATTTCTTTCTATTTTTAGTAGAGACGGGGTCTCGCTCTTGCTCAGGCTGGTCTTGAACTCCTGAGCTCAAACGATCCTCCCGCCTTGGCCTCCCAGAGTGCTAGGATTACAGGCGTGAGCCACCGCGCCCGGCGTGGGCAATTTTATTAACTCATACAGCACTTTTTAATCTCTCTATTTTCTGTAGTTTTCTCTAATATCAGGGGCCGACGAAGTGGGAAAAGGTATATTAATGGCACGTCTATTTTCTGGTGCCTCTGGGTCTATGGGACTATACAGGCGGTAAGCTTTAAAAAGGCATTCTAGGAACACCACCAGAGACTCCTTAGGTCTCTGTATGGTTTTGCTTACCGTAGACAAATTAGTTGGCCTGTTAGCTGCGGCCTGTATGCCCCCGAGCAGAGTCTGGCAATACTGATCGAGAGCCCCCTTACCTTGCTCCTCGTTTGGGTCCTACTTTGGGCACGTGGAGGGGAAGGCATGTTGTATATAACCAGGTGCAGCGGGTCAGCTGCTGGGCCCTTCTCTGGGCCAGTTTTACAGACATAACCCTTTTGTCTCAGCTTGTAGCCTATAAAGTCTGCCACCAAAGCTCGTGTTTCTGGGGCTGAGGCTGGGGTCGTCATCTGTACAAATGAATGGATATAATTTAAAAGCATACAAATGATCACCCTGAAAGTTTCTGGAAGTTTTTCAAAACACATTAAGTGACGTGCAATTTTTATATGACCCTGATTGACCCATTTTGAGGAAAAAAAGGGAATAATCTTTAGATCTCAGGAATCCTTGGTCCCGGCCCGTCGCCTGGTGGCTACCTTATAGAGGCCAGGAACCTGATCCTGTGTTTCTGAAAAACAAGGACTATCGAGGGCAAAAGTCTAAACAGGGTAACCAAGAAAGAGTTTTAAAAAGGAGGACCGAGCCTATCATAGTCTAGTATAGCAGCATCAACAGAACCTGTTCCATTTTCTTAGGAGCTGTGTCATAAAGTCCTGTACCAAACACCAGGGCCAAAAAGCCTGGTAGCAAGTAGACTAAACCTATCATGAAAAAAGTAAAATCAAGGAAAGGCTAAAGGAAGCCACAGAATTCACAGTGGTACCAGAGCAGGTGTTGGCAGCTTCCAGAGACTCCTCAAGAACCCTCACCCATACTTGGTGGACAATAGTTGCTGTCGAGAAACCAACAAAGGCACTCCTTGACCCTGTTCTGTGGTTAATAAATATAACTGGCAATCTGGGCAATAAGCTGGGCTAAAAGAATACCAGTGACTCAGCGCCAGAGTGGGAGGTGTTCCCCCCTTGGATAGAGGGCAGTTTTTACAATGAATTCTTTATAACCCATAGGTAACAGACTGGAACGGCAACAGAGAGAAGGAGAAATTAGTAGATTTACTGGCTAGGAGGAGAAGGAGACAAATGAGAGTTGCTGGGTGAAACAGGAGCTGACGAGGCGGCAACCGGCAAAATTCTTTTGTTTTTCACAGTTACTTTTTGTTACAATAAGAGCAACACTTTAACAGGTTTCAGTTTAAACTTATCCGGCATAGAGATTTTGAGCACGATTTGCTGTACACTCTTTCATGCTATAAAGTTTTTACAATGACAAGACACAGAGACACAGAGACAGATTTTCACATAGGGTGGAGTGTACTTTCAGGTGTCCGCCTGGCTGCTCCCCTCGCGGAGATTTAGGCGCGTCTTGGCTGAAGGTGCTCCCGTATAAAGCCCGGGCAGGTCACCGCTCTTTCTAGAGGGTGAGTCACCGTTATGCCCTACGACGTTGCCACAGAACCGCAGGTTAGGACCCACTCAAACCCCGTAGCTAATCAGCCGTGGGGCTATAACATTCTCACATCTCTCATCCAGGTGACAGTCAGGAGGGGAGACAAGACAACACTAGTATCCAAACAACGAGTAACATAAAACAAATCAACCACAAGTAATAAACCAACATAAAACAAAATCCTAAAGTTTTCAGAAAAACCAAGCTATTTGGCACGGTACCAAATAGTTGCTGATTCAGCCTCACGGCCAAAACAGCCTTCCAAGTCCGAAAACAATGACCAGAACCCCGAGTGACGTCTCACTCCTTGGGGCTTGTTCCTGGGATTTTTAGCTGCGTCCAGCCTTCCCAAAGAACACCAGAATGGGCCCACCAGAGACAGACAAACCAGACACTCACCGGTGTAAATCCAGAAGATTCGTCCAAGGGAATTTGTTAATTTGGGGGTGTCGGCGGCCAGAGCGTGGTCTGGCTGTTGCCTGGGGCTGAGGAAAGTCTCTTAGGAGCTCTCCCCTAGGCTAGGCACGCAACCCCACACCAGGTCCCAGACACCAGTGGTCACCAGGCGCCCTGTATAGGGGTGGAATCTCGCTGGGGCCTCCAAATGTTATAGCCTAAGATGCGTGAAATGACCATCTAAAGACCGAATTGAGCCAAATTAGGAGTCTTTATTAGCTGGCCAGCGACCACCCCCTGTTCTGGGAAAGTCCAGAGACAGAGAATGGCCCTGATCTTAAAGTGAGCAGGGGTTATATACCTTCACCACTAACAATACTAACAATACACATACGGCTAAAAACATGTTGATTACAATAATTCATAAGCAAGCAAACTTACAGAAGCAAATAGCATCCGTTAAATCAAGGAACATTTCCTTGAGGAACATCCAAGGAACATTTTTCCAAGGAACTGCCAAGTGTAGTACAATGTAACTATACACAACTAATGATTTTAAACAATCACTTACAAGTTAATCACTGTATAATTTTTTTTCTGTTATTCATGTATTTTTTTTTAACTTCACACAACGGTGAGTCCGTACACAAGATGGCTGCACTAGCCTGCATACAAGATGGCTTCACTGTGGCTCACAGAGCTATACTGATTACTGTGCCTCATCACAATAATTTCTTTCTATTTTTAGTAGAGACGGGGTCTCGCTCTTGCTCAGGCTGATCTGGAACTCCTGACCTCGAGTGATCCACCCGCCTTGGCCTCCCAGAGTGCTAGGATTACAGGCGTGAGCCACTGCGCCCGGCTGTGAACTTCTAGTCTTAAGATATCCTCCTGCCTCAACCTCCCAAGTAGCTGGGACTACAGGTGCATGCCACCATGCCCAGCTAGTTTTTCTGTTTTTTTTTTTTTTTTTTTTTTTTTTTTAGAGATAGGGGTCTCACTCTTGCTCAGGCTGGTCTTGAACTCCTGAGCTCAAGCTATCCTCCCGACTCAGCTTCCCAGAGTGCTAGGATTACAGGTGTGAGCCACTGCACCTGGCCTAGTGGATGTGTTTTAAAACGAGTCTGGGAAGTTTGTGCTTAATCAGTTCAGCTCTGATTATATCCACTGCTGCCCAGAGAATAATTTTTGTTCTGCTGGCTACTGTGGCATTTCCATTCAAAATTAGCCTTTGAAGATTTCTAGCAAGAGAAAAAAACCCTTGAAGATATGTGCTAAGGAACCTTTTCCCATCCAAGTACTAACCAGGCGGGACCCTGCTTAGCTTCCAAGATCAGACGAGTTCCGGAACATTCAGGGTGGTATGGCCGTAGGCTAAGGAACCTTTTCAAAGGCACTGATAACTTACTCTGAGGCTGTTAGTTAGCTCCAGTGAATTGTAGAGTATGATTTACCTGAGATATACCATTCATTCAACAAAATTTATTGCATTCCTTCAGTGTGCCAGGGTTGGGAGTAGATGAAAAGGAAGCAAAAGAGACAATGACCCTGTCCTCTTGGAGCTTTCTTTACATCAGAAGATGACAGATTGTGAACAAATAAATCATATGAGAAAATAGATGTCAAGAAGTAAACTTTTGAAAGGGTGCTGGTGGGGGAGGAGCTTATTTAGCTCAAGTAGTTAGGGAGGGCTTCTTTGAGGAGGTGACTTTGAATAGAAACCTGAATGTCAAGAGACCAGCTAAGATCTCCTAGTGGAGGCTCCAGGCAATGAAGGCAAAGACTCTGACTCGTACTACCTCTTTTTACCGTTTTCTCCTTCCCAAGCGCCCAGCATATTCTTTAAACTGGCTGTATTATTGAACAAAAATTCTTAGTATACCTTAGATCCCTTCACATCTTCGATTTCTTACTATTTGAAATAAATGAATTACTGTTTTGCTTCTAAGCAAAACAGAACAAAACCAGGTATTTTCCTTATGAGAGGAGACTGTGTTCCACAATGGAAATGTTAGTGGAGTAGAAGTCAGCCTGGTCTTGCCTCAGTGTGATCTTGTTTAAGTCTGTAAGCATCTGTTTCCTTATTTGTTATTAAACAAAACAAAAGCCCTACCTACTTTGCAGGGTTTCTTTGCTAATCGAATGAGAAAATACACTTTGTAAATTATACAAGTACGTGTGAAATGCTGCATATTCTATTAATATACTTTTGGAATCAAAGTATCTCAATGGAGAACTGTTTTCCCACCAATTTAAAGCTTTTATGTTTCTACCCATCTGGTAAATTTTAGCACCAAATGTCTAAACTCATTGATTAATCAGCAGGGGTTGGGTTCTTAGAAAGTAGTAGTGTGGTAGAAATTGTGTTGAATTTGGAGCTATTAATAGATGAGAAGTTCTTTCGGAAACTATAAAGCAAGGATTGATAAACTTTTTCTGTAAAGGGCCAGGTAGTACATATTTTAGGCTTTGTGGGCTGTGGAGTGTCTGTTGCCAATGACTCAGCTCTGCTGTTGTGGCAGCCATAGGCAATGTGTAAATGAATGAGTGTGGCTATGTTCCAATAAAACTTTATTTATGGACACTGAACTATGAATTTCAAATAATTTTCATGTGTCATGAAATACTATTTTCTTTTGATTTTATTAAAAATGTAAAAATGTAAAATGTAAAACCTTTAAAATATAAAAACCTTTCTTAGCTCACTGGCTGCACAGAAACAAGTAGTGAGGTGGGTTTGGCCTGAGAGCTGTATGTAGTTTGGCCATAGATGCTATTAAAGGTTGGGCAGAATAAGGTGTTAATTAGGGATGGGAGGGTAGGTGATTGATATATAGAAATTATAGAATTTTGATGATGAAAGAGATGGGGATGATTTTAACTCCTCTTATAATTTGGATCCAGAACTTTTTCACATAAAATGAGCATGTTTAATTGAGAAAATGACTTTGCCAAAGCAAAACTGGAGGATGGAAGCAAGGAAGAAGGTAGTTTTAATGTTATAAACTCCCAAGGATTATGATGTGGTTGTGCAGTGTATGTATCTGTGCAATTCAGGGTTGTATATAGTGTGTGCATGTGGTTCCAAATTATATGTGGCCCCTTATTAGGGGCAGTAGTTAAGAGTGGCCTTGGGAGTGAGATGCCTGGGTTGAATTCTGGCTCTGGTTTTTACTAGCTGTGTGATCTTAGTAAAGTTACTTAATTTTTTAAGCTTTAGTTTCCTCATTTGTAAAATGAGAATAAAAATATTACCTCAAGGTTCTTGTGGTGATTACATGAGAAAATGCATGAAAGGGTTTACAAGTGCTTGGCACATAGCGCTCAGTAAGTGTTAACTGATAGTATTCATTTTAATATATGTTGTACATGCCTTATTTGTTTTGTGCTTCCTTTGGTTCTTTTAAGAAACTATAATGTCCTTAACTGGTTCTTTTGCACAGGTTGTTAATAGAAAACTCTGCTTTAAAGGATTAAAATAATATAGAGGTAGATTAAACCCTTTTTCTACCCAATTTCCTGCCCTCCCAGAGGTAACCATTTATTAAGAGTTGGTTGTGGACTTGTATGGTCCTTTTTCTCTGTATTTACATGAATATATGTGTGTATGTAGAAATGAAAAAAAATTATATGACTTACCTTTTTCCCAAAGATTATGACTTAGGACTCTTTTCATGTCAGTATGTATATGTCCACTTCATTCTTTCTAATGGATATATAGTATTTAATACTATATGTTTCTCTAGCTTTAAGTACCGGGATCAGTTTAGAGTATATTCTTCTAGTTGTTTTTATATGTGTTTACACATATATGAGTACCTTTTGAAATACATAGTTTTGTAGGTTTTTTTCACATAAATGATCTATAGATGTATATGTTGCACTACAACTTTTCTTAATAGTGTATATGTAGGAGATTTTTATACATCAGTATATATCTATCTCTCAGTTTATTTTATTTTATTTTTTGAGATGGGGTCTTGCTCTGTCGTCCAGGCTGGAGTGCAGTAATGGGATTATAGCTCACTGTAGCCTTGAACTGGGCTCCGGCAATCCTCCTGCCTCAGCCTCCCCAGTACCTAGGACTACAGACTCGAGCCACCATGCCCAGCTAACTTTTAAAAAATTTTTGTAGAGACTGGGTCTCGCCATGTTACCCAGGCTGGTCTCAAACCCCTGGCCTTAAGCAGTCCTCCTGCCTCAGCCTCCCAGAGTGCTGGGATTACAAGTGTGAGCCACCACACCCAGCGTGGTTCTTCTATTTCATTAGTCCATTTGTCTATTTTTGTTCTGAAACCACATTGTTTAAGTTACTGTAGCTATATTATATGTAAATATCTGGTAAGGCAAATTCTCAATGTTGTTTTTGAAGATTTTCTTGGCTTTCCTTGTACTCTTTTTAGAATGAGCTTGTCAGTTTTGGACAAAAACACCTCTTTGGGATTTTTTTTTTTTTAAGAGACAGAGTTTTGGCCGGGCGTGGTGGCTCACGCCTGTAATCCTAGCACTCTGGGAGGCCGAGGTGGGCGGATCGTTTGAGCTCAGGAGTTTGAGACCAGCCTGAGCAAGAGCGAGACCCCATCTCTACTAAGAATAGAAAGAAATTATATGGACAGCTAAAAATATATATAGAAAAAATTAGCCGGGCATGGTGGCGCATGCCTGTAGTCCCAGCTACTCGGGAGGCTGAGACAGGAGGATCGCTTAAGCTCAGGAGTTTGAGGTTGCTGTGAGCTAGGCTGACGCCACGGCACTCACTCTAGCCTGGGCAACAGAGTGAGACTCTGTCTCAAAAAAAAAAAAAAAGAGACAGAGTTTTGCTCTGTCGCCCAGGCTGGAGTGCAATGGCGGTGTGATCATAGCTCATAGCAGCCTCGAACTCCTGGGCTGGCTCAGGTGATTTTCCTGCCTTAGCCTCGGAGTAACTAAGACTACAGGCACGCACCACCATGCCCAGGTAATTTTTTATTTTTTGTAGATATTGGGTCTCACTATGTTGTCCAAGCTGGTCTTGAACTCCTGGCCTCAAGTTGTCCTCCCACCTCAGTCTCCCAAAGTCTCCCAAAGACTACAGGCATGAGCCACCAAGCCAGGTCTCTTTGGGATTTTGATTGAGTTTGCATGGATTTTGGAATAATCTGGAGGGACTGGGGGAATTGTAAAGATGTTGATATTGGGTCTTTCCAAGGAACATGGTATAGTTTATGTAGTTCAGTAAAATTTTACAGTTTTCTGTTTTGTTTTTTTGAGATGGGACCTTGCAGTGTCACCCAGGCTAAGGGACAGTGGCATGATCATAACTCACCGTAACCTCTAGCTCCTAGGCTCAAGAGATCCTCCTGCCTCAGCCTCCCTGCAAGTAGCTGGGGATACAGGGGATGCCACCAGACTTGTCTAATTTTTTATTTTTTTTTGTAGAAACAGGGTCTCATTATATTGCCCAGACAGGTCTTGAACTCCTGGTCTCAAGCAGTCTCCCACCTCAGCCTTCAAAAGTGCCAGGACTACAGGTGTGAGCCACTGTGACCAGCCTAGTTTTCTTTACAAAGGTGTTGCATATTTCTTGAGTTTATTCCTAGAGTAATATTTTATAGCTTTGTTGTTCTTGTGAACAGCATAGTTGTTTTTTTTTTGTTTTTTGTTTTTTTTTTTGAGACAGAGTCTCACTCTGTTTCCCGGGCTAGAGTGCCATGGCGTCAGCCTAGCTTACAGCAACCTCAAACTCCTGGGCTCAAGCAATCCTCCTGCCTCAGCCTCCTGAGTAGCTGGGACTACAGGCATGCACCACCATGCCCGGCTAATTTTTTCTGTATATATTTTTAGTTGTCCATATAATTTCTTTCTATTTTTAATAGAGATGGGGTCTCACTCTTGCTCAGGCTGGTCTCAAACTCCTGAGCTCAAACAATCCACCCGCCTCGGCCTCCCAGAGTGCTAGGATTACAGGCGTGAGCCACCGCGTCCGGCCAGGATAGTTGTTTTTTTTTAATTATATTCAGAGTGTTGATTTCTGTATGTTGATTTTGTCTTTGGCCTATTTGCTGAGCTCTCTTGTTAGTTCCTATTATTGTGTTTTAGTTGATTTGTTTGGATTTTCTGGGTAGATAATCATATAGTCTGCAAATTTTGAGTTTTGTCTTCTGCTTTCTAACATTCGTACATCTTGTTTTATTTCCTTAGTTGGTAGTAGGATTTCTTGGCTTGTTCCTGACTTTAATGATTGTTTATGTGAAAGATGCTTACCCTCACTCATAAGATATATGCTAATTCAAACCAGACTGAGATTCCTTTTTTAAAATCTATCAGAATGTTAAAAATCAAAATGTTTGATAACACTTTTTGTTGTTAAGGCTGTGGGGTAAAAGATACTCTCACACATTGCAGGTGGGAGTTTAAATTGGTACAATGCCCATGGAAGGCAATTTGGCAGCATTATATAAATATACACATGTATTACATGCACTTTTCTGGATATATTAGTATACTTCAATAAAAGTTTAAAAATAAATATGCAAATTTCCTTTGATCCAGTAATCCTAGTTTATATATATGTGTGTGTGTGTGTGTGTGTGTATGTAAAATGAAATCTGCAATGTTATTTGTTTTTTTTTTTTCTTTTTTTTTTTGAGACAGAGTCTCACTCTGTTGCCCAGGCTAGAGTGAGTGCCGTGGCGTCAGCCTAGCTCACAGCAACCTCAAACTCCTGAGCTCAAGCGATCCTCCTGTCTCAGCCTCCCGAGTAGCTGGGACTACAGGCATGAGCCACCATGCCCGGCTAATTTTTTCTATATATATTTTTAGCTGTCCATATAATTTCTTTCTATTTTTAGTAGAGATGGGGTCTCGCTCTTGCTCAGGCTGGTCTCGAACTCCTGAGCTCAAACAATCCGCCCACCTCGGCCTCCCAGAGTGCTAGGATTACAGGCGTGAGCCACCACGCCCGGCCTGCAATGTTATTTGAATACTACAAAACAAGAAAGAGAAACCTGTATGTACTGAAAAGAAAAGAAAGTATCTTAAGTTATTATGACTGTAAAAACAGTTTATTGTATACTATGCAACTTTTTATGTAGAAAGGGAAGGAGAGAACATATATTCACATTTACTTATTTGCCTAAAGAGACTCTGGAGGAATACACAAGAATCTAATGAGTGGTTACCTGTTAGGTGGGGTGGGCACTGAATGGATAGGAGGCAGGATTGGGAATGTGCCTGCCTGTTATATATGCCTTTATTTGATTTTTAAACCATACAATTGTATTATACTTTTAAACATTAAAATATAAATGGTTTCTTGAATTACTTTAGCTCCTCCTAGGACATTTTTTTGAGATGGGGTCTCACTCTTTTTCCTGGGCTAGTGGTGTCAGCTCACTCCAACTTCAAACTCCTGGGCTCAAGCCATCCTCCTGGCTCAACCTCCCATGTAGCTATGACTGCAGGCACGTGCAACCACTCCCAGCTAATTTTTAAAATCTGTTGTAGAGACGGGGTCTCAGCTGTGTTGCCTAGGCTGGTCTCAAACTCCTAGCCTCAAGTGTTCCTCCAGCCTTGGCCTCTCAAAGTTCAAGGATTACAGGCATGAGCCACGGCACCCAGCCTTTTTTCTTTTTCTTGATCTTTCTCTTCTATGTTGCAGGCTTTCTTCAAATGGCTGTCTTCTGAATTTGTTCATATTTAAGAATGAGCTAGTAGAAGGGCTGACTGGGAGTTCTGTGTACCTGGGCAGGGTTGTCAACTTTGAGGTGAGTGGGTAGGCAGCTGGCTATTACACTTGGAGGGCCCAAATGCCAGAAGGCAGAGGGCTTTGCTCTAAGGTACCCTGATTCTTCTCAGTTTATTGAATTTGGTATTCTATATGCAGAGATTTATTTCTTTTGTGGGAAGGACTCATCAACTGTATCATAATTTAGACCTCAGTTAATTTCTATTTTCAGCCTTTTTCTTATTCTGGCCCTCTGTGGGATCAGTCTTCTCTTGTGTGTGGAGCCTCTCTGGGATTTTGCCCTGCAAGTCTGCTCTCTCCTGGGTTGGAACCCTTTCTATGACATATTTTAGATTGTAGCATCCTTTATTTGTGTTATCAGCCAGTTGTTTTTTTTGTCTGCTCTGTGTCAGAAATTGTTGAAATCTTTTTTTCCTTCTTCCTGAAATGGAAGAAATTGTTGAAATCTTGCTTCTGCCATGCCATTTCCCATTCAGGTCCTTGACTTGTGATTTATACTTTTGTACTTCTTTACCATCACTTTTCTGGGGTCTTGGAAAGTACAAGAGATATAGATGTTCAATTCACCTTGTTAAACCAGAAGTCAACAGTAGTATATCTTAAGCTTGGATAAACTGTAGGCTCCTTGAGGACAAGGACTGATTTTTTTTTTTTTTTTTTTTGAGACAGAGTCTCACTTTGTTGCCCAGGCTAGAGTGAGTGCCGTGACGTCAGCCTAGCTCACAACAACCTCAAACTCCTGGGCTCAAGCCATCCTCCTGCCTCAGCCTCCCGAGTAGCTGGGACTACAGGCATGCGCCACTATGCCCGGCTAATTTTTCTATATATATATTTTTAGTTGTCCATATAATTTCTTTCTATTTTTAGTAGAGACGGGGTCTCGCTCTTGCTCAGGCTGGTCTCGAACTCCTGATCTTGAGCGATCCACCCGCCTCAGCCTCCCAGAGTGCCAGGATTACAGGCGTGAACCACCGCGCCCGGCCAGGACTGATTTTTGTTCTTTTATCCTTAGACCTTGATACAGTGCCTGGCACATTGGCACGTGGTAAGTGTTTATTGCTATGAATATGAATATATGAAAAGAGAGAGGATTTTTTATTCTTTTAAAATTTGGGACAGAGTCTCGCTCTGTGGCCAGGCTAGAGTGCCGTGGTGTCAGCCTAGCTCACAGCAACCTCAAACTCCTGGGCTCATGCAATCCTCCTGCCTCAGCCTCCCGAGTAGCTGGGACTACAGACATGCACCACCATGCCTGGCTAATTTTTTCTATATTTATTGTTAGTTGTCCAGATAATTTCTTTCTATTTTTAGTAGAGACGGGAGGTGGGGGGGGGTCTCGCTCTTGCTTAGGCTGGTCTCGAACTCCTGACCTCGAGCGATCCTTCCACCTCGGCCTCCCAGAGTGCTAGGATTATAGGCATGAGCCACCTCGCCTCGCTGAGAGAGGATTGTTAATGGAAAATTTACTGTGTCAGTTTGTTTAAATATGCATTTTTTCAATTGCTGGTTATAAAAATTGAAGAAATTATTTGAGCCAACCAATGGGTTGACCAAGTATTGATTTTATCAGTGCTGGATTTCATATGGATAGAATCGTGGTAATCTACAAGGGGAAAAATATTTTGAACTTTTAATGCAAATGCTCCAAGCTTATACAGTCACGTGTCACTCCATGATGAGGATACATTCTGAGGGATGCATTGTTAGGTGATTTTGTTATTGTGTGAACATCATAGAGTGTACTTACACAAACATAGATGGTAAAGCCTCCTACACGCGTAAGCTAAACGGTATAACCTATTGCTCCTAGGCTACAAACTTGCACAGCCTGTTACTGTATCTAATCCTGTAGGCAGTTGTAACACAATGGCATTTATGTATCTAAACATAGTTAAACACATTAGAACATAGTAGAAAAGGTATAGTAAAAATAGGGTATTATAATCTTATAGGATCATCTTCATATATACAGTCTGTTGTTACCTGAAACATCGTTACATGGCGCATGACTGTATATCAAACATGTTGAAGGAGTAGAGATAGAGTACAGATTTGTGAGATTTTTCCTGTAATTTCAGTCTCTATAGAAGTACTTTCCCAATTACCGTTATATATATTCCTCAGGCTTAGGTAAGTTTATTTACCATTTTATGAAGCAAAAATGGTCATACATAGATTATGATATATAGCTGTGAACTTAGTAAGAGACTCCAGGTTTGAAGCTTGATTTTTATAGACTTTTTCACTGAGTTATGTTTTTACATTGCTGCATGTAGAACAGATATTATCCTGGTCACTGGAGCATTTATCTTTAGCAATGCCAATATGGTTTATTACTGGAAAGCTTTAAAAAATGTATTAGTTATTTTTCTGCCTTCCTAAATAGAGTCTTCCGAAGATCATTTAATGTCTTCTTGAGTGTTGTTGAATAGTGTTTTAATATGGTGCTGCCCCTTGGGGTTATTAAGAGATAGAAAATAAAAGCTTTCATTTATTGATTATTATATTGTGCCTGGCACTGTGCTAAGTATTTTATATGTATATTTTCACGTCAGTCCTGTGAGACTTCACAAATAAAATCAAGAATGAATGAGGTTAAATAATTTACCTAAAATATCCTCTGAGGAATGAAAGGCAGAACCAAGATTCCATTCCAGGTTTCTCCCACTCTGTGTTCTTCAATTCTGTTTTATGGTTAAGAAACTATTGCATCCACAATGGCCCCAGATGTATTATGTTTGGTGAAGTTCTTGGCCTAGTTTTTTTTTTTTTTTTTTTTTTGAGACAGAGTCTCACTTTGTTGCCCAGGCTAGAGTGAGTGCCATGGCGTCAGCTTAGCTCACAGCAACCTCAGACTCCTCGGCTTAAGCGATCCTACTGCCTCAGCCTCCCGAGTAGCTGGGACTACAGGCATGCGCCACTATGCCCGGCTAATTTTTTCTATATAGATTTTTAGTTGTCCATATAATGTCTTTCTATTTTTAGTAGAGATGGGGTCTCGCTCTTGCTCAGGCTGGTCTCGAACTCCTGACCTCGAGCGATCCACCCGCCTCGGCCTCCCAGAGTGCTAGCATTACAGGCGTGAGCCACCGCGCCCGGCCTTGGCCTAGTTTTTAAAATTGGTTTTTCTTATTCATTGTTTAGGCTACCAACTATTACATCTTACTGTTGTCTGGCCTTTCCCCTCTCAAACAGGGATTCTTAACCTAGGAGGCCAGGCTGAAGACGAGAGTGGACAGAATTAGAGTAGGAAGGTAGTATAGTTTTAAAAAGGCATATTTGATACTATGATGGTTTTGACTTTAGTAAAAGTGTGTTACTCTAAGTTTCTTAAAGAGGACATCATATTTATTGAGATATTAATATAAAAATAACCAATACAAATGTAAAAGTCAATTTTTAGTAAATCTATAGAGTTGTAAAACCTTGGTAGCACTCTAATTTTAGAACATTATCATCACCCCCAAAAGATCCCTCATGCTCATTTGCAGTCATTCTTGCTCCTATGCCCCAGGCAACCACTAATCTAGTTTCTATTTCTATAGATTTGTATTTTCTGGACATTTCGTATAAATGGAATCATACAGTATGTGTTTTTGTTTTTTTTTTTTTTGACAGAGTCTCATTCTTTTGCCCTGACTAGAGTGCCGTGGCATCAGCTTAGCTCACAGCAACCTCAAGCTCCTGGGCTTAAGCAATCCTTCTGCCTCAGCCTCCTGAGTAGCTGGGACTACAGGCATGTGCCACCATGCCCAGCTAATTTTTTTCTATATATATTTTTAGCTGTCCAAATCATTTCTTTCTATTTTTAGTAGAGATGGGGTCTCACTCTGGCTCAGGCTGGTCTTGAACTCCTGAGCTCAAACGATCCACCTGCCTCGGCCTCCCAGAGTGCTAGGATTACAGGCGTGAGCCACTGTGTCTGGCCAGTATGTGGTCTTTTCCTCTGGCTTCTTTAACTTAGCATAATATTTTCAAGGTTCATCCTTGTTGTAGAATGTATCAATACTCCATTCCTTTTTATTGCTGAGTAATATTCTATTACATGGCTATAATACATTTTGTTTATCCATTCATGAGTTGATAGACATTTGGATTGTTTCCACCTTTTGCCTGTTGTGAATGGTGCTGCTATGAACACTTGTGTGCAAGTTTTTATGTGGACATATGTTTTCATTTCTCTTGGGTAGATGGTATCATATGGTAACTCTGTTTAACTTGTTGAGGAACTCCCAGATTGTGTTCCAAAGCAGCTGCACCATTTTACATACTAGCAATGTATGAGGGTTCTGTTTTCTCTACATGCTTCCCAGTGCTTGTTACTGTCTTTTTTATTGTAGCCATCCTCATGGATATGAAGTGTTATTTCATTGTGGCTTTTGATTTGCATTTCCATAATGAGTAATGATGTAGAACATCTTTTATGTGTTTATTGGCCATTTATATATCTCCTTTAGAGAAATGTCTATTCGGATCTTTTGCCCATTTTTAACTTGGATTATTTGTCTTTTCATTATTGAGTTCTTTATATATTCTCAATACCAGTCCCTTATCAGATATATGATTTGTACATATTTTCCCCCAGCCTATGGGTTGTTTTTTCACTTTCTTGATGATGGTATCTTTTGAAGCTCAAAAGTCCAAAATTTTGATTGGGACAGCTTTTCAGTTTTCTCCTTTATTACTTGTGTTTTTGTTGTTGTATCTGGAAAATTATTGCCTAACCCAAGGTTACTGAGATTTACTCCAATGTTTTCTTTTAAAAGTTTTATAGTTTTAGCTCTTACATTTGGGTCTGTGATCCACTTTGAGTTAATTTCTGTGTGTGGTGGGAAGTAGGGGTCCAATTTTATTCTTTTGCCAGTAGATTCCAGTTGTTCCAGCACTTTTTGTTGAAAAGACTGCTCTTTCCCCATTGAATGGTCTTGGCCTCTTTGTTGAAAATCAATTGACCATAAATGTTAGGGCTTACTTCTAGACTGTCATTTCTATTCCATTGATCTGTATGTCTATCCTTAGTCTGTTGTTCATTTCTATTTTAATTCTTTTGTGATAGGTGACCATAATTTGTATGATTTGAGTCCTTTTAAATTTATTGAGATTTGTTTTATTACACAGAATATGATCTTTTCCAGAGAGACTGTTCCATGTGTGCTTGTAAAGAATGTATATTTTGCTTTCGTTGGTTGGAGTGTTCTAGATGTTGCTTAGGTCAAGTTAATTGATAGTATTGTCCAAGTTTTCCATACACTTGTTGATTTTCTCTGTCTAGTTGTTCTCTCTATTATTGAGAGTGGGGCATTGAAATCTTCTGCTGTTATTATTGAATTGTGTATTTCTCTCTTCAGTTTTGTCAGTTTTTATTTAATGTATTTTGGGTCTCTATTGTTGGATGTGTATATGTTTATAATTGTTATAGTGTCTTGATGAATTAACCCTTTCAGTCTTCTAAAATGCCCCTCTTTGTCTCTGGTAACATTTTTGTCATAAAGTACTGGTTTTTAAAAGACTAAGAAAAGATTCCTTTTCCCATTCCTCTTGTTTCTTACCCTATAGCTTGAGAAACCAGGCGTTAGAATTATTATACCATAGCACCACTACTTGCCACTCTTTTTTATATTAGTGTTCTAAGATTTCTTTTCTTTTCTTTTTTTTTTTTTTTTCCGAGACAGAGTCTCGCTCTGTTGCCTGGGCTAGAGTGCCGTGGCATCAAGCTCACAGCAACCTCAAACTCCTTGGTTTAAGCAATCCTTCTGCCTCAGCCTCCTGAGTAGCTGGGACTACAGGCATGTGCCACCATGCCTGGCTAATTTTTTTTCTATATATATTTTTAGCTGTCCAGATCATTTCTTTCTATTTTTTTAGTAGAGACGGGGGTCTCACTCTTGCTCAGGCTGGTCTTGAACTCCTGACCTCGAGCGATCCTCCCACCTCGGCCTCCCAGAGTGCTAGGATTACAGGCGTGAGCCACCACGCCTGGCCTAAGATTTCTTTTTTTAAAAGCGGTTCTGCAATAAAAATTTTTTGAAGGCTTTTCCAATTTAAATTTTCTGACTTTACATATTTTTGGCTACATAAATCCTTTTGTCTTCTGGATTTCTCTTAAGGTTTAATATCCCACCTAAAATTGTTCACATTTGGGGAATATGGGTGAACAGTATACTGGATTCTTTGTATATACTCTCTCTTTTTTTTTTTTTTTTTTTTTTTTTTTGAGACAGAGTCTCACTCTGTTGCCCAGGCTAGAGTGCCATAGCATCAGCCTAGCTCACAGCAACCTCAGACTCCTGGGCTCAAGCGATCCTCCTGCCTCAGCCTCCCGAGTAGCTGGGACTACAGGCATGCGCCACCATGTCCGGCTAATTTTTTTCTATATATTTTTAGTTGGCCAGATAATTTCTTTCTATTTTTTTTTTTTTTTTTTTTGAGACAGAGTCTCGCTTTGTTGCCCGGGCTAGAGTGAGTGCCGTGGCGTCAGCCTAGGTCACAACAACCTCAAACTCCTGGGCTTAATTGATCCTACTGCCTCAGCCTCCCGAGTAGCTGGGACTACAGGCATGTGCCACCATGCCCGGCTATTTTTTTCTATATATATTTTTAGTTGTCCATATAATTTCTTTCTATTTTTAGTAGAGACGGGGTCTCGCTCTTGCTCTTGCTCAGGCTGGTCTCAAACTCCTGACCTCGAGTGATCCACCCACCTCGGCCTCCCAGAGTGCTAGGATTACAGGCGTGAGCCACCGTGCCCAGCCTTTGTATATACTCTTATATGTTTTTTCCCAAGTCCAGAGTTATTTCAAAATAAAAAGTTAAAAAAAATTTCCGCCTAAGTGAAGCTTTGCTAGTTATCTTTTTTCACTTGCAAGTAATACTAATCTTATTAAGTGACTTTGAAAGTATATCGATTTGGCAGTATAACCTCATAGAGCACTTCATGAGTGCTTAGTTCGTTCTTAGCTGTGGTATTAACACAGATATGTCCCAGTAGCATCATCTGGTTGGCAAGTTTCTGGAAGTTGTTATGAGACTCTTCCTTTTCCCTCACAGAGATATCCATTCTGGCAGTAAAACTTGCATCATTTTTTAATACTACCTTAATGTATCTTTCTTTCTTCTTTTTTCTTTTTTTCACATCAGATGGGTAATATGCCAACGTCATAACAAGATTTGAGGGAGGCACATTTCAAACGTGTGTGAACACCCATCACGTTTATGAACTACAGAAGGATCAGTGTATCTTGAATCTATCCTTCCTGCCATGATTTTCATTTAAACCTCATCATCTCTTTTCTGAATTATTGCAGTAGCTTTTTGATTGGTCTCCTGTTTTGCATTGTATGTATAGAAGTCCTAGGTGACTCTGCCTCTCTGTCCTCATCTGCCTGCTTCTGATATGCATGTAAACTGCTCGTGGTAACACTCATATACTTACTCCATGATATTTCATGCCTTTGCTTATGATCTTCCCTCTGCCTAGATGAGCTAATTTTCTTTCTTCAAAACTCAGCTCAGGTATCTTTTCCATGAAACCTTACTAGAGATTCTGACTTTATTCTTTTGCACGTTGCTATCCAGTTGTCCCAGCACCATTTGCTGGAAAGACTATTCTTCCCCATCGAATTGTCTTGGCACCCCTGTTGAAACTCAGTTGACCATAAATATGTGGATTTATTTCTGGACTCTATTCTGTTTATATATATATATCTATATGTATGAGTACTATAATATCTTAATATGTAGCTTTGTAGTAGGTTTTTAAATCAGAAAGTATGAGTCTTCCAAATTTGTTCTTTTTCAAGATTGTTTTGGCTTTGGTTATTATGGGTCCCTTGAAGTTCTGTATGCATTGTAGGATTACCTTGGTATTTTCTGCAGAGAAACCAGCTGGAATTTTGATAGGAATTGAGTTGAATGTGTGGAATGATTAGGGGTGTTTCTCTCCATTTTGTTTGCTTTAGTTCAAGTTTTTTTCCTTCAGTTTTTCAAATTTGATATTTCTATGTATTTTTGATTTGACATAATTCATTGGTGATTTGACCATTCACTTGAGAAACTTTTGTCCTTATTATGTTTCACATTTTTACATGTTCATTGTGGAAAGTTTTAGAAAATACAAAAAAAAAAAGAAAAAAGTCCATAATTCTACAGTTTAAAGTTAATTTGTGTGTATGTGTGTGTTCAGAGTTAATATCATTTGTGTGTATGGAAGCTCGTGTATATGTAACCATATAATGTACAGGGAACATCTTTTCATCTCACTGAAAACTGCAGTGTTATTTTTAATGATATATCATACCTCATTTTGAGATATTTAATTTTTTTTTTGAGACAGAGTCTCACTCTGTTGCCTGGGCTAGTGTGCCGTGGCATCAGCCTGGCTCACAGCAACCTCAGACTCCTGGGCTCAAGCGATCCTCCTGCCTGGGCCTCCCTGAGTACTAGGATTACAGGCATGAGCCACCATGCCAGGTCTGAGATATTTAATTAAACCCCTATTAGGTTTATGTTTAGTTAAGTTTTTCCAAATTACAAGTGTTGTAATGAATGTCTTTATAGTTAAATCTTTGTGTAGATTCTAGACTATTTTCTAAGGCAAGTTAGTATATAAATGGAATTGCTGGCTTAAAAGGATACATGCTTCTAAGTCTATCTTGCTATTCTTTTAGGATGGTATATTAATATTTGATAGTAGTTTTTGTTAAAATCTGATGGCAAGCTCATAAACAAGTATTTGTACTATTTACAAGTAATATTGGATGTTCATAGGAGCATATTCATAATAGAAGATAGAAACAATCCAATCCATTGACAGAAGAATGGATGAACAAAATGTGATATATATATACAATGGAATATTGTTCAGCCTTAAAAAGGAATGAAATTCTGGTTCATGCTACAATATCTATGAACCTTGAAAACATTATACTAAGTTAAATAAGCCAGACACAAAAGGACAAATGTCTGATTCCACTGACATGAAGTACCTAGCATAAGCAAATTCATAGAGACAGAAAGTAGAATAGAGATTACCAGGGGTGGGTGGGAGTGGACAGGGAATTATTGTTTAATGGGTATAGAATTTCAGTTTAGGATGACGAAAAAGTTCTGGGAATGGATAGTAGTGATGATTGTACAACAGTGTGAATATACTAAATGCCAGTGAATTATATACCTAAAAATGATTAAAATAGTAAATTTGATGTTTTGTATATTTTACCACAGTAAAACAAACTGCTATTGGATGAATTTTAAACAAAAACCACCTAGAAATCATGTGGTTATTTTTTTTTCTTTTTTTTTTTTTCATGTTCCCATATTAATAGAGATGGGCACGGTTGTTTTACTTATTGTGTATGTCACCCTGTAGCTAAGTGAACTCAGGATTTGGGCACTTGTTTTGAATTTGATGGATTGATAGATTGGGCTGAGAACTAGGTTCCTAACCGATATTCTTGCATACGAAGACAGATTGAGCTATATACCAAGTAGTCTGCTAGGCACCGATGGCTACAGTGGTAAACAAGATAAGACACAGTCCCTGGAGTCTGCTTGTTGCTAAGATTGAACAGAAAAAAGAATAAACTTCTTATTAAGAAAAAAGGGATTAAAAATCAGGTGACTTGTTTTCTCCTTAATGATTTCCTTTGTGGGGTGATTTTAAAATATCCTTTTCCCCCCTTCAGGTTGCTATGGAAATATATGACCACATAAAAGGAAGTCCATTCTGCTAATTCTGATACCTGAGATGTAACTGGATTGAAGAGTGGAACAGGAAAAATTTTAGTGCCAACTTTAATTACAATGGCCACTGATTCAGGGGAGCCAGCCAGCACAGAAGATTCTGAGAAACCTGATGGAGTTTCACTTGAAAGCAGAGTTCCTCAAGTTGCTGCATCTTTGACAGTAGAAGCTAGGCTAAAAGAAAAAAACAGTACCCCCTCTGCTTCTGGGGAAACTGTAGAAAGGAAGAGATTTTTCCGCAAGAGCGTTGAAATGACAGAAGATGACAAAGTTGCCGAATCCTCCCCCAAAGATGAGAGAATAAAGACTGCAACAAATATTCCAAGAGTAGATAAACTTCCTACAAATGTGCTAAGAGGTGGACAAGAAGTTAAATATGAACAGTGTTCAAAGGCAACTTCAGAAACTTCAAAAGATTGTTTCAAGGAGAAAAATGAAAAGGAAATGGAAGAAGAAGCAGAAATGAAGGCTGTAGCTACTTCTCCTAGTGGCAGGTTCCTGAAATTTGACATAGAGCTGGGAAGAGGAGCATTTAAAACAGTATATAAAGGACTGGACACTGAAACATGGGTTGAGGTTGCTTGGTGTGAACTGCAGGTGGGTATATAATCTTGGTTTTAATAAATTCCATTCTTAGCTGGCCTGGCCTTCTGAGTGATCCGGGATTAAAATGTATCATGGATTAAAATAAAATGAAGGGCTTGTCTCCCACCTTCCCAGAAATTATGCTCCTTTCTTAGATCTTCTTAGGAGCTCACGACAAACTTTTTTTTTTCTCCTGTTGTTTTCCCCTCAGTTTTAAAGGGGGAAAAATCTGTCATGGCTTTTTTGGGGGAAAAGTCTCTTGATTTATTAGCCTTAGGAAATTCTTGGAATTCTTAATGTCTCCTTTTGAAAACTTTTCATAAATAGTGCCTTATGAGTTGATTGTTATACTAAATACTTGACAGTGGGGTATAGGGATATATTTAGTGTGACATATACTTTTTCTTTCAACAAAATTTTGGGGGTTCATATGGTGTTTTTCAGAACAGGAAAGGTTTTTCTTGACTCTTTGAGGGCCTCTGTTGATATAAACTCACCATGCCTTTGAGTTTACCTCAGAGAGGATCTCTGGAAGAAATAATCACCAGAATCTACTGAGTTTAGTCAACTGGAATATGTTTAGAAATGATAAGTGAAAGCAACAGGAGAATGAATTATCTAGATATTTGGTTCCATAATAAATGTTTGTGTAGTACTTTAAACTAATGAATGACTAACCAGGGACAGAACATCATAGAAGAGGTTATAATGAGAATAGTTTCAGACAGATGTAGGTCAGGTATAAGGAAAACCCTTGTGACCTCAGTAAGCTCATGGGAAATAGTCAGTGTTCACATGGGATGCTTAAAATTAAGATTGAATAAAGCCAATCACTAAGTACAGGTTGTTTTGGTGTTTGTTCAAATTCCAGTGGTCTTTGTGAGTGTGGGTTTGTATGTACAAAATACCATGATTTCACCTGTTCTGAATTTGCTGTAGGTTGCCATACAGATAGGTTGGAATTTACTCCAGGTTCCTGCATTTCTAAGAAGCTTTTTGTTTAATGCCATGGTTTCCAAACTTTACTGTCTATAAGCATCAGTATTTGCTTCATAGGCAGATTATGGAGCCTATTGCCACAGATTTTTGATTCAATAGATCTGGATTGGGGTGCAGGACTGCAATTGTAATAAATTTTCTAAGTGCTTCTAACTTAGGAAATTCCTTAACTACTCTTTGGAAAACAAGTTTTACCTATCAGTCAAGCCATTCAAGTGGTCCTTGAAAGGTGTGTGCATGTGTGAGATTTGTTTGGTTTTCTTCTCACCTCCTTTTTACCCTTTAAGAATTTTGTAAGATATATGTTATATAGTAGAAATTTTAGATAATACTGGCAAGCAGGCATCAAAATCACCTTTCTACCACTTTGAGCACAATGCTTTAAAAATTTTAGTATATCTATCTTTCTGCTAAGTATATATATGTCATTCTATAAGGTTTTATAATCTTTATTTTCACTTATATTGAATGTCTTTTCATTGTAAGTGTACATTTACATGATTATTTTCAAGAGATGCTTAGCATTTAATCGTAAGGATATAGGTTTTTCTCTAATATTTCACTATTAAAACCATGACTGTGGTGACCATCACTGTATATATATTGAAAATTATGTAAATTTTAATTTCATCTCTGCATTGTGATATCTTTTAGTGATATCATTTAGTCTATAAATGAGGGAAATAATTTCCATTCACTTGGTAGTAGGGTATATAGTAAAGATAAGTATTTTGCAAATTGTGTACTCTAGCTGTGTTAAAGGATGTTTAGGTAAAACATGAAGAAAATATTTCCATGGGAGAAACTGCCTAGGGGACTGCCTTCTATCATTCACCCGTGGAAAGATTGAAAGATCTCATAAGGTATTACTACTCAAATTGTGGTCCTAAGACGAGCAGTGTGGCCATCACCTGGGAGCTTGTTGGAACTGCATATTCCCAGGCATCATCCCAGACCTTCTGGATCAGAATCTGCCTCTTCGTAACACTTCCTGGTGATTCGCATGCACAGTAAATAGAGTATGGAAAGCACTGAAATATGGGACCAATCCAAACAGCTAGCTGAATCAGAGTAGGAATTCCCTTAATACCATAACATGAACTTTATATTATATCATATGTACTGATTTCTGGCCTCCATTGCAGACTTCTCAAATTAGAATCTCTAAGAAATGGGTCCCAGGAACTTGTTCTTTAAAAGTTCCCTAGGTGATTGGATACATAGCCAGCTTTGGAAATCTCTAATATGGAGCAAATGTAATAAATATATGAAGTACATTTTAATTTACACAGAGAACAACAACTACAATTTTCTGTTCTGAAGGGAATGTGAGAACTAGTGGGCTTATTTGATCTGTTTTTGGATATTGCTTCATCTGCATATTTGAAAATTAGAAAAACTAGCTTATTTAAAGTCTCAAGAGAATAAGGGGCATCATCTTTTAATTACTTTCCTGAGTACTATGCAGTTTGTAATGTATAATTTCATTCTTCTACAAACTCCTATTTATTGCATAATTAAAGAATTTTGTGGAAAAATGCCCCAGTGAGAAGTTTAAATTATTCTTTCTTTCCCAATATTTATTTATATATGTGTGTCTGAGAGTTTTTTTTATTTTTTATATTTTTTATTTATTTATTTTTTTTTTTGAGACAGAGTCTTGCTTTGTTGCCCGGGCTAGAGTAAGTGCCGTGGCATCAGCCTAGCTCACAGCAACCTCAAACTCCTGGGCTTAAGCGATCCTACTGCCTCAGTCTCCCAAGTAGCTGGGACTACAGGCACGCGCCACCATGCCCGGCTGATTTTTTCCTATATACATTTTTAGTTGGCCAGATAATTTCTTTCTATTTTTAGTAGAGATGAGGTCTCGCTCTTGCTCAGGCTGGTCTTGAACTCCTGACCTCGAGTGATCCACCCGTCTCGGCCTCCCAGAGTGCTAGGATTACAGGCGTGAACCACCGTGCCCAGCCAGATTTTTTATATATATAAATTGATATGTCCATACTTTTATCTTCTTATCAATTTGGTATATCTTTTCTATTTATTAACATTATTAAATTGTATTTTATTGCATTCACACTACCTCTTGCTTAATCTTCTCCCCTATTGGTTAGGCAATTCTTTTCTTTTTTTAGTTTTATTTTTGCATGTTTGATTTGAAAATCACAGCTCAACAATAGGGTGTGGTGTTTTTTGTTTGTTTTTTTTTTTTTTTGAGACAGGGCCTAGCTCTGTCACCCAGGCTAGAGTAAATTGGCATCATCATAACTCACTGGAACCTCAAACTCCTGGGTTTAAGCAATCCTTCTGCCTCAGCCTCCTGAGTAGCTGGGACTACAGGCATGTGCCACTACGCCTGGCTAATTTTGTTATTTTTAGTAGAGACGGGAGTCTCGCTCTTGCTCAGGCTGGTCTCAAATTCCTGAGCTCAAGTGATCCTCCCACCTCGGCCTCCCAGAGTGCTAGAATTACAGACATGAGCCACCTCGCCTGGCCCCATCCATCTGTCTTGCTCTGTTACCTGGTCTAGAGTGCAGTTGTGTCATAACTCACTGCAGCCTCAAACTCCTGGGCTCAAGCAATTCTCCTGCCTCAGACTCCCAAGTAGCTGGGATTACAGGCACGTGCCACCATACCTGGCTAATTTTTTAAATTTTTTAAGTTTTTGTAGAGACAGGGCCTCACTATGTTGCTCAAGCTAGTCTTGAACTCCTGGCCTCAAGTGATCCTCTTGCCTTGACCTCCCAAAGTGCTGGGATTACAGGCATGAGCCCCTGTGCTTGGCCCTTTCTGCATTTATTAATTGGAATTACCTCTTAGCTTTTTGTGGTCTCTCCTCAATATGTCTGTTAAGTTTCTGAAAACCCAACAATAGGGGTAGAAATACTTTAGTACGGTTAGTAATATGGGTATTATATAATTTCCATTTATCAAAATTAGTATTAATTGATCACTTATGCAGGTACTTAATTTGAATATTTTCTTTAACCTTTGCAATAGTTATATGAGGTAAGGATTATTAGTTTTCATATGGTAGAACTAAGGTATAGATACATTAAGTAACTTGCCTAATGGGGCAGAGTTGGGATTTGTATTCCATCAATTATATATATAAAACATTTGCATAGGTGATTTAAGAATTCCCCTTCACTAGTTATTTGAGCAGATCATTCTTTCATGTTTTTAACCATTTTAGAACAAATGATTTCTTAAATGGAGTCTGTTTAAAATAAGGTTCTTAACGTTAAACTGATGAAACTCAAGGGATACCAGTTAGTGGTGTCATTGAAGGACACTCCCTGGCATAGGGGCCTCTGAGGAACAGTTTCATAGTTGGGTTGTCATGGTGCAGTATTTGGCCTTCACCTTTTATCAATGTCCAGAGGTGGTCTGACATGTGGGGAGACTGACTTGTGCTAACTCAAACTCCTAAATCTAGGATACAACTTTATTAATTTAGAATGAGAAATATAGTTGTTAGGTAATGTGCTGCATGTGGTCTGTAAGTTAGATGCATGAGAAGCTAAATTATAATCAGATAAACTGGTTTGGTAAGTATAGAGTCAGAACAAAGTACTAGATGTTCCTGTGTATCTTCCTGATAAGGCAATAGACTGAGCAAATGAACTGAATGTTCAGATCCTGGCTGGTTGAGGACATCCTCTTTGTTCAGCAATTCTGAAAGACAAATGGACCTGGTTCTATATGACCACCATTTATGAGCACTTTTTTCTTTTTGTAGACACAGGGTCTTGCTGTTTTGCCCCAGCTGTTCTCAAACTCCTGGCCTCAAGCGATCTTCCTGCCTCAGCTTCCTGAGTAGCTGGGACTAAAGGCGCAAGCCACCTCACCCAGCAATAAACACTTTTTTTAGGTGTTAATGCCATTTCTGTCTCAAAGTTTTAACATATTAATATGGCTAGACTATGACTATTATACCCTGATTTCACGGTTGATACTTTGATGTCACCATTTACAAATTATCATTACCCCAGTATGTGTTTATTTCATTTACCATTAGTTCTGAGGTGCTACACCATCCTTCCACAGAAAGTGGTTTGTGAATGAGATGTTTGCAGTCATTGGGGTGAATGCTGTTTCTGAGAGGCAGAGTGATGAACTAGAAAGGATTCACTGTTCAGTGTACTGGGGTTCCAGTGTTGCCTGTTCTAATTAGTACTGTGGGCAAGCCAAAGAGCTTAACATTTTAGAGCCTTAATTTTTTATTAAATACTTTTCTTTTAAAGAGAAATACAATAACTGTTTTGGATGTACAAAAAAGAATAAAGAATAACATATGGAAATTGTGTACCTACTGCTCAGCTTAAGAAATAAACATTGACAATTAGAGATAACGCTTGTAAAGCATGTGACACATGTTTGGGTGTTCAATAAATGGTAGTGATAAAATACCGAACAACCTCATGTTTATCAAGAATATTCATTGATAGAGTGCTTTGTAAGCTAAGCACAATTTTGAAGCCTTTGTAGTATTCATCCTTACTTGAGCAAGTTATTTTATAATATCGTTTTTATATAGTTGGTGATTTCTTTTTTTGCATTTGCAGAAACAGATCCCTGCAGCCTCTGACTTGGTTCTGTAGATCATTGTTGGTGTTTGCATTAAGAGACATAGCTGATAAGGCCATAGTTTACCTTTTGGAAATGAAATGCTTCTTATCTTGAATAAATACATAGGCAGGTTAGTCATGTTGATATTGTGCCATGTCTCGTGAAAGGTTTTTTTTTGTTGTTGTTTGTTTGGTTTTTGAGTTTTTTTGATCATGGAAGGTTTTGTGTATATTTCTAGCGTTCCATATATTATTAATATAATTAAGTGTTAATATTCATGAAAGGATAATATTTCTTTTTAAAGTAGTATGGAGTAGTTGAAATCTGTTTGGTAAATTTGACTTCTTTTTATCAGCCATATAAATTAATGTTTATAACACTGAAAAATTGATGTTTGATGCTTTTTACTTTTGGTGGCCTTACCTTGAGACAGCAAGATTCAGGGATCATTTTCATAGACTAGAATTTTCCTGGCTTCTGACTACGTCAACTGTATTAGCTGTCACTGCTTTCTAGTTTGCCTTTCTTGTGTAACAATTCTTACTGGCAATGTGTGAAAGTTGTTACTCTATCGAAGTGGTTATCATTAATACAATAGTGTATGTTGGTTTATGTGTCTGTGTGTGTGTTTAAAGGAGGATTACCATAATAGCTGAAAGCTCTACTTTATTTTCCTCTGGATTTTGGTGCTAGTTTAATAGGTTTACTTTTCCCTCACTGAATTAGAAGTGGATTTTTGAAGATCTTGGCTCTACCTTTTTAGTGGACTTTACTTCCAACAGTATGACTGGGATAGCAGTTATAATTTTGTAAAGTTGTTTACTCCTAATGCTGACTACTTTTGGTCTATGGGATCAGAGGATGAAGTGGGGTAGTTTGGTTTGGCACATGAAAGACTCGTATTCTATTTTAATCAGAAGGCATCAGAATTTATTCATTATTCTTCAGAGCAGATCTGCTAATCTATCACGAGTGGATAACTTCTAGCTAATTATAGGGGCATTTAGGACTTATTAGTCAGGTTAGATAAAAAAGCATAAAGACTCTACTTGTTTCCAGGTGTCTTCCAAGTTTAGCATTCCTTTTGTTCTTTGAGTTCCTAAACTTTTTAAAAATTTTTTATTGTGGCAAAATGCACATAACAAAATTTACCATTTTAATCATTTTCTTTTCATTTTATTATTTTTATTTTTTTCCAGTTAAATAGTTGAAAATATGTGTGCATGTAAGGTATCTGTGTGTGTATAGTTGGGTCCATTGAGGATTATTATTTTTTGTTTGTTTGTTTGTTTGTTTTTTGTTTGTTTGTTTGTTGGTTTTTTATTTCATCTTATTGTTATGGGGGATACAGAATTGCAGGTTACATACGTTGCCCATGTACTGCCTTTCCCCCCAAGTCAGAGCTCCAGGTGTGTCTGTTCCCCAGGTAGTGCGCATTGCACCCATCAGGTAGGTATATGTCCCTCCCCCCACCCCCCCTTCCCGAGTCAGCACCTTCAAGTGTTACCATTCCCCAAACGGTGCGCAATGCACTCCTTGTGTAGGCATACCCCCATCCCCTCCCCCACCCCCCACCTCAGTCTGATATCCGATTGGTGTCGTTCCCAGATGTGTATTTAGGTGATGTTCAGGGAAACCAATTTTCTGGTGAGTACATGTGATGCTTGTTTTTCCATTCTTGGGATACTTCACTTAATATAATGGGTTCCAACTCTCTCCAGGATAACCATAGAGATGTCGTATCTTCATTATTCCTTATAGCTGAGTAATATTCCATGGTATACATATACCACAGCTTACTAATCCAATCATGTATTGATGGGCATTTGGATTGTTTCCACATCTTTGCGATTATGAATTGTGCTGCTATAAACATTCGGGTACATATGTCTTTGTTACAGAATGACCTTTTTTCCTTTGGGTATATGCCCAGTAATGGGATTGCTGGGTCAAATGGCAGGTCTACTTGAATCTGTTTAAGATACCTCCATAATGCTTTCCACAGGGGTTGCACTAGTTTGCAGTCCCACCAGCAGTGTATTAGTGTTCCTGTCTCTCCACACCCACGCCAACATGTGTTGTTTTGGGTTTTTTTGATAAAGGCCATTCTCATTGGGGTTAAGTGATATCTCATTGTGGTTTTGATTTGCATTTCTCTGATGATTAGGGATGTTGAGCATTTTTTCATATGTTTGTTAGCCATTCTTATATCTTCTTTCGAGAAGTTTCTATTCATGTCATTTGCCCACTTTTTGATAGGGTTGCTTGATTTTTTCTTGCTGATTTTCTTGAGTTCTAAATAGATTCTTGTTATCAGTCCTTTATCTGATGTGTAGTATGCAAAAATTTTTTCCCATTCTGTAGGTGATCTGTTTATTCTCGTGACTGTTTCTTTGGCTGTGCAGAAGCTTTTTAATTTAATCATGTCCCATTCATTTATTTTTGTTGCTGCTGTGATGGCCTTAGGGGTCTTCTTCATAAATTCTTTGCCTAGGCCAATGTCTGTAAGAGTCTTTCCTACATTTTCTTCGAGAATTCTGATTGTATCACGCCTAAGGTTTAAGTCTGTTATCCACCGTGATTTGATTTTTGTGAGAGGTGAAAGCTGTGGGTCCTGTTTCAGTCTTCTACAGGTGGCTAACCAATTCTCCCAGCACCATTTATTGAATAGGGATTCTTGTCCCCAGAGTATATTCTTTCCCGCTTTGTCAAAAATTAGGTGACTATATGAGGATGGTTCTATATTTGGATTTTCTGTTGTGTTCCACTGGTCTGTGTCCCTGAACTTGTGCCAATACCAGGCTGTTTTAAGAACCACGGCCTTGTAGTATAATTTGAGGTCTGGCAAATTAATACCTCCCATTTTGTTTTTGTTGCTTAAAATTGCTTTTGCTATACGGGGTCTTCTTTGATTCCATACAAAGTGTATAATTATTTTCTCTACATCTATAAAGAATGATGTTGGTAATTTAATAGGGATTGCATTGAATCTGTAGATCACTTTGGGTAGTATAGACATTTTAACAATGTTGATTCTTCCGATCCACGAGCATGGTATATTTTTCCATCTATTTGCAAGTTCTGCTATTTCTTTTCTCAGTGTTTCATAGTTTTCCTTATAGAGGTCCTTTACCTCTTTAGTTAGGTATATACCTAGATATTTTATTTTCTTTGTTGCTATTTTGAAGGGTATTGAGTCTTTAATTTGGTTTTCCGATTGACTGTTATTGGCATATATAAATGCCTCTGATTTGTGTATATTAATTTTGTAGCCTGAGACTTTGCTATATTCGTTAATCAATTCCAGGAGTCTCATGGTTGAATCCTGGGGGTTTTCCAGATATAACATCATATCATCAGCAAAAAGTGAGAGTTTGATCTCTTCCTTCCCTATTTGGACTCCCTTGATTCTACTCTCTTGCCTGATAGCTCTCGCAAGGACTTCCAATACTATGTTGAAAAGTAATGGAGACAGTGGGCAGCCCTGTCTGGTTCCTGTTCTAAGTGGGAGTGCTTTCAGTTTTTCCCCATTCAGAATGATGTTGGCTGTGGGTTTGTCATATATGGCTTGTATCATTTTTAGGTAGGTTCCATCAATGCCTATTTTGTTAAGCGTTTTTATCATAAAAGGGTGTTGAATTTTGTCAAATGCTTTTTCTGCATCTAATGAGAGTATCATATGGTTTTTGTTTTTGCTTCTATTGATGTGGTGAATTACATTTATAGATTTACGTATGTTGAACCACCGCTGCATCTCTGGGATGAAGTCCACTTGGTCGTGGTGGATTATTTTTTTGATAAGTACTTGGATTCGATTTGCTAGTATTTTATTGAAAATTTTTGCATCTATATTCATGAGAGAAATTGGTCTGTAGTTCTCTATTTTTGTTGCGTCCTTTCCAGGTTTTGGTATCAATGTTATATTGGCTTGGTAGAACGTGTTGGGGAGAATTCCATCCTTCTCAATATTGGAGAATAGTTTATGTAGGATGGGCACCAGTTCTTCTTTGTATGTATGGTAAAATTCAGGTGTGAACCCATCTGGAACAGGGCTTTTCTTTTTGGGAAGGTTTTTTTATTGCTGTTTCGATTTAAGTTCTTGATATTGGTCTGTTCAGGTACTCTATTTCTTCCTGATTGAGCCTGGGAAGACTATGTGTTTCTAAAAATCTGTCCATTTTCCTCCACATTCTCCAGTTTGTGTGCATAAAGATTTTTGTAGAATTCATAGATGATATCTTGTATCTCTGTAGCATCGGTTGTGATTTCTCCTTTCATGTTCCTAATGGAGGTTATTAGAGATTTTAGTTTTGTTCTCTTGGTTAGTCTAGCCAGGGGTGTGTCTATTTTGTTTATCTTTTCAAAAAACCAATTTTGTTTTATTAATTTCCCTTATAGTTTCTTTGTTGTCCTTTTCATTTAATTCTGATTTGATCTTAGTAATTTCTCACCTTCTGCTGGGTTTGGGATTGTTCTGTTCTTCTTTCTCCAGCTCTTTGAGTCTATTCGTTAGGTTGTCTATTTGCATGTTTTCTGTCTTTTTGGTATAGGCATTTATGGATATGAATTTTCCTCTCAGGACTGCTTTAGCTGCGTCCCATAGATTTTGATAAGTTGTATCTCCATTGTCATTTAATTCAAAGAAATTTTTGATTTCCATCTTGATTTCTTCCTTTATAGAATAATTATTCAGGAGAAAGTTATTTAGCTTCCATGACTTTGAGTAAGAGTGAGGGTTTCTGTTTGTGATCATTGTTACGTTTATTCCGCTGTGATCTGAGAAGATGCATGGTATAATTTCTATTTTTTTGAATTTTTTAAGACATGCTTTATGTCCTAGGACATGGTCAATCTTAGAGAATGTCCCGTGAGCTGATGAGAAGAATGTATATTCTGTGGACTTTGGGTAGAATGTCCTATAGATGTCAGCCATCCCCATTTGTTCTAGCATTCTATTTAGGTCCATTTTGTCTTTGTTTATTTTCTGTTTAGAGGATCTGTCCTGTACTGTCAGTGGGGTGTTAAAGTCTCCAGCTATTACAGTATTGTTATCTATCATTTGGTTCAGATCTAGTAGGGTTTGCTTTATGAATCTAGGTGCACCTAGGTTGGGTGCATACATATTGAGTATAGTCATGGCTTCTTGTTGAATTGTGCCTTTAACCAGTATGTACTAGCCATCTTTGTCTTTTATTATTTTTGTTGGTTTGAAAGCTAAGTTATTGGAAATTAAGATTGCCACGCCAGCTTTCTTTTGGTTACCGTTTGCTTGAAATATCGATTTCCATCCTTTTATTTTCAGTCTAAATGCATCTTTGCAGGTTAGGTGAGTTTCTTGAAGACAGCATATACTTGGATTGTGTTTTTTTAATCCATTCGGCCAGTCTATGTCTCTTGAGCGGGGAATTCAAGCCATTCACATTTATTGAGAAAACTGATAAGTGAGACAGTTTTTTGTTCAGCTTGTTGGGTAGAACTTCATTGCGATGTTTTCTCTCCTGAGCCATTGTGGTATCTGGAATTTCATCTTTAGCTCTTGAGTAGTTTTATATTCGTGGATCTTTCTTGTGCTGATCCGTGTGTAATTCTCTTTTGAGTACTTCTTGGAGGGCTGGTCTTGTCTTGGTGAATTCCCTCAACCTTTGTTTATCTGAGAATGTCTTGATTTCTCCTTCGTATAGAAAACTTAGCTTAGCTGGGTACAAGATTCTAGGCTGGGCATTATTCTGTTTCAGAAGCGTGAAAATGGGGCCCCAACCTCTTCTTGCTTGTAAGGTGTCAGCTGAGAAATCTGGCGTAATTCTGATGGGTTTTCCTTTGTAAGTTACTTGTTTCTTTCTCCTTACAGCTCAGAGAAGGGACTCTTTAGTGGATATTTTGGTCAGCCTGATGACTACGTGGCGTGGTGTTTTCCTATTTGCTATGAATCTCCCAGGGGTCCTTTGAGCTTCTTGAATCTGTATGTCTAGAGTATTGGCAAGGCCTGGAAAATTTTCCTCGATTATGTCTTCAAATAGCTTGTCCAACCCTTGCTTATTATCTTCTTCACCCTCAGGAATGCCAATAACTCTCAAGTTAGGTTTCTTCACATAATCCCACATTTCTTGAAGACTCAGATCATTTCTCTTACTTTTTTGATCTATCTCTGTGACTGACTTATTTAGTTGGAAGGAGTTATCTTCAATTTCTGAGATTCTTTCCTCTGATCTACCCTGCTCTTGAGACTTTCCACAGTGTTTTGTAGCTCTCTGAGTGAATTCTTCATTTCTAGGAGTTGAGTTTGGTTTTTCTTCAATATTTCAATTTCTTTAGTGAATTTTTCCTCCAAATCCTGTATTTTTTTTTGTGTTTTCCTTGTGTTATCTATTGATTCTTGTATATTATTCAGCTTGTTTATGATCCATAATTGGAATTCTTCCTGTGACATGTTGGTGTTTTGAGTCTGGTTTGTGTCAAATGGTTGGGAGTTGGTATTTCTCTTTGGGGATGAGCTTTCTGTTTGATTCTTTGTGCTCTCCGTGTTTTTTCGCTGGGCCCTTCCCATCTAGATTTATCGTTGGATCTTTTCTTATAGATTTAGTCTGGTTAACAGCACTCTTTGTGCTCTATTCTTAGGCTGTGAAGCAGTCTAGGTATGTTGCTTCTTTTGGCAAGAGGGGGAGACTGTTGTGTATTGTTTAGAGATCTTTCTGTTTCCGTTGGGGGACTGCTTCTCATGGGTCCAATCCTAGAGGATTGGAGTCATCCAAGACCGCTTTGGCGAGTTAGGACACTGTGTTGTGGTCTTTCAGAAGGCAGGCAGGGTCCACACTAATAGTAGACCGAAATTCTCTTTGTTTGTTTGTTTGTTTTTTTCCCTTTGGTTCTTCCTCTATAGGGGAGGTTTCTGTCTCTATCCACAGGCAAAATACTAGCTATGGGGAGAGGACGGTGCCCTCGCTTTCTCAGCGCCCCAGTTGCTGTAGCTCCCACGGGCAAAAGTCTGCCTTGGCCCAATGTCCCCAGGGATCAGGTTCCACACTTTCGCTTCTGGAGAAGTATTCAGTGTTTACACATGGGCGGGGCCCCTATATAAGGTCCGTGGACCAGGGGAGGAGGCCGTCCAGGGAGCCTCTTGGTACCCTATTGCTCCGCAGTGACTTGGCTGTGGGCCCTAAGATGGCGATTGCGCGCCCACAGATCGCCGGCGCTGGGGGTGACTGCTCAGGATCTGGTATGTACCAGAGCCAGGGGCCTGGCCCGTTCCGAAGCTCACCGTGGGTCCTCAGTTAGAAGGCGAAAAGAGAGAAGAAAGAAAGAAAGAGAAAAAAAAAAAAGAAAAAGAAAGAAAGAAAAGAAAGAGGAGAAAAAGAAAGAGAAAAGACAAAAGAAAAAAGAAAAAAAAAAGAAAAGAAACACAAAAAACCAAACCAAAAAACACCAACAAAAATGAACAACAACAAACTACATAGCACCACACCACACCGCAAAGCGGACAGATACACAAATCTGAAGTATATAGTTCAGCGACTCAATGATTTTTTTTTTGTTTTGTTTTACGCCTTAGCGCAGCTCCGCCCCCTTCATGCCCGCTCGGCTGGGTCCCGAGCGGCCATTCAATGTTTTTGTTTTTACGTCTTAGCGCAGCTCCGCCCCTTCATGCCTGCCTGGCTGGGTCCCGAGCAGCCATTTAATGTTTTTGTTTTTACGCCTTAGCACAGCTCCGCCCCTTCACGCCCGCCCGGCTGGGTCCCGGGCGGTTTCGCAGTAGATCTCAAGGTGGCGTCTGCGCGCCCGCACAGCTCCGAGGGTGGTGGGGATCCAGCCTTCTCGCTCAAAAAGGCGCGGCAGCCAGAGGCCCAGAGGGCAAAGGCGCCCGCCGAGACTGTCGCAAAAAAAAAAAAAAACCCAGAAAAAATCACCAAGAACAAAACATACAGTTCGGCGAGCCTATTATTCTTCTTCTTTTTTACGCCTTAGTGCAGCTCCGCCCCTTCACTCCGAGCGCAGCCCAGGCGGAGATTGCCCCAGTGTCCAAACCGCTCCCTTTATTGCTGCCCAGCGTGCTCATGCATATCCCGCACTCCTGGCGTTGGTTCAGAGACCAGCGGAGGGCGCCAGGCAGAGAGAGCCGCTCGGCACTTTATGGCTCCCTAGCAGTTTCGCCCTCGCTTTCAAGATGGCGCCTGCAGAGCTCCGGGGCTGGAGGGGACCGGCTCCCCTGAAGGCAGAGACCGCCACTGCCCGGGGGCTGGCCAGCAAGGACATGCACCAGGGGTGACCGGCTGGAGAGCTGCCGAAAAAGGCAGCACGGGGTACAACACTATTTGCTGTCCGGGAATCTTTTGTGTTTTTCCGCCCTGGGGCAGATCCGTCCCTCCTTGCCAAGCGCTGTCTCAGCTGAGATCCCCCAGGTTCTAAGGTAATTTCGCAAAAAAGCCTCCTGTCTGCAATGTCCCACGTATCCCTCAGTGATTCTGCGCTGGCCTGGGACAGGGCTCTATTCAATTGGGAGCGGAGGACACTGAGGAGAGCAAGCCGCTTTCCCAAGAGGCTGCGCCCGCCCCAGCTGGGGGTGTGTGTAGCTGACCCGTGCTCCGCTGGCTAGTGTCTGTCCCGCGTTCTGCAGAATCCCGCGTTCCTAATTTTCGTTCACCTCAGACCTCACTCGCTCTGTTTGTCCCACGCTGATTCTCCGTGGATTCACACCGCTGTTCCTGTGTGGGAGCAGTCCTCTAGTGTTGTGGCAGGTCCGGATCGATGCCTTCCTCACCAGGAGCGCAGATCCAGGCCGTCACCACCACTCCGCCATCTTGGAACTCCCCCCATTTTAATCATTTTTTTTTTTAAGCTAGTCAAGCGTGATTGTGGGGGGAGACAATGTTAAATCAGCTTAACAATAACCCACAACCCTCGGACCAACTTTTAATCATTTTTAAGTGTACAATTCAGTGGCATTAAGTACATTGACATTGTTGTACAGCCATCAGCAGTATCCATCTCCAGAACTTTTTCATCATCCCAAACAGAAACTCTACACCTGTTAAACAATAACTTCCCATTCCCCACTCTCCCTGGCTCCTGGTAACCACTCTTCTACTTCCTGTCTCTATGAATTTGCCTATTCTAGGTACCCCATATAAGTGGAATTGAATCTAATGTTTTCCTTTTGTATCTGGGTTATTTCACTTAGCATAATGTTTTCAAGATTCATCCATGTTGTAGAATATATCAGAATTTCATTTCTTTTTGAGGCTAAACAGTATTTCATTGTATGTATATACCACATTTTGTTTATCCATTCATCTGTAGATGGGCATTTGGATTGTTTCTATGTTTTGGCTATTGTGCATAATGATGCTATGGACCTGGTTGTAAAAATACATATTTGTGTCCCTGCTTTGAGTTCTTTCGAGTATACACCTAGAAGTAGAATTGCTGGATCATATGTTAATTCTCATTTTAATATTGTGAGGAACTGCCATACTCCTTTTCCATAGCGGCTGCACCATTTTACATTCTCACTAGCAGTGCACAAGGTTTCTCCCTATTCTTGCCAACACTGGATAGTTGTTTGTTTATTTGTTTATTTTCATAATAGCCATCCTAATGGGTGTGAAGTGGTATCTCATTATGGTTTTGATTTCCATTTCCCTAATGACTAATGATGTTGAGCATCTTTTCTCAAAGTTCTGGAGGCTATAAATCCCAGATCAGGGTCTGGTAGAATGGGTTTCTAGTGAAGGGTTTCTGATGAGCGCTGTCTTTCTGGCTTGGTGAGAGGAGTGGAAGGAGCGATTTTGGTCTCTTCTTACAAGGATACTAATCCTATTGGATCAGGGCCCCACTCTTATGATGTCATTGAACTTTAATGACCTCCGTAAAGGCCCTACCTCCAAATACAGTCACACTGGGGGCTGGGGCGTCAACATATGAATGAGGCGGGGGTGGGCACAAACATGCAGTCTTTAACACAGGGGTTGACCTGCTGATCTCCTTGCCTAGTTCTGTCCCCTCAAAAGTGTGAGAGGAGCTAAAAGGCTGGTGGGCTGAGTCATTTTTAGTCTAGAGAGTAGGAGAGAGAGTTAGTTTTTCTAGTCTCGGGGATAGGGAGCAAAGAAACTTCCTCAATGTCTAACAACTTGTCAGTTGGTACAGAGCTGGCCCTCATGGGAGAGACTTCTGTACCTCCATCACTCATGGGATTGTCACTACTTAAGGTACCCTAGTGTCCCTCTGAGTAAATCAAGGACCCACAAGAGGGAGATTGAATATTAGGAGAGAATAATCACTTTTCAGACTTGAATTAGTAGCCTGGATAATCAAATAGAAGTAGTGTCTAAAAGTAGACACCTAGGTAAAAATCAGGTAAATAATTAGACTCACCAAGAAAAAAAAATCATACTTACATCTAACTTCTTTAATGCTAGAAGCTAAGCATATGGTAGATTACAGATTATTAAGGGGAAAAAGCTGTACCACCCAATAATCTCTAACCAGTCAAGATATCATTCATCTGCCTGGGTGAAAAAGATATTCATGGACCATAGTGCAGAAAACTATAGAACAGTTAAAAAGAATAAGATAGACCCATGTAACTAACATATATAGACATTGAATTGATGAAATATTTGATATGTACAGCTAGAATAGACTAAATGTAGGGGGGGAAACAATAATTTATTACTTTAGTTCTAAACCAGTTTAGCAAAACCTGAGTGTTGGTGGGGGAATGACAGAAAAATGGGAGTGACAGTGTAGGGGTGATTAAGTCTTCTACACGTCTCATCTATATGGTGTGATAGAAAGAGAGGAAGTATTAGTATTTTAAATTATCTATTTATTTGTTTATTTTAGGTAGATGGACACTAGATGTAGTAGGGAGAACTGATGGATAACTTACTTTCCAATGATAGAGAAATATGTTTGATTTTGAGTGTCTAGAAAGGGATGCTAACTAACCACTAGTAAAAAGGAAAAATATAATATACCTCTTAGATAATAACAGAAAGAAAACAAAGTAAAAAAAGAATATAGGCTGGGTTCAGTGGCTCATGCCTGTAATCCTAGCACTTGGAAGGCTGATGCAGGAGGATTCACTTGAGCCCAGGAGTTCGAGACCAGCCTGAGCAACACAGTGAGCCCCCATTTCTACAAAAAATACAAAAATTAGCGGGGTGTGGTGCCACATGCCTATAGTTCCAGTGACTTTGGAGGCTTAGGCAGGAGGATTGCTTGAGCCCAGGAGTTTGCGATTGTAGTGAGCTATGATCATACCACTGTACTCTAGCCCGGGCAACAGAGCCAGACCTTGTCTCAGGTAAAAAAAAAAAATTTATATATATTTATGCATATATATATATATGTATATATGTATCTATATGTATATATATAAATAAGATGGAGTAAAATTAAGTATGTCATTTGCTATATAAAATGTGAACATGTTGCATTTGCTTATTAAAACTTCAGACTGTCAGATGGGGTTAAAAGACAAAACCCACATGTGTTGTTCACTAAAAATATACTTAAAGCAGTGATGAAGGTTAAGGTAAAGGCATAAACAAGCAAAGGGAAAGCAGGAGTGGCAATGTTAATATCTATCAAAGGAGGAGGAAAGTAAGATTAAAACATTAGGCAGGATATTATAAAATCACATACTTCATAATTTAAGAAGATATATCAAAAACCTGTAGATACCAAAAGTATTTTGTCTAATAATTTAAGCTCAGAACCTTTTTAAAAAAGGATAAATATATAATTTTAGTAGGAAATTTCAGGTACATTTCTTTCAGAATAGGAGAGATCTAAAAGTACACAAAAAATGAGTAAATATAGAGGAATTGAATAATCTACAATCCAAAAACTTCATTTGATGAACACACAGAACTTTATATCCCTCAAACAGGAAATATACATTTTTATGTGTACAAGGCACTAAAAACAGTTATATATGCGTTATATATGCAGCCCAAAGAAAGAGATTTTACATTTTGCATTACCCAATAAAATTGGAAATAAATAATGAAATAACCAAAAGATTCTTACCTAATTGAAGAACAGAAATCACACTCCTAGATAAATTTTGAATCAGAGAGAAAATAAAAACTGAAATTATAAACTAGAAAGCAATGAAAAAGAGAAGACATTACAACAAAACCTGTGGATCATTGCAAAAGTTTTACCCAGTAGAAAATTTATAGCCTAAAATATCTAAATATCTTCATTTTCTTTTTCAAGACAGGCTCTCACTATATTGCCCAGGCTGGTCTCTAACTCCTGGCCTCAAGGGATCCTCCTGCCTCTGCCTCCCAAAGTACTGGGATTACAGGCGTCAGCCACCATGCCCGGCCAATATCTTTGTTATTAATGAACAGTAACTAAAAGGAATTTAGTGCTCATTTTAAGAAATTAGAAAAACAGCAGGAAAAGAAAGGAAGAAGGAATTAATAAAGATAAGTGAAATTCATTTAAAAATTATAAATGTAAAGATAATAGGATAAATAGATTATACTATTTTTGGCCCTCTGAAAAATGGTTAATGAACCTGATAAAGAAAATAGGGCAAAAATACACGAGGGCAGAAATGAAAAATGAAACATAGCCATGTTCTTTATAAGAAACTATAATGTGCAGCTTTCTTTGGTGGGGCGTTGTGAGGAGGGGTGTTCAGTTGGTTTGTGGTTTTTTGTTGTTGTTGTTGAGACAGGGTTGCCATGAGTAGAGTGCAGTGGCATCATTGCAGCTCACTGTAACCTCCAACTCCTGGCCTCTAAGTGATCCTTCTGCTTCAGTCTCCTGGGTAGCTGGGACTACAGGCGCGCACCCCAGCGCCTGGCTGGGTTTTTTTTTTCTTTCTTTTTGGTAGAGATGGGGTCTCACTCTTGCTCAGGCTAGTCTTGAACTCCTGAGCTCAAGTAATCCTTCTGCCTCTGCCTCCCAGAGTGCTAGGATTACAGGTGTGAGCCACTGCGCCTGGCCTATAATATACAACTTTGATGACAAATTTTTGCCAACATTTAGTGTGAAAGAGTTTATTGAACAAAGTTGAGAGATTTGCTGAGAACATCTATAATATCCACCATCTAGATTCCACCTTTAACATTTGATAAGGAATCTTAAATCTTAACAGATTACTCCTAAACAAAATATAAATCTAAGTGTACCCAAGAAAAAATAAAAGCAAAAATTTAATGGGCTAGTTATTATAGAGGTTATAGAAAGGTGATTATTTTTTCTTAATACCAGGAAAAGAGGGCATCCGAGAATATGCAATGCAGCATTGTGTATTATTGAGAAAAATTGGATCAACCCAAATGTCCATCAGTGGATGAATGGATAAATTGTGGTAGAATTACACAATGAGATACTATAAGTAGTTAAATGAACAAGAACTGTACATATTAAAACAGATGAATATAAAAATATAATATTGAACAAAATAATTTTCAAAAAGATATATAAACACTTATGAAATTTTAACACTTTTAAGACTATATTGCTTATGGATACAAGCATACAATTAAAACAATTTTAAAAACTTGCATGAATTGAAATATTGGTTACTTCTGGGATAGAAAGGAAGAGGATAGAATCAAGGAGGGATACTTAGGGGGCTTCAACTATATCTGTGGTATTTTGTTCATTTCAAAAATGGAAGGATAGAACAGTTTGGGATCATAGGAAAAAAATGGAAGGAAATATAGCAAAATGTTAAAATGCAACAAAGCTAATTATTAATATTAATATCTTTTCCCTTTTATTGAAGTTTTATTTTTAAAAAATTAAAATTTGAAATTGACAAATTATAGTTGTATGTATTTACGGAGTACAGAGTGATGTGATGATTTATGAATATATTGTAGAATATTGAAATCAAGTTAATTAGCATATCCATCATCCCAAATACTTTTGTGGGGAGAGCATTTGAAATTTATTCTCTTAGTGATTTTGAAATGTATGATACATTATTATTTACTGTATTCACCTCACTGTGCAATATATCTCAAAGAAAAAATCCTATTTCTCCTATCTAATTGAGGCTTTGTACCCTTTGAAGATCATCTCTCATTTCTCTTTATGTCTCAATTTTTTGAAAATTTACAAAGAGAAAAAAAAAACACCACATTAAGAATACATGGATTCGGAGCTTGAGTTCTTGGTAACCTTTAAATAATAAGTTATTCTGGTGTTGAAACTACTATACCTCAATTAATTTCATGAAGCTTGTGTAATATTAATACTGAATCTTTTTGCTTGTTTGTTTTGTTTTTTTGAGACAGAGTCTTGCTCTGTTGCCTGGGCTAGAGTGCCATGGCGTCAAGCTCACAGCAACCTCAAACTCCTGGGCTTAAGCGATCCTTCTGCCTCAGCCTCCCCAGTAGCTGGGACTACAGGCATGTGCCACCATGCCCGGCTAATTTTTTTTTCTATATATATTTTTAGCTGTCCAGATCATTTCTTTCTATTTTTGGTAGAGACGGGGTCTCGCTCTTGCTCAGGCTGGTCTCGAACTCCTGAGCTCAAATGATCCTCCCGCCTCAGCCTCCCAGAGTGCTAGGATTACAGGCGTGAGCCACCGCACCCGGCCAATACTGAATCTTTATATCATTTTTAAAAAGAGAAAACTATAGCTAAATTTCATATAGGTGTTAAATTCTTTAGTAAAATGTAGCAAGTGGAATTCATCAGTGGATCAAAAGAGTAATATGCTGTAACTGGGTAGGTTTTGCTTTAAGAATTTAAAAATAATTTCATATCAGGAAACCTATCTACAAACCATATGATCATATCAGTAGGTGCTGAGAAAATATTTGATAGAATTCAGCGTCCACTCCTAATTAAATAATAAAAGTGGGAATATAAGGAAATCACTTCAACATTTTAAACTATTTATGCAAACAAAACCAAAACCGAGTAAATAATCTAGCTATGAGCTGATAAAGCTGTTTTTATGAAGATCCAGTGTAAGGGAGTGATGACTGTTATCATTTTTTCCTACTATTGTGGCTGTTTTAGAAAAATCAGTGAAGAAAACAGAACCGTAGAAACACTGGGAAAGAAATAACATTATTTCTTCCTGCTAATGATAGAAGGTATACCTGGAAAATCTTAGTCTCTTATTTCTGCTCTGGTGTAGGATGGCAAAGTGGAGGCCCAAGCCTTCATCGTTACACTGACTTTTCCAGAGCAATGAGTGCCTCAAGACAACAGAGCACTGGTCAAGTTAGAGCCTACCCATGTGACACCAAAACCAGATAAAGACTACATTACAAGAAAAGGAAACTACAGACCAATATGCCTCACAAACATAGATGAAAAAATGTTCAATGTGATATTAGCATATCAAATCCTGCAATATATAAAAAGGATAACACATTGATGACCATGTGTTTTCCCAGAACTGCAAGTATTGTTCAACATTTGAAAATCAGTGTAATTTGATATATTAACAGACTAAAGAAAAAAAAACATTTCAACAGATGAAGAAAAAGCATTTGAAAATATCAGCATCCATAGATAAAGGGCATCTATAAAGGAAAAAAACCTACAGCTGACATCATACTTAATGGTGAAAGACTAGATGCCTTCCCTTTAACAAGGCAAGGATATCTGCTCTCACCATTCCTATTCAACATTGTACTGAAAGTCCTAGCCAGTGAAATAAGACATGAAATAAAAGGGATGAAGATTGGAAAGGAAGAAATAAAATTGTTTCTACTCACAGACAACATGATTATCTACATAGAAAATTCCAAGGAATCCACAGAAAAGCTCCCGGTACTAAGCGATTTTTCTCAAGGTTGCAAGATACAACGTTAATATATAAAAACTAATTATATTTCTATATGCTAGCAATGAATAATTGAAAATCACAATTTTTAACAAGTACCATTTACAATAGCATAAATATAACAATATGTACAGAATCTGTATGCTGAAAACTAAAACACACTGATGAAAAAAAAATCAAAGACCAAAATAAATTGATTGGAGTTGGAAGACCCAATATTGTTAAGATGTCAGTTCTCTTCAAATGACCTAGAGATTCAAGGCAGTTACATCAAAATCGCAGCAGGAATTTTTGTATATTGGCAACCTGATTCTAAAATTAATAGGAAAAGGCAAAGGAACTAGAATAGCCAAAACAATTTTGATAAAAGAAAACAAGTTTGGAGGATTCATGTTAACTGATTTCCAGACTTACTCTAAAGTTACAGTAATTAAGACATGTATGGTGTTGGCAAAGAGATAGACACAGAAAAAAAAAAAAAAAAAAAAGAAAAGAAATGAGAAAGACACAGATCAGTGGGAAAAAGTAGAGTTCAGCAATAAGACCCAAACAAATGGTCAAGTGATTTAAAAAAAAAAAATGCAAGGGCTCTTATCACTGGCTGCTCCGGCTATGATCCCAGCTGGCGGTTTGTAAGTTTGCAGCTGAGGCTCCCGAGGTGGCCCTGGTCCTTCCTCATGGCTGCGGTGGCCCTGGCAGCGGCTGACCCTTCCGCAATGCCGCAGGAGGGCCCGCCGCCCGCGAGACGGTTGCGTTCCTTTCTACTGGTTGCGTTCCTTTCTGGCAGGAGGTATTGCTGGATGCTGTGCCAAAACAACAGTTGCCCCATTGGATCGAGTAAAGATTTTATTGCAAGTTCACAGTCACCATTATAAACATTTAGTAGTATTTTCTGCATTGCGTGCTATTACCCCAAAAGGAAGGATACCTTGGGTTGTATAAAGGAAATGGTGCAATGATGATTCCAATCTTTCCCTGTGGTGCAATCCAGTTTATGGCATTTGAGCATTACAAAACGTTAATTACTACAAAGCTGGGAGTTTCAGGTCCTGTGCACAGATTAATGGCTGGATCCATGGCGGGTATGACAGCAGTTATCTGTACTCACACTCTTGACATGGTTAGAGTACACCTAGCATTTCAGGTGAAAGGGGAACACACCTGTACAGGAATTATTCATGCATTCAAAACAATTTATGCAAAGGAAGGTGGTTTCCTTGGATTTTACAGAGACCTGATGCCTACTATATTAGGAATGGCTCCATATGCAGGTGTTTCATTTTTTACTTTTGGAACCTTAAAGAGTGTTGGGCTTTCCCATGCTCCTATCCTTCTTGGCAGACCTTCATCGGACAATCCTAATGTCTTAGTTTTGAAAACTCACATAAACTTACTTTGTGGTGGTGTTGGTGGAGCAATAGCACAGACAATATCCTATCCATTTGATTTAACTCGTCGGCGAATGCAATTAGGAACTTCTCTGCCAGAATTTAAAAAGTGCCTTACCATGTGGGATACTATGAAGTATGCCTATGGACACCATGGGACTCGAAAAGGATTATGTTATGGTTTATCTCTTAATTACATTCGCTGCATCCCCTATCAAGCAGTGGCTTTTACAACATAAGAACTTATGAAGCAGTTTTTTTACCTCAACTAAAAAAAAAAATCGTGGTTTGTCTTTCTTAATAAACTCTGAGGGGGAGAAATAAAATGTTAATTTAATTATGGGATGAACATTACTTGAATCGGGATATTTACCCTTGTTACAGGAACCATTGGTATTTTAGTACTTGATTTTTTTTCTTTTTTACTCACAAATCAAAAGTGCTTACCATACTTTTTGATGCCAAACATTATACCTTAGAACACTGAAAAAATATTTCTAAGCTGATGCTGTTAAATAATTAGGTTATTTGAAACTGTTTTAAAGTTTTATTTGGAAGAAGAACTAACTTCAAAACAGGGTTCAAGAGGTTGCCATTAGCTTTATCATGCTGTTCCAGGTTTTTATTATAATCATGATTTTTAAAAAACTCTAACATTGTTTATTATTAAAATAAGCAGTCTTGGCTGTATTGCAGCAGAATGATGAGAACTGAATTTTCGAGTTCCATAAAACAGCCAGCATTGAAGTATTATTATCTCTCCTATAATTCTGCTCTACTACATAAAAGGACACTTTTTTCTTTTACTTTTAAAATAAAATTAATGTTATATTTAAAAAGTAGCCACATAGAGACAAAGATAAATGAAGAGGCTGGATGCTACGGCACAATGGCGTGTGACTGTAGTTCCAGCTACTCTGGAGGCTGAGATGGGAGGAACTCTTGAGCCCAGGATTTTGAGGCCAGCCTGAGCAACATAGTGAGACCCCGTCTCTAAAATAAATGAAGGAAAGATAGAAGGATGGATCGGGTTTTGCTCAAATGTTATTACCAGGTACTATGTGTGATTTCCATATGTTTTTAAGAGTCAATGTATTTCCCAAAGGTAGTAGTAATAAATACTAAATATCTTTGCTCTCAAAAACAAAGTAGCACTATAGATCTGTTTTTGTTAGATGATTTGGTTTACATTAGAAAAGTTATTTAAGTGGACTGTGAAATATCCATTAATGTAGATGTGAATATCAAAGAATGTTTCAAAGATATTATGTCGTGATACATCAACTAGTTCTTCCATGTAAAATAATTTTAGTGCAATATAAACAAGTAGAAATGTAAAGTATGATTTGACTTATTTATATTAAGAAAATTGTGAAATGTAAGAATTCCATTTATTGTGTTTAGAGCAGTTTTATTATTATCATTATTATCATTATTATTTTGAGACAGAGTCTCACTCTGTTGCCTGGGCTAGAGTGCAGTGGCGTCAGTCTAGCTCACAGCAACCTCAAACTCCTGGGCTCAAGCAATCCTACTGCCTCAGTGTCCCGAGTAGCTAGGACTATAGGCATGCACCACCATGCCCGGCTAATTTTATATATATATATGTGTATATATATATATTTTTTTAGTTGTCTAGCTAATTTCTTTCTGTTTTCTTAGTAGAGATGGGGGTCTCGCTCTTGCTCAGGCTGGCCTCGAACTCCTGAGCTCAAACGATCTGCCCACCTTGGCCTCCCAGAGTGCTAGGATTACAGGTGTGAGCCACCACACCCGGCCTATGTTTTATTATTATAAGCATGATAGAAATGAGAGGGGAACAAATTAAAGTTCTGTCTTCAGAAATAGTAATTTGTAGAATTGGTATGATTTTTAGGACATTAGAAAACTAAGTTGAAAGTGTTATTTTTGCTTCAATTTTTATTTTTTGCATAAAAGATTTCTTGTCATACTTCAGTAAAAATTTGATGAGTTGGTTTCATTTTGAAAGTCTTTATTTTATTTTATTTTATTTTTGAGACAGAGTCTCACTCTGTTGCCCAGGCTAGAGTGAGTGCCGTGGCGTCAGCCTAGCTCACAGCAACCTCAAACTCCTGGGCTCAAGCGATCCTCCTGTCTCAGCCTCCTGAGTAGCTGGGACTACAAGCATGCACCACCATGCCCGGCTAATTTTTTCTATATATATTTTTAGCTGTCCATATAATTTCTTTCTATTTTTAGTAGAGATGGGGTCTCGCTCTTGCTCAGGCTGGTCTGGAACTCCTGAGCTCAAACGATCCACCCACCTCGGCCTCCCAGAGTGCTAGGATTACGGGCGTGAGCCACCACGCCTGGCCGAAAGTCTTTATTTTAAAAATAAGTATGTATCTTTGTATGACCTGTAAGTGTACCAGTAGGTAGAAATACTTGTGGTCTTAAAACTATTTTGTATAGTTTCATTTCTGGGTCACATTGTAGCTAATTATTGTTATTAAATCTTAAAATAATTTAAATGTATAAAATAAGCATCTCAGTTATGTTATCAATAAAAGGACACTGCAAATAAAAAAAGTGCAAGGGCAGTTCAGCATAGAAAGGATAGTTGTTTCAAAAAAAGGTGCTGAAACAATTGGACATACATATTCAACAAAATGAACTCAACCTGAATCTCACAGCTTATACAAAAATTAACTCCAGGCCGGGTGCGGTGGCTCACGCCTATAATCCTAGCACTCTGGGAGGCCGAGGCGGGTGGATCATTTGAGCTCAGGAGTTCGAGACCAACCTGAGCAAGTGCGAGACCCTGTCTCTACTAAAAATAGAAATAAATTAGCTGGACAACTAAAAATGTTAGATCCGGTTCCCCTCGGCCCCAGGAACAGAGAGGCAGAGTCACCGAGGCTGCAAAAAGGCAAAGGAGGCTGCAAAAAGGCAAAGGAGTTTATTGGCTAGCCCGGGCCAGGGTCCAAATTCCAGAGCACCAACGCAGTGACCTCTCCAGGAACTAGGACTCCGCCCTGGGGTAAAGGTTAAGCTTTTATACTTTTCTGTATGCTAGTTTTCACACGACACGTTAGTCTGCACACGACACGTTATTCTGTACACGACACGTTAGTCTGCACACGACACACTAGTCTGCACATCATCCCCCTTTAGTTTATTTGTTCTTTTTTTAGAAGTAGCTGATCGCGTTGGCTTCTGGTTTGTTGACTCTAAGCTTCGGGCTTTTCGCACTGGCGCCAGTTGTAGTTAACATCATCCAGGGGAAGAGGAGGGTCTCCGACGGGGAGGGGGGCTGTTGTTGCATACCTTCTAGTTTTTGGTTACAAGCGATACTGGGAACACACGCCCTGCACAAGCCATTCATGCGCTGATCATGTCTTGCTCTTCTTATCTACTTAGTTGCTTGGAAGGCACCTGGACTCTCCAGCCCTTTATCTGGAAGTAACTTGCGGTTACCTCCCCGGGGCTTTGTTTTCCTTTACTTTAGTGAAGCCTGCCATACGCTAAGCACCAAGCCAGCAAGCCATATATACAGAAGCAGAACTAGGCTTCTCACATCCAGGAAGCCTAGCCTATCATGGAGTTACCTTTGTTCTTATCTCTGTTTTTCATTCTGATTAACTATATTTATTAAACAACTAAAAGCAAGCATAGTCACAGAAGCGAATAGCATCAGTTAGAATCAAAGAGAGCACACATTTTCCCACTATCAATTCCTGTTCTTCAAAAATATATAGAAAAAATTAGCCGGGCATGGTGGCACATGCCTGTAGTCCCAGCTACTCGGGAGGCTGAGGCAGAAGGATTGCTTGAGCCCAGGAGTTTGAGGTTGCTGTGAGCTAGGCTGATGCGACGGCACTCTAGTCCGGGTAACAGTGATACTGTCTCAAAAAAAAAAAAAAAAAAAAAAGAGTGAAGAGAGGGCTTAACTATACAGGGACAGCACAAAGGAATTTTTTTGGGGGGGTCATGTAACTGTTCTGTATTTTGCTTGTGGCACTGGTTACATACTGGTTATTTGTTGAAATTTACGGAACTTATAGTCAATTTTACTAAATTTAAATTTTAAAATAAAGTTAAATATGTGGCTTAGGAAAAAGGAAGCTGAGATATTATCAGCTTCCCCTGTACCCCCTACACAAAAAAAATTCTTAGTGAAGCTCTGGATAAATGGAAAGATATGTACCATGTTCTTAGATGCCTTTTTGTTTTTTGTTTCTTTTGTTCATTGTGTGCCCATTCTTGGAGGGTCTGAACTAATTTTATTTCTCAAAATTGGCCTTTACAATCTCACATGACGACCTCTCCCACAGTAGTTCCTGGGCTTATGGCGGAGGGGTGTCTTCTTCAGCAGCAGGGCATTGGCAATCAGGCCCAGTGGGATGCTAGATGCAAAAAATTTGCAGGCTTCCTCAAATCATCTCTAGTCTTCAGGATATCATGATTCACAGATCAGGAAATGTTACAGCTGAAGTACCAGGGCAGTTTTCCCAGAGGGCTTTTTATTATCCTTATAAAGTTAACCTAATTCCTCAAAACAACGTGGGCATATCTGAAAATATGCCATTTCAGTCAAAGACTTGGTAAATTAACCGGTGTCTTCCATTGTGTCCATTTTGTTGTAAGCTATAAATAGTTAAACAGAAGGAAAAAAGTTTTCTTGACTTATTTTTGTCAGGCCATATTCTCTAGGGTTTCTGCTTTCCTGTGGACCGCTTACATACAAAATCCTCATTTGCTTCTCATAGGTGGAAGAAAACAGGAAGTTAAATGTCTGCTTAGATGGCCTTTAGATGCAAGTTTTTTCCAGATTAATACACACATTTAATATAATTCCAATTAGGATCCCAACAGATTCTTTTTTATTTTAATTGGAAAAATGATCTTAATGTTTGTATGAAATATAAACAGATAAGAATAGCCAAGAAAATAATGAAGAATAGGAAAGTGACTTGCCTTACCAATTATTAAACAAACTGGAAGCCACTGTATTCAAACAGTAGGGTAACTGACATAGGAATAGATTGGTGGAAGGAAGCAGAACCCAGTATAGATGGAAACAATGTACAATAAATGTGTTCTTTATGTCTGTGGAATAATAGTTTAAGTGATGCTAAAGCACAACTGATTAACCATGTAGAAGAAAATATTGCATAAACTACAGTGAATTCCAGATGGGTTAAAAAGTTAAATGTCAAAAATGAAGTCTTAGGAAACTAAAATTTAGGCATGTATTCATATATTGCTGAGTGACTGGTTGTCATTGGAGGAAAAGACTCTTCCATGCCAGTCTTCTTCCCCTAGTTTTCCAGAGATAACTGCAGCTACTCATTTATGTATCCATATAGTCTTTTTTCTGTGTATTTAAATATATGCAAGAAAATGTGGCTGTAGAAAATATAGGATTATTCAGGATGGTTCTTTTTTTAGGTACAAAGTGTCATATTGTACATTTTTTTGAGATTTCATTTGTCACTCAGCAGTATGTCTTAAAGATCTGTCTACCTCAGTACACATAGATCTATTTTGTTCTTTTAACTGTTACTTGGATATAACCAAGTTTAGCATGCTGTGACTCATTTAATCCTGGGTAACTTACTTAACCATCTTAACCTCAGTTTCTTTATTTGTAAAATGGAATGATAGTGTCTCAAATGGTTGTTGTGGGGGCCGAATGTGTAAAGTTATATATAAACTGTATAGAACAGTACATGGCATGCAATAAGCTTTATTATTGACATTTTGGTTGTTTCTAATTTTTCACAATTATAAACTATTCTGCATTGAATATCCTTTTACATATTTCCTTGTATACATCAAGGAGTGATGGGAATAAAGTAACCAAAAGTGAATTTTTCAGGACTCTGGTGTGCTGTGCACACCATATAACATACACATAATATAGAGGTATTATGAAGTCTTAGCAAAAAACCCTTTTTAATGGAAGTCTTTTCTTTTGCCTCTAACAAGTTACCTTTTTCTGGATACTCTTGAGTTTCATAAAAATACATTCCTATCAAGGTATGTTTTTATCTTTATCAAACAAAAAAAATGTTTTGTTTGATTCCTTTTCATATTTCCGTCACTATTCTGGATTTATTTATATATTTCCTTTGTTATTCTGGGAAGGGAAAGGAATTAATTTAATATGTTGTCAACCATCTTGAAGTGAAAATTATTTTTATTTTTATTATTTATTTATTTTTTTCCCTTATTAAAACGTGTCATCCTGGTGCAGGGGGCATGCTAATCTTCTCTGTATCGTTCTAATTTTCGTGTATGCGCTGCTGAAGCGAGCACTTGAAGTGAAAATTATACCTGAATGTTTATTAACAGGCATATTTGAACTTATTTTTTTATAATATCAAAACTTAAAATAGTTCTATCATTCCCTTCTCTCCTGCTCCCCCTTGCACAAACAGGAGTTGTTTTTATTCTTCTTTCTCTACTAATTAGGTTTTAATGAAGTAATCTGGAATTTTAATTTCAGACTGTATTTTTACATTATCTGTCATCTATTTTAGTTAATGTTTAGAAAACTCATTCAATTTTACCAATCACAGTAGCCATGGTTACTTAGACTTAACTCTAAGTAAAATTTATTGGAAATTTCTTATTATTTTTTCTTTTTTTTTCCTTTTAAAGGACAGTTTGATATTTGTTTGTGGTTTCTTACTATTTATTATATGCCACACCTTCCTTTTCTAACAGCTTTATTTGGCCACATTTTTATTGAACTTCTTTGAGCAATAATTTCAGAAAGGTTTACTTTCCGTGTCCCTGTTGTCTGGAAATGTAGGTATTTTTCCTTTTTACATTTCATGGATAGATTATCTGGGTACATAATTTTAGGCTCACAGTCTTCCCTCAGAATTCTGTATAATTGCTCCTTTGACTTCTAGCATTTAATGTAGCAGATTAGAGGTCCAATGCCTGTTTGAAGGTTTTTCCCTGGTTGATAACTTGATATTTCTGTCTGGAAACCTAAAGCATTTTTATTTTGGCAGTTTAGAAATTTAACTAGAATAAATGTCTAGTTGTCTAACATTTTGATTATGCTTGCCCTGATATTATAGATCTTTCAGATATGGAAACTCAGGGATTTCTTAGAGAAACTTTCCTGTTGTCTGTTTTATTATTTTTCTCAATTTATTTTGAGATATTTTTCAAGATACTGATTTATTATGCAGGCAGGTTTATAATGTAGTTATGAAATGTAACAACTGCATTGTGCGGGAGGTGTCAGTAACTATTGATATCTAAGAAAGGATATCAGTGATTATATAGGTCTTGAGAAAAGATTTGATAGGCTAAAATAAATAAATACACAAATACAATAAAGCACTCATTTGAGTGGTGTTAGAAATGTGCTTGAGAATTTCTATGACTTTAATTTGGAAATTGTTCTTCCATTTCAGGACCGGAAGTTAACCAAAGCTGAGCAGCAAAGGTTCAAGGAAGAAGCAGAGATGTTGAAGGGTCTCCAGCATCCCAATATAGTTCGGTTTTATGATTCCTGGGAGTCTATATTAAAAGGAAAGAAGTGTATTGTATTAGTGACTGAACTAATGACATCCGGAACCTTAAAAACGTAAGTTGACCCTGATATTGCCAAAGAAGTTTTATTTGGAAGTAATTTTCAGGAGTCATAAAAGGTGTTTATAAAATAATAATACTTAAAGAATTTGTAGAATCTGAATCTAGTGACTATATTTCAAGGTAGGTTAAAAAATTGAGATGTTAATGAAACTTATTAGAAAATACAGTGCTGAGAAATTAATATTTGTGGGATATCACAATTTTAGAATTGGAAATCATTATGGAGAGAATATAATTACATTTTGTAAAAGATAATCAAAGGTTGGGGGGCTTGGCCAAGTTCACATATCTAGTGAACAATACTATATAATTATAGTCTTGTTTCTAACCACAATTTTTCATTTCGTAGTATAATCACTTGCAAATATTAAATGTGGGATATACTTTTTGTTTCCTAGCATTTTTGCACTAAAATTTTTATAGTTAAACCCTCTGGTGACTCTATGTAAGCAGTTATTAGAAAGTAGAGAAAGACTTTCTTTCTTAAATTGTGCTGCCATTGGACAAAAGGCCACTTTAGAATGATCTCTTGTTTTGAATTAAAAATGCTACACTTGGTAGGATGACTTATCTAAGAATGAGATCTTAGATTTAAAATTGTTTTGCTGTAACAGATGATAGAAAACAACTCAGTGGTGACAATCATAGTATATAAATTAACAACTCGCTTGTGTGATTTTCCCTAATAATGTTCATACAATAAGCTGGGTATGTTGGTTTATACGTGGTCTTTTGTTTCTTTGTGTAGGTACTTAAAACGATTTAAAGTCATGAAACCAAAGGTCTTAAGGAGCTGGTGCAGACAAATTTTAAAGGGGTTGCAGTTCTTGCACACTAGGACTCCTCCTATTATTCACCGGGATCTGAAGTGTGACAATATTTTCATCACGGGACCCACAGGATCTGTGAAGATTGGTGATCTAGGACTAGCCACCTTAATGCGCACATCATTTGCTAAGAGTGTCATTGGTGATTAACATTTTACAGTTTATTGGTTGGGTAAAGAGAGATTTTTCAATTGTATACGTCTAGAACAGGGATCAACCAACTATGGCCCAAGGGCCAAATCTGGCTCACTGCCTATTTTTATAAGTCAAATTTTATTGGAACACAGCCACACCCACTCATTTACCGATTGTCTATGGCCACTTTTGCACTACAGTGGCAGAGTTGATTAGTGTGACAGAGACCGTATGGACTGCAAAGCCTAAAATATTTACTGTCTGCCTCTTTACAGAAAAGTTTGCCAATCCCTGGCCTAGACTGGGAATTTGCTTTGAAATATCTATTATATATTGACTTATTTCTGAGACATCCTAGTGTATTTTCGAGGGGATATATTTAGGATTACTGAAAGGTTCTGAGGACTTAAGGAAGAGAATTATATTAAGTTAATTCAGAAAAATTTGAATAACTAAAAAGGATAGAAATAAAAGCATTTTATTAATCATTACCTAATCTTGAGCATTACAAATTATACTTTATCAGTACAGAAAGTTAAGGAAATTCTTTAAGTACTTTATGTAGATATAACAAGTATTCAACAAATTTTATACTTATAAATTTTCTTTTTTATACTTATAAATTACCTGTGTAGAAATTAACACAGGTAATCTTTATGGGAAAAGGAATGTGATCTTGGTTGTATTTTTCTCAAATGTGGTTGTGGTGTTATTTTATAGGGACTCCTGAGTTTATGGCCCCAGAGATGTATGAAGAGCACTATGATGAATCTGTAGATGTCTATGCTTTTGGAATGTGTATGCTGGAAATGGCTACTTCAGAGTACCCTTATTCTGAGTGTCAGAATGCAGCTCAAATATACCGTAAAGTAACTAGTGTAGGTATAACTTTATTCTTTTTACTTTACAAATTGTTACATTTCATGTTGAAATTAGTAAAGTTGACCTAGTCAAGCCTAATTTTGGTTTAGTTCTGTATAACTATGCTAAATTTAACAGTTGTAATGAAACAAGCTTTGTATTTATATTATATACCTATACTTTATTGGAGTCATATAAAATACTCTGTCTTAGTATTTTTGAGAATATCTACAGATATATCATCTATATCCATTTGTTTGTAAAGAGTTTTTAGATATTTATTAGGCAGATTTTATTTTTCAAAGCTGAATAATAGTTTGGCTAAATGGTTTTGAAGGTTTCTTCTGGTTTTTTGTTTTTGTTTTTGTTTTTTTTTTTTGGTTTTTTTTTTTTTGAGACAGAGTCTCCCTCTGTTGCCCAGGCTAGAGTGCCGTGGCATCAGGCTAGCTCACAGCAACCTCAAACTCCTGGGCTTAAGTGATCCTCCTGCCTCAGCCTCCCAAGTAGCTGGGACTACAGGCCTGCACCACCATGCCCGGCTAATTTTTTCTGTATATATTTTTAGTTGTCCATATAATTTCTTTCTAATTTAGTAGAGACGGGGTCTTGCTCTTGCTCAGGCTGGTCCTGAACTCCTGAGAAGGATCCACCCGCTTCGGCCTCCCAGAGTGCTAGGATTACAGGCGTGAGCCACCGCGCCCGGCCGAGTTCAACTTTTTAAGATTCCAGATATAAGCGAGATCACGTGGTATTTGTCTTTCTGTGTCTGGCTTTATTTCACTTAATGTAATGTCCTCTAGGTTCATCCATGTTGTCACAAATGACAGAATTTCCTTCTGTTTTTAAGGCTGAATATAGTATTCTATCATGTCTATATGACACATTATCTTTATCCATTCATCCATTGATGGATACTTAGGTGTTTCCATATCTTGGCTGTTGTGAATAATGCTTCAATGAACATAGGAGTACATATATCCCTTCAACTTACCGATTTCAATTCCTTTGGGTATATAGCTGGAAGTGGAATTGCTATGGTAGTCCTACTTTTAGTTTTTTGAGGAAACTGCACACCATTTTCCATAATGGCTGTACTAATTTACATTCCTATCAACAGTGTACAAGGGTTCCCTTTTCTCTGCATCCTCACCAATACTTGTTATCTTTCATTTTTTTGATAAGAGTTATTCTAACAGGTGTGAGGAGGTACTGTTTTTTAATGCATGCTGTATACCACATGCTTTAATCTTTATATCTCTATAAGATAGGTGCAGTCTTCAGTTTACAGATGATGAGACTGAGAATCAGAGGTTGTGCCTTGCCCAACTTCCCACAGCTACTGATAATGGTGGGTTTTGACCCCAAGTCTGTCTGACTCTATAGGTTTGTGTAAGGAGACAATAAGAAATAAGGCCACAATCCAGAATGTGGTGCATTGTACAGGACAAATGCCCTAGTTTCTTCAACAAATCAATTTCATGAAAGAAAGAGGGAGGGAAGCTTTTATAAAATACAAGAGACTTAAAGGTAATGGTGAGCTGGTAAATGTTTAACAACTGATTTCTCTGAAAAGAGAAAAAGTGCTGATGTATAGTATTTGCTGGTTTTTGTTGTTTAAATTCACTCACCATGGCTGATTTCAGGTTACCAATGTGACCTCACTGAATGCAGAGTTGGGAAGAGATGCATAATTGCACTCAGTTTGTATAGTATTTCCATCATACAGATACAGTAGCTGTAAACAACCTCATATGCATAAATAATAGTAAAATATAGTAAAGTAGGGAGTGATGTTTTTAGTATGTATTACCTTGGCTTTTAATATAATTAATTGTCTGTTAATATAATTTAATTTTTTTAAATGGGCATGTTTAACAATTGGCCTGCAGAATTCCAGAAAATGTAATAGTTCTAGTGAGCTGGTATGAGCCAGCTCCAGTGTACCTTACATGTAATGTATAGACCTCATTTAGATCCTGATTTGAACAAACCAGTTATAAAAAGACATCATTTAGACAATTTTGAAAATCTCAGTGTGGACTGGGTATCAGATGACATTAAGGCATTACCGATGATTATTTTAGGGCAGATAATGACATGATTTTTAAAAAAGGTCCTTATCTGTTTGTTAGAGATATAAACTGGAAAATTTATGGGTGAAATAACATGCTGCTTGAGGTTTGCTTTGAAATATTCCAGGATACAAAAGGTAAGGGGGTAGATAGCTTGATATAAATGTTGACTGTTGTTGAAGCAGATAATTGTTACATAGGAGTTCATTATACTATTCTACTTTCAAATATGTTTGAAAATTTCTGTAAGAGCTCAGAAAAAAGAGATAAGGCTAGAGTGTCTTTAGTTTGGGCCTGTATTGTAGAGGACCATGAATAGAAAAGGATTTTGTACTTGATTTTGTAAGTTACAGCTCCCCAACTATTTTCACTTAAGAGTACAGAAATGCAGTAATTACTCAGAGATGAGAAATGGGTAAGAGATCAGCAGAAAGGTCAAAAAGGGCTTTTTCTAAGAGTAGAATGATATAAGTCTAATTTTTGAAAAGCGACTTTATTATTTTACGTTAAAATCACAAAGATGCCATATCACAATTCAGATTTCCATCTGTCTTAAAGCTTCATCTTTTTTTTTTTTGTTTATTTGTTTGTTTTTGAGACAGAGTCTCACTCTGTTGCCCGGGCTAGAGTGCCGTGGCGTCAGCCTAGCTCACAGCAACCTCAAACTCCTTGGCTCAAGCGATCCTCCTGCCTTAGCCTCCCGAGTAGCTAGGACTACAGGCATGCGCCACCATGCCCAGCTAACTTTTTCTATATAGATTTTTAGTTGTCTGGCTAATTTCTTTCTATTTTTAGTAGAGATGGGGTCTCGTTCTTACTCAGGCTGGTCTCGAACTCCTGACCTTGAGCTATCCTCCCGCCTCGGCCTCCCAGAGTGCTAGGATTACAGGCATGAGCCACCGTGCCCGGCCAAAGCTTCTTGATTTTGGGTCCAAATTAACTCCTAATCTCACCAGATTTATGTAGTATATGATAATGGGCCTTCTTATTCTGTGTCCTGTGAGGTAGTATGATAGGCCTACAAGTAGACCTTAGATTACCTCATTCCATAACAATTATTCTTTCTGTTATACCTTTTTGCTTCCAGCTTAATTTGAAATTTTCTATTAAATGACTGCAATGATCTTACTTGGATTGTTTTTAAAATCTAAAACTCATAAATAAAAGGTAATCGAATGTAAAGTAAGTAAATTCAGGCAGCTGACACAGTAATCACAGGAACATTTTGAATTGTCTGGACCTCATTTATTTCTTATTGAATTTCTGGAACCTGATAATTAGTTTGAGGTAGTTTCTCTCAATATTTTAGTATTGCTTAGAGATAAAAATAATATAGATTTCTCAAAAGTTTTTATATATATGTTTTCATACATAGACATATGTATATACATACATATCTAATGATTGCTCACTGGTTCTAGCCATTCTTGAAGACTTTTAAATATATTGAATTGGTATGTTTGAAATAGAGAAGCTCTTATTTTGAATTTTCAAAAGTTTTAAAAACATTATTTCTCATTCCAAAAAATACTTGTTTATTATGTTTTGTTAATTGGGATTATACTGTATGTACATTTTGAGATCCTACATTTTTCCTTACTTAATATTACATTATGACAATTCCCCATGTCATTCATTATGATGTGGAGATTTTTAGTTTCTGTATAATATTATTGTATATATATTACATGTGTAATTTGCCTCTATTGTTGGAGATTTAGATTATTTTATAATTTTTTACTATTATTTGTAGAACTATGACAAAATCCTTGTCAGAAAAGTTACAAAACATATACTGCATGTATATATTTATCTTGTTTAAAACTTAAATATGGTTTAGTGATTTAAAAAGTACATGTCATGTTGACTTGGGCTTTCAATGCTTAATATGTAACTAGAAACCACTTTTCTTCAACCAGGGCATAAAACCAGCCAGCTTCAATAAAGTCACTGATCCTGAAGTGAAAGAAATTATTGAGGGATGTATTCGTCAAAACAAATCTGAAAGGTGGGTGCAAGTGCAGTGAAATGACATAACTGATGAATGCATTTTTCTTTTATCTTGCAGTGGGTCACTTTCTGACCTTTCAGTCATGCTGGGTATGATTTTTTAGTGGAAGCTAAACCATACTGTCTATAATTAAGTGTATCAGTACATGTTGTTTGCCATTTTAGACTTTTGATATCATGTGCTGAATTTTTCTTGAACCAACATTTGGGTTGTATTTGTGTGTGTGTGTGTGTGTGTGTGTGTGTGTGTTGTGATAAGCGTTTATCACTTTCAGCCATCAGCTTAACTAACAGTCAGTAGGCCCTCACAAGTTAACTTGCTTCTAACACATGAGAGTAGACAGATATTTTTTATTCGATCATACATCTTTGTGTCATGATAAAGCTAATATGGATATTTTTGTTCAAGAAATAGTATTCTAGATTTATTTGTGTCATAATTTGTGTTTGTCTTATGAAAAACTCCCTTTAGTCTTAGCTTTCACTTCCCTTTAATTTGAGCTTTGGACAATTGCCAACTAAAATTGGTGGGGTCATGTTTTGGTTTTTACCTCTTTATTGATGATAATTAATAAAGGTGACTTATCCTTTGTAGAAATTATTTCCACTAGCATTTCATTGACCCTCCCTATTTTTATTAATATTAGTTTCCTATTTAGGTTTAGTGTTGTATATCTGAGAATATGTAAAGCCACCAAGGTAAGGCCTGTTTAATTATAGCTTTTTTACAAAACATTCTTCGTGTTTGTACCAACAGGCTACATCTAGGTATTTTTTTTTAAATTTTGTTGCAAAATGCACAACCTAAGCTTTATCACAGTAGCTATTTTTAAATGTACAATTCAGTAGCATTAAGTACATTCATATTGTTGTATAACCATTACCACTATTTATCTCCAGGATTTTTTCACTATTCTAGACAGAAACTCTGTACCCATTAAAAAATAACTCCCATCTCTTCTTCCCTCCAGCCCCTGGTAATCTTATTCTACTTTCTATCTTTATGAATTTTCCTATTTTAGGTACCTCATATAAGTGGAGTCAAACAATATTTGTCCTTCTGTGGTTGGCTTATTTCATTTATCATAGCATTTTCAAGGTTCATCCAGGTTGTAGCATGTATCAATTTCCTTTTTAAGGCTGAATAATATTCCATTGTATGTATATACCACATTTTGTTTGCCCATTCACCTGTTGATGGACACGTGGGTAACTTCCTTACTTCCACCTTTTGGCTTTTGTGAATAATGCTGCATGGATATTAGTGTACAAGTATCTGTTTGAGTCCCTGCTTTCAATTCTTTGTGGAGTATATACCTAGGAATGGACTTGCTGGGTCATATGGTAATATATTTAATTTTTTGAAGAACCACCAAACTTTTTCCACAGTAGCTATACCATTTGTCATTCCTGACAGCAGGTTACAAAGGTTCTAATTTCTCAACATCCTCACCAACACTTGTTATTTGCTGTTTTGTTTTTTTTTTTTTTTTTGGTATTAGCCATCCTAATTGGTATGAAGTGGTATCTTATTGTGGTTTTGATTTGCATTTCCCTAAGGTTATAGAATACCTTTTCATATGCTTATTGGCCATTTGTATATCTTTGAAGAAATATCTATTAAAGTCCTTTGCGTATTTTTAATTGTTTTGTTTCTGTTGTTGTTTTATTGTTGTTGACTTATAGGAGTTTAGGCATACTTTTTAAAATGAGGCTAAAAATACTATGTAGAAGTAGCTGTTTTAGTTTGGATTCTGATTGTTGTTTGTACGGCCTTTTAATTATGATCTGTTACCAAAGAACATTGAAATATTCAAAAGAATTGATGCCATATTAGTGTATTGGAAAAAGCACAGGATTAAACATCAGACCAAGAGTCAAATCTGGACTCACACTTAGCCAGTGTGATCTTGAGCAAGTTACTTAGTTCCTCAAAACAGGTATTATTTTGTTGATTTTTAAAAGTATACATCATTATTTATTTAGTTTATTTTTATTTCGATAGATTTAGAGGTACAAGTGGTTTTTGGTTACATGATGAATTGTGTAGTGGTGATGTCTGGGTTTTTAGTGTACCTGTTGCCTGAATAATATACATTGCACCCAATATGTAGTTTTTCTTCTGTCACTCCCCTCACATCCTCCCCGCTTCTGAGTCTCCAATGTCCATTGTACCACTCAAAACAGATATTATTTTGATGACTAAAAGGATAATGAATGTATAATATGTAAAATACCTAATAATAATAGGTAGTCAATAAATGGTATCTTCTGCTATTGTCATAATTATTGTTATAATTATTCATCAGTAAAAATACTTAGACAAAATTTTCATTGAGAGGCCGAGGGCTGAACTTGGTTTTGCCTTCTTAAAACACATCTCACTTTAGTCTTAAAACTAATTAGTTTGAGCAAGCTTATTCTTTTTATGACACTGTCTTAGTTAAATGTTTGTCTCTTGATCACTAGAAATGTAGAGGGTTGAAAATCCTCAACTTGGAGGATAACATGCTGTCTATATGCTTTTTCTGTTTAAATAGTACAGGAGGGGCTCTCTATGTAGGTATTATGGAATACATCAGTTTCAGCTTCCTAGCCTGTAATACAGATAGATTAAATATTATATATCTGTTTTAAAAATTAGGAAAAGAAAACTAAATTAAATTCCCTAGCTTGTAAAAGAATCCTTTGCAGCCATGTCCTTTGTTTCTCTTCAGAGATGGTTAATCCCTGATATCAGGCTAGAGTTGTATCCATTATATACTCTGGCCTAAAACCAGAGTTAAATACTTTAAGAAAACCACTGGACTTTGCCAAACCACATTAGCTTCACCCATGGCATTCCCTGAAGAGTAAAGTATACTGACTAGATTATTGTTAATGGAGTCAATGACTTCCATTTATAACATTTATAAAGGAGTTAGAATTTCTTTTTTCTTTTTTTTTTTTTTGAGACAGGGTCTTTGCTCTGCCCGGGCTAGAATGCCATGGCATCAGCCTAGCTCACAGCAACTTCAAACTCCTGGGCTCAAGCGATCCTCCTGCCTCAGCCTCCCGAGAAGCTGGGACTACAGGCATGCGCCACCATGCCCAGCTAATTTTTTCTATATATATTTTAGTTGTCCATATAATTTCTTTCTATTTTTAGTAGAGATGGGGTCTCGCTCTTGCTCAGGCTGGTCTCAAACTCCTGAGCTCAAACGATCCACCCGCCTCGGCCTCCCAGAGTGCTAGGATTACAGGCATGAGCCACCTCGCCCAGCCCCAAGAGTTAGAATTTCTAATTTACTTTAGAGTTTATATATCTGCAAGATTTTTTAGTTTCCATTGTTGAGAATCTATTGTTTGAGTCTGAGTAACTTAAGCAAGTGGCTTAGGGAAGCTAATCAATTCATCGAACATGTACTGTAGTACATCTCCAGTTTTCTCTAGGCATACTTTTAAGTATGTTAAACTTCATTATCTAGATGTATTACTGGTAATAATCTTGAATTAAGATCATTATATAAGCATGTTAGTTGGGATTTCTTTGCATCCCTGATAATAAGTGGGATATAAGGTTTGGTTTTTATAACCAGGCAGATTAATGATTTAATTAATAGGAAATTTAAAATAAGGTTTTTGCATTGATAAAATTAATTTTTATTAATTAGAGGTCTATATCTTGGCTATGATTGGAATAATTGGTAATGAGATATGTATTTTGCTTATTAGGTTGTCTATCAGGGACCTACTAAACCACGCATTTTTCGCTGAGGATACAGGACTGAGGGTGGAGTTAGCAGAAGATGATGATTGCTCAAATTCATCCTTGGCTTTAAGACTCTGGGTTGAAGACCCTAAAAAATTGAAAGGCAAACACAAAGACAATGAAGCTATTGAGTTCAGTTTCAATTTAGAAACAGATACACCTGAGGAAGTGGCATATGAAATGGTAAGTAAATCCTACCCTTGTTTCCCATGCCCCCTTGTAGTATCGATTCCTTTCTCCTTCTCATTGCTTTCTTTCCTCTCATTTTCTCCTTTTTTAAAAATTTAAATTGTTATATTATTGTGAAATGTTTTCTCTGTAATAGTATATTAAATTTGTATGCACAATATAAAGAATAATAAAACACTACTTTTGTTAAGAAATAGAACATTACCAATACCTTAGAAGCCACCCATGTGCCCCTCCCAGTTGCATTTTCTTCCCTCATCACCACAAGTAATATCTACCCTGACTTCTGTGTTACTCATTTCTTTGCTTTTCATTACAGTTTACCTAAGTAATATATTGTTTTGTTTTGAAATCCTAAATGACAAGCACACACCTAGCCGGTTATGGAAGGGGCAATGTTGGTATGATTAGGTGAAGAGGTATGATTAGGTCTTAGGAGAGGATAAGCTGAAGAGAATCTCTTGGTCATAGTCTGGCTTCAGTTTCCCTAAGAGTTTATAAGAGCTGCTTCTGAGGCTATTGTGTGGACGAAAAATTAGTTGTCTGGTAACCACGTAGTTTGACAGGGAGTGGGCCTCTCTGACTCTTCCGTTCTCATCTCCCTGTTACCAGCCCCAACCCTTAATTGTAGATCACAGCAGGTAACTTCTGTTGGGTGAAACACATGTCCACACCTGCTCCAGGCAGGTGCAGTGCTGATGGGAGGGGTGTGCAGGAGCTGCAGCAGCATGTGGTCAAGACCAGGCAGTACAGACCATCTGAGCCAGGCTCACCTGGGCATTCTGGTCTTAAGTTAAAAAGAAAGATGCGACAATGACAACAGTGGGGATCTTGGAGACGATAGCCTTTAACATGTGTCTGTCTTTCTGGTTTGGTTCCATTGTTCTAATGTAGAATGATTACCTTAGGCATCTAGAATACAGCTACCACCCTGGTATTTCCCTTTATTATCTCTTCCTAGACTTCATTCACTGCTGTTTTGAATTTCGTATTTCCTAAATCTCATATATTTCTCTTTCTTGGTTTATCATTTTATTTCAGTGGCACATTTCCTATGCTAGTTTTTTCTTTTTTTGAGACAGAGTCTCACTCTGTTGCCCAGGCTAGAGTGCCATGGCGTCAGCCCAGCTCACAGCAACCTCAAGCTCCTGGGCTCAAGGAATCCTTCTGCCTCAGCCTCCCAAGTAGCTGGGACTACAGGCATGCACCACCATGCCCGGCTAATTTTTTCTATATATTTTTAGCTGTCCAGCTAATTTCTTTCTATTTTTTAGTAGAGACGGGGGTCTCTCTCTTGCTCAGGCTGGTCTTGAACTCCTGACCTCAAGCGATCCTCCCGCCTTGACCTCCCAGAGTGCTAGGATTACAGGCGTGAGCCACCGCACCCGGCCTCCTATGCTAGTTTCTTATGAAAGGGCACATGGAAGCTAAATTCTTTGAGACTTGCATGTATAACAAAACCTTTTTTGTATCTTCATATTTAATCAATCATTTGGCTGGCTACAGCATTTTAGGTTGGCAGTTTTTTAAAAAATCTGGAGTCATTGCTCCATGCTCTTCTACCATTCAGTATTGCTGTTGAGAAGTCCAGAGTCATTCTGATTCCTGATCTTTTGAATGTGATTCATTGTTTTTCACTCTGGAAGCTTGTAATATCTCTGTTTCTCCTCAGTCTTTTAAAACTTCAGTGATGTATCATTTATTTATTTTTTTATTTTTTATTTTTTATTTTTTTTTTGAGACAGAGTCTCACTCTGTTGCCCAGGCTAGAGTGAGTGCCGTGGCGTCAGCCTAGCTCACAGCAACCTCAAACTCCTGAGCTCAAGGGATCCTCCTGTCTCAGCCTCCCGAGTAGCTGGGACTACAGGCATGTGCCACCATGCCCGGCTAATTTTTTCTATATATATTTTTAGCTGTCTATATAATTTCTTTCTATTTTTAGTAGAGATGGGGTCTCGCTCTTGCTCAGGCTGGTCTCGAACTCCTGAGCTCAAACGATCCGCCCACCTCGGCCTCCCAGAGTGCTAGGATTACAGGCATGAGCCACCGCGCCCGGCCCATTTTTTTTTTTTTAAGGATTTTCATTGTGTATATGTCCGAAGATCACTGAAAGCTTATGCAAGTCTTTCTCCTTACAGTCATTTAATCTTTTTAATGAAGTGATTTAAAGTATTTACTGCCCAATATATTATCTTCTTTACATAAACTCATATCTGGGCTATCCAACTTCTATCAAATGTCATACTGGATTCCTACATGTTTGGGCTCTGCATTAAAAAACAAAGTCTGACCTCTAAGAGATTAGTTTCACTGAAGAACAGCGGGGCTTACCTATTTTCTTTTTAGTATGGCTGATTAAAGAAAGTTAAATTGAGGAAAAGGGAATTTCGATTCAATTAAAATAAGGTCTCTTTCGAGTAATTGACAATAAGATAAAATGCTCAGAGGTGGTTATTATTCTGCTCAAGTGACAGAAGCTGCGAGCAAAGAATTATAGTCTATGAAGCTAATGGTAAAGAATGTTAATTCTAGGAGGCCAAGAGAAGAACCTGATTTTGATCAAATTATGATAGGAGATAATGGAATAGTCTCCTATGGAAATATATAGATTCTGAGATACTGGTGAACCTTTCAAGGTAAGGAATTCTGCAAATTTCTGTAATAGTGGGGTAGATATAGGATAATGTTTATCCTACTGTTCAGAATTGCAAGTTAAAGCCTAATTGTAAGCTTGAAAATAACAAAGAATTCTTAGGATACTATCCCTAAAACATAGTATTTGGAAGCTAAATACATTGGGTGTCACATTTCCTGAGGTACTCAATTAAAAAATAATAAGATATGTCATAAAATATGTTTAGATTCCCCAAAGTACACATAGGAGTTATGTATTTAAAATTTTAAAGCTTAAAATATTATTGCATTACTAACAAATTTTTTTGCAATTGTAAACTTTTTGTGATTATTTTATAGCTTGGCAGAATGTAACTGGGAAGTGAATTTGATGATATATTTTTCATATTCAGCACATTTATTAAGTTACCTACCACGTGCAAAGCACTGTGTTAGGTACTCTTATAGAAGGATAAAACAGACTCTGATAGCCTCAAAAAGCTCATCACCCTGTAAGAAAGATGTGTAAATTACATACCGCTTTCATATGTAGTACTTCCAAAAGTAATTTGGAGTAAGTTTGTTAAAACGAGCAAACAAATCCATACCCATGCCATTTAAGACTTGTAATGAATCACGAAAATAATTAAGAACCTGAGGCCACAATTTAATGCTAATTCCACAGGGGACAGGGAGTATGCCTAGTTCACCGTTTTATCGTCAGTGTTAAATGAAGTCCGTGGAATATTTGTGCTCAATATATCTCTTTAATCAGGATTATCTTTAACTCTACTAAAAAGCATTATATTGTAAAATTCCAAGCTGAGCTCAAAGATGATACCCTTAAAATGCAAAGTCATTCCTGAGCGCCTGAGAATAGGAGGGTGAAGCAGATGCCATCAAGATACTGCTCAAAACCAGGAGGCCAAGGATGAGAGGATACTTCTCCCCTACTGCTTTCGCTGGTCTTTGTAAGAGTATACGAACATCTCTCCTTTTTGTTTCACTAAAGAATAAAGTAACGAGATGAGAGGAATAATATAAAAGATAAATAATAATTCCTAGGTAAAGAAATGGAACAGCTTATCAAACTCAATGACTTAAAGTGGCTCAAAGGACTGGAAATGAAGGAGGAATACTAACCTTCTTCTAACCTCACCTCCATTGCTTCTGCCAGTGATGTATCTTGATTTGGGTCTATATTCCATCCACTGTTTTGGATACTCAGTGGACTCTTTCAATCTGTCAATTCATATCCTTTAGTTTCTGGGAAATTTCTTGAAGTATTTTGTTGATCACTTCTCCTTTGTTTTCCCTTTCTGGAATTGCTATTATTTGGATTTTGGGCCTCTTGGATTGGTTCTCCAATGTTCTTTTCTATTTTCCACTTCTTTGTCTATTTATTCCCCTTTCTGGCAGATATTATCACTTTTACTTTCTAACCCTTCTATTGAGATTTTCATTTCTGCTATCATGTTTTGAATTTCAAGAGTCTGTTTTCATTTTTCATCCATTCCTTTTTTAGAGTAAACTTCTCGTTCTGTGTTTTGCAGATACAATATTAGTCTCGTCTCTCTAAAGTTAGTGTTTTCCAACATTGTTTCTCCCTGTGTAGTCTGTTTCCTCCAAGTTGTTGTTTTTCTTTGTTGGTTTTGTGTTCTGTCTTCTTGTTAGAGGCTTTTCTCATATTTCTCGTAATTCTTGGCTATCTGCTCATGATTAATAGTAGGAGACTATATTACTTTTCTATTGCTGTGTAACAAATTACAACAAATTTAGTTCCTTAAAACAATACCCATTTATTATTTCACAGTTCTGTAGGTCAGAGTCCTGGTGGGCTTGGCTGGATTCTCTGCTTAGGATTTCACAATGCCAAAATCAAGGTATTGGCTGGCCTGGGCTCTTATCTGGAAGCTCTGGGGGGAATCTGCTTTCAGGCTTATCCAAGTTGTTGGCAGAATTCAATTCTAAGTGCTTGTAAGACTGAGGTCCCTGTTTTTCTTGCTCGTTGTTAGCCAGGGGGCCACTTTCAGCTCCTAGAGGCTGTTCTTCAGTGCTTTCATGTGCCCCCACCTCATCTTCAGAGCCAGCAATGGCGTGCTGAATCCTTCTAGTATCATCAACTGGTAGAAGATTTACCCAGATAGTCTCCCTAGCTTAAGGGCAACTGTGCTATATAGCAAACACAATGATGGGTGTGATATCTCATCATATTCACAGGTTTGAGGATTAAGAGGGGACATCTTTGAGGGGCCATAATTTTGCCTACCACAAGGACTAATAAGCTGATGGTTGGTGTGATTGCTTACATAGGACTTATTAACTTAAACATTTACTGTAGGTTATCTGGGTGGTCTGTTAATTGGGGAATCTCTGATACCAGAATTTATAAGTCTTTCATCTTGGGTTGGTTAGATTCCTTAGAGAAGCATCTTTCAATCTACTTCTTGGAGGATAAAGGTTTGGTTACTGGTATTTTGGTAGCCCTGTAGGGAAGAAGGCTGGGCGTTTCTACATTTGGCATTCAGCTGCATATGGTCACAGACTTGTGGGGTAGGGGAGAAGCAATCACCCAAAGGTGTGGAAGGGAGAGTGGGATACAAGGACCTAAGTAACTGCTTCTCGAAACCCTTTCACTTAATCTTCCTTATTTAGCCATCTCTTTAGACTTCACCCTCAGTTCTGGAATTAGTATTGCCAGTTTCTGTGCCTTATGAGTATTCTTCAGTATACATGGGAATGATTCTCAGTTTTCCTTTGTTTACCTTTCTCAGGTCTGGTAGGTCAATTATTACTTGTCTTATTTATTTTCCATATTCTAAGGTGTCCAAAATCCTATTGCTGTTGTGTTTCTCTTATTCGCCCTGTCATTGTGGGTTTATAACTTAAAACTCCATTTACTATGGGGTTTTCTTTTTTGAGCCTTAGGAGGGAGCAGAATTAAATATCTGTGCCCCATTTAACATTTTAATCATCTTTCAACTACCATGAAATTTCCTAGAGTCTACAGACTTCCAATACATGCTTTAAAAAGCAGATTGTGGGACTGAGAATGATATGTCATGGTACCTCAAGTGAGCTTCTCTGATGCTTAGCCCTAGTCCTGAGACAAGGCAGAACACTTTCCTGTTCTCATTCTTCTAATGCCTAGTCAGATATGGTACTTTGCTATGAGCATACTTCCTTCTGCCTAAAATGTTGGTCTCAACTCCAGATTTTATCTACACCTCCCTCAATAGCCTGAAGGTTTCTTTTTTGGCTTTAATCCAGGTCAGAATTTACCTTCTGCTGTGACACTTTATTCCCTCCAGAGAGGCATGTGCTCCTACTTTAGGGCTATTGCAGCAGCTCATTTCTACCTCATTTTAAGTTTATGGCCATCTCACACAACCAAATTGTGTGTTCATACAGGGCGTACAAAGGACCAACTTAGTCACCTATATTTCTCTGGTGTCCAGTACTGGCCATATTGTAGACACTTAATGTTGCTGAATGAGGAAATGTTTTTTTTTTTTGTTGTTGTTGTTGTTTGTTTGTTTGTTTTGTTTTGTTTTTACTCCACAATGGCTCAAGAGGTAAGGAAATGTTTTTAATCTTTTACAAACCTTAATGGCAGTCATAAATTACCTGTAATAAGGCTGCATGTACTGAAACATCAAGGTTTTTTTTTTTGTTTTTGTTTAAAGCCAGAATCATTTTAACAATGCTTCGTAAGACTATTGATTTTCTCATGCCAGTTAAAGGCTCCGGCATTTTGTATGTCTTTGATTAAGGGAGACTATAGAAACAAATTAACTGTTATTTAATAGTGTTTGGAATTTGGGGGCATAAAATACTAGTAAAATAAAAGTTAATATCTTAAATGTAAAAGAAGTAGTTTGCTTATTATGTACGTTTTGTTTGTAGGTAAAGTCTGGATTCTTCCATGAAAGTGATTCCAAAGCCGTTGCTAAATCCATTAGAGACCGGGTGACCCTGATAAAGAAGACGAGGGAGAAGAAACCTGCTGGCTGCTTGGAAGAACGCAGGGATTCTCAGTGCAAGTCTGTGGGGAATGTAGTCCCTCAGCAACAGAATACAAGTTTGCCCCCTGCTCCTGCTAAGCAGGCCGGGGCTGAATGTGAAGAAACTGAAGTTGATCAACATGTTCGACGACAGCTTCTACAAAGAAAACCACAGCAGCACTGCTCCTCGGTTACAGGTAACACCGTTATAATTTGTAAAAGCAAAAAATGTGCAATTGTATTCCCTAATCTTTATTTTTTTGGAAGGGGGCAGTGGTCAATGGCCTATTTTTTTTTTTCTTTTCATATATTCCCTTATTTTTAAATAGCACTTTTGTGTTTTTCTTTTTTTTTTCTTTTTCTTTTTTTTTTTTTGAGACAGAATCTCGCTCTGTTGCCCAGGCTAGTATGCCATGGCGTGAGCCTAGCTCACAGCAACCTCAAACTCCTGGGCTCAAGCAATCCTTCTGCCTCAGCCTCCCGAGTAGCTGGGACTACAGGCATGCGCCACCATGCCTGGCTAATTTTTTTCTATATATATTTTAGTTGGCCATATAATTTCTATTTTTAGTAGAGACAGGGTCTCGCTCTTGCTCAGGCTGGTCTCGAACTCCTGAGCTCAAACAATCCACCCGCCTTGGCCTCCCAGAGTGCTAGGATTACAGGCGTGAGCCACTGCGCCCAGCCACTTTTGTGTTTTTCAAAGCATTCTATTATCTATCATTTCAGCAAGGCTTTTACAAGACCCCTGAAATAGGCCAGCTAGTTGCTTTATTTTAAAATTAAGAAACTGTTTTGTTAAGTGACTTGTCTAAGGTGCTAGTTGCATAAGAATTATAATCTAGCATCTAGTTTTGTTTAGGGAATAAATAAAATGACTTAACATTCTTGAGGGTCTAACATAAATCTTTTAATAATGAAAATTTGGAACTAAAGATACAATTCATTCCTCAAGAAGGAATTTTCTAGACTTTAAGACCCTTTGTATTTTAGGCTAAAGTATAAAATTGACACAATTCCTTTTATTTTCTGCTGTAATGCATTCTCTTCTCCAGAAGGATATAGTATTTGCATAGTAACATCCAATTGTTCTACAAGGACAGTATTTTTTTTTCCCCAGGTTCTAGGAGGAAGAGAGTATGACACTTAGCATTTTACTGAAATCCTAATATGAGGTGTTGATTAGTTAGGGATATACATGAAATGGCCAGCTAATGGAGTTGATTTTTATGTGATTCTTTGTTTTTAGGTTTGCTTTACTGAGAGAATTTTAGCTATACCACAATGTCAATATTTCATTGCATGATGGTTTTTAATTAATTCTGCAGTATTCACATTTTATTTGAAGCTGTCACAGGTTGCCAGAGTAAAAAAAAAAAAAAAAAACCATTAAAGAAACACTTATCATTACCTATACCATTTGGACATTGTGCTTTGAGTCTTCCCTTCTACCTGTTGCTTATTTTCTTTGTTATAGGTGACAATTTGTCTGAGTCAGGAGCTGGATCAGTTATACATTCAGATACTTCCAGTCAGCCCAGTATAGCCTATTCCTCAAACCAGACGATGAGCTCTCAAATGGTTTCTAACATCCCGCAAGCCGAAATAAATGTTCCAGGGCAGATTTACCCATCTCAGCAACTAGTAGGACATTTCCAGCAAATTTCAGGGGTGAGGTGAACTGTTACATTTTCAAATGTGTAATCAGTACATTTACTGTAAATGGAGGAGTTTATTTTTAATCTTTTTTTTTCTTATTTAACAGTTGCAGAAGCAGCCAAAGCTGACTCAGCCCCATATTTTGCCTTTGGTTCAAGGTCAGTCCACTGTTTTGCCTGTACATGTCCTTGGACCTACCGTTGTTTCTCAACCCCAAGTTTCCCCATTAACTGTCCAGAAGATCTCACAGATAAAGGTAGGACACATTTTAGAGGCTTTGTTTCATTTAAACAAATTTAACACTGCCTGTATTTTCTGACAGGCAAAAGTTCTCTTTCATAAATTCAGCATAGTTTAGATAAAGGTCACTGAAAGCTAAGTTTTTTATGTTTTCCTTCACCCAAGACAATGCTCTGAGGATGTGCATAATATTGTACAACTAGAATCTTGAGACACTGCTTGTATAATTGGAGAAGAAACAGAGAACTCAGTATATATGGACAAAAGATTTATTTGGGGCTCTGATCTCTTCCTCTTGGTTATGATGGTTTATTCTTTGTATTGAACTTTTCCAGCCTGGTTTGAATGTGGAGGGATGTCTGTTGCAGTTAATTAGAAATAGTATTTCATAGACTTTTTTTTTTTTTTTTTTTGAGACAGAGTCTTGCTCTGTTGCCCAGGCTAGAGTGTCATGGCGTCAGCCTAGCTCACAGCAACCTCAAAGTCCTGGGCTTAAGTGATCCTTCTGTCTCAGCCTCCCGAGTAGCTGGGACTACAGGCATGTGCCACCATGCCTGGCTAATTTTTTTCTATATATATTTTTAGCCGTCCAAATCATTTCTTTCTATTTTTTAGTAGAGACGGAGTCTCACTCTTACTCAGGCTGGTCTCGAACTCCTGACCTCGAGTGATCCTCCCGCCTTGGCCTCCCAGAATGCTAGGATTACAGACGTGAGCCACCATACCCGGCCCAGTGTTTCATAGACTTTCATAATTTTTAGCATGTTCATCTAAATTCTTGACTTGTTTTGGTTCATGTTTATTTCTGTGGGAGAAATAAGTGTTTTTGTCTTTCAGACTCCTAAAGTCAGCATTATTCATTTCTGACAATGAGTAAACAGTCTGTGTGTGAGTTCATATATCAAGACTGTATCCTGGTTCTCTAGGTTATGGACTCTGTACACATGGTTGGGCTCTTCTTTGCCATCACCCTGTTTCTCCCCTCACCCCCCACCAATCATACCCTGCGTGTGCTTTCCCTGGGAGTGAGATAGTCCAAGCTCCTGGGCATTCTCTGTTTAGCTAGCATGCTGTAGTTTAGAATGCAGCTAAATAGAGAATGCCTGGTTTAACTAGCAGTTGGTGCATCTGTAATAGATTGGTATATAGTCAGTCATAGTTCATCAGCAAACTTTTAATGACTACCACCACCTTCTGGGGATATGAAGTAAAATAAAATATGATTCTTGCCCTCAAGGAGCTCAGTCTTGTAAGGGAAAGCATACACGTACTTGACAAATGCCAGATGCATTTAAAATCCACTGGGGATAGATTTGGTCTGATAGAATTAAAGGTGACTGGTATTTGGCTAGTGTTGATAAGTGATATGGTATATATCTGTAATTGAGCTCATTGTGGTTTGATTTGTCTCTTTCTAAGCCTATAATGCAAAGTGCATTGAATGGGTGCTTAAATTTAACTTAAGTTTCAACCACATAAGTATATGGGTATGTGTATTTTAAACTGTTTCAGAAATTTAAAAAGAAATTTTAAAAATGAAAGTGTTATTTGCTTATTTAAAAATAAAGGCCATAAAGTTATAAAGAAAGTGAAAATCACCTGTTATCTCTCCAGCTAGAGGTAACTTATTATTTATGTTTGAGGTATAACTTGTAGATTTTTCTTGTTTTCTATGTACACATATATAATTTTGTTTATATATACATATGTATGTCATATGAATACTATTTTTATAGCCTGCCTTTCATATAATATGTAGAGACCACATAAGCAAGCACCTTGACCATTTTAGTCTTTTTATGAGCATGGTCGCCCAAGTTCTAGGAAATTATTGCAGCCAATCTATATTTATTTCTGCCAACTCTTCTCCTCCCTTCTTGAGGGAATATCTACATTCATTTTAGCTATGATATTGAAATTCTTTGTGCTTTCTCTTGGGACTTCCTCTGTTGGGTGTGTGAAAGTATCGGATTCATATACTTTGAATCTTTGCCAGGGTTTGAATGAGTTATGTGGTAAGTGCCATGAGCAATATATTGCTGTGACTGGTCTCAGCCCCTTAGTGCATTTAACTAGCATTTATTCACATTATTAGGATTTTTATAGGACTAATGCTATACCTAACACCTTTTTGATAACTTGCTGAAATTTTTAGAGCATAGCATTATTTTATCTATCAATCTGTCTGGGACAGTCCCATTAAAATGGGCATAGTATATGCATTTATAATTTGAATTTTCTTGCACCAGCACCAGGAACTACAGCTGGCCTTTGGAGCAAATGGACAAACTTCACCCCAACCTAAGACTTTAGACTTTTCAGTTACTGGAGTTCCACAACCAATCCTTTCTACAGTTTCTCCTCAGACATTGCCTGCTTCCCAGACGACTTCCCAGCATCCAACAATTGATCTTCAGCTTGAGCCTGGTCCTAGAAATGGCAATCAGGCATTAACCAAAGCACCAGATGACAGTCAGACTTCTAGTTTCTTACCGGTTAATTACCCTCAGCCGTTGTCGAGTCATTCTTCTGCCCAGTATGTGAGCAGTGCACAGAATGCTGCTGGTACAGTTCAGCTCCCTTCTGATTCCATCTGGGGGCATTTAGGGGCCCATCAGCCTTTACAAAAGATACATTCAGTATCACAGCCTTACCCAGTGGTACCTCAGGAGTCTATAACTCCTGGTTCTTCAATGCCACAAAGCCAGACTGTGCATTTGAAGGAGCCTTGTTTCCAAGCCTCTATTCAGCAGCAGCCATTAAGTTTACAACCTAAGATTATGGCATCGCCACAGAAAAATGTTCATCAGGATTGTATTCTGCAAGAGCCTGAAGCTCTTGCAAGTCGGCAGCAGCCAAAGGGTGGTATTGAAAGTGTGATTCAGCCCCTGGAATGGCCAGCTTATTCTGTTCAACACACTTATCCAGGGCCATCTGCAGAACTACCATCCTTACCATTGAAGGCTCCTGTGCAGCTGCCCTTTGTGGTACGTCCCCAGGAACAAACTTCTTACTCATCACAGCCAACTTACCCAATCCAGGCTCCAGAACAGCCTGATTATTCACTGCCAGCCCTGGAGCATCCTCTTTACATTGTACAACCACCGGGATCACAGCCAGCCTATTCTATGCAGACTTCTTATCCAGTCCCACCTGCAGTACAGCCCTCTTATTTGGCACCAGCCCAAGGGCAGCCTGCTTATCTAGTGCAACCTCCGGTTCGGTCACATTTTCCAGACCAGCCAACATATGTGATCCAGGCAGCTTACCCTGTGCAACCTATGGAACAGCCTGCTTATCAGGCACTAACTCTTGAGCATGTTTCTTATTCAGGACAAATTGCTTACAACATCCAGACAAGTAAACAGGCAACCTTCATAACCCAGCAAGTATACACAATAAACCTTCCTGATAATATGCAAGTACATATTACAAATTCTGCAGATCAGAAATTATACTCTGTATCACCTTTTGTAGCACAAACTTGTGAGCAACAAGCCTATTTAACACAACCCCAAGGTAGTTCTTTTTTAATGTTGGAACGGCAAAAGATACATTTAGCATCAACGTTAGATACACAGACATGTTCTACTGAACCTTTATTTATTGTCCAGCATTCAGTAACTCCATCCCAAGCAGATGCCAGTTTTGGACACCAGCAGCTAAAAGCTCAGGCCCAGTCAACTAGCATTACATCTCAGAGAGCAGTGGAAAGACAGCTTCAAAACCCTGGGCAGATGTCCTTCATTCAGCAGGCCTCTTCACAGGCTCAGATCCAGTCCCCGCATTTTTTAGTACAGCTTTCCCAATCACATGTAACACCAAGCCAGGTTTCTCACTCAGCTTTCATTCAGCATCAGCAGATGACTCATTCATCTCATAGACAAGCACAGAAAACCCATCAGTTGTCTACTCAAGAAGGTCCCATAAATCAACAACAATCTTTGTGTAGTCAATGTGCTTCTCTCCGGCAGCAGGTGCCTCATTCACAGGCACCTAACCAAGTTCAGTCATTACTAGGTATTCCAAAGACCATTACAAACATGGTCCAGATTATACCTCCTTTGCAAGAACATTTGCAACTGGCGGCAGTGGAACAACAATATGTAATACAGCCTTTAGAGCAGCCTCAAGTGCTTCAGGCATTAGACAACAGTCAAACTTTTCCCCTACAGAAAAACCTAGCACAGCATCAGCCAGCATACATCCAGCAGCAGTCTGCTGACCAGCCACAGTGGCGAGCATCTTCTAGCTTAGCACCCGTTTCTGGGTCATCAGAACCACAATTACAACAGCAGACGCTCTATCAAAGCTCTGGGATAGCCCTTCCAAATCAGCCGTCTTCTGTTCATCTCCCGACTCTTAGCATTCAAGTACAGGCTTCCACTGCCTTTCAGAGCATTTCTGTGTTACAGACACAGCAGCATTTACAAGGCCAAGAAATTCTAAAGGTAAATCCTCCTGGGGGAAAATGTGAATGATTGTGATTTTTCTGTAATGTTCAAGGGTCAGGAAGATAGTGAACTGGATTGGCAGTCACAGTCCCTGTTCTGGCTCTTTTCCGTACTCACTGGGTGATCTTGATTTAAGTCTTTCCTAAATTTCCTCATGTGTAAAGTGAAGGTGTTAGACCAGATGATGACATATATATATATATATATATATATATATATATATATTTGAGCACCTACTTGGGATATTATCAGTGAATTAAATACAAAAATCCCTTCTGTCATTGAATTTTGTTGTCTAATGAGGAAAGACTGCCAATACTTATTATAAGAAAGTAAATTATACAGTATAAGGAGCTTTGGGGAAAATACAGAGCAGGGCAAGGAGGAAAGTGAGTTGCAGTTTTAAAGAAGGTGGCCATCAGAGTAGGTCTTATTGAGAAGGTAATATTTGAGCAGACACTTGAAGGAGGTGAGAGAGTCAGCAATACACATTTTAGGCAGAGGGAATAATGGGTGCAAAGGCCCTAAGGAAGGAGTGTGTCTGGCATGTTTGAAGAATAGCAAGGAGACCAGTGGAGCTTTCCAAGATATTTTAGTCCTAAATGTTAGGAGCCTATGGTTCTCTTATTGTTCTACATTTATAGTAAAGCATTTGCTTTCCATTCTTGAGATACTTCACTTAGGATAATGGTCTTCAGTTCCCTTTGTGAGATAAAAGTTAACACTGTCGAGTGATTCTTATGTGCCAAATACTATTCTAAAGGCATTACATGCATTATCCTTACACCAACTCTAGGAATCCTATCATTATCTATGTTTACAAGTGAGGAAACTGAGGTTCAGAGAGGTTAAGTAATTTTCCCAGTGTCATACAGGAGAGCTAGATTTGAACCCAGCATACTCAGTCATTTCACTACATAGTCTCTTTGTAAGATAGTTATCCTCCCTGCCAGAATTGGAGAAAAAGGATCTGATAACTTCAGTGAGATTTAGTTTACTCAGGGAATTGGTTGAATTAATTAAAGGAAAGAAATGAGAATCTGACTTCTTTTTTTTTTTTTTTTGCTCTTATGCTCTGCTTTAGGTAATCCAAAGCAATCTGAATTTATTGAGTTTGGCTAATAAAATACTTTGAGGTCCTTAGATAAAAGGTGTGCTGTGCTGTAAGTTATTTTCTAGTGGTGATATATTACTCTTCCAAACAGTTATTACCTCAAATATTATGTGTTTTATAAAATTCCCTCTTCATCAAGGGCATAAATTATAATGAATTCTAATATGTACATGCTGACTCCTAAAAGAACTGAGCAAAGATAAATAAAAACCTTTGCAACTGAAGTTTCTTCAGGCAGGGCATACTATTCCAGGATTAATTTTTTAAGAATACAGTGTTTCACAAAGCATTTCAGATTGAAATGTTCATTTCTGTGGACAGATTTCACGTATTGTATACTTTCTTTACCTAATTAAAAAATTTTCCCAGCATCTTATTATGAAAGCTTTCAAGTATATAGAATAGTTGAAAAAATTATAGCATGAACACTCATATACCTAACACCTAGATTGTACAGTTAACTTTTGCTATATTTGCTTTTTCACAATATCTATTCATCCCATTATCCCTTTATTAATCCATCTTGTTTTTCTACTGCATTTCAAAGTTTAAAGTAAGTTGCGACATCAGTATATTTCATTCATACATACTTCAGCATACAAAAATTGACTAGAACTCAGTATTTATTTTTTAGTTTGAATTTATATACAGTGAAATGCACAGATCATAATTCAGTGAGTTTTGACAAATGTGTACACCTGTGTAACCCAAACCATTATCAAGATATAGAACAGGTGTTGGCACACTTTTTCTGTAGATAGTATTTTAGGCTTTGCGGTTTACATAATCTCTATTGCAATTACTCAGTTCTGTTGGTGTATGCATGAAAACAATCATAGGCAATATGTAAACAAATAGGCATGGCTGTGTTCCAATAAAACCTTTTGCTCACAGAAAAACAGGTGGTGTGCCAGATTTGGCCTGAAGGCTGTAGCTTGCCCACCTCATGTAGAATATTGCCATTACTCCAGAAAGTTCCTTCATGCCCAGTCATCGTCCCCACACCCTGTGAGAATCAACTACTATTGATTATTTTTTTTACCATAGATTTGTTTATCCCGTTCTAGACCTTCATATAAATGGAATCATATAATACATATTCTTGTGTAAAGCTTCTCTCACTCAACATGTTTCTTAGATTGACACACGTTGTGGGTATCAGTAGCTCATTCTTTTTTTACTGCAGAATAATAGTCCATCTTATGAATACACCAAATTTGTTTATTCATTCTACTATTCACAAACACCTGGGTGGTTTCTGGTTTTTGGCTATTATGAATAAAGCTGCTGCAAACATTCTTATAAAAGTCTTTTTGTGGACATGTTTTCATTTCTATTGGATAATACCTGGGAATAGAATTGCTGGGTGATAGAATAAGTATCTAACTTTTTAGGAAGTTGCCAGTTTTCCAAATTGGCTGCACTATTTTACACTAACACCAGCAATGTATGAGAACTCCACACCTTCACCAACATTTGGTAGTGTATTTTTAATTGTAGCTATTCTGGTGGGTGTGTAGTGGTATCTCATTGTGGTTAATTTTTATTTCCCTGATGACTATGATGTTGAGCACCTTTTCATGTATTTGTTAGCCTTTATATGTCTTTCTTTGTAAAGTGTCTGTTCAAGAGATTTGCCCATTATATTTGCTTCTGTTTGTCTTTTTATTATTGGCTTGTAGGAGTTCTTTATATATTCTGGATTATACCAGTCCTTTGTCAGATACATGTTTTATAAATATTTTGTACAGTCTGTGGATTGCCCATTCATTTTTTTTTTTTTTTTTTGAGACAGAATCTCACTCTGTTGCCCAGGCTAGAGTGCCGTGGCATCAGCCTAGCTCACAGCAACCTCAAACTCCTGGGCTCAAGCAATCCTCCTGCCTCAGCCTCCCGAGTAGCTGGGACTACAGGCATGCGCCACCATGCCCGGCTAATTTTATATATATATATATATAGTTGTCTAGTTAATTTCTATTTTTTTAGTAGAGACGGGATCTCGCTCTTGCTCAGGCTGGTCTCGAACTCCTGAGCTCCAACGATCCACCCGCCTCGGCCTCCCAGAGTGCTAGGATTACAGGCGTGAGCCACCGTGCCTGGCCTGCCCATTCATGTTTGTAATAGTTTTATTTGAAGAGACAAAGTGTTTAATTTTGATGAAGTCTAATTCATCAAAATTTTCTCGTGTAGTTACTGCTTTCTATAGCCTAAGAAACTTTTGCCCACACCTGATTTACAAAAATACTCTCATATGTTTTATAGTTTTATGTTTTATGTTCAAGTCTGTAGTCCACCTTGAATTAATTTTCATGAATGTTGTGAAGTTAGGGGTAAGGAGTCAGGGTTCTTTTTTTCCTATATGAATATTCCATTGTTTCTGCTCCACTCGTTGTAAAGACTTTCCTTTCCCTACATCCAAACCAACACTTGTGTTATGTCTTTTTGATTGTGGCCATCTTAGTAGGTGTGAAGTGGTACCTCTTTGTGGTTTTGATTTGCATTTCCCTGAAGGCTAAAAATGTTGAACATGTTTTCATGTGCCTATAAGCCATTTGTATATCTTTTTTTTTTATCTTCTTTGGAGAAATATCTCAACAACAAAATCACACAACCCAATTAAAAAATGAACTAAAGATTTTTTTTGAGACAGGCGCTTCCTCTATCACCCAGGCTGGAGCACAGTGGCCGCAGTCATAGCTCACCGCAACCTGAAACTCCTGAGCTCAAGTGTCTCCTGTCCCATCCTCCTGAGTAGCTGGGACTACAGACATGTGACACCACTCTTGGCAAGAGTTCTTTTCTTTATTGTTTGTTAATTTTCTTGGGTAGATATGGAGTCTTATTATGTTGCCCGGGCTGGTCTGGAACTCCTGGCCTCAAGTGATCTGCCCACCTTGGCCTCTCAAAGTGCTGTGGTTATACCTGTGAGCCACCATACCCAGCCTAGTTATAAGAGTTCCTTATGTATTCTGGATACTAGGCCCTTATCAGGTATATGATTTACAAATATTTTCTCCCACTCTGTGGGTTGTCTTTTCACTTTTTTGATGGTGTCCTTTGTGGCATAATTTTTAAAAATAATTTTATGAAGTCCAATTTATCTATGTTTTCTTTGATTGCTTTGTGCTTTGGTGTCATATTTAAGAAACCATTGTCTAATCTAAGGTCATGAAGATTTTCCCCTATGTTTTCTTCTAAGATTTTTAAACTTTAGCTCTTAAATTTAGATCTTTGATCCATTTCAAGTTAATTTTTGTATGTAGTTTGAGGTAGGGGTCCAATTTTGTTTTTCTTATGTGGATATCTAGTTTTTCCAGCGATATTTATTCAAAAGACTATTTACTCACTGAATAGACTTGGCACCCTTGTTCACAATCCATTGACCATAAAAGTATGAGTCCTCCACATTTGTTTTCCTTTTTAAAGATATTTTGGTTCCTCTGGGTTCCTTGCATTTCCATATGAATTTTAGGATCATCTTGCCAAGTTTTGCAGAAGAGCCAGCTGGGATTTTGTTAGGGATTGTGTTAACTCTGTATATTGCTTTGGAGAATATTATCTCCTAATAATATAATCAAGTCTTCCAGTACATGAACATAAGATGTCTTTTCATTAAATTAAATATTCTTTAAGTGTTGGCGAAGGTGTGGAGAAAAGAGAACCCTTGTATGCTGTCAATGGGAATGTAAATTGATACAGCTCATATGGAAAACAATATGAGAGTTCCTCAAAAAATTAAAAATAAAACTACCATACAATCCAGCCATCCCACTTTTGGGCATATATCCAAAGGAAATGAAATCAGTATCTTGAAGTGATACCTGCACCCTCATGTTCATTGCAGCATTATTCACAATAGCTAGGATGTGAAAGCAATTTAAGTATCTGTTGATGGATGAATGGATAAAGAAAATGTGGTGTTTATATATACAATGAAATACTATTCGGCTATTAAAAAAGAAGGAAATCCTGCCATTTTTGTCAATTTGGATGAACCTGGAGGACATTATGCTAGCTGAAACAAGCTGGACACAGAAAGACAGATACTGTATGATCTCACTTATCTGTGAAATCTGAAAATGTCAAACTCATAGAAGCAGAGAACAGACTGGTGGTTGCCAGAGGCTGAGGGGTAGTGGAAATGGGGAGATATTGGTCAAAAGGTATAAACTTTCACTTATAAGATGAATAAGTTCTGGGGGTCTAACGTATAGCATGGTGACTATATAGCTAATAGCACCATATTATTTACTTGAAGTTTGCTAAGAGAGTAGATCTTAAGTGTCCTCACCCCTCCCACACACACAGTAATTATGTGTGGTTATTGATGTGTTAATTTGATTGTGGTAGTCATTTTTACTATATATCAAATCAATTTTTGTCAATTATTTTCTCATAAAGCTGGAAAAAAATAGGCAATCTTTAATTTCAGCAATATTTTGTAGTTTTCAGCATACAGGTCTCATACCTCTTTGTTAAGTTTATTCCTAAATTATTCTTTTGGATGTTATTATAAATGGAAGTTTTCTTAATTTCCTTTTTGGATTGTTCATTGCTAATATTTACAAATACAACTGATTTTTGTGTGTTGCACTTGTATTCTGCACCTTTACTAAATTTGTTTGTTAGCTCTAATAGTTTTTTTTTTTTTTGTGGATTCTTTAGGATTTCCTATAATAAGATCATGTCATCTGGGAATAGAGATAGTTTAATTTTTCCTTTCCACTTTAGATGTTATTTCTTTTTTTTTTTTAAATTGCTCTTGCTGGAACTTCTAGTGTAATGTTCAGTCGGAGGTTAGAGCAGATATCCCTGTGTTGTGCCTGATCTTAGTGGGAAAGCTTTCAGTCCTTCACCATTAAGTATGATGTTACCTGTGGGTCTTTCTACTTTTGAAGAACTTTATTCAGGTATAATTTATGTACAATAAACTATATATATTTATAGTGTACAATTCAATGAGATGACAGATACGGGCCATGATCAAGATACTGAACATTTGCAGAACACCCAAGAGTTTCTTGTGTCCCTTTTCAGTATTTTTGTGTGTTTGCTCTAGGGATTTTAATTTACGTTTTTAATTCTTCACAGTTTCTACATAGATTTAATATTGTTTTTAATATCATACCATAAAATGTAAGAACCATGCAATTATTAATTTCTTCTAGGCTTTAAGCTACAATTGTTATATATATTACATTTACATACATTATAAGCTACACAATGCAGTGTTCTAATTTTTGCCTTATGGCCAGGCACGGTGGCTCACACCTGTAATCCTAGCACTCTTGGAGGCCAAGGTGGGAGGATTGCTTGAGCTCAGGAGTTTGAGACCAGCCTGAGCAAGAGCAAGACCCCATTTCTACTAAAAATAGAAGAAATTAGCCGGGCGTGGTGGTGAGTGCCTGTAGTCCCAGCTACTCTGGAGGCTGAGGCAGGAGAATCGCTTGAACCCAGGAGTTTGAGGTTGCTGTTTGCTATGATCATGCCACCCCACTCTATTAGGGTCACCGAGTGAGACTCTGTCTCAAAAAAAAAAAAAAAAAAGTGTGTGTTTGTTGAACATTGTCAAAAAAATGTTCCCAAAAGGCGCATATGATTGGTATATATTCACAATGTTGAAACTGGTAAGAATAAGGACATTAGTCATTTGGATTGATTTCCAGTGACATTATTCAGCCCTCTTCATTTTATAATGTAAATCAGTTAGAATATTGACAATGTTTAAGTAGGGGGGAAACTTTCAGGTTGATTTTATTCTCCAGGAAGGAGCCAATTTCTTAAATAGCAGCACAGTTGAAATCTTTAATTAGGGATGTTGGTGGAATGAGTTAAGAGACTGATTATCTGTGAATTACCATTATAAGGTATTTCAGGAAAAGGCAAACTATTGTTTTAGGGGGATAACAATTATGAAAGCTTTTTTTAATTTTATCATACTATATATGTTATATTCTCAATTTTTGTATGTACATTCCATTTTGAAACTGCAGTTCTAACAATTTGGACTTAATATTGATTACTGGCTTTAGTATGGACTACTAGTTTTTATACCACAACTACCCCATTCTTGATCCTTAAATTTTGCTAAGTGCTTGTGTAATTTGGAGAATGGCTTTATATAATTTTTCAAGGCTTCTTGGGTGTGCAGTTTTTGATTCTTTGGATATCTGCAGAAACAGACTTGTCATTTACATTCACTCATGAAAGATAACTTGTCCAGGTATAAAAAAAAAAATGTTTACAACCTTTTCTTCCCTTCTACATATTTAGTTCTTTAGTCTTCTTCTAGTTAATGGTTCAGAAGGAGCCCTAAGCCCAGTCTAATTTTGGGTTCCTTTTTTTCCCTAAGTGCTTATCGGTAGTATTCTTTATCCTCATAAGTGATAAGTTTGGTATATATCTTTTATATGTCTTGATATGGATCTTATTATTTCTTTACATGAAAATAGCTTTTTAAAAATAACTTTTCTGCTGGGTGTGGTGGCATGCGCCTATAATCCCAGCTACTTTGTAGGGTGAGACAGGAGGATCTCTTGAGCCGAGTTTGAGACCAGCCTGGGCAACATAATGAGACCTTGTCTCCAAAAAACAAACAAACAAAAAACAAAACCAACTTTTCTTCTCATAAATACTTTCTTAAAATACAGAAAAGTATAAAGAAAATTAAAATTACCTATTATCACTCTTCTCATAAATAAAACCTTTCAAGTTTTCCAGATATTTTTTCTATGCATACATGTACACAAACATAATTTTTAGTATTTATTTTATCAGAATCAGATGATATCAGCTTTTTAAGAGATTTCTTTCTTTCCTTTTTTTTTTTTCAATGGAGACAGGGCCTTGCTCTGTCGCCCAGGCTAGAGTGCAGTGGCTCGATCATGATTTGTTGTAACCTTGAATTCCTGGGCTCAAGCAATCCTCCTGCCTCAGCCTCCCAAGTACCTGGGACTACAGGCGCATGCTTCCACACCTGGCTAATTTTTTACTTTTTTGTAGAGATGGGGGTCTCACTATGTTGCCCAGGCTTGTCTCAAACTTCTGGCCTCAAGCGATCTTCCTGCCTAAACCTCACAAAGTGCTGGGATTACAGGCATGAGCCACTGCGCCTAACGTAAAATTTTTTTTTTCTTACTGAGGTATATAGGGCACGTATACGTTAAGGGACCCTAATTGTAAATATGCAGCTTGATAAATTTACACATATGTATACTTCCATGAAATGCAAATGAAGATAAAGAACACTTCCAACTCCCTAGGAAGATCACTTAGGTTCATCTACATTGTTGTGTGTATCAGTGGTTTTATTTCATTGTTGTGAGCTGTTCCATTGTAGAATATGCCACAATTCAGTTATCCATTCTCCTGTCAATGTACATTAGGTTTGGTTCTAGTTTTTGGCTCTTATGGATAAAGCTACTGTGAGCTTTCCTGTATATTTTTTGGTGGACATATGTACTCATTTCTCTTGTGTATATACCTAGGAGTGGGATTTCTGGGTCATAGGATAATGATATATTTAGCTATACTTGATAATGGCAAGCAGTTTTCCAAAGCTGCTGTACCAAAATATGTTCCCACCAGCAATGTATGAGAGTTCCAGTTACTCCATATCCTTACCAACACTTAATATTTTTCAGTCTTTTATTTTATTTTGTCTTAATTAATTAATTTTTGATACAGAGTCTCACTCTGTTGCCCAGGCTAGACTGCGGTAGCATCAGCTTAGCTCACAGCAACCTCAAACTCCTGGGCTCAAGTGATCCTTCTGCCTCAGCCTCCCAAGTAGCTGGGACTACAGGCGTGTGCCACAGCACCCCACTAATTTTTCTATTTTTAGTAGAGATGGGGTCTTGCTCTTGCTGAGGCTGGTCTCAAACTCCTGAGCTCAAGTGATCCTCCCACCTCGGCCTCCCAGAGTGCTAGGATTAAAGGCATGAGCCACCACGCCCAGCCTGTCAGTCTTTTAAATTTTAGCCATTATGGTGTATGTGATGTGATATATATTGTGGTTTTTTGTTTTTCTGGGACAAGGTCTCATTCTACAAGGCTAGAGTGTAGTGGCGTCATCTTAGCTCACTGCAACCTCAAACTCCTGGGCTCAAGCAATCCTCCTGCCTCCGCCTCTGGAGTAGCTGGGACTACAGGCACGTGCCACCAATGGCTGGCTAAATTCTTTTTATTGTTTTTTGTAGAGACGCTATTTCCCAGGCTGGTATCAAACTCCTGGGCTCAAGCAGTCCTCCTACCTCAGTCTCCCAAAGTGCTAGGAGTGCAGGTGTGAGCCACCACACCCAGCCCTATATTAGGGTTTTTAATTTGCTTTTCCCTGATAAGTTGGGCATCTTTTCATATATCTGGGTGCCAGAATGAGACTTTGTCTCTAAAAAAAGAAACTATCATTATTTTATTTTGATGATTAACATGCTCCAGGTTTGGGGGCCCATTCATCATGGTTCCTGTGTCCTTTAGACATGTCTCCATCATCCTTTGAATACTTCCTTACTTCTGGCATGGCAAGATATTCCAGGCTCATTTTGTTCTTTCCCTGTCCCAGCCTTGGAATCAAGCCATTTCTCCATAGAGCCCTGATTCCCTTTAGTGGGTAATGTATTTTAGAAAAAACCTGTGAGTACGGGGTATGTTTGCTGCTACTTGAGAGTCATTGCTTCTAGGGTTCTCAGCAGATCGGCTAGGAAGTATGTATGTATGTATGTATGTGTCTGTGTTATATATTCATTCCTACACCTTCTGCTAACTTTGCTTTTAACTGTGTTCTAGGAGAGAATTTTTTCTTTTGCCATGCATCTCCAGTGGTACTCAACATTTCCAGTGTGTACTCAACATCTTCACTTGATTGCATGATAACATTTCTTTTTCTTTTTTTTTTTTTTTTTTTGTTGAGACAGAGTCTCACTTTGTTGCCCAGGCTAGAGTGAGTGCCGTGGCTTCAGCTTAGCTCACAGCAACCTCAAACTCCTGGGCTTAAGCGATCCTACTGCCTCAGCCTCCCGAGTAGCCGGGACTACAAGCATGCGCCACTATGCCCGGCTAATTTTTTTCTATATAGATTTTTAGTTGTCCATATAATGCCTTTCTATTTTTAGTAGAGACGGGGTCTCGCTCAGGCTGGTCTCGAACTCCTGACCTTGAGCAATCCACCCGCCTCGGCCTCCCAGAGTGCTAGGATTACAGGCGTGAGCCACCGCGCCCGGCCGCATGATAACATTTCAAATGTAATATATCCTAAATCAAACACTTTCATTTGCACTTCCCACCACACCAAGCCTGCTCTTTTCACTATCATTCCTATCTCAGCAAATGGCAACTTTATTTTTCCTGTTACTCAAGCTGTATAGCTGTGGTCATCTCTTCTTCTTCTTTTTCTCTCATATCCCACTTCAAACCATCCTCTTATTTTAAAAATATATCTACATCCTGGCTTCTTCTTCTCAACACCTTCACCATTATCATGCTGGTCTATTATAATACATCTCTTACTTGAATAATAGCAGTAGCCTCCTAATTGTTCTTCTTTCTGCCTTTGTTCCTTCCATAACCTTTTTCTCATTATAGGAAGCAGAGTGATCCTTTTAAAATGCAAGTCACATGTCTCAACTCTACCCAAGACCCATTGCCCATCTCACTCAAAAGTGAAAGCCACAGTACTGTACTTAATGGCCCATAATGCCCTGCATGATCTGGATTCCCCTGCCCAACTCTCTGACCTCATGTAGATTTTCTTTGATTTCCATTGTATTCTTGAGTGATGATTACATCCCTTCAGAGATCTACAGCTTGAGAACAAAGAGATATATACTTTCTGTATGTTAGTACACTTTGATCTGTTGTGGTTCTTCTATACAGAGGTGTGGTTTACTTTTACCCCCATAATGGATTCTTTAATGCTGTGAAATAATCAAATACATTAAAGATCATGGTCTCCAACATGCATAGGTACCAAAATTCTTCCTTTGTACATCCTAGCTAATTTGTCTTTACTTTTTTAGGGTCTCTACCTTCCAGAATGCTAAATGACTCAATCAGTTCTCTCCTTTTCTTCAATGTGCATTCTCACTCCTGTCATTAAAAAAGAAAAGAAAAGAAAAACAATGTTAATTGCTCTCTCCAAATACCTGTAGAAAGCTTGTAGGGCTGAGACAAGCAGTGCCTGACTAGTTTGCTAGTTGGTACAAACCCATGGTCACTCAACTGGGGGCAAGATATTAGGGTAAAGATATGAAGTATAAGTCTCCTTTCAGTTAGGCTCCCTTTAATTCAGTTCTGTCTACCTTATAATTAATGAAACTTCTTCCTAGTTTCTGTCACTCTTGTATCTATCAGTCTTTGAGGTGTTGGTATGTTTTCATCTTTTTGGCCTGTTTAATAGCCTGAGTGTCAGGAGTTTTATCCAAGGAACTGTGTTTTAGATGAGTTATTTCTTAGGGTAAATTTCATTATTCAGAATCTTGGCTTCACCAAGGATTGGGCTTAGATAAGCAATGGCTTTATAAATGAAGGATTCTATATAAATATAAACATATGGAATTGGGCATCATGCACAATACCACCTTTCTTTTATTAAAAAAGCAAAAATTCTACTGTTAACCAGATATACACTCATACATATAGGCTTGAGCCAGTGTGTGTCTTAGACCTGACTTGGAACTCTGGCTTTTTAAATTACTCATTGTGTAATTTGAGGAAAGTTATTAAATCTCTCCAAGCTTTGGTTCTTTTCATTAGTAAAATATTTTAAAATGCTTGTGAAAGTTTAAAAATGCCAATCTTGCATTTGTAACTTCCTTTGAAATATATAAAAATGAGATGGATTGATGGATAGATGTGTGATAATGTGTATATAATAAAATGCTATAGACTATGGGTGATGGATATATGGATTTTCACTGAACAATTCAAGTTTTCTATATGTTGGAACATGTTTACAATGTTAGAAAAAATACCTATCTTGCAGGCTTATTAGGATTAGATGAAATAATGTGAGAAATGCCTGACATGTAGTAAGTGCTCAATAAATAGTGGTTGTTGAAAAGAACTTCACGGGAGAGACATGCTTTATAGTGTCAATAATACAATCAGGCAGTTTATGAAATATTATATTTAAAAGTATCTCCCAGTTTTACTGGTCTTCTTCACTCCAGAATAACTGAATAAGAATCTCTGGGATGTTGTACATAGGCTTCGCTTTTCTTTTCTTCTTTTTTTTCCCTTTCCTTCCCTCCTCTCCTTCTGTTCTTTTCTCCTCCCTAGATATTATAAAGTATAGCCAGGGCAGAGAACCACTGATGGGGGAGGGGAGGAGTGGTAGAGCAAGTAAAAGAGAAAGTAGGGTTAGGTAACTAATAGCCTCTATGGTATAGAGAAGGGGTCTTCTTTGGAATCATTTGGGGATTGATTTCTTTTTTTTTTTAACTTAATTTTTACCTATATCACTTATAGACTCAGCTTCCTCATTGGTAAACTAAAGATAATACTTACTGATTAGAGTTGTTGTAAGGGTTGAATTTAGTTAAAAAATGTATATAAAGTCCTTAGCACTTAATAAATGCTCAATAATACTAGTTGTTCTATATAATAATAAAAATAACATTATAATAATGAAAATACATTTATTGAACAGTTATTCCTGTGTCAGGTATTGGTTAGGTACTGGGGATATTGCAATAAACCTTACAGATACAGTCTCTTTTCTCAGAAAGCTAATCGTATCGTGCAAGAGAAAGATCTAGAAACAAGCCCACAAAAGGGCCAAGTAAGAAAGGAGAGAATGGTATATAGCATGGAAATCCAGGCCTAGTTTTGCTTCTCACTTTGGCCATGTCCTCATTCTGCAAGAGAATGCCCAGAAGTGCTTTAGGTTTATTGGACTTTGCTAACAAGTTATCAAGGTCTCAGATATCAGATATCAGGGTATCATTAGGAAAAGGTATTGGTGCCTGTCTTTCATTTGGATTTGAAGGTGGGGGCGGGAGAGATGAGCACAATGTACTATTTCCTGCCTCCCCCCTCCCATCCTTGTCAACCTGTACTGAGAGATTTTTTCCTGGCTGAATTAGACTAGCTTCTAATTATAGATTAAATAATTAACTCTTTAACATAATCACTGTTTAAACACCGATAACAAATACTTTACCAAATAGTTTTTTTTTTTTTTTTTTTTTGAGACAGAGTCTCACTCTGTTGCCCAGGCTAGAGTGAGTGCCGTGGCGTCAGCCTAGCTCACAGCAACCTCAGACTCCTGAGCTCAAGCAATCCTCCTGTCTCAGCCTCCCGAGTAGCTGGGACTACAGGCATGCGCCACCATGCCCGGCTAATTTTTTTTTTTTCTATATATATTTTTAGCTGTCCATATAATTTCTTTCTATTTTTAGTAGAGATGGGGTCTCGCTCTTGCTCAGGCTGGTCTCGAACTCCTGAGCTCAAACGATCCGCCCACCTCGGCCTCCCAGAGTGCTAGGATTACAGGCGTGAGCCACCGCGCCCGGCCCCAAATAGTTTTTTTGTACACATAAGATTAAACAAAATTTATCCAACTTAAATGTTTGTATGGTCTTGGCAAGTTGGAGCTGTAACATGGTGTCCTGATGTATATAAATCCAAAGGCAAAGCCTATGTATTAAGAAAAACAAAACATACTTACTATGGCAATAATCTGGAATTATATTTTATAACCATTTGTAATTAATAATGAGGTTATTAATGCTACTTTGTGTTGATCCTCAGAATCATGGCTATGTTTGGTTTATCTGCCTTTTAATCTCTTAGCTCCAAATTAAGTTCTGTCATAATATTTCAAAGTTTCAAAATTAATATTTACAAATAGATGCCGGGCAATTTTTGCAGCTGTCTTTCAAATTTAGCAAAATTTTTCATTTTTACTTTTGTCTAAAACTATAGTTAGCCTTCTATATCCATGGGTTTCACATCCATGGATTCAACCAACTGCGGATTGAAAACACAGTATTCTTGGAGTGTGAAACCCTCAAATGAGGGCTGACTTTTTGTATCCGCAGTTCTGTAGAGCTGACTGCAGGACTTGAGTATCCACGGATTTCAGTATCCTTGGGAAGTCCTGGAACCAATCACTTGCAGATACAAAGGATAACTATACTATAATGTTGCATATTGAAATAATGGGGACCTGCCCTAAGATTATCAGATTTGAGGATTGATAAGTCTGTTTGTACAAAGCAGAATTAATTTTTTTATTACCAAAGCAAGATAAATATAGATAAGTTTGTTTAACACCATAGTGTATATTATTCCAGACTGGTTTTTTTTTTTTTTTTTTTTTTGTTATTGCCTCTACTTCTCAGTGACAGTATTCCAGACTGTTTTGTGTGTGTACATACATGCACACACGTGTATTTTTTAAATGTAATCATAATGTATATACTCTTTTATAATTTTTTTTACTTAAAAGATTATCTTAAATGTTTAAACATTTTTTAAAAGGTTGCATAATATCCTTTAGTATGAATATACCATTATTTATTTAATGGAGCAAGTAAGGGAGAAAAACATCTAATTTTTTTTTTGCTGTTTGCAGCTATATTCTATGTTGTGAGGATCATTCTTGTAGCTAAATCTTTATATGCATTCTTAGTTATTTCCTTAGGAAACATTTCTTTCTTTTTTTTTTTTTTGAGGCAGAGTCTCACTCTGTTGCCCGGGCTAGAGTGCTGTGGCGTCAGCCTTGCTCACAGCAACTTCAAACTCCTGGGCTCAAGCGATCCTCCTGCTTCAGCCTCCCGAGTAGCTGGGACTACAGGCATGCGCCACCATGCCCGGCTAATTTTTCTATATATATTTTTTTAGCTGTCCATATAATTTCTTTCTATTTTTAGTAGAGACGGGGTCTCGCTCTTGCTCAGGCTGCTCTCGAACTCCTGAGCTCAAATAATCCACCCGCCTCGGCCTCCCAGAGTGCTAGGAGGAAACATTTCTTAAAATGGAATTACTAGACATTTTTAAGACTTGATATGTATTGCCAAATTGCCCTTCAGAAAGATCTACCCAGTTTACAATCCTACCAGTGATTTATAAAAGTACCTGTTTTCTTCTATACTTAGTATTTGCTATTCTTTAAACTTTTTAAATTATAAAATATGTGTAGTAACATAAAAAAATAGGAAAATGGGGAAAAAATCACCTAGAATGCTATTGCCCTAACATGGCTATGATTATAATATTTGTTATAGTATTCCAGGCTTCAGTCATATGCATAAATGGTTATAATTATACATACAGGATTTTTTTGTGCTTTTTTCATTCATTGTGAAGTATTTTTCCCTGCCTTTACTTGGTTTTCATGATTCCAGTTTTTAATGGCCACATGATATAATAAGTATTCATATTTATCTAACTCTTCCCCTATTCCTGGACAACTAAATTGCTGCCACTTTTTATTATTTTGCATAATACTACAATAAAAACAGAGATAACTATCACTTATTGAACATTTACTACAAGCTTTATACTATGTGATTTTTCCTTACTTTGTATTATTTTCTTAGGATTGAAATCCAGAATTGGTAACTTCGGATCATGAACATTTTTATGGCACAGCCATTGTTCCTATGTCAGCCTTTCCTTTCTTATTCCTTTCTACCATCATACACTTATTGGAAGCCTAATATGTGCCAGGCACTATGCTAAGAGGCACTGAGACTACAAAATGGATCAGATGGAGTCCTTGAAGTCAGACATTAAACATATATGGTAAAGAAGAATATGATAAAAGGCATTTCTAGATGATGGGTCTGTCCATCATCTATCTGTCTATTCATCCATTCACCTATCCATCCCACACAATGATTTTCCCCCTGAGCATAGGAGAGCTAGTTTCAGACATGATGCCCTTTTACCCTTAAATATTTCAGTATAAGAATAAGAATGGCTGGGTGCAGTGGGTCACGCCTGTAATCCTAGCACTCTAGGAGGCCAAGGTGGGAGGTTTGCTTCAGGTGAGGAAGTTTGAGACCAGCCTGAGCAAGAGCAAGACCCGATCTCTACTAAAAATAGAAAAAAGTAGTGGGCGTGGTGGTACACACCTGTAGTCCCATCTACTTGGGAGGCTGAGGCAGGAGGATCATTTGAGCCCAGGAGTCTGAGGTTGCTGTGAGCTAGGCTGACACCACGGAACTCTAGCTCAGGTGAGAGAGCAAGACTCTGTCTAAAAAGAAAAAAAAAGAATAAGGACATTTTCCTAAATAAGCACAATATAGTAACCAAATTCAGGGAATTTAACGTGGATGTATAATACTGTTATCTAATCTGTTCTACCCATTAAAATTTCACCAATTATTGACATAATGTCATTTATGGCAATTTCCTTCCAACCCCTTGATTCCAGGATCTAAGTGAAAGTCTTTCACTGCCTTTAGTTGTCCTGTCTCTTTTGTTTCTTTTGTTGTGTTGTTTTTTTGTTTGTTTGTTTGTTTGTTTTTTGAGACAGAGTCTCACTCTGTTGCCCAGGCTAGAGTGCCTTGGCATCAGCCTAGCTCACAGCAACCTCAAACTCCTGGGCTCAAGCGATCCTACTGCCTCAGCCTCCTGAGTAGCTGGGACTACAGGCATGTGCTACCATGCCCGGCTAATTTTTTCTATATATATATATTTTTAGCTGTCTATATAATTTCTTTCTATTTTTAGTAGAGATGGGGTCTCGCTCTTGCTCGGGCTGGTCTCGAACTCCTGACCTCGAGCGATCCTTCCACCTCAGCCTCCCAGAGTACTAAGATTACAGGCGTGAGCCACCGCGCCCAACCTCTTTTGTTTCTTTTAATCCAGAACATTTACTCAGCCTTTCTTCATCTTTTGTAACATTGATATTTTTGAATAACAAAGACCAGTTATTTTTTTAGAATGTTTTTAAATTTGAGTTTGAAATTTTCTCTTCTTTAGATGCCGGTTATACATTTTTGTCAAGGATACCATGTAAATGATATTGTGTTCTTTGTGCATTATATTAGGAGGCATGTAATGTTGGTTTGTTGCAATATTGGGGAGGTTAAATTTGACTACTTGGTTAAGGTGGGACCTGCCAAGTTCTTTCAATATAAAGCTACCATTTTTTTTGCCTTTGGAATTAAAAAGTAATCTGTAGGGAGATATTTTAAAACCATGTATTAATAAATATTCTGTTCTTCATCCAACTTTCACCCACTAGTTTTAGCATCTATTGATGATTTTCTATTTGGCTTTTTACTGTAAGTAAGAGCTTTCCCTTCGCTGTTTATTTGTTTGTATCAGCATTAATTCATGGATTCTTTTTTTTGAGACAAAGTTTCACTCTGTCGCCCCAAATAGAGTGCAGTGGCATCATCACAGCTCACCCCAACCTCAAACTCCTGGGCTCAGGCAACCTTCCTGCCTCAGCCTCCCGAGTAGCTGAAACTACAGGCGTACACGAGCATGCCTGGCTAATTTTTTCTATATTTATTAGAGACAGGGTTTTGCTTTGGTTCAGGCTGGTCTCAAACTTCTGACCTCAAGCAGTCCTCCCACCTCAGCCTCCCAGAGTGCTAGGATTACAGGCGTGAGCCACTGCACCCAGCCAATTAATGGATTCTTATTTTATTGAGTGACTTATATCCTCTTACTGTATTTACTTATTTTGGTGCCAAATTTCCCATATTTGGGCAGTGAGAACCCCTTCAGTCTGGCTACCATGTGCTTTTGATATATTCCCATCATTTTTTGAGCAGTTCTTTATTTTTTGGCTTAGCAAGATGATCCAGGCTCATCTTATTCTTTCCTTGTCCCAATGCTGGAATCAACCATTTCTCCAAGGAACCTTCATCCCTTTTAGTGTAGAAACCAAGATATGAGCTAAGGTATATGTTTTTAAAAGAATCCCCAAAGCAATTTTGCTTGTCTGTTTCTGGAACCTACCATAATAGAGGCCTCTTGTCTATAGGAGTTCCTTTAAGGCAGTTTTCCCCTCTTGATCCAGGATCTGATTGAAGATCATGCATTGCCTTTAGTTGTCCTATCTCTTTTGTTTCCTTTAATATGGAACAGTTCCAGATATTTGCTAACTGAATAGGACTGAGGAGGTGTTGAAACAGTACAGGGAGGTGGAGGAATATAAATTGAGTCACAGCATATGGAAGAGCCCAACTCAGAAAAAAGAGATACAGTTTAGTCACTTCAAGCAGACAGATGAGGCTAGAGAATCAGGCAGGGACCAGTTCATTGAAAACTTTATTTGCCTTTTGAAGAAATGTAACCTTACAGAAAATGAGGAGCCATCATAGAGAGTTTAAACTGGGTAGGGAAAAGATTGATTTTGTTAGATTTGCATTCTAATGCCCCTCTGCTGTCTGTCACCAGTGGCAGTGTACAGAGGATGGATTAGGTAAATGTAAAATTATTTTCCAAAAGAGTTGGTATTTGCCCTCTTAAGGGCTTAAACTTTTCTCGAGAAGCCAGTGTTGCAGCTGCTGAATAGTAACACCTCAAAGGAATAGTTGGAAGTGGTCTAGTGAAAAGAGATGAGACTACACATCACATGATAAGTTAAGACTTGAGTAATTGATTTATCTTCTGGCAGAATGGCAATAACTCTTAAGTAGTAGTTTTACAAGCAAGACTGGAAGCTTAATAGTAGTGTCCTCCATTGAAAAATAACACAAACAAAAGTAAACAAAGCAGTTCTAACTTCATTTAATGAAAAATTTTGCTGAATAAAATGTACTTGATGTACTGCTACATTTTGTATTTCATTATCTTTGGTAATATATCAATAATAGGATCGATATAGACATTCTACCTGATTTGCAAGGCAACTAAAATATGAAATGTAACAATCATGTTTTCTGAAACAATAGCAAATTGTATCTTTAGCTTGAATTTTGCCATTAGTATAATAAGTTTTATGTCTGTACTATTTACAGCCTGTATCTCAACCAGCTGGAGTTGAACAAGCAGCTGTTCCAAAACCAGACTTAGTCAGAAGGTAAGTGTCTTGAAATTAATACCATGAAAACATTGAGGGTATGCTGAAATGTGTGCCTTCATTAGGTGCTTAGTGTACCCTTAGTAGAGAATCTTTTGTGTTCTTATATTTGTGTGGATGTTTAATAAAAATGGTAGATATTATTTTTACTTTTTATGTCAATAGGGATCATATGGATTGTGAGATTAATTGGCCATTTTCTTGTTCTCATCATACTATTCTGTTTTAAGAAAAGCTGATAAGGATTAATTTTTAAAAAAGAAGTAAGAAATAATATAATTTAGAGTAAAATTCCAGCTAATCTAAGGAAATAAATTATAACCAGATATATAATTATATTATTATTTAGTAGTTGTAAACTAGTATTTTTCTGATGTTGTTTAGATTGGGTAATTTCTATTGTTCTGTCTTCAAGTCCACTGATTGTTTCCTTTGTCCTAGTCATTCCACTATCATGCCCATTCAGTGAGTTTTTTTAATTTCTGTGATCATATGTTTAGTTCTATAATTTCCATTTGGTTCTTTTTAATATCTGTTATTTCTTTTATAAGATTTTAGTTTTTTCATTTGCTTCAAGATTATTTGTAATTGCTCATTGAAGCATTTTGATGATGGCTGCTTTAAAATTCTTATTAGATAATTCCAACATCTGATTCATCTTGGTGTTGGCATCTGTTGATTGTCTTTTTGCATTCAAGTTGTGGTTTTTCTGGCTTTTGGTATGACAGGGGATTTTATTTGCATTTGTCTCCTGGACAGTTTGGACATTATGTTAGGTAACTCTAGATCCTATTTAAATGTTCTATTTTAATAGGCAGTCACCCTGTTTAGGTGCATAGATCCTGGCCTACTTTTGTGGGCTGTGATTCTAATAACAATTTAGTTTTCAAAGTCCTCGTAATGCTATTCTGGTCTTTGTTTGCCTGGTATGGCACCACTGGCTCCCAAAGCTGGGCCAAGAGGTGGAGAGTGCTTCCCTAGGCCTGCTGCCCCAGGCCCACTTTCCAGGCCATACTCTACTTACTGGTGGGGTTCCCACCAGTGCCATGGGGAAGGAAAGGGCCTGCTCAAGTTCTCTTCTGCTCCTGGGTTCAGGGTCAGGAGATACTGGGCTTGTGCTGCCTTTTGCCTCTGGACTAAGAATTGGGAGACACTGAGCCTGGACTGCCTTTTGTCACCACATGGGAACTCGGAAGATAGGAAGTTGTGGGGTTCCTAGCCAGTCTGCTTTCATCTTTTTACTCTCCAGTACCCTCTTGTGGTTGTCTACTGTATTACATCTAGAATCTTTAGCTATACTTAGGGGGGAGGAGCAGGGAGAGTTGAGATTCTGCCATCTTGTCCCAAACCCTAAACTAGTGTTTTAAGTAATTTTGGAATGTGAATGATATAGTCCCATTGGCTACAATTATGTCCCTTTTATCCTCTGATAAGATTGTTACTGCCATTTCTTTGTAGATTTGAAATCTCTAGGAGCCATATTAATATATCTTCTTTCACCACTGATTGTGCAAATTCTTCTTCATATGGACACAGAAAACAATTTCAGAGTTATTTTTATCTCTTCTTGTACATCTCTATACAGATGCTTCATGAATAGTTTTACGAGAAAGGACTTCCCTAAAAATTACTTTAAAAGATAGCTGTTTGACAATGATGATGCCTAGTGCTTACCAATCTTATCATTTAAATTGCAAATGTGTTTATTGAAATTTTTGTATTTATTGAAATATATTCAAGTTTATTAAAGAAAAAGCTGAAGAATGCCTTTGACACAGTTAAACTAAAAGGTAGCCTGTCATTTCATAGTTATATTTATTCAAACCTGTAAAATTAACTAATTAGAATTAATCATGTTGAACCATTTTTATATCATTCATTTTCATTTCTTGTTCTGCCTCCTGCACTACACTTGTCTCCCATACCTGGTCTGTCTATCCACTGTTGAATTCATTACATAAATAGGTATATTTTGAGTGAGAATTTGTTTTGGGTTTAGAAGTTTTATTTGAACATATTAACAAAGTAATCCCCAAACAAACAAGATAAAATTCACTGAGAACATCCCCTAGTAAAAGATTCCACAGAGCCAGGTGCAGTGGTACATTCCTATAATCCCAGCTGCTTGGGAGGCTGAGATGGGGGCATCACTTGAGACCAGTTCGAGGCCACAATGTGCTATGATCATGCTTATACATCACCATCGTGCTCCAGTCTGGGCAATGTAGTGCGACCCCATCTCTAAATTAAAAAGTAAATTAATAAAATTTTTAAAAGATTCCACAAAAGATCTATCAATGTTTTTCTTTCATTCTCATCACTGTGAGAAGATGTTTGCCAAATCAATACAGTGTAATCTCAGTTTTTCATAACTTTAAAAAATAGCTTTATTGAAATATAATTAACATACCATATAATTCATAATACAGTTAAAGTGTATAATTCAATGGTTTTTAGTATAGTCACAGAGTTGTGCAATCATAACTTTTAAAAAGATATTGTTGTATTTATTGATTTTCCTTAAACTCATTATGATTGTATAATTGGGAGTTTTCCTTAGAATTTTACCATCAGGATTGGAATGAGTTGCTTTCTTTTTTAAATTACTAGCTTGAATCAAGATGTGGCAGCTGTGAAGGAAAACACCAATAATCCTGATAACCCAAGTGGAAATGGCAAACAGGATCGGACCAAACAGAGAAGAGCTTCCTGTCCCCGACCAGAGAAGGGGACTAAATTTCAGCTTACTGTCCTTCAGGTCAGTATGTAAATATGGTTTTGATTAAGAGTATGTGCAGAGGTCTAGAGGGTCTAGGGAAGGGCAATGGTGCAGAAGTGACTGTAGAATATTGGGAAACCCTCTAAACTAACTTTACCTCCATTAAAAATTTTTCATAAGGGCATTATATGTTAAACTTGGGAAGTATAGGGAAAATATAAGGAAGAAAATAAAATTCACTTGTAGCCACCCACTCAGAGATAGCTCATGTTAATGTTCTAGTTTGCTTTTGTCTCTTTTTTCTGTATGTATATGTAGTATTTTACATTATTAGATTGTAGTATTTTACATTATTAGATTGTAGTAGTATTAGTAATAGCAAAAATCTGTTGAAAAAAATTTTTTTTGAGACAGAGTCTCGCTCTGTTGCCCCAGCTAGAGTGCAGTGGCATGATCACAGCTCACTGCAACCTCAAACTCCTGGGCTCAAGCGATCCTCCTGCTTCAGCCTCCTGAGTAGCTGGGACTACAGGCCTGTACCACCATGTCCTGCTAATTTCTTCTATTTTTAGCAGAGACGGGGTCTCACTCTTGCTCAGGCTGGTCTCGAACTCCTGGCCTCAAGCGATCCTCCTGCCTCAGCCTCCTACAGTGCTAGGATTACAGGCGTGAGCCACCACGCCAGGCCAGAAAGAAATCTATTGAATTTTTTTGTGGTAGGCACCCTAAATAGTATCCATTTGTTTTATCATTTAATCCTTCAATAACCCTGCATGATAGGTGGTAATATATACTCATCTTTACAAATGAAGATACTGGCTGGGCACGGTGGCTCACACTTGTAATCCCAGCATTTTGGGAGGCCCAGGCAGGAGGATCCCTTGAGGCCAGGAGTTCTAGACCATCCTGTGCAGCATAGTGAGATATGAGACCTTGTCTCTATAAACAAGCAAACAACCAAAAACCACAAACAAATGAGATATTGAATATCAGAGAAATAATGTAATTTGCCTGAGGTCACTCAACTAGCAAGTGATAAGTCAGATCTGAACCCAGTCTGACTGTAAAGCCCATGGCTCTAACCAATATGAGATATGTTTTCAGATGGATGCTTAAACCTATATATAATTTAAACCTGCCTTTTAAAAAACTTGATATAGCATGTATATTTTCCTGTATCATTAAGTAATTTTTCAATAACATATTTTAAATGGCTGCATTAGATAGCCCCTTCTACAGAGATATAATTTTGTCATTCCCTGTGTTGATCTTCATTTAGGCTCTTTTTTTCTGTCTATCTTTCTCCTAGTCTGTCTTTTTCTGAACTTGCTATCTTTCTCTCTCTCTTGTCTGTCTTTATTTCTCTGCAGCAAACATCCTTGAATACAAATCTTTATCTATCCCTAATTATGTCCTTATGATAGATCCATAGGAGTAGAATTAGTGGATCAAAGAATATGAAGACTTTTAAAATTTCTAGATGCATGTTGCTAGGTTGCTGTTCGGAAAGCTTGGGCCAGTTTACATTTCCATTCGCAGTGCCTCTTCTTTTGCCTAGAGACAATTTGTAGGATTAAGAAAATTTTGGAAATAAATAACTGGATTTAGTTCTTTGCATTGCGGATAGCTATAGTGACCACTGTAACTTTTTTTGCTTTTTTATAAAAGTTATGTTCCATTTTCATTCCCACAGGATCATATTTCTAGCTTATTTTTTACTGCATAATTTGAACCTGTTAGATTTGTCATCAAATGGCTATTTATGTGGTATTTCAACAAAGGAAAACAGAATCTTTTTAGATTCTGAACTATTTAAACCATTTTCCGTATATATTGTATGTGAACTAATCTAGATGTTTCCTGCATAATTGCAAAGAGAAGACAATGACTCTTAAACTGGAGAAATGTTTGTACTCAGGTGTCAACCTCTGGAGACAATATGGTCGAGTGTCAGCTGGAGACACACAACAACAAGATGGTCACCTTCAAGTTTGATGTTGATGGTGATGCACCAGAGGATATTGCAGACTATATGGTAAGTATAGTAAAACCAAATTATTTTTCCTTCAACATTCTATGTCTCTGTTCCCCCTCTACTTCTCTCTCCATTTATTTGGAGGCATCATTTTTTTTAAAGTGTACAATTAGTTTTTAAAATTTGTACAGAGCTACTAGCCCTCTGGGAGGCTGAGGCAGGTGGATCGTTCGAGGTCAGGAGTTCGAGACCAGCCTGAGCAAGAGCGAGACCCCATCTCTACTAAAAATAGAAAGAAATTATGGCCGGGCGCGGTGGCTCACGCCTGTAATCCTAGCTCTCTGGGAGGCCGAGGTGGGCGGATCGTTTGAGCTCAGGAGTTCGAGACCAGCCTGAGCAAGAGCGAGACCCCATCTCTACTAAAAATAGAAAGAATTATATGGACAGCTAAAAATATATATAGAAAAAAATGAGCCGGGCATGGTGGCGCATGCCTGTAGTCCCAGCTACTTGGGAGGCTGAGACAGGAGGATCGCTTGAGCTCAGGAGTTTGAGGTTGCTGTGAGCTAGGCTGACGCCATGGCACTCACTCTAGCCTGGGCAACAGAGTGAGACTCTGTCTCAAAAAAAAAAAAAAAAAAAAAAAAAAGAAATTATATGGACAGCTAAAAATATATAGAAAAAATTAGCCGGGCATGGTGGTGCATGCCTGTAGTCCCAGCTACTTGGGAGGCTGAGACAGGAGGATCGCTTGAGCTCAGGAGTTTGAGGTTGCTGTGAGCTAGGCTGACGCCACGGCACTCACTCTAGCCTGGGCAACAGAGTGAGACTCTGTCTCAAAAAAAAAAAAAAAAAAAAAAAGAAATTATATGGACAGCTAAAAATATATAGAAAAAATTAGCCGGGCATGGTGGTGCATGCCTGTAGTCCCAGCTACTCGGGAGGCTGAGGCAGGAGGATTGCTTGAGCCCAGGAGTTTGAGGTTGCTGTGAGCTAGGCTGACAGCTCAAAAAAAAAAAAATTTGTACAGAGCTAAATCAGTTATGATCGAGGGTAAGTCACTTCATCTCCTTCAGCTTAAGTATATTTATCTGGAAATACGAGGGGGTTTCATTAAGAGATGATCTAGATCAGTGGTTCTTATCTCTGGCAGCATGTTAAAATCACCTAATGAGCTTTTTAAAAACAATTCTGTTGCCTGGGCTCCTTATTAAATCAGAATCTTTGGAGGTGAGGGTTAAGCATCAATAGTTTGTAAAGTTACCCAGGTAATTCTAATCTGTTAGTCACTGATCTAACACCTTGTATGTAGGTATTCAAGTTATATTCATCATTTCATTTAGTTTTTAATATTTTCTATGACTTGTAATGTTTAAGTTAGTATTTTTTTCCTCTTTTTCTGATGGGGATGGGACTAGGGTAGAAGGAAGAGTCCATAATGCTTTTGTTTCCACCAAATTTCTTTGTATATGCATTCCTAGCCAAGCAGAACTAAACATTTTAAAAGTTAATCATTTTTTCAGTTCTCCCTCTTGTTTAACATAGTATTTTCTGAACTGCCTCTTCTTGCATATTTTTCCTGAATGTTTAGCCTATTTAAAGATCTGTTGGGCCATTTTTTATTAGCTTTGGAGATGTTTCGTTTTGAGATTTGTGATTTAAAAGTTTTTAGGGTTTGGATATCTTAGTTTTAAACATTGCCTTAGTTAGTTATATTCTTCAAATAACAACCAATTATAGAATGCTGAATATTTTTTTAAGTGCTAGCTACTTCTCTGATAGGTAGTGCCGATGTGACAAATGTCTGTGGTCTCAAAATAGAATAATGTATTATGTGGCATTTTATTGGTGATCTTTGTTAATTCTCTTGTGGCACTTAGATTTAGATACTCAATTTAAATTTATTTTCTTTGTGGTAGTCACCATTAATACAATATTATAAGTTTGAAGAAACTAAATTCATTCTCATGAATAGGCTTACTTTTACTTTTGGGCAGGTTGAAGATAACTTTGTGCTGGAAAGTGAGAAAGAAAAATTTGTAGGAGAATTGAGGACTATTGTAGGTCAAGCCCAGGAGATTCTTCATGTCCACTCTGCTGCAGACAGAGCCACTGGAGTTGACTCTGTTACTATGGAATCCAACAGTAGCCAAGTAAGAGAAATTGTTTACAAATAGGTCTTTTTGGATATGTATCAGGAACTTCTGTATTTATCTATTCATTTTTAATTCAGACAGGATCATCTGAACAAGTACAGATAAATTCTGCATCCACTCAAACCAGCAGTAAGTATATTTAATAAAATTTACGATTTGGCTTTTGAAGATGTTAACCAATAAAGTGATTTGATAAGTTGTTAATGTAGGTTTTCCCACACTTTGTAAGGATCTAATAGCTCAGAAGTAAAAATCAATCCTCCAAATTTCCTCTAGGTGTTAGTTCTTTATCTGATTAATTTATTTCTGAGTTGTTGCATGGTATGTTACCAGAAACGACAGTCACATACTGATGACCTTTAACAGCATAACTGTTTGAAACTTAATTGGTAATTTTTTTTTCTGATTTGAGATGGACAGAAACTTTTTTTTAACAAAAATCATTAGGTTCTAAGTTTGACTCATGGTTTAAAAGTCATTCATGACTTGATTTCATTCTCCCAGTGATATGCTTCTACATGCTCTGGTCACTAATAACTTCTTGTAAATCAGATACTGGATAAACTTGCAGAGAATAAAACTAGGGTCTTCCATTTTCTTTTCTGATGACTTTATCTTTCCATTCTTCTCAGCTCTGGTCATGGGTATGTTAGAAGAGTGTCTGGGAGAGGGAGAAGAGCTGTAGACAGATGAGGACCTCTGAAGGAATTATAACAACTTGAAGAAGCAAAAGGTGGTGTTGGAGTAATAGAACCAGATAACATTATCCTGAAATTTAGTTTGACTGCATTAGGATGGCAGAGTCCTCCTATATCTTATTTTTCTGGTTAGCTGAGATCTGAGCAGGATTCAGACTGACAAAGTAAAGTTTAAAAGAAGAATTACTTATTTGAGTAAGTTTACAAAGTAGGAGTTAAGATGTAGGGGGTTATTTTACTTGATTTTAAAAATTGTCATATAGTAAAATTGACTTTTTTTCTTTTGGTGTACAGTTTTGTAAATTTTAATGCATGTATAGATTTATGTAAGCACCACCATAATCAGGATACAGAACAGAAGTGGTTCTGTAGGTAGGTTTTAGTGGGGAATGTGCTTTCCATTTTTTCAAAGAGTACCTTGCTTCTAATTGCTATTGATAACAATGTTTGTTTCAGTAGAATGTAAAATCCTTCTTTAAAGATATTATGTGCTTAGTTCTTTAGACTTTTTGTCAAGATTGGGAGATCTGGTCTGATAAATTACATATATCCTAGTACTGTTGGAAATGGAGATACAAGACAAATTGTTTTTTCAACCTGGCTTCCTTAGTCAATAAGGTAAACAAATTGACAATTGCTGAACATATTCAATTTTTGCTAATTCTTTCCACAGATGAATCTGCTCCTCAGTCATCCCCAGTTGGTCGGTGGCGATTTTGTATCAATCAAACGATAAGAAACCGTGAGGTTCAGTCTCCTCCTTCTCTTCAGCATTCGATGTCTGCAGTTCCTGGGCTACATCCACTTCCTAGTAAGCTTTTATTCTCTGCCAGGTTTGTCCAGACTCAAAGGATAGGGTTGCAAAACATATACTATATCTTTAGATGGTTTCTATGGGTACTTTGTGCTCATGAAAATATTCATAACCATTTTTGAAGACATTAATATTAGGTTATAACCTAAGCCATTTTTATTTGATATTTATGGGGGGAAAAGTTTATTTTTCCTTAACAGGTTGATTTGAATTCTGTTTATTTTGGTCTCATTTACAAGAGTACTTTCTTTTTTCCTTTTCCTTTTTTTTTTTTTTTTTTTTAACAGAAAGGGTCTCACTCTGTCACCCAGCCTGGAATGTGGTGGCATGATCATAGCTCACTTGCAGCCTGGGCTCAAGTGATCCTCTTCTCTCAGCCTCCCAAGTAGCTGGGACTACAGGCATATACCACCACGCCCAGCTAATTTTTAAATTTTTTGTAGAGATGGGATCTCTCTATGTTGCCCAGGCTGGTCTTGAACTCCTGGCCTCAAGCAATCCTTCCTCCTCAGGATCCTAAAGTACTGAGATTACAGGCATGAGCCACAGTACTCTGCCAGCCAAGAGTACTTTCATACAGGTTCTCATTTGTCCCTTGCTCCTCCTGTCTCTTTTGAGTTTGGGTACTAGTCCATGGTTTGTACACATAAATACATGCTTAGCCATTCTTTGTTATTGTTCCAGGTCCAAGAAACACAAGTAATAAGGAAATATCACAGGACATACTGCTCACTATAGAAAATAATCCCTGCCAGCGTGCACTTTTCACCTCCAAATCAGAACACAAGGATGTAGTTGATGGTAAGATTTCTGAATGTGCTAGTGTAGAAACTGAGCAGCCACTTTATCAAGTGGAAGATAATGGGCAGATAATGGCACCAGTTACTAGTACTTCCAATTATTCTGCTACTTCAGTTTGTGCCATTCCAATTGAATGTGAGGGACTCGCCAACCAAGGAGGCATATTCATACCTGTGTATTCATGTCACCAAGCTGCCAGTCAGGCTGATGTACTTATGGCCCATCCTGGTGAATCACCTCAGATTGCTGGTAACTCTCTTACCACTCCGGCATTTGTATCTGATCAAAAGCCTCAATCCTTATCAGTACAACAGCCAACTATGGATGCAGAGTTTTTTCCCCAAGAAGGAGAAATGACACTGAACACTGAAGCAATTTCTCCTAAGACAGTTATTCCCACTCAGACCCCTGGCCTTGAACCAACTAGTCTTCTACCCACTACTGTCTTGGAATTAGATGGGGAACGACCTCCAAAAATGGAGTTTGCAGACAACCGAATTAAAACTCTGGATGAAAAATTAAGAAACTTGCTCTATCAGGAGCATAACATCTCTAGCATCTATCCTGAGAATCAGAAGGATACTCAAAGCATAGACTCTCCATTTTCTTCCTCTGCTGAAGATACACTCTCCTGTCCAGTGCCAGAAGTCATAGCCATCAGTCACTGTGGAATTCAAGATAGCCCTGGACAATCCCCTAATTTCCAACAGACAGGCTCTAAGATTCTGTCCAATGTGGCTGTGAGTCAGCCTGCTAACGTGTCAGTGTTCAAAAGGGACCTGAATGTGATAACTTCTGTACCCAGCGAATTGTGTTTGCATGTAAGTATTATTCTTTCTAACCCATTCCTTATTCTTTTCTTATGATTTTAAAGAAATGCCTTCTCTTATAAAATTCTGTGCTTTGAACTGAAATTGTCTATGTCACAATATTCTGAGGTGACAGGTATTTAAGAAGGCCATGACTTAGGCTGCAGGTATCCAGAACTTCTCAGCAGAGATGGCAGTGGTAAGAGAGCCCTGTGGTGAATTAGCTAGGAACTTGTGAGCGATGTCTATATTTGTATTAATGATGGAACAGAAACTGATTCATAGGTTATTTCAGTGGGTAGAACTTACTTTTAGATTTCCAGTTAAAAATACCTGTTATTACTTTCCTTCCCCCCAAATTTCATGGTCTTAATTTAATCATGTTTGGAAGCCTTTGATTTATTTAAAAAAATTGAAAATAAAAATCATCCATTAATCCCATGACTTGTTTTTTTTTTTTTTTTAATTTTAATTTTTCATTTTTAAGAGATAGGGTCTCACTATGTTGCCCAGGCTAGTTTCGAACTCCTGGTCTCAAGTGATCCTCCCACCTCAGCCTCCTGGGTAGCTGGGATTACAGGCCCAAGCCACTGCGCCCAGCCCGTGACATGTTTTTTAAGTATATAATGTAGGAACTTTAATTTCCCTTTTCTACCCATTTACATCACAGAGGTAACCGTTAATAATTGCTGCTTATCCTTGTTGACTTTTCTTAAGCTTATACAGATCTATTTACATACATATCACATTTTATTCACAAAACCAATATTGTGCTGTATACATATTGATCTGCAACTTAATTTTTTCATTTTACAATATATCATGAACATCTTTCTAAATCTTCACCACGGTATCTCTTTGTCATTGTTATTAATATAAGTGATATATGCTTGCACATAAAGTAAGATCCAACCCACCCCCAAACCTATAGACATAGCTGTTAACCAATTTTCCAGATATAGTTTTAATTAATATATAAATATTTATACAGACATACTTCCTTATATATGTCTATGTAGACATAGATACATGTTATACATTTATATACATATACTTCTTTACATATATGTGCTATTCTGCATTTTTTTTTTACTTATTATAGGCTTCTGTTCATGTCAGTACACATGGTTCCACCTTAACTTTTTACACAACTGTATAATATTCCACTGAATAGATATAATTGCAATTTTTTGTATGCTAGTATCTTTAAATTATGGAATTAATGTACAAACACAAAAGTGATTGAAAAGGACAGAAATTAGAAGTAACCATTGTATAAATCCTCCCACACCCCATCCCACTCTCCAAACACTCTTAAGTTCCTGGTTTTAATTCTTGTGGTCATTGCCATTAATAGCTTATATATAATATATGTATTTATTTCTTGATTTAGTAATTTTAAATAATACCTAATGACTCACTGCTATGAAAGGTGAGGAAATTATTATATTTTCCCTTCCACTTTTCTTTCTCATACACCTCTCAGTTTTTTTTACTTATATTACTTTCTTAACATTGGCAAAGTTTATGACGTTTGCATTCTGTTCTTGAACAATTGGTTGTCTATGCCTATAGGTTGATTGTAAAAATTGACAATCAATAAACAGTTTTATATTATGATTATGTGTATTACCCAGTGATCACATATTATTGTTGGAATCATGAAAAAGTAATTTTCTGTCATTTAAACTTTGTTGCTCAAAGGAGACTCCCAAGTATTGAGGTCAAATGGATTCTTTTATTTTTTCTTTATTTTTATTTGTTTATTTTTTTTTTCAGAGACAGGATCTTGCTCTGTCACCCAGGCTAGAGTGCAATGGTGCAATCATAGTTCAATGAAGCCTTGAATTCCTGGGCTCAAGCAGTCCTCCCACCTCAGCCTCCTGAGTAGCAGGGAGTACAGGCGTGTGCCACCATGGCTGGCTAATTTTTTGTGTGTGTGTGGTAGAGACAGGGTCTCACTATGTTGCTCAGCTGGTCTCAAACTCCTGGTCTTACATGATCCTCTTGCCTTGGCCTCCCAAAGTGCTGGGATTACAGGTGTGAGCCACTGCGCACAGCTGGATTCTTTTATTTGTTTCATGTCCACTGCTACATCTGGACATGTAGATATCATATTTAGTTGCTGCTGTTTCTGATGACCTAGGATTCCTCTTTTTTCCCCTGAAATACTTCTTTGAGTAATATTTTCAAATATTTTGCATGGGTGACTAATTTGGTCTTTGTTTTGCTTTACACTTGATTAACTGAGTACAGATGGTAGGATCAGAATGTTTTCATCTGAGAATTTAGAAGATACTGTTTCATTGTCTTTTAGCCTCTAATATTGCTGATGAGAGTAATGTCACTTTGATTATCATTCATTTATAGGTAACCTGCTTTTACTCTAGACCAATGCAATGCTGTCCACTAGTGCTTCCTACAATGTAGAAATGTTCTGTATCTGCACTATCCAATACAGTAACCACTAGCCACATATGACTATCAAGCACTTGAAATGTGGCTAGTGCAACTAAAGGCCTGAATTTTTTATTTACTTTTATTTTAATTAATTTAAATTTAGACAGCCACATGTGGTTAGTGGCTACTGTATTGGATAGTCGGGGTCTAGAGGCTTTTAGGAAACTTACTTGGAGCTCTGATTATCAGAATGGTCTAGGTGTGTCTGTTTTCCATTAATCTTGTACATCACTTTTGTGGGCTTTTTGAGTTTAAGGATTTGTGTCTTTTTCAGCTCTGGTAAACTTTACTTTTGTTTTTTTCCTTCCCATTCATTGTCTTTCTTCTTTCCATTTAGAAATCGTAGGAGATAGACCAGGTGCGGTCCCTCACACCTGCAATCCTCGCACTCTAGAAGGCTGAGGCAGAAGGATGGCTTGAGCTCAGGAGTTAGAAATCAGCCTGAGCAAGAGTGGCACCCCAACCCCCCACCCATCCCCACTCCACCCCCAGCCTCCCATCTCTACTAAAACTAGAAAAATTTGCCAGGCTCACTGGCACACCCCTGTAGTCCCAGCTACTTGGGAGGCTGAGGCAGGAGGATGATGTGAGCCCGAGAGTTTGAGGTTGCAGTGAGCTGTGATGATACCACTATACTGCAGCCTGGGTGACAAGAGCTAGACTCTGTATCAAAAAAAAAAGAAGAAGTTGTAGGAGATATATGGCCTCCCGAATGTATGCTCCATATTTCTTAACAGTTTTCTCTCATTTTTAATTTTGTTTTCCTTTTACCTTATGTTCTCAGATATGTTTTCAGTTTTTTCTTTTTTAATTTCAGATCACTGTTGTGTATTTAGTCATATCCAGTTAATTTTTCATGTGAAAATCATGAATTTGATTTTTTAAATCTTTCTTACTCTTGTCTCCTTTTTCATAGCAACCTATTTTTGCATGTATTTTCTCTTAAGCTTTTTTTCTCAGAAAATTGACAAAAGATTAATTCTAGAATATATAAAGAACACTTACAAATCAATAAGAAAAAAAATCAGACAACTCAATGGAAGAATAGCCGAAGAATCTGGACATGCATTTCACAGAAGTGAAAATATAAATGCCTGATATACATGTGAAAAGATTTTCAGCTTCATTAGTAATGAGAAAAATGCAAAATTTTAAACAGTGAAAAAAAATTTTGGCTCATCAAACTAGCAAATGTTAAAGAGATTAATAATACCCAATGTTAAGGAAACGGTAATTTTCATTTTTTATTGGTAGGAATAAAATCAGTACATGCTGGCCGGGCGTGGTGGCTCACGCCTGTAATCCTAGCACTCTGGGAGGCCGAGGCGGGTGGATCGCTCAAGGTCAGGAGTTCGAGACCAGCCTGAGCAAGAGCGAGACCCCGTCTCTACTAAAAATAGAAAGAAATTATATGGACAACTAAAAATATATATAGAAAAAATGAGCCGGGCATGGTGACACATGCCTGTAGTCCCAGCTACTCGGGAGGCTGAGGCAGTAGGATCGCTTAAGCCCAGGAGTTTGAGGTTGCTGTGAGCTAGGCTGACGCCATGGCACTCACTCTAGCCAGGGCAACAAAGCGACACTCTGTCTCAAAAAAAAAAAAAAAAAAAAAATCAGTACATGCTACTTGGGCAATTTAGCACTATGAAAATTTGAAATATGTACATTCCTATGACCTAGTGATCTTTCTCTGAAATTCTACTTGAGAGAAACATATGCACATATGAACAAAGAGGCATGTATAAGAATTTTCACTGTAACATTGTTTAATTATTTGTAACAGGAGAAGACTCACAAAGAACTTTATTCATAAATAGAAATGGTTGTATAAATTGAGGGACATTGATACTAGGAAGTAATTTAAAAACATGAAGTAGACCTATAAATATATTAGCTGTTATCTTTATACTAGCATGGACGTATCTCCAGGAAAAATCATTAGGAAAAATATATGCTGAATAATTCAGACAGTATGAGGGTATCTATATTTTTAAAAGAAAATACATAAATGTGTTTATATATATGCATATGTATACATATATACATAAGTGCACACTAAAGTTCTGAAAAGATAAACTAATATTAGTGGATATCTTCCAGAAAGAACTGGGAAGGAGGATTCTTACAGAGATTTTTTTTTTTTTAATCGAATGGTTTAGATCTTTTACAGAAAAAAAAAAATCATATATTGTAGTATTTTTAAAATGAAAAAATTCTTATTGAAGCACAGTATGTTAGAAAGAAAATAGCTATTGAACCTGACAAACCAGTTTCAAAATCTTGCTTTGCCATTTACTGTGTAATACTGGGCAAGTTATCTACACCCTTTACCTAACCTTAATTTTGTCATCTGTAAAATGGGGATAATAGTACCTACTCAAAGAGCTACTGGATGCTTTTAGTGTAGTCTCTCCCTTTTTTAATTTATTTTATTTTATTTTTTGAGACCTAGTCTCACTCTCTTGCCTGGGCTAGAGTGCCGTGGCATCAGCCTAACTCACAGCAACCTCAAACTCCTGGGCTCAAGCGATCCTCCTGCCTCAGTCTCGCGGGTAGCTGGGACTACAGGCACATGCCACCATGCCCGGCTAATTTTTTTTTCTACTTTTAGTTGTTTGGCTAATTTCTTTCTATTTTTAGTAGAGATGGGGGTCTCGCTTTTGCTCAGGCTGGTCTCGAACTCCTGAGCTCAAGCAATCCTCCCGCCTCGGCCTCCCAGAGTGCTAGGATTACAGGCGTGAGCCACCGCACCCGGCCAGTGTAGTCTCTTTATTGTTTGTTCATCTTATTTGGTATTCTTTGTGTCCTGTAAATCTGGGAACTTGTTTTTTCTTGTGATTTCTTTGAATTTTGTTATTTCTTTGGGTGTTTTCTCTCATCCATTCTCTTGTTTCTCCTTCTAGATATTTTTTAATCTCTTTTTTTGTGATAAAATACACATAACAAAATTTATATTGTAACTGTTTTACAGTGTTCAATCCAGTGACATTAAGTACATTTACAATGTTGTACATCCATCACCACCGTTTAGTTCCAGAACTTTTTCATCACCACAAAAAGAGAAACTCCATACCCATTTAGCTGTCACTGTTCATTCTCCTCTCCCCCCAGCCCCTTGCAACCACTAATCTGCTTTCTGTCAATATGGATTTGCCTATTCTAGATATTTCATATAAATGGAACCATACAATATGTGGTTTTTTGTGTCTAGCTTCTTTCACTTAGCATAATGTTTCAAGGTTCATATTACATCGTATGACTATGCCACATTTTGTTTATCTCTTCATTTAGGTTGTTTCTACCTTTTGGCTGTTATGTATAGTGCTGCTTTAAACATTAATATAAAGTATTGGCTTGAGTTCCTGTTTTCAGTTCTTTGGGGGCATATATCTAGGAGTGGAATTCCTGGGTCATATGATAATTCTATGTTTAACTTATCGAGGAACTGCCTGATTATTTTCCATAGTGAGTGCACCATTTTACATTCTTACCAGGACCATGTGAGGGTTCCAGTGTGTCCACATGCTCATCAATACTTGTTATTTTCCAATTTTTGATCGTAGCCATCCTAGTGGGTATGAAGTGTTATCTCATTATGGTCTTGATTTGCATTTCTTTAATGGCTAATATTGTTCAGAAACTTCATGTTCTCATTGGCCATATGTATATCTTCTTTGGAGAATGTCTATTCAAGTCCTTTGCCCATTTTAAATTGGGTTGTTTGTGATGTTGAGTTGTAAGAGTTCTTTATATATTCTGTATACTAGACCTTTATTAATATTTGATTTACAGATATTTTTTTCCATTCTGTGGGATTGTCTTTTCACTCCTGATAGTATCCTTTGATGCACAAAAGTTTTTAATTTTGATGAAGTCTAATTATGTACTTTTTCTTTTTTTGCTTATGCTTTTGGTGTCATACCAAAGAAACTGTTGCCTAATCCAAAGTCAGCTCTATGTTTTCTTTGAACAGCTTTATACTTTTAGCTCTTACATTTAAGTCTTTGATACATTTTGAGTTAACTTTTACATGTGATGTGAGATAAGAGTCCTGCTTCATTCTTTTACATTTGGATATTTGGTTGTTCTAGCACTGTTTGTTGAAGAGACTATTTTTCTCCCATTGAATGATCATGGCATCCTTGTCAAAAATCAATTGAGTATAGATGTATGGATTTATTTCTGGACTCCACTGAGCTCTATATTTTATTCCATTGAGCTCTATATCTATTCTTATGCCAATAGCACACCATTTTGATTATTATAGCTTTGTAGTAAGTTTTGAAATCAGGAAGTGTGAGTCCTCTAACTTTGTTCTTTTTCAATATTTTTTGGCTATTTGGGGTCCCCTGTAAATTCCATACAAATTTTAGTATCAGCTTTTCTATTGCTGTAAAAAAGGTTGTTAGGATTTTGGTAGGGATTACATTGAATCGATAGATTGCTTTAGGGACTTTTAACAGGCTAAGTCTTCCTATCCATGAACACAAGATGGCTTTCCATATATTTAGGTATTCTTTTATTTCTTTCAGCAATGTTTTGTAGGTTTTGGTGTATAAGTCTTTCACCTCATTCATTAAATTTATTCCTAAGTATTTTGTTCTCTTTGTTGTTGTTATAAATGGAATTGTTTTCTAAATTTCCTTTTTGGATTCTTCATTGCTAATGTATAGAAATATAGCTGATTTTTATGTATTGATACTGTATCCTTCAACTTTGCTGAGTTTATTAGCTCTAGCGACTTTTAGTGGATTCTTTAGGATTTTTATATATAAGATCATGTCATCTGTGAATAGAGATAGTTTTATTTCTTCATTTCCTTTCTTATCTATTAACTTTTCGTTTCATACTTTCCATCTCTTTGTCCTTTTGCTTTTTGTACTGGGAAAATTTCTCAATTTCTAATCTTTTTGCAGTCTCCTATTCAGCTGGGTTTTTTGTGTCAAGGATTATTATTTTTTAATTTCTAGTAACTATAGTTTATTTTTTATGGATGTACTATATTCACACATCTCTCAGAAAATATTAAAATAGTATTCTATGTTATTAATGTTATTTCCTTGGCTATTCTGTTTGTTGAGTTTAGTGTTTTCTTATAGTATTGATTTCCCATAAGTGTTTAGTGATTCTTAGTTGTATACTCATCTTTTTTTTTTTTTTTTACTTATAAGATTCCTTCTTCATCTGTAAATGCTATATATAGTTACTGTAGCCTTCATCCCGTAATTGTGTGAAAGGCATGGGACATGCTTCCTGGAACTATATATTGCAACTTATTTCAAATGCTGCCTGGAGAGTGGCCCAGTAGCTAGTCTCCAAAGGTAGGAGGGCTTACCCTTCTTCCTGGATGTTGTTTCCTTTTAATGTTACTGACCTTTTTCTTGGCCACAAACCTTTTCCTCTTTCTACTCTTATTTGGGGAGGGGGGGGGTTGCATGCAGCAGGTGCCTTTGCTGTCTTTTGCTTGGTATGGAGAGGGTAGGGAAGGTATAGAACTGCCTGTTTCTTCTTTGGTACCTCAACCAGTTCATTCTTCTATTCATTGGGTATCTACTGAGCAGTAAGTCAAAACCTCTGTTTTTGTGGTACACTCATTCTAGTGAGGGGAAATAGACCCTAAACAAATACATAGGGGTCAGGAAAGGACTTTTTTGTGGTGGTGACATTCACAGGTGGAGACCTCTTCAAGGAACCAAAAGAAGTCCTGTAAGTAAGAGAGTACTATGAGGTAATGTTGAAGAGATGGATAGGAGACAAATCATGTAGAGTTTTGTAAGCATTACAGCCAACTACTCATCCTTTTGGTTGGCCAGGATTCTCTCCTATTCCCCATATCTGCCACCCGAGTTTGCAGCATTTTCAAACAGTTCCTACATATATCATGGTCTACTTTTTCCCCCTTCAGCTATATATGCTTTTGTGTATATCTGTTTTTCCTATTGTGTCTGTGGATTTGGATTGGTAAGGGAGTTAGAACATATATTTATTTTGCTGTCTTGATCCAGTCACTACATATGAAAAATATTTTCTGTAATTTCAGTGGGACCAATGCAACACTTTCTAAATTGTAGTCTTGAGGGTTTTTTTCTCCTCATAAAAGTAGTGTTATTACTAGTTGAAAGTAAGACTTCAGAAAATAAAAACTGATTATTTCTAATTTTAATTTCAATAACTCCTGACCTTCCCTAAGTGTTACTAATGCTTACACAAGACAATATACTTACTGCCATGTAGGCTGTCTTCCTTCAGACAATTGTTAAATCCCATTCTTTGTGCTTTTATATTCTCTTTTAGTCTTCTAGATTAGTATTGGTCATTATCATGTTTTCCAAAGTATTTGTGGTTGTCTGTATTAATTTTTATATTAATTACTCTAGGGGATTTATTTTGAAAGCACTCATTTATATACAACAGTTAATTCTGGGAGGCTTTTGTCAGGGTAGGAGGGCAAGAAGAGGGGAAAGTGATTTTATACCTAGCATGGGCTGATGTTAACAATTTTTAGAACATGAATTTGAAATAATTCTCTGGTACTTTGTAAATTTCTGTGTATTTACATAAAATAAGAAACTTGATTTGCTGATATTTCTCTGTAAGTCCAAGTGCCTAGATATCTTCTTTTTCTCTGTTATCATGTGTGTCAGGCATCTTTAACTCTCTTAAATAATATGAGTAGAAATGAAAATTTTCATTTTAATAGTATGGGGCTTTAGTAACCTTTTTAGTAAATTGGTACATATGAAAGAAATAATTTCTATTTTGATATTTGGTTACCTTTTTTGTTTTTGTTTTGTTTCATTTTGTTTTTGAGACAAGTCTCACTAGGCTGCCCAGGCTGTAGTGCAGTGGTGTGATCATAGTTTACTGTAGCCTCGAACTCCTGGGCTCAGGTGATTATCCTGTGGCAGCCTCCCAAGTAGCTACGACTACAAGCATGCATCACCACGCCTAGCTAATTTTGAAAATTTTTTTTTGTAGAAACAGGGTCTTGCTATGTTGCCCAGGCTGGTCTCAAACTCCTGGCCTCAAGTGATCCTCCTCCTTCAGCCTCCCAAAGTGCTGGGATTATAAGCATGAGCCACCATGCCTGGCCTTGATTTTCAGTTTTTAAAGTTTATATAATGATGAAAAATATTCTGGGGTCGAAGATTAATAATCTGTTATCTGAAGTCTAAATAATGTGGGTGTTTTTTTTTTGAGACAGTATCTTGCTCTGTCACCCAGGATACAGTGCAGTGGCATCATCATAGCTCACTGCAACCTCAAATCCTAGGCTCAAGTGATTCTCCTGCCTCAGCCTCCGAAACTGGGACTTCAGGCATGTGCCACCATGCCCCGCTAATTTTTCTATATTTTGTAGAGATGGAGTCTCTTATTCAGGGTGGTCTCGAATTCCTGGCCTCAAGCAATCCTCCAGCCTCATCCTCCCAGAGGGCTAGGATTACAGGCATCAGTCACTGTGCCCAGCCTAAATAATATTTTTAAAGAAAAGGAAAGCTTAATTTCTATAAATTGAATACTTCAGATTCAGTGTGATCTGATCTATTAATGGAACTATATAATAATATCCTATTTTTGACTAAAGATTAGTCCATACAAGAAACTCAGGCCAGGCATGGTGGCTCACGCCTGTAATCTTAGTACTCTGGAAGGCTGAGGCGGGAGGATCGCTCGAGGTCAGGAGTTCGAGACCAGCCTGAGCAAGAGCGAGACCCCATCTCTACTAAAAATAGAAAGAAATTATGTGGACAGCTAAAAATATGTATATATATAGAAAAATTAGCCGGGCATGGTGGCGCATGCCTGTAGTCCCAGCTACTCGGGAGGCTGAGGCAGGAGGATCGCTTGAGCCCAGGAGTTTGAGGTCGCTGTGAGCTAGGCTGACGCCACGGCACTCTAGCCTGGGCAACAGAGTGAGAGTCTGTCTAAAAAAAAAAATAATAAAGAAAGACACTCCGATGATATTAAAAATATGTCGCCTTACCTAAATTATTACCACTTTGGTTTTTCTCGTTTTTTGTCTCCATTAGGAGATGTCCTCAGATGCTTCACTTCCAGGGGATCCAGAGGCCTATCCTGCTGCTGTGTCAAGCGGTGGAGCCATTCATCTGCAGACAGGAGGTGGATATTTTGGCCTAAGCTTTACTTGTCCTAGTCTCAAAAATCCTATTAGCAAGAAATCCTGGACTCGCAAATTAAAAAGCTGGGCATACAGGCTACGGCAGTCAACCAGCTTTTTCAAGAGATCAAAAGTCCGTCAAGGTAGTGTGCTTACAGTCAGGGACATAGACTAGGTAACATCACTTTTCATTTACTTATTTTTTTTGTTCATACACAAATCTTGCCACTTTTTCCACTTAGCCCATATATGTGACATATCCCATTAATGTCATTGCCATTTTATTTTTCCTTTTGTAACTAATTTGGTTTTCCAATTTTTCATTTCATATAGATACTAAGTCTCGGGATAAATCTTGCAATGTCTGATTTAGAGTTAGGGACTTATATGATGTTGCTTAATACATTAACACCTTTTAATTGTCTAGCAGGAGTTAAACTTTTTCTACTTTTCTTCATTTTTGGTAAAGTAAACAAATTTAGTCTTAACAAATAATTTTCTCTTTTCTACTTACAATTTGGCAAAATTGCAGTGGAAACAGAAGATATGAGATCAGCAATTGCTCCTGATCCCATTCCTCTGACACGGGAGTCCACAACTGATACTAGGGCTTTGAGTAGATGTAAAGCGATGATGACTGGATCATTTCAGCGGGGTCGGTTCCAGGTTTGTGTCTTTGGTTGATTTCTTATCTACAAGGCTATTATAAAAGGTAACAGCCATTGAATATCTTGGTCTGTAGATGATACTTACTTTAAATGTAGATCATTCTCATGTAATGGGGTATGAAAAAAAAGAAAGGAAGAAAAAAAATAAATGTAGATCATTGTCATATTTAAATTATTCACCTTGCATCTATCCCCTCACCGTTTGTAGCTATCATTAAAGGTGAATCTACAGAAATGGAGATTTTAATAGCTGGAAGAGAACACAGAAATGGGTTATCATTTTTGGCCAGGTGGTTGCATCATCTTTTTTATAAATTTAATTTCATGTCCTCTAGAATCTTTGCAAATCTAATTGTGGAATTTTACTTGAGCAATATGAAGCCAACTCTCTTTACTCAAGGGGCCCAATTGTGAAAGCCTTTGAATATGGGGAGTATAGATGGAATTTTTAAGTTTTGGTAGTATCAATACACATATATCACAGCAGACCATCCATTTATTTATACTGTGCCAGACACTTTTACCTTTTTATATCTCAGGTGATTACAGTTCCTCAGGAGCAGTCAGTGAAAATGACATCTTTTGAAATAGAACACATACCAGCCTTCAATGAAACAACAAACCATTCCAGTGAAGAAACTCTAGCCTTTACTGAACAAGCAAAGTCTCAATTGGTAGAAATGGAACCTGCCACGCACAATCTACAAACTTCATTTTCTTCTCAGAAGTTACAGGCTCTTCATGAAACCTTTAAAGAAGATAAAGGAATTCCCAAACAAGGTGACAACTTCTTATCTTTCAGCACAGCTTGTGAGACTGATGTATCTTCAGTGACCCCAGAAAAGGAATTGGAGGAAACTTCAGCCACGGGAAGTAGCATGCAGTCTGGATCCGAACTGTTGCTTAAAGAGAGAGAAATACTACCTGCTGGGAAACAGCCTAGCTCTGACAGTGAATTTTCAACCAGCCTTGCTGGCAGTGGAAAGTCAGTGGCAAAGACTGGTCCAGAGAGTGATCAGTGCTTACCACTCCATGAAGAACAAGCCTATGCTCAAACACAGAGTTCACTCTTCTATTCGCCATCTTCCCCAATGAGCAGTGATGATGAGTCAGAAATAGAGGACGAGGACTTAAAGGTGGAGCTTCAAAGGTTACGAGAAAAGTAAGCAGACTCTCTCTTCTGTCATAAGTCTGGTTGCCCTGGGTTTTATAGAACTTAGTATTTGGTAGCTAATTTAGGATTGGTGACATTTTAATGCTTGAAACCTTTTTATGATTGAAAATTATAAAGACTGCTAATGCTAGACATTTATGAATGTTAAAGTTCTTATATATAAAATATTTTCATAGTCTGAAGACTAATTATAGTTGGTTTTTTTCCCAATATGATTTAATTATTCTTTTTGATGACCTTTTCAACCCTTATCCTTCAGGACTTTTGGTTTTAGCTTTTACAACTATTCTTATTATATAATTTCACATTTGATAAGTAAATAGCTAATTTATATAGTCAGAGATAGTGGTTCATCTTCTTTAGGAAAAAGTAAGATACTTCCAAGAAGATCAAGCTTGTTATTTGGTAACTGAGGTCATCAACCTTCACTAGTGATATTATGGTGATATATTTTATCATATAGAATGCTGTTTTGTATTTAGTTTTATAAACTTTGTCATTTTTAAAAAGAAATTAGTATTAAGTTGCTGAATTCTAATTCTATTCACATTATTCAAAATTCAGTAGGTACAAAAGGGTAACCAGTAGAGTCTCCCTACTAGCACTGCACCCGGACTACCCAGTTTTTTTCCTTAGAGACAATAATTATTACCAGTTTCTTGTATATCCAGTTAGTATATGTATATGCAAATAAATACATACATATTTTTTGTTCCCTACAAGTAGTAATTGTACTACAGACTGTTCTTATATCTTGCTTTTTTTTCCATTTCATGATATCTTGGCTCTATATCTGCATCATTCTGTTTTTTACAGTTGCATAATATTCCATTATGTGTATATACCCATAAATTTATTACTAACTTCCTGTGGATGACCCATGCCATTACTTTGAAAAGTTGAAACCAACTCTAGCAATATTTGAAATTATCTTATGTTTTAGAGAATTTCTATCCTGTTCTGGGTCTTGAAAAACTTGTAAAGCAGGGAGAATCAAGGAGGAGATAAAAATATAGGTATGGAAAAAGCTGGATTTTAGTCAGATTCTTACATGTTTGGATAATGATCGACTTGGATGCTATGTTTGAGTGCTTTACAAACTAAAGTGGGTTAAAATCCTTGGAAATTTCCCAGTTTTTAGGGACTTGCCCAGAGGAGGAAAAAAACTCCAAATCCCAAAACTGTTATTCCAGTGACAGATAATTATAATACCATTTTCTCCCCAGCTTGTTTCAGTTTTTTAAACTTGAGCCTGGAAAAAAATGCAAATGTATGCTTTTAAACATTCATGACTGGAAGGTTGATATTCTACTTAAAAAAATACACACACACACACACACACACACACAGGCTTGATGTTACTATATATTATGTATACATCAACTTTACTATATATTAAGTACTATGCAGTATGTGTACACTGATAATTTTCTAATAAAAGTAATTATTATTAAGGTAGTTTAATGTTTGTATTATCAATACTCCATTGCTGTTTTTAATGTTTCTTTTAAACCATTCTCAAAAGGCTGGTGGCTTTTGTAGCTGGCCATAATCGTTATGAGTATTTTATTTTGAATGTGAGACATTGATTCTCATAACCTCATAGAACCCAAGACCTGGAAGGCATCTTAAAAGATGATTTATTCTATTTTGTCTTCAATATTCTTTTGGCATTATGGTTTCTTCACAAAATTTTAAAACTCTTGAATAATGTTTCTCATGCCTATAGTCCTATAGGCCCACAATGGTGAGCTGAGTTTTTAGACCTGAATTATTTTGAACTAACTATAGTCTCTTTTTTTGCATTAAAAATGATATATGAGAAAAGATTCAAATAACACAGTAAAAAAGTAAACAAACAATCTCCCATTTCTCATGCCTCAATCTCACTTTTCAGAGGTAACTACTATGAACTGTTTGATATATCTTCCTGGTCCTTTTTCTATTCATTTACAAATATATAATTTTTGCTTTTTATGAAAATAATATACATGTTCTACAATTTTTGACATAACATTGTCACATGTATATATATCTACATAAATAAATCTACCTTTTTTCTTAAATGGTTGTATGCTGTTCCAAAATATGAGTATATTCAAATTTATTTAATGCCTCCTTAATGGAGATTTCAGTTTTTCCCCCATGTTTTTCTTATATAAACAGTGCTGAAGTGAACATCCTTATATTTTCACATACTTACATATTTTTCTAGGATGGATGCCTAAAAGTGGAATTACTGATAAAAGGTGTGTCCATTTTAAATTGATTGATATTGCTAAAACTATCTTCCAACGTAGTCATACCATTTTATACTCCAAACAAAAATATATGAAAGTGCCTGTTTCTCCACATCTTAGCAACACTAGATTGGATATTACTGATCCTTTTATTTTATTCCAATCAGTTTAATTTAAAAATATTTTTTAAAAATCCTGTTCTTCTGATTAATAGTGAAGTTGTACATCATCTCATATTCAGTGGCTGTTTTTATTTCCTCTTCTTTGGAATTGCCTTTTCATATTCTTTGCCCTTTTTTAAAAATAAGATTTCTTTTTTCTTATTGATTTTTAGGAATTATGTATATATTCTGAATATTATCCCTTTATTATTTGTTAAAAATATTTTCTTCCTGTTTATACTTTCAACATATAATAAAGAAAAAGTTAATATTATTACCATTATTTGACTTAAAATTTTTATTGTATTTCACTATATTGAATTTTTAGAAACTTGTTCTTGTCAATTCGTTCATCTTTTTCTTTATGAGTGATTAATGTTATGCTTAGGCAGGCATTTCCCATGCTAAAATTGTGAAAATACTCTATATTTCCTCATTCTTAATCTAAATTCCTTGTTAAACTTGTACCAGTGTAGAGTTTCTTGGAGCATCTCTATGGAGCCAGTGTGATTAAAATGCTTTCTGCATGGTTTTCATTCAGACACATACAGGAAGTGGTAAATCTTCAAACTCAGCAGAATAAGGAGCTTCAGGAGCTCTATGAACGCCTTCGGTCAATTAAAGATAACAAAACCCAATCTTCGGAGATTCCTTTGCCACCCGCATCACCACGTCGACCGAGATCTTTCAAAAGCAAACTTCGCAGCCGCCCCCAGTCCTTGACACATGTGGACAATGGCATAGTTGCCACAGGTAAATCAATCATACAAGGAATTTTTAAAAGCCTGCTAAAAGATCAGCTAAATTGGAAAAATGATGATATAATTTTTTATTAAGCTAAAATAATTTAAAGAAGTGCACATGATTTTGAGATTCTTTTCTACCTTTTGGTATTAAATGTTCTTTTATGAAATAATAATGAGGCTAACTGATAGATTTTGGAGAACAGCCAAGTGTGTTTTGTGTTTTCATTTGGAAAACAAACAGGTTGAAACCCAATATCAGTCCCCAAATAGGCTGGGCATGGTGGCTCATGCCTGTAATCCTAGCACTTTGGGAGACTGAGGCAGGAGGATTGCTTGAGGCCAGGAGTTTGAGACCAGCCTGAGCAGGAGGAGACCTTTTCTCTACAAAAAACAGAAACATTAGCTGGGTGTGGTGGTGAGCACCTGCAGTCCCAGCTATTCAGGAGGCTGAGGTAAGAGAATTGCTTGAGCTGAGGAGTTTGAGGTTGCAGTGAGCTATGATGACGCCACTGTACTCCTCTAGCCTAGGCAACAGAGCAAGACTGTCTCAAAAGAAAAATCCCCAAAATAGTTTTTGAAATGTTATCAGTCAATGGGAACCACTGGTCTGGCATTTAGAGATTGTTGGTAACAAAGATAATCTTAAAAATATGCTCTATATGAAGATTATTTATTATTTATAAGAATATTACTAAAATGTACTTCTTTGACTTTGAAAAAAAAGAGAGTCTCTACTTAACTAAAAAAGAAGTTGTTAATCAGGTCAGGCTTCTTTGGTTATATGTGCATAATCAAGGTGAGGGTTGAGGGTGCATTGTAGGGACATATGTGAAATCTTAACAGAATTTGTGGTAGGCAGAATAATGGCCTCTCAAAGATGTCAACGTGTAAATCTCTGGAACCTGTTACTATGTTAGATTATATGGCAAAGGAGAATTAAGCTTGCAGGTGGAATTAAAATTACTAATCTACTAACTTTAAAATAGGGAGAGTACCCTGGATTATCCAGGTGGGTCCAATATAATCATGAGGGTCCATAAAAGTGGAAGAAGGGGAAAACAGAAGAGAGAATCAGAGAAATGGTATGACAAGGGAAACAGTGTCAGGGAGGTGCAACACTACTGGCTTTGAAGGCAGAGGAAGAGGGCCACAAACCACGGAATGCAGGCAGCTTCTAGAACCTGGAAAGACCAGGGAACAGATCTCCCCTACATCCTCCAGAAGGAACACAGTCCTGCCAACACTTTGATTTTAGGCCTATGAGACCCATGCTGGACTTCTATCCATAGAACTCTAAGATAATAAATTCGTATTATTTGAAACAGCTATGTTTATGGTAATTAGTTACAGCAACACTGCACAACTAATACATATCTTGAGAACAGGAATTGTACTTCAGATGATCCTCATAAAGATAGAACTAAAGGATAAACTTGCATGAAAGGCAGCTTTGGGGATTTAATAACAAACACATGGACCTTCAGTCTGATGCTGTACCATTAATAGTTATGCTTTATTCTGTTTTGTCCCCAAATACATTTGTATGCGTAATTTTTGCTTCCGCAGAACTTTGGCTTTCAGATAACTTTGGCTTGTTGTGATCCCAAAGCATTTCAGATCCCTGCTTACCTGACTTTTGTCAGATTCCAGACATAGAAAATTTGGCTGTCTCTTCTCATCTTTTTTATGCGAGGAAATGGGTCGAATTCCATGGCCTGGCCTATAATTGAGCTGTTCTATAGTCAGATGTCCACCTATTTCTAAGTAACCATGGCCAAAGGAGTGAGATATCATGGTAAAAACATGCCTTCTGAGACTGACTCAAAACAACATCTTGGGGATTCCTCAAGTTATTCTGTGTTACAATAGTTTATTCCTTCACATTGCTGAGTAATATTCCATGGTGTGGATATACAGTAGTTTTTTTTATCCATTCATCTGTTGGTGGACATTTGAGTTGTTTCTAGTTTGGGGTTTTGCAAATAAAGCTGCTGTAGGTCGGACACGGTGGCTCACGCCTGTAATCCTAGTACTCTGGGAGGCCAGGGCTGAAGGATCACTTGAGCTCAGGAGTTCAAGACCAGCCTGAGCAAGAGTGAGACTCCCGTCCCTACTAAAAACAGAAAAAATTAGCCAGGCGTGGTGGTGCACGCCTGTAGTCCCAGCTACTCGGGAGGTTAAGGCAAGAGGATCACTTGAGTCCAGGAGTTTGAGGTTGCTGTGAGCTGGGCTGACGCCATGGCACTCTAGCCCAGTTGAGAGAGCAAGACTCTGTCTCAAAAAACAAACAAAAAAACCAAACTAGAAATGAGATTGCTGAGTGTATTGCTATGTGTATTTAAATGTTTCGAGAAATTGCCAAGCTATTTTCCCAAGCAGCTGTATCATCTTACATTCCCATTAGCGATGTATGAGACTTCAGTTTCTCTTGATGCTGTTCAGTACTTGGTATTATCAGTATTCTTTATTTTAACTTATCTAATAGCTGTATAGTGGTATAAATGGTGATTTTAATTTTCTTTTCCCTAATGATAGTGATGGTGAGTATTTTTTCTTGTACTTATTTGTGTTCCATATCTCCTCATTGGTAAAGTGTTTGTTCAAGTCTTTTGCCATTTTTTTATATCCTGTTTTATATTTAATTGAAGTTTTCATTGAGATAATTGTTGGTTTATATGTAGTTAAAGAAATAATACAGAGAGATCCTGTGTACCCTTCACCCAGTTTACCTCAAAGGTAACAATTTTTGTCATTTTAGAAAATTAGAGTGTTGGTTTTCTTATGGTTGATTTTTGAGTTTTTTTCCTTGTATTTTATATAAAAACGCTTTGTAGGACATGTGATTTTCAAATTTTATATATTCTTCCAGTCTGTAGCTTGTCTTTTCATTTTCCCTTAAAGTGTTATTGGCAGAGCAAAAACTTATGATTTTAATAAGGTACACTTTATCAAATATGTTTTAATGTATCATGATTTGGGTGTAATAATCTAAGAACTCTGCCTAAACTCAGGTCACAAAGGTTTTCCTCTATGTTTTCTTCTAAAAGTTTTTTAGTTTTATGTTTTACATTTAGATCTATGATACATTTTGAATTACTTTTTGTATAAGGTGTGAGGTTTTGGGTGATGTTCTTTTTTTGCATATGGATATTCAATTATTATATCACCACTTGTTCTAAAGATCATCCTTCTTTGAATAGCTTTGTCAAAAATCAATTGGCCATATATGTATGGGTCTATTTCTGAACTCTTTATTCTGTTCCAATTAATCTATATGTCTGTCCTTTCACCAATACCATACTATCTTGATTACTGTAGCTTTATAGCAACTTTTTAAATTGGTATTGTTAAAATTAGGTATTATGATTCCTGGAACTTTGTTCTTTTCATAATTGTTTTAGCTATTCTATTTCCTTTCCTTTTTCATATAAATTTTAGAATCAGCTTGACTATATCTAAAAAAAATCCTGTTGTGATTTTGATTAAAATTGTGTTAAATCTATATATCAATTTGGGGAGAATTGACATCTTTACTCTGTTGAGTCTTCCAATCAATAACCATAGGATGTCTCTCCATTTTTTAACGTCTTCTTTGTTATGTTTTTGTAATAACATGCTTTGTTATATTTATACCTAATGATTTCTTTTATTTTGGGGACGTTTCCAATCAAACATTGCTAGAGAGATATTAATTTTTATATACCGAACTTATAGCCTAAGATCTTGTTAAACTTACTTAAGAGTTTTCTTATAGATTCTTTGGGATTTTTCTGAGTGGGCAGTCATGTCATCTGTGAATAGGGAAAATTTTATTTCTTCCTTTTTAATCTTTATGCCTTTTATTTCTTCTTCTTCTTTTTTTTTTTTTAGAGGCCGAGTCTTGCTCTGTTGCCCAAGCTGGAGTGCAGTAGTGTGATTGTACCTCACTGTAACCTTAAACTCCTGGGCTCACATGATCCTCCCACCTCAGCCTCCTCAGTAGCTGAGACTACAGGTGCATGTCACCATGCACAGCTAAATTTTTTTTAGAGATGGAGTCTTACTGTATTGCCCAGGCTGGTCTTGAACTCCTGGCCTCAAGCAATCCTCCCTTCTCGGCCTCCAAAGGTGTTGGGATTACAGGCATGAGCCACTGCACCCAGCTGTTAATGTCTTTTATTTCTTCTTCTTGTCTTATTACACTAGCTAAAACTTCTGGTATGATATTAAATAGTAGTGGGATTGGACATCCTTGCCTTGTTCTTATTCTTAAGGGAAAGCTTTCAGTCTTTGACCATAATAAAGTATGATGTTAACTGTAAGTTTTTTGTAGATGCCCTTTATTAGTTTAAGTTCAAGAAGTATGTTAGTTTAGAGTTTTCATTCTTTTGTTTTAAATGTTTTTTAATTTGATACTGTCTTTTTCTGATTTGATATCAGGGAAAAGCTGCCTCGTAAATGAGTTGGAAAGTGTTTCCTTCTTTTGCTCCTTTACTTTTAATTCTGTTTTTAAAAATTACAGTTTTATTCAGATATATTTCATATACCATAAAGTTCACTCATTTAAGTTGTATAATTTACAGTTATATAGCTATCATCACAATCTTATTTTAGAATATTTTTAACATTCCATAAAGAAACCTGTACATATCAATAGTCATTCCCCATTGTAGCTCCTCCACCTCACCCTGCACCAACCACAAACCCCAGGCAACCACAAATCTGCTTTCTCTTTCTATAGATTTGCCTATGCTGAGCATTTCATATCAATGAAATCACATGTGGTTTCGTGACTGGCTTCTGTCACTTACAGTGTTTTTAAGGGTCAAACATAGCATGTATCAGTACTTCATTTTTTACTGCTGAATAATATTAAAATGTATTATATACATTAGAACATTTTAATCACCCCCAAAAGAAGCCCCATTTCCTTTAGCAATAACTCTTCCATTTTCTCCCACTTCCTTCATCCCTAATCAGTCACTAATATATTTTCTGTCTCTGTAGATTTGCCTTCTCTAGCTACATCATACAAATGGAATCATACAATATGTGGTGTTTTATGACTGAGGTCTTTTTCACTTTGCATAGTGTTTATGAAGTTTAACCATGTTGTAGCATACATTGGTACTTAATTTCTTTTTATTGCCATATGATATTCCATTGTATGAATATACCACAATTTATTTATCCATTCATCGGTAGTTGGACATTTAGATTGTTTCTATATTTTTGCTATAATGAGTAATGCTGCTGTGAACATCGGTGTTCAAGTTCTTATGTGGACATATGTTTTCATTTCACTTGGATAGATACATAGGAGTGGAAATGCTGGACAACATGGTAACCCTGTGTTTAATCTTTAGAGGTATTACCAGGCCCTTCTTCCAAAGCAGCTACATCACTTTACAGTCCCACCAGCAGTACCTGAAGGTTCAAAAACTCAACAATAAAAGAGAAATAATCCAATTTTAAAATGGACAAAGGATTCAAATAGACATTTTCCCAAAAATGATATTTGAGACTCATAAGCACTTAAAGAGTTGTTCCATAACATTATTTAGGAACTGTAAATCAAAGGCACAATGAGATACACCTTCACACATCCATTTATAATGACTGGATTTTACAAGTCAGACAGTAACAAGTATTGGAGAGGAGGTAGAAAAATTATTGAACTATGAGTGTTTATATATTCTGAGTACTAGATCCTTAGCAGATATAATTTCACAAATATAAAGTCATTTTGCAAATGTTTTTTCTCCCATTCTGGGGTTGTCTTTTTACTTTCTTGATAGTATCCATTGAAGCATAAAAATTTTTAATTGTGATGAAATCTAATGTAGTTTTTTCTTTGTCACTTGTGCTTTTAGTGTCATATCTAAAATTCCACTGCCTAACTTAAGGTCATGAAGATTTATTCCTATATTTTCTTTTAGGAGTTTTATAGTTTTACCTCTTAAATTTAGATCTTTGATCCATTTTGAGTTAGTTTGTATATATAGTGTGAGTTAGAGATCCAGATTAATTTTTTTGGATATGGATATCTTGTTTTCCCAGCACCATTTGTTGAAAAGACTATTCTTTTCCCCCATTAAGTGATCTTGGAACCCTTATTGAAAATCAGTTGACTATAGATGTATGGATTTATTTCTGGACTCTTAATTCTATTCCATTGATCTGTGTCTATCCTATGCTGATCCCACACTGTCTTGATTACTATAGTTTTATAGTATGTTCTGCAATTGTAAAGTGAGTTCTTTAACTTTGTTCTTTTTCAAGATTGTTTTGGCTATTCTGGGTAAATTGAATTTTCATGTGACTTTTAGGGTCAGCTTATCAATTTCTGCAAAATAATACAATTTGAATTTTGATAGATATTATAGTGAATCTGTAGATCGATTTAAGGGCTATTGTCATCTCTGAAATGTTAAAAATCTTCCAATCCATGAACACAGGATGTCTTTCTATTTATTTAGATTGTCTTTCATTTCTTTCAACAGTCATTTTTACTTTTCAATGTACAAGTCTTAAACTTCTTTTGTTAAATTTGTTACTAGGTATTATATTCTGTTTGCTTCTTTTATAAATGGGGTTTCTTAATTTAATTTTGGATTGTTCATTGCTAGCATATATAAATGCAATTGATTTTTGTTTATTGACCTATATCTTACCATATTGCTAAACTCAATTATTATTTCTAATTTTTTTTAGTGGATTCCTTTGGATTTTCAGTTTAAAAGATCATGTCATCCATGAATAGTGTTTAACTTCATTTCTAATCTGTACGCTTTTATTTCCTTTTCTTGCCTAATTGCTTTGGCTAGAAGCTTTTGTAAAATGTTTAATGAAAGAGTTGAAAGCAGAAATTTTTCTTGTCTTTGTTATTATCTTAGGGGAAAAGCATTCATTCTTTGTCCATTAAGTATCATGTTAACTATGGGTTTTTCATAGATGTCCTTTATCAGTTTATGGAAGTTCTATTCCTAGTTTGTTGAGCATTTTAATCCTGAAAAGGCATTAGAGTTTGTGAAATGCTTTTATTGTAGTGATTGTGTCATTTTTGTCCTTTATTCTATTAACATGGTGTATTACATTAATTGAATTTCTGATTAAGCCACTCTTGCATTCCTGGGATAAATCTCACTTGGTCAGGGTGTGTAATACTTTTATGTGTTGCTGGATTTGGTTTGCTAGTATGCTGCTGAGAATGTTTGTGTCTGTGTTCCTAAGAGATACTGGTTTGTGATTTTCTTTTCTTGTGATATCTTTGTCTGGTTTTGTTTTCAGAGTTGGCAAGTATTTCCTCCTCTTCTATTTTTTGCAAGGATTTGGGAAGAACTGGTGTTAATTCTTCCTGAAATGCTTGGTAGAATTCAGCTGTAAAGCTATCTGGGTCTTGGTTTTATAAGTTGGAAGTTTTAAAAACACTAATTCAATCTCTTTGCTTGTTATAGGTCTGTTAAGATTAACTTTTAAGTCACTTTCAGTGTTTGCAATTATATAAAAATCTGACCCTCTCATCTAAGTTATCTAAGTTTTTGGTATACAGTTTTTCATAGTATTTCCTTATAATCCTATTTATTTCTGTAAGATTGATAGTGATGTCTTCTCTTTCATTTTGATTTTAGTAATTTGAGCCTTCTCTCTCTCTGTCTAGTTAAAGGTTTGTCAATTCTGTTGATCTTTTCAAAGTAACAATTTTGGGAGTTTTTTTTATTGCTTTTCTATTCTCTATTTTATTTATTTCCACTCTAATCTTTATTATTTCCTTTCTTCTACCCTTCAGGTTTAGTTTGGTCTTTTTTTGTAATTTCTTCAGGTGGAAGGCTGTGTTATTGATTTGAGATCTTTCTTTAATTTAGGCAGTTACAACTGTAAATTTTCCTCTAAGCATTGGTTAGCTGCATCCGTAAGTTTGGTAATTTGTGTTTTCCTTTTCATTCACCTCAGAGTCATTCCTGATATCCCTGGTGATATCTTCTTTAAACTATTGGTTACTTAGGAATGTGTTGTTTAGCTTCCACATATTTGTGAATTTTTCAAATTTCCTTCCTTTGTTGGTTTTTAATTTCATTCCATTGTGTTGGAGCACATACTTGGTTTGAGCCCTTTTGATTTTATTGAGGCTTTTTTTCATTGCCTATGGTCCTTCCTGGAATATGTTCCATGTACACTTGAAAAAATTATGTGTTCTGCTGTTGTTGTATGGAGTGTTCCATATATGTTTGTTAGACCTAGTTGGTTTTTTTTTTTTTTTTTTTTTTTTTGTTGAGACAGAGTCTCACTTTGTTGCCCAGGCTAGAGTGAGTGCCGTGGCGTCAGCTTAGCTCACAGCAACCTCAGACTCCTCGGCTTAAGCGATCCTACTGCCTCAGCCTCCCGAGTAGCTGGGACTACAGGCATGTGCCACCATGCCCAGCTAATTTTTTCTATATAGATTTTTAGTTGTCCATATAATGTCTTTCTATTTTTAGTAGAGACGGGGTCTCACTCAGGCTGGTCTCGAACTCCTGACCTTGAGCGATCCACCCGCCTCGGCCTCCCAGAGTGCTAGGATTACAGGCGTGAGCCACCGCGCCCGGCCAGACCTAGTTGGTTTATAGGGCTGTTCAAGTCTTCTATTTCCCTGTTGATCTTCTGTCTAGTTCTGTCAATTATTGAAAGTAGGTTATAGAAGTCTCCAGCCATTGTTGAATTTCTCCCTTCAATTCTGTCAATTTTAGCTTCATGTATTTTGGAATTCAGTTGTTAGTTGTACATATGTTTATAATTATTATGTCTTCTTGATATTAGTGTATATTTCTGTTATTAGTATAGCTAATCCAACTTTCTTTTTGGTTTCTGCTTGTTTGCTTTATCTTTTTCCATCCTTTTACTTTTAATGTATTTTTTAATGTATATGTCTTTGAATCCGAACTGTGTTTATTAAGGAATATAGCTAGATCGTGCTTTTAATTTATTCTGTCAGGCTCTCTCTGTCTCTTTCTCTGTTTCTTTTCTTTTCTTTTTCTTTTTTTTTTTTCTTTGAGACAGGGTCTCTACCGCCTGGGCCAGAGTGCAGTGGTGTCATCATAGCTCCCTGCAACCTCAAACTCCAGAGCTCAAGCGATTCTCTTGCCTCAGCCTCCTGAGTAGCTGGCACTACAGGCACATATACCCACGCCCAGCTAATTTTTCTATTTTTTGTAGAGATGGGGTCTTGCTCTTGCTCAGGCTGGTCTTGAACTCCTGGCCTCAAGCAGTCCTCCTGCCTTGGCATCCTAAAGTGCAAGGATTACAAACATGAGCCACTATGCCCGGCCTAATCCCTGTCTTTTGATTAATGCATTATAACCATTTCCATTTAATGTAATTATAGATAGGGTAGGATTTATGCCTGCCATTTTGCTCATTGTTTTCTATATGTCTTATGACATTTTTGTTCCTTTATTCCTGCCTTCTTTTGTGTAAAATAGATATTTTCTAGTATAACATATAAATTCCCTTGTTTCTTTTATTATTATAATTTTTAGATATTTTCTTGTGGTAGCCATGGGGATTAAAATTAGCTTCTTAATTTAAAGCAGTCGAGTTCAGATTAACACTAACTTAATTTCAACAGTATACAAAACTTTAATATAGATATGTGTATGTAAATATACACATGCACATATATATATTCCCTCTCTACTTCTTTGTACTATTATTGTTATACACATTATATCTTTACATGTTCGAAGCCCATCAACACAGTTTTATAATTATTGCTTTACGCAGTTCTTTCAAATCAGATAGGAAAAGAGTTATAAACACAAAGTACATTTATACTCGATATTATATTCTCCTATATTGTTCTCTTTAACAGTATGCTTTATTTTTCATGTCAGCTTGAGTTACTGTCTAGCATTCTTTTATTTCATCCTGAAGGATTCCCTGTAGTATTTCTTGTATGGCAGGTCAACTAGCAATGAATTTTCAGTTTTTATTTATTAGAAATGTTTTCATTTTTTTCCATTTATGAAATATTTTTAAAAGCAAGGACATAGAGAACTAGCTTAAATTGAATCAAAGGCTGTTAAAAGGCCTAGTATAATTCAACTTATAAAAACATAAGATATGAAAAAGCATGCCCATGTTTTATTTGGTGACTAGGGAATAAGAAGAAAATGTTGGCGATTTCCAATTCAAGTGTGTCACCACTGTGACAGCTTCCAAACCACAGAAACATCTGTTATTCTTAATACCTCCTCTTCTAGCCCAGGTTAAATTCCTTTAATTATTTACAAGTAGAACCCTATTATAATAGGAACTCTAAAATAGCTAGCTATTTAAAACTCTTCTCTCAAAGAAAATAGATGCTTCCTTTCTACCATAAAATTGATAGAAAAATTAATGAAAAATACAAAATTGAAAGAAACAAAAATATTTTGCTTAGTAAGTCCATTAATACAGTTCCATTTTATGCCATAAGACACCTGAAAATGTGAAAAGATAAAATCACTTTTGTGAAATAAATCTAAACCATTTAGATTTAGACTTTCCAGGATTTTAGGAAATAATATAAAATAATAAAGATTACATTCTGATCTTCACAAAAGCAGAAATCAAAATCATGGCATATTCAGGAAAGGCCTTATTCTAAAAATGGAATTGGTTCAATGGAAATTTAGATTTTAGGGTATTCTTTGTATTCCAGTCATCAAGAAGAACTAGTTATTAGAATGAGCACTGAAATCATAAAATTCCTTTTGCATGTTCTCATCTTCCATTTTTCAAATCAATTTCACAGCAAAATTTTTTCTTTTGATATTTCACATTAGGTCCCTGAAATAACGAAAAAGTAAACAAAAAAGTAAATCTGGAACATTGGCTATTTTGCCATTATAACTGGTTGTTTCTAAATCTAATTGAATTATTTGTCTTATCCACATCTGCTCTGGTACAGAGTTGCTTTTATCCACCTTTGAACTCTTACAACTGAACAGTTGGTTTCAAAAAGATGGTGCACAGTTTAGTAACTATTATACACTTCCCGTAAGGCACTCTTCTTTCTTTTTCTGTAGATTAAAATTCATCTGCCAAAAACTGTTACTCATTTCCCTAAAACATAATAATCTCCAACTACATGCAGAGTATGATGTCCGTTACTGTTAAGAGAAGGTTATCCCCTCAAGGAGTTTACAGCAGTTTTGTATGTGGGTCTCCTTTATTTTTGAAATAGGTTTTAGCTGGATTCTTGCTTGACAGTCTTTCTCTTTTAGCACTTTGACGATGTCATCCCATTGTCTTCTGGCGTGTATGGTTTCTGATGAGAAGTTAGCTCTTAATTTTATTAAAGATCCTTTGTACATGATAAGCCTATTATTTGTCTTCTTTCAAGATTTTCTTTATGTCTTCTACTTTCTTCAATTGATTATGAGTGCCTAGGTATGGATCTCAGTGAGTTTATTCTAGTTGTACTTCACTGAGCTTCTTGAATGTGTAGATTAATATTTGTCTTTCAATTTTGAAAGTTTGGAGCCATTATTGATTCTAATTTTCTTCTGCCCCATTGTCTTTCTTTTCTACTTTTGGAACTCCTGTTTTGCATATTTGTCATTCTTGATGGTGTCCAACTAGTCTCTGAGGCTCTGTTCATTTTTATTTTCATTCTTTTTTCTTTCTGTCCTTCAGAGTGAATTTCTCTAATAATCTATTTTCTTGTTGGCTGATTATTTCCTTTGCCAACCAAAATCTCTTTTTGGGTTCCTCTATTGAATTTTTCACTTCAGATATTGTACTTTTCAGCTCCAGAATTTCTATTTTGTTTTTTAAATATAACTTGTACCTCTATTCTCTATTTGGTGAGACATCATTGTCACAGTTTTCTTTAATTTTTTAGGCATCATTTCCTTAAGCTTGAATTTACAGTTGTTCCTTGGCATATGCAGAGATTGGTTCCAGGACCTCCCTGTGTATACCAAAATCCACATATACTCAAGTCCCACAGGCAATCATGTATGAAAAGCTGGCCCTCCGCAGCTTTTGCATCCCAGGAATACTGTATTTTCAATCCACGTTTGGTTGAAAAAAGTCTGCACATCAGTGGACCTTCGCAGTTCAAACCTGTGTTGTTCAAGGGTTAACTGTATTTATAATAGCTGATTTAAAGGCTTTGTCTACTAAGTCCAAAATATAGGCCCTCTCCGGGATACTTTGTTGGCTTCCCCCACCTTTTTTTCTATATATGTGTCATACTTTACTGTTTCTTTGCGTGTCTCTAATTTTATGGTGAAAACTGGACATTTTAGATAATATAACAACTCTAATAATAGATTCTTCTACCCCTCAAGGTTTGTTGTTGCCATATTTTTTTGTTATTGTTTTTCTTGTTGCCACTGATTTATTTAGTGATTTTCCTAATTTAGTATTCTCTATAGTGTATGGCCATTGAATCCCCTGCTAGATTTTTAAAAATTTTTGTTTTTATTTTCTTTATTTATCTATCTATCCATCTATCTATCTAGAGACAGGGTCTCACTCTGTTTCCTGGGCTGGATTACAGTGGTGCAATCATAGCTCACTGCAACCTCTCACACCTGGACTCAAGTAGTCCTCCTGCCTCGGCCTCCTGAATAGCTGGCACTACAGGTGTGCACCACCATGGCCATCTAATTTTTAAAATTTTTTTGTAGAGACAGTGTCTAGCTATGTTGCCCAGCCTGGTTTTGAACTCCTGGCCTCTAGCATTCCTCTGGCCTTGGCCTCCCAAAGTGCTACAGGCACTATTATAGGCATCAACCACTGTGCCCAGCCTTGTTTCCATTTTTTAAAAGCCTGGTTTCCTAAGGCTCACACCTGGGTCGGTACCATTTAGTTAGTGAGCCAGTGATTGGTCAGAAGATTTCATTAAATGCCTTGCCTGGATATCTTTTCCAAGGGAATCTCTGTGAGAAGGCACACCTTCAAACTTCAGACAGACAAGACAACTTTTTGCTTCCTGCTTGCCTAGGAACTCAAGGTCAACCAGAAGTGAGTGACTGGTGCCTTCTCCCTTCTCAGGTCTTTCCTGGGCATGCCAGACTTTTATATTCCCAGGGATATGTCAGAGATTTTCAAGGTTTCCTATAGTCATCTAGTTCTCCCAGAATTCCCTTTTAATTCTAGACTAGGTTCTTGTTTGCTCCAACTGAAATCACAACAGGTGAGTTGTTGCCAGCACTTTCTCATTGTTTAATTATTGCCCTGCAGGTAGCCCCATACTCTCCACCCCAGTATGTTCCTCCACTGCCAGCTGAGTGCAGCTTTGAGTGAAATCACATACCCACCACACTGGAGAGTGGAAAATTTTCCAGGTTGCTGCATAATATTGACTATGCACCCAGGATGGTGCTGTTAAGGGAGCTCAAAAAGAAGTCTGATCTCTCCATTGTCTGCAGTGCTGCTGGCTTTTGGCTACCAAAACACTGAGCTGCGAAGGAAGAGGGAATGGGAATTGCCCCAACTTAAAATTTCAGACACACCAGTAGTTTCAGTAGTTTGTCTTGCACAGACAATTTTAGTTTTGTTCGGTGGCTTTGAATAATTGTTTGAGTTCTCAAATGGTTGGTTTTAGTTGTTTTGCCCATATTTTTATTGTTTTCAAAGACAAGAAAATCCGCTCAGCCCCTTATTCTGCATTTTTAAAAGTCTATCTCCTCCCTCCTTTGTTATTTTCTAGAGTTTGTGTTTAATTGCTATTAATTCTTCTTTAAATGTCTGCAAAATTTCCCAGTGAAACTATCTGGGCTCGGAGATTTCTTTTGGGGGAGGTTTTTAACTGCAAATTCTTTTTTTTTTTTTTTTTTTTTTTTTTTTGGAGACAGAGTCTCGCTCTATTGCCCTGGCTAGAGTGCCGTGGCGTCAGCCTAGCTCACAGCAACCTCAAACTCCTGGGCTTAAGCAATCCTTCTGCCTCAGCCTCCCGAATAGCTGGGACTACAGGCATGTGCCACCATGCCCGGCTAATTTTCCTATATATATTTTTAGCTGTCCATATAATTTCTTTCTATTTTTAGTAGAGACGGGGTCTCGCTCTTGCTCAGGCTGGTCTTGAACTCCGGAGCTCAAACAATCCTCCCGCCTCAGCCTCCCAGAGTGCTGGGATTACAGGTGTGAGCCACCGCGCCCGGCCTGCAGATTCTTTAATGGTAGTTATAGGATTATTTAAGTTATGTTATTTCATGTTCAGTGAGTTTGGGTAGTTTGTGGTTTTGGGGACTTGTTCCATTTCATCTACATTGTTGAATTTTTATGTTTAGAGTTCATTATTTTTAATATCTGGGGAATCTGTAGTGATATCACACATTTCATTTGTGGTGTTTGTAATTTGTGTCTTCCCTTTTTTTCTTTGTCAGTCTTGATAGAGGTTTATCAATTTTATTGATATTTACAAAAATCCAGTTTTTGCTTTTGTTGACTTTTTCTATTGTTTTCCTGTTTTAAATTTCATTGATTTCCGATCTTCTATTATTTTCTATCCTTCTACATGTTTCATATTTATTTTGCTCTTTTTTTCTATTTTCTTAAGGTGGAAGCTTAGATTATTGATTTGAGACCTTTCTTTTTTTGTAAGTATTCAATACCATAAATTTTCCTGTAAGCACCACTGTAGCTGCATCTCCTGTTTTTTTTTTTTTTAAATAAGATTTATTTTGGGGGAACAGTTTTAGATTTACAGAAAAATTGTGAAGACAGTACAGTGAATTCCCATGTATCCCACACCCAGTTTCCCATATTATTAATGTCTTACATTAGTATGATAAATTTGTCACAACTAATTAACCAACCTTGATACATTTATTATTAAAGTCCAAACCTTATTTTGATTTCCTAGTTTTCACCTTAAATCCTTTTTCTGTCCCAAAATGCCATGCAGGATACCGTATTATACTTAGTGGTCATGTTTCCTTAGGCTCCCCTTGGCTTTAACAGTCTCCAACCTTTCCTTCTTTTTGATGACCTTGACAATTTTGAGGAGTACTGGTCAGGTAATTTGTAGAATTTTTAGTTTTGAACACTTTCTTACTTTCTGGCACTATAAGATGCTCCAGGATCATCTTATTTTCCTAGAAGCAGCCATTTTCATAAGGAACCCTCATTTCTTTTATTGGAAAATTGTATTAGAAACCAAAATCTCACTCTGGGAGGCCGAGGTGGGAGGATTGCTTGAGCTCAGGAGTTCAAGACCAGCCTGAGCAATAGTGACTCCCCATCTCTACTAAAAATAGAAAAAATTAGCCAGGCGTCATGGTGTGCACCTATAGTCCCAGCTACTGCAGAGGCTGAGGCAGGAGGATCCCTTGAGCCCAGGAGTTGGAGGTTGCAGTGAGCTCTGATACCACCATTACACTCCACCCAGGGTAACAAAGTGAGACTCTGTCTCAAAAAAAAAAAAAAAGAAAAGAAAAGAAACCAAAATCTGAGTGGTTGAGGTATCATTGCTTCTAGGCCCTCTTGCCTGATAGATAAGGAACTACATATATGTATACACACACACACACACACCATGACTATTTCTATATGTAGCCATCTGTATCCATACTAAAGTAAATTTGCATTCATATTGATGTCTCCAACTCTAATCCATTACCACATGGATCATTCTACCCATCTCTTCTTATCTATAACCTCTTATTCCAGCAGTGAGAAACCTGACTCTCACCATCCTCCTGCCATTTACTTAATTGTTCAATTTCATTATACAAGTATAGTAGTTTCAGAATTGTTAACTCATACCCCAGTGGGAAACACTTTTATCAACTAGAATACAGTGCTTATGTACAGTTTCTTTTAGTATTGCAGGTGTCACTCATTTCCAAAGTTATACAGTTCACCTGTTCCCTTATCCCCTTATATGAGGTTGTTTCATACATTGGCAATATCAGTAGATTCTTTTGTCACATTCTGCATTCCATTCTTGGATTCTTTGACCTCCTAAATGATTTTTTAAAGTTCCAAATGTCTTCTAATTTCCCTTGAGACTTCCTCATTGATCCATGGATTATTTGGTAATGTGTTGTTTAATTTCCAAGTGTTTGGAGATTTATACTCAGTATCTTTTTTTTTTTTTTTTTTACTAATTTGTACTTCATTATGGTCAGAGAACCATCCAGTCAACCTAAGATATGTGGAGAATTTATCAAGCTTCCTATGGCTGTCTTACTTCCTAGAGCTCCCTGTTAACTTCAGACTGATGGAATTCCTGCTTCTAAAGTTCCAAATAAAGTGATTCTTCTATGGTAGCAGCAGCAGCAGCAGCAGCAGCAGCAGCAACAGCAACAAAACTTATTGTTTCCTTAGCCTTCCCTATTTCAGTAGAATTGTTGGGCAACAGAGCTGGGTGGGGGTGATGGGAATAGCCCTGTGCAAAACACCACAGATTGCATGGTTCTTACCTAAAGTTCAGTAGTTTTCTTTCTTTTTATTTTTTTCTCTCTCTCTTGTAAGAAACAGGGTCTTGCTCTGTCACCCAGGCTAGGGTGCAGTGGTGTGATCATAACTCACTGCAGCCTTGAACTCCTGGGCTTAAGCAATCCTCCCTCCTCAACCTCTCAAGTAGCAGGACTACAGCTAGGTGCCACCACACCCAGCTAATTTTTAATTTTTTTTTTTTTTTTAGAGATTGGGGGGGGGGGGGTCTCGCTATGCTGCCCTGGCTGGTCTGGAACTTCTGGCCTTAAGCGATCCTCCCCCGTCACCTTCCCAAAGTGCTGGGATTTACAGGCATGAGCCACTGCACCTGGCCCAGTAATTTTCATCAATAAATGCTTCTGATTTTGTTGTATGCCTCTGGGCAAATTCTGGAGTGCTAAAATGGTTGTTTTTGAATTTTGTCCCATTTTATGACTGTTTTTGAGGGAGCAGATTTGTTAACCTCCTCACTCTGTTATGCTGGAAGCCAGAAAGTATTATTTAGCAGATAGGAAGGAGAGTATCTGACTATTGTACTTCTGTTAAATTAACTTATTCTTAAAATGTTTAGATCAGTTCCAAACCAGACTTAATATAAAAAAGATAATGTCTTCTTAAGTAGGAACTGAATTTTTATTTTCTCTTTCTTTTTATAACTCATGGGGCCACGTTTACAAAGATAGGGTGCTCCACACCTATTTCTAGTGGTTTTGTTACTTTATTGCCTATCACAGAAACAGGTGATTTCCTATTTGTAGCTCTAATGGCGCTCTTTCAATAAATACTTGCTGGCATTTCATATTTTTCCCATTTGGCCAAGATTGGTGGACACATTTGTAGGCCTTAGCACAGCATTTCATAAATTATCAGCAAGGAGTTAATAAGTATTGCATGGTCAAATGCAAAATGTGGGATTCGATCATATAAAAACTGGTTTCTTCACCGTATAACCTCTTAATTACTTTAATGTGCTAATATGAATTGAGAATTTCCAAGAAAGGAAATAATATATAACATTTCCCAAAACAATTTTACCAGAGAACCCATTTTCATAAAATACATTTTAAGAAGCACTGCCCTGACACATACATATATTATATGTATGCATGTATGTGTGTATGTGTACACAGAGAGAGAGAGAGAGATATTCACATTCATCCTTCTCTGCCCACAACTATACCTGTTTTATGGAAAACGTTAGCTGATGAATGGTATTGAAATGTAATGGTATCCATAATTCATATGTGTAATTATCTTATATGAGCACTGTGGTAAATTGTACAAAATAAAGTTAACATAACAGGCATGAGACCACTGCTATCTTTAGAAAGGCCTGCTTGCAAGGTTGGCACTTGGCTGGTATGTGGGAACTTGGTTTCCCTCTGTTCCCTAACTGGTAAATAGTTCACTTTGCCTAGTTTGTTGGTACAAATGTGATTTATGCTGAACACCTGTTTTCCTTCTGAGAGTCTGGAATTTTGTTATGTGCCTCTAGGACCGGCCCCCGATGAAAACCTTGGACACCAAATCTCTAAAGGTCTTCCTAAGGCAGAAACTCATATACCTGTTGCTGCATTTTTTTGTTGCTGCAGAAATGAGCATACTCAACTATGCCCCCTCACAATAGGAAGAGTGCATAAAGTAGTATGTGTATGAATTTCTCTAGACTCCTGTCCTTTTCCTTTGCTGATCCTATTGTGTATTCTTTCACTGTAATAAACCTTGGCCATGAATACAGCTATATGTTGAGTCCTGTGAGACCTTCTAGCAAATCACTGAATGTGTGGGTGGTCTTGGAGATCCCAAAACATAATCATATTACGTACGTTGTCTTAATCCTCAAAACAATTCTGAAAGGTAGGTAAATATTAGTGTTTGTCTTTTATAGATAAGGAGACTGAAGTTAGTGAGGTAGGTTTAGCAACTTCCCTAGGATCTCAGTTAATAAGTGATAGAATCCAAATCTGTCTGACTCCAAAGTCTTGGCTCTTAACTATTATACTGTATTGCTTCTAATACCATAAACTGTGTCTGCAGTGGGTTGAAAGGAATGAATGATGATAGTGATCTGAGAATACTTCATGCAGGAGTTAGGATTTGAGTTGGTATTGAAGAGTAAATGGGCAGCATTAAAATAGATTAAGTGGAGGGGAATGAGTATTGTCAATTGCATAATATTAAGGCATGCATGTGGTAAAATGCAAGATTTATTTGGGAGACAGACAATATAACAGTTGGGTGAAATGGAGGAAACTCTAGAAAGTTTTTTTCTATACTTTTTTCTTTTCTTTTCTTTTCTTTTCTTTTTTTTTCAAAATGGGGTCTTGTTATGTTGCCTAGGCTGCAGCTTTGAACTCCTGGGCTCATGTGATCCTCCTGCCTCAGCCTCCCAAGTAGCTGGGCTTACAGGTATGTGCCACCATGCCTGGCTCCTTCCATACTTTTAAGAGAAACAAACTTTGGCAGCTGCCATAGCTTGTCATGCTAGTGTTTAGTGTAAAATAATGTATCTGATCTAACACACAATTATATATTTAAGCTCAATAAGTGAGATATGTTTGTTTAAGGATACTAAGATAATGTATTTGTTCTGCAAAGACAACAATGATTTCCAAGGACTTTGCCACCTAAACAAGTTGAAGCCCTACTATTGTTAGCGTTAAGGAATTATGTATGTACGTATGTAGAGGAGGGAAATACTGAAAACAGCATTTAACTGATACCAATCTGGTGACAGTATGAAGAATATACTGGTTAGAGCCAGGGAGTTAGTCCATTTAGATCATTACAATCACAGTGGTCCATGCATGAGATGATTAAGAGCTTAGAGAATTTTAGAAATGAAAATGGACAAAAGACACCATACAGGATGAATTGCCATGATGTAGTGATGTACTGGATATGTGTGTGTTTGTGGGGAGATCCAAAGGATCTGAGTCTGGGTGGTTTGGAGAAAATATTGTATCTTTAACAGAAATATGACATTTAGACCAACTGTCATGCCAGGACCATGGATGTATTGAACTGAATGATTTATTAACATCCAAGTAGAAAAGCACATTTGAAGTTAGTTGTGAAATTGGGATTGAAGAGAGAAATCAAGGTTTGAGATGAGATGGAAACATTTGCGATGGGGTGATTACTGAAGCTATCTTAATAGAGGCATCACCTTAGGGGGAAGGAACAAAAAAGAGCACCAAGGACTGAACTCTGATTTTATTCATTCCATCAATAAGAAATGAATATTAAAGAATACCTTTGAAGTTAATAAGTAATGTTATTACTACCTATTATAAACCACATTTGCCAAGTACCTATTTTAATATGCATTGATCGGGTACTTTCTGGTTTGTGAACTTTAAGTGATCTTTTATAGTGTGATATGAATAACTTTTAGACAAAACCAATAAATAAATGATCCCTACCATATAAAAAGCAAAGTTAAGCACTGAATAACATTCAAATAGCATTTTTTTTCCTTCTCATATATAGCACATTGTTCTTGGTAACTTTGGGGGTAATGTGTGTGTGTGTGTGTGCATGTGTGTGTGTGTAGATCTTTATGTTGCCTGCTTAGGAGTGGAATTGCCCCAGCCTCTGTTTCATTTAAATAGTTGTTTTGGTTTGTTAATTAATTTTTCCTCCATTTGTCAGCTGTTGTACCAGTAGTGAAGTAGTCATCACTGACTGCCATTGAGTATTCAAGATAACTTGTTCCACCAGATTTGTGCACAAGAGTCCTAACATTATATTCTCCCTTAATGTAGAAATGTTCTTAAATGAATGACATTGATACTTACCTCTCTACAACAAATTTTTTAGAAGCAGAAGGAATTGAGCACAAAAATATTCCAAAGAGAAATTGGGTGGACAAAACTGCTAGTAGCACTAATATGTTTATGTTTCTGACTAATCTTCTCCTTTTCATACTACCTGCTGACATTCTTCCAGGGTAAGAACACAATCTATGAAGGCTTCAGCTCTTAAGTCTTCTGCAACTTTATTGTTCTATTTATTCCCTTCCTGGAGTAGACAGAGAATTAGATGAATGTGCAAAGGGATAACAAGAAAAAATATTTGGGCCGGGCGTGGTGGCTCACGCCTGTAATCCTAGCACTCTGGGAGGCCGAGGCGGGCGGATCGTTTGAGCTCAGGAGTTCGAGACCAGCCTGAGCAAGAGTGAGACCCCCCGTCTCTACTAAAAATAGAAAGAAATTATCTGGCCAACTAAAAATATATAGAAAAAATTAGCCGGGTATGGTGGCGCATGCCTGTAGTCCCAGCTACTCGGGAGGCTGAGGCAGGAGGATCGCTTGAGCTCAGGAGTTTGAGGTTGCTGTGAGCTAGGTTGACGCCACAGCACTCTAGCCTGGGCAGAGCAAAGACTCTGTCTCAAAAAAAAAAAAAGAAAAAGAAAAGAAAATATATTTGTATTATAGGCTGACTTGTGTGTCTTAGGATTTTAAGTCTTGGAAAAATAGGAATTGCAATAAGGTTGGTATGTCATTTTAATACATCGTGGTTGCCTCAAATTAGTAATAAACATTGTTGTTATAAAACTCTTATATATGTGAATGTTCCAATTAATTCATTAAAGTCTTTTTGTTTTTATGAGACAGGGCCCTGCTCTGTCACCCAGGCTGGAGTGCAGTGTGGCCTGATCATAGCTCAGTATAACATTGAACTCCTGGGCTCAAGCAATCCTCCTGTCTCAGCTTCCTGAGTAGCTATGACTACAGGCACATGCCACCGTGCCCAGCTAGTTTTTAAAAAATTTTTGTAGAGATGGGGTCTCACTGTGTTGCCCAGCCTGGTCTTGAATTCCTGGCTTCAAGTGTTCCTCCTACCTTGGCCTCCCAAAGTGTTGGGATTATGGGTATGAGCCACCACATCTGGCCCTCATTAAACTCTTCTTAAGCAATTTTCACTAATGTTTTTTTTTTTTTCCAAATATGGGTTTAACTTTATTTAAAGCAGATGCAGATGATAACACCTTCCAAAGAGCAAAAGCAGTAATGCAAATGCTCACCAATCACTCACACCATGAAACTTGTATATGCACATACTTTGCAATCCAGGATCTAGGATTTAGAAGAAACCAAAATTTGCTTCTTTTGGAGCAAATTTAGCTAAAAGATTAGTAGATACAAAATAATCAATCAATCATAACAATAAAGAATTTAGGCCGGGCGCGGTGGCTCACGCCTGTAATCCTAGCACTCTGGGAGGCCGAGGTGGGCGGATCGTTTGAGCTCAGGAGTTCGAGACCAGCCTGAGCAAGAGCGAGACCCCATCTCTACTAAAAATAGAAAGAAATTATATGGACAGCTAAAAATATATATAGAAAAAAATTAGCCGGGCATGGTGGCGCATGCCTGTAGTCCCAGCTACTCGGGAGGCTGAGACAGGAGGATTGCTTGAGCTCAGGAGTCTGAGGTTGCTGTGAGCTAGGCTGATGCCACGGCACTCACTCTAGCCTGGGCAACAGAGTGAGACTCTGTCTCAAAAAAAAAAAAAAAAAAAAAAGAATTTAATGAATTTTTAAATCTTATCTGATTTCTTTTTAAAAAGACATATCACTTAGCTTAAGCTTTCTCAGCCCTCTGGACAAAGGAAAAAATTCTGGCTTTTAGTTCTTCAAATAGGACTTCCTTGGTGGAAATTTGCTTTCAGTCCTGTGTAGGGATCCATTTCTGAGAGAATTCCAGAATGAAAGGATCTCCTCAGCCTGCTCCATGGAGAAGAGGTGCCCCCTGAAGGAGGCAGTACACCTCTGGGGTGCAGAAGCCCTGGAGCCAGATGACTTGGTTCAAATCCCAGCACTTCTATTTATTTACTGTGTGACCTTTGGCAAGTTACTTTCCTCTCTGTGCATCAGTTTTCTCGGTTATAAAATGGGGAGACTAGTATCAATTATAGATGTAAAGCTCTTACAAAAGGGACTAAAATAAGTAAAGTACAAAGTAATAATGTTTTTATTTAATATTTAATCTCCTTGAATCTAAGCTTTCAGTAGTGCAGGGTTCATAGAGAATCACAGACTATGCATAAGCAGTCATGAGATTATCATGTTCCTCCTTATTAAGTAATGTCTTCGTCCAAGATTACTCCAGAACAACAGCTTTAAACCATTTCCTAGTTTATTACATCAGTTGGCATGGTATAAGGGAAAGCACGCTGACTTGACAGTCAGGATACCTGGGTTCTAGCCCTAGCATATAACCCCTGTTGTTTACCTTCTGGGTCCCAGTTTCACTATCTATAAAATACAATATTTGCTGTCCCTGTATTACAGGCCTATTTTAAGTTTCAAAGAAGATAAAGAAAAGTACGTTGAAAATGTTAATATGAAGGATTCTAGTATTATCTTTTGCATTTTCCATATTTTTTCATGATTAAAAAAATACTATAACAAATGTACGAGAAAGTTTCACATATTTGTTCAATTAAATCCCTGGAAATATTATGGTGCTTAAATTTCACAACTATATTTAAAATTGATTTTATTTTATTTTTTATTGATACATAATAATTGTACATATTCATGGATTACATGTTACATCTTGATACAAGCACATAACATACAATGATCAAATCAGGGTAACTGGGACAAGATTCACCTAAAACATTCCTCATTGCTTTATGTTGGGAGCATTTAAAAACTTCTAGCTATTCTGAAATACAAAAAACTATTGTCAACTATAGTTGCCCCATTGTACCACTGAACATCAGAACTTCTTCCTTCTATTAAACAGAATTACCCCTTCACCAACACCTCTTCATTATCCCATCCTGCCACCCTTACCAATCTCTAGTAGCCACCATTCTATTCACTACCTCCATGAGATCAATTTTTTTAGGTCCCATATATGAGTGTGAAAATGAAATATTTGTCTTTCTGTGCCTGGTTTATTTCACTTAAAATAATGTCCTCCAGATCTATCCATGTTTCTGCAAATGACAAAATTTCCTTCTTTTTCATGGCTGAATAATATTCCTTTGTATACATACACCACATCATTTTTATCCATTCATCCCTTGATAAACCCTTAAGCTGATTCCATAATTTAGCCATTGTGAACAATGCTGCAATAAACACTGAAGTGCAAATATCTTCTGGTTACATTTTATGACTTTGCCTCACCCAAGCGAGGTTTAGAGGCATGCCCTTCCCCTCTACAATGTTCACCGTGTCTGTGACCCTTAGTTGTGAGTTTGTCCCCCCCAACCCTCTAATCCCTGGAGAGTATCACTACCATGTGAGCACCATAGTGTTGATCAGTTAGTACCAACTTGACAGCGAGTATATGTGTAGACTATTCCTTTGATCTTGTGATACCTCATTGCGGATAATAAAATTGATTTTAGACCTACTGCGTAAATTTTTGGCTTATAATTCAATCAGAGGAATTGGAACCCTAATATTTTCTATGAGAATGATTTCATAAGCATGGATAATAGTACTAAATTATCACTTAAAGACTTGGTGTGATGTTCAGATTAGGAAACTGCACTAGTAAGAGTCCTCTGTAATTGATTAATTTATTTAAACATTTTATGCTCCAGAACTCAGGAGGCTCATCAAACCATCTGCATCTTCATTTCTGCTATTGTAGATAACACATTCTTTTTTAAAATCATAAACAGAAATATTGGTAAAAGAATAATATAAGATTCTAGTTTTCTGAAGCTTGTTGAAAGTAAGTATAATAATCTTGAAAAGAGAGAGAGTCTTTGTCTAGACTTTAGAGTTTCAGGTCTGTAACTAGTTGTAAGAACCTGGGCATGGCAATTTACTCTTTCTGGGCCTCGTTTTCCCATTATAAAACAAGTGGTTTGCACTAGACCTCTAAGGTTTTTTCTTTTATTAACGTTCTGTGATTCTTTTTTTAATGCTTCTAAGCATCTATCTGAGGAAGCTGATGAAAATATTAGAGTTTATACTAATTTTGGGAGATCCTATTTATTATATTTGATTTATGCCTAAGGTAACTGTCCCGACCCGCAGGACTGTCAATGCAAACCCTGGAAGAGGGAGTGGAAATTGGGGGGACAAGAGACGCGAGAAATGGAGACAAGACTGGAGTCTGATCAAGTCTCGTTTATTGTGTGCTGAGTGGCAGGTTTTATAGGTCAGCAAGGCGGGAAAAGAAAAGGCGGGGTAAGTTCAAACTGCAAAGCGGCCGTTGAGTAAGGCGGGAAATGTCAGCTCCTCCCACCATGGAACTGACTGTGCTGCTGCTTATAGAGTGAAAAACTACTGAGCTCAGGCATCAGAGGCAATGCTGTAGCCGGGCCTCAAGGCTCCGGACAGGTCCCCCTTTTTTATTTTTTCAATGCCGAGAGGATTCCCTCGGGGACTGCGCCTGTCTTAGGTTGCCAGGTCTTAAGAAACCACCCGTACCCGTCATTGGTCGATAGTCCTCAGAGCGACTAAGACCTGTCTTAGGTTGGTGTGGTCTAGACCCAGTCTTACCCGTCTTTGGCTGTCCAGTCCAGCTCACAGGGAGGTGGCTGACAATGTGTCATATCTTATTTAAAGACAAGCATGAACCACCCCGTTCGTTCATCTCAAGGCGATAATGGACCTGTATAGGCTTAGCCTGAATGGCCTCAATCTGTTTGATGAATGCCATGAGCTTATTGAACAGCAAAGGTGCCACTGTAAGGAGGAGCAGTAGGGTAATGAGGGGACCCAAAAACGGTAAGAGGTAGGGTAAGAGTCCATTTAATCCGGTCCAGAACGGGTTGGCCGCCATCTCCTTTCTTCGCCGTTCTAGGTCGTCTTGTAGTTGTTTAATCTTGTCTCTGATGATTCTGGACATTGGGTATGCAGGATTGTAAGCCACAGGAGCATCCTGACAGGAATCATCCCTGGAATAAGAGAGAAAGGATATTCTCAGGGAGAGGCCTCGTCCCTGGATTGTTTGTTATAGTCAACTTGTCTTACCAGCCGTTCCGGCAACCATCGGGCCGCATCATGCTCCCGAGAAAAAATGCAGGCCGAGCCCCTGCCCCAAACCAGTACTGGATCTGGGCCATGCCACGTATTATCCAATGGATCTCTCCACTTAACCATGGCGAATTGTTTTTGAGACTCAGGATGCCAGAAGCAGTCCGCGGTGGATTTTCCATGGACATCCAATTTTTAAAAAATTTAGAATAAAGAGAGCATGACTCAGAATGTTTCTAGGGGTGCCTTTTGTGGGGTACCATTCTCCCTTCTTTACTTTTTCAAAGGTGGTTTTTAAGGACAGGTGAGCCCGTTCGACCATTCCTTGGCCCTGCGGGTTGTACGGAATTCCCGTGACGTGTTTTATTTGTAATTTAGAGCAAAATTCTTGAAAAGCCTTTGCCGTATAGCCAGGACCATTGTCTGTTTTAATTTGGTTGGGAATTCCTAAGACAGAAAAACAGTGTAAGAGGTGTGCTATAATGTGTTTGGTGGCTTCTCCTGACTGAAGGGTAGCATATATAAATCCACTGTATGTATCTATACATACATGGATGAATTTTAAATTACCAAACTCTGTATAGTGGGTGACGTCCATCTGCCAGATCAGGCTGGGGACGAGGCCCTTAGGGTTGACTCCCAGGTGGGGAACTGGCAAATGGTCACACAAGTGACATACTGTTTAACAATTTGACGGGCTTGCTCTCTGGTTATCTTATACATTAGTCGTAGAGACTGAGCATTTAAGTGATGTAATGCATGAGCGGCTTGGGCTTGTTGCAGGCCTTCTGATTGACTGGGCCGCGGTTCTTGTGGCAGCGTCGGCTATCTCATTGCCTTGGGCTAAGGGCCCGGGTAGGCCTGAATGGGCTCTAATGTGTCCTAGGAAAAAGGGGGCTGTTCTCTTTTGAATGAGTCTTTGGCAGTGTAAAAATAAAGCAGCAGGCTCTGATACATGGTTGATTTGGGCCACAGTCTCTAGGAGAGGCACTGAATGAACAAGATAAGCACTATCTGTGTAAACATTGAGCGCTTGGTCTGGAAAAGCTGATAGGACAGCGATTATGGCCTGCAGTTCCACCAATTGAGCCGAGATAAATTTGGTCTGGAATTTAACTATTTTGTCTGCAAAGGTGTAGGCAGCGATCCCCGTAGATGACCCATCAGTGAATACCAGCAATGCATCTTCCAGAGGTTCTGTACTAACAATACGGGGGAACAGGAAGGCGTGTAGCTTGCAAAACTGGACAATCTTGTTTGGCGGGTAATGGTTGTCTATCTCACCAGCATAGGAGGCATAGGCTATTGGCCATGCCTCAGAATTTTGCAAGAGCCAGGGAATCTGTGGCCGGGAATAGGGCTGTATAATTTTTGAGGGCTCTATACCAAAGTATTTACGGCTATTTTCCCTTCCTAGAATAATCAGGTCTGCTACAGCATCGTAGTAGGGTAGCAATACCTTTTTGGGAGAGGAGGGTAAATGGATCCACATAATGGGATCCTCTTGCCAGAATAGGCCAGTGGGTGTCAGTGCTGTATTGAAAAGAATAAGCATCAAGGGGCCGGGCGCGGTGGCTCACGCCTGTAATCCTAGCACTCTGGGAGGCTGAGGCGGGTGGATCGCTCAAGGTCAGGAGTTCGAGACCAGCCTGAGCAATGAGCGAGACCTCGTCTCTACTAAAAATAGAAAGAAATTATCTGGCCAACTAAAATATATATAGAAAAAAAAAATTAGCCGGGCATGGTGGCGCATGCCTGTAGTCCCAGCTACTCGGGAGCCTGAGGCAGTAGGATTGCTTAAGCCCAGGCGTTTGAGGTTGCTGTGAGCTAGGCTGACGCCACGGCACTCACTCTAGCCTGGGCAACAAAGCGACACTCTGTCTCAAAAAAAAAAAAAAAAAGAAAAGAAAAGAAAAGAAAAGAAAAGAATAAGCGTCAAGGGCTGAGAATAATTTATATTAGTGACAAACTGAGCAGCAATGGCATCCTCCACCAGCTTGAGCACGCTCTGTGCTTCCTTAGTGATTGACCTGGGAGACCTAGGATTGGGGTCCCCTTTTAAAATATCGAATAGGGGCTTTAGTTCACCTGTGGTTATATTTAAATAAGGTTGGAGCCAATTTATATCTCCTAGAAGCCTTTGAAAATCATTGAGTGTCTTTAATTGATCCCTGCGAATGACAGCCTTTTGGTTAATGATTTTTGGTCCATTAATCTGGAAGCCCAGATAGGTGTATGGGTCTTGTAACTGTACTTTTTTGGGGGCTATTTGTAGCCCGGCCGTTGTCAGCTCTTGTTTGAGCTGGGCAAAGCATTGCAAGACTTGTTCTCCTATTTGTCCTGCAATCAAGATATCATCCATATAGTGTATAATATACATTTCTTTCCAGTGATCTCTGACAGGCTGTATTGCCTCAGCTACATATTTTTGACACAATGTGGGACTGTTGGCCATTCCCTGGGGCAACACTTTCCAATGATATCTTTTCATGGGCTCCCTAAAATTTGTGGATGGTACACTGAAAGCGAATCTTTTCTGATCTGCAGGGTGTAAAGGAATAGTAAAAAAGCAGTCCTTTAGATCTATGATGACTTTAAAGTATCCCTGAGGAATTGCTACAGGAGAAGGTAGCCCTGGCTGTAGCACCCCTATGAGCGCCACCATGAGTACCATGGTGGCATTTACAGCTCTTAAATCCTGTAACAGCCTCCATTTGCCAGACTTTTTCTTAATGACAAATATAGGGGTGTTCCAGGGGGAGGAACTTTCTGTTATGTGCCCTGCCTCTAACTGTTCCTGCACTAACTGCCGGGCAGCCATCAGTTTGTCGGTAACCAGGGGCCATTGATCAACCCAGACAGGTTCGTCTGATTTCCAAGTTATGGGATCAGCGCACCTACGGGGTGCAGGTATGTCAATGGCCGAAATCAAAAATTTCCAAGGCCCTTTCTGTCTAACTGCCCCAAAGCTGGGATAGGCTGCAAGATGCCGTCTTCCTTTTTCCCCAACCCCTTTCCAGGGCTATAGCCCTGAGCTAACATCTGTGCAGTAACTATATCATTAGGACTGCACATCATAATTTTCATTTGGGAGAGCAGGTCCCTGCCCCAGAGGTTAACTGGTAATTGAAGTGTGATAAACGGCTTAATGAGGCCTGAGTTGTTTTCTTTCTCTCTCCAGGTGAGGTATTTAGAACTTTGCCTAGGGTTATTACTCTGTCCAATTCCTCTAAGATTAGTCATAGTCTCTGAGGTGGACCAATTAGGGGGCCAATCCTCCTGCCTAATAATGGTCACATCAGCTCCTGTGTCTATTAATCCGGTAAATGACTTACCATCCAACCATAAGGTTAGGGTGGGTTTTCGGTCAGTAATAGGCTGTACCCAATACACATTTGAAGACCCAAAGCCCTCAGGCCCTCTTGTAGGATGCTGGCTTTTATTATCAGTCCTGACTAATGGCAGTAATATTAGCTGTGCTATTCTTTCTCCCTGGGGAATGGTGATGATGTTATTGACGGCTTTGGCCATAAGCTTAATTTCCCCAGTGTAGTCACCATCAATTACCCCTGGGTAGATTTGTAGACCCTTCATAGTAACACTACTTCTTCCAAGGATCAATCCGAAAGTATCTGGGGGCAAGGGACCGTGGACCCCAGTGCCCAGAGCCTGGGCTCCCATCTCAGGAGTTAATACTGTGTGGGAGGTGGAACAGAGGTCCAGTCCTGCACTCCCTGGGGTTGCTCTACTAAGGTCTGAAATGGATTGTTGCTGCTGGCCGGGACAAAGCTTACTGCCCCAAAAGCTTGTATCGGGGCCTGGGGCTGGCCCCTCCTCCCGTTTCCCGGCAGGGGTGGTAGAGGGTTTCCCTGACTATCGGTTTTGGACCAACATTCATTGGCCCAATGTCTCCCTCTTCCGCACCTAGGGCAGATACCCGGAGTTTTTGTTTCGGCGTTCTTGTTGGGGGCCCCCCCGGCAGTCCTTTGCGAAGTGCCCCAACTTGCCACATTTAAAACAGCCCCTTTTATTCATATCTCTATTATTGAGGAAATCTTTTACTGTTTGTCCACTAAAGGCTGTCGCCATTGCTAGGCCCGGTTGATATGAGGGGCCGATATCCGAACAGAGGCGGATATACCCTGTTAGATCTGTCTTTTTTCTATACGGTCGAATTGCTGCCTGACAGGCCGGATTGGCATTTTCAAAAGCTAGTTGTTTAACATAATCTACACCAGCCTCAACGTTACCAAAAATCCTTCCGGCTGTGGTCATGAGCCTGTGGACAAACTCCGTGAATGGTTCGTCAGGCCCTCGTTTGACTCCAGTGAGTGAAGCTCCTGGGTCCCCTTTAACGGGGAGCTTTCTCCAAGCTTTGGTAGCAGCTGCCTGAATTTGTGCAAACAGCCCGGGATCGAACTGCATTTGAGCGTCCGTGCTTGCATAATTACCGGAGCCGGTTAACATGTCAAAATCCCAGTTATTTCCCGCTTGGAAATTTCTTTTGGCCGTCTCCCTACAGTTTTCATAGTATTCTGATTTCCAGAGCAGATGATCCCCTCCTGAGAGAACTGCTCTGACCAGGGTGTTCCAGTCTACTGGAGTGAGCCATTGTTCAGCCACAGATTCTAAGATGGCCATAGTATATGGGGCAGTAGCCCCGTATTGCGAGACAGCTGTTTTTAGTTCCTTTATAACGGTAAAATCAAACCCATTGTGATGTCTCCAAGCCTGTCCCTGTGCATCGGTAGTTTCGGTTACTGGAAAAGCCTCCACAAGGGAAGCAACCTCTCCCTTAGATATATATTTTTTCCCTTTTGGGACATGTTGCCCAGGCCGTTGAGGTGGGCGGACATTTTCTCAGTCATTCCCCAGATCTGCCATGCCCTCATTCCCCGTTCTTATCTTTTGCAACCAAGCAATTAAGGACTGATGCAGCTCTTCAAGTTTTATCTGTTCCTCAAGCCGTGCAATTTTTTCTTTGAGTTCCTCTTTAGGGTCTATGGCCGCCATTACCGAGGGTGCGGAAGCCATGTTATAGGGAGGAGGGTATGAGACAGATGGAGGCCAGTCAGGATTATATTTTGCTGCCTCCTCTTCTATTTCGCCCCAGTCCACCTCCGAGGGATCAGGATTATTTTCATTATCATGTTTTTGCGGTTCCCTGCTCACTGGGAACTTTTTAGGCTTTGTACTGCACTGCAAACTTTTCCTCCTTACAGAGGAACATTTAGCCCCCTCCTCCTCTTTATTTTGTGCCAAAGGAACCTCCTGGGTGCCCTTTGCTGGAGGAGCCTTGGCTCCTTCATCATCACTTTCTAAGGAAATAAGATCTATTTCTTTCTCCGGCGGGGGTTCTCAGAGATCGGGTTTTGAACAGGATTGTTTTAATAAGTCTTCCGTTTGGGCGACTGCCGCCACTATTTGTGGGTAGTCCTCTCTTTTGTCTATCAATTCCTTGATCAAGTTCCAATATGAAAAGGCTGTAACGGGAACCTTTTCAGGCCCAAAAGTTCTGTAGTAATCTTGTAAGTCATCTCCTACTCTTTTCCATCTTTTTATATCAATGGTCCCTTCTTGGGGGAACCAAGGACAGGTGTCTTGTATGAAATCAAAAAATTTAAGCAAGTCATAACCTTTAACCTTTACTCCTCGCGCCTTTAAAATCTCCTTCAATTGTTTCACGTAAAGCTGATGCGGACTTAATTCTTGTCCCATGTTCAGACGCTTTCACTTACCTTCGGTTCCAACGTGGCAGGTTCCCACGGCAGCTGAAGGACGCTTTGCTCACTTGTATCGCCGGCCTTTCTTTGCGTCTGTTCCTCACGTTCAACCCCCGTGTCCAGAGCTCCACGTTGGGCGCCACTTGTCCCGACCCGCAGGACTGTCAGCGCGAACCCTGGAAGAGGGAGTGGGAATTGGGGGGACAAGAGACGCGAGAAATGGAGACAAGACAGGAGTCTGATCAAGTCTCGTTTATTGTGTGCTGAGTGGCAGGTTTTATAGGTCAGCAAGGCGGGAAAAGAAAAGGCGGGGTAAGTTCAAACTGCAAAGCGGCCGTTAAGTAAGGTGGGAAATGTCAGCTCCTTCCATGGTGGAACTGACTGTGCTGCTGCTTATGGAGTGGAAAACTACTGAGCTCAGGCGTCAGAGGCAATGCTGTAGGTGGGCCTCAAGGCTCCGGACAGGTAACCATATAAATTTGCTGTCCAAACAAGAGGAAACTTTTGAGATTAAAAGGGAATACTGTGTGTGAGTTACTCCAGGACACCAGCTTTAAACCAGGAATATCCCAGGTAAACTAGAATGTCTGGTCACCCTAATCTGTATCCCATGTGTGGTTCTGTTAACTGCATTGTTGGCCAAAGAAGAGTTATGGATTTATCAGTTATAATTCCTTTTCATGGTTTCTCTGTTTTTTCTTACAGATCCACTGTGTATAGAGAGTAATGCAACATCATGCCAGCAATCTGCAGCCACTAAAAAAGGGATGTTCACAGATGATTTACACAAGCTGGTGGATGACTGGACAAAGGAAGCAGTAGGAAATTCTCTTATTAAGCCAAGTTTAAACCAACTTAAACAGAGTCAACACAAATTAGAGACAGAAAACTGGAACAAAGTATATGAAGTAAGTTGTTTATGAGAACTAAAACCATAAAAATTGAATCACTTATGCCTATGGTTACAGTCACTATGAGAAAGTGGTATGACTTGATAACATAGGGACTCTTATCTTTGTCTAGATTCATTATGCCTTTCAGCAGATTATCTTTTAGACCAGGGGTCAGTAAACTTTTTCTAGGAAGGGGCCAGTTAATAAATATTTTAGGCTTTTCAAGACATAGGATTACAACTACTCAAATCCATTGTAGTACAAAAGCAGCCATAGACAATATGTAAACAAATGGTGTGGCTTTGTTCCATAAAACTTGACTTACAAAAAGAGGTGGCAGACCATAATTTGCTTACCCTGTTTTAGACTATTCTAGCTTAAAAAAAAAAAAAAACATCAAATATCAAAGAAGAAAGCATCTGGAGTGAGGGTTAATTCAGTCCTGTGGTGCAAGAAGAGTTTGGGTTTTGAGGAAAAGCTATCCTATGTTGTACATCAGTATTCTTACAGCCAATAAGTTATCTAATTTGTTCAGTATGAAAAAGAATTTTAAAACTAAGCTAGAATATTATAAGAGGTATCTTAAGTTTATGTACGAGATCCCTAGTTATTACATGTGCCCTTAGGTATACATACAATTGAGATGTAGAACGATGTCCACAATGCATTCTAGAGTAGGAAGAAGGCAGGTTTATAGAACAGCATACATAGTATAATATAATTTAGGCAAAATTATATATATTATATATATGTTTATATGCATAGAGAAATATGAAAAGCCACAAAAAATATGCTGGATGGTGGAATTTGGGCCTTATTTTATTTTGTACTTTTCTGTGTTTGAATTTTTAAAGTAAGTGACATTTTTTCAAAATGAGTAAACCGATTAAAATGTGAATCAGGACTTAGAATCTTAACCCTCATAATTGAAAGAGCTATATCTCTGTGTATGTGTGTTATGTTTGTGTACATACATAGTCACTGAATATAGTTTGGTAAAGTCTGATAGTACATTTATTATTAATATTGAATAAAAATTTTCAAAATCCTAGATTTCCCAAACTAATAACCAATGTATCTCCTTGGGGTTCTGTGTATTTATCTTACTCCTGGAACCAGTTTATACACAGATATTATCACCATTGTAAAAATTGGAAGCCTTTATAGGCAAATTTCAAATGTAAATATATTTATATTGCCTGTGGGAGACCTTCTGAGTACTGTGTGAATGGAGGCTTTTGTTGACTAATTGAGGGTGGTTTATTGCAGTGTAATAGAGGATATTGGGAGGAAGGGCCAGTAGAAAATGATGTGTGAACAAAAGTAGTGAAGTTCATTTAACAGACTTGGGTTCCAATCTCAGCTTAGTCATTTACTAGTTGTGTGACTTTACATAAGTCATTTGATCTCTCTGTGCCTCAGTTTTCATATCTTTCAAACAGGAATAATACCTGCCTTGTAAGATTGCTGTGAGGATTAAATGAGATAACACCTCTAAAGCTGTACCTTTATAGGTGTTATATAGTAGGTACCCTATATATGGTAACTATTTTTGTATTTTTAGGTTCAGTTCATTATATCTTTATGTAGAGGGCCCATTGCACTAATATTCTTCCATGTTATCGTTCTGTAGCCTTAATTAGAAATATTTGTTTGCACAACATTTATGTAACAAGCCCATTACTGTGTACCAGGCTCTCTGCCAGGAGTTCAAGACCAGCCTATGTTGCTTACTGTGAGCAACATAGCAAGACCCCCATATCTACAAAAAATACAAAAAGTAGCCAGACATGGTGGCATGCACCTGTAGTCCCAGCTACTCAGGAGGCTGAGGCAGGAGGATTGCTTGAGCCTAAGAGTTTGAGGTTGTAGTGAGCTATGATGATGCCACTGCACTCTGGCCTGGGCAACAGGCAACATAAAAAAACATGAAAATACATAAAAAATATTTTTAGAAAAGAAAGGAGGCCGGGCGCGGTGGCTCACGCCTGTAATCCTAGCACTCTGGGAGGCCGAGGCGGGTGGATCGCTCAAGGTCAGGAGTTCCAGACCAGCCTGAGCAAGAGCGAGACCCCGTCTCTACTAAAAATAGAAAAAAATTATATGGACAACTAAAAATATATATATAGAAAAATTAGCTGGGCATAGTGGCGCATGCCTGTAGTCCCAGCTACTCGGGAGGCTGAGGCAGGAGGATCGCTTGAGCCCAGGAGTTTGAGGTTGCTGTGAGCTAGGCTGACGCCACAGCACTCACTCTAGCCTGGGCAACAAAGTGAGACTCTGTCTCAAAAAAATAAATAAATAAAAAAAAATAAAAAAAATTAAAAAAAAAAAAGAAAAGAAAGGGATGACTGAGCAGAGATCTGAAAGACAAGTAGGTATTAACTAGGTGAAAAGGGGAGGGAATGTGATTCCACGCAGAAAGAATAGCATATGCAAAGGAAAGCCCTGTATGAGGAAGGGAGCACGAAGGGACTGAAAGTTCGCCAGTTTGGCAGAAGTAAAGAGTACCAAGTTGGTACACAATGAATCTAAGGAGGTAGATGGGGTGTTAAAAGTGGTGATGATAAGGAATTTTGTCTTTAAGAAAGATGGATAGCCATTGAAGCCCTAGGGTTGACATGATCAGATTTATTTTTTTTTTTAAATATCACTGACTGAAGCAAGAGGAAAGCATTATTGGGGGTAAGGATAGATGTTGGCAGACCAATTAAGAGTTAGTCACAGTAGTCTAGATAAAGGGAAGTTGAGTTGAAGAGAAGTGAACAGATTCCAAAAAAATATTTGAGAGATAAAATGGACCCGATTTGGTGACAGAATGAATGTATAGCAGAGGGGAGGTATCAAGGCTGGGTTTCTGGCTTGTATAACTAGATACCATTCCAGTGGATGAATCCCTGAAATGGGGAACATGAGCAGTGTGCTCTGGTGTAGGGGAAGATTGCACATTTGGTTTGGGGCATTTTGAATCTGAGATGCCTTTGAAATATCCAAGAGGAGATTTATAACTTCTCCAATTTTTCTTTTTTAAAAAATAAAATTGTGTTATTGTTTGTAAACCAGTAATGTTTATTATAGTGTTTAACCAATACAGAAAAGTACAAATTTTAAAATACTACCTTCAAATCCTCCCACCCAGAAATAATTTTCATTAACTTTAGGTAAACATAATTTCAGATAGCTTTCTATGTATACATGGAAATAACTTTATTAAAATGCTGTCATACTCTATGTGCTGTTTTGAATCAGAAATATTAAATTTAATTTTACTTTAACAGAAAGAAAACACTTATATGAAGAAGGGATTGCTGAACTTTAAATAAATGTTTTTCACCTCAAGAGATATTGTCATTCATTCTGAGTCAAACTAAAAATCTTTACCCTAGGTTGAAAATTTCTAATTAAAGATTAGTTGAAACTTGAAAGTTTAGTTTTTAGCTAAGTGTAGTTGAAAATTTAGTTTTAGCTTGACAAGTCAATTTAGAAGAACTAAGCATTTGGGACTTATACCAAGTTCTCCTTTAGTCTAATGCTCTCCTAACTGAGCCATTTCTGCTGCCTCCAAGCTCTCCTTTAAATGAGAATTACTTTCATTAGACTTCTTATTCCCATGTGCATAAGATTTCAGTAATCTCTATACATATGAATAATTATAATACAATATGATAAGAGTCAGACAGGAATATATTTTCTCAATAGTACCAAAGACATAATTATCTCGAGTTTAAATTTCCAAGAAAATAACATAAATGTCAGACTTTAAGACAGTGAATAGAAGGAGGTAGGGGTAGAAAGTGGACATTTATTGAGCACCTGCTATATGCCAGGTTCTTTCCCCTATGCCACACTAAATCATGCTCCTTTGTTTCCAAAGAATTATGTACGAAGATGGCTATTCTTGTCTATAGCGCTGTATGAGAGAATGCTGACAGAAGGAAATAAAAATAGAAGAGTAGTTCTAGCATAGGAAAGGAGGGACTAAAAATGTGAACAGGGATTTAGTATAGGCTTTGGAGTTAGCTAGAACTGTGTTCAAATCCCCACCTCACTATTAACTTGCTTAGTGGTGTTGGGTGAGTTACCAATTTTGAGCTTCTGTTTCCTCATCTGAAAAATGCCTACCCTGCAAGGCAGGGCAGTTATGAAGATGAAATGAAATAAGGTATGTAACCATGCTTAGTACACAAAAAGGTACTCCAAAAATGGTAGCTACACATAATGGGAATAGTAAGCCAAAAAGAATAAGAAGGAATATAGACTGGTAAAAGCATATACCAAATAAACTGATCTTTTGTTTTTATTTTTGTTTTTGTTAGAATACTTCATCTACTATGGGCTACACATCAACATGGATTTCTTCTCTGTCCCAAATCCGTGGAGCTGTCCCAACTTCCTTACCACAAGGACTCTCACTCCCTTCATTTCCTGGGCCATTATCATCATATGGAATGCCCCATGTTTGTCAGTATAATGCTGTCGGGGGGACAGGGTATCCAGTACAGTGGGTAGGAATTTCAGGAACAACACAACAGTCTGTAGTAATTCCTACCCAATCTGGGGGACCATTCCAGCCGGGGATGAATTTGCAGGCATTTCCAACATCATCAGTGCAGAATCCAGCCACAATCCCTCCTGGTCCCAAATGAATCAGAGTAGATGATGAAGAAAAGGGAGAATTTTTTCAGAATTATTTTCAGGACACCTAAGACATTAAAGTTTCTTCTTCTTGGGTTCTGCCATATTTTTCCTCATTTGAGTTTACCTTAGACTGTAATTTTTGTTGTTCCAATGTGGTATTTGGTACAGCTCATCATTCTGTAGAAATGTGCAGTTTGCACACAGAATACTGCACACAGAAATGTTTTTTCACTTTGAATCCTATCCTCTTTGATACTTGATTTTTTAAAAATACCATTCAGAATGCTTTAATAAGCTCTCCTTGAGCATTACCATTTCCAGGACATTTTCCATGCGTTGCTGAGAAGCCCCCATTTTGTTTTTTTTTTTTTTTTTTTTACTGCTGCTGTCTGCAGCTGGATGATACTTTTCTTTAAAATGTGTAAAAATTTAGATTGATTCTCCTGAAACGTGGATAAAGTGAGACCCTCCAGCAGCCAGAGTCTTGGGATTCTTCACATCTTTATCTTCAGTTTACCTTTCACAGAAGGCAGGGTAATGTGCTGCAGGAAACGTTCTGGTGTATAAAATTAGAATAACTTGCCAACCAATACAGAACATGGCCCTTTTTAATGTGATTTTCTTCCCGTCATCACAGCAGTAGGAGTGAAATCTTGTTTTGGGTGAGGGGGAGGGAAAGGAAAAAACAGAACTGTAACAGTTCCTTGATTCTGCAGATACCGTAGCTGCTTTAGGATTTCCGTAATAATTCAAAGCAGCTATCTTCTTGTTTCTCACATGCACACTACATTGGTTTTGAGCATCTGAGAGGCATTGGTTTGGCTTGCATTCTTTTGCAAGGGATATATTGCAGCTGATATGCATCTCATTTGGGGGGAATCCTTGTATTCCTAACAAAGGGGATTCAAATTACACCTCAGTCCGTTCTTCTGAAGTGAAATTTACTTGACATAGTAGGTTTTGTAGGTTTTGAGACTTACACATGAAACACTGGCTTTACAGGGTTCTAAGAGATGTAGGGTATACACTGTCCTGCAGTGAGATAGTAGACCCTAGAAGGATACTATTTAAATTGCCCTTAGCTTTTTTTTTGGATTACCACTTTTTAGTTATAGTTTCTTTTTAGTATCTATAGCATTTTAGATGATTTTAGATCTTAGATGAGTTTGGCAGCCTCTTTAGAATCTGAGAGAGATCACTGTCAAGTTGCACTTTACTGGGTTTTATCCAGTTTTAGGAGGAGGGGAGGCAATGTCAAAATGTTCACCTTTGGTTTTTAAGAAGGTTAAATATAATACTCTTAAAGGCTGGTCACAGGGTTACCTAATGCTCAGTCTATGAAATCCAAATAGAAATATTAAATGGTATTTATAGACTACCAAGTATATATGTTCAAACTACTTATTCCACTCTGAAGATTTCAAGGTTGTTTCTAGTACACATTTACCTAATTAGTAGTTCTGTCTACTGGTAAACATTCCAAATCATCAGCTTACATTTCTTTTAACATATTTTCCTCCATATTCCTTAAAAATTGTACCCCATGGGCTTGCCAGGTAATGAGGAAAACTTAATGGGTGTACTTCTTCTTCCTCTTTTTTTTTTTTTGGCACAGTCTACTTTGTGACATTAAGTACCCCTTTAAAAAAAAAAAGTGTCTTATATTGCTTTCCTGAGGATCACACCCTCTATAATGAAGATTCTGTCTCTATCATTTGGGGCATCCAGGACAGCAGTTTGAAAATTGCTGTTGCTAAGATCCACAGTTTCTTTTCATAGAACATACTCTGTTTTGGATGAGTCTTTCCAAATCTTATGTACAGATTCTTCTAATTTCTTCTACAGTATTGGTTTGCAAGTTGAAGTGATTTTAGGACACTGGTGTAATGCAAATGCTTGCATTGCAGTATTTTCCACGTGTACAAAAACAATTCTCCTAAAATCCGTAATTCCTTAAAACTGCTCGTGTTTCATTATAACAGTTGGCTTGTGTAATTACATTAAGACATACAACCTATAAAGTGAAAATACTGCAGGTTTTAAGACCCTTTCTTCTCTAGTCACAATCTTTTTAAACAGTGTACCCCAGGATGAAAAAAGCTCCATGGACAACATGTACAATTACATTTATTAATGGCTGCTCTATATCATATGTCCTGCATTTTGCTATCACCTGTTTTACATATAATTCATCATTCTTGTTTGCCTGCAGACTTTTGCAGTGCCTTGTAATATTTACAATCTTTTCAGGTTTTTGCTGGAAAGAAAAGTAGTCTTCTAAAGTTTGAAGATGGTGAATAGTGTACTGCTGTCTCCATGCTGACTGCAGTAGCTGGGTTAACCTATATGTTATGTATACATTATGTATATATAACGTGTATAAGTTTAAAAATACAGAAAAAGTGAGTTTGTGCAGAAATGAAGAAAACAATGTTATTCTCATCACTGTGGGTTTTTTAATTATTTTTTTCCCATTACTTAAATGTTTGATTCAGATTATAGTCACTTTGTAAATATTGGCTAGTTTTCTATCTAGGGGTTTTGCATTATTTCATAATTTTGCTAAATCATGTAATAGTGCTATTTTCATCCTTGCCTGAGGTACTTTTCCTCCCCAGAAATAATTAACTCTTAAGGTAAAGCTCAGAAATTCCCTTCTTACTTAACAAAGAGCCTACTATATAAAAAGGGCCTTCTACCCATTTCCAAAACACACACAAACCTGTCCTTTTCATTTTCCTTCTTGTAAAGGAGAAAAAGGTTGTATTTAACCATCCTGCTTGTAAAGTTTATTTGGGGGATAGTCTGTATGTCCAGCCACCATGTTTACTTCTCAAAGTGCAAGTCTGATGAATAGTACTGTATCTCCATATGTGGCAATGTGAGCATTTCATCATGAAGTTCCTGCTGCTATGTCTGTGAAGTTGGGTGTAACATCATAAGAATATGAAACCAGTATTGGTGTAAATCTAATGAAAATAACCCTATGTATATTTGTAGCAGTCTTGAATCTCTATTTAAGGTAATTTGCTGTAATATAACAAATATCCATTCTGTTTTTCATCCTTTCCTTGCCAGTTTTATATCAAGCATGAATTCTAATGGTTTGACAGCAAAATTATCTGTGAAAGTTTAAAAGGCACTTTTCTGCTGTGATTTTTTTGATTGAGTGTGGAGTGTTATGTACAGTATGATGGGATGTATCATTTTAGACCCCCAGATTTAATTCCAGTCCAATTACTTTTGTTTATCTACCTCGTTTTCAGTGCTGTTTTGGGTGCAGAAGTAAACACTGCCTGTGAAACTTGCTTTTTTGCCTTGATTCTCAGTATTCTTTCAGATTATAAATCTGGCCTGCCTCTTTGTCCCAGTGCTAACCATGAGTTTCAGATGAGAGGGACCATCACTCTGCCACCAATCTGTGTTTAAGTGATGAGAGCCATGTGCCTCTGTGAAATAAGCTTTGGGGATTTAGGGATGGGGAGCAGAGAAATAAATCCAACTGGTGGCAATATAGGACTTAGTTGTAGGAGTTAGTTGTAAAATAAACAAATGGTAAGAAAGTACCTGAATCAGACAGTCCAGTGCCTATAATTTTGCATTTTTAATAGAGATGCATTTCTCATCTGTGTGCCTAAAGGGCTATGGTTGAAATTGCTTTAACTACCACAGTAAAATATTTGACAAATCCTTCAGCAATGGCCTGTCATTCAACATATTAGCATACTGCTAGGTATTTGCAGTGATATTTTGTTACCTTAATATGGCCAAATGCATTTAGTTGAATTGTAGTTGATGGCAAGGGCTTTATATAACTGTTTAATCTCTAAAGTTTATGGAGGCATTGACTTTCTTCTTTGCTGTTTTTTCTGATGAAAATGATTCATTCCCTTTTTCCCCATGAAAACTCAGCAGATGTTTGTAACCAGAAGTTCCTTGTTTCACATGTTTACTGTGTAATACTACAGCATATTTAATATTCATAAATACTGTATTTCAGTCATCATGCATAAGTACATTCCTGAGGTATATTTGCTGTCACTTTGGGATTCAGTTATTTCATCTCTGGTTCAGAAAAACTTGAGCTATTTGAGGTGGTGTACAGGCCATTTTCTAGAATAGATTGTTTTTTTGAATCTGTAGTTTATTGAGGACTTGTTTTCCCCCACTTCGTTTAGAAGAGGAACCAGAAAGCGGGGGCGTGTAGAAAAGGCCTTTGATTTGATAAGTGTTATTTCTAGGATTGAAATTTTTTTGAAAAAAAAACAATCCAGATTGTAAAATGGTGACACTCAAACTTGGCAGAATCCTTTGAAGTGAGATCAGTATGAAATTTTTATGGAGCCAAATGCTTTCAGGTCACCCTGGAAATAGTCTTTGTATGTGAAGGATGAACACAAACATTGGTCAGAGACCTTGACAGCCAACATATGAAGGAGCCTGGGATAGTAACCAGGTTACACTAAAGTTATTTTCAACTGAGATAGCTGGAAGAGTATGCAAACCAAGAGCTCCCATTCTGGAAGGTTTTCTTTTAATTAAAAAAAAAACTCAAGCAAAAAGGCGCTAAAAGTCAAGCAAGAAGGGAAGAGAGAAACTGGGCTCTGAGAAAAAAAATGTGCCAGTGTAAAATAAACTCCTAAATGCGTGCTTGTCACCCTGTATTTTTTTTTTAAGTTGCACTTCTTTTCCACTGTTACTTAAGATTTGAGATTAAGGTTTGTGGTACAGAACATACCCTCAGCAGATATGGTGACTAATTGGAAAGTGCAGTTGTCCAAGGTCTGTCATGCTCAATCACCTAAAGCTGTAATTTGTTTGATATAAATATTAAGCATGTAGACCTAGAGTAGCATGGGAGCCACTCAGGAAGTTTATGCAATTAGTAAACTTTCTTGCATAATTTACTATGAAGTATGCAGAATTTCAGGCACTTCTCTACATTTAACATTTAGTTGTATATGTGAACTCTCCCTTCTTAATTGGGGAATGTAGCATTATATAGAATGTTGTTAAACTTAATTTTATTCTTTTTTGACATAACTTTTCTTTTCTTTTTTTTTTCTTGTAAACCAAGTGATCTGCCTTTCAGCAGTTGTCTAATTTTGGTTCTTTGAAACTGTGATTTTTATTTCTATTTGTATTCAACCATTGTAAGTATTTTGTTTCCTGGAAAACTTTGTTTTGAAACAGAAAATAAAGGCTGTGTTAAATGAGTATGTTATTTTATTAAAATGCTGTCATAGTCACTGCAATCATCTGGTTTAAACTGATTCTTCATTTACCAAATGTAACTTAGCAGATTTAGAAAATTTAATCCTGTAGATTATGCTGGCCTAAACTAACCAAACTATGTTTTATCTCTTGATTTACAGTTCCAGCAAATTTTGAATTGGTTAGGGTGGAAAGCCTAGTAGGTGCTGTACACTTGTAAATGAGCCATAATTACAATGTCACTATCATTTACTGAATACCCACTGTGTTAGCTAGGTTTTTACCTGTGATATTTTTACTTCGCATAATCCTATAAGATAAGGCCTGTTAACTCTATCCACTAACAGGAATTTTGAGGGTTAGAGAGATTAAAAAATTTACCAGGGTCACATAGCTAGTAAGTGGTGAAGCCTGGATCCAAACCCAGGTCTGTCTGACTCCACGGCTCATGGGAAAAACCTTAGGCCATGCTGACTCTCAGATTTACTGTGTGCATAATGATTCAGATACATTTAGAAGAGGTTTTTATCTAATTATTAGGATTCATATGTATATTTTTTACATGTCTTTCATGAAGTCGTATCCAGTGCTTGTTTCATAATTTCAGAAGTAGAAATATGTGTTTATGGTGCAAGGATTCAAAGTGTACCCTGTGCACAAACTTAGTAAAGAGTATTTCCTTATTTCTCCTTGCAATTAAAAAAAAAGAAAGTTAATTCCTTTTGTATTGATAGTGTTTATGGTCCACTTTTAGAAAAACATGCATTTGGGAATGTCCCTACTACACCTCTCATTCACCAGTCTACCATGACTTGGGCAACTGTGAAACTGGGTCACTTGATAATTTAGGTAGAAGAAACATGCTTATGTTTATGCAAAGAAGAGCCCTGGAGGAAGAGTAATAGGCCTATCAGAAATATTCATGATTAAGTGAGGATTTAAAAGTGTTTCTAAAAATCTATTATTTTGGCTAGGCATGGTGGCTCATGCCTGTAATCCTGCCACTCTGGGAGGCCGAGGCGGGAGGATCATTTGAGCTCAGGAGTTCGAGACCAGCCTGAGCAAGAGTCACACCCCATCTCGACTAAAAATAGAAAGAAATTAGCTGGACAACTAAAAATATATAGAAAAAATTAGCCGGGCGTGGTGGCGCATGCCTGTAGTCCCAGCTACTCGGGAGGCTGAGGCAGGAGGATCGCTTGAGCCCAGGAGTTTGAGGTTGCTGTGAGCTAGGCTGACGCCATAGCACCCTAGCCTGGGCAACAGAGACTCTGTCTCCAAAAAAAAAAAAAAAAATCAATGATTTTGATTTATTGGCCCAATGACTTTGAGTCATTCTATCTTAGGTGATCCCTAAAGGGAGGCAACAGGTACACAGTGGAACAAGCATGGGTATTTTGGTTCACAGACCTCTCAAACCTCCGTTTTCTTAATTGTAAAATGAGGTGGTTGTGTTAAATGAGATATGTGAAGGCAGCTACCCCTGTCCCTAATTTGCTAATTGTGCCTAGTAGATATCACTGGTGATTATTTACACTACACTTGCACTTGGGAAATCAAATTGGTTTGGAAATGGGCCCCTGCTGCTTCTTCTAGTTAATACAGATACCTTTTTGAGTACAGCGGACCTGGATTTGTATTCTATTTTGTGAACTTGCAAAAACTGCTTGACTTTTCAGCTTCAATTTCCTTATCTGTAAAGAAGGATAATTGCCTCAGTGGGGTTGTTTCAAGACTGAATGAAAAAGCATTTAAAGGGCATAGCACTGTGCCTAGTATCATAATAGGTTTGCTCAAATAATGACTACTCAAGGGACCTTACAGTTCACTATTTTAAAAGAGGAGAAAACAGGGAGGTAACAAAACTGAGAACCCAACCTGTGGGTAAACATAAGGCATATTGGTGGGAGAAATTGGCTATTGGCCCAAAAGGTGCAAGATGATGTATTAAAGTGAGGTTCAGAGGTGAAAGGTGGTTAAGTTGGGGGATAAGACCAACATACAACCCATTTAAAATGTGTCAGCATTAATGAGCACCACTAGGTAAAAGGAGATAACAGAATTGCATCTGTGATTAAAGAGTTTGAAAGAAGCTGAAGTAGTTGGTGGTGGGGGGGGGGCAGAGGGAAGAAGGAGGTGGGTCTTATTACCGGAGCTTAAGACAGGAGTGAAGAACTATAGCAAAAGGCCCAGGTAGGAGCAAGACCTTGGGATAGATAGAGAGAAGGCTGTCATAAAATTTTAGAATTGGAAGATTAGCTCACATATATGTTACAAATTAGAAAATAGCCTCAGGTATTTATATGCTTTCTCCATTCCAGCTCAGTGGTTCTCATACCTGACTGCATATTAGAATCACCTGGGGAGCTGTTTTTAAAAATTAGTGTTTTGGGCTGGGTATGGTGGCTCACACCTGTAATCCCAGCAGTTTGAGAGGCTGAGGCTGGAGGATCACTTGAGGCCAGGAGTTTGAGACCAGCCTGGGCAACATAGCAAGACCCCATCTCTAAAAAAAAAAAAATAAAAAATTAGTGTTTGATTGCACAACAATATTAATATACTTAATACTACTGAACCATATACTTAAAAATAGTTAAGATGGGCTGGGCATGGTGGCTCATGCCTGTAATCCCAGCACTCTGGGAGGCCGAGGCAGGAGGATCGTTTGAGCTCAGGAGTTTGAGACAAGCCTGAGCAAGAGAGAGACCCCGTCTCTACTAAAAATAGAAAGAAATGGTATGACCAACTAAAAATATATATAGAAAAAAATAGCCAGGCATGGTGGCACATGCCTTTAGTCCCAGCTACTCGGGAGGCTGAGGCAGGATTGCTTAAGCCCAGGAGTTTGAGGTTGCTGTGAGCTTGGCGCCACGGCACTCTAGCCCAGGCAATAGAGACTCTGTCTTAAAAAAACAAACAAAAAAATAGTTAAGATGGTAAATTTTATGTGTATTTTACAATTAAAAATAAAATTTAAAAATCACTATAGTTTTTAAAAGCTCCCCACGTGATGCTAATAATGTGGACTAGGGCTGAGAACCAGTCATTGTTTTCTTTACTAATCAAATGAACTCCCTGCCATCAGCCAGTTACTGATTCAAGAAACAAGCAATGTGGCAGCCTCACTAGACCTTCTGATGAATTTGTTTCCTACAACCCTATGAGCTTAGAGCCTCTCAAACAGGCCTCAAGGATTTGGGCAATAGAGAAAGTTAAGTGGGCCCCTTGCAGAAACTGAACAGATAGTTACTACTTACGTGGAAGATGACAGAAGACTAAGTTTAATGTGAACTCTCCATACAGCCTTTTTTTTTTTTTTTTTTTTAAGACAGGGTCTCTCTCTCTCTCTCTCTCTCTCTCACCTGTACTAGAGTGCTGTGGCGTCAGCCTAGCTCACAGCAACCTCAAACTCCTGGGCTCAAGCGATCCTCCTGCCTCAGCCTCCCGAGTAGCTGGGACTACAGGCATGTGCCACCATACCCGGCTAATTTTTCTATTTTTTTAGAGATGGGGTCTTGCTGTGTTGCTCAGGCTTGTCTTGAACTCCTGACCTCAAGCAGTCCTCCCACCTCCCGGCCCATACAACCACTTTATGCTTCTCTCCACCCTTCATAAGAGTTAGTATTTATTAGGTGCTTATTCTGCCAGTTGTTATGTTGGTGCTCTACAATGTCATTTAACCTTCACAAGCTTCAGAGATATTATTACTATCTCCCTTCTAAGCTCCTTGACTATCTTAAAACTGCTTAAAACTATCTTCCTGTGCCCAGCTTTATTCTTGGCATGCAGTAGGTATTAAATAAATTAATAAATTAATGATTCCCTATTTCACAGATAGAGGAAGGGTTCAAAAGGATAAGCAACTTATTAAAGTTATACAGCTAATAAGGAGTTGAACTGGTATTGGAACCCAGATCTTGGCTCTAAAGCACAATCTGAACCACTGTTGTATGACATCTACTATCCCTTCTGCATTCAGGGCTTTGGCTTCTGTTGTCTCTATCCTCTCTTTGGCCTACATCCAGCATAAAGTTTCTCCTATACTATGTATGTTAGGAATCTTGTTTTTGAAGTAATAGAAACCCAATTAGAACAAGCTTAAGCAAAAAAAGAGGCATTTATAAAGATAGGGTGCCTCAAAAACCCAGGTATAATGTAGATGGGCCTTAGGAGCAAGTGAACCAGGTGCTTGAATGCAGCCAGGATTTTTCATCTCTCCTCCAGCTCAATCCCAAATTCTCTGGGAAGGTATATAAAAGATGGCTCCTGATGCAACCATGAATATAAGGTAGAGAAGGTGGTAGAAAAAGGGTGCTTTAGACAAAATCCAATAGATGTTTACCTATAGTCCTCCTCTTGGCTGATCCATAAACACACATGCCATTTTCCCCATATCTACAATTCCAAAAATGCCCACACCTAATATCAGCTATGGACAGCTGCAGGTCATATGCAACTACTGCATCCAGAAGCAATGACATGGCATGGACACACCCCTTCCTCCTCTAGTTCAGTGACAGCCCAAAATGTGGCTCTTCTTGATCCTGCAACCTCTGATAAAATTAACTGCTACCAATAGATCTAATATGCAATAGTAGAGAAATAATTAGATAACACAATCAAAATTCCTCTTTCAGAAAGGAGCGGTCACACCATTATCAGCCACCAGGTCTGTTTCCACCTGGATAGGACAGGCATAGAAAAACTCATGGGAGTCAATTTATTGATGCACCTCCTTGCTTAACCAGTCTGGACTTGGACCTAGGGTACACTCTAGAAGAACAGTGATTCTCAAACTTGGGAGTGCTGGTTAGAATCACCTAGAGGGATATTGAGACCTGCAAAAACTTGGCAGGAACATTCCATTCAAATCCCTGCACTGAGAGACTTGACCAACTTTGGCTTCTGGCAACCTAAGACCAAATCCCTGGGAAGACCAAGCCCACTTTTGAATTTCTGTTAGGACAAGCTTTGGGCTGTCAAAATAATTTACACTTTATTCTAGCTAACATCCCAGGATAGGCCCCCTTACTTAGAGCAATTACTTAAAAAGGGCTTAGAGGCCGGGCAGGGTGGCTAACGCCTGTAATCCTAGCACTCTGGGAGGCTGAGGCGGGCAGATTGTTTGAGCTCAGGAGTTCAAGACCAGCCTGAGCAAGAGTGAGACCCCGTCTCTACTAAAAATAGAAAGAAATTACATGGACAGCTAAAAATATATATAGAAAAATTAGCTGGGCATGGTGGCACATGCCTGCAGTCCCAGCTACTCGGGAGGCTGAGGCAGGAGGATCGCTTGAGCCCAGGAGTTTGAGGTTGCTGTGAGCTAGGCTGACGCCACGGCAATCTAGCCCGGGCAACAGAGTGAGACTCTGTCTCAAAAAAAAAAAAAGAAAGAAAAAAAGAAAAAAAAAAGGGCTTAGAATTAGGAATCCTTCCTCTGTCCCTTTGAGATATATATGTATATACATATGTATGTATACTCTGTAGTATTTCTCAAGGATCTGAAAGCCAATCCTTTGAAATGTAACCATCAGGAAGGATAGGGCCTCTATCTTCCAGTCTCTATGGGAGGACAGAAATTTATTTTTTTAGGGGAGACCCAGCCTTTGGAATAAAACGAAGGTGTGTTCCTGGGGAGGACAGAAATCTAGCTTCAGTAATTGTCAGCTAACAGACAAAGTTGGCCTAATCGTATTTATACTGACAAGTCCTCTGTAATTTTTCACTTCCCAGACTCTACTGAGCCCCCTTCCTCTACTCCCTCATTTTCCCTTTAAAATGCCCAGTCACCTCTGTGCTAATCAGAACAAAGCTCAGCTCTTTAACCTACTGTCAGTAGTTACTGAATAAAATCTGCCTTCACCAGTTTGCTTTAACTAATGCTTTATCTTTGATACTAGTTAAACTGAAGATTTCTGGCCCCACACCCAGAGTTTCCTATCCTAGAAGTCTGGGGGTGAGGCCTGAGAATTTACAGTTCTAACACTTTGCAGGTGATGCTGATGTGCTGATCCAGGAATATACTTTTGAGAATCACTGCTCTGGGTGATCAGTTATGGTCCTTATTCACCAGATTTTCTAGTGATACAACTTCCTTAAAATCTTTATTTGACTGCTTGTTAGTTTCATTTCAGGGGACTCAGAATACTAATAACAAGTGCCAAGAATCTCATCCAGTTATGCTCTTTGAAGCTTAAGATCTGCTAAAAGGAATAGCCTAGATCATCCTGTTGCAGCTTCTATTTCTTAGCACTCTACCTAAGGACTTGGCTCATTCTCCCAGGCATTTTGCTCAAGGTCTCTGGTTCAGAGTTCTGAGAGGAAATAAAAACCTGAGTTTAAGGCTGTGAATCTTTTCTTTTCTGATCTGCCCTGAGAATGTCACACTTGCCCCTTCTCCCTTGCATTCTGAATGCATACAGAGAAGGAGACATCATCACATTTGGGGGAGTTGGAGAACAAGGAATACTTAGGAGGCATAATCAGATAACTTCATTCCAATTGCCTAGATGCCAGTTTCCTAATCAGTGAAACCTCCATAATGAGGCTGAGAGTTCTGCTATAAGTCAGCAAGGCCTATGAGTTATCTGTCCCTCAGCAAATGTAGATCTCTTCATACAAGCAGAGGCGCTGTTCTTTTTTGAGTACCAAGAACAATAAGCAACTGCTTCACTGCCAAATAAACACAGAATGCCAACTTCCTTCCCATCAGCTGATGCAGGAGATCTCAGATCTTTGTCAGTTCCACATTTTAGGGTCTATAATTTGCCACACCCATTTCTGATACCAGTTCTTGAATTAGTTAACATTCTTTTGGTCATAAGTAATTTCTAACCCAACTCTATCTTAAACAAAAAGATTAATAGTAAGGATATGAGGTTGTCTCAGAGAAACCAAGAATGGGAATGCCTCAAGAATGATCTGGAACCTGGGACTTGAACACAATGAAGACTCCCTATCTCTCATCTTTGCTCTTCTCTGGGAGTCTGCATTTTTTTTTCTCTTTCTGTAAACCAGCATCTTTTACTTCTGTTCCTCTGGTAGGAAAATTGATTGCTGACAGCTTCCAAGCTTTACATTTAGAGAAGAGCTGGTATCTCTGGTCCAATTCCAGATTTCTAGGGAATGAGATTCTGATCATCCCAGATTGAATTAGGGGGTCCACCTCTGACCCAATAAGCCGTAGCTATAGAAACACAACAGTTTTTGCTGTCACTCTATAAATGGGGGAAGAGGAGGGTCAATTCCTAGAAAAGGGAGGCTGGGCAGACAATCCAATATGTGTCCATCATACTAGAAAAAGAGTTACCTATGTGAACTGCCTTACCATCTACTCATTCTTTGCCAATCTGGCTTGTTCTATCTTCACTGTTTTTATGATAAATTCCTTTATGTAGCTTGAAGCTTTTTGGTTTTGCATCCTAATAGAGTGTTCTCAGACCTCATGCATCTTGATCAGTCTTGGGCTCTGAACTTTGGTGTTCTAATTCTGCCTGCATTATCTCCCACCTTCCAGTAAGTTCCAACCCAGATCAGACTACTACTCACTTCAGATCTTGTTTTCTGCTCTATTTCTGCTGAAAGAGTGTTACTGAAAGCACAGCACTTATCCCCAAGGCTACATCAGAATGAAGACAAGTGGCTTGGGGAGATGGAAGGAGAGGTTTATTAATTTGCTGGCAAATGGGGAGGCTGGCAGACTCCCATCTCAAAAGTACCAGCATCCTCCCTGTGAGCAGAAGTACAGAGCTTTTAAAGGTTCTGATTAATCCCATAATCCCATCTTTTGCCAAAACAATCTCGTGACCTCCCCCAGGGCAATTCCCTGGAGCCATCTCCTATGGTGCAAAGAGCAAAGGACACTCTCCTGCCTGTCCCCACCACTAACCTGAGACAGGGATGTAGGTTTTAGTTCTGGAAAAGGGTGAGGGGGTTTTGAAGAAACAGAAAACATTTTTACCTTTTTTCCGGCCATTCTCTCGAAGAGTGGGCCCTAAAAGCCAGAAAGAAGACAAGTGCTATATTGGTTTCATCTGAGGAGCATGCTGAACATAGACTTTTGAAAAGATTAAGATTCTAGGCCTTTTTGTTATGACAAGAGGCCCGTTCGCAGTTATGTGGTGAATGTAGTTTGCTCTTACTTTGTAAACCTCTATCTTGCTCTTGCTCTGTAAACCTATCTTATCCTTCCTCAAAAAACTTTGGGGAAAAAAAGATTATGATGCTGTACGTCTGAAATTAGAGCCCTTGCAACTATTTTGAAAAGCTCCAGACTAATTCACAATGAGGTTTGGAAACCAAAGGCCCTCACCATAGGGCACAGAAGATCAGTGAGTATCAAAAAGATACAACTTGGCCAGGCGCAGTGGCTCACGCCTGTAATCCTAGCACTCTGGGAGGCTGAGGCAGGTGGATCAGGAGTTTGAGACCAGCCTGAGCAAGAGCAAGACACCATCTCTACTAAAAATAGAAAGAAACTATCTGGCCAACTAAAAATATATGTAGAAAAAATTAGCCGGGCATGGTGGCTCATGCCTATAGTCCCAGCTACTCGGGAGGCTGAGGCAGGAGGATCACTTAAACCCAGGAGTTTGAGGTTGCTGTGAGCTAGACTGATGCCACGGCACTCACTCTAGCCTGGGCAACAAAGCAAGACTCTGTCTCAAAAAAAAAAAAAAAGATACAACTTGTAGCTTAATTTGTGTTAGTACTTATCTCCCAGACCAAGGAGATCCTGAGGGCGAAGGATATTCAATTTCTCTTTGTCTCTGCATTGCCTTGAGCAAATAACGTAAATTTCGCCATTCCCAATCGGCGCCAACAACTCTTCAAAGTACAGTAGATGAAAGTGGATTCTTACACATATGTTAGTGGTTATTTTCATGTTTCATGTGTCCTTTCTCATTCATTGAAAGCTATGCATATTATTTTTTCCGTTGAGGGGAAAATTCTCCTTCCCGGGGAATTTTAGCTCACTTTACCCGAGTTCAAACCACCCTACTTCCTTTCCCATGATGCGTCACTCCTTCCCACAAAACGCCTTTTCCTGGAAAAGGCAGTAAATAGCCTGAAGCCACTCAGTGAGATGCAAGGAGTTGGAGTGCAAATCCTAAACACTGATCATCACGTCCCGCCTCTTGTGACCCTGTGAGCACAACGGCCGACAGGTGTGGTAGTCTTATTCCTTGACTGCATTCCCGAGGCCATAAAGGAGACGACTACAACTCCCAGGATGCCCCTCCGCCCCGCCCCACTCCCCTTCCTCCAGCTAGAAAGCGTGTACCATAGAGAAGACGAGGCAACATGGCTCCTGGAGGTGGAAGGAAGAGTCTTCACCCTTTCTGAAGCAGTGAAGACGAGCGGCCAGAGAGGAGAAGGAGAAGTGACTAGAACCGTCATCGCTTTTATCTTCCCAGCCTCTCCAGAGTACGGTCTGCCTCACCCCTCCTCTCCACCCAAATCCAGTTTGTTGTCTCCTCCCCACCCCGCCCCGCCCCGCCCTCATTCCCTCGCTCCCTCCTCCCTCCCCCTGAGAATCCTTTTCCCGCCCCCCTCGCCCCCCGCGGAGTGCGCACGCGCTCGCCCCCAGCTTCGCGCCCAGATCGCCGCCTAGCTTGCTTGCGCAGCCGCTGTCTCTTCTGCCCACCGACCAAGCATGGGTGTCCAGGGCTTCCAAGAGTTCCTGGAGAAGCGCTGTCCTGGGGCCGTGGTGCCCGTGGACCTCCTTAAACTCGCGCGCACGGTCTCGCGCCAGCAGCAACAGCAGCACCTGCATCGCCAGCTGCCACCGACAGCAGCCCTAGCGCCTGGGGCTCCACGCGCTGCCAGGGGCTCCGCGCCTCTGCAACCGCCTCTCCCGCCTGCTGCCTTGGGTGCCTACTCCGGGGGCGCGGGGCCGACTCGCCATCATCACCCTGCTCACCACTTCCACCACCACGGCCAGGCGCAGCCCGGGCTGCACCCGCCGCTGCCGCCGCCGCCGCCCCCTCCGCCTCCGGGGGCTCGGGTGCTGGTGGATGCGGGCTCGGCGCTGCCACGGCTGTATGGCGGCTACCAGACGGATTGGGTGTGTGGCGGCCAATGGAACGCCATGCTGGGCTACTTGTCAGCGCTGTGCCAGGCTTGTGCCTATCCCGGCGGCGACGGCCTGGAGCTCGTGGTCATGTTCCCTGGGGGCCTGGGCAAGGACCGGCTGGCCGAGTGGGGCCGTCGGTGCCAGGCCGAGCGGCAGACAGCGCAACTGATCGTGGGACACGTGGGCAACAAGGGCACCCCTCCACCACGGGCCTGGTTCCTGCCACCGGCCTGCCTGAGCCACTGCGTGAGGCTAGCACTCATCCGCTTCCGGGTCAAGGTGAGGGAGGGGCCGGATCTTAAATAACACGCCCCACACCTATTCCCTCCCAACTAAACACCTAACCACCCACCCACTGACCTGTCTCCCATCTGCCCACTCACTCGCCCAATCAGTACCCTGGATCATTTTATCATCTACGCCCCCTTCATACCACCCCCTACGGATTTGCTCACCTACTTAGTCACATCTCATGTCATCCCAATAGCTCCCTTCACCTTAACTTATCCAATTGGCTTATCTCTAGGTTTTAGCAGAATTTAGGCAGAATTTCTCTGTAGCTGCACCTTATTCCTGCTTTCTTCTGTCTCAAGCTGAAATGCCTTTCCCTACTTTCTCCAGTTAACATCTCCTATGTCTCTTTCCAATCTCACAACAAATCAATTAAACAGATGTTAGTTGAACACCTTTCTTCTGCATTTTTCCCCATCTTTACCCAGTGCCTCTTTTTCACCCATCTGTCCATTCAACCTTTTTCATTTCAACATTCTATCTCCTGCCTTGGCCTTAAACAAACAAAATCCCACCGATTCGGTCAGTGTTCAACAAGTACTAACCCACTGAAGGGGTTTGAAAAACATGAGACACGGTTCCTGCCTTTAAGAAATCAAATATATACACATGAATCATTTAACCATTTAAATGTGGATGTGATTATGCTTTATGGAACCGACAGTAAGTACAGTACCTGTTTGTATATGCGTGGGGGAATATCTGTGGACTAAAATGATCAGGGGAAGCTTCCCTGAAGAAGTTGGACTTCATCAGGGTCTTCAAAGGTGGGTTGGATTTGAATGGGTCACAAGTTTGGGAGGAGGTTGCTTTAAGTTGGAGAAAGAAAATGAGCAGAAGCAAAAAGTAATATCAAGTGTGTGAGGCCCCATGGGCAGTTAAGTCCAATCTGCATGTTGTTGGGTCACTGAATATGGGGCCTGGGGAACAGCTTGGCAGCATCCCCAGTTCTTGGCACCACTGCTATTGCTCTGTTGCTTTCCCATACTCTTAGGTTTCAAGTTCCTACGTGTGGAGAATAGCAAGGCTTGAGAAGTAAAGGAGGTGGGCAGGAAGAAGAAAAAAAAAGTAGTACAGGGTTGGGTAGCATGAAACTGCAAACCCACTCCCCCAACATAGGTTCTTGGAGTTGTCCTCACAGACAAGGTGGGGGGTTGTGGGAATCACAAACTACAGAAGTGGTGCCTGGTGGAGTAATGAGGAAGAAAGAAATTTGAGCCGAGTTACTGCAGGACCTACAGAGAGAAGCTTGCAGTGGTTATAGAGCTTGTGGCTAGAGTCCAGTCATGCTAGACTCTTAGTGCCCAGCATCAAATCTGTGCCTAGGCTGGATAGATTACAGCTATTTTTAATAAAAAAAAAAATCCAGTCAGGAGCTATCTCAGAGTAGAGAAAATAATATAACAGACACCCATTTGCTTGCCTTCCTGACTGAACATTTTTAAGTAGATTCTTCATTCACAGCCATTCTTTCCACTTTGTTTTCATTGCTATCATCCAGACTTTAAGGACTGTTTACCTCATTGTCATTATTAACCTGGTTTCTGGCAGTAGTGACTGCATTGATGGAATGCTTACTATGTGCCAGGTACTAATCTATGTGCTTTTTTTAAAAACAGAAAAGTATTATTTGATCCTCACAATAACTTAGGCAGTGTTATCCCTGTTTTCTAAACGAGGAAACTGAGGCACAGGAGGTTTAGGCATTTGCCCAAAGTTACCCAGCAGTACATGTCGTCTGCCTCCATAGCTCATGCTCTTAACAACAGTGTTCTAAGATGAATCTTTCTGAAGTTCCACTGTGATAGATCATTTCCACACTTCAGCTAAACTCTTCTCTGGCTCCTGGGAAAAGACTGGTTCAGGACATTCATTTTTATTCTTTTACTGAGTGCTTGTTGTTCGCTAAGTACTAAACTGGTTGCTGAGGAGTCATAGGTAAATAAGGGGGTTCCTGACCTCAAGGAGGTCAGCGTTTTGTAAAAGAGACAGATTGAAAACAAAGTCATACTAGATGCTATGTACTGATTGCAACGATGAAAAATGTAGCCCCTACAGGGGTCATGGTTAATTCTGGGTGAGAAAATGAAAGATGAAGGAGGCTTCACCAATTTGTGCTAAGCCATGAAGAGGGCTGAGGATAGTTCAGATAGTGGACAAGGGTGTGGAGACCTAAACAGCCAGTTGTGAGCTCTGAATAGATTTTGACTGGAGGTTGGCAAGAGATTTGAACACAAGATGGGTTTGTGGTATCTAAATTTTTTTTTAACCCCCACCTGGACCTTGGAGGTTTCCAAACTTTTTTGTTCAAATACCCCATTGGTCAAAACTTTTGAGAATCAGCCCTTAGTATATTTTTGTCACACTTCGTCACACAAAGTCTCATTTTTTAAATCCCAGCCGTTGATCAAAAAATAAGATAGACTGGGTAGACAGCTGGATATATGATAAATCGGGTATAGTGAAAATAGTAGAATCTCAGTGGTGTGTATTCAAATGTTCACTGAAAAATTATTTCAACTTGTTGGGGAAAAACTTCCCAGCAGTTCTCTTCAGTCCTTAGAACCATCATTTTGGGAATATATAAATCTTATTCCCCATGCTAGATTATAAACAAACTCTTTGATCTTTTCAGTCTCCATAATGTCATGTATACTTCAGGTACAGGATACATTTTTCCCCTAAATGAATAGTTCAGTGATCCTAAGAGAATGAGATCGTAGGAATGACTTAAAAAGTATGTAGTGTGGCTCGTAATATAATGGATTTCAGACTGGCTCTAAAATTGCATATCTGTCTGTGGATATTATCAGTGAGTAAAGTTCTCTCTCCTGGTTCTGGTCAGTGACTTTTGTTGTTGGAGTGATGAAGAACTTCCTGGATTGTAGCACTGACTTGAAAGGTGTTAATTAATAAATGATTGTGGTTTCCCTTTTCAGAGGGAGTGTTTCAGTATCTTGAAGGTGGCAATTTTTCACTTGGATGATCTGCATGCCTACCGTTTCTTTTGACTGAATGTTAGTGCTTCAGAACAAAACCCACTACTGTATTTCTCCCCTCCTTAGTTTTATTCTGCAGGTTAAACCACAAGATGGGCCTTTATTCCCAGTTTCATTTTCATTTGTGATAGAGAAAGTAAAGGTGGAAGGATTAAATAATAGCTAAGTTGTTGGGTTGTCTGTTTAGCTTTAGACAACTTAGGACTTCCCATGAAAAGATTCAGTGTATATTGTTGGAATGAATTTTATCATTTGGTTGTTTTCATTTATATGCTCTACAAACCTTTGTAAATGGTAATCACCAGTACAGAAAAAATTAAATGAACCCACAAATTGCTTTCCTGATTTCTTCCTAAGGATCTCAGAAGGAGACCAACCTAAAGCAGTTTTAGATTGCGATTCAGGAGATGATACAGGGTGATTAGGGGGATGAATGCTTTATTTTAATGGTTAATGTATATTAGAAAAAAGATAATCATCACATCAAACCCACCATTTCAAAGCTGTAATTTTTTAGAATGGGGCCAATTGAAGAAAAATGAATTGATGTAAAGAAAAATATTAAGTTGCACTGCTTGGCTGTGGCAGAAATCATGTTGGGGGTACATGAATAACCAGACTTTGAGAAGTCTAACCAAGAGCTGGTGTCATTTTGTGCTTTGGTTCTCTGGAATACAGTAAAACAGTGGCTAATATGACTCCTGATTATTTACTTATACATATCCTGAAAAGTCAATGGCTCTTCTGGGTGTTCTCGAGTTGGGAAAAATAATCATAATAGTAATTACTGCTACTTCTTGAGCAACAAATTGTATATAAAGTGCTTTTTAAATATCTCGTTCAATCCTCACAAGCTTGCAAGAAACGTAATATTCTTCCCATTTTACAGCTGAATAACTGAGGAGGTAAAGGGATTTTTCTTTGATCTGGGCACTAGTAAGTGGTGGATAAAAATTCTCGTTCTAGGTGTGTATTGCACAAAGTCTCTTTCCACAATCCACCACCATGCTTCTTTTTGTACATTCTTGTGTAAGATTATATACTTTTATTGGCTGGATAATAGGTATAGACACATGAAGAAAAACAATAAGTAGATTTATTGAGCACTTGGTTTGTGCTAGCATTGCTATCTAGATGTACAGTACTGCCAACACAGGCAAATGTGTAAGCTAAGTGCTGAGTGACTCATATAGTGATGTTATAGGAATTCAAAAGTAGCAATCCCTTTCCTTTCTGCATTTTCAGTCTCTCCCTCTCTGGCATCTTTCAGTTACAGCATGCACAAATAATCTTTAAAAAACAAAACTTCGCCTTTACTTTGTAATTCCCTTGCACCATTGTCCTTATCCCCTTTCTTCCCTTTTCACCATTATTTTTTTTAACTCTAATCCTGTGACAGATTACCTTTTCACCATTATTCTTTAAAAAAAGACTATATTACTTCCCATTTCCTAGTCTAGTGCCACTTTATATCTAATGTCACCACTTTGAAGCTGCCACATCTATTTCCATTCTTACCCTTTCTTGGTCTTCTTTGAGATAATTAAATCAATCCTTCCAATCCTTGAACTACCTTCATTGGATTTCATAATCCTACTCACTTCTGATTCTCCTTGTAACTCTCTACTTCTTTCTCCTTTGCTTATTCCTCCTCCTCTGCCTGATTCCTTAAATGTTGATACTCTTAAGGCTTTTGTCCTAGTCATCTTCTTCTCCTATGTTTGTTTCCTGAGCAATCTCATCCATTATTATGGCTTTAAGTATTAATTACATCCTGATTCCTAAAGCTCTACCCTCAACCTCTCTCATGAACTTTCAACACATCTTTTCAGCTGTCTATTGCTCGATGTCTTAGGTCACTGAAACCAAAAAATATCCAAGATGGAACTCATTATCTTTCCTGAAAACTTGTTCCACTTCTCGTATTCTCTTTTTCTATGAATGGTGTCTTTCATCCATTTCAAGCCGGAAACTGTGGAGTCCTTGATTCTTCACTCTCCTGTCACTTCCCACATTCACTTGGTCATCAAATCCTTTTCAGTTCTACCTGAAATATGTCTCCTGAGTCCAGCTACTTCTTTCTGTCCCCGCCCCCTGCCATTGCTTTAGTTCAGGCTGCCAAAATTTCTTATCTGAATCATGAAAACAGCCTCAATTTGTTCCTTTACCACAGCACTCTCTGGACTCCATCCGCTACACTGCTGCCAGAGATACCATCCTGAAAACCAAAGCTGATTCTGTTGTATGCCCAAAGATGGGGTTGCTTTTTGCCTATCCTGCCAAGTCCAAACTTCTCTCAGTGTGGCAGGCAGTGCCTTTCACAGTCTGATCCCAAACTCTCTCCAGACTTACCTGGTGCTCACCTCTCTCCATGCCTGTCCCAGCCATTCTGAACTTTTTTAGTTTCCTAGACATACTATGTCCTCTCTCATAGTGCTTTTTTATGTTACCTTCACCCTTGCATTGCAAATTCCTGTTTATTCCTGCTCAAAAGTTATCACTATAAAATCCTTCGCAGCCAGCTTCTGCTGGCTATGGTGGTGAATGATGCCTTCCCTTGCACTACCAGAGTACTCTGTTCTTATCTCACTCATTTTTCCCTCCTAGGATTTTCATATCACATAACTCTTATTTTAAATGAGTTCCAGAGGACAGGGATTTATTCTAGGACTTGACATACTATATATAATAATAATGGTTGTTGACAGAGAGATTGGTTGATTGACTTGACTTACTGAATGATTGAAGAGGGCTTTAAAGGTCAGATAACGAAGAATTTAGAACTAGTATTTTACAATGTTGTATGTTAATTGCATATAAATTGATTCGTCAAACTCTGTTACCCAGAAGTAAGTTTACAGCTGCTTAGCAATGCATTTATAGAATATATTCCCCTTTAGTGGTAATAATAATAGCTACTCCATGGGCTTGGTACTGTCCATATATTCGTTATGTCATTTAATCCTCACAACCACCCATCAGGATAGAGTTTAATCTCTATTTTTTTATAGCTAAAGTAGAAACAGGCTCAGCATAGTCATTGGCCCAAGGTTGCACTGCTGGAATGTGGTTGGACCAAGATGTGAACCTAAATATATTTGGTACCATATTTAACATATCTTTAAACAGTATAGTTGCATTTTTCTAGTTGTATTTTAGTAACTTTCCCCAGAACACTTTCTTATATTTAGTTTGTGTGTGGTATAATGGCTAACTGCACAGACCTTGGAGCCAGACTGGGATTAAATCCCCGTCCTTCTACCTACTAGTTATGTAAGCTTGGCCAAGTTAACTTCTCTGTGCTTCAGTTTCCTCATCTGAAAGATGAGAATACCTATATCATAGCTTTTGTTGTGAGTGTTAAATGATTTAATGTATATAATGTGCTTAGAACATTATATGGCACGTTGTAAATGACATATAAATGCCAGTTACTATTATTTTGACCAAAATATCTTGTGTGCCAAGTAGCTTGGACACTGATCGTCTCACTCTCATGCTTTAAGCTTAGCATGGCATGGACATGCGGTGTCCTTCATGGTTTGCCTATCATTCTTTAGCCTCATTTCACCCCATTTTTCGTGTCAGGATGAGAAGTGTTTTTCAGTTCAATTAGTATTTTTGAGTACCTACTCTGTGCCAGAAATTGCTAAGTACCATGAACAATGGAATTCATTCATTCAACCAGTATTTATTTGGGCAGCTACTGTGTGCCAGGCAAAGTTCAAGATTGTGAGGATACAGCAGTAAGTAAAACAGATTTCTGACATCGTGAGGCTTATATTCTAATGGGGAATACAGACAATAAAGAAGATAAGAAGACAAATACATGGTATTTTAGGTGGCATAGTAAGTGCTGTGAAGAAAAGTGAAGTAGAGAAGGACGGCTGAGGTCAGGAATACAAAGCATGGTACTCTACTGCTCCAGGAGCTCCTAGTATAGTAGAGGAGACAAGTGAGAAACTACTTATAAAGCCCTGAGGATCATTTCTGTAGCCCTTGTCATTGGCCCAGGGACATAACCAACAGAAGTGGCAGAACCAAGATTTGCATACCAGACACCAAAACTTTTGCCCTTTCATCTGCCACATATAGGAAATTATAAAAATTATGGCAAAGATGGCAAACTGGCAGCCCTTAGGCCACATGTGGCCCATGCATATATTTTTGCATTGGCCCACACATTTCTTTTTTTCTTTTCTTTTTGAAAGAACTTCATTTATGTTCATTGATCACTAGTGTTCACCAGGATCTGAAATCAAATAATGTGTTTGGACTGAATATTAAGGTGTCATCTAGGCCGGGCGCGGTGGCTCACGCCTGTAATCCTAGCACTCTGGGAGGCCGAGGTGGGCGGATCGTTTGAGCTCAGGAGTTCGAGACCAGCCTGAGCAAGAGCGAGACCCCATCTCTACTAAAAAAAATAGAAAGAAATTATATGGACAGCTAAAAATATATATAGAAAAAATTAGCCGGGCATGGTGGTGCATACCTGTAGTCCCAGCTACTCGGGAGGCTGAGACAGGAGGATCACTTGAGCTCAGGAGTTTGAGGTTGCTGTGAGCTAGGCTGACGCCACGGCACTCACTCTAGCCTGGGCAACAGAGTGAGACTCTGTCTCAAAAAAAAAAAAAAAAAAAAAAGATGTCATCTAGTTGAATGAGTTGAATGATTTTTGTTTCCTGCTGTCGTTTAATTTGCATTATATGAACACATTTCTTAACAAGTTTGAATTTATTGTCAACTTTTAAAAATTGTGAAATGTTGCAAAAAAGTCTGATACTTTCCAACTACTCTTGAAATATCAAATCCTCTGGCAATACTGATTGCCCCCTTTTGTGAGCCACATGGGTCTTTGTTTATTGGGCTCTATCACTCCATGGTGTCTCCCTGGCAGAGTGACCAAGTGCCACTTGTCGTTCCTGGTAGGCATCTTCTGCAATGGCTCCCAGTGATTCCTGCCTCCTGGTGTTCACACCCTGTATAATCTCCTTGCGCCCCTTTGTGTGGGCTGGACCTAATGACTTGCTTCTAATGAGCAGACTACAACAAAAGCTATGGGATGTCACTTTCAAGGTTAGGTTATAAACAACTGCGACTTCCATCTTGTTTGTGCTCGTGCACTCTCTCTCTTTCTTTCTTTCTCTCTCTCTCTATCTCTCTTGCTCGCTCTTCTTGCTTGGTCACTCTGATGAAGCAAGCTGCCATGTTGTGAGCTGCCCTTTGGAGAGGCCCACAGGACAAGAAACTGAGGGCAGCCCCTGACCAACAGCCAGTGAGGAACTGAAACCCTCAGTCCAACAACCCAGGAGGAACTGAATCCTGCCAACAGCTACATGAGTGAGCTTGGAAGCGGATCCTTCCCCAGTCGAGTCTTGAGATGGCTACAACCCTGGCTGACACCCTGACTGCAGCCTGTGAGAGACCCTGAGCCAAAGGAACCAGCTAAGACATGCCCACAGATACTATGAGATAATAAATGTTGTTTTAAGCCACTACGTTTTTGAACTAATTTATTACACAGAAATAGATAAACACCATTGATTGTTGTGCTTGTACTTTTTTATAGTGATTTTGATGAACATGAAATATTTATTTTACTCACATCTGTACAAAGTAAAAAAATCTTTTTTATGCAAGAAGGTCACATATTTAAAGGAGAACAGGAGAGAGCCTATTTCTTTGTGGAATTGATGAATTTTCCTATATATCTAAATAAAATTTGTTGAAAGACTACAATTTAAGTTACCATTTAAAAATAAATCATTGTAAGAAATATGACCAGTATACAGAAATGATGATTGCTGAAACAAAAAGAACTTAAAGTAAGACTTGGGAAATTTCAACAGGCTGTGTTTTTGAATACAGATAGAATAAGTGATGCTGCCATGAAATGCAATTATGTATTAAGTGAAAAAATTGCCAGGGCTTGAAAGCCTTTTGTATGTGGTGGTCTTATAAAAGAGTGTTGGTTCAGTACAGCAGAAATTATGTCATAAACAAGCATTTGCAAAGGTAGAAAATACTAGTTTCCCATTTTGGGGACAAATTGGATCAAGAATTTAAATTATTTGTAAAGTTTTAGATAGCAGCTAATTAGAACAGGTATAAACACCACCCACATAGTTATACATTTAGCTGTATGTCTAGCCAGTGGTTCTCAAACTATGGTCACTGACCAACAGCACTGTACCACCTGGAAATTTGTTGGAAATGCAAATTTTTAGGCCCTATCTAAGACCCGCTGAATCAGAAACTGGGAGTGGGTCTTGTCAATCCATTTTAACAAGCCCTCCAGCTGATTCTGATACACTCTAAATTTTGAGAACCACTGCACCTAGATATAATTCATGTATCAAGAATTTTGATGTAACCTAACTCTTTTGGACTTAACTCTTGTAGCCTGTCACAGGTATATCTAGAGATACCTGGATTTTGTGTGCTGAGAAAAATCTTGAAACTTTTAATTCACTTTGTGTTAAAAAGTTTAAAATGAATTAGCATTGTGGTTTGTGCCAAACACAGTTGATGCTTTGCTTGGTGAATTATTAGGTGCATATTATGAAATCTGCCCTATTATATGGAGGTTGATTGGCTTAGGTGAGGCACAGTACTCAAGATACTGAAAAAAAAAATGACCTGTTTGGCATCCAAAAGGGCATTCAGTGCACCTGCAAAGATTGAAATAAAATATTTGATTTGTTTTGTTGACTTTACAACTCATCTAGACACTCTGAATAAAAACAGGGCTGTTCAGAAGTACCTTCACAAATGTATGGTTGTATTTGCTTGTTCCTAGTAAAATTATGCCTTTGAGAAATTTATTTGGCAAGAGAGAAACTGGCTGACTTTTCTTTGCTGAAATTGGCTTCCAAGAAATGAAAGTGATGGCCTGAATTACATTCCCACAATTGTGGAGTTGTCTGTGGAATTCCAGAAAAGGTTCTCTGACATATTTTATGAAAATGAACTAATATTGTTCAGTTAGCCTTTCTCAATGTTCACAGTGTGAAAGAAAAGCTACAGTGAAGATACTGAATTACTATGCTATGGTACTGAAAATGAAGCATGGTGTCATTGAAATACCGGAATTCTACAAATATCTTGGGAGTAGTTACCCTAAATATACATATAAAAAAAAAAAAACTATGCCAAACGTCTGTGTTTGGAAATGCCTACATTTCTAAACATGTGTTTTACATTATAAAATAGGATCAAATTAATCACTCCCAGTAAAAGGATTCAAGGCTAAATTCTGTACTTCACATTGTAACACAAAAATATAAGACCTAACATTGACCTCTTGGTACACAAAGGCATAATCAGGCCTCTAGTTCCAAGTCAAAGGAGACTAAACTATTAAAAAATATTATCTGAAGTTTCTATTTTTCACTTGTGTTTTTAATTTAAAATCTAAACTCCAATATCTTGCATGTATATATTAATACCTATAGCATAGTTTAGTAAAGAAAATTACATTTCTGGAAGTTAATTTTTCTTAACTCAGCCCTCTTTATCATTCATGTTAGTCGCCCACCCCTGTAAGTATTTGCAGCCCTGGTTCAAAGACTTTTGGAAATTTCTTGCTATCATTGCCTTCCCTGAAGTTCCTGTCCTTTCTCAGGTAACCCAGAACTCCCTTGGACTCTTGTTCTTCTCTTATTCCTAAGGATACTTTTCAATCTTCAGTATTTCCTTTGGGCAGAACAAGTGTCTATTCTGGTATCTACTTGTCTCAAATGATTTATGAGGACCTCCAGACAATAGTACATACCATAGACTTCTGCAGAACAGACTATGATTTATTTCATAGCTATTTCAGAGCCTATGTGCCAGGTATTTTATATAAGTAATTTCTAAGTCTTACAACTGGGTAAGAATTAGCTAATTAGCTTCATCCATTTTACCGATGAAGAAGCTAGGTGACTTGCCTGTGATTTGTCCCCACAACTTCAAAATTTGATACCAAAGCTCCTGGTGTATACACTGATTACAAAAGTTAGTCTCAAAGTGTAGTCTCCAACCCATGGATGAACTGCAACATATTTTTTTAAAAATCTTTTTCCTTTGGTTCTTAAATGTGACAGAAAGATTCACCTAGAAATGGGCTGGCTCCTGGCAGCCTAAGAGTAATTAAGGGTACTAAAATTGAGTACTCACACATTAAAATTAGCACCTAAATAGTGTGTGCTGAACACTGGATCAGTATTCTGCTACCTCCAGCTTGATTGCCATATTTCATGGCAAAGGCTCTACCATTTTATGTGCACATAGATTATTGCAATTGCTACAGTTGGAAGGGAAGGCCACTTTATCAATGTTGCCTTGAATTGGTTGTGGTTTCTGATTGCTGCTATTCTTTTTATACACTATTCTTTAGCTTTGTGATTATCTCTTAATGGTCATTTGTTGAACTCCACAGTGTGCAGTGATCCATATTTGCATCAACAGTAGCTGCAGTCTGTAATTATTCAGTAGTTAGACTTCAAGGTACACAGGCCACCCCCTCCTCGAATTTTCTTATAAGATGATGCTTCTCTGTTATCTCTGATTTCTTTTTGCCTTGTCATTGAGAATAGGTGGAGAGGGTGGACCACAGTACCCTGCCTGAGTCAGCCACTAGTTTGGTGTATGTAACATGATACATAGGAGTGAAGCTGGTATCCCAATGGAATATAGGCCATGCTGGAGGAAGTCAACTATTCCAGATGGCAGAAAGCAGTATTGCCTCTGGTTTGAAGTTTTATTTATTTTTAATTTCTAAAGACAATCACTTAGGATGAACTTACTTTAAATAGCAAGCATTTATTATGCTCTATCTGTGGTCCAGGTGGGGTGCTAGAGACACAGATGGCTGTAACATAATTCTGCTACTAATGGACTCACAGTCTAGTTATTCTTTATGTTCCTGTGTTTATTGTCTTATTTATGAATTGATCTGAGATTAGTTATGCCCACTTTCCCAGTTGCCTTTATCTGAGAACATATTTGGTGGAAAAAAAACATTATTTTGAAGTCAGACCTAAGTGAGTTCTAATCCAAGTTCTGCCACATTGTTAGCTGTGTGATTTGGGGCAAGTTATTTAAGTTTTCCAAGCTTTAGTTTTCTCTGTTTAAAAAAAGGAAGGGGGCCGGGTGCGGTGGCTCATGCCTATAATCCTAGCCTCTAGGAGTTCAAGACCAGCCTGAGCAAGAGCGAGACCCCATCTCAAATAAAAATAGAAAGAAAGAAATTATATGGACAGCTAAAAATATATGTAGAAAAAATTAGCTGGGGGCCGAGCGTGGTGGCTCATGCCTGTAATCCTAGCACTCTGGGAGGCCGAGGCGGGTGGATTGCTCAAGGTCAGGAGTTCGAGACCAGCCTCAGCAAGAGCGAGACCCCGTCTCTACTAAAAAAATAGAAAGAAATTATATGGATAACTAAAATATATATAGAAAAAATTAGCCGGGCATGGTGGCACATGCCTGTAGTCCCAGCTACCTGGGAGGCTGAGGCAGTAGGACCGCTTAAGCCCAGGTGTTTGAGGTTGCTGTGAGCTAGGCTGATGCCACGGCACTCACTCTAGCCCGGGCAACAAAGCGAGACTCTGTCTCAAAAAAAAAAAAAAAGAAAAGAAAAGAAAAGAAAAAATTAGCTGGGCATGGTGGCTACTCGGGAGGCTGAGGCAGGAGGATTGCTTGAGCCCAGGAGTTTGAGGCTGCTGTGAGCGAGGCTGACGCCATGGCACTCACTCTAGCCTGGACAACAAAGTGAGACTCTGTCTCAAAAAAAAAAAAAAAAAAAAAAAGGAGGGGAGAGGGGTTAATGATACCCATTTCATAGGGATAGAAGGATAAATAAGATATGTTTAGCCCAGTGTTTGTTTTGAAATATTAGTCACTACAATGTCAGCTCCATGAGGGCAGGGATTTTTGTCTCTTGTTCACTGCTATGGGTCCACACCTAGGTCAGTGTCTGGCATATATCAGTGCCTGGCTCAGGAAAATATTCATTGAAAGTTGAAATGATTCATTGCCTGCCTACTCTGTGCCAGTGTTCTATGTATTGGAGATACAGAAGTGAAAAAAAACAGATAAAAAAATCCCAGCCTTCTTGAAGCTTATGTTCTAGTAATTAATATTCCTAGTTGTTTTTAATAGCAATATTTTTCTATTAAATATTGAATATTTTGTTATTAAATACTTTGCTATTATGTATTTCTGTAAGAGCCAAAATATATATAAAATGGGGATTGTGAGCTCAGGTTGAAGAGAAAGTAGGAACACTGATCCACTCTGGTTATTTGGTCCAAGCTCCACCTACCCAAATCCTGGTTTGGGGAAGCACAGTTTGAAAGCCACTGCTTTAGACAACTTATGGTTGGAAATGAGACATTAACCTTTTCTCAGCTGTTTTCCCCTGAGTTTTATAAATAGGTCTTGCTTCCTCTAAAAGCGTTAGCCCCATGACTGGCTAGGTGCCTTCCCTCTGTGTTCCCATGGCACCCTGTGCTCATAACCTCTCACACATATTATAAATGTCTTGCTCTGTGCTATCTGCATCCTGACACTTAGTAGGCCCTCAATCCATATTCATTGAACTGAACAGTGAACCAGCAATGAAAAGCTATAGAGAGTTGTTCAGAATCTCAATTCTCATTTTCTTTAAAACTCAAGTGTGCTGCTTTTCTGATTAGTTATTTGGGTATGTTATGGTTTGATCTCCCCTAAATCATTTTACCCTCCTGGAAAATTGCAAGGTTAATAACTAAACCAGACCAGTTTTGGCCAGGCACTGGAAGTCCTTGTGATTGTAGGTGGTAGCAGTCATCATAAATGTGTAAAGGGAGCCAGAGTGCTCACTGTTCTGAGGGTCATTGTGGCTGGAAGCCTATTTCTCTTGGCCCTGGTCAGGATTGAATGGCCATCAGTCACTCTAGGTTGTATTTTGCTAGGAGTAAATTGCCATGCTATGTGATCTGACTAGAGAGCTGTTTCTTTTTTTTTGTTGTTGTTGTTATTTATTTATTTTCTTTTTTAATTTCATCTTATTGTTATGTGGGATACAGAATTGCAGGTTACATACGTTGCCCATGTACCGCCTTTCCCCCCAAATCAGAGCTCCAGGCGTGTCTGTTCCCCAGGTAGTGCACGTTGCACCCATCATGTAGGTATATATCCCTCCCTTCCCCACCCCCCCTTCCAGAGTCAGCACCTTCAAGCGTTACCATTCCCCCACGGTGCGCAATGCACTCATTGTGTAGGCATACACCCATCCCCTCCCCCACCCCCCACCTCAGTCTGATATCCGATTGGTGTCGTTCCCAGATGTGTATTTAGGTGATGATCAGGGAAACCAATTTTCTGGTGAGTACATGTGATGCTTGTTTTTCCATTCTTGGGATACTTCACTTAATATAATGGGTTCCAACTCTCTCAAGGAGAACCATAGAGATGTCGTATCTTCATTATTTCTTATAGCTGAGTAATATTCCATGGTATACATATACCACAGCTTACTAATCCAATCATGTATTGATGGGCATTTGGGTTGTTTCCACTAGAGAGCTGTTTCTTAAACTTAGCTCATCATGAGACTCATTTAGGATTCTTGTTAAAAATAGATTACCAAAGTTTCCTAAAAAAAAAAAAAAATAGATTACTGGGGGAGGGGGTAGAAGGGAGAGGGGCAAGGAGGGAGAGGGGCAAAAACCTACCTAACAGGTACAGTGAACACTGTTCAGGTGACAGGCACACCTATACCCTGACTCAAGCATTACAAAAGCTATCCATGTAACAAAAACATTTGTAACCCCTTAATATTTTAAAATAAAAAAAATAGATTCCCAGTCTGACCCTAGACCTACTGGATCAGACTCTTCAGGGGAGGGGCTAGAACAGCAGTTACCTCTAGGAAATGGGGGTAAAACGACTTAACTTTTTTCACTGTACACTCTCCTATGTTGTTTGATTTTTTTTTTTTGCACTGTGTCCTGCTTTTATTCAGCTGTAGTTTATCTTTTGAATAAGTATTACAATTTATGGTACAAAAGGATATATGGTGAAAAAAACTTCATTCAACTCCTGTCCCCAACCACTAGGTTCTCCTCCCCTGAGGCAACCAGTATTATCAACTTTTGTGTATTCTTCCAGAGATACTATACATATAAAAGCAAATACTTGTAACTATACATATAAATACATATTATATATGTGCACATTACACATACATACATATTTTACACAAAAAATGCCTTTTAAAAAACAGCATACTGTACATAATGTTCTACACCTTGCTTTTATCATTTAATGTATCTTTGTAATTTTCCTACGTGTACACAGAGTTTTTTGGTTATTTTTTATGGTTTCACACTATTCCATTGTATGCATATATTATAGTTTAGTTCCTTATAGATAGGCAATTAATTAGGTCTTTTCCAGTCTTCACTTATTACAAATAATGCTGCAGGGAATATTTTGTACATTTGCAAAGTAGTCGCTCACACTTAAGCAAGCGGTTGCATTGTTGTCTGAGTGCTTTACATATCTAAAAGAGAAATCACTGGAAGCAGAATTGCTGGGTCAGTAATTGCTGCGTTTGTAATTTTGAAAGATCTTGCCAAATTGCTCTCCCTAGGGGTTGTGCCATTTACACCCCTACCAGTAACGTTTGCAAGTGCCTGTTTCTCTCTCCAGTAGTTTATTTGCTCATAGGTGAAATACCATGTTTCAGTATTCTTTTAATTTTCACTTCTCTTGTCATGAGTGAGTTTGTGATCATCTTTTTATATACTTAAGATCTATTTGTGTTTACTTTTTTGTGAAATGTTCCCTTGGATTGTTAGGGTTTTTCCCCCCTCCTCTATTAAGGAAATTAGCCCTCTGTGCTATGAGTTGCAAAATTTTTCCAGTTTGCCATTTGTCTTTTGAGTATACTTATATCGACTTTTCCCAATATTTTTTCTTACTCATCAGCCAAACATATTTGCATTTATACTATGGAAATGTTTGATTTTTATGTAGTAAAAGTATTGATTGTTTTCTTTTGTGTTACTGGACTTTAAATAAAGGGAAGGGGAACTGCTATAAATTAAAATACTTAGGAGCTGTTAGGGTGGAAATCCTAGTAGGTGTTCATGGCGCGGGTGGAGAAAGATTTCTCACGCAGAGATTAGGATATATATGAGTAAAAACGTTTATTTTATCCTCTTAAAGGAGAGAAAGAGAGTGAGAGACTGAAAGAGAGGGGGAGAAAGACAGCAGGGAGACGGCTTGACATCCCAAAGAAAGAGAAAGGGGTGTCAGCAGTGAGGCTAAATGGCTTACTGATTTTATGGGGACAAAGAGAAAGAAAAAAAGTGATTGTTGTCAGATGAAACAGAAGCAGCTGTGGAGTAATTAGCAGGCAGCTGCAAGATGTCAGGTTGTCTGTCTTTCTTCTGTTTTTCTGTTCCTGGGACTCAGTTATCTCCAAAATGTAGTCAGGCTTATCACAGTGATGGGGGATGTGATTTTGCATATGCTTTAGGGCAGGAAACAGGCCTGGCGGGTGTTTGCTCCCTTGCTGTCCATTCTGGGGCTTCTTAAGGAACACCTTTGAGGGCATAAAACAAATTCTAAAGGCTGTGAACTGGTGAATGTAAGAGAAAGATTTACATTTCCTTTCTGTCTTTTGGCTCCTTTCAGGTGTTTATGGAAACAGTTTGCCTGCCATCTAGGGAGAGAAAGCCAGGAAAGAGCTCATGACTCATCTTTAGCTAGATGTTAGGAAATTGCAGGATTAGATATTTTCCTGTTATTTTAGCGAGGCTGCCCCTTTCGGGAGCCATATCAACCAAATATACCATGTGGATTCTATTTGGATCCTAATTTGAACAAACCAACTATCAAAAGACATTTTGGGGGCAATCATGGAAAATAGAATAGGGACTGGATATTATGATATTAAGAAATTGTTAATTTTGCTGGGTGTAATAATAGGATTGTGGTTATATCATTCTTTAAATCCTTATTTAAGAGAATTAAACAATGAAGTATTTTATGGGTGAAGTGATTTGATGTCTGGAATGTGTTTCAAAATGTGCCAGAATGGCTAATAGTATATGAAAAGATATTCAATATCACTAATCATCAGAAAATGAAAATGAAAACCACAGTAAGATATCATCTCACACCCACTAGGATGGCTACTATAAAAAAAAAACCAAACACACACATAAAGTAAGTGTTGAGAAGGATGTGGAGAAATCGGAACCTTTATGCATTATTGGTGAGATTGTAAAATGATGTAACCTCTGTGCAAAACAGCATGGAGGTTTCTCAAAATTTAAAAATTGGAGTAGCAATTCCACTTCTGGATATATATCTAAAGGAATTGAAAGCAGGATCTCAAAGAGATATTTGATATCTATGTTCCTAGCAACACTGTTCATAATAGCCAAGAATTGAAAGCAACCCCAATGTCTATCAAATGATGAATGGACAAACAAAATGTGGTATATGCATGCAATGTAATATTCAGCCCTAAAAAGGAAAGAAATCCTGTCACATGCCACAACATAGATGAACCTCAAGGATGTTATGCTAAGTGAAATAAGCCAGTCACAAAAGGACAAATACTGTATGATTCCGCTTATATGAGGTATCTAAAGTAGTCATTCATAGAAACAGAAAGTAGAATGGTGGTTGCCAGGAGCTAGAGGAGAGGAAAAGAGGAGTTGTTTGACAGGTATAGAGTCTCAGATTTGCAAGATGAAAAAGTTCTGGAGATATGTTGTACAACAATGTGAATATCCTTAACACAACTGAATGTACACTTGAAAATGGTTAGGATGATAAATTTTATGTGTTTTTTAATCACAGTAAAAAATATATTAAAAATGCCATAAAAGGAGGGGGACAAGGTAGATGAAACAAGAATGATTTAATATTGATAATAGTTGATACTGGGTAATGCTTTCATGGGGGTTCATTATGCTATTCTCTTTACCTTTGTATGTTTAAATTTTTCCATAATAAAAAGTTCTTAAAGTGAGGGTTAGGGAGCTTGGGCTTTGTGAACAGAGCTGGATTTGAATCCTAGCTCCACTTTCTAAAAATCAAGATATAATTCATATACCATAAAATTCACCATTTTAAAGTGTACAATTTAGTGGTGTTTAGTATATTCACAGAGTTGTGCTACTGTTGCCACTAATTCATCTATATGGGTTTGCCTATTCTAGACATTTCATATAAAAGAAATCATATGTGGCTTTTTGTGTCTGGCTTATGTCACTTAGCATAATGTTTCCAAGGTTCATTCACATTGTAGCATGAATCAGTACTTCGTTCCTTTTTATGGATGAATAATGTTTCTTTGTATGGTTTGCTTATCCATTCATCAGTTGATAGACATTTGAGTTGTTTCTACTTTTTGACTTTTATGAATAAGGCAGCTATGAACATGCATGTACAAGTTTTTGTGTGAACCTAGTTTTTTTTAATTCTCTTGGGTGTATACCTAGGAGTGGAATTGCTGGATCATATGATAGCTCTATGTTTAATCATTTGAGTACCTACCAGACTGTTTTCCAAAGTGACTGCACCATTTTATATTCCCACCAGCAATGCATGAGGATTTCAATTTTTCTATATCCTTGACAGCACTCATTATTTTCCATTTTTTATTTTATTTATTTATTTATTTTTGAGACAGTCTCACTCTGTTGCCGGGGCTAGAGTGCCATGGTGTCAGCCCAGCTCGCAGCAACCTCAAACTCCTGGGCTCAAGCGATCCTCCTGCCTCAGCCTCCCAAGTAGCTGGGACTACAGGCATGTGCCACCACACCCAGCTAATTTTTTCTATATATTTTTAGTTGTCCAGCTAATTTCTTTCTATTTTTAGTAGAGACAGGGTCTTGCTCTTGCTCAGGCTGGTCTTGAACTCCTGATCTCGAGCTATCCACCCGCCTCGGCCTCCCAGAGTGCAAGGATTATAGGTATAAGCCACCGCACCCAGCCTCCATTTTTTAAATTACAGTCATCCTAGTGAGAGTGAACTGGTTTCTCATTGTGGTTTTCACTAGAATTTCTGTAATAACTAATGATGAGCATCTTTTCATGTGCTTATTGGCTATCTTACCTATTTAGCTATGTGACTTTGGTCAAGTTCTCTAACCTCTGAGCCTCATTGCTTGCTCGTCTGTAAAATGGAGATAATCCCCATGATGTTATTGCAAGATTAGTGGACATAAGGTGGGTTTGGAACAGTGCCTGGTACATAGTAGGTACTTAATTGATACTTTGCTACTTGAGCTGTAGGTAGCTTGCAATCCAGGTACACTTTTCCCAGTGACTTCAGTGTATCTGCTGTAGAAGTCAAATGCTGATATGAGAGTACACTCTCATTTGCCAGGGCTGTTTGCCTTTTTCCCAACCTCAGTAGGTTTCTTTACTTTCTTTACTATTCTGTACCTGTCAACTCCTGCTCTCTGTCCTTCCTAGTTGGAAGGACATAGGACCGTGGAGAATGCACACAAGAGTAAAATAGAACCTATGATCTTAAAATTGATGGTGGTATTGCCAAATTAGATCTGTGACTATGTCATCTGTCTCAGTGCTGTAAGAGTGAAGAGGAGGGAAATTACCAAATAATTTGTCTAAAAGGTGGCAGGCCTACGGAAACTGGAGCATTGGGAAAGAGACATAATAAAGCATTCTAGGCAGGGAGACCAAGTGAGCAAAGACAGGAAACAGGAGTAATTTTGGAAACAGGTAGTTAGGAAATTAGCCTGGTAGGAGTGGGATATTGGGGAATTGTGAGAGAGATTTGTGAAATTCTTACTCTATTATTTTCTATTACCTACTCCAGAAGATACAGTGAAAGATGTCCTCTACCTGGAATCATGAGACTTGTTTTAGTCTTGGTTCTGCTGCAAATTAGCTAGGTAATCATGTTAATCATTCATCTTTTCCAGGCCTCAGTTGCCTAAGCAATAAAATGAATAATTGAATTAGTTCAATGGATCTTAATTGGGGGTATTCATGAGAACCTACTGAAAGCTATTTTGAAATATAGCTGTTTGGTTTTTTTTCTTCTTTTTTTTTTTTAGTTATTCACTCTGCAATATTAAGAAATATAGCTGTTTGGATCACACTCAGGAAATTGTTTCAGCAAATCTGAGGTGAGGACGTTTTTATAGCTTGAAAAAGCTCTCCAGGTGATCGTGATTTACATTCTTCATATTTTAAGAGCCACCAGATTAGTTAAAAATCAGTAGTCCTTCGCTTTCTGGAGTTGAAATCACTTAGATGGTGGCATAATCAGCCTCAGACCCAGCTAAAGATTATATGTTGTAACAGAAAGAGCATAGACGTTGATGTCAGTCTGACCCAGGTTGCTACTTTCCAGCTCTATAGCTCCTAACATGGCACCTCACTTCTCTGAGCCTCAATTTCCTCATCTGTAAAATGGGGCATATAACGTCTATATGGTCAGGTTGTTATGATGAGATAATCACACTTGGCAACTATGCCTGGTACAAGGTAAATGGATGCTCGGCCAGTGACTTGTATGAGAGGTAGGCCAGAAGAAACTATCGGCAGAGGACAGCGTAAAACTATACTCCTACCCTGACACAGCTGGAGTTAATCATATCTCTAGGTGTAAATATGTTGCAATGCTTTTTTGTTCCTTTGGCTGGATGTCAAACAAGTACAAACCTTGTTTCACTGTCTGCTTACTAATGTCCCTCCCCTTGTGTATGACATGACTATCAACTGTGACTAGAGTCTTTTTCCGTAGCCTGGCAAAAGTTTAATGCATTGAAATTCCTGTTAGACTCCAGAAAACTACCATTCCTTTACAACTTAAATGAAAAATAGGTTATGAATTGAACAAAATTATCAAGGTCCATGGGCTCTAGAGTCAAAACCTGGGCTTTGCTTCTTCTAGCCAAATGACCTTGGGGATGATAATGTAAAATGGGGATACTAATAGTTATGGCCTCATAAGGTTGTATTAAATGAATTAATGCATGTTAAGTACTTGGAACATTGCTTAGCACACAGTACATATTCATTATCTGTTTTCCATTATTATTAATACTAGGCCGGGCGCGGTGGCTCACGCCTGTAATCCTAGCACTCTGGGAGGCCGAGGCGGGTGGATCACTCAAGGTCAGGAGTTCGAGACCAGCCTGAGCAAGAGCGAGACCCCGTCTCTACTAAAAATAGAAAGAAATTATATGGACAACTAAAAGTATATATATAGAAAAATTAGCCGGGCATAGTGGCGCATGCCTGTAGTCCCAGCTACTCGGGAGGCTGAGACAGGAGGATCGCTTGAGCCCAGGAGTTTGAGGTTGCTGTGAGCTAGGCTGACGCCACGGCACTCACTCTAGCCTGGGCAACAAAGTGAGACTCTGTCTCAAAAAAAAAAAAAAAAAATACTACTATGTACCAGGTCTTATGTGGGAGCCAGGAATACAGAGGTAAACTCTCTGCAGTCAAGGAACTTAGTCTGATGGAGCCAGTATACAGATGATTTCTGTATGTTTCAAGTGTAGCAATAGAAGCATGTGTAGGAAGAGTACTTAACAGTCTGCCTCTGTTACATAAAAAATAATATTCTCCAGGAAGAAGCCTGGTACAACAGAAGTGTGCATTCTGGAGTCAGATTAGCCTGGGTTTGAATCCTGTCTACCATTCACTCGTAATGTATGTAACACTGAGGGCAACCAACCTCTTGCAGCCTTAGTTTCCCATTTCTAAAATAGGGTGAAGTTTGTGACTCCTGTCTGTTGGAAGACCCCTATTTGGGTGCCCTGTGGTCTAAGGTGCTCCTAAGAAAAAAAGCAAGGTCTTTTAAGAAAAAAGACTTAGATAAACTTAGATTTCTGTATTTATTTCCACATCTAAGTTTTTCATCCGTATGTACCTTGCCATGGTTGTTCTGACAATGAGATAATATATGTAAAATACATGCAGCACATAGTAGATGCCAAGCAATAAATAATAGCCTTATTATCTTTCTAACAAAAACCTCTTCAGTTATTGTTTTGAAGTAAAAACTTAAGTAATAGATACTGTGTTAATTTCAGTATTCTAATTTGAATGGCCTAAACCCAAGTTTATGAAAGGAGTCAAAAAAGATTGGACGTTTGAATGAACACATGTATAATGCTGTCTGTGCTACATCTACAAGAATAATCAGGTTGCAGCCTGGGAGAGGGTTTTTGTTTTGTTACGTTTTGTTTTTTCGAGTATTCTATTCAGCTACATATAATCCTAAATTTCATCAAACTTTAATAGTTATTAACCTTGCTGACTTCTAACAAAATACAAATCAGCTTCTGTGGCATGACATGTTCTTTTCTTCCCTCCTAGGTCTTTCAGAGCCTTGAAGACCACCATTTGGAAGTGGTGGCTTTTTTCAGGGAAAATGGCTTCCATGGCCTTCTTGCCCATGACTCCGAGTATGCTCTCTACAATATTCCCTCTTACTATAGTTCCCATGCTCTGAAGCTGAGCTGGAATGGGAAGAACCTTACTACCAACCAGTTCCTGATGCAGGAGGTGGCCAAGCAGCTGGGCTTGAAGCGAATGAGTTTTCCCATATTTGCTGCACTGCTAGGTAGGTAGACCAAAGGAAGAGACTCCAGTGATTGGTAGTTTCCTCTTCCAATGTTAAGAGCTGAAGACTAGAATGATTTAGCCTGTCATCATTGGATTTGTATTTTTAAAGTCCTCATGCCAAACACTGTGCTGGGGAAAACCCAGCAGACTTTTGGGCTACTTGGTAGACTTCACTAAAACTCAGCATATTTGTCTTATGGATTGCTACAGGACATTCCAGAACATTATTTTGATTCTTGTAAAACTTTTTCTTTTGTTACATTTCATAACTGTTTTATGCTGAGTAATATCTGAAGCCAAATATTTTACTAGCCCTAGACAACTTTGGTTTCCCACTCATAGCATCAACATTTCTTCCCCATTGTCTAAATTTAGATCAGAAACACAAATTGTTGATTATGTTTTTTTCTTTCTTTCTTTTCTGCTAATATTTTATTATGAAAATTTCGAAACATATAGCAAAATTGAAAGAATTTTACAGTGAAAACCCTATTTCCACCACTTGTATTCTGCCATTAATGTTTTACTATACCTGCTTTATCATATATCCATTCTTCTATCCATCCATCTATCTATCTTTTTAAGATGTATTTCAAAGTAAATTACAGAGAGTTATGTTTTAAATTGGTTTTCCAAGTACTAACAGCATGAAGGTAAATATCCTGTCTCATGTGTGACCTCTGCTCTGTAATCCCAAAGGGCATGAGTTTGGATAATATAATAAAGTCAGCACAAATTTTGGAATTAGGCCTTAGGCAACTCATGGAAGTCACAGCTCCCTGTTTTCAGTTTCCTCATCTGTGAAATGGGAACAATAATACCTCATGGTGTTATTGGTAAGGTTAAATGAAATGAGGTATACCAAATGCTCAGCACTTATTAGGCAGTTAGTAATTGGTGACTGCTATTCTAAAAGGCATCATGACTAGGTGATAGGTAACGGCATGGACTTTGGAGTCAGACAGTCTTAGCTTCTTATCCTGGTGTGTGTACTTAACTGGCCGGACCACATTGGGACAAGTCACCAAACTTGTCCAAATCTCAGTTTCCTTATCTGTAAAATGGGGATAATAATACTACCATGCACGGTCATTTTAAAGATGATGCATACACTGCACACAATATATAATAGATAATCAACACATAGCTACTATAATTATTACATTAAAAATATAGACTTATATGAATTATTTGATCATTTTCTCTCTCAGGACCTCTTTCATGGCCTGGAAATTCTAAGAAAACTTTTGTGTAGTCAATAAATGACAAATGTACTTTATAGGTAACCACATTCTCCCAGATGAGGACCTGGCCGCTTTTCACTGGAGCCTCTTGGGACCAGAACATCCTCTTGCATCACTTAAGGTAATGTTCCCCATTTCCTGCATGTACGGATTAGGATACATCTGGTTTTGATAGGAGATTTAATGGAATAATTATCTTCTTAGATTTAAAATATTTCACATATAGATAAATTAGTTATTATCAATACCCTTAATATTTCAAGAATCCATACAAATCTATGAAGAAAATGCTAATTCCCCAATAAGGAAATAATGAACAAAGGACAGAAGCAGAAAATTCACGAAAGAGTAAAGACAGTGACTAAATGATCAACCTCACTAGTGATCAGACATGTAAATTAAATGAACATTGTGATTTTTTTAACTGAACAGTTTAGCAAATATTGAAAAATGAGTGTACCCACTCCTATCAAGGCTGTGGCAAGACTGATACCCTCATATACTTCAGTGGTAGTGTAAACTGGCGATTATATCCTATTTCCCTAGTTCTTTCCCTCTCCTAGATAACTATTTCATAGCTTCTCCTCCCTCCTTAAGCCTCCAATACTTCCTCCTCATCTCCTCACTCTCAGTTCATGACCTTCCAATTTTACTGAGAAAATAAAAGCAATGGTAAGAGAATTTCTATAAGCTCCCAACCCCTCTTCATCTCACCTACATGGATCTCTGTGCCCACATGTTCTGCCTGCCTCTGTGGCTGACTCCTACACTTATACTAACTCCCATTTTCTTTTATTTATTTATTTTAATTATTTTTTTGGAGACAGAGTCTCGCTCTGTTGCCCGGGCTAGAGTGCCGTGGCATCAGCCTAGTTCACAGCAACCTCATACTTGTGGGCTCAAGCCATCCTCCTGCCTCAGCCTCCCCAGTAGCTGGAATTGTAGGCATGCACCACCTCGCCCAGATCCCATCTCCTTTTGCCAACTTAAGGGTGTCAGTTCTCCCCCTTCTTCTGCATCATCAGTTTTCCTCTCTCTTTTTTTTTTTTTTTTCTTGAGACAGAGTCTCGCTCTGTTGCCTGGGCTAGAGTGCCATGGCATCAAGCTTGCAGCAACCTCAAACTCTTGGGCTTAAGCAATCCTTCTGCCTCAGCCTCCCAAGTAGCTGGGACTACAGGCATGTGCCACCATGCCCAGCTAATTTTTTTTTCTATATATATTTTTAGCTGTCCAGATAATTTCTTTCTATTTTTAGTAGAGATGGGGTCTCGCTCTTGCTCAGGCTGGTCTCGAACTCCTGACCTCAAGCAATCCTCCCGCCCCGGCCTCCCAGAGTGTTAGGATTACAGGTGTGAGCCACCGCACCTGGCCTAGTTTCCCTCTCTTTATTGGCTCTTTTCTATTGGATGTATAAGCATGCATCCATCTTAAAAAATAAAACAAAAACCCGCTCTTGACCTCACTTCCCATGCCCATGCTACTACCCCATATTTCTTTTTATAACTGGCTCCTCTAAAGAGTTGTCTATACTTGAGCTGCATATTATCTCCTTCCCCTGTTCTCTCTTCAGTCTGATTTGCTGAAATTGCCTTTGTTTGACAAGGTCACCAATAATCTCCAAGTTAATAAACCCAGTGGCCAGCTCTTAGTTTTCACCTTACTTGACCATTTGGCAGTATTTGACACAGTTTCTCACTCCTCGTTCCTTAGAACACTTTTTTCACTTGGCTTTAAGGACACTACTTTCTTCTGGTTTCCTCCCTGCCTCACTGACTGCTGCTTCTCCTCAGTCTCTTTTGCTGTTCCCTTGTCTTCTTCTCTACTTCTTACCTGTAGAGTGTCCCCAGGGTTCCATCCTGTTTCCCTTCTCTTTTCTGTCTACACTGGATTGATCATATCCTGTCTCATGACTTTAAATATACCGTCTGTCCATTGATGACTCTTAAGTTTATGTCGCCAGCTCTGACCTCTCCCTTACACCCCAGATTCTAATATCTAACTGCCTATTAAACATCTTCATTTACTTATCTAATAGGCATCTGAAAGTAATATGTCCAAATAGAAACTCCTGATGTTTCCCCTAAACCTGCTCCTCCCACAGTCTTCCTTATTTTTGTTGATGGCAACTTCATCCTTCCAGTTCATTAGGCTAAAAATCTTGGGGTCATCCTGATTTCTCTTTCTTCTTCTCACACCCCATATCTCATTTGTCAGCAAATACCATCAGCTCTCCCTTCAAAATATATCTACTTCTCACTATTTGCACTGCTACTACCCTGGTCAAGCCACCATTATTTCTGGCCTCATTACTATTATATGATAGCTTAGTAACTGTTGGTGTTGTGCTTATACCCCTCCCCCTACCCCCATTTATTCTCTCTTTTTTTTTTCCCCCCCTGAAACAGAGTCTCACTCTGTTGTCCAGGCTAGAGTGCCGTGGCATCAGCCTAGCTCACAGCAACCTCAAACTCCTGGGCTCAAGCGATCCTACTGCCTCATCCTCCTGAGTAGCTGGGACTACAGGCATGTGCCACCATGCCCAGCTAATTTTTCTATTTTTAGTAGAGATGGGGTCTTGCTCTTGCTCAGGCTGGTCTCGAACTCCTGAGCTCAAGCGATCGATCCTCCTGCCTCAGCCTCCCAGAGTGCTAGGATTACAGGTGTGAGCCACTGCGCCCGGCCTTATTCTCAATATAATAGCAGAGTGATCCTTTTAAAAAAACTAAGATCATGTCACTTGTCTATTCAAAATTCTCCTGAGGCTCATTATGTCACTCACCCAGTCCTTACCATGGCCTATAGAGCCCTGTGTTGTCTGGCCCCCATTATATCTCTGATTTCATTTTTCTTTTCTTTTGCTCTTAGAACCTTTGCACTTACCATTCCCTCTACTTGGAATGCTTTTTCTTCCCACATAGCTATTTCCTCACTCCTAGAGGTTTTCTCAGTTGTCTTTATCTCAGTGAGGCCTTTCGTGATCATGCTATTATATGCACATGCATGCACATACACACTTGCACTCTCTAGCCCCTTCTCTACTAATATTTTGTCCATAATACTTATCTACAGCTAGCACACTATAAATTTTACTTATTTATTTTTTTTAATTTCTATCACCCCATCCTAACACACCTACAATAGAATTTAAGCTCCCATGAGGGCAAGGATTTTTGTCTGTCTTGTTTCCTGCTGTGTCCTCGGTGCCTAGGACAGTGTCTGGCACATAGTAGGCAGTAAATATTTGTTAAAGGAATGAATGGTACAGCCTTTTGGCAAAACAATTTATATCAGAGGCCTTTAAGTTTATACCCTTTGACCCAGTAATTATAGTTTGAGAAAGCTTGTAATTAAATAATTGGAAAGTGGGCAACAAATCATACCCACATATCATGATAGCATTAAAAATTTTTCATTTTAAAATTATCAAGCATCACAAAAGTAGAGAAAACAACATAATAATATAGTTAATTGCAATTGTAATATCTTTCAGATCCAACAGTTATCAAGATTTTCCTACACTTGCTGGGTTTTGTTGTTGCTAATGTATTTTAAAGCAAATGCCAAACTTCAAGTCATTTCACTCCCACATTCTTCAGTATGCATCTCTAAAACACTTGGGTATTTTCTTAAGCACAATGCCATTATTACTGCTAACAAAATTAATGCTAATTTTTTGGTATCATCTTAATAGCTAGTCCATTTCCAGATTTTCCTGATTATCTGAAAAAGGCCTTTTTGTAGTTCAAATCAGGATGCAAAAACATGGTCTACACATTACAACATTACTTTTTGTAGCTAAAAATTGGAAGCAGGGGCCTAGTGCAGTGGCTCACACCTATAATGCTACGATTTGAGGAGGCCAAGGTGGGAGGATTGCTTGAGGCCAGGAGTTCGAGACCAGCTTGGGCAACATAGTGAGACCCTGGCTCTACAAAAAATAAAAAAAATAGCTGGGCATGGTGGCATGCACCTGTGGTTCCAGCTATGTGGGAGGCTGAGCCAGGAGGATCACCTGAGCCCAGGAGTTTGAGGCTGCAGTGAACTAAGAAGACATCACTGTACTCTAGCTCAAGCAACAGAACAAGAGCCTATCTAAAAAAAAAATTGGAAGCAGTCAAAACATCTAATGAAAGGAAACTGATTAATTATGACAGTGTCATAAAACAGTAGTTATCTCTGTAGGAGAATTATGAATGATAGGCTTTTATCTCTGTATACTTTTTGATCTTTTCCAAGTATTCTGTACTGAGAATTAGGGGGGGAAATTATTTTTAAAGAAAATAATTTTAACTCTCAGTGTATTTAGATTTACTGAATTTGCATACCCCATCTCCTCCCTCACCTCACCCTTTTTCTTACTGATCCACCTTTGATGTCAGTGTCCTATGTTTATTGTGCCTTTTCTAGGTCCGGGCTCATCAGCTGGTTCTTCCTCCCTGTGATGTGGTGATCAAGGCTGTTTCTGAGTACGTTAGTTCCATCAAAGACCCCTCAAACCTGGATGTGGTTGGGAAGGATGTTTTCAAACAGTCTCAGGTGAGCTGGGCTTCCCCTTCCTAAGAGCCGCCAGTTTTCTTACTTTCTCCTACAACACCAGCAGGTCTCATGTCTCCTGATCTTTCCCATGATACTTAATCTCTTTCCTCATACCTGCATGTCTTCTCCATGCTTACAGACCAGAGCCCCAGAATTTCCTTTAGAAAAATTAATAGATATGAATTGAAAGGGTTTTTTACCTTTTTTCTACTGATGATTAAAGTAATGCAAGGCTGTTCTGAAAAACTTAGAAAATAAAGAAAACAAGTCACTTAAAATCTCATTACCCAGAAACAACTTGCTACAGTTACCACTCAGGCATGTGTCCCTCTAAACTTTTTTTGTTTCAATGTATACACAGGCCACCACTTATGGTGGTTCAACTTAAGATTTCTGAGCTTTACACTGGTGCAAAAGCAATACACATTCAGTAGAAAATGGCTTTTGAGTACCCATGCACTCATTCTGTTTTTCACTTTCAGTATAGTATTCGATAAATTACATGAGATATGCAACACTATCATAACATAGGCTTTGTGTTAGATGATTTTGCCCAACTTTAGCTAACATAAGCATTCTGAGCATGTTTAAGGTAGGCCAGACATAAGCTATGATGTTTGGTAGGTTAGGAATATTAAATGCATTTTCAACTTATGATATTTTCAATTTACAATGGGTTTATCAGGATGTAACCCCATTGTTAGTCAAGAAGCATCTGTATATTTTAACATAAAAATGGTCTTGCTCAGTAGAGGATAATGGGCAATGAGGAAGACTACTTAAAGTGAGTCTATATAAAATAAGAATCAAAATTTCATTGTTAATTATGGAAAAAAGGCTCACCTGGGATTTTACCTTACAAAATGAAACTAAAAATTATGAAAATATGTTTTATTTTTAACAATTTGATTTATACTTAAACTGTGTTTTTCCTTTGTTTTTTGGGTTTTTTTTTTTTTAGACAGTCTTACTCTGTTGCCCTGGCTAGAGTGCAGTGGTGTCATTGTAGCTCACTGCAACTTCAAACTCCTGGGCTCAAACTATCCTCCTGCCTCAGCCTCCCGAGTAGCTGGGACTACAGGCATGCGCCACCATACCCAGCCTGAGAATGGCTTCTTTCATTCAACATAATGCCTTTGAGAGTCTTCTAAGTTGTTACATATTACATGTGTCAATAATTCATTCCTTTTTATTACTGAGTAATATTTACTATATGGATATACCACAGTTTGTTTATCCATTTACCACTTAAAGGAAATTTAGGTTGATTCCAATTTTTGGTGTTATGAATAGAACTCCTATGAACATTTGTATACAAGTTTTTATATGAACATAAGTTTTCATTTCCATAGTATAAATAAATACCTAGGAGTGGGATTTCTGGGTGATATGGTAAGTGTATATTTAAATTTATAAGACCTTGCCAAGCCATTTTCCAGAGTAGCTGTTCCATTCCTTACCAGCGTTTGGTATTGTCAGTATTTTTTTTAATTTATTTTTTTCAATTGACAAATACAGCTGGGTGTGGTGGCTCACATTTGTAATCCCAGCACTTTGGGAACCTGAGGCAGGATCACTTGAGGCCAGGAGTTTGAGACCAGCCTGGGCAACATAATGAGACCCCTGTATCTACCAAAAAAAAAAAAAAGGAAAGAAAGAAAGAAAACAGAAAGTAAATTGACAAATACAAATTATATATATTTATCATGCATAAGATGTTGTTTTCAAATATGTATACATTGTGGAATGGCTAAATTGAGCTAATTAACATATGCATAACGTCACATACTTTTCTTTTTTTTCTGGCGAGAACACTTAAAATATACTCTTTTAGTAATTTTCAAGAATACAATACATTGTTATTAACTATAGTCACCATGTTGTACAATAGATTATCAATATTTTTAATAGCCATTCTAATAATGCATAGTGGTAGCTCATCATAGTTGTAATTTGCATTGCCCAGTGATGAATTATGAACATTTTTTTCTTATGCTTATTCCATCCATATATCCTCTTTGGTGAATGGTCTGTTCACAGTCTTTTGCCTCTTTTTAAAATTACTTTGTTCTTTTACTTACTGTTGAGTTCTGAGAGTTTATATATTCTGCATACCAGTCCTTTGTCAGATATCTGGTTTGCAAATACTTTCTCCCAGTTTGTAGTTTGTATTTTAATTAGTTTAACAGCATCTTTTGCAGAACAAGTTTTTAATTTCCATTAGTATTTATCTTTTATGAGTCATGCTTTTTTGGTGTGACATCTAAGAACTCATTGCCTAACTACAGGTGTGACAATTTTCTCCTGTTTTCTTATAAAAATTTCCATTTTTAGTTCATTTCTATATAAAGTGTGAGGAGTTTTGTTTGTTTTTCATATGGATGTCCAATTATTCCCACATAATTTGTTGAAAAGATGATCTTCATCGAATTCCCTTGCACTTTTGTCAAAAACCAATTGGCCATATTTGTGTGGGTCTATTTGTGGACTTTATTTTATTCAGTTGATCTATGTGTCTGTCCTTTCACCAATACCAATAGCACACTGACTTGATTACTGTAGCTTTATTGTAAATCTTAAAATTGGGTAGTGATTCCTCCAATTTTATTCTTTTTAGATATTATTTTGTCTAGTTTTGTTCCTTTGCCTTTCCATATAAATGTTAAAATAATCTTGCCTATATATACAAAAAAAAAAAAAGAAAAGAAATCCTGCTGGGATTGTGATTGGAATTGTGTTAAATACATAGATGAATTTGGTGTTTGAACTCATGGATATAATATGCGGGTTTTTTTTTTTTTTTTTTTTTTTTTGAGACAGAGTGTGGCTCTGTTGTCCAGGGTAGAGTGCAGTGGCGTCAGCCTAGCTCACAGCAACCTCAAACTCCTGGGCTCAAGCAATCCTCCTTCCTTAGTCTCCTAAGTAGGTGGGACTACAGGCATGCGCCACCCCACCCAGCTAATTTTTTCTATTTTTAATAGAGATGGGGTCTCACTCTTGCTTAGGCTGGTCTCAAACTCCTGCCCTCAAGCGATCCTCCCGTCTCAGCCTCCCAAAGTGCTAGGATTACAGACATGAGCCACCACGCCCGGCCCTGTAATATGCCTATTTATTTGGGGTCTTTTTTTATTTCTTTCATCAGCTAAAAGTTTTATAGTTTTTAGCATGCAAGTCCGGTACACATTTTTTTAATATTATACTTAAGTATTTCAGATTTGAGGTGCTTATTATAAAGAATATTGTTTTCTTCATTTCAATTTCTAATTGTTCATTGCTAATATATAGAAATGTGATTGATTTTTATGTGTTGACCTTATATCCTGTGACCTTTCTAAGCTCACTTATTAGTTCTTAGAGTTTTTTGGTAGATATCTTGGGATATTTTGTGTAGGTGGCAGTCTAACACAAACTTGGATATAATGAGTAGAATTTAAATTAAAAGTCCATTCTCGGCTATTGTTTGTATCCAAAGTGTGTATGCTAATCCAGGCCTGCAAAGAGTGCAAAGCAGCTGATAATTTCCACAATTGATCATGAATAGGGCCATCTAAAATATGAAGGGCTGGAGAGCTCATACCGTTATTGAACCATGTGATATGACTTTTAAGGTCAGTGTCTCTTATAGACTTCGAGGTGGCAGTTTTATTCCAATGAAGCTTTTTAAGATTGTGAGAGGAGGCAGGATCTCCATAGGGACTCCAGTCTAGAACAAAACCATAAGATGTGGACCCAGCAAGAATGCACCCCATGTGAGCTCTACAATTTTCCCATTGTACCCAGGTTTTAGGGTCAGAAATTATTACTTTCTTACAAATGGGTACATCTGTGGGTGCAATTTTAGAATGCCCAAAAGGAGAAAAAGAAGAGACAGTCAGAAGGAATAACTGGGCTTCAGTTTTATCACCAGTTGAATTGCTGGTGACTAACCAGGTTTGGGTAGCAGGTTTTAAACAATGAATACCTTTACCAATACATATAGGAGGGCCTTCTGTCCCAACTTCATATTTATTAATTCTGGTGCCCTCTTCATTGGGTTTCATTGGACCACGATAATCATAAGGCCCTGGTAGCCAATTAGAATCATTAACAAATACTAAGAAAGGCATGTCAGCCCAATTGACAATCTTATTTAAAGGTGGATTAGGAATATAGGCCCAATAGTGATGTATCTGGTTGCCAGACACTCTTACCGCCATGCTCACCACGCAGATCATGGCAAGAAAAAGGTTTACAGACGTTTTAGGTACAGATGTCCGGTCCAATATCCTGTCTGCTTCTTCGTATGTTCTCTTCAGCTGTCCCCACGTCACGGTCTGTGCCTGACGTGTCTTCCACTTTGGGCTTGATTCTTCTGCTTGGAATCCAGACTGTCCATCATCTGTCAAAACACAAGCAAAAACTTGCCCCACACCTATGCCCATCCTTCTTTCCATTTATTTTCTATATCATCTTTTCACCAGATAGGCTGGTGAGGGAAAGAGTCTAATTGTCGACTCCCATTCCAGTGCTTCTCTATTGCTGTTAACTTGTCTTCCTTACAAATATTCAAAAAATTTAAAGTAAATAAGGCTTGATTTATTCTATCTCTGGGAGACTGTCTAGTTCCCCCTTTTTGTTTTAATAACATGTTCTTTAAAGTTTGATGAGTATGTTCTATAATACCTTGTTTTTGAGGATTATAAGGAATGCCAATAATGTGTTAGCAGGAGCAGATATATTAGGTATACTGATGTATGCTCCCCATTGTTGTAACAAATCTCTTTTTCATAGATTAATAGCGATGTTAGCCACGTAAGGTTTTAAAGTGGCTGTCCATTTATCAGGGCCAGAACAATTTAAAATTTGTTGACTTTGAAATATATCAGTCATAGTTCCAATTCCAGTGAGAACAGTAGGAACTTGTTGTAAAGGCCAAGCCTTTGGCCAAAAACTTTTAGAAATAATTGTAACATAAGCTCCAGTATCTATAAGTCCAACAAAAGATTTGCTATTTAACTTAATTTCTAATGGAGGTCTCTGGTCATTAATAAAAGTTTGCCAATATACTTTAGTTTCAGTACTTCCAAAACCTCCTTGCCTTAGAACATCAGATTCTCCAATCTGCATATAAGGTAAAAATAGAAGTTGTGCACTACTGTCTCCAGCCTGAATAGGATAATCAAAATTGGAACTCATCATAACTGATATTTCTCCTAAATAATCTGAATCAACTACACTCAAATGTACTGAAATTCCTTTTAATGTAAGAGAGCTCTGATCATTGATAAAAGCTCTGGAAAGTTGTTTACAATCTTTTCTTAAATGTCCTTTACGGCCATAATTGAGACATTTTACGACAGTTTTTTGTTTTCCGGGATTGCTTTTCCTGCCACTAGCCTCAGCCAACATTTGCATTTCAAAAGCGTTTGACTCGACTTTTTGGCAAAATTTTTTTAAAAAATTTTTTGAGTGGCGGATGTAAAAGCCAATAACACTTTGAATTGGCATTATTAAAAGCCAATATATGTAACATCAAATTTTTTAAGTCAGGCAGACTAACCATTTTTTGCACAACATCTTGCAATCTAGCAATAAAATCTATATAGGTTTCATTAACATTTAACACTTTACACAAGAAAGCACAGACTGTTTAGCAGAAGCTGTCTTTTCTTATGCTCTGATACAGCACTGTTGAATTTGAGCAATAATTTGATCTTCATATATTAATTGAACATTTATGTCAAACCAGTTTCCTTGTCCTGTAATTAATTTGTGCCTCCGAAATTTTTAACGGCGGATGGCGAGATTGGTTTAGCCAGCCTTGCTGGTGAGCCTTATCTCTCCACCAGGTAGTGAACTGTAAAAATTTAGACGGAGACAAAACTGTCCGCGCCAGAGATTTCCAATCCCAAGGAATTAATCTTTCTGTTTGAGCCAATCTTTTAAGCAAGTTTTTTGAGAGTTTTAAATGGAATAGGCTCATGTATATAGCGGGGGCTCTGAGGTGTTTGCCCCGCCCCGTCCTGATTATCAGAATTTGAGCTTGGCTGTATTATAGCAACAGGATAAAGATATGCTTCTAAATTCTCATTTAATTGTGCTTCCCTGATATCTTTTCTAAGATTTTAGTTTGTTCTTTAAAAGTTTTTCTATTGAAGCTCTGACTGGGGGGGATGGGGGTGGGAGGAGGGGATGGGTGCATACCTACGTGATGAGTGCGATGTGCACTGTCTAGGGAATGGACACGCTTGAAGCTCAGACTCGGGGGGGTGGGGGGAGATGGGCAATATATATAACCTGATCTTTTGTACCCCCATAATGAGCTGAAATTTAAAAAAAAAAATAAGTTTTTCTAACAGCATTTCTCAAGGGCGGATCATGCTTCTGGGAACCATTTGCATTAGAAAGCAGTGGTTCCCAAGCTTAAAGCGGCCGACTTGAGCCGGACAGAGAGCTCTTGCTTTAACTGAAAGTTCATCTTTAGAATTTTTTTTTTTAAATATTTTCTATAGACCCGAGAAGAGGGTCGGTAGCAATTTCTACTGGCTCTGTCTTATCCTGGCCCAATGCAGAGGAAAGGTTCCAATTGACCTCCTCTTTTCTGCTAAAAACAGGCTCCGGATCTTTCACTAAGCTTCTTTTAGGACAGAAATCCTCCATCTCGCTAAAAGAGAATTCTGAGTTAGAATGAAATAGTTGTAGACCTTGAGAAATTAAAGAGCAGAGTTTTCAAATGCATAGAGGAATCTTTTTTCCTTTACGGAGTGCTTTTCGTAATGTTTTTAGCGCCAATTGCCATTGCTGCAGCTTGAACTCACCCGGAGGTGGGAACCAATCACAGTGTTTGGAAATTAAATGAAACAATTCCTCAAGATTTTTCTTTTTGGCAACTACTCCAATGTGCTCAACACAGTTATCATTAAGTATGATATGAGCTGTAGTTTTTGTATACATTATCAAGTTCAGGAAGTTCTCTTCTATTCCTAGTTTGCTGAGAGTTTTTATAATGAATGGATGGTGTATTTCTATGTCTGTTGATAGGATCATGTTATTTTTCTTCTTTATTTTATTCTTTATTCTTATTTTGAATTGCTTTTTGAATATTGAACCATCCTTATATGCCCATGACATGGTAATGGTGTATTATTCCTTTTTTGTATTGCTGGATTTGAATTACTGGTATTTCATTGAGTACTTTTGTATTTATTTTCATGAGGGATATTGGTCTGTACTTTTTTTGTGCTGTCTTGGTCTGGTTTTGTTATCAAGGTAATGCTGGGCTCATAAAATGATTTGGAAAGTGTTCCTTTTTTGTTTTTGGAAGAGATTGTGCAGAAATGGTGGTATTTCTTCTTTAATTGTTTGGTAGGATTTGTCAGTGATGTGTCTAGCATGGATTTCTTTGAATTTATCCTGTTTTGAGTTTGCTGAACTTCTTGAATCTCTAAGCTTGCCTTTCATTAAATTTGGGAACTTTTCAGCTATTATTTGTTCAAATAGATTTTCTGCCCCACATTCTCTCTCTTTTCCTTTTTTGACTTCAATGACACCATTGTTAGACCTTTTTGTATTATCCTTGATACTCTATTCTTTTTTGTTGTTAATTATTTTTCTCTGTTTTACACAGTAGATAATTGCTATTGATCTATCATCAGCGTCACTGACTTTTTCCTCTGTCATCTCTATTCTGCTATAGAGTCCATCCACTGAGTTTTAAAAAAAAAAAATTGGTTATTATATAAGTTCTAAAATTTCAATTTGATTATTTTTTATATATTTTCTTTCTTCGCTTAGACTTCCTATCTTTCCATTTGTTCCAAAAGTGTTCTCCTGACATTTTTATAATAGCTTCTTTAAAGTCTTTGTCAGGTAATTCCAACAAGTGTGTCATCTTGGCATTGGCATCTGTTGGTGGTCTTTTTCCATGGGAGTTAAAATTTTCCTGGTTCTGCCCTTACTGAGTAATTTTGGATTGTATCTAGGACATTTTGAATATTATGTTATGAGACTCTTGGTCTTGTTTCATATTATGAGGAATGTTGATACAGGTTTAGTATCCCTTATCTGAAATGCTTAGGATGAAAAGTATTTCGGATTTTGCATTTTGGAATATTTGCATTACACTTACCTAATCTGAAAATCCAAAATTCAAAATACTCCATTGAGCATTTTCTATCAGTGTCATGTTGATGCTCACAAAGTTTCAAATTTTGGAGCATGTCTGATTTTAGGTTTTTGGATTAGGGCTATTCAACCTGTAGTTTTATTTTAGGAGACAATCAACCCATTCGGGTTTTTGGCCACTGGTTCTCACCATCCTTCTGTGGGCTGTGGTTTCAACGTCAGTGCAGTTTTCAAAGCCTTTGTAAACGTATTTGGATCAGTCCTGTGTGTGTATTACCTAGTGGCCAGTCTGGGACTTGGGCCATGGTCTATGTCTTAATTTAGTTCTCAGAGTCTGTGGTCCACTATTTAGTGTCAGATCCTTGCATGTGCAGCTCAGGAGTAATCAAAGGAGTTCATAAACAACTTTATGGTATCACTTCTTTTTTTTTTTTTTTTTTTTTTTTTTTTTGAGACAGAGTCTCACTTTGTTGCCCGGGCTAGAGTGAGTGCCATGGCGTCAGCCTAGCTCACAGCAACCTCAAACTCCTGGGCTCAAGCGATCCTCCTGCCTAAGCCTACCGAGTAGCTGGGACTACAGGCACGTGCCACCATGCCTGGCTAATTTTTTCTATATATATTTTAGTTGTCCATATAATTTCTTTCTATTTTTTTTAGTAGAGACGGGGTCTCACTCTTGCTCAGGCTGGTCTCGAACTCCTGACCTTGAGCGATCCACCCGCCTCGGCCTCCCAGAGTGCTAGGATTACAGGCGTGAGCCACCGCACCCGGCCTATGGTATCACTTCTTGAGCTGCTCCCTCTCTGTGATCTGTTCAGTACTTCTTGGTTTATTGGACTACCCCCTTTTCAGTCCTCATGCCTTAAAGTCAGGGCTTTAATTACCCAGCTCTGCTGTGTACTTTTTTTGACTGTGCCCATAGCTGGGGCCAAGCAGCAGGAAGACAGAAAAAAAAGCACTGGAGGCTCACCTCACCCTCTTGAAACCACTTTTCCACTGATTGGAGAGGAAGGTTATCATCATTCAGAGTTTTAGTTTCCGGCTACTTTCCCATTGCCACTGCTGCCACCAAAGGCTTGCCTTGAGCTACCACACACACAACAGAAAAAAGAAAAAGAAAGAAAAACAGGGGATTTCTATATACATTCTCTGAGTTTTCAGAAACCCCTTTCCTAATCCTTGGGCCAGAATAAGAGTAGGGTTTCTTCTAGAGCTCCTTGTGTCCTAGTCAATGGTCACTTCCAGATTTCAGGCTACATTGTGTCCACTCCAATGCATAGTAGATGAAAAAGAATTGCTAAAGTCATTAATTAGTTCAGTGGTACTTTGAGTCCCGGTCTTCCCTAATCTGCCTGCTACTGTTTACTTTTTTTTGAGACTGGATCTCACTGTGATGCCGAGGCATCATCATAGCTCACTGCAACCTCAAACTCCTAGGCTCAAGGAATCCTCCTGCCTCAGCCTCCAGAGTAGCTGGGACTACAGGGGTGCATCACCATACCTCACTATATTGCCCAGGCTGGTCTCGAACTCCTAGCCTCAAGCAGTCCTCCTGCCTCAGCCTCCCAAAGTGCTATGTTTACTTTTTAGCATCCTCAAATAGCTACCCCTGGTTTTTATAACTACCTTCAGTAGGAACAGATGGACTGTGCTTAGTCCATTTTATCCAGAACTGAAACCTCTATGGATTTTTTAAATGAATAAAAAATGAAATCAAGTATTTGGTTTGGGGATATAATTTTATCAACAAAATTTTATGATGGCACAATCTAACATCTGTTACTTCACATTTAACTTGCTAGTAGTATTGCTTGGCGTTTTGGCTAAGATCAAGAATAGTATCTGTTCTTATCAGTTTAACTTGCTAGTGTAATAATAGAGAAGGCTGTTTTTTATAGAAACTATACTCAGACTTCATTTTCCCCAAGGGCTTACATTCTTTTGATATTCAAATCATTCTTTTTTCAAATATCTATCTTTTTTTTTTTTTGAGACAGGGTCTCACTCTGTTGCCTAGGCTAGAGTGCCGTGGTGTCAGCCTAGCTCACAGCAACCTCAAACGCCTGGGCTCAAGTAATCCTTCTGCCTCAGCCTCCCAAGTAGCTGGGACTACAGGCATGCGCCAGTACGCCCAGCTCATTTTTTTTATATATAACTTTAGTTGCCTAGCCAAATTTCTTTCTATTTTTTAGTAGAGACAGGGTCTCACTGTTGTTCAGACTGGTCTTGAACTCCTGAGCTCAAGGGATCCTCCTGTCTCGGCCTGCCAGAGTGCTAGGATTACAGGCGTGAACCACCACGCCCAGCTCAAGTTTCTTTCTTGCCATCATTTTTCTTGATTCTCTCTTCCACTGTTGTTGAACTGCACCAGATCCTCATGTGTCCATGGCTTCTAGGATGATGTAAGCAGTCCTCCATCATTTTCCTTGACTTTAGAAAATCCTGACCCTTATGACAGATTTTCTTATTTACTTTGTTGATTTGCATCGTCCTTTCAGCTGTTTGCATCAGACAGTTAGGAAGGGACTGACCCACAAAGAAGGAAATCAATCTGTTTGGTAGGAAGAGATGTTAGTGTTAAGTATGGGGCACTGTTTAAAGGAAGACTAAATTTTATAAGTGCTTAGTCAAGTGGTGAATATTTTTTAGCTTTTGCTTCCCTTTGTAGCTTTATAAATTTTGGAATTTGGATAGTGATTATTCTTAATTATAAGGATCCCTTTTTCATGAAAGAAACCCCCCAAAACTGGCAAATAGAGATATCACTCCTAATTCTATCCTTCTTTATGTATGTTTTGATGAGGTAACCATCTCAGTGTAAAAAATTTTAACCTGCTGTTTTCACTTAACATTGTGTCATAAACCATTTTTCATTACTGCTGTATAATCGTCATTAAATCATTTTTTACTTGCAAGAGTATTTAAACAATTTATTATTTTTGATTGAGAAATCATAATTGTATACATTATGGGGTACAATGTGATGTTTTGATATATGTATACAATGTGGAATGATTAGATCAAGGTGATTAACATTCCAAAAAATAAATAAATAAAATAAAATCCTTGAGCTAGTTGAATTCAGGTTCAATTGCAAGACCACTATGGACTGTACACTTATTTCTCAAATAGTCATCCCTGAGTCCCTCAATGTAAAGAAATTTCTTCATGTTTGTCCCAACCTTGACTTTTCCATGAGATTTTACTATATTGTTATTATTTATAGATCTTTAATTTTGTCTTTAAGCTGTGGTTGGTGCAAACTGAGTTGATAACACTGATTTTAAATGAGAGAGGTTAGTTACTCAATACATAGTAACGAAACTGATTTTTATAATTTATTAGTAACCATCATCTATCCCTATCCAGGATCATACCTGAATTTAATAATTTCATTGAAAAATGTATTCACTTTATAATTCTGCTTTTTTTTACACTTATGATGCTGCATATAAATCATAAAATATAGGGATGTATGTACTTTTTTTCTTTTTATTTTTTTCTACTAAGCATTTAGTGGCTTTATGTATTTTGACAGAGTTTAAGAAAAAGAATAAGAGTATGGGGACTAATGAAAGAAAATGCAGAGTTTTAGTGAAAAGTAGGGTAAATGGGAAAGGTAAGAAGTTTTAAAAACAGGCTGGAGTTATTGATTGTTGTTATATCTAAGGCACTTGGTAAGAAAGTAAACCTGTTGAGGTATAAATTATTCTACTTTCTCTTTGTATATGTAAAGGTAATTCCCTCTATATAGGTAATTCATCCACAGGCAGAGGTAACATGTAAATTTCATAATCCCTCTGTATGCTTGTCACAAATACATTTTTAAAAATACATTAATGAAGAATAGAATTAATTCTTCATTAAAAACAATTTCATAGGCCGGGCACTGTGGCTCACGCCTGTAATCCTAGCGCTCTGGGAGGCCGAGGTGGGAGGATCGCTCGAGGTCAGGAGTTTGAGACCAGCCTGAGCAAGAGCAAGACCCTGTCTCTACTAAAAAATAGAAAGAAATTAGCTGGATGACTAAAAAAAAATATATAGAGAGAAAAAATTAGCCCGGTATGGTGGCACATGCCTGTAGGCCCAGCTACCCTGGAGGCTGAGGCAGGAGGATTGCTTGAGCCCAGGAGTTTCAGGTTGCTGTGAGCTAGGCTGAGGCCATGGCACTCTAGCCTGGGCAACAGAGTGAGACTCTGTCCAAAAAAAAATGATTTAATGAAGAATAGAATTAAATTATTTTTGACAGCTGTGGAATTATGAGGAGAGCTCTCCCAAGAAAACATAGAAGAACTGTTAGTTAATAGTGTCCAAGTGAGGGGTTCTATTCTGCTACCTGAGGCCTCTATGAATCTCTGAAAGAAAGGGTAGGACTTAATTAAATACCCTAGTAGAACAAATACTGAATGAATTTCTATTTGCAAGGTCCTGTGGTAGGCACTAGGATATAAATGTGAATAAACCATTCTCTTTCCTCACAGAACTTGAGATTAAATGGGGAGGCAGAAGCAAATAATTACAATAAAAAAAAAAACACAGAGGATCAAGCACAAAAGGGTGGTCAGGAAAGGTTTCACAGAAGTAGTGCCCCTTGAAGGAAGAGTAAGTGTTTGCCTGTCAGGGCATAGGACAGAGGGGTACATTGAGGGAGGTTTATGTAATTCAGTATTTCAGGGGATTGGGGCATAGATCTCTACTTACTGGCATAAAATAATCTACCAAACATATTGTTAAGTGCAAAAAGCAAGACAAAGAAAAATGTAATTATATGATTCCACATATGTGAGAAAACAAAACCATATTGGTGTCCATATATATGTGTATAAACACATAACAAAATTTATGAAAGAACATCTACCAAACTGGTAACATTAGTCACTTCTGGGGAGGACAGTGGGTGCATAGACAGAGATATTAAGAGAGACTCCATTTATGGTTTGTGTTTTTTAGATGATTATTTTCAATTATGTGTGTTACTAAATATAATAAGGAGATAATAATGAATAAATAAATAGAACATTGATACAATGGAATGTTATTCAACCACATAGATGTCATTCTCTAAGTCAGTAATTTGCAGATATTCTTTAGATTTGGAACCTTTTTTTCAAACAGTTGTATCAAATCCAATTTTTTGGAGAAAGCAGAGCGATTTTGTTTTTAAGTTAGACTGGAGGACCTGAAGATCTCGATTCCTGTGTTTGTGTACGTGCACGCACGCAAATAAAGAGGTATGCAATGCTATATAGGTCCTGGGGTGTTAACAATCACAATCTTTGGGAGATCATTATAAATATTTTAAGATTTTCTGTTTTATTATATATTCTCATTTTTAATAAAAGACAAATATTGTTTGTTAGTAATGTTGTTTTGTAGAAAATACTCAACACTGGGGCTGTATGGTGAATTAGACACTCATACATTGATGATGGGAGTATAACTTGAGCCCTCTGTTTTGAAAAGAGATTTATTACCATGTGTCAAGAGTCTGTGAAAATGATCATATCCTTTGACCTAGTAATTACACTTCTAAGATTTTGCCCCATGAAATAACTTATGTAAAAATATGCTTATGAGAGTATTATTTATAATGAGAAATTGGAAATGACTTTAATATCTTACATTCCATTTGATGAACTATTATGATGGTCTTAAGATTATATTCAAGAAGATTCTTAAATAACATTGGAAAAGGCTTGATAAGTGAAAAAGCCCCTTCTCACTCAGCCCTTTCCCCACCGAGATAAACACTAATTTTTGGCCGGGTGCGGTGGCTCACGCCTATAATCGTAGCTCTCTGGGAGGCCTAGGCAGGAGGATCATTTGAGCTCAGGAGTTCGAGACCAGCCTGAGCAAGAGTGAGACCCCGTCTCTACTAAAAAAAAAATAGAAAGAAATTAGCTGGACAACTAAAAATACACATATAAAAAATTAGCCGGGCATGGTAGCGCATGCCTGTAGTCCCAGCTACTCGGGAGGCTGAGGCAGAAGGATCGCTTGAGCCCACAAGTATGAGGTTGCTGTGAACTAGGCTGATGCCACGGCACTCTAGCCCGGGCAACAGAGTGAGACTCTGCCTCAAAAAAAAAAAAAAAACCCACTAATTTTTATTTTTTATTTCTATTGCCATAGATTAGTTCTGCCTCTACCTGAACTTTACATGTAATCTTTTGTGTCCCCCTTCTTCACTCAGCATAATATCTTTGAGATTTATACATATCATTGTGATATAGCTGTTCTTTGTTCTTTTTAATTACTATATAGTAATCCATTGTATGAATATACTGCAATGTATCCATTCTTCTGTTGATATATATTTGAGTTGTTTCCAGTGTGGGGCTATTATGAATAAAGCTGTTGTTAACATTCTTGTTCATATCTTTTGGTGGATATATGCACTCATTTCTCTTGGGTAAATACTTAGGAGTAGGATTTCTGTACCATATGGTGAGTGTATGTTTAATTTTATAAGAAACTGCCAGGCCGGGCGCAGTGGCTCACGCCTGTAATCCTAGCACTCTGGGAGGCCGAGGCGGGCGAATTGTTTGAGCTCAGGAGTTCGAGACCAGCCTGTGCAAGAGCAAGACCCCGTCTTTACTAAAAATAGAAATAAATTATATGGACAGCTAAAAATATATGTAGAAAAAATTAGCTGGGTGTGGTGGCACATGCCTGTAGTCCCAGCTACTCGGGAGGCTGAGGCAGGAGGATCGCTTGAGCCCAGGAGTTGGAGGTCGCTGTGAGCGAGGCTGACGCCACGGCACTCTAGTCCGGGCAACAGAGTGAGACTCTGTCTCAAAAAAAAAAAAACAAAAAGAAAAGAAAACAAGCTGCCAAACTGTTTTCCAAACTGTACCAATGTGTACTCCCACCAGCAGTGTACTGGGGTTCTATGTACTCCATATCCTTGCCAGTGTTTGATATTGATAGTCTTTTATTTTAGCCATTCTGGTGGACACATAGTGGTGTCACATTGTGGTTTTATATATATTTAAGTGCTTTTGGTTTTAACATTCAAATCTTTTGAACCAATAGTTTAATTTTTATGATATTTTCCTAAGACCATAGTCTGAAAATCCAGAAAAGCTTATATGACAATATATACACTTTACTGTATAACTTATAATTGCCAAATATGAGAAATAACCTAACTGGATATTAAGAAAATGATTACATAATTTATGATACATTCATAGTGATAAAATATGCAGCCATTCAAAATTATTTAGATAGATCAGATTAGTATAATAAAAGGAGGATACAAAATTGTACATAGAGCATGGTGTCAACTATGGAAAAATATGTGTATGAAAATAGACCAGCTATACTTCAACAACAAAAATTATTTAAAATAATACTGTAAGGGGCTGGGCGCAGTGGCTCACACCTGTAATCTTAGCACTCTGGGAGGCCGAGGCGGGAGAATTGTTTGAGCTCAGGAGTTCGAGACCAGCCTGAGCAAGAGCAAGACCCCGTCTTTACTAAAAATAGAAATAAATTATATGGACAGCTAAAAATATATGTAGAAAAAATTAGCTGGGCGTGGTGGCACATGCCTGTAGTCCCAGCTACTCGGGAGGCTGAGGCAGGAGGATGGCTTGAGCCCAGGAGTCTGAGGTTGCTGTGATCTAGGCTAATGCCACAGCACTCTAGCCAGGGTGACAGAGCAGGACTCTGCCTCAAAAAAAAAAAAAAAAAAAAAAGAATACTGTAAGGGAAATTCCAAAATATCTTTGGATGGTGGTACTATGTGGGGTTTTTTTCCTTATGCCTATATATTTTTTTCTAATGATCATGTGATCATTTTAGAATAGCATGAAATGTAAGTAAATTTTATTTTTTTAAGTATTCCGTATTTTGTGTTCCATAATGCTTTTCCCCTACCTAATCTTTTCTGCAAAGTGAAAATTTGTTCTCTTGGGTTTCTTTAAATATTTGATTTCTGATATTATTTTGACTCCCAAATTATAAGTTATATGAAAAAGATACTCTCATGTTGTTTCTTCTTCTGAAAATCCGATATTCCAATTTCCAGTCCAGGACAGAAGATAAAATAGAGCGATTCAAGAAAGCAGTTGAGTACTATTCAGTGACAACCAAACTCTCTTCGCTGCCAGTGGGTCCCTCCTTTCTAGGTAAGGCTTCCATCTGACCCCAAGCTGCTCTATTCATAGGGGAATCTGAGTTGGTTCCTCAGGAACTCTAGGGCCAGAGTGGAATCACTTATGTTGTGTCCTCCTAGAAGTCAGTCCTGTTTGATAGACATTCTCCTTTTCATTTTCATGTCATAGAAGAGGTGACATAAGAAGGTCCCTGCTTTCTCAAATTTATATAGATAAATAGGTAACAGATGGGGTGCAATGCCATTTCGTTAACTTGGGCTTCTTCTGGTGCTAACTTCCATTCTGGCCTGATATATATAAAATAGCCGTGTCTTTGGGGTCAGGCCAAAGTGTGAATTCCACCTCTGCTGCCTACCAACTGTGTGACCTTGGCAAGTTACATTTGTATGAAATGTGGCTCATGATACCAACTTTATAGGATTGTTATCAGATAAAATAATTTATGTAAGGCTCCTGGCATGGCACATAGTAACTATTCAATAAATTGTAACTTATGTATTAATAATTTTTAGGTGATACGGGGTGAGGAGAATATAACATGATGGCATTAGTAGGATTGACTGAAGTATAGCCCTTTCTCTTGGCTTCAGGTTTTCGGAATAATAGGCTTGGAAATCCTCCCCTTCCACGACATCAAATGGGCACCATTTCTGCTGGCAAGCCAATGGTAAGCATCCTTTAAGACTTCTGAGACTATTTGTTAGCATTAGTCTTGGGTTGCTTCCTGATTTTTATAACCCAAGTTAAGGAGTTAGGCTGATTCAGTGCTAGCAGACTGTCAAGGCTGTATATACGTACATCACATTTTCAACTTGAGGCTGGCAGACTATGTAAAAAAAAACATCCAAATCAGAAACCACCAGGGCACTGTGAAGGTAGATTAACTAAAGTCAGAGAATGGTCCTAGGAGACCTGGACTGGTCCACTGTCCTGCCTGTGGAGGATTCTGTTCATATATCACTATTAGAATTATTTCTCACTATTCTCAGTAGGTACTGTGTGTCTCAACAGTCCCTGCTACTGGCATCATCTACTGTGTCACAACTTTTGAGGGAAACTTCTTGGAGCCTGGTAAAATATTAAATAGCTTTTCTGTCTGTTTTGTTCTTTAGTTTTCTCACCAAGTACCCCAGAAAATGAAATATCCACCACCATTCCCAATGGGACCCAACTCATCTCTTCTCTTCTCGCCCAATGCATTGGGGGAATCCCATGCTTTTTCTGAGGATCCCATGCTACAGGACAGCCCCTTTGCCAACTGGGCTGTCTCTTATGACTCCTCTGCATCTCGGTTTCCCAATTACCTGACTTCTAAAGCCTCACCTCCTTTGGGACCAGACTCTTCCCACTCCTCTTCCTCTGATGGTGATGAACCAAATGGAGCCAGCTCCGAGTAAGTATCTCGATAGACACCTACGGGAACAGACTTCTGAGGCATCTGTATTCCTTTGCTGATAACCTGGGTAGGGGTTATGGGGAATGATACATTCCTGGCTTTCTTCTGTAGCTCTTTGCTTTCAGGAAAGCAAAGTAGGAAAACTTTCTCTGTGCTTGCCTGCTTCATGCTTATTTGGCCCTGTGCAGGTGGTAATTTTCAGATATCCAGGCCACTGAGGTAAAGGACAGCGTAACAGCTGGTGAGGGAAGCCCTGGTATGGATGTGCTCCATATCATGGCTACCATTTCTTAGTTTGTGAGGGGGTAGGTTGAATGTAAAAGAAAAAAAAAGAACAGCGTTTATAGAGTAGAAATATTGGAACAGTTGAGTAGGCAGTTACATTACTTAGTAACTAAGACAGAGTTCTGAGGATTAAAACAGTAGAATTTTATACTAGCTCATTTGTTCGTAGATTATGCCTCCAAGCATATTATTCCTGGGAAACAGAGCTGCTTTGAGGTTGTAACTGGAAATATTTTCTTAATACATAAGCAGACTCTAAACATGGCCTCTTCCAAGGTGTAAAGGATCCAAAGTGATTCTCATGACTTTTGATTGCTTTGGTTTGTGTCAGGTGAAAGAAGCCAGGAGGGTAGTGATGGCCTCTGAGATGAAAGGTAACAGGTCCAGTGCTAACCCAGTGTCCTGACCTTCAGAGGGTTTACGAGATTTCTTGGGCCCAGAATGGACACCCTGAGTTGAAATACCTTTATCAACCTCCCTTTTCTCTTCTACACTGTCTTTCTAAATTTTTTAGTCATATTACAGAAGGACTTCAGCAGCAGCCTGAATGGGAAGATCCCAATGGTGACAGAGGTTCTTGGGTACAGCCCGTTGATGCTGGAGTTTCAGAAGCCAGCCTAGGTGATGGTGAGCCCCACATCCCATCTCTGCTGTCTATGTCTACGAGGAACCACATGGACATCACCATTCCACCCTTACCTCCAGTAGCTCCAGAAGTCTTACGGGTTGCTGAACACAGACACCGGAGGGGTCTTATGTACCCATATATCTATCACGTCCTCACTAAGGTGAGGCAGCCCATCAGCACCTACCTCCCTGCCCTTAACACTGTACTTGATGCTTACTAAGACTGTAAGTTACCAGAGAAAATTTTGATCATTAGTTTCTGAAGGGAAATAAAAGGAGAACAAGTATGCTGGGACCCCTAATTGTATTAAGGGCCTCAGGTTAGATGAGACCAGCAGGAGATGGGACTGTGCAGTAAATGAGGCCTCTTGAAGAGAAGTGTAATTGTGAGATTTTGAAGTAGATAATGTACCAAATTGTTAGACTCTGGTTCTACGGATGAACACAGTCTAAGAAAAGGCTTTATGCCCTTGTTCCTTATCTCTTCCTCTACTTCTACAGAACGGTTCCTCTCTCCTCCAGTTTTACCATACAAATCCATCCCCCAGCAAAATATCTAAGATGGACTTTTCCCATTAGTCAGTCCTAGTTGAGACTTTTTATATTTTATTTTATTGTATTTGGAGTTAGAGTCTCTCTCTGTCACCTGGGCTAGAATGCCTTGGCCTCAGCCGAGCCCACATCAACCTCAAACTCCTGGGCTCAAGCAATTCTCCTGCCTTAGCCTCCCAAGTACATGCCACCATGCCAGGCTGATTTTTCTTTTTTTTTTTTTTTGTTGAGACAGAGTCTCACTTTGTTGCCCAGGCTAGAGTGAGTGCCGTGGCGTCAGCTTACCTCACAGCAACCTCAGACTCCTCGGCTTAAGCGACCCTACTGCCTCAGCCTCCCGGGTAGCTGGGACTACAGGCATGTGCCACTATGCCCGGCTAATTTTTTCTATATAGATTTTTAGTTGGCCAGATAATTTCTTTCTATTTTTAGTAGAGACGGGGTCTCGCTTTTGCTCAGGCTGGTCTCGAACTCCTGACCTCGAGCGATCCACCCGCCTCGGCCTCCCAGAGTGCTAGGATTACAGGCGTGAGCCACCGCGCCCGGCCTGATTTTTCTATTTTTAGTAGAGATGGCAGTCTCACTCTTGCCCAGGCTGGTCTCCAACTCCTGAGATCAAGCGATCCTTCCGCCTCGGCCTCCAAGACTGCTAGAATTACAGGCGTGAGCCACCACACCTGGCCTAGTTGAGACTTTAAAAATGGAATATAGCTTATAAATTGGCTATGATCAGCTGGGCTCATTACACTTTCTTTTTAGCCTGAAACTCTGTCTAAATACAAATAGAAAATTTAGTAGCTAGGCTACAGTTTATTACTGGTTCTTCTCATCTCAGTTTGAAACCTTGAGATAATTCATTTTCTCCTTTCCCCTGGACTGTTCTTTTGTTAGGGTGAAATTAAGATCCCTGTATGTATTGAGGATGAGTGTAACATGGAGCTGCCTCCAGCTGCTCTCTTGTTCCGGTCAGCTCGTCAATATGTATATGGAGTCCTTTTTAGTCTGGCAGAGACACAGCGGAAAATGGAACGCATGGCCATACGGCGGCGGCTGCCTGTAGAAGGTAAGTGTACTTCTAGATTTGACAGTTCTGTCAACACTTGACACAGAGCAAAAATGTCTGTGTAAACACATTATACTTTTTGGCTATGGAACAGTCTTTAAGAAAATGCATCATTGGCCGGGCGCGGTGGCTCACGCCTGTAATCCTAGCACTCTAGGAGGCCGAGGCAGGTGGATTGCTCAAGGTCAGGAGTTCGAGACCAGCCTGAGAAAGAGCGAGACCTCGTCTCTACTAAAAATAGAAAGAAATTATCTGGCCAACTAAAAATATATATAGAAAAAAAATAGCCGGACATGGTGGCGTATGCCTGTAGTCCCAGCTACTCGGGAGGCTGAGGCAGAAGGATTGCTTGAGCCCAGGAGTTTGAGGTTGCTGTGAGCTAGGCTGACGCCACGGCACTCACTCTAGCCTGGGCAACAAAGTGAGACTGTCTCACAAAAAAAAAAAAAAAGAAAAAAGAAAAAAAAAAGAAAAGAAAAAGAAAATGTATCATTCACCGGAATACATACTGGTATGGGAAATACATTAACTTAAGCCCCAATTCTGCACTTACCAAGCATTGAGAGTGACTATCACTTATAATAACCATACTGGGCTTTGGGAATATAGAGGTGTATCTTCCACAGTCTCTTATCCTTCATAAGGTTTTTTGTTTGTTTCTTTGTTGATATTGAGACAGAGTCTCACTCTATTGCCCAGGCTAGAGTGTGTGGTGTCAGCCTAGCTCACAGCAACCTCAAACTCCTGGGCTCAAGCGATCCTACTGCCTCAGCCTCCCGAGTAGCTGGGACTATAGGCATGCACCACCATGCCCGGCTAATTTTTTTTCTATATATATTTTAGTTGGCCAGATAATTTCTTTTTATTTTTAGTAGAGACGGGGTCTCGCTCTTGCTCAGGCTGGTCTCGAACTCCTGACCTCGAGTGATCCACCCGCCTCGGCCTCCCAGAGTGCTGGGATTACAGCCGTGAGCCACTGCGCCTGGCCCAGCTAATTTCTTTCTATTTTTTTTTAGTAGAGACAGGGTCTCACTCTTGCTCAGGCTGGTCTCGAACTCCTGAGCTCAACCGATCCTCCCGCCTAGGCCTCCCAGAGTGCTAGGATTACAGGCGTGAGCCACCACACCTGGCCCTTCATGAGGTTTTTGTTTTGGGATTTGATCCTATAGTTCCCCACCCCCGGTACCGGTCCACGGCCTGTTAAGGACCCGGCAGCAGAGTTCCCTGCGGCTACGCCATGCACCCCCCTCACTGCCTGCCCAGTCCATGGAAAAATTATCTTCCGTGAAATTTAGGAAGGTGGGGGGAGGCACACAGCAATAGGTGAGCTGCAGGTGAGCAAATGAAGTTTCATCTGTATTTATAGCCTCTCCCCATTGCTTGCATCACTACCTGAGCTCCACTTCCCCTGCCCCTCCCCCACGTCTGTGGAAAAATTATCTTCCATGAAACCGGTCCCTGGCACCGAAGAGGTTGAGGACTTCTGCATGTAGTTGGAGCCATTGAGGTGTTTTAAGCTGCAGAGTGATGTGGTCAAATTAGTGTGTTCAAAAGAATGCTCTAGATTTCTGTTTCTGAGAAGATGGAGTAGAGTAGATTAGATGTACTTTTCCCTATTCCTCCCGCCAAGTACAACTAAAAGCCCATGACTTATATATTAAACAATACAAGACACTCTAGAAGACAGACTGGCTGAGGATCTTGGGACCCAAGGAATGACACACTGATACAGTGGTGAGTTACCTGGGTTTTCTTTTGTCTCACATATCCCATATTGGATGTGAGACAAGCCCAGAATTGCCAACAGCAGCACACCAATAGGAGCCTTCCCCCACCCCCACCAAAAGCCAGCTTTCTCTGGCCAAAGGACCAAAATGGAGCAACCTAGCAACACAGAACATTTTTAGGTAATAACCGCTGCACTCTAGCCAAAGACCATAGAAACACTATGTTCTAACCCATCCCCACCAACAAAGACCAAATGAAGAACCTACACTTCCACTCTTACTAGGCTGTAAGGAGGTATCTCACCTATTCCTGCTGGAGAGGTGTCAGACAAGGTCAAGTGGGGAGCCAAGACTTCTACTCCCACCTAGCAGTAATGAAACAGTGTCCCCTTCATCTCCTAGAGTGATGTCAGAAAAGGCCTGCTAAAACACAAAATTTAAATGAGATCCAGAGTCTTTTAAAGTAATACCCCAAATATCCAGGTTTCAATTAAAAATCCCTTATCATACCAAGAACCAGAAAGATTTCAAATTTAGATCTCAAACTGACTGAGGAAATAAAATGAACACAAACATGACAGAAGTTTGAATTATCTGACAAGAATTTCAAAACAGCCATCATAAAGATGCTTTGACAAATAATTGCAAACATGCTTGAAAGAATTAAAAATAGAAAGTTGCAGCAAAGATGTAGAATATATAAAGCGAAATCAAATGGAAATTAAGAACTAAAAATTATAATAACCAAAATAATATTCTCAATGGATGGGTTAAATGGCAGAATGGAGACAGTAGTGGAAAGAATCAGTGAACTTGAAGGCAGAACAGTAGAAATACCTAGTCTGAATAACAGAGAAAATAAACTAGAAAAGCAAATGAACAGAGATCTGTGGGACTATAACAAAAGACCTAATGTTTGTATCATCAGAATCTCAGAAAGCGAGGAAACAGAGGGTAGAGCTGCAAAAGTATTCTAAAAAATAATGGCTGAAATATCCTCAAATTTGACAAAAATATACATCTACAGATTCAAGAAGCTGAGTAAATTGTAAACCCAAAGAAATCTATGGCAGGATACATCATGATTAAACTTTCCAAATGTAATGATAAAAAAGATTTATTGAAAGCAGCCAGACAGAAATGATGCATTACCTGTAAGGGGAAAATAATAGAAATAACATCTGATGTTTCATCAAAAGCCATGGAGTTCAGAAGGAAGTAGCATGAATTTTTAAGTGGTAAAGGAAAAGAATTGTAAACTCAGAATTCTATACCAAACAAAAGTATCCTCCAGTAATGACGGGGACATCCAGACCTTTTCAGCTGAAGAAAAACCAAGATAATTTTTCACAAGGAGACTTACCTTTAAAAGAATGGCTAAAGGTAGTTCTCTACACAGAAAGGAAATGATAAAAGAGGGAATCTTGGAACATTAGGAGGGAAGAAAAAACAGTGGAAAGAACAAAAGTATGGATAAATATTATAGACTTGCCTTTTTCTCTTGAATTTTCTAGATTATATTTCACATTGAAGCAAAAATTATAACACTGGTTAATGTGGTTCTCTATGTATGTAGTGAAAATATTTAAAGACAATTGTAAGTGGAGGAGTGTAAAGTCACAGCGCATAGGTCATGTTTCTACACTTCACTTGATAAAATGTCAACACGAGTAGACTGTGATAAGCTATGTATATATGATTTAATACCTAGAACGGGCACTGAAAAAAATACACAGAGAGATATACTCAAAAACCCTCTAAATAAATCAAAATGCAATTCAAAAATTAGTTCGGCCAGGTTCAGTGGCACACGCCTATAATCCTAGCACCCTGGGAAGCCAAGGCAGGAGGATTGCTTGAGCTCAGGAGTTCGAGATCAGCCTGAGCAAGAGTGAGACCCTGTCTCTACTAAAAATAGAAGAATTAGCTAGGCATGGTGGCACATGCCTGTGGTCCCAGCTACTCGGGAGGCTGAGGCAGGAGGATTGCTGGAGCCCAAGAGTTTGAGGTTGCTGTGAGCTAGGCTGACGCCACGGCACTCACTCTAGCCCAGGGTGACAGAGTGAGAGACTATCTCAAAAAAAAAAAAAGGAAAAATTAATTCAAGTAATCATAGGAAGGAAAGAACTAGAAAGCAGAGTAATGAAAAGCAGAGAGAACTAACAGAAACAAAAATAAAATGACAGACTTAATTCATAACATATCAATAATTGTATAAATGTAAGAGGTATAACTACACCAAATTAAAATGTAGAGATTGGCAGACTAGATAAAAACATAAGGCATCTATGTGCTGTCTACAAAAACTTACTTCAAATATGAAGGATATAGGTAAGTTGAAAGGAAGAGGATGGAGGATAATATACCATGCAAACATTAATCAAAAGAAAGCTGCAATTCTGAGCAAGGAAAATTGCCAGGGACAGAGAAGGACATTATACAGTGATAAAAAGGTGAATCCACCAAAAAGATATAGCAATCCTAAGTATGTATCACCAAATAACAGCCACAAAATATGTGATTCAATAACTAACAGAACTGAAAGGATAAATAGACAAATGCAAAATTATAGTTAGAGACTTCAACCTCCTTATTAATAATGAGTAAAACAACTAGACAGAAGGTAAGGATATAGAGGAACTCAACGCCACCAGTGAACAGGATCAAATTGACTCTTATAGAACAGGACAATACATATTCTTTTCATGCATTCACAGAGCATATACTATGATAGATCATATCCTTGGCCATAAAACAAACCTCAGTAAATTTAAAAGAATTGGGTCAGCTGTGGTGGTTGGTGTGTGCCTGTAATCTTAGCTACTCAGGACGCTGAATAGGGAGAGTCACTTGAGCCCAGGAGTTTGAGACCCGCCTGGGCAATGACCAAGACCCCATCTCAATGAAAAACTTTAAAAAATTTAAAGAATTTGAATCATACAGGGTATATTTTCATTCCAGTATGGAATCAAACTAGAAATCAATAACAGAAAGATAACAAGAAAATCTAGAAATACTTGGAAAATAGCAAAGCATATCTATATAAATCATGGGTCCAGGATGAAGTCTCAAGGGAAAGAAAGAAATATATTGAACTAAATGGAAATAGAAAGATATTAAAATTTGTGGGATGGAGCTAAATCATTGCCGAGAGAGAAATTTATAGTACTAAATGCTCACAGTAGAAAAGAAGTCTCTAATCAATAATCTAAACTTTCAGGCTGGGCTTGGTAGCTCACGCCTGTAATCCTAGCACTCCTGGAGGCCGAGGTGGGTGGATTGTTTGAGTTCAGGAGTTCGAGACCAGCCTGAGCAAGAGCAAGACTGCGTCTCTACTAAAAAAATAGAAAGCAATTATCTGGATGTAAGGCTGGTGGCAGGTACCCCTCCTTTCCCTAATGAAAAAAGAAGAAGTCCCTCCTATCCCTCAATACCCGCCCCAAAGTTGAAACAAAGAAATTCCTCACTCCTCGCACCGACATCTCCTGGCCAAAGAAGCTCCCATCCCCCAGCCCTAAGAACCTATATAAACCCACTCAGACTTCTGGGCAGCGCAGCTTCTCTGGGTCCTGTGGGTCCCGTGAGGCTCGCCCGGGTCCCTCTCTCAGGGACTCGTTACCCCCACCCGGGAGCGCCCCAATAAAGCCTCTTTGCTTATCCCTTTCAACTCTGCTCGTCTTTATTTCTCTGGCGCCTGCTACTTCAAAGAAACCTTACACTGGACAACTAAAAATATATAGAAAAAATTAGCTGGGCATGGTGGTGCATGCCTGTAGTCCCAGCTACTCGGGAGGCTGAGGCAGGAGGATCGCTTGAGCCCAGGAGTTTGAGGTTGCTGTTAGCGAGGCTGACGCCACGGCACTCACTCTAGCCTGGGCAACAGAGTGAGACTCTGTCTCAAAAAAAATAAAAAAATAAATAAATAAATAATAGTCTAAACTTTCAGCTCAAGAAACAAGAGGAGGAGGAGAAAACTAAATCCAAAGCAAACCAAAGGGAGGAAATGATAAATATAAGAGCAGAAATGAATGAAATTGAAAACAGAAAAACAGTAAAGAAAATCAATTAAACAAAAACCTTGTTCTTTGAAAAGAACAATACAATTGAGAAACTTCTAGCAAGACTGCAAAGAAAAAGACAGAAGACCCAAATTTAAATGAATGGGAGAATGAAGCAGGATATCACCACAGAACCTACAGACATTAAGAGAATTATATGAGAATAATATAAATAATTCTAAACACATAAATTTGATAACTTAAATGAAATAGACCAATTTCTAAAGATATCTAAATCACCATCTCACCCAACATAAAATAGATAATTTGAATAGGCCTATAAATATTAATGAAATTTAATTAAGAACTTTCCAAAAAAAAAATCTAGCTTAGACGGTTTCACTGGAGGATTTTACCAAATGTTTAACAAAGAATTACAATTCTACATAATCTTTTCCAGAAAATAGAAGAGGAGAGAACACTTTCTCATTCTATCATATGAAGCTATGATATTATTGCCCTGATAATAAAACCAGATGAAAACAGTAGTACATAAAAAGAACATTTCAGACCAGTATCCTCTATCAATATATGTTATGGACTGAATCCATATGTCCCCCTCAAATTCATATGTTGAAATACTACCCCCCAATGTGATGGAATCAGGAGGTGGGGCCTTTGGGAGGTAATTAGGTCATGAGGGTGGAGTCTTCATGAATGGGATTAGTGCCAATATGAAATGGGACCGGAGAGCTTTCTCTGTTTTCCATCATATGAGGATACAATGAGAAGACAACCATCTGCAAACCAGGAAGCAACCAACTCGCATATACAAAAAGTTGGCCCTATGTATATATGTATATGTGGGTTTCACATTGAATAGTGTGTTTCCTGTGAATGCTGTTTCTGATCTGCGTTTGGTTGGAAAAAATCCACATGTAAGTGGACGCACACAGTTTAAACCCATGGTGTTTAAGGGTCAGCTATACTTAATGGTGAAAGACTGAATGTTTTTCTTCAAGAATCAGAAACACTACTAGGATGTCAGCTCTTTCCAGTTCTCTTAACATAGTACTAGAAGTTTTAGAATAATAAGATAAGAAAATGAAATAGAAGGCATGCAGATCAAAAAGGAAGAAATAAAACTATCTATAATTGCAGATGACTTATAGTCTATGTAGAGAATCACAAGAAATCTACAACAAAACTCCTGGAACTAATAAATGAGTTTATTAAGGTTCCAGGTGTGATGAGGCGCAGTATTTACTATAGTTTTATGAACTTAAGGGAAGTCATCTTGTATATAGCCTAGTACAGTTATTTTGTGTATGGACTTATTGTTGTGTGAAGTAGAGAGAAGAATATATAAATAACAGAACAAAAAATTTATACAGCAATTAACTTGTAAATGATTATTTAAAATCATTAGATATATATAGTTACATTGTACTACACTTGGCAGTTCCTTGGAGAAATGTTCCTTAGATATTCCTTAAAAATTTGTTCCTTGATTTAACTAATGCTATCTGCTTCTGTAAAGTCACTTACTTATAAATTATTGTACTGAGCTGTATGTATATGGTTATTATTGTTAGTGGTAAAGGTATATAACCCCTGCCCACTTTAAGATCTAATTCTCTATGTCTAAACTTTCCCAAAAACAAAAATAGTCACTGGCCAACTAATAAAAACTCACTAATTTAACTCAATTTGACTTTCAAGTGGTCATTTTCTCACGTCTCAGACCATTACACCAGGATACAAAATAAAAACATAAAAATTGATTGTATTTCTGTATACTAACAATGAATATGTGGAATTGAATTTTTAAAATATAATACCATTTACAGTCCCTTCAAAGAAAATTAGTTATAAATTTAACAAAAGGTGTTCAAGATCTGTATGCTGAAAATTATAAAATGCTGATGAAAGAAATCAAAGACGACCTAAATAAATGGAGAGACATAGATGTTCATGAATTAGAAGACTCAGCATAGTAAAAATGTCAGTTCTCCCTAAATTGATATACAGGTTTAATGCAATTCCTATCCAAATCCCAGCAAGATTCTTTGTAGATATAGACAAGATTATTCTAATGTATATAGGAAAGATAAAGGAATTAGACTAGCTAAAACTATTTGGAAAAGGAAGAATAAATTGGGAGCAACTGCTGAACCTAACTGCAAGACTTATTATGTAGCTAAAATAGGCCGGGCACTGTGGCTCACGCCTGTAATCCTAGCACTCTGGGAGGCCGAGGCGGGAGGATCGCTCGAGGTCAGGAGTTCGAGACCAGCCTGAGCAAGAGCGAGATCCCGTCTCTACTAAAAATAGAAAGAAATTGGCTGTACAACTAAACATATATATAGAAAAAATTAGCCGGGCATGGTGGCACATGCCTGTAGTCCCAGCTACTTGGGAGGCTGAGGCAGGAGGACTGCTTGAGCCCAGGAGTCTGAGGTTGCTGTGAGCTAGGCTGACGCCACGGCACTCTAGTCCAGGCAAGAGAGCGAGACTCTGTCTCAAAAAAAAAAAAAAAAGACTTGTTATGTAGCTAAAATAATTAAGACTGCGTGATATTGGCAGAAGTATTGACACATAGATCAATGAAACACAATAGGGCATCCAGAAATAGTCCCACACAAGAACAGCCAACTGATTTTTGACAAAGCTGCAAAAACACTTCATTGGAGGAAGGATAGGTAGTATTTTTCAAAAATGGTGCTGGATCAACTGGACATCCATAGGTAAACAAATATCTCACATATGTGTATTAGTATCTACAATATGTAAAGAACTCTCAAAACTGAACATTACAAAAACAATCCAAATGAAAATTGACAAAAGACACACAGACATTTCACTGAAGAAGATATACATATGGCAAATAAAGACATGAAAAGATGTTCAACATCATTAGCCATTAGAGAAGTGCAAATTAAAACCTCAATGAAGTATCACTATATAACTATCAAAATGACTAAGATGTATAATGGTGATAATACTACATACCAGAGAGGATGAAAGGAAACTGGATCACTTATGAGTTGCTGGTAGAAATGGAACACAATAGGGCATCCAGAAATAGTCCCACATAAGAACAGCCAACTGATTTTTGACAAAGCTGCAAAAGCACTTCATTGGAGGAAGGACAGTAGTTTTCAAAAATGGTGCTGGATCACCTGGACATCCATAGGTGAACACTTACCACATATCTATACTAGTATCTAAAATATGTAAAGAACTCTCAAAACTGAACATGACAAAAACGGTGCTGCCAGTCTGGAAGAGAATTTGTAATTTTTTTTTTCAAAACTAAAAATAGACTGGCCAGGTGCAGTGGCTCACGCCTGTAATCCTAGCACTTTGGGAGGCCGAGGTGGGAGGATTGTTTGAGGTCAGGAGTTGGAGACTAGCCTGAGCAACATAGCAAGACCCCGTATCTACAAAAAATAAAAATTAGCTGGGTGTCGCAGTGTGTGCCTATAGCCTCAGCTACTCTGGAGGCTGAGGCAGAGGTTCATCTGAGCCCAGGAGTTTGAAGTGCAGTGAGTTAGGATGATGCCACTACCCTCATGCCCAGGCAACAGAGCAAGACCTGTCTCAAAAAAAAAAAAAAAAAAAAAAAAACCTAAAGTAAACTAAAACTAGACTCAACTTATAGGTCAACAGTTATATTCGTGGGCATTTATACTAGAGAAATAAAGACTTATTTTCATGCAGGAAGTTGTTCACAGTGCAGTTTTTTTTTTTGTTTGTTTGTTTGTTTGTTTGTTTGTTGCCCGGGGTAGAGTGCCATGGCGTCAGCCTAGCTCACAGCAACCTCAAACTCCTGGGCTCAAGTGATCCTCCTGCCTCAGCCTCCCAAGTAGCTGGGACTACAGGCATGCACCACCATGCCCAGCTAATTTTTTCTCTATATATATTTAGCTGTCCATATAATTTCTTTCTATTTTTAGTAGAGACAGGGTCTCGCTCTTGCTCAGGCTGGTCTCGAACTCCTGAGCTTAAACAATCCGCCCACCTCGGCCTCCCAGAGTGCTAGTATTATGGGCGTGAGCCACCGCACCTGGCCCACAGTGCAGCTTTATTCTTAATAGCTCCAAACAACCTAGATGTCTTTCAATGGGTGAATGGTTAAACTGTGGTATATCCATACCATGCAATACTACTCAGCAAGAGGATAATGAACTATTGATACATGCGACAACATGGATGGATCTCAAGGGCATTATGCTGAATGAAAACGCCAATCTCAAAAGGTAGCATACTGTATGATTCTATTTATATAACATTCTCAAAAATGACAAAACTGTAGAGATGGAGAACAGATTTTCATGGTAGTTTGCGTGAGTTAGGGATGGTGCTGGAAGGCATTGGGTGTGACGATAAAGGCTTGGCACAATGGAAATCTTTGTGGTTATGAATCAGTTCTGTATCTTCATTGCAGTGCTGGTTACATGAACCTACACAACATAGAACTATAAACACACATTGTAACCATATCAGTTTCCTGGCTTTGATAAGGTATAACCATTGGAGAAATTGGGTGAAGTGTACACAGGACCTCTCTCTACTATCTTTGCAACTCCCTATGAATTTATAATTATTTCAAACTAAAAAGTTTTTTTTAAAAAAACAACAACATTCTAGTGGTTGTGGAGCATGGGTCTGAGGCGGACCAAACAGGATGAAAGTAGGAACAAATAGTCTGGAGACTCTTGTCAGGTGAAAGATGATATTCGAGCCACTAGAGTATTTGTTGTGCTGGAGAAAAGGGAACAGATAGAAGGGATGATAAGGAGGTAGAATCAGCAGGGTGTCGGTGATATCCAGCTGTGTAGGAGGTGGAGAGGAGAGAGGACTCTAGGATGACTCTCAAGTCTCTAGCTTGGGTGATTGAGTAGATGCTAGATGTCACAAATAAAAGAGGCCATAGCTTAGGAGGCTGAGATGTATTAGAAGTGTATAGAAGCCATGTTTTCCTGGTATGCTACACCTTTGTAAATCTAAAAGATGTTGGTTTTTTGAGAATTTTGTGAAATTTCTTAAAGTCTTTTGGGTTGTCCTATTGTCTATTATGAAGCCAGATAGTCAAATAATTTTTCGTTGGACTTCTTTCCTTGCCTAGCCTGGAACATCAACTTAAGAAATAAGTTTCAAAGTAATTCAAAACTGTGTGACATTGGTTTCTTTGATTTCTTTATCTAAAAAATGACCACTGTTTTGTGATAATGTAGTCATAATAGTTCTCTCTCAAGATTTTTATGAGAATTAAATGAGTTAATATATGTAAAGTACTTAACACATCAAGCACCTAATAAATGCTTGCTATTCCTGCTGTTACTGCTGCTAATAATAAAAATTATAGTAACAAAAAAATTAAAAGTTGTTGAAATGCGATGGATCTTGAAAATTGTGGATGGCTGTAGAAATGCTCTAGAGCCTATTTTCCCTCAATTTCTGTTTTCTAGTTCCTTCAGTGATCCTTAAAGAGTGGTCTGCCTATAAAGGGAAGTCACCTCAAACCCCTGAGCTGGTGTCTGCACTGACATTTCGAGAATGGACTTGCCCAAACCTCAAGAAGCTCTGGCTAGGCAAAGCAGTTGAGGACAAGAACAGAAGGATGCGGGCCTTCCTAGCTTGTATGAAGTCAGACACACCCAGTATGCTCAATCCAGCCAATGTCCCCACCCATCTGCTGCTCATGTGCTGTGTACTCCGGTAAGGCGTGTGACAGAGAGGCAGCCAGTTCTTTTCTCTTTTACTTTTTTGACATTTCCTTTAAGCAAGTGTTTTTATGGTATTTCAGGGTGGGAATATTTTTGTTTTATGTTCATCTTAGACTTCAGAAACACTGAAAATGATTGTTAGGATAGTCTCCTCAGTTTTGATCTTTTATGTTTGGTTTTACTTTAGTTTTTGTCTACTTCACTCCTCATTCCTGATCCAGTTCCCTTCTTTCCACCCATAGTCATCCACTCTTAGGTTTTGATGTGTATCCTTCTAAGCCATCTTCCATGTATTTATTTAGACATGTGCACCCATGCACAGTCTCTACTACTTTTTGTATGTGTAGATATTTTTTCCTGTTTTGACATGAAAGGTATTGTGCTGTATACCTCACTTTGTTTCTTACTTTTTTTCACTCAATGTTATTTTTGAGATCTATCAATATTCATATATGGTTCATTCCTTTTGACTGCTGGATTATGTTTCATCAAATACTAATATCACAGTATTTTACTGATTGATGGATAGTTATTTCCAGTACTTTGATATTACAAACAGTGCTGTAGGGAATATCTTCATAGATGCTTCTGTCTCTCTGTGTTCCTGTGTCAGTTTATCTGAAGCCCAGGAGTAGAATTCCTGGATCCTGTAAAATATGCATGTAGATTTTTCACTAGATATTGCCAAATTGCTCTAGGTTATAGCTGTACTAATTTATATTCCTATGAACAATGCATAAGTGTTTCTATTCGCTCATATTATTGCCAGTGCTAATATTATACAACTTCTTAATTTTTGCCAATCCAGTGGATTTCAAGTAGTGTGTTTTAATTTGCACTTATTTGCTTACAGATGAGGTTAGTCTTCTGTTTTTATGGTTATTAGCCATTTGAGTTTTCTCATTCTCTGAAGTGCTTATTTATCTTTCAAATTGGCTATTCGGTTACTTGTCTTTTTCTTGCTGATTACAGAAGTTTTTTTTATCACATATGTGTGTGTGTACACAGACACATATATAGGAGATATCTTTTTTATATTTGTATGTATGTGCATGTGTCTGTGTATCAAATATCTTTTCCAGTCAGCCACAATTTGTTTAAACTTTATGTACAATATCCTTTGTTGAACAGAAGTATTTCATTTTTACCAACCTTTTATTATTATAATTTCACATATACAGAAAAATTGGAAGGCTAGTACAGTGAACACTTATATAACTACCACCAAGATTCTGCAATTAATATTTTGCTATACTTGCCTTATTCTATATAACTAACTGTGTATTCATCTCTAGTCATCCATTCATTCTTTTTAATGCTTTTCTGAGGAAATTGTAGATGTCAGCGTACTTCTCCCTTCAACAAGAAGTATTTATTTTGGTTTTGTCCAACCCTTAAATACCTTTATGGTATATGCTTTGGTGTCTTTTAAAATAAATTATCCCTTACTCCTGGGTCATAAAGATATTTTTCTACATTTTTTTATGGTTTTATAGGGTTGTCTTCTGTTTCAGATCTTTAATATAGTGGGTATTTATTTTTTACATGGTGTGAGAAAGGATATAACTTTCTTTTCTATACATGCTAAGCCAGTTTCCCAGCTCCATTCATTACATGATCTCTTCTTTCCTCACTGATTTGTATTACCACCTTTCCTATGTATCAACTTCCTATATATACATGAGTTCATTCCTGGATTCTATTTTGTTCCATTGCCTATTTGATCCATCATCAATATCACATCATTTCAATTATTAATGGTTTACAATTTGCCTTAATATCAGGTGGGGAAAATCTTTGCTCTTTGCTTTTCTTCTTTTAGAATTGTACTAGCTATTTCTGTACCTTATGAATCTTTATTCTTCCATATATAATTTGGAATCAGTCTACAAAATCTTGTTGGGATTATTTTTGTCATTGAGTTAAGCTTATAGATTAATTTGGGGAACATTGACATCTTTATAATGTTCAGTCTCCCCATCCAAAGATAATAATTTATCTTTCCCATTTGCTCAAGTCTTCCTTTATGTCTTAGTAGAGTTAATTGTTTTCCATACAGGTCTCCTGTATTTAAAATTAATTACTAGGCATTTAATATATATTGTTGTGATTATGGATGATACTTGTTTCTATTATACTTTCTCATTGTTTATTTGCTGATGTTTAAAGGGGAGGCCAGGCCCTGTGAGTCACCAGAGAGTTATAGAGCACTAAGGTGTTTTTGCTTGTTTATTTGTTTGTTTGTTTTGCCCCGGCTAGAGTGCCATGGCATCAGCCTAGCTCACAGCAACCTCAGACTCCTGGGCTCAAGCGATCCTCCTGCCTCAGCCTCCTGAGTAGCTGGGACTACAGGTGCGCACCACCATGCCCAGCTAATTTTTCTATTTTTTAGTAGAGATGGGGTCTCACTGTTCCTCAGGCTGGTCTCAAACTCCTGAGCTCCAGCGATCCACCCGCCTCGGCCTCCCAGAGGGCTAGGACTACAGGCATGAGCCGCCCCCAGCCAAGCACTAAGCTTTGAAACCGGGAAGACCTTAGTTTGAATTCTGGTTCTGGCATTTTTCAGCTTGGATAAATCAGTTTAGCTTTTCTGAGCATCTGTTTTCTCACTATAAATGGGTATAATAATTCTTCTCAGAGCTGTTTGAACATTGAAAAATGCATGCACGGGCCCTACCACATAATAGGTGCCCAATATATGTTAATTCTCTAACTACTTGACATTAAGATCAATGACTTATAAAGTTTTCCCAATAATAATAATTGTTCAAAAGTTACATAGTATAAAATCTGGTTGGAAATTTAGAATTAAATTTTAAATGAATATTAACTTTTAGATACTGCATTTTCCAGCAATATCAAGTAAATACTGGGTAGGAACAATGAACTTTTTTAGCCTTTTAAGTACTAGGAGTCTAAACTCCTCAATTTCTTCTGCTAATTATGGGTAAAAGGATAAGGATTTATTCTTCCTACTTCCTGACATGTTCCTAGGCCACAGCTCTGCATTGTCCCATATTAACTCTGGAATTGCATATTTTGTTTATCTTCTTTCTAAAATGTATAGTAATTGCTCATTTTCCCATTTATTTGGTGCTCTGGGTTATATGGAATATATCCAGGAACATAAAAATCACTAAAAATGGCTTATGAACAGCTGTTATAAGAACTATCACAAAGACTATGCTCTAATAGTCTAATAGGTTCTATATATTTCCGCAAAGAGAATCTCTTAGCTTCCTGCTCTACCTACTTATTCTTAATTTTTTGTTGTTTAAAATTTTTTTTTATTATTTTGTAGAGATGGGGGGTTTCACTTTGTTGCCCAGGCTGGTCTCGAACTCCTGGCCTCAAGCAATCCTCCTGCCTCAGCCTCCCAAAGTGCTAGGATTACAGGCCTGAGCTACCATGCCTGGTATATTTATTCATAATTTAGACACATTTCTGACAATTTGGTCATCTGATTTTCTAGTGTACAATAGATCAGAAGCAGTAAATTGTAAGGGAGGCAAGACAGGGAATAGGAGCTACTCTCAGAACTAGCCCCACTGACAGCAGTGATAAGTGATAACCTACTGCCCAAATACAGGGGAAAGGATAGAAAGACTACTTTCGGCCGGGCGTGGTGGCTCACGCCTATAATCCTAGCACTCTGGGAGGCCGAGGCGGGTGGATCGCTCGAGGTCAGGAGTTCGAGACCAGCCTGAGCAAGAGCGAGACCCCCGTCTCTACTAAAAATAGAAAGAAATTATCTGGCCAACTAAAAATATATATAGAAAAAATTAGCTGGGCATGGTGGCGCGTGCCTGTAGTCCCAGCTACTCGGGAGGCTGAGGCAGGAGGATTGCTTGAGCCCAGGAGTCTGAGGCTGCTGTGAGCTAGGCTGACCCCATGGCACTCACTCTAGCCCAGGCAACAGAGTGAGACTCTGTCTCAAAAAAAAAAAAAAACTTTCTTTTTCTGGTATCTAAATAGCCAAATATCTTATGAAGGATTACTTCTTTTTATATTTATTTATTTATTTATTTATTTATGTATTTTAGAGACAAGGTCTCACTTTCATCCAGGCTGGAGTGCAGTGGTTCAATCACAGCTCACTGCAGCCTTAAACTCCTGGGCTCAAGCCATCTTCCTGCCTCAGCCTCCCTGGTAGCTTGGACTACAGGCAAATACCATCACAGCTGGGTAATTTTTTTTTTTTGAGACGGGGTCTGGCTATGTTGCCTGGGCTGGTCTTGAACTCCTGTCCTCAAGTGATCCTCCCACCTTGGCCTCCCTAAAGTTCTGGGATTACAGGTGTGAGCTACCGCACCTGGCCAAAAGATTGCTTTTTTAAAAGACTCAAAAAAAAAAAAGAGGCAATATCTGGAGTCATTTAGTGTAGGGTGAAATTGCCCTATATAAATCAGTAACCCAGTGTTTATAAAATCATCAAGAGCTACTATAATAGTACATATATGTACCTGGCAGTGTGCTAAGTCAGCCCTTTGTGTACGATGCTTCCGATCTTCATAATATGCTGAAAAGTAGGTATCATTTATCTCCACTCACAAATGAGAAAATAGACTCAAAGAGCAGTGACTCATAGAGATTACATATAAAAAGATATGATCTTACATAGAGATAATTCTAAGGAATCCACTGAAGGACAATTAGAACCAATAAATGATCACAGGATATAAGATCAACTACAAATATCAATTGTATTTTAGTACACTAGTGATTATTATTCCAAAAATAAAATTAAGAAAACAATCCTTTTATGATAACATCAAAAAGAATGAAATACTTAGGTATAATTTAACAAAAGAAGTACAAGATTTGTACACTGAAAATACGAAACACTGTTGAAAGAAATTATAGAAATTAAATAAATAGGCCGGGCGCGGTGGCTCACGCCTGTAATCCTAGCACTCTGGGAGGCCGAGGTGGGCGGATCGTTTGAGCTCAGGAGTTCAAGACCAGCCTGAGCAAGAGCGAGACCCCATCTCTACTAAAAATAGAAAGAAATTATATGGACAGCTAAAAATATGTATAGAAAAAATTAGCCGGGCATGGTGGTGCATGCCTGTAGTCCCAGCTACTCGGGAGGCTGAGGCAGTAAGATCGCTTAAGCCGAGGAGTCTGAGGTTGCTGTGAGCTAGGCTGACGCCACGGCACTCACTCTAGCCTGGGCAACAGAGTGAGACTCTGTCTTAAAAAAAAAAAAAAAAAAAAAAAAAGAAATTAAATAAATAGAAAGGTATCCCATGTTCATGAATACGATAAATTATTATTAAGATGGCAGTACTCCCTAAATTGATCTATATATGCAATGGAATCCAAAATCCCAGCTGTCTTATTTATAGAAATTAACAAACTCATGCTAAAATTAATGTGTAAATGTAAGGAACGCTGCTGTAGTTTCAATGTCCCCTCTAAAACTCATATGGAAACTTAATCCCCAGTGTGACAGTATTGGCAGGTGAGGCCCCTAAGAGGTGCTTGGATCATGAGGGTTCTGCCCTAATGAATGGATTAATCCATTCATGGATTAATGGGTTAATGAATTAATGAGTTATGGGAGGGGAACTAGTGGCTTTATAAGAAGAAAAGAGACCTGAGATGGTATGTGAGCACAATCACCATGTGACCAGCAAGAAGGCTCTCCCCAGATGCAGCCCCTCAACCTTGGACTTCTCAGCCTCCATAACTGTAAGAATTAAGTTCCTTTTCTTTATAAATTACCCAGTTTTCAGGTATTCTAAATAACAGAAAATGGACTAATACAGACCTAAAATAGCCAAAATAATGTTGAAAAAAGAAAAAAGTTACAGATTCACACTGTACAGTTTCAAAATTTACTACAAAACTACAGTAATCAAGACCGTGGTGTACTGGAATAAGGATAGACATAAATTAATGGAGTATATTTGAGTGTCCAGAAATAAACTGCCATTTATGGTCAATTGATTTTGGCAAGGGTACCAAGACAATTCAATGGAGGAAAGATAGACCTTACAACAAATGGTTCTGGGACAACTGGATATCCACATGTAAAAGAATGAATTTAAACCTCTACCTCATTCTATATACAGAAATGAACTCAAAATATACCAGATATAAAAGCTAAAACTATAAAACTCTTAGAAGACAACAGGTATAACTCTTGTGCCATCAGATTAGGCAATGATTTCTTCAGTATGATGCCAGAAGCTTAAGTTGACAAAAAGAAAAATAGGTTAGAGTAGAACAAAATTTAAAGTTTGTATGCCAGAAACAATGCCACAAATAAAGTGAAAACACAACCCACAGAATGGGAGAAAATATTTGTGCATCATATATCTGTTAAGGGCTAAGTGTCCAGAATATATAAAGTATTCTTACAACTCAAGCAATAAAAGACAAACATTAAGTCAATTTTTTAAATGACAAAAGATTTGAATACACATTTCTCCAGAGAAGATATGCAAATGTCCAACAAGCAAATGAAAAGACGATCAATGTTATTAGTCATTAGGGAAATGCAAATCACTGTTGAAGGGGATATGGAGAAATTGGAACCCTCATACATTGCTAGTGGGAACATAAAATGACACATGTCCACACAAAAAACATGTTCGTAAATGTTAATATAAAATTATTGATAATAGCCAAAAAAGTGGAAACAAACTTAATGTCCATCAACTGGTGAATGGGTAAACAAAATATTGTATATCCATACAATAGAAATTTTTTTTGTAGAAACAGAGTCTAGGTATGTTATCCAGGCTGGTCTCCAACTCCTGGCCTCAAGCAATCCTCCTACCTTGGCCTCCCAAAGTGCTAGGATTACAGGGATGAGCCACCATGCCCAGACTATACAACAGAATATCATTCAGTTATAAAAAGGAGTTCACTAGTGATTCATGCTACAGCATGGATGAACCTTGACAACATTAGGTTAAGTGAAAGGCACTAGTCACAAAAGGCCATATGTTATATGATTCTATTTATGTGAACTGTTCAGAATAGGAAATCCATAGATATAGTGATTACTGGTAGCCAGGGGCCTGGGGGAGGAGCAAACGTAGAATGATTGCTAATGGATAGGGGATTTCCTTTGGAGGTAATTTAAATGTTGTGGAATTAGATAGTGGTGATGGTTATACAACCCCATGAATATACTAAAAAATGTTGAATTGTACACTTTTAATAGATAAATTGTATAGCATGTTAATTTTATTTCAATAAAGTTATAAAATAAAAAAGTGAAATAGATTTCCAGATAACCAAAGACTAAGAGAATTTATTGCTACCAATTCACCTTAAAGTATTAACTGATGTCCTTCAAACTGAAAGGAAATGACACCAAATGAATAAATGACTACCTATAAAGATAATTACATAGATATATATAAAGTAGTATAAATATATTTTTTCTCATTTATTCACTTAAGTGATTTAAAAGACTACTGCATTAATCAATAATTATAAAATTGTATGTTAGTTTTACAATAATGGTATACTGTAAGTGACAATAATAGCACAATGGAAGGAGTAAAGAGAACTGTATTGGAGCAAAGTTTCTACATACTTAAATATACCGAAATTAGTATTAATTTGAAGTGTCTGATAAAATGTATATTGTGATCCACAGAGCAACCACTATGAAAATAACTAAAATATAGTAAAAAACCAACATAAGAATTAAAATACTACACTAGAGAATATCTGTTGAATACCAAAGAAGACAATAAAACAGGAACAAGCAAAAAAGGTATGAGACCTTTAAATCTAACCATATTGGCCGGGCGCGGTGGCTCACGCCTGTAATCCTAGCACTCTGGGAGGCCGAGGTGGGCGGATCGTTTGAGCTCAGGAGTTCGAGACCAGCTTGAGCAAGAGCGAGACCCCATCTCTACTAAAAATAGAAAGAAATTATATGGACAGCTAAAAATATATATAGAAAAAATTAGCCGGGCATGGTGGTGCATGCCTGTAGTCCCAGCTACTCGGGAGGCTGAGACAGGAGGATCGCTCGAGCTCAGGAGTTTGAGGTTGCTGTGAGCTAGGCTGATGCCACGGCACTCACTCTAGCCTGGGCAACAGAGTGAGACTCTGTCTCAAAAAAAAAAAAAAAAAAATCTAACCATATTCACAATCACATCAAATATAAATGGATTGAAAACTCCAGTCAAAAGGAAGAGATTGCTAGACTGGATAAAAAGCGTGAATATGCTGTCTACAAGAGATATACTTTAGACTCAAAAACATAAATAGATTGAAATAAAAAGAATAGAAAAAACATAACATGAGGGCTAGGGATGGTGGCTCACACCTATAATCCTAGCACTCTGGGTGGACAAGGTAGGAGGATCGCTTGAGGTCAGGAGTTCAAGAACAACCTGGGTAAGATCATAAGATGGAGACCCCCTTCTCTACTAAAAATAGTAAAAATTAGCCAGGCATGGTGGTGCATGCCTGTGGTCTCAGCTACTTGGGGGGCTGAGGCAGGACGATCGCTTGAGCCCAGGAGTTTGAGGTTGCAGTGAACTATGATGACACCACTGCACTTTAGCCAGGGTGACAGAGCAAGACTCTGTCTCAAAAAAAAAAAAAAAAAAAAACGAGAAAATGTATACCATGAGACAATAACCATATGAAAATTATAATGTTTGTACTAATATGAGACAAAATAGACTTTCTTTAAGACAAGTAATGTTACTATAGACAAATAACATTTTACAGTGATAAAAGGGTCAATTCATCAGGAAGATATAATAATTATAAACATATGTACCCCTGATGACAATCCTCCATTGTCATTGAATTGAGAATGATGATCAGTGACAATTGTTGAGTGATGAACTTAGACCCTTACTTCACACTATAATTACTCAAAATGGATCATAGACCAAAGGTAATAGTTAAAACTACAAAACTTATAGAAGAAAACAGAAAATTTTCAGTAACTTTGGGCTGGGCAAAGATTTCTTAGAAAATATACATATATATGTGTGTATATATATATATATATATATATATATGTGTGTGTGATTTGATCAAAATATAAAACTTTCTTGCATTTCAAAAGCCACCATTAAGAAACTGAAAAAGACAAGCCACAGACTGGAGTAATATTTACAAATTATAAATCTGATAAAGGACTTGTATCCAGAAAATATATAAATCTCTTACAAATCAATGATAAGAAAACAAACAGCATAATTAAAAAATGAGTAAAAGGTGTGAATAGACATTTCACCAAGGAAGATACAGGATTGGAGCATAAACATGAAAAAATGTTCAACTTCAGTAATCATTAGGGAAATGCAAATTTAAACCACAGTGAAATACCACTTCACTCAGCTAGAATGATTATAATAAAAAAGACAATAACAAATCTTGGCAAGGATGTGGAAAGACTAGAATTCTCTTATACTGATTATGGGAACTTGAAGTGACATAATTACTTTAGAGATTAGTTTGGTATTTACTTAAAAGATTAAACATAAATGTATCATATGACTCATTTATTTCAGTCCTAGGTATCTATCCAAGACAATTTAAAGACTTGTACATGAATGTTCACAGAAGCATTATCATAATAGCCAAAAAATGGAAATAACTCAAATATCTATCAATTGGTAAATGGATAAACATAATGTGGTATGTCCATCAATGGAATATTATTTAACAATAAAATCAAACTACTCTTATAGGCCAGAGCATGAATCAACCTCAAAATCATGCTAAATGTTGATGAAAGAAATCCAAAAGGCCTAAATAAATGGAGAGTTTATGGACTAGAAGACTCACTATAGTAAACATGTCATTTCTCTCCAAATTTATCTAAAGGTTTAATGCAAGATTTTTTGCTTTAGATGAACTTATTGTATATCAAAAAGCACAAACTCTTACAATAGCTAAAATAAAAGTGGAAGAATCACTCTACCCAATATTGAGGCTTACTATGTAGCTAAAGTATTAGAGACAGTAATATATTTGCTAAGGAAAGGAATAAACACATAGATCAGTGGAACAAAATAAAATACCCAGAAATAGAACTACACAAATATGTTCAACTGATTTTTGTTTTTTTGAGACAGAGTCTCACTCTGTTGCCCGGGCTACAGTGCCGTGGTGTCGACCTAGCTCCCAGCAACCTCAAACTCCGAGGCTCAAGCAATCCTTCTGCCTCAGCCTCTCGAGTAGCTGGGACTACAGGCATGTGCCACCATGCCTGGCTAATTTTTTCTATATATTTTTAGTTGTCCAGCTAATTTCTTTCTATTTTTAGTAGAGGTCGGATCTCATTCTTTCTCAGGCTGGTCTCGAACTCCTGAGCTCAAACGATCCACCCGCCTCAGCCTCCCAATGTTCAACTGATTTTTGACAAAGATGCAGGAACAATTCACTAGACAAAGGGTAGCCTTTTCAACAAATGGTGCTGGAGCAATTGGACATCTATGGGCAAAAAAATGAACGTTGACCTAAACCTCAGACACTATATAGAAAATTAACTCAAAATACAAAACTATACAACTTTTAAGGGGAAAAAAATCATAGTAAATCTTCAAGATCTAGGGCTTGGCAAAGTGTTCTTAGACTTGTCACCAAACACACAGTGCATAAAATGGGAAATTGATAAATTGGACCTCATCAGAATTAAAAATATTTGCCCTTGAAAACCCCATGTAAGGCTGGGCATGGTGGCTCACACCTGTAATCCTAGCACTTTGGGAGGCCAAGGCGGGAGGATCGCTGGAGGTCAGGAGTTCGAGACCAGCCTGAACGAGAGAGAGATCCTGTCTCTACTGAAAAAAATAGAAAGAAATGATTTGGACAGCTAAAAATATATAGAGAAAAAAATTAGCCTGGCATGGTGGCGCATGCCTGTGGTCCCAGCTACTCGGGAGGCTGAGGCAGAAGGATCACTTGAGCCCAGGAGTTTGAGGTTGCTGTGAGCTAGGCTGACACCACAGCACTCTAGCCCGGGCAACAGAGCAAGACTCTATCTCAAAAAAAAAAAAAAAAAAAAAAAAGAAAGAAAGAAAAAGAAAACCCCATGTAAAGAAGATAAGAAGGTATGCTACAAACTGGGAAAAAATGTTTGCAAACCAAATGTCCAATAAAGGACTAGTATCTAAAATATATAAGGAACTGTCAAAACTCAACAGTAAGAAAAAGCCCCAATAATCCAATTAGAAAATGGTAAATGGGCAAAAGACATAAACAGACATTTTACTGAAAAGGATATACAACAGCAAATAAATGCATGAGAAGATGTTGAAAATCATTAGCCATTAGGGAAATGCAAATTAAAACCACAAAGACTTATCACTACACACCTTTCAGGATGGCTAATATAAGAAACAGTGATAAAACCCAGTGCTAGGGAGTATGTAGAGAAACTGGATCACCCATACATTAGTGATAGGAACGTAAAATAGGATAGCCACTTTGGAAAACAATTTAGCAGTTTCTTTAAAAACTATCATACAACCCAGCAATTGTACTCTTGGGCATTTACACCAGAGAAATGAAAATTTATGTCCCCACAGAAAACTGTTAATGAAGGTTCATAGCACCTTTATTCTTAATAGTGCCAAACTGGAAACAACCCAGATGTTTTTCAGTGGATGAATGGTTCATCTGTTGTACATACCATGGAATTCTACTCAGCAATAAAAAAACAGCAAACTATTGATTAAAAACAATGAATGAATCTCATGGGAATTATGCTAAGTAAAAAAAAAAAAAAAACCCCAATCTTAAAAGATTATATACTATGTGATTCCATTTATATGACATTGTTAAAATAGCAAAATTATGGAAATGGAGAACAAATTAGTGGTTGCGAGGGATTAGGAATGTGAGTGGAGTGGGGTAAGGAGATGGATGTGATTACAAAAGATAACTTGATGTCTCAGAGGGAAGTAGCTCTGATGACTACTCGCCCCTCCTCCCATAGATAGGGAAGGGTAAAATTGACAGGGGAGGGGGGATATGTAGTAAACAGAGTAGTCACCCCTCCTCCCATAGATAGGGAAGGGAAATATTGAGAGTGGGAAATAGGTGACAGAAGGAATGGCCTGAAAAAAAAAAAAAACCAGCAAAAATATTTTCTGTCTCTTTAACACATCCCACACTCCTTTTTGAGAACTAAATCCTGCATCCCTGCCTGGGGCAGTGGTTGGGAGGGGCAGGGTAAGTCTTTTGTTATTTGTGCTAAAGGAGATGGCTCAACCCTAGCCTGGTAAAGGGAGGTCCTGGGGGGAGGTCACTGGATTAAAAACTCTGTATTTCTGCTTATTGGGAGGATGATGGCATTTCAGACAGGAGTCTACATTCACCTCCTTTGCTGGCAAAGTAATAAAATGTTTCTTTCCTTCCTCCCCGCCTCCCCCCCAAAAAGTAACTTGATGGATCCTCGTAGTGATGGGACTGTTCTATATCTTGACTGGATCAATGTCAGTATCCTGGCTGTGATATTGTACTACAGTTGTGCAAGATATTACCATTAGGAAAACTTGGTAAAGTATTCAAGGGATCTCCCTTTTATTTCCTTACAACTGCATGTGAATCTACAATAATATCAAAATAAAAAAGTTTAATTAAAACAAAAATTATGCTAAGGAAAGAAGCCAGACAGAAAAGACCACGTATTTTATTATTCCATTTATATGAAATGTCCAGAACAGACAAATCTATAGAGATAGAAAGTAGGTTAGTGATTGCCTTAGGTGGGAATGACAAATGACTGCACGTGGTCATGAGAGATCTTTTGGGAGCAGTGCAAATGTTCTAAAAACTCAATTGTAGTGATAGTTGTACAACTCTGTAAATTTGCTAAAAATTATTGAATTGTGATAGATTTATAATGGATGAATTTTATGGTATGTAAATTAGACCTCAGTAAAGCTTTTTAGGATAAGTTTCTGTGTATTATAAAATTATTCTAAGTAGGCCAGGCGTGGTGGCTCACGCCTGTAATTGTAGCACTTTGGGAGGCTGAGGCAGGAGGACTGCTTGAGACCAGGAGTTCGAGACCAGCCTGAGCAAGAGTGAGACCCAAATAAAATACAATTAGAAAAAATTATTCCAAAATAAAAAGTTTATTTTAAAAGTGAGTAGTGTTAAAGAAAAAAATGAAGATAGCCCTACCTCAAAAAAGTGAAGATTATTAATAAAAAGGTGAAGATCAATAACTGACTATATTTTTGTGCCAAAATACATGAAATTTAAAAAAAAAATCACAAAGTGGAGAAATATTTGCAACAGTTAGGACACTGTGTTAATGTTCTCAATACATAAAATCTTAAATACCAGAACTCCAAATGGGTAAATGACATTCTCTTCAGACCCATTTGCTTATAAGAAACAGAGGCCACTCTAGTTATATTAAATATATAATAGGTAGTCTCCTAGTCGTGCAAGGACAAAAAAAGTGGTACACATAGGGAATGGTCCTGGAAAGGCAGAAACAGACACTTCCCACTCTCTCGTGGGCCTGCGTAGGTAGCTCTTTCCGTACATGTTTGATTGGTGTCTGCATCTCTTAGCTCACATTCTCAAAACGTGGATTGGCAAGCCATGGATTGGTTTGACTTGGGCTGTCCATCACTTGTCTAAATAGCTGTCAGTACTATAAAGATATGGCTTTACATTATCTGAGAAAGAGGTATAGACAGAACAGACAAATTAACTAATGTGTCTATGATAGACATAGACTAGTCATAGAAGTAAGTGAGTGTTTGGAAAAATACGCATCTTCACCCTTAGCAATCAAAGAAACAAATTTAGGCCTGGCATGTGATAGGTCACGCTTGTAATACTAGCACTCTGGGAAGCTGAGGTGGGAGGATTGCTTCAGGCCAGGAGTTTGAGACCAGCCTGAGCAACATAGCAAGACTCCATCTCTGCAAAAAAAAAAAAAAAATAGAAAAATTAGTGGGGCATGGTGGTGCATGCCTGTAGTCCCAGCTACTTGAAAGTCTGAGGCAGAAAGATTGCTTGAGACCAGGGGTTTGAGCTATGATGATGCCACTGCACTCTAGCCCAAGCAACAGAGTGAGATCCCATCTCAAAAAAAAAAAAAAAAAAAAAAGAAAGAAAGAAAGAAAGAAAAAGAAACATTTAAATATGAGGGACTTATTTTTGTCCATTAAATCATCAAATATTAACAATAACAATCCATGCTGACATACTGCTGGGAAATAGGGTATAAATTGGGTCTGGAAACTAGTCTGTAAAACACTTTTGCTATATGTATTAAGGACCTTCAAAATGGACATAACCTATGACCTAATGATTCCACTAATAGGAATCTATCCTAAGGGAATGAATGATCAGATATAGACAAGATTTAATATGTGACTATCTTTGTAGTATTATTTATAATGAAAGAAAAAGTATAAATAGTAAATTATAGGAATGTTTAAGTAAATTAATATATATCCACATAGTGAACATGCAGTCATTAAAAATCATGTTTTTGGGCTGGGCACAGTGGCTCACACCTATAATCCTAGCACTCTGGTAGACTGAGGCAGAAGGATCGCTTGAGGTTGGTCAGGAGTTTGAGATGAGCCTGAGCAAGAGGGAGACCTTGTCTCTACCCAAAATAGAGAAAATTAGCCAGGCATGGTGGCACGTGCCTATGGTCCCTCCTACTCAGGAGGCTGAGGGAGGACAAATTGCTTGAGCCCAGGAGTTTGAGGTTGCGGTGAGCTATGATGATGCCACTGCACTCTATCTAGCCCAAGCGACAGAGTGAGACCCTGTCTCAAAAGAAAAGAAAAAAAAAAAGAAGAAAAAAGAAAGAAAAGCAAGTCACAATGCCCTGTATATGAAAGAGAAAATTGAGAATTGAGATGTTAGGAAGAAGCCAAAATCATAACAACATTTACAGTGGTTCTATCTGAATAGTAAGATTATGAATTATTTCGTTTTTTATTTTTCATTTTCTTTACACTTTTTTGCTTTTTTGACATTTTTATGAATAAGAATGAACTTGAACTTTTGTAATATACTTTCATATGTAGCATAAATTTATAAATGTTACTTAAAAGATGTGGAATAAAAGGGAGACTACCAAAAATATTAAAGCATATTTAAAATTTAAATCAGTATGGTACTGGTGTGAGAAATAAACATAGGAAAATAGGGTAGAAACAGACCTTTGTATGTATGAGAATTTAATACATGATGAAAGGAGGACTTCACCAAATCTTAAAGGAAGGATTATACTGTAATTGGTTCAGTTTCAAATGGTAACGAAGAGTGCCTGCTGAGTGCTTTTATGTGTTTCTCTTCTTTACTTATTTTACTTGCCTTTTGAGATGTAGGTAGTATCATCCCCATTCTAGATATGAGCAAACTAAATCCCCTAGAGGTTAAAGCAATTGCCCAGAGTCACATAGAAAAGGAGTAGTGGAACCTAGATTAGAACCAAGGATGTCAGCCTCCAAGTTTGTATTCTTTGTCACTACATTCTACGTATATAAAGTTCCTAGCAAGGTGTCTAAAATATCAGAGGCCTTTAGTAAATGTTCTTCATGTGCATAACTTATAGTTTGCTGCATATATTAGAATATATAATGCTCATATATAGTATTATAATAATATAACTGCTACTAATAATAAAAATGTTATATTGTCATTGAGATTGAGGAAGTTCCTTGGGAAATAAGTAACACTATAGTTTTTCCAGAGAAAATCCACACTGGAGTTATATAATTCCAAAAATCACACATGATAAGCATCACTAAATATTGGTTGATTTAGTAATTATTATTATTTTCTGCTGCCCCATTTCTGAGCCTATTACTCCTCTGACTCATTGGACCATACACTCAGTCTCATAATTCATTCAAGACTAGTTGAATAGCAGTGCTGGTCCAAAAATGGAGCTAATATTTCCTTTCGAATGTCCTGACTTTGGCGCATTTGTTTAGCAAACATTTATTGAGCACTCACTCTCCCACACACTATATTAAGATAAGGGTGACATTTAAAATTACAAATTAACATTAAAGTATAAACCATACAAAAATCTCCAATCCCTAGGAAATTAAATGTCCCCTCTTCTGTGGAGCCTATTGTGATTCTCCCAGGTAAATTCAGTCGCTCTCTCAGAGCACCCATAACAATCTGTTCAAACTCATAAAATCACACCCTTGTGTTGTATTAGTCTTTCTGTAGCTTGCCTGTATCCCACACTTGACTCTTTTAAGAGCTCCTTTAGGTCAGGTTTTCTTGCACAGTGGTCAGAATTTGACTGGTACAATTCTGCTTTGGAGGATGTGTTTTTGTTGAGTTTTGTTTTGTTTTTTGTTTGACATGACCTGATTGATGCATCCAATCACTCCTCCAATAAGTATTTGCTGATATCTATTCTATGCCAGGTACTACTCTAGATAGTTCATAATATGTTGAGCCTAAGAAATATTGATTTATAGAAATGCCCCATATATTTTTAGAGACAGAAATGCTTTAAGAAGTCTGGAAAGGCTTTGCCCTAAAAGAAAATGTAAACGTTAGTTCACATATCAAAAGCTGCCTCGCCTGAGGAGGGCGTCTCAATGGTCAGTAGTAATCTGGTTATAGCTCTCACCTGTTTTGAAAGACAAAGACATGGGAGATGAGAGCTGATCAAACAGATATGCTGAGAGCTGATCTTAAGATATGCTGCCCGAGCCTTGCCCGAGGGGGGCCCAGACGGAACCATGGGGTTAAAGTAAATAGCATAAGGCACAGCTCATATTCACTTCTAAAATCTCTGTTCTAATACACAATTACCAGAGCTAGGATGTGTCTATTTTTGCTAAAGTAATAGCCTTATCATAAAACTTAGAAGTTTGCCCTAAGAAGATTTTATCATTCATTGTTCACCTAGATAGAGTTAAAGGATCTGTAATAGCCTTTTAGAAGGCTTTGACCCTAAACCAAACTACCTCTTATTATGTAAATCTTGTTGCCCTTGGCAACCAAAAACCTGTACCTGTGCTGTAAATATCCATGTAAAACTTCAATCTGGGTTGCATTTCCGTGGGAAGAGATGCTTTCTTTATCTTTATCCTTGCTTTATCTATCTTCATAAATCTTTATAGACTATATCTTTGGCTGTGTGTATTATTTTTTTCTGTTTCCTACTATTTTTTCATCCTTTGCGACGACCCCTGTCTGAGGGACCCGAACTTTTGCTGGGAGCGTAGCTAACTCCCCACAATAATAAATAAGAAATAATGACGACAAACAAGGGGAAACAAGTAAGGTCCTAGACCTCATGGGAATTCACATGGGCACTTGAAAAGAATATATTAAATAAAAAAAAAGTAAAAAAAAAAGAATATATTAAATATTTTCTTTGTACAAAGTCAATCAAGCATTTAAACCTTATTTATTATATTAATATTATTCGAATCTTCTGTGGCTTCAAACTTATTTTAGGTATATTTTACATGTCATAGCTTGACAGTGGTATATTAAAGTCTCCCACTCTAATTGCATTTGTTTTCTTCTTCTATTTTTGCTTTATATTTTGCCAACAAAATAAGATGGAAAGGTTAAAAATGAAAGAATGGGCAAAGGGCTCATTGTCTTGTGGGCCTTCAGAGAGCTAAGGACATAGACTTTGTACTGATGTATTTTTTTAATCTTTCTCTCTCCCTCTCTCCCCTGCCCCCCATCTCCTCCCCCTTCCTCTTTCTGCATTCTCAGTATCTAGAACAGTAAGGCATAGTCAATTCAATTCAAGTATTCATCAATGTCATCTAGCCATATGCCCAAGCCAGAATTCTAAGTCTTAGACTCTTTCCTTTTCTTCACTCTCTTCCCATAAATTCCACGACCAGGTCCTATGGATTTATCTCCTTAATAGCTCTCATCTTTGTCCCCTGTTCTCCTCCATCCCCTCAGCCTTTGTTCAGTTCTTCTTTGGCCACAGATTGCTGTAGTCACCTCCCAAATGATATCCATGCCTTGTCTCTTCCCCTCTGAGCCAATCAATATCACTCTGCTGGTTAAATGTTTTCCTACAATGCAGTGTGAAGGTCCAAATGCTTTAATCCTGGGTTTGAGACTTTTCAGGATCTGGCCTACTTTCTGATCTCACCTCCTGTCGCTCCAAACATGCTTAGCTTCAGCAATATAGGAATCATCACGCTGAACCATAGCTCCATTCCTTCACACATACTCTTCCCTTAACCTAGAATATCCTTTCCTCATCTTTTGTCCCACTAAAGTCTATGAGCCATCTGAAACTGAGCTCCCGCTGACTTCTTTCAGGATGTGCTCACTCACCCTTATAGTCGTGGCCCTCTTCTGTGCTCTCATAGCACCCTGTGTGTTCTTCTATCTTGGTACTTAACATATTGTCCTGTCATTGTTGATGTACATGCCTGTCTCCTCTACCACTCAGACCGCAGGTAACCAAAGCAGAGATTCTTTTTATTTCATTCCGTTGGAATTGCCAAAACCTAGACTAGAGTGTGGCTCATAATAGGTTCTTAGCTAGTAAGTGTTTTTGATGTGAATAAATGTACTTTTGTGGCCTAATCAATGCTTTTATTTTTCTAGGTACATGGTTCAGTGGCCTGGTGGCCGAATCCTGCACCGCCATGAGCTAGACACCTTCCTTGCACAGGCAGTGTCTACCCAGCTTTACGAACCAGATCAACTCCAAGAACTCAAGGTGATTTGAACCACCCTCATTTAAATTATTTCTTTTATGAGCTTATAGCTCTACTTTAGGCCTTTTTTTCCTGGAGCTGGGGAGAAGAGTAAGTTCTGCATGTAAGTGTTTGATTTAATTTAACCAAATATTTATGTCTATTATTAAAACCACGAGGTGCCTGCTACATTGCTCCCATACTGATACATGGGAATGGACAGAAAAGATAGATGCTGTGCAAGGCAAATAAATCATGGCCCATAGACCATGGTAAGGTTTCTAACTCCTACAAGATACAGTACAGGGAACTTATCCTGGTATCCTCTGCTTGTCTGAGTAAATGTCTACTCCCCCTTTTAATAATAGGTATTGGAAATTAGGAGGAAGTATAGAAAAACGTAAGGAAGAAAATCCACCCACTGAAGGCAGTAGAACATAGTAGTATATAAGATAGCTTCTGAAGCTAGGCTGCCTTAAGTTTGAATCCTGGCTTCATTACCTCCTAGCTATGTGACCTTGGGCAGGTTACTTGTCTAGCTTCAGTTTCCTTACTTGTAGGATTATGAGGATGTTAAGCAAAATAATCTGTAAAAAAAGAACAGTTTCTGACTTATTTTAAGTACCCAGTACTCAATAAATATAGCTATTAGTGCAGAACACCCCTCCCCTGACTTCACTACCCATGCTCTTTTGAGGCCTTAAGGTAAAGGAGAAGACCAAGTTCAATAAGACTTGCAAAATTTTAATTTAAATGAGGTCAACTAAGGGAAAGATGAAAGAGTATAAGACAGTGAGTGGTTCCTATTTGCAGTAAATGTAGTATCGCTTGGTCCTAGAGCAGCTGCTAATGCTAGTACACACCTAGGAGAGGTGCAAATAGTTCCACTTTTCCTGTTAAAGCCATCTTCTAACACACCAACTTGAAATAACCACTGTGGAAATTTTCTTCCAGTCTTTATCATGCACTTTTATGTAGTTGCGATATTATTTATGTAATTGTATATTATGTTTTTTCATTTAACATAGCACATGTTTTCTATGTCTTAACAAATTTTAGTAGGCCAGGCACGGTGCTCACGCCTGTAATCCTAGCATTCTGGGAGGCTGAGGCAAGAGGATCTCTTGTGGTTAGGAGTTTGAGATCAGCCTGAGCAAGAGCGAGACCCCGTCTCTACTAAAAATAGAAAAAATTAGCCAGCCAACTAAAAATAGAAACAAAAAATTAGCCAGGCATGGTGGTGAGTGCCTGTAGTCCCAGCTCCTTGGGAGGCTGAGGCAGGATGATTTCTTGAGCCCAGGAGTTTGAGGTTGCTGTGAGGTAGGCTGACGCCACAGCACTCTAGCCTGGGCAACAGAGCGAGACTCTGTCTCAAAAAAAAAAAAATTTTAGTAAATAATACTTTATCATATGGATATATTATTTAATTATTATAATGTTGGTGATTTAGATTATTTTCAGTTTTCCCTATTATGCATAATGTTATAATTAACATCTTTATGCATAGAGCTTTATTCATATCTCTATTTCTATAGAATAAATTCTTTTTTTTTTTTTTTTTTTTTTTTTTTTGAGACAGAGTCTCACTCTGTTGCCCGGGCTAGAGTGAGTGCCGTGGCGTCAGCCTAGCTCACAGCAACCTCAAACTCCTGGGCTTAAGCGATCCTACTGCCTCAGCCTCCCAAGTAGCTGGGACTACAGGCATGCGCCACCATGCCTGGCTAGTTTTTTCTGTATAGATTTTTAGCTGTCCAAATCATTTCTTTCTATTTTTAGTAGAGACAGGGTCTGGCTCTTGCTCAGGCTGGTCTTGAACTCCTGACCTCGAGTGATCCACCCGCCTCGGCCTCCCAGAGTGCTAGGATTACAGGCGTGAGCCACCGCGCCCGGCCTAGAATAAATTCTTAAAAGTAGAAATTCTGAGTCAACAAATCTGAACATTTTCAAGGTTCTTGACACATATTGTTTAATTGTAATATACATTCCTCACCAGATTTATATGAGCTCCTGTTTATTTCACTGCATCTGCATCAGCATTGAGTATTCTTTCAGTCTTTACTTTTTTAATTTTTTCTAATTTGATAGGCAAAAATTAAAGGTATCTCAAGCAGGTATCTTTTTAATATTGTGATGAGTACCTTTCAAATCATCTCATGGAAAGACATGGATAAAAGCTGCTTGTGCACTCAAATGTCTATATTGAAGGGCAACATGTTCAAATTTAACTGGAAGAATCAGCATGACAGGAATAAGAGTAAATGTTATTAACAGTAGTTTCTTAGTAGTAATTTTTCCTCTGTGATGATTTCAGATTGAGAAACTGGATGCCCGAGGGATCCAGCTTGCTGCCCTCTTCATGAGTGGGGTCGACACAGCTCTGTTCGCTAATGATGCCTGTGGCCAGCCAGTCCCTTGGGAGCACTGCTGCCCCTGGATTTACTTCGATGGCAAGCTGTTTCAGAGCAAGCTAATTAAAGCAGGCCGAGAACGAGTATCCCTGGTTGAGCTCTGTGATGGCCAGGTACCAGCATGTTGGGTAGCTGCTAAGGGCCAGCTCTGATTTGCTGTGGAGATGAATGAGCAAGGAGGGGAAAAGAGCAGAGACATTGGGGAGGGAGGGAGTAAAAGTAGGAGAATGTGTCTGACCTGAACTTAACTTAGTCGACAGTGGTCCCAAAGGCCCATAGTCTGGTATGTACATGTTATAAAATCATATGTTAGAAAGTTTTTTTATGAGCTTGAAATTTTCTTATCCCTTTTCTTACTCCAAGTATTTCTTCCCCATGGAATACTCAGGTATACTATATGCCTTTCCTCTAACTTAAGAGTAAAGGAATTCATTTCCTTTATTTACAAAACCTGTAAGTCCCTTTTACAAATGATGATATTTTTTGTAAAGGACTATATTTGGAACTAGAAGAGGACAGTAAAGTAGATGACAGAGTAGAAGCAGAGGACTTTTTAAAATGAAACCTTGGGAAAGATGAGAGAAGGCAAGGGAAAGGAAATCTTACTCCTTTATCCATTTTCTGGGGAATGAACTGAGGGACTAGAACAGAGGTCAGCAAACTACCCAGCCTACCTCCTGTTTTTCGTGATACAGTGCACCCCCTGTTTTTGTAAATAACATTTTATTGGAACACAGCCACATTCATTCACACATACTCTCTGTGACTACGTTCATGCTACGATGGCAGAGTGGAGTAAGTGTGACAGACATTATGGCCTACAAAGCCTAAACTATTTACTGTCTGTCCCTTTTCAGGAGTTTGCTGACCTCTAGACTAGAGGTATGGGCTTATCCTGGACAGAGCTCAGGGTCTCCGATCCTGAGTATGGGGGAGAAAGCTAAAAGACTTTGTATTTGTGAGATTTTTGTTCTCTGTTTTACGTAATTCTGTTACCTCTCCTTTAAAAAAATGTCCCAGCCCAATGCTGGCCATGTAATAGACCATTAGTAAATCCTTATTGTTATATTTATCTTCCTTGACTTAGTCAATGTACCTCACAAGCCTTGGTCAGAGCTAACATGATGTCATGTGGAGAGTGGGCGTTTTAGCGCCAGATAGGCTTCCTGAGTGTGTAGCCTTAAACCATTTAACTATAGGCCTCAATTCCTTAATGGAAATAGAATTGTGAGACTGTACCTAGATTGCTCAGTACAATACTTTGCCTGAAACATGGGAGAAGTTCAAAAAGTGGCAGCTGCTATTATTATTCTGCTCCTCATTTGAAGGCTGACCTGGCAACCAAAGTGGAAAAGATGAGACAGAGTATCCTTGAAGGAGTCAACATGAATCATCCACCGCCTTCTGCTCTACTTCCATCACCTACTTTTGTGCCTCCCATGGTGCCCTCTCTCTACCCTGTTTCACTTTATTCCCGAGCCATGGGCTCCATGCCACCTCCTCCTCAAGGAAGGAGCCGGGGCTTTGCAGGTCAGTACCTAAGAATGAGGTATTTGCCATCCTCGATTTATTTCATAACAACCCATCCAGAAATTATTGCCAGATACAGAAGCAACAGTGTCACATATATCTTATAATCATTTATTAATACTTTCTGTGCTGTGTAGTGGTAGTGTGAAGAGCAGATTATATACATTTTGACTTCCCAGACCACTCTCCATAGAGGTGGTTGGTCCTTAGGGATTTGACTCTCACCAACCAAACTCATGAAGTGATTGATGGGGAAACCAGAAGCTACTTTATTACTTTTGAGAACTATAACTCATATGAACTGAATCTTCATGATTGCTGTTAGCTCATTGCTTCTGCTATAGGCAGATGCACATAGGAGCTTGCAGAAAGAGCAATGGGAGTAAACGGCCCGTGTTGGCAAATGACGATAGCTTGATGTACCCATTTCCACTCTGGGGGTAGACCTGACACATTTCCCTTCCTTCAGCTCTAGAAGCATGGAGAGAAATAAGTCACTGACCATGCCCCCAAAGGATTGCAGTTTAGTGAGGAAAACAAATACACACAAACACATACATAAATACATACATACATACATATGTATAAATTGTGGGGACACCTGAGCTACCACTTAACCATGAATAGATAGTCATGCTTAGGTAGCTCAGACACTTATCCTGATAATTCAAACGTGTCCCTGGTGAAACAGGATATTTTAATGGGGACATTTTAACATGAAATAGCAAGATTCTGTGATTGGGTAAGGGTGTCATTTCTGTGGTTGAAGGTCTGTTGTCTATTGCTCTTTGCTTTAAAAATAATAAAGCTGGAAGTTGAAGTTAGTTTTTTAGTGTCATAAAATTCACTATGGGTGTTTAGCTCAAGGCTGGGCTTAGACTAGCAGCATGAAAGTCTGCTCTGGTAACTCCCTGTTCAGTCAGGTAATGATCAAGTCTTACATCCAGGGAGCGAGCCATTTCATCCCTTTCAGATGACTTTATAGATCCCTTCTGTGATTCTTTGTGTGTTGATTCTATTATGTAAATCTCAGAAGACAGCCTTAATCAAGGCCAAGTTCTCGAGAGGTCACCAATGCGTCAGCTACCAGTGATGCTTTGTCTCCAGTTACCAGTGGTTCATGAGGAGCCTCTGCCTTCTGAAAGGCCACAGAAGGATCCCCAAATGCAAGTGTTTCTTGTCCCTCTTAGGAATGGCTATCACCCCAGTTCCTTGGACTCTAAATTTTTATATAAGCAAAGAGTTCTTTGCTAACAACCCGCTAAATGAGTTAAGGATTATTAACATTTGGTTTCTTTCCATAAACTAAAACTAAAGGCCTACTAGGACTCCTTATTCTATGAACGCTTATTTTTGTGCTTAATTACAAAACTCGACTGTGTTTGTAGGCTTACACACATAGTTGGAATTTCCTCTGTTTTAAGGAACCATCATGCCATCTTGTCTTGAATTGGTTCTGGTTTCTACCTGTTCTTGCTTTTTAATTATAAATTACTATTAGTTTCATTATTTTTTGTTTAATTTGATTGTTTGGCTAGTCATACAGTGTATAGTGATGCATATTTGTATCAAAAGTGGTTTTGGCCTATAATTTCCCATAACTAGATTTTAAGACATTTATTATCTTGACAAATACTGAATTTCTACTATATGCCAGAGTCGGTAGTTAAAAAATTAATCACCCACACCCCATTTACTAAAGTAGGTATGTACAGATCTTCAAACTCCTCCCCCTAAATTCACTTCAATCATAACCCCTTATTGTTATCACAGAATCTTTTCTCAGAGAGAAATGAAAATAAGAAGAATAGGTAGGCTGTAGGATCTTTTGTTCCACCTCTTGTCCTACCTTGTACTTACCATTCATTACTGATATTCTTCCTCTCTTGCCAGGTCTCCATCCAATCCCACCTCAAGGAGGAAAACTAGAAATTGCTGGGATGGTTGTGGGCCAGTGGGCGGGCAGCAGATCGTCTAGGGGCCGAGGATCCTTTGGCATGCAAGTGGTTTCTGTCGGTGGGCCAGGAAAGGGGTATGTATTCAAATAGGTTGGTATGAACTAGTATCAATCAAGGTGCCCTTGGGAAAATGCCCAGCCATTGAATCCTTCTATTAAGGTAATAGGCATTAACTAACTTTCCCTTTTTAAAGCCAGTTTTCAGTTTAGTTTAGCAAACGTAAAAAAAATGCCCTGCCTTGATAAAAGAATTTCTGCCCTAGAGGAGGACATGGGACACAGAACAATTCAGTTCAGTATCATGTAGAAATGGCAGAGATAGAAGGTTACAGTGATAACAGAGGAAGGACATCTAACTTAAGAGGGTCAAACTTTCTAGAGGAGATGAATAGCTAACCAAGTGAAAATGAGGATGTAGGCTTTATATGTTTCTCATGGTCACTTTTTCTCCCACTTGCTTAAAGGCATGGAAAAGAACAGACTGGCAGAGGATCCAAAGGACACAAAAAAGGAAATAAACAAGTAAGTACTCTTTTGAGATTATCTCACTTCTGTTTGAAGCCTCTTGCCTTTTCAGCTACATTGCAAGAGATCAGATCAGGCATGGAAACTTGAGCTGCTCAGGGGAGCTTCACTGCTTCTCCAGGCATTTGACTTCGTTCTCCCACTCCCTAATGGTCTAGTGACGGTTAGCCTGCCCAGAGCTGTTCCCACAGGGCTGCAGTTTTATCCTTTTCCCTGAGTGAGGCTACAAGATAGAAACCAGGTGCTGTGTCCTGAAGACCTATACCTAGCATAGTATGTGCTACATGCAGCCAGGAAGGAGCCAGAGTGAAACTAACAGTGAGATTGCCTACAGCCTGCCTGAGTTTCTGAGGAGCCACCAGAGACGCTTGGAAAATTGGGCTTTTGCCTTTGCTCAATATGAGCGGGGGGAGCATCACCATTCTGCTTATTCTTCGTGACTCGGAAAGGTCTTAAATTTTCTTATAATCTATGCCTTGAATTATATTACGGTTCCCACTGGTCCTCATTAGACACACCCCCTGTCCCCACCCCAAATACAGACTATGTGGACCTAGTCTTGTAGTGATCCACATTCTTATACTGCACTCAAACCACTGGGCTCATAGTATAGCAACAACCATTTCTTGAGTACCTACTTTCTACCAAGCACCCTCTAGGCATTTTACATGCAGTCTCTAATCCTAGGCAATTTTGTCATCAGCTCTCAATCTTAAATTTGCTCTCCTGTATACAGCCAGTCCTCACTGTATCTATGTTACCCACCATTATCTAATGTTTTCTCAAAGAAGATAAATTTGCTCTAATGGTATTTTAAGCCAAAAATGGAACTATAATGGTAAGTCCCCCACACAAAGCATTTTATAATGCACTCCAAAGCTAGAGGGCAGTGCCTTTGTCCTTTTTTCAAAGCTTCTCAGCTTTTTCTAGAAGCTGCTCAGTAAGGGTAAAAAGGATTGCACCTAGGAGGAAAGTTAGTCCACCCAGGTAGTTTCCCATAAAATGGTACAGCCTTGGTGAATTCATGGCTCAATAGATTCAGGGTCTGATCATCAGGCATACAGTCTGAAAAACCTGATATTTCTGGTACAATAAGAGTAGATCCATCTCAGTGACTGACTCACACTAATCAAGATCACAGAAATAGCTATGTGGATATGGCTAAGGGGGAGGGGAGAGGAAGGGAGTAAGAGAAAAAGTACTGATTTATGATAAGAAGAAATTAAGAAGAAATAATCACTGTAATATATTGTACACTTATTCTTCTCCAATCATTTTTTTTTTTACTAGTCAAGTGCAGTAGTGAGAAGGGGGGAAAGAGTAGAATAAGTTCTATCTGTAACTGACTGTGAACAATCAACTGAGATAACTACCTTCAAACCAACCTCTATGTATGAGTTCATTGAAACCACATAAATACCTTGTGAGGTATTTATTATTCCCTATTTTAAACAGGAGGAAACTGAGGCTCAGAAGAATGAAGCATCTTGCCCCAAATTATCCGTCAAGTCATTATCAGAGTTGACATTCTAACCAGAGCTAACTGGTTCCAAAGCCCTGTGTTGTGCTGATTGCAATACAGTTTAACGTCTCTAATTGTTAGAGGCAAGAATCAGACTCAAGTCTGGCTGACTTTTTGCACGTACTCTAAACCATTACTGCTGGAACTTTCTTTCTCTAAGGGCAAGCTGTAAGAGATGCCATAGTATCAGAAGTTTGCTTGGGGGCATGGAATCAGAACAATGATACTAGCTAGCATGTATTGAGTTCTTACAGTGTGCCAAACACAACATGTTCTAAGTGTTCTACATGGACCGTCTCACTTGAATTCTTACCGGAACCTATGTAGTATAGTAGATACTCTTATTCTCTCTATTTTACAGATGAGGAAAGAAACAGAAAACAAGGAGTGGTAGGTGATATTAAATTTCTCTTAGCTGAGATTGCTGCTGATGCTATTGTCTACTCTATGGGTAACCTGGCCAAGGAAATCCTCATGTTGACTTTGATTTTAGCTAAGGCATCTTCCCTGGACAGAGATACTGCTGACTTCCTTGTTGACTTTCCTTTTTCTATTTAGTCACCCTTTTTCAGAGTATGAGAAAATTAATTGTTCCAGTTTATTATATCTGCTTACATTGTAGTCCTGTCTTCCTGGGCTTATTCCTAGGCCATTAGAGTTTTATATGTTCTTAAATTCTTAAGTCACTTATTTGTAGTGTTTTGATTTCTTTATTGACTCCTTCAGGTGGCTAATTCTATCCATTGTGTGAATGTTTTCTTGCTTCATCTTGTTTCCAGGTTCTTGGGCAACACTTCATAGTAGCCCCCGTGTTGTACAGACTTTGGAGCCAAATGATCTAGCTTTGAATCTGGCTCTGCCACTTACCAGTTCAGTGACCTTGGGCAAATTACCTAGCCTCTCTGTGCCCTAGTTTCCTCATCCTTAAAATTAGAGAAATTGGTATCTACCTTGCAGGGTTGTTGTGAGGATTAAATTAAAGTCATTTTACTTCTTTGAGCCTCAGTTGTCTTATCTGTAAAAGGAACAACAGAGGATGTAGCATGTCCAACGACTTAGTAGTCAAAAGCTATTATTATTCCTAACAACATTCATTGAGAGCCAGTACTACACTGTAGAGTTATAGAGTTCATATCATTAGCACTAGCAGTCACATTCTTGGTATTAAAAGAAAAACAAGCTGGATGTGGTGGTGGCGCATGCCTGTAGTCCCAGCTACTCAGGAGGCTGAGGCAGGAGGATCGCTTGAGCCCAGGAGCTTGAGGCTGCAGTGAGTTATGATCACACCACGGCACTACAGCCTGGGCAGCAGAGTGGACCATGTCTCTAAAAAAAAAAAAAAAATTAAAAACCAAACCAAAACAACAACAAAAAAGAAAAACAGGTGATTATTTTTAGTTATGAAGGATTCTGTGCAATGTTGCACATAGATCTCTTATGTTTCTTTCCTTTCACTTATACACCTACATCGGACTTTAGAGGCTGACCCACCAGGAATGGAATCCTAGCCCTATGACTTTCTATTTAGGTGCCCTTGAGCAAGTTACTTTAATCTTTCTGAGCTTCAGTTTCCTCATCTGTGAATGGGGCATCATAAGATCTACCATTTAGGGTCCCTATAAGTATTAGAAAAACGTAAAGCTTTGTGAACGGTAGCTGTGTCATTGCCATTGAATTATAGTTGGGTCCATCTGCTGTCACCATAAATTCTCAGGACAGTATCAGAATAGACTAGGTATCAACAAGCTTTAGGTTTTCTGGTGTTTTTGAAGAACTGAAGCAGCTTCCTCAGGCTGGCTTATGAACATGCTTAGGAAGGATCAGCCAGTTTGAAATTACCATTTCCACTGAGTATCTCTGTTTTTGACAGAGCTCTTCAGATGGAGTCTCTAAATCCCTGGAGCTTCATCAAGGTCGATCTCGCTCACAGGTAAACGGAAACAATGGCACATTGATCAAGGAAGAGAAGAGTGATCATCGTCTTCCAGTCCCATCACAATGTGCCTTATCCAGAGACAGCAACGTGTGTAATAATGGTAACCGCTACCTCCCTATGAAGAATGGGGAGAAGAACCGCTTACAGGAGCAAAAGCTAGAAACTGTGGCACAACGGAAAGAGGAATGACACACTGAAGATGGCTTCACCAGATCAGGAAGATGGGAAAACCTGTACTTTTCTGATTCTAGGCCCAAGTTAGAGGAGAATATAACCGCTCACCCTAGATTTATCCAGTATTTGGATGGGATATCTTATTGTATCCATCCTTTCCCCTTCCCTATCTTTTTCTGGGCTTCCAGACTTTGTGGTCTGCTTATGGGGAAGTTCTGGTCAAAGATCAATGGCAACAAGACTAGCTCCTATTCTCAAATTCAAGATATTCTCTTTATCTCCCCTGGGAGCCTAGTAAGGTAGTAACTGTCAGAAATTGGATGTCATCACGTAAGGTCTCATAGAAAAGTTCCAGCTTTGGTTTTCTGAGTATTTATCACCATATTCATTTGCATATTTACGTGATGAACCTTCGGGATTGTGGGGACAGCTGTCTGTGGCTTCCTGACTTGTTTTTTTCTCTATGAAGTGGTAGGGCCATGATATATCATCAGTATCCACCTCCTCCTCACTCTTTCTCCCAGCCCACCTACCCCAGGATTTTGTACCACCACCTCTAGCTCTGGCCTGACAATCAGATAGGTAGATGTTTTCAGGAAAGTAAGGTAGTATTGGTTATTTTATTTTATTTTATTATTTTATACACTTAAGAAACTACCAATGGCCTTTGTACTGGGGGATTCAAGTGAGTCAGAAAAGTACTAGGCAGATTTTTCCTGCCTCTCAACCAGTCATTGTTTGTAAAATAGAAGATGTGGTGCGGTTCTCCTACTCCTTACTGCCCACACCCTGAAAGGGTTGGAATCAATGTAGTGAAATTGAAGTACGAAAGGGACTCAAAAGACTGTGTGTGTGTATGTATGTGCGTGTGTATGTTTATGGGTGTGTGTGTGGGTGTATATATGAATATGTGAATCTCTCTATATGCATACACATACCCTTTATATAAAGAGACAGATCTATTTATCTATACATATTTTATATATATATATGTGTATGTATGTGTGTGTGTGTGTACATATGTATATGTATACACATACATACATACATACATACATGGTGATGTCCCAGAGGATTTACTGAATTTCCCAGAAATGCTTCCACTGCTATGGAGTGGTGGGTTTCAAAAGACCACACTTTAAATCTGAAATCCTTACTAAGTCACAGCCCATCACAATTATAAGAAGACGGGCTACTCTAAATCAGACAAAAAGTACTTTCCAGAGATCGCCTGTTCAGAACAACAAACACTTAGGTTGTTATAAGCATAATCTCGAACAGAACCCTCACATCCCATATGGTGAAAACAGGAGGTTGGAATGGGATTGGGAAGAGTTGGGCATTTCCTTATGAAGGTTTGGAGAGAAAAGGGGGAATGGGAGGTTACTACCATTTATTTGAAAGGGCTTTCAGCCAGTTTGGAGGAAATCTCTTCTGGAACTCCAGGGTCAAATTGGTTTCAAGATAGAACTAATTGACATGAATCCCTGAAGGGGAGAGGACTAGAATTGGAAAGATGGGATAGGGAAATGTGAGGAAATTGACAATTTGATTTTACATGCCTAGATTGTTTCATTTGTTCATTGACATTCTGACTACCGGATCTTTTCATTTGCTTTGCAAGGAAGACTTCAGAGGACTCTGGCCTGGGCCTTGAGACATATTCTGTAAAAGATTCTCAGCCCCCTGTGTGGCCAGTATCTGCCCAGGATAAAGAGGCTGTTCCTCCTTGCTGGAGTTAATCTTGAGACAACCTTGCGTTTCCAGTTTCCTTCCTTGGGCAGCCTAAATATGAAGGATGGAAACATGGTTTGCAACAAATTAGCATGGTGTCTTCATTCAGGAATTGAGGTTTCTAGCCTCACCCACCTCCTGTTGGGCTTTGTGATATTCTTGCCCAAGAAGTACCATTTCTACTAGAATACAACTGACTAAACTTCTAGCAGGGTTCTCTCTTTCTGAAAAACCCCATACACCTTAATCCACTGCAGGTCCTTGGTGATTTTTTCCCAGACAACCAGGAGGCTGTTTGCTCACTGGCCGCCTATAATGACCTTATCATGGGAAATTGAAATCAGTCTCAGACTATTTAATCCTAGTCTGGCCCAGTTTAAGAGAACCCACAATTTACAGGGAGAGGGAGCCCTGGAATGCCTTGCTCCCTGGCTAGATACTTCTTACATAAACCAAAGGATGACAAGAGTGTATACCTAGATAGATACAAACAAAAACAAAGTATACAGAAACTTCCTCTTTGGAATCAGCTCCCCTAATTTGGTCCCCCTTCTTCTCTTGGATCTACCCAACCTTTCATAACATCTTGAAGGTTAGGATTCTATATCCAGTAAAAGAGGGAATTAGTAGTAAATTTACATGGCTTGGAATTTTCTTTATGGAGCCACAGAGGGATGAATCCTTTGGAGCTCTGAAAGTAACCAGAGTCACTGAGCTGCGAGATATATATATCCGTTTTCTAGTAGGAAGTACTTGGAGTTAATTGGTAAGGTATTTTTTTCAGTTGCTGTTTCTGTGCATCTTTATCTGACACAATCAGATGACAGTATTGTTAACTCTCACAGCATTAAGAAGATTTCTTATTTTGTAGGAATTTACTGTGAGAAGTAAAATTGCTGCTTTAACAGGGATGATTCCAGTTTACTAAAGCTGGATGATTCCACCTTGCTTTTCTCCCTTCTACACACCTTTACTTTCCCCTAGCCTGGCCCAGGGTGAAACAAGTGGTTCACCTCCAATCTTGACTTTTATTTGGATTCAGCATTTTGGGTTTGGAAACTTACAAGAAAGAACTATAAATGGCCATATTCCTAGATTTTAATTTATCTGACAAAATATACAACTTAAAAGCCAGAAAACGTTAAGGTTCATTACTGGGAGATGAACTTTTTTCTAGTTGTAAGACAAATTGGGGAAGGTGGGGTCTGATCTTTATTGTGTCACTTCAAGAGACTGTCATCTTTCACGTGAGGTTCCATTTCTGACAGTGATGTGGCCTCTCTTGAACAAAGTCATATGGGAACCCCCAAAAATGACCCCTTTACCTTATAGGGCCACAAGCAAAAACACCCTGGTTGTGTATAGCCACTGATCCCCAAGGACTCGCAGTTCTTGATTTCTGCTGATGTGTCTTGGGGTTATAACTCCTTATCCTTATTCAGTGGCCAGTCTGGTCTGGACCAGGCCTGAGAAACTTATGCTCACTCGTATCATTTTCATTCTGAGCCAGTAGGACTTCGGATAGACTTAAAAGCCCAAGAAGTGGTACTTGCTTTGGCTAGTGACATTTGATTTTTGTCTCCATCTTGATTTTCTGACATTTTTGGCCAAGTCACACTAACTTTTTTTGATCACTAAGAAAAACAGCCCACAAGGTATTAGGGAGGGTAGTTAAGGTGGAGGGTGGGGGGCAGGAATGCTTATGTAGGGTAGAAAGAAAGTGGGGGTAGCTGTTTGGCTGTGGTGATTCAGTCCTTTGGAACCTTAGAAGGCTCCTGTGGGCATGTAAATGCTACCATTTCAGCTTCTAAGACCCCTCCCCCTTTGAAATGACAATACAAGTAGACCACAGTTTAAAGTAGTTAGTATAATTCTACTAAGGTTTAATCATTATACTTGTTCACTTCCTGGTGCATATTTGCTAAATATGCTTGGGGTTTGGGGTTGGGGCGTGAGTTTTCACTGTTCCATTGTGTGTCACCCTGTATTTTTCTTCCTCCTGTGACTTTGGCATCTTCTTTGACTTTCTATTTTCTTTTCCTTTGGCTTATTGCAGTAGCCTGCTGGTGCAGGTAGAGAGCTCAGTGTGCCTACTCCCCTATTACTGCTAATTATCTTCAATATTGTCAGAGGTTATTTTGATGTTCTAAGAAAATAATGTAATTTTTTACAAAATCATCTTTTCCAAGTTAAAAATAGTAAAACATCCCCTGTGCTAGGGTGCCCATTTCAGCTTTTGACATTGCCCATTATAGATGCTTTTTTTGTCTATGTTGGTAGTAACTAATGACTAGTGAATTTTCATGTAAATGAAGCAAATTAAATATTTCATTTTATTAATCTCTCATAACCCTGCCAAATCTGATGACTTTTTATTTTAATTACTTCCCAGAAGGCACTTCCCCTCCTACCTTTTATTCTATTCTGTTCTATTTTTAGAATAACACACTAGGTAAAGAAACTTTAACTGCAAGGAATCAGTGATTTTTAGTGCTCCCTGATAATGTTAATGACAAAAGTAAGAAATTCTTTCATTGTTTTTTCCTGTGTTACTATCTTCTCTCCTGTGCTCTTGACAGTGTGTTTAGTGGATGGATAATATGTATTTCTCTTTCCCACTCCCAGATTCCAAATACCCTGCCTTTTTGGCCCACCTCACCACAAAAGCTCCATAGTTTATTAATGTAAGTTTGAATGGATGCTTCTTTGGGGAAACTGCAGGAGTTAATGGAAGTGTTTCAGAAAGGAATGAGAATGTTTCAGGAGTTGTTCTGTGATGGAAATTGGTCTGTTGTTCTGTTAATGCTGATGGAAAGAAACTTACAGTGCTTAATAAAAATCTATTCTTTTAGTAAAAAAAAATTGTGAAATAATTTTGGGTGTGTAAAGTTTGATTTCTTCTCCCATCTCTGGATCCCTTTCTGCAAATGAGGGATATACTTGTCTTAATCCAGAGTGTTACACATAGATTTCGAAGTTCATTTGTAGAATATCAGGACAAGAGACCCAGTACAAGAATCATCAAAAGGAAGAACATATTTAGCTTCCTGGTTAACATCTTTATTTGGATGTGGTTTTTTTTTGTTTTTTGTTTTTTTTTTTTTTTGAGTCAGAGTCTCGCTCTGTTGCCCGGGCTAGAGTGAGTGCCGTGGTGTCAGCCTAGCTCACAGCAACCTCAAACTCCTGGGCTTAAGCGATCCTACTGCCTCAGCCTCCCGAGTAGCTGGGACTACAGGCATGCGCCACCATGCCCGGCTAATTTTTTCTATATATGTTTTTAGTTGTCCATATAATTTCTTTCTATTTTTAGTAGAGACGGGGTCTCGCTCTTGCTCAGGCTGGTCTCGAACTCCTGACCTCGAGCAATCCACCCGCCTCGGTCTCCCAGAGTGCTAGGATTACAGGCGTGAGCCACCACGCCCGGCCTATTTGGATGTTTTAAAGGCACTTTTGTCTTGTCTTGGCATTTCCCAAACTGAACCCATCCTTTCTTTTTTTTGAGACAGAGTCTCACTCTGTCACCCAGGTTAGAGTGCCGTGGCGTCAGCCTATCTCACAGCAACCTCAAACTCCTGGACTCAAGCGAGCCTCCTGCCTCAGCCTCCCAAGTAGCTGGGACTACAGGCATGTGCTACCACGCCCAGCTAATTTTTCTATTTTTAGTAGAGATGGGGTCTCCCTCTCGCTCAGGCTGGTCTCAGACTCCTGAGCTCAAGCGATCCTCCCACCTTGGCCTCCCAGAGTGCTAGGATTACAGATGTGAGCCACCATGCCCGGCCCAAAAACATGATTTTTAATGACTGCATGTTCATTATGTGGATATATCAATTTATTTAAACATTCCTGTAATTTACTATTTATACTTTTTCTTTTATCATAAATAATACTACAAAGATAGAGCCTGTGACAGTCATCTGTCTGGACGCGCTGGGTGGATGCGGGGGCGGGGGGCTCCTGGGAACTGGGTTGGAGCCCAGCGAGCACTAGCCAGGCGCAAGCAAGCGCACACAGACTGCAGCCACCTGAGGCCCTCCCACCCCCCACCCCCCGCCCCCCGCCCCCAGGGCCACCCGGAGATACCCGAGCAGAATCGCCTCTGGAATCCTAACAGTGGGCGGGAGTGTTGGAGGTTGACGCCGGCCCCCGCCTTCCACGCCCCCCACGGGAAGGAAGCGCCCCCAGTATTAAAACGAGCCGAGCGGAAAGAAGTTTGCAATCGCCAGCCAGGAGGCGAGCTGATGCCGAGCTGCTCTGCGTCCACCATGCCGGGGATGACCTGCAAGAACCCAGACCTCGAGTTTGCTTCCCTGCAGCCCTGCTTCTACCCGGACGAAGACGACTTCTACTTTGGCGGCCCCGACTCGACCCACCTAGGGAAGGACATCTGGAAGAAGTTTGAGCTGCTGCCCACGCCTCCGCTGTCGCCCGGCCGCTGCTTCATGGAGCCCAGCCCACAATCCTCATACTGGACCACCAAGATGGTGCTGACCGATCAGGACATGTGGGGCAGCCCAGCCGAGGAGGACGCATTCGGCTTGGGGGGACTGGGCGGCCTCACCCCCAACCCAGTCATCCTCCAGGACTGCATGTGGAGCGGCTTCTCAGCCCGCGACAAGCTGGGGCTCACGGTGAGCGAGAAGCTGCAGCACGGCCGCGGGCCGCCGGCCACCGGCTCTGCCGGCTCCGCCGCCCCGACCCCGGGAGCGGGCGCCGCCAGCCCTGCAGGTCGCGGGCACCGCGGGGCTGCGGGAGCCGGCCGCCCCGGGGCCGCCCTGCCCGCCGAATACGTGTTTCCCGCCGTGGTCTTCCCCTTCCCGGTGAACAAGCGGGAGCCGGCGCCCGCGCCCGCCGCCCCGACCCCGGGAACGGGCGCCGCCAGCCCTGCAGGTCGCGGGCACCGCGGGGCTGCGGGAGCCGGCCGCCCCGGGGCTGCCCTGCCCGCCGAGCTGGCCCACCCGGCAGCCCAATGCGTGGATCCCGCCAAGGTCTTCCCCTTCCCGGTGAACAAGCGGGAGCCCGCACCCGCCGCCCCGGCCAGTGCCCCGGCGGCGGGCGCTGCGGTCGCCTTGGGGGCGAGTGCGGCCGCCCCAGCCGCGGGCGCTGCGGTCGCCTTGGGGGCGAGTGCGGCCGCCCCAGCCGCGGGCGCTGCGGTCGCCTTGGGGGCGAGTGCGGCCGCCCCAGCCGCGGGCGCTGCGGTCGCCTTGGGGGCGAGTGCGGCCGCCCCAGCCGCGGGCGCTGCGGTCGCCTTGGGGGCGAGTGCGGCCGCCCCAGCCGGGGCCCCAGTGGCCGCCCCTCCACGCGCAGGCGGCCGCCCGGCCAGCGGCAGCGACCATAAGGCCCTCAGCACTTCCGGAGAGGACAGTCTGAGCGGCTCAGATGATGAAGATGACGAAGAGGAAGACGAAACGGAGGAAATTGATGTGGTCACCGTGGAGAAGCGGCGCTCGTCCTCCAACAGCGAGGCTGTCACCACGCGTCCCGAGAATGCAGCGTTGGGCCCTGGGGGGGCTCAGTCCAGAAAACTAATCCGGAAACGATGCCTGCCCATCCACCAGCGGCAGCACAACTATGCCGCCCCGTCGCCCGATGAGGAGAGCGAGGATGCACCGCCCCAAAAGAAGATTAAGAATAAGGTGTCCCAAAGTCGTCGCCGCAAGAGCATCATCCTCCCAGAAGGTATGAGCTCGAGTCCCCTCAACTCTGACTCGGAGGAAAACAAACGTCGCCTCTACCACAGCATCCTGGAGCGCAAGCGCCGCGACCACCTGCGGTCCAGCTTCCTCACGCTCAGGGACCACGTGCCGGAGTTGGTGAACAACGAGAAGGCCTCCAAGGCGGTCATTTTGAATAAGGCCACTGAGTATGTCCATTCCCTTCAGGTCGAAAAGCAGGAGCTTTTGCGGAAAAAGGAAAAATTGCAGGCAAGACAGCAGCAGTTGCTAAGGAAAATTGAGTGGAGTTGCTCAATGCTTCTCAAAACTGGACAATCACTGCCACTTTGCACATTTTGATTTTTCTTTTTAACAAACATTGTGTTGACATTAAGAATGTTGGTTTACTTTCAGATCGGTCCCCTGTCGAGTTTGGCCCTGGGTGGGAAGCAGGACCACCCAAGTGGGGTTCTGCCAGGACCTGGAGAGCCTGCGTCTCCTCCACCTCACCTCCGGGACAGGGATGGGAGTTCATTACAGTTGGGAGCCTCTGGGGCTGTTGAATTCACCTTGTTTGTTCCAAGTTATAAACAACAGAAAGTCATTCCTTCTTTTAAAATGGTGCTTATGGCCAGCAGTATTACTACGTAGACCTTGCACATGTTGTTTTTGTTTTGCATATTTTAAAAATTTCTTAACTTGTTTATTTCTCTTTAGAAATAGCAGTTTTACAACGTATGTGCTTTTTTTTATTATTATTTCAGTTCATTATGGGGGTACAAAAGTTCAGGTTATATATATTGCCCATGCCTCCCCATCCCCCCGAGTCTGAGCTTCAAGTGTGTTCATTCCCTAGACAGTGCACATCGCACTCGTCATGTTCTGACTGGTGGGGATGGGGGTGGGGAGAGGGGACGGGGGCGTATGTGCTTTTTTAAAGATATTGTGAATGAGAACCCTGTGGATTTTTTCTTTATTTTGTTTGTCATAAATAAGCTAAAGTAGATATGTTGTGGGTTAACTGTATCTGTGGAGATATGCAACTGAAAGTCAGAGCCTGACATCACACAATTTTGCCAAAGAGAGAGTGCTAAGCTGGAAGATGTGTTTGATATTTGCAGCTGTAAACATTAAAGGATGCTTGCACAGACTAAAAAAAATAAATAAATAAAATGGTGCTTAGGTTCCAGCAGATGCCATGTAAGGGGTTTGCCATTTGATACCCCTGGGGAACATTTCTGTAAATACCATTGACACACCCGCCTTTCGTATAAGTCCTGAGTTATGGGAGGTGGCTTTTGCGGCCAGTATTAGACTTGAAGTTCATACCTAAGTACTGTAATAATACCTCAATGTTTCAGGAGCATGTTTTGTATACAAATATATTGTTAATCTCTGTTATGTACTGTACTAATTCTTACGCTGCCTGTATACTTTAATATGATGCTGATACATAACTAAATTTGATACTTATATTTTCGTATGAAAATAAGTTGTGAAAGTTTTGAGCAGATATTAAAGTATCACTTTTTGAACTAAGAAACTTTTGTAAAGAAATTTACTATATATATATATATATATATATGCCTTTTTCCTAGCCTGTTTCTTCCTGTTAATGTATTTGTTCATGTTTGGTGCATAGAACTGGGTAAATGGAAAATTCTGTGTTTAATTTCTTCAGAATGTATATATTTAGTGCTGCATCTTATAGCACATTGAAATACCTCATGTTTATGAAAATAAATAGCAGTTAAATGAAAATAAATACTACAAAGATAGTCACATATTAAATCTTGCCTATATCTGATCATTCATTCCCTTAGGATAGTTTACTAGAAATTTGTTCATGTTTGGTGCATAGAACTAGGTAAATGCAAAGTTCTGTGTTTAATTTCTTCAGAATGTATATATTTAGTGCTGCATCTTAGCACGTTGAAATACCTCATGTTTATGAAAATAAATAGCAATTAAATGAAAATAAATAAATAATACTACAAAGATAGTCACATATTAAATCTTGCTTATATCTGATCATTCATTCCCTTAGGATAGTTTACTAGAAATGGAATCATTAGATCACAGGTTATATCCTGTGATTCTCCTGGCTCAGCCTCCTGAGAAGCTGGGACTACAGACCCGTGCCACCATGCCCAGCTAATTTTTTCTATTTTTAGTAGAAATGGTGGTGGGGGAGGGGTTTCTCTCTTGCTCAGGCTGGTCTCGAACTCCTGACCCCAAAGCAATCCTCCCACCTCGGCTTCCCAGACTGCTAGGATTACAGGCATGAGCCACTGAACCCAGCCCCATCCTTTCTTCTGAAGTATGCTCCTTTCCATGATGACATTACCTTCTACTCAGTTGTCTAAATCACAAATCAACCTTCAAGTTAATTATCTTAAACTGGCCGGGTGCTGTGGTTCACCCCTGTAATCCTAGCACTCTGGGAGGCTAAGGTAGAAGAATTGCTTGAGCTCAGGAGTTCGAGACCAGCCTGAGCAAGAACAAGACCCCCATCTCTACTAAAAGATAGAAAAAAAATTAGCCGGGCAACTAAAAATAGAAAAAATTAGCTGGGCATAGTGGCAAGCACCTGTAGTCCCAGCTACTTGGGGGGCTGAGGCAGGAGGCTCGTTGAGCCCAGGAGTCTGAGGTTGCTGTGAGCTAGGCTGACCCCATGGCACTCCAGCCTGGACAACAGAGCGAGACTCTGTCTCAAAAAAAAAAAAAAAATTAAACTAGTGCCTTTCCCTCATTTCTCAAATCCAGTTGGTGACAAGATCTGTTGATCACACGCAACCATGTTTCTATTTCTCACATCTGGCTCCTCTTTTCTGTCTGAACTCCTGTGGCTTAGTTCAGGCCTCATCATGCCTCACCTGAACTGTTGTGGTTGCTCCCCTGTCTTACTCAGCAATTTACCCAGGCAATTTTAAGCAACACTTTGTGTTTATGTGTGTGTACCTTTTTCCAGTGAAAGGGCTCCTACCTTTTTTCAGGTTCTTAAAGGAATTTATGACACAAGAGAAAGTTAGAACCGTTGCTTTAATCCACCATGTTTATCAACTGCCAGAGTAAATTTGTCCTTCTAACACACTGCTCTCCAACTTCCATCGTCCTTTTATGATCTAGCCCCTGACCACTTCTCTAGCCTCATTTCCTACCTCCCCTACCCAACTCCAGCAATAATAAAATGCATCCCATACACATTAAGCTGTTCATATCTTCTTATTTGCTTGTACCATTGCCTAGAATGCCTCTTTCCCTTTGTCTCTGGTGCAGTTTTGATTTTTCCTGTAAGATTCAGCTCATGTCTTTATAATTCTTTTCCTGATCTTCAACTAGAGATCCATGTATAGACTCAACACAGTCATCCTCTATACCTATAGCACTTTGCTGAATGTGTGCCCCTAGATTAAACTGTGAGTAGTGACTGTGCTTGACCATCTCTGTATTCTTGGCACCTGTTGCACAGCATGTACTTAGTAAATGTTTGATGAATAAATCAAGGACAGCTAAAACACCTTTGCCAATGTCCCTTGGTACAAAACAGATTGCGGACTTTCAAGGCAGAGGATATACTGGTGACAAAAACACAGGAAGATTGAGTATAAAGGTTCACCTTTAAATGGTATTCATGTAAATGTCTCTCAAAATTGGGTTCTGAAAAAAAAAAATGAGCTCTGAGTAACCTTTGAGCAATAGAGGGATACTTGGAATAGAATCTGAAGCCAGTACTAGGGCATTTCTTCTTACTGCTTCTGCTGAATGATGCTAGCTGGGCTTGGCCTCCCCAACCACTCTGTGCCTTGTGTGTACAGATTATAAAAGGAAACAGCTGAACCTAAAGGTGAGCAATAGGGCCCAGTGCAGTGGCTCACGCGTCATCCTAGCACTCTGGGAGGCCGAGGCGGGTGGATCGTTTGAGCTCAGGAGTTCAAGACCAGACAGAGCAAAAGCGAGACCCCCATCTCTACTAAAAATAGAAAGAAATTATATGGACATCTAAAAATATATATAGAAAAAACTAGCTGGGCATGGTGGCACATGCCTGTAGTCTTAGTTACTCGAGAGGCTGAGGCAGAAGGATTGCTTGAGCCCAGGAGTTTGAGGTTGCTGTGAGCTAGGCTGATGCCACAGTACTCTAGCCCGGGAAACAAAGTGAGACTCTGTCTCAAAAATGTATACATATAAAATACATAAATAAAAAAAATAAAGGTTAGCAATAGAAGTCTGCTGAAGCTTGTAAACACTATCCTTAAATGAAAACTTACTGTTTATAACATACTTTGTTTTATATAGGTTCATTATAGCTACAGATGTCTTTTCCTAACCTTTGATCTTTGAGTGTTGGGACTCAGAGAATTTAATAGTAGGAAATCTAGCATTTGGCTTTTAAAAGTTACCATCTATTGTAGGCTTTTTTGGTACCAGGCATAGTACTAAACTCTTGTACATTATTTCTAATACTCAAACAACTCTTCAAAGTAAGTACCATCCCCACTTTACAGATAAGCAAACCGATTCAGTGGTGCCCAAATTCACACACACAGCTAATAAGTAATAAAACCAGGGTTCTAAATCTAAGTTGATTTTGGTTTGGTAGATAACTCTCATTTCTGCCTGGCCAGCATTCCTTCCTTATTCTGGCAATTAAACTCAGGTTTTTCCTTTGGGGAACTGCCCCTCCCTATCTTGTAGTAGAGGTGGGTTGACTGTCAGTCATGTGGCTTCATTTCCCCCAGCATGGGGATGGGGGGTATGTGATCTGTTTCTGGATAGACATGATTCATCACCTTTTGGTTGGTTGCCATTACCTGACCATTTGAGTCCTTGTACCTAAAATTTAGAATGGAATAGTGAAGCATTCATTCCCATTCCAGTATCATAGGGGTTCTCTGCACGTGGTCAGAAGTGAATATGATCTGGTAGTAACACAAGCATTGAGTTTAGTTCCCCTAGCCCACCCTGTGGAGGGGGTTGTGAGGATTAAATGACATAGTATATGCAAAAGGACTGACATATAATACAGCCTTGATAAATGTTAGCTGTTGTGGGTTTGGGAGGAGATAGTAGATAAAAGATTTGTGTACCCTCCCATAACACATTCCTTCCCATCCTATAATCTGGCATCAGCCCTCCCCATTTGAATGAATTTGGCTGCTTCCAAAGATGAGCAGTGTGCTCCCAGTCTCCAAGTCCAGGGTTTCCATACAGGCCTCATCTTGCTGAGGACTTCCATGGTGTTTGACGCTGAAACACAACCCATTTACTGAAACTCTCTGGCTTCCCTGAACTTTCTCTCCTATTTCTCTTTCCTTTTTTGACTACCTAAAAATTATTTATATAATATTTGATAAATGCAAAAGGATATATAATATATGTTATGAAATTCAATAATAAAATGAACATTCATGAACTCACTGCCCAATCTAAGAACTATCCCATCACCCTTCTTTCCACATCATCCCCAGGGGTGACCAGTATCTTGTATTTTAGTTTTTATTCCTTTCTTTTCTTTCTTTCTTTCTTTTTTTTTTTTTTTTTTTTGAGACAGAGTCTCACTCTGTTGCCCGGGCTAGAGTGCCGTGGCATCAGCCTAGCTCACAGCAACCTCAAACTCCTGGGCTCAAGCGATCCTCCTGCCTCAGCCTCCCGAGTAACTGGGAATACAGGCATGTGCCACCATGCCCAGCTAATTTTCCTATATATATTTTTAGCTGTCCATATAATTTCTTTCTATTTTTAGTAGAGATGGGGGTCTCGCTCTTGCTCAGGCTGATCTCGAACTCCTGAGCTCAAATGATCCTCCCGCCTCGGCCTCCCAGAGTGCTAGGATTATAGGCGTGAGCCACCGCACCCAGCCCTTTATTTTCTTTTTAAATATTTTTATGACATATGTAATTAAACCTGAACTATATATTATTTTACTTCCTTTTTAATTTTATAAAATGTTATTTTATGTAGTTTTATGTAACTTCCTTTTTTCACTTAACTTGATTTCTCTAAGACTCAGATGTGTTGCATGTAGCTGTAGTTAATTCATTTTCACTTCTGTATAGTATTCCATTGTGTGAAAATGCCACAATTTGTCTACCCATTTTTTCTGTCCAATGGAAATATGTGTTGTTCCCATTTACATTGAAATGAATGGTTTTATACATGTCTCCTGCTGGTCAGGCATGCTAATGTTCACCTTTATGAGATAGTGAAAATATTGTTTTAAAAAGTCATATCAAATAGGAATAATAATGACTACCTTACCTCTCTTACAGGTAGTTTTGAGAATAACACAGCTAGTGGATGTGAAAACATTTTCAATACATTAGGAAGAGATGGATGACATACTGGTTTTGAGTCCCAGGTCAAACTCCTAAATGTTGCCCCATATGCATACTGGTTTCACAAACCAGAAAGACAAAGACTTTTTCATCTTAAAGTATTTCTAGAATTTTCAAATGAATTTTGGATTCGGAGGCGGCTGTTTTCCTACATGACCAGTGGCCTTTCCTCATTTCTTCCAGTAAGAGCACCTCAGTTTTCCAAGGAAATACCCCTATCTTAGTTTTGGAAGTGTCATCAAGTGCCCTGCTCATTCCAACCAGCTCACTGGGGTTTGTTGTTGTCATGGCTTTTGTTTGTTTGCTTGTTTTGTTTTGTTTGCTTCTTGAAGATTCCTTTTACTTCTAGTAAATAGACTTGATGGATAGATTATTGATAGATAGACTGATTATAAAAATCGCCATAATTGTTTACATCTCCCTGTATCTACACCCTTTGCAGCTCCTCCCATTAAGAGATGGTATCTATTTCTCCACTCTCTGAATGTGGACTAGTCTTGTGTTTTCCTTTGGTCAACAGACTGTGGCAGAAGTGTTATTATGTGAGGTCTAAGCCTAGGCCACAAGAAGCTTTGCGTGCTTCTACTCATTCTCTTGGACCCCTGGAACTACCATGTGAGTGAACCTGGGCTATCCTTCTGGAAGATGAGAAGCCCAGTTATCCAGCTATTGCAGCCAAGACCACCCTAGATCTGTGAGCCCCCAGCCAACTCACCAGAAGACCACAGATACATTAGTGAATCCATGCAAGATCAGCTAAGCCTAATCCAGATTAGCAGAGCTATTTAGCCAACCCATGGACTCATGAGCAATGATAAATGATTTCAAGTCACAGAGTTTGGGGATGGTTTATGATATAGCAATTGTTAATTCGCATATCCAGCAATGCAATAAAAGTTATGTTTTCTGCAGTATCTAGTTGCCCTGTAGTTGGAGGACCCTTCAGAGTATCTAGTATCTCCCTGACTACTTCTTCATTTCCTTCCTTAGCTTGTCTCTTAAGATTACCATTTCTGGGCCAGGCCTGGTCATCCCAGCACTTCAGGGGGCCGAGGTGGAGGATTGCTTGAGGCCAAGAGTTGGAGACCAGCCTGAGAAACTACAAAAAATTTAAAAAATTAGCTGAGCGTGGTGGCACATGCCTGTATTCCAAGCTACTTGAGAGGCTGAGGCAGGATTGCTTGAGCCCAGGAGTTCAAGGTTACAGTGAGCTACGATTGCACCACTGCACTCCAGCCTGGGGACAAAACAAGATCCTGTCTCTTAAAAAAAAAATTAACTAACATTTCCCAAAATTTCTGTTCTCTCAGCCATTTTCTCCCTGGTCAGTTTCATCCTGAGCTATGGCTTCAACTCTTACCTCTATACAGATGATTCCCAAATCAACCTCTAACTGAATTCTACTGAGCTCCAGATGGAGGGCACAAATGGACTGCTGGAAAAATCCACATAATACTCTCCTAGATAAATCACAAGTTAATATGTTTAAATATGAAGTCTTACTCCCACTCCTCTATTGTTTCCTGTACCTTCTCCTTCTCCAGCTTTCTTCCTCTATCTCTGGTTAATGTCACCATCATTCTCATAGTCACCCAGGACAAAAATCTCAGTCATCCCAGATTCTTTCCTTATCCTACATGCCCAATCATTATACTTCTGCAGTGTCTCATATCTGTTCCTTTTTCATCTTCATGGCCCTGTTGCCCTCTTCCTACTTCCTCTTCTCCTTCTTTTTTCTTCCCATTCAAAGTCTGATCAGTGGTTCAACATCATTAGCATTACCTAGGAGCCTATTAGAAATGCAGAAAGTCTTCACCAGCTTATAACCTATACCCCATGTCAGTGCCACCCAAGCCTGGCTGCATATCAGAATACCTGAGAAGTCTTTACTTTTCCATTCATCTTATCATGATTTATTACATTTGTTAGTTGTTTTTCAATATAGAAATACAAAGAAGGAAATTAAAATTGGCTTATGTCTTGCCCAGATAGCTCCAAATGATATTTTCTTTTTTTAAAAAGGAAAACTTACCTAAAGTTAGACATTTCAAACAGAACAGAAATGCACACAGTGAAGACTAAAAAACCTATAGCACCACCTCAATCCCAAACCCCCAAATATTACCATTTTAAATCATGATTTCCTCTTAGGAAATAATTAAACATAAACATGCATATATTTATCTATTTTTTAAAAAAGCATAAAATTTTGTCATCATGATTTTTTATACTTATCTTAGAGATATTTCTCTAATAGCATATACAAACTATTTAATATTTAACACTAGATACTATTCCATTAGATGGGATTAATTCCCAGTGGTTTGATTGTTTCCAGTTTTAGCTATTACAAACAATGCTGCTGTAATCATCCATGTACATATAATTTTGGTGAACTTCTACAAAGATATCCACAGGGCACATTTTTAGTGGCAAGATTGCCCAGTGTATTGGTTAGGATGCTTTTGGTTGCAAGTAACAAAACACAATTCCAGCAGTAGGATGAGCTAGAGCTACTCAGTTTCTTTCAGTCTTTCTGCTCTGCAGTCCATATTTTTTCCAAGTGGTTTTCTAAATGTAGACCCATCACTCTGTCTTCATTCCTGAACCAGCAGTATCACCTTCACCATCACCATCACCTCACAACTTCTTAGAAATGCAAATTATCAGTTCCTACCTCAGAGCTACAGAATCTGAAACTCCGGGGGTGGAGACCAGCAATCTGTGTTTCAACAAACTAGGTCATTCTGATGCATGCTTAAGGTCGAAAACCATGTTGTAGCCAAGGTGGCCATAAGATGGCTGCCAATGGCAATGAAGGCTGAGTCTCTTCCTTTAAGTCCAGCAGGAAACAGAAAACTTCTGACCAAGCATTCCAAGCAGGACTCCCAGGGCTCACCCTAATTGGCTTGTATAGGTCACAAGTCCTCCCCTGAAGTAATAATGTCTGTGACTAGAAGAACTGGGATTAGGATCAGTTTACCCCAAAATACATGGGCTATGAGTGGAAAGAATGAATACACAAATAAAAATATACGAGTTGTTAGGAAGGAAAAAGTGGGAATGATTGCTAGGAAGGCACTAGCAAAGCCTGCAACATTTAGTTAAGGAATATGTGTGTGTTCGATTTTGATATATATTGCCAAATTGTACCCTCAAAACGTTGCACTTGCTTACAGTCCTACCAGCAGCAGTGTGTGAAAGTATCTGTTTCCTCATACTCTCACTAGCTCTGCATATAATCATACAATCTGACAGGCAAAGATGGTATTTTATTGTTTTGATTTCCATTCAATCATGGATGAGGGTGGACATCTCAAATCTCTGTTGATATGTGTATGTCTTTCTCTATAAACTACTTGCTTATTCCCTAGCTGATTTACTATTGGGTTTTGCCTGTTTCATATTGATTTTTCTGAACTCTTTGTAAATTAAAGAAATTAGCCCTTTGTCACATATGTTGCAAATACGTTTTCCCAGTTCTGGTGAATTTTTTTTCTTTTTTTGAGACAGGATCTCACTCTGTCGCCCTGGCTATAGTGCAATGGTGCTATCATAGCTCACTGTAGCCTCAAACTCCTGGACTCAAGTGATCTTCTCACCTTGGCCTCCCAAGTAGCTGGGACTACAGGCTCATACCACAACACCTGGCTAATTTTTCTCATTTTTTGTAGAGATAGTGTCTGGCTATTTTGCCCAGGCTGGTCTAGAACTTCTGGCCTTAAGCAATTCTCTCGACTCGGCCTCCCACAGTGCTGAGAATACAGGCATGAGCCACTGTATCCGGCCCAGTCTTTTGATTTGTTTATGGTGTTTTTTTGCCTCACAAATCTTTTCACTTTTATTCAGTCAAATCCATCAATCTTTTCCTTTATAGTATCTGGGTTTGGGATTCTGCTTTAAAGGGGCCTTCCCTATTTCTAGAGTACAAATAAGTACATCCATATTTTCTTCGAAAATTTTTATATTTTCACTTTTTTTCTATTTCCACTTCTGATACATCTAAAATTATATTTTGGTATAAGGAGTGAGATGAGGATACTTCCCCCCACCCCACCACCACCAAATAGCCAGTTATCTAAGCGCCATTTGTGGAATAAGCCCTCGTTTCCCCACTGATTTCAACTGCTACCTTTATCATAAATGAAATTGCTTTATATATTTGGGTCTACTTATGGAATCTATTCTATTGATTTAATTTTTACTTATACTAAACTATTTTAATCATTTTAGCTTTGTAGTATTTTAAATATCTGACAGAACTAGTTTTATATCACTTTCCTTTTTTTTTTTTTTAGAAATGTTCTAGTTATTACTTTTTCAGGTGAACATTGATATCATTTGTCAAGTCAGCGAGGATTTTTAGAATTAGGAATGCTGGGCCTCTACTCCAGACACAGTCAAGAAGATTTTTAAAATATGACACTCTGTACTGGGTTGAATAGCATCCTCCCAACATTTGTGTTCACCCAGAACCTGTGATTGTGACCTTGTTTGGAAATAGGGTCTTTGCAGGTGTAATCACATTCAAATGAGATCATACTATATCAGGGTCACACCTAATCCAATGACTGGAATCCTAATAAGAAGAGAGAAATTCACACACACAGGAGTGAGTACACCATGTGATGATGGAGGCTCAGTGATGATGCGTCTACAAGCCAAGGAACGTCAAGGATTACAACCACCAGGAGCTAGAAAGAGTCAAGGAAGGTTACTCCCCTAGGGCCTTCAGAAAAAGCATGGCCCTGCCAACATTTTGATTTTGGACTTCTAGCCTCCAGAACTATGAGGTGATAAATTTCTGTTGTTTTAAGCCACTCAGTTTATGGTACTCAATTATTAATTTCTTCCAGGCTTTAAGCTATAATTGTTATATATATTACATCTACATACATTATACGCTACACAATACAGTGTTATAATTTTTGCCTTATGGCCAGGTATGGTGGCTCACGCCTGTAATCCTAGCACTCTGGGAGGCCGAGGTGGGAGGATTGCTTGAGCTCAAGAGTTCTAGACCAGCCTGAGCAAGAGGGAGACCCTGTCTCTACTAAAAATAGAAAACATTAGCTGAGTATGGTGGCGAGTGCCTGTAGTCCCAGCTACTCGGGAGGCTGAGGCAGGAGGATCGCTTGAGCCCAGGACTCTGAGGTTGCTGTGAGCGAGGCTGACGCCACGGCACTCTAGCCTGGATGACAGAGCGAGACTCTGTGTCAAAGAAAAAAAAAAAAGAAGAGGAAAAGAAAAGAAAAGAAAAAATAGGCAAAGGTTACAAATAAACAGTTCACAGAAGATGGGCCAATAAACATCATATGAAAAGATGCTCAACTTCACTAGTGATGGAGGAATGCAAATTAAAAAACAAATGAACACAGGTTATCATTTTTCATCAATCAGATTGGCAAACAATTTAAAGGAGAGAGTCTTAGGAAATGTGAAGATACACTGCTGATGGGAGTGAAAGTTGGCATAGTGCTTTTGAAGGGCAATTCGGCAGTATGTATTAGAATTGTAAATATCCATACTCCATGACTCAGTAACCCACTTTTGAGTGGGAACCTAGAGAGACATGCATGGTCACAAGGAGGCCCCTACCATGATGTTCCCTGCAGCCCTGTAATAGTGAAAAATTAAGACCATTTTATCTTTTTTTTTTTTTTTAGACAGAGTCTTGCTCTGTTGGACAGGCTAGAGTGCTGTGGCATTAACCTAGCTCACAGCAACCTCAAACTCCTGGGCTCAAGTGATCCTCCTGCCTCAGCCTCCCGGGTATCTGGGACTACAGACATGCATCACCACACCCAGCTAATTTTTTCTATTTTTAGTAGATACAGGGTCTGCCTCTTGTTCAGGATGGTCTTGAACTCCTGAGCTCAAGCGATCCTTCAGCCTCAGCCTCCCAGAGTGCTGGGATTACAGGAGTGAGCCACCTGGCATGGCCAAATGAAGATCATTTTAAATATCCATCAGGAGAGTGGAGAAATAAATTAAGAACCTCTCCTTCCCCAGTGATGGAATTCCCTGCAGCAGTTAAAAAGAAGGTTGATTTTTTCTTTTGGTAGAAAGATCTCCAAGACACACTGTCCAATGAAGAAAGCAATTGGCCACATATTATGATTGAATAGTATGATCTTGTTCATGTGAGAATGACAAATATCCATACTAACTTCCATATTTCTATGTTATTATCCTGCCTCTACCCACCCCACCCCCACTCCCAGTGGAGATGATTTTGGTAAGAGCACTGAGGCTGTTTGAGTGGCTGCAATCACAGTTCACCTCTCAATTACCACCAAGCAGAAGTGGGAGCCGGCTATGTAATTTGGGGGGCCCAGTACAAAATGAAAATGGAGGGCCCCTTGTTCAAAAAGCAGGGGACTTCCTTCCTTCCCTTCCTCCCTGCTTCCTTAAAAAAAAAAAAAGCAGGGGAGAAGCGGAAAGTGCAATTAAAGATCTTGAAATATAAAATTTTTTCCTTTAAAAATATTACTAAGCTGTGGTATATGTATACCATGGAATATTACTCAGCTATAAGGAATAATGAAGATACGACATCTCTATGGTTCTCCGGGAGAGAGTTGGAACCCATTATATTAAGTGAAGTATCCCAAGAATGGAAAAACAAGCATCACATGTACTCACCAGAAAATTGGTTTCCCTGAACATCACCTAAATACACATCTGGGAACGACACCAATCGGATATCAGACTGAGGTGGGGGGTGGGGGAGGGGATGGGGGTATGCCTACACAATGAGTGCATTGCGCACCGTTGGAGGAAGGGGGGTGGGGGGGAGGGATATATACCTACATGATGGGTGCAACACGCACTACCTGGGGAACGGACACGCCTGGAGCTCTGACTTGGGGGGAAAGGCGGTACATGGGCAACGTATGTAACCTGCAATTCTGTATCCCCCATAACAATAAGATGAAATAAAAAAAAAAAGAAAAAAATATTATTGGCCGGGCGCGGTGGCTCACGCCTGTAATCCTAGCACTCTGGGAGGCCGAGGCGGGTGGATCGCTCAAGGTCAGGAGTTCGAGACCAGCCTGAGCGAGACCCCCGTCTCTACTAAAAATAGAAAGACATTATATGGACAACTAAAAATCTATATAAAAAAAAAAAAATTAGCCGGGCATAGTGGCGCATGCCTGTAGTCCCAGCTACTTGGGAGGCTGAGGCAGTAGGATCACTTAAGCCCAGGAGTTTGAGGTTGCTGTGAGCTAAGCTGACGCCACAGCACTCACTCTAGCCTGGGCAACAAAGTGAGACTCTGTCTCAACAACAACAACAAAAAAATTACTAATAAATTATATTAGGGGAAATATTGATGCATGAATAATGATATAAACTTATGAATTGCAGAACAAGAATATTTTGGTCATACTTTTATGTAATACAATAAAAAATAATATGTTATTAATGTGATATCATTTTTTTTTGAGAGAGTCTCACTCTCTTGCCTGGGCTAGAGTGGTGTGGCGTCAGCCTAGCTCACAGCAACCTCAAACTCCTGGGCTCAAGTGATTCTCCTGCCTCAGCCTCACAGGTAGCTGGGACTACAGGCACGTGCCACCATGCCCGGCTAATTTTTTCTATATATATTTTTAGTTGTCCAGCTAATTTCTTTCTATTTATAGTAGAGATGGGGGTCTCGCTCTTGCTCAGGCTGATCTCGAACACCTGAGCTCAAGCAATCCTCCCACCTTGGCCTCCCAGAGTGCTGGGATTACAGGTGTGAGCCACCGCGCCCGGCCTAATGTGGTATCTTGATCATAAGATTTTTCTGGGCCAGGTGCGGTGGCTCATATCTGTAATCCCAGTGCTTTGGGAGGCCAAGGTGGAAGATTATTTGTGGCCAGGAGTTTCAGATCTGCCTGGGCAACATACTGAGACTCCTTCTCTACAAAACATTTTTTAAAAATCAGCCCGGTGTGGTGGTGCGCACTGCGCACCTGTAGTCCCAGCTACTTGGGAGGCTGAGGCGAGAGGATCGCTTGAGCCCAGGAGTTAGAGATTACAGTGAGCTAAAATGGCACCACTGCACTTCAGCCTGGGCAATACAGTGAAACCCTGTTTTAGGAAAAAAAAAAAAAAAAGATATTTCTGGCTTGCTTTTCTGCAACTTCAATTATTTGGTCATCGAAATTTTTAGCAACTTCATTTTTAACTGATACAATTGAAAACAACATCAGTCACAAAATAACAATAATATTTAACAGTTTTTCATTTTGAAAAGGATTTTTATGCTGATACAACTGTTACTAGTGCTGTTGAAAGTATTTTGTAGGCTGTGAGAACATTGTGATAAATTTCTGATAAGTTGTTTCAAAATACAAAAATTTTTTTTTTTTTGAGACAGAGTCTCGCTCTTGTTATAGTGCGGAGTATGAGAAATGACCACCTAGAGACCGAATTGAGCCGAATTATGAGTCTTTATTAGCTGGCCAGTGACCACCCCCTGCCCTGTTAGGGTACAGGTACAGAGAATGGTGCTGAGCCCAAAAAGCAGGGAGGTTTTATACTATCCCAAGTTAGAGCTACGTGACTTTAGGCATGGTGGTAGAAACAACATTGTATCAACTTTTCCACAGCTGTGGGGTCTGGGACCAGCCTCGGACCCCCGTTTCAGTTAAAATCTTTAAGTGAGCAGGTTTACAGAAACAGCACCAATTAAGGAGCGTTCTTTGAGGCGTTAAGCAAGCACAACAAATTTTATGACAGGCAGTTGGAAAGTTTAAACAATCAGTTATAAGTTAATTGCTTTGTTTTATCTCTGCAGGGTACATCTTTCCAGTTATAGACATAGGTCAAGCTGAACATAGGTCATCTAGCGAGCAAACATAGGTTTAAATTATAGACTTAGGTCAAGCAGACATCGGTCATCTAGCGAGCAAGCATAAGTTTTAAGTGGGCCTTTACAGCTCTGTTGCCCAGGCTAGAGTGCCGTGGGGTCAGCCTAGCTCACAGCAGCCTCAAACTCCTGGGCTCAAGCGATCCTACTGCCTCAGCCTCCTGAGTAGCTGGGACTACAGGCATGCACCACCATGCCCGGCTAATTTTTTCTATATATATTTTTAGTTGTCCGGCTAATTTCTTTCTATTTTTTTTAGTAGAGACGGGGGTCTTGCTCTTGCTCAGGCTGGTCTCGAACTCCTGACCTCGAGCGATCCTCCCGCCTCGGCCTCCCAGAGTGCTAGGATTACAGGCGTGAGCCACCGTGCCCAGCCAAAATCTCTAATTTTAATTTCTATTTCTAAGCCTTTGGATATTTGCTTTGCAGCGTTGCACCAGTTTTCAAAACCAGAAATTCTAAACTCTTAAAAGAATTCTGCAATGTCCACGGGTATGCTTTTATTTTGTAATAATTTCCTGCCAAAGTTTACTGCCTTAGTGCCAGCAGTTCCTGCCTCCAGTGTGCAGGCCAAAAAGTTAATCTTTTTGTAGCTCCTGCAGGGACAGGCTGTGGTGAAAGTAGGACAATCTTGCCTCTCACTACAGGTCCCCTCATTGTCCCTATGCAGAGGCCTTTCTTTCTCCCAAGGTTATGGGCACTGCTACCTCCACTGCTGCTTCTGCTACCTTTGTTGCTGGCCTGATGTCTCCTTCTAGGCCCTGTGGTGCCCTGGAGTGTCCCAGATGTGCTTATGCATACCAAGTGGCCTGGCCAACTGCTCAGCACGCACATTGTCTGCAGTGCCCAAAGGCTGTGTGTGCTACCACTTAGTATATCTCTTCTGCTCATGTGCATGGTCCATTGTCACATTGGACTACACTTATAAAACACAAGTTCGAAGATAAAATTATTAAGAATTTCAAGACAACTTCAAATGAAGCCCAAGGCTCCTTCTGGGAGCAGAGCTCTGTGCTGGTGGCACACCTATGAAGCTGGTTTGGGAGGTGTGGGTTAGTGTGCATCATTCTGCTAGTTTTTATTTCAAGGGTGTGCAAACCATATTTTGCTTTTGTGATTCAAATTATGCAAAGAACTGATTACCTTCCCCCATTATATCTATACACCAATTGTTCTTAAATCCACACCAGTGGTATAATGGAATGGTTAAGAGCCTGGACTCTGGACCTGCATCATTAGGAACCCCAGCTTGTATACATACTGACTATGTGACCTTGAGCAAGTGAATTAAAGTCTCTATACTCAGCTATGTCATTCATACAATCAGGATAATATGGGTACCTACCTCATATGGTTGCTGTTAATTGGATTGAGTTAATGCAGGTAAAGAGCTTATAACAGTGTTTAGCACACAGTAAATTCTCAGATAATGTTGTCATTATTTTGTCTTTTTTTTCCCACTAATACTTATACTTTTGGAGCAAGCCTGTTCTTCCTCATGTAATTTTCCTCCCATTTGTCCCCCGTTTCTCTTCACGTATTTTATTGTTCACTTTAGCCTGCACACTTTTCATCTCAATAGCTATATGTGTACATTATATGCAGATAAAGGAATTGGAAAAGATCCCCCTGAGGTTACCTCTAGGGAGATAAGCAGGGATTGAGTGGGGTCAGGGGGAAGTTCAAGCTAGCGTTTTTTTGAATGCTTACAATGGGGAATGCGTTTACCATTATGTGTGTAATTAAAAAATGTTTACAACAGGAAACATTTGTAAGTTTCCAGTTAAAGTAGAAGATGGGGTAGGGGATTAAAGTTTCCAGGGCAGCCTGGAGCTATGGTGGCCAGTTCTGGCAGCTGGCTGCTTCCCACCCTTGAAAGCCATGAGACGTCCTTTGTTTGCAAGTGTGACTGCCTGGGCCTCAGCACCCTGGCACCTTTGCCTTTCCCAGTATTCTTTAGCTTCTCACCCCCCACCTCTCAAGGATACTGGGGAGGAACTTTTAGGAGTGGGGGTCGTTACCACTACATCTAGATCAAATGCTACCTCCTGTGAACCCTTTCCTGACACACTCACTGAATATGTTTGAATTAATTGTGGCTCCTTCTTTGTTCCCACACAGGTTGTTGGTACCTCTAGGTAGCATTTAGGTTTGACCTTTCCCAGCCTTGTTATTGTTAATTTATTAGAGTGTATATTCCCTAAGGGTACGTACAGGATCTCTTTTTCATGTTTGGAGACTCCACCCCAACCACCACCGGTAACCTGTGCAGTCCTCCCACTACCATCTTAGAGCCTTTGGGCTTTTGATTCCTTCTGACCTAGTTTCTGCCTTGCTCTGGTTATTCAGTCCTCAGCTCACGTGTCACCTTCTCGGAGAGGCCTTCTTTGACTACCCTATCTAAAATAGACTATTTTCCCTCCAAATTATTCTATCTCATAACTTGTCTTATTTTCCTGATAGCATTCACTGCAATCAGAAATTCTCTTATTTGCCTCATTTTATTGTCTGTCTCCCTTGCTGGAATGCGTCACAGGAAGGCAGGGACCTTGTCTGTTTTGTTTACCCCTACATCCCTAGTGCCTAATAGTAGGTGCTCAAAAAATATGTGAATGAAATTTTATTTATTGACTGATTCCTGCAGTAGAATGTCAGCTCCATGAAGGCCAGCACCTTACCTGGAGAACCTTAACATCCTCAGCACCTAGCACAGCAGTGCCTGGTGAATAGTAGTTCAATAAACAATTGTTGTGAGTGAACTAATGTTCTACACACACACGCAAAGTCAACATATTCCAAATTAAACTTACTCTCTTCTTCCCCACCAAACCTGCTTTTCCTTCTTGTACCCAGGCTCAGTCAGTGGCACCTGTCCACTCTGACACTCAACCCAGAAGTGAACTCACACCCCTTTCACTCATTCATCCACTATTTTCAATTAGTCTCCAAGCCCACCTATTCAACCTCCAAAATACCCAAATTATCTGCTTTTTTTCTACCCCTTCTGCAGATATCCTGGTTCAGGCCTCATGTTTTTATCCAGACTAGTGAAACAGCCTCCTCACTCCTGCCTCCTTGTGAAGCTAGGAAAGCTTAAGCTGCAGGACCTGTCACTTGCTATGTGGTCACACGGTCATACGTTTTATAAAGTTCACAAAATATATTCAAACCACAAGTGGTTCAAACTGCTGTCCCTTTCCACTGAGAGCCTGGTCATTCCTTCCCTTGCATTAGATGGTGTTGGAGCTGCCTCAGACATTTTTGAGATCCACCTAAGGGGAAGTTGATTTAGGGGATACATTTAGTTTGGGTTTCATGGGACATTTATAAGTAGCTTGTATCACTTCTATTCATAGTTATTACCTAGGTGTAAGAATTACTTCTGGAAATACTCTTACTGCTAAATTTTGTATTTTTAAGTCTAAAAGAAGTCTCACTGCTCCTCCTCCAAACTGTATAAGGTTCAGGTCCTACTAAACCTGGACCTTCCTCTGGCTAAGAAACAAATGTGATTCAGTTAGTCCTGCTCAAAAAACGTCAGTGGTTTCTTATTGCTTACAGGATAAAATCTGAACTCTTGCATTTTGCAATCTTTCATGATCTGACCCCTCACTCAGTTTAACCTCCTACCCAACTCTTGTTCTTTCTCTTTCAACAAAATTCAAGTTCTTTTACTAAATGTTTTCCCATGTGCCTCCACGCATTTGTACATGCCAATCCTTTCGTGTACAATATTCTTGCTTGTTTTAGTGAACTTTTATATAGCCTCCAAGTCTCTCTGAAGTCTTCCTTACAGCTTCCGAGGAGGCTTTTTCTTAGTTTCACTTTGCGCTTTGCAAAGGTAATTTGGCAGGAGGTATTTATGTGCTAATTAGGTCTTGTGTTCCAAATGTTTACTTGCAATTTATCCCCAGCCACTGGCTGGTGGTGATTTCCCACTGCAGAGGCCCTCTTTTTATCATTGTATCTCCAGGGCATAACCTACCATCACTGATTAGGAAATCTGTGTGCGCCCACACGTTTTCTTTTTGAAAGCACTGGAACCCTTGAAAAAAGTGAAATAAAGAGAACTCCTAGAGAAATTTCTAGAACGTTTGAGAAAAATCAGCGCCATCTTGAAGCACCTGTGTCAGCTCCACTCAGTCAATTTCTCCTCCCACCCCACCCTCAGGCTGTAGTCAGAAAACTGAGGAACAGGTGCATGGACATCCTTGAACTGTGTATAAACTGAAATAAAACAGTAGGGTCAAAGAGCTAGTTCAGGGGGAGCTGAGGGGTTGGCAGAATCTTTATCGAGGAACTACGCTGAGGGATTGTGTACGGGGCGCGAGGTTCAACTTCCCTGCTTCGAAACTCAAATCACTTGGCTTCTCTAAGCCCGTTGTCCTCATTTGTTAATAATCACAGAGCTTCCCTTACAGGGTGAAGAATAAAAGACCCGGAAACCGTGGCAAAGAGCCTAGCCGGCTGAAGGTGTTCAACGGACGGGAGTCGCAGTAAGTACTCCGCAGCTACCCGACTAAAGCCCGCCCCCGCCACCACCTATTAATTTTGCAGTATGGAGTCACAGAGTTCACCTCCTCTCATAGGAGGAGAAGGCTGGGGAGGAGGAGTGTGCGTGTGAGTGTTGCTTAACTCCCTGTTTGATCCGAGAAGGGGGAAGGCTAGGAAGTTTCTGGCCCCACTCAAAATGGAGCCAAGCCTCTGCCTCGCCTAAGATGGCGGCTTCCCCGCCTCTCGGCTCAAGGTCTTCAGCGGCAATTGGGCACCTTGAAGAGATGAGCAAGTCCAAAGGCAGCTGAGCACCGCCCTCCTTTCTCAAGGTGGCGCCCCGCCCCTGATGACGACACGGGGAGCCGGCGGCTCGCGATTCGCAGCCTCCGCCGCGCTTACCTCGCGTGCCCGGCCCTCATAAAATGGAGGTCGCCTCGGCTCTTCGTAGCAGTGGCGCCACTCTCAATATGGTGGCTGTTTACCCCATAGTTCTCCTCCCCTCTCCGCCTCAACTTCCTCGTTGTTTTGAATAAACTTTATTAACTACTCTAAATTGCCTACCACCGCCCCCGGGCTTCTCCCAGTGACTTTTCGGGCCGTCTTTCTCGGATCTGGCGGCCAGTTCATCTCCTTCCTCGTTGGTTTGCTTGCGGCTATCTCCTGACAGCCCAGCAACGACGCCACTTGCTCGTTCGCCAGGCGGCCACTGGACTAGGCCCGAGCGGCCAGGCTCGGGGTGGGGGGTGTTGTGGAGAAACCTGCCCTGAAGCACCGCCGGCCGGCTGGCGCCGCTCGACTCAGCGTATGGTTCTAGGGGAAGGCAAGCTAGGTTCGCAGCGTTAAGAGTGACGATCCCAGAATTCGGCGCGCGCCGCCTCTGGGGCCGGAACTGCCCGGCAAGCCTCCGCTGAGCAAGGCGCAGCGCTACCCCGGAGCCAGCCCGGCCGCCGGCTTGTCGCTGGGACTGAGCTCCGCGGGTGTGAGGAGTCCCTGCAGCTCTGGGCAGGAGGAGGTGCCAGTAGGATTCGGGACCGAAGACATTCTTGTCAGGTTTGGGGTGTGAGGAGGTTCCTGTCAGTTGGGGAGGCGTGAAGAGATTCTCGTAAGTTTCGGGGGCTGCAAGGATATTCCTGTCAGCTTCAGGATCTAATTTGGGGGGACTGGGGAGCCCTCATCAGTTTAAGGGGGCTGCGAGGAGATGCCTGCCAGTTTTTGAGCGGTGAAAAAAAAAATCTTTGCTTAGTTTCCGGAGTGTGAAGAAATTCTAATCAGTTTTAGGGGTTTTGAAGATATCCTTTTTAGTTTTAGGGATGCATCGAGAACCCTGTCATTTTGAAGTAGAGGAGGAGCTGATCAGTTTTGAAATTGAGATTTATTTCAGTTTTGTGGGTGGTTAGACTCCTGATGGTCGAGGAAGGAACGATATTATTGAGAGTGAAGGAAAGGATCATTTAAACTCTCAGAACACGACCCCAGAACTGTGATTTGAGTTGGGCACCTAGTCTTTTCTGCCTTGTTTCTGAGGGCTTTGAGGTAATTTTCGAATAACCTGAGCAGACTTTCAAGGATCTCTCATCTCTCTCTGGTTATCCCTATTTTGGGGGGTGAGAGGTGGGTGTTTTCTTGAGGTACCCCCAGCCTCATTCTTCAGCTGTGATTTGCGTCATAAAGGGAGCCCTGAGAGACAGAGGAGAGGGTTCAGTGAGGGATTAAAGAAGCTTCCCGAAAACCCTTCAGATATTTCCCTGAAACCCGGAAAGAAGTTATCTCTGACTCCGGGGCTGAAGAAGGTGGGTGTGTGTAGGGGGTGGGGGAAGCCTCGACAGCTCTGGGTTCTCTACGTGTGAAAGAAATCCTGAAGGCCGGTGGACTTTCTCCGGTTGCCCCCTACAGCCGCACCAGCTGTGTTGCATCCCAGCAGCACTAACTCCCCATTCGAGAACTGAGGGTTGGTGCCCGGGTGGGGGCCTGATTCACTCTGTAAAAAGTGTTGTTTGTGCCCAGCTGTCATCCAGAGAGGACGCGTGCCGCTGCCTCCCGCCCCTCTTCACACCACGAACCTGGCCCGCCACGGAACCCTCCAAGGCCGGGCGAAGATGGCCTCGGTGCCGGTGTACTGCCTCTGCCGGCTGCCTTATGATGTGACCCGCTTCATGATCGAGTGTGACATGTGCCAGGACTGGTTTCATGGCAGGTAAGGGTTGGAGGGGATGCAGTGGTCAGGTGTGTTCACTCACTCTCTCCTTTTCTCAGCTCTTTTTAGCTTCTAGGTCAGGAACTGCCTCCCCACCCCCACCCCCCACCCTCACCCCCAAAGAATTAATTCCAGCCCCACTCCCAGATCCAGGTTCTTCCATCCCTCCTTGCAGACCAGGGCCTAGCTAACATTGGCCTCTGGTTTCTCCTCTTTCTCTGTTTTCCCCTCCGTATTTCTTCTTTGCATCCTTCTTTTGAATATATATAATTTTAGATTTATAAGCCCCTTCCTTTCCAGCCACAAAGAAAGTGGCAATTGTGTTTTGCCTCAGACACTGGCTTTGGGGGAGACAGTACTGCATTTTTGAGATGTTCAAGTGCAACAAACATGGATTTCAGTTGTGGCTTTGCAACTTACTATCAGAGTGACCTTGGGCAAGTTGCTTTGCCTGTGTGAGCTTCATTGTCTTCACCTATAAAATATATCAAATTCATCCTTCCTGACTGTGTAAAGCAATTTGCATGCACTCGATAAATGAACTCAGAAAGGCAATAGTATTTTTATTTAATAGATAACAGTATTTTTATTTAATAGATATTGGGTAAAGCAGCATGAATGAAACCACTAAAAATTCCCTTCAGTTAACCATGTGCGCACGTGAGCACCTGTCACCCAGGATTCCAGAGGCGTTAGTGTGTGGAATACAACTATAATATCCCATTATTGGGATTTAAATCCCAGCTATGGAAAGAACCTTAAGAGGGCTTTGTACGCTGGAGTACAACAAAATAGTATATGGTGCCCTTCTCCTGTTGTATGTTAGATTCTAGAATTTTCAGTTGTTACTGGTCTCCTCCAGAGAAGCTGTTCCTGTTATGCCCAAGATAAACTAAAGGTGCTGATGCTGCCAAAATCCTGCCCTCAGCAGGGACCACCCCCATGCAGTGCATCCAAATTCATATTTAACCAATCATTATTGAATATTTACTGTGTGCCAGGCACAAAGTTCTGGTTACTGCCTCATGTTATTTAAGAGGGGACAAACCTAGAGGGTGGGGCCTTCTCCTTTGCCCTGAAAATACGTAGGGGATTAAGATGTCTTTCAGGATTCCTGCCATCTTTGCTAGTGCCTATCAAGTCACTTCTCAGCTTAAAATTCTTTCAGTGGTTCCCCTATGGGATAAAATTCAGTCTCCTTTATGTGACAGACAAGACCTTTTGTGATCTACTTGTTCAGTCTCATTTCCTACCACTCTTCCCTCTTGTTCTTTATGTCCTAGCAAGCCTGAACTACCTATAGTTCTGGGAAAATTTTATACTGCTTTATGCCTTTTTGTCTCTGCACATGCTATTCCCATTAATGTTCTCTCTTTTACAACTAACAGAATACCGCCTCTGTGAAAGCTCTCCTTCCTCTGGGTTCCCATTGCACTTTGTGTGCATCCTTATTAAAAAGTAATTATTTCATCATACCATAGTTATAAATATGTCTGTGTCACTTATGAGCCAGAGCTCCCCGAGGGCAGAGATGTCATGTCATCTTTTCAGTTTTGCTGTCCCCAGAACCTAGCTAAACATATAATAGATGCTGAGTATATTTTTGAATGAATGAATGAGTCTTCATGAAAAAAATCTATTGCCTATGGCCTTCACTTTGGATTGTATAGGAAATGTATAGGTAGGTTTAGACCTGGAAAATGGGCTCCTGCCCACAATATATATACCGTAACTCCTTACTCTGGGAACAAGGAATAGGAATGAATGTTTCCTGAGTGCTTATGTGTGCCAGACCCCATGACAGAGACTTTGCATAAGTTATTTAATTTATATTCAAGCCTGACAGTTAAATATTTTTCTTTGATTGATTGATTGACATTCTCTGTTGCCCGGGGTAGAGTGCAGTGGATCATCATAGCTCACTGCAGCCTCAAACTCCTTGGCTCAAGTGATCCTCCTGCTTCAACCTCCCAAGTAGCTGGGACTACAGGTGTGTGCCATCACCGTGCCCAGCTAATTTTTCTATTTTTAGTAGAGATGGGGTCTCATTCTTGCTTAGGCTGGTCTAGAATTCCTGACCTCAAGTGATCCTCCTGCCTTGGCCTCCTAGAGTGCTGGGATTACAGGCATGAGCCACCACACCTGGCTGTTATTTTTCTTTTAAAAGATGTTAACTTCCCCTGGTTATTTAGGTGAGACATGCTCATTATAGAAAATACAGAAAAAGAATAAAGAAGGAAATAAAAGTCACCTGTGAGTCTACTACCTGGCACAATCCACTGTTAAATTTTTTGTTGCATTAACTCTTGACTTATAAACATTTTCACAAAATGGGATTGTATTATAAATACCATTTTGTAACCTATTTTTTTTATTCCTACTTACCATTATAATGTGAGTATTTGCCGGGTTGTCAAAGATTCAGCTAAACCTGATTTCTGATATCCTACCATATATATGTGTCACTGGTTATTTGGTCATTTCTTTTATGGTTGGACATTTACATTATTTGTACTTTTTATATTATAAATAATGTGAGGAAACTTTGGGGGTTCTGGAAATATTTTGCATCTTGATATGAGTGCTGGCTAAGACAAAAAGAAAAACATCATAGTGAACATCTTTGCACAGTAGATACTTGACATTTACAAGGAGCACCACTGAGGTTCTTAAGAATTCCAAACCTACAAATATAGAATTGGGCTTATGGGTAGGCCCCTCTTTAATCACATTTCTGCAGTGAGTCCTGTGTTTCTGTGCACACTCTGAAACAAGTTAACTGCTTTAATTTTTTTTTTATCTCTTGTCATGCTTCTCTTTATGGGCTGCCACGGAACAAGAAAGCTAGCTGAGAATCAGGTCCTTGGTGGGTGGGTACTCTTGCTTACTCAGTGCATTGCGCGCGCTCTCTCTCTCTCTCTCTCACACACACACACACACACACACACACACACAAACACACTGCACAACAGGCTCACAGTGCTCCATTTCAGTTTGTACTTCCGCACAATTGAAAATGACTAAATATTGCCAGGCACAGTGGCTCACTCCTGTAATCCTAGCACTTTGGGAGGCCATGGCAGGAGGATCACTTGAGGCTAGGAGTTCAAGATCAGGCTGGGCAAAACAGCGAGACCCTGTCTCTACAACAACAACAACAAAAATAGCCCAGCATGGTGGTGCACACCTGTAGTCCCAGCTACCTGGGAAGCTGAGCCAGGAGGATCACTGGAGCCTGAGAGTTGGAGGTTGCCGTGAGCTATGATCATGCTACAGCACTTCAGTCTGGGTGTCAGAGCAAGACCCTGTCTCATCAAAAAAAAAAAAAAAAGGAAATTACTAAAGATTGCTTTGATAGTTTTTGTCATGCTTATGGTAGTTAAGCTTATAAATTTTAAATTCACACATGTCTAGAGGTGATAGAAATCTATCTGTTCACATCTCTAGTGACTTCCATAGTATAGATTTCTTGAAGTCCAATTAGGGATTATGGATGTAATGCCAAGTTACTTCCTGGAAAGGTCATAGGAAGGGAGGCAACTATTCCATTTTTCTGATGAGAATCTGGAACTCATGGAAGTTAAGTGACTTTCTGAGGGTAGATTTCAACTTTGAATTATCTGATCCGAGAGCCCAGATTCTCAAAAGTGGAAAAACTATGGTATAGCTTCATTCCTCCTGTAAGAAGCTAGGTTTTACAAAAACACTTTGATTTGTAGAACAGTGGTTCTTAAACTTTAGTGTGCATCAGAATCGCTTGGAAGACCTGTTAAAACACAAGATAGGTCGGCCCCAGCCACAGCGTTTGATTCAGTAGGTGAGCAGGGCCCACACTCCAGTATCACTGATTTAGAATATTATCCTGTCTCGATTCCTTCCCCTGCTTTGGAGTGTGATAGCTTCTGATATTGGGGGACAGATGGGCTAACATATCATTACTGTATACTAGTCATTCTCAAAGTGTGGTTCATCAACTAGGAATTTGTTAAAAGTTCAAATTCTTGGGCTAGGACTCAGCAGTCTATATTTTAAACAGGTAATTCTGATGTACCCTAACATTTGAGAATCATTGCCATACATTGGGGAAAACTAGTCGGCAAACATTTATTGGTCTGGGGTTTTGATGGAAAAAACCTCACTCCTTTACAGTTTTCCTGTTTTTGAAAGAAGTATTGGTTGACACATCCCCAAGGGGGGGGGGGTGGCTGTGGTGTGGATTCTAAACTCTAGAGGAAAATGCACTGGTTTCAGATCTGGGTTCAAATTCTGGTTCTATTACTTATTAGCGAAGGATTTCATCTCTGAAGCCTCAGTTTCCCTGAGAGGTTATGATGATTTAAATAAAATTGTTATAGCTGTCATTTGTTGAGCACTAGCTAATGTAACAGTCATTATGCTAAGCACTTTGCCTAATTATCTTTATTTAATCTTTTTGGGAGTTTTAAAAATTATGAATTCTATTTAGGAGTTATAAGACTATTCAAATTATCTATTTTATATTGGCTGTGTTATAGTTTGTATTTTCCAAGGAATTGATCCATTTAATCTAAGTTGTCAAATTTATGTTTGTGGAATTGTTCATTGTATTCCCTTTATTATCCTTTTGATATCTGCAGGCTCTGTAGTAATATCTCGTTTCATTTCTGATATTAAAAACTTGTGTCTTTTTATTTGTCAGACTTGGTAGAAGTCTGTCAGTTTTATTGATTGTTTTTTCCCGAAGAACAAGCTTTTTGTTTCATTGACTTTCTCTACTGTCTTTCTGTTTTCAATTTCATTGATTTCTGCACTTTATTATTTCCTTCCTTCTTTGGGCTAATTTTGCTCCTCTTTTTGTAGAGACGGGTCTTGCTATGTTGCCTTGGCTGATCTCAAAATCCTGGCCTCAAGTGATCCTCCCACCTAAGGCTCCCAAAGTGCTGGGATTGCACTCATGAGCCACTATGTCCAGCCTGTCTTTTTTTTTTTTTCTCTCCTTTTTGTTACCTCTGTTCTTTGTGGCTCTGTTTTCTTTTTCCTGCCCTCATGTAGGTTACTTATACCTTTTTTAAGAATTCCATTTTGATTTATCTATAGTGTTTTTGAGTGTATCTCTTTGTATAGTTTTCCAGTACTTTTTCTAGGTATTACATTATACATACAATTTACCACAATCAACTGGGGTTGACATTTTACCACTTTGAAGAGTAGAAACTTTTACTTTTCTTTACATGCTTTTATGCTACTTTGTTTATAATGTAATTAATCTTAAATATTCTACATACATTGAGAACCACATCAGACAATGTTTTAATTTTTGATTCAACCATCAAAAATGATTTAGAAAACTCAAGAGAAGGAAAGTATATTCTGTTGACCCATAGTTTTACTCTTTCCCTTTTTCTCCTTTCCTGATGTTTCAAGATTCCTCCTTTTATCATTTCCTTTCTGTTTAGATAGCTTCCTTTGCCCATTCTTTTTGTATAGGTCTGTTGGCAATAATACTTTTAGTTTTCCTTCATCTGGGAATGTCTTGATTTCCTAGAGAATCTTTTCGCTTGATATCAAATTCTGGGTTTCCAGTTCTTTCAGCACTTGAAAACTGTTTTGCTACTTCCTTTTTGCCTCCATGGTTTCTGTTGAGAGATTCTTTGTCATTTGGATTGGTGTTCTCCTTTAGGTAGTGTGTCATTTCTCTCTCACTGCTTTCAGTAGTTTGATTAGTTTATCAGTGTGGATTTCTTTGGATTTCTCTTTTGTTGTAGTCCTATAAGTTGCTGAGGCTGTGTTCATTTTTTTTTCAATATATTTTCTTTGTGTTCAGATTGGGTAATTTCTATTCTATCTTCAAATTTACTGATTCTTTGCTCTATTGTCTTCATTCTACTGTTGAGCTTGTCTAATGAGTTTTCATTTAAGTTACTGTATTTTTCAGTTGTAAAAGTTCCATTGGGTTCTTTTCTATATCTTCCATTTCTTTGAAGAGACTTTCTATTTTTTGTTGGCAAAAATCTTAGCTCATTGTAACCTTGAACTCCTGGGATCAAGGGATCTTCCTGCCTCAGCCTCCCAAGTAGCTAGGACTACAGGCGTGCATCACCACGCCTAGCTAATTTTTAAAATTTTTTTGTAGAGACGGGGGCTTGCTATGTTGTTTCAGGCATGTTCATAATTGCTCACTGAAGCATTTTTATGATTGCTTCTTTAAAATCCCTGTCAGATAATTCCAACATCTGTGTCATCTCAGTGTTGACATCTATAGATTTTCTTTTTTTCTTCAAGTTGTGATTTTCCTTGTTCTTGATATCATGAGTGATTATTTTAATTATATTCTGGACATTTCAGACATTATGTTATGAGACTCTGTATTTTATTTAAAACTTCTGTTTTTGCAGGCCTCTTCAGATACTGCACCCCAGTGGCAGGAAAGGGATATTACTTTATTACTACCAGGTGGGGGAGGAAGTACAGGTTCCCCACTTGGTTTCTAGTGACACCCACACCTGCTAGGTGGGTGGATCCTGCTGTCCCTAGTTCGTCTACCATCTTTCCACCTTTCAGTCTTCTTACTTTGTTTCATATATAATGTCCAAGGTTTTTAGTGTACTTAATGGGAGAAATAGGGCAAAAGTGTGTCTACTCCTTATTGTTCCGGAACCAGAAGTGACTAGTTAATCCTTACAATAGCTCTTTGGAGCTACTGTTTTCCCCCATTAGGTTAAATAACTTTCCCAAAGCTACATATCTGGTTAACTGCTGGACCACAAGTCAAATCTGGGTCTCTTGGATTCTTGCTAAAGAATACAGAACTATAGACAGTATAAAGCACTTAGATTAAATTGTTAGAAATTGTGGATGATAGGGAAAGTCAGTGTTTATAAATTCATACATGCTCCACATTTTTGTTCCAAGTGAAATCAGGTTAAAGTGAACACCATTGTTTTTGATGCAGCAAAAGGGTAACCCATAGCTTTGGGAGTGTGTGGCAAAGGGAAGAGGAGTCTCAGCATTCATATTCAGGGCCTTCTAGATACAGTGTTTGGGCTACAGAATTGCTACCCTGGAGAAGGTTTTGTGGAATTAGAAGGGTCAGAAGGACAGGGTGCTCTGTAAGGATTCATAGGATGTCTCTTTGGAGTAGCATAATTTTTTAAAATAACTTTTTATTTTTAAATGATTATAGGGTCATAGGAAGCTGCAAAAAATATGTTGGGAAGGGGTGTCTTGTGTACCCTTCACCCAGTTTCCACCATGGTAACATCTTGTATAACTATACTACAATGTGAAAATCAGGAAACTGACATTGGCACAATCTACTAATCTTATACCGGTTTTATATGCACTCATTTGTGTGTGTGAATGTGTATTTAGTTCTCTATACTTTTATCGCATTTGTAGATTCATGTAATCCCCATAGTCAAGGTACTGAACTGTTCCTTCACCACTGGGGTAGCATAATTTTTGCACCAGCCCATCTGAAACGAGTTCGGGATGGCAAATATGTACCAAAGCATAGGTGGTCAGTGTCCTTGAGAGGAGTACCATGGAAATTCAGGAGACAATGGAAGGTCTGTAGGCATGATGTCCATCACTGACTTATGGCAGCTAAATGAAAGTTTGTTTTGGAAACAGAGACAGTGATGCACAGTGGTGAAAGCAAGGCCTTGGAGTCAGGGAAACCTGGCCTGGAATCCTAGCTCTTCCATTTACTAGCTCTGTGACCTTGGGCAGGTCATTTCACCTCTCTTAAGCTTCCATTTTTCTCAGCTTTAAAATACAGATAATCCTTATTTCATATGGTTGTTGTGAGGCTTAAGAAGTATCTGTAAAGCATCAGCTTAGTCCCTGGCACAGTAGATAACTCATATCTGGCTGTCATCTAGAACATTCATGCAATAAATATTGAATAGTTACTGTTTGCCAAGGAGTAAGCTAAGAACTGTGGGAGATAGAGATGAGTAAGACACAGGCTGTGACTTCTAGATAATCTTAGACTAGAAAATAAGATGGATTCATTCATGTATACACTCACTTATTCAACAGATACATGCTATGTGCCAGTTCTGGACCGGTGGGGGGGGGAGTGGAGCTACTGGGAACATGAGACACTAAACTAATAGTTGTACAGTGTGCCAAATAATAATAAATGATCTAGAGAAAAGTAAAGCAGGGTGAGCCAGAGAAGGAGTGTCACTCCCAGGGTTGGAGGCATGATTATTTTATATAAGGTGATTACAAATAGGCTACATAGGAACCCAAGGAAAGTAAGGGGAGGGAACCATACTGGTAAGTGGGGGAAGAGTGTTCCAGGTAGAGGAAATAAAGGGCCGGAGTGGGGAATAGGCCTGGCATGTTACCATTTCAGTAACAGCAAGGAGGCCAGTGTTATTGGAACAGAGTGAGTGAGGGGAGAATAGTAGAAGCTGAGTTTAAGGGTTGTGGGGCACAGATCATGTAACGCAGTGATTCTCCAAATGTGGTCTGTGGACCAGCAGGACCAGCATCATCTGGGAACTGGTTAGGCCAATTCTTGGATCCTACCCTAGACTTACTAAATCAAAAACTCTGGAGATGGGTCCCAGGAATCTATGGTTTAACAGCCCTTCAGATGATTCTAATGCATGCTAAAGTTTGAGAACCAACCACAGTTATACGGCCCTATAGGCCATTGTAAAGACTTGGTTTTTACTCTGGATAGGTCCCACAGAAGGGTTTGAGCAAAGGAGAGTTGTGATCTGATTTAGTTTTGGCTGTTGTGAAGACAGACTCAAAGTGAGGAACAAAATGGAAGCAGGGAGAATTTGGGGGCTACTATAGATCATTATTCCTTAAAGTGTGGTCCCTGGACCAGCAGCATCAACATCACCTGGGAACTTGTTAGAAATACACATTCATAAGCCCACCACAGACGTACTGAGTCAGGATCTCTGGGGATTGGGCCCAGGAATCCATGTCTTAACAAGCCCTCCAGGTATTTCTGATGATCCCTAAAATTTGAGAAACACTGATCTAGTTAGGCAATGGTGCCTTGGACCAGAGTCATTGGTGATAAGAGGTTGGACTTTGAATCTTTGAATATGTATTGATAAAGGATTTGCTAATAGATTGGATTGGGGTTATGAAAGAAAGGACTCAAGAATGACTCCTTTTTGAGGAGTTTAGTATAAAGGGGAACAGACTAATAGGGCAATGACTGAGGGTTTTTTTTGTTTTTTGTTTTTGGAGCTAGAGATAAAAGCCTATTTGTGTGCATGTAAGTGCATATGAAGTGGTTCTGTTGGTGCATCCAAAGTTTAGTGAAGCCTGCTATATGACAGACTTGTGCCAGGGACTGGGTAGACAAAGGAGAAACTTCCCAGGTGTACTGGAACTTGCTCAGTGTCCTTTGTACCCCTCCACGTGTCCTGTACCTGGAGTAGGGGGTAGGTAGGGGAATGTTGAGGGCTAGGGGTCAAGACATGAGGAACCCCAGGAGTGGGATAGGAACATTGCCTCAGGCATAGAATAGCAAACTGCTCTTATCTGCTGGGTTGACATCCTTTGATCATTCTCTCCACTTTTGGATTACAAAGCCACCTTCGGATTACAAGCCTGGGGCCCTTTGCAGACATCCAGGCTGTAGCCCTCAGGCTTCAAGGTGGGGTCAGTTTGCAGACATCCCTCCCTGATCAGTGGAATGTCCCCCTCAAGGTCCAGCAGCTTTTGCTCAGTGAACTGACATGTCCACAGGTTGCTCTTTGGCAAAGTCTTGTCCCATTCCTGGGGTCCTCATGTCTCGACCCTAACCCTCAATAGGGGAACAGACTGATGGGAATGGTAGATGCCTCAGCTTCTGGTTTTATAGATTGTGCTTGTCTGGTCAAGGCTGTTACAAGAAATCAGAAATTGACTTGAATTTTTCTGATATTTTTTGAACAAAGGAAGGTGAAATATGCTTTTTCCTCTTTATTTGTGAATGAAGATATTGGCTTTCCCCGGGGCACAGGTGGTGACAGTACCTGGCTCCTTGGGCAACCTCAGAGAGCAGAAGTTGAACAGATAAGAAACCAGACAGGATCTTGAGTAGCCTCATCACCTCTCAGGCTTCTCCAGCCCTCAGCTCCCACTCAGTTCCACAGCCCTGGAAGAATTGAGTGCCTACTTTTATGTTTTCATAGGACTTGACTCTGCTAATTACTGCATATTATATTCTGGCTATATAGTGTAGTGGTATAGTGGAGTCATGAAGACTTGAATTTTTATCCTGCTCTGCTGCTTCTTAGTTTTGTAATTGCCAACAATTTACTTAATCACTCAGACTCAGATTTCTCATCTGTTAAATTAGAATGACATTAAGGATGGTGTTGATAGCTACTATTTATCATATTCCAGGTACTTTATTTTACCTATTTTAGCTCATTTAATACTCATAACCACCATATAAAGTGAGTACTCTTAATACTTCCATCTCACAGATGCTGAAACCAAGGCACAGAGAGGTTAAGTAAATTGCCTGAGTTCATATAGCTAGTTAGCAGAAGAGGTGAGATTCAAACCCAGGCAGTTTGGCTCCCAAGTCTATACTTTTTTTTTTTTTGAGACAGGGTCTTGCTCTGTTCCCCAGGCTAGAGTGCAGTGGCATCATCATAGCTCACTGCAACCTCAAACTCCTGGGCACAAGTAATCCTCCTTCCTCAGCCTCGCAAGTAGCTGGGACTACAGGTGTGCACCACCATGGCTGGCTGATTTTTCTATTTTTTATAGGGATAGGGTCTCGCTATGTTGCCCAGGCTGGTCTTGAACTCCTGGCCTCAAGCTGTCCTCCTGCCTTGGCCTCCCAAAGTGCTAGAATTAAAGGCATGAACTACTACACCTGGCCCCAAGTCTGTACTTTTAACCTCTATGCTTTAGTGTCTCTGAATACTGTATAGAATGCCCTGACTTGTGTAGATTAAATGTGATAATACATGTAAAGTTTGTAGCTTAGTTTTTTTCACAATTCCTTTTATGTAGGCTTCAAATTCAGTCATACACTCACCATCTTTACCTGCTTTTTTTTTACTTAATAGCACCCATGAAACTCCTCTGATGGTGCCTTTCTGTCTTCTCCTCTAGGGTGTTTACTCCATGAGGGAAGTGTCCATGCCCAGTCAATATTTGTTGAATTTATGCACTCATATGCTTAATAAATATTAATTGAGTGCCTACTATGTGCTAGGCTCTGCAGTACACATTGGGACTAATTCATCTTAATCTTGAGAACTGGTGCTATAAAAGTTGTCTTCTTCACTAAGGAAGCCACTCAGAGCAAATCAGCATTTACCACCCTTGGTCTCAGGTGATAAGTACTGAGACAGTACAGCCAGAAACCTGATTTTCGTCTGTCTGCCTCCTTAATATGAGGAGTTATCTAGCCCAATGAATGTTTGTTGACTTGGGTTGAATAATAAGTAAAGCAAGACTGGGAAATGGAAAAGGTGAGGACTTTTGATGTATTGTCTGCCAAATGTGGTGGGGACAAACAGCAAGGAGGTGAGCAATTGCAAGTAAGCATGGTGAGAGCTGAAATAGGGATAGTGTGTGTGTGGGGTGCCACAGCAGCAGGGAAGAGGAAGAGCAGGAATGTTCCAGGCAGAGGGAGCCATGTCTAATGAACTCAGAGGCCAAAGCTAGAAAGAGCATGGCACTGAGAACCCAACTGGCTTTTTAGAGCAGCGCTGCCTTCATGGGCGTGCAACCACTATAGTTACATGGGGCCCCGTGCTTGAGGTTTAATGCTCTATGGTGGTTGTCTTGAACTTCTTACCTTTGAATTTGTGTTTTTTATGTGATGGGACAATGTGTGCTGGGGACTTTGAGCCTTGGGTCGTGTGTGGTTTTACCTCCTGCTGCCTTCTTGCCTCCCCAAACAGGTTCTTGGCTGGTTGCCTGGCTGCCTGGGGCTCTGGGCCTAGGTGCAGGTGTGGAGAGAGTCAGGGATGGGTGCATGCACCCTGCACACTGAATCACCGTGTCACCCCAGGGCATCTAAGAGGGTCTGTACTTGTTCCTTGAGTATTCCCATACCCAAGGGAGCGTGACAGTAAATAGCATATAAAAGTCCCGTGGTAAGTTGAAAGAGAGAGGCCATGGAAGGAAGGAAAAAGATTTTTTTTCTGTTTTTTGAACAAGGGGCTCCCACTTTTCATTTGTACTAGGCCCCGCAAATTGTGTAGCTGATGCTATATGGGAGGGGTAAGAGGTGAGCTCAGCCAGAGAGGCAAGGCATTTTATGCTTTACCTTAGGAAACATAGGGTGCCTGTGAGGCGTTTTAAGCATGGGTTGATGGAACAAGTTTGTGTTTTTATTTATTTATTTATTTATTTTTTTTGAGACAGAGTCTCACTCTGTTGCCCGGGCTAGAGTGAGTGCCGTGGCATCATCCTAGCTCACAGCAACCTCAAACTCCTGGGCTTAAGTGATCCTACTGCCTCAGCCTCCCGAGTAGCTGGGACTACAGGCATGCGCCACCATGCCCGGCTAATTTTTTGTATATATATATTTTAGTTGTCCATATAATTTCTTTCTATTTTTAGTAGAGACGGGGTCTCACTCTTGCTCAGGCTGGTCTTGAACTCCTGACCTCGAGCGATCCAGCCGCCTCGGCCTCCCAGAGTGCTAGGATTACAGGCGTGAGCCACCACGCCCGGCCAAGTTTGTGTTTTTAAATGATCACTTTGGCTGTAGTGTGGAGGACCAGTTGGGTGGGGACAGAACAGTGGCCAGGAACCCAGTTAGGAGGGCTGGATTAGGGCAGGGACTAAAGGGTGACAGAAGGGCATAATTGATAGCTAATTAGGAGATAGAGTTGGTAGGACATGGTGATAACTTGAATAATAATAATAAACATACATGGAGCACTTACTATGTGCCAGGCACTGTTCTAAATACTTTATATAAATTAATTCATTTACTTTTGATAACAAGTTAATGAAGTAGGTATAGTTTTTATGTCCATCTTACAGATGAGGAAACTCAGGCACAAAAAGGTTAAGTAACTTGTCCAGTATCCCACAAGCAAGTAAGTGGCATAGCCAGGATGCAAACCCATGACAGTCTGGCCGTAAAGTCTGTGTACTTAAGTAGATGGTAGAATGCCTACTTCAGGGTATGGGGGAGGGGTGAATCAAAGATGGAAGCCAGGTTTCTGGCTTGAATGCCTGGTGAGGTTATGCAGTCATTTGCTTAAGTAGCAAACCTTAGAGAGGTTGCAGGGGGAGAAATTGAGTTTGGACATGTTGAATTTGAAGTATGTAAGTGGGCTATCCAGTAGAAATGTCTTCCCCAGGAGACATTTGGAAGGAAGGGTCTAAAGTTCAGTGGAAAGATCTGGCTTGGAGTCATGAATACATAGAGAGCACATGGAACTCTGGGAGTGAGTGAAATCAATGAGGGAGAGTGAGGAGAGAAGAATGCCCAGGCAAGGGGACCTAAGAAACTTCAACATTTAAGGACTGGGCAGGAGAAAAAGAGTTAATTGGGAAACAGGAGGAGCATCCAGAGATACAATTAAGGTCACGTCATATCCTTCCTCATAATCCTCCTGTGGCTCCCTAGTCTTCCCCTAAGAAAAGCCAGAGTCCTTTACGGTACCCTACAAGACCGTACTACATGAGCCCATTACCTTTCTGACCTGTTACTGTCCTCCTAGCTCTCTACTTCAGAACACTCTCCTCCTCTTTGTTCCTTTAAGTCTAGGCATGTTCTTGCCACAGAGCTTTTGTACATGCTGTTCTCTCAAATTGGGATGCTCTTCTCTCATAGCCATATGGCTTGCTCCCTTACTCCCTTCAGTTCTTTATTCAATAGTCATGTTGTCAGTTCTTCCCTGGCTTCCCTACCTGATACTTTACCACCACTACCATTCTTCCTGGCCCCCTGTGTGTGTATGTGGTATTGTGGTATGTGTGTTATATATACACACATGTATATTCCCCTTCCTGCTTTATTTTTTTCCTCTTAACTCTTCTCACTATCTAACATACAATGTATTACACTGATTACATTGATTTATCTTGTTTCTTCTCTGACACCCTCACTAGAACTTCAGCTGTATGAGAGCAGGGATTTTTGTATGCTTTGTTTTGTGTCTTTGTCTCACCAGCATCTAGATCACAGCCTGGCAGATGCTCATTAAATGTTAGCTCATTAAATGTCAGCTGAAGAAAGGATACCAGGCAAATGGAGTGTTAGGGAAGTCAAGGGTAGAGAGGTTATCAAGTGAAGAGAGCACCTCAAGTGGAGAGAGCACAGGGTCAGCAGTGTGAAAATGCTGCTAAAAGGTCGAGATAAAGGAGAGAAGTACCTATTGTATATATCAACAAGGGGGTCAGGACTTCAGTAATATCTGTTTTAAAGAAGGCGGCAACTAAATTTACACTGTAGCAGAGGATGAGAAAGTACACATAGCAACTCTTAAGAAGTTCTTTTTATAGGTTTACCTCTGATAGAACACCTCTGGATACTGCTGGGCCCCTAGGGGAAACTTCTCACTGTATACACTTCTGTACCCTTTCAGTTTTGTGCAATATACAACTATTACCTATTCATTAAAAAGGTCATTATGAAGCTGCGTAGGTTTAAACAAAGATGTTTGGCTGTGAAGGGACAGACAGGAGGGAAGGGGGGTGAGTGAGTCTTGTCTTTTTCATTTGTAAAGATCAGTGTGCTTGTTTAAATGTTACTGTGAGGAGAAGGTAGAGAGAGAGAGGTTGAAGATACTGTGGAAAGAAGGGATAATTGATTAAGAAGGTATGAAAAGATGTGACCCAGGTGGAAAAGATGGCTTTAGAAAGAAGGAAAGATAGTACTTTTGTTGTAACAGGAAGAAAGGATGGGTGCAGGAGAAGATAGATTTGGTGGTGGGAAGTTGAGGTAGTTCTATCTGATTATTTCATTTTCTCTAAGAAGTAGGAAGCAAGATCATTTGCTGAGAGAGAAGAGGGAGGTAGTGGGGTCAGAGATATGAAATAGCCACTATGGATAATGGGAAAGAGAGCTGAACAGGGAATTATAGGAGGATTGTCAGGCAGCAGGATCCAGATACTTCGGACAGTGTGAATTTATTGTGGCACCAATCCAATGGGTGATTTCTCTCCAGCCATGTCCAGTGGTCCAGTGTTATGTAATTGGATTGAGCCAGGGTTAGGGTTTGCATGTGGGGGTGAAAGTCAGTGGGGCCTGTGAGGATATCTGTAAGAAAATGCTCGAAATGAGGAATACTGGAATCTCAGCTAGATAGGGAAAGATGAAGTCAAGAATTGGTGAATAAGTGATGAGTAGGAGGATCAAGGGATTTTGAGGGCAAAGAACCAAGTGTAAATGAGTGAGAGCTAGATGGATACACTTGTGGTCAGAGAGGGTGATGTGTAAATTTCATATTCCAGAGGTGAAGCAGTTGTTGCTGTTGACAGGGTCTTAAGGGTAGTCATGAGAGTTGATAGTTGAGATGGGAGTGGAGGTAACAGTCTCTGAAGATGAGAAGGTCAAAGAATTAAGTACCTGGGATGTTGGACCTCCACGTTGATACTGATCTTATGTAGGATGTTGGCAGGACTTGGAAAGGAATCTGTGAGCAGGTGCTTCAGTGAGTAAAGAGACATGTTGTGGAGATGGGTATCTGGCAATGATGAGGAGGAGTAGGAAGTGGTATGGCTGGTGGTATAAAACTCAAGAGTAGTGGGAGCTCTTAACACAAGAGTAGAAGAGAGATGATTTTGAAGTCTCACTGGAAAGGGGATATCTACTGACAACCCAGCCCTGAGTTATGAGGATCTGGGAGAATGTACAGATATATAGGTCTGTAGCATACGGCTGCTTAGACTTTCTGTGGCGAGCGATCAGGGTATTTTTATTTCCAGTTTATAACAGACCATTTTTTTATGAAATAAAAAATGAATTATGAGAAAAATGGTATGAACAAAAAAGCCATACAAAATGCAAGCCCCCAATTTTTATTATTAAATTGAATGGATATAAAATTACTCTGCCAAATTGCCATAAAAGCTTTTACATAAAAGTGATGCATATTCTTCCTTTCTGTACTCATCACAGACCTGTAGTAAACAGTTCATGGGCAGCATTAGTCCGTGGAACACACTTTGAGTGGCACTGGTATAGAGAAAATGGTTTTCTCAGTGAAGGAGGGTTTGTTGAAAGGCATACATATGTAGAGCAGTTTACCAAGGGATGGGATTGCTGAGGTTATGACAGAAAAGTTGGGAAAGGAGATGGGCAGTGAGTGTTTGGGGTAGAGAAAGCACATACCCATATGGGGTGAAAGTTCAGGAGAGAGAGATGACTGGAAGGGCTTCCTTCTTGAGCACTGTCTAAGGGGAACAGAGTTGTGAGATAAAGCATGCAGCTCAGGGAAGTGAGTTAATGCTGCAGAGTGGTTTAGGCAGGTGCAGGGTAAGGTCTAGATTGGATAAAAAAAATAACATTAGCTATCACTTATTGATTACTGTGTACCAGACTGTGCTCACTGTGCTACATACTTTATATGCATTATTTGGTTGAGTCCTTACAGAAAAGCCCTACAAAGTCGATGGTGATATCCCCTGTTTATTGATATGCTACAGGTTTACATAGGATTATTAGTGGAGAAGATGGTAGGGTCCTAATCCCAGGAAGTCAGTTTATGAGCATGGTCTTGGCTGAAACAATTTGAGCTCTGCCCTATTTTTATGCTCCCTGCTATGTGTGGCCGACCAAAGATTTTAGGAATTTAATCTTAGCCAGAAGTTATTTGAAGGGTTGCTGATGCCTTTCTTGGTGGGAGAAGAGTTTAATTTTGTGAGATTACCACCTCACATACATGCAAACTCAAGTTTTCAGAATTAAATTTTTTAAGTCTTTAAAATATGAAATAAATAATACAAGTTCATTGTAGAAAATTATAAATACTGTTGAGCCTAAGAAATATTGATTTATAGAAATGCCCCATATATTTGGGGCTGATCAACAGAGACAGGCTGATGGAGATGCCAGCTGATCATAAGATATGCTGCCCGAGCCCAGACGGAACCATGCGGTTAAAGTAAATAGCATAAGGCACAGCTCATGTTGACTTCTAAAATCTCTGTTCTAAAGACACAATTACCAGAGCCATGTCTCTGTTTTTGCTAAAGTAATAGTCTTATCATAAAACTTAGAAGTTTGCCCTAAGAAGATTTTATCACTCGTTGTTCACCTAGATAGAGTTAGTTAAAGGATCTGTGGTACCCTTTTAGAAGGCTTTGACCCTAAACCAAACTACCTATTATTATGTAAATCTCGTTGCCCTTGGCAACCGAAAACCCCTATCTGTGTAAAACCAGTCTGGGTTGCATTTCCACGGGAAGAGATGCTTTATCTTTATCCCTGCTTTATCTATCTTCATAAATCTTTACTTTATAAACTATATCTTTGGCTCTGTGTATTATTTTTATTTCTGTTTCCTACTATTTTTCATCCTTTGCGACGACCCCTGTCTGAGGGACCCGAACTTTTGCTGGGAGCGTAGCTAACTCCCCGCAAAATACAGATAAGAAAGAGAAAAATGATTACCTATAATCCTTTACTCAGAGCTGCTGTTGATTATAAAATATTATTTTTAGTCCTCGTCATCTAATAAAGTATCTCAATAAAGTTTAAAATTTGAGTTATATTTTGGATATACTAAGTTAAATAAAACTATTAAAATTAATTTCACTTATTTTTTTTACCTTTTTAATATAGTTATTAGCACATTTAAAATTAGATACTTGGCTCACATTCTATTTCTGTTGGATGGTGCCTCTCTAGAGTCTCTTCCAGACCATTCTCACTCTTAATGAAACTTTACTGTGTGTACATTTAGCACTGTCATAGTTGTTTTAGACCAGTGTAGTCCCATAGAAGTTTTGCATTTATGAAAATGTTTTAAAATCTGCCTAATACGGTAACCCCTAACCACATGTGGTTGCTGAGCACTTGGTTGTAGCCAGTGTGATGGAGGACTTTCATTTTAAATTTTACTTGATTTTAATGAATTTAAGTATAAGTAGCCACATGTACTTAATAGCTACTGTACTGGACAGCACTGTTCTAGACTTTATAAAAAAAATAAAATTTCCATAAACCCTAACTGGTTTTCTCTTTTCCAGTTGTGTTGGTGTTGAAGAGGAAAAGGCTGCTGACATTGACCTCTACCACTGCCCCAACTGCGAGGTTTTACATGGGCCCTCCATTAGTAAGTAGATCTTAGGGTTTCCCAGAGAAGACAGTCTAGAGGAAAGACAAAGCAAAGGAGGCTTGGGAGGGCGATTGCCTTTGCCTGAGTGCTTCAGATTCTTTCTCAGGAAATAGCAGAAGCTTATGCAGACCTGGCAGGCCAGAAGCTACCCCACTGAGAGGGCAGAAGTGCATAACTTCACTTCCCTCCACCCCCCACTTTTTTTTTTTTTGAGACAGTCTCACTCTGTTGCCTGGGCTAGAGTGCTGTGGTGTCAGCCTCGCTCATAGCAACCTCAAACTCCTGGGCTCAAGCAATCCTTCTGCCTCAGCCTCCCGTGTAGCTGGGACTACAGGCATGTGCCACCATGCCCGGCTAATTTTTTCTACATATATTTTTAGCTGTCCAGATCATTTCTATATTTAGTAGAGATGGGGTCTTGCTCTTGCTCAGGCTGGTCTCGAACTCCTGACCTCGAGCGATCCTCCTGTCTCGGCCTCCCAGAGTGCTAGTCCCTCTCTTCCTAAGGATTGTCTAGAGGCAGCACCCATCTTCACCAGGAATTTTCCTGAATCTGTGAGGGTCTCGTTCACTCTAGATGCTCCGAGGGGTTGTTAGATTCGATAAGAAGAAGGATTTGCTGAGGCTTCTTCTTAGAATAATAGCCCATGGTCATTCTGACTCATGATCTCATGTCTTTTTCTGACTTAGTGAAAAAGCGCCGTGGATCTTCAAAAGGGCATGATACACACAAGGGGAAACCAGTGAAGACTGGGAGCCCTACGTTCATTCGAGAGCTCCGGAGTAGGACTTTTGACAGGTGAGGACTCCTGTCCCCAAGGGATTGTGAAGGCCAGGGCTCTGGGAGGCTGGGACCCCTTTCTTCCCAGCTTTCCCGTTGGCTGTCCCATTAGGTCCCTCCCCCAGTTTTGTGAGTATCTTCAGGGCTCTGTGAATTCCCTCTGGGGAAGGAACTTCTGGTTTGGTCAGTTTCTGAGAAACTTTTGGTAGTTGGGAGGCAGTGTTCTCCTAAGTCAGGAGAAGATACTTAAATGCACCCAAGGAATGCTAGAACTAGAAGGACTCTTAAAGATCAGAAAGTTTAATTCTCTTTTTTAAAATAGAAATAATTTGAGTGGTTTTACAGTCAAAAAGAGGTTTCTTCTTTTTTTATTAAGCTGGTCTTGTTAAAAATTAATTATTTGAATTAAACAAAATATGAGTTAAAATTAATAAAACACTCTTTTGTTTGGTTTTTAATTCATTGGTCCATTTTCAGATTTTCTGTAACCTAAGTGTTATTTGGATTAAGTGTTTTTCCAACTTAATGTTTTTTGTGTTTATTTAAAGGCAGTGAGTCTCCTCTCTACCCCATACCTCTCAGGTTCCTTCTCTAAAGTCAACAAATTGCTTGTGCTTTCTTTCAGAAATAGTTTTTGCGTATACAAACATATATGTGTTTGTGTATCCCTCTTTTTCTTTTTTTGACATAAATGGAAATACTATATTGTTCTGCATCTTGCTTTTTTTGAAAACCTAAATTATGTGTCTTGGAGATCAATCCATAACAGCACATACAGATATTAGTCTTTTTCATGGCTGTTTAGTATTACATTGCTTGGTGTACAATTTATTTAACCAGTCCTCTATTGATGGACATTTAAGTAGATTTCAGTATTTTTAGAAAAAAATGCTATAGTGAATATTTTTGTATTTAAGTTTTTGCACGTGTTGAGTATGTATGTAGATTTACTATCTAGAAGTGAAATTGTTAGATCAAAGAGTATGTGCTTTAAAAATATTTATAAATATTGCCAATTGTTTCCAAAGTGGCTATACCATTTTACACTCCCACAGACAATTTATGAGCATGCTAATTTCCCTGTATCCTGGCCAGCATTGTTTATTATCAAACTTTTTTTGACTTTCTGGTAAGATGATAAGTGAAATATCTTGTTTCCAGTTACATTTCTTTAATTATGGAGGGGATAAGTAGATTTTTGCACATTTGTAAACCATCTTTTTTTTTCTCTGCCCGCTTGTATTGATAATTTTTCTTTGTTGTTGTTGTTACTCTCTTTTTTTTCTGTTTGTTTTTTTGGAGACAGGATCTCACTCTGTTGTTTGGGCCTGAGTGCAGTGGCATCATCATAGCTCACTGCAACCTCAGACTCCTGGGCTCAAGCGATCCTCCTGCCTCAGCCTCTCAAGTAGCTGGGGCTCCAGGTTTGCGCTACCATGCCTACCTATTTTTATTGATAATTGTTCTACAGTGTTACTGTTTCTTACTGGTTTTCAATAGCTTTCTTGCAGAAAATTTTAATTTTTTAAGAGACAGGGTCTCACTCTGTCACTCAGGCTGGAGTGCAGTAGTACGATCGTAGCTCATTGTAACCTCAAACTGCTGGGCTTAAGTGATCCTCCTGCCTCAGCCTCTCAAGTAGCTGGGAATACAGGCATACGCCATTATGCCTGGCTACATTTTTATTTTATTTTTTTTTAGAGATGGAGTCTCACTATGTTGCCCAGGCTGGTCTTGAACTCCTGGCCTTGGCTGGGCCCGGTGGCTCATGCCTGTAATCGTAGCACTCTGGGAGGCCAAGGCGGGTGGATCGCTAGAGGTCAGGAATTCGAGACTAGCCTGAGCAAGAGTGAGACCCCGTCTCTACTAAAAATAGAAATTATCTGGCCAACTAAAAATATATATAGAAAAAATTAGCTGGGCATGGTGGTGCATGCCTGTAGTCCCAGCTACTCGGGAGGCTGAGGCAGGAGGATTGCTTAAGCCCAGGAGTTTGAGGTTGCTGTGAGCTAGGCTGACTCCACGGCACTAAGCCTGAGCAACAGAGCGAGACTCTGTCTCAAAAAAAAAAAAAAATAGAAAGAACTCCTGGCCTCAAGTAATCCTCCTGCCTTGGCCTCCCAAAGTGCTGGGATTATAGGAGCCATCACGCCTGGCCAAAGTTTTAATTTTTATGTAGTTAAATGACATGGGCCTTGTCTCTCCCATGTTTTTCTACTGCTCTTATGGCTTTATTTTTTACAGTTTAATCCTCAGACCATCTAGAATTATGTAAAGAGTAGAATAGACAGTGAGCTTAATATGTTTGTCTCAACACACCTTGTTAAATAATCTATCTTTTCTCTAACATGATTTTGTAAAAAAAGAAAAAAAAAACTCCTGTTTCTAGTTAACTAAGCATGTGTGTTGAGAAAGTGATTGTAAAAATTGTCTTCTGGGTGTTTTACGTCAGTCTTTTCCTTTGCCAATGTGTTTTTTATTTGTTTGTTTTTTTAGAGACAGGATCTCACTCTGTTGCCCAGGCTAGAGTGCAGTGGTACGATCATAGTTCACTGTAATCTCAAACTCATGGGCTCAGGCGATCCTCCCACTTCAGGCTCCTTTTTTTTTTTTTTTTTTGAGAAGGGATCTCACTGTGTTGCTCAGGCTGGTCTCAAACTTCTGGCCTTCAGCAATCCTCCTGCCTCAACTTCCCAAAGTGCTGGGATTGCAGGCACCAGCCACTGCACCTGGCCCACCTTTTTTTGCCAGTGTTTTCAGCTGGGTGATGCTGCTCTGAGTAAGAACAAATTCACTAAACTTATCAGAAAAGACCTATCTTTTCTTCGTGGGCAGGCTGTTGACTGATTTATTCCTTTGTCATCCAAAAAAGAGCATATCATTGACAGGATCTTTCCTACCTCTGCCAGTAACCTGACCTCTGGCCTTGGACAGGTCATTTCTTCTCTGGCACATGAGGTTTATGCCTTTAGTTGCCAGCCCACATTAGGTCCCTTAAGGAAGACCCCACCTCTTGAGTGAGTGGCAGCATCCAGTAAGGCCTTTAGTAGGCAGGGCCTTAGGCTCAGGCTTTCTCTCCTGCTGCCTACAGCTCAGATGAAGTGATTCTGAAGCCCACTGGAAGTCAGCTGACTGTGGAATTTCTGGAAGAGAATAGCTTCAGTGTGCCCATCCTGGTCTTGAAGAAGGATGGGTTGGGAATGACGCTGCCCTCACCATCATTCACTGTGAGGGATGTGGAACACTATGTTGGTAAGACACCACAGCCCCTCTTAACAGTGACATTGTTCACTCTCTTCAAGATCTATATCGCTTCCCCTTTAGTAGTCTACCTTTTATATTTCATTTATAGCTGTCTTAGGAATCAGATTAAGTGTCTTGCCAAAGTCATTTGGCAAAGCTAGAGCCAAAATCCTAGTCTCCTCTTCCTTTTCCTTTTAATAGACCACATAATCCTATATTGAGCCCCATTTTTTCACCTGGAAAATTCTAGGGATCATGGTATCTCTGTCTTCTGTTGAGATAAGAAAGCCTTTGACTGGTGCACTCACATGCCACTTGTGTTCTAATCATGAGTTTTTAGGGAGCAGAAGAGATAGAGTGGAGAAGCAGGGCCCAGATTGTAGACTGTACTGTGTGTCAGGTACTTCTGTAGCCCTAGTAGGTCCAGACCCAGCACATAGGTTTAAGGGAGAGTGTGGTGGATTCCTATCCCCGCCCCCCAAACACACACCATATACTTATAGTGTCTGAGGAGAGAAGCTTTGAGTGTAAGGCCACTAGAGGGACTGGTGAGGGGATGAGTCTTCCCCAGTCCCTGGACTACTTGGCGCACAACCTATCTCTTTGCTCCAGGTTCTGAGAAAGAGATTGATGTGATTGACGTGACCCGCCAGGCTGACTGCAAGATGAAACTTGGTGATTTTGTGAAATATTATTACAGTGGGAAGAGGGAGAAAGTCCTCAATGTCATTAGTTTGGAATTCTCAGATACCAGGTAAGAGGGGCAGGGGTTAAAAAAAGCCTGACAAAGTGCCAGGAACTTGTGATATACTGAGTGTATATGCTTTCCCTTCTTTCTGGTGGTTTCTTCCTTTGGGATGGAGAGCTGAGTTACACTTTCTAGGGTAGCTAACAACCGAGTCATAGTTTTCCTCCACATTTTCTAGCCTTGGATAAATTACACAATAGCTGTTTTAATTAATTTTAATTAATTTTTGTCTCCTTCAAGACCTTAGGCTAGCATTTTTGACCTTTTTCTGGTATTTAGATTGTGGCATGGTCACTGTCTAACTACCAGGATAATTTCTCTGTTCCTAGAAATAGATTTACTAAAATTACCCCCAAGTAGTTTCTCTAAGGATAAGTTTTCTTAGATCGAAAAAGAAAGCTATATTATAACCTTTAAATGGTTCTGTCTTGACTCAAACTCAATAGATACATAGTCCTCTGTGCTCAGAAGTGTGGGAAATACCAAGAAATCATAATGTAGCTTTTTACCCTTAGGAAGCTTACTGTCTGATTATTTACATTTTTAACTTTTAATTTATAGACTCACAGGAAGTTAGAAAAGAGTGTACAGGAAGGTCCTGTGTACTCTTCAGCCATTTTCCCCCAATGGTAACATTTTACATAATTATAGTACAATATTAAGACCCTTGGCTGCTGTTTTTAAGATGCAAGGTTAAACCTGGGGGTGTTTTAAAAACTATATTTGTTATCCAAATATTGTATGGGCAAGTAAAAAAGCTATATTTATTAATACCTCACTTCATCCTGAAAGACTATTTGAGGTAGCTTACAGAGATACAGAGAGGGGAAAAAAAAAGAAAATTGGAGCAACAGGAGAATAAAAGTGGCAAAGTAGGATGCATCTGGTGAGTACTCTGCATATAAAATGAATGTATGAATGTCTGGACCCCCAGTTGGTGGAGATGGACTGTAGAGTTTTCACTGAATTTCTTGAAGGTCAGAACAAAGAGTGAAGTACAATGTTATAAGATTTGTGGCTTTACATGGGATAAAAACAACCAGATGTTTCAGAGAAACACTGCTTTGCCTGGATTTGAGCCCTGAGAGCTTTCTCTAGTGGTTTCTCATAAAGAAGACACTGAGATGGGGACAGTATGATAACTTTTATAAACCAAGTGCCAAGTGAGCAGGCTGGGATAGGATGGGAGAGTTTGAGCATTTAGTGGAGGAAATAAGCACCTTCAACTGGGGAAGGCTGTGAAGCTGGGACTTGGGGCTTCTGCAGCTGCGGAGAATGAGGATATTGACCAGTCTTTCAGAAATAAGTTCCGTATGTTCCTTTGGAGATTTTGTGGAGGGAACATGTTCTCCGTCTTATCTGACTCTCACTGAAATGTAGGGTATTTTATTCAGGCTTCAACCTTCAATTTCCAATCAGCTGACACCTGCTTTCTACTCCTTCCTTGCTAGGCTTTCTAACCTTGTGGAAACACCCAAGATTGTTCGAAAGCTGTCATGGGTCGAGAACTTGTGGCCGGAGGAGTGTGTCTTTGAGAGACCTAATGTGCAGAAGTATTGCCTTATGAGTGTGCGGGATAGCTATACAGACTTTCACATTGACTTTGGTGGCACCTCAGTCTGGTACCATGTACTCAAGGTAGGAATGCATATGGCTTCTGGAGGCAGCCAGGCCTTGGGCCTCCCTTTATGTGTCAGGTGGCAGCACAAAACAGGCTGTTGAGGCCCGCCTGCCTCCTGGATTCTATTTGGGTGATATTTCCACATAACTACTCTATCAGGGTTGAGTACTTGGTAGATGTACCATATATACTAATGATGGTCTGTCTGTACTTTACATTTTTGATGCTTAATCAAAAAATTTTTTGAATAACAGATGCCTTGGGTTTTTCCAGGTGTTACCTTCTTTTTTTTTTTTTTAACAACCCCTTCCAAATGGTGTTACCTTCTTAATTGAGCCAATTTATAATCCTACCAACATGTATGAATATGTTCATATTTACTTCAGAAATTCCTGATAACATGAGAAAGTTCCCCCCAACTTTATTGAGGTGTAATTTATATACCATAAAATTCATCCATTTTAATTGTACAGTTTGATGAGTTTTGACCATTGTATATAGTTGTTTAACTGCTAACACAGGATATATGAGAAGTCTTTTTAAAGTCAGGATTCCTATAGATTGTTTCCATTTTAGTGGTTGTTATAATTTTGTAATTAGTGTATTCATTGTCAGTGACTATAAAGGATTTTTGAGGTCTGGAAAACAAATAGTTTTGATTTTCAACATTGTTTGTTTTTTATTTTTATTTTTGTTATTTTTTCACCATTGTTTATACTATTTAGTTTTATTATCAGAAATGCCAAGGGAACAACAGAAAACTTGAATCGTGGCTCTTGTCCAAATGATCTCAAATCCTTAACTAGTTGTTCCATTGATTTATCCTGGAGAAATTGGAGTATTTAAATGAAAGTGCTATTAAGCAAATATTAGATTTAACTTTTTTATTTTCAAATAATTTCATTTTTATGGAAAAGGTGAAGAAATAATGGGAAGAACCCTTGTGTGTCCTTCACCCAGATTCCTCAAGTGTTACTGTTTTATTATATTTTCTTTCTCTAAAGCAAACATAATAAAATTGTTACATATATATTTTTTTCTGAAACATTTGAGGGTAGTTACAGATAATAGTGTTCCTTTATCTTAATAATTCAGTGTGTAGTTCTTAAAAACAAAGGCATTTTCTTATATAATCACTATAGTTATCAAAATCAGGAAATTAACATTAATATATTAACTAATCCACAGATTTGATTACCATTTCTCCAGTTGTACAATAGATATTTTTTGTGTTACTGCTTTTCTACACTGAAAATTTGTTGTGAAATATTGGTTAAACCAGTTAAGCTTTGAGGATATTTTTGTGCTAGTGGGGTTTTGTTTCTTTTTTGCCAAATTATCTGCCAGGTGATTATCCAGGCAAAATATAATTAGGAAATAAAATGTTCTTCCAACAGATAATCACCTAACATATAATCTTTCAGAAGTCCTTGGGCGATTACTAAACTTTTAAACTTTTATTAGCTTTGATTGTAGATGTGAGAAGGAACACTCTGTAAATGGCATTTAAAGGCACATTCAATTTTCTTCTCATAAGTAATGGGGCCTTAAATTCTCCTAAGGCTAGCAGTATTGATCTGCTCATCTACAGAGGTCATTTTTCATTTGGCATTGCATCTAAAATAGGAACACTTGGTGTACATTTGTCCTAACTTGAACAATTTTGTTTGAAATGTCCTTTTCAAATTGTTTTTATCAAGTTTTAGAAACTTAAAAGTACAAAAAGCAAAAAGACCTTTTTGAAATTTTCTAAATCCACATAAAAATGATTCTTGGATGAGTTTGGGAAAGAATTCTGGCATACTGCCATGGTTTTGGAGCATGGAAGAGAGAATAGCCCTTTGGAGTACCCTTGAAGGACTTTTCTGGGAACCCTTGGTATTTTTTTTTTTTTTTTGAGACAGAGTCTCACTCTGTTGCCTGGGCTAGAGTGCCGTGGCATCAGCCTAGCTCACAGCAACCTCCCCAGGGCTCAAGCAATCCTCTTGCCTCAGCCTCCCGAGTAGCTGGGACTACAGGCATGCGCCACCATGCCTGGCTAATTTTTTCTATATATATTTTTAGTTGTCCAGCAAATTTCTTTCTATTTTTAGTAGAGGGGTCTCACTCTTGTTCAGGCTGGTCTCGAACTCCTGAGCTCAAACAATCCACCCGCCTCGGCCTCCCAGAGTGCTAGAATTACAGACATGAGCCACTACGCCTGGCCAATCCTTGGTATTTTTGGCACTTCAACCTCTTTTTGTTTCAGGGTGAGAAGATCTTCTACCTGATCCGCCCAACAAATGCCAATTTGACTCTTTTTGAGTGCTGGAGCAGTTCTTCTAATCAGAATGAGATGTTCTTTGGGGACCAGGTGGACAAGTGCTACAAGTGTTCTGTGAAGCAAGGACAGACACTTTTCATTCCTACAGGTCTTCCCTGGGCCCCTCTGGGAGGGTTCAGGGAGGGCAGAAAGAAGGAAGCTTGTGGCACCATAACCAACCCTTTCTCATAATATATTGATCTGATTATGTGGGATACCTCTTTCATATGAGCTGAAGGCTCAGAACTGGCCTCAATAAAATTCATGTGGTGACCAATGGGCAGCATGGTTGCTTGGCAGCCTGCCGGTGAAGGGGGTCCAGGAGGAGGCTGATAGACTTTTGTGCTGGATTGATGTCAACTTGGGTAGTTGAACGACAGGACTCTGAGCCAAGACTCTAGGATAGTGACTGGGAGGCTGGCATTCTAGGCTATAAATCAGAATGATTTGGGGTGATGATGGGCTTTTTTTCCTAAACAATACATGCCTAGAGTTTTATCCCTACAATTAGGAGTTCTTAGGTCTGGGGTGGGGTCTAAGTATGTGTATTTTGGAAAAGTCCACTTGTCTCAATTTGGGGAGAGTTGACATCTTTACTTGATTGGGTTTTCCATGAACACAGTATGCCTTTTTATTTAGATTTTCTTTGATTTCTTTAATCAGAATTCATGTTAAATTATCTTAAAATGTTTGGTAGAATTCTCTAGTGAAATCACATGGACCTGGAGATTTGTTTTTGGGGAAGATTTTAATTAACATTCAATTCCTTAATCTTCACAAGGCTGTTCAAATTATCTTTCATATTAGATGGGTTGTGGTAGCCTGTGCTTTTCAAGGAATTGGTCTATTTTTATCTAAATTGTTAAAGTTGTGTTTGTAGAGTCCATAGTATTTCCTTATTATCCTTTTGATGCCTTCCAAGTCTCTAGTGATACCCTCTGTATCATTCCTGATATCAATCCTTAGTTATTTTTGCCTTCTCTTTCGTGTCAGTCTTGCTAGAGGTTGGTTAATTTTATTGATCTTTTTAAAGAACCACATTTTGTTTCATTGATTTTTCTCTGTTGTCTTTCTGTTTTCAATTTTATTGGTTGCTGCTTTTATTTTTCATGTAGTATGTTGTCTTTTGTGTCTAGTTTCTTTCACCAAACATAGTCTTTTCAAGGTTCATCCATGTTACAACATTTATCAGTACTTCATTCTTTTTAATGGCTGAGTAATATTCCATCATAGGTATGCACCCATCACCTCCCCCCACCCCATCCCCCCCAGTCAGAACTTCAAGTGTGTCCATTCCCCAGACAGTGCGCATCGCACTCATCAAGTAAGTATACACCCATCCCTTCCCCCCAGCACCCACCTCTGTCCAATACCCAATTGGTGTTATTCCCAAATGTGCACTTAGGTGATGATCAGGGAAACCAGTTTGCTGGTGAGTACATGTGGTGCTTATTTTTCCATTCTTGGGATACTTAACTTAATAGAATGGGTTCCAACTCTCTCCAGGAGAACCAAAGAGATGTCATATCACCGTTATTTCTTACAGCTGAGTAATATTCCATGGTATACATATACCACATTTTGCTAATCCATTCATGAATTGATGGGCATTTGGGTTGTTTCCACATCTTTGCAATTGTGAATTGTGCTGCTATAAGCATTCAGGTGCAGATGTCTTTTTTATAGAATGACTTTTGTTCTTCTGGGTAGATGCCCAATAATGGCATTGCTGGATCGAATGGTAGGTCTACTTGAATCTGTTTAAGGTATCTCCATATTGCTTTCCACAGGGGTTGCACTAGTTTACAGTCCCACCAGTAGTGTATGAGTGTTCCTGTCTCTCCGCATCCTTGCCAACATGTATTGTTTTGGGACTTTTTGGTAAAGGCCATTCTCACTGGAGTTAAGTGATATCTCATTGTGGTTTTGATTTGCATTTCCCTGATGATTAGAGATGTTGAACATTTTTTCTTATGTTTGTTAGCCATTTTTATATCTTCTTTTGAAAAATTTCTATTCATGTCTTTTTCCCACTTTTTGATAGGGTTGTTCGATTTTTTTCTTACTGATTTTCCTGAGTTCTAAGTAGATTCTTGTTATCAGTCCTTTATCTGATGTGTAGTATGCAAAAATTTTTTCCCATTCTGTAGGTTGTCTGTTTACTCTCGTGACTGTTTCTTTGGCTGTGCAGAAGTTTTTTAATTTAATCAGGTCCCATTTATTTATTTTTGTTGTTGCTGTGATTGCCTTAGGGGTCTTCTTCATAAATTCTTTCCCTAGGCCAATGTCTGTAAGAGTCTTTCCTACATTTTCTTCTAGAATTCTAATAGTTTCACACCTAAGGTTTAAGTCTGTTATCCACTGTGGTTTGATTTTTGTGAGAGGTGAAAGCCTTTCCAGCACTTGTTATTGTCTGTCTTTATGATTATCGCCATCTAGTGGATGTAAAGTGGTATCTCATTGAAGTTTTGATTTATGTTTCCCTAATAACTGTCGATGTTGAGCATTTTCCCCCATACTTACTGGACATTTGTATATCTTTTTTTTTTTTTTTTGGTGAGAAATGTCTATTGAGTCTTTTGCCAATTCTTTAATTAGGTTGCCTTTTTATTGTTTTTGTTGTTGTTGTTTGTTTGTTTGTTTGAGACAGAGTCTCTCACTCTGTTGCCCGGGCTAGAGTGCCGTGGTGTCAGCCTAGCTCACAGCAACCTCAAACTCCTGGGCTCAAGCGATCCTTCTGCCTCAGTGTCCCGAGTAGCTGGGACTATAGGCATGTGCCACCACGCCAGGCTAATTTTTATCTATATATTTTTAGTTGTCTGGCTAATTTCTTTCTATTTTTTTTTTTTTTTTTTTAGTAGAGACAGGGTCTCGCTCTTGCTCAGGGTGGTCTTAAACTCCTGAGCTCAAACGATCTGTCCGCCTTGGCCTCCCAGAGTGCTAGGATTACAGGCGTGAGCCACCGTGCCCGTCCTTTGTATATTTTGAATACTAGACCTCTGTCAGATACATGATTTGCAGATATTTTCTCTCTTTCTTGGGGTTGTCTTTTCACTTTCTTGATAGTGTCCTATGAAGCCCAAAAGTTATGAATTTTGATGTCTAATTTACCTATTTTTTTCTTTGCTTATGCTTTTGGTGTCTAAGAGACTTACCTAATTCAAGGTCATAAAGATTTATGCCTATGTTTTCTTCTAAGCATTTTATAGTTTTGGTTCTTACATTTTGATCTTTCATCCATTTTGAGTTAATTTTTGTACATAGTGTGAGGTAAGGGTCTAGTTTCATTCTTTTGCATGTAATTATCCAGTTGTCCCAGCACCCTTTGAAAAGACTATTCTTTCCCCATTGAATTGTCTTGATTCCTTTGTTGAAAATCAACTGACCAAAGATGTATGGGTTTACTTTTGGACCTTGAATTCTATTCCATTGATCTATATGTCTGTCTTTATTACAGTATCACACTATCTCAATTGTTATACATTTATAGTAAGTTTTCAAGTTGGGAAGTGTCAGGCCTCCAACTTTTTCAAGGTTATTTTGGCTATTCTCGGCCCCTTGAATTTTCATATGAATTTTTTGGTTCAGCTTTTATATAGATTTTTTAGTGGTTACTCTAGTTGTTACATTATACATATCACAGTCTACTGATATTTACGTTTTACCAATTTGAAGATCGGGGTTGAAACCTCTTTTTATGTCCCTCTATCCTTCCCATTTTCTTAAATTTTCTGACATTTCACATATATTTTTCTTAAATATTTCTTCTGCATACATTGAGAGCCACATCACACAATGTTAGAATTTTTGCTTCACCTGTTCAAACACAATTTAGAAAACTCAAGAGGAGGAAATTCTATTGTATTTACCCATATTTTTACTCATCTATTGTTTTTTTCCCCTGGTGTTCCAAGATTCTTCCTTTTATCATTTTTTTCTGTTTAGAGCTTCAGGGTAGATCTGCTGGCAACAGATTTGCTTACTTGTCCTTCATCAGTAAATGTCTTAATTTTCCCTTTCATTCCTGAAGGATATTTTTCTTTAGTTTTCTGCAGTTTGGCAATGTTGTGTTTTGGCACAGATTTCTTTGGGTTTATAACTGAATATGTTCACTGAGCTTCTTGAATGTGTAGGTTTATGTTTTTTGCCAAATTTGTTAAGTTTTTAGCCATTTTTTTGTTTCAGGTTTGTTTCTAATGCTCATTAAAGCATTTTTATGATGGTTCCTTTAAAATTCTTGTTATATGATGCTAACATCTCTTTCTAACATTATATTTTATAATTTTGGATTTTCTGTTCTGTTTCACAGGTCTGTCTTTTCATGTATCAATATCATTGATTTGATTACATTAGTTTTCTAGAATGGTGAATATATTTTGAGACAAGTCATCCACTCCCACCTGAACCCCTAACCGCCATCTGCTTTTCTCTTTTATAGTTTTCTATTCCCAGGCATTAGTTCACCCACCTTTGAATCCTATGCCAGGTCTAACATAATGCCTTTTCTATACTGGGCACTTAATAACTGTTTGGTGAACTGAATTTGCCTACTAGAGGTTTGAGTTAGATTAATTTACATCTTGACAGAAATGCCCACACACTGGGTACATTTACGTAGTTCCTCCACAAGTGTCAAGTGTCTGTTGTGTGCCCCAGCATTGGGCTAGGTGCTAAGGACAAACAATCAATAAGCCTTTTTAGCATATAATGTTTAAATAGCCATGATAGCACCAATAGAGGTATTCACCAAAAGTTTTGGAGAAAAATTTCTCTAAAACTTTGCCAGAAGTTTTAGAGAAGAGTACTTAGTCTAGCCAGAGGTTTGTGAAAATCTTCTCAGAAGAGTAACACTTGAATGGTGAGTAGGGATTGACCAAGGAAGGAAACGCAGGAGAGGCATTTCAGACATAGAGAAAGGCATAAGCAAACTGAGGCTGTGTGAAGTAGCTTATGGATACTAGAATCTAAAGAACAAGGGCTGGGGGTGGGGGATGAATGAAGCTGAAAAATAGGTCAATGAAGGTTTATTTTGTATCTTTCCTTTTTTTTTTTTTTGGTGATAGGGTCTCGCTCTGTTGCCTGGGCTACAGTGCAGTGGCATCATCATAGCTCACTGCAATCTCAAACTCCTGGGCTCAAGCAATCTTTCTGCCTCAGCCTCTGAAGTAGCTGGGACTACAGGTGTGTGCCACCACACCCGGCTAAGTTTTCTATTTTTCATAGAGACAGGGTCTTGCTATATTGCTCAGGATGGTCTCAAATGATCCTCTCACCTCAGCCTCTCAAGTAGCTGGGACTATAGGCACACACACCACACCCAGCTAATTTAAAAAAACTTTTTTTGTGGAGACAGGATCTCACTGTGTTGCCCAGGCTGGTCTTGAACCTCCAGTGATCCTCCTGCCTTGGCTTCCCAAAGTGCTGGGATTACAGACATGAGCTACTACACTCGGCCTATTTATTTAGTTTCTAAAGAAATATTTCATTTCAGGTGTGGCAAAAGATATAAAGAATAATATAATAAATAGGTGTTCATAACTCACTTAAAAAGATATAAATATTACAGATATATTTGAAGCCTCAAGTAATACCTCTCCTCATTTACGTGCCCATTCTTCCCTCTCAGAGCTAACCATTGTCCAGAAGTTGGTATTTATGATTCTCATGAATTTTATCCTTCTATTACACATAGATATGCCTCACTAAACAATATATATTATTGTTTTACATGTTTTTGAATGTTATGCAAATGGAAGCATATTGGATGTATTCTTTTTTTTTATTTCAACATATTATGGGGGTACAAATGTTTAGGTTACGTATATTGCCCTTCCCCCCCCCGTCAGAGCTTCAAGCATGTCCATCCCCCAGATGGTGCGCATCGCACTCATTATGTACGTATATACCCATCCCCTCCTCCCCCCACCAAACATTAGGATTGTAAGATCCATGTTGATAAATGTAGCTGTAGTTTGTGCATTTTACTTGCTTTAAGATATTCCATTGTATGAGTATATGACAATTTATCCATTTTCCCATGGATAGACATTTCTTTGAAGAGTTTCAAGTAAAGGGTGATATGGGCAAATCTTTATTTTAGATATATCACTTAGGATTGGATGTGGAGGATAGATTTGAGATTGTCATAGAGTAGCAATTTGCAAACACTTTGTACTCCTTTATACTCTCAAAAAGTTATTAAGGACCCAAAAGGGTTTTTATTTGGTTTATATTTATCAATATTTACCATATAAATTAAAACAATTTAAAAATATTTATTAATTCATTGAAATATTATAAGCCCATTACATGTTAGCACAAATAATTTTATTTGTAAACCAAAAACATTTAGTGAGAAGAGTGATGTTGTTTTACATTTTTGCAAATCTCTTTAATGTCTGGGTTAATAGAAAATAGATTCTCAGATCTGCTTTTGCTTTCAGTCTGTTTGATATCACGGCATGTATCGTCTGGAAAACTCCACTGTACACCCACGAGAGAATAAGGGTGGAAAAAGCAAAGAACACCTTAATATGATCATGAACATAGTTTTGGCCTGAAAGAGTCTCAGGGAGCCTGAAGGTTCCCTGGATCACACCTTGAGAACAGCTGGTGTAGAAGAGCCAGTTTAGAGGCTGTTGCAGTAGGCTAGATGAGAGATAATGAGGGTTCTGAACCAAAGCATTGCTTGGATGGATGGAGAAAGGGAGATGAACATGAGAGAAATTTAAGAAGAAAAACCAGAAGGTCCCAGAAGGTGATACAGGGTCAAGGGCAAGGGTAATAATTGAGTTCCAGTTGGGTGCATGCTTCACAATCAACCTGCAAAACAGCTGTTTAGCTAGGAAATGGCAGCATTTGAACCCAGGTCCAATCCAATACAGAAGGTCTTTTTGTTTTACCCAGGGTAGAGTTAGAAGGAGTAGTTATGGCAAGGAGGTGAAGCCCTTCTTAGAGATAAGAGAGAGGATGAGTAATGCAACAGAAAGATTTTGAAGTAGAGAGGAGAGAAGTAGTAGTTATTAACTCCATAGGTTGGTCCAGTTCAGGGTTATAATGATGGCAGACTACTAGACCAGGTTGAGTGTTGGGATAGTGGAAGATCTCAGAATGTTCTGAGTCACTGACAGGCTAACTGCTCTTAGGAGTTGGGGTTGAGCTGAGTGGGCAGTGGAGGTGTCTGGAGGAAGAAAGGTCCTCTGCCAGCTTTGATTTTTGCCTTGTTACACTGCAGGATGGATCCATGCTGTGCTGACTCCTGTGGACTGCCTTGCCTTTGGAGGGAACTTCTTACACAGCCTTAACATTGAAATGCAGCTCAAGTGAGTCCTGAAGCTGTGGTGATCCCAAGTTGGCGATTCCTGTCTGCTAAGAGTCCTTGGGCTCTCCCTTGGAGTGAGGAGTGCCGTGTAGAAGGAGGGGAGACAATCAGAAAAGGATGAATCCTGTTTCCTGATGATGTTCAGTTTGAGGATTAACACCTTTTCCTCACTTAGTAGTTATGTGACTTTGGGCAAGTTACATAACCTTTGAGCCCAAAGTTTTCTAATGTATAAAATAGGGTCCTATAGGGTCATTGTGAAGATTAGAGATACAAAGCATCCAGAATAATACCTGATACATAGTAGGCACTCAGAAAATGGATCCTTGTTTTTATTGTTATGCCGCCTCCTTCCAGAGCCTACGAGATTGAGAAGCGGCTGAGCACAGCAGACCTCTTCAAGTTCCCCAACTTTGAGACCATTTGTTGGTATGTGGGAAAGCACATCCTGGACATCTTCCGAGGTATGAAGCCCTTTGCCAACTGTCCCTTTTGCTCTGCTTTCCTGAGTGTGTGTGTTCTGTCACCACAAAGATCTCCTCACTATGTAGATCAAAACATGTTGTACACTTTAAATATATACAATAAAAAGTGATAATTACTGCTTTAAGAAAATCTCCTTAGTGCTACTCCTTTATAGTTTCACCCACTCTCTTTTCCTGCACCATCCATAAGTCCTGGAAACCACCAATCTGTTTTACATCTCTATAATTTTGTCATTTCAAGGGCATTACATAAATGGAATCGTATAATATGTGACCTTTTCAGATTAATTTTTTACTCAGCATAACTCATGGCAGGGCATGGATTTTAACCTTTTTATTTAGCACGGGTGGCTGAGAAAATTGGATCACAGTGCAATTATCCCTATTTCCCGCTAGTTAAGATAAGAAACTCAATCTGAATAGTCTAAGCATTTCCTGGATGTGATGATTCCCGTGGGGATAAGGCCCAATCCTGACCATTCTGACACCCTGTTGAATCCTAGGTATCAGCCCAGGTGAAAGCCTCCTTGCTTGCTGGGTTTCTTCTTTCCTGGTCTGCTCTGAAATAGAGCAGGTTCATTGCTCCGGCCTGAGATTCTTCAAGGTGACTTGGCCAGGAAGAATCAGTACCTCAGAGTTACAAAGAACCTCAGAGACCAATAAGTACGGTTTCCTATCTGATACCTCATGCCCTTATTCTGCCACCTAGACAGACTGTCAGTTATGTGTTCAATCAGATGATGGATAACTAACTGCTCATTACCTGTTCTGAACAGCTCAGTTCAGTAGAAAAGCCTTTATAGAGCCTAAATCTGCCTATTTGTAATAGCATCCCCCTGAAATAAGGCAGAACATAGCTAATCAATCTTCTATATTAATGGCCCTTCAAATCTGAGTAGATAGCAATTATGGTCCTCTTGAGTGTTCTCATTGCGAAACCCAAGAGGGAGTAATGTAATGGAAGAAACACAGGCCTCAGATTCAAGAAGACATGGTCTCAGTCTTGGCTCTGGTACTTTTTTTTTTGTTTGTTTTGTTTTTTTATTTCAGCATATTATGGGGGTACAAAAGTTTAGGTTATGTATATTGCCCATGCCCCCCACCCCCCAAGTCAGAGCTTCAAGCGTGTCCATCTCCTAGATGGTGCGCATTGCACTCATTATGTACGTATACACCCATCCCCTCCCCCCTATCTGCCCGACACCCGATTAATGTTATTCCTAAATGTTGGCTCTGGTACTTACTAGGTGTGTGCACTTGGTCAAGTCTCTTTGCCTCTCTGAGCCTCAGTTTCCTGCACTGTAAAATGAAGATAATATTGTCTGGCTCATAGGATGGATGTTAGGATTAAATAAGATAATAAATGTCAAATGCCTACCACTTAGTAGGTACTTAGTAAATGAACACTATTAGAAGAACTAACATCTAAACTTATGCTCAGAACCCTGAGCATTTTCTCTGGTTGCCTAACAAAGGTAACAAGTCCTTTACTTCTCTACATGGCTTCTTTGACACTCTGCTTGCTCTTTCTCCCCTTAGGTTTGCGAGAGAACAGGAGGCACCCTGCCTCCTACCTGGTCCATGGTGGCAAAGCCCTGAACTTGGCTTTTAGAGCTTGGACAAAGAAAGAAGTAAATATGCCTATTTCTCTATCTCTTCTAGAGTTCTGCCCTCCATAGGGATTGGTATTTGGTAGATGCATTAGAGACACAGACCAGAGAAGCTTGTGGGCTCCTGGGTGTAGAGTGGAGGACTGGGCTACATTCCTTGGATAACAATTTAAGCCTTCTTTCTGATTATAAAAAGCAATACATACTTACACTGAGAATTAGAAAAATACAGAAGAGACTGGATGCGGTGACTCTAGTCTGTAATCCCAGCACTTTGAGAGGCCGAGGCAGGAGAATTGCTTGAGCCCAGGAGTTTGAGGTTATAGTGAGCTATGATTGCATCATTGTACTCCAGCCTGGGTGACATAGCAAGACCCTGTCTCTTAAAAAGAAAAAATATAGAAGAGTATAAAGAAGGAAAAAATCACCTGTAATTTTAATACTCAAAGGGAACTACCATTAAAATTTGAGTATGTTTCCTTCTGATATTTTTAATATGCATTTTAAAACATAATTACTATCATACTGTGTGGTTGACCCTTAAACAATGTGGAGATTAGAGGCTCAGACCCCTCCCCATGCAGTTGAAAATCTGCCTATAACTTTTGACTCCCCAAAAACTTAACTACGAATAGCCTACTGTTGATCAGCAGCCTTACCAATAACATAAATAGTGATTGACACATACTTTGTATGTTATATTATGTGTTATATACTGTGTTCTTACTATAAAGTAAGCTAGAGAAAAGAAAATGTTATTAAGAAAGTCATAAAAGGAAGAGAAAATACGTTTGCTATTCATAAAGTGGAAGTGGATCATCATAAAGGTTTTCATCCTTGTCTTCATAGAAGGAAAATGAGGGGTTGGTCTTGCTGTCTCAGGGGTGGCAGAGGTAGAAGAAAATCTGTGTGTAAGTGGACCTGTGCAGTTCAAACCCGTGTTGTTCAAAGGTCAACTGTATATCCAATTTTGTGTCTGAGTCTATTGGCTTATCTTAATTATCCTGGGTCACCAAATTTATCCACACACATTTAATAATAGTTACTTGATATTCTTTTGCAGGGAATACCTAACCCACTTGCTTATTATTTCCTTTTAATTAATTATTTTTTTGGGGGGGTAGTTATAGAGAATCATACAGTAAATATCTGTATGCATCAGTCTCTGTCCCTCATCTTTTGATTGTTTCTTGAGGATAGATTCCTGGAAGACCAATTACTGGATCAAAGTATCTGAAAAAATGTAAGGCTCTTGATGTATACTGCCAAAATAGTGTTTGTTTGGTTTTGTGGTGGTTTTTTTTTTTTTTTTTTGAGACAGAGTCTCGCTCTGTTGCCCAGGCTAGAGTGCCATGGCGTCAGCCTAGCTCATAGCAACCTCAAACTCCTGGGTTCAAGCAATCCTTCTGCCTCAACCTCCTGAGTAGCTGGGACTACAGGCATGCACCACCATGCCTGGCTAATTTTTTTCTATGTATGTATTTTAGCTGCCCAGATCATATCTTTCTATTTTTAGTAGAGACGGGGTCTCACTCTTGCTCAGGCTGGTCTCGAGCTCCTGACCTCAAGCGATCCGCCCACCTTGGCCTCCCAGAGTGCTAGGATTACAGGCGTGAACCACCGTGCCTGGCCCAAAATAGTTTTTTAGAAATGTACCAATATCTATCTATCCAACCAAATACTAAACAGTTATAAAAGAGAGTAAGAAAGCTCTCTGTGTAGTGATTTGGAAAGATCTCCAGAATTTGTCAAGTAAAGGTGCAGATTCGTATGTATACTACCTTATATATGTGAAAAGGGGGAAAATAATTTTATTTGTATATGCTTGTATTTGCCTGAAGATACAATCTGGAGGATGCAGAAACTAGTGAAAGTGGTTACTTCTGGGGATGGGATGGTAAGGTTGATGGCAGGGACGGGGTAGGAGTGAGGCTTTTCAGTATGTATCTTTTTATATAGTTTGATTTTGACCCTTATAAATGGATTGTATCTTTTCAAAATATTGAGTTTTTTTAGAAACAACCACAAAATGCTAAAAAAAAAAAATAGAAGAAATAGCAATATATACTCTTATATTTCAGATACTCCTCCTGCATATAGTGACCAAAGGAGACCTTTCAGCCACTGCAGGCTTAACTTGTGCAATCTCCCCATTTCCTGTTGCCAGCCTTCCCCTCAGATATTCTTGGACTTCATGTTTTGGGTCTTCCCTTGCTCCCTGGGCTCACCTACACCTGGACCTTATCCTGTAATTCTGTTTCTCTACACCTCTTAAGTGTGGCTACCTTAAGTTTCATCTCTGATACCTCCCATGAAGTGAACTTCAGAGTGACTGTGTCCCAGAACACCAAAATGGAGGTGGATGGGGCCTAAGCACTCATGTCCTGGGTCAGGATGGACCCAAGGACTGAGGAATAGCCCCAGACAGCATGGCCAAAGGGAGCTGGAGGACAATAGAACACAGTTCTGAGGAGCCCATGCTCGTGGAAGATGTCTTTTGTGAAGTGCAGACAACTTGCGTGGGAGGCACTTGCTCCCTCACCTTTCCAGAGACCCTGTTGTGGGAGGGAGGGAGCCATTAAGGTTATACAGAAGGGTCACATCGGTTCTCGGTTCCCCTCCCAGCCACCAAAATAAATTCCAGATAAATTAAAAGAGTTAAAGGAAAGAAGAATTAAACCATGAGAAACAAGAAGGAAATGCTGAGGAATTTTTATCAGCCCTCTGGATACAGAAGTGAATAGAAAATGAGTGGGGAAAATCACAGTAGAAAAGCTTGAGATCTACATAAAAATGTAAATCTCGTTACTCAAAAAGATGGCAGATAAAAGAGAACCAACTGAAAGGTTGCTGTTGAGTTAGCTATGGGCCTGTAGCTGCTCAGCACTGAGTTTTGTCCTCACAAGTAGGGAGGCCAGTTTGTCCCCATTGATCTCCCTGAGGTCCTTGACTTTTTGAGGGGTGTGGCCCAAGCCCACAACTGAGTTCCTCACACCTCTTGATACTGTCATTTATCAGGTGTATGTTTTGCAAATATTCTCGCAGCGTGTGGCTTGTCTTGAAGTAGCAGAAGTGGTGAAGTAGCAGAGGTTTTCAAAGAGAAGTTTTTATTTTTGGTTAAGTCCAATTTATCTGTTTTTCTTTTCTGGTTCATGCTTTTTGTATCCTAAGAAATCTTTTTTTATTATTCAGGATATTATGGGGGTACAAACATTTTGGTTACATGTAATGCTGTTTGCCCCACCCAAGCCAGGGCTACAAATGTGTCCCTCCCCCATACAGTGCATTCCACTTCCATTAGTTGTGAATTTTCCCCCCCGCACAACTCCGACTGGCACCCAGTGAGTGTTACTACCATGTGAACAACTTAGTGTTGGTCAGTACCAATTTGATGGGGAGTACATGTGGTGCATGTTTTTCCATCCTTATGATACCTCACTTCGAAGGATGGGCTCAATCTCTATCCAGGATAATATAAGAGGTGCTAGATCACCATTGTTTTTTGTAGTTGAGTAGTATTCCATGGTATACATATACCACATTTTATTAATCCACTCATGTATTGATGGGAAATCTTTGCCTAACTGAAGGCCACAGAGTTTCTCCTCTGTCTAAAGGGTTTATTGTTTTAGGTTTTACATTTAGGTCTGTGATCTATTTTGAGGGTGTGTGTGTGTGTGTGTGTGTGTGTGTGTGTGGTATAAGATAGGGATTGAGGTTCTGTCTTTTTTTTCATATGGATATCCAGTTGGTCCAGGACCATTTGTTGAAAAGACTACCCTTTCTCCACTGGATTGCCTTGGCACATTTTGTCAAACATCAGTTATCCGTTGTTGTGTGAGTTTATTCCTCATGCTTCTTGTTTGACAGGCTCTGCCAGACCATGAGGATGAGATCCCGGAGACAGTGCGGACTGTACAGCTCATTAAAGATTTGGCCAGGGAGATCCGCCTGGTGGAAGTAAGACGCATAGGAAGGGAGAGAAGGTGTTTGGGAAGGGCTTGAGGCTCCATGGCAATGGCAGGTTAGGCCTCTGCACTTGGCATGAGAGCCCAAGGGAGGGGTTGGGAACACCCCACCAAGGATCCTATTTATTCAGTCATTCATTCATTCAAATAATTATTATGTGCTTTGAGTGTGCCACACATTGGGCTGGTGTCTTATAATACATAATACAGTGCTTGCCCACAAAGAACTCACAGTCTACTAGAGGACCATGAGCAAAGTTAACCAAAGTCTCAGTTTCCTCATCTCTGAAATGGGGATAATTGTACCTACCCAAGGATTGCTAAAAGCATTAAATAAGGTAATGTGGGTTGAGCACTAAGTATAGTGCTTGGCACACACTAGGTACTCAATAAATTCTGATTCTGGGTTGTGGTGGTGGGTGGTGGTGGTGGTTATAGTTGTTGTTGTTATTAATATTTTGACTCAGTCTCTGCATTCTGCAAAATGACAGTTCTCTCAGATTGAAGATGATTACAAAGGCATGTTTCAACAGGTGGCATATACCACGAGGCAGTAAGGTATAGTGGTAAGAGACTCAGAGAAACCTGGGTTCTGGTTCCTGCTCTGTCACTTGCAAGCCTTTCAGAGCCTCAGTTTCCTCATCTGTAAAGTGGGGATAACACCAACCTTTCAGAGTTTTGTTAGGATTAATAGCTAATGTATGTAGAGCACAGTGCCTGGCAGAGTAAGTACTCAATAAATGTGAGCTATTGTTGTTAATAGACTTTGCAGCAAAGAGAGAACTCGGTGTGGGATGGTAAAGTAGCAGAGGCACCAGAGGAGAATTAGACTTGGGAATGTTTAAACTTTCCTTTAGCTCAGAAGCTGTAAAGTTCCATTTAGTGTCCAGGATATACATCCATGCTGAAGGGTGGTCAGATTGAGCTACTGGGAAGTTGGGCTTCCAGACTCACTGCTTGTAGCATGTTTCACTGCCTACACCATAGCTTACAGTGTCCACCTCCTACCTCATTTTCCTCTACTCTTATCTGTCAGAATCCTTCAGGATTTAGTTAAAGGCCCACCTTTTCTCCAGCTCTTCCCATTTAAACCAATTTTGTACACACACAACTTTGGGCTGGTTGGAAGAAGACTTAGAGATAGATCCTATCGGGTCCACTGGCGTTCCAATGTTTTAAAGCAGTGGAATCCTTTTTTAAAAAGTGAGATCTTATGTGGAAGCCCAATATATACAACAAATCAAAGCATAGCTGCTTTGAATAGGATGAAGGTAGGAGACTTGGGGCTCCACTTGTTCCTCTCATCTGCCTTCCACTTACCTCCAGTCCCCAGGGCTCCTCCCAAGAAGCTCAAAGAAGCCACAAAATATCTTCAAAAACCACCTTTCCAGTGTAGCTCTTAAATTTTACAGCGGAGCAAAAAGAACCTCAGAGTGGTCAGATAACTTTCCTGAGGTTAGAGAGCTAGCTAGTAGCAGAATTAGGACTAGAACCTCTCTCCTTCTCTCAAATCCTGTAGTCCTTAGAATTTGAACCACACAGATTAGTACTTGACTATTTTCTGTCTCATGTCAGTTCCTCTTGGAGTCTTTTCTCTCCAATTTTGATAGTAGTGCTGGGCTTTTCCTTTGCTCGTCTTCTCCTTACTCATCAATGGCTGGGCAAAGAAATGCCACCCAATAAATTCTTGATGACTCATTTTGCAAAATCGAGGGTGTGCATATGTGGAGCATCTGTAAGCCACTTCCATGGCAGTACCATCTGTGCCAGGAACAGACCTCTGCTGTTAGTGTTGAGAGAACCCTTGAGTAAGCTCTAACCCCCCTCGTGTACTAACACTCTTATAGGATATCTTCCAACAGAACGTTGGGAAGACGAGCAATATCTTTGGGCTGCAGAGGATCTTCCCAGCTGGCTCCATTCCCTTAACCAGGCCAGCCCATTCCACTTCAATGTCCATGCCCAGGCTGTCACTGCCCTCCAAAAGTGGTTCAAAGAAGAAAGGCCTGAAGCCCAAGGAATTCTTCAAGAAGGCAGAGCGAAAGGGCAAGGAGAGTTCAGCCTTGGGGCCTGCTGGCCAATTGAGCTATAATCTCATGGACATACACAATCATCAGGCACAGAAGACAGGCTCCTCTCAGAAAGCAAAGGTGGGTGCTGGCCCATGGGTTCAGCCCAACCCTTTTGGGTGTCCCTTGGAAGAGCAGGGTTTCAAAAGGACAGGCTATCCTGTTCTGCTGCCACCTCCCTTAGGGCCCCTGGTGTTTGGCTACCAGTCCCACTCATTTAACAGGCATTTATTGAGACCCTTTCTATGCTGGGCACTGTGATAGGTGCTGTGGATGTAACTCTCAAGAGGCTAACAGGCTAGTGAGAAAGACAGACATACAAACAAATGAGTGCAGTGAAGTATTGTAGCTGCCACAATCAAAGGTGTATGTGGGACCTTGAGACATAGTGGAGGGTTGATTCCATCTGGGTAGGGAAGATGGTCAGGAACTCTTTTCAGAAAAGATGACACTTGAGCTAAAGTTTCAAATGCTGGGCTGAAAATGAGATTTGAGAACATTGTGTATGAGTGTCACGTTGGAGTCTTGAATAGGTCCTTGAGAAAAGCCCTCCCCTAGGGCTCTACCTTGCCTCAAGATTGTGGTGCCCTCCATGGGCATCTGATGTCCCCCCTGCTTCTTAAGGGAATATATTTCACAAAATTGATAGGTTTCCCCTGAGCCAGCCACACATTCTCAACCTCCTACTCCTGTGAGTGGGGGCGGGGGGCAGTATGGCACAAGGCCTTGGTTCAGGTGGTTTTGACAGTGAACTCAACCAGTGAAACCAGAGGGAACTGGCCATCCTGATTCATGTGGGAGTCCCAGGCAGGTGACAACTGAGCCTCCTCCTTCCACAGTTCAACATCACTGGTACCTGTTTGAATGACTCAGATGATGACTCGCCAGACTTGGACCTCGATGGGAATGAGAGCCCGCTGGCCCTATTGATGTCTAATGGCAGGTGAGGTGGGAAGAAGGAGCACAGACATGTTGGGACTATCAGTGGCAATATGCCACTGAGACAGGGCATGGAATTGGGACCTAGGGGTTGGGACACGGACCGGGAGGGGCTGTATTCAGGGCAATACCTAGCTATTATCAGATATCATTGCTTAGTTCAAAGAACCATGATGGTGTTGGTGGGTGGGTAGGGGGGAGGTCTGGAATCTAATTGGCAATCTTATCTTGAGAAAGCACTTATATAATGTTATAGAAATTTCAGCAAGTCATTGGGTCAGAACCACTCATAGAAATAAGGAGTAGTATAGCATACTGTTAAAAGCATTAGTTTTTTATATACCTTTTGACTTGCAATTCGACTTTTAGGAATTTAATTTACAGAAATCCTTGCACAAGGTGTGTAAAGAGAGAATGTTCAATGTTCACTGCATCATTGTTTGTAATAGTAAGTAATTGGAAACATCCAAATGTTCATCTATAAGGGCTGGATAAGTAAATTGTGGTACATATCTATAGAATGGAATACCATGTAGCTGTTAAAAATAATGAGACAGCCTAATGTCTGTTGACACAGAAAGATGTCCAAGATATGTTTTGAAGTGAAAAAATCAGGTTACAAAATAATATGTAGGAATAGTTCCATTTTTATTTTTACTTATTTATTTTTTTTGAGACAGTGTCTCGCTCTGTCTCCCCGGGTAGTATGCAGTGGCATCATCATGGCTCACTGCAACCTCAAACTCCTGGGCTCAAACGATCCTCTTGCCTCACTCAACCTCCCTAATAGCTGGGATTACAGGTGCACGCTGCCACACCTGACTAATTTTTTTTATTTTTGGTAGATTTGGGGTCTTGCTCTTTTTCAGGCTGGTGTCAAACTCCTGACCTCAAGTGATCCTCCTGCCTCAGCCTCCCGGAGTGCTAGGATTACAGGCGTGAAGCCACCATGCCTGGCCCCCTTTTTATTTTTAAAAACGTGTGCACACACATATGTGTATGCAGGTGTGACAAAGCAATATACAGACTTTTTTGTTTCTATTTATTTTAATTTTTTGAAGAGGTTTAAAAATATAATTTATAAGGTTTAAAAATCAAAAAATGTGAAAGAGCGCACAGTGAAAAAAATCTCATACCCATCTTTCTTCCCCTGTTTCCCTCCCATGGACAGCCAGTGTCAGTGTTTTCCATCCAGAGATATTTGTACAAACTTAGGCAAATAAATATATTTGTTATATATTTTATACTTGTTACATCAAATTTTTAACAGCGGTTATCTCTGGAAGGTAGGATAGGGGAGGTGTGAGAGCAGGTTTTCACTTTAGTAGCATTGGAATTTGTACAATAACCATGTATTACTTTTCTTAAAATAATTTTTAAAGAACACTTTCTACAAGAATAAAATAACAAAATCATGGATTTGGGAATCAGATGATTCTGAGTTCAAATCCCAGCTGTGACACATATTTGCTGTGTGACCTTGACAAATTAACCTCTCTGAGCATGTGTCCTCATTATATCTATTCTATAGCTAAAACTTATCTTAGGGTTGTTGGTGGATTAAAAGAGATAATGTAAGTAAAGTGCTAATCACAGGGCCTGGCACATAGTAAATGTTTAATGAATTGGTAGCTCTTATAAATGTGATGATGAAGATGGAGGTAAATGGTGATGATGATGATGATGATGATAATGATGGTGATGTGGGTATGGCCAGAAATGGTGAAATATGTAGGGAGGCTGAGGCAGGGGAAAGCATTACAGATTATCATCTAGATACTCAGAACACTATACAGCAGCAATCAAGAGCCAAGTACCAGGCCGGGCGCAGTGGCTCACGCCTGTAATCCTAGCACTCTGGGAGGCTGAGGCAGGCGGATTGTTTGAACTCAGGAGTTGGAGACCAGCCTGAGCAAGAGCGAGACCCCGTCTCTACTGAAAAAAATAGAAAGAAATGATCTGGACACCTAAAAATATATATATAGAAAAAACTTAGCCGGGCATGGTGGCGTATGCCTATAGTCCCAGCTACTCGGGAGGCTGAGGCAGGAGGATTTCTTGAGCCCAGGAGTTTGGGGTTGCTGTGAGCTAGGCTGACGCCATGGCACTCTAGCCCGGGCAACAGAGTGAGACTCGGTCTCCAAAAAAAAAAAAAAAAAAATATATATATATATAAAGAGCCAAGTACCAAGTATGAACAATGTAGGAACACAAACAACAAAGATACCTTAATAGCCTCTTTCTAGGGAAAGGTTGTCTTCAGATCCCATGGGAGAGTGTAATAGGTCCACTTGGATGGAAAATAAGGGAAAAGGAAGTAAGAGCAGGGCGGATTTTGAAAGCAGAACTATTCTTAGGGTTTGAGAACCCAGTTACTAAAGAGTAAGATTAAAGAGGCTGTTGATCATTCCCTTTGTTCAGATCTCGTGGTAGGTTTCCTGGGGCGGAGAAAATTGAGAGTCCTAAGATATTTTGAGACATTTTCCCCTCCCCCACCAGTCCTTCTTGTGCTTCTTCTTATTACCTGCCACAACTGCCAGAAGCTGCTGTTAAGTGAACCTTGAGAGTCAAGGTATAGAAATATTTACAGATGATGTGATTTTTATCTCTGGGCTTTTCTCCAAATTCAGTGTTTTGTGGGGAGTGAGGTATAGATGAAACAAGACTGGATATGTGTTAATTGCAGAAACTTACTTGAGTGACAGGTACATGGGAGTTCATTATACTTTTATATTTTTGTAAATGTTTGAAATTTTTTATAATTAGAAGTTAATAAAAGACCAAGGTATAAATAGTTATCATTTATTGAGTATCTGCTCTGTGTCCAGGTTTCTTAGCTGTTTACATACATTATTTTATGTAGTCATCACAGCCCCCAAAATAAGTATTGTTATTCCCATTTACCAACGTGAAAACTGAGACCCAGAGAACTTTGTTGTAATATTAGCTACATTGAGCACTTGCCATGTGTCAGGCTCTGCATTAGCTCATTTAATTGTCCCAACAACCCTATGATGTAGAAAATAGGTCAATTTAATGACAGTGAATTCACTAAAAGGCAATTCAATAAAATGACTGCTGATTGTAAAAAAGTATACCGATTTACTAAGAACTTGTTTGTTTATGATGTTTATTCTAGCAGTTTATACTGTTTATTATTGTTTACCATATGTAACAGGATTGTATAAGCCACTTTTGAGGTTTTTCCATTTGCTTTATATGTTTTTAACCAATTTCTTTAGGTATAATTTATGTACTATAAAATTAACTTGCATTAAGTATACAATTAAATGAATTTTAGTAAATTTACATAATTGTGCAACCATTGCCATTATCCAGTTTTAGGATATTTCTGTCTTCCCAAAAAGATCCTTTGTGCCCATTTGCAGTCAGTCCTTATTCTCATCCCCAGGTCCATGCAAGCCCTAATCTACTTTCTGTCTCTATGTATTTGCTTTTTCTGGACATTCCATATAAATGGAATCATACAATACGTGGCTTTTTGTGTCTGGCTTTTTTCACTTAGCCATAATGTTTTTGAGATTCATCCATGATGTATCATATATCATTAGTTGATTCCTTTTTAATGTTGAACAGTATTCCATTGTATTAATATACCATATTTTGTTTACTCATTCACTAATTGATGGTCATTTGGATTGCTTCTACTTTTTGGCTATTATGAATAATGTTGCTCTGAGCATTTGTGTACAAGTTTTTGTGTGGACATACGTTTTCATTTGTTACCTACAAGTAAAATTGTTGGGTCATATGGTAACTCTATGTTTAGCTTTTTAAGAAACTTCCAAGCATTATTCCAAAGTGTCTGTACCATTTTACATTTCAACCAGCAATCATAAGTTTTTCCATATACTGGCCAACACTTGTTATTCTTTGTCTTTTTGATTATAGCCATTGTGGTGGATGTAAAGTGGTATCTCTTTTGTGTGTTTTTTAAAAATAAAAATTGTATACATTCAAGGTGTACAATGTGATATTTGATATATAGCTACACTGTGAAATGATTACTACAGTCAAGCTAATTAACATTTCCATCATCTCACATAGTTACCATTTTTTGTGTGTCGTGAGAATATGTAGATCTACTCTCTTAGGAAATTTCAAGTATACAATACAGTATTTTTTTTTTTCTGAGACAGAGTCTCGCTCTGTTGCCCAGGCTAGAGTGCCATGGTGTCAGCCTAGCTCACAGCAACCTCAAACTCCTGGGCTCAAGCAATCCTTCTGCCTCAGCGTCCCAAGTAGCTGGGACTACAGGCATACGCCACCATGCCCGGCTAAGTTTTTTCTATATATATTTTCAGGTGTCCAGATCATTTCTTTCTATTTTTTTCAGTAGAGACGGGGTCTCGCTCTTGCTCAGGCTGGTCTTGAACTCCTGAACTCAAACGATCTGCCCGCCTCGGCCTCCCAGAGAGCTAGGATTATAGGCATGAGCTACCACGCCTGGCCTCGTTGAGCTTCTTTTTGTGTGATTATTGGCCATTTGTATATCATCTTTGGAGAAATGTCTGTTGAGACCCTTTGCCCGTTTTTTTTTTTTTTTTTTTTTTTTTGAGACAGGGTCTCCGTCTGTCATCTGGGCTAGAGTGCAATGGCATCATCGTAGCTTGCTGCAACTGTAAACTCCTGGACTCAAGCAGTCTTCCTCCTTTAACCTCCTGAGTAGCTGAGACTACAGGGGGGCACCACAATGCCTGGCTAATTTTTCTATTTTTTGTAGAGATGGGATCTTGCTCTTGCTCAGGCTTGTCTTGAACTCTTGGCCTCAAGCAATCCTCCCACCTTGGCCTCCCAAAGTGCTAGGATTGTAGGCATGAACCACTGTGCCTGGCCTTGTTGCTTGTTTTTAAATTGGCTTATTTTAGCATTGACTTCTAAGAGTTCTTGAAATATTCTGGATATAAAACCTTTGCTAGATAAATGGTTTGCAAATATTTTCTCCCAGTCTGTGGCTTTTCTTTTCCTTTTCTTAATGGTTTCTTTTGAAGTATAAAAGCTTAAAATTTTACCTAATCCCAGATCGTAAAGATATTTTTCTGTATTTTCTTGTAGAAATTTTATCATTTTAGCTTTTACTTTTAGATCTATGATGCATTTTGAGTTAATTTTTGTGTATGATGTGAGCTAAGGGTCCACATTCATTTCTTTGTGTATGGATATCCAGTCGTCTCAGTACCATTCGTTGAAAGGACCATCGTTTCCTCCACTGAATTGCTTTGGCCTCTCTGTCAAAAATCTGTTGATCATAAATTTAAGGGTGTATTCAGGACTCATAGTTCTGTGTCCCTGATGTGTATGTCTGTCCATATGCCAATGTCACACTGCCTTGATTACCATGGATTTAGAGTAAGTTTTTAAATTGAATAGTATAAATCCTCTACCTTTGTTCTTTTTCAAAATTGTTTTGGCTGTGTTAGGTCTTTTGCATGTCCATGTACCTTTTATTATCAGCTTGTCAATTTTTACAAAAAAAGCTGGCTGGATTTTGATTTGGATTGGGATTGCATTGACTCTATAGATCAATTTGGGGAAAATTGCCATCTTTTAATAATATGTATGACTGTTTGTTTTTATGTTCTCTTTCCCTTTTTCTCTAGTACCAAGAGGATGAAGAGCCTATCCAAGTCTCGGCGAGCCAAGATTGCAAAGAAGGCAGAGAAGGCTAGGCTGGTGACAGGACAGGCGATGGAGGACGAATTTGACTTGGATTCAGATGATGAGCTGCAGATTGATGAAAGATTGGGAAAGAAGACGACCCTGATAATAAGACCAAGTATGTCTCTGTTCTTTCTCTTTCCTTCCCTGCCCATTTTTCATTAGTTTTTGACCCCTGTGATAGACTTAAGACCTTATGCCTGAGTTTGTGGACATTCTGTTTTACTAAGCTCTATAGGCCTCCATTGTTTCCTTTGTTCTAGAGATTTGTTTGTCAGCTGATTCCTAAACTCTCTAAATTAGTCATCTGTGGTCATTACTTCCAGTAAAATTAATCTTATTTTCCTTTCTCTGGGTATTTGGTTCAAATGCTAATCTTAGCTTCATAACAAGTGCATTCCATTGTTTTCTAGACTTTCCCCGGAAATTACCCCGTGCGAAACCTTGCTCTGACCCCAACCGAGTTCGCGAACCAGGAGAAGTTGAGTTTGACATTGAGGTGGGAGCCTGTGCTGTATCTAGTCGTCTTCTCATTCTGGTCACAGAGACAGAAGATAGATTGTCATTCTAGTTGGGGGAAGGGGGAAGACAACCTATGCCTTCAATTCTCAAAATATTTATTAAGTGAAAGATTGTATGTTAAGTGCTGCTGAGCATATAAATGGAAGATTATAATTTAGTTGAAATATTTTAAAAGTCCCTTAGTATAGAGTAGAATAAAAGGCAGTGTGATGTAGCAGAAAGAACATCTGATTTGGAGTATCTGATGTGACCTTACATGAATTATTTAACTTCACTGAACCTTAGTTTTCTTATCTGTAAAATGGGAGTTATATAATACCTACTTCACTAAGACGCTGTGGAGATTAAGATGAAAGAATGAATATTCTGCTTAATACTTGGTCTATACTTGGTGCTCAGAAGATTAGTATCAGGAGTCAGACTATCACCTCTGTATTAGGGCCGTACCGAATGAACCCTGGGCAGTTGAGGTGATATACTCTCTCTCCAACAGGAGGACTATACAACAGATGAGGACATGGCGGAAGGGGTTGAAGGCAAGCTTGGGAATGGGAGTGGAGCTGGTGGAATTCTTGATCTGCTCAAGGCCAGCAGGCAGGTGGGGGGACCTGACTATGCTGCCCTCACGTGAGTATTGGCTTTGGTCTCCCCTTTTCATTCAGACAGCACCCACCTCCCACCCAAGGGGCTAGGTTAGCCAGTCAGATATTTATTGAGCCATTTAAAGGGACAAAGAATTATCCAGGGCATTTGGGCTGAAAGAATAAAGTAGGCATTAAACCTGTCCTAGGGAACTTAAGATTTGACAGTGATAGGATGTGTAGACTTCAAGGGGAATCAGTTTTGGACACTTTGGAAGTTCTAAGAGGGGCTGCAAGACTCTTGGCGAACTGTTAAAAAAAATGAAGCATGGGTAAACAGAGAGGGAGGTGTGCCCCCTTTTTGCCACCTTGCCTGCTGTCTGTAGAGAGACTTTTAAGGCAAGAAAGACTGGCTTTTCATGAAAACAATCTGATACTATCCTGATCCTTTAGCATGATTTCTGATTTTTCACTTTGAATGGTTCTCCCCTTCTTCCTCGCACCCTGATCCCCACAGCTGTTGCCCCTTCTCCCTGAGTATTTTGATGGCTGGTTTCTTCTGACGTCTAGAGAAACTCCCTCAGCATTTTTCCTCTGTCCCTTGCAGCGAGGCCCCAGCCTCTCCCAGCACTCAGGAGGCCATCCAGGGCATGCTATGCATGGCCAACCTGCAGTCATCATCGTCCTCACCGGCTACCTCCAGCCTGCAGGCCTGGTGGACCGGGGGGCAGGACCGAAGCAGTGGGAGCTCCAGCAGTGGGCTGGGCACAGTGTCTAACAGTCCTGCTTCCCAGCGCACCCCAGGGAAGCGGCCCATCAAGCGGCCAGCATACTGGAGAACTGAGAGCGAGGAGGAGGAGAACGCCAGTCTGGATGAACAGGACAGCTTGGGAGCATGCTTCAAGGATGCAGAGTATAGTAAGGGCAGCTAAGCATGTGGGCCCAGGCCAGAAGGGGTTCCCTTAGTCCCAGTCTCAATCCCAGTAACAATAAAGAACAGCCTGTAGTCAGCAAAGGCCTGGCCTTACACCTGATACTTAGTTTCTCTGAGCCATGTTTTCCTCATTTGTAAAATGGAGATATCTCACAGGTTGATGTAAGAATTAGAGATTATGCTTGCACAGAGCATCTGGCACAGTTTCTTGTTCATGGGAAGCCCTCAAAAAATGGTAACTATTATAATTAGCTATCATCTATTTTCAGTGTTGTCCAACCTTCACTGATGGTGACTCTTTTTTTTCCTCTTGCCTATTTTACTTCCATCACCTGTATTGTTTGTGTTCTGTGTCAGCCAGTTTATCCCTTGCAAAGTTATTTAATGAACTTTCAGTGGGCTTTTTACATTTAAAAGATGACTTATTTTTTTAACCACTATTTATTGAGTACTGCAAAGCACTTTTTTGTGTAATAAGGTGACTAATGTGGATTTTAATTTTAATATTATTTTCAAAAATTACACAAATATGGTTAATGCTCATTGACCCAAATTAGAGCAAGGCAGAGAAAGGAAAAATTCCTTTTGACTAACAGTCTTCCCTCTTTGAGCCCAAAGATAACCTTTGTTATCAGTTTGATGTATACCTTTCATTTTGTTGTGTTTACATCCATATGGAGACATATGTAGATAGAGGTACAGTTTTCTTTAATGTTTGTGGCTCTGCAGCTTGCTTAGGTATCTTTCAACATCAGTTCATAGAGATCTACTTCTTCAATACATAGAGATCTACCTGCTGCATAGTATTCTATAACATAAATGTATATAATATGTTTAATCATTTGCTACTGACTGACATTTAGGTTGTCTATTTTTACTAACAGTGCTACAGTGAAAACTCTTGTAAGTAACCTTTTGTGCCTGTATGCTAGTTAATATTTCTCTAGAATAGATAGACCTATTGGGTTGAAGGGTATGGGCAAGCAAATATTAGTAAATATTGCCAGATTTCCCTCTAAAAGGGCCAGTATCTGAGCAGTGTTTGAGAAATACCTATTTCCCTACAGCCTTACCAGTGGTGGATACTATCAGCTTTTTAAATTTTTGCCAATCCCATGGCAAAAGATGGCGTCTCTGTTTATTTGTTTTGTGTGTTTATTGACTCTTCTTTATTCCTTTTCTGTGAATTATCTATTAAATCTTTCACCGATTTTTCTATTGGGATGTTTGTTTTTCTTATTGATTTGTAGGAGTTCTTTATATATTCTAGATTTGTTGGAATGTTTTTGTATATTCTGGATATTTTTGGAAAATATTTTCTTTCAGACTATTATATTTTAATTTTATTTATGGTGCCTCTTAGCATGTATAATATTTCAATTTTTATGTAGTTATCTTTATGAATTTTTAATAGTTTTTTGTATTTTATATTTTGAGTAAGAGGGCCTTCTTATTTTCACCTAAAACTGTATAGGAGTTAAAGTTTTAGCTCTTTATCTGGAATTAAGTTTTGTGAATTGTGGGAGGTTAAGAATCTGAATTTATTTTTTTTCCACATGAATAGTCTATTTGCCCCAATACCGTTTATTGACTAGTTCATCATTATCCCCCTGATTCAAAGTTTCACCTTTGTCATAAACTAAATTCCCATATATATGTGGATTTATTTTTCTACTTTAGTCCTAGTTCTGTGTCTAAATAGCTATGTGACCTTGCGCAAGCTAGTTAACCTTACTGTGCGTCTCTGTGATAGTAGTACCTACCTCATAGGTTGTTGGGAGGGTTAAATAAATATATATAAAGCACTTAAAACATTGCCTAGTACATGGTAATTACTACATGTTATATATTAGTAATATTGTTCCATTCCATAAAATCAGTTTGTTCACCTACAGTACCATGTAGGTTAGTTGCTACAGGCCTTGTTTCTGGTAGAGCAAATCTCCTCTGCAGACCTTGTTTGGACCTGAGGAGAGCACAGATGCTCAGCAAGCCTCTCATGTCTGAGCTAAGCTGTGATTGATCTTAGAGACTTGCCAAGTTCCCTTGGCCACCCACCCTACCTTTAGCAGTCAGTCCCATTGACCTACAGTCAAGACATCTGGACTTCGTTTAATTAGCCTTTGCAGAAGAAACAGCTCACTTAGCCTCTGCTAGCTCTTCCCCTCCCTGCTTTGCCCGGCAACACTGGAAAGGCAATTTAACAAGGAATGAGCTCACTACTTCTTATTTTTCCAGAATTTTGAGGCTGCTATTGAGCTTTTTCTGTTCCAGATGAACTTTAGAATGAGCTTGTCAAATTCCATTTTATTAGGATTGCATGGCATTTGTAGATTAATTTATGGAGACCGACATCTTTCATCAGAGGCCTTTCTGCTATAATTGAATATGTGCATTCCTGAAAAACCTTGTGTCTTGAAAATTTGTACACTAAAAACAGTAGGGCATATAAGAACAAGAGATTGGGACCATAGCTCTCAAAATCTGTGTGATTTTGAAGCCATAACATTGACCCAGATAATAGTAGTCCTAATAATAATCCTTGCCCGGTTAGAGCCCATTGGCATTTGTACTCAGCATCACAGTCCGTGGATCTTCTATAATGTTAAGCCCTGGACTCAGGTTTCCTTTTTCCAGATGTTGTTTCTTGAGGACATTTGCTTAAAATAGATACCAGCTTTATCAAATTAAAATCTGATCCAAGGCCTAGTCTCTATCGATTTTTCTTTTTTAAGAACACATAAGGAAATGTCTTTGCAACTTCTGCTCTCTCAGCTAGCCTCCTGTCACCAGAACTTAATTTTGTAGAAAACAGTGCAACCATTTACTTTTTCTCTGATAAGAGACACTATTGTAGGATTTTTAGCTTTTGTCTGTACATCTTTATGTGTTGCTAAGGTTTTCTCTGTAGTTGTGAGAAAGTCTACCATGGTTAAAAACAATATGCCAGGGCAAATTTTTGAACACCTTCTGGACAGCATCGACATCATTTCCCTATTTATCTTTCGGGTATGAGTAGTCATAAAACAGGCCATCTTGTTTTTCTGTCTTCAAACACAGTCTCTCTCTCTCCATTTATTCATGTTTTCTTGTATATCTCTTCTTTGGCTTATTTCTTCTTTATTCTTATGTATTTTATTTTGATTCCTATGAAAAGTGGCATCTTTTTATGTGTTACATTTTCTAATTGGCTATTGTTAATATGGAGGAAAATAGTTGATTTCTCTGTGTTGATCCTGTGTTGGACTGCTTTACCATACTCTTTTTAGTTCTATTAGTTTTTCAGTTAATTGTCATCTTGAGTTCTTGAGCTGATCTATGTGTCCTATATTAGTTTAGTAGAGCTACCATAATAAAATACCACAGACTGGGGGGCTTAAACAACAGAAATTTATTTTTTCACACTTCTCGAGGCTGAATGTCCAAGATGAAGATGCTGGCAGGATTTGTTTCTCCTGAGGGCTCTCTCCCTAGCTTGCAGATGGCTTCCCTGTTGCACACATGCCTCTAATGTCTCCCTCTGTCTCCTAATTGCCTCCTCTTAGAAGGTCACCAATCAGATAGGATTAGGACCCACCCTAATGATTTCATTTTAACTTAATGACTTCTTTAAAGGCCATGTATCTAAATATAGTCACATTCTGAATACTATGGGTTAGGGCTTCAAGGTAGGAATTTGAGGGGAGCGGGACACAGTTCAGCCCATAACATCTATTTTCTTTCCAGTATTCATACCTCTAGCTTTTTCCAGTTTCATTACAATGTTGAGTCATAGTGATGATAGGGGGCATCCTTATGCTGTTTCAGACTTTAAAGGTAATGTTGCCAATGTTTCTCCACTCAATAGGTGGGTCTTTGTAGGTTTCTGATAGGCTATTCTCATAAATTTCAGGAGCCTCTATCTCTAGTTCCAAAAGTTTTTTGTTTTAAAATTAAGAGTGGTATTAGGTTTTATCAGGTAGTTTTTTGGCATCTTTTGGCATTTTGATGCAAATACATAGTTTTTCTATGCTATTAATAATTTAATATGATTAGAATTACTGATTTTAAATTGACATTTTTTTGAGATTAGGTGTACTTGATTATGGTATTTAACAATTTTTTGGGCTGGGCGCGGTGGTTTACGCCTGTAATCCTAGCACTCTGGGAGGCGGAGGCGGGCAGATCATTTGAGCTCAGGAGTTGGAGACCAGCCTGAGCAAGAGCGAGACCCCGTCTCTACTAAAAATAGAAAGAAATTAGCTGGACAACTAAAAATATATAGAAAAAATTAGCTGGGCATGGTGGCACCTGCCTGTAGTCCCAGCTACTCTGGAGGCTGAGGCAGAAGGATCACTTGAGCCCAGGAGTGTGAGGTTGCTGTGAGCTAGGCTGATGCCATGGCCCTCTAGCCCGGGCAACAGAGTGAGACTCTGTCTCAAAAAAAAAATAATAATAATAATTGTTTGTCTAGTTAATTTGATTGCTAATCTTTTCAAAAGCTAGTTTTTGGTTTTATTGATAATCTCTGGTATTTGTTTATTATTTTCTTGATTTCTGATATTATTTTATTCCCTTGTTTAATATTCTTTGACATCTTGAGTTAAAAGCTCTGCTGATTTATTTTCAATCTACTTTTTGATAAAGGATTGCTTTTATTTTTAAAATTAATGTAAAGTGAATTGACTTTTTTTGTATACACATGTTTAGATTCTTGCAACCACCATAATCAGGATGTAGAACACTTTGATCACCCCCTAAACTCCTTTATGTTATTACCTTTTTGTAGTCATGCTCTCCCTCTACTCCTCACCCCTGGCAGCCACTGGTCTCCTCTCCATCACTGTGGTTTTGCCTTTGCTAGAATGTCATATAAGTGGAATTATGCAGTATGTAATATTTTGACCCTGACATCTTTTACTCAGCATAATGCCTTTAAAATACATTATGTTGTTGTATATCAATAGCTTGTTCCTTTTTATTGCTGAGTAGTATTCCAGTGTATAGATACAAGGGACACTTGGGTTATTTCCAGTTTGAGACAGTTATGAATAGAGCTGCTGTGAATATTCATGTATAGGTTTTTGTCTGAACATGAGTTTTCATTTCTCTAGGGAAAATACCTAGGAATGGGTTTCCTGGATAGTACAGACAGTGAATGTTTTTATTTTATAAGAAACTGCCAACTGTTTGCCAGAGAGATTGTACCATTTTACATTCCCATTAGCAATGTGTGAGAGTTCCGGTTGCTCTGCATACTTGGCAGCACTTGGTATTGTCAGTACATTTATTAGTCATCCTAATAAGTGTATAGTGATATCTCATTTAATGGCACATCTAATGCCTAATGCTACTGAACAACTTTCCATGTGTTTGCCATTCATATATCCTCTTTTTTTGAAGTATCTTTAAACAGACATTTTGAATGACTTACTAAGATTTCTTTTTCAGGATTTAACTATGGATTTTTTTTTTTTTAGTATATGTACAGTTTTCACATTATTTCATCATGGGCGAGTTTACTTTTTACTATTCATTCATTCATTTATTTTAAGATTAGTCAAGTGCAGTAGTGAGAAGGAGGAAAGAGTGTTTGGGTGAGTTTTTATAGTATGTGTCTTTCAAGGAATTAGTCCATTTCGTCTAAATTTTAGAATCTGTGGGTATAGAGTTGTTTATAGAATCCCCCTATTACATCTGTGAGGTCTTTAATGATAATCTTTTTCATTCTTGTTATTAGTAATTTGTGTCTTCTCTCTCTTTTTTGTCATTCTTGCTGGCATTTTTCAATGTAATCTTTTCAAACCTTTTGGTTTCATTTTCTATATTTTCTTTGTCAACTTCATTAATTTCTGCTATTCAAATTTATTTTTGGCCTGCTTGCTGTGGGTTTATTTTGCTCTTCTTCTTCTAGTTTTGAAATTAAAAGTTTAGATTATTTATTTGAAACCTTTTTTCAGTTGTTTTTTTGTAATTTTTAATTGGCATTTTTAAAATTGATATAGTTGTACATTTTTAGGGGTACAGGTGATATTTTGATACATGTATACAGTGTGTAATGATCAAATCAGGATAATTGGGATATTTGTCATCAAACATTTATCTTTGTGTTGGGAACATTACAATTCTTCTTTTCCAGCTATTTTTTTTTTTTTTTTTTTTTTTTTTTTTTTTTTTTTTTGAGACAGAGTCTCGCTCTGTTGCCCGGGCTAGAGTGAGTGCCGTGGCGTCAGTCTAGCTCACAGCAACCTCAAACTCCTGGGCTCAAGCGATCCTTCTCCCTCAGCCTCCCAAGTAGCTGGGACTACAGGCATGCGCCACCATGCCCGGCTAATTTTTTTTGTATATATATATTTTAGTTGTCCATATAATTTCTTTCTATTTTTAGTAGAGACGGGGTCTCGCTCTTGCTCAGGCTGGTCTCGAACTCCTGACCTCGAGCGATCCACCCGCCTCGGCCTCCCAGAGTGCTAGGATTACAGGCGTGAGCCACCGCGCCCGGCCTTTTCCAGCTATTTTGAAATACACAATAAATTATCCTTAACTGTAATTTCCGTACTATACTTTCAAATACTAGAACTTATTCCTTCTAACTGTAGTTTTGTACCCATTAACCAACTTCTCTTCCTCCCCCCTCCCTCCTTCCCTTCCCAGCGTCTGGTAACCACCATTTTACTCCCTACCTCCATGAGATCCACTATTTTAGCCCCCACATATGAGTGAGAACATGTGACATTTATCTTTCTGTGCCTGGCTTATTTCACTTAAGATAATGACCTTCGGTTCCATTCATGTTGCTGTAAATGACAGGATTTCATTCATTTTTTTTTTCTTCTTGCACTCAAAGAAGGTCATTGCAATTTCATTCATTTTTATGGCTGAATGATATTCCGTTGTGTATGTATACCACATCATTTTCTTCATTCATCTGTTGATGGATACTTAGATTGATTCCATATGTTTGCTATTGTGAGTAGTGCTGCAATAAACATGGGAGTTTAGACATCTTTTCAATATGCTCATTTCCTTTCTTTTGGATGTATAGCTATCAGTGGGATTGCTGGATCATATGTTAGTTCTATTTTTAGTTTTTTGAGGAACCCCCATACTCTTTTCCATAATTGCTGTACTACTTTATATTCCCACCAATGGTGTTCAGGTGTTCCCTGTTCATTGTATCCTCACCAGATTTGTTATTATTATTATTGTTTTTTCTTAGAGATGGAGTCTCGCTGTGTTGCCCAGGCTGGTTTCAAACTCCTGGGCTCAAGCAATCCTCCCACTTTGGCCTCCCAAAGGCATCTATTCCAGTCTTTTGCCAATTTATTTCATGGGATGATTTGTTTTTTTGCTATCAAGTTACTTGACTTCCTTATATGTTCTGGTTATTAATCCTTTGTTGGATGGATAGTTCATAAATATTTTGCCCCATTCTGTAGGTTGTTTGTTTACTTTGTTTACTTGCTGTGCAGAAGGTTTTTAGCTTGATGTAATCCCATCTGTCTATTTTTGCATTTGTTTCCTGTGCTTTTGAAGTCTTACCCAAAAAATCTTTGCCCAGACCAATGTCCTTTAGCATTTCCCCAATATTTTCTTCTAGTAGTTTCATAGTTTAAGGCCTTACACTTAAGTCTTTAAACCATTTTTAGTTGATTTTTACATATGTTGAAAGATGGAAATCTAGTTTCCTTCTTCTGTGTGTGGATATCCAGTTTTCCCAGAACCATTTTTTAATTAAAGTGTCCTTTCCCCAGTGTATAGTCTTGGTGCCTTTGTTGAAAATGAGTTGACCATAAGTGTGTGGATTTTTTTTCTGAGTTTGCCATTCTGTTCAGTTGGTCTATGTATTTGTTTTTATGCCAGTACTATGCTGTTTTGGTTACTATAGCTTTGTAGGATAATTTGAAATCAGATAGTGTGATGCCTCCAGCTTTGTTCTTTTTGTTCAGGATTTTTTTAGCGATTTGAAGTCTTTTGTGGTTCCATATAAATTTTAGGATTATTTTTCTATTTCTGTGAAGAATGTTGTTGGTATTTTTACATGGATTGCATTGAATCTATAGATTTCTTTGGGTAGTATAGAAAATTTAGCATTATTAATTCTTCCATTCCATGAGCATGGGATATTATTCTAGTTTTTTGTGTCCTCTGTAATTTCTTTCATTAGTGTTTTATATTTTTCCTTGTAGAGATCTTTTAGTTCTTTGGTTAAATTTATTCCTAGATATTTCAATTTTTTTTTTTTTTTTTTTTTTTTGTTGAGACAGAGTCTCACTTTGTTGCCCAGGCTAGAGTGAGTGCCGTGGCGTCAGCTTAGCTCACAGCAACCTCAGACTCCTGGGCTTAAGCGATCCTACTGCCTCAGCCTCCCAAGTAGCTGGGACTACAGGCATGCGCCACAATGCCCGGCTAATTTTTTCTATATAGATTTTTAGTTGTCCATATAATGTCTTTCTGTTTTTAGTAGAGACGGGGTCTCGCTCAGGCTGGTCTCGAACTCCTGACCTTGAGCAATCCACCCGCCTCGGCCTCCCAGAGTGCTAGGATTACAGGCGTGAGCCACCGCGCCCGGCCTTCAATTTTTTTTTAAATAAAGTAGCACTCAGAATGCTTTCAGGGTGCTTTCTGTTTTAATTTTGTGTAGCTATTATACATGGAACTACTTTCTTGATTTCTTTTTCAGATTGTTTGCTGTTGGTGTTTATAAATGCTCTTGATTTTTATATGTTAATTTTGTGTCCTGCAACTTTGCTAAATTTATCAATTCTAAGAGAGGGTGTGTGTGTGTGTGTGCAGTCTTTAGGTTTTTCTAAATAATAAGATCATGTCCTCTGCAAACAAGGATAATTTAACTTCTTTGTGATTTGGGTGCCCTTTCTTTCTTTCTCTTGCCTAATTCCTCTGGGTAGGACTTCCAGTACTATGCTGAATAATAGTGGTAAAATTGAGCATCTTTGTCTTCTTCCAGATCTTAGTGGAAAGACTTTCAACTTTTCCCCGTTCTGTATGATGTTAGCTATAGACTTGTCATATATGGCCTTTATCATGTTAAGGTATGTTCTTTCTATACTCAATTTGTTGAGGGTTTTTCTCCTGAAGGATGTTGAATTTTATCAAATGCTTTTCAGAATTTATTGAAATGATCATATGGTTTTTGTCCTTGATTCTGTTGATGTAATGTATCACATTTATTGAATTTTTTGTATGTTGTACCATCCTTGTGTCTGAGATGAATCCTACTGGATCATGGTGAATGATCTTTTTAATGTGTTATTTAATTGTTTACTAGTATTTTTTTTTTGTTTTTTTGAGACAGCCTCTCTCTGTGTTGTCCAGGCTAGAGTGCTGTGGTGTCAGCCTAGCTCACAGCAACCTCAAACTCCTGGGCTCAAGCGATCCTCTTGCTTCAGCCTCCTGCATAGCTGGGACTACAGTCATGGGCCACCATGCCCAGCTAAGTTTTCTATTTTTAGTAGAGATGGGATTGCTCTTGCTCAGGCTGGTGTCGAACTCCTTAGCTCAAGGGATCCTCCCGCCTCAGCCTCCCAGATTGCTAGGATTATAGGCGTGGGCCACCGTGCCTGGCCTGTTTGCTAGTATTTTGTTGAGGATCTTTGCATCTGTGTTCATCAGGGATTTTGGCCTATAGTTATGTTTGCCTTGTCATTGTTTGATTTTGGTATCAGGGTAATACTGGCCTCGAAGAATGAGTTTGGTAGAAGTATTCCCCCTTCTTCAATTTTTTTGAAATAGTTTGAGTAGAATTGGTGTTCTTTAAATGTTTGATAGAATTCATCAGTGAGTCCTCAGGTCCTGTGCTTTTCTTTGATGGGAAATTTTTTATTACTTCTTCAGTCTTATTACTCATTATTGGTCTGCTTAAGTTTTCTGTTTCTTCATTCAACTCTGGTAGGTTGTATGTGCCCAGGAATTTATCCATTTCCTCTAGGCTTTCCAATTTGTTGGTGTATAGTTAATCATAGTAGTCTCTAATGATTCTTTGTATTTTTGTGGTATTAGTTGCAATGTTTCTTTTTTGTGAGACATTTCTAATGTAAACATTTAATGCTAATTTTCCCTCTAAGCAGTGTTTTTGTTGCATCCCCCAATTTTATATGTCACATTTTCATTTTCATTCAATTAAAATATTTTCTCTTTTCCTTTGTGGTCTCCGTTTAGACTCATAGATTATTTGAAAGTACAGGCAGTCCTGGGGTTACGGACAATGTGACTTACGACATTCCATACTTATGGACAGGCTTCCATAAGGATAATTTATAATTAAATAATTAAACTAATAATTCAGTAACTAATTTCTTCTGTGCATGTAAACAAACCTGCATGGCATAAGCAGTTTGTTGGCACAGCATTTTTACACCAGCGGCTAATTTCATTGTTTATACAGTCACACAGCATCACTTTTAACTTTTTTATCTGATTTTGTGAGTCTGTGTTTACCTTTATGACCATGCCTCCAAAGTGAAAGTCCACTGCAAATCCAGGTGAGCCTGCAGCAAAAAGAAAGGTGATTACGATGGAAGTGAAAGTAGAAAAAATCAAGCATTCTGAGAAAGGCCAGATGCCATGATTGATTGAGAAAGCATTAGGCTTCAGTTGCTTGACTATCAGAACAATTATAAAGGCTAAAGTGAGAATAACAGAACATGTGAAAGGCAGTACTCCGATGAAAGCAGCAATTATTACAAAGCAGCATAGTGCATTAATTATTGAAATAGAAAGGTTATTATTGATTTGGTTCGAAGATCAAAATAAATGTAACATTCTTATTGGCCTAGTGTTGATGCAACATTAGATGAGTATTAACCTTTAATATTTTTTTGTATTTCTTGTATCTAAACTTTTTGTATGAGTTTGTTTTTATGTTCTGTTTGTTTGAATTAAAAGAAAGAACACAATAGTTTCTGTACATTATAATTACAGTATGGGGGTATTATTACACTATTACACTGTATTATTATTACTACATAGGAGCCATTATAGTATTGTTGTTATTGTTATTATTACTGTGTATGCACTATTTATTAGGGATCCAAGTTACAAACAAATCTGACCTAAAGATATTCTCAGGAATGTATCCCGTCTGTAACCCAAGGACCACCTGTATGTTTGATTTTCAAGTGTTGAAGATATTCTGGTTATCTTTCTGTTATTTATTTCTAGTCCAGTTCAACTATGGTCAGAGAATATACTTGGCATGATTTCAGTTTTTAAATTTTATTACGATATGTTTTATTAACCAGGGGTTACTCTATCTTGGTAAATTTTCATCATGAACTGGAGAACAGTGAGTATTCTGCTATTGTTCAGTTGAATGTTCTTTAAATTTTAATTAGATTAAGTTGATCATTGACACTTTTCTGCATCCTTGCTGATTTTCTGTCTACTTGGTTTGTTGATTACTGAAAAGAGATGTGTTGAAGTCTCCAAGTATAATTGAGGGTCTGTCTATCATCCCTTTCAGTCCCATCAGTTATTGTTTCATCTATTTGGAAGCTCTACTGTTAGGTGTATCCATATTTAAGATTATTGTGTTTTGTGAATTCACCCTTTTGTCATTATGTTATATTTCTTTTTATCCCTGGTAATTTTCCTTGGTCTGAAGTTACTTTGATAATATAGCCAGTCCAGCTTTTTAAAATTAGTGGTGGTGTAGGGTATGTCTTTTTCTTCTACCCTTTTGTTTTTAATCTACCTATATGATTACACCTAAGGGGGTTTCTTATAGACAGCATTGATAATTTGTCTTTTAATTGGTATTTTTAGACCTTTTAATGTAATTGTTAATATGTTTAGATGAAGGTTTACCATTTCATTATTTGTTTTCTGTTTGTTATACTGCCTTTTGTTCATCTTTCTTATTTCCTGCTGCTTTTTTGATTATTTGAATAATTTTTAGTATTCCATTTTAATTTACCAATTGAGTTTTTTGTTTACTGTTTTTATCTGTATATACCAGTTCTTGAAGAGACCATTCTTTCCCCATTAAATGGTTCTGGCACCCTTGTCAAAAATCAGTTAACTATAGATGTATAGATTTCTTTCAGGACTTTCAATTCTATTCCATTGATATATATGTCTGTCTTTATACCAGTACTGTAATGTTTTGATTACTGTAGCTTTGTAGTAAGTTTTTTAATTTTAATTTTTTAAACTCTCCAACTATTATAGAGCTGTCTGTTTTTCCCTTTGATTCTGTCAATATTTGTTTCATGTATTCTGAGGCTTTTCTGGGTGCATATATATTTGTATTTGTTATATTCTTTATGGATTGACCATTTTATTAATATGTAATACCCTTCTTTGCCTTCTGTAACAATTTTTGACCTAAAGTCTATTTTGTCATATATTAACATAGCCCTCCCAACTCTCTGTTTGGTTACTGTTTGCATGGAATATCTTTTTCCAGCCTTTCGCTTTAAACTTAGTTGTTTGTTATGGATCTGGTATGTGTTTCTCATAGACAGCATATGGTTGGATCATGTTTTTAATGCATTCTGCCAATCTCTGCCTTTTAATTGGTGAATTTAATTTAATTACATTTATAGTGATTACTGATAAGGAAGGACATTCTTTGCTATTTTGGTATTTGTTTTCCATGTCTTACATCTTTTTGGTTCCTCAGTCCTCCATTACTGTTTTCTTTTGTGTTTAAAGGATTTTTTCGAAGTGTACCAATTTGATTCACTCCTCACTTCCTTTTGTATATATTTTTTAGTTATTTTCATAGTGATTTCCCTGAGGATTACAATTAACACCCTAACTTTATAATGGTCTAGTTTGATTGATACCATGTAGCTTCTATAGCATGCAAGAACTCTGTTCCTATACAACTCCACCCCCCTCCAGTGTTACATTCATTACCAATTTTATCTTCATGCATTGTTTTTATTGACATAGGTTTATTGTTTTATGCATCTTTTTAATCATGTAGGAAACAAAAAGTAAGAGTTAGGAACCATAAATACAATAAAACTGGCTTTTATTTTTTATTTTTTTTGAGACAGAATCTTGCTTTCTTGCCCAGGCTAGAGTGCCATGGCATCAGCCTAGCTCACAGCAACCTCAAACTCCTGGGCTCAAGTGATCCTTCTGTCTCAGCCTCCCGAGTAGCTGGGACTACAGGCATACGCCACCATGCCCGGCTAAGTTTTTTCTATATATTTTTAGTTGTCCAGCTAATTTCTTTCTATTTTTTTTAGTAGAGACAGGGTCTCGCTCTTGCTCAGGCTGGTCTCCAACTCCTGAGCTCAAACGATCCGCCCACCTCGGCCTCCCAGAGTGCTAGGATTACAGGCGTGAGCCACCGCGCCCGGCCAAAACTGGCTTTTATATGTGCCTCTGTAGTTACCTTTATTAGTGTTCTTTATTTCTTTGTTTGGCTTTCAGTTACTCTCTACTGTCCTTTCATTTTAGTCTGAAGGACTTTCTTTAGCATATCTTAAAGGGAAGGTATATATATTTTTTATGTATTCAGGATATTAAGGGGGTAAAAACATTTTGGTTACATGTAATGCTGTTTGCCCTGCCCAAGCCAGGGCTACAAGCATGTCCCTCCCCCATACAATGCATTCTGCTTGCATTAGTTGTGGGTTTATCCCCCCACCCCACCCTAGCCGGCACCCAGTGAGTGTTACTACCATGTGAACACCTTAGTGTTGGTCAGTTAGTACCAATTTGATGGCGAGTACGTGTGGTGCATGTTTTTCCATCCTGTGATACCTCACTTCGAAGGATGGGCTCAATCTCTATCCAGGATAATATAAGAAGTGCTAGATCACCATTGTTTTTTGTAGTTGAGTATTCCATGGTATACATATACCACATTTTATTAATCTACTCATGTATTGATGGGCACTTGGGTTGTTTCCACATCTTTGCAGTTGTGAATTGTGCTGCTATAAACATTCGAGTGCAGATGTCTTTATTATAGACTGTCTTTTTTTTCCTTTGGATAGATGCCTAGTAGTGGGATTGCTGGATCAAATGGTATTTCTACTTTTAGCACTTTGAGATATCTCTAAATTGCTTTCCAAAGGGGTTGCACTAATTTGCAGTCCTACCAGCAGTATAAGAGTGTTCCAATCTCTCCACATCCACGCTAGCATTTGTTGTTTTGGGACTTTTTGATAAGGGCCATTCTCACAGGAGTTAGGTGATACCTCATCATAGTTTTGATTTGCATTTCCCCAATGATTAGAGATGTTGAGCACTTTTTTGTATTTTTGCTGGCCATTAGTTTCTGTTCATGTCCTTTTCCCATTTATTGATGGGGTTGTTTCATTTTTTCTTGTTGATTTTCCTAAGTTTTATATAGATTCTTGTTATCAGCCCTTTGTCAGATGTGTAGAAAGCAAATATTTTCTCCCATTCTGTAGGTTGTCTATTCGCTCTAATGATAGTTTCCTTGGCTGTGCAGAAGCTTTTTAATTTGATCAGGCCTCCTTTGTTTATTTTTGTTGCTGCTCTGATTGCTTTGGGGGTCTTCTTCATAAATTCTTTGCCTAGGCTGATGTCTAAGTCCTCCTGACATTTTCTTCCAGAATTCTTATGGGTTCATGCCTTAGGTTTAAGTCTGTTATCCATTGTGGGTTGATTTTTGTGAGAGGTGAGAGGTGGGGATCTAGTTTCAATCTTCTGCATGTGGATATCTAGTTTTTCCAGTACCACTTATTGAATAGAGATTCTTTTCCCCAGTGTATATTTTTGCCTGCTTTGTCGAAGATTAGATGACAATATGAGGATGGTTTTATATCTGGGATCTCTGTCCTATTCCAAAGGTCTATATCTCTGTTCTTGTGACAGTACCATGCTGTTTTGGTTACTATAGCATTTGACAAAAGCCAGCACACTTTTATGATAAAAACCTTAACAAAATAGGCATAGATGGGGCATTCCTAAGATTATTAAGGCCATATATGATAAATTGACAGCCAGTATCATACTGAATGGGGGAAAACTGAAAGCATTCCTACTTAGAACAGGAATTAGACAAGGTTGCCCACTATCTCCACTTCTATTCAACATAGTGCTTGGAAGTCCTTGCCAGAGCAGTCAGACAAAAGAGGAGAATTAAGGGTGTCCAAATGGGGGCAGAAAAGGTCAAACTTTCACTCCTTGCAGATGATATGCTATTATGTCTAGAAAATCCTGAGGATTCAACCAAGAGACTCCTGGAATTCATAAATGAATTAAGTACAGTCTAAATGGATGTTGGGTGAATGAATCAAAATTAGGTGAATCTGGGAGAAGGACATTTGCAGCAAGGGTGCAAAGTAGAAAAGCATGAAATGTATGTGTCACATTCAGGGGCTCTTAATAGAGTATGGATTAAGTAAAGGGTATACTTGTAAGCGAGTGGGAGGAACTGAAGTAGCTATCATTCTGTCTTCACCCCTTTGGATGAAATCTCAGTTTACCCTGCTTTCCCCTCTCCCTGCAGTCTACCCTTCCCTGGAGTCTGATGATGATGACCCTGCTTTGAAATCTCGACCCAAGAAAAAGAAGAATTCAGATGATGCTCCATGGAGTCCTAAAGGTGATCCAGTATTCTGTTCCTTAAACTTTGTAAAGGTGGTCAGAGGAAAAAATAGGCTGGGGATAGGAGGGATATTTAATATCAGAAGACCTGACTTAGTCATTTATTTGTTATTCAGCAAATATTTGTTGAGTGTTTGCTGTGTGTCATGCACCATGTTAGGTGCTGGAGCCAAAATGATGGATAAGACACAATTTATGTAATTAGTCCAGCAAAGCTAGAGGCAATGGAGTGTGTTGCTTTTGGTGTTATATGGCTTGAGGTGAAAGGAAGAAGACCTTGAACAGATGTCAGCAAGCATTCTAAGGCTTCTGGGAACATTCTGATGGCATCATCCCAGCCCTCTGGTAATTACGTTGTCAAGAAGGGACATTCTGCTGACTATGTTTAGCTCTACAAGGCCTAAGACTCAACTGAGAGGCCGTCTCTGAGGAAGGAAGGAAGAATGGCCATTGAGTGAACATGGAATTTAGAGGATGATAAAAGAATTTTCTTCATTTCCTTGGCTGGATGGTTTTCACATTGAGGGCGCATCAAGTTAGCTTTTGCTGCTTAACAAACTGCCCAAAACTTAGTGGCTTAAAACAACAATTAATCATTTCTCATGATTCTGTAGATTGGCTGAGCTATTCTTCTAGTCTGGGCCAGCTTGACAAGGGCTGGATGGTCTTAAAAGATCTAGGACTTAACTTAGATCACTAGGGCTTCTCTCCACATGGTCTTTCTTCCACCTGAAGAGCAGCCCAGGCTTTTTTACAAGGTGGGAGACAGGTTTCTAGCAGCAAGAGAGGATAAGCCTCAATGTGCAAGTACTTTTCAAGCCTTTGCTTGTGTCATTTTTGCTATATCAAAGCAAATTACATGGCCAAGCCTTGATTCTGTAGTCCACGGCTCCCAACCTTTTTGGCACCAGGAAACAGTTTAATGAAAGACTATTTTTCCATGGGCTGGTGGGGGTGTGGAGAGGATGAAGAGTGATAGGGAGCAGTTGTAAATACAGATGAAGCTTTGCTTGTGCACCTGCTGCTCACCTCCTGCTGTGTGGCCTGGTTCCTAACCTGTCCAGGGGTTGGGGACCACAGCCATAGGTGGAAACATAGATTGTACCTCTTGAGAGGAGAGCTGCAAGGTCACATTGCAAAGGTCATGCATACAAGGAGGTATGAGCAAACTGAGGGCCATTACTGCAACAGTCTGCCATAGAGGGCACTGGGGTCTCAGTAAGTGTGGTTCACCAGGAGATAAAGGGCCTGCTGTTCCCACCCAGCCCTATTTAGCCTTTCTGGTGTTTGCTTGAGGTTGGGAGAGTGGGGGAGCAGGGCATTCCCAAGATTCTCTTAGTGAGTCAATCAACAAATGTTTGAATTTAAAAAAAATTCAGGCCTATTGTGTGGTTTTATTTTATCCTATAGTTTCTATTATTTTCTCCTGTCGAAGTTTTCTGATTAACATAATAGAAAATTTGGAAAGTATTGAAAATAGAGGGAATTATAAAGAAGAAAGCACCCATGATTCTGCCACCCAGAAGCAACCACTGTTAACATTTTGTCATATTTCCTTCTAGTTTTTTTTTCTATGCTGCTTTTTCTTTTTATGGTTGAAATCACACTGTATAAAATCATATACCCTACTTTAAATTTTTTTTTTTGCCTTTTAATCAAAGTAGTATATGTAGCAAATCAAATAGTATGGAGGAATTTAGGATGAAAAGCAATGTTGTTATGCCCCTACTTTCCCCACCTTTGATCCCTTGCCTGAGAGGCAGCCTCATAGTTTTCATTTCCTGGTAGATACCTCCAAAACTCAAGATAATAGAGTTTATACCACTATTTCTTGATTTATCAACTCTATTTCTCCTTTCATCAACTTCTGTCAAAATCTCTTGATTACTGACTTTGTAAGATGTGATATTAGTGCCCCTACTTTTTCTTCCCTCCTTCATCCTTCTTTGAACCATACTTTTTTGTTTATGCTATTAAGGATGTTAACATATACATTGTCTTGTGATTAATACTCTACCTTGACTAGAAATTGACTGTAAGAATTGAAACCAATAAATACATTTGGCCGTTTTGCCTTAATATTATCTCGTAAGCATGATCCTATGCTGTTGTTTGTTTATTTATTTATTTATTTATTTTGTGTTTTTTTGTTTTTTTGTTTTTTTTTTTTTTGAGACAGAGTCTCTCTCTGTTGCCCAGGCTAGAGTGAGTGCCGTGGCATCAGCCTAGCTCACAGCAACCTCAAACTCCTGAGCTCAAGCGATCCTCCTGTCTCAGCCTCCCGAGTAGCTGGGACTATAGGCATGCGCCACTATGCCCGGCTAATTTTTTCTATATATATTTTTAGCTGTCCATATAATTTCTTTCTATTTTTAGTAGAGATGGGGTCTCGCTCTTGCTCAGGCTGGTCTCGAACTCCTGAGCTCAAAGGATCCGCCCACCTCGGCCTCCCAGAGTGCTAGGATTACAGGCGTGAGCCACCACGCCCGGCCTATTTTTTTAATTTTTTGAGACAGAGTCTCACTCTGTTGCCCAGGCTAGAGTGAGTGCCGTGGCGTCAGCCTAGCTCACAGCAACCTCAAACTCCTGAGCTCAAGGGATCCTCCTGTCTCAGCCTCCCGAGTAGCTGGGACTACAGGCATGCACCACCATGCCCGGCTAATTTTTTCTATATATATTTTTTAGCTGTCCATATAATTTCTTTCTATTTTTAGTAGAGATGGGGTCTCGCTCTTGCTCAGGCTGGTCTCGAACTCCTGAGCTCAAATGATCCGTCCACCTCGGCTTCCCAGAGTGCTAGGATTACAGGCGTGAACCACCGCGCCCGGCCTGTTTATTTTTTTTAATGGCTACAAAATATCTATTCCATAGATATAACTAATTTATCTAACTTCTCTTTTAATATGAGACAGGCTATTGCCAAGTTTTCACAGTTAGTGATAACATTTGGGATGAACATCTTTATATGTAAATGTTTGTATTCTGATTATTTGCTTAGGATGGATTCCCCACAAAAACCTCAGAAGGGCCAAAGTATATACAGTGAAAAGTCTCCCTCCCACCCCTGTTCCACAGTCTTCTAATTCCCCACCTGGAGTCAACCAGTGTTATCACTTTCTTATTTATCATTTCAGAGATAGTTTATGCATATACAAGCAAATATATGTATGTATTATCCTTCACTCCATTTTTTTTTTTACTCAATTGGAAACATACTTTATACACCTTTATGTGCTTTATTTTTCTTTCTTTCTTTTTTTTTTTTTTTTTGAGACAGAGTCTCGCTCTGTTGCCTGGGCTAGAGTGCCGTGGTGTCAGCCTCGCTCACAACAACCTCAAACTCTTGGGCTCAGGCGATCCTCCTGCCTCAGCCTCCCAAGTAGCTGGGACTACAAGCATGCGCCACCATGCCCGGCTAATTTTTTTTCTATATATATAATTTTAGCTGTCGAGATCATTTCTTTCTATTTTTAGTAGAGACAGGGTCTCGCTCTTGCTCAGGCTCGTCTCGAATTCCTGACCTCGAGCCATCCTCCTGCCTCGACCTCCCAGAGTGCTAGGATTATAGGCGTGAGCCACCTCCCCCAGCCTGCTTTTCTTAATAATGCATCTTGGAGATTGTTTACATGCCCACAAGCAGTGCATAAGATTGCTTGTTTCCTACACCATTGCCAACACGCTTTGTTAATATGAATGTTTTAAAAGCTCTTGATACGTATTGCCAAAGTGTTTTCCAGAAAGGTACCAATTTACACTTCCTCCAGCCATGTGTGAGTGCTTGTTTATGAAATCCTTGAGGTATTGAACATATCAGTTAGGAATAGTGTTTGCCTGTGAGTAATAGGAACCTCTCAAGCATCCTTAGTGAGCGCTTATTTCCTCAGGGTCACAAGATGGCTACTTCACCTCCAGCATTGGGAGTCTGGGTTGCAGTCAGGAAGAAGGGAAAAGCAAAAGGAAAAATGAACAGGCCTTCTGAGTACCCTCTCTCCCCAGGAGTTTTAAGTTCCATTTTTTAAAAACATCTCTTTGGTTACAGTTGTGTCACATGGCCAAGACTATAGGTCAGAGAGGCCAGGATGTGTAGTTTTTAGCTAGGTATATTGCTGTCCCACAAAATCAGGGATTTTGTTAGTATGCGAGCGGGAAAGGGAGAATAGATACGTGTTTGAGAATGGGAAGTCTCTACCATAAGTTTAGTTTTGTTTTTTTGTTGTGGGTTTTTTTTTTTTTTTACCTCAATACATGCATATCTACCATAAGTTTTTGATCTTGGTAATTCACAGGCAAACAACAGCATGTCAGTGATTTCATTTGCATTTCTTTGATTAAGCATTTTTAATATATTTATATTAGCATTAGAATTTTTTCTTTTGTATATTTTTTTTCTTTTGTCCGTTTATCCATATGGGTCTTCAAGCTTTTCAAATTGCCCTTTTTATGTAGTGAGGGAATAGTCATCTTTTGTTTCATATACAGACATATATATAATATATGTTATATTAATATAATTTGCTCATGGTACTTTTTCCTCATTCTACCTGAAAAATCTGAATATTTCTATATCAAACGTTGATCTTTTCTATTGTTTCCTTATTCAGAGAATAGATAATTAACACCCCTGTATTTTTTAAGCATGATTCTTTTTAAACATCTTATGTTTTAATCTATCTAGAATTATTTAGCATATGGTGTTGTCAGAGAATCTAAATTGGTTTCTCCCCCGATAGGTAACTATTGATGCTAGAATCATATTCCCACATAGCTTAATTGCTTTCTTTGCCGGGTCTACTGACTCATACATATCATAGGCTGTTTGAGAAACATCTGTTTTGTACCATCAATCTTCTGTCTGTTCTTGTGCTGGTATCTCACTTATTCAGTGCCTGTTTGTTCTCTTAAAAATCCCCAAACTTCAAAAAAGTGACTTAGGCCAGGCACAGTGGTTGACATGTGTAATCCTAGCACTCTGGGAAGCCGAGATGAGAGGATCATTTGCAGCCAGGAGTTTGAGACCAGCCTAGGCAACATAGCAAGATCTCGTCTCTACAAAAAATTTAAAAATTAGCCAGCATAGTGGTACGTGCCTCTAATCCTAGGTACTTGGGAGGCTGAGGCAGGAGGATCACTTGAACCCAGGAGTTCAAGGCTGCAGTGAGCTATGATGACACTACTGTACTACAGCCTGGGCAACAGAGTAAGACCTTGTCTCAAAGAAAAAAAAAAGGGGGACTTTTCATTCATTAACTAACAATGAAAAGGTACTCCCTTAATATGAAGAAGAATATCTAGCTTAAACCAATAGGATGAAACTATAGAGCAGAGCTACTTTAGTTGGTGTTCATGGACCTTTAGAATTTTGAATCTCCTAAAATTGTATTCAAATTTTATGTAAATGTATGTATATGTATGTATATTTCTTTAATAACTTTTATCACATTTTCAAAGTGAATTCTTAACCAAAAAAAGATTGAGACATTCTACTAAAGGTATTCCCATTAAAATCAGTAATAAGAAAAATGTGCCCACTAACACCGCTATTTTTTAGTATTCTAGAAAAGTTCTAGCCAGTGTCATTAGAAATGAAGCAGAAATAAGAACTGTAACTATGAGAAATTAAGAGACCAAGTCATCATAATTTTAGCTGTCAGGGTGGGAATCCTGTTCATTTTTAGCCATCATTGTATTTGTAGCACCATGCATCATGCCTGGCATGTTAGAGATATTTAATAAGTAATCTTGATATGTGAAAGAAAAGATGATTTTATAATAAATATAGAAAACTATGATATGATATAATTATGTAATATATTAGCAAATGCAAGAGAATCAACTCAAAACTATTAGAACTAATAAGAGAATTCAATAAATTGGGTAATCACTGTGTATAAACCAGATATCCAAATATCAAAAGTTGCCATATTCAGTAATAAACATAGTATACTGAGGAAAAAAATCATATTGATGATAGCAATAAATATTAATATATGAAATATACAGGAATAATCTTAAGAGGGTATGTGTAGAACCTACATGAAGAAAACTTTTTTAAAAAAATTATTTTTGGCCGGGTGCGGTGGCTCACGCCTGTAATCCTAGCACTCTGGGAGGCCGAGGCGGGTGGATCGCTCGAGGTCAGGAGTTCGAGACCAGCCTGAGCAAGAGCGAGACCCAGTCTCTACTAAAAATAGAAAGAAATTATATGGACAACTAAAAATCTATATAGAAAAAATTAGCCGGCATAGTGGTGCATGCCTGTAGTCCCAGCTACTCGGGAGGCTGAGACAGTAGGATCGCCTAAGCCGAGGAGTCTGAGGTTGCTGTGAGCTAAGCTGACGCCACGGCACTCACTCTAGCCTGGGCAACAAAGTGAGACTCTGTCTTAAAAAAAAAAAATTATTTTTATTTCAGAGTATTACAGGGATACAAACGCTTTGGTTACATAAATTGCCTTTGCACCACCCGACAAGTATGTCCATATCTCAGACAGCATGCACTGCATCTGTTAGATGTGGATTTACCCCTCCTACCTGCCTGACACCCTATGAATGTTACTTTCCATATGTGCACATTTGTGTTGATCAATTAGTACCAATTTAATGGTGAGTACATGTGGTGTTTGTTTTTCCATTCTTGTGATACTTCACTTAGAAGAATGGGTTCCAGATCTATCCAGGATAATATAATAGGTGGTTCATCATTTTGTTTTTATGGCTGAGTAGTACTCCATGGTATACGTATACCACATTTCATTAATCTACTCATGTATTGATGGGCACTGGATTGTTTCCACATCTTTGCAGCTGTGAATTGTGCTGCTCTAAACTTTTGAATACAGATGTCTTTTTTTAATAGAACGTCTTTTTTTTCTTTTGGGTAAATACCCAGTAGTGGGATTGGTGGATCAAATGGTAGTTCTACTTTTAGTTTTTTGAGGTATCTCCATACTACTTTCCATAGAGGTTGTACTAGTTTGTAGTCCCACCAGCAGTGTGTGAGTGTTCTTGTCTCTCCACATCCATGTCAACATTTGTTGTTTTGAGACTTTTTGATAAAGCCGTTCTCATTGGAGTTAAGTGATATCTCATTGTGGTTTTTATTTGCATTTCCCTGATGATTAGATGTTGAGCATTTTTTCATATGTTTCTTGGCCATTAGTCTATCTTCTTTTGAAAAGTTTCTGTTCATGTCATTTGCCCACTTTTTAATGGGGTTGTTTGATTTTTTTCTCACTGATTTGTCTCAGTTCTATACAGATTCTAGTTATTAGCCCTTTATTGGATGTGGCATGCAAATATTTTCTCCCATTCTGTAGGTTGTTTGCTCTAGTGATAGTTTTTTTGGCTGTGCAGAGCTTTTTAATTTGATCAGGTCCCACTTATTTTTGTTGATACTGTGATTGCTTTTGGGGTCTTAAATTCTTTGCCTAGGCTGATGTCTATAAGAGTTTTTCTAACATTTTCTTCTAGAATTCTTATGGTTTCATACCTTAGGTTTAAGTCTGTTATCCCTTGTGAGTTGATTTTTGTGAAAGATGAGAGGTACAAATCCTGTTTGAGTCTCTACATGTGGCTATCCAGTTTTCCCAGCACCATTTATTGTATAGGGATTCTTTTCCCCAGTGTATGTTTTTGTCTGCTTTGTCAAAGATCAGATGGCTATATGAGGATGGTTTTATATCTGAGTTCTCAGTCCTGTTCCATTGGTCTGTATCTCTGCTCTTGTGCCAGTGCCATGCCATTTTGGTTATTATAGCCTTGTAGTGTAGCTTGAAGTCTGGTAAATTAATGCCTCCCAATTTGTTCTTTTTGCTGAAGGTTGCTTTAGCTATACTGGGTGTTCTCTGGTTCTATATGAAGCATAGAATTATTTTTTCTAGATCTGTAAAAAATGACGTTGCTATTTTAATAGAGATTGCATGGAATCTGTAGATCACTTTGGATAGTATAGACATTTTAACAATGTTGATTCTGCCAATCCATGAGCATGGTATGGTTTTCCATCTGTTTACATCCTTTTCTGTTTCCTTTCTTAGTGTTTCATAGTTCTCCCTGTAGAGGTCCTTTACCTCCTTAGTTAAGAAAACTTCAAAACTTTACTGAAGAACATAAAACCTGAATAAATAGAGGTGTACCATGTGCCTGGTTATAAAGACTAAGTGTTTTAAAGGGTCATTTCTTTCCATATTAATTTATACATTTAACAGTATCCTAAATCAAAACCTAAACCAAAAAAAAAAAAAAAAGGAGTTTCATGGGGAACTCATTCTAAAAATAATTTAAGAAGTAAATAGATATGATTAGCTTAAAGCATATTGGGTAGGAAAAGTAAATAAAAAAGAAATTAACCTTTTTAGATATTTAAATATACTATATGCTACAATAATCACAATCACAAGAATAATCAGTAAATATTTTTCCTTTATTTTTGTTGTTGTTTTTGAGAAAGGGTCTTGCTCTGTCACCCGGGCTACAGTGCTGTGGTGTCATCATAGCTCGCTGCAACCTCAAATTCCTGGACTTACACGATCCTCCTGCCTCAGCATCCAAAGTAGCTATGACTACAGGGGCACGCCACAATGCCTGGCTGATTTTTCTATATTTCATAGAGACAGGATCTTGTTATTACTCAGGCTGGTCTTAAATTCCTGAGCTCAAGGGATCCTCCTGCCTTGGCCTCCCAGAATGCTAGAATTACAGGTGTGAGCCACCATGCCCAGTCTAATTTTCCTTTCTTAAAAAATTTTTCTTATGAAAATTTTCAAACATAGAGATAATTAGACATGGTAGTACCGTGAACACCTATATAAATGTCACCCAGAATTAATAATGACCATTTTGCTGTATTTGCTTTATTCTTTCTTTCTTTCTTTCTTTTTTTTTTTTTTTGAAGCATTTTAAGCAAAATTTCAGACATCATGGCATCTCTAGTTCCTGGATGATCTTCTGATTGTTTCATCCATTACTAAAGATGAGGTATTGAAGGATCCAAAGATATTATTGTTGGATTATATATTTCTCCCTTCACTTCAGTCAGTTTTGTTGTTAGGTACATATATATTTGTAATTGTTGCACCTTCTTGATGGATTGGCCCTTTTATCATTATAAAATGCCCTTCTTTGTCTCTGGTAACAATTTTTGTCTTAAAGGAGTGTTTTGTCTGATATTACTATAGCCATTCCAGTTTTTATTGGGGTACAATTTTCGTGGTTGTCTCTTTTTCCATATTTTCATCTTCAGTTTCTTTATGTCTGCCAGTCTAAAGTTGTGGGTCTGATAGATAGCATATAGTAGGATCATGTTTGTTTTATATAGTCTCCCAATATCTGCCTTTCACTTGGAGAGTTCAGTCTATTAATAACTGATGAAGTAGGATTTACATTGTCTATTTTGCTGTTTGTTCTCTGTGTGTCTTATTCCTTTTTTGTTCATCAGTTCCTCTATGACTGCCTTCTTTTGTGTTTAGTAGCTATTTTATAGTGTCTCACTTTATGTATTAAATTTTTTTATATTAAGGGGGTACAAAGTTTTTTGTTACATGGATAGCTTTTATAATACTTTTCTCAGGGCTACAAGCGTGCCCATCACCCAAATAGTGTTCATTGTACTTGTTAGATAAGTTTTAACTCTTCCCTTCCTCCCCTCTCCCCACTTCTTGATTTCCAACAATTTTTACTTCTTTCTGTGCCCATGTGTGCCCATCAGTTAGTTCCAGATTATTAGAGAGTACATGTGGTGTTCTTCTATTCTTGAGGTACGTCTCTTAGAATAATGGTCTCCAGTTCCATCCAGATTGCTGCAGAAGACATTAATTCATTTCTTTTTATGGCTGAGTAGTACTCCATGGTGTGTGTGTGTGTGTGTGTGTGTGTGTATACATATACATACATACCACATTTCCCTTATCCACTCATGAATTGTTGGACACTTAGGTTGATTCCACGTCTTTGCAAGTGTGACTTGTGCTGCAAAAACCATTCGAGTGCAGGTGTCTTTTTCGTAAAACGACTTCTTTTCCTTTGGGAAGATATCCAGTAGTGAGATTACTAGATGGAATGGTAGGTCTACTTTTAGTTCTTTGAGAAGTCTTGATACTGTTTTCCATAGAGTATCCCATTTTAAGTCTCTTTTTTCTATGTATATTTGTCTATTTGAAACAGAGTCTTGCTCTGTTGCCCAGCTAGAGTGCAGTGGCGTCATCGTAGCTCACTGCAACCTCAAACTCCAGGGCTCAAGCGATCCTCCTGCATCAGTCTCCCAAGAGGCTGGGACTACAGGTGCACACCACCACGCCTGGCTAATTTTTCCATTTTTAGTAGAGATGTGGTCTTACTCTTGCTCAGGCTGGTCTCAAACTCCTGAGCTCAAGCAATCATTTGGTCTCGGCCTTCCAGAGTGCTAGGATTACAAGAGTGAGCCACCATGCCCAGCCAATTTCTATATATATTTGAATTATTTTCCTATTGGTTGTCCTGGTGAATAACATGTTAATTTATACCATTCTAATTCACATTAATATCAATTTAATTTCAATACTAAACAAAAACTTTGATCCTATATAGCTCCATTATTCTTCTTCTTTATGTTTTTACTGTCACAAATTACATCTTTATACATTGTGTTCATGAACATAGAATTATAATTATTACTTTATGCAGTTGTCTGTTAGGCCAGATAGAAAAAAGGTTACAAACAAAAATACATTCATACTTTTAATTTTACCTGTCTTGTTACCTTTACCAGTGTTCTTTATTTCTTCATGTGGATTCAGTTTACTGTATTGTGTCTTTTCATTGCATCCTGAAGGTTGCCCTTTGGCATTTCTTATAGGGCAGATCTACTAGCAACACACTCTTTGATTTTGCTCATCTAGGAATGTCTTGATTTCTTTCTTTGAAGGATAGTTTTTCTGGATTTAGTATTCTTGGTTGATAGTGTTTTTCTTTTAGCACTTTGAATATGTCATCTCACTGCCTTGTAGCCTCCATGCCTTGTAGCCTCCATGGTTTTTGATGATAAATAAACTGTGAGTTCTATTGAGAATCCCTTTTATGTTATGAGTCGCTGCTGCTGCTGCCTTTTTTTTTTTTTTTTTTTTTGAGACAGAGTCTCACTCTGTTCCCTGGGCTAGAGTGCTGTGGCATCAGCCTAGCTCACAGCAACCGCAAACACCTGGACTCAAGTGATCCTACTATCTCAGCCTCCCGAGTAGCTGGGACTACAGGCATGTGCCACCATGCCCGGCTAATTTTTTCTATGTATTTTTAGTTGTCTGGTTAATTTCTTTCTATTGTTTAGTAGAGACGGGGTCTTGCTCTTGCTCAGGCTAATCTCGAACTCCTGACCTCAAGCGATCCTCCCGTCTTGGCCTCCCAGAGTGCTACGATTACAGGCGTGAGCCACTGCACCCGGCCTATGAGTTGCTTCTGTCTTGCTGCTTTGAAGATTCTGTCTTTGTCTTTGGTTTTGTTTATGACGTGTAACCTCTTTGAGTTTGTACAGCTTGGAGCTTGTTGAGCCCTTGAATGTATAGATTGTTTTTTTTTTTTTTTTCAAATTTGGAAAGGTTTTAGCCATTATTTCTTCAAATAGTCTTTCTGCCCCCTTTTCTCTGTTCTTCTGGGACCACCATATGCATATGTTGATAAATGTGATGATGTTCTTCAGGTCCTTTTGGCTCTGTTCATGTTTCTTCGTTCTTTTTTTCTTTCTGCTCACAGACTGAATAATCTCAGTTGACATATCTTTTCAAGGTCACTAATTCTTCCTTCTACCTGCTCAAATCTTCTGTTGAAGCCCTGTAGTAAAGTTTTCATTTCAGTTATTTTACTTTTATTTCATGGTTCTTTGTCAGTGTGCACGTTATTTTATTTTTTTAACTATTTGGTTTCTTTTTATAATTTCTGTCTCTATTGGTATTCTCTATTTGGTAAGACCTCATTCTCATACTTTCCTATAGTTCTTTAGACATGGTCTCTTTTAGCCTTTGAAAGCATTTAAAATAGCTGATTTAAAGTCCTTGTCTGGTAAGTCCAACTTTAGGAAGTCAAGGACAGTTTCTGCTGATTGCTTTTTTCTTGTGTATGGCTATGCTTTATTTCTTTGTATGTCTTATGATTTTTTTTTTTTGATGAAAACTGAACATTTTAAATATGGTAGCAAGTCCGGAAATCAGATTTTCCCCACTCCACTCCTCAGGGTTCATTGTTGTTGCTGTGTATTGTAGTTGTTGTTTCTTAAGTGATTTTTCTGAACTAATTCTGTAAAGTCTGTATACCTTTTGTTTCTGGCCACTGGTGTCTCTACTTATTTAGCTTAGTAGACATCTAATGACTGAACAGAGATTTCCTTAAATGTCTGGAACCAATGAATCTAGTACATGCTAAGTAGCTCTATGTGCGTATTGGGACATGCCTTTAACACTCAGCTAGGCAATTTACAGCTCTGCCTTAGCTTTCACTTCCTGCTTCTGCAGACTTTGACTTCTCAAAGTCAGGCAGAGGTGAGTGCCTGGGGCCTTCTCAAGTTTTATAGCCTCTACACTGCATGTGGCTTTCTAGATTCCCAGAAATGTGTGGGAGCTTTTTGAATACTCTATGGACATGTTATTCTTCAGCTTTGTTTTAAGCATTTGGGTTAATAAATTGTTGGCTACAACTGTTATCCCTCATCTTAAGCATCTGTGACATAAACACTTGCCTTTCAACATTTTTTATAAATTCCCTCCCAGGGAGTGAGAAGCTTTTAGCACTATGCTTTGAAAGAAAGTCCCAGCTCCTTTCTGCTTAGTATATTACTTGGAATGTGGTCTGATATTTTTCAAGACTACCACTGAGCTGAGGAAAGGTGGATGTGTGTAGGGCAAGTTAAAATGCCACAAAGCTCATTATTCTTACTGAGATTCAAGTTGCTACAAGCCCTTGGTTAATTTCCAGAGTTATTGAAAAAAATTATTCTGACAATTTTTGCTAGTTTTTCTTTGTTTTTATTGAGGATTGAGTTTTTGGAAGTCCTTATGTAGCCATTTTTATTGATGTCACCCATCATGACATCTCATCCTAAATATTGCAGTATGCATCTATTTTAAAAATGACATTTTCTTCCATAACTACAGTACTATTATATGACACCTAAGCAAAGTAACATTTATTTCTTAATATCATCTGATATCAAATACTTCAATTTGAATGCCAAATAATTCAAATTTCCCCCAGTTTTACCAAAAGTATCTTTTATAATTAGCTTTTTCAAACTAAGATCCATTCAATGACTACATATTACATTTTTTTATTATGATCTCTTAGTCTTGTTCATTTAAAATTTATTATGATAAATTTCAAACATACATAAAAGTAGGATAATACATGAACACCTATATTCTCAGTAGCTAGGTTCTATAATTGTAATATTTTGTTGTAGTTCCTTCATTTATCTATCTGTCTGTAGTTTTTGCTGAGCCACTTCAAAGTAATGTGCAGCCATCATAACATATTTTACCCTGTAGTACTTCAACATCTCCTAAGAATGACACCCTCCTCCTGTTTAACCACACTATGTTTTTTATGCTTAACAAAGTTAATAATTCCCTAAGATCTTCTAATACCCAGTCCATAACCAAATTTCCCCAACTATTCCCTAAAAATATTTTTTTATAGCTCCCCCTCCACAAAAAATAAACCCAAGGAGGGTCCTCCCTCCCTCCAGCTTTAAACAACCACCACTTTCTCACATTCGTTTATTCCCTGGGCCAGGAATTTGGAAAAGGCACAATGGGGACAACTTGTCTCGACTCCATGATGTCTGGGGTCTCAGCTGGAAAACTATGAAGGTGAGGGGTGACTTGGTTGCCAAGAGTTTGAGTCATCTGAAGTCTCATTCACTTACATGTCTGGTGCCTGGCCTGGGAGGACTCAAAGACTAAAAGTGCCAACATGTGGCCTCTCCGTGTAACTAGCTTCCTCACTGCCTAGTGAGGCAGTCAAGGCAATAAAACATTTTACATGGTGGCTTGGGTCTCCAAGCGTGAGTATTCCAGCAAGTGGGAACTGAAATTGCCTTTCCTGACCTAGCCTCAGAAGTCACACAGTATCACTTATACCTTCGATTCAAGAAGGGGGCACAGACCCCACCCATCAGTAGGAAAGATGTCAAAGAATTTGGGGCCATGTTTTAAAACCACCGCACATATAAAACTATAGAGAACAGTATAAAAGATATCCAAGTATCCATGACCCAAAATTATGCACAGACACTTTGTTAGATTTACTTTGGATCATATTTTAAAAAAATAAAATTTTACTTTTGAAGAAAGAACTTCAGCCTCCTGAGTTGCCTATTCTAGACTCTGCGTACTGCTTATCCAGAAATTTTCCTTTATAATACAATAGCTAACCGAGTTTTTAAATCTAGGTCAGCACTACCACCGCACCTTTTTTTCTGTGACATTAGCTTTTTTCTTTAAAATAGAATAGTATAGTGAAATCCCATATATCCACCAGTGAGAATGAACAATTATCAAGATTTTTCTATATTTGCTTCATCTATCACTTCTTTTTTCTTTAAATTTTTTTTGCTTTAAAGCAAACCCCAGATATTATGTCATTACCCTGATGTATTTCAGTGTGTATTTCTAAAAAATATGGACATTTTTCACATAACCACAATCCTGTTATACATAACAAAATTAATGATAATTCAATAATTATTTGATGTTACCTAATTCCAAGTCCTTAACCAAAGTTCCTAAATTGTCTAACCACAAAAGGTATTTTTAAAATGGATTTGTTGGCTGGGCGCCGTGGCTCACGCCTGTAATCCTAGCACTCTGGGAGGCGGAGGCGGGCGGATCGTTTGAGCTCAGGAGTTCGAGACCAGCCTGAGCAAGAGCGAGACGCTGTCTCTACTAAAAATAGAAAGAAATTATATGGATAGCTAAAAATATATATAGAAAACTTAGCCGGGCATGGTGGTGCATGCCTGTAGTCCCAGCTACTCGGGAAGCTGAGGCAGAAGGATCGCTTGAGCCCAGGAGTTTGAGGTTGCTGTGAGCGAGGCTGATGACACGACACTCTAGCCCAGGCAGCAGAATGACACTCTGTCTCAAAAATAAAATAAAATGGATTTGTTTAAATCAGGATCCAAACAGGGTCCACATGGCATTTGACTGTCATGTCTTTTATGTCTCTCAATCTAGAGCAGTCCCCTCTTTGCTTTATGCTATTGATTTGTTGTAGAAACTGTTATCATTGCCCTGTAGTGTGTCCCACCTTCTAGACTTGTCTGCTTGCCTCCTTGTGACATTGTCTTTTTTAAGAGACTAAGCCAGTTACTTTGTAGAATGTCTGCTTGTTTTCTAATGGTGTCATTTAACTTGTTTTTCTATCCCTGTGTTTCCTAAACGCTGGGAGTAATATGAATGGCTTGCTTGATTTTTTTTTAGCTCTTTAATAAACCTACTTCTCAGGTGATGCTGTGTATTTCCTATTGTGTTGTATCAGAAGGTGCTTGAAGTTGTGCTGTCTTTAATGACACTAAAGTTAATACTTAGCTATGGTAGTGATCTCTTGATCTCATTATTTTAAGGTTTTTCTTCTTGGTACTAGCAAGTAATCTGTGAGGTAATACATTGGTACTGTGTGAATATCCAATTCCCTAGAATTAGTTGTTTCATTAGGACTTGCACACTTGTGATTTTCTAATTCTGTCATTCCTTCCACATTTATTAGCTGGCATTTTCTGTAAAGAAGATCTATCTTTTCACCATCTGGGGCTGTTTGGTTATCCTGAAATACACTTCTTTTGAAAGGTGGGATGAGTATTTTTTGATTCAAGGTTGGTAAGGCACTATAAGAGTTATGCAAGAAGATGGTCTTCTTTGGGAACTCATAGCCTGTTTGGTAGACAAACTAACACACATCAAAATTAGAGAATGAGACAAGGTAGTATGTGCTATGTATCAAGTAATTTGTATGGATCATAAGTTCAGAGGAAAGAGAGTTCAATGGGACCATAGAGGTCCTAGAGGTTTTGCCTAGGAGGTTGATTTGATGGGCAGGTTTTAAATAGGCAGACAAAAAGGAAGAGGGTACTCTAGACTGTGTAGATAGTGAGAATGAAGGCACAGGGAGAGAAGATGAGTTGTACATGTTCTGGAGGTATAAGAAGAAGCCATTTGGAGAAGCTGAGAATATGGATGTGGAAATAAGGTTAGGGAGGTAGGTAGGCCAGGAGCAGAACGTGGACAACCTTAAATGCCAATTCAGGGAGGTTAAATTTTTATCCTTTAATCAGTGTGTCCTTTGGGCATTTGTGAATTAGCTTCTTACCTGATAGGAAGCAAAATCTGGCTTTATAAAAAGCTAGAAGCAGGAAGACTAATGAGACCACCTTTGGGGAGCTTGGAGAGGGGGAATATGGTTGGCACTCCGATAAATGTCTTAAGAGAGTGACACTTTCTCATTCTGTTTCCCCCGCAGCCCGTGTGATCCCAACTCTACCGAAGCAGGATCGTCCTGTACGTGAGGGGACCCGGGTAGCTTCCATTGAGACAGGCTTGGCTGCAGCAGCTGCAAAACTGGCCCAGCAGGTGGGTGTTGGCACCCTAGGCAATGGTCCTGCAACTGATTGCAGTTTGACTTAGAGCCTCAAAACTCTGACCTTCAGGCTGGTAGGATCCCACCATTGTCTTAGTGGGGATTGGGTGACCTTTAATCTTTATCCTTGACAGTATCCCAGCCTCCCATCTATATCTACATCCCAACTCAGTGACAAGCTACACATCACACAATTCACAAGATTTGGGATGAAAGAAAATATGAGGCTAGAGAAAAACCCTTGCAGATACCACTTGCCTTTCTTGGTGTATAAAAACCTTTCAGATGGGAAGAATCAGGTCCATCCTTTCCCCTCAGATAAAGTCCTGAGGAAGCAATTTAGCTGGGTACACTCAAGTTTTCAGCCACCCAGCAGTATTGGAATTTGCTCTATTAGAGGTTTTTCTTATCTTCTTTACCAAATACTATTATCTTGATCTTCATCCCTTGCTTTTCAAGAAAACTTCACCCACTATTTTTTGTACTAAAGGGTCATCTTCACTAAAATCAAGTTCACCTCCTAGCATTACAGTTTATAAAATTCTTTAATGTGTGTATTGTGGTAAGCAACTCCAGGAGCATTTGGAGGTGAATCTTCTGGTTCTCTCCTTATCAACATCTCCTTAGTTCCTCATGCCACATCCTACAGCTTAGAGTAATACTGAGCATCTGCTTTATGGTAGGTACTTCCATGTACAATGTCTCATGTAATCTTCCCAGTAGCTCTGTTCAATAGGTGATATTTTCATCATTTTACAGGTGAAGAAAATGAGGCTCTCTTTAAGTGACTAGTCCAGGATAATACAGCCAATAAATGGAGGAGACAAGATTCAAACTCATATCTTTTAACTTCAAATTTTATGTTATTTGCTATTTAAATAAAGTGAAATAGTTAAATGTTTATATAATTAAGTAATTAAATCCTATTTAAATAAAATTTAATAGAATGATGTTTTTTATATGATGTTCTATGGAGCTCTGGAGTTGCTTAGAAATGTCTTGGAGGCTGTTGTTGGGAGCCAACAGACCAAGTAGGCCAGGTGGTCCTTCTTTGGCCAGAACTTCTCTGTTATGTATATCCCAGTGCCATGTAAGATGTACTTTAATAAAAAGGGGTTCTACTCCTTTAAATAAATGGATAAATTACTTAAAAGTGTGAAAACTACTCTTAGTACCTTTTAAGGAGATCGATTCTGTTTGGGTTTATCAGGGGTAACCTCAAAGAAGAGGTTTTGAAATTGGGGAGGGGTTTTATAGGCTAAACTTTTGGATGGAGACGGAGGCATTCCAGAAGGGAACTCCTTGGTACGGTATACGAGGCCCTCTTGATCTGGTCTCTAGTCACCTCTCCTCCCTAACCTCCTGCCAGCCCTTCATGCATACTCTTATACCAGCCACACTGTACTACAGTACTCATAGTTCACACAGTGTTATCAGATTGTCTCATGCCTTTGTGCCTTTGCATAAGCTGTTCCTTCTGCCCATTGGGAATCATACCCTCTCAGATGCCTTACTTAACAGCCCTTTACACCACCTACCAACACTTTATTTCAGTGGCTGCCTTCTTTGCTTCCATAGCATTTTCTCATGGTACTTACAATCATAAGTGTATTTTTCTTTGTCCCTTATTAAACTATGAATGCTTCAAGAGTGGGGCTATATTTAAGTTGAAATCCCCACTATGGTAAACATACATGTTCAGTCAGTGTTGGGGTGAGTGAGTATATGAATGAATGAACAGATCTTTCTGGAATGGAGAATTCATGCTGGAGGGTAGGGTAAAATAAATATTGGTTAAAAGAATGGATTCTGGAGCCAGCCTGCCTAGGTTTGAATCCTAGCTCTACCACTTGGGCAAGTTACTTAATTTCTCTTTGCCGTAGTTTCCTCATAGACTTTGCCTTAGGATTAAATGAGGTAATATATGTATAAGCTCTTAGAATGGCACTTGGTGCAGAGTAAGTAATATAGGCATGTTAGCTTTTCATTATTATCATTATGGGTTGGCTGGGTGTAAGCAGCCAGATTGTGGAAGACCATGAATGTCAGGCCAGGGAATTTGAATGTGAGTGGGGACCTGCTAACAGATTTTAGAGAAGGGAATTGGCAAGGTGAAAGTGGTCCTGTCTTAAGACAGTCTAGTCATCTATGGGGGTGTCTGGATAAATTATATGTGAAAGAGATTGGCGACAAAGGTAGGAAAATTTAGGCTAAGTGATCCTAGATATAAAGAGGTAATTTGTGGAGTCAGATGAGAGAAATAGGGGATAGAAATGTAGTTGTTGATATGGGTGGAGTAGCAGTGTGGCTGAGGGAAGAGATTCTGAAGCCAAATGACTTGGATCTGAATCCCAGCTTGGCCACTTATTGATCCTGTAACTTTAGGAAAAATGACTTACCCTCTCTGTGCCACAGTTTCTTCATCCTCAAAATGGGATTATAATTCTTACTTAGGTTCTTATTAGTATTAAATGAGTAACCATAGAAGAGTACCTGGCATGTATTACTAATACTATTATTCTTATCCACCAGAAATTCCTATGGTAGCCACAGCCTGTCAGATCTCTTCCGAAGGCAAGAGTAGGCCTGTGTTACAAGAGAAGGCAAAGAAATGTAATCACTGAGTTGGTCTGTGTGGCTGTGTAGCATTTCAGAAGGTGAAGTTGTTCACATGCTCTCAGTTCCACCTTTCCAGGTTCTCAGGGCTCCAGATGCCCACCATACAGGTACCCACTATGCAGTGGATAGTAGATCTGTAGAGCAATGGATGACTGAAATTCAAGGTATTGTTAGAAGTGACCCAACTCCTTACTTGTCTGTCCCATCCAAAATTAAAGTTTTTAGACCTGGTGGGACCTAGAGGATTGTTACGTCCTCTGCTGAAAGAAAAAGACCAGCAAGAAGAAGAGAAGCCATTATAAGAGATGAAGATAGAATAATAATTTACCACTTGCTGAGTACCTACTATGTGCTATTTTTACATCATTATTTTATTTAATCTTTCCAACAACCCTGAAAGCAGACTTTTTAAAAATCCATTTTATAGATGAGGCAGATGAGATTGAGAAAGGTTAGTAACTGTGACTAAAATCATTCAATTTAGAGAGCACAAGCCTGAATTTGAACCCTGGTATTTCACTCCAAAGCTAATAATCTTTCTATTCTAAGATGTTCTGTTTTGAGAAGTTTGCAGAGTGTGTCTTCAGATACACCTGGTTAAATACTAGACTTAACTACTTTTCAGCTGTGAGGCTTTGGGTTCAAGTTGCTTAATATCCCTGCATCTCAGTTTTCTCATCTGTAAAATAAGGGTTTTTCCTTCTTAGGGCTGTTATGAGGATTAAATGAGATAAAGTATATAAAGTGCCTTTACTGCTATTGTAAATTTAGTTATTATTATTAGAGGTGTCCATGGTCCACCTCATTAGTGGCAATGCTAGGCCAAAACCCTGGTCTCCAAACTCATTTACAGTTCTCCTGCCATTGCACTAACAAGTGGCAGTGATGGCTTAAGGATGGATGGTACCAGAGAAATGACCTCAGGTATTGGAAGGCTATGTGTTGTGTGTATATCCAGGCTAGACTTGGTGGGGGTAGAGAGGGGTTGGTGGGTTGTAGAACCATAGTGACCATTGTCTAGTTCCTTTTTTGGGAGATTTTCTTCTTTTCTCTACTCCTGAATCTCTCCTTCCACTTGGTTTGTGTTTTAGGAGCTTCAGAAGGCCCAAAAGAAGAAATATATCAAGAAGAAGCCTTTACTGAAGGAGGTGGAACAGCCTCGCCCTCAAGACTCCAATTTCAGTGTGACAGTACCAGCCCCAACTCTGGCCACTACACCACAGCTTCTCACCTCCTCCTCACCCCTTCCTCCTCCTGAGCCTAAACAAGAGGCCCTGTCAGGAAGTCTTGCTGACCACGAATATACTGCTCGTCCCAATGCCTTTGGCATGGCCCAGGCAAACCGGAGCACCACACCTATGGCCCCTGGTGTCTTCTTGACCCAGAGGCGCCCTTCAGTTGGCTCCCAGAGCAATCAGGCAGGACAAGGTACAATAGCCATATGGTTGTAGAACTGGGGGATCTTAGGGCCACCTGGTCCACATTCTAAGTGCTCCAGTAGATGAGAATACTAGGAAGGGACACTGAAGGCCAAACTAAGGTACTTGGACTTGATCTTATGGGCCGTGAAGAGACGTTGTCTGATTTTAAGTAGAGACAAGAATTAGGTTTGAGTTTAGAAAGATCCTTCTGGTGGCCAGAGTGAGAACTCTAGAAAGAAGATACATGTGTAAGTTCAGGCAGGAATAAAAAGAGGCTAAGGCTCTGACAGCGGGAATGGAGAGGGAAGGGGTAAATTGATTAAATATGAAGGCAGTCAAGTAGGATGTGCGAGGTGATTTGATGTGGGGAGAGAGAAAGAGGTAAGAGAGAGTTAGGAGACTCAAGCCCGCCTTTCCCTCACTTAAGCCCTTAAAGTCCAGTCCCTAGAGTATGTAGCTCAAGGGTGCTAAGGTTGGTGTGACATTGAAGGTTGATGAGGGTAGAAGTTTCTACTGAAAAAAGGCTCTGGGAGTGGCATTTGCAGGGACACTGAGCTATAATCACTAACCAGCCACTTGTCCAATCGTGGTAGGCAGGATGAGAGGGTGTGGAAGCATATTCACCTCCCTTCAGAATTTTGGAAGGAAAATGATTGGGATCAAAGAATTCGTTGGGGAAAAAGAACCAGACAAACTGTAACCAAGAGATTCTGTAGCTGCTGCAGGAGGTTGTAGGAGGAAGAGTCAAGGTGGTGTTGAACGAAAGTAGTTAAGGAGGGCTTCTCGCCCGATATGGCCTGAGGATGGGGAAGCTTTGTGGGCAGAGAAATAGAGGAGGAGAGATGGCCTGAGGGCAGTTGGTGCCAGAGTTACTTCTGAAGCTTTTGCCATAGCCCTTGCTTACTTTTCCCTTTCCCCACAGGAAAGCGTCCCAAAAAGGGCCTGGCCACAGCAAAGCAGAGACTCGGCCGCATCCTGAAAATCCACAGAAATGGCAAACTACTTCTGTGAGCCCTCTTGTGTCCCACTCCCCACCCCTTCACCCCCATTGCCTTCTCTGTTGTCAACTCTCGGGGCGCTCCTGGATCCTATCTGCCCCAGACGAGATACTGAGGCACTTTGTCCTGCTTTCTTGGGACTGACCAAAGGCACGGACTCCCCCATGGACCCCTCCGCCAACTCCCCCAACTCCTTCCCCAATTTCGTTTGAGCATCCTGCCTTCTGTCTCCATTCCTCTGAATAGCAGGTAAATGGAGAGGTTTCCAGCTGACTAGTACCCTCTTTTTTTTACTCTTCCAGCCCATTTCCCTTTCACCTGCCTTGTCTGTCCTTTATTCCTGTCCCTCCCTAGAGCTGGAAGGCAGGATGAGGAGAGCCTGAGCACTTTGATATTTCTCTGGCCACAAAGTGGGAAGCCCAAGGCTTGACACTCTGCAACTCCAGCCCTGTCTCCAGGAGCCTTCCCACCTTCGTCCTTCCCCTACGTCCCCCCAGTCCAGTGGATGTGCCCCACCTCCAGGCTCATTCCTGGGAGAAAGCTGTGGTCCCCGCCCCCTCTTGCCAAATGCTTCATGGAAATAAAGAGGAGGGCCCAGTGTCTCCTTACTGCCCCACTGTGGGCCATTTCCGGAGGTGGCCTAGAAAGGCTGACCAAACTTCTCCTTGAGAAGAAAAGAGATTCCTGTCACTTTTCAAGATGGAGAGAGGACAGACACCCAAGCCTTTGACCATGATTTTGTAGCCCATTGGAGGAGGCTAGTTTTGGCTGGCTACACATTAAGTCCCTTGTCCCAGGGTGAGCTCCAGGGATTTGTCTGGATTTTGAGGTCCTACAGAACATTATCCACCTGGCTGTGGCTGGGCTCCAACAGGTGAAAAACATCTCCCAGAAATCTGAGAGTACCTGCCACTGAAGCAGATAACCCTGGTTCAACAGCCTGCTTCCTGTACCTATACCACAGAGCACAGCCTGGACCTTCTGGAGGGGGTGCGGCAGGACAGCCTATCCCTGGGTCCTCCATTGGGAATCTCTATGCTTCTTTCTCCACTGAGGTCTTGGCCTTTGCACTTCCAGATGACAGGTCACTCAGAGCCCAAGCCTAGGAGAAGAGATGCCCATCTGTGAAGGAGCAGAAATCTGATCCTCCCTCCCCCTCTTTTTCCTTTGTGGATCGTCTCCACTGTCCAGATAGTGCCCCCACCTGTCTTGCCTCACTGGCAATCTGGACTTGATGGAGAATGGCCCTCCTCCATTTGGCACTGCCCAAGTAGAGTGTTTCTTTGCCCTCTACCACCCACTCCAACCTCACCCCAGCTTGCCCAGTGCTTCTGGGGAATTCCACAGCTACCATGCAGGCCACAGGGAATTTGTGAGGCTTCCTTTGTCATCTCTGTGTCTGCAGTTTGTTTTTCTTTTCTTCATAGCCCCGCCTGTACCCCTTCCTTGGAATCAGGGGTTCCTGTAGCCTATTTGCTTTTTCTACTTTGGGGACCCCAGGGGCCAAGCAGTTCTCCATCTAGTCACACCAAAGGCAAAAAGCCTGGCTACCTCCCTCCTAGCACATGAGGTCCCTACTCCTCTCCTCTCTGTTTCTACCCAGCTTTGCTTATTTTGGGGATTTCAAGGCAGCAGAGGGTAGTGAGGAGAGAGCAGGAGAAGCCTCTGTCCCTGTGTAGGCAATTGCCTGACTAGGCGCTGACTGCTGTAACCAAGACCAGGTCCCCAGCCCTTTTGTCCATTAACAGCCCCTCTTGATCTTTCAAAGGCAGCTAATTGCTAGCAAATCCCCCTGATTCCCGGCCTCTTTCGCCTCTGTTTCTTTGTTAGAAGTTTCTGTGGAACTAAAACCCAGCCTCCATTTGACTGGGTTTCATTTAGTTTTGTTGGATTCTTGGAGCCTCCTGTTTGTTTTGTGTTGTTTCCAATGAAAAGCAAGTTTACCCTTGGAGTTAATGCTTTTCCAAAGAGGCTAATGTTTTTGTTTTCTTAATGTTTCAGGTTTAAGTGAAGTGAGTTGGGGAGGGGTTGGGAGTGGTAGTAACCAAGGTTTAGAACGTGGTGAGATAGTTACCTCTGATCTCCAATCCCCAGCAGAGAGCTGTGGGTTTGGATAGGGGGCAGGGAGAGAGGATTTCTATTCACCTTTAATATATTTTTACAAAAAAACAAACAATTTAAAAACAAGCCCACTGCTTCTGTACATGTCTAAATATATTTTTAGAAGTGGGTAGGATTGTGAATTTCTGATGCAGGGCCTTTTTATAAATAGGTTAGAGTAGCATCATCCAGACTTCTCTGTTGGTTTTTTTTTCCCCTTTTGTTTTTTCTTATGTTGTGTTACTAATGTAATTTATATTTTTTTTAGATCCTCCCTTTCCTATAGAGATAAAAGTGATTTATCTTGGCAATTGCTTTGCTTGGCGTTCTTTTTGTGGTGGTGATGGTGGCGGTGGTGGTGTGGTATGGGGTCCAGGAGTGCTGCCTTGTCTTTGTACTCTTTGTCTCTCCCTCAGCAAGTTGTCAGTGGGCACTTCCCCTGGTGCCCAGCCTTACACCTGAGGTGGGAAGGGGACAAGGCTCCCTGCTCTCAGGAGGGATACACTTCACACATCTGAAGCAGACAATCATAAGTAGAGTGAACATAAAAGAAAGGGTGCAGCAATTCAAAGGGGCCTGACAAGTTCGATGGGAAGGCTTTCCAGAGCTTCCACGTGCTGTTTTTACTAGCTACACTTGTGTCCTCCCTGTGAATGTGGGATATTTTTCCCTTTCTCTAACATCTCCAGACACTTGTGGTACATTCTGGACTTGATTACTGTGCTTAGAGCCAGTGCAAGGGATAGAATATAATTATCAAAGCTAATACATCTCGCTTGTTTCCTTGTGCCAGGCACTGCTGTTAGTGCTTTATATATATTGACTTGGTTTGTTCTCACCAACATCCTCATCCTACTGATGAGGAAACAGTGTAACCTTCTATCACACATACAGTACGTTCTGGGACCAACCTAGTCAGTCTGTTCTACCACCTCTCACTGATAACCACTACCATTTATTAAGTGCCTTTTGGGTGCTAGGCATTGGGCTAGAGAGTTTACTTAGGATATCTTATCTAATCCCCACTGACAACCCTATGAAGTAATTAGCTGAATTTTATAGTTAAAGAGACTGAAACTTGCCAGTGGTCTTCCACAGCAGGATCTGCCTGATTCCAAAACTCATGTTCTTTCCCCTTCATATTAGAAAATCCTTGCAGGCTCAATCACTTAACAGGTCTTTATTACCTGTTGTGTGTAAGATGCAGCATTGAGAGTTGTGTCCTGAGGAGAGCCTCCAGAGTGATGTTAGGAACCTCAGTTCCAAATTCACAACCACCCTGACTCTGTGACCCAGGGCTGCTTATTCTCTGTGGGTCACCTGTAAAAGGATTTTGAACCCAATCAAGATCTCCTGGAGATTCTGCTGTGGGTCAGGGGTGAGGCTGTCTGGGTTTGGCACCTGCTGGCTAAATGATCTCCAGTTTTCACAATCTGCGTCTCAGTATTAGGCGGGGTTTGGAAAGAGAAAGCTTATGTCTGGGGCATGGGGAATTGTAGAAAGGAAACAGGAAAGAGGAGGGATTTCTGAGCCTTTACAGGAGTGCAGGCTGGGTTCTTTTTGTCACCAATTCCCACCCCATCTTCCTCAGCGAAGGGACAAAGCACTGTCACCAGCCTCAGGTTACAGGATAACCTAGAGTCTTCGTCTTCTTACTCCTCATTTCAGGCAGGAGGTGCCAGCAGATCAGAGGCTCCTCTCTTAAAACTGGGAGGAAAATAAGGCACCCAACTTCAGTCTTCCCTTTTTCCAGTATGGAGTGGAAAAGTGCACGGGACTTGTCACTAAGAGCCCTCCTTCTCAATGACTAACCAAGTAATTTTGGGAAAATTTCTTGTCTGGGTCTCAGTTTCTACATTTGCCGGGTGGAATTATCTCAACTATGAAGCCGTCTAGAAGTGTCCCTAAACTTTCTGGATGCTTTTGATTCCCCAACTGAACCTCTAGCATTGTACAGAATACAGATCTCCATTTCTGCTTGCTCATGTTGTGTCCGCTACCTCAACTTACACAGCCCTCTCCACCAGGACTCTATTCACACCAGATTGACTGAAATGGCACTTGCCCTCCAATAAGTTAAATGGAGAAGAAGAGCATCATATAGTACAGTGTATTGACAGATGAGCAGGGGATATTGAGCAGGCACTCCATCCTAGGGAAGCAGGGAGTTCAGGGAAAGCCTTCCTGTCCAGTGATGCCTGAGCTGAAGGATGGAAAGTAATTAACCAGTCAGGCAGAGAACAGTGGGAAGAGTATTCCAAGCCAAGGCAATAGCATGAATAAAAACAGATGGGGGAGGAAAAACCTGTGTATCGTTAAGGGCAAGCAACTTAGTGTAACTGCAGCTGTGACTTTCACCTGGGAGGACATAGGCAGAATCTCCAAGAGGGAATGTATAGTTTGAGGAGGTATTTCATCATAATTGATTAGTTTTTAGGCATAATATTTATTTTAAAACCCCTGATATGGAAGATAATGTAATTCTGATGGTTGTCAAAAGATGTGACCTTATTCCATGAGTGACAGAGAACTATTAAAGGGTTTTAAGCATAAAATGGCATGGTCCAAGTTGCTTTTAGAAAGAATCCCTTTGGGGGTGGCTTAGGAGGGGAGAGAGACTGAAGCCAGGGAGGCCCATGAGGAAGTTACTACAGGAGAGAAGGGGAAGGCACTATCTCATCTAATGTCCCATCAAATGCCACTTCTCTAAGGAAGCCTTCATGCAGCTGTGCAGTCAACTCTGACATTTTCCTAGACTTCTACATCCCATGAAGGGTGGAAATCCCAGGACTTCCCAGGAGAACGACCATGGGGTCAGCCACTCACACAACCCAAGAGACAGAAGATGGACTCCTCTATCCCCCTTTCAGCTTTTTAACTCTTATAAAATAAGTTTACCTTCTCAGGTCATCTCCTTTTCCATGGGACCACATCATAAGGTCAGCACTCACTAATGAATGTGATAAAGATACAACACTCATTTTGCATTTTCCTTGTCAGGAGTCCAGCAGCCTTCCCCACATTCCATTCCACTCTGTCATATACAACCTTTCAGGAGTATCTCCCCAAAGTTCTATAATATTTTCATCATCCCCTCCTGCTTAAGAACATTCCATGACTTCACACTGTTTTTTATACCCTCTGGTTCTCAAGGCTTTCCACAACCTGGCCCAAGCTGGAGACAATGGGCTGTGGTGGAAAGAAGATGTGCCTGGGAGTTAAGATGACCAGTGATTCAATCTGGCTCCGTCATCTATGTAATCTTAAACTGGTTGTTTCATATTTCCTTGCCTCAGTTTTGCCATCTGTAAAATGAAGATACAATCCTTACCCCACAGAGTTGTCAGGAGGAATTCTGGTAGCTAGTGTCTTTAAAGATTTAATTCAATGTCTGGCACTCAGGTGATTAGTGAATGTAGTTTAATTTTTCCCAGTCAAAATTCGCCCAACAAGGCCTATAATCTCATAAAAAGAAATACAGAGAAAGTAAGCCTTTAAAGGAATGGAGAGATTATTTCAAACTGGGGCAGGAAACTGAATTGGCTTCCTGAGGATTGTGGTGTTTGAAGGCCACAGGGAGATGGCTGAGTCAATAGGGGTGGTAGACTTTAAACTCTCATAGAGGAAATATAACCAAGTCTATGACACAAAGTTGTTGGAAGGTGCCAATGTGTCATCCATACCAGTTCAATATCAATTGTTAAGTTGTTAAGTTCTACAGTAGTTTATCAAAACCTCTTTTGGGTCAGGCCCTGTGCATGCTATTGGAGGGCTTGATCTTCAACGAAGAGGTAGTTTAGTATACAGACATGTAAATCCACGTATAGCGTACTAGAATAACTACTATGTTACAAATAAGTACATGAAAAGAAGTATGTTACATGAAAAGAAGACCCAACCCAGTCTGAGAAGCAGGAAAGGCTTCTGGGAAGAAGTGATGCCTGATTGAGTTTTGATAAATCAGGCAAGGGAAGGCAGAAGGATGATTGGAATAGAGCATTCCAAGCAAAGGGGACAGCATAAGCAAAAGTAGAAAGTCCTAAGGTAGCCTGGTGTATGAGTGGAACTACAAGCCCTTGAGTTGAGCTGGAGTACAGGCTGCAGTAGGGTGTCAGGTGTCAGGGATGAAGCTGAGGAGGTTGACAGGGATGGGATCACGGAGGTCTGATTCATGTTTCAGAATGTTCTCTCTGGTGATTGTTGGGGTGGGGAGAGACTGAAGTGGGCTGGCATGGAGGCCAGTGTCAAGGTGGTTACAAGATTCCAGTTAAGATGCAGTGGGGTCTAAACCAGGGCAGTGGCTGTGAAGATACCAGAAATGTTAACACACACCCCTTATTTTTTTCCCCTAATATTTTACCATGAACATTTTCAAATATTCAGAAAGTTAAGGTAATTATACTGTGAACACCCATATGTCAACCACCCAGATTCTACAATTAGCATTTTACTACACTTGGCTTTATCACATATATCTATCCATGTATCAACCCATCTTTTTAAAATCCATTTCAAATTTATGGACATGTGTATACATCCCCTTAAACACTTCATCATGCATGCCATTTACTAGAGTTCGATATTGTGATTCTTTTTAAGGCAAAATATCCATACAATGAAAATGCATACCTTAGGAGCATAATTACATGTGATTGATTGATTGATTATTTATTTATTTATTTATTTTCTTGCTCTGTTGCCCAGGCTAGAGTGCCATGGCATCAGCCTAGCTCACAGCAACCTCAGACGCCTGGGCTCAGGTGATCCTCCTGCCTCAGCCTCCCGAGTAGCTGGGACTACAGGCATGCGCCACCACACCAGGCTAATTTTTTTCTACTTTTAGTAGAGACAGAGTCTCACTCTTGCTCAGGCTGGTCTCGAACTCCTGAGCACAAGTGATCCGCCTCAGCCTCCCAGACTGCTAGGATTACAGGCATGAGCCACTGCGCCTGCCTTCATGTTTTAACAAATGTATATATCTGCGTAATCCACACCCCTATAAAGATACAGAACATTATTACCAACCCAGAAGGTTCCCACATGCCTTTTCCTAGTCAGTCACAGCCCTTCCTCTTTCTACAGTAGGCCTTGAGTTGGAAAGGGTAGGATTTGGAATTTTGAAATAGACATTCCAGGAAGAGGGAACTTAGGTGGCTCCCTCTTCAGCAAAGGCATGCAGGCAGTTAACTAGGGAGGAATACACAAACATTAGTATAGGTTGGGTGGATGCCCTTTAGCTTCCCACCCAAATTTACAGGTCAAAGCATGAAACGGTAAAGCAGTGAGGAGTTGAGTCAAGGGATTGTCAGGCCCTTAGGAGCTAACAGTCTTGGGGTAGAGAGAAACACAGTCACAATTCAGCATAACAAATGTTGAGGCCGGGCACGGTGGCTCACGCCTGTAATCCTAGCACTCTGGGAGGCCAAGGCAGGTGGATCGTTTGAGCTCAGGAGTTTGAGACCAGCCTGAGCAAGAGTGAGACACCATCTCTACTAAAAATAGAAAGAAATTATCTGGCCAACTAAAAATATATGTAGAAAACATTAGCCGGGCGTGGTGGCACATGCCTATAGTCCCAGCTACTCGGGAGGCTGAGGCAGGAGGATTGCTTGAGCCCAGGAGTTTGAGGTTGCTGTGAGCTAGGCTGATGCCACAGCACTCTAGCCTGGGCAACAGAGCAAGACTCTGTCTCAAAAAAAACAAAAAACAAATTTTTTTTTTTTTTTGAGACAGAGTCTCACTCTGTTGCCCAGGCTAGAGTGAGTGCCGTGGCGTCAGCCTAGCTCACAGCAACCTCAAACTCCTGAGCTCAAAGGATCCTCCTGTCTCAGCCTCCCGAGTAGCTGGGACTACAGGCATGCACCACCATGCCCGGCTAATTTTTTCTATATATGTTTTTAGCTGTCCATATAATTTCTTTCTATTTTTAGTAGAGATGGGGTCTCGCTCTTGCTCAGGCTGGTCTCGAACTCCTGAGCTCAAACGATCCGCCCACCTCGGCCTCCCAGAGTGCTAGGATTACAGGCGTGAGCCACCGCGCCCGGCCCAAAAAACAAATGTTGAATGTTATATTGTACCAGGGTCAGTGCTGTAACCAAGAGAAGGATGGAAAGTAAGATAAAGCAAGACAAAAGTGCCACAGGGCTTCAGAGTGTATGTGTATGTCTGAGAGAGAGAGAGAGAGAAGTGATAAGGTGGATGTCCCAGACTCTTAGGACTGTGGGAGCTCAGAGGAAATGGGAGAAGAACAATTAGCAGCCATGAAAAATTTCCTGGAAGTGAGAGGAGTTAAGTCTTGAAGGATGTATACTTTGGTAATAAGTGTGGTAGACATAAGGATGTGTCAGTTGCAGATAACATAAAATGCAAGTCAAGCGTAGGACATTGGCTCATGTAACTGAAAAGTCTAGAGGTATGTGAGTTTTAGGCACAGTTTGATCAGAGCTTTGGTTCTGATGATTTCAGTGCTGCCCTCTTTTGTGTGAGTTAGCTTTGTTTTCAGGATACTTCATGGTCACAAGATGGCTGCCTGCAACAAATAGGGATATAGTCACCTCCCACAATCATTTTTCGAAAGGCCTGAGTTTTGTGCCAGTTGAACTATCCCTGACTCAATCCCTGTGGCCCAGGAATGCCATACATTGACTGGCCGATGGATTATGTGGTGAAATCATTGTGAGAAAAGGTCCCCCTGGAGCTGGGAGTGAAGTCATCCCACATAAACCACATGACTTCCATACAATGCTTCCACTTGTGCTTATTTGCCTTCTATATATATCTTCTTTGGTGGAGTGCCTGTTCAAATCTTTTCATATTTTTAATTGGGTGGTTTTCTTACACTTAAGTTTTGAGAGCTTTTTATTTATTTAGGATACAAATCCTTTGTTAGGTAAGTGATTTGCAAATATCTTTTCCCAGTCTGTAGCTTGTCTTTTCATTCTCTTATCAGTGTTTTTGACAGAACAAAAGTTTTAAATTTTGATAAATACTAATTTATTGATTTCATTTATTTTATAGATTGCCCTGCTTAAGTATTCTTTGCCTAACCTTAGGTCATGAAAATTTTCTCCTATGTTATTTTCTAAAAGTTTAATAGTTTTATCTTTTACATTTAGGTTTATAATCCATTTTGAGACAATTTTAGTATATCATAAGAGGTTTAGGTCAAGGTTCTTTTTTTTTTTTTTTTTTTGGCCTATGAAATGTCCAATTGTACCAACACCATTTGTTGAAAAAATCTATCCTTTTCTATAGAATTGCCTTTGCCAAAAATCAGGCAGCCATAATTGCATGGATCTATTTCTACAATCTTCATTCTATTCCATTGTTCTTTGTATCTCTCCATCAATACCACACTGTTTTTCTTACTGTAGCTATACAGTAATCCTTAATATCAGGTACAGTTATTCTTCCCACTTTCTTCTTCTGCTTTTTTAAGATTGTTTGGTTATTCTAGGGCCTGTGCCTTTTCATACAAATTTTAGAATAAGCTTTTCTGTACTATACATATTTTGCTGGTATTTTGTAAGGAATTGTATTAAACCTATAGATCAATTTAGATATAATAGACATGCTGTGGAGGGTTTAAAATATTTTTTGATTTTATATACTTTTTAATTGAAGTATAATCAACATATGGAGAAGGGCACAAGCTCTAAATGTACAGATTGATGAATTGTCACAAAGTAAATGCATCTTTATAATCATCACCCAGATTAAGAAATATAAGTAGCACCTAGGGGAATTAGTCTTACCACCAAAGGAATAGGAGAGAGCTCTTGGACCCACTTGAGATGAGGAGGCCCTCAAAAGAGTTTTACCCTTAAGGAAAGAGACTAGAAAATAGCCTTCCTACTGGCATAGGGACACAAGAAGGTAGTTTGTCTGTCTTGGCCTGGGCTTTGGATGGGGGAAATTTTTTCCTTCTCTATGAATTCTCTCTCTTTTTTTTTTTTTTTTTTTTTGAGACAGAGTCTCACTCTGTTGCCCGGGCTAGAGTGAGTGCCGTGGCGTCAGCCTAGCTCACAGCAACCTCAAACTCCTGGGCTTAAGCGATCCTACTGCTTCAGCCTCCCGAGTAGCTGGGACTACAGGCATGCGCCACCATGCCCGGCTAATTTTTTGTATATATATATTTTAGTTGTCCATATAATTTCTTTCTATTTTTAGTAGAGATGGGGTCTCGCTCTTGCTCAGGCTGGTCTCGAACTCCTGACCTCCAGCGATCCACCCGCCTCGGCCTCCCAGAGTGCTAGGATTACAGGCGTGAGCCACCCCGCCCGGCCTCTCTTTTTTTTTTTTTTTTTGAGACAGAGTCTCACTCTGTTGCCCAGGCTAGAGTGCCGTGGCATCAGCCCAGCTCACAGCAACCTCAAACTCCTCAACTCAAGCAATCCTCCTGCCTCAGCCTCCCGAGTAGCTGGGACTACAGGCTTACATCACCATGCCAGGCTAATTTTTTCTATTTTTAGTTGCCTGGCTAATTTCTTTCTATCTTTTTTAGTAGAGACAGGGTCTCACTCTTGCTCAGGCTGGTCTCAAACTCCTGACCTCAAGTGATCCTCCCGCCTTGGCCTCCCAGAGTGCTAAGATTACAGGTGTGAGCCACCACACCCAGCCCTCTATGAATTCTTAACCGTGGAACTGAGCTTCAGATGGGTTTTTGCTTGAAATCTAACCTACATATATGGTCCCAGAACCTATAACCTGTGAAATTTACAGATAAATTGATATCTCTGGGGCACCTGGCAAAAGCAAATACAAAACTTCTCAGTATGGACATGCCTGCAAACTAGGCTGAACAGGAGTCTAATAGATAAACCCCAGTTGAACATGAATGAAATAATCCACAGTAAGCAAGAGTCAGGAAACACAACAAACAGTAGGATTTAACTTCCGTGAACTTCATAAAACAGAAGTAGCTAATAGAGATAATAAAGGAAGTATGTTAAAAATGATTAAGTACATAAGAAAATCAAAAAAGAAGAAAACACTATTGAAAATAAAAATGACAGGCAGATTTGAAAAAAGAACCAAAGCAGACTTCTAGAAATGAAAAACACAGTAATTAAAATGAAAAACACAGTAAGTTAAACAGAAATTAGATGCTATTGAAGAGATCATTTAACTGGAAGATAGATCTTAGGAAATTACTCAGCAAATAGCACAGAGAGAATTAAAGAGAAATGATAGGCAGCTAGGACTTGTGGAGGATAGAATGAGAAGGGTTCACAAACGAGTAATTGGAGTAGCTGAAGGCATAAATAGAGGAAAAGGTGGGAGAAGTAATATACAACTGCCTACCCAACATTTTCACTTGGAAGTATATCCAAAACTTAACTCCTGGTCATCTCTCTCCAAACCTGCTTCTCTCCCAGCTTCCCTCATATTAGTAGGTGGCAACTTCATCCTTCCAGTCACTCAAGCCAAAAACCTTGGATAGTCCTTGATTCATCTCTTTTTCTCACACCCCATATCCAAGCTATAAGCAAATTCTGTTGGACTTCCTTAAAAATATTTTCAGAATCTGACCACTTTTCACCATCTCCACTGCTACTACCTTGGCCAGAACTGTCATCTCTCACTTAAAAAATTACTATAACCTCCTGTCTTGCTGTTTCCTCCATTGCTTCCCTACAGTCTAATCTCAACACAATATCAAGAGAGATCTTTCTAAAAACATAAGTTAGAAACTTCCACTTGTGAAAAGATGGATGGAGTAGACATATTTTTCCCTATTCTGCCCACTAAGTAAAACAAAAATCCCTAGTTATTATATATAAAGCAAATGTAAGACTTTAAAAGGTGGCGAGAAGGCAGATTAGGCTCATCTGGACCTGAGGAACAACGCAGTGATGAGTTCCTTGGTTTTCTTTTTGCCTCACACATCCTAGATTGGATACTGGAGAAACTGGCAACCCACAGACACCACAGGTGCAGACAAGAAAAGCCCCCTCCCCAAGAAAAGCCTTTCTGTAGCTAAAGACCCAAGAAAGGGGCAGACTAGCAACACAGAAAATTTAGATAATGACCATTCTACTCTAGCCAAACACAGCAGAAAAACTCTGGCTCCACCCCACCCTCACTGAGTGAAAAGCTTAGACTCTTCCCAGGCTGTGATGAAGTACTTTAACCTCCCTCCACTCACCACTGGGGTGGTGTCAAAGAAAGCCAAGTACAGGAAGGAGAGAACAGGAAGAAACTTCCACCTCCATCTGGCACCACACCTTCCCTTGTCAGAGTCTTCTCTGAGGCCAACTTAGAAGATTTAACAGAGCTCCAGAGTCTCATAGCATAATACCCAAAGTATCCAGGTTTCAATAAAAAATTACTCATATCAAGAACCAGGAAGATCCTTGGCTGTGCAGAAGCTTTTTAATTTGATCAGAAACCCATTCTACTAAGTGAAGTACCACAAGAATGGAAAAACAAGCACCACATGTACTCACCATCAAATTGGTATTAACTGATCAACACTTAAGTGCACATATAGTAATAACATTCATTGGGTGTCGGGCAGATGGGAGTGGGAAGGTGGGGATGGGTATATACACACCTAATGGGTGCAGTGCACACAGTTGGGGGGATGGACACGCTTGAAGCTCTGACTCAGGTGGGGCAAGGGCAATATATGTAACCTAAACATTTGTACCCCTGTAATATGCTGAAATAAAAAAATTTTTTAAAAACCAGGAATATCTCAAACTGAACAAGAAAAGACAATCAACAAACGCAAACACCAAGATACAGTTGACCCTTGAACGACATGGGTTTGAACTGTGCAAGTCCATTTATATGTGGTTTTTCTTCCACCTCTGCCACCTATGAGACAGCAAGACCAACCCCTCCTCTTTCTCCTCCTCCTCAGCCTACTCAATGTGAAGATGACAAGGATGAAGACCTCTACGATGATCCACTTCCACTTAATGAATAGTATATATATTTTCTCTTCCTTATGATTTTCTTAATATTTTCTCTTGCTTACTTTATTGTAAGAATACAGTGTATAATAACAGTATATATACATATAGCATACAAAATATGTGTTAATTGACTGTTTATGTTATCAGTCAAGCTTGCAGTCAACAGTAGGCTATTGGTAGTTACATTTTGGGGGAGTCAAAAGTTATACGAGAATTTTCCACTGCACAGGGGGTTGGTGCCCCTAACCCCTGCATTGTTCAAGGGTCAACTGTACACAGATGATAGAATCATGTGAGAAGTGTAAAGGAGCTGTATAAAAATGTCTCAAGAAGCAATTATAAACCCACTTGAAACAAATGAAAGAATTAAAAGTCTCAGCAAAGCAACAGAAGAAATAAAGAAGAACTAAATGGAAAATTTAGGGCTGAGGCCAGTTTCTTTCAGTGTTTTCAGGCAACAACCTAGATTCCTTTATTAGTGCCTGGGAATATTCAAAGCCTCAGTTTGGGTTCAAGCCTACTGGGAAAAACCTGCCGCTGGTTGGGTCCACAGAGGGCTCAAAGGACTTGGATTTTCAGTCAGGACACAGAAAGAAATAATTGGGAGACCCTACAGGTTCTAATATCATTTATGGATTGCATTTATGATGAATCTAAGGGGTGAAATGAAATAGTTTCTTTCTTAAAAGAATTATTAACTCTTTTTGCTACTACATAAATGAAATTTATTCATTTATATTTATCATGTCTATTTCAACTTAAATATAAAAAAGCCTGGTTACTGATTTTTATAAAATTTACTCTTATAGCATAAGCCATAAAGTAAGGCAAATTTTATATAAACCTTTTTTTTCTGAAGAAACTTCATTTTATATTTCAGATCAGAAAAAATCAAGTTTCTCAACTTTCATTTGCATTTTGCTATATTATGTCCTTCCTTTGGTGGGGCAGTAAGAACATACACAATGCTTATTGATTAAATTCACCATCTTATACGGGCGTGGTTCCTGGCCCCCCCCCACACACACACACAAAATTACAATAGTAACATCAGAGATCACTGATCACAGATAACCACAGCAAATATAATAATGAAAAAGTTTGAAATATTGTGTGAATTACCAAAATGTGACACAGAGACATGAAATGAGCACATGCTGTAAAAAAAATGATGCCAATAGACTTGCTCAATGCAGGGTTGCTACAAACCTTGAATTTGTAAAAAAAAAAAAAAAAAAATACAATATCTGCAAAGCGCAATAAAGTGAAGCACAATAAAATGAAATATGCCTGTACTACAAACAACTTTACACTCATCAACAACTTAGAACAATGGACCAATTCCTCAAAAAATATAAACTACCACTATTCACCCAACATGAAATAGATAATTCTAGTTCTCTTGCTATCATTAATAGCCCTATAACTATTAGGGAAATTGAATCTTATTTAAAACTCCCCAAAATCTTCAGGCACAGATGGTTTCACTAGATAATTCTAACAAAGATTTCAAGAAGTAACAATTCTACACAATCTCTTTCAACTCATTCTGTGCCGCCAGTATTACACTGATACCAAAATCAGACAGTGCAAGGAAGCCAATAGCCCTCATGAATATAGATCCAAAAATTCTTTGCAAAATATTAGCAAATAGAATTCAGTGATATATTGAAAGAATAACATATCATGCCCAAGTGGGGTTTATTCCAAGGATGCAAGATTGGTTCAATAATTGAAAATCAACCAATGTAATCCACCATAAAATCAGGTGAAAATGAAAAATTGCATTATCATGTAAATTGATGCAGAAAATAGCATTTGATAAAATTCAACACCTATTCCTGATAAAAACTCAAAAAACTACGAATAGAGGAGAACTGTCTTAGGTCAAGCTTCTATAATAAAATACTATAGACTGAGTGGCTTAAACAATAGACATTTGTTTTTCACAGTACTGGAGGCTGAGAAGTGTCAAAACTCCCTACCTTTTATATATATGTGTGTATATATATATATATATATATATATATACACACACACATATATGTATATACATAGACCACACACAGACACACACACACATATATATATGATTATTCTAATGTTTATATGGAAAGGCACAGGGACTAGAATAGCTGTAGTGGGTTGAAAATTGGGCCCCAGAAAAGTATGTCCACATCCAAACCCCTGAAACCTTTGAATGGGACTTTATTCAGTAAAATTATCTTTGCAAATGTGATTAAGTTAAGGATCTTGAGATGAGATCATCTTCGATTATCTGAGTGAGCTCTAAATCCAATGACAAATTGGCCTTATAAGAGACAGAAGCAGAGAAGACACAGATACAAAGGAAAAGGCCATGTGAAGATGGAGGCAGATATTGAAGTTATGCAGCCACAGGGCAAGGAACACCTGGGGCCACAGTGATCAAGACTTTGTGGTATTAGGGAAGAGACAGACGCATAGATCAATGGAACAGATAGAGAACCCAGCCAACCTATTTTTGACAAAGTTGCAAAAGCAATTTAATGGAAGAAGGATGGTCTTTTCAGAGAAAAGGTTCTGGAGTAATTGGATATCTATAGGTAAAAACTGAACCTTGACCTAGACCTCATACCGTATACGTCTTCACAATTTTTGGTTATTTTCAGTTTTTAACTACTATGAATAAAACTGCTGTGAACATTTGTGTTACAGGCTTTTGTGAAGACATGTATTTTCATTTCTTTAGGGTTAATGCTCAGGAGTGGGATTGCTGGGTCATATAGTAAATACATGTTTGGTTTTTTAGGAAACTGTTTTCCAGGGTGGGTGTACTATTTTATGTTCCTACCAGTAATGTACAACAGATCCAGTTTCTCCTTAGTATTGGCAGCATTTGATATTGTCATTATTTTTAATTTTAGCTGTTCTAATAGGTGTATAGAGATATCTCATCATAGTCACAATTTGATTTTCCTAATGGATGATGACATTGAACATCTTTTCATGTGCTTGTTTGCCATCATATATCCTTCAGATATACTCTTCTGTCCCATGAACATCCATCAAGCTGCCTGCAACAAAGACCACTTTTAGCCGTATTTCCATATCCTTAAATACTAGTTAGTAACCAAAAAGAGTAAACTATCAGTACATGGGTGTCAAGAGTTTGATTCTATTGATGGGTCTCAGGGTCATAATGCTGAATGAAAAGAAGAGCCAATCTCAAAATATGATACAGTGTATAATTCCATTTATACAATATTCTGGAAATGACAAAATTATAGAGATGCGAAAAAGATTATTGGTTGGCAGGAGTTAGAGATGGTTGTGGGGGAAGTGGAGTGTGTAACTATAAAGGGGAAGTACAAAGAAGATATTTGTGGTGATGGAATGGTTTATCTTGATTGTGGTAGTTACATAAATTTACATATATGATAAAATGACATAGAATAATACATGACTGTAAAAATGTAAAATTCTTCATTTTATATTGTGATATAATTATGTAAAATCATCCATTAGGAAAAAATGGGTGAACATGGGACCTCTCTGAACTCTCTTTGAAACTTCCTGTGAATGTATAATTTCAAAATTAAAAGTTTAAAAATATAAGTCAAATTATATCACTCCTTCACTCAAAATAACTGCAAGGATTCCTCACTCTCCTCATAGTAAAAGCCCAGAAGCCTTATTTTGTCGGGACTTACCTGTCAGCCCTGCCAACTTTCTGATCTCCCTTTCTTCCACTCTCCCCTTCACTCACTCTATTCTAGTCACATTGGCCTCCTTGCTGTTCCTTGGAAGTACCAGGGATTCTCCTGCCTTAGGCTCTTGCTCTAGCTGGACATTTATGACACTCAGTTTTGGAGATTTTTCTTGAATTGTTGATTGTTTTTTTCTATCTGTTTTCTCTTATTCTTTTTGGAACCCTACTATTTGGAAGTTAGATCTTCTGGTCTAGACATCTTATTTCTCTTTTCTCTCCTATTTTATATCTATCTATCTCTACTTATTAGTTATTTAGCTTTACTCTCTGAAAGATTTCTTCAAACATATGAGTATCATCCAACTCTTCTAAACAAGTTTTTCATTTCTGATAATACATTTTTAATTTCCAAGTGCACACTTTTTTGTTTTAAAAATAGTATCCTAGGCCAGGCTCGGTGGCTCACGCCTGTAATCCTAGCACTCTGGGAGGCCGAGGCGGGCGGATCGTTTGAGCTCAGGAGTTCGAGACCAGCCTGAGCAAGAGCGAGACCCTGTCTCTACTAAAAATAGAAAAAAATTATATGGACAGCTAAAAATATATATAGAAAAATTTAGCCGGGCATGGTGGCACATGGCTGTAGTCCCAGCTACTCGGGAGGCTGAGGCAGAAGGATCGCTTGAGCCCAGGAGTTGGAGGTTGCTGTGAGCTAGGCTGATGCCATGGCACTCTAGCCCATGCAACAGAGTGAGACTCTGTCTCAAAAAAAAAAAAAAAATAGTATCCTAAGCCAGGTGCAGTGGCCTGTGCCTATAGTCCCAGCTACTTGGGAAGCTGAAGCAGGCTGATTACTTGAGACCAGAAGTTCAAGGCTGTAGTGTGCTATGATTGTGCCTGTGAATAACCACTGCACTCCAGCCTAGGCAATACAGTGAGACCCTGTCTCTTTTAAAAAAGTATCCTGTTCTTGTTTCATGGTTATATTATTTTCTCTTACCTTTAAGGAATGGTTAATAGCTTTATAAAAAAGATTTCCTTTTGCTGCACGGTTTCTTTCAAGTTTCTTCCTATCCTTCTCTATCTTTCATGTTAGAGACTTTCCTCAAATGTCTGATAATCTGTTTGAATATGTTCACTTAACCCCCTGTTGCAATATGGGATTCCTAAACTCAGTTGTGTCTTGAGTACCTCATTCTAGAGACCCTCTATTTTACTCTCTCCTAAGAATAATTCTTGAGTCTTCTTCCAGGTCACAGGAGATAAATCATCCAGTTAACAGAGTGAGAAGGGGATCTGGAAATCTAAGTGCTTCTTAAACAGGCTTTTGTGCAATCCTTCTATTAATACTGTTAGCCCTGTTTTACATTGTCAGAAGTACCTGAAGTATCCCAATGGCCTTTTTTTTTTTTTCTGGTGCAGAAATAGAAAAGCTCATCCTAAAATTCATATGAAATTGCAAGACACCCCAAATGGCCAAATCAATCTTGAAATAATCTAAATTGGAGAACTCACATTTGCCTATTTTAAACATAATATAAAGGTCTTGCTCTGTCACCCAGGCTAGAGTGCAATGGCATGATATAAGCTCACTGCAACCTCAAACTCCTGAGCTCCAGTGATCCTCCAGCACCTGGTTGTATTTATGATAATCCACATTCATGTTCTGAGGTCCATTCATCTCTTGCACTGGCTAAAATTGGGATGGGGAAGAGATATGCATTACTACCTCTGCATCTTTTAGTATTTTGGTGGTGGCGTGAAATTTCTGACATTTCCACAGGCGTGTGATATTGCTATCACAATAGGTTTAGTATCTTGGTAGGAAGGAAGGAGAAGAACATCTAGCCACTTCTTAGCCCTCCTTAGCACAATAGCTCTTACTCCATGGGTTAGCAAGGCAACATGGAGATTCTTCCAGTTTCTGAATAAGTGTTGTGCGCGTGTGCATGCGTGCGCATGTGTGTGTTTGTAGTCCACAAATATCTTCAGGAACTAGAGAAACAACCATGAGATGAACTTTCTTCAAAATTTCATCCATCATCTGACCCTGATAAGCCTCCCTCTGACTGATGGGCCATGGTGGCATTCTGCATTCCAAGGCATTAGAGTCAATCGCCAATAACCGCCAAAGGTTTGGGTGTTTCCCTTTCTGCAGTGCAGATATACTTAACCAACTGGCCACAAGTTCCTTGAAGAAATAGTAGAATGAAGGTTCACATTATAAATTTATGTTTGTTCCCTGACTTTCTCTTCACTTAAGGGGCTCTGGGTCTATGAATTGATTCAAGTCAGGGACTGAAATTCAGTGGATGGTGGTTCAAATGACTCTTCTGTCAACAGACCTCCAGGGTTTTTGAAATTGTTGTATTTACAACAATAAAATATACCGGTTCGCAATGAGTTTTATTTCAGTCAGTTTCTTTGATTACCATTTGTTCCTGCATCTCAGCTCTTCTGGGCCCAATTTTCTTCCTCTTGAGATGCCTGTTTAAAAGTTCTTTCAGGCCGGGCGCGGTGGCTCACGCCTGTAATCCTAGCACTCTGGGAGGCCGAGGTGGGCGGATCGTTTGAGCTCAGGAGTTCGAGACCAGCCTGAGCAAGAGCGAGACCCCATCTCTACTAAAAATAGAAAGAAATTATATGGACAGCTAAAAATATATATATAAAAAATTAGCCGGGCATGGTGGTGCATGCCTGTAGTCCCAGCTACTCGGGAGGCTGAGACAGGAGGATCACTTGAGCTCAGGAGTTTGAGGTTGCTGTGAGCTAGGCTGACGCCACGGCACTCACTCTAGCCTGGGCAACAGAGTGAGACTCTGTCTCAAAAAAAAAAAAAAAAAAAAAAAAGTTCTTTCATATATACCTCATGATGGGTGCAATGTGCACGACCTGGGGAACAGACACGCCTGGAGCTCTGACTTGGGGGGAAAGGCGGTACAGGAGCAACGTATGTAACCTGCAATTCTGTATCCCCCATAACAAGATGAAATAAAAAAAAAAAAGTTCTTTCAGCTCATGTTTGTCTGAAAATTATTTTTATATGGCTCTTGCATGATAGGGTAGCTGGGTATGTAATTCCAGACTGTTTTCCGACTTCTTTTATTCCTTGTGAAGTCTTCAGTCAGTTTAATTTCCATTCAATGGTGGTAATCTGCATTATTTCTCTGCCTGATTTTTATTTGGTGTTCTGTAGTTTTACTATGATGTGCCTAGTTATAGATTTCTTTTTCATTTTTTTATCCTGCCCAGGACTTGTTCTTTCTGAATCTGAGTATTCACGTCTTTCAGCAATTCTGAAATAATCTCAGCCATTAAATTTAAAAATATTCTCTTTAGACTCTCCTCCTGTAGCATATGTTAGACATATGCTGGTCCTTTTGGGTCTCTCCTCCATGCCTCTTAAGCTCTCTTTCATAGTTTCCATCTTTATATCGCTTGGTGCTGCATTATGGATAATCACATCAGCTCTGTCTTCTGTATCATTATGCCTCTCTTCAGGTTAATGTTCTGTTGAACCTGTATATTAGGTGTTTGTCTTCAATGACTACATTTTTCAATTCTGGAAGCTTTCTTTGACTCTTTTCATGTCCAACTTTGAAAAATACTATCTTGCTCTTCTTCTTATTTTTGCATATCTTCTTTCATGTCTCTTTCTTAAACATACTACCTCTTAGTCTCTATATGATAATTCTATTAACTGAAATTTCTAGGGGTGTAATTATGCTGTTTGTTGTTTCTGCTGACTCTTGCTCATGGGAGATTGTTTCTTCCTGTGTTTTGTGATTTTGGAATTTGAGCTCCGGTTTGGCATGGCATTGTGGGAGTCCTGTGGAGAGTGTCCCTCCAGAGAAATGCTGTGTTTGCTTCTGCCAGGCAGACAGCGCAAGGCCTCACCAGCCTGGGAGCACATTTAATGTTAATTTATCAGGCTGAAGGGTCCTGGACTGTGAAGATAGTATAAATTCTAACAAAAAATCTTATGAGATACAGGTTAATCTTCGTTTCCAACTCCCTGCCAACAATGGCTCTAAGGCCTTGTCTCGCATCCTCACATGGTCATTAAAACCCAAATGCCATGTTACCAAGGCCAGTAACCTACCTCAGAGAAGACATGGTATCAGCTTATGTACTTACAGCATCGTGTTTCGGCTTCCTCTTCATTCTTGGCCCCTGTGCATTTCCTTTAACCTTTTGGTGACTTAGGCCATACATTTAAAAGAATTGTTGTTCCATTTTATCTAACATGTCTAAGAGTTTTGTAGTACATGGGAGAGGAGGAGATGGTAAATCAGGATATATAGTCTTCTATGTTTCTAGACACAATCATTCTTTAAATTACTTGAACATGCTCTCTCGCGCTCTCTCTCTCTCTCTCTCTCTCTCTCTCCTGCAGACTTGCTATTTCCTCGAGGAGGAACATACCTTTCCCCTCTTTGCCTGGGTAACTCCTTCTCATGCTTCAGATTTAAGTTCAGCAGTCAGTTCCTCCATAAAGTTTTTTGACCATCCCTGCCACGTCTGTGCTCCTGTAGCCCCTGTATTTCTCCCACTAGGGCACTATTAAACTATTTCCTATCAACATATCTACCTTCCTTTCAGCCTGTGGCAGCAGGTATCTTGGCTCGTGACTGCTTCCTCTGTGTCTCCATGGCACCTAGCACGTACTTGTTGATCAATAAAATAAATATTTTTGAATTAATGAACTTTCCCTCAGCCACTGCAGCTTTGAGAATGTAGAAATGGGCCAGGATCAGCACTCCAAGCTATCTGCCTCACTCCATCTCACCACGTCAACCTTGTTCTGCTTCCAGGGGATGTGACCATCTCAAAGAATTTCCCAAACCCCGTGGGACCCTAGTGAGTTGTCCATCAATTTCATTCCTGCAGACTGCATGATTAATTGACTACAATGAGTGATCTCTAACATCAGGCGACTCTGACTGTCACCCTGACCTCGCTGCCCATTATGGTCACCACACCCATATTCCCTGTGATGGCTGAGTGCAATTGCCTGGCCCCTGCCACTTAGGATACACATCCTCACCAAAATCAGGGGTTCCAATTTGGCTGCAGTGTTCCCCACCAGCATTTCATGGCCTTGGGAACAGCTGATGAAGAATTCGTAAAATATACTGGCATTTTCTTCACCAGCGTAGTCTCAAAATTGTGGAGAGAGACTCTACAGTCCCACCCAGGTGACATAGTCAGGGGATAGGGGGGCATACATGATAGTTCCCCTCCAGCTTTCCCCACAGTTTTAAATTACTTTCTCTACAACATGCCAAGGGATCTCACACAGTTCAAATTCTGTGAAGTGCATCCACATTGACAATTCGGCTCAAACTAAAGTCGTGTTCCCCTACCTAGTCTAGTACTCTCAAAACTCATTCCTATAAATGCTCTTCAGATTGTGTTGGCCTTCTTTTCACTTTTCTCTCTACTTTTGTCCCCGAGTGGTTTAGGGTTCTCCACAAATCCCCCAAGAGATGCCCATTCCAATTGCCAAGGTTTCACTATTTCCCAATTAACGCTCTGATTTTCACATAAGACCCCCCGGGAGCCTGTGAATTCAACCGGTATACTCAGTCAAACTGTACAATTAGGTTTGGTACAGTTAGCCCCGGGAACCAAGCAATGTGAGATCCTTTAGCATAATCACAGAAAGTACTTGAATTTTAATCCATATTTTGTGAGGATGATTGAGGGAGTTCATCACTTTCTTTCCTGAAGTTAATTAGTGAGGTCAGATGCAACCACCATGACCTATGGTACTTGAATTCCTCATACCTTCTTCACATTGTCTGGCAGAAGTTATGTGGTCAGTCAAAGGTTGTTTCCAGTGGACACTTTATTCTAGGTGCTCAGAAGCAATAACTTAACTATTTCCCCACTATACTCCTATCCAGAAATACGAGTAAGAGCTTCACTGTCCCCTGTCCCATCTCAACCAGATAAGATATCCAGAATTTCCTGGGGAGTCATCATCTCAATCCTACTTCCTGATACCATTTCTTGTGTCATCCAGGGTTGTTGAATACAATCGACACAAACTGAGTCTGCCCAACTCAAGTGAAAGGCAGTTTATTGAAAGTATTAGTATGTGGTAGCAGTCTTGGGGGGCAGTGCTGGTGCATCTCAAGGAATCAACAAGAAAAGAGTGGACAAGGCTTGAGAATGGGAAGAAATTAAGTGAAACAAGGAGAGAGGGAAGCACTGACTTTGTAATTTCAGGAAGAGTCCAGTGAACACACTGCTTTTGGTGTTGATGACTCTTCAATCTTTCCTTTTCTCATAACTTCACTTGCTGGTCTATAGACCTGGGATTGAGCATGTGATTTGACCAGCAGGAAGCAGGTGACCGCAGTATAATAGTCCCACTTAGGGGTGGTTCTGAAAGACACTTGAGAGAGAAATTCCTCTCAAGGGGCAAAACTTTTGACTGTTATATCTGATTGTCTATTTTTCCTAGAAGGTGAGATAACTGAAGGTGAGATCTGCATTAAGTAAGTAAGTAAGTAGCCACTGATGGTTTGGTCAGTTTGTCAAGGACATGGAAGGAAAAAGAGTTAAGACAAGGAGATCTGGGCAAGAGGTATGTGAAAGTGTTGTTGAACCCCCAAATCCAGGCTCATGTACCAACATGCAGCTGAAGCCAAACACTGTGACACCAGTGCTTGGTGATAGAGAAAGGAAGGTTGATTTGATTTGGCCAAAGTGAGAAGACGGAAGAGCAAGATCTCTCAAATCGATCCATCTTAACAAAGAGATGAAGTAGGGAGTCGTTGTGTGGCTGGGGAGTAAGGGAGGGGGAGTTTCGGGGAACTTAGGGGAGAAGTCTGTGTTGCTTCAGTCCCAGATAACATCTTTTTTTTTTTTTTTTTGAGACAGAGTCTCACTTTGTTGCCCAGGCTAGAGTGAGTGCCATGGCGTCAGCCTAGCTCACAGCAACCTCAAACTCCTGAGCTCAAGGGATCCTCCTGTCTCAGCCTCCCGAGTAGTTGGGACTACAGGCATGCACCACCATGCCCGGCTAATTTTTTATATATATATTTTTAGCTGTCCATATAATTTCTTTCTATTTTTAGTAGAGATGGGGTCTCGCTCTTGCTCAGGCTGGTCTCGAACTCTTGAGCTCAAACGATCTGCCCACCTCGGCCTCCCAGAGTGCTAGGATTACAGGCGTGAACCACCGCACCTGGCCCCAGATAACATCTTGAGCAACCATACTTCTGTGTGTCAGCAGCTGGTCACAACTTTCTTTAAGGGCATTCCCTCCTTATGTAAAACAAACTCATAAAATTTTCTTGCGACCTTGAAGTTGTCTCCTCCTGCTTGCCAAAACAACAGTACACTAGCATTTAATAATCACTGTGAGAACAAGGGGTGTTTGGCAGGAAGCGAGCGGTTTTCATGTGCAAGCAAGCAAGGGCCTAGTCAGAATTTACATCATGTCAGTCACTAAAAATGCTGGGGTACTAAAATCTCAAGGGGTCCTTCTACAAACGTCCATGTGGAAAATGTCACAGAGTACCTACATACTTCAACTTCTGTCACAGCACATTGTATACATGTGACTAAGTTCTGACACATGAGCTCAAGAAGGATGTAACACGTCTAGGAAGGGATTTTAAAGGGAGGGACCACACAGTTCTACCTTCCTCATTCCTGCTAGTTGAATGTTGGTGAGATGGTGAGCTCCGGGTGCCATGTTGAGCATGAGGAAGAGAGCCACACTGTGGGGATGACAGAGCCAAGAGCCAGAGGGGAGCTGGTCACTGATGAGTTCACGGAGCCTCAACACCATCCTGGACTGGTCACCTCCAGATTTCTTTTTTTTTTTTTTTCTTTTTTTTGAGACAGCGTCTCACTCTGTTGCCCAGGCTAGAGTGCCGTGGCATCAGCCTCGCTCACAGCAACCTCAAACTCCTGGGCTCAAGCGATCCTCCTGCCTCAGCCTCCCGAGTAGCTGGGACTACAGGCATGCGCCACCATGCCCGGCTATTTTTTTCTGTATATATTTTTAGTTGTCCATATAATTTCTTTCTAGTTTTAGTAGAGACGGGGTCTCGCTCTTGCTCAGGCTGGTCTCGAACTCCTGAGCTCAAACGATCCACCCGCCTCGGCCTCCCAGAGTGCTAGGATTACAGGCGTGAGCCACCGCGCTCGGCCACCTCCAGATTTCTTTTACATGAGATAGAAGTCAGCTTCTGTTTTCTAAAATGTGTGTGTGTGTGTGTGTGTGTGTGTGTGTGTTATGCATCTGAACCTGATCCTAACTGATATATCAGATAACAGACCCTGACCAGCTGATACGCTGGTGGGAGGAAAGGTAAACGTAGAATGGACAATGGAAGGGAGAATCCATAAATTCCGGCTACATTCTGCCAGCTGCTTGCCCACACCATGACTTAGTCTACATGTGTATTTTCACGTTTTCTGCTGAAGAGTCTAACTTTGAATAATTATTCACTATTTCCCCTTTCTTCTTTCCCCTTTTAAAAATAGGAGTTGTCTGGTGATGATGGTAACAACCTCTTCTATATGCCTTAGCCATTAGACTACGAATTACAATTCTGATCCAAAACATTTATTTTTAATCACCAAAGTATTGGAACCAATTGTATAATAATAACTGCTGTTTATTGAGCCAGGCCATATACCTTACAGACATCGTCTGTAATCCTCACAACAACTGCAGCATTGGTGTCACCCCCATTTTACACATGAGAAAACTGAGGCACAGAAATGTGCTAAGGATTTGGTGTCATTAAAATATTGCTGAAAACCTCAAAAAAATGAAAATAAAAAAGAGGAGTTACCGTGATTTTTTTATTCTTTCTTTCTTTCTTTTTTTTTTTTTTTTGATACAGAGTCTCGCTCTGTTGCCCAGGCTAGAGTGAGTGCCGTGGAGTCAGCCTAGCTCACAGCAACCTCAAACTCCTGGGCTTAAGCGATCCTACTGCCTCAGCCTCCCGGTAGCTGGGACTACAGGCATGCGCCACCACGCCCGGCTAATTTTTTCTATATATTTTAGTTGGCCAGATAATTTCTTTCTATTTTTTTTTAGTAGAGACGGGGTCTCGCTCTTGCTCAGGCTGGTCTCGAACTCCTGACCTCGAGCTATCCACCCGCCTCGACCTCCCAGAGTGCTAGGATTACAGGCGTGAGCCACCACGCCTGGCCTATTTTTTTATTCTTTACTCTTCCATTTTCCCACTATTGTTGGTGTTGTCTAAATTTATTATTTGCAAAATGTAATGTCAGGACTGGAATCAAGCTCAGTGAGAAGAATGGATGTTTCTGAGATTGTGGATGTGAGGAAGTAGCAACCTGCTTCTGGGTGACTCTGGATGAGGTACCTGAACCCGAGTTTGGTTTGTCTCCTGTTGAAAAAACTAGTGTGTATTTTCAGTTGGATGCATTACAGGCTGGAGCGTCTTCTAATATACTGGAAGAATGGTGTGAAGGGCGTGTCCTGGGCAACAAAGGAGTAGAAGTTAGGGGGACAGCTAGCTGCTCTTCTCCAAGAATGGCTCCCTATTTACCCACAGTAGAGAGGGTACAACAGCAGGGGTACACCTGTTGGGTGACACTGCCCGCTGCACCCAAGTAATTGGTCCAGGGTTGGATTCGCAGCTCAACTTGAGAAAATCAGATTCTCTCTTCTTCAGAGCTTAGAATTTTGTACTGGAGAGATGAGACTTGACAGTTGAAAGGTAAGTCATATTACTAGTGGAGTTCTGAAGAAAACGTCCACAGATTTTCCCTGTTGAGCTGCTTAGCATTTACCTGGTCCTTGCCTTTCCTGGAATCTGGTTGCTTAACTCTCCTTTGGAATCTTTTGTAAGTCTCCCGATCTTCTCAATACATTTCCCTTTGTCCTTAAATTATCTTGAGTTGCTTTTGTTACTAACAGTCAAAAGAAAGTTGAAGGGAGTTGGGGGCGGGGTACCAGACTAAAAATTCAGAGGCAGAAAGGAAATGGATCAGTTGAGGGCTGGGTATAGTGTGGAAACGGAGTGTGGGAAGTTCCTGGGGAATTGGGGCAACAGATATTGGATATGTCAGGTGGGACCAGGGGCCAGAAGGCACCTGTAGGCCATGGTTTCAGATGATTAGCTGGAAACCTCGTGCTTTCTCCTCTTTTCCACCGGCCTGCCTGGAGCTGGACCTTCACCTTCTCTCATCAAGATGATTAGACTGGATTCTTTAGTTGCAAAGTGACAGAAAACCAGCTTGAACTTGCTTAAGGAAAAAAAAAAAAGATTTATTGGCTCAGCGAAATCTGCGAACAATCAAATTACAGAAAATGCAGAGATGCTTTCGGGGGTCTCAAGAACAATAGAGCCAGGGATTAAAATGCTGTGAGGACTCAGGCTTCTTGGTGCCAAGCAACAAGACCCGATGCTAGCTAATTAGAACACGAAAGGAATTTATTGCAAGAATACTGTAGCTCACAGATCCAGCCTCTGGCTATTAGTGCTTTGACGAAATAATAGCAAATACTACCTAGATTCCAGGTACGTTACACATGTAATTAGTTTATTGAATGGATGAATTCAGTGGGGGCATAGTGAAAAATGCTTTTACATTTTCCCTGCTTTTGCCTTTAAACACATTCTACAATATATACCGTCTCCACCCCTTGGCAGCATCTCATGCTGATCCCACAGTTTCCTATCACTTCCATAAAAAAGAACGGTCTCATTTTCAGATACAGTATTTGAAAAATCCACACAAACTACTCAGAATTTCTTTAGAAGCTTCTTCCATTCTAAGTAACGGCTTCAAATTCTCATCAATTTAAAGCGTCTCTTCTTTTCTGCCAGTCAGTTCAGCCTCCAGGTCCCTAGCTCCAGGCCTTGCAGAAGGTGTGGTCTGTCGTTTAACATCTCCACTCTCTCCCCTCAAACCCCACTGTCTCTTCCAGAGGTAGGGGTCGGGGGGAGTTATTAGTGGAAAAAGGACAAAGTCTTACTATCTCTGTTTATCCTGATCATTAGCACCCTGGGCTGCACAGGAGTCCAGATGCTAGCTCATTCTTCATGCTGCATTTTAGGGTTCCTCAGAGTCAACTTCTGCACTAGCTCCATCCATTCCCTGAAGCAAGTGATAGCCTCTCCAACTGTTGTCTCCTCACCCCACCCACCTTCTGGTTCCTTCTCTCCTTACAATTCACACTGCCTTTTTCTTCTGGTTCCCCATCACCCTGGCAGGCTGCCCTCTTGGGTGAGGTCCTTTCCAAAGGGCTCCATGTTCAGCTACCTCCTGGACTGCCATGTTTCCCAGGCAATTCTTCACGAAGGTCCCAGTCCCTTTCTTTACGTACACCCCCAAATCCTGAGATCACGTGTCAAGAATTCTCTCATCTTTGGCTTTGGAAGAAACATGCCACAGGCCTCCATGTTTCTGCAGCTCGGGGAGAGCACTGCCCGTCATTCCTTCTGACCGAAAACTCCAATCTGTGAGTGTTTCTCCTGGGGCAGCCCACGCTAGGTTTAAGGTGGGATGGGGGCAAATTGCTCACTATGCCTACAAATTCCCTTCATATAATTTTCTTTCAAGGAATCCGCAGTTTTCTCTTACATACACTGATCCCTCTGGCCTCCCTCCTCACGGTCTCTGCTCCACACACTCTCTGCTCCTGCTACACTGGCCAATTGCTGGGCCTTGAACAGGACAGGCATGCTCCTGCCTCAGACCCTTTGCATCCATGCTTCCCTATGCCCAGAAAGCTCTTTCCCCTCTTACCTGCCTGACTCATTCCCTCAGCTCCTTCCCTTTATTCAAATGTCACCTTCTCAGTGAGGCATGCCCTCACCATCCTATATTTAACACTGCAACCCACCCACACCAGCACTCCTGATTGAAGCTTCCCTGCTTTATTTTTTTCTACAGCACTGACCATCATTGACTCTTCAACATATTTTTAACATTTATTTGGTTTGTTGTCTCCATCCACTACTAAAATATGAGCAAGGGTGTGTCTGGCAGCTCCTCTTTAGAATGTGGAACTTCTTGTCAGACACTTGTTTCACCTTTGAGCCTTTAGTAAAAATTTCCAGACAACAGTAGGAAAAACATATTACACACACACACTCACACACCCCTTCTGAATTTAGGAAAAGAACAGTGATGTAAGGGTAGTATTGTTGTCTCTTTTTATGATGAGACAAGTAATGCCCAGAAAGGTAAATTAATTATCCCAAAGTCAAGCATTAAGTATCACAGCTGGGACTCAAATCCATCCTTTTTCTTTCTTTTCTGTCTTCCTTCCTTCTTTCCTTCTTTCTTTCTTCACCACTTTATTGAGGTATGACTGACATGTAAAAAGCTGTACATATTTAATATATACAACTCGATGAGATTAGGGATAAGTATACACCCATGAAACCATCCCCACCATCAAGGCCATAGACATATTCATCACCTCCCTGCCCCCTTCATTATTATAATTGTTTCTTGTGGTGAGAACATTTAACATAAGAACTATCCTCTTAGCAAATTTTAAGTATACAATACAGTATTGTTAGCTATAGGCACTATGCTGTATAGTAGAGCTCCAGAACTTATTTGCCTTGCATAACTGAAACTTTGTACCCTTTGACCTTCATCTTCTCATCTACCCTTCCCGCCACCAAGCTCTTGGCGACCACCATTGCACACACTTCTATGGATTTGACTATTTTGGATTCCACTTATAAGCACGATCACATAGTATTTTTCTTTCTGTGTCTGGCTCATTTCACTTAGCATAATGCCTTCTAGGTCCATCCATGGTGTCGCAAATGGCAGGATTTCCTTCACTTTTAAGGTTGAATAATATTCCATAGTGTGTATTAATATATACCACATTTTCTTTATCCATTCATCTGTCAATGGACATTTAGGCTGTTTTCATATTTTGGTTATTGTGAATCATGCTGCAATGAACACGAAGAGTGCAGGTATCTCTTTGTAATCCCGATTCAATCCCTTTGGATACATGCCCAGAAGTGAGGTTGCTGGATCCTATGGTAGTTCTATTTTTAATTTTTTGAGTAACCTGCATACTGTTTTCCATAACGCCTGCACCAACTTACATTCCCACCACCAGTGCACCAGGGTTCCCTTTTCACCACATCCTTGCCAACACTTATTATCTTTTGCTTTTTCAGTAATAGTCATTCTGACAGGTATGAGGTGATATCCCACTGTGGTTTTGATTTGCATTTCCTTATGATTAGTGATGTTGAGCACCTTTTCCATAACTGTTAGCCATTTGTATATCTTCTTTTGAGAAATGTGTTTTCTGGTCCTTTTCTCATTTTTTATTTGGGTTACTTCTTTTTTTCCTATTGAGTTTTTTTATGTATTTTGGGTCTTACCCCCTTGTCAGATATATAGTTTGCAAATATTTTCTCCTGTTCCTTGTCAGATATATAGTTTGCAAATATTTTCTCCTATTCTGTGGGTTGCCGTTTTTGCTGTTGTTGATTGTTTCCTTTGCTGTGCAGAAGCTTTTTATATGATGTGATCCTGCTTGTTTACCTTTGATTTTGTTGCCTGCTTTGTTCAATTTCATTCCTAAGATTTTCTTTTCTTTTTCTTTTTTTGGTGCTATTGTAAACGCGATTGCTTTCTTGATCTTTTTTTTTTTTTCAGATTGTTCACACTGTCCTTGTATAAAAATGTAACTGACTTTTGTATGTTGACTTTGTATCCTGCAACTTTATGATATTTATTTATTAGTTCTAACAGGTTTTTTTTTTGTAGAGTCTTTAGAGTTTTCTATATCCAAGATCATGTTGTCTGCAAATAGAGACAATTTTACTTCTTCCTTCCCAATTAGGTTGCCTTTTATTTCTTTTTCTTGCATAATTATTCTGGCTAGGACTTCCAGTACTGTGTTGAATAGAAGTGATAAGATTGGGCATCCTTGTCTTGCTCCTGATCTTAGAGGAAAAGCTTTCAGCTTTGCACCGTTGAGTATGATGTTTGCTGTGGGCTTGTCATATTCATATATGACATTTATTATGTTGAGGTCCATTCTTATTATACATAATTTGTTGAACTGATGTTGAGTTTTGTCAAATGCTTTTTCTGCATCTATTGAGATGATCAAATGATTTTTTTATCTGTCATTTTATTAATGTGGTGTATCACATTGATTGATTTGCACACACTGAAGCATCCTTGTTTCCCAGGGACAGATTCCACTTGATGATGGTGCATGATCCTTTTAACGTGCTGTTGAATTCAGTTTGCTGGTAGTTTGTTGAGGAATTTTGCCTTTATGTTCATCAGGAATATTGGCCTGTAGTTTCCTTTTCTTGTAGCACCCTTGTCTGGCCTTGGCATAAGGGTAATGCTGGCCTCGTATAATGAGTTTGGTAGTATTCCTTCCTCTTCAATTTTTTTTTAAAGGACTTGAGAAGGATTGGTGTTAGTTCTTTAAATGTTTGGTAGAATTTACCAGTGAAGTCATCTGGTCCTGGGCTTTTCTATTTTGGGAAATTTTTTCTTCCTAACTCATAATGTTGTTCTGTTCAGGCTTTATATTTCTTCATGATTCAGTCTTAGTAGGTTGTATGTTTCTAGAAATTTGTGCATTTCTTCTAGGTATCCAATTTGTTGGCTTATAATTGTTCATAGCAGTTGCTTATGATCCTTTGTATTTCTGTGGTACTGGCTGTAATGCCTCCTCTTTCATTTCTGATTCTATTTATTTGAGTCTTTTTTCCCCTAGTTATTCTAGCTTACTTAGGGTTTGTCAAAATTGTTTTATCTTTTCAAAAAAACAATTGTTAATTTTGTTGACTTTCTCTGTTGTTTTTCTAGTCTCTATTTCATTTATTTCTGCTTTGATCTTTGTTATTTCCTTCCTTCTGCTAATTCCAGGCTTAGTTCATGCTTATTTGTCTAGTTCTTTGAGGTGTAATGGTAGGTTGTTTGTTTGACATCTTTATTTTTTCTTAATGTAGGCGTTTATTGCTATAAACTTTCCTCTTAGTACTGCTTTTGCTGCATCCCGTAAGTCTCTGTATGTTTTGTTTGTCCATTTTTGTTTGTCTCTAGATAGCTTTTGACTTCCCTTTTGATTTCTTCTTTGATCCATTGGTTGTTCAGGAGCGTGTTGTTTAATTTCCACATATTTCTGAGTTTTCCTCCTGTTACTGAATTCTAGTTTTATACCATTTTGGTTGAAAAGGTGCTTGATATTTGTTAAGACTTATTTTAGGACCTACATGTGATCTACCCTGGAGAATGTTCCATGTGCTCTTGTGAAGTATGTGTATTGTGCTGCTGTTAGGTAGAAATTTCTGCATATGTCTGTTAGGTCCATCTGGTCTAAAATGTTGTTCAGGTCCAATGTTTCCATATTGATTTTCTGTCTGGATGATCTATTCATTATCACAAGTGGAGTATTAGAATCTACCACTATTTTTGTATTGCTGAATACAAGCAAAGCAAGACAGAAGTGGGCTTCTTGGGTAGCATCCTGCAAGGCTGGGAAAGCTGGGCACTCACTTGGCTCTCACTTTATCCCATTGGAGAAATCATGGGCCAAGAGGGTCTCTCTTGGCACTGAGCTGTGCCACCTTGGGGAAGGGATGAGGTAGGTAAAGTGAGACTGTTCTTCTTACCTTCTTCAATGTGTCTATTGTCAGATATTTTTTTGCTCCACCAGGGTGCTGGGACCACTCACCTGGACTTCTCAGCTTCTGTAAAGGTATTCTCATTTGTGAGGGGTTGTTAAAATTGGTGTTTTTCTGGGCATTTGAGGGTTGGAAACTTTTATTCTGCCATCTTTCTGTCATCACTCTGAAATCCATTCCCCTTTAATTCTGAGGTCTGTGCTTTTTCACTACATTATACTGCAAGTTATTTGACAACTTTGCATTGTCTCATGGTGAAGGATATAATAATATCTACAATGTAGAACATCTGTGTAGATAATGTAAGATTCCTTGGAATTACATGGATCTTTCCTTTTTCCCTCATGTTAATAGTGACTCATACTAGTGCCCCCCCATGAATCCTTTGGCTCCTTCTGTCTCCTCAAGGAAAAGACCTTATTGAAAGTCCTTCCTTTCATCTATGTCAAACCGCTCCTGTATCAGCTAAACTGCCTTCAGATTCAAGCAACAGAAACCCCAACTCAAGTTGCCTCAAGAAATCATGGGAATTAATTGGCTCAACTTATTAGAAAGTTCAGCAGTAGAATGACCTGCAAGCATAGTTCCTCAAAGCTCAAGTCCCCTTTTACCTGCTTTTAATTTCAGGATTCCCTTGTGGGTGTAAGGTGACTGCCGGTAGCCACAAGAGCTATGTGCTTCCTCAAGCAACCCAGAAGAGAGAATGTGGACACCTCTCTCAGCAGCCATCAAACAAACGCCAATTCTCTTCAGTCTGGCTGAGTCATCCTAGGTCATGTATGCTTGCTGATCTCTATAACCAAAAACTAATTCTCTTGGTCCTGGGTTATGTGCCCAGCCTGGTGTTTGTTTGCTAACAAGAGACTTGTTTTTCTCCCAAGGATGTAATCCAGCAAATGATGACCATTTGATTCACTGGCTTGTCACTTATGTGTCCTGCAAGATACAATATATACACTGACCAGGTGATACTGAACTAAAGGCAGCCTGCCTGCCTTCCTCCCTCCCTCCCTTCCTTCCTTCCTTCCTCTCTCTTTCTCTCTCTCTCCCCCTCCCTCCCTCCCTTGCTTCCTTCCTTTTTTAAAATTGAAGTTTTGTTGTGGTTGCATTGTTTTTCTTCTACCATTTTGATGGATCAATCTTCTGAGTTTATCTCCCAGGAATCTGGTTTATTTTGGTATAATTTTTACGGTATTAAAATGGCATGATTATCAGAGGACCCAAGGATACTGGCATCTTTCCCCAGTGCACTGTCACCACTCCCTATAAGGTTCTAAATGAAGAGATACATGCAGGGGAAATGATAAGTGAAAAATAAGATACAATTCCAAATGCCTGCTGGCTTGATAGCATCTACTCCTGTGATGGCAGGATCTCAGTCCTACCTTGCAGTATTTCATAGTTATTTCTCCTTTTAAAGCCACCTCTCAGGCTTCCTCCTGGCCACTAACACTAAGTCTCCCCAAATGTTGGCCAGTATCCTAGACTTTTCTTTCTTTCTCTTTCTTTCTCTCTCTTTCCTTCCTTCCTTCTTTCTTTCTCTCTCTCTTTCTTTCTTCTTTCTTTCTTCTCCCTTCCTTCTCTTCCCTCCCTTCCTTCTTTTCTTTCCCTTCCCCTCTTCCCTTCCCTCTCTCCTCCTTTCCCCCATCCCCCCTTTTCCTCTCTCTCTCTCTCTCCTTCTCCTCCTCCTTCTTTGCTTTCTTCTTTCTTCATCTTCCTTTTTTTTTTTTTTTTTATTTTTACTTATTTTTTTTTTTTGAGACAGAGTCTCACTCTGTTGCCCAGGCTAGAGTGAGTGCCATAGCATCAGCCTAGCTCACAGCAACCTCAAACTCCTGAGCTCAAGCAATCCTCTTGCCTCAGCCTCCCGAGTTGCTGGGACTACAGGCATGCACCACCATGCCCGGCTAATTTTTTCTATATATATATATATATATATATATTTTAGCTGTCCATATAATTTCTTTCTATTTTTTTTAGTAGAGATGGGGTCTCGCTCTTGCTCAGGCTGGTCTCGAACTCCTGAGCTCAAACGATCCGCCCACCTCGGCCTCCCAGAGTGCTAGGATTACAGGCGTGAGCCACCGCGCCGGCCTTCCTTTCTTTTTAAGAGATGATGTCTTGCTGTGTTGCCCAGGCTAGATTCAAACTCCTGGGCTCAAGCGATCCTCCTGCTTCAGCCTCTCAAGTAGCTGGGACTACAGGCATGTGCCACTGTGCTCAGCTTTAGACTTTAAACATTTTTAATGAATTTTGCCTGTTTTTAATTTTATGTTGTGAAATTTATCCCAGTTGTGTCTACAGTAGTTGATTTATTGTCATTGCTATGGAGTTTTCCCTCTCGTAATGCATTTTTTTATTGTAGTTAAAAAGAGACATTTTTCCAAGTAACGGCTTTTAAAAGTCATTGATATGGAAGAACTGGCAACCATTGAGTTTTGATTTGATAGAGCAACCTTACAAGTAATTATTTAAATTCTTTAGTAACATGGAGATAGCAATTGCAACATTATTACCAGGGCAAACATTTATCAAATAAGACAGCCAATCAGTATTTTAGGTTTCTTTTGGAGGCTACTTTCACAGGACATGGCAACAATTTCTCTAGTTTTTGGAATCTTACAAGATCCTGTTGTGCAAATGATATTCCCAAGGCTAGATTTATATGAAGAAAGAATGTAACAACTGATAACAACTACTCAATACACAGAAGTCTATTTTGCACAGAGGAAAAAAATTTATATCTTCTGTGAATGTTTTCAACCTAACACTTTAACAAATCAGATTCTTTTAAATAGTTTGAGAAGAAGAATGGTAACTCTCTGTAGTTACAGAAGGAAGAGGACAGCTACATCTATTTCTGAAACTCTCTTTTTAAAAACAATCTTTTTATTATAAAATAAAACATAGATACAGAAAACCACATGGATCAAATGTGTGGCTCAAGAAAAAAATTTTTTTTTTCAGACAGAGTCTCACTCTGTTGCCCAGGCTAGAGTGCCATGGCGTCAGCCTAGCTCACAGCAACCTCAAACTCCTGGGCTCAAGCAATCCTCCTGCCTCAGCCTCCCAAGTAGCTGAGACTACAGGCATGTGCCACCATGCCCGGCTAATTTTTTCTATATATATTTTTAGTTGGCAGATAATTTCTTTCTATTTTTAGTAGAGATGGGGTCTCTCTCTTGCTCAGGCTGGTCTAGAATTCCTGACCTCAAGTGATCCTCCTGCCTTGGCCTCCCAGAGTGCTAGGATTACAGGCGTGAGCCACCGCGCTCGGCCTCAAGGAATTATTAAAATGTGAAAACGAGAGTATGAAATAAAACTTTGCCGGTCACCCAGGAAGCTCCTTCTATGTGCCACATCCCAATCACAGATTCCCCTGCCTCTAATAAGTAACTACTATCCTGACTTTTATGCTAATTAATTCCTTGTAATTTTTTGTAGTTTTATTACCCCAGTGTGAAACCCTCGACACGATAGTTGAATATTGCCCACAAATCTATAGATTCTGCCTTCATCTTTTTTACTTTTTGACCATTTATAATTTATACTAATAATACTACCAGTATAGTTACTGGGGACATTAAAACATTTTTTGACATATGATCTTCCCATTCTCCATTCTTCTTCACTACCAATTGTTAAAAATAATCATACAATACTTATACTGTCAGAGCACATAGCTTACATAATATACTGTCTCCCTCTTAACCCATGTTGATTCTTAGTTCTACAATAATCATACATTTAATGCTGACAACAAGTCCTATGCTGATTATAGATACACATCTGGTTATCTTTAGCAGGTTATCTGGGCCTGGTTCTCTGATAGATTCTTCAGGAAGGGCCCGTGGGAACAATATTCTCTGAGTTTTTGCATATTGATGAGTTTTTCTGTGTCATTTATACTTGAAAGTCAGTTTTTCTAGATATAAAATCCTAAGCTCACACTTTCTTTCTTTAACTGTATTAAATATGTGACCTTGTTTTCTTCTGGTATAAAATGTTTTTGTTGAAAAGTCTAAGGGTAATCTAAATTTTTTACCCTTGTAAACCACAAATTCTTTTTTCCCTAAATGCCCCAAGTATTTTCCCTTAAAAAAAAGGTCCAGTAATTTTGCTAGAATATGTCTTGATGTTGGTCTCTCTGGGTCGATATTGTCTAGTACATAGTGTGCTCTTTTAATATGTAGGAGAGGGGCTACATGGGTTTGAGCCTTACTCCTTCCTGTTAGTTGAATGTTAGTGAGATAGTTGGCCTGGACTACTGGCCTTGATATTTAGGTCTTCTTTGATTTTTTTTCATCAGCAATGTATAATTGTCATCGTACAAATCCTGTACACTTTTTGTTAGATTTATACATAAGTATTTTATTTCCTATGGAGCGATTGTTAATAGTATTACCTTTTAAAATTTTATTTTCCATTTGTTCATAGTCAATGTATAGAAATGCAAGTGATTTTTATGTGTTGATCTCGTATTATGTGACTCACTTATTAGTCTAGAGGTTTCTTTGTAAATTCCTTTTCTACATAGACAATGATGCTGTCTATAAATACAGAGTTTTATTTCTTCCTTTCTAATTCATATGACTTTTCTTTCTTTATCTTGCCTTGTTGCAGTAGTTAAATCTCCCAGTACTATGATGAGAGTGGATATACTTGCCTTGCTCTCTATCTTAGTGGGAGAGCATTCAATCTTATACCATCAAGTATGGTGTTACCTGTAGGTTTTTTCTTTGAAGATATTCATTTCAAATTGAAGAAGTTACCATCTATTCCTAGTGTTGTGAGAGTTTTTTCTTCTTGTAATAATGAAAGGATGTTGAATTTTGTCAAATCCTTTTTCTGTGTCAATTGATGTGCTAATCTAGCATATCAATAGGATAACTATCCTTCTTTATCCCATTGATATGCTGGATTGCACTGACTAATTTTTAAAACGTTTAAAATTGATACATAATAGACATATATATTTTAGGGGCAAATGTGACAATTTAATACACTTATATAATGTGTAAAGATCAAATCAGGGTAATTGAGATATCTATCACCTTCAATATTTGTCTTTTCTTTATGCTAGAAATGTTCAAATTATTCTTTTCTAGCTATTTCGAAGTGTACGATAGATTCTTGTAAACTATAGTCACCCTACTGATCTATCAGACACTAGGCCGTATTTCTTCTATCTAGCCGTATATTTGTACCCATTAATCAACTTCTTTTCATCCCCCTGTTCCCACTACTCTTCCCAGCCTCTAGTAACCACCAATCCATTCTGTATCTTCATGAGACCTGCTTTTTTAGCTCCCACATATGAGGGAGAACATGCAATATTTGTCTTTCTGTGTTTGGCTAATTTCATTTAACATAATGACCTCCAGTTCCATTCATGATGCTGCTGCAAATGACAGAATTTCATTCTTTTTTGTGGCTGAATAATATTCCACTGTGTATACATATACCACATTTTCTTTATTCATTCACTGATGGACATTTAGGTTGATTCCGTATCTGGGCTCCTGTGCATAGTGCTTTAATAAACATGGAAGTGCAGATATCTCTTGGATAGATTGTTTATCTTTCTTTTACATATATACCGAGTAGTTGAATTGCTGGATTATATGGTAGTTCTATTTTTAGTGTTTTAGAGGAAACTCCATACAATTTTCCATGGTGGTTATACTAATTTACAGTCCCACCAACAGTGTACTAGGGTTCCCCTTTCTCCACATCCTCACCAGCATTCATTATTTCCTGTCTTTTTGATAAAAGCCATTTTAACTGGGGTGAGATGATATCTCATTGTGGTTTTGATTTTCATTCCTCTGATGACCAGTGATGTTGACCATTTTTCACATACCTGTTGGCCATTTGTATGTCTTCTTTTGAGAAATGTCTATTTTACTCTTTTAACCATTTTTAAATTGGGTTATTTGGTTATTTTCTAAAAAGTTGTTTGATTTCCTCATATATTCTGGTTATTAATCCTTGGCAGATGGATAGTTTGCAATTTTTTCTCCTATTTTGTGGGTTGTCTCTTCACTTTGTTGATTTTTACCTTTGCTGTGCAGAAGCTTTTTAGCTTGATGTAATCCCAATTATCTATTTTTGCTTTTGTCACTGGCACTTTTGAGGTCTCACACAAAAATTCTTTGCCTAGACCAATGTTCCAGAACATTTCCCCAATGTTTTCTTCCAGTAGTTTCATAGTTTCAAGTCTTAGATTTAATTATTTAATACATTTTAGTTTGATTTTTATACATGATGAGAGATACGGGTCTAGTTTCATTCATCTGCATATGGATATCCAGTTTTCCCAAAATCATTTGCTGAAGAGACTGTCCTTTCTATTGTATATTCTTAGTGCCCTTGTCAAAAATGAGTTGGTTTTAAATGTATAGATGTATATCTGCTAGAAAACCCCAAAGATTCTGCCATGAGATTACTGGGATTGATAAACAAATTCAGCAAAGTCTCAGGTTACAAAATCAATGTGCAGAACTCAGTAGCATTCCTATATGCCAACAACAGTCAAACTAAGAACCAAATCAAAGACTAAATACCCTTCACAATAGCAACAAAGAAAATAAAATACTTAGGAATATATTTAACTAAGGAGGTAAAAGACCTCTACAGGGAGAACTATGAAACACTGAGGAAGGAAATAGCAGAGGACATAAACAGGTGGAAAACCATACCATGCTCATGGTTCGGCAGAATCAACATTGTTAAAATGTCTATACTACCCAAAGTGATCTACAGATTCGATGCAATCCCTATTAAAATACCAACATCATTTCTTGCAGATCTAAAAAAAATAATTTTATGCTTTGTATGGAACCAGAGAAGACCCTGTATAGCAAAAGCAATCTTAAGCAAAAAGAACAAATTGGGAGGTATCAATTTACCAGACTTCAAGCTATACTACAAGGCTACAGTAACTAAAATAGCATGGTACTGGCACAGGAACAGAGATCTATAGACCAATGGAACAGAACTGAGAACTGAGATATAAAACCATCCTCATATAGCCACCTAATCTTTGACAAAGCAGACAAAAACACACCCTGGGGAAAAGAATCCTTATTCAATAAATGCCACTGGGAAAATTGGATAGCCACATGTAGAAGACTAAAACAGGATCTGCACCTTTCATCTCTCACAAAAATCAACTCACGGTGGATAACAGACTTAAACTTAAGGTGTGAAAATATTAGAACTCTAGAAGAAAATGTGGGAAAAACTCTTATAGACATTGGCCTAGGCAAAGAATTTATGAAGAAGACCCCAAAGGCAATCACAGCAACAACAAAAATAAATAAATGGGACCTGATCAAATTAAAAAGCTTCTGGTTTCACATTCACTCAGGATACAAGAGCCTTCAATTAGTATATGGATTGCTTACAAAGGGAATTTTCCCATGAATTGTTGCTTAATTGGTGTGTTTGTATAGTAAATGGAGGGTCCAGGGCTTCCTACTCCACCATCTTGCTGATGTCACTCTCTTTGAAAGGTGCCTTTTTCATAGCATCCTTTTCTTTGTTTCTTATATGGGTGCAATATCTTCCTTCTGTGTGTAAGAGAATTTTACTGGAGTTTTAGAGATAACAAAAGATAATTTACCAGGCCAGAAAGGAAAATTTTAAGTGAATAACATATAGTACCTCTTCTATAGAATGTCACCATTAAGTAGGATGCCTACTCAATGTTTCTCTCCTTATCCTCCAGCCTGACATCATGTGTGGGCAAGATTATCTACTATCCACTGTATGGTTTTGGCCATGTACTTCCTACTTGCAGTCCAGATCTCCAGCTCTCACCTTGGCATCAGAGAAAGGAAGTCATTACTCTGTTCCCTAGTCCTAGGCCAACTGTATTTCCTGCTACAGCATAACACTCCCCATACCCATTTTCATTCTGGGACATTCTAACACCTGCCTCAAAATGGTGACCTGGTCTCCATGGCCCACACAAGGCCATCACAATAGTCAGAAGTATATTTCACAGAATGTATTGTTTTTCAAGTTAAATAACAATATTTGTAGTGGGACCAGCAATTCAGTCTCATCCATTTTTACAGCATTTCCTCCAAGAGGAGTCAACAGTAATTTAAACCTTCATGTCTCCTGATGTGGTCCCAACAATATTTTGTGAGCAAAAGCTTTGGAAAAATATGAGCACACATTTCTCAAGGACAAATAATAATTTTCAGTGACAGTGCATTCCAAATCCATGTTTGTATAAAAAATTAAGTCAACGGAAGCATAATAATACTATTAAAGTACATGCGGATTATGTCAATACACAAAACATTTAACATTTTATTCATAGTGGATACTATGAGTCCAGGAGTTTGAGGCTTTAGTGAGCTATGATCACACCACTGCACTCCAGTTGTGCCAAAGAGTGAGACCTCATCCCTAAAAATTAACCTGTGAGCTATTGATTTAAGAAGAACACAATATAAAGTTGACTGGGAAGCTCTGTGTAAGGGGCAGGGGTTGGTCAAGTCCACTATTAGACTTCCCCTTGAAGTGATTGGGTGGGGACCTGCACAATCTGCAAGGACTTCTAAGTTCAAAAAGTAGAGGCCTTTGCTCTGGGACTATTTGATTTCTTTGGAGAACCCTCTGGTACTTTGCTGGAGTATAGATGCTTGGCTCTTGTGATTTCTACCCACAAGCATGGGGCAGGTAAAGGGCAAGTAGGGGGAGATAAACTGTTCCAACACACACTTCCAATTATTTCCTGTTTGAGACTCTACACCTCAGTCCCACTGTTAGGATACCTTTTCTGCACCTCTTCAGAGTTTGCAAGGTAGATTAGCTCTTTCCTGGTGGATCCCTTCCCATGTATGCACTATGCCCATACCTTTCCCTGCTTTCTCTGTTACCACACCTCCAGCCCCTTTCTGCTTGCCAGAAAGATGTTGAAATCTCTCCCATTGATGGAAACTCCACCAGTTTTATTTGGAGTTGTGAGTTTCTATGCTTGATTCCTTTACTCTTGTTTCTTAGGGTCTTAGGACTCAGAGGAGACAAATGTATTCAATATTCTTGAATGGAAATCCAAATCTGCCAGAGATTATCTGGATATGCCAAGTAGGCAGAACAACATCTGTGAACCACTGGGTTTGGGAATCTTACAGGCTTGAGTTTGAATTCTGACTCTCTGACATCCTTACTCAACTCGCTTATATCCATAAGCCTCAATCTTCTCCTTTGTGAAGTGGGAATAATAATGTCTACTTGACAGAGTTGTGGGAAAATTTTCCTTGATACTATAGATAAAGCATCCAACACAAGGCTTGGCATACAGTAGGTTTCAAAAAATAGTAGTGAACACTTTTTATTTATTTATTTTTATTTTTTTTAATTTTAAAGAGATTTATTCTGAGCCAAATTTGAGGACCATGACCCCGAGCCATGCTAAGAAACCTTGAGCAAGTGGACTCGCTGTGGTTGGGTTACCATTTGGTTTTTGATTTATTTATTTCAGGATATTATGGGGGTACCAACATTTTGGATACATGTTATGACTTTGCAACAGCCAAACCATGATTTGGGGTGGACCTTTTCCCCCCTACAATGCTCATTGCATCCATTAGTTGTGAGTTTACCGACCCCCAACCCCCTAATCCCTAGTAGTGAACACTTTTTAATAGGAGCAAGTGGGAAATGTGATTGGAAAGATTCAAGTCAGGTTTTGGGGGGGAGCTTGAATGCCAGAATTTATTCTTGTTGACATTTAGGAGACTTGACAGGCTTCTGAGCCAGAGAGTAATGTGATCCCAAATAATTTGTTGGCTTGTTCCCTCAGTCTGGTCTGGGAAGGGAGCAAGAAGCCCTTGGACCAGCAGCTCTTGGGTTAAAATCTTTGTCTGCATCTGAGTTATTTGTAACCGTTGTCATAGCAACAAGTTTGGCAATCGAGCCAGTGTTGAAAGCTCCTGACAGTGTGGAGTGGAGGGCAGTGAGAGAAGATGGAAAATTTGGAGGGGGGGGGTCATCTGTGACCAGCATCTCACTTTTTTGATTTGTCTGAAGCTTTTAGCTTGAGACGAGGGTGAGAGTCCTTCAGGGAGAATTATTGGACGTTGGAGACTCTTTTGTCCAATCAGGAGATTAGAGATACTTAAGATGTGAAAATAAGCCGAGAGAGGGACCTCGGCTCAAGGCCACACAGAAAATCAGGGACAGAGACAGGATCAGACTTTTTAAAAATAAAAACGACTCAGGGTCACGGAATTGAAGCATAAATAAACCTGGAGATAACCTTGGGAAATACTTCATACACCTCCCCATCAATGCACATATGCCCTTCTTGTTGTTCTTATTCATATGAGAAACCTGGGACCCAGAGTGCTTTAGAATTAACTCAGGGTCACAAAGAAATTACGGTGCTGACTGGAGATCAGAACCCAGATGCCTTGGGCCTCCCAGGCCTGGGTACTTCCTGAGGAAGTGGCAGTCTAGGATTCACAGTTCAGAGAAGCCCCTTTCTGCTGACTGCCAAGATAGGAGGGTTTCCCAGCATAAGATTGATTTGACTGTCTTGGCCTTTGAGCCCTTGAATCCAACATGTATGTGTTCAGGTCGCATTTCCCCTCCTCCCATACCCCACTTTATATGTATGTATGTGTGTCCTCCTGCCTGCCACATCGCTGTTGCACAAATGGCAGCTAGGCCCCACCCCCACCCTGGACCAAACACACCTGCCACATGCCTCCCCATCCCTATCACCCACAGGGGTAGGCACTTCTTTAACATTCTCTTATGTAATTCAATCCTCCCAATTATTATTCTCTGTCTCCCAGTTTAGGTGGAAACCTAGAGGGCCAAAGATGTGACTGACCCAAAGTCACATAGTGAGTCAACCTGAATCCCTTCTCCGCCAGAAAGATGGTTCTGCCCATTCTATCACACACTGATTTCGCAGCCCTCAAAGTTCTTCCAGCACTTATCTTTGTCTTAATGACCCCTTTAAATGCGTGCAATATGTTTCCTCTCTGTTCTCTGCCCCTACGTGCAGCCTAAACTTCTCCTGTCTCCTCATAGCTGATCCCTCACCAAGTTCAGTTGATTTTCTTCTTTCTGTCTGTCAAATCTACCTTCTTTCCTCATGCTCTGCCACTAACTTGCTCCAGTCTCAACATCCCTGACACAAACAACCTCAAGTTTACTCACTACCCGCCTGCTTCCAGAGTAGCCACTCATCACATGAATTCAGGTGTATAAATGGTTGAATGATGAATGAAATTGGGATTCAGCTCTGTGATTGTGCAGTCTTGCTTAAGAGGGCCTATGTGATATCATTTGTTGCGTGACAGTCTCCCTTCTGTCACAGGATGTGAATTCTCTAGGAGAGAGAGTGGCTTGGGTCAGCTGATGCAGGGTGATGTGACCCGCAGTCCAAATCAACCAGATCTTGAGCAATGAGGTGTGGTGGACCAAAAGGTAAGCAGGATGGAAATTGAGGGGCCTTCTGAGGTAGGTGCTATTATTTCCCCTCCCCCTTATAGGTAAGGAAACTGAGGCCCAGGGAAACTCTGGAGACTTAAGCCAAAGCCACACAGCTAGGTATGGGTGTGGTTGAACTCCAACTCTGATCAACTCCAAGTCACTTTCTACATATTCCTGGCCTCTCACAACATTCCCTTTGAACAATAGAATTTCAATAGTTAATTAGAGTTGTGTCTCCAACCCAAGTCTTAGAGAAATAATTATGAAGGTAGAAGAGAGAGAAAAAATCATATTCCCATCACCTATTGTGACCTTGTGCTGTGGGGTACCAAGAGGAATGGGGGGGCAGAGATGAATGTTGAACATTTTTGAGCTTCTATTACCTGCTTAGTTTTCCCTCTACATGACCTCCTAACACTCAGAGCAGCCCTTTTATGTGGAAATTATTAATATCCCATTTCACCTCTGAAAAAATTGAGGCTAATAGAGAGGAAGTTTATAAGTTATAAGTTTAGGCACCCAATAAGCAGGAAGGGTAAGACTTTAATAGGTATATCAGGCTCCACACTGGAAGGGGAAGATAAAAAACTCAGAAGAAAATGGGAACATGGCTTCTGCAAGGAGTTGGGACAAGAGTGGCCAAGTCAAAAGTGGCGAGGCTGACAGGAGGGACCAGTGGAGGCTTTGTTTGGAAAGAAAGGATATAGTTTGGCGGTGGATGGCCCAGAGCTAGAAGTCCAAGCCCAGAGAAGGCACTTTCTACTGAAAATAATAATAATAATAATATTTTGTCTATATATAGACAAAAACTTCTGATGCTAATAGTATGACTCATTAAGTATATTAAAATGTTTATCTTTGGAGGGAGGGGGAATGGGAGTAGGGTATGGCAATTATGGAGAATAAATATTAATAAATAAAATGAAGAAATACAGAAATCAAGAGAAGAGTTTTCAATAAACTAATGATTATTATACGCCTAATCTAAGGAGCATGAGTAACCTCACCCTCTGCCCAGAAGTGCCCAAATGACAAAATAAATGCCCCCTTGATCCCAAAAGTAATGCATGTTGGTTGATGAATATTTGGGAAAGAGGAGTGATGTCAGTAAGATGGCAGAATAGGAGCTTTCTACCATCATCCTTCCACAGAAGCATTGATTTTGACAACTACCTACAGATGAGAATACCTTTGTGGGAATCCAGGAGTATAGTGGAGAAGTTCCAGCACCCAACTGGAGCAAAAGATCTAAGAATAGATGCATTGAAGAGAGTAAGAAGAACAATATCACTTTATCCATGTCACCCTTTTCCTAAGGTAGCAAAACTCAGTGCAAGAGTGACCCTCTTGGTCTATAATCTCTCCCATCAGGGGAAGTAAGAACACAGTGGATGAGATTGTCTGGCTCTCCCAGCTGCGCAGGATGCTGATCAAGAGTCCCACTTCTTTCTCATCTTACCCACATTACTAAGGTGATCATAGAGATGAATGCTTGGGAGAGGTTATGAGGAGAGAAGAGAGGCCACTGACCTTACTAACAACTCCTTGGACTTCATCAGGAAGCACAACCATGAGCCTCTTGGGACACCTCACTTGCAGACACCCCAAACTGGCCATGAGAATCCCAAATGATCCATGTGCATCACCTCCCCCTCCAAAGTCAGCTCTCCAAGCACTATCCCATGGATGGCAAGTGCAAGTGTCTCACACGGACAGACAACTGGACTCTGCAGGATTGAGGGAAGACATGTAAACTTGAGCATTTCAGGGCACCATGCTAGGGAAAATAAAGAGGAGACTCTCAGCACTTGGCCATGTTTCAGGATCCAGTGAAGGCATATCTTAAGAATTACCCCCCAAGAGGGAACAAGAAGTGTGGAGCAGGCACATCCAAAGCAAAGACCTGAGAGAGCTTAAGAATTCCTAGCCAGATGGACTAATGAAGGCATTTCCTTCCCAAAGCCAGTCAGTAAAGTCTAGAGACTGTGAATACAGCAATGCAAGGCTTCAAAGAATGAGGGGAGGGGAATCAAGGAAATATTACACAACTAAAGGAGCACAATAGTATTCCAGTAACCAACCCCAAAGAAATGGAGATCTATGAATTGCCCAAAAAATAATTCAAAATAATTATTTCAAGAATTCTACTACAGGAGAACACAAACAGACAATTCAACAATAGCACAAAACAATGCCTGAACAAGACAGGAAGTTCACTAAAGTGATAGAAATCATAAAAAGAACCAAACAGAGATTCTGGAGCTGAATAATACAATAAATGAAATGAAAAATGCAATATAGAGTTTTGGCAGCAGACATAACCAAGCAGAAGCATGAATCTGTGAACTCAAAATAAGTCATTTGAAATTATCATGTCAAAGGGGAAAAAAGAATGAAAAGGAATGAAGGAAGCCTACAAAAGTTATGGGACACCAAAAAGAGAGCTAAGGCTGGGTGCAGTGGCTCACGCCTATAATCCTAGCACTCTGGGAGGCCGAGGTGGGTGGATTGTTTGAGCTCAGGAGTTCGAGACCAGCCTGAGCAAGAGCAATACCCTGTCTCTACTAAAAATAGAAAGAAATCAGCTGGACAACTAAACATATATATATAGAAAACATTAGCTAGGCATGGTGGTGCATGCCTATAGTCCCAGCTACTTGGGAGGCTGAGGCAGGAGGATTGCTTGAGCCAGGAGTTCGAGGTTGCTGTGACCTAGGCTGACACCACAGCACTCTAGCCTGGGCAACAGAGTGAGACTCTGTCTCAAAAAAAATAATTAAAATTAAAAGAGCTAATATCTGCATTATGGAAGTTCAAGAAGTAGAAGAGAGAAAAAAGGAGCAGAAAGCATACTTAAAGAAATAATGGCTGAAAAACTTCCCAAACCTAAGGAGAGATATGGATATCTAGGTACATGAAGTTCAAATATCCCCAATTACAGTTCAAAGAAGACTACACCAAGACACATTATAAACAAAATATTAAAAATCATAAAGAGAAACTTTTTAAAGCAGGAAAAAAAAACAGGCTTGTTACATAAAAGGGAAGCTTCATAAGCCTATCAGCGAGTTTCTCAGAAGAAACCTTATGGGCCAGGAGAGAGTAGGGTCATATATTCAAAGTGCTGAAGGGACAAAAAATATGCCAACTAAGAATACTTTATCTGGCAAATCTGTAATTCAAAATGAATGAGAGATAAAGACTTTCCTAGACAACAAAAGATGAGGGAGTTCACCACCACCAGACTGCCTTACAGGAAATGTTAAAGGGAGTTCTTCAAGCTGAGAGAAAATGATGCTAAATAGTAACATGAGCATATGAAAGTATAAGGCACTATGGAAAAGTAAGTATATAGTCAAATTCAGAATACTCAAATACTGTAAAGGGGTTATGTAAATCACTTATATCTTTAGCAGAAAGGTTAAAAGACAAAACTACTAAAATAATAAAAGTTACAATAATTTGTTAAGGGATATACAATATTGAAAGATGTAGGGGCTGCTCCTACTTCCCTGAAGCAACCCGATGGCCATGGAAGCTGAAGAAACAATGGAATGCCTTCAGGAGTTCTCTGAACTTAATAAGATGACCCTAGACCAATTGAACAGTGAGAGCAAGACCTGCTTACTGACATCATCCTAATTGTTGAAGAACACCATTTTAAGGCCTATGAGGCTGTTTTAGCTACCTACCGTAAGTTCTTCTACTAATTCTTTTAGAAGTTTACTCTGGAACCTTTTGTGGAAATCAAAGGTGTTAGTAAAATGACTTTTTGTCATTTAATTGCACTTACATACACAGCAAAATTAATGATACAAGGAGAAGCAGCCAATGATATATGTAAAGCAGCAGAGGTTGTACAAATGCTAAAAGATATGAAAATCCTTGAAGTCAGGAAAAAAGAAAACTCAACTCCATACCCGAATGTTTATAGCAGCACAATTCACAATCGCAAAGATGTGGAAACAACCCAAATGCCCATCAATACATGATTGGATTAGTAAGCTGTGGTATATGTATACCATGGAATATTACTCAGCTATAAGGAATAATGAAGATACGACATCTCTATGGTTCTCCTGGAGAGAGTTGGAACCCATTATATTAAGTGAAGTATCCCAAGAATGGAAAAACAAGCATCACATGTACTCACCAGAAAATTGGTTTCCCTGAACATCACCTAAATACACATCTAGGAACGACACCAATCGGATATCAGACTGAGGTGGGGGGTGGGGGAGGGGATGGGGGTATGCCTACACAATGAGTGCATTGCACACCGTTTGGGGAATGGTAACACTTGAAGGTGCGGACTCGGGAAGGGGGGGTGGAGGGGGAGGGACATATACCTACATGATGGGTGCAACACGCACTACCTGGGGAACAGACACGCCTGGAGCTCTGACTTGGGGGGAAAGGCGGTACATGGGCAACGTATGTAACCTGCAATTCTGTATCCCCCATAACAATAAGATGAAATAAAAAAAAAAAAACTCAACTCCATTAGAAGAAAATACCACAGTAAAAAGTGAGGCAAAAAAGGAAGACTGCAGAAACTTCAAATGTTATCACCAAATCAATGCCATTTGCACAGTCAGAACCTGTTGAAATTGAGGTGGAGATTGCTGAAGGCACAAAGTAGAAGATGAAGTGGCTTCTGCCAAACAGTCCAATACATACAGGGCACAGGTTCCTCTGATAATTCCACTCAAGCACTGTTGGTGGATATTACAGCAGGTATCATCAAGGTGACAGAAAAGGGTAAATTAAAGAAGAAGATGGCTGTGCATCTGAACCTACAAGCAAGCAGGTGGAAGTTATTGAAATTGTGGAACTTCAGCTATTACGTGTGAAGGTCTTACTCCATTGTGAGAAATGCAATTATTCATTTAAATTATTTTACCATTTTAAGAAACATATGAAATCACACTATACTGAGGGTTTCATGTCATGGAAACAGCACCAAAATGTTACCATCTCAAAGAACGTGGAGTCAGTAGGAAGCAAAGAACTGGGGAAAAAAATTTATACATGTCAATACTATGAGAAACAGTTTGACCCATTTTGGACATTTTATGGAGCATCTTAGAAAACATAACAGGTAAAAAACTTTTTGGATGACCAAATTGTCATGAACAATTTTCTAGAAACATCACTCTCAAATGTCACCTCACTGCATGCCAAACTAGAGTGAGGGCAAAAAAGGGACAAAAGAAACTTTATGAATGCCAGGTCTGTAATGGTGAGTTTAACAACTGACATCAGTTTAAATATCACTTGGTAATACACACTGGAGATAAACTCAATCATTGTACTTTATGTGACTTGTGGTTTATGCAAGGAAATGAATTAAGGAAGCATCTCTGTGATAGTCACAATATTTCAGGGCATCTAGTGACCAAAGAATTTCTTTCAGCAGAAACATGTGCAAACTGAACCTGTGACATCAATGCCTATTATAAAACAAGTTGGGAAGGTGCACATGCTACCATTGCTTTGGGGCTAGGTGCATTCAGCACAAGTGACTGTGGAACAAGTCCATCCAGATCTGCTCTAGGATAGCCAAGAGCACAATTTACATGAGTACACTTCCAGAGGAGGTCCAGGTGAGTTATCTAGAAGTGGATCAAATTCAGACTGAAGATGGTACTGAATTGCATGTAAGAGGAGGTGCATGTTGTGTGGGTAAATCAGATGCCAATAGAAGTACAAACTGAGCTTCTAGAAGGAGACTTGGATCATGTGACCCCTGAAATCGTGAACCAAGAGGATTGAGAACCTAGCAAAACAGATGCCACTCGGGAAGATGCCAGGGAAGATCACAAAGATGATGAGGGTTTACAGACCAAACCAACATAGGATTCCCAAGCTGAAAAGACAGGGAATGAGGATAGAACAGCTATGCCAGTTTTAAAATAAAATAGCAAATGAATATATTTTTAAATTTACATGTGTTTTTGAACTGATTATGGGTAGTGAGACTGTCCTTAAGCTAACAGACAAGTGGACCAACATTAAACTATTTCCTGTTTTCCTGTTGTGCTGAACTGTTTCTATTGAAATAAACTGATTTCATTCCCCCACTTAATGCCATAGAGGAGGGATCTTTCCCATAAATGAAGGGGATCTTAGAAAAGTATATTTCTGCAAACTTAAATGGATTACATTCCTATTATATAATTGGGTATAAATTTATTTATTTTCATTGTGGTAAAGGTTCTCCTTTTCTCTCATTCAGGTTATGCCTTTCCTCAATTTTTTTCCATATTTAAAATCAAACATAAAATCATTAGAATACAAGTTTATGTGTTTTCATGCATGTTAGAAAATTGAACATATAGGAAATACAAGCTACCTGAATAAAAGTGCATTGTTACTGTGCAGTTAAATTTTGGCTTCTGGATTTATTTGTTTGAATTAATATTCTTGCCTATCCCAGTAGTCACAGATGCCATCTCTGCAACAGAAAGAGTAGTGGTGGAAAAATTTCTAGAGTATAAAAACCAAAAAATCTATACCCATGTACCCTATCAAAGCCAACTAAAATTCTGTAAAGCATTTCTGGTTTTTTCAAAGTTGTGTTGTAAGGAGAAATGTAGGTGATGTGGGGGAAAGGATGGAGTAAAAGTATAGTTTTATGCAATCAAAGTTAAGTTGTTATCATACTGAATGGGGAAAAATTGAAAGCATTCCCACTTAGAACTGGAACCAGACAAGGTTGCCATCTCCATTTCTATTCAACATAGGGCTGGAAGTCCTTGCTAGAGCAATTAGACAACAGAGGGGAATTAAGGGCGTCCAAGTGGGTGAAGAAGAGATCAAATTCTCACTCTTTGCTGATGATATGATATTATATCTAGAAAACCCTAAGGATTCAACCAAGACATTCCTGGAATTGATAAATGAATTCAGTAAAGTCTCAGGACACAAAATCAATACACACAAATTAGAGGCATTCATATATGCCAATAACAGTCAAACTGAGAACCAAATCAAAGACTCGATACCCTTCACAACACCAACAAAGAAAATAAAGTACCTAGGAATATATTTATCTAAGGAGGTAAAAGACCTCTATAGGGAGAACTATAAAACACTGAGGAATGAAATAGCAGAGGATGTAAACAGGTGGAAAACCATACCATGCTCATGGGTCAGCAGAATCAACATTGTTAAAATGTCTATACTACCCAAAGTGATCTACAGGTTCAATGCAATCCATATTAAAATACCAACCTCGTTTTCCACAGATATAGAAAAAAATAATTTTATGCTTCGTATGGAACCAGAGAAGACCCTTTATAGCAAAAGCAACCCTAGGCAAAAAGAATAAACTGGGAGGCATCAATTTACCAGACTTCAAACTATGCTACAAGGCTATAGTAATTAAAAGAGTATGGTACTGGCACAAGAACAGGGACATGAGAACCCAGATATAAAATCAGCCTTATATAGCCATCTAATCTTTGACAAAGCAGACAAAAACATACACTGGGGAAAAAATCCTTATTCAATAAACGGTACTGGGAAAACTGGATAGCCACATGTAGAAGACTGAAACAGGATGTGCACCTTTCACCTCTCACAAAAATCAACTCACAGTGGATAACAGACTTAAACCTAAAACATGAAACTATAAGAATTCTAGAGGAAAATGTTGGAAATACTCTTCTAGACATTGGCCTGGGCAAAGAATTTATGAAGAAGACCCCAAAGGCAATCACAGCAATAACAAAAATAAATAAATGGGACCTGATCAAATTAAAAAGCTTCTGCACAGCCAAAGAAACTATCATGAGAGCAAACAATCTACAGAATGGGAGAAAATATTAGCATGCTACACATCGATAAAGGGCTGATAACCAGAATCTATTTAGAACTCAGGAAGATGACCAAGAAAAAATCAAACAACCCTACCAAAAAGTGGGCAAAGGACATGAACAGAAACCTTTCAAAAGAAGACAGAACAATGGCTAACAAACACGAAAAAATGCACAACATCTCTAATCATCAGGGAAATGTAAATCAATACCACAATGAGAAATCACTCATCTCCAGTGAGAATGGCCTTTATCAAAAAGTCTCAAAACAATAAATGTTGGTGTTGATGTGGAGAGATAGGAACACTCACTCATACACTGCTGGTGGGACTGCAAACTAGTGCAACCTCTGTGGAAAGCAATATGGAGACACCTTAAAGAGATACAAGTAGACCTACCATTTGATCCAGCGATCCCATTACTGGGCATCTACCCAAAAGAACAAAAGACATTCTATAAAAAAACCCATCTGCACTTGAATGTTTATAGCAGCACAATTCACAATTGCAAAGATGTGGAAACAACCCAAGTGCCCATCAATACATGAATGGATTAATAAAATATGGTATATGGATACCATGGAGTACTATTCAGCTATAAGAAACAATGGTGATATAGCACCTCTTGTGTTATCCTGGATAGAGCTGGAGCCCATTCTACTAAGTGAAGTATCCCAAGAATGGAAAAATAAGCACCACATGTACTCACCAACAAATTGGTTTCACAGATCAACACCTAAGTGCACATATAGGGATAATATTTGTCGGGCATCAGGCCGATGGGAGTGGTGAGGAGAGGATGGGTATATACATACATGACGAGTGAGATGTGCACCATCTGGGGGATGGACACGCTTGAAGCTCTGACTCGGGGGGGAAAGGGGACAAGGGCAATATATGTAACCTAAACATTTGCACTTCCATAATATGCTGAAATAAAAAAATGTCAAAAAAGTTAAGTCGTTACCAGATTAAACTGCCTTGTTATAATGGTATTTTATGTAAGTCTTGTAGTAATGACAAAGGAAAAACCTATAGTAGATACAAAAAAGGTGAAAAGTATACCACTACAAAGCATACCACTACGAAAAATCATCTAATCACAAAGAAAGACAGCAAGAGAAGGAAAAAGGAATGAAGGATCTACAAAACAACCAGAAAACAGGTAACAAAATGGCAGTAGTAAGTACTTACTTACTTATCAATAATTACCTTGAATGTAAATGGATTAAGTTCTCCAATCAAAAGACATACAGTGGCTAAATGGATAAAAAACATAACCCAATTATATACTGTCTACAATAGACTCACTTCAACCTTTAGGACATACATAGACTCAAAGTGAAAGAATGGAAAAAAGATATTCCATGCAAATGAAAACCAAAAGAGAGCAGGAATAGCCATACTTACAGCAGACAAATAGACTTAATGGTCAAAAACTATACAAAGAGACAAAGTCATTATATAATGATAACAGGATCAATTCAGCAGGAGGATATAATAATTGTAAGTAAACATATTCACTCAACACATAAAGCACCTAAACACATAAAACAAATATTAGCATATTTAAGGGGAAAAATAGATACCAATACTAAAATACCAGAGAACTTTAATATCTTGCTTTCAACAACAAACAGATCATTCAAACAGAAAATCAATGAGGAAACATTGAACTAAGATTATATTTTAGAACAAATGGACTAACAGACATACACAAAATATTCCATCCAACAGTAGCAGAATACACATTCTTATTTTTTATTTATTTTTTTTTTGAGACAGAGTTTTGTTCTATTGACTGGGATAGAGTGAGTGCCGTGGCGTCAGCCTAGCTCACAGCAACCTCAAACTCCTGGGCTTAAGCAATCCTACTGCCTCAGCCTCCCAAGTAGCTGGGACTACAGGCATGTGCCACCATGCCCGGCTAATTTTTTCTATATATATTTTTAGTTGGCCAGATCATTTCTTTCTATTTTTAGTAGAGACAGGGTCTTGCTCTTGCTCAGGCTGGTCTCGAACTCCTGGCCTCAAAGCGATCCACCCGCCTCGGCCTCTCAGAGTGCTAGGATTACAGGCATGAGCCACCATGCCTGGCCCCAGAATACACATTCTTATGAAGCACACATGGAACATCCTCCAGAATAGATCCCAAGTTAGGCCCCAAAACAAGGCTTAACAAATTTAATAATATTGAAATTATATAAAGCATCTTTTCCAACCACAATGGTAAGAAACTAGAAATCAACAAGAGAGGAAATTTCAAAACGTTAAAAAATAGGTGGAAATTAAACAACATACTCCTTAACAAGCAAAATGTCAAAGAAGAATTCAAAAGAAAAATTTTTTGAAATATTTAGACAAATGAAAATGGAAACACACCATGCCAAAACTCATGAGAATCAACAAACGTAGTACTTGTTTTCAGCCACAGACCAAATGTTCACTGTGTCTTTATTTAAAAATATTATTAATAACTCAAAATTATTTTATCATAGGGTTTTCTCCCTTAGACATTATCTTAGTCCTTTTGAGCTGCTGTAACAAAATATCAGAGAATGGGTAATTTATAAAGAACAAAAATGTATTTTCTAATAGTTCTGGAGGCTGGGAATTCCAAGATCCAGGCCCCAAGCAAAAGTATCTGGTGAGGACCTGCTCCATCAGTGGCATCCTCACATGGAAGAGGGTGGAGGTACAAAAAAGTACTGAAGGTTGTGTAAAGCCTCTTTTATAAAGGCCTTAATCCCATTCACCAGGGCTCTGCCCTTATGACTTTTATAACTTAATCACTCCCTGAAGGTTTCACCTTTTTTTGTTGATACATAATATCTGTTCATATTTTTGCCTGATTTTACCTGTTTTTCAAATCAGGGTAATTGGGATATCCAATGCCTTAAATAATTATCTCGTATTTATTCTAGAAACATTTGAATTATTCTCTCCTAGCTATTTTGAAATGTACAATTGATTAAATTAACTATAGTCACCCTACTGATCTATCAAACACCTGGTCTTAATTCTCCTATCTAAGTGTATATTTGTACCTGTTAATCGATCTTCCTTCATCTCTCCCCCTTCCCAGCCTCTGGTAACCACCAATCTACTCTTTATCATCATGAGATCCACCTTTCTGGCTTCCACATATGAGTGAGAACATCCAATATTTGTCTTTCTGTGTTTTGGTTATTTCACTTAATATAATGACCTCCAGTTCTGTCCATGTTGCAGAAGATGACAGGATTTCATTCTTTTTATGGCTGAATAATATCCCATTGTGTATATATACCACTTTTTTTTTAATCTATTCATCCTTTGGTGGATACTTACGTTGATTCCATATTTTAGCTATTAGGAATAGTGCTGTGATAAACATGGGAGTGCAGATATCACTTCAATATATATATTTCCTTTCTTTTCAATATATGCCCAGTAGTGGAATTGCTGGATCATATGGTAGTTCTATTTTTAGCTTTTTGAGGAACATCCATAATGTTTTCCAAACTGGCTGTACTAATTTACATTCCTACCAGTAGTGTATGAGTGATCTCCTTCCTCTGCATTCTAGCCAGCATCCATTATTCCCTGTCTTTTTCATAAAAGCCATTCTAGCGGGGGTGAGATATCTCATTGTGGTTTTGATTTTGCATTTCTGTGATGACCAGTAATGTTGAGCATTTTTCTTTATATACCTGTTGGCCATCTGTGCAGCTCCTTTTGAGAACTATCTATTCCATTCTTTTGCCTGTTTTTAAATCAGATTATTTGTTTTAATCCTATTGAGTTACTTGATTTTATATATTCTTGTTACTAATTCCTTCAAATAGTTTGCAAATATTTTATCCCATTTTGGGGGTTATCTCTTCACTTTGTTGATTGTTTCTTTCGCTGTGCAAAAGCTTTCTGGCTTGACGTAACCCCATTTGTCTATTTTTACTTTTGTTGCTGGCACATTGGAGGTCTCACACAAAAAATCTTTGCCTCGAACAATGTCCTGGAGCATTTCCCTAATGTTTTCATCTAGTAGTTTCATAGTTTCAGGTCTGGAATTTAAGTTTTAATACATTTTGGTTTTATTTCTATATATGGTTAGAGATAGCGGTCTAGTTTCATTCTTCTGCATATGGTTAACCAGTTTCCCCAGCATGATTTATTGAAGAAACTGTCTTTACCCCATTGCAAATTTGTGGTGCCTTTGTCGAAAAATGAGTTGGCTATAAATGTGTTATATCTGGGTCATCTATTTTTCCACTGGTCTATGTGTCTGTTTTTATACCAGTGCCATGCTGATTTGGTCACTAGAGCTTTGTAGTATATTTCAAAGTCAGGTAGTGTGATGCCTCTAGCTTTGTTCTCTTTGCTGAAGATTGCTTTGGCTATTTAGGGTTCTGTGTGGTTCCTTATAAATTTTAGGATTATTTTTTCTATTTCTGTGATGAATGTCATTGGTATTTTGATAGGGACTGCATTGAATCTATAAATACCTTTGGCTAGTATTTTTTTTTTTTTAACAATTTTAATTCTTCCAATCCAGGAGCAGGGAATATCCTTCTATTTTTTGTGTCCTCTTCAATTTCGTTCATCAGTGTTTTATAGTTTTCCTTGTATAAGTCTTTCATATCTTTGCTTAAATTGATACCTAGGTATTGTATATTATTTTTAGCTATTGTAAATGGGATTGTTTTCTTGATTTCTTCTTCAGATCATTTGATATTGGCATATATTAATGCTACTGATTTTTGTATGTTAATTTTGGGGTTTTGTTTTGTTTTGTTTTTTGTTTTTTTGCGACATAGTCTCACCTGTTGCCCTGAGTAGAGTGCCATGGCATCAGCCTAGCTCACAGCAACCTCAAACTCCTGTGCTCAAGGGATCCTCCTGCCTCAGCCTCCTAAGTAGCTGGGACTACAGGCACACGCCACAACACCCAGCTAATTTTTCTATTTTTAGTAGAGATGGGGTCTCACTCTTGCTCAGGCTGGTCTCAAACTCCTGAGCTCAAGTGAGGCTCCCCCTTGGCCTCCCAGAGTGCTAGGATTACAGGCATGAGCCACCATACCCAGCCTGTATGTTGATTTTGAATCCTGCAACTTTCCTGAATTCGTTTATCAGTTCTTACATTTCTTTTGATGGAGTCTTTAGGTTTATCTAAATATAAGATCATGTCATCTGTGAACAAGACTAATTTGACAAAAAAAGAGACTAATTTGACTTCTTCCTTTCCAATTTGAATATCTTTTACTTTTTCTCTTGCCTTATTGCTCTGGCCAGGACCTCCAGTATTATGTTGAATAAAAGTGGGTAAAGTAGGCATCCTTGTCTTGTTCCATTTCTTGGAGAAAAGGCTTTCGGTATTTCCCTGCTCAGTATGATGTTGGCTGTGGGTTTGTCATATATGGCCTTTACCGTTTTCAAATATGTTCCTTCTATATCCAGTTTGTTGAGGGTTTTTATCATAAAGGGATGTTGAGTTTTATAAAATGCTTTCTCATCATCTAGTGAAATCATCATATGGTTTCTATTATTGGTACTGTCAATGTGTTGTATCATGTTTATTGATCTAAATATGGTGAACCATTCTTGCGTCCTTGGGATGAATCCCACTTGATCCTGGTGAATGATCTTTTTAATGTGTTGTTGATTTTGGTTTGCTAGTATTTTGTCGAGGATTTTTGCATCTACATTCATCAGTGATACTGGCTTGTAGATTTCTTTTATTGTTGTGTCCTTATCTGGTTTTGGTATCAGGGTAATGCTGGGATCATAGCATGAATGTGGAAGTATTACCTCCTCTTCAATTTTTTTGAAGAGTTTGAGTGAAATTGGCATTAATTCTTCTTTAAATGTTTGGTAGAATTCAACAATGTAGCCATCAGGGCCTGGGTTTTTATGTTTGTTTGTTTGTTTCTTTGTTGATAGGATACTTCTTATAACAGTTTCAATCTTGTCATTCATGATTGGTTTGTTGAAGTTTTCTATTTCTTCATGGTTCAATCTTGGTAGGTTGTATGTGTCTAGGAACTTATCATTTATTCGAGGTTTTCCAATTTGTTGGCATATAGTTGTTCATAGTAGTCTCTGATGAGTCTTTGTATTTCTGTGGTCTCAGTTCATATCTCCTTTTTTGTTTCTAATTTTATTTATTTGGATCTCTTTTTTTCTTAGCCTAGCTAAAGGTTTGCCCATTTTGTTCATCTTTTCAAAAACCACGTTTTTGCTTCATTGGCCTTCTGTATTTTTTTGGTCTCAATTTCATTTATTTCTGTTCTATCTTTATTTCTTTCCTTCTACTAATTTTGGATCTGTTTTTTTCTTCCTTTTCTAATTCCTTGAGATGCATCATTAGGTTATTTGAAGGCTTTCTACCTTTTCATGCAGGCAGTTACTGCTACAAACTTCCCTCTTAGTACTGCTTTTTCTGTAACCCATTGGTTTTGGTATGTTATGTTTCTATTTTCATTTGTAAAGAAACTTTTAAATTTCTTTCTTAATTCATTCATTGACACATTGGTCATTTCAGGAGCATGTTGTTTAATGTTCATGTGCTTGTATCATTTCTGAGGTTCCACTTATTCATTTCTAGTTTTATTCTTTTGTGGCCAGAAAAGATACTTGATATGATTTCTACTTTTTTGAAATTTGTTCAGATCCAGAGCAAGATGGTGGAACACAGACACCACCAGCCAGAGTGTCTCTATAAGAAGGAGAAGTTTTAGATGAAAGAGAAAAAACAGAGAGACAAACATAGATCAGATGAGGGTATGAAAGAAGGGTGCCTGAACCAACAGGAGACTCCACAGGAAGAGATCACAGAGCAGAACTGGATAGAGAAAGGCATCAGCAGGGATTAAGCCCTGAGAGCCTTGGAGACCAGCAAGAAGGGTAGGTGAAGCAGTTGACATCCCCCTCCCTCACATCTCAGACTGTTGGAGGGCTCCCAAGCTGCTGGAGAGACCTTCTGCCAACAGGCAGAGAGCTTCTTGCAGACAGGGCATCAAGCTCCCAGCTCCCCTCCTGGGGAACCTCCTCCCACAGACCGAAGCCAGACAGCAGGTGCCATATTGCTTCTCTACTCACTGGGCACCTTTGTCCTCCCCAGGGGGACTCAACCCCTCGTTCTGTCTTGCTCAGCCCCACACAGACATTTCCCAACTCTCCACAGACTGCAGGAGCCACAGGGGTCCAGTGGGTCCTGGGTTATCTGCATGACTCCAGAACCTGATTATTCTGGGTAGACTGCCTCCTGGAGAGAAGGTCAGAGATGACCACTGTGCAGACTTTCCTCCACCTAGACTCTTATTCTCCCCTTCCCTTTCCCCACCTATGGCTGCCAAGAGAGACAATTGAGCCACAACATAGAGGCTTCCACAGGGAATAGGGCTCAGACTTTTCCTTTTAGAGTCTTGCAGCAGACTAGGGGTGCTTGGACTGTGAACTTCCTGCCCACCGGCCCTCCTGGTGCTGCTTGTCCAGCAACTCCAGCAGAGTGGAGCAAACCCCGAGGTGGAGGGACATTGAACAAGCTTGGGCACCCTGTGGGTGAATTCGGATCAGCATCCTTCTCCCTGGCATGGTCAGGTGTTGATCTCCAGAGCCTGGAGGATAGGCCTACAGGTGAGACCCCATACAACTAGGTCTCAATCATATTGCCTGGGGGGCACACAGGGGATATTTGTGAATTAGTTTTGCAAGGTGTGGGTGCCTGCCGTGGCAGATCAGGGGGAGAGCACTGTGCAGGTCCTAGCTATAGTGCACTCTTGGGGCACCCCTCCACCCACAGGAGGGCTGTGCTCCCAGCTCAGGCCAGGATCCTGGGCAGGGAACATCCCAGCCCACATTACAGTCATGAGGAAGCTCGGCTGGCTTGAGGTCCTGCCTGTCGGCAGAAGCCTGGGAGAAACTGCAAAATAGGGGAGGGTGAAAAGGAGCAAGGCCGGCTCCAGACTGCCTGATTGAGGGTCTCACACAGCCCCACCTCCACACACAGACTTTCTGGTTGAGTGGGGCCACTTTAGCCTCTCCCTGGAAACTTTTCCCAGAGGTGGGGAACAGACCTTTGACCCCTGATAAAAGCATTTGTGGAGCTTGAGGGCAGGCTCACCCAACCCAGCCCTGCCCAGCCTGTCTCCACAACCTGCCCCTGCTGAAGTGGAGAATAAGGACACTCCTAGAAGTCCCAGGGCCCCACTCAATACCTGAGGCATTAGAGTGCTTCTCCTGAGGAACTAGAGCTGGTGACAGGACCAAAAACCAAAACGGCAGCTTGTTCCTTCTGGCAAGTGACACCTACTGACAGGGAGGTCAATTTGCATGCCCATTACAGCATTTACTGACTAATCATACAGGGTATGGTTAATTCTCATCCACAAGCACCACCTACTGGCTCAGAGACTAAACTGGGCATGTCATTATCTAAACAAAAGAAAATCCAAAGGTAAGAAACAACAGCTGCTCCAGATGAGAAGAAATCAGTGAAAGAACTCTGGAAGTATGAAGAATCAAAGCAAAAGGATACCCCCAAAAGGGAGAGCCAGCTCTCCAGCAATGGATACTAACCAAAATCAGAATATTGAAATGACAAATGAAGAATGTCAAGCATGGATTGTAAGGAAGCTCAATGAAATGCAAGATAAAATGGAAATCAAACACAATAAAACCACAAAAACAATGCAGGAAATGAATGAAAAATTCACTAAAGAAATCGAATTATTAGAGAAAAATCAAACAAAACTTCTAGAAGTGAAAATTCATTCAAGAATTACAAAACACAGTGGAAAGCCTTAAGAACAGGTTAGATCAGTCAGAAGACAGAATCTCAGAGCTTGAAGACAACACCTTTCAATTTAAAAAGTCAGTCATAGAGATAGAGCAGAGAAATAATAGAAATGAGCAAAGCCTACAAGAAATATCAGATTATGTAAAGAGGCGTAACATAAGAATCATAGGCAACCCTGAGGGTGAAGAAGAAAATACACAAGGGTTGGATAATTTATTTGAGGGAATAATTGAGGAAAATTTCCCTGGCCTTGCTAGATATCCAGGTACAAGAAGCTCATAGGATTCCTGGGAGAGTCATCACAAAGAGGAATACACCATGACCCATAGTCATCAGACTGGCCAAAATAACATGAAAGAGGCACTCCTAAGAGCTATAAAGTGAAAGCAGCACGTAATTTACAAAGGAAAAACCATCTGACTAACTGCAGAATTCTCAACTGAGACCTTATAAGCCAGAAGGGGTTGGGGCCCATTCTGTCTTCACAAACAGAATCATCCCCAGCCTAGAATTTGGTATCCTGCAAAACTAAGTTTCATTTATGAGAGGGAAATAAAATCTTTCTCAGACAAGCAAACACTGAGGGAATTCGCCAAGACAAGAACTGCCCTGCAGGAAGTACTCAGAACTGCATTATTCATGAATTAGCACAATGGACACTCACCAGTATAAAATCACCTAAAAGCTAAAGGTCAAAGGCCAGATACCAAAATGGCTCAAGAGCTAAAATAAAGCAACAAAGTTCTACTTAATAGGATGAACAGAAATCTACCCCACTTATCAATTCTTTCAATAAATGTGAATGGCTTGAACTGCCCACTGAAGAGACATAGGCTGGCTGAATGGATAACTATATACATAAGCCAAATATCTTCTGTCCTCAGGAAACACATCTAACACACAAGGACTCATTTCAGACTCAAGGTGAAAGGAGGGAAAACAATATTCCACACAAATGGAAAACAAAGAAAGCTGGTATAGCAGTTCTCATATCAGATAACTTAGTCTTCAAATCAACAAAAGTAACAAAAGACAAAAATGGTCATTATATAATGGTGAAGGGAACAATTCAACAAGAAGACATAACAATCTTAAATATTTACGCACCGAACACAGGTGTGCCCACATTCATAAAGCAGATCCTACTTAATCTAAACAAAATGATAGATAGCAACACTGTAATAGCCATGGACTTCAAAACCCCTCTGACAGAAATGGACAGATCCTCTATACAGAAAATATACAAAGAAACAATGGACTTAAACAGAACTCTAGAACAAATGGGCCTAACAGATATTTACAGAACATTCTACCCCAAAACCACTGAATATGCATTCTTCTCCTCAGCTCATGGGATATTCTCTAAGATTGATCACATCCTAGGCCACAAACTATGTCTCTAACAAATTTTAAAAAATAGAAATTATAGCACTCATCTTCTCAGACCACAGTGGAATAAAATTACAAATCAACTCCAACAGAAACAATCATCTCCACAAAAGTCATAGAAACCAAACAACCTACTGCTGAATTAGATTCAGGTCAAAGAGGAAATAAAGATGGAAATCAAAAGATTGTTTGAATGATAAAGGGGACACAAGTTATCAAAATCAGTGGAACACAGCAAAAGAAGTCCTGAGAGGAAAATTTGCAGCCATAAATGCCTAAATCCAAAAGAAATAAAGATCACAAATCAACAATCTAATGAATCATCACAAAGAACTGGAAAAGCATGAGCAAACCAATCCCAAACCCAGCAGCAGTAAAGAAATACCCACGATCAGAGCAGAACTAAATGAAAATGATAACAAAATGAATAAAGGAAAAAGTTGTTTTTTCAAAAAGATAAACAAAATTGACACATCTCTCACTAGATTAACCAGAAGCAGAAAAGAAAGGACTCTAATAAGCTCATTCAGGAATGAAAAAGGATAAATTACAACTGATACCAGGGAAATACAAAATATCATCTCTGAATACTATAAAAAATCACTGTGCACATAAATTTGAAAATGTGGAGGAAATAGACAAATTCTTAGAAACACACAGCCTCCCTAGGCATAATCAGGAATAAATATAATTCCTGAACAAACCAATATCAAGTACCAAAATTGAAGCAGCAATAAAAAAAAAAAACCTTCCTAAAAAAAAGTTCCAACCAGACATATTCACACCTGAATTTTATGAGACCTAAAAAGAACTAATGCCTATCCTGCAGAAATTATTCTGCAACATTGAGAAGGAAGGAATCCTCTCCAAGACATTTTATGAAGCCAACATCACCCTGATACCAAAGCCAGGAAAGGACTCAACAAAAAAAGAAAACTACAGACCAATATCCTTTATGAATATAGATGTAAAAATTCTCAATACAATCATAGCAAATCAAATTTAGCTGGTCATCAAAAAAATAATCCATCACACCAAGTACGCTTCATTCCAGAGATGCAGGGATGGTTCAATATACGTAAATCTATAAATGTAATTCACCACATAAATAGAAGTAAAAACAAAGACCATATGATCTTCTCAATAGACACAGAAAAAGCATTCGGCAAAATTCAACATCTTTTATGATATGAATGCTTAACACAATATGCATAGATGAGACTTACCTCACAATGATAAATGCCATATATAACAAACCCACAGCCTACATCATAGTGAATGGGAAAAAAATTGAAAGCATTCCTGCTTAGAACTGGAACCAGACAAGGTTGCCCTCTATTACCACTTCTATTCAACATACTGCTGGAAGTCCTAGCCAGAGCAATCAGACAAGAGAAAGAAATCAAGGACATCCAAGTGCGGGAAGAAGAGGCCAAATTATTGCTCTTTTCTGATGATATGATCTTATATCTAGAAAACCCCAAAGATTCTGCCTAGAGACTCCTGGAGTTGATAAGTTAATTCAGCAATCTCAGGTGACAAAATCAATGTACACAAATTAGTAGCATTCATATACGCCAACAACAGTCAAACTGAAAACCAAATCAAAGACTCAATACCTTTCTCAATAGCAACAAAGAAAATAAAATACCTATGAATATATTTAAGTAAGGAGGTGAAAGACCTCTCCAGGTAGAACTATGAAACACTGAAGAAGGAAATAGCAGAGGACATAAACAGATGGAAAACCACACCATGCTCATGGATCGGCAGAATCAACATTGTTAAAATGCCTATATTACCCAAAGTGATCTACAAGTTTAAAGCAATCCCTATTAAAACACCAAGATCATTTTTCACAGATCTAGAAAAAATAACTCTATGCTTTTTATGGAACCAGAGAAGACCCTGTATAGCAGAAGCAATCTTAAGCAAAAAGAACAAATTGGAAGGCATCCATTTACCAGACTTAAGCTATACTGCAAGGCTATAGTAACCAATACATCATGGTACTGGCACAAGAACAGAGACATAGACCAATGGAACAGGATTGAGAACCCAGATATAAAATCATCCTCATATAGCCATCTGATCTTTGACAAAGCAGACAAAAACAAATACTGGGGAAAAGAATCTCTATACAATAAACAGTTGGGAAAACTGGATAGCCACATGTAGAAGACTGAAACAGGATTTGTGACTATCACCTTTCACAAAAATCAACTCACGATGGATAACAGACTTAAACCTAAGGTATGAAACTATAAGAATTCTAGAGGAAAACGGAAAAACTCTTATAGACATTGGCCTAGGTAAAGAATTTATGAAGAGGACCCCAAAAGCAATCACAGTAACAACAAAAATAAGTATGAGAGCTGAGCAAATTAAAAAGCTTCTATACCGCCAGGAAAACTACCATTAGAGTAAAAAGACAACCTACAGAATGGGAGAAAATATTTGCATGCTATACATCTTATAAAGGGCTAATAGCTAGCATCTATATAGAACTCAGGAAAGTCAGCAAGAAAAAATCAAACAACCCCATTAAAAAGTAAGCAAGGGACATGAACAGAAACTTCAAAAGAAGATAGACTTATGACCAACAAACATATGAAAAATTGCTCAACATCTCTAATCATCAGGGAAATGCAAATCAATACCACAATGAGATATCACTTAACTCTAGTGAGAATGGCTTTTATCAAAAAGTCCCAAAGGAACAAATGTTGGCATGGATGTGGTGAGATATGAACATCTATACACTGCTGGTGGGACTGCAAACTAGCACAACCTCTATGAAAAGTAGTATGGTGATACTGCAAAAAACTAAAAGTAGAATTACCATTTGCTCCAACAATCCCACTGCTTGGTATCTACCCAAAGGGAAAAAGGACATCTGCACTCAAATGTTGATACCAGCACAGTTCACAATTGCAAAGATGTGGAAAAAACCCAAGTGTTCATCAATACACGAGTGGATTAATAAAATGTGGTATATGTATACCATGGAGTACTATTCAGCCATAAAAGATACGATGAAGTACCTATTGTATTATCCTGAATGGAGCTGGAGCTCATTCTTCTAAGTATCACAAGAATGTAAAAACAAGCACCACATGTATTCACCATTAAATTGGTACTAATTGATCAGCACTAATGTGCACATATGGGAAATAATATTTATAGGGTGTCGTGCAGGTGGGAGGTGGGGGGAGGGGATGGGTTAATTCACACCTAACAGATGTGGTACACACTGTCTGGGGGATGGGCATGCTTGTAGCTCTGATTTGGGTGGTTCAAAGGCAATTTATATTACCAAAGTGTTTGTACCTCCATAATATTCTGAAATTTTCAAAAAATGGGAAAAGAAGGAATTTGTTGAGACTTGTTTTGTGACCTAAAATATGGTCTATTCTGGAGCATGTTCCATAGGCTGATGAAAAGAATCTGTATTCTTCAGCAGTTGGATAAAATGTTCTGTAAATGTCTGTTAAGATTACTTGGTCTAGTGTATAGTTTAACTTTGATGTTTCTTGTTGATTTTCTGTCTGGATGATCTGTCCTTTACTGAGAGTGTGGTGTTGCAATCTCTCTCTCCATTTAGATCTATTACTGTTTGTTTTATATACTTGGGAGCTCTGGTGTTGGGTACATAGATATTTATAATTGCTATATCCTCTTGCTGAATTGACCCCTTTATAATTATATAATGACCTTCTTTGTCTCTTTTTACAGTCTTTGACTTATAGCCTATTTTATCTGATCTATGTATAGGTAATCCTGCTCTTTTTTGGTTTCCACTTGCGTGGAATATCTTTTTCCATCCCTTCACTTTCAGTCTACATGTGTCTTTGTAGAAAAAGTGGGTTTCCTCTAGGGAGCATATAGTTGGTTCTTATTTCTTTATCCATTCAGCCACTCTAGGTCTATTAATTGGAGAATTGAGTCCATTTACACTCCGTGTTACTTTTGATAAGTTTTACTGCCATTTTGTTACTTTTGTTCTGATTGTTTTATGACACCTCTCTTTCTTTCTTCCTTTCTTACTGTCATCCTTTGCAGTTAAGTAGTATAATTTAATTAGTTGCTTTTTATTTTTAGTGTATCTATTATAGGCTTTTGCATTGTGGTTACCATGTGACTTACAAAAATAATCTTATAGATATAACAAGTTATTTTAAAGAGATAACAACTTATCTGAAGTCACAATAACGAATAAAAACAAAGAGAAAACTAAGAAAAACTCTACACTTTGACTCTATGTCCTGCACATTTTGCCTTTCATTTGTCTCAATTTACATATTTTTATATTGGCTATCTCTTAACAGGTTACTGTAGTTATTATTGTTTTTGATAGATTTATCTTTTGTGCTTCATACTAGAGTTATGAGTGGATTGCACACCACAATTACAATATTGCAATATTCTGAGTTTGTCTTTGTACTTAATTTTACCAGTGGGTTTTATATCTTCAAATGGTTTCTTTCTAAATATTAGTGGGGTTTTTTTCTTTAAGATTGAAGAACTCTCTCTAGCATTTCTTGTAAGACAGGTCTTGTGTTGGTGAATTCTTTTAGCTTTTGGTTGGGAAAGACCTTATCTCTCCTTCATATGTGAATAATTGCTTTGCTTATCAAATTAGTGAGTCTTTATTAGCTGGCAAGCGACCACCCCTGTTCTGGGAAAGTCCAGACACAGAGAATGGCCCCGATCTTAAAGTGTGCAGGGGTTATATACCTTCACTACATGTGTGACACTATGCATACAGCTCAGAATATGTTGCAATAATTTTCCCATCACCTGGGGATCTGGGACCTGCCTCAGACCGCCTGTTATGATTACAGTCTATAAGCAAGTGACCTTACAGAAGCAGATAGCATCAGTTAAGTCAAGGAACATTTCTCAAGCATAGTAAAATTTAACTATACACACCCAATGATTTTAAACAATCAATTACAAGTTAATCACTTTATTTTTTCCTGTTCTGCATGTATTTTTCCCTCAGCTCATAGGTCACGGGCTTATGAATCACACAGCAGTGAGTCTGTACACAAGATGGCTTCACTAGCCTATACACAAGATGGCTTCACTAGCCTGTGCACAAGATGGCTTCACTAGCCTGTGCACAAGATGGCTTCACTAGCCTGTACACAAGATGGCTTCACTAGCCTGTACACAAGATGGCTTCACTCAGGCTCATAAAGCTATAGTGATTACTGCGCCTCATCACACTGGTGTGGGCAGGTCTCTGGGCTCAGGAGCCCACCCACAGTCCACAACGCAAGGGAGGGGAAATGTAGCTGCTCCACCTACTCTTGTTGCTGGTCTCCAAGCCTCTTGGAGGCCTTTCTCCTTCCAGTTCTCCTCCGCAGCTTCTTCATGTGGAGTCTCCTGTAGTTTCAGGCACTCTTCCTTCTGACCCTCGTCTGATCTACATTCATCTGCCTGATTATTTTTTTTTCACTTTCTTCTAAAATCTGTCTTTCTTGCAGAGACACTCTGGCTGGCGGTTTTTCTCATCTGCCATCTTGATTCTCCCAGAGTTTTGAATGGAAACCATGTATCTAATAAAAGTTTAATATTCATACAATATAAGGAACTCCTACAACTCAATAGCAAATAAAAAAGAAAAAAGAAAGAAGCCAAATTTTAAAAATGGGCAAAGGATCTGAATATACATTTATCAAAAGAAGACATACAAATAGCCAACAGATATATGAAAAAAAGCTTAACATCACTAATAATCAGGGAACTGCAAATCAAAACCACAATGAGGGATGGCGCGGTGGCTCACGCCTGTAATCCTAGCACTTCAGGAGGCCGAGGTGGGAAGATGGCTCAAGGTCAGGAGTTCGAGACCAGCCTGAGCAAGAGCAAGATCCTGTCTCTACTAAAAATAAAAAGAAATTATCTGGCCAACTAAAAATATATACAGAAAAAATTAGCTGGGCATGGTGGTACATGCCTGTAGTCCCAGCTACTCTGGAGGCTGAGGCAGGAGGATCACTTGAGCCCAGGAGTTTGAGGTTGCTGTGAGCTAGGCTGACACCACTGCACTCGAGCCCAGGTGAGAGAGCAAGACTCTGTCTCAAAAAGAAAAAAAAAAGAATGGATAAATGACTGAATGAATTAGCTGACTTAAAATTTTAAGAAAAAGAAAATTTGGCAAAAATAACTCGCATCCTACCTACCACTCAGACACAACCAGTGTTAGCATCTCGTGTATTTAGTCTGTATTTTAGGCCATAAAAAATAAACAGAACATAATTGGGATCATGCTGTATGGTCAATTATATGCTGCAATTTTCACGTAAACATTTTTCCATTAAAATTTTACAAACATCTAAATGGCTGGAAAATATTCCATTGAATAGATATGCTTATGGAATTCCTTTCTGTGTGGTTTTTGGCTTTTCTTTTCTTTTTTTCTTTAAATTTATTTGACCATGTTTTAGGTTTGATTTTCTCTGTGTCTTATTTTGGGAGACAATGTAAAGAAAGATTGTTGTTTGAAAGAGGTTAGGAAAAATAGGTAGCCTTTTGGGAAGCAATAATATTTGAGGGGAACTTTGGAGTATGTAATACATACATAAGATAAAACCTTGAAATGACATAAGAAAGTATGCAGTGAAAACTAAATTTCTTTCTCACCCTTCACCTTCAGTTCCCCAGTTCTCCACTGGGGATCACCACTGTTATCACTTCCTCATATTTCTTTTTATATTTTTATTTTGAAAATGCCAGGCCTACTCAAAAGTTCCAAGAATAGCACAAAGAACTCCTGTATACTCTTCACCCAGATCCCGCAAATGTCAATATTTTATCACATTTATAACATGTTATCACATTTATCCTATTCTATTTATCCTTCTGTCATGAACCGGTTGAGGGTTAGTTGGAAGTCGGTGGCAGACATGATGCCCATTACCCCTAAATACTTTTGGGTATATTTTCTAAAGCAATAAATTATCTTACATAAACACAGAGACATTATCAAAAATCAGAAAACTGCAAAGGATATAATTATTAAATATATAATCTACAGACCTTATTGAGAACTCACCAATTTTCTTAACATTCTTTATAGCAAAAGAAAACATCAAATCATGTGCATTTAGTTGTCTTATCTCTTTAGTCTCCTACAACCTGAAACAGTTCCTCAGTTTTTCTTTGTGTTTCATGACACTGACATTTTTTTTTTTTTTTTTGAGACAGAGTCTCACTCTGTTACCCAGGCTAGAGTGAGTGCCGTGGCGTCAGCCTAGCTCACAGCAACCTCAAACTCCTGAGCTCAAGCGATCCTCCTGTCTCAGCCTCCCGAGTAGCTGGGACTACAGGCATGCACCACCATGCCCGGCTAATTTTTTCTATATATATTTTTAGCTGTCCATATAATTTCTTTCTATTTTTAGTAGAGATAGGGTCTCGCTCTTGCTCAGGCTGGTCTCGAACTCCTGAGCTCAAACGATCCGCCCACCTCGGCCTCCCAGAGTGCTAGGATTACAGGCGTGAGCCACCGAGCCCGGCCAACACTGACATTTTTTAAGAGTGCAGGCTGGTTATTTTTAGACTGTACCTCAGTCTGAGTTTGTCTGTTGTTTCCTCAGGATTAGATTAAAATTATGCATTTTTGTACGAATATCACACAAGTGATGCTGTGTCCTTTTCAGTGCATCATATCGGGAAGCACATGATGTCTAATTGTTCCATTAATTTTGATCATAACTTTGATACCTTGGGTAAGATAGTGTCCACCAGGTTTCTCCACTGTAAAGTTACTGTAATTAGGAAGTATCTTGTGGACAGATGCATTGTGCTTATGTAAATATACTGTTGTTCAAACTTTCACCCACCAGTTTTAGCATTCACTGATGATTCTCACCTGAAACAATTATTATGGCCAAGGTTGCCCAGTGGTCAGTTTCAAATGCCATAATTCTTCTGACATATATTAGTTGGCTTTCCAGTGTAAAGGAGCACTTTCCCTACTCCTATATTTATTTATTTATATCCATGGACTCATGGTTGTTGTCTTGGCCCGTTTTTTGTTGCTATAACAGAATACTTGAGGCAGGGTAATTTATAAAGAAAAGAGGTTTATTTAGTTCACAGTTCTGTAGGCTGGAAGTTCCATGGCATGGCCCTGGATTCTGATAAGGGTTTTCATACTATGTCATAACACAGTGGAGAAGGTCAAAGAGGAAGGAGACATGTACAAAGAGAGAAAACCCAGGTGGCACCCTGGCTTTATAACAATCCACTCTCAGAGGAATTAATTCATCCCCATGAGAACTAATGCAGTCTTGCCAGAGCAAGACCTCACTCACTACCTCGAGAATAAGAACAGCACCAAGACATTCAAGAGGGATTCACCCCCAAAACCCAAACACTTCCCATTAGACCTCACATCCCAACATTGCCACATTGTGGATCAAATTTGAAAGTGAGTTTTTGTGGGACAAACAAACCATATCCAAACCATAGCAGTTGTCTGTTTTACTCAATGGGTTATAACACATTAACATCATTTTTTATTTTGATGTTCAAATGCCCCACATTTGACCAGCAGGAAGCCCTCCAAGCTCCTGTGTCCTTTCACATATCTCCATCTTTGAGCACTTCCTTATTTTCCAGCACCACAAGATGCTCCAGGCCCATTTTGTACTTTCACTACCCCAGCCATGGAATCAGCCATTTTACCAAGGAGCCCTCATTCTTTTTGGTAGGGAATAGAATTTAAAAACTAATATTTGAGTACTAGGTTTTATGGCTATATTTTAAGTGTGTTTTTTAATTTGGAAAAAAAATAATGCTGAAGCCACACTACTGACAACCAAATGCTCTTTGTTGGAAGTGTTGAAAGATATGTAATATATACCTATAAAAGTTGTTGATGTTTTCTGAAATCAAGCTGTACCTTGGGATGTGGTACCACAGAGATTCAGGGGAAGGAGCAGAATTGGAGGTGATTGACAGTGTGGCTGGGCTGGAACAAGTGAAAGGATAATAACAGCTTATAACTTCCATTTAGTGAGAACTTACTATGTGCCAGACAGTGTGCTGGGAGATTTACAAACATTTTCTCTGATCCCTACAGTAATTCTGGAAGGTGGAATGAGGTTGACTGACTAGCCAGTAATAACTGAGCCAGGATAAGAACCCAGAGAGAGAGAAAGATGATGAGAGAGGCCATTGAGGAAGAAAAACAGTATATCTCTGGGTTTTGGAGAAGGCACCTTGGTGTAATAGGTTAGGAATTTGAAGACTGAGGCTCTAGTCCCAGCTCTGCCACCCATTAATTGTGAGATTTGGGGTGGCCATACAGCCTATTTCAACCTTAGTTTTGTTGCCTGGCTACCTCACTGAGCTGTTAAGAGAATCAAATTAAATAATGACTCCAAAAGCAGATTTGTAAACCATGAAGTGCTACACAAGTGGAAATGGTTACTATTTACCTGGACTTATATAAGCCTGGAGACTCCTCTTCCACCACAGAGACCATAATTCTCTTGGAAATGCAATTGATCTAGGTTACAGGACCTGTGTCCCTTCTTGCCCCCTGTGCCAGAGGACTTCTAGAACATTCTTTTGGTAAATTTTGAGTTAGCTAATGCTACAAAACCTTACAAATAACTTACATTTCTTAGTAACTGTGGCAGGTAGCCTCTAAGATGGGCCCCAGTTATCCTTGACTGTTGGTATTCACACCCTTGCATAATCCCCTCCCTTTGAGTGTGGCCTGACCTAGGGACTTGCTTCAAATCAGTAGAATGTGGCAAAGGTGAGAGGATGTCACATGGGGATTTAAGCACATATAACTGCTCAAAGTGTATCTCTTTAGCAGAATAAATATCCAGAAATAACCAGGAAAATTCTGAAAAGGAAGAGTAATGATTAAAAACCAGTCTTATCATTTATTGAAAGACATTGTAAGGCTATAGAATTTAAAACACAGTAGTATTCATTCAAAATTGACAACTAAATCAATGAAACACAATAGAATGTTAAGAAAAAATTCAATCCATGGAGAATTTAGTACACTGAAATATCTTAATTCATTAGTGAAAAGATAGATTATGTAATAAATGATATTGGGATAATTGGCTTGTGATTTGTTGAAAAATAAAGTTGAATCTCTATCTCATTGCTTACATCAAAATAAATTCCAGGTGTATCAAAAATATAAATGTTCAAAATCCACCCACACTTTATTCATAATTTCCAAAAAATGGAAAACCAAAAAGTCTATCAGCAGCTGAATGGATAAACAAATGATGGTACAGCCACACTATGGAGAACTACTCAGAAATCAAAAGGAATGGACTCTTGATACATACAACAACTGGGACAAATCTCAAAATCATCATGCTGAGTGTATGAAGCCAGACGAAAGGGAGCACATACTGTATGATTCCATTTTTATTAAATATATTGTTCAAGAGCAGGTAAAATTAATCTATGCTGATAGAAGTCATAATAATTGTACTTTTGGGAGAAGGTTGATATTGAAAGGTCATTAGGATATTAGGATGATGGAAATGTTCTATATCTTGAGAGAGATGTGGGTGACATGGGTTCATGCTTTTGTCAAAACTGATTGAACTTTTCACTTAAGAACTGAGCATTTCATTGTGCATAAATTATGCCTCAATTAAAAAGTTATTAGCTTTAATGACACTCATAAAATCTTAGAAGAAAATATGAATATGAATAAATATTTTTGTACTTCAGAGTGAGGAAGGCCTTTCTCAATGTGATACAAAACCCAGAAACTATGAAATAAAAGATAAATAATATTTTCAGTTTATTTTTTTACTATTAGGTGAACCATGATTCCCCAAAGATATTCATGTCTTAATCCCCAGAACCTGTAAATATGTACTTTACATGGACAGGGGATTTTGCAGATCCGATTAAGTTAAGGATTTTGATATGGGGAAATGATTCTCAATTATCAGTGTGGGCCCAATGTAATCACAAGGGTCTTTATGACAGGGATGGAAGAGGGTCAGAGAAAACAGAGAAGGCAATGTGATGATGGAAGCAGAGTCAGAGAAGGAAACAATGGAAATAGATATCAGAGAAGAGAGACGTTTGAAGATGCTATGCTGCTGGCTTTGAAGAGGGAGTGTCTTAGTCTTTTTTGTGTTGCTATAACAGAATACTCAAGAGTGGATAATTTATAAAGAACAGAGATTTATTTCTCAGAGTTCTGCAGGCTGAGAAGTCCAAGGTTGAGGGGCCTGCATCTGGAGAGGGCCTTCTTGCTGCATCATCCCATGGGGGAAGGCAGCAGGGCAAGAGAGCATAGGTGACAGAAAAAGAAAGGGTTGTCCAAACCATTCTTTTTTCAAGAACCCATTCTCATGATAACTAATCTACTCACATGATAATGGAATTAATCCCTTCATGAGGGCAGAGCCCTTATGACTTGATCACCTCTTAAAGTTCCCACCTCTCACTCAACACTGTTGCACTGGGGATGAAATTTCCAAAACATGAACTTTGGGGGAGACATTCAAACAATAAAAGAAAGGAAGGGGCCATGATCTAAGGAATGCAGGCAGACTCTAGAAGATGGAAAAGCAAGGAATGGATTCTCCTCTAGAGCCTCCAGAAGGAACACAGCCTTTGATTTTAGTCCTATAAGGCCCATTTCACATTTCTGACTTTCAGAACAATAAGATGATAAATATTTACTGTTTTAAACCACTAAATTTATAGTAATTTGTTACAGAAGCAATAGCAATCTAATATATATAGTTCAAAAATCAAAGCTGTATAAAAAGGCATATGCTGAGAAGTATCATTCACATCCTGTCCCCTTCTACCTGTTCCTCTTAAATCCTATAGGTAATTGTTTTGTTAATTTCTTGTTCATCCAGAATTTCTTTTTCTTAAACAATAGAAATTTATTTTATCATAGTTCTGGAGGCTGGAAAAAACAAGGAGTAGTTTCCAGAATCATTCAATTTCTGGTGAGGGCTATCTTCCTAGCTTGCAGATGGCCATTTGTCCTCATATGGCCTTTCCTCAATACAGATATGTAGCCCAATTCTATGAGCTAGGAAGGCTCCTATTGCTGTGTGATGGGAATGTGAATGAGTGTCCCTTTCTACGAACCAAAGCTTATATTGTTGAGTCCTGATGAGTTATCAACAAAATAGCTGACTGAAGATGTAGAATGCAGAGGTGTCAGTCAATCCAATATATTTTTTCCCATGTTTTCAGGTGTCTGGGAACAACTGAGACATGGAGACATAGTTGAACCAATCATCCACAGATGACTTTGTCCTCTTGGTCATCTTCTCCCACAGTCCAACTTACCTTGTTCTTTTATCTAGTTTCCTTGTATAAATATGAGAAAATATGAATATTTATTCCTATTCTCTCCTTTATTACATGAATGGTAACATACTATATATACTGTACTGTACCTCACTTTTTTCAATTAATGATCTAAGGCTAAATAAATTTAACTTCATAAAAATGTATATTTCTGTTTAGTGAAGCTGCTATATAAAAAGTCAAAGGATAAGCTTGGAAAACTATTTTTGTGCAACCACAATAAAAATGAAAAGTTGATCATTCATCAATAGGGAATTGCTCAGATAAACTGCATCACCTCCATATATTAGAGGACTACTATGCAGTCATTCAAATGCATGTTAAGGGTGGACAGAAAATTAGAATTGGGTGATGGTCAAAAAGAATTTTAGTTTCACTTTAAGGCTTTAAAAAATTTTAAGGAGAACTTATCCCTGTATTACTTGCATAATTAAAAATTATTAAAAATTTTAAAAAGGAGAAAAGAATAAGAAAAGTGCACATTAATATACCTTTGAAATATGTCACTTGCAAAACAGTAGGTACGGTATGATCCCATTTTTGATAAAAATATATTCCTATTAGTAGAATACAAAGAAAAAATATTCTAACTATATAGTTATATACATAATATATATAAATATAAGTATATATAATTATATATAAATATATACCAGATATACACCAAATATATAGTTATCTTGGAGGTGTGGGATTATCAGCGACTTTTCAATTTCTACATTGAATGTTTATGTACTCTTCAAATTTTTATAACATGTACATATCACTTTTGTAAGCAGAAAAAAATTGAAGATATATATTTTTAAGTATTCTCATGCCCATATCCTTTATTAGTCAGAGTTCTTGAATAAAAGCATCAACAACTCTGGTTAACTATAGCAGAAAATAAAATTATTGGAAGGTATGGCAGAGTCATTTACTGTTTGCTGAATTTCCGAGTACTCTTAGAGGTAGATGAGGCCATGTGACTAGTTGTGGCCAATGGGCTGTGCATTTAAGAACTGGTGCTCAGTCCTCCCACTCCTTCTTCCTCTGCTATGGCGGCCATGGAGGCCTCAGGTACTAGGTGAGACAGCCACAAGACGGTGGAGCTTCCATTAGCCTGGATCCCTTAGTTACCTCTTGAAAGGGAACTGTCCTGAAAAGCCCAGTAAACCTGCAGTAGATTTTTCATATGCAAGAAATAAACTTGTGTGTGTCAAGTTATTGAGATTTGGGTTTTTAAATTATTATCAAAGCATAAGCCAACCTATCCTGACTAAGAGAAAAGGGCATCTGGTAATACAAAGGATCCATGAAAGGCCTGGAGAACCAGGCGGGGTCAGGAAGCAAGGGTGGCATGACCTGACACAGCTAAGATTTTGCTACAGGAGTGGTCTGATAGAATGATGCTATCACCCCCATTGGCAATTGAACATTTGCCACTACACACCTGGACTCTGCTGTCCCTTGATTTGGATCTGTACTATCAGATTCTTGACTCTGCAGTAGCTGTTTTGAGAATTCACTAAATGACCCTACATACTTTTGTGTTACTCTCTCTCATCATTCAAAATTTGAAACAGGATCATGTAATTGGCCACGCTGAGGACATGCCCGTCCACTAGCTATCAGGAGTTGGGGAGAAGAATATGTGTCTCCTCTCCCTGGTTTTGGCAGTGCACCATGGGGCCCTGCCTCTAAACTTATCTTGAGATTCCTCCCAAATGGGAATTGCATTTGAATGCTGAGCAGCCAAAATGCCAATGTCCATTCCAATCTACAGCTCCTTTGCTGACCAATCTTTTACTTTGTTTACTTAACTGAAACTTGCCTCTCCCCTGAAAAGATGAAATTTGTCCAATCTGGCATTCCCTTGCCAAAAATGTCTTCAATTCCTTGTCATTCTTCCATCACAGTCACAACCTTCCACATTCTCTATATCAATCCTGGGTTCATAAATTGCTCATTTGGGAGTCACTAAAAGGTCATATTCTCCAAGTACTACTGGGCTCTCTGTGCTCTTTGTCAATCCTGTTTCCCTGGTCAGTTCTCCAAGTCTTATGCCAGCTCCGCCAAACTTCCATTCTCCTCAGCCTTCCTACAGTTCTACTTCACCTTCACCCTCAGCAGATGACCTCACCTCCTACTGCATTGAAAATAGAAGACTTCAGACAGCAATGTCCTCAACTCCTTGCCACAAAGCATATACAAGTTCATGAGCATCCCCACCCGACTGCTCTTTGCTTTTTCCCTCCTATCCCAGTAGAAGAGGTGCCTCTTTTCTTGTTGAGTAATGCTTCCACCTAAGTTTTGTGCTCCATTCTCTTCTACCTCCTCAGGAAACTTGATCCCAGAGTTCCCCTCTCCTTTCCCTCCTTCCTGTACCTTCAGCCTTTCTCTTTCTTTGACTTGGCCTTCAAACATGTGCAAGTCTCTTGTATCTTAAAAAATGAAAACATTGCCACTGTTTCCTAAAAAGTCAAAATTAAATTTACCATATGACCCAGCAACTTCACTCCTACCCAAGAGAAATGGAAACATATGTCCACACAAAGACTTGTACTTGGGTGGTCATAGCAACATTATTCATAATATCCAAAAGGTGGAAACAACCCAAATGTCATTCAACCAGTGAGTGCATTTAAGCAAAATATTGTATATCCATTCAATAAAATCCTATTCAGCAATTAAAAACAACAAAGTACTGATACACAATACACCACAACTAAACCTCAAAAATATTATGCCCAGTGAAAAAACAAAGCTTAAAAGAACACATACAATACGATGTCATTTATATGAAATTCTTGCCTCCAAAAGGCAAATCTGTAGAGATAGAAAGTAGAGTAGTGGCTGCCTGGTGGGATGGAAAGGGAGTACAAATGGACATGAGGGATGTTTTGGCGGTGATGGGAATATTCTAAAAGTAGATTATAGTGATGGTTGTACAACTCTGCAAACAAGCTAAAATTAATTTTATACTTAAAGCAGGTGAAATTTATGCTAGGTTATTATACTTCAATAAAGTTATCTAAAAACAAAAACATTGACTCAACTCCTCATCACTCTCTAGCTTCTACCCTATTTCTTTCCTCCCTGTCATGGGCAAATACAGATGTTCCTCAACTTATGATAGAGTCACATCCTGATAAACCCATTGTAAATTGGAAATAACGTAAGTTGAAAATGCATTTAATACACCTAGCCTACCAAACATCACAGCTTAGTCTATCCCACCTTAAATGTGCTCAGAACACCAATATTAGCCTACAGTTGGGAAAAATCATCTAACACAAAGCCTATTTTATAATAAAGTATTAAATATCTCATGTAAGAGTATCATACCATATATCACTAGCCCAGAAAGAGATCAAAATTCAAAGTACAGTTTCTACTAAATACGGATCACTTTCACACCGTCTTAAAGTAAAAAAATTGTAAGTCAAACCGTAGTAAGCTGGGGACTATCTGTAGCTTAAGAATGTTGTTTGCACTACTGTCCGTACTTCCTTGCCTCTCATTCACTTTTTAATCTTTTTTTCCTCTGTCACCTCTTAACTCATTGCATTTTGCTTTCCACATCTTCCTTCTTAACTTATTGTGGTTTGCCATCCATTCCCACTGTTCCATGGAAAGTATTCTCTGGAAGACTACCAGTGGTCTTGTTGCTAAATGTTTTGTGCAACATTTGGCATTGTTGACCATTTCCCTCCATTTGGAACATAATTTATTCTTGGTTTCTGTGAAACTACACTCTTCTGGTTTTACTCTTTACTCTTTGACCACTACTTCTCAGTCCCTTCTGTGAGCCTCTCTTCCTCAGACTTTTCCTTAAAAGTTTTTGTTCAATAAGGTTATGTCCAGCCCTTTTCTCTTCTCACTCTGTACAGTCTTGGTGGGCGAGCTCATCTATTCCTATGGACTTAATAACCATCTTCATGTTGATGGCTCCGAAGTCTATAGCTCCAGCCTACATTTCTTTTCTGAACTCCAGCAAACTTCAGACCCATATGTCCAAGTGCCTCCTGGATATCTCCCCTTGGATACCCCAGAGGCACTTAAAACCAAGCAGGTCCAAAATTGAATTCAGTATGTTCCCCCAGAAACCTGTTCCTCTTTGGGTGTTCTCTGTCTCAGTGAATGATTCCATCATCTACCCAGCTAACATCAGCCATAAACCCAGGCTTCCTCTTTGACTCATTCTGTTAACCATCACATATCATCCATTCACCAATCAGGCTGATTTTTTATCTCCTAAATATTCTCTAATTGAGATTCTACGCAGGAGTTCACAGACCCTGAAGGATTTCAGAGAATCCACGAACATGCTGAATTGTAGACAAAATTTGGTATGATTATGTGTATTAGCATTTTTCTGGGGAGAGTATGCAGGCCATAACTTTCATCACATTCTCAGACAGGTCTGTGAATCAACAAAAAGTTAAGAACCATTTCTCTGTATCTGTCCATTTCTCTTCATCTGGCCTCCCACTCTGATCAGATACAATCACTACACAGAACTATTTCTCCCAATAACAGCCTCTGTGCTCTCTTACAGCTGCATATAAGAAGTGGATCTTGCTGAGGCTGTAGGCTCAGGCCAGCAGTGGTGGATGCACTCTGCTCCAAGGGGCTCCTGTATGCCACTGTGGCCTGTTGCCTTCACCCTTTATGCCAACAGATCACTTATTGTTTTTTCCTTTTCCTTCCCTCCACCATCTCTCCATCTTTATCTTCTCCTTTTCTCTTTTCCTCGTTATTCTTCCCTTTCTTTCTCTCTCTTCCATCTTGTCTCTCATGGCTCATTAACACACTAAATTATAGGGTGAGCAGGTCTTTGACGCACATAGTTTGAAGCCACTTAAAACCAAGACTAGAGGCAGCATTCACCCTGCTTATTGGCTCTCAATTGCAGAGTCCTCAACACCTCCTCCATAGAAGAGGAAAGGGGAATGGGGGGGTCTGAGCTTGGAGGTGTGTGGTCAGTAAGTAGGGACACCTCAGCCTCCAAACTAGCTGTAATTGGTTAGGAGGAATATGGAGGGCAAGTCAAAGAATCATAGACCTTATAATCTTTGATTAAAACAAACTTTGGAAGATATTTAAGTTATCTAACTCAATTTTCCTCCCATCTCTTACAGATGGTCCTTTATTCCTTTTTTTCTTCAGCCTGCATTTCCATCAACAATTTATGTCGGCTCTACCTCAACATATTTCCCATTCTGTTCCATTGATCTATGTGTGCATTCTTTCTTCAATTCCACTCTTGCATGCTTACTGTGGCCCTATAGTACTGTAGCTGTCTTAAAATCAGGTAGTGGTGAGTCTTACAACTTTGCTCTTTTTTCTTCAGTATCATTTTGGTTATTCTAGGTCTTTTACTTTTCAATATAAACTTTAGAATCATTTTGTCTATGTCTACAACAAAGCTTGCTGGGATTTTGACTGAAATTATGTTGAATCTATCTATATGTTAAGTTGAGAAGAATTGACATCTTAACAATATTGACTCTTTCTATCCATAAACATGGACTATCTTTCCATTTATTTAGATCTTTGATTTCTTTCCTCTGTGTGTTGTAGTTTTCCACATTCAGATTCTGTATCATTTTGTTAAATTTATACCTAAGTATTTCATTGTTTTTCTGTTATTATAACTAGCATTTTTTTAAAATTTCAAGTTTTGTTTGTTGCTAGTATTACAAGAAAGCAATTAATTCTTGCATATTGATTTGTATCCTGAAACCTTGCTATACTCTCTTATTAGTTCCAGGAGGATTTTTTTTGTAGATTGTATGAGATTTTGTACAATCCCACAAATTTTGATAAATTGTGTTTTCACTTTCATTTAGTTCCAAATATTTTTTAATTTCCTTGGCAATCCTTTGACTTATGTATTATTTTAAAATGTCTTGTTTAATTTCCAAATACTTGGGGATTTTCCAGCCATCTTTCTGTTATTGATTTCTAGTTCAATTCCATTGTGGTCTGAGAACATGTTTTGTATGACTTCTTTCAAATTCACTGAGGACCATTTTATGGCCCAGAATATGGTCTATCTTAGTAAGCGTTCCATGCAAGCTTGAGAGGATGTGTATTCTGCTGTTGTTAGATAGAGTATTCTACAAATGACAATTAGATCAATTTGATCGATAGTGTCATTCAGGTAAAAAATGTATATATATTCTAGATCTGTCCACATATCTTTCTCCATCATCTCTATCCTAGCCCAAGCTACCATAGTCTCTTATCTGGACCACCTAACTGGTCTCATAACTAGCCACCTAACTTGTCTCCCAGTTTCCAGTTTTGCCCCTACTAAAATCCATTCTTCACACATCAGAGTGTTCATATGTCAGATCATGTCACTCATATGTCAACTCAAAACCCTCCAATGGCTTTTCATTGTACCTGAAATAAAATATAGATGCTTTCCATGGCTGACATGGCCCTACATAGTCTTACTCCAAAACTTGTTTCCTGCTTCATCTAGTACTAATCTTCCCTCTTGCTCTCTCCATGCAGACTTCTTTCTGATGACCCTTTAATACACCAAGCTCATTCCCACCCTATGGCCTTTGTCCTTGTGTTTCACTCTGCCTGGGATACAATGCCTCTAGATCCTCATGAAATGACCAACTTCTTGTCATTCAAGCTCACCTCAACTCTTACCTCCATAGAGAGTCCTTCCCCAACTAATCCATTTAATCTTGTTCCCCATCTGTACCCCATCATACTACCTTTGTACTAGGGTTTGTTTGGTTTTTTTTTTCATTTCTTTTCATAATGCTTTTGACTTTTTGAAATGATCTTCTTCATATATTTGTTTGGTTGTTTGTGTCTGTCATCCTTTCTCTAAAATGTGAGCTCCAGGAAAGCAGGTACCTTCTTCACCAATCAATAGCCAGCACCTAGAACAACATCTGTCACCTCACTCTCCTAATGTCAGGACTGAAGGCAGTTGGGGCAGGGAGGATGAGAGCAAGTCTGGTCCCAGGTAAGTGGAGAGTGGACAGAGCAGGGAAGAAGGAATGGCGGGGGAAATGGGGACACACTCTTGTTCATGTTTTTGCCACCTTCATCGGCCTGGAGACCATTACTGTAATGAATGAACTCCCACAATTTTCAGTCTTTCCTTAAGTATATCATTAGTTAAATTCCAAGTAATTCTAGATTGTATCATGTATCTACCCTTTGGCTAGGGTAAGCACATCCACTAGAGCAGTTTCTCCACCTATTTTTCAATATTGCCCCCTGAAATTTTTTTTTTATTCCCACTCAGTCCTAGCTCCCCTCCCCCCACACCGCCCCGCCTCTCCCCAGCGCCTACGGGCCTTTAACTGGCCCCTTCCCGGCCCCCACTGCCCAGGGGTCCAGGACCAGGCCTGGGCCCTACACCGTTTCCGGGGTTCAAGCCCCGCCCACCGCCGGTTCCCAGGGAGGCGGAGGGTCTCTGTAACCTGCCTCCCTCCCCTGGGCCCGACCCTGGACTGCGGCCCCCTGCCCTACGGCTACAGAGCAAGCAGAGGGGGGTGAAGGAAGCAGCTCCAGCCCCGCCCCCCAGCCCGTGCGCACCCCCACTCTCTCCCGCCTCCCCCCAGCGCACGACCCTCAGGACATGGGGATTTAAATAAAATTTGAATATATCCCCCTTCTCAAGCGGGAGGTTGGAAGGAAAGGATGGAGGGGGACAGGAAAGGAGGGAGGGGGCAGTTGGGGTGTCTCAGCCTCCCTGGTCCCCCGGCCCGTGCTTCCGGGGCCCTGGCTGCCTCTCTTATCCCTCCTCAGCTCCTTCCTCCTCCCTCCTCTCTTCCCCCTCCCCTGCCCCCTGAAATTTTAATATCACAGGTCTACTGTATATTTGTTTAATAACTGTATGTATATTTGTGCTTTCTACCTAGAAAGAATAAGTATAAAGCTTATTCTTTTTATTCAATACAGGGTTAAGAACGACTAAATAAAAAATTTTAAGTTAAAAATTAATTTAAAAAATTTAAAAAGCTATTAATGCTTAACTTTATAACTGTATCTGCTGAGCAACTTTTAATGTAATTTATTTACCTATATAAATTGTAATGTATCCATATATACGAATTAGCAATTTTTATAACTATATAAATAGCATTATAATCCAAATTTTAAAGAAATTATCCCAACTGTTATTTTTCCAGAAAATTAAAACAATTTAAAATTTTATTCTTAAAAATTATTTTTAGTAAATGTAAGTTTTAAGTTTTGCTTCATATAAGAAAATAACTTTATACTTACCTGACAGTGGAGATACCAGGATCATGAAGGTGGTTTTCCCAGGATGAAGCTCATTCATTGCACACCGGGTGTGCTGACCCCTGTGATTTCTCCAAATGCAGGAATTCAACTACATAATTTGTGGTAGTGGGGAACAGCATTCATGCTTTCCCCTGAAGAAAAAAAAATAACTTTTAACATAACTAGCTGCTAGATAGTCATTCAGGTATTGTTAACATTCTTTCTATCCAGCACTTGACATAATTAATGATGAGCCAAGTAATTTTTGTACAATTAAATTTAATCTATTTATATTTAATTCTCAAAGCTCAAGTAACAGGCCGGGCGCGGTGGCTCATGCCTGTAATCCTAGCACTCTGGGAGGCCGAGGTGGGTGGATCGCTCAAGGTCAGGAGTTCGAGACCAGCCTGAGCAAGAGCTGAGACCCCATCTCTACTAAAAATAGAAAGAAATTATCTGGCCAACTAAAATATATATAGAAAAAATTAGCCGGGCATGGTGGCACATGCCTGTAAGTCCCAGCTACTAGGGAGGCTGAGGCGGTAGGATTGCTTAAGCCCAGGAGTTTGAGGTTGCTGTGAGCTAGGCTGACGCCACGGCACTCACTCTAGCCTGGGCAACAAAGCGAGACTCTGTCTCAAAAAAAAAAAAAAAAAAAGCTCAAGTAACACACAAAGGCAATGAGGATCAAACATAAACCAGCTAATGGTAGATAATAGGCATACACTGGCCAACTCTTGCAATAGAACAAGAATGAGTAATCAAAAGAAAGACCACCAATCACAGTCATTTATTCACCAGTGCTATACTGATCTTGCATACACTTTGTGTATCTTTCATAAATTCTATGTCAATGCTTTCATGTGATACCCAAGAAAACCCAGTAAGACAAACTAAATACTAAGGAATAAGATTTTGTTGGGTAGGGTTGACTTTAGAGGGCCACAAACCATTGTAATAGGTAAGATTTTTTTTCCCTACTGAAGGACAAACTTTTACCCCCTGGAGGTGATATTACCCATGTTGAGAATAAATGCCCTAGAGTAACACTTTGCCTTGACTGAATAAAACAGGGTAGAGTAAATGCTGGGTAGCCAAAAAAGAAAAAAGAAGGAAAGAAAGAAAGAAAGAAAAGAAAAGAAGAACTTTTTTACTAGAGACAAGCCCTTTATGAGGACAAAATGGATAGCAAACTTTTCCCCAAACTAACACTTTCAAATGTCTTGGTCCAAGGTAATGCTACTAAAGCATGTATAATCACTATTCATCCCTTCTTGAAAAGGATATTATCTCAAATCTTATTATCTACTATCTCCAACTCCAGGTCTAAGAATTTGGGGTGATAACCTATCCTCTTCTAATTACCTTGCAATCCTTTCCAGATACGCTGCAAGCTATGAACTAAATTGTACATTGAACCACCACTCTATATTCTACAATGGGGTGAAGATGAATAAAGAGAATGGAAATAAGTAAATGTATGTATATACATATGTACAAACACACATAGAAAGGAAGGAAACAGGGAGACTGGTTATAATCTTTGTTACTGCAACTAGTCCAGAGACCACAGCTCGTGTTTCTTACTTCCCTCTCTTTTTGTTGAATCCATGTGTGCCCCTTGCCTATAACAAGCACCTTAGCTGGTCATGTTTATTTTATTGATAGGGTGAGGCCCTTTGTGGTCCTGCAAGTGTATGGCTACTGTATTCTTCGGCTAACCTTTATCACTGGACATGGTATGGATGAAAGCACCCAGGTAATTTCCTGAGACTCACATAAAAGGTAGATTCATCCCTGCTCCATCAGATCCAGTAATCCTGAGCATGCATTGTCCGAGCAAGTTGTGTACTATGCTCCTAAGGGAGCCTAGAAGTTGTCCTCACAATGATTGTGTGGAATCTAAGCTTTTGGAGGTCCTACCTTTATTGGATTGTTGTAATTTTCCATGAAATTTGCCACTGGACATGGCAGTACCAGAGTCATGCAGTGACTCTCCTAGGTCCCAGCCACACTCTTCCCTACCTTATTGTATAGCAGACTCCCTATTTCCCCTTGATGATTAAGATCACTCATCCCAGCCTCCCCCACCATTTTTGCCCATTGATTCAATGGCATGAGTTTCAAATGGCCAGGTGGAAGTCTGAACTTCCAATTGTGAACTAAAATAAAATTTTAAGGCTCACTCCCCTACAGGCTGACTGAATGGACCCCCCTCATGGCCAAAGGCATATCCTAAAACTAAATTGCCTGCCCGAAGGAGGGAGGTCAGATATGCCTCATCATGCCCCCTCCCTTGTTTGGGACATCCTTTGTAACCCATTAACAGGCCTAAGGGTATTCAAGGCAAACCTGCAGGTCCTCAAATTACACAACAAATACATGTCCAGTGGCTTATCTCTGATTAAGAGCTTCTTATCTTAAAACATTCCAAGCCTCTAAACAAAGCTTCATGTCTTTAACCAATTGCAAGTCAAAGAATCTTTAAACCCACTTATAACCTGTAAGCCCCCCCATAGAGATGGCCCACCTTTTCAGGCCAAACCAATGTATGCCTCCCATGTATTGATTTATAACTTTCCCTATAACCCCTGTCTCTCTGAAATGTATAAAACCAAACTGTAACCCAGCCACACCAGGTCAAGGCTTCTTGGGAGTGGCTCCAGGCCATGGTCCTCAAATTTGGCTCAGAATTAATCTCTTTCAAATATTTCAGAGTTTGGATTTTTCCATCCACATATGGGATATTGCGATGGTATATAATGTATATAAAGTAATTATAAAATTCAAGGATGATGGTGCTGGTAGAAGCACTGCAAACATGGAAGGCAAATACATTCCAGAATGCATGATTATTTCAATGAGGATAAGTTGATGCCAACTTCATGACAAAAGGGGTCCAATGTAATGTATCTCTGTCATCAAAGGACTTGTTGGTCTCCCCAGGGAATGGTGACATATTGGGGTTTCTGCTGTTGAGAGATTGGGCACTCAGCTGTGTTGGTGCCCAAGTCAACCTAAGTGAAGGTAAATCCATGTTGAACCCACGCATAACATCCATCCCTTCTACTATGGCGATTTTGTCCATTTGCTCATTGAAAGCACTGGGGCATTGGAGAAGGGGGTTGGCAGATTTCCACAGGCTGGATCATCATGTTCCTTTTGGTGAGCAGTCACATGAGACACAAGTATTCCCACACAGCCCATTCTGAGAGATCTGTCCACTTGCTCCTCATATATATGCAGGCAAAGCAATTAGAACTGTGCCTTTCACATAAGGAATGCTCTCTAGGTATTTTATTGCATTATCGTTATCATTATCAGTTCTCCAATCTTGTTCCCTCCTAGGTTCTGACCATCTGGCCAGGCTTAATTGGTAACGATCAGTGCCCCTGGCCAGGGGCTTTCTGGACAAAGAGATCAAGCAGATGCATGGTCGAGTTTTGACTCCTGGGAACATTTCCCTTCCTCACTTCCCATCAGGGTCACACCTGGGTGGGGCTGGAGCACCACCACTCAGCTGTCCAGCTAGCTCCTGCTTATCACGCAGTGTCATCTGCAAACCATGCCCTGGGGCTTTCTTTCTTCTTCAGGAAGCTGGTTATTGGGAACTCCTCACAGGCCGTAGGTATGAGCTGAGTTGCAAGCCATGTGCAGGAGTAGGTGTGATGGGGGAGAGGAGCCTCCTGTAACTCACGTGTGCCTTCAGGACCCGCTCCCCTCTGATCTCCTTTAGATGCTGCCCTTAGGTAATGGAGCGTCCTTGCCCGCCCAGCTTTGTGGACTGGTGGAGCCCGGGATGGGCAGCTCAGGCTGCGTCCTGTGGGGTCCCGTGGTTAGGCGTTCAAACTCTACCAGGACCCAGTAGCTTGACTTTGTTGAATTAATCGTCGGGTGCCAGAGGCTGTTTCTCAAAAGGAGAGTAGTATTCGATGAGGAGAGCATGGCTCTTGATACAAAGCACTAGAAGTTTGTGCCTTGATTCTCCAGTTGGGGCTTGTCAGAGGCTCCGCACAGCATCCCAACCTGTCAGATCCTCCCTCAGCTCATTCAGACATTTATTTGTTACTTCGACCGACCTGTATTAGTGACTCCAGTCTTCACGGCCCTGTGCTGGGTGCCGGGGTGCTCTCGTTCTCAGGAGACGGCCGGTGCAGTGGGGGAGACAATGGCAGCGCTGAGGGGAACCACAAGGGCTGTGGGAGTCCAGAGGCGCAAGTGACTCGCTCTTCTTCTGTGTACAGGTGTGTTATGAGTCACGATGCTGTGTGTTAGGAACATCCGTGTACACAGATGCGTAGACACAGGCACGCATGTGCATACAGAGACATAGCCACGTTATACACACATTTAATTAGAGATATGAATCAACAGGCCATGCGCTCTGGTGTTAGGAGCTCTTGACTGGGAGGTAGGAGACATGGGTCAAACGCCCCCAACTCCCTCACACGGTCCCCGTGTGCCCTCGGACGCGTCCCTGCCCCTCTCTGGCCTCGTATCGCCTGTGAGAGGCGGAGAGCACTGGCTCGCCCGGCCTGCTCTCTGTGAGCGTCACTTTAGATGGTGGGTGGGGGGCACACAGACTCTCTGTACACAGTAGGTGCTGCACAAGTGAGAGCGATGGTGATGGGGCTGACAGTCGATGGGAAGTGCTTTGTAAACCCGGCTGGTGCACTGTGCCCACGAGCGTGAAGGTTGGGGACAGCTGTGTGCGTGCCGTGTGCACACTTGGGTGCTAGGAAGCTGCACCCTGTGGAGACGGCCACGTGTCAGCCCCTGCTCTGAGCTGTGCGGGCAGGGCGGGGGCTCCGACCGAGACACCCCTGTCACAGGTCCTCTGACGCCGCGCTGAGGGGTGGGAGTGGAGGAGTCAGAGGTCAGAGTGTATCTTGAGGGGAGGCTGCCCGTCTGGAGGTAAGAAAGGGAGCATCAAGGACTGGGCCTTCTGGGGCCACGCCTGGCCTGGGACACCTGCCGTCTCTCCAGTGGGGAACTGAGGCAGTCAGGAAGGCCTGGCTCTCAGTCCTGGCTCTGTCAGGTACCATGAGCCCTGGGGCCACTCTCTACTCCTCCCTGGGCCCCAGCTTCCCCATCCATAAGCCGGTGACAGCAACGCCCACCCCAAGGAGCTGTTGTGAAGATTAAAGGAGGCCACATGTGTGCAAGCAGATGGCACCACGACTGCGCAGAGGTGCCCAATAAATGACAGTAATGACGACAAATGTCCCTCTTACACTTCACTTCCCACTTGTGCCCCCCCAAGCGGTGCTCCCAGCAGAAGCAATACCTGTGCTACAAGGCCAGGCGCAGGGCCCAATGCTGGGGCCCTGCACCCCTTTGTGTAGCCGGCACCCAGCACGTGCAGGTCAGTGTGCCCGGCTGGGGAGAAGAGACTCAGGCCAGGAGAGTCAGATGGGCCAGACCTGGAGAGCTGGAGCCCAGGGCGCGGCGACCTGCCTGGCGGGGAGGAGAGGACCGGGAGGGCTTTCTCGACCAGACCAGACCGTGGAGCAGGTGCTGGGCCTTGGAGGGGGGCGGGGAGGGCAGGAAGGACAAGGTCGCTGGTGGGGACAAGTGCTGCTAGTGTGACCCCTGGAGGGCGGGGGCGGGGCAGCAGCAGCCCTGAGTCTGGGAGAAGAGGGATTAGGGGTGGCAGAGGGGACAGAGGAGGGCAGCCCAGGTGGGGGAAGTGCACAAGCAAAGGCCCAGAGCTCTGAGAAAGATGAGGGGACCAGTCAGGCAGGGCCAAGAGAAGCAGGCGGATTTGGGCAGGCCCTGGGTGCCGGGGCCAAGCTATTAGACCTGCGGAAGCAGTGGGCATACGGGAGCAGATGGCTGCGTCAAGACTGAGTGGCTGATGGGTGGAAGGGCCAGAATCTGCTTGTCCCCCATCGCGGGGTCCCCCAGCTCCGGACCCAGGCAGTGGCCAGCCCACCCCCCGCCCACCTGGGCCAGCTCGGCCAACCCCTCTGGGTGTCTGGGGCCCTCCCTACCTGCTTGCCCCGAGCTGAGAGTCCAGAGTCGCCTCCGATGCGGCCTCTGAGGTTGAGCTCACTCTCGCCGTGCCGGCAGAGGTCGATGGAGCGGGGTGTGACGTGGATGTTCACGAGGTAGTAGACTGTGCGGCTCTGGATGTGGTCCTGCACTCGGTTCACCATGTAGCGTGTGCCCACGTCGAAGATCTTGATGTAGGACAGGTGGCTGGGCTGGAGCCACGCAGGAGCAAGGGCAGCTCAGGCTTGTCGGTGGGGGGCTCTCTGCCAGACTCCCCATTTGCTCCTCTAGGTCCACTCTCCACCACGCCTGGCCTGCTCTGTGCCTCAGGAGACGGGCCCTTGCTGGCGGCATCGGCTGGGCTCCCTTGTTCTGCAACTAAGGGACAGCACGAGATGGAGGGTGGTCAGAGCGGGAGTTTGAGGGTGTTTATTCCCTTGCCTCCCTATCTGCCGGGCTGTGCTTTGGCCCTGCTGAAGCCCCCTGACAAAGACCATCAGCTCTCGTGGGCAGCTCCCCTTCCCTGGCTGTGACTCTCGCCACTTTCTTACAACTGCTCCTGTGCCTTGACCCTTCAGTGTTTGGCATGGTAATGGCTTTTGGCTGATGCAGTCCCGGGGTCTCTGCCATCCCTTGTGGGTTTCCTTAATCCTTCCCACCTCTGTAAATTACGTCCTCATTAATTTATGGTCAGTTTGCCCACTGAGTGTGCCATCTGTTTTTGAGGGGAGTTAGCTATGCTCCCAGCAAAAGTTCGGGTCCCTCAGACAGGGATCGTTGCAAAGGATGAAAAAATAGTAGGAAACAGAAATAAAAATAATACACAGAGCCAAAGATATAGTTTATAAAGTAAAGATTTATGAAGATAGACATAGCAGGGTGCCCAGAAGGTTTTTCGGTTGCCAAGGGTAACAGGATTTACATAATAATAGGTAGTTTGGTTTAGGGTCAAAGTCTTCTAAAAGGCTACTGCAGATCCTTCAACTAACTCTATCTAGGTGAACAATGAGTTATAAAATCTTCTTAGGGCAAACTTCTAAGTTTTATGATAAGGCTATTACTTTAGCAAAAACAGAGACATCCTGGCTCTGGTAATTGTGTATTAGAACAGAGATTTTAGAAGTCAACATGAGATGTGCCTTATGCTATTTACTTTAACCGCATGGTTCTGTCTGGGCCCGGCTTATGATCAGCTCTCATCTCCCATAGCCTGTCTTTGTTGATCAGCTCTGGCATCCCGTGGCTCTAGGCAAGACCTGCTTTGTCTTTCAAAACAGGTGAGAGCCATATGCCAGGATAGCAGTGGTCACCTTGGAAAGCAGCTGCTACTGACCATTGAGACGCTCTCCTGAGGCGAGGCAGCTTTTGATATGCGAAGTAACACGTTTACATTTTCCTTTAGGGCAAAGCCTTGCAAGACTCCTGAAATCATTTCTGTCTCTAAAAATATATGGGGCATTTCTATAAATCAATATTTCTTAGGCTCAACAGTTTTTGACAGCATTCTGACTGACAGAGTGAATGTGAGTGTGAAAAGAAATGAGTAAACGTGTGAGTGAACGGAGGAGTGCGTGACTGTAACACGAGAACATGCACGAATGAAGGAGTTAATAAGTGTGAATGGAGAATGACTGCATGAGTTCATGTGTGAAACTTTCCCTGTTTATGCCACCAAGGTTGTAGAAGCCTCACTGGGCAAACTGCTGTCCCCTGGATCGCCACTGAGTGTGGAAGGACGATGGGAGCGCAGGGAGGATACCTTCTCAGGGCTGCAGGGCAGAGAGGCCTCCTGCCTGCCAGGCTTGCTAGAGGATTTCCAAGGCCAGACACCCTACATCAGAATCACATGAGCTCATAGGAATGCACACTCCTGGACCCAGCCTTCAGGGTCTGCTTCAGTAGCATGGGGTGGGACCCAGAATCTGCACATTTAAGCAGTCTCAGGCGACCTTGATGTCCAGCCAGGCTGGAGAATCACGGAGCTGGCCTACACGCCTCATCCCAGAGATGAGAGGACAGGCACAGAGAAAGGCCAGCTCACGTGGCCACCCCACTAAGCACTTTAGCACGGGAGGGTCTGCCTGATTTGACCCTGCCGACCCAGGGAGGCCGTGAGGTGGACAGAGTGGAGAGAGGCAGACACACAGACTGGGTTCAGATCCCACCTTTGAGGCTATCCTAACGAGGGACCAGCAAAGCAAGTGACACCATTGCTCTGCCTGACTTTTCCCATCTGTAAAATGGGCGAGATGCCACCCGCAGCCCAGGACCTTGGTGAGAATTTGAGCAAACTCCTCCCTCCGATTTGTTTGGCCCAGAGTAGCGAAGACTGGATGATGATTGCAACAGCTAGCATCACTTAGCGCTCTCTGAGACCCAGGTGTGGTTGCAAATGCTTTCCATAAATGGCCTCATTGAATGCCCACAGACACTGTGTCTGAACCAGGAGCTGTCGTCATCCCTGTGCTATAGATGGGGAGAGTGAGGCGTAGAGAGTGAATGACTGGTGCAGGGCCACACAGCAGCCACAGGTACCTGGGCCCACAGGCCATCTGAGTCCCTGCAGCCTGCACTCTTAAGCCCTAAGCTATAAATGGCAGCTCCCTCCCCCTTCTCCTTAAAGGTTAAAGCAGAGGGTAGGACCAATCCTGTGAGGGAAAAAACAGAACAAAGAGCTCTGAAAGGAAAGAAGCCAAGGGAATGTATGTGAGCAGGCGCCTCAGAGAGTAGGGGCTCACTTGGCCCCTAAGCTTCCTGACAGCTGTAGCAGGAAGGAGGGGGGAGCAGAATTCCCAAGTTTCCACTTTCTGGAAAAAAGGAGGCACAGACACATTTCTAAATGGACATTTGTCTTGGATTCCAGAGGAGTTGATCTTGTGGCCAGCTCAGCAAACATCCGGGACCAGAAATTCATCTGTGATTCCATGAGACACTAAAAGGCTTATTCATGCACATGATTCTGAGCATCTCCCTTTGAAGGCAAAGGAAATATGAAATCCTAGCCCAAGTCTTCACAGTTTTGCCAAAACCCCATTCTCCTCAGCCCTTCCATACCTCCAACTCACCCTGACCTCACCTCCTCAGCATTGAAAATAGGAGAAAACAGACAGCAATGTCCTCAACTCCCTGCCATAAACTACTTACAAATTTGAGCATCCCTATCTGTCCTCTCCTGTCTTCCCTCCTCACACAGTGGAAGAGGTGCCCTTTTTCCTGTTGACTAATCCTTCCACCAGTGTTCTATGTCCTATTCCCTGTTACTTCATCAGGAACCTTGATAAATCAGTTACCTCTCTCTTCAGTCTCTCCCTCTCTCCTGACTCAGTTTTTAAACATGTTCAAGTATAAAAATCCACAGCCAAGATTTAGACTCCACTTCTAGGAAAGTAGAGTGAGGCACTTCATGGACCCACACCCCAGCATACAAGCAAAACTGATAGAAATGATGAAAAAAACAACCATTTAAAATCTCTAGAAATTGCCCTAAGTGCATACAGCAAATGAAGAATCATTCATTCAACAAAATCTACTAAAACTTGATAAGAACAGTAAGAGTCTGTGGCCCTTGAGTTAGAACCCACTCCTTCCTTCCCCGCTCCCCCACTCAGCTTGAAGGAAATACCACTCCAGGTGGGTGTAGCCAAGAAAACAGGCTCCCTCTCTTCTCTGCACCCAATCAACAATTACCATATCTTACCTGGAGGGACAGGCCATCAGCATTTCTCATCCCTCCCACCTCAGAGTTGAAGAAGCTAAATTTCTGGTGAGTGCAGTCAAGAGGCAGGGGGCTCGCTTTCTCCACCTAGCCCCCTACTCATAGGGCAGAGGGTTTATCCCAGGCATGAAAGTCCAGTAATACAGGTAGCTCAATCCACTTTACCCCAGCTCAATCATGGGGCAGAGATTCCACACTGGGAGAGGCAAGCTGAGATGACAATAGTCTTCTGCCTTGTTCAGTGCCCAAGTAGAGGCTCAGAGATTTTTTCCAAGGGAGGGAGGCAATGCATAAGAAAAGGAGCTCCAAACCTCTCCCCATAAGAACTGACTTGACGGGAAGGGGGCGTGGGGAAGGGAGGGATATATACCTCATGATGGGTGCAATGTGCACGACCTGGGGAACGGACACGCCTGGAGCTCTGACTTGGGGGGAAAGGCGGTACAGGAGCAACGTATGTAACCTGCAATTCTGTATCCCCCATAACAAGATGAAATGAAAAAAAAAAAAAAAAAAAAAGAACTGACTTGAAAACAATGGTTCCTCTTAATTAAGAGCAATAAGCAAAATTATAGGCCAGGTGGTTCACCTGACAGAACCAGGGAAATATACAGCTAAGAAGAACTCTGCTGGGATCATAGCAAGCCTCAAAGCCTGGCCTCAAAAGCTATCCTTGCCTGAAAACTAACTGAATCAAACTGTAGAGCAAATTATGCCCCGGGGCATAGTCAAAAATAATAGAGCAATACACCAGTAATTAGTGGAGACTGACAACTGTGTGTGATACCAGGTAAGATAGATAGTTTGGCAGAGAGATCACGGAAATAGACAATCAAAATGAGCCCCGCTAAAACCACTATCATCCCATAATGACTGCGTGCGTGCCCAAGTCTGAGCACCCTGAGGAGCAACACCAAAGTTTTTGCACTGTAGAAAAATAACCTTCAGTAAAATAGTTTAGCTAAGCCACTAAAATAACAACTCCCCCACTCCGGCCCCCCACCAAACAACTGCATAAACAAGCACTGGAGAGAAGGGAGGGGAATCACTGTCCAGAGTTGCTACAATATATTACTAAAGAAACAGGAAAATTACCATACAAAAGAAAAAATATCAGGCAACAGAAACTGCCTGTGAGAGGGGCCAGATATTGGATTTAACACAACAGGACTTCAAAACGGTAATTATAAATATGTTTAAAGAACTAATAGAAACCTTGCCTGAAAAAGTAAAGGAAGGGGACATTCAAAAGCAGCTGCAAGTATGGGGGAATTTAGAAAGCCCACACATGTTCAGGCAAGATGCATGCTCAGAAATGACCCAAAAATACCTTAAGCTTTCACTTTAGGCTGCTTCCTAGGCTCAGAGCAAGCCTAACTAATTGGTAAGGACTGCCTCGGCACAGGGCCAGTCTACAAAGATTAAGAGAGGTAGTTAATTCCTCCCTCTTTCTCTGTCTCTCTCTTTCGTATTTTTTGTTTGTTTGTTTGTTTCCATTCCTAGAATTCAAAGAAATTTCTGTCAAAAATTAGCTGAACACCAAGCTAAAGGAACAGAGACTTTAGTGAGCACACATGACAAGGAATAGTCTTTGAAAAAATAGTTTGGAAGGGTCTAAAAACAAAAGGACTACTACAGCCTTCAGCAATGAAACAAAAAAACCTGGGAAAGGGGGAGATTCTGATTTCCAGAGTTACCACATTATGATAATTAAATATCCAATTTTGGACCAAAAAATCACAAGGAATACAAAGAAACAGGAAAACATGGTTAGTTCAAATAGACAAAATGAACTGACAGAAACCCTTGGCATTTTTTGCAGAAATAGAAAACCCCATCCAAAAATTCATATAGCTCCTAAGAGACCCCCAAATAGCCCAAACAATCTTGAAAAAGAACAAAGTTGTAAGACTCACGCTTCCTGATTTCAAAACTCATCACAAAATTTGTTTTGGCTATTCTTGCTACAATAGTCAAAACAGCATAGTACCAGCATAAAATCAGACATATACACCAATGGAATAGAATAGAGAATCCAGAAATAAACCCGCACACATATGCTCAAATGATATTTGACAAGGGCACCAAGACCATTCAGTGAGAAAGGACAGTCTTTTCAACAAATGGTGCTGGGAAAACTGGATATCCACATACAAAAGAATGAAATTGGACCCTTATCTTACACCATGTACAAAAGTAAACTCAAAATGGATCAAAGACTTAAATGTTGGAGCTAAAATTCTTAGAAGAAAATGGGGAAAGCTTCATGACATTGGATTTGGCAATGATTTCTTGGATATGACAACAAAAGCACAGGTAACAAAAGAAAAAAATAGATAAAATGGACTTTAGTGCATGAAAGGACACTATCAAGAAAGTGAAAAACAACCCATAGAATGGGTGAAAACATTTGCAAACTGTATATTAATATCTGCTCAGGAGTTGTTATGAGCTGAACTGCATCCTCCCAAAATTCATATGTTGAAGTCCTAACCCACAGTACCTCAGAATGTGACTATATTTGGAGATAGGGTCTTAAAAGAGGTAATCAAGTTAAATGAGGTCATTAGGGTGGGCCATAATATGAGTGGTGTCCTTATAAGAAGAGGAAATCAGGACACAGACAAACGCAGAGAAAAGGCCATGTGAATACAAAGGGAGAGAGGGTCATCTACAAGCCAAGGAAAGAAACCTAAGCATGAAATCACCCTTGATCTTGGATTTCTAGACTCCAGAATCATGAGCAAATAAATTTCTGTTGTTTAAGCCATCTAGTCCGTAGTACTTTGTTATGGCAGTCCTAGCAAACTAATACAGGAATTAATATCTGTAATATTAATATATAAAGAACTCCTACAACTCAACAACTACAACAATAAAAGCAACCCCATTAAAAACTGGGCAAATGACTTTAGAAATTTCCCCAAGATATACTAATGGCCAAAAAGCACATGAAAAGGTGCTCAGAATCCCTAATCATTAGGGAAATGCAAGCCAAAACAGATAAGCACACAAAGAATCCCCCAAAATAACAAGTGTTGGTGAGGATGTGGAAAAATTGGAAGGAACCCTTGGGAATTGTGGTGGGAATGTAAAATGGTACAGTTACTGTGGAAAATAGTATGGCAGTTCCTCAAAAAATTAAACATTGAATTACTATATGATCAAGACATTCGCCTTCTAGGTTCATACCCAAAAGATTTGAAAGCAGAGACTCTAACAGATATTTGTAACTAACATTCATAGCAGCATTATTCACAATAACCAAAAGGTGGAAACAACCCCAATGTCCATCAAAAGATGAATGGATAAATAATGGCCAGGTGCAGTGGCTCACACCTGTAATCCTAGCACTTTGGGAGGCCAAGACAGGAGGATTGCTTGAGGTCAGGAGATCGAGACCACCCTGGGCAATATAGCGAGATCCTGTCTCTACCAAAAATTTTAAAAATTAGCCGGGTGTGTTGGTGTGCACCTGTAGTCTCAGCTACTTGGGAGGATGAGGCAGGAGGATCACTTGAGCGCAGGAGTTCAAGGTTGCAGTGAGCTATGATTATGCCACTGCACTCCAGCCAGGGCAACAGGGCAAGACCCCAAAACAAAAAACAAAAAAATACACAAAATGTGATATATACATACAATGGAATATTATTCAACCTTAAAAAGGCATGAAATTCTGATACATTTTACAACATGGATGAACCTTGAAAACATTATGCTTGGTGAAATAAACCAGACACAAAAGGACAAATATTGTGTAATTCCACTTACAGGAGGCACCTAGTCAAATTCATAGAAACAGAAAGTAGAATGATGGTTACCAGGGGCTCGAAGGGAGGGGAAAATAGGAATTTATTTTTCATGGGTACAGAACTGAGAAGATAAAATAGTTCTAGAGTCAGATATGGTGATGTTTGTACAACAGTGTAAATGTACTTATTGCCACTGAATTGTACACTTTTAAGTGGTCAAAATGTTAAGTTTTAGTTTATGTATATTTTACCAAAATAAAAAAATGGGCAAAGTATCTGAATAAACATTTTCTCTAAACAAGATATGCAAATGGTCAATAACCACATGAAAAGAAGCTAAACATCATTAGTTTAGCTAATATAGGGGGATACAATAAAAACTACATAAGATATCATTTTACATCCATTGAAGTGGCTATAATAAAAAAATGTAAAACAAAGTGTTGAAAGTATAGAGAAACCAGAACATTTGTACATTGCTGGTGGGAATGCAAAATGGTGCAGCTGTTGTGGAAAAAGTTTGGTGGTTCTTCAAAAAGTTAAACATAGAATTACCATATGATCCAGCAATTCCACTCCCAGGTACATACCCAAAAGAATTGAAAACAGATACTCAAATAGATACTTGTATGCCAATGTTCATTGCAGTGTTATTCACAATAGCCAAAAGGTGGAAACAATCCAATGTCCATTAACAGATGAATGAATAAACAAAATACATATACAATGGAATATTATTCAGTCATAAAATGGAATGAAATTTTGACACATGCTACAACATGGATGAACATTGAAGACACTGTGCTAAGTAAAATAAGCCAGTCACAAAAGGACAACCATTGTGAATATAATTAATGCCATGGAATTGTCAACTTTAAAATAGTTAAGACAAATTACCCTGATTTGATAATTACACATTGTATGTATATATATCAAAATATCACTTGTACCCCATAAATATGTACAAATATTGTCTGTCAATAAAAATGATTAAAAATGGCACATTTTATGCTATATATATTTTTCCACAATAAAAAAGTAAATAAAATAAAAAGAGTAAGGTGACAATCAGTGAAATCCAATCTGTGGGAAAATCTATAGTACAAAAAACCTGGTATCTTTAAAAGACAAATTAAAGGGAAAAAAAAGAGGTGGAGGGGAAACATATAAATCTAAAGGGGCATGAGAGATATATCAACTAATTACAATGTTTAGGCCTTGTTTATATCCTTATTCAGACAAACACAATTTAAAACAAAATACAGTATCTACGAGATGGACATTGGAATACTGAATGGGCATTGATGATATTAAAAGATAAAACTATCTCATAATATTTTAAATTTACTGTTAATTTTTAGGCACAAAATTGAGACTGGTTACTTTTTATTTCAAAATATTAAGGGGATGCAAATATTTTTGATACATGGCTTGAGTCAGGGCTATAAATGTGCCTGTTGAGCCTAAAAAATATTGATTTATAGAAATGCCCCATATATTTTTAGAGACAGAAATGATGTCAGGAGTCTTACAAGGCTTTGCCCTAAAGGAAAATGTAAACGTGTTAGTTCACATATCAAAAGCTGCCTCGCGGGGCCAGGGGAGGTGGCTCATGCTTGTAATCGTAACACTCTGGGAGGCCAAGGTGGCTGGATGCTTTGAGCTCAGGAGTTCGAAACCAGCCTGAGCAAGAGCGAGACCCCATCTCTACTGAAAAATAGAAAGAAATTAGCTGGACAACTAAAAATATATATAGAAAAAATTAGCCAGGCATGGTGGTGCATGGCTGTAGTCCCATCTACTTGGGAGGCTGAGGCAGAAGGATTGCTTGAGCCTAGGAGTTTGAGGTTGCTGTGAGCTAGGCTGATGCCATGGCACTCTAGCCAGGGTGACAGAGCGGGACTCTGCCTCAAAAAAAAAAAAAAACCTGCCTCGTCTCAGGAGGGCATCTCAATGGTCAGTAGCAACTACATTCCAAGGCAACCTACAATCCAGGCCCGTGGCTCTCACTTGCTTTGAAAGACAAAACAGGTCTTACCTAGAGCCACGGGGATGCTGGAGCTGATCAACAAAGACAGGCCACCGGAGATGAGAGCTGATCATAAGATATGCTGCCTGAGCCAGCCCCAGACAGAACCATGCAGTTAAAGTAAATAGCATAAGGCACAGCTCATGTTGACTTCTAAAATCTCTGTTCTAAAGACACAATTACCAGAGCCATGTCTCTGTTTTTGCTAAAGTAATAGCCTTATCATAAAACTTAGAAGTTTGCCCTAAGAAGATTTTATAACCCATTGTTCACCTATATAAAGTTAGTTAAAGGATCTGTAGTAGCCTTTTAGAAGACTTTGACCCTAAACCAAACTACCAATCATTATGGAAATCCCGTTACCCTTGGCAACCGAAAACCCATACCTACGCTATAAGTATCTATGTAAAACTTCAGTCTGGGTTACATTTTTGCCGGAAGTGATGTAACCTTCGGGGCACCTTGCTTTGTCTATCTTCATAAATCTTTACTTTATACACTGTATCTTTGACTCTGTGTATTATTTTTATTTCTATTTCCTATTATTTTTTCATCCTTTGTGACGACCCCTGTCTGAGGGACTCAAACTTTTACTGGAAACATAACTAACTCCCCACATGTGCCCATCACCCAAATAGTGCTCAGTGTACCCATTAGGTGGGTTTTTGCTCCTCCCCTCTCTCCTTCCCCCTGCTTTGTTTCCTAAGACTTGTACTTCCCTCTGTACACTTGTGTGCCTGTAACTTAGTTACAATTTATCAGACAGTACATGTGTGTTTGTTTTTCCATTCTTGAGATACTTCACTTAGAATAATGGTCTCCAGTTCCTTCCAAATTGCTGCAAAAGGCATTAATTCATCCTTTTTATGGCTGAGTAGTACTCCATGGTATACACATACAACATTTTGTTAATCCACTCAGGAACTGATGGGCACTTTGGTTGATTCCACATCTTTGTGATTGTGCATCGTGCTGCAATAAACATTTGAGTGCAGATGCTTTTAAAAATAAATGAGTCATCTTTAGAGATTGATACTGAAATATTTATAAGTTATGGGGGGAAAGGAGGTTGAAATAAAGACATTTTCAGTCAAACAAAAAATGAGTTTGTCACCAAGAGACCTTGACAAAAGACATCCTTTAAAGGATGTATTTTTTGGTAGAGGGAAAGTGATCCCAGATGGAAGGACTGAAGATGGAAGAGGAATGAAGAATGAGTGTGGTGAACATTAATGTCTTCAGGAGTTAAAAACAAACAAGATAAACTAAAATATAGGACAACATGGCACACTTTAAAAGTGTAGGTTTGTTATTTTTATGAAGTCCAATTTATATATTTTTTCTTTTGTAGCCTGTGCTTAGTGTCATATATAAGTAACCATTGCCTAATTAATTCAAAGCCATAAAGATTCACTACTATATTTTCTTTTAGAGTTTTATAGTTCTAACTTTTACATTTAAGTCTTAAAATCCATTTTGAGTTAATTTTTGAATATAATGAGAGGATGGGGTCCAACTTCATTCTTTTGAATGTGAATACATTGTAGTTCCAGCACTATTTGTTGAAAAGGCTATTACTTCCACCTTTGAATGGTCTTGGTACCCTTGTCAAAAATCAATTGACCATAAATGTAAGAGTTTATTCCTGAACTATCAATTCTATTCTATTGATCTATATATCTATCTTTTTACCAATAGCACATAGTCTTGATTACTGTAGTTTTCTAGTAAGTTTAAAACAGGGAAATGTAAGTTCTAATTTGTTCTTAATTTGCAAAATTGTTTTGGCTATTCTGGGGTCCTTACATTTCCATATAAACTTTATTTTATTTTTAAAGTAAATTTTATTGATTTTATTGTGTATATTTAAAGTATACAAAATGATGTTATAAGATATATATATATATATATATATATACACACACACATACAGGTAGATAGATAGTAAAATGATTACTATAATGGAACGAATTAACATATCCATCATATCACGCAGTTACCCACATCTCCCCTCTGTGGCAAGAGCAGCTATAATCTACTCATTTAGCAAAATTCCTGAATACAATAAGCTATTATTAGTATAACTATAGTCTTCATGTTGAACATTAGATATTTCAACTTGTTTATGCTACATATCTCCTACTTTGTATCTTTTTTACCTACATCTCTTCATTTCCTCCCCACACCACCCCCCTCCTGCTGGTAACTACTCTGTCTATATATGATCTTTTTTTTTAAGATACCACACATAAGTAAGATCATGCAATATTTTTCTTTCCTTGTCTGTCTTATTTCACTTAGCATAGTACCTTCCAGGTTCATTCGTGTTGTGGCAAATGGTAGAATCTTCTTTTTTTTTTTAAGGCTGAATAATAGTCATATACATGCACATGTGTGCATGCGCGCGCACGCGCACACACACACACACACACACACACACCAGTTTCTTTATTCATTCATCTATTGATGGACACCTATGCTATTTCCATATTTTGGCTATTGTGAATTACGCTGCAATGAACAGGGGAGTGCAGATATCTTTACGAGATGATGATTTCCTTTCCGTTGGCTATATAACCAGAAGTGGGATGGATGGATCATATGGTAGTTACATTTTTAATTTTTTGAGGAACCACCCTACTGTTTTCCATAATGGCTGCACCAATCTACATTCCTATCAACAGTGTACAAGGGTTCTCTTTTCTCTACACCCTTGCCAAAACTTATTTCTTGTCTTTTTGATAATAGCTATCCTAACAGGTAGGTGTGAGGTGGTATTTTACAGTGGTTTTGATTTTCATTTCTCTGATGATCAGTTATGTTGAGCATCTGTTAATGTACTTGTTGGCCATTTTTATCTCATTGTTGGAGAAATGTCTATTCAAGTCCTTTGCCCATTTTTAATTGGATTATATGTTTTCTTGCTATTGAGTTATATGAGTTGTCTATAAATCTTGGATATTAACCCCTTATCTGATATACGGTTTCCAAATATTTTTCCCAATCTGTAGGTTGCCTTTTCATTTTGTTGATCATTTCCTTTGCTGTGCAGAAATTTTTGGTTCGATATAGTCCCATTTATTTATTTTTGCTTTCATAGCCTGAGTTTTTGGTGTAATATCCAAGAAATCATTGCCAAGGCCAATGTCAAGGAGCTTTTCCCCTATGTTTTCTTTAAGAAGTTTTATGGTTTCAGGTTTTATATTTGAGTCTTTCATCCATTTTGAGTTGATTATTCATAGGGTGTAAGATAAGGGCCCAGTTTCATTCTTTTGCATGTGGAAATCCAGTCTTCCCAGCACTATTTATTTATTTATTGTGCGACAGAGTCTAGCTCTGTTGTCCAGGCTAGAATGCCGTGGCATGACCCTAGCTCACAGCAACCTCAAACTCCTGGGCTCAAGTGATCCTCCTGCTGGGACTGTAGTGGCTAGGACTACGGGCGTGCACAACCACACCCCATTAATTTTTTTTTTCCTATTTTTAGTAGAGATGAGTCTTGCTCTTGCTCAGGCTGATCTCAAACTCCTGACCTCAAGTGATGCTCCCACCTTGGCCTCCCAGAGTGCTAGGATTACAGGCATGAGCCACTGCACCCAGCCACCAGAACTATTTATTGAAGAGACTATTCTTTCCCCATTGTGTCTTCTTGGTGCTCTTGTCAAAAATTAGTTGAACTTAGGGCTGGGCGCGGTGGCTCACGCCTGTAATCCTAGCACTCTGGGAGGCTGAGGCAGGTGGATTGCTCGAGGTCAGGAGTTCGAGACCAGCCTGAGCAAGAGCGAGACCCCATCTCTACTAAAAATAGAAATAAATTATCTGGCCAACTAAAATATATATAGAAAAAATTAGCCAGGCATGGTGGCGCACGCCTGTAGTCCCAGCTACTCAGGAGGCTGAGGCGGTAGGATGGCTTAAGCTCAGGAGCTTGAGGTTGCTGTGAGCTAGGCTGATGCCACGGCACTCACTCTAGCCCGGGGAACAAAGCAAGACTCTGTCTCAAAAAAAAAAAAATTAGTTGAACTTATATGTATGAATTTATTTCTGGACTCTCTATTCTGTTCCATTGGTCTATGTGTCAGTTCTTATGTGAGTACCATGCTGTTTTGATTACTATAGTTTTGTAATATAATTTTAAATCAGGAAGTATGATGCCTCCAACTTTGTTTTTTCCCCTCATAATTGCTTTGGTGATTCAAGGTCTTTTGTGGGTTCATATGAATTTTAGAGTTATTTATGAACATTTTAACAATATTAATTCTTCCAGTCCATCAGCATGGAATATCTTTCCATTTATTTGAGTCCTCTTCAGTTTTTTTCATCAATTTTTTATAGTTTTTAGTGTATAGGTCTTTGCCTCCTTGGTTAAATTTATTGCTAAATATTTTTTTATGCTATCATAAATGGGATTGTTGATTTTTATTTCAGCTAGGTCATTATTTGTGTATAGAAATGCCATGGATTTTTGTTTACTGATTTTGTATCCTATAACTTTACTGAATTCATTTATTAGATCTTTGGTGAAAGATCTAATCTAAACAGATTTTTGGTGAATTTTTTGGTGTTTTCTACACATAGGATAAAGGCCGGGCGCGGTGGCTCACGCCTGTAATCCTAGCACTCTGGGAGGCCGAGGTGGGCGGATCGTTTGAGCTCAGGAGTTCGAGACCAGCCTGAGCAAGAGCGAGACCCCATCTCTACTAAAAATGGAAAGAAATTATATGGACAGCTAAAAATATATATAGAAAAAATTAGCCGGGCATGGTGGTGCATGCCTGTAGTCCCAGCTACTCGGGAGGCTGAGACAGGAGGATCGCTTGAGCTCAGGAGTTTGAGGTTGCTGTGAGCTAGGCTGATGCCACGGCACTCACTCTAGCCTGGGCAACAGAGTGAGACTCTGTCTCAAAAAAAAAAAAAAAAAAAAAAAAAAGGATAATGTCATCTGTAAATAGAGATAATTTTACTTCTCCCTTTATGATTTGGATAACTTTTATTTCTTTTTCTTTTCTAATTGCTCTTGATAGTACTTTCAGTACTATGTTGAATAGAAGTGGTGAGAGTGGGCATCCTTCCCTTGTACCAGATCTTAGAGGAAAAGCTTTCAGTTTCTCCCCATTGATTATGATGATTGTGGGTTTTTCATAAACGGACTTTACTACGTTGAGGAACTTTCCTCCTATACCTAAACTGTTAAGAGTTTTTATCAAGAAAGGGCGTTGAACTTTGTCAAATGCTTTTTCTGTGTCAATTGATATGATCGTGTGATTTTTGTATTTCCGTGTATTATTGTGATGTATTACAGTGATTGATTTGCATATGTTACACCAGCCTTGCATGCCAGGGATAAATCCCACTTGATTATAATGTATAATCTTTTTGACATGTTGAATTTGACTTACTAATATTTTATAGAAGATTTTTGTACCAATGTTCATTAGAGCAATTGGGCTGTAGTTTTTGCTTCTTGTGGTGTCTTTATCTGGCTTAGGTATCAAGGTGATGCTAGCCTTATGAAATGTGTTAGGATGCATTCCCTCTAGCTCTATTTTTTTGAAGAGTTTAAGAAATACTGGTGTTAATTCTTTTTAGAAAGTTTGGTAGAATTCTGCTGTAAAGCCATCTGGTCCTAGATTTTTCTTTGTTGAAAAGCTTTTAGTTACTACTTCAGCCTCTTTGTTATTGGGCTGTTCAGGATATTTCTTCCTGATTCAACCTTAGTAGGTTGTATTATGCTAGAAATTTATCCATTTTCTATGGGTTATCATTTTTGAGTCATATTAGTTTTCGAATCATCTTGTCAATTTTTGTAAAAGGCAGTTGGGATTTTCAAAGGGATTCTGCTAAATCTGTAGATGAATTTAGTGTGTATTGCCATTTTAACAACATTAAGTCTTCCAATCTATGAACATGAGGTGTCTCCATTTATTTAGGTCTTCTTGATAATATTCTTCAACAATGTTTTGTACAAGCCTTGCATTTCTTTTGTTAAATTTTTTCATAACAATTTTACTCTTTTTAATGCTGTTGTAAATGGAAATTTTTCTTAATTTCAGTTTTGGATTATTCATTGTTAGTATGTAGAAATACAATTGATTCTTATGTATTGATTTTGTATCTGCAACCGTGCTCAACTAATTTATTAGCTATAATAACTTTTGTGTATTCTTTAGGATTTTCTATTTATCAGATCATGTCATCTGTGAATAGAGTTTTTACTTATCCAATTTTCAATTGAGTGCTTTTTATTCCTTTTGTCTGCCTAATTGCCCTGGGTAGACCCACCAGCACAATGTTGAATAGAAGTGTCAAAAGAGGACATCTTCGTCTTCTTCCTTATCTTAAGAGGAAAGCATTTAGTCTTTAACCATTAAGTATAAGTTAACTGTGTTTTTTTGTAGATGGCCTCCATCAGGTTGAGGAAGTTTCCTTCTATGTATAGTTTATTGAGTATTTTATGATGAATGAGTGCTGGATTTTGTCAAATTCTTTTGTGTGTCTATTGAGATGATTGTGTGGTTTTTCTCCTTTATTCTATTGATTTCTGGATGTTAAACTATGCATTCCTCTGATAAATTCCGTTTGGTCATGGTCTACAATACTCTTTATGTACTGCCAAATTTGATTTACCAGTATTTTGTTAAAGATTTTTACATCTAAACTCTATGGGCTATTGTGTAGTTTTCTTTTCTTGAAATGTCTGGCCTCATAGACTGATTTGTGGAGTTCCCTTCTCATTTATATTTTGAAGGAATTCACAAAGGACTTGTCTTCATTCATTTTAAAACATTTCATAGCATTCACCAGTGAAGCAACCTGGTCCTGAACTTGTCTTTGTGGGAAGTTTGATTTTTTTTATTATTATTATTTTAATTCAGGATATTATGAGGGTACAAATATTTTGGTTACATGAAATGCATTTGCCTCCCTCAAGCCAAGGCCACAAGTGTGTGCTTCCCACATACAGTGAGCCTGTCTCCATTAGCTGTGGGTTTACCCACCCCACCTGCAAACCCCCCCGCCACGTCCCCATCCTCGCTACCTGACCGGCACTCAGTGAGTATTACTAACATGTGAGCACCTTAGTGTTGATCAATTAGTACTAGTTTGATGGCGAGTACATGTGGTGCATGTTTTTCCATCCTTTTTTTTTTTTTTTTTTTTGAGACAGAGTCTCACTCTGTTGCCCAGGCTAGAGTGAGTGCCGTGGCGTCAGCCCAGCTCACAGCAACCTCAAACTCCTGGGCTTAAGCGATCCTCCTGCCTCAGCCTCCCGAGTAGCTGGGACTACAGGCATGTGCCACCATGCCCGGCTAATTTTTTGTATATATATATTTTAGTTGTCCATATAATTTCTTTCTATTTTTAGTAGAGATGGGGTCTCGCTCTTGCTCAGGCTGGTCTCGAACTCCTGAGCTCAAACGATCCGCCCACCTCGGCCTCCCAGAGTGCTAGGATTACAGGCGTGAGCCACCGCGCCCGGCCTTCCATCCTTGTGATACCTCACTTTGAAGGATGGGCTCAATCTCTATCCAGGATAATATAATGTGGGAGGTTTTTTTGATCACTAAGACAATCTCTTTACTTGCTACAGGTTTATTCAAATTTTTCTCTCCTCTTGAGTCAGTTTCAGTAGTTTGTGTCTTTCTATGAATTTGCCCATTTTATATAGGTTATTTGCTTTGTTGGCATATATTGCCCATAGTATTAATTTATAATCCTATTTATTTCTTTAAGATTGGTAGTTATGCCCCCTCTTCCATTTCTGATTTTAGTAATTTGAGTCTTCTTTTTCTTTTGTCAGTCTAGCTAAATGTTTTTCAATATTGTTGATCTTTTCAAATAAACAATTTTTGGTTTTGTTGATATACTCTATTGTAATATTTACTATTCTCTATTTCACTTATTTGCACTCTAGTCTTTATTTTATCCTTCCTTCTGATTGCTTTGGGTTTAGTTTGCTCTTCTTAGTTTCTTAAGGTGAAAGATTAGATTACTACTTTGAGATCCTTCTTCTTCTTTGATATAGGTGTTTATAGCTATAAATTTTCTTCTTACCACTACTTCAGCTGCATCCAACATATTTTTGTATGCTGTGTTTGCATTTTAATTAATCTCAAAGTATTTTCTAATTTCCCTTGTAATTATTTCTCTGTTATTTAGGAGTGTATTGTTTAATTTCCACATATTTGTGAATTTTTCTAAATTTCCATCTGTTGTTGCTTTCTAATTGCATGCCTTGTGGCCAGAGAACATACATTGTAGGATTTAAATCCTTTCTAATTTATTGTGGCTTGTTCTTTGGCCTAACATATGGTCTATCCTTGAGAATGTTCCATGTGCATCTGAAAAGAATGTGCATTTTACTGTTGTTCTGGGGAGTATTCCATGGATGTCTGTCAGGATTAGTTAATTTATAGAGTTGTCCAAGTGTTTTATTTCATTGTTGATCTTTTGCCTAGCTCTTTCATTATTGAAAGTGGGATGTGAAAGCCTCCAATTATTGTTGTTCAATTGTCTCTTTCTCTTTCTTCAATTCTGTCATTATTTGCCTCATGTATTTTAGGACTCTCTCCAAAATTAGAAGGAAAATGTAATATGAAAAGATAACTTTTAAATCAATCCACAGCAAGGCAAAAAGCAATAGAAAAAGAAACATAAAATGGGTGGGTTCAAAATGAGGGAAGAGCCTGCAACACCTTGAGGTATGGAAAAGAAAGGCAGTGCTCAAAAAATGATGATGACATGTCTAAAGGACCCAAGTACCAACTTGAAGAAGATCCCAATGCCAAAATTTGGGACAATTTGGGCAAAAAAATGAATAAAACAAATATCCACAAGTTCATCTCAACATAAGTAATTGAACAAACGAAAAATAGAGGAGAAGGGAAAGCACTTCCTTACAGTAGAATTCCAGTTAATAAATGTATACACAATGATGGAAACAGAAAGTCTTCATTTGACAAACACTACAAGAATAATTGTTTCAGGCAATTGGATTACCTGAAACATGAATTTTAGCATCAGCGGATGCTAAAATTAGTGAGCATACAATGAGAAACAAGATATTGAGGTAGTCTCAAAGTATTTTTTCACAAGCTATTTGTTAATTTCAAAGGGGGAAACTTTTCACCAGAGAAACCTAGCAGACACTACCCTGACCAAGTGATCGAGATAATTAGGCATATGGAGAGCATGTAACCCCTAATAATGATGTCATGAGAAGGAAATAACATCACTTCTGTAGAATTCTTGCCAAACATGCATAACCTGGATTTAATCTAGAGGAAACATCAGACTAACCCAAATTGATGGACATTACACAAAATAACTGGCCAGAACTCTTCAAAAGTGTCAAGGTCATGAAATATAAAAAGAGACCGAGGCACTGTTAAAGACCAAAAATTAAGGAGATGTGACAACTAAATGCAGTATGGGATCCTGGACTTCACATTAGTGGGACAATTGACAAAATTTGGATAAGCTCTGTAAATTAGTTAATAATATTGTACCAATGTTAATTTCCTGCTTTCCAGAATTGTAGTTATGTAAGATGTTAGCATTTGGGAAAACTGAGTGAAACACATTGGGAAATATTCTGTACTATTTTTGCAACTTTTTCATAAATCTGAAGTCATTTCAAAATGAACATATAAAAATTTAGTTAAAAAATGAATAGGCTTACACTTCCAGTAGAATGGGTGACTAGGAGCTCTGAGGGGCCCTCCTCAAAAACTAGACCCCAAATATTATACATTGTGCCTCTCACACAAGGTAAGGGAGCTTTCCAGGGACACCCCACCACCAGTACCACCAAACAATGTGAGCTGGGCACTGGGTGAAGTCAGGAAAGTAGCAGCCTGGGTGGTAATACTATGTGACGTAGTGGGAGTGTCCAGGAGTTATCCACTAGGGGTAAAAGCCTCAGAGGCAGGGGGCCTGGCCAGAACAAGAAGTCCAACAACTGTGGAGCCAGAGTGTAAGGAACCAAGAAAGGACTGAGTTCTCATGAAGCCTGCGTTCTCCAGAAACCCTTTATAGATATTAATATTGGAACAGTAAGGAAGTGGGAAAGTTGAGTTCGAGACTCCAGCTCAGAGTCAAAACATTGAAAAGTGAGGTTAAAGTGACCCTAGGATGGAAATACCCACTTTCACCAGCAGAATTTGAAGCAAAGTCTTTTGGGAAGAAAATTTTCTCAAGCTAGGCTCATAGGACCCATATAGATTAAATGGAGCATGATCTCACAAAGATTACCCAACACCAAATCCCCTCCCTAAGGAAGAATCAGTAGAAACAAAACAAAAAAAACAGATGTAAATCTTCAAGACAATAGATGTTGGAATTAATCCCATACATAATAGCTATGTATGAAATGATTAAAAAAATAAAGGATACATTTGCAAAGATAAGCATACAATAAAAATCAATAAGCAATGAACAGATACACTTGAAAAAAACAAGTTCAACTTTGAGCAATGAAAAATATAATTGTTGAAATAAAAAAATCAGATTAGAAACAATTGAAAAGATAACTAGTGAATTGATAGGTATGTCAGAAGAATTTATTCCAAAAACAACATAGAGAGATAAGGAGATGGAAAATATCAAACAGAGGTTAAGAGACCTGGAGAACAGAATGAGAGGATCTAACAAATGTTAGGAGTCTCAGAAGGAGAAAATGGAGACGCTAAAGAAGAGGCAATATTGAAATGGCAAGGATTTACTAGTTGCAGAAATGCCAGACTAGATTATTTGGATTACTGTCCTACTGAAAACAAGGGAAAAAGATATAAGGTATATGCCCTGCTACACACACACACACACACACACACACAATCTATATCTGTATTTGTATGTATATGTATATATTAATATAAATATATATGTTGTGTGTGTATGTATGCATATAAAAATCTTAAAACATTGGGAGCTGAAAAGATAAACAGTTGAGAAACTGCCAGGCTATTTTTTGTGGGGAGAGTGGAGGGTGATGCAAAGCCTGAATCCAAGGAGGTAGGGAGAATATCAGAACATCAGAGAGGCTTTTGCCTCTGAGGGTGCTTGCTCACAATCATGCCTGGGCTTCAGTTCAATGGTGAGGGGAATGACTGCGGGGAAAGCCTAGAGGAGACCCTCCCTACATTAACTGGGGACTTCAATGATCTTCACCATCAGGATAAGGGCAAACCAAAACTAAACTTCTTCCTTAAACCACAGGGTTGTAGAGGAGGCCGTGTTGGCCTGTTAACCTATCATTATATATCCAGCTCTTCTCTTATTGAAGAGCAACGGCAAAGAAGACATCGTCACAGAAACAACAAACTGAGAGAGTTGACTACCATGAGACCCTCAATAAAAAAGATGCAACAGGATGTACTTCTGAAAGAAAAGAAATGATCCCAAATGGGAGGTCTGAGTTGCAAGAAGGAATAAAAATCAAAGAAAGTGGTAAATATATAGACAAATGTAAGTAAACATTGCCCATACTAAACCGTAATAATAATGTCTAGCAGGATTAAAAAATTAAAGAACGAGATAATTATATGTAGGCTGGGAGAGAATAAAGGAAGATATCTCGGATGAGGATAAAGACCTGATGAACTTTGATCAAATACAGGGTAACCAGTAAAAGAATGGAAACAGGATTAACTTTCAAACTAGTAGAAAGAAAAAAAATGGAGTGATGAAAATATTCAATCTAAATAGATTAAAAGCCAAGAAATGAAGAGAAAAAGAAAGAGAATGGTATATGAAGAGAATGTACAAAATAAGATAGAAGATTTAAACCCTGATATATCAGTAGCCACTTCAAAAGTAAATATAGCACTCTGGGAGGCCGAGGCGGGAGGATCACTCAAGGTCAGGAGTTCGAGACCAGCCTGAGCAAGAGTGAGACCCCGTCTCTACTAAAAAATAGAAAGAAATTATCTGGACAACTAAAAATATATATAGAAAAAATTAGCCAGGCATAGTGGCGCATGCCTGTAGTCCCAGCTACTCGGGAGGCTGAGGCAGTAGGATTGCTTAAGCCCAGGAATTTGAGGTTGCTGTGAGCTAGGCTGATGCCACAGCATTCTAGCCAGGGCAAAAGAGCGAGACTCTGTCTCCAAAAAAAAAAAAAAAAATAGAAAAAAGAAAAAGAAAAAAAAAGAAAAAGAAAACAAAAATAAATAGACTTAAATGTTCCAGTTAAGGGATAGAAATTATCACACTGGATAAAACAAACAAGCATAAAACAAAATAAAACAAAAAATGAAGTCCCTTGGGTTGTTTCCACATCTTTGCAACTGTGAATTGTGCTGTTATAAACATTTGAGCGCAGATGTAACATTCATCGGGTGTCAGGCAGATGGGAGGGGGAGGAGGGGATGGGTATATACACAATTAATGGTTGCGGTGCGCACTGTCTGGGGGACGGACACCCTTGAAGCTCGGGGTGGGGGGGCAAGGGCAATATACATAACCTAAACATTTGTACCCCCATAATATGCAGAAATAAAAAAGAGAAAAAAAATGAAGTCCCTAACATGATAAAGGATATGTCCAAAAACCTGTATAAATAACATCATATTTAGTGGAAAATTAATGGAGCCATTCCATTAAAGTCAAGAACAAGACAAGGATGCTTATTTCTTCTGTCTCAATATTATACTAAAGGGCCTGACCTATGCAAAAAATACCAAAAAAAAAAAAAAAAAAAAAGAAAGAAAGAAAGAAAAGAAACTAGGAGTATAGAATCAGAAAATAAAGGATGAAATTGTCCTTATTATTCAATATGATTGTTCACATAGACAAGCCAAGAGAATCTACAGACAAATTCTTAACTCTAATAAGAGAGTTCACCATGGTTGCTGGATAAAGATCAACATATAAAAATAGCACTCCTATAACCAGTAATAAGCAATTAAAAATGAAAGGAAGAAAAGGAACCATTCATAGTAACAAGAAAACAAAACCATTCACAGTAATAAGGGGAAGATGTTTCCATAGTGTAGCGGTTATCATGTTCACCTCGCACAGTAATAAGGTGGAGAAAGGAATACTTAGTGTATTAGTTTTCTATGCTGCCTAATAAATTATCATAAATTTAGGGACTTAAAACATCACACATTATTTCACAGTTTCTGTGGGTCAGAAATCTGGACACAGCCTAGCTGGGTCCTCTGCTGAGGGTCTCACAGGCTACAATCAAGGTGTTGGCAGGGCTTGTGATCTTATTTCAGACTCAGAGCCCTTTTCCAAGCTTGCATCGTTGTTGGTCAAACTAAGTTCCTTGCTGCTGTAATACCGAGGTCCCTGTTTTCTTGCTGGCTATCAGCCAGGGGTTCACTCTCAGCTCTTAAAGGCCATCCTCAGGGCCTAGCTACATGGTCTTCTCACAACATAGCAACTTACTTCTTCAAAGCCAACAGGAGAATCTAACATCAGTCAGCTATGACACAGTCTCATATAATGTAACATAATCACAGGAGTGACTATCCATCACCTTTGCTGTATAATACAACCTAATCAGGGAAGTATTCACACCCACACTCAAAGGAAGGGATTATACAGGGCATGCACTCAAGGGGGCGGAAATCTTGGAAACATCTCAGAATTCTGTCTACTGATTTAAGAATAAACATAACAAAAAATATTCAAAAGACTTTTGAGAAAAATATGAAACATCATTAAAGGACATCAAAAATATCTATCTGAATAAATGGAGAGCTATAACAAGTTATTGGATGGTAAGACTCAATATCATAAAGCTATTAACTATTCGAATTAATCTCTAAATTCAAATAAATTCCAGGTCCCAACAGGATTTTTCATGGAATTTGTCAAACTTGTTCTAAAACTCATATGAAAGAGATTTGTTTGAAAATAGTTCATGCAATTCTGAACAAGAGAGGGGATTAATAAAAAACATAACTCAAGAGGGGCTTCAAGACGGCTGACTACAGGCATCTGGTACTTGCCTCCTCCAGAAAAAAGAACCAAAATAGAGAATAGATAATCATACTTCAAATAGATCACCTAAAAGAGAATGCTGGAATTCAGCAGAGAAGTGACAGGAAACATCTAAGGCAAGGAAGAAGAGGGAAGCGAGGCAGCCTGTTTGGATGGGATCAGATGCCAGCCTGAAAAGGCTCCCCATTGTGGAAAAAGGGTAAGTGAGTGACGCCCAGTGCAGACTACTGCAATTCTAGCCACAGGAGAGCACCTTGACCCACATATACTCTGAAACTAACATACAGAGGTTCCTGGAGACTGCATGATGGCATTGCTCCAGAGAGGGAGCTCACACTGGGTCCCACACACAAGCTGAGTCTTAAGCAGCTACAGCAAGGCACCATATTGACAGCGCAGCTCCCACCAGACTGCATCCTGCCCTGGGGCCCAACAGCCCCTGCATCTCTGTATCCCTAGAGCCCATTGACAACCCCCTCCCACAGCTGGTGCCACTGCTGGCTGTTGTGGCCAAGGATCAAGCACAAGCCATTGACAGCAACCCCACTGCCCCCAGTAGCAGGGCTGCTGTGCATTTATAAGTGCCCTGAGGACAGACTACCCTGCTTACAGACGCTACCTGGGGCTCAAGTGTGTGCGTCCCAGCCACCTCTTTACAACTGCCACCACTGAAAGCAATCCCACCCTCCCCAGCAGCAGAGCCATAGTGCCACCACTGCCATATCCACCCAAGCATTCCACTGGGGCCTGGGAATCACCTATCCCCTGCCTACCACAGCCAGCACCCACACACACCAACTGGCAGCCTGAGAACAGACCCACCCAGCCCAGCTCCACAAACCCCTCAGTGCCTGAGCATGCCATCCAGGCACCTGGGGATCACTCTGCCCCCTACACCACCATTGGCACATGGTCACTCCTTTCAGGGGCCTGAGGACGGCCCCACCAAACCTGTCACAACCACCACAGCCAGTAACTACTTGCACTTGTCACCTGTGTAACTGGTGACTGGCCTTCCCAGACCATTGCAGTCACCAACAACACCATGGGCCCCTTGGGAGCCAGAGGTTTGTCCTGCCACTGCTACTTCCATAGCCCATGCCAAACTCACTGCCCAGGGGCCCGAGGAACCACCCACCCTCACAGCCCACTACTGCCACTGCCTGCACCCAAGCAAGCCACCTGGAGGATCAAGAATTGGCCTGCCTGGACCTGCTAACATCAGTACCAGTGTATACCATCCTGGAGCCTAAAAATAGACACACTTGGCCAGAGGAACCAATAATTCTCCAGCAATAGGTTCTAATGAAAAAGAAATTTATGAAACACTGGAAAAAAGAATTTTAATATATGATATTAAAGAAGCTCAGTGACATACAAGAGAATTCAACAGGTATATAAAAAAATGCTCAACATCATTAATTATCAGGGAAATGCAAATCAAACTCACAATGAGATGTCATCTTGCCCCAGTGAGAATGGCTATGATTGAAAAGACAAAAAATAACAGATGCTGGTGAGGATGGGGAGAAAAAGGAACTCTTACACTGCTGGTGGGAATGTAAACTAGGACAGCCACTGTGGAAAACAGTATAGAGATTTCTCAGAAAACTAAAAATAGAATTACTATCTGATCCAGCAATCCCACTACTAGATATCTACCCAAAGGAAAAGAAATCAGTATATCAAAGACATACCTGCACCCCCATGTTTATTGCAGCACTAGGCATAATAGCAAAGATATAGAATCACCTAAGAATTCATCAGCAGATGAATGGATAAAGAAAGTGAGGTGTATATATACACAATGGAATACTATTCAGCCATAAAAAGAATGAAATCATGTCCTTTGCAGCAACATCAATGGAACTGGAGATCATTATGTTAAGAGAAATCAGCCAGGCACAGAAAGACAACTATCACATGTTCTCACTCATATGTGAGAACTAGAAAGGTTTACCTTAGGGAGGTAGAGAGTAGAATGAAAGATGCCAGAGCCTAGGAAGAGTGTGTGGGTGGGAGGGGGTGATGAGGAGAGGTTGGTTAATGGGTACCATCATACAGTTAGATAGAAGGAATAAGTTCTAATGTTCAACAGCAGAATAGGGTGAATATAGTAAACAACAATGTATTATATGTTTCAAAATGGCTATAAGAGATGACTTGAAATGGTCCCATCACGTAAAAATGATAAATACTTGAGGTGATGGATACCCTAAATACCCTACCTTGATCATTACACATTCTATGCCTGTAACAAAATATCACATGTACTTCATAAATAGGTACAAATATTATGTATTGATAAAAAATTTAAAAACAAAAAGCGAGAATAAGGTGGGAAAGTGACTTGTTTTGCCAGATATCAAGATTTATTTTAAAGCTATAGAGTGAATCTGGTGAAGGAATAGACAAATGGATTACTGGGAAAGAGGAGAAGACCCAGAAACAGGTCCACAGAACTTAGGATATTATAGAAGTGGCATTTCAAACACTGGGGAGAGGAAAGAATATTCAATAAGTGGTATTGGAACAATGTATTTTTACATGGAAAAAATAAACTTAGTTCACTATCTCCTATCTTACATAGGAAATAAATTCTAGATGTACTAAACTTCTAAATGTGAAAAGCAAATTTTAAACCTATCAGAAGAAAATATATAAGAATATAATAGGATCTTGGAGTAGGAAAGATTTTCTTTTTTTTTCTTTTTTTTTTTTTTTGAGACAGAGTCTCACTCTGTTGCCCAGGCTAGAGTGAGTGCCGTGGCGTCAGCTTAGCTCACAGCAACCTCAAACTCCTGGGCTCAAGCAATCCTCCTGTCTCAGCCTCCTGAGTAGCTGGGACTACAGGCATGCACCACCATGCCCGGCTAATTTTTTTTCTATATATATTTTTAGCTGTCCATATAATTTCTTTCTATTTTTAGTAGAGATGGGGTCTCGCTCTTGCTCAGGCTGGTCTCGAACTCCTGAGCTCAAACAATCCGCCCACCTCGGCCTCCCAGAGAGCTAGGATTACAGGCGTGAGCCACCGCGCCCGGCCAGGAAAGATTTTCTTAATCAAATTACAAAAATCCCAAACCATAAAGGAAAAGAATCAGTTTGACTTTATTAAAATTTAAACTGCCTTAAAAGAAAAGCACCATAACAGATTAATTAGACAGGTGACAGTTTGGGAAAAGATGTTTACAATACATATATTAGACCAAAAAACCCAAACTAGTATCCAGAATTTATAAAGAAGTCCCACAACTCTATAAAAAAAGACAAACAAAACTTAACACAGAAACAAGCCAAGTAAATGAAAAGACAATTACAGAAAAGGAAAACCAAATGAAAAGATACTCATCCTCATTAAATATCAAGAAATATAAATTAAAATAATGTAACACCATTTCACATCCATTGCACTGGCAGCATTTTAAGTCTTCTGATACAGGATATATAAAACAACAATCATCCTTATGCACTACTAGCGGCAGTGTAAATCTTAAGATAACCACTTTAGAGAACAATTTGACACTGTTTAATAATATAAAGGTGTATTTAGCATATTACCCAGTAATTTTGTTCCCGGTTATTTTCCCTAAACAAACTCTCCAACATGTACACAAGGAGAATGTACTAAAATGTTCATTGCAAGATTGTAATGGTGTAAAATCGGATAATGTGTAAATGGCCTTAATCAGTGACTAGATAAATAAAATGTGGTATACTCCTACAATCAGATACTACACATCAGTTTAAAAAACTGAACTGGGAGGATTCCGTAGGGGAAGGGCGAGAGATGGCAGCGGCAGTGCTGGGATGGTTGGGTGCGTTATGTATACAGAACCTGAGGAGCCGGGGGAAGCTGGCTTGGGGTTTCTTTCATCTAACAGTGTTTTACCCCAATCATATATCCATACAAGGGCTTCTCTTGACATTTCTCGAAGATGGGAGAAGAAGAACAAAATTGTTTATCCTCCACAACTGCCTGGAGAACCTCAGAGACCTGCAGAGATCTACCACTGACGAAGACAAAATATAGCAAAGACAAGATACGGTATTTGGCAAAATTGATACGAGGAAGGTCCATTGACCAAGCTTTGGCTCAGCTGGAATTCAGTGACAAAAAAGGGGCCCAAATAATTAAAGAGGTTCTCTTAGAAGCACAAGATATGGCAATAAGAGAGCACAATGTGGAATTCAGATCCAATTTATATATAGCTGCGTCTACCTCAAGGCGAGGCCAGGGCCTGAAACGCATCTGCTACCACGGCAGAGGTTACTTTGGGATCATGGAGAAGGTTTATTGCCATTATTTTGTGAAGTTGGTGGAAGGACCCCCACCTCCACGTGAGGCACCAAAGACAGCAGTCACTCACGCCAAAGAATATATTCAGGAGCTTCGCAACCGGACTATCGTTCATACTCTATGATGGGAGTATTCACACTCCACAGTATATATGGTTTGCCATTTATTTTCTAAAAATAAACAAAATTTAAAGACAAAAAAAACTGAACTGTATCTATGTATTATCAGCGTTTGAGTGGAAAAAGCAAGTTGCCCAATAATACATGTTACATATGTGTGTGTATATTCTGAAACCGTTTCTTTTTTTTTTTTTTTTTTTTTGAGACAGAGTCTCACTCTGTTGCCCAGGCTAGAGTGCCGTGGCGTCAGCCTAGCTCACAGCAGCCTCAGACTCCTGAGCTCAAGCAATCCTCCTGTCTCAGCCTCCCGAGTAGCTGGGACTACAGGCATGTGCCACCATGCCCGGCTAATTTTTTCTATATATATTTTTAGCTGTCCATATAATTTCTTTCTATTTTTAGTAGAGGTGGGGTCTCACTCTTGCTCAGGCTGGTCTCGAACTCCTGAGCTCAAACGATCCGCCCACCTCGGCTTCCCAGAGTGCTAGGATTACAGGCGTGAGCCACCGCGCCCGGCCTGAAACCGTTTCTTTAAAATTAAAAAGCACACAGTGCAATACTTTATTGCTTATGGAGACATAAATGTATGTAAGTAGTATTAAAACATGAACACCAAATTCACAGTAGTGTTTGCTTTTGGGTGCGAGGAGGGGAATAGGATTGAAGATGGGGGGACAAAGGTGCTTCAACTTAATTATTTAGTTGCTTTTATCGCTTTTAATAACACAGATTTGAAGTAAATATGACAAAATGTTAAAAATTGAGAACCCTGGATAGTTTGCATGGATATTAGTTATATTATTCTTTGTATTTTTCTGTATTTTTAAGTTACAAAATAAAATATGCCATAGAATGCAAAATTAGAGTCTCTTTCTAAATGATGCTGACAGAAAGGGTCACATATTAGAGCCAATTCCAGGATGTCTGTGGTGAGCAGCAACCAAAAGTGTAAAGGGAACAAAAGGAAAAGAAGATGATATGCATAATCACCACACTGTTCCCATGGACACGCTACTCAAGTATTCTTGTCTATTTGCAAATCATATTAGTCCTCCCAAAGCTCAAAGCGATATGATGAGATGACTAATACACCATTAATATTCCTATGTTCTATGAGCACAAGATTCTAAGGCTTTGGGCAGCAACTGTACAAAATGTAAAATTGTATAGGAAGATAGAATATAGATGTACAAAATTATTGAAAAACTTGCATATTAAAACAAAATTTCTAAAGGAGGATTTGGTAGAGTAGAAGCCCTCTTATCTGATGTAGCTGATGGAAAAAATAAAGCGGAGAGTAATAGAGATAATGCAATAATACAGTAAAATTTTAATTGTTAAGTTAAAACATATAAATGCACATCATTCGCCAAGCTTTATTTAAGATCAAGGCCTTTTATTTATGTATACTTCCACTGATTGGCCTTTGGCCTCAGTTTTCCTACATAAACCATACCCACAGTACATCATCCATGAGTTACAGTTTTAGTTTCTTCAAAATGGAGCAAGAAGTGAAAGGGGATTCTGAAGCAATCTGAGAGTAGAATCCTTTCAGAATTTTAAGTTCCCTAATGTCTAATGATAGTAAATGTCTTTTCATATGCTCATGTGCCATCCGTATATCCTCTTCAGTGAAATGTCTCTTCATATCTTTTGCTTATTTTCTAATTGGATTGTCTAGTTTTTACTACTGAGTTTTTAGATTTCTTTATAAATTCTGCATTTGTCTCAGTCATATTTAATGACCCTATTTTTAAAAATGGATTTGCTTTTATCAAGTCTTCACAAAGCATTCAACTTAGTTTCATAGAGACTATAATTCTCATTCTTTCCACATTTGTATTTTATCAGTTCATGTACTGTTTAAATTATGTTATTACAATTATAAGTGCAGTGTCATCAACAGGTTTGAGAATAATAGAACTGATTCTTGGTAATCATACCATCCGTCTTGTGAAAGCAGAAGTGTGGGCATACTCAAGAGGAGCCTACTAGCTGTGAGAATTTTCTGTTTTAGGGGCATCATTTAGTATGTTTTTATTGCAGAGCTGTGGAGAATAAGTTAATCTAATGTTAATTAAGGCAGATTCTGTTATAAATGACAAATGAAGTTATCATAAGCCAATTGGGGAGGGAATGGGTTTTTCAACAAATGGTACGGAAAATTTTGCCTAAGTAGTTGAAGAAAAATAGTAAAGTTCACTTGTTTCCTCTCTGCCTGGAAAAATGAGTAAGGAGCAAACAGGTTTGAAAAGGAAACAAACAGACTTTCTAGAAATTAAAAATCTAATAACTGACATTAAAACTCATTGACTAAAAAAAATGTATAACCTGAATCTAACAATGAAAACACATTAGGCAACCCCAAATTGAGAAACATTCTACAAAATATCTGGTTCATACTCTTTAAAAATATCAACAGCATGAAAGGCAAAGAAATACTGAGAAAATATTTTATATTTTTAACAAATTAACAAGACATTACAATTGAATGTAATGCTTGATCCTGGCTTTTCTTTTTTCTATAAATGACATTAGTGGGACAATTGGTAATATTTGAGTGAAGTCTGTTGATTAGATAATGTACCATATTAATGTTAATTTCTGATTTTGATAACTGCTACTGTGGTTATACACACTGTAGATGTTCTTATTTCTAGTAAATACACAGTGAAGTATTTAGGGATAAACAGGCGCTAGACCTGCAGCTTACTCTCAAAAATCTTGGGAAAAAAATACATACATGTATGATTTTAGATAGATAAACAGGTAAATAAATAGATAGATAGATAAGGATAAATCAAATCTGGTAAAATGTTAACATTTGAAGAATCTTAGTGAAGGGTATACAGGATTTTGTACATTTTTGTACATCTTTGCAACTTTTCTATAAGTCTGAAATTATGCCAAAATAAAAATTTTAAAACTCAATGACATGATTTTACAGCAATATTAGGCACAGCATAAAGAAATTTAGTGAACTGGATATGAAGAAAGATATGCAGATGTTATTCAGCATGCAGTACAGATACAGAGAGACAAAGAGGTTGCAAATAATAAGGAGAAGAGACCTGGAGGACAGACTGAGGTCTAATGTATTTCTAATTGGAATTCCAGAAAGAGAGAAACTAGGGAAGAGGTAATGTCTGAAGAAATAATAGCTGAGAATTTTCCAGAATTGATGATAACCACCAACACTCAGATCCAGGAAGCTCTATTAATTTCAAGTAGAACAAACAACAAGAACTCCAAAGAAGAGAAAATCTTAAAAGAAGCCAGAGAGAAAATATAAGTCACTTATTAAAGGAATGGTAATTTGACTCCTGACTTTTAATGGCAGCAACGGAAGCCAAAGGAAAGTAAAATAATATTTTTAATGTGCTGAATAAAAATAACTGGCTACCCAGAATTCTATACTCGGCAAAACTACTGTTTAAGAACAAGGATGAGATAATGATACTTTTAAGACAAACCAAAACTGAAAGAGTTTATCATCAAGAGACACTCACTAAAGGAAATTATAAAGAATATACTTCAGGCACAAGGAAGATGATTCCAAGTGGAAGGTTTGAGATAACAACAACAACAAAAAAGAAACGGTGGATAAAGATAGTGATAACTGCATGGATAGAGGTAAAACTAAACAAATATTGATTGCATAAGACAAAAGTAATGCCTAATTTGTGGGAGAAAACAAAGCAAGGTAAAGTCAAAACACACACAAAATGTGGCATTTACATTGAAGTATGATTGGAGTTCTAAGTGTCCTAAGATCTTGTACTGTTCAAGGAAAGGATAAGGATATTGATTAACTTCAGATTTTGTTAAAATTCAGATTTTAAAATACCCAGGATATCCACTAAAAGGATGGACATTGAATGTATAACTTCTAAACAAATACAGGGAAAATAAATGACAGAAAAAAAGATTGACAAGAAAACTAAATGCAAAGAAGACAAAAAAGATGAGGAAAAGGGATAATGGGACAAACAGAAAGTAAGTTGATGGCTGAAATGTAAATAAACTAAACGCTCCAGTTAAAAGACAAAGATTATCACGCTCAATTTAGAAAGTCCATATATATGCTAAATAGAAGAGACACATCTAAAACATAAGCATATAGAATGACTTAAAATCAAAGGATGGAAAAAGTTGCATCAGGCAAATCTTAACCACAAAGTACCAGTGTAGCTACATTAATATCATACAAGACAGATATTATAGCAAAAAGCAATACTATATTTAAAGAGGATCACTACAAAATTATAAAAGGTTCAATTCATGAAGAAGATAGATTAATTTTAAATTTGTTTGCTTATGACAACTTGGCTTCAAAATATATGAAGCAAAAAATGGACAAATATACAAAGAAAAATAGAGGACTTTACAATAATAGTGGGATGGTACTATGGTGGGATGGTACAATATCTTGGTAATTGTAGATCAAACAGGCAAAAAAGCAGTAGGCAATAGAAAATTTGAACATCACAATTAATGTTCTGTATCTAATGAGTATAGCTCGTCCCCCTACCCCAGTGTTTCTGGAAGGCAGGACATGGAGTCAAGGAAGATTATTCTCATGCCTTAAGAATAATGTTGTTTTCCCTGTTGTGTTTTAGACTTGTGACCTGTTACTCTTCTTCTTGCCTATTTCTCTCTTTTAGAATGGGAGTGTCTGTCCCATGTCTGTCTTACCACTGTATTTCAGAGGCACATAACTTGTTTGATTTCATAGGCTCACAGTTGTAGAGCAATTTGCCACAGGATGAATCATACTTTGTGTCTTGCCCAAAGCTTATTTAGATGAGACTCTGGACTTTAGACTTTTGAGTTGATACTGGAATGAGTTAAGACTCTGGGGGCTGTTGGGATGGAATGAATGTATTTTGTACATGAGAAGGACATGAATTTTGTCATGTCCTCATTTTGTACATGAGAGGCCAGGGCTGAAATGCTATGGTTTGAATGTGTCCTTTCCAAAATACAGATGTTGAAATTTAATGGCCAATGTGATGGTGTCTGGTGCTCTGGAAGCTGGGAAATCCAAGATCAAGGTGCCAGCAGGTTGAGTTGTCTGATGAGGGCTGCTCCCTGCTTCCAAGCGTATTGCTGCATCCTCCAGAGGGGAGAAATGCTATGTCTTCACATGGCAGAAGGGAGGAAAGCAAGCCAATCAACCCTGTGTGAAGCCTCTTTTATAAGGGCCTTAGTCCCATACGTAAGGATTGAAGCACTCACGGCCTAATCATTTCTTAAAGGCTCTACCTCTTAATACCATTTGCTATGGTTTCAATGTGCCCTACAGAGTTCACGTACTAGAAACTTAGTCTCCAACGCAACAGTGTTGACAGGTGAGATCTTCCAGAGGTGATTAGGTTATGAGGGCTCTGCTCTCCTGAATGGATTAATGCTGTTATCATGAGAGTGGGCTTGTTACCAAGAGAATAGCTTTGTTATAAAAGCAAGTTTGGCCCCTTCTTGCACTCTCATGCCTTGCCCTTCTGCCTTCCACCATGGGGTGATGCAGCAAGAAGGCCCTTGCCAGATGCAGGCCCCTTAACCTTGGATATTCCAGTCTCCAGAACTGTGGGAAAATAAATTTCTGTTTTTTATAAACTATACAGTCTGTGGTATTCTTGTTATAGCTTTTTTTTGTTTTTTTTTTTTTTTGAGACAGAGTCTCACTCTGTTGCCCCGGCTAGAGTGAGTGCCGTGGCGTTAGCCTAGCTCACAGCAATCTCAGACTCCTGGGCTCAAGCAATCCTCCTGTCTCAGCCTCCCGAGTAGCTGGGACTACAGGCATGTGCCATCATGCCCGGCTAATTTTTTTCTATATATATTTTTAGCTGTCCATATAATTTCTTTCTATTTTTAGTAGAGATGGGGTCTCGCTCTTGCTCAGGCTGGTCTCGAACTCCTGAGCTCAAACGATCCGCCCACCTCGGCCTCCCAGAGTGCTAGGATTACAGGCGTGAGCCACCGCGCCCGGCCATAGCTTATTTTTGTTAATTAGCTTCAAACATCTTCCTGTTCTCAAAGAGCAAGTTTGCCCATTTTTCCTTTTAATTTTTTATTTCAAATTTGGTTTTTGAAGATATATGACATTAGCGTGGGAAAGAATAAAGATGGTTTCCACGAATGAGTAATAAGGTGAGATTATTACTCACATTCACCTCCAAGAATTGCTCAATTCTTAGGCCCACAAACTTCAATAGCCCTTTATGAATAACTTCTAGGAAAGGGGGAGATAAGAGGGTACTTTTTATTACATCAATGATGTCAAACAGTACCCTTAGATGTAGCAACATCCTGCTGAAATAGAGGCAGGGCATCATCAGCACCTTTTTTTTTTTTTTTTTTTTTTTTTTTTGAGACAGAGTCTCACTCTGTTGCCCAGGCTAGAGTGCAGTTGCCTCAGCCTAGCTCACAGCAGCCTCAAACTCCTGGACTCAAGCAATCCTACTGCCTCAGCCTCCTGAATAGCTGGGACTACAGGTATGCACCACCATGCCCTGCTAATTTTTTCTACATAGTTTTAGTTGTCCAGATAATTTCTTTCAATTTTTTTTTTTTTATTTTTTCAGTAGAGACGAGGTCTCGCTCTTGCTCAGGCTGGTCTTGAACTCCTGACCTCAAGTGATCCTCCCGCCTCAGCCTCCCAGAGTGCTAGGATTACAGGCATGAGCCACTGCTCCCGGCCATCAGCACCTTTAACCCTGGAACTACCAAAGCTAAAAGGACCAAATTTTTTCTCTCCTCACACCCTGGAAGCTAGAGTTGAAGGCACATTACCTAGTCTCACCAATTGGATGCTCTGGAACCTTAATTTGCTAGAAGGCTGTCTTACAGAATGCAGTATCCGGAACTGGTCTTAGAACCAAGGGATGAAAAGTGGAAGTGATACTTCTCACAATTACACTTAACAGCATTTTCAAAATGTTTGTTTACGGTCCCTGAGACTCTGAGCTATGCTGGTTTAAAGGTGTTAGTTGCCATTGTGGATGCTTCTATCAATTGGAAGCTGAGTCTCTCTCCCTGGCAATTCTAGGTTCTTCATGCTATGGAACCAGCAGACAAAAAGGCAGTTTCTGGTGTTGGTTGGGGTGGCCAATTTTGCTTATCAAAGAGAAATAAAGATGTTGCTACATGATGAGAGTAGGCAAGTAAGCACCTGGAATTCAACAGAGTCTCTAGAGTTGCTCTAGAATTGCTTTATTCAGAGGTAAAAGTTAATAGACTACCACAGCAATCCAATAAATGCAGGACCACCAAAGAACAAAGATTGAGTCATCCCACTAGTTAAAGAAACCTGCCAGCTTATTTGCTGGTCAAAGTCAAGAGGAACATGAAATGACTAGAAAAGGAGGAAACATACTAGTTACAGACCAGTGACCAGATGTAAAAGAAAAAACTGTAGGCTCTACCTGAATTTACTTGTTTTGTTTTCTTTTCTTTCTTTCTTTCTTTCTTTCTTTCTTTTTTTTTTTTTTTTTTTTTTTTTTGAGACAGAGTTTCACTCTGTTGCCCGGGCTAGAGTGTGGTGGAGTCAGCCTAGCTCACAGCAACCTCAGACTCCTGGGCTCAAGCAATCCTTCTGCCTCAGCCTCCCGAGTGGCTGGGACTACAGGCATGTGCCACCATGCCCGGCTAATTTATTTTTATATATATATATATATATATATATATATATTTTTTTTTTTTTTTTTAGCTGTCCAAATCATTTCTTTCTATTTTTAGGAGAGACGGGGTCTCACTCTTGCTCAGGCTGCTCTCGAACTCCTGACCTCGAGCGATCCTCCCACCTCTGCCTCCCAGAGTGTTAGGATTACAGGCATGAGCCACCGTGCCTGGCCTGTTTTCTTTTCTTTTTAGAAACAGGGTCTTGGGGTCTCACTATGTTGCCCAAGCTGGAGAGCCGTGGCTATTCACAAGTGTGATCATAGTGCACTGCAGCCTTAAACTCATGGTTTCAAGTGATACTCCCACCTTAAAGTGGAGGATGTTGGTAGTAAGGGTGAACTTTACAATTTACTCCATAATTACAGAATATTGAGATAGTATGGCATCAAAAATAGAGGAGGTATGAACATTACCCAGAGATCCTGAAACTAGAGCCAGATGCAGTCACTGATGAGATTTTGAGATGTTCTTCGTTTTGGGGGAGAGGATTACTTTGTTCTTAGCTGTGGGAATTTTAGCTGCATTACGTTAGGTGAGAGCAATTTAGGAGCACAAAGTGTAAACATGGAAAGAGGGTGTATACAGACTTTGGGAAAATGGTAGACTTCAGTGGGCATTTATCATTGGGAATGCTATTCAAATTAGAACACCCTTTCTATGATAGAATCATCTCCCTTTGTGAGAATCTTGGCAAGAGACAGTATCCTAGGCTTGTCCCTTAAGCTGCTTCCACCATGACACTGAATCTTAAAAGAGTGATGCAGAGGCACAGAGAATGTTGAGAAATTATTCACAGAAGTGAGAGTAGTATCAAGAGTCCATTGACAGTGGTGGCATTCCAGGAGTGGCATCCTTACCAGACTGTTCCTATAGAATGATGTACAGTTGATCCTCGTTATTCACAGATCCTGTATTTGGGAATTTACCTATTCTCTAAAAAAATTTTTTTGAGACAGGGTCTCACTCTGATGCCCAGGCTAGAGTGCAGTGGCAACAATTATAGTTCAATGTAAACTCAAACTCCTAGATTCAAGTGATCCTTCTGCCTAAGCCTCCTGAGTAGCTAGGACTACAGGCACACGCTACCACACCCAGATAATTTTAAAAATTTTTTGTAGAGACATGGGTGTCATTATGTTGCCCAGGCTCGTCTCGAACTCCTGGCCTCAAGTGATCCTCCTGCCTCAGCCTCCCAAAGTGCTGGGATTACAAGGCATGAGCCACCACAACTGGCCTACTCTCTAAAATTTTTATGTAACTTTAAAAATCAATATTCACAATGTTCTTACAGTTATTTGTAGACATAAGTAGAGTGGCAAAAAGTTTGAGTTGCTTAATGAGCATGTTCCCAGCTGAGGTCAAGAAAGGTGATGCTTTGCCTTCTTGCTTCAGCTCTCATACTATAAACAGGTGTCCTTTCTGTGGTATATTTAGTGCCACCATTTTTTGCATTTTTGTGCCTTTTTTGGGTGATTTCACTGTTTAAAACTGCCCCCCAAGCATAATGCTAAAGTATTGTCTAGTGTTCCTAACCACAAGAAGGCTGTGAGATACCTCATGAAGAAAATATATGTATTAGGTAAGCTTCATTCAGGCATGAGTCATGGTGTTGCTAGCCGTGATCTCAATGTTAGTGAATCAACAATATATATTAAATAAGGTGTCATTAAACAGAAACACACATATGGCAAGGTTATGTATTGATCCGGCAACAAAAATGTTGTGACCAGGGGCTCACAGGAACCTAACTTTGTATTTCCCCTAGGAACAATGATTCAGTATTTGCTAATTCACTGTTCATGGAGACATTATAGAACATATAGTAAATGACAAGAATCTACTGTATTTCTAGCTGCATAGCTTCCTTTGGGTCTTGCCCATTTCTTAAATTTGGTTATCTAATTTTCTTAGAGATTGCATAAGCTACTCTATTTCCATGCCTGATTGCAGTTAAATTTCTAGGTAGGAGGAATTATGAGAAACACAAAAAATTATGCCTCATTCACAGGGAAAAAAATAACAGAAACTTGGAAATGAACTAAAGGAAATGATTGACAAAGAACTAAATGAAACTAGGAGAATAATATCTAACCAAATAGAGGATATCAATAAAGATATTAAAATTTTAAAAGAGAACCAAATAGAAATTCTGGAGCTGAAAATCACAATAACTAAAGTGAAAATTTTGCTAGAGGGGTTCAATAGCAGATTTGAGCATGCAGACAAAGAACCAGTAAACTTGAAGAAATGTAAATTGAAATTGCCAAGTCTGAGAAGCAGAAAGAAAAATAAATGAAGAAAACTGAACAGAGTCTAAGGGACCTATGGAACACCATCATACTTATTAACATACACATAATGGGAATTCCAGAAGGAGAGGAAAGATAGAAAGGGGGAAAAGAATATTCGAATAAATAATGGTGGAAAAATTTTCAAAATTGATGAAAGATATTAATCTGCATATCCATGAAGCTCAATAAACTGCTAGTATGATAAGATCAAAGAGATTCATACCTAGACACATCATAATCAAACTGTTGAAAAGCAAATAAAGAGAATCTTAAAAGCAGCAAGAGAACAACAACTCATCACATCAGAGTGATCCTCAAAAAGATTAACATCTGAATGCTCATTAGAAACCACAGAGGCCAGAAGGCAATGGGATGACATATCCAAAGTGCTAGCAAAAAAATAGATGATCAACCAAGATTCTATATCCAGGAAAATTATCATTTAGAAACAAAGGAGTAATCAACATATTCCCAAATCAACAAAACTGGAGAAAATGCATTAGAATTCTAGTAGATATGTCATAAAGGTATACTAAATGGAGTCTTTTCAATTGCAATGAAAGGATACTAGGTAGTAACTAGAATCCATATGAAGAAATAAAGAGCATCAGTAAATGTTAACAAATAGGAAAATTTAAAATATGTATAAGTATATATTTGTTTGTGACTCTCTTCTACATAATTTAGAAGACAAATGCATAAAACAATATTTATAAAACTGTGTTGAAGGGCTTGTAATGTATATGATGTAATTTGTACAATAATAAAACATTGATAACCTAACTTTCCACCTTAAGAAACTAAGAAGAACAAATTAAACCCAAAGCAAGCAGAAGGAAGGATATAATAAAAACTAGAGTACAAATAAATATAATAGAGAATATCAACAAGACCAAAAATTGGTTATTTGAAAAGATCAACAACACTGACAAATATTTAGCTAGACTCACAAAGAACAAAAGAGAGAAGACTCAAATTACTAAAATCAGAAATGGAAGAGGGGGCATCACTACCAATCTTAAAGTAATAAAAAAGATTATAAATGAATAATATTGCCAATATATGCCAACAAATTGAATAGCCTATATAAAATGGGAAAATTCATAGAAAAGCATAAATACTAAAACTGACTCAAGAAGAGAAAGAAAACCTGAATAAACTTATAACAAACAAAGATATTAAATTAGTTATCAAAAAACTTCCCACAAATCAAAGCCTAGGACCAGATGGCTTCACTGGTAAATGCTACCAAACATTTAAAGAAAATTAACACCAATCTTTCACAAACTCTTCCAGAATATAGAAGAGGAGGTAACACTTCTTATATGAAGCCAGTATTACCCTGATTCCAAAACCAAAGACATTACTAGGTAAGAAAACTACAGACTAATATCTCTTATGAATATAGATGCAAAATTTTTCAGCAAAATACTAGCAAACTGAATTCAGCAGCACATAAAAAGGATTATGCACCATGATCAAGTGATATTTAGCCCAGAAATACAAAGTTGGTTTAACATATGAAAATCAAGCAATTGCAATACACCATATTAATAGAATAAAGGACAAAAACCACATGATCGTCTCAATAGACACAGAAAAGCATTTGACAAAATACAAAGCCTTTTCATGTTTAAAACACTCAGCAAACTAGGAATAGAATGGGACATCTTCAATCTGATAAAAACTATCTATGAAAAACCCATATCTGATATTATACTTAATGGTGAATGACTGACTCTTTCCCCCTAAGATCAGGAACAAGACAAGGATGTCCACTCTTACCACTTCTATTCAACATTGTACTGGAGGTTATGGTCAGTGTAATTAAGCAGCAAGGAAATAAAAAGCATTGAGATTGGAAAATAAGAAGTAAAACTATATCTAGTCACACATGACATGATCTCATATATAGAAAATTCCAATGAATTCACCAAAAAATCATTAGAATGAATAAATAAGTTTATCAAGGTCACAGTATGCAAGATCCATACACAAAATCAATTGCATATTCATACACTGGCAATAAAAAATTTAAAAATGAAATTAATAAAACAATTCCTTTTATGAAACCATCAAAAAGAATAAAATACTTAGAAATAAATTGAACAAAAGAAGTGCAAGACTTATACACTGAAAGCTACAGAACATCATTGAAAGAAATTTTAACAAGACCTAAATAAATTGAGGTAATACTGTGAATGGTTCAACTTAATAAAGACACAATTCTTCTAAAATTGATATGCAGGTTTAGTGGAATTCATAGCAAAATCACAACAGGATGTTTTGTAGATATAGACAAGATTACTCTAAAATTTACATGGAAAGGCAAAGGAACTACAATAGCTAAAACAATTTTGGAAAAGAATAATAAAGTAGGAAGACTCTACTTGATTTCAAGACATATCATATAGCTATAATAATCAAGACTGTGTGTTATTGGTAGAAGAATAGACACATCAACCAATGGAACAGATAGAGAACCCAGAAATAGACCCACACAAGTCTCACCAATGGATTTTTGACAAAGATGCAAAAATAAGTCAATGGAGGAAAGATAGCCTTTACAACAAATGGTACTGGAAAAATTGGATATACATAAGCAAATAAATGATCCTCAACCTAACCTCAAACCTTATAAGAAAATTAACTAAAAATGGATTATAGATTTAAAAAATGTAAAATTATAATAAGCTTAGAAGAAAACATAGGAGAAAATCTTCAGAATCTAGAGCCTGGCCGGGCGTGGTGGCTCACGCCTGTAATCCTAGCATTCCGGGAGGCCAAGGCAGGAGGAGCCCTTGAGCTCAGGAGTTTGAGACCAGCCTGAGCAAGAGTGAGACCCTGTCTCTACTAAAAATAGAAAAAAAATAGCCGGGCAACTAAACATAGAAAAAATTAGCAGGGCATGGTGGCACATGCCTGTAGTCCCAGCTACTCGGGAGGCTGAGGCAGGAGGATCACTTGAGCCCAGGAGTCTGAGGTTGCTGTGAGCCATGATGATGCACTCTAGCCCAGGCAACAGAGTGAGACTCTGTCTCAACAAAAACAAACAAGGCAACTGAGCACCTTTCCTCACAACCCCCCACCCCTTGAAATTAATAAAAAAAAATAATAATAAATTAACCTTAGCTTACTGTAACTGTTTTCTTCTTTTTTCTTTTTTTCCCTCTGCTTGACATGCTGCAGCCTACTGTAACTTTTTTATAAACTTTTTTAAATAAACTTTTTATTTTTTTAACCTTTTGGCTCTTTTGTAACACTTAGCTTAAAGCAAATGCAATGTATAGCTGTACAAAAATATTTTCTTTCTTTATACCCTTATTCTGTAAGCTTGTTTGTATTTTTAAAATTTTTTCCTTTTTAAACTTTTTGTTAAAAACTAAGACACAACCACACACATTAGCCTAGACCTGTACAGGGTCAGGATCATCAAGATGTCACTAGGCTATAGGAATTTTTTCAGTTTCGTTATAATCTTACAGGACCACCATAGTATATGCAGCCCATCATTCATCAAAACACCATTATGCTGGCACATGACTGTACTTATTTCCTGTGCTTGGCTGTCTATAGAGGTTGTCTGTTGTATTTGTTTTATAAAACCTCTTTTTGTCATTTTTTATGTTTTATTTCTGTATCAGTTAATGTTCTTTGAGTTGCAAGTAACAGAAACAAACTCAGATTCGCTTATGTAAGAAAGGGGATGCTCTATAAGGATACAAGAGTGGCCTGAGAAATCCAAAGGTGGGAAGAAACTGGGCCTCAGGAAGGAAATAAGAGCTCGAACACTGTAGAGAACCCAGCAACTCCTCCCTTTCCATCTCTAATCTTGGCTTCTCTGTGAATGTTTCCTTCATTCTTCTCTCTCATTGTCAATGGATTCCTGGTGCTTCCTGGTCCACAGAGTGATTACTACAGTGATTACCAACAGCTCTGGAGCCATCTGCTCCATGGTTAAGACGACAGTCGAACTGAGACTAGAATCTCTTAGCTTCCATTCCTAGGGCCCCAGGGAAAGGGCTTAGTGGTTCTGTTTAGATCAGATGCCCACTCCCAGTCCAATCATCTGTGCCCTGGGGACAGGGTCATGTTAACAGACTTGGTGTCTGGGAGCCCACACCTGTGTATCCAGGGTGGTTCCCAAGTTCTCCTAAGAGGAGTCTACTACAGGTTATTTTAATTTTAAAAACAAATACATTGGACAATAACAAGTGTTGAGGATGTGGAGAAATCAGAGCCCTTACATTGCTGATAGGAATGTAAATGGTGCAGCCGTTTTGGAAAACAGTTTGGTAATTCCTCAAATAGTGAAGTACGGAGTTACTGTATGACCTAGAAATTCCACTCCTAGGTATATGTATCCAAAAGAATCTGAAAACTATGTTCACATAAATGATTGTACACAAATGTTCATAGCAGCATTATTCATAATAGTCTCAAATGTTCATCAAATAAAATACGATATATTCATATAATTTAATATTATTTAGCCATGAAAAAGAATGAAGTACTGACACATGCTACAACATAGAAAAATCTTGAAAACATGCTAAGTTAAGGAAGCCAACATAAAAGGCTACATATATATTGTATGATTTAATTTGTATGAGATGTTCAGAAGAGGCAAATCTATAGAGACAAGAAGTGGTTGCCATGGGCTGGGGGAAGGAGGAATGGGTAGTGACTGCTAAAGGGCATAGGGTTTCTTTACAAAATAATGAAAATATGCTAGAACATTCAATACCTAAAATTAGGTATTGGTGACAGTTGCACAACCTTATGAATATACCAAAAACATTGCACAACTTCGAAAGGGTGAATTTTATGGCATGTGCATCATATCTCAAACTAAAAAATTGTACGAGGAAAAAATGAATAATAACATGGACCTTTAAAAATAGAAGCTTGTTGTAAAAAAAAAAAGAAAAGAAAAGAAATCTAAACAATAAAGATAACAAAGTAAAGTACAAGTAGTTTTCTGATCACCTCTAGGGAGTAACCTTTTGTCTTAGTCATTTATGTTGCTAAAAAGGAATGATTGAGGCTGGGTAATCTACAAAGAAAAAAGTTTATTTGGTTCCTGGCTCTGCAGACTCTGCAAAACCCTTTGTCTTTGTGTTGCCATAAAAGAATACTTGAAGACCAGCATGGGCTCAGGCCTGTAATCCTAGCACTCTGGGAGGCCAAGGTGAGGTCCAGAGTTCAAGACCAGCCTGAGAGCAAGACCCTGTCTCTACTAAAAATAGAAAAAATTAGCCAGGTGTCACACACCTGTAGTCCCAGCTACTCTGGAGGCTGAGGCAGGAGGATCCCTTGAGCCCAGTAGTTTGAGGTTGCAGTGAGGTAGGCTGACGCCACGGCACTCTAGCCTGGACAACAGAGCCAGACTCTATCTCAAAAAAAAAAAAAAAAAAAAAAGAATACCCGAGGCTGGTTAATGTATAAAGAAAAGAGGTTTATTTGGCCCATGGCTCTGCAAGAAGTTTGGTACCAACATTTTCTTCTGGTGAGGGACTCAGGCTGCTTCTGTTCACGGCAGAAGGTATAGGAGAGCCAGTGTGTGTGGAGGTCACAGGGTGAGAAAGGAAGAGAGAGAGGGAGAGAGAAAGAGAGAGAAGGTGCTAGGCTCTTTTCAACAACCTGTTCTCATGGGAACTAAGAGTGAGAACTCACTCACTCCAGAGAGAATGGCACCAAGCCACTCATGAGGGAGAGATCTACCCTCATGACTCAAACACCTCCTACCAAGCCCTACCTCCAACATTGGGGAATCAAATTTCAACACGAGACTTGGTGGGGCCAAACAAACCATATCCAAACTGTAGCACTCTGGCCCTCCAAATCTCATGTCTGTGAACTAAAATAAAATCTTAAGCCCCCCAGCCAACTGAATGGACCCCCTCTTGGCCAACGGGACCCCAGAAATACCCTAAAGCTGAGTTGCTGGCCGTAAGAAGGGAGGTCAGGCCTGCCTCATCATGCCCCCTTCCTTCTTGGGGATATCCTTTGTAACTCATTAACAGGCCCAAGGCTATGCAAGACAAAGCTTGAACCACACCTGCAGGTCCTCAATTTACTTAACAGATCACTTGAGTCTGGGCATATGTCTGGTAAAAGTCTGATGGCTTGTCTCTGATTAACAGACTTCCTTAACTTAAAACATTCCAAGCCTTTAGACAAAGCTTCATTTCTTTAACCAATTACAAATCAAACAATCTTTAAACCCACCAATAACCTGTAAGCCCCCCCCCCCACTTCAGGATGTCCAGCCTTTTTGGGCCAAACCAATGTACACCTTCCATGTATTGATTTATGACTTTAGGTGTAATTCCTGTCTCAATGAAATATATAAAACCAAACTGTAATCCAACCACAGAGAGTCCACTTGCTCAAGGCTTCTTGGGCATGGCTCCAGCCATGGTCCTCAAACTTGGCTCAGAATAAACCTCCTTAAATTATTTTACAGAGTTTTGGTTATTTTCAATTGACATGTCCTTCTCACATTACAAAGTATGATCATCCTATCCCCAAAGTTTTAACTTGTTGCAGCATCAACTCAAAAGTCCAAAGCCCAGAGTCTTATCTGAGACACGAGGCAAGTTCCTTACAGCTCTGAGCCTGTAAAATCAAAAACAAGTTATTTCTTTCCAAAATACAATGGTGGAACAGACATTGGGTAAATATTCCCATTCCAAAAAAGGAGAAATCTGCCAAAAAAAGGGGGTAACAGGCACCATGCAAGTCCAAAACTCAGTAGGGCAGAAATTAAATCTCAAAGCTCCAGAATAATCTCCCTTGACTCCATGTCCTGCATCCTGGGCACACTGGTGCAGCCCCACTCCCATAGCTTTGCTGGACATAGCCCTCATGGCTGCTCTCACGGGTTGGAGTCAAATGCCTGCTGCTTTTCTAGGCTGGGGTTGCACATTGCCAGTAGCTCTACCATTCTGGAGGTCCTGCAAAGCCCCACTCGAACAGCTCCACTAGTCAGGGCCTCAATGGAGACTCTCTGAAGGGGCTCCAACCCCACATTTCCGCTTGACATTGCCATAGTGGATTCTCTCTGTGGTGGCTCCACCCCTGTAGCAGGCTTCTGCCTGGGCACCTAGGCTTTCCCATACATCTTTTGAAATCTAGGTGGAAGCTGCCAATCCTCCACCACTCTTACATTCTGCATGCCTGCATACTTAGCACCAGGTGGACACCACCAAGGCTTAGGGCTGGCCCCTTCTGGAGTGATAGCCCAAGCAGTACCTGGGGACCTTTGAAGGAAAGCTGGAGCCAGAGCAGCCTGGATGCAGGGAGCAGCATCCCAAGGTAGCTGCACCCTCCCCCCACCCCTCAGGGGGTGCAGCACCATGCAGAAGGAAGGAGGAGGAAGGAGCTTTCTCAGGGCTCTTCCCATCCTTCTTGTGAGAGCCTGGGGTGGAGGGATTCCTTCAGGAAAATGCAGCAAGAGGTTGAGAATGCCCCTGTCACTGTAGCTCCTGGGAGATCCATACCCTCACACTGGCTCACATTCCGCAAATGCCTCCAGTAATTCATCAAAATTTCTAGTTTAATGTTCTCACTGGCTTATATGGTATCAAGAAGAGACTGCCCCAGGTAAGCAAATGCTTGAATCTTCTGTCTCCCTGCAGGCACCTGTCTCTCTCCAGGTCGGTTGGCCTGTGACCTCAGTTCTCTGAAGGGATCATGAAGAGTTGTTCATTTGCAGTCTGTCCAGTTTTCTTTCTCATTAGGTAGAAGGGACATCTTTTTAGCTCCTTACATCTTCAAGTTGAAACGAGAAGTTCTCTGGACATTGAAATTTGAATTTCATATAACTTGCACATGTCACAATATATTATTCCTCTTTTAATTTTTTCAACCACTTAAAAATGTAAAAGCCATTGCTTTATCATAAGCTGTACAAAAACAAGGAGCAGGCTGGATTTGGCCCATTGGCAGTCCAGGGCTTATTTCCCAACCCCTGAACTAAGGCGTTTACGCTAGTTTGTATCTGATCATGTGACTCAGTGCTGGTCAATAAGATGTGGGGAAAGGTTTGCTAGGGGTCTTACAAGAAAGGTTTCCTCACTCTTAATGAGAGACACATAGAAAAGATGGTCCAGATTCTTTTTTTTTGCTGCTGCATGTCTGGATATGATAAATAGAACTTCAGCAGCCACCTTGCAGCTATGAGGTGACTAGCCTGAAGAGAACCAGGAGCTTGAGGATGGCAAAAGAGAAAGATGAAAAGAATCTGGGTCCTTGATAACATTGTTGAGCATCTAAATTAACCAACACTGGCGCAACCCTACCTCAGAACTTATTACAGGTTGAGTATCCCTAATCCAAAAATTCAAAATCCAAAATGCTCCAAAATCTAAAACTGTTTGAGCACTGATGTGATGCTCAAAAGAAATGCTCACTGGAGTATTTTGGATTTTTGAATTAGGGATGCTCAACCAGTAAGTATAATGCAAATATTCTAAAGTCTGAAAAAATACTAAGTCTGAAACACTTCTGGTCCCAAGTATTTCAGTTAAAGTATACTCAACCTGCATTATAAGTTAGAGATAATAAAATTTTCTTATTGTTAATTGTTGTTTTCTTATTGAGTTATGTTTTCTGTTAGGCATTCTAACTAAAACAATGAGTCAAAAATTCTTTCACTTCAGTAAAAGAAAGAATTCTGCTCTTTGAAAGACACTGTTCAAAGAATGAAAAGACATGTCACAGAGTGGGAGCGAATATTTACAAACCATATATTTGATAAAGAACTTGAATCCAGAATACAGTAGTCCCCACTTATCCATGAGGGATATGTTCCAAGATCCCCAGTGGATGCGTGAAACTGAGGATAGTACTGAACCCTATACATACTGTTTTATTCATCTGATAACTGAACTGGCTACTAAGTGACAAATGGGTTGGGTAGTGTAGACAGTGTGGATATGCTGGACAAAGGGCTGATTCATGGCCTGGGCAGGACGAAGCAGGATGGTGCAAGATTTCCTCACACTACTCAGAACAGTGGGCAATTTAAAACTTACGAATTATTTCTTTCTGTATTTTTCCATTTAATATTTTCAGACCTCAGTTGACCTTGGATAACTGAAACTGTACAAAGCAAAGCTGCAGAAAGCAAAACTACAGATAAGAAGGGACTGTGGTATAAAAAGAACTCTCAAAACCCAATAATGAAAAACAAACAACCCAATTAAAATTTTAAAACAGGCCAAAGAAGATACATAGCTGGCAAATAAGCACATGAAAAGATACTTGACATCACTAGTCATTAGGGAAATGCAAATTAAAGCCACAATGAGATGGCACTACCACCTTATTAGAATGGCTAAAATTAAAAGGACTAACCAAACCAGTTGTTGGAGGATGTGGAGGAACTGGAACTCTCATACACTGCTTGTGGAATGTAAAATGGTACAGCCACTTTGGAAAAGAGTTTGGCAGTTTCTTAAAAAGTTAAATATATACCTGCCATATGGTTCAACCACTCTATTCCTAAGAATTTACCCAAGAGAAATGAAAGCATATTTCCACACAAAGATTCATACAAGAATGTTTATAGCCACTTTATTTTTAATAACCCCCAACTGGAAACAATACAAAGGTCCATCAACAGGTTAATGGATAAACAAAATTGTGATACATCCATACAGTGGAATTCTACTAAGCAACAAAAATGAATAAACTGTTGGTAATCACAACAGAATGGGTCAATCTCAAGATAAAGTATGCTGAGTGAAAGAAGCCAGACAAAAAAAAGACTACATATCACATGATTCCACTTATCAAAAAGTCTAGAAAGCATAAATTAATCTATAGTGACAGAAATCAAATCAGTGGTTGCCTGTGGATGGGGACAGAGGGACAAAGGTGGGAGGAAAGAATTACAAAGTGGCACAAAGAAATTTTGGATGATGATGGATATATTCATTATCTTGATTGTCGTATATAACTGTGTATACACACATTTATGGCAAAACTTATCAAATTGTGCACTCTGAATATGTGCAATTTATTATATATTGCTTAGATATCAAGAAAAATGTTAGGCCGGGCATGGTGGCTCATGCCTGTAATCCTAGCACTCTGGGAGGCTGAGGCGGGAGGATCACTCAAGGTCAGGAGTTCGAGACCAGCCTGAGCAAGAGTGAGACCCCGTCTCTACTAAAAATAGAAAGAAATTAGCTGGACAACTAAAAATATATATAGAAAAAATTAGCCGGGCATGGTGGCACATGCCTGTAGTCCAAGCTACTCAGGAGGCTGAGGCAGGAGGATCGCTTGAGCCCAGGAGTTTGAGGTTGCTGTGAGCTAGGCTGACACCATGGCACTCTAGCCCGGGCAACAGAGCGAGACTCTGTCTCAAAAAAAATAAAAGAAAAATGTTAAATTAAAAAATATTTATTTGCTTAAACAAGTTTAGATGGGTTTTCTATCACTTTTGTGTGTGGTGTTTTTTTTTTTTTTTTTTTTTTTTTTTGAGACAGAGTCTCACTCTGTTACCCGGGCTAGAGTGCCATGGCGTCAGCCTAGCTCACAGCAACCTCAAACTCCTGGGCTCAAGCAATCCTCCTGCCTCAGCCTCCTGAGTAGCTGGGACTACAGGCATGTGCCACCATGCCCGGCTAATTTTTTCTATATATATATTTTTAGCTGTCCATATAATTTCTTTCTATTTTTAGTAGAGACGAGGTCTCGTTCTTGCTCAGGCTGGTCTCGAACTCCTGAGCTCAAACAATCTGCCCGCCTCGGCCTCCCAGAGTGCTGGGGTGACAGGCGTGAGCCACCGTGCCCGGCCTTCTATCACTTTTAACTGAAAAATGTTGAAATGATACAGTCCTCGTGGTTAGGCAAACTATATTTAAATGATACATTTAACCAACTCCCAATATACCCAGCGCACAATGGTAGAAGGAAAACTGGGTAACTGAAATTAAAACTACTGTTTGGAAAGGGGAAGAGGAAATGGCACCTAGCAGTCACTACTAGTCCAAAGTCCTGACTACACTGGAGTAGCAAAGATTCTCTTCCCTGGCAGTAGAGTGAGTCCTTATCAATCAATCTCTCTGTTCCAAACTCTGGATCTGTCTTGGGAGAATTTCTCTGGCCTGCTGTCCCATTTGGCCCCATGGAAGATGATTACTGGGGAGAATTTCCCTTCTTGGGGCTGTATCACATTAGTGGCCCATTTCTTGTTGGCAGGTTCAGTGTTTCTGAAAGTATGATCTGTGATCCACCTGAATCAGAATCATCTGTTTGAAATGTACACTCCTGGGCCTCACCCCTGAACTACTGAATCAGAATTGCTGGGAATAGGGCCTAGGAATCTACATTTTACCAAGAATTCCAGGTGATTCTTAGGCATGCTATGTTAAGAAACATTGGAATAAATAAGTCTTTTTTTCTATTATTTTATTTTGACTGGTTTCCTTCAGAAAAATAAGTCTTTCATCGTCATTCCTCATGTCATACAAAGAAAAGTCCAATTTAGGTTTCAATATTATTTTTTCTCATACTGTTCATCTCTTCTGAGACTACCCTAACCTAATGTTTCTTAAACTAGAGTCCATGGTCTTTTGGGGGCCCAAAACTGTATTTTGAGCTGTCCATAAACTCTTCATAAAATATTTTAATTTTTTATTTTTCTTTTGTTGATAATCTAAATACAACAATTATAAGCAATATTCTAGATTTAGATGACTGCCTTATAGTCAAGTCCAGCCGTGTAATCTTAATACCCACATTGCCATTACTTTTTATAATAAGTTTGGTATCAAAGCATATTATTTCCGTTGTCAGGAGTTTAATAGTGTCTATGCCCCTCTGTCCCTAGTTAGTGATGTACTAACATGTCCCAGACCTTGTCTCAAAATGTAGGTATTGGAGCTCCTTTCTGACACCAGTAGATATCCAGGGTGACCTAAAAGCACCCCTTCAATTGTTATGGCTAAAGGTCCTCACACATTGGCTAGATGACTATGGTATAAGGTCTTGAAGCACAGACAGCATATTGTTTCCATTCATGTGACAAGAGGATAGTGAGAAGTTGAGGTCCTGGAGTACAGGCAGGACAACTGTTCTTTCATGCAATGACAGATACTTAGGTGGCAAGGTCTCAAAGCACAATTAAGGTGATGTTTCTATTCATGGGATAGATGCCCTTGAGACTTAGCCCCTGGCCCATGGCTCTGGGTTTGATTCTCTGGTCCAAATCAGTGCTTCTCTTGGCACTATTCCTCTTGGTCCATCAGCCTGGCCCTTCTCAAACCACTGACCAGCTATGTTACCATACCCAGTAGCTGGTCTCCATTATCTTGAGGGAAGGGTAAATGTTTTCATTTTGTTCAGGATCTCTGCCTATCCCCAAGGACTTCTTGCCACAATGTGTGTGTCACCATCTGAGCTCTCATAACCTACTACTACACTATGCTCCCAGTAAAAATCTTTGTGCCACCACAGAAAAAAAAACAAAAAACAAACAAACAAACAAAAAAAACACCTCACTCCCCATGCTGCGACCCTCTACAAGAGAAAAAGGGATGAGTCACTTTCTAGAACTGGTACAAAAATTCCTGCATGGTGGTTTCAGGGTTGACTGAATCAGCAATAAAATGACATCATCAAAGGTACAGGGGTTTTCACTCTTTTTCCTCTGCCTTTCTCTGCTGACAGAAGATCTTGCTTCCTGGTTGCAAGATGGCTGTAGCAGGGCCAGCACTGCATGCAGACCACATCCTGTTAAGAAGAGGGGATTTTCCTCTTATACATCTCGTTTTACTGAGGAAAACGTTTCCCAAAAGTCCCCCAGGAGACTTCCCTCAGGTCCCAGGACTGAGTCACATACCCCAGCCTAAACCAATCACTGGCAAGGAGAATGAGTCCATCAGTGATTGGCATTGACTATTCAAGATTCCAGCACCACCCCAACACAGGGCTGGAATAGGGTCCTTTCCCTAAGCACATGACCGTAACAGGACTGAGCTAGCAAGGAAAAAGGGGGAGAAATGAATTTTGGCAGCCAGCCAGCCAGCCAGCCAGCATTGTCTGCTTTACCCACCTACCTCCAGATTCCCCAAGTATGAATTTTTTGGTTCAAAAGGTGCTGCACAGGATTCCCCAGGGCTGTAGGTGAGCAGCGTGATAGGTGGCTGTCTCCCTCTACCTACCTGAATTCACTACCCAACTCCCTCACTCTCTGACGGTTTAGGTACCGTTTTTCCTCAATTTCATACAAAGCTGTATTCCTCGAGGGATTTGTTCTTGCGTTCTGTTCTGAGCGGGGAAGGAGGTGTTGTTCCCTGTCTACCCTAGAGTATGTGAGAATAGTTTTCCTAACCAATTCCTTTATGAGCAAGAAGTTATTTGGGTAGATCACTTTATCTGCACTTGCCTCACTTTCTGTCTACACTTTGTACACAGGAGAGGGGCCCAAGTTTCCTTACCACATGGTAGGAAATAGCTGTCTAGTGATGGCTCACAGGGCAGCCCCAAGTTTCACAGCAGCACTTGGTCCGCTTATGCCGTTGTTATCCTTGCTTTTTCTTCTTCTTGTTCATGATGAGCAGCACTAGTGGCCAGCTGGTAGGACCAAGTGAAGTTCTCTGTAGTCTTGCCTCCCTCACCCATTCCAAATCAGAGATCAGTGAGCAGCCACGTATGCTATCCAAACACCGAGAAGCAGCAGTAAAACCCATGGCATTAATTCATCCTTATGGCATTTCAGGTATGTACTAGAACACCTCATACTGGTTCCATTGCCATTTCTGACCAGGTCTGAGCATCCCAAATATGTTTAATAAAAGTCAGTAAACTTCTTTTTTAAAGTTTTAGTAAAGGTAGAATGTTATTGATTACCTTGATCAGGGCAGTTTTATTTCCAGATTCTCATATTCCTAAATAACATGAAAGAGTTTTTCCAATCATTGTATCTTGATCTTAAAACAAATATCCTTTTTTAAAAAAAGAGTTAGTTAAACCTCTCTGGTTGTGAGTCTCCTCAGGGATGGTGGGACTCAGTCCTGAGCTTCTGCACCCTAGCTGATGGAAGCACTGTTGTCAGCATGTAAATCTAGGGAAGAGTTTGTATATGGAGAATTTTAGAGCAGAAGCTCCCTAGGATTGTTATACCTAGACTTCTTATCTTTGGAACCAAATGGCTGCAACCAGAAAATATACTGTGGTGCCTGACTTCGTCCCCAGTTATGTTCAGGTGCAGTCTATCAAGAGATCAAAGGCATTGGTTTACTTAGAAAAGCATAAAACACTCTAAAAATCTCTCTCACCAACCCCCACTACCACCCACTTGCCCCCAGATCACCCAAGCCATCATAACAGGCTCTCTAGACAAGGAAGTTGTATTCTGAAGACAACACTAATTGCTTTCTCTGACTTGTACAGGGCACTTAAGCTCCTGGTACAGCTCCCCTCCCCCCAACCCCCACTTTAGTCAGTTCTAATTTCCTCCAATCTTGTAACAAAGTGTTAAGGTGCTGGGGGAAATAGAGCTCTTATTTCTTTCTTTAATCACTTCCCTCTGCTCAGGGTCAGCCCACTCTGCTTACTCTACCCTGCCTCCAAATGAGGTAGAAATGACTAACTTGGTGCCACGTGACACTGAACAGCCCCCCAACTGTCAGCCTGTGCTGGGTCATTTGCTATTTTGTTCTTTTCTTTTCTTTCTTTTTTTTTTTGAAACAGAGTCTCACTCTTGCCTGGGCTAGAGTGCCGTGGTGTCAGCTTGGCTCACAGCAATGTCAAACTCCTGGGCTCCAGGGATACTACTGCCTCAGCCTCTCTAGTAGCTGGGACTACAGGCATGTGCCACTATGCCCAGCTAATTTTTTTCTATATATTTTTAGTAGTCCAGCTAATTTCTTTTATTTTTAGTAGAGACAGGGGTCTCGCTCTTGCTCAGGCTGGTCTTGAACTCCTGACCTCGAGCGATCCTCCCGCCTCGGCCTCCCAGAGTGCTAGGATTACAGGCATGAGCCACCGCACCTGGCCTTTTCTCTTTTTTTTGAGACAGGGTCTCATCTGTTCCCCGGGCTAGAGTGCCATGGCGTTAGCCTAGCTCACAGCAACCTCAAACTCCTGGGCTTAAGTGATCCTCCTGCCTCAGCCTCCTAAGTAGCTGGGACTATAGGCATGCACCACCATGCCCGGCTAATTTTTCTATCTTTTTTTTTTCTTTCTTTCTTTTCTTTTTTTTTTTTTTTTTTTGGTAGAGACATGGTCCGGCTCTTGCTCAAGCTGGTTTTGAACTCCTGGCATCAAGCAATCCTCACGCCTTGGCCTCCCAGAGTGCTAGGGTTACAGGCCTGAGCCACCACACCCAGCCTTGCTATTTTTTTTTTTTTTTGAATGTGCATTTGAACCCACTTCCTCTGGTTGGGGACTTCCCCATCTTTTGATTCTTGGAAGGAAGCCGGCCTCCCTCTGCAGATTCAAAAATGCCACATTCGCTCTCCCTTGCAGCTAGGATGCTAGTCTAGTCACCCTAGACTTTGTCTTAGGAGTTAGAGGGAAAGAATCAAGGAACCAGAAAGACTCTTTTGCTCAGGTAGCACTAGCATCTGCAACAAGATAGAGCTCCCTGCAAGGTGACAGTGATGAAACTGCAGCCTGGAGTGCTCTGAGATGCTGCAGTGGGCTCCTCACCAGACCAGTTCTGTAGCGTGGTTTGAGTGTTGTTCCTGGCTACAAACCTGCTTCTCCAGCCCGCCTACTGATTCTGGAAGCTGCCCAATATCCTTTTAATGAATTCTTTTTCTTCCTAAATCATCCAGAGTCCAATTCTGTTGCTTACAATCAAGGATCTGGACTGATACACGCTATACCTCGTTCAGGAATTTGTGCTACTTCTGAGAAGTCCTAAAGGGCTAGCTATGTCCCCAGGGAGAATTTCTATGACAAATCTACACAGGGGATTCTCTGTAGATGTCCATTCTGTCATAAATACTAAAATTAGAGACCATAAGGCTACCCACCATTGTCTCCCAGTATCTAATTTAGTACCAGTGAGCACGTATGTTTTAAGCAATGCTGGAAAGTCCCTTTCAAAGAACTTTTGCCCTGGCGAAAGACTTTATAATGCTTCTTGAAATAGTTTCATGACTTCCTTTATATAGTAGACTGATCTCTGTGAACACATTTTGAAATGGGGATTTAAAATGTGCTCTGGCAGGAACTGAATATTCAAATGAAACGAGTTTAATTGATTACGAGAGTGTTTCTTTTGAGATGATGCAACACTGTCTGGTATTGAGCCTGCTGCTCCAACGTGCACTGGCGGGAAGGCTTTCAAAGTTGATCTTGGTACATTTGAAATCTGGTAAGCGACTGGTTCTCTCTCTAAGCCTCAGTACAGAATCTAGCCCTAAATGATAAGGCACTAACAATGCCCTAAAACCTGACCAAAATGGGGCTCTGAATTCCAGCCATGGGGGTCTGTCCGGGAAGAGCTTGTGGGGCCATCCCCTCCTCCCATGAATGCCTGAACTCACTTTTGTCACATATCTACCTGCTATGTCCACTTCAGGAGGGTCAAAGGTGTGCTGAATTTGGGGGGTTGTGCCAAAACTGTCCACACAGCCCCTGAGCATCTGGGGCTTAGGGGGTATAGAGGGTGTCTGCATGCCAAGAATGTATGTGCTGGCAAGGGAATCTTGGGGGGTGAGGGAACTAATCTGTATCTTGACTATGGTGGTAGTTACATGACTCTAGGCATCTGTCTAAACTCATAGAACTGTACACTAATAAGAGTGAATTCTACTGTATGTAAATTAAAAATAAATTTTAAAACAAGAATATGTATGCTGGAACATCTGTTTTCCACGCGTGAATTGTGACTACACAGTGGCACAGCATGCCGGCACATCACCACAGTGGAGGACAATGTATCCAGTCTAATCTGAAAGCACAATGTAGTTGTCAGTTCACACTTCAATAGCCAGCTTAATTAGGTAATTCTGAAATTTGTGACTGCCCATTTTAGGGCAGGGAATTTAAATTTTGCGAGGAAGGCACTGGGCTTGGCTTTCTTGCAGGCTCCTGCTGAAAGCTAAAAGAATCTGCTTCCCTTTTGTCTTGATCTAATACTATTGCTAGATCCTAAAAACTGACATCTATGGTTATTAATGAAAGACTTAGTGGGATCACCAAATGCTAAGAAAGCAGTATGTACTGAACAGACCATAAGGACCCAAATTCCCAGTTATAGGACCAACTTTCCCTAAAAGTTTTGTGGGGTGGCTGCATTCCTCTCATTCTCCTGCTTTGCTGATGAAGTCCTGGTCTCTGATCATGTCCAGCTGCTGTACCACACCACTCGTGGTTGACCTTCTATCCCAATAGTTTTCAGTGTTGGCTATAGTTAAGAATAGCCTGGGGAGCTTTTAAAAACCTGATACCCTGGCTGCCAACCAGACCAATTAAATTAGGATCTCTGCGATGTGAGACCCAAGCATGAGTATTTTATTTATTTGTTTGCTTGTTTTTTTAATTGTTTTTATTTTTTTGAGACAGAGTCTTGCTCTGTCACCCGGGTTATAGTGCCATAATATCAACCTACCTTTCTGCAACCTCAAACTCGAGGGCTCAAGCGATCCTCCTGCCTCAGCCTCCCGAGTAGCTGGGACTATGAGTGTTCACCACCATGCTCGGCTAATTTTTCTATTTTTAGTAGAGGCAGGGTCTCACTCTTGCTCAGGCTGGTCTCCAACTTCTGAGCTCACGCGATCCTCCTGCCTCGGCCTCCCAGAGTGCTAGGATTACAGACGTGAGCCACTGTGCCTGGCCAGTATTTTTTTAAAACACCTCAGGTGATTTCTATACTTTTGAAAGTGGGCAAGTTTCTAGTTCATGGATTCGTAGGAACACAGAAAGAGGCATGTATTAGTCTACTCAGGCTGCTGTAACAAAGCACCACAGGCTTGGTGGCTTGAACAATGGAAATTAATTTTCCCACAGTTCTAGAGGCTGGAAGTCCAAGATCAAGGTGCCAGCAAGGTTAGTTAATCCTGAGGCCTCTCTTCTTGGATTGCAGGTGGCCTCTCTCTTGCTGCCTCTTCATATGATTGTTCCTCTGTACATGTGCATCTCTGGTGTCTTTGTGTCCTAATCGCCTCTTCTTTTTATTTTTTGAGACAGAGTCTCGCTCTGTTGCCCGGGCTAGAGTGAGTGCCGTGGCGTCAGCCTAGCTCACAGCAACCTCAAACTCCTGGGCTTAAGTGATCCTCCTGCCTCAGCCTCCCAAATAGCTGGGACTACAGGCATGTGCCACCATGCCCGACTAGTTTTTTCTATATATATTTTTAGTTGTCCATATAATTTCTTTCTATTTTTAGTAGAGACGGGGGTCTCGCTCTTGCTCAGGCTGGTCTTGAACTCCTGGCCTCGAGCGATCCACCAACCTCGGCCTCCCAGAGTGCTGGGATGACAGGCGTGAGCCACTGCGCCTGGCCTAATCTCCTCTTCTTATAAGGACACCAGTCAGATTGCATTAGGGCCTACACTAAGAACCTCATTTTAACTTAATTAACTCTTTAATGACCCTATCTCCAAATACAGTCACATTCTGAGCTACTGGGGATTAGGGCTTTAACATATGAATTTTGAGGGGACATAATTCAGCCCATAGCAAGGGCTATCACGGGTCCTCTAATACTACTCAAACTTGTTATCTTAACCTGTTGTGTTTACTAACCAAACTCATGGTCCTTTACGAGCCTGCATCAGGCTAGGAGGCTAGAGTTCAACAGGGCAGTCCAGGGTCCACTTTCATGAGACCATTCTCCTAACACCAACTACTGTTCCTCTTAGGACCAACGTAGGCATTTCTGCTTTGCCTCTAGGACAGGAGTCCCCAATCTATGGTGAGTTGTATAATTATTTCATTATATATTACAATGTAATAATAACAGAAATAAAGTGCACAATAAACGTAATGGGCTTGAATTATCCCGAAACCATCACCTCCTCCCCAGTCCGTGGAAAAATTATCTTCCATGAAAATGGTCCCTGGTGTCAAAAAGGCTGGGGACCACTGCTCTAGAAGGCTCTGAAGTGGATCAGAATAGGACATTAATTAAATTAACTCCAAGTTTCCTGCTGCATCCCAAGCTGGAAAGTCTATCCCTGTTGTATTTCCCATCTTAAATTATGCCCAGCCACATTGACCAAAGGAGTTCACCAGAAGTTGTATGTTCACCCCAAATGATAGCATAAAAATGTTCCAAATGATATATAAATGTCTAAAATTTGAACAATATGAAACCTCTCTATTTCTGAAATTCTTGGGAGAAAGATTAATTCCAAAATGCCAGAGAAATTTAAATCCAAAATGATTTCCTCCCCAATTTCTGCTTCTGCTCAGTCTCAGCTAGAAGGGTCTTGCTCTAAGGTGTGGGGGGAGACTGGAAGTTCCTTCAGCAACCACGACCTGGGCTGGCATCCACTGAAATTGGTGAAGTTCCTATAGGACCACCAAGCCAAACTAAATCCAATGCCAAGATTCTCATATCTCCCACTTTCTAAGAGTTTGAAAAGTGAATTGGGCACATAAGATTTTCCCAGAACCAATGCCACAAGTACAAAATTTAGAAGAAAATACACAAAGAAGCAGCCAGACAAATCAGTAAGTAGAACATTCTGCAGAACAATTGGCCTGGTATTTTTGGCAAATCAATATCATTAAAAATGGTGTCTGCTGGGTGCGGGTGCCTGTAATCCCAGCACTTTGGGAGGCCAAGACAGGAGAATCACTTGAGGCCAGGAGTTTGAGAAGAGAAGCCTGGGCAACACAGTGAGACCCTGTCTCTAAAAAAAAAAATAGCCCATCATGGTGGCGCGTGCCTATATTCATAGCTACTCTGGAGGCTGAGACAGGAGGATCGCTTGAGCCCATGTATTCCAGGTTGCAGTGAGCTATGATCTTGCCACTGTACTCCAGCCTGGGCAACAGATGAAGATTCTGTCTCTTAAAATAAAAATTTTTTTAAATGGTGTCTGTGGTAGATTAAAAAAGACTCAAGGGACATACAAACTAGATGCAATGCATGGTCTGGATTGGGTACTGATTTGAATGAAACAACTGTAAGGGACATTTTTAGATAATTTGGGGAAATATGAATAGGAGCTGAGTGTCAGACAAGTTGAAAATGAACTGAAATAGCAAAACAAAGGTTGAAGACTGAAAAAAGTAGACTGAAGAATAGTATGTGTAGTATGAGTTCAATTTGGTAATAAAATAAAAGCATACATAGACACACAGACACACGCACACACACACACACACACACACACACATCCTGTAGATTATGCACGAAGGTCTTACAGTGGTGATCTGTGGGTGCTAGAAATTTTACTTATCTAATTATTGTACATTTGCTTGTCTATATTTCCTGATTTTCTACAATGCTTATGTACTGCTTCCGTATTAAAAAAGGTTATTTAAAAGAAAAAAATTCTTAGAGATCACAAGCAAACCTCAGCCCCTGAAACAGTTATTCCAAGAAAAATTATGTTACTAGGAACTAGTACATACATAATACAGTCCAGACCCACACTGCTGTCAGAAAGTAAAGCTTATAGCAAAGACAGTGATGAAAGAAGGGTAAATATAGCAAACATGAGAGAAAAAGGAAATTGTCATGCTTTCAGCTTCAATAGAAGACAAGTTAGATTGTGCTACTTGTCTAGGGTCCACAACCTCTAAGCTTAAACTTTGCTGGGATTTATCAAGAGACTAATTATGGCATTCGGTTTATGATATGTGGGAGGGTGGAGTTCTGCATGTTTACTGCTTCCTCTCAGAGAGTGGTTTTTGCAACATCCCTATGTTCTTGAAAAGTTAGAGATTCTCTGGGGTAACACTCCTAGTCCTCAGGTCATCCTCAAGGCTTCCTTCTTCAACATCTAGGGTATTTGAAACCCTTTAAAGCCCCCTTTTGAATCCTGTGCTCCTGGCATCCCAGCATCGCCCTGAGGATGGGCTCAGTTTAGTGATAGCCTCCATACTCTCTTGTGAGCAGCCACCTCTTTTTGGAGTAGGCATGGCTCTGAGTGTGAACCTTGCTGTATTAGTTTGCTACTGCTGCCATAACAAATTGCCACAAACTTAGCGGCTTAAAACATGCATTTATTATCTTACAAGTCTATAGGTCAGAAGTCCCACACAGGTCTCATTGGGCTATACTCAAGATAGGCTTGTTCCTTTCTGGAGGCTCTAGAGGAGGATCTTTTTTATGCTCATCTGGGTTGTTGGCAGAATTCAGTTCCTTGCAGTTGATCTGAGGTCCCCATTTTTTTCCTGGCTATAAACTAAGGCCACCTACATTCCTTGGAGCGTGGCACCTCCTCCATCTTCAAAGTCAGCAACCATAGGTTCAGTCCTTCCCACATGGCATTCCATGGAAGACTTATGTAATTAGATTGGGTTTACCTTGGATAATCTCCCCATCTCAAGTCCTCAACCTTAACCACATCTGCAGATTCTCTTTGGGCATGTCAAGTAATGTATTCACCAGTTCTAGGGATTAGGACCTGGCTATCTTTGGGGTGTCATAATTTTGCCTACCACACTTGCATTCTCTGCACAGTGACTTCTCATGGTCTGGGATTAGCATTTCTTCACATGTAGTCTTGTGCTTCAGTGGTTGCTGTCACTGCCATTTTGCTCTGGAATTTCTTGGTTGTATGAAGCCTGCCTCTTGGTGGCCGTCTCCCCCACTACTTCCAGTGTATTTTACTTGCCAAATTACTTTCAGTGGCATTCTAAACATACATTCAGAAGCTTGTGCCTTTGGGTCCTGGTGAGGAGAAATTTCTCTGCCTTGTGCTTGCTGCCCTTGCCAAAGGCCTTTGAATTTTCCAGGCCTTAAGTAGAACTTCAACAACAGCAGAAACAGGTTTTTCTGTCCACTCTTGTGGCTCCCTTTATCCTTTGAAGCATGCTTGGCTGAGTTTCCTCTCTCTTTTTAATTGTGAGAAATGTGAAAGCTACAAAAAAAAAAAGACAAAGAATATTATTTTTAAAACCCCATATTCCCATCACCCAGAGTTATAGATATTTTGTCATATTTGCTTCCTGAAATTAAAACATTTTATAGGCTGGGCATGGTGGCTCATGCCAGTAATCCTAGCACTCTGGGAGGCCGATGCAGGAGGATCGCTTGAGGTCAAGAGTTCGAGACCAGCTCTGAGCAAGAGCGACACCCTATCTCTACTAAAAATAGAAAAATTAGCTGGGTGTGGTGGTGCACACCTTAGCTACTCGGGAGGCTGAGGCAGGAGGATCACTTGAGCCCGAGGTTGCTGTGAGCTAGGCTGACGCCACGGCACTCTAGCCTGGGCAACACAGCGAGACTCTGTCTCAAAAAAAAAAAAAAAAAAAAGAAAAGAAAAGAAAGAAAAAAGAAAGAAAGAAAAGGAAAACATCTTACAGATACACCTGAAATTTTTCATTTAACCACCACCCGCAGTGCCATCCTTCTCTGAGGCAACCAATATGGTTGGGAGTATAGTCTCCCATTTTTATAATTTTACAAACATACATCCATAAACTATATATGGTATTTTTGTGCAAATTCCATTTACATAATTGTATCATGTTTTTATTCCATGTTACACTTTTGAAACCTATCCATATTGCTATATGTAGAGCTAGCACCACTTCTGTGCAGTGTTCCATTGTATGACATCACCACATTTTATTTTTTGACAACATTTTGACAAATTGCTCCCCAAAGTGGCTGAACCAGTTGATGTTCCCACCAGCAGTGTAGGAGTATGCTTATTTCCCCACATTCTTCCCAACACTTTTGGGAGATTTTAAATATTTGTCTGTTTAATGGATAAGAAGAAATGATAACTTGTTTTTGCTTTAATGTTGATGTGTCAAGTGTTGATCACTCTAGGCTGATTTCCTGACACATGTAGGGCCTTGGCTCACCTGCCTAAGCAGGAACTGAAACTCCATCCCCCATAGCCTGTCAGTCCTGGCTCCTTCATTATCTGCTCACTCATCTAGCTCTCCTTTATGGGTTCTCGCTCTGTTTCTGACCCCTGGAGATCTTTTTTTGCTTGTTTTCAAGTGCAGCTGTCCATTTTTTAACTTTGAAACTATTTTATAAAAATAGGAACCAACTGTTCCAATTTGAAACAAAGAAAAAAACGCAATGCATAAACTTTGACTGGATCCTGTTTTTAAAATAGCTATGAAAAGATATTTGGGAACAATTCAGGAAATCTAAACATGGTCTGGATATTAGATGATATTATTAATAAAATATTATTGTTAGAATATTATTGTTCATTTTCTTAGGTGTGACCAAGGTTTTATAGTTGTGCAAAAGGATGTCCTTTCAAGATGTACACTGAAGTATTTAGGGATGATGTAGTCAACTCACTTTCAGATGGTTCAAAAAATTAGACAGATAGATAAAATCAATATGGCAAAATGTTAACAACTGTTTAAGTGGTGGGCATAAAGATATTCTTTGTACTAGTTTGAACTTTTCTATGTGTTTGGGCTTTTTCAAAATAAAAAGTTAGGAACAGCTGGGCGAGGTGGCTCACACCTGTAATCCTAGCACTCTGGGAGGCCGAGGCGGGAAGATCACTTGAGCTCAGGAGTTGGACACCAGCCTGAGCAAGAGTGAGACCCCGTTTCTACAACAAATAGAAAAATTAGCCGGTCATGGTGGTGAGCGCCTGTAGTCCCAACTACTCGGGAGGCTGAGGCCGAAGGATCACTTGAGCCCAGGAGTTTGAGGTTGCTGTGAGCTAGGCTGATGCCAAAGCACTTTAGCCCAGGCAACAGAGTGAGACTCTGTCTCAAAAAAAAAAAAAAGTTGGTAACATTTTACAGTAGATTTCTAAGTATTTGAAACAGGGCTGAGGGCAGGTTTTAGCAAATCCTCAAATCACCATCTTGAGCCAGAAGCTCAGCTAAGTTTGTAACATTTTAGTCTACTTCTTAGGTTGGTCATCTTTCCTTATCTAACATGTACATGGCTACATTAGTTAAGATATAGGTCCAACTTCTTGGAACAATGACGCAAATCAACAAAGGCTAAATAAAACAGAAATCTATTTCCCTCAGATGCAACAGACCAGAAGGCAGCAGTACAGGGCTAGTGTGGTCACTGTTCTCTGAGGTTATCCAGAGACTCATTCACTCTCCTTGTCATCGTTACTAGAATGGTACAAAATGGCTCACATTTTTATCAGCAGGATGAAGAAGGGAAGGAAAAAGGGTTGACCTCACACACTATGGCATCATTTCCAGTCATTTCTCATTGGCTAATATCTAGTCACACCTATCTGCAATGGAGAGTGGTAAATGCAATCTTTAGCTGGGCAGGTATGTGCATTCCTAAAAAGATAATTACTTTAAAAGAAGATGAGAATAGGTATTGAAGGACAATTAGCAGTCTTGACATGACGGCTACTACTTTTTGAATCACAGTGTGTTCCTTCTTTTTTCTTTCATTTTGCTTTTTTTTTCCCAACTTTTTTTTTTGAGACAGAGTCTCACTCTGTTGCCCAGGCTAGAGTGCTGTGGCGTCAGCTTCGCTCACAGCAACCTCAAACTCTTGAGCTCAAGCAATCCTCCTGCCTCAGCCTCCGAAGTAGCTGGGACTACAGGCATGTGCCATCATGCCTGGCTAATTTTTTTTTTTTTTTTTTTTTTTTTTTTTTTTTGAGACAGAGTCTCACTCTGTTGCCCAGGCTAGAGTGAGTGTAATTTTTTGTATATATATTTTTAGTTGTCTATATAATTTCATTCTAGTTTTATAGAGACGGGGTCTCGCTCTTGCTCAGGCTGGTCTCGAACACCTGAGCTCAAACGATCCACCCGCCTTGGCCTCCCAGAGTGCTAGGATTACAGGCATGAGCCACCGCGCCTGGCCTCATTTTGCTTTCAGACCCAGCCATTTGTTTCTCTAACAAACTCTATATTTTGACTCATGTGGTTCATCATAGTGAAAGATATGCAGTCAAGAAATGCTGGATCTCACAAAAGCATTCACTGTCCAACAATTCTTGTCTACTTTCACCTTACCAGAATTGGATAATTCCACCAGGAAGTAGTCTCCCACTAAAATCAATATCTATTCCAGGCTTAACTCAATGTATCGTTGACTTGCCTGATTCCCTTGTAGTATGTCTCATCTTCTGTGTTTCCTTCTCTTTGAGTCCTAACCCTACACATGTCCCGAGTATTTGCCCACAAGAACACGTCATACCTGCTTCCCCACCCATAATTGTGTTTCCTTGAAACTCATCTAAAATGCATGACATATTTTACAATGATCTTCTTCATCTTCTCTTCATAAATCTGTCTAAGTTTTATGTATGCACTTAACATGATGGTCTATAGTAGTTTCCTATTGCTGTTGGAACAAATGACCACAAACTTAAAGGCTTAAAAATGCAAATTTGTTCTCTCACTGTTCTGTAGGTCAGAAGTCTGTATTGGCTCAACTGGTTTCTCTGCTCCAGGTTTCACAAGGCCATAATCAAGGTATCGGCCAACTAGGCTCTTATCGGAAGGCTCTGGGAAGAATCTGCTTATACAAGCTAATTCAGGTTGTTGTCAAAATCCAGCTCTTTACACAGATAGAACTGAGGACCCTGTATCCTTGTTGACTGTCAGCTGGGGGCCATTCTTAGCTCCTAGAGGCCTCTCTCCCATCCTTGCACATGGCCCCTACATCTTATCCTTGGAATCTCTCTGACTTTTCCTTCTGCCATATCTCTCTTGCTGCCAGCCAGGGTAGGTTCTCTGCTTTTAAAGGCTCATGCTAAAATGAGATTGGGACTACCCAAATAATCCAGGGTAATCTCCCTATTTTAAAGTCTGTACCCTTAATTACATCTTGCAAAGTCCCTTTTGTCATGTAATATATTCACAGGTTCTAGGGATTAAAGTGTGAATGTCTTGGTGGGGGAGAGGTGCATTTTGCCTACCTTGTGGGTTTTTTCCAACTGCTCTAAATATGGACTCTCCAAGTGCACCTTTAGGCTGGCGCTGCTCAACAGCATTGTAGAGGCCCGGCGCGGGGGCTCACGCCTGTAATCCTAGCACTCTGGGAGGCCAAGGCAATTGTATCGTTTGAGCTCAGGAGTTTGAGACCAGCCTGAGCAAGAGCGAGACCCCATCTCTACTAAAAAATAGAAAGAAATTAGCTGGACAACTAAAAATATATAGAAAAAAATTAGCCGGGCATGGTGGTGCATGCCTGTAGTCCCAGCTACTTGGGAGGCTGAAGCAGAAGGATTGCTTGAGCCAAGGAGTCTGAGGTTGCTGTGAGCTAGGCTGATGCCACGGCACTCTAGCCAGGGTTACAGAGTGGGACTCTGCCTCAAAAAAAAAAAAAAATAGCATTGTAGAGCTGGACCCTACATGGGTAGTGTAATTTCAGTGCTTTTTTTCTTCTCTCTTATTTTTCCCTTATTTTTCCAGCCTTTGCCCAGCAAAGACTGTTGCCTATTAAAAGCAGTTATGGGCCTGCAGACACCAGTCATCATAGAAACTGTTGCAAACTCTCAAAGTTACAACAACAAAAAGCAGCTGGAACACCTGTGCATGCTAGCCACCACACTCACACAAAGAGACTTGCTTCCCTCAAATGCCAGTCTTTGCATCCATTTCTCCAGGTTTTCCCATCCGTACATCATGAGTTCTCTTTAAAGGTCATGTAATCACACCACTCTTCCATGAATTCCAAACTAATTGAGAAATAGACATAGGAGTCAAAGAGGGGTCAGAAGATTGCAATGTATTGTTGACAAAACTGGTTTGGAGAATAGGTCGGCAGCCTGAATCAGGTTTTCCAACTCGTTCATCCCAAGCCTAGACTTTTGCACCCTCGTAAGGGGGTAGATGGGTCTGTATGGCAAATCCTCACCCCACCAATCACAGAAAGGGTGCTCATCCACTTGCAAGTCTCCCCACCCTTGTAGGCTGACCACATGGAGGGGCAGAAAGGAGAACACAGGTGTGCTGTGGGCAAGGGAGCTCTGAAAAATAGAGAGTAGGGAGTTCAGCAGGGGCTGAGCAACAAGCACTCAGTTACATCTTGGAGTCTCGCCAATCAAATCACCATGGGGAGGAACTGAAGAGGGGCTGCTGGGAGCTCTCTTCACAATACTTCTGAAAGGGTAGAAATTTTTTATTTCATGGACAGATGGGAATATGAGAATGGGCAATGTCACTTAACCAATGGCTGTGGTCAAAGGGCAGAATCAAGGGAAGCGGCTCCCCAAGAGGTCAGGGCTTTCTCCAGTGGCTAGTCTTACATTCTCACTGCACTACCAGAATAAACTGGAACAGAATAATAGGTAGAAGTGGGTTTCCAGTGGCCCGTAGAGATAGTGGAACCAACTGGTTTGGCTCCATGAACACCTCTTAAGAGTCTTGCCTAATTGCTGTGGCTATCTGGGAGGGAGAGAACTTTAGAGCTAATTTAAGCCCAGTTGTTTTTGTTTTTTGTTTTTGTTGGCCTCAGATGGCAAAGGACGTCAAGTCTGAATGCAAGACAGGGGATAAAAGGGAGCTTAAAACAGAGCTTGCAAACTGGTAGCCTGCTGAACAGATCCAATCCACAGATGTGTTTGATTTGTCCCATAAGCACTTTCAAAAATATTTCTTAAATTATTTGTCAGCATAAAAAATTAGTAGAGACCAGGCGCGGTGGCTCATGCCTGTAATCCTAGCACTCTGGGAAGCTGAGGCAAGCATATTGTTTGAGCTCAGGAGTTCGAGACCAGCCTGAGCAAGAGCCAGATCCCGTCTCTACTAAAAATAGAAAGAAATTATATGGACAGCTAAAAATATATATAGAAAAATTAGCCGGGCATGGTGGTGCATGCTTGTAGTCCCAGCTACTCGGGAGGCTAAGGCAATTGGATTGCTTGAGCCCAGGAGTTTGAGGTTGCTGTGAGCTAGGCTGATGCCATGGCAATCTAGCTGGGGCAACAGTCTCAAATTTTTTTTTTAAATAAAAAAAAATTAGTAGAGTCCATATAAAAACCCAGATTGTATGGCTCCTCTGGAAAAGTTCAAAGATTCTGGCCATGTGGATGTGCATTTCTGTATGGCAAAATCAGCTGGATGGAGTAGCCACTGCTTCATTTAGGAAGGGGTATAGTCCCCATCTAGGTTTTGGTGTGGCCTGCTTAGCCCCTGCCTATATTCGTGTTTGTGATCTCTGAGTAAAACTGACCAGCACTAGAGATTGTTTGTGATCTAAAAGAAATGCAAATCATCCATACTGGTGAGTGTTTAATCATGTCAGAGAGAGTATTTGGCAATGTGGAGAGTGCCAAGGAGGTGTGTGCCAAGAATCTGACCATCCATTGGGAGGGGAAGGAATGAGGAGACATATGTCTATGTAATGAGGATGGAGAAATTGTTATGAAAGGCAGGAGAAAAGGGGGCCACAGCCGGTAGTGCAGAGAAGCACACTAGGCTGGAGCAGGTGACTGCGGGAGTCAATTACGGCCAAGTGTTGCTAGGGCAACTCAGGCTCCATGCATACACAGCCTAGAGGGCCTCTGGCCTTCTCACTGCTAAGGAAGCTGATTTAGGAGGCCAGAGCTCTGAGGTATGGGAAACTGATGAAAAAGACAAGGTTGCAGAAGCATTGTCCTGGTTTGGGGCTAAAATCATAAAGCTGATACAAACAGAGCTACAACAACCTACACAGGGCTACTGGTGGCCACTCTAAAGGCCTCTGGAATTGGGAATTATATCACACCTCTTAGGGCAGGGTTTTTTTTCCAAACTGCATGTTGTAAGGCATTGGTGGGCTGTGAAATTAATTTAGTGGGGTGAAATCAACATTTGACAAAATAAATGGAAAAATAAAATTTTTTAAAAATGGAGAGCATTCACACAGTAAAGGTAAACACTGTTACGGATGTGGGTGTGGGTGTGTTTACACACACAGGCACGTGTACTGAGTTGTGTTGGCAAATACAGTATGTTTCTTATTCTGTGAATCAAGCTAAAAAAATGTTTGAAAGCTGCTGCCACGGGCCACAGAGTCAGTCACCATGGCCAGCTGACCGGATGTGCTGATTTGGCATGGCTAGTGGATATTTTTGCTCTTTTTTGTTTTTGCTGTTGTTGTGAGCAAGATGGGCAGATGTAGACCAATCACAGCTTTCTAAGGAGCAACTTTCTGGTATCAGAAAAAATGCAGGTAATGTTAGGCCAGCTGAGAAACAGGTTTTGGGGCATGGCTTCTCAGAGAGACACAACTCCACCTGACTGCTTGGCACGCTACACCCTGGGAGGGGTAGCACTACAGGTGAGTGTGCAAGTAAAGCCAAAGGAGAGCCTGCTCCACAGTGCTGGATCCGAATTCTGTTTGTCTGGAATTTTCCAGGGTTTCTAGGAGCAACATCATACTCACTGTTTTCTGCATGGCCCACACTGCTGATGCCCTACCCAATGGCCATTCCTCATTTTCTTCCTCCCTCAAAGAGCCTCCATTTTTGTTGTCGTATAGGGCAAACTTGTGCATCGAGGGAGCTGAGATTCTCAAATGAAGACCTACAAAATTCAAGCCCCAAACTTGTATTAGATTCAAGAGATATACCGATTAGTCAGCTTGTTACAAAAGTTTCTAAATGGATATTTTCAATTTCTGTGTTCAACTTGTTGCACTCTGGTAATCAATAGTTTGTAGACTAGCACCAGTCCAGGGACCACACTATGAGTGGCACTAGTCTGAGCTAACTAATCATGGTAATTCTATTTCCCTTGCCAAATGATTGGTTTAGGCATGGGCATGAGACACAACTTCCAGCCAATAAGAGGGATATATACTGGGGGCATAGGGAGTTTCTCTTGGTCTTAGTAAGGGACAGTTAACTGTTATGTTCTTTCTTCAACCCTCTTGCTATTATTGTATGACCACAGGATGCTTGAGTAGCTATAGCCATCTTGTAATCATAAGATAAAGGACCAACAGGCTGAAAATAGTGGAAAAGGATAGAGGGAAACTGGATCCTTAATGATGTTTCTGGGCTGCTGAATTGCTGACACTAGAATCCCTCTATGTCTGGACTTATGGGAAATAATAAAATGGACTTATTGGTTGATCCACTTTGTGTTGGCTTTGCTGTTATTTGCAACGGAATTTTACATGAATTCTAATTGATGTACCTTTTAGAACACGACAGGGTTAACTAGTTTGGGCACAGAGCTTAGAATTCCCAGAAGAAATTGTAAGGATAAAAAATGGCTAGACAAAGCCGCACTTGTTTACTGACTCACCAGACAAAGCAGGTGTCATTCTAATGCTAGCATCATTTTTTTGTATTTTTAAATTAATATACAGTAAAGTTGATTTTTTGAGTATAGTTCCATGAATTTTAACACAGGCATAGATTTGTGTAACCACCACCACCACAATCAGGATACAGAATAGTTCCAAAACCCTAAAAAACTTCATCATGCTGTTGCTTTGAAGTCACCCTCCCCCCTCCTAAACCCTGATCTGTTCTTCAACACTATAGTTTTATCTTTTGAAAAACATCATATAAATAAAATAAATAAAAACATATAGTATATAACTTTTGAGAACAACCTTCTTTTACTCAGTATAATGCCTTTGAGATATATCCAGGTTGTTGCATTTCTAATCCTTTTTATTGCTGAGTAATAGCCCATTGGATGAGTGTACCACAGTTTATTTATTCATTCACCCCTTGAAGGATATTTGGATTATTTCCAAATATAGAATAGAGCCTCTTTAAGCTTTTATGTGCAGGTTTTGTGTGAATGTAAGTTTTCATTTCTCTAGGGTAAATTCTTAGGATCAGGATTGCTGGGTTATATGGTAAATGTATATTTAACTTTATAAGAAACTGCCTGTGTTCCAGGATGACTGTACCATTTTGCATTCCCATCAGCTATATATGAGAGTTCCAGACTTTCCCCTGTGTTTTCTTCTAAAAATCTTATAGTTTTATGATTTATATTCAGATCTATGATCCATTTTGAGTTAATTTTTGTATAAGATGTGAGGTTTTGATCAAGATTTGTATGGGTCCATTTCTACATTCTCCATTCTATTCTGTTGGTCTGTATGTTGATCTCTTTTCCAATACCATACTGTCTTGAATACTCTAGCTATACAATAAGTCTTAAGATCAGGTACATAAAAAGAAAAGTCCTGGACCAGATGGTTTCACACCCGAATTTTACTACACCTACAAAAAAGAACTAGTGCCTACCCTGAAAAAGTTATTCCACAACATTGAGAAGGATGGAATCCTCTCCAACACATTTTATGAAGCCAACATAACCCTGATACCAAAACCAGGAAAGGACACAACAAAAAAAGAAAACTACAGACCAATATCCCTTATGAATATGGATGCAAAAATTCTCAATAAAATCCTAGCAAACCGAATCCAGGTGCTTATCAAGAAAATAATCCATCACGACCAAGTGGGCTTCATCCCAGAGATGCAGGGATGGTTCAACATACGCAACTATGTAAATGTAATTCACCACATAAATAGAAGCAAAAACAAGATCATATGATCCTCTCAATAGACGTAGAAAAAGCATTTGACAAAATTCAACACCCTTTTATGATAAGAATGCTTAACAAAGTAGGCATAGAAGGGGCCTGCCTAAAAATGATACAAGCCATATATGACAAACCCACAGCCAACATCATACTGAGTGGGGAAAAATTGAAAGCATTGCCACTTAGAACTGGAACCAGACAAGGCTGCCCACATCTCCATTTCTATTCAACATAGTGCTAGAATTCCTTGCGAGAGCAATCAGGCAAGAGAGCCGAATTAAGGACGTCCAAATGGGGGCAGAAGAGATCAAACTCTCACTCTTTGCTGATGATATGGTATTATATCTAGAAAACCCCAAGGATTCAACCAAGAGACTCCTGGAATTGATAAATGAATTCAGTAAAGTCTTAGGACACAAAATCAATACACACAAATAAGAGGCATTCGTATACACCAATAACAGTCAAACTGAGAACCAAATCAAAGGCTCAATACCCTTCACAATAGCAACAAAGAAAATAAAGTACCTAGGAATATATTTAACTAAGGAGGTAAAAGACCTCTACAGGGAGAACTATGAAACACTGAGGAAGGAAATAGCAGAGGACGTAAACAGGTGGAAAACCATACCATGCTCATGGGTCAGAAGAGTCAACATTGTTAAAATGTCTATACTGGCCAGGTGCAGTGGCTCACGCCTGTAATCCTAGCACTCTGGGAGGCCAAGGTGGGCGGATCGTTTGAGCTCAGGAGATCGAGACCAGCCTGAGCAAGAGCGAGACCCCATCTCTACTAAAAATAGAAAGAAATTATATGGACAGCTAAAATATATATATAGAAAAAATCAGCCGAGCATGGTGGTGCATGCCTGTAGTCCCAGCTACTCGGGAGGCTGAGACAGGAGGATCCCTTGAGCTCAGGAGTTTGAGGTTGCTGTGAGCTAGGCTGACGCCACGGCACTCACTCTAGCCTGGGCAACAAAGTGAGACTCTGTCTCAAAAAAAAAAAAATGTCTATACTACCCAAAGTGATCTACAGATACAATGTAATCCCTATTAAATTACCAACATCATTTTTCACAGATATAGAAAAAATAATTTTACGCTTCATATGGAACCAGAGAAGATCCCGTTTAGCTAAAGCAATTTTAGGCAATTAGAACAAAATGGAAGGTATTAATTTATCAGACTTCAAATTATACTACAAGGCTATAGTTATTAAATCCGTTTGGTATTGGCACAAGAACAGGGACACAGACCAGTGGAACAGAACTGAGAACCCAGATATAAAACCATCCTCATATAGCCATATAATCTTTGACAAAGCAGACAAAAACATACACTGGAAAAAAGAATCCTTATTCAATAAATGGCACTGGGAAAACTGGATAGCCACATGTAAAAGACCGAAACAAGATCCACACCTTTCACCTCTCACAAAAATCAAATCATGGTGGATAATAGACTTAAACCTAAGGTGTGAAACTATTAGAATTCTAGAAGAAAATGTGGGAAAAACTCTTATAGACATTGGCCTAGGCAAAGAATTTATGAAGAAGACCCCAAAGGCAATCACAGCAACAATAAAAATAAATAAATGGGACCTGATTAAATTAAAAAGCTTCTGCACAGCCAAGGAAACTATCAGAAGAGCAAACAAACAACCTACAGAATGGGAAAAATTTTCACATGCTACACATCCGATAAAGGCCTGATAATTAGCATCTACTTAGAACTCAGGAAAATCAGCAAGAAAAAAAATCAAACAACCCTATCAAAAGTGGGCAAAGGACATGAACAGAAACTTTTCAAAAGAAGACAGAAGAATGGCCAACAAACATATGAAAAAAATGGTCAACATCTCTAATCATCAGGGAAATGCAAATCAAAACCACAATGAGATATCACTTATCTCTAGTGAGAATGGCCTTTATCAAAAAGTCCCCAAACAATAAATGTTGATGTGGATGTGGAGAGATAGGAACACTCATACACTGCTGGTGGGACTGCAAACTAGTACAACCTCTGTGGAAAGTAATATGGAGATATCTTAAAGAGATACAAGTAGACCTACCATTTGATCCAGCAATCCCATTATTGGGCATCTACCCAAAAGAACAAAAGACATTCTATAAAAAAGACATCTGCACTTGAATGTTTATAGCAGCACAATTCAAATTGCAAAGATGTGGAAATAACCCAAGTGCCCATCAAAACATGAGTGGATTAATAAAATGTGATATATGTATACCATGGAGTACTACTCAGCTATAAGAAACAATGGTGATATAGGACCTCTAGTATTTTCCTGGACAGAGCTGGAACCCATTCTACTAAGTGAAGTGTCGCAAGAATGGAAAAATAAGCACCACATGTATTCACCATCGAATTGGTTTCACTGATCAACACCTAAGACCACATACAGAAATAACATTAATCAGGTGTTGGGCAGATGTGGGGCGGAGAAGATGGGTGTATACATACATAATGAGTGCAATGCGCACCGTCTGGGGGATGGACACGCTTGAAGCTCTGACTCATGGGGAGGGCAGGGGGGAAAGGGCAATATACATAACCTAAACTTTTGTACCCCCATAATATGCTGAAATAAAAAAAGATCAGGTACAGTAGTGTGATTTCTCCAACTTTATTAATCTTTTCAAAATTGTTTTAGCTATTCTTGTTCCTTTGCTTTTCCACATAAATTTTAGAGTCAACGTGTCTGTATCTACAAAAAAGTCTTGTTGGAATTTTGATAGGAATTGCATTAAGGCTGTAGATCAATTTAGGGAGAACTGACATCTCTAATATTTTAAGTGTTCCAATCTATGAACATGGTTTGTCTTTCCATTTATTTGGGTCTTTGGAGATTTCTTTCATCAACATTTTATAGTTTTCAGATGCCTATACATGTTTTGTTAGATTTTTACCTAAGTATTTCACTTTTTGAAGCTATTATAAATAGTATTATTCATTGCTAGTATATATAAATGCAATTGATTTCTCTGTATTGACCTTGTATTCTGCAACCTTGTTAAATTCATGTAATAGTTCTAGGAGTGTGTGTGTGTGTGTGTGTGTGTGTGTGTATTACTTGGGATTTTCTGTGTAGACAATCAGGCCATCTATGAATAGGGATGGTTCTATTTTCCTCTCCTCTTCTCTCCTTTCCCTTCCTAACTGCCTAGAGTTAAGATGCCTAATTTGGATAAAATATGGGATAGGTAGAGTTTTTATAGATCACCTGTAAACTATTCAAGTTGCTTAGGAGTCATTCTACAACAGGTGATAAAAATATCAATATATGCAGATGATGTGATTGTATACTGTGAAAAATGATAAAACAATAAAAATTTAAAAATAATAAATATTACAAAAATACCAAGTACTTACTGTGTGCCAGGGACTATTCTAATAATTGCATGTAAATGAACTCATCTAGTAATCACAATCCTATGAGACGGGTACTATTATCCCCATTTTACAGATGAGGAAACTATAAATGGCAGAGCTGCATAAAAACTGAGCTCCAAAGCTGACACTGTTAACCATTACACAATGGAACAGAAGATTCTATAAGTGGATCCCAAAATGCCTGGGCATTTAGTATTTGATAAAGGGGGCATTTAAAATAAATGAGTGAAATGTCAATTATTTAATAATTATGTAAGAACACTGGATGGCTCTTGAAAAAAATTAAAGTTAGAAGCCTACATTTGTACTGTACAACAAAATAAAATCCATATGGGACAAATATTTGAATGCAAAAATTAAAACTATAAGGGTGCTAGAAGAAAACATAGATGAAGAATTCTCTAATCTTGAGGTGGGGAAAGCTTTTTATTTTTATTTTTTTTTATGGTAGTCAGATATACTTTTTTTACCATTTTTTTTTATTTATTTCAGCATACTATGAGGGTACAAACCTTTTGGTTACATTTTATGACTTTGCCTCACCCAAGAGAGGATTAGAGGCATGCCTTTCCCCTCTACAAGTGCTTAATTTTTATAGATTTGGGGGTAAAAGTGCAGTTTGTTACATGGTGTTACATGCAGTGGTGAAGTCTCTGAGCTTTTAGTGTAGCCATCACCTGAATAGTGTACATTGCACCCATTAAGTAATTACTCATCCCTCATTCTCCTCCCACCCTCCCATTCTTCCAAGTCTCCAATGTCTATTATTCCACCCTCTATGCCCATGTGTACTCATACTTTACCTCTCACTTATAATTGAGAATATTCGGTATTTGACTTTCTGTTTCTGAGTTATTTCACTTAAGGTAATGAATGGCCTCAGGTTCCATCCATGTTGCTGCAAAAGACATGATTTCATTCTTTTTTATGACTGAGTAGTATTGCATGGTGTGTGTAAATATTAATATATATAGAAATATATATATGCACCACATTTTCTTTATCTAGTCATCTATTGATGGACACTTAGGTTGATTCTATATCTTTGCAATTGTGAATAGTACTGTGATAAACATACAAGTGCAGGTATATTTTTGATATAATGATTTCTTTTCCTTTGGGTAGATACCCAGTAGTGGGATTATTGGATCAAATGGTAGCTCCATTTTTAGTTCTTTGAAAAATCTCCATACTATTTTCCATAGAGACTGTACTCATTTACATTCCCACCAACAGTGTATAAAGGTTTCCTTTACTCCACTTCCTTGCCAACATCTGTTATTTTTTCACTTCTTAATAATAGCTATTCTGACTGGTGTAAGATGGTATCTTATTGTCGTTTTAATTTGCATTTCTCTGATAATTAGTGATATTAGCAGTTTTTCATATGCTTGTTGACCATTTGTATGTCTTCTTTTGAAAAATGTTTGTTTATGCCCTTTGCCCACTTTTTAATGGGGTTATTTAGTTTTTTTGTTGTTGTTTGAGTTTCTCGTAGATTCTGGATATTATTAGCCTTTTGTCAGATGCATGGTTTGCCAATATTATACAAAAATTAACTCAAGATAGATTAAAGACTTAAATTTAAGACCTGAAACTATAAAAACACTAGAAGAAAAACTCTTCTTGACATTGGTCTTGGCAAAGAATTCATGGCTAAACCTCAAAAGCAAATGCAACAAAACCAAAAATAGACAAATGAGACTTAATTAAGCTAAAAAGTTTTTGCACAGCAAACGAAATTATCCACAGAGAGAACAACCTGCAGAGTGGGAAGGCCTTTTAAAAGCCAATTATTATAAATAAAATGATTAGTAATTTGATTATATAAAAATTTTTAAACTTGTATATTCTAAGAAACAACTTTACAAAGTTAAAAGACAAATAACAAATTGAGGAAAATATTTGTGACAGGAGACAAAGGGTTGTTATCCACAATATAAAAAGAGCTATTCTAAATCAACAAGAAAAGACTATTCAATGAAAAACATGAGCAAAAACCACAAACAGGCTATACCTTTTAAAGGAGAAGAACACAAATGACTAAGAAACTTATTAAAAGATGTTCAAACTCACCAAAAATCAAAAATATGAAAATAAAATGAATGACATATCACTTTGTAAGTATCGAATTAGCAAAGAAAAAACTTAGTGAAAACACACAGCTTTGGAAAGGGTATGGGGGTAAAAAGCACTCTCATACTCTGGTATAAATACTACAAATATAAATTTATATAATCTCTTTTGGAGGGCAATTTGACTATATCTATCTAATTGTAAAATGTGCATACCCTTTGCAGGAATTCTATTTCTAGTAATTTCTCTTACAGAAATCCATACATGTTAATCTACAAGGATGTTCATTTCAGCACTCTCTATAATAATGAAAACTCAGTAACAATTCAAAGGAACATCCACCCTATGCAACTAATTAAAAAATAAGGTAAACTTTTAAGTATCGACATGTTAAGGTACTCATAATCTATTGTTACCTCACCCACTTATTTCTGAGTATCCTTGGGGGATTTCTTATAGGGTGACTGTTACTTAAATTAGCACAGCTTTCTAACCTGTAAAATGGGCATAATCGTGGTGAAAATATTTATTGAATAGATACAATTGCCAGGCAACGTGATAGGTGCTGGGGTAAAATAGGAACAAAACAAACGTGGTCCCTGTCCTTGAGGAGCTCACTGTGCAGCATAGAGGTGTGGGTCGTGTGTGAAGGGTGGCGGAGGAACTGATATTAATCACACAACTGTACATTTGTCTTGCGTGATTAGGGAGACAAATAGCAGAATATCATGAAACTGTATTACAGAGTTGTCAGGGAAGGGTTTCTGGTGGGGGTGGGGGTCAGGGAAGGCTTCCCTGAAGTAACATTTGAATTGGAAAAAAAAAGATCCAGAGATCTGTTAAAAAGAATAATGTAAATGTATATATACTGACATAGAAAGAATTGCAATAATACATTAAGTTAATAAAGCAAGTTTTAAAACTTAAATATATCATTACTTCCCCTTTTTGTTTTAAAAATCTATATTATAATACATATACAGGTAAATTTATAGATAGAAAAAGATCTGAAAGAATATACAGCATGTTATAAACAGTTGTTAACTCTTTTTGAATAATTTATGGGTTTGTCTGACATTCTGTAACAAATAAAAAACAATAAAGATATATATATATAGAAGTGATGGCATTAATTTTAGAAAAAATTAGTATTCAAGGCAAAAAACTTTAAATAGGGTAAAGAGAAATACTGTAAAAGATAATAGCCACCAAGAATATCTTCTGTCATAAACATACACATCAAACAATATTCCATTAAAATATATATAAACAGAAAAGCAGATAAGTTGTACCCTATTAAGTTTTTTTTAATGCCTATGCAACTCTTGCAAAGATTATGTACTGAGTCATGAAAGAAAGCACAATACATTTCCAATAGTAGAAATCATAAAAGTCACATTATTGGACCACAGTACGATACAACCAACCTCTAACCACCAAGATATCCAAAAAAGAAAAAAAAATCTATTCACCTCAAAAATAAAATAATACTTCTAAATATAGCATAGTCAAAGAGGAAATCAACACTAAAATTATAAACTAGAAATTAATGAGAATGAGAGTACTACATATTAAAGTCAAACATAGCAAAAATTATAACTTTGACTGCTTTTATAAATAAGAAAGACTGAAAATGAATAAATCAAGCACCTAATGCAAGCTGTTACAAAGAAAATAGCAAAACAAATTTAGAGAAAACTGGAGGAAGATAGTAATAAACATAAAAATTGAAAATAGTTTATTAAGTAGAGAATAGGGAGAAAATGGTAGAATAGAAAAATAAATCCAAGAAATAGTTTTTTGAAAATATAAATAAAATACAGAAACCTCTAGAGAGTCTAATTAAATGAGAAAGAGAAATGCATTAAAAAATAAGATGGTTTGATTGATGGACAGAGGGATAGAGGACAGATATGTGATAAAGCAGGTATAGCAAACCATGGTAAAAATCTACGTGGTGGGTATGAAGGTGTAAAATTCTTTCAACTCTGTTGTTTGTTTGAAAATGTTCATAATAAAATAGATAAAAATCTCTTATCATCCACAACATTAGTTTTGGAAACATTGCACTAGAAGTTTCATTCAAAATAGGACAAAGACAAAGATGCCAATTGTTGCCTCTACTGTTGAACATTTTTCTAGAAGTTCAACAAAACATGTCAAGTAAATGCATGCAAGAATTATAAGTATAATAAGAGAGGAAATCATTATTTGCAGATATCATTATTCACCTGGAAAACCAAAGAGAATGAATAGAAAAACTACTAGAACTGATAAGGAAGGTAAGTAGGGTGGCCAATTACAAAAAGATTTCCCCCTATATACAAAAAATACTTAGGCTACTTCTAAGTTGGGGTGATGGTGTGGAGAAGGGTGGCAAAAAGCAGCTTTATTGTTTTGTTCTATGTACAGTACTTCTGTGATGTTTGAATCTTTTACAACCAGAATGTATTCATGTAGTTGTTAGAAAATGAGAAAATAAAACTGTGGTAGGCAGAATCCTAAAATGCCCCCACCAAGATTTCTTGCCCTAATTTTGAGGATGGTGAATGTGAGGAGATATCATGCCTGTGATTATGTTACATTACCTGACAAAAGAGATTTTGCAGATGTAACTAAGGTAACTAATCAGTTTGCTTTAAAATATGATAATTATTCTGGATTGTCCCAACGGTCCTAATCTAATCACATGGAGCCTTTTAGAAGCTAAGAGTTTTCTCGGGTTAGTGGCAGAAGTCAGAGAGATTTGAAGCAAGAGAAGGATTCAATGTGCCATTGATAGCTTGAAGATGGAAGGGGCCATGTGAGGAAAAATGTCAGTGGCCTCTAGAAGCTGAAAGCAGCCCCCTATCCAACAGCCAAAAAGAAATGAGGAACTTCAGTCCTACAACAGCAAGGAACTAAATTCTACCAAAAACCTGAATGAGCTTGGAAGTCGATTCTTCCCCAGAGCCTCCAGATAAAAGCCTAGTTTGGTAACAACTTGATTTTAGCATTGTGAGACCTCCAAGCATAGAACTAAACCAAGAACTGTGAAATAATAAATGGGTGTTGTTTTAAGCTGCCAAATTTGTTATCCAACAATAGAAAACATACAAAATACATTACATCAGCAAAACAATGAGATGTGTAGCCCATCAAATTTCCAAAGGTTCAAAATGACCCAGTCATGTAGTGGGATAGGGAAATGACACACCCATACACCCCATGGGAATGTAAATTGATAAAAATCATTCTCGAAGTAAACTGGGCAATACCTATCAACCCCTCTCCAAATGTGTATATGTTTCAACTTATTGAAATGTATTGTTAAATAATCATACTGGTGGTAAGCAAAGATTTTTCTAAATTCCTTCACAGAGCTGCTTGTAACAGTGCACAATTAGAAACAACATAAATGTATGGCATCAGAAGATTGGTTTGCCAAATATAATATCCTACATCCGTTTGATGAACCAAATATACAATCAAAAGCCCAATAAGAATTTTTATAGAACTTAAAAAGCTAATTTAAAATTTCATATGGAAAAAAATGCCTGAGAATAGTCAAGAAATTTTGGGGAAATGAAACAGAGGCATGCCCTGGAATATGAAAATATAATTTAAAACTTAAGTACTTAAAATAGTTTAGTATTAGTGTTGGTATGGATTTTAGGATTATTGAATAGATTATTTACATTCAAACCCACATATATATTTGGTTTTTGATAAGGGAAAGAATGTTCAATAAATGTTTAAGGCCCTATGAAAACTACTAAGTAATTGGTATTACAATCGAATAATATTTATCAATTACAGATAATATTGTAAGAAGATTTACTGACTTAGAAAAATTTCACCAAAATAATTCCAAATGAATTAAAGAGCTAAACATAAAAAATTCTAAAATATTATCAGGAACTAGGGGACAATGTTTCTAATCTTGGAGTAGAAAGGCCTTCTTATGCAAGATTCAAAATGTAAAGTTGGCTTTCAGGCTGTGGGTTGGGAGCAGTAGGGATGGGGAGAGGAGCAATGTTGATCAAAGTATACAAAGTTTATGTCACCTGGAGAAATAAACTTTAGTAATATATTGCACTGTATGGTGATCACAGTTAATAATAATGTATTATATTAATATATTTCAAAATTGCTAAAAGAAAAGATTTTTAATGGTCTCGCCAAAAAAGAAAATGATCATTTGGTGAGGTGATGAATATGTTAATCAGCTTGACTGAATTTTTCTGCCACATATACGTAGGTCAAAACATCACATTTTACCCCATAAATATATACTATTATTTTTCAATTAAAAATAAATGAATAAAAAAGAAAAAAAAACAAAATAAAGTCATAAAAGAAACTATTGATAAATTTGAATACATCAATATTTAAAATATCTGTACCCCCAAAGAACCTATAAACAAAATTTAAAAATAAGCAAAAGTCTGCAAAAAAGTTTCCTACACATATCACAAACATTTATATCCACACTACATAATTCAATAAACAATCCAATTGGAAGATAGATAAAAGATATGAACATGCAAGTCACAAAATAAGCAAATGACCAACAAACATAAGAAAATATTCCTTAACCTAGCTAATAATAAGAGAAATGTAAATAATGAGACATTTTTCACCTATCATATTGGCAAAATATTAAAATGATTGGTTAATATCCAGTGTGGGTAAGAATTTAGAGAAATGGTTATTCTTATTTACTGCTGGTGGAGGTGTAAACTGTCTTTCTACATGGTAATTTGGCATTATGTATTAAAATCTCAAAATGTGCTGCCTTTGATCCAGCAATTTCACTTCTCCATATTTATCTTACAAAAATAATTTAGCATATGCACCAAAAAGCATATAAAATGAATTAATCATTAATCACTGCAGCACTATTAGTAAAGAAAAAGCACTGTAATAGTAAAAGATTGAAAACAACATGTTTATCAATAAGTGAATGATTAACTATAGTACACTCATTCAATGGAATACTATGTAGTAGATAAGATGAATGAGGTAGATTTATACACACCGACATGAAAAGATTTTCAAACTACATTAAGTGCATAAAGCAATTAACATAACAAAACATAAAATAGGATGCTATTTATATTTTTAAAATGAACAAAAGAAAGCAAAGCTATGCATTTCTAGTATGTATATGAATGTAAGGGGAACTTTAAATTTATCCTTGCTGAGTGTTTACAATAATGTATTCATATGTAATTAGAAACCAATTTTATAATGAAAAAACAAAGCTGGGAAGTTAATTATATGCTAAAGAAAGGAATGCTTCATGTTGTGATTAGAATGTTATTGACAAATATTTAATGACATGACAAATATAATAACATGCTATAATATTCTTGTTTACAACTATAAATACATATATAATGCATAGAAAAAGGTTGAGAGAACATAAAACCAAAATGTTAATAGTGGTCTTCACTGGGTGGTGAAATTACAAGTTTTTTTCTTTATGCTTTCACATATTTTGTGAATAGCCTACAATCAGAGAAGTGAAAATAATGTTATGCGTGTGCGCATGCATAGGAGGGACAGTATTGGTTGGAATTAGGACCAGCGAAGGTGTGGAGTTAGCAAAAGAACTAGAAGCTGCTGAAGATTGAAATTAAAACTAGGGCTGTGGGGTATGTGAGATTTTATAATTAGAGGTGGGGAACTTAGACTTTTATGTGTCCTAGGAGCTACCAGTAGAAAGGTAGGGGTTAGGCCGGGTGCAGTGGCTCACACCTGTAATCCTAGCACCCTGGGAGGCCGAGGCGGGAGGATCACTTGAGATCAGGAGTTCGAGACCAGCTGAGCAAGAGTGAGACCCCGTCTCTACTAAAAATAGAAAAAATTAGCCAGTCAACTAAAAATAGGAACAAAAAATTAGCTGGGCATGGTGGCTCACGCCTGTAGTCCCAGCTACTCAGAAGGCTGAGGCAGAAGTATTGCTTGAGCCCAGGAGTTTGAGGTTGCTGTGAGCGAGGCTGATGCCACGGCACTCACTCTAGCCTGGGCAACAAAGCGAGACTGTCTCAAAAAAAAAAAAAAAAGGTAGGGATTAGAATTAGGAGTAGAGACCATGGATTATTAGAAGTAAAGCAGATACTGTGAGAGACTGGAATTAGAATACAAGGGTTTATTAAACTGAATTTTTTTTAAAACTATAATAGCAGTATTGGTGAGGGTATGAGACTATTAGAATAAACTGGAATTCTATATTTCTGGTGAGACTGTATATTGTTACAACTATTCTGGAGAACTTCTTTTGTGTTTTGGGGAGATGTGACTTTTTTTTTTTTTTTTTTTTTTTTGAGATAGAGTCTTGCTTTGTTGCCCAGGGGCCTATCTTTGGGATAGGCCAAAATCTATCTTTGGGATAGATTTTTTTCAATAAGTATGTTTACAATGCTATTTTTAATGAGTGAATGTTATTCCATTGTGAAACTATTTAACCAAGACCTTATGTTTAGGTCTTTTTTATTATGGGAAATACATACTGTAAGGCTGGTGGCGGGCACCCCTCCCTTCCCTAATGAAAAAAAGAAGAAGCCCACGAGATCTGCTGAAAACAATGTCTGCAAGGCCCAGCTAAGTTAAAGAATAGCCACACCTGGATGGTTACCCTGATAAAGGTCTCGGTTCCTGGAATCTATACATACCACTAGCCCCTGCTAGTTCTCAATACTCACCCTAAAACCATAACGGAAAATTCCTAACTCTACGTGCCACAACTCTTCGCGCCAGAAACCCCCATACCCCATCCCTAAAAACATATATAAGCCCACTCAAAACTTCTGGGCGGTGAGACTTCTCCGGCCCCTCTCTCCCGAGACCCCTCTCTTGGGACCCGTTACCCTTGCCCAGGAGCGCTCAAACAAAGCCTCGTTGCTTACCCCTTTCAACTCTGCTCGTCTTTCTTTCTCTGGCACCAAAGGGGCCTCTGTACATCTCCTGAGATTGTATACAAAATTTTATGTGTACATATACGGAGGGGGGAGGGAATGGATCCATTCAGCAGATACTCAATTCCAGGCATGAAACACTGCTCTGGAGAGTTGGAATTAGAACTGGAGGGTATAATCAGTTTTTATTTCCTCTATGTCTCAAGAGTTCTTTGGATAGTGCTTGTCTTTATACTTTAAAAAACAAATTAATACATACTTTTTGTTAAAAATTGAAACCTTATCGAAGTAGCTAGAGTTGCAAGTCAAAGCCCCCCCTCTCCTCTCACCTTCCAATCTCATTCCGCACCCCAGAGGAAGCATGGTTAATGGGGGAATCTCCTGCCAGATCCTTTTTATTCCTATGCATTTACAGATGCAGATCCTCATAGGATCGCATTGACATCCCAAATAATAAAAGGAGCAGAAGAAAGAGAATGTTTATTGAGGGCTTACTATGTGCCTTAAGTGTTTTACGGGTTTGCCCATGTGAACTCACGGTGGTGGTCAGTGCCCTCGCGGTCTCCCGCCCTCAGCACTGTGTCCCGGCTTGCCCTCTTGTCCCCCACCCCCCATTCTTCACAAGGCAGCTGGAGAGGTCATTAATTTTTAAACGTAAATCAAATCAAATCGTGTCCCAGTCCGCAGCTTCTACCTTGCCTCGAATCAAACCGCAATTCCTTAGCGACCCTACTATCCTCTATGGTTGCGTTTACTGGGCCGTTCGGGGGACCCGGCTTCACCGCGGAGGGAGTGCCCTCCCAAGGGGCAGGGGCGGGGTTTCTTGTGCGGTGGGTGGAGCCTCAAATCGAGTGTGAGCTGAGCTGGAGGGGGATGGTTTTCGACTGAGGGCGAACGAGGGGAGCAGGGCTGAAGCAGGGCCGCGGACCCCCGCACGCTCCTGCGGGCCCCGCGGAGCCACTGCGGCCGAGGTGAGCGTCTATCCCCGGGTTTGGGGGCGGGCTCTGTTTGCTCGGCAGTCCTCGGCTCCTCGCGGGGGTTTTAGGGGGAGTACCCACGGGACCCTACGCGGAGACGCGGAGGCGCGGAGGTGGCGGCCTTGGGGAGCCTGCGGGAAAGGCTGGTGAAGGGGCCGGGCGGCCTGCCACAACCCTCCCTGAACCCCGCCTCCTCTCCCCTCCCCCAGGCCTCGGCCAGCGCCAGCTGAGAGCTAGCCGCATCTTCGGGGGCAGCGGGGCTGCGGCCGGCAGCGCGGCGAGAGAGCGGCCGACAGTGGGGATGCGAGGTACTGGCATTAGCCATGGCCAAGTGGCCATAAGGAGGGAGTAGAGGCCGGGCCTTTGGCGTTTCTCTCACGGGTCCGAGGAAGGCGGCCTCGGAGGGAGAGGGAAGGTGAGGGGCGGGCAGGCAGGCAGGCTGGCTTCGCGGGTAACTACTAGGCGTCGTATGTATATGTTTTGGTATCTGAATGGTAGTGTACACACACACGCACATATTCATTTCGGCTAATTGCTGTTTAAAATTTTCACAGTATGTCTTGTAGATCTTCCTATATCAAGGGTATCCAGATTTATGTCAGTTTTTAAACAGCTGCATTGTATGATTGTACTACAGTTTAACCCTTTCCCGATATCTATAGCTTGTTTCCCTTGAGGGGGGAGGGGGCTATTACAAGCAATGCCATAATGAATGGGTTTGTGTATATGTTTCGTGCACATGTATGAGTATTTCTGTAGGAGAAATTCTTAGAAGAGTAATCGCTGGGTCAAGACGTATATGCATTTTGAATTTTGATAGATTTGTCCAAATTGCCTTCCCAAAAAGCTATAATTTACACTCCCCAGTGTTGTGCGAGAGTGCCTATTTTTCCAGTTGTGCCAACACGTCTTATCAATCTTTGTAATTTTAGCCAATTTAAAGACAAAAAATCGTATGTCATTATTTTCATTTGCATTTTTCTGGTTACTAGTGAAACTAAACATATTTTTATTTGTCCGATTACAAAAGTAAATAGGCAAATATCTTACTATCTATAAGCAATAAGCATTTTGAAAATTTAATACTAAAAAAAAAGCGTTTGCAATAGCAAGAAAAACGAATAAAAATACCTAGAAGTAAACTATAAAACTTCATAGAGGAATATAATAAAAGAACGTTTGCAAAAATGGAGAAGGGATACCATGCTTCTGGAGAAGAAGGCTCAATTTTGTAGTGATGTCCGTTTTTCTTATATTGATTTATACAATTGATGCAATTTCAATAAATATACCAAGTTTTTGGAACTTAATATGATTCTAAAGTTCATCCGGGAAAAAATGGCTAAGGATAACCAAAAAAAAAATATTTTAAAAGATAAGTAAAGATAGAGGTATTTGTACTACTAGGTATTAAAATGTACTCTAAGGGAACAATATTTAAATTAGAATGGACAGAACAATGCATTAGAATGTAAAAGCCCACAAATCGAGCCAGATTGGATCCCAAGATTTATTGGAGAAACATTGTTGGCTAGACGTGGAAAAACTGCCATATTAAAAGCTTCAGGCACTCACACACCGCCCCCCCCAGCTTGAATTTTCCTTTGAGGGAAGACTCCTTTGTTTGGAGAAAACCACTTTATTGGATCTTTTTGGTTATGCTAAGATAAAGCTTCAGTAGTTAAAATTGGTGGCTTTAGAGCTAGAACTAACGATATGAGCTTTTAGTGAGATTAAGATGGATTCAGGTTAGCCTGCAGTGCGGAGATGGAAGGAGTCTGGATATTATAGGTCTTTCAAATTTTTTTATATCTAATGGGCAAAAAATGTTATGTCATTGTTTTCATTTGCATTTGCGTGCTTATTGTGTGATTGAACGTCTTTTATGTGTTACTCCAGGATAATATGTTATTCCTGGAGGCAGGTAACAATGGGGGACCCTTTCCTCCCCTTCCAGAAAGGAGTTTGGCTAATTGGTACAGCCCTGCCCGGAAGCGTGAGAATAAACAGGTTGACTTTTTAAATTTTCCTCAAGCACTAGGCTCTAGACACCTAGATCGGGGGCGGAGGCAGTTTTCAGGACATGGCCGAGATTTGGCGCTGAGCTGTGTCATCGCGAGGTTTAGCAGCCAGCTCCGCAGTGGGTCGGAAACCTCGTGGTAGGCGAGATCCCTGCAGGACGGGAGGTTCCTCCCTTCCCCGGAAAAACTCCCAGTCATTTTCACGAAGCCCCGCCTCTCTCCTTTTTAGGAGTGTGTACCAGGTCTCGCGAGATCTCAGTTTTCCTAAAGGCAAGGCGCGGGCGGCATCCTGCGGTGAATTTCGAAGGTCTCGCCGAGGCTAAAACATAATATCGCGATAGTTCTCAGCGCATGCGGGAGCCGGCGGCAGCAGATTGGCTCCGCCTCTCGGTGCTTCGTGAGATTGTGCGTCATTTGCTTTTCGCTTCGCGTAGGGCTAGAGCGGAGCATAGTGACTTCGGCTTTGGGGGGAGGAGGGGTCTGGGAAGGGCTGGGCTCAGGCTTTTCCCGTCCGGTAGAGGTTCTCGCGGTATCGCGCGGAGGCGGCAGCGGTTCGGCTACTGACTACAGTAGCTGTGGAGGTGGCGGCAACGTCTTCGGCTCGTGCTGTTCTTAGCCGGTGAGTTCTCGCGGGAACGGAGCTACGTCCTCGTGGGATCCGTTGGCGGTGGCGGAGGTAGCTCGGGGGTGGGGGGGGAGTGACTAGGGTCGGTCCGCCTGCTGTTAAGATGGCGGCGGAGGCTGATGTCTGTCCGGCCAGGACCCGGGACTGAGGTGTTGGCTATCCGCGTTTTGATGCCACTCAGGTACCTGACGTTAAGGAGGTGACGATTGGCGAAACGCTAAGGTGCCGGTAAACCGGACCTGAGACGAAGACCACCCTGTTTCTAGTCCGTGGAGGCGACACCATTTCCCGGGCCTCAGCCGCGTGTGGGCCTGTCTTTGCCCCACCATTGATCGATGCCTGTGTTGCCGCCGCCGCAGTGGGCGGTTTGGGAAGGGAGGGAGGGTAGTCTGTATTTTGTTGGGGAGTGGAGTTGGGGGTTAGATTGGACAGTGAGAGAGAGGGGACCTACCAACGACGGCTGGTCCCCTTCCCCCTACTTTTTTTTCTTGCAGGCCCGCCTTCGTTCTCAGCTCCTGCGACGACCCAGATGAATCCCCTAGTTTTTCTTGAGATGAGGTCTACTTCCCCAGCTCCCATGGTCTTTGAGCTAAGGTTTAGGGATCAAGCCATAGTGTCTCTGACATACTCCCCCCCTCCTTTAATTCTATTGTCCCATCTGATCTTACTTTTTTACGTGGATAGTTGAGGTTCATATTTAAGGGGGGGGGGGCAAAGCTTTTCCCTTTCATCCCTTTCCCAGTCCGTCTAATTTGGAGCTTAGCCCGAGTCCCCTAGCCCATCCCGTCTCCTTCCATTGGTCCCCTTGGCGCAGGCGTTGAATATAGCCTGTCCTGTTCCCTGCATTTATTCCATCTTTGTGGATGGAACCATGGTAGCCTCCTTTTCTTCAGGTCATCACGTCTGTATGACCCTTATCGGGGGCACAGGGCACTGATTTCTTCAATTCTGCATGCTGCTAGACCACTCTAAGGCAAAACTATGAATGAGTCTGTGGTTGGATGATTATAGTCTTCGTGGCTTCTTCGTTTGCAGCTCTCAGCCTTCCCTTTTTCATAATCCGCCCCCCAAAGGCTGTTGAGAATAACCCTCCAGTAAACCAACAACTTTTTGTCCTCCATCCCATTCCCCCTGATAATCTGGAAACCGGTCCTTTTCCCTAATTGGCTCTGAGTTTCTGTAGCCTCTTGGTCTTTGGACATGTATTTTTGCTGCTAACCACCTCTTACGTGCTTCTCACTTCTTAATCCTCCTATCCCCCCCCCATGCTCTTTTTGTGGGAGCTGAATCCCCTCGAGTGAAGGTAGCCTCCTGTCAGGCTCCACTACATTTTCCCCTCCTCCATGTGCTAGAAAATAGCATTGATAGATTATGTCCTTCCCCTCAATCATTGCACTGTTCTAATTTATTTCCTCTTCCCCCCATGCCATCATTACTATAGGCAGTTAATTCCCAGTCATTTGTTTCCTTTGTAGGAGGAAGATTTGTAGATAACATATTCAACATTGGATTGTTTTAGCACCAATGTTGCATAGATTGAGGAGACATCAACATTCCCCGGTGATGGGAGGCAGCCTGATATGGTGGAAATACTGTGTGCTTTGGGGTCACATTGAACTTTGTGGTGACATCAAACTTTGTGACCTTGGGCAAATTACTTTTCAGATTCTCAATTTCTTCATCTATAATGGAGATAGTTGTGTTTATATTAAAGGGTTATTGCAAGACTTAGAAAATTTGTAAAGTGCTAGGCACACAATAAGTTATGATTAGATTTTCTTAGTGTAAGAATACATTGGTAGAAGCATCTCTGTCATATGCTAGTTTTATGATCTGGGAAATAAGAGATTTTTGTTTCTTTAACTAAATTTTTGGTGTATTTGTGGGTCAGATCTGTCATTTTTGTATTCCCCCCCCCTCATAGGCCATGATGTTTGAATGTGATTCCTCTTCTTTGTTTCCTTCTACTAGTCTAGGAATTTCAGTGCAAAATCATTATCTTGAAATGAACACCAGCCATAATGCTCCTGTTAAGAACCACACCCAGGTGTTCTACCTTTTGGAAGGGGTGCCTCAACCCTTGTGCACTCATTCTTTCCACTCCTTCACAGGCAGCCTGGCCTCTCATTCACCCTATGAAAGTAATGAAATTTCATACCATGCATTTCACAGTGGTAAAGGGGACTTCTGCTGAGTAGTTTTCAAGTGTTGATGCTGCTTTCCCCCTACCTCATTTATTTGGTCCTTAGATCAGTGTGGGGATCCTCTATTTGGCATCTTACCAGAGCATAATAATTCTTATCTGAAAGATCATTTGAAATATCAAGCTTTTTTTCCAAAGTGAATTACTGCTTGTTCTTTATTACACAACCTCCTGTTGTGTTTTTGCTATTTTATATTTTCTAACATACTTATTAAATAGAAGTGACCATATATGATTTGGAGATAAGTTTTCCTTACTGTTAATATTTTGATTAGACCAATGTTAAAATGAGTGCTTTTTTTCCTGCTTACCTTGTCTCAGTGATGGAGGTTAAAGTGGTAACATGGTGATAAAAATTTATTAGGATTGAAAATTTACAATGATTAACCATCCAATAATTATATGTGAGCTCTGGTTTTGAGCTTCAGGGTTTGCTTTATTTAGTTCGAAGTTCTTTGGAGGTAATAGAAATTCCCCCTTTCTCATTGGAGAACAGGAAATAACTTTTTGTTTTGAGATTTTGCCTTGGTGCATTTTACTAAGGGTTAAACAGTGATCACAAATTAACTAAACCTCAATTTGACTCTTGTCATTCAGCATTAGAATAAATCTGGGAATGATAATCTAGATATGACCTAAAAGTTTAATTCTAGGTAAATTTCTGAAAAGAGAGGAAGGAGTGGCAATATCAAACAAAAACTTTGAGGTTCAATGGTGAAGTTCAGCCTAAGTTTCCAGGGTGTTTATCATTTGTCTCCCAGTATAGCCAAAAAACATGTATGAAGGTGAAGAATAATTTTTATGTGTACATATTTTTTCACAAAAATAATAAATTAAAAATTTCCTTTGTATTAGTTTATAATGAGGATATAAAATTGTCTATAAAACAAACACTATCTCCTATAATTTCATTTGAGTGGAGAACAGAGTTGACTTTTCAGGGTTGTTGTCGGAGTGTCAAGTATAGTTATAGCTATTGGTTCTGAATTCTTAAGTTACTGTTCAAAGCAGGTCTTAAAAAATGCAAATCGATATGTGAAGGCTTTTGCTTCAGAAATAATAACTGTGATTTATGTTTGAACATTGATAGAATGGTTAACCCCCCACACTCTATTAAATGTGTTGTGTATCTCTCCCCCCACACCACCTTTTTTTGCAGGTCCTCCAGTAGCTTGACCTGAGTGGGTTAGTGCTCCAGAGGAACCAGCAGACCAACTTGGTCAGGAAGGTTCAGGAAGCTGTTGGAGCAGTGTTGGGATTTCCCACCAGGATGAGTATGACAGGCTGTGATTTTAGGTTAGTTTTTGTAGATCTTTGGGGGTAGTATTTGTATTTTACTTCCTGGAATGGAGATAGTGAGGGTGTATGTATTTCTATTCTATGATTGAGCTATTTTTGTTTTTTTCTATTGTCTGGATCTGATGAATGTAGCACTGGTTGCTTCTTGTATTTTACATGGAGCTCATTACTGAATTAAATGGAACTGTTTAATGCTGTCTGTACATGATTTTTTAAATCACCCTAAGCATCATTCAGAAAATAAAATTGCAAGATTATATGTCTCATTCTTTTTTAAAGAGTTAATATGAAAATTTTCAAACATACACAAATTGAATGATACAGTGATTCCCTCCCATGTACCATCACCAGCTTTAACAGCATCAACTTGCAATTATTTTGTTTCATCTATATTTCTATCCACTGATGCCCCCAGTGGCTTAATTTTGAAGTAAATCCCTACTGTCATATTTTTATTTGTAAAATATTTGTTTGTCTCTCTAAAAGCAAGGGTTCTTTAAACCTAAACTCAAAACCATTATCACAACTGAAAAAATTAACGATGATTTCTTTAATATCAAATATAAAACTGGTATTCAAATTTCCCTGATTTTCTCAGTTTTGTTTTCTTTTCTATAGTTTTAATCAGGATCCAGAGAAAGTCCATTTATCGAAAAGGGTTGATACAACTCTTAAATCCATTTTAATCTGCAGATTCTGTCCCTTTTGGTTTTTTCTTCTGAGTTATTTATTGAAGAAATTGTCCTATAGGGTTTCCCCCTCACATGGGGATTATAACCCAGTAGTAGTGCTCACCCATTCTTGCTAAATTAAAGAGTCTGGAGGATCCATTATAGTTGAACAATGGCAGTAATCTCCTGTATCCCTGTTGGAGTTGATACTGCTGGCCTAGGCACTATCCTAAAATAACTAGTCATGGATTCCTTTTTCTGTGGCAAAGTCTGATTTGATACCTGACTTCAGTTCCATGTCTTGGCCCTGCTTACTGCTCCACATGAAAAGTAGGACTCCTGGTGGAAGAAGCTAATGTTTCCTAGATAATGACCTGATTGTGCCTTTGGGGTTTTTCATGCATGGTTTCAATTTCCTTAGGTGATTCAGTTATTTTTGTACTACTTATAATGTTGCTTTTTATTCTTTTGATGTTGGTATTTCAGCTGCTCTGACCCATAACTTCTAAGCTATTAAGACCTAGTAATGAGTTCCTCTGGCAATCATACTGTTCTTGAAATGGCAGTATTAAAACAACAGTTTTTGAGAGCTTCCACTTATGTCCTGATTTTCAGCTATTATACATGACCTTAGTTTTCCTATTGTTTTTCATTTTATTTGATCTCAAAATGATGTTTTCCCCAGCATAAAAAGTCCTTTAAATTGTTCATTTCTTTTCTTGTGCAATATTGGCCATTCTAAGATCTGCTCTGAGAATGGATTTTGAACACATAGGCTCCAGCCAGGTTTGACTTAGGCACAGATGGGTGCAGAGCAAGGCTGCTTTTGCCTACCTTTAAAATAAGAGTAATTTCAAGTTGAAGCAGCAAAAAGGGTAGAGGTCATCATGGATGAAAGTTTTTGAGGTGTTTAGATGAAATATGATTGTGAATCACTGGTGCCATGGATCATGAATTCAGACCTTTCAATTCTTTGTTTATTAATGGAGAAATAAATCACTAGTTGCAAATTGACTAAATATTAAAGAAGAGATTTCTTGGAATTGCAGTAAGTTCATGAAGTCAACAAAAATAAATTAGAGCACATTAGATATAGTGATGTGTTTACCCCTGAGTTTTCTGTAGTTGGGAAGTTTGAACAAAAGCACTTAAACCTGATCCTGAGTCTGTGAAACTAGGATAACTGTAGATTATTGGTACAGAACTTTGCATTCCAATATTTGAATTTTTCCCACAGTTCTTAACAGCTGCAAGTTCACAATGAAAATGCTGGGGTTTTTTTTTTTTCTTTTGTTGTGTGTTTTCAACCATGAATTCAAAGTGTTATTGAAATGCCAAACTTGGTTGCTTTGAAAATATTTGCCCTTCATTCGGTACCTTTCCTGGAGTAAGATTAAGTTGTCAAAATCTTTTGTGTAGCTGTAACCATATTGGGCTGCTACAGTGATCTATCTATAAGGTTGATAGTCTCGAGCACTTAGGCTCCTTGGTGTTTTGTTGTATTGTTCTCTGACTCCTCCTTCAATAACTGGTTACCAGATGTTTATATATGTTAATGTCAGGGATAATTCAGCTCTTAAGATTCTTTGGAAGCCCTCTCATTTGATGTGTCATAGGGGTTGAGTTACTAAAACTTGATGTACTTGTTGGCCAGCTTGGTTTTCTGGTTATAGAAATGCTTTCAGATAGTGAAGGAGTGGCTCTCTGAGTAAAACAACTGTATAGGTTTTGTTCGGGCTGTTAACCTGAACATTTTCAACTTCAAGTTCTCTTAAAAAGTTTTTAATCATTTGGCTTTAAAAATTGCAGTTGGTGACATAGATTGAGCCCAGAATGTGATTTTACAGAAAGTTGGAATTTAATTTCTTACGAATGTATCACTAAATAGAGATTGGGATTGTAGGTCTGATTCAATCTGGATTGCTGATTGAACTAAATGAATGTTAAAATTCTTCTTCAACCCCAAGATACTGATTGTATAATCTTAGGTGTTGAAAGAAAGCAGTTTTTCCTTTGCAATAGTTAGTAAGTGGTGACTAAAAGGGACTAAGAGTAGGGAGATAAATTATTCTGGAATGACCTTTTACTATAATCATTTAGATTTAAAAGATTGGTGAGTCTGAACATACTGTCGTGAATTTATGTACCACTTTTAGCACAACCTAGGTTTTAACTCCTTATAATTAGATTTCAGAGATAATTGCTCTAGCAATGTTTGGGTATATTGCATTTGGTGGCTGCTCATGTTTTGGAATGATTTTGGAAGATTGCTTTGATGGGTACAATATTTGCTACGATTATTGTCTTACTTCCCTGTCTTTTATAGTGAAGCATGTTTCTCCTAGTTTTTGATTTTGATTTTTACTCCCACTCTTCTTTATTACTGTATATTTTTTCGTTTTTATTTTTTTGCTTCTAGAAACTTATTAGAAGTGAATATTACTGAGTTCTGCCAATTGAGTTCTTACAGGTGGAAAGACCTTTCAGCACAGTGATTAAGAACAGGGACTCTTGGAGCCAGACTCACTGATTTCAAGTTCTGACTCCATTTCTTACCACTGGTAAGTGGTAAAGAATATCACCTGGAAACTCTTTGGAAATGCAAAACCTGCAGCCCCTCCCAGACCTACAGAATGGTCTGGGAGAAGACACTGGAAGAAGACAGTCGTTGGCACAGAATGTTAACTATTTTTTTTTGGACTCTACTTTCCCAATCTCTGAGTAAAACACTTCCCTCTTAGTACTGTTTAGTACTGCCCTCAGCTGGAAGCAATTTTGAGATCCTCCATTGCAGTCATTCTCAAAATGTTGTCCCCAGATCAGTGTTCCTCTCTATTTCCTGCAAATTGGCAGCTGGACCCAGAGGCTTGATAAACTTCAGGTTTATTCCTTTTGGCAAGTATATTGGTAGGGGTGTGTTCATTCACAACATTCATTATGTTATGTCTTGAATTTTTTTTGGATCCATTAATTCATTGGTGGCTCCAAAATGGTTATGTTTTAATGCTGTCATTTTTTTCATCTATTAACTGGAATAATTTTATATGTTTCCCCCCATCATTTATCTGGTTACTCAGTGATACATTTTATATGGGAGGGCCAGGATAAATACTCAATTTTTTAAAAACATAGCTTTCAAGATAATGAATTGGTTCCCTGTCATCCTCAAAAGGTTACGTGTATATGTGTATGTGTATGTGTAAGTATGTATTCATGGATGTAAACATTTGGTGGATTTAAATAAATTGTAGTTCTGACCCTCAGTGAAGTTCAGATGGTCCCACTTTTGGCTGTTAGGGCTGCCTGTCTTAAAGTTGACTCTTGGTTGTTTTATTTATTTTTTGTTGTTGTTGTTGTTGTTGTTGTTTTTTGAGACAGGGTCTTGCTCTGTCTCCCTGGGCTAGAGTGCAGTGGCATCGTTATAGCTTGCTGCAGCCTAAAACTCCTGGGCTCAAGCAGTCCTCCTGCCTCAGCCTCCCGAGTAGCTGGAACTACAGGTGCACACCACCATGCCTGGCTAATTTTTCCATTTTTTGTAGAAACAGGGTCTCGCTCTTTCTCAGGCTGATCTCCAGCTCCTGGGCTCAAGCGATCCTCCCGCCTCAGCCTTTCAGAGTGCTAGGATTACAGACATGAGCCACCACACTGGCCTTGATTGTTCTTGATAGGATCTCTAGTATCTGGTGGTCAGCTTCCTTGCTGTCTGGTATGTCAAGATGTTCTAGGCTCATTCTTGTGCTTTTCTGCCTCAGACCTGGAATTAGCTTATGAGATTAAGATAAAGGTGAAGTCAGAGGACATTCCCTCTTTTGCCATGGGTAGCTTTGAACCCAGTTCTACTTTTCTCTTTCCACTTAACCTCCCCAGGCTGCTCTTCATTCATCCCTACCTTTTTATTAGAATTTAGGGAGAAAGGTTTGAGATGCCTTGATAATAGTAGAAAGAGCATGGAGCCCAGGCAGTTTTGGGTTTGGGGGCTGGCTACTTACTAGTTGTACCAGTTTGGGCAAGCTAACCTATCAGTTGTTTCATCTGGGGAAATGGCTTATTCATATGGTTACTGGAATTAAATGAGAAAATGTAAGGTGTTAGTACACTGTAGATGATCAATAGGTAGTAATTTATTTAATGTACTATTTTACTTAACCCCTGCAACAGCTCAGGGGTGGGCAGTCAGGGTGGTGAATTGATGGCTGGTTAGCAAAACATATCTGGATCCTTTAGGTCTGTGTGGGATCATCAGTGGTGGGGATGGATAGGGTTTGTTCTTTGGTCATTTTGGGTCTGAGACTTTGGCCAGTGATAACTGAATGTTCCACCAGAGTAGTTTTTCACTTTGCAAAGTCTTAGGAGTCACATTCATATCCTCTGAAGGATCCTACCCAATATGGTGGTGATGTATATATTGGTTACTTTGATCTCTCTCCATCTACACAGCCCCCTAGTGTTCAAGGTTCTTCTGTTCAGGGTTCTGATGTAACCTTAGTAACCCACAATGAGTCTTCCTAATAGTCATCAGTGTCATCACTGTTACATACTTGAGTAGCACCATATATAGGACGTAAGAAAAGAGGTAAATATCCCTTTTAACATTATATGTAATGTCTAAAATACAATGTGTGGCACATAGTAAGTACTCAATAAATGGAAACTGTTATTCAACTTCTAAATTAATATTACATCTTCTTTTTCTTTCTTACATCTTACCTCTTTTCATTCAGTTCAATAAGCATTTACTGAGTGTTTCTGAGTACAGGAGTAAGGGACATAAAATGAATGAGACTTGGTCTCTGCCCTTGAGAAACTGACAGTCTACTTAAGGACTGTGAGATCATGTTTAAAGTTCCTTAGCCTTTTCCTTTGTGTTATCATTTCTTCCCCTGTGCTGTCCACGCATGATATAGCCTGTCTATTGTTTCTGAAAGCGCTCCTAATTCTGCGTGCCTCCCCAGCCTTTGAGACTGCTGATATGTGAGAAAGCCTACAATTGTCTTCTATGAATACTGGGTAATATCAAGAAAAAACCTTTGGGCCAGGATTGGATTTCAAAGTGGTATATGTGGTTGATACTATAGTACCAGTTTATGGTCTTTAGATGGACCTACACCTGGTCTCCTGCCTCTGTCCTGTTGCTTTCACTGCCTTCCTTCCACCTTCTTTCCCCCTCCCTCCCCTTTACCTTCCCCTTAAAATGTTTGCTACATAAAATACAGGCTCCTATACCCAGTTCAATACCAGATGAATCAGGTATATAAAGAGACAGCTGTACTTCATATAAACTAGGATGTGAGTGGGCCTAGGGTGTATCACCAAATTTCCATTCTTATCTATAAAATGGTCATCAAAAAGCCTACTTCATAGGTTGCTGTGAGCATTGAAGTGAGATAATATATTTAAAAATGTTTAAATTATAGAGTCCTCCACAAAGATAAGGCCATTATAATTTATGTAAAATAAGTACTTAATAGCTATGTTACTTGGGGCAAATTACCTCATCAGTGAGCCAGTTTCCTCATCCTTTAAATGAGGATGATGATATCTCATTAATTCAGCAAATATTTATTGAGGACATACACATTGCTGCCACATACTGGGAATACAAAGATAAGCAATTGGAGAATGGAGGATAGTGTGGTCTACTTAGGGGAAGGAGACCTGAAAATCACACTCAACGGGATCAGTATAATAATATGAGGAATGAACAAAATGTGCTGTGGCGGTTTACAAGAGGGTAGCAGGGGGCAGGCGCGGTGGCTCACGCCTGTAATCCTAGCACTCTGGGAGGCCGAGGCAGTTGGATCATTTGAGCTCAGGAGTTCGAGACCAGCCTGAGCAAGAGACCCCGTCTCTACTAAAAATAGAAAGAAATTATATGGACAGCTAAAATATATATATAGAAAAAATTAGCTGGGCATGGTGGTGCGCGTCTGTAGTCCCAGCTACTTGGGAGGTTGAGGCAGGAGGATCGCTTGAGCCCAGGAGTCTGAGGTTGCTGTGAGCTAGGCTGATGCCACGGCACTCTAGCTTGGGCAACAGAGTGAGACACTGTCTCAAAAAAAAAAGAGGGTATCAGGGAATGTCACACAGAATTTTGTTAAGAGTTAAGCAAGATAATACTTCATGAACTCAAAAATGCTATGCAAAGTCAGTTAAACGTATTCCAAATGAATCAATAGGCTCAACCATTATTTCATTTCTTCACGGACTTATACTTTAGATGCATTTATTTCTTTGAGTTAGATTTTATGACCTCCTTAAGGGTGTTATGTATATATGTATATATGTTATGTATATAATAGAGTACTCCTGAAAGTAATGCTTTTGTCTAAGGGTTCTTTTCATCCATTGTATCATCATTTTCTAGTTTCAATCACTAAACTAATTCAGGAAAAACTAGAAAATGTGTGCATATTTGGGGGGATATTCATAATCCCACCACAATATTTAATCACCATTAACATTTCAGTATAGTCTCATCTTAATGATAAGGGTAATGTTTAAAGAATAAGGAAAGACAGCTCAGTAGAAAATTAGGGACAGACTGTTTTCAGAATAGGAAACTAAAAATATCCAATAACAAGAGAAGATACTCAAACTAAGAAATGTAAATTAAAATGAAGCTGTTTTAAATCATTACATTGGCAGAAAGTAACTTAATACTATTGAGTCATGGCAAAAGGTATGGGGAAGAGTTGGGTCTTATGTTTTTAAAAAAAACTAGAGCAAACTGGTAAGTTTATTTGGGAGATACGGTCATGGAGAACTTTAGCTTTTTCTGGAATGTTTACATTTCTATTTCTGAGAAATTTAAAATATACTAAAAAATACAGAGAATAATACAACAAAAACCCCCATCCCTACCTCCCCTTCAGAATTGACCATTTGTAACATTTATTTTTGCCTCAGTCTTTTTGCTGGGGGCAGGGGTAATACAGGTTGAGCATCCCCAATCGAAAATTTGAAATGCTTCAAAATCCAAAACTTTGAGCACAGACATGACAGCATGAGTGGAAAATTCCACATATAAATATTTAACACAAACTTTGTTCCATGCACAGAATTATTAAAAATATCTTCAGGATATGAATTTCGTGTTTAGCCTTGGATCCCATCCTCAAGATACCTCATTATATATATGCAGATATTCCAAAATAAAAAAAAAAGTCTGAAATCTGAAGAACTTCTGGTCCCAAGCATTTTAGATAAGAGATATTCAACCTGTATAGGTAAAGGGGAAATACTTTTTTTTTTTTTTTTTTTTTTTTTTGAGACAGAGTCTCACTCTGTTGCCCAGGCTAGAGTGAGTGCCGTGGCGTCAGCCTAGCTCACAGCAACCTCAAACTCCTGAGCTCAGGCGATCCTCCTGTCTCAGCCTCCCGAGTAGCTGGGACTACAGGCATGCGCCACCATGCCCGGCTAATTTTTTTCTATATATATATTTTAGCTGTCCATATAATTTCTTTCTATTTTTAGTAGAGATGGGGTCTCGCTCTTGCTCAGGCTGGTCTCGAACTCCTGAGCTCAAACGATCCGCCCACCTCGGCCTCCCAGGGAAATACTTTTTTAATACCCAACATTTCCTTCCTCCCTGCAGTCAGTACCATGAATTGCTTGAACTTTTATAGTTTGAGTATGGTATAAATTACTCATGTAAGTAAAAATACAAAAACTATGTGATGGCCACACAAAAATCTGTTATTAATATTAAATTTGTATACTACTTTGGAGTTTTTAAATTCATTTAGTAAGAATGCTTTGGGAATGGGACTTTTTTGTGTCACTTGCTCATTTTATTGTAATTCTTGTTTGAAAACACTTTCCTGACTTTGTTTTTAAATAACGTTCTTCATGATATGGAATTAAGTATGGCTTATTATTGAAAAAATACAGATAAGCATACAAATCTCCTGAAATCCCATAACTCAGAGATAAACACTATTAACATTTTGGTGTGCTTTTTTCTTCCAAGGCTTTTCTTTATTCCCGTGTACCCTTAATACTATATTCTTTTTTTTTTTTCAGAAATATTCTTTTTAAAAATGTTACTGCCTCCCTTCCAGCTTAAGAAAAATTTCAAACATAAAAATACTGAAAGAATAGCACAATGAACATCTGTATACCACCAGATAGATTCAACAATTAAGATTTTGCCATATTAGATTTATATGTACATGTATGTGTTGAATTTTTCTGAAGTGTGTCAAGTAAGGATGACACTTCATCTTTAAATCCTTTAGCATATGCCTTAAGAATAAGGGCATCTCCTAAAAAACCACAGTGCCATTTTCACATCTAGGGAATTTGTTGCCTAGTTAGATTAATATTATCTACTATCCAATTCATATTTACATTTCCTCAGTTGTCCCCAAAATGTCCTTTTAGCAGTTTTCTCCAAACCAGTGTAGCAATGGTGTTTTTAAATTTGCCATTCCCACTTACTTCTATAGCATTTTTAATGGCTGCATTGTATTCTGCATGATATTCATAATTTATTTCCAGTTCTTTATGTTCATATATTTAAGTCCCTGTTTCTCATGATCTAAAACAATACTACTTAGTATACAGTAAGCATTTGATAACTAAGTGTTGAATGAAGGAAAGAAGCATAGGTACGTCCTAATAGATAAATCTTCTTGACATCTATGTTTATTTCCTTAAATTTCTATACTTGGAATGCAGAACTTTAAGGCTTTTGATATTTATTGCCAAATTGCCTTTTAGAAAGACTATCCTACATTTTTCACTGTGGTATGTTTAGTATATGCTCCATGATTTACAATATTATAACACCTCGGGATAAGCCTTGATAAATTAGTATCGCAGGAGATTATAAAGCTGGATATAGCCAGCCCAGTATAGTTGTCACAATAGCTCCACTCGTACATCTGCTGCCATTTTTTCCAAGAGATGACCTTGACTCCTCCGGCCTGGAGTGTTTGCAGTCTGTTAACCCAGTCCAAAGTCCATGTCCTTGCCCCTCAGATTTCCTCAAATATCTTGGTATAGGAAGTATAGTTTCAAGAGATGGAGATATAACTTAAAAACAACCTTTTATATACAGGATTTTAGAATTTTTGCTTTTAAAAAGTAAAAGCAGACTTTGGTGGCCTTCAAATCTCTTTGGATGAATTCAGATCTCTCCTTCTAGCCTACACATTAGCAACAGCTTTAAAATGGTAGTCTTCTCCATGTCCAACAGAAAAGCTAGGTGAGAACCTATATTTAATATCCATATCAAATTCCTTATTTTGTAGGCCCAGATGTAGGGAGGGATAATGACTTGTCCATGGTAACATGGCTCAATAGTGGTGGAGTTGGGCATTCAACCCAGGTTAACTAGTGCAGTATTGTTTCTACTATGCTGTATCTTTCCTTAAACCCTATCTCTCTCTAAATATGGCACCAAATGTCATCCATAGGAGTGCAGAATAAGTAGCCGTCTTCCTTTAAGAAACTTACCCCCCAAACGGGAAAAATTTTAAAAAGAGTATAGAAAGTTAATGTGAGAAAGGCCAAAATCCAAAGAAAGCTGTTTCTTTGCCCTTTTGACCATGGTTACTACTTTCTAACATGAGGTCAATTTGGAGCTCTTTGATGGGAAAATTCAGTTTGGCTGTGTGTTTTTATGTATGTGTGTGTATGTGTATAGTAGATCGAACTGAATTTCTTTTTTTTTTGAGACAGAGTCTCACTCTGTTGCCCAGGCTAGAGTGAGTGCCATGGCGTTAGCCTAGCTCACAGCAACCTCAAACTCCTGAGCTCAAGCGATCCTCCTGTCTCAGCCTCCCGAGTAGCTGGGACTACAGGCATGCACCACCATGCCCGGCTAATTTTTTCTATATATATTTTTAGCTGTCCATATAATTTTTTTCTATTTTTAGTAGAGATGGGGTCTCGCTCTTGCTCAGGCTGGTCTCGAACTCCTGAGCTCAAACGATCCGCCCACCTCGGCCTCCCAGAGTGCTAGGATTACAGGCGTGAGCCACCGCGCCCGGCCTGAATTTCTTTTATAAAACTTTCAAGGTAAAGTTATGTTTTCTTTTTTTGTATGTGGGTTCAAATAAAACTTTATTTACAGAAACAGGAAGTGGGCTGGATTTGTTTCATAACTGGCCATAGTTTTCCAATCTGATATATTATAAAGTGATGTTTTCTAAGCCCATCTTATTTTCTCTTCCTTTTCAACTTTTAAATTATAAAGGTAACATGTTTGCTGTTTAAAAAAAAGATTCAAACAAAATAAAATTTTGTGCCTTTTAACATTTATATACTGTGCTTATCATTTACATACTATACATATTTTATGTGGTTAGCACGTATGGCTCAGCTCCATTCTTCTTAATGACTGCATTGGACTCTGAAGTATGGCTCTACTATAATTTAATCATTCCTTATTGTTGAGTCTTACAAGTAGAATTGCTTCTGGGTCAAGGGGTGGTACCAATTTAAATTTTTGACAGGTACTGCCAAAATGACCCTCAAAAAGGGTATTATTGAATTGACATTCCCATTAGCAGTGTGTCTGTGAGTTCCCTTTTCCCTGCCTCTATCTGTCAAAGGTGTGGGATGTTGTTGATCTTTTTAATTTTTTTTTTTTTTTTTTTTTGAGACAGAGTCTCACTCTGTTGTCTGGACTAAAGTGCAGTGGTATCATCATAGCTCACTGTAACCTCAAACTCATGGTCTCAAGTGATCTTCCTGAGAGTCAGCCTTCCAAGTAGCTGGGACTACAGGTGCACGCCACTGTGCCTGGCTAATTTTTCTAATTTTTGTAGGGATGGGGGTCTTGCTGTGTTGCTCAGGCTGGTCTCGAACTCCTGGCCTGAAGTGATCCTCTTGTCTTGGCCTTCCAAAGTGCTAGGATTATAGGTGTGATCTTTTTAATCAGTCTGATGAGTGAGAAATATTACCTCCTTGCTTTGATTAGCATTTTTCTAACTACTAGTGAGGATGAGCGAATGTTTATATCCTCTGCAAATTGCAAGTTTATGCCCTTTTACTTCATTTAAACTTGGATTATTTGTCATACTCAGTTTTGAGAGTTCTTTGTATATTAGAAATAGTAACTCTCCATCTTACTGTACATATTTTCTGTTTATGATTTGGAATTTTTATGTAGTCAAATCTCTTTTTTTTTTCCTTTTATTGGTGCTCAGTTGCATGTCTCTTGGAAGGCTTTTTCTCTGCCAAGATTGCAAGAATATTTCCCTGCATTGTCTTCTAATACTTTTATAGTTTGGCTTTTTATGTTTAAATAATAGCGTGAAGTATTTTCATCCACATGGTTAGCCAGTAGCTCCTATTTTCCATCCTGGGAAAGGCTATTTGATCTTTAAAAATATCCTCAGCTTAAAAGTGAATTATTTGCAAAAGTGTAGTTTGTTTAAAAAAAAAAACTTAGAAATTTGTGCTAAATAAGAACCCTGGGCTAGGCGTGGTGGCTCACACCTGTAATGCTAGCACTCTGGGAGGCCGAGGTGGGTGGATCGCTCGAGGTCAGGAGTTCGAGACCAGCCTGAGCAAGAGCGAGACCCCCCCCATCTCTACTAAAAATAGAAAGAAATTATCTGGCCAACTAAAATATATATAGAAAAAATTAGCTGGGCATGGTGGCGCATACCTGTAGTCCCAGGTACTCGGGAGGCTGAGGCAGTAGGATCGCTTAAGCCCAGGAGTTTGAGGTTGCTGTGAGCTAGGCTGACTCCATGGCACTCACTCTAGCCCGGGCAACAAAGCAAGACTCTGTCTCCAAAAAAAAAAAGAAAAGAAAAGAAACCTGGCTTGATTACTTTTAGCTCTTTAGTTTTTGAGAATAAGTGAGACTGGTCATGTTGAATACCTAACATTTGTCTTGGACTGAAGGCAGAGTATTATAGATAGTGCTTTAAGGGATCTAAGTTATTGTATTTCTATTTTTCATATGTTGAAGCCAAGATTGTCCTAAGGTCATAAAGCCAGTTGATGGCTAAGAACTAGAGTACCTTTGCATACTGCTCTTTCATTTTCGGCAAGTACCTTTCACATATTAGATATAAATGTTTCAAAGCAACAAATTGTTCACATAGTTTTGTTGATTTGAAATGATTATGTGCTGGTCTGTGTGTGGTGCTATTAAATTTACTCTAACAGAGCCAGTTTTTTCTATATGTTGGGATGTATCTTTATTTTTAACGGCATTGTCTCACACCTTAATTATTGATAAATTAATTTGATCCTCATAACAGACCTGTGGAGTTGAAATTATTTTCATCATATTGAAAAGAGTTTGTTGCCACGTTGATAATTGCTATAAATAACTTGCTCTTTTAAACCATACAAAAGAATCTTTGTCTCTTTTCCTTCCAAAAGTCATTTGAATCAGCTGAAAATAGTTCAGATCCAATTAAAATTTTTGATCAAGTGGCGTGGCCTTACGTGAACATTATTTAGTAGACTACCCTTTGGAAAAGTATAATTTGAGAAAGACTGGAACTCCTAATCTCATTGTCATCAAAGTAGAATTTAGTTGTTTTTTTAATGTCAGCACTTAATGCTGGAGATTAATACATAGTATATGTTTTCATTCATACACAGATAATGTGTAGAAAGATTGAAAAGGCCAGCTCCTTTTTGCTTTTGGTCAGATCTATGTCTCTGAATTTGTATCCATCTGTAGACTATCTAGCATAAGGTTTGCTGCCCTTGGATTAATCTGGAGCTAAAAGAAATAGAACAAATAAGAATATTGCTTACTCTTTGCTGGGCAAAATTCTGTGAGATAGGCTTGTTTATTTTACAAAGGTGACTGACTCAGAGGTATGGTAACTTGTCTAAGATCATATGCCTAATAAATGGAACTTAAGCCCAGGTCTTTCTGATTCCCAGGCCTTTCCATTATGCGGTTCTCTGCTTCATTTTGACTTTTCTTACAATAGTATTCGTCAGTCTCTACCTTTATTTTTTTTTAAATCTACATGTATGGAAGCAAATAAATATATTACTGAGATCTCTTCTCTTCCCCCCATATAGACAGATCTTTTGTCAGAATATGTTAAGGCATGTAAAGCGTAGCTTTTATTTAGACATATACTTAATCCAGCCTCTTAATACAAGGTTTGTGATTTTCCTACCTTTCATTAGGATGTAGAACAAGAGGATTTTATCCAGGAATACTGAATTCTCCCTTTATATATAGAGGAGGTTTGATCTGTACAGATGCTGCCTGTTTTGTTTCCCTGTAAGCCCAGGGACATGAGAGAGTTGGAGCTAAATAACGCCAAAGGGTTGGAATTCTGTTTTCTTTGGCATCTGGTACTGTCTTTATTGTATTTGACGGTAGTCTATCATGTGTCCTTGGGGAAAATACCATACACCTGTGTTTTATAAATGAAAGAGAAATACAAGTGAAAACATTATAGTGACTAAGCAGACAATGTCTTGGGATTTTTTTAGGACAGTGGTTCCTAATGTTTTTCAGGTCATGGATCCCTTTAAGATCCAGCAATGTGAAAGCTGTTGACCATCTTCCCCAAAAAATACCCACATGTGCAAATTTTTCCGTGAAATTTTAGGGTTTTTGTGGTGGTGCCTCAGTGTAGGATGAGAAAATCTAAAGATTTCTCTATACTTAATTTTCTCTCTGTGTCATTAAGAGGATGTCCAAATTGCTATGTTGTTTGTAAGTGTTCTCAGCACGTTTAAGGTAGAGTAGGCTAAGCTATTATGTTTGGTAGGTAAGTTGTACTGAATACATTTTTGATTTAATATTTTCAACTTAAAATGGATTTATTGGGACATAACCCCATCATAAGTTGAGGAGCATCTGTATGTATTTTTATAGGCTGTGTTTTCCCTACACTGTGGCCAAAGGTGAAAGCTAGGATAATTTTGTTACTTTTGTTAAAGGTGTACTCTACTTTATGTAAATTTAATCTCAAAATCAAATTTTTTTTGAAAGGGAAGAGGATCATGGTTTGTGTTTATTAAGGATTTATCTTATGTACTCTGTTGATCTTGTAATTGATTGTTTTCAGCTTTTTGGGCACTAGAAGTTGTACTTTAATTCTGTGTTTTCATGTACTATGTTGCCTTTATATTACCATTGCCTGTAATCTATTTTTTTCTGTTTTTTTTTCTTTTTATTTTCTACATTTCTATACACTTGGCTATTTCATAGTATCTCAATGCTCTACATATAGCATGTTCATAACTATTTGTTGAATGGAAAGATAAGGTTGAATGAGTTTTCTAAATTGGTTCCCTCAGTTGAAAATTTTACCGAGAGTTTATTAGGATTTTTTTAGTTTTGTTAAACATTTACTGGATAGTCATTTATTTACTAATCAACTAAATGACAGCTCCTGTACTGGTGACAGGAATGCAAAGATAAATCCAACACAGTCCCACTCTTGCAGAACTCAGTCTGGTGGGGAGACCATCAGGTAAATAAAGAGCTTTGTTGATTGAGAGTATATGCAGGATACAGTGGGGGCACAAGGGGGAGTGACCAGTGTTCCTGTGGGGGAGAGGATATCTGACAAGGCCCCATAGAAGAGGTGACATTTAAGCTGAGCTTTAGGGGATGTGCAGGTAGCAGCCATTTTAGCAGAGAGAGCAGTGAGTTAAGGTATCAAAAATCTTGAATGTTAGGGAAACTGTAAAAAGCGTGACATGGCTAAAGCATGTGGGGAGCTGAGGGGACTATTATGTAATATCATGGCACTGGTAAGAGAGGTAGGCAGTGACCAGGTCCTCAAGGTCTTGGATGCTGGTTTTAAGTAAGGAAGTTTGTACTTGATGTGGGTAGATTTTGAGTTTTAGGGAGATTGCTCTGGCAGCAATGTGGAGGGAGGGATCTGGCAGGATAAGATTTTAATTTAAAATATCTTTAATTTATGAGATTTTAAAAACAAACAAAAATAGAAAATAGTATAATGAACATCCATGTAACTGTCACCCAGCTTCAACAGTTATCAACACAGGGCTGTTGTTTTATTCATACCTCCCTCCCTCCATTATTTTAAAGCAAATTCCTAAGTTAGTAGCAAATTGGAAAAGCATATTTAGTAATATCTAACACAGTGGCTTTCAAGGCTGCCCTGTGCAGCCAAATCACCTATACCTGCTGTCCCCAACCCCTGGGCCTTGGACTGGTAGCAATCTGGTACCTGTCTGTGGCCTGTCAGGAATAGGGCTGCACAGCAGGAGGTGAGCGGCAGGTGAGCTAGGGAAGCTTCATCTGTATTTACAGCCACTTCCATCACTCTCATCACCACCTCTTGTCACATCAGTGGCGGCATTAGATTATGCATTATGGTGAGTTGTATAATTATGTCATTATATATCACAATGTAATAATAATAGAAATAAAGTACACAATAAATGTAATGTGCTTGAATCATCCCGAAACCACCATTCCGGCCCCCCCCTTTCCTGTCCATGGAAAAATGGTCTTCCATGAAACCAGTCCCTGGTGCCAAAAAGGTTGGGGACTGCTGACCTAAGCAGGCTGGAAAAAAACAAAAAAGTCAGTCCCCAGCTCAGACCTACTGAATTAGATACTTGTGTGGCCAGGCATTTTCAGTTTTCAAAATAAGTCTCAGGTGAAGTAAATTATTTATAAGATGATTTTTAAGTAACTTGACTTCTGACAGATGAAAATATTTTCCTGAACTCATTGAGTGCTGCTTGTGGCCCTTCTGGGTGAAATTAACCTACTAGATAGGGGTAGGCTTTTCTGTGGGCAAATTTTTGAAATTTGAATACAGAATGTTAGTTTAGACTCTAATTTCTTAATTTTCTGTGAGAAGTGGGCAAGGCTGAGAAAGCGTATGCATCTTTGAAACTAGATGTGATGAGGTATGAGGGAATAACCAGTCATTGTTACAATTGATCTTTTGCACCAACTCCAGCCACAAATAAGGAATGGGATGGGAAAAGGAAGAGGGTGGGGAACATAATTCTTAAAGGGTAGACTAGGATAATTCCAGAGCACCAGTAGACAAGGAGTCTCTTCCTTAATTTTCATAACTTAAATTTAGGCGTTGCTGTTTTTATTTTCTGTTGAGAATGCTAAGAAGGGCTCCTTGACATGCTGTCATTTCCTCTCTACTGGCAAAACTGATCATCTATAACTTGGGTAAACCCTGTTTTGTTGCCTAATTCTTCTGATGGCCGGTTTCTCTCTCTCATTAACTGGGAATAAATGACTAGAAGGATAACTCCTGGATATGTAGCTTCCCAGGACTGTAGAGTAAAAGATGTTTCAGGGGATGTGGTCTCAGATACCATTCTCATCTCCAAAGTCAATGTTGGAGGTTTCAGATTTCTTTTTCTTGATATCCCTGCCCCTTATTTTCTTTGAGCTTACTACAGTGCAGAGAAACACCCGGAGAAAACATATACACTTAATCTGAAGTATAGTGTTTTCAGATTTTAAATGAGAGACTCTTGTCGAGGTATTTCTGCAAATAATTTCCAGATTTCTTCATTTGCTTTATTATTACATCTTACTATCAGTGTCAAGTAAAGTCTAGGTCAGCAATTCTTAGGGCACATGAGACTCATGTTTTAGGTGGCTGAGGATAGGGAGACTGGTATCTATAGGAGGGGGACAGTGAGGTGGGCTGTGTATATAGACATGTACACTGTGGAGTTGTGGAGCATTTGGGTTTGGATCCAGGTTCTACCGCTTGCTAGATATGTGGCCACTCTCAGCCTCAGTAAACTGGGCATAGTCTTCATCTCTAACTTGTTATGAGGATTAGAGATAATACATAATAGGTATAGAGTAAACGTTAGCTGTTGTTATTGTGATCATAAATGGCTTTCAGAATATTTGTTGAGTGGCTATTAAAATAGATAATCAGAAACTAGGCCGGATATAAAGGCCTGACAAATCATGTGGTGTTCCCTTTAAAAAATCAGTTAATCAGTGATGTCTGTGCTTCTGTAATCAAATAATGAATAGCAGGCCAGGTTTCAAGATTCAGCTTGCTGCTTTCTGCCGTAATGGATGGTCACAGCAGCTCTCAACTGAATTTACTTTCAGAGACTGCGAAAGGCAAAGGGAATCATTGCAAGGCAAAGAGAATCAATTATTTTGCTTTGTGGCACATTGGAGTTCTCTAAGCATTTTCTGTTTTAAGAACTGCCATAATGCTTTTCCATGATTTATTTCAGTGGGAGTTTTAGGGTGATTTATATGTGCAACATCTCTTACCTACAAACAGTCAACCAGGGTGCTTTCTGTGCTCGTTGCTCCAAACACCAGGAAATGTAGGAAAAAGCTCAAAGAGCAGGTAGCAGCTAATCCAAGACATTTGTTTAGATGATTCTGTTTTTAATTTGGTGTATGTCCTTTGGCTCAGGGGCAACTGTTTTCTTCAGAAAAATTTTACCAAAAAAATCTGATCATAAATTGATGCATGATTTATAGGAAATCTGGAAGGATCTGAAAAGCATGAAGCATAAATAAAACTATGTGTTATCCTGCCACCTAGAGGCAACTACTGATAATGTGTATTTCAATGTATATTTCTTCCCTTCCCAGGTTTTGTTTTGTTTTGTTTTGTTTTTGTTTTTGTTTTTTTTATAACTTACCTACTGTGTGGCAGACATTTTCTCACTAATAGTCAGGGAAGTGATGGGTACAGGGTGCAATGTAAGCACATATGGAGGGAAACTCAGTCAACATTTAAGAGGTTAGGGAAAGAGTGTCCTAATTCTCGATAGTTATTCTGTTCAAAACCCACACAAGTGCTCATTAATTAGTGAGAGGCTAAATGGTCCTCTTTCCCTAACTTTCATAGGGAATCTTTCAGTTATCCCCTCTTATAAGATAATTTCCATCCACTTGCTAGGGTCCTTATTCCCCTTCCTTCCTCTCTGTTTTTCAGTGACCCTATAATTGTCTGCTTCCATTTACAGCTAACATTTTCAAGAGTTTTTCACACATGCCATCTATGCTTCCTCACTTTCCATTGAATGCCTGACTCACTCCAGTCTGGCTTTCATTCCCACTACCCCACTGAAATGATTACTTGTCAAGTTATCTCTAGTCCCAATTTCAACAAACATTTCTCTGTGGAGACATTTTTTTTCCTTATTTCAGCATATTGTGGGGGTACAAAAGTTTAGGTTACGTATATTGCCCTTGCCCCTCCTAACCCCCCCAAGTCAGAGCTTCAAATGTGTCCATCCCCTAGACAGTGCTCATCGCACTCATTATGTATGTATACACCCATCCCCTCCTCCACCCACATCTGCCCGACACCCAATCAATGTGATTCCTAAATGTGCTCTTAGGTGATGATCAGTGAAACCAATTTGATGGTGAGTACATGTGGTGCTTATTTTTCCATTCTTGGGATACTTCACTTAGTAGAATGGGTTCCACCTCTTTCCAGGAAAATACAAGAGGTGCTATATCACCATTGTTTCTTATAGCTGAGTAGTACTCCATGGTATACATATACCACATTTTATTAATTGTGGACACATTTTGACATTTGATGCAACTGATCACTCATGTCATCTTTTATCTTTCATGATACCATGATTAACTAGTTTTACTCCTACCTCATCAGCCTCTCCGTTGCTAGATTCTTCTCCTTTGCCTTGCCTTTAAATGCTAGAACAAATAACTTAGTTTGGGGCCTCCTTTCCTTCTCTGTAAGCGATCATCTCCAGACCCGTGGCTTCAAGTATTGTCTATATGCTGACAATCACAGATTTTATTCCCAGTGCATACTTCTTTCCTGAACTCTGTTCTAAAAATATTTGCATACCTATCATGTGGAAGATAACCATGCTATGTGCTGGGAGCTTGTAGAAAATCAAACCAGTAATTACAGTTGATACTTGTTATGAAAGAAACAAGCAGGGTACTATAGTAGAAAAATAACAATGGGCCCAGCTTTAGGTGGGATGCCATGGGAAGCCTCTCTGGGTCTTAGTTTAAATGTCAATTCCTCAAATCTGTGGGAGAGGGTGGGGGAGTGCCAGAAACATTCCATTGGGGAATAGCACTTTTAAAGGACTAGAGGCCAGAAAGAACTTTGAGTGTTCCAGGTACTAAATGAAAGAATAATGTAGTTATGCAGAGAGAAGAGATTGGAGAGAGTTCCAGGAAACAAATCATGCTTAGAGTTTGAATCATGGTTAGAGTTTGGGTATAATTCTAGGGAAACTGTGGAAAGGTTTTAATCAGGGAAGTAACATGATCTGATTTATGTTTTAAGAAGATTACTTTTGCTGCTTTCCAGAGAACAGATTGGATGAAAGTGAGTGTGGAAGTGAGGAGATCAGTTATTCCTGTTTCATAGTTGGGGAAACAGAAACACACAGAGGCAGATTTGTCCGTGGTCATACAGTGAATAAGTGATATAGCAAGAATTCTAACCCAGGTTTCCTGATTCTCAGCCTGTATTCTGATCTGGTGCTTCTCAAAGTTTAATATATGAATCACCTAAGGATCTTGTTAAAATGCAGATTCTGACTCCTCAGGTCTGGGTGGAGCTTGAAATTAATTGATGTCAGTGCTACTGATCACTTTGAGTAGTAAGGCTAGTATACCACTGCTCCCAACTGCTCTTGAGCCAGATCTAGGAACTACAGGTGTCCTCTGCCCTTAAGCTGATTCAATAGCGAAAGTCATCATTCCTAAATTTTATCAGCTGGAGGTGATTACTACAGAATGCATCACCCTTTAAAGAGTGACTTCCCTCAGTATATTTTAGTTGTATACACTTGTTCTTTGTGTGAACTCTACAAAATCAGGATTCAAACCTCAAAGGTAAGTGAAGGTTGGGAGAATGAAGAAGTGAAAAAATAAATAGTTAATTTAGCTGTGGGATGGTGATTGATAATAATTAATTTGTTTCCTTAAAGTTGGTTGTCTTTCTGACCTAAGTTTAGGAAGAAGTATTTCTTACACACACAGATTGCTTGGTACTCAGAGTCCTGGTTCTGACCCAACAAAGGCAGTAGGCCATTTCCAGGAAGTTGTTACAAACTGACTTTTGTTACAGGTTTTTTTTTATGTAATGGGATTTTCACCTATTTACCTTCTAAGAGTTCGGTGGAACTCAGTCCCCAATTACTGTTCCCTTCATTAGTGAGAGTGACAATATCTCAGCTTGTGCCCCAGCTTCCTCTCTTGGAATAATTTTTTTTTTTTTTTTTATTTATTTATTTTTTTTTGAGACAGAGTCTCACTCTGTTGCCCAGGCTAGAGTGAGTGCCGTGGCGTCAGCCTAGCTCACAGCAACCTCAAACTCCTGAGCTCAAGCGATCCTCCTGTCTCAGCCTCCCGAGTAGCTGGGACTACAGGCATGCGCCACCATGCCCGGCTAATTTTTTCTATATATATTTTTAGCTGTCCATATAATTTCTTTCTATTTTTAGTAGAGGTGGGGTCTCGCTCTTGCTCAGGCTGGTCTCGAACTCCTGAGCTCAAACAATCCGCCCACCTCGGCCTCCCAGAGTGCTAGGATTACAGGCGTGAGCCACCGCGCCCGGCCTCTCTTGGAATAATTTTTTTGACAGTAGGATCTAACAGTGTAGGAGAATCTGTCACAAATTTATATTCATCTGCCAAGTATTTTGTAGTAATAAAACTGGTAAATATGGCCAGGCGCGTGGTGGCTCACGCCTATAATCCTAGCACTCTGGGAGGCCGAGGTGGGTGGATCGCTCGAGGTCAGGAGTTCGAGACCAGCCTGAGCAAGAGCGAGACCCCATCTCTACTAAAAATAGAAAGACATTATATGGACAACTAAAAATATATATAGAAAAAATTAGCCAGGCATGGTGGTGCATGCCTGTAGTCCCAGCTACTCGGGAGGCTGAGACAGGAGGATCGCTTGAGCTCAGGAGTTTGAGGTTGCTGTGAGCTAGGCTGACGCCACGGCACTCACTCTAGCCTGGGCAACAGAGTGAGACTCTGTCTCAAAAAAAAAAAAAATGGTAAATAAAGTGAACAGAACAATATTAAAGTATGGACTTAGAAGTCAGACCTGGATTTAGATCTTGGTGCTAGTATTTACTTACTAACTGAGCAAAGCACTTTTATTTTGCTCTGAGCCTCAGTTTTCTATCAATAAATAGGGATAAAACTTGGCTTGAGTAGTGAGGATTGTATAAAAGAATATTATTTATATGAAGTCCCAGTACAGTGTGTCTCAAAGTGTATTCTTTGTAATACTTAAATTGGTGGGCTTTCAGTAGATGCCATTTGAGAAAATGGTTCTGTGCCCTAATAAGCTTCCCTTACCCAAGATATCTTAGAGGCATTAATGTCATTCAGCCACCTGACTGTCCTAGAGGAAGATAAATTCTGTTTTTAACATTTCCCAAATTACTGGGTCTTTGTCTCCCTCCATAGAGCAAGATTCTTTAAGAACAAAATAACTTCTGAATTTTCTTAACTGATGGCTCATGGACAGTGGTGTCTTTGTTTTTTAAACTATAAGTGTTTCTTGCAATGGAATTACAAAAACCAGGTTAGCATTACACTTGCTATGGGGACATTTGTGTGTGTTTATTCATTTGTTTTAGCTGGGTTATTTTATTGGGTGCATCAAATGCTTGCACTTGGGACTTAGAGTTGAGCCACTCATATATGTAACCAGAGACAATTTAGAAATCATTCTGCCACCAGCAGTAGCTTCTAGGCAAGCATCTAGAGTCTTGTGTTGGCAGCAGAAGCACCCCCAGCTAAGCTGTTTCTGTGGGAGGTCCTTGGCTGTAGTTCCAAGCTGCTTAGCTTCCTTGGTTACTCCCAGTTTTCTGAATGTGGATCTCTAGCTTTGTGTCAATTCTGTGAGCTATCAGATATCCTTCCAGTGAATTACTCTTATGCATTAGTTAGCCAGAATCTTTCTATTGTTCCAGACACTTGACTAGTACAGTATACGAAGTCAAAACAGCTTTAATTAGAGCAAAATGCTTATTTGTGTAAAGACTCAACAGTGACCTCATCTGCATTTTTTAAAACTGGTAAAATGGTTGTGATTTGCTTATTTTAGTGCATAAATTACTCAGTGCTCTTGTTTTGGAGGATTGATTTTTTTAAAAAAATGGACTTTATTTTTTAGAGCAGTTTTACGTTCATAGCAAAATTGAGCAGAAGGTACAGGAATTTTCCGTATGACCCCTGCCTTTACATATGCATAGCCTCCCTCGTTATCAACATCCCTCACCAGAGTGGTACATTTGTTACTATTGATGAATTTACATTGACACATCATTATCACCCAAAGACTATAGTTTACATTAGAGTTCATCCTTGATGTACATTTTTGGGGGGGAGGGGTTGGAAATATTTATAATGACATGTATCTACCATTGTAGTATACAGAGTAGTTTCACTGCCCTAAAAATCCTCCATGTTCCGCCTGTTCATCCTTTCTTCCCCACTAACCCCTGGCAATCACTGATCTTTTTTACTGTCTCCATAGTTTTTCCTTTTCTAGAATGTCATATAGTTGGAATCATACAGTATGTAGCCTTTTCACACTGACTTCTTTCACTTAGTAGTATGCATTTGAGTTTTCTCCATGTCTGTTCATGGCTTGATAACTCATTTCTTGTTAGTACTGAATAATGCCCCATTGTCTGTATGTACCACAGTTTATCCATTCACCTACCAAAGGACATTGTGATTGCTTCCAAGTTTTAGCAATTGTAAATAAAGCTATTAATACTATAAACATTCACGTGTGAGTTTTTGTGTGGACATAAGTTTTCAGTTCCTTTGGGTAAATACTAAGGAGTGTGATTGCTAGATCATATAGTAAGAGTATGTTTAGTTTTGTAAGAAACCACCAAATTGACTTCCAGGGTGGCTGTACCATTTTGCATTCCCACCAGCAAAGAATGAGAGTTCCTGCTGTTCCACATTCTTGCCAGCATTTGGTGTTGTCTGCATTTTGGATTTTGGCCATTCTAATGGGTGTGTAGTGGTATCTTGATTTAATTTGCATTTTTCTGATGACATGATGTGGAGCATCTTTTCATATGCTTATTTGCCATCTGTATATCTTTGGTGAGGTGTCTGTGAAGGTCTTTGGCCCATTTTTTAATTGGCTTGTTTTCTTATTGTTGAGTTTTAGAGTTCTTTGTGTATTTTGGGTAACATTCCTTTATTTTTGCAAATATTTTGTCCCAGTCTGGCTTGTCTTTTTAGTCTTTTGACAGTATCTTTTACAGAGCAGAATATTTTAACATTCCTGTGATTCATTTTGAGTTAATTTTTGTGAAGGGTGCAATGTAGGTCTAGATGTTTTTGCATGTGGATGTCAAGTTGTTCCAATTTGTTGAAAAGACTTTGTCCATTATAATGCCATTGCTTCTTGCTTCTGTATTCAAGATCAGTTGACTATATTCATGTGGGTCTTCTAGTGGACTTCTTAATCTGTTTTTTGTTTTTGTTGTTCGTTTCTTTTGAAGAGTTAGGGTCTCATTCTGCTGCCATGCTGGAGTGCAGTGACACAGTCATAGCTCACTGCAGCCTTGAATTTTTGGGATCAAGCGATCCTCCCACCTCAGCCTCCTGACTACATGCATACATGCATGCACCACCACTCTTGCCTTGTTTGTTCTTTCACCAGTACCATACTCTTGATTACTGTAGCTTTATAGTAAGTCTTGAAGTCAGGTAGTGTTAGTTGTCTGACTTTGTTCTTCTTCAATATTGTGTTAGCTATTCTGGGTCTTTTGCCACTCCATTTAAACTTTGCAATCAGTTTGTCAGTATCCGCAAAATAACTTGCTGAGATTTTGATTGGGAGTGCATTGAATTTATAGATCAAGTTGAGTAGGGCTGACATTTTGGAAATATTAAGTCTTCCTATCCATGGCCATGGATTATCTCTCCAATTATTTATGTGTTTGATTTCTTTCATCAGAGTTTTATAGTTTTCCTCTTACAGACCTTGTACATATTGTTTGATTTATACCTAAATACTGCATCTTTTGAATGGTATTGTTTTAAATTTCAAATTCTACTTTTTGATTGCTGGTGTATAGGAAAGTAATTGACTTTTGTGTATTTTAACCTTATATCCTGCAACCTTGCTATAATCACTTATTAGCTTCAGGGGTTTTTGGTCTAGTCTTTTGGATTTTTACATATATGATCATGTCATCTGTGAAAAAAAGACAGTTTTGTATCTTCCTTCCCATTCTGTATACCTTTTATTTCCTTGTTGCTTTAGCTAGAATTTCGAGTGAAGTGTTAAAGTGAGAGGTGATTATCCTTATTCGTGATTTTAGGGGGAAAGCTTCTAGTTTCTCACCAATAAGTATGATGTTAGCTGTAGGTTTTTTGTAAATATTCTTTATCAATTTGAGGAAGTTCCCCTATATTCCTAGTTTATTGGATCGTTTGGCTTTTTACTGTTGAATTTTGAGAGTTATATATTCTAGATACTGTTACATGGTTTGCAAATGTTTTCTCTCAGTTAATTTTATCGTTTTACATTTAAGTCTGTGGTTTTGTATAAAGTGGGAGACTTAAGTCAAAGTTCATCTTTTTGCCTGTGGATGTCTACTTTTCTCTGTCACCATTTGTTGATAAAATTATCTCTCTTTGAATTGCTTTTTCACCTTTGTCAAAAATCAGTTGGGCATATCTGTATGGGTCTATTTCTGGGTTCTTTATTCTGTTCCATTGATACAGGTGTCTGTCCCTCAGCCAACACTACTTGATTTCTGTATCTATCTATATTTATAAAATAAGTCTTACAAGTGGGTAGAATGATTCATTCCTTTTTGTTTTTCTTTTCCATAACTGTTTCAGCTATTGTTCCTTTGCCTTCCCATATACACTTTAGAATTCTTGGCTTATTTACAAAAAAGTCTTGCTGGGATTTGGATAGGAATTGTGTTAAACCTGTATGTCAATTTTAGGAGACTTGACATCTTTACTATGTTGAGTCTTAGATCTCTCCATGTATTTAGATCTTTGATTTTTTCAATCAGCATTTTGTAGCTTTCAGCATGTAAGTCCTGTATATGTTTTATAGATTTATACCTAATAATTTCATTATTTTGAGTGATTGTGAATGATATATTTTTAACTTTGGAGTCCACCTAGCCATACTGCTAGTATATAGGAATATGATTGATTTTTATGTTTATCTTGTATCCTGTGACTTAGAAGATTGATTAGTTCTGGGAGAGTTTTTATAGATTTCTTAGGATTTTCTAATCCTTTGTCATCTGCAAATAGGGACAGTTTTATTTCTTCTTTTCTGATCTATGTGTCTGTTATTTTCTTTTCTTGCTGTATCGTAGTGGCTAGAACTTCCAGCACTGTATTGAATGAAAGTAGTAAAAACAGACATCCTTGCCTTGTTCCTGATCAGATACTTGGGTTTGTATGGTGTTGGGGTCAACTGCTGCTACTTGGCAGCAGAGCCAGTTTAATGGCCTCCCTACAAATGAGTGCAGACGCAATAGTCTGTCAGCCACTTGCTCTAAGTAATGGCTTTAAGAAGTTTTGTGAGAAAAAAGCAAGCCTGAGAGTCAGTGTACAAATATCTCAGCATGTAGTTTCCACTGCATGGATGAGATTGTTGCCAGAATCTTGTTGGCCCCATTTTAGATGTTTTGAGGTTGTTGGCAGCAGACATTTTGTTCATTTTGTATTAGATTCTGAGTTAATTTTTGAAAAATCTGGAATTACATACCCTAAATATCAACCACAGAGGGAAAACATCTGTTTTTCTTCAGGCATTGTTTCTACAGAAACATTTTAGAACATAGTCTGGATTTTTTCATCAACTCTTCCTTAAGTGTCTGTTGATTGAATGGTTGTAAGCCATACAGGCAAATATACGCTATTTCCGCAGTACTGAGTATATTGGACTAAATCTAGGCAAAAAGCTGCCTAAAATATATAGCACAGTATATCTGTGCTCGGCAGCCTTATTAGGGGAGAGACATTGACCTCTAATGACTGCTCCTGAGTAAATATTATTAATAGAATCTTTGTGTGTAAAGAGGCTGCAGTCCACTTCTGCCTCTGTGCATGTGTCCCAGTTGCTAATGGGAGAAACCTTTATTTCTTCCCGTGCTTTGGTCAGGGCATCTTAAAGGGCTTGTCTGTTATCAAAGATCATGTGGGGATTATAGTGTGTCTCTGATCAAGCTGTTACCTACTTTTGACCCTTACAAATTACATGGCCTTAGTAAAGTGAATGTTTTCTGTGCTCAAGATATTTCTAGTGGGAGTCTTAAACCTCATTTTTTTTAAAGACATGGCAATGTCTAGTATTCCTCATTTTCTAATTAAAAAATAAAAGTATTGCTCTTGTTCTTATGACAGAACTGATATATTTTTATTGGTAAAAAACAGGAAAAGAGGGACATAGGTAAAACAATCCTATGTAAGCTTTTTGGTTAACAATGAATTAATATTTTGCTGCACATCCCTTCTAATCTGTTTTCCTTAGACATAGGTTTAACATTCTATGTTATAACCTTTTTATGTCATCATGAACATTTTTGTGTGTTATATAGTTGTCTGCAATATTTTTTGACAGTTGTGTAATATTCCATTTTAAACATCCTATTTTGGACATTTGGTCCTTTCCAATTTTTCACTATTATACGTGGTCATGCAGTGTGGATTCTTGTGGTTAAATATTTGTGTACATCCTTATGACTTGCTTTGGATAAATTCCTAGAAGTGAAATGTCTAAGCTTTCCAGAAAACGGCAGGGCTATGGTGAGTTTTTCCATCCTGAGGTATGCTGGAAACATTGTACATTTTTATTTTCAATAAAGAGTTTGAGATGCTTGTAAAAGAAAAGCATTTTCATTTTGGCTTGATTTGGTTCTAGGCTCGTGCAACATAGGAGTATGAGCCAATTTGATTTGGAGAGATTCTTTACACCTGTCTACCTCATAGCTCTGCCTCGGAGTTGACATAGCATCATAACTCCAGTGTTTTTACTTTAAGCATTTTGCATGCTCTTCATTCTATTATCGTCTATGTCCAAGCTTGTAGAGGTCAAGATTGCAACTTTAAGTTCTCACTTCTTTTGTGATTTTCTTTTCAGATCATAAAGCAGAAATTCGAAAACATGAAAGTAGACAGGACTAAACTGAAAAAGACACCTACTGAGGCTGTAAGTATCCAGAAGTTTCCTTTGCCTATCTTTTCATTTCAGACAAAATCTTTGTGAGCAGTTCTCCTGTACTAATCTTCCAGATACATTATCACTCATATATACAAAGTGCAATAAAACAGCAACTTGTCTTGAACCAGTCAAATTTTCTTTTGAACTTGCCTTTAGATAGGCAAGAAACCAATGAAAAGTGAGCACTGAACATTTCTTTGTAGCTTTGTGTACCTAACGTAGGCTCTCAGGCTGCTATTCCTATGCATTGAAATGCAGTATGGTATAATGGAAAGAGCAGATGAGGGTTCAAATTTTGACTATAGCCTTGGGAGCTTTCAATTTTGTTTTTTATAAAATGAAATTGGGAACAACTTTCTTACAGTTTTCTTGTGAGGCCAGTGTTTTAATTTTCTTTATTACTGATTCTTAATCATACAATTAAGCTTAACCTGTGTATTGAATGGCCATGTCAGTTGACTCTATGTCAACAGCTAAAATCCTAGCTTCAGTCCAAAATTCTATCAGCTAGCTTGAACTGTGTTCTGATGTGAAGGAAGTGTTGCTTTATGATACTCCTGTAGAGACCCCATGTCCTTAGTTTAAAGAGCACAAGCTTTGGAATTAGACCTGGGTTTGAATTATATTAGATTTTTGTGGCTGAGAGTATATTAACTTGCCTGATTTCCACAAAGTTCTACAAAATGGGGCTGATAATTTCTTCCTCCTTGATGTGGGGCAATTGCTTGCCATAGTATCTGGCACATAGTAAGTAAATGCTCTCTCTTTTCTCTTTTCTTTTTTTCTTCCTTTCTTTTCCTTTTCTTTCTTTTCTTTCTTTCTGTCAGTGTCTCACTCTGTCGCCCTGGCTAGAATACAGTGTCATGATCATAGCTCACTGCAACCTCAGGCTCCTGGGGGCTCAAGCGATCCTCCTGCCTCAGCCTCCTGAGTAGCTGGGATTATAGGTGCGCACCACCACACATGGCTACTTTTTCTATTTTTTGTAGAGATAGGGTCTTGCTGTTGCTCAGGCTGGTCTTGAACTTCTGACCTCAAGCGATCCTTCAGCCTCAGCCTCACAGAGTGCTAGGATTACAGGCATGAGCCACCACACCCAGCCAGTTAATTCATTTTCTAAATACAGGCCACTTGGTTTTTAAAAAATACATAACTACCTGGCAAGTATCACCAAGGGATAAACATTATTAACATTTTAGTATATTTCTTCCAACCTTTTAAAAAATTATTGCATGCACACACACAATCATCCTGCCCTTTTCACTTAGCATTATACTAATGAGAATGAGAAGCACTTTCTTCTCATACCCTTGCCGGTATTACAGATTATCTTTTAAATTTTTGTCAATTTACCGGGCGGGGAAAAAAGTATTTCAGTGTTATAATTTGCACTGCTTCAGTACATACAGTTTTCAAGTTTGTTGACCTTATATCAGTTGTCTTTTTGTGGTGTTCATTTTGTATTTGACATTGGAATGTCAGTGTATTTCTTACTAAATGCCATATATATTGAGTATATTCATTTTGATATCTGTTGCAGATACTTTCATTCACTTTTGATTTTGTTTTTGTTGTGTTTTGGCACCTGGAAGTTCTGAGAACTATCTACCCAAATATCTTTGGAAATTGAAGAGCAAAAAGAAAATTTGCCTTAAGAACTATAGTTAAAAAATTAAAACAGTGGCACCAGTGTAAGAATCTACTGATAAGAGATTAGAAAACCTAGAAAGGATCCTAGTGTACACAGAACTTGACATATGATAATAGAGGGATTATAAATTGGTGAGGAAGGACATTATTATTAGGCAGGAAACTCACGCCAGCACATTGTTTGACTTGTGGAGGGTGGGAGACTTTTATTGTAATAAATTCTAGGTAGACTAAAAGTCAAATATTTTTAAAATAAATAAATTATAGGAGAAGTACAACATACAGGTAAAATGTTTACCTGGTCTTAGATTGGGATGGTTCTTCCGAGCTTTAAAACAAAGGAAAATAATCATAGTGGAAATGTAAAATACTATATCCAAAATAAAAAAGATACATGACATTAGCCATCCTAATAGGTGTGAAGTAATATCTCATTGTGGATTTGATTTGCATTTCCTTGATGATTAATGATGTTGAGTACCTTTTCATATACCTGTTGTCCACTTGTATGTATTCTTTGGAGAAATGTCTATTCAAGTCCTTTGCCTATTTTTAACTCGGATTATTTAGATTTTTTTGCTATCGAGTTGTAGGAGTTCCTTATATATTTCAGAAATTAACCCCTGGAAGACATTATGCAAACTGAAATAAGTCAGTCACAGAGAGTCAAATACTGCATGATTCCTCTTATATGAGGCAAAGGTATAGAAGTAGACAATAGAATGATAGTTACCAGGGAGTGGGGGGAGGAAGTTGGGGGAGTTGTTGTTCAGTGGGTATATATAAAGTTATACAAGATGAATAAATTCCAGTTAACAATAAGGTATTGGGTATAGTCTGCCCTCTGTATCCATGGGTTCTGCATTTGCGGATTCAACCAACTACAGATAGAAAATATTTGAAAAATCCAACAATAAAAAGAAACAATACAACAATAAGAAATAATTCAAGTTAAAAAAAAAACAATGCAATATAACAACTATTTACATAGTATTTACCTTGTATTATAAGTAATTTAGACGTGATTTAAAGTAAACAGGAGGATGTGTATAGGTTATACATAAGTACTACACCAAAAGTGTATAAAAATACAGGGTGCTTGATATTTGTGGGGATCTTGGAATCAATCCCTCACAGATACTGAGAGATGCCTGTGCTTAAAATTTGTTAAGAGGGTGTATCTCATGTTAAGTGTTCTTACCACACACATAGGCATACACGTGTGCACGTGCACACGTGTACACACACAGAGGGACACAAGGAAACTTGGAGATGATGGATATGTTTATTATGGTGATGGTAACATGAATGTATACGTATATCCAAACTCACCAAATTTTATACATTAATTATGTACAGTTTTTTTGTATACCAGTTATACCTCAGTAAAGCTTGGGCAGTGGGGAAAGGCACATGACAAGCTGGGAAAAATATTCATAACTCAAATGCAGTTAATATCTTTAGTAGCCAAATCAGTAGGAGGAATGAATATCCCAATGACAAAATGGGCATAGGGCATTTCTGAAAAGAACAAACCCAGTAAACTTCTAGAAGGAATCAACCTCCTTATGAGTAATCAGAGAAATGCAAATTTAAAAAAATGTTTTTAATCTAATGGATTATAAAGGATTTGCTGTTGGAGTCCACTTATATATAAATTTCTGGCTCATATTTCCTAGCTACTAGCAAATTACTTAGGATAAAACTCCTAGAAGTGGGATTTTTAGGTCATTGACTATGCAGACTTTTTTTTTTTTTTTTTTTTTTTTTTTTTTGAGACAGGGTCTTGCTCTGTTGCTCAGGTTAGAGTGCAGTGGCATCACCGTAGCTCATTGCAACCTCAAACTCCTAGCTTGAGCATTCCTCCTGCCTCAGCCTCCCAAGTTGCTGGGACTACTGGCATGTGTCACCACACCCAGCTAATTTTTCTGTTTTTTGTAGAGATGGGGTCTGGCGCTTGCTCGGGGTGACTATGTACATTTTTAAGACTTGAGTTGCCTATTTTTCTTGAGCAGCATACAAGAGCACCCAGTTTCCCATACTATGGTTATGCGAGGTATTATTTTTAAGAAAGGCTCTTATTGATCACTTTATGTATCAGCAGCTGTGCAAGGGATTTTTTTCTCTATATTTGATATTGGAACAAATCAGTATAAACCTTAGCAATTGAAATACAGCCGTTGAATTGGCAAATGATTTCTTTTACATTACCATAAGTAAGGAAAATCACTCAGTTTGCATTTATATAGCAAGGATAAGATGGTAAAGATATACTGTTGTGCTTGCTGCATTCTCCTACAAGATGCAAGGGACCTTGATAGTCTGATAAAGTAGAGAACATTGTGCTGATACATTAAATTGATGTCGTTATGCTAGCTGGATCTTGTGAGCAGCAAACACAAAGGCCTTAGATGCCTCAGACTTTTGTGCCAGAGAGTCAAAGATGAACCCTGTGAAAGCTTGACAGCCCACAACACTAGGAAATTTTCTAGGGATCTTGAGGACTGCATATCCTTTCCAAACTGAGAGGCAAGTTGCTGCACCTTGTACGACATACCATGAAGAAAGAGGAAAAGTGTATGGTGTGCCTCTATAAGATTTTGGAATTAACATATATCATATTTGGGCATGCTGTTTGGACCAATTTACTGGGTAACCTCTAAAGCATTTATTTAGTGGGCAACCACTAAAATGTTAGTGAGGTTTGGATCTAGAAAAGACTCTGCAAAAGGTCCAGGCTATGAGGCAAGCTGCCCTACCACTTGGACATTATGACCTAGTACACGCAGGTGACTGAACGTGTCAGCTGAAGATGCTATATGGTGGCCGGGCTTGGTGGCTCACGCCTATAATCCTAGCACTCTGGGAGGCCGAGGTGGGTGGGTCGCTCAAGGTCAGGAGTTCGAGACCAGCCTGAGCAAGAGCGAGACCCCATCTCTACTAAAAATAGAAAGAAATTAGCTGGCCAACTAAAAATACATATAGAAAAAATTAGCCGGGCATGGTGGCGCATGCCTGTAGTCCCAGCTACTCGGGAGGTTGAGGCAGTAGGATCGCTTAAGCCCAGGAGTTTGAGGTTGCTGTGAGCTAGGCTGACGCCACGGCACTCACTCTAGCCCGGACAACAGAGCGAGACTCTGTCTCCAAAAAAAAAAAAAAAAAAAAAAAAGCTATATGGTGCCTTTGGCAAGCCCCAATAGGAGAATCGCAGCTAAGACCCCTAGAGTTTTGGCTGTGTTGTCCTCTGCCAACAGCCATTCTACATTCACAAAAGCAGCTTCTGGCCTGCTACTGGGCCTTAGTAGATTGAAGGCCTGATTATGGGACCTACGAAGTTATTACAGGACCCAAATGTTCATCATGAACTGGGTATTATCTAACCCACAGAATTATAAAATTGGATTTGCGTAGCTGCATTCCATTAGAAATTGAAGCTGTATATTCGATATTGGCCACAAGTGGGTCCAGAAGGCACGAATGAACTTCATGAGCAGGTGGTTAAACTTCCCTGTGTTATCTCTTTCTACTGCTTCACTGCCTCTTCTTCAACCTTTACATCATTAAGAAGTGGAAGAAAAAGTACAGGCCTGGTTTATAGAAGGATTTTGTGCTAAGGATTTTACATATACTTAATTACCTCAAAAATTTGAGGTAGATCTTAATAATGCTTACTTTAGAGGCAGAAAAGGTTTGGGGCTTAGCTTAAAGAAACCTACTTTCATTGAGCCCCTTGTTATATTCCACGTTTTATTTGGTACCCTCAAAATATATTTCCCCTAGTTTGAATCGTACAGTAGCATTGCTAGATACATAGATGTTAGTTCATTTTGCGGAAGAAGATGCTGAGATTCAAAGAGGTAGCTTACAGACTACCTAATTCCACAGTCCATGTTCTTTGTAATAATATGCTGTCTCTCAATATTTAAGGTCCTATTATGTGAGATAGGTATTTATGTATATGGCAGACATTTGAGCTTCATATCTCTGGGGTAGCTGTTAGGTGTGTCTTCCTGGTAAGAAAACTGGCTGAGAGGTTGGACTTGCTCATGATCAAACAGTTTAGTAAATACAAAGCTAAAAACTGAACCCAGATGTTTCGTTGCAGATCTGGGCCTATTCCCAAGACACCATTCTGCCTTTGCAGAGTTAAAGAACAAATGTAATCATTTCTCCTAGCTGCCATCCATTAAGAGAAGGCTTCTCTGTCTCCCAGCCCCTATTCCTTTCCCCTCTTCCACTTTCAGAAACTTTGCTATAAACTCTCAATCTACCCCTTGTTACCTGACAAACAAAACAGGCCTTTTCATCAGTACAAGAGAGCAGGAATGTATGGAAATGGGAACCCCAAGTAAGAATGGAGTCCTGGTTTTACAAAGTTCAGAAGGTCTTTGCCCTCCTACAATTGGAGGATTTAATGTTGCAAAAAAGAAAAAAATAGCCAATACTGATCTTTACCTTTGTGAATTCAGTAGGGCTTTTCAGTGTTTCTCTGATTCTGTATACCTTACTAGACATTCTGGTTAACTTTCAGACCATGGTACAGATTCTTCACTTTTTCTTTTGTTGATGTGTAGCTTATTTATTTTATTTCTATTGTCTGTACCCTTCTAAGTAGTTTGCATCTACGGGTTTATCCAAGTTTTTTTTTTTTTAATGCACAGATGGATTGTTGGGGAGTAAAAGTGTTTCTTCATGAGGTTTCCATTTTAATCTCAAGTGATTGTCAAATCTCTGGTTTTCTTAAATAGTGTGTTCTAGCAAAAGCTAAATTAATGTGTGGGCTTAAGGGTTACTTTTCTCATTCTCCCTCTTTATATCTCCCTCATTGCAAAATACCTTTTGTGAATACTTGTTTTTCTCAGCCTGCAGACTGCAGAGCCTTAATAGACAAACTCAAAATTTGTAATGATGAGCAACTCCTCTTGGAACTGCAACAGATCAAAACATGGAACATTGGGAAGGTATGTGAAGCCATGCTCCAAAAAGATGGGACTCAACTGTACTAGTACATCATTTTGTATGCTCTGATAAGGAAAGAGAAACCACAATTGGGTAATAACCTCATTCAGCATTTACTTAATAAGCATTTAGTATGTGCCTTGCACCGCTCCAGACCAGTGGCTTTTAGCTTGACTGGTTGACAAGGAAATTTTGAAAGAAAAAATGTGAAGGGAAATTTTTCCTAGCTGAGGAATGCTTGCACAGGTGATGCTAAAGAATCTCAACCACAGAATTCCTTTTGTTTGACTGACAATATAAGTTTGAGATAGTTTCCAGATTTTTACTTTTAGTTTAAGAGAATTTTCACTAGATAATTCTAAAAATGAATTTTTCTGATAAAACAGGTTCTGGCAGAGACAGTCTTTGTCTTTGTAGACCTCAGAATGTAAGCAGATTTCTCCCTCTGAAGACCTAGCTCTAGGGCATTTGTGGTGTCTACTGGTGTTAGTATATATATCTTGATGAGTGTAACAATTCCAGCCCTTTTATCTCAGAGTATAATCTTTCTCATATGGGCAAAGGTGGGATGTGAACTTTTCTAGCTGTCATGCTCAGCAGTCTCTCATATAACAAAGCCAGTTACAAAGCACCCATGCAGTGCTTCTACCTTATTCTTATATCCTCTTTCTCCTCCCCTCTCCAGTGCGAGTTATATCACTGGGTGGACCTGTTGGACCGCTTCGATGGAATTCTGGCAGACGCTGGACAGACAGTGGAGAATATGTCATGGATGCTTGTATGTGATAGGCCGGAAAGAGAACAACTGAAAATGCTTCTCTTGGCTGTGTTGAACTTCACAGCCTTGCTCATTGAGTACAGCTTTTCCCGGCATCTGTACAGTTCTATAGAGGTAGGGAAGATTCAAGCTTATGTGTTCTGTTCTTGACTAGAATTGTGAATGTCCAGAAACAAGGAAGTTGCTATTTCCCTCTGATGATTGCTTTCCTTTTCATTATGGAGCTTTGGTTTTCCAGTGTCAAAGGCAATGGTAGAATGTTTCTTACATATATAAATATACCCTTCATAGGGCTGGTGGGAAGGTTCTGTACTATCATCTTTGCCCTGCCTTTTCAAGATTCAAGAAATAGAAATGTGGCTGGGCGCGGTGGCTTACGCCTGTAATCCTAGCACTCTGGGAGGCCAGGGTGGGAGGATCACTCAAGATCAGGAGTTCGAGACCAGCCTGAGTAGGAGCGAGACCCCATCTCTACTAAAAATAGAAAGAAATTAGCCAGACAACTAAAAATATAGAAAAAAATTAGCCAGGCATGGTCGCACATGCCTGTAGTCCCAGCTACTCGGGAGGCTGAGGCAGAAGGATTGCTTGAGCCCAGGAGTTTGAGGTTGCTGTAAGGTAGGCTGACGCCACCGCACTCTAGCCCAGGCAACAGAGCAAGACTCTGTCTCAAAAAAAAGAAAGAAAGAAATGAGAAATGTAATACATGTATTAAAATATTCTAGGGAATTTGTGGGAATTGATCTTTGTTCCAGGTTATTAAGAGTAGCCCCAAATTACTTTTAAACTATTTGATTTCCTTATCACATTAATGTACTTCTCTTCTAGGTTTTAGTGTGCTGCTTTTCAACTCAGCACTCTCCCCAAAATACATATTTACAGCATCCTCTGTGTCCTTAAAGAGTAAAGTGGCTATAATAATAAGTGATCGTTTGGTCAAAAATCTCTCCAAGAAGAAATTCTTTTTCTTTTCTTTTCTTTTTTTTTTTTTTTTGACTTTTTTTTCCTGAATATGTTCTGCACAGAGAAATTCTTTTCCTTTAGCCCAGCTTTCTCTTTCTGTCATCGTTAGTTAGGTACCCTGTTGATTTTAGGTGTGTTAATTTTCCTAGGTGTTCAGTAAAGAAATAATCATAATCAGAACAAGGAAGTTGAAAGAAAGTGGCTTAGGAAAAGAAGTGGGATAACTGAGCTAATGGCTTAGCACACAGAGCTTTAAGCAGGGGGTAGACAGGCAGTCTGTTGAAGATGAAATAGATATGCTGCCCAAGGAAGTCCTTGGCCTTTGGCATAATTGGCAGCTTGGAATGCCTTGGTTCATTTCCAGCTAAATTACATACTGATTTTAATTCTGACCAATTTCTTCAATATGTTGGTAAATTTTAATTGTATTTAAAAACCAACATAAGGCATATACTGTATATTTTACATGATTGCCACCAGCTATAGCTGTATCTTTAGCTTTTATATTAAAGACCCTGTGTTTTAATTCTAATTTTATATTTGTCATAAAGAATACAGAAGGAGCATTAAATGCTGTTTCCTTCACAATAGTTTTAGTCCATTTGGAGACTTAATGTTCTGAATCCCACATATATGTTATGTCTCATTTGTCTCTCTTGTAATCTCTTCTTTCCTGTGGAGACACCTGTGTAATTTTGAAGTGCTGTTTACTTTTTTTTTTTTTTTTTTTTTTGAGACAGAGTCTCACTCTGTTGCCCAGGCTAGAGTGAGTGCCGTGGCTTCAGCCTAGCTCACAGCAACCTCAAACTCCTGGGCTCAAGGGATCCTCCTGTCTCAGCCTCCCGAGTCACTGGGACTACAGGCATGCACCACCATGCCCAGCTAATTTTTTCTATATATATTTTTAGCTGTCCATATAATTTCTTTCTATTTTTTTTTTTTTAGTAGAGATGGGGTCTCGCTCTTGCTCAGGCTGGTCTTGAACTCCTGAGCTCAAACGATCCACCCACCTCGGCCTCCCAGAGTGCTAGGATTACAGGCGTGAGCCACCACGCCCGGCCTTTTTTTTTTTTTTGTTTTGTTTTTTTAACTTCTATTGCCCTTTATGGCTAGCCACCAGGTTGTAAGCTCCTTGGGGACAAGGTTGCATGTTGTAGATTCTCAGATATTTATAGTATTTTTTGTATTGTTGTGATTGAACTTCTTGATAGCTTTGTAAATGTTGACAAATATGTTATTACATTGGCATTTTACATTTTCAAAGTCTTGAACTTTGCCCCTTTTTGTCCCTGTAGCATTTGACAACTTTATTGGCTTCCTCTGATATGCAAGTGGTGCTGGCAGTCCTTAATCTCCTATATGTATTTAGCAAAAGATCAAACTACATCACACGTCTTGGATCAGACAAGAGGACCCCACTGCTAACCCGGCTGCAGCATCTGGCAGAGGTGAGTCTTGGGTGAAGAGTAGAAGGGCACAAAAACTAGAGCATATGGTTCTTTTCAAAAGGCATTTCTTGCAGTGTCAAAATGGATCCCTAAGTTTAGTCTATTGGCTTAATTGAGTAGAACTATTGGCCCACTTAAAAAAGCCAAGTATTCTGTTAAGTAATTTTGAAGGATTTCATGAATCTCTCTGCTCACAAAGCAGAATCTCTTTGTTCAAAAATGGCAACTTCTGTACTAGAAAAGTTCAAAATTAGATTCTATGTAAAAGGAAAGTATGATACAAATTTAAAAATATGAATTTGAGTCCTGGCCCTGCTCATTAGTTCTGATAGCAGTTCTCTCATCTGAGAATTTAGTATATCTACTTCACAGTTGTTTTAGAATAAAATAAAACATAGGGTACCCAGTGCTGTGATCAGTAATTAGTTTGTGATGATAGTCATCATAATTGAAGGCAAATGCTCGCACAAAAAAGTTCAGCTCTACCAAACTATTGTCCAGTGTTCCTAGAGGCAATTTGATAATAAATACTCGGGTTCAAGAGGTAGCCACTGCTGGAAAGCTTTCTTGGAAGAAAAGTGTTAAGGCTGGCTTTTTCAAAGTTAATTTAATGGTTACCTCACAACTCAAGTTCCAGGCTGGTTTTAGGTGCTGTGATTACTTTAAAATCATTTTTGTATGGTTATAAATGTAACATATATTGCAAAAATTCTAGGGCATACAGGAAAACAGAGAAAATATCAGTCACCTATAATTCATCCTGATGAGGCCTCCTTTAAAATTTGAGCTTTTTTTTTTTTTTCATTTGCAAATGTGTATACATGCATGTGACCTGTTTTCTTAAGATACTGTAAACGTTTCCTCATTTTATTAAAAAACATAAGGGGGATCAACTGTGATCCTCGGGTCACAGTTAAAAGGAAAAAGAAACCATATCTCAGTAGATGTTTCCAAAGCATTTGATAAAATTTAGCACATTAGTGAAACACTAATACAAACTTTAATGAAGCTAGAGTTTATGAGAAGTAGAGTTATTTATCAGGGTCACAATGGGGGAGATGAGGTATTTCCGTTGAATTCAAAAGTCACACAAAAATGTCAAGTATTACTTCTGTCATTTAAATTTGTAGTGGAGGCCTTAACCAATACAAAAGAAAAGAAAGAAATGAAAGAATACATATTTAAAGAGAAAATTTGTTATTATTTGTAGGTGATGGGGTGAGTTTCTTGGTTTCCTAGGGAGACAATATAAAATTATTAGAACTAATAAAAGTACAGCGAGGTAGCCAAGTAAAAGATAAATATACAGAAAGATATAGCTCCTCCATGCATTAGTAGTTATCAATCAGAACATGATTGGTAAAAAGACTCCATTTATAATATAAACAAGTATAGTGTCTATAAAATAAGCCATATTGGGTATAACTGTAAATTTAAGAGAAGATAATGTAGGAGGTTATATTGTGATGTAGTGGTGGGGATGGGATTCTTTAAAATCCCCATAGTATAAACCTAAAGGTAAAAATTTGAATTTTATAATAAAAAAATAAAGATTTCCTTTTCAGCAGAAAACACCATACCTCATGGCTACTCCTTAGGCCCTTACGCTGGATTAGAAATCAATATATTGGTTCCTTCATTGAGAAAAATTTCAGTTGTACTAATGGTATAGTTACTGATGTAGTCAAATAACATTCTGGTGCAAACTCATTTTGTCATGGAACAATGACACTTTAAACAATTGGTGGAATAGCAACTGGTCTGTGGACAAAATTAAGCAGCTATTGCCAAGGACAAAATTTAACGGATCTGTGATAGATTGAGAGATATTTAGCAATGTTTTACAACTGAAAAGGAACTACTCCAAATCAACAAGGATAAACAAAGGAGATGGACAGGCAATTTATAGAAAAGGAAATTCACATAAGTAGATGCCCAAACTCTGATAATTAGAGAAATAAAAATAAAATATAGCTTTAGTTTTGTGAGCATCAGATTTGCAGAAATTAGAAAACTATATAATGGTAAGTGTTGATAGGTATGTGAGGCTACAAGAACCCTCATGCATTGCTAATAGGAGAGTTGAGTAATTCTCCTGAGTATATATCCCAAAGATGATATCACATCATTCCATAAATGTGATTTCAGAATATTGCATCATCATTTGTGGTAGTGAGGAGTTGGATGGAACCTAGGTATCCATCGTTAGTGGATATTTGAGCAAGTAAAACGTGGCACTTGCACACTGTGGAGTATGTAACAGTTAGAAGCAGTGGACCAAATAATACAGCAACATTGATAGCTTTTAAACATAGTGCTGAGTGAATAAAAAAGTAAAAGTAATTTCTGTTGCTCAGTACCATTTCTGAAACTTAAAAATATGTGCACCCAAAGCAACATTTGTTTTTGTTTTTGTTTTTGTTTTTTGAGACAGTCTCACTCTGTTGCCTGGGCTAGAGTACAGTGGCATCAACCTAGCTCACAGCAACCTCAAACTCCTGGGCTCAAGCAGTCCTTCTGCCTCAGCCTCCCGAGTAGCTGGGACTACAGGCATGTGCCACCATACCCAGCTGATTTTTTTCTATATATATTTTTAGTTGTCCATGTAATTTCTTTCTATTTTTAGTAGATATGGGGTCTCGCTCTTGCTCAGGCTGGTCTCAAACTCCTGAGCTCAAACGATCCGCCCACCTTGGCCTCCCAGAGTGCTAGGATTACAGGCGTGAGCCACCACGCCCAGCCAGCAACATACGGTTTTAAGGAAACAAAAATTAAAGGATAGATATCAGAACTAAGTGTTGCCTTTGGCAAGGAGAGTAGAATCTGGGCAATAATGGGACAGATGGATATATAAACAAGTATAGTAGCCCCCCCGTATCTCTGGTTTCAGTTACCTGTGATGCAATGATATATTCTGAGAAAGGCCACATCCATGTAACCTTTTATTAAATATATTTGCATAATTATTCCATTTTATTATTGTAATCTCTTAATGTGCCTAATTTATATATTAAACTTTATCATAGGTATGTATATATAGGAAAAAACATAGTGTATAGATAGGGTTCAGCACTACCCAAGGTTTCAGGCATGCACTGGGGGTCTTGGAACATATTCCGCGCAGGTAAAGGGGGATTCCTGTAAGGGAAAATGTCTAACTAACAACATTTAAGATCTATTGGAACAAGACTAAACCTTTACTTACGGATTTAAAAGATGGTCTAAATAGAGACAGATAACATTTTTTGTATGGGAAGACTGAAAATACATAGTAGAAGGCCTCTTGAATGAGATTAGGACCAATAAATAGTTGCCAGGTTAATTATTTTTAAAATCTTGTTAAAGCAGGAGATGTTTAAAAAGTGATTGATACATACCATTTTTTATAAACTAAACCAAAAATGTCAGTTCCCTTTCTTATCTATTTTATGTAGGGCCAAGGACTTGACTCTGAGTAAGAAACAGTCTGTTATCTTACATAAACTACAACTATAATCTGTGATTTCTTTATATTGGAGTGACAATGTAGAGAAACGTACAAAGGAACCCGAACACAGAATTCTAGATTTTTTAATACTTCTGAATCTCCTCTCCTTAATCTGGCACTATTTTTATCTAAGAAAACACTGATGATGAATCAGGGTCATTTGCTGTATCAGATAATAAAATATTATAAAGCCATATGATTTTATTTTAAAGCCAAGTTTTATCATGAAGCCAAGTTTTGTAATTGGCACAGGAATAGATAGTACATCTGCAGAATGAAATAGTAAGTAAGCTCTCATGTTGCTTGTGATCAAAACAGTGGGATAATAGGCTCTTTGAGGCAAAAATGTGTTGAGATTCTTCACACTATTCACATAAATCCTAGAAACATTTTGACGTAAATACAGGCAACATGGTGTCTTTGATAAAAAAGGATTTCCTGAGAAAGTCAAGAGACCTGGAGGTCACGTTGAAAATACTGACAGATTTGATTACGTGAAAATTTAAAACTTCTGTATGATAAGATAGATAGCTATACAATAAGGTAGTTGTACAACAAAGGAATAATATTCACAATACATGAGCAGCTCCTACAAGTTAATAAAAATGGAAGTAACTCAGGAAAATGTGCAAAAGCATATGAACAATTCACAGAGGTACATGCAATATTTCTTTTAAATTGGCCAATAAAACATAAAAAGATGATATTAGTAATAATTAGAGAAAGTGTACATTACAGTGAGATCATGTTTAACCATTAGCTTGAGAATAATACAGTATATACAAATAATGATTGATGTATGAATACCCTTTGGTAAGGGTTTTTTGGCAACAACTTTCATTTTCATTTTAAAATGTGTATTTTTTTTTATTTCAGGATATTATGAGGGTACCAACGTTTTGGTTACATTTTATGTCTTTGCCTCACCCAAGTGAGGATTAGAGGCATGTCCTTCCCCTCTACAATGCTCACCCTGTCCATTAGTTGTGAGTTTAGCCCCACCCCCAACCCCCTAATCCCTGGAGAATATTACTACCCTGTGAGCACCACAGTGTAGATCAGTTAGTGCCGATTTGATGGCGAGTACATGTCGAGGGAGGCTATTCCTCCGATCTTGAGATACTTCACTGTGGATAATGGGCTCAAGCTCAATCCATGAAAATATAAGAGGTGTTAAATCACTGTCGTTTCTTATAATTGAGTAATATTCCATTGTATACATATACCAAATTTTAACAATCCACTCATGAATTGACGGGCACTTGGGTTGTTTCCACATCCTTTCAATAGTGAATTGTGCTGCCATAAACATTCGGGTGCAGATGTCTTTATTATAGAATGTTTTTTGTTCTTTTGGGTAGATGCCTAATAGTGCTATTGCTGGATCCAATGGTTATTTCTATTTTTAGCTCTTTGAGGTAAAAATGTGTGTGTTTTATTTCACCCAGCAGTTTTATTTTAAGGAAACTATGTTACAAACGTATTGAAATGTGCACAAAGCATGTACATAAAGATTCTCATTGTACCATTGTTTGAAACATCCTGTTTAACATGGCATAAGCTTATGACAAAAGATCTCCTAGGTGAAAAGATCTCTAAGCATAAAAAACTGGTTTAAGATCCCCATTTATGTTTTTTTAAAAGCCCAAAAGTAAAACTATATATAGTCCAGTAAGTTACATACCTAATTGTAAACTTCGAAAAAAGGAATTGAATTTGGGGACAAGATGAAGGGTGAGTTTCACCTTTTAAATTCTCTACTTTGAATATTTTTCTAGGTACAGTATGTTATATATTATTTTTGTAATTAAATATGAGACTTGGTAATGGCTCTTTGTAAATGTATTTTTAGTGACTGTAATACTCCATTGTTTATATACTGTATTTTAATTGTATATAAATTAAATAAATTTTATTTAATTATATAATTATTTATTAATTACCTGATTTCATACCTATTATACATAATCCTCTTAACACTGTGAGAGGAGGAATTCTTATTCCCGTTTTATAGATGAGAAGCATGAGAGGTTTAGTAAGGTGACATGATTTGCTTATAATGCCCATAAGTAGGAATTGGTAGAACTGTGAACTTGAAACCTGATTGATTTGCTTATTCAGGCCATGTCCTTTCCAAGGGCTGTACCATATGCAATGGTTTTGAGATTTCAGAACAAACTTTACATTTAGGGATGGAAGAAAAGCAGTTAATTTGGTATTTTGGTAGGTAGTACAAGTTACAGTTAGTTTAGCACTTTGTATAGAGCCACAATAGCACCTGTCAGTCTTCACATCTTGTCACCCTACTTTTAGGCTGATATCACACACAGATATTTCATACTTTCATTAAATTAAATGCTCTGACAATTTAGAAAGTAAAAGGTAGGATGCAGACAGTACTTTTAAATGGCACACATATGCAAAGTATAAGGGGTTTTTTTGTTGTTTGGGTAGTTCAGATCAAGTTCTTTCCTTCCCTTTTTTGGACCATTTTACCACCAGAAAGGATTGCTTAAATGATCATTTATTTTGTTCGTTTGCATTTTGGACTCTTTACCTTAGACCAGTGTGCTGCTCTTTGTTCTGAATTGGGCTAACAGAGACTGTAGATTGAAGGTTGATTTCTAGTCCTGGACAATTTGGAATCTGGATGGATGCAGTGAATTGCTGCTTTTAGTAATATATTTATGTGCTTGATGCTTTGCCATGCTGTTAAAAGATTCTTACAGGTTTTTGAGGTTTAGAGATAATATGCTAAGATGTGTAATAATAGTAGCTGCCATTACTAATACCCCTCATTAAAATTTAAAAACCTTTCATGTTTCTCTAAAATGTAAAATTTCTCTAAAAATGTAACTTGTTGGTATGGGCTTTGTTCCCCTACTTTTTCCTTTTGATGTGTAACTCTAGTTCTTACAATGATCTTCGTAGAAATCTTGGTTCATGTCTCTTCAGTTTTTTCAGGCAGGTTCCTGTACAACACACATACACATTCACTTGCATGTGGTTAAGAATCTGGATTTAGAAATCAGACCTACTTCTGCCACCAAATCAAATGAACCTCACTTTCTTTATCTGTAAATTGGGGGTTATGATATCTACCTCATAGTTTTTAGGATTAAATTAAATGAGGTCATAAATAAAACTCTTACGGTTAATGCCAGTCATATTGGAAATACTTAATAAATGGAAGCTGTGGTTGATAGATGGTTATCAGCACATAAACTACATGCTATTCTTTCATATTTGCTTTCTTTTAAAACTTTATACACAAATGTTATTTTATAGATGCGTACATATTGTCATATGATTCAGTAGTCTTTTCCCTCTTGGCTCATCTCCCCATAACCTAAAATGTATCTTTCTTTATATATTATTCATATTTTATTGACATGTTGAAAGGTATCTTTGTCACTGAATAACAAATGCAGGATATTTTGCATTCTGATTTTCTTATTGAATACCTTGTTTAAAAGTCACTTTTAAGTCACCTGTATAGCCAGCAGTCCCCAACCTTTTTGGCACTAGGGACTGGTTTCATGGAAGACAATTTTTGCACAGACTGGGGATGGGGTGGGAGTGGGTTGGAAGGGGGAGAGGTACAGAACTGAGGTAGTAATGTGTAGTCTGTTTCCTAACAGGCCATGGACCGTGGCCTTGGAGGTTCGGGACCGCGGTGCATAGTTATAAATAATTCTTTTGATGGCTATGTAATATATTCACAGTTCAAATGTACCATAATTTATTCAACTATTTCCTTTTGATGCGTATTCATTTTTTTCCTGTTATAAATGATGGTACATTAAGCAACCTTGTATATATGCTTTTAGTTACTGACACTTTTAATATGATAGAGATATAAGATGGAGACTGTATGATACAGTCTCAGAAATCTTAATGTTACTTTAGTTGGCACTTTCCTGGTTAGTAATGCGTTTGAGCATTTTTTTTTTTTTTTTTTTAATGTTTGGCCATTAGGATTTGTTCTTGTGAACAGTCTTGTTCATATCTTTTGTCCATTTTTCTCTTGGGTTTTTTCCTACTAAAAATCATGTTGGAGAAATTAATCATTTGTCATCTTATTATAAAAGTATTGTTTTCCTTAATCTTTACATATGTTGTCTTTGTTTATTGTGTTTTTGTATATGGTGTTTTCAAAAATGGTTCAGTCAGTGCTTTTAGAAAAAAGATTGAATATCATGTTTTGGTCTTTATGAAAAATGACTTTGTGGTATCTTTTCTTGTAGGTTTTTTTTTTTTAATGACTCAGTTAATCCAATGATACAGGCTAATTGTGAATGTGAACAGTGATTAATGAATTACAAGTTTAGGGAAAATTCTCCAGAAAGAATCTCAAAGAGCCTCAATCCCTTTCCCTGATGTCTGAATACTTAATCTTTAACAAATCCCATCTAGTGAAGTGGTGGTGTATATGCCTCTGCAGCATGATTAATATAGTTATTTACTGGGTGTCTCCTTAAATGCCAAGTTCATATGGTAACGGTACTAGGTAGATGAATACAGTGAGGCTCAGGAGTTATATATATTATTTTTGGACAAAGCCAGTGTGTTCTTACCCTCTGTTAAAGTGTGAGATATAATATCTGCTGTTCCTGTCTTAGACATTTAGAATTGCTTGGGTGTGATTCTTATTCTATACCTGGGCATCAGCCTGTGAACTGGCTCCTGAATCCCCTTACCTACATATTCCAGTTGATACCATTCAAGAAGTATATGGCCAGCCCTGTTCTGGATGTAGTGTAAAACATGTTCTTTTCTTTAACCAGCTCACTTAGTAGTTAAGAAAGCAGGATATACATGCATAATAATAAAAAGGGCAAAAAACTTAGTGTTATTCTGAATAGTACTGACTGTTATGTACCCAAGAATCTTAAATATTCCATAGATTTATCTTGGTGGTAAAACAAACTTGTCTTCCTGATAAAAATGCGTGCTCGGTATTTTTAAAATGTAGACGAGATCGGGCGTGTTCAGGGTGGTTCGGGGTGGTATGGCCATAGACAAGTATTTTTAAAATGCAGAAATGTACAGGACAAAATTTATCATAATCACATATCTACTTTTATAATTTTGGTACATTTTCTTAGTCTTTATACATATTTCTTTACATAGTTCAGCTCATGGTATATATAATTTTATATTCTTCATTTTCCCATATTAAGTTTACATAATTTTGTAAGAGGTATTTATATTTAATATAATGGTACTATCTCATGAATGTAACAGCATTACAGACTTCCATGAATCAAGTTTGAATTGGCATTTTTTACAGATCCCAGCTTACAAAAACTAGCTAATTTAGAAGTGCTTGGTTTTTATTAGATTACAAAAGTTGGCAAGAAGGACTTGGTGGTGATAATAATAGAAATTTTCTAAGTTAGTGGGGGCAACAAAAGAAACAAAAGGAAAATTATTGTGTAGATGTGCAGCCTTTCAAGCTTACTTTGCCTTGCAAACTCAGATCTTTGATTTGACTTATCTGTCTCTTCTATGTAGCATCAAGCCTTTATAACCTGATGCTAATGATTTTCAGCAAATTCAGTGTTGTCTTCACTAGAAGTCCTGTGAATAGCCAAGAAAATATTAGAAGTATAATGAGGAGGTACTTATTCTGTTCGGTGTTAAACCATTTTATAATGCTATGATAGTTTAAAGTGTGGTAATAAGAGTGGAATTGACCATTCAGTAGGTTCTAGAAGTAGATCCAACATGTTAAAGATGGCATTTCAGATTAACAGGAAAAGGATGGATTATGCAATAAAGTGATATTTTAACAGCTAGCTCACTATTCATGGGGCAATTACGGTAGATTCTAGTCATTAGAATAAAATTAAGATGTATTAAAAAGTTGTATGTTAAAAACATGAAGCTATAAAGGCAATGAAAGTTAAGTATAATTGCATGGTTTTATGTTGTTTGAGACTAATACCATGGAAGAAGATATCGAGTCTATGATGATATGATTTTATACCTTCTGTATGTGAATATGGTAAATACTGTCAAATTATACCATCTATGGTTATTTCTATTTAACGGTTTTCATCTTATTTGGGTAATTTCCAGTATTTTTCTATTGTAAATAATGCCACAGTGGATATCTTTAATGCGTCAATATTTGGGCTGTATTTAGCAACAGATGCTTTTTTATTAAGTTTTTAATGAACGTTGAACCTTGTACTTTACACATTCTTGTGTCTCATTTAATTCTCAGCAAGATGCTACAGGCACCATTTTCTTAGTTTTATACACAGGCTCAATTTTGAGGTGTAAAGGTCATAGAAATCCAGTAACTTGTTTCTGATGTCATTGAAGATGAACATTATAGTCCCCTGTAAATCTTGCCCTTTTCACTGGCTCCTCCTATCTGTATATTTTAAGAGAAAGCAAGACCATCTTTTTTTTTCTTGGTCAGTCCAGCTAAAGATTTGTCTATTTTTGTTGGATCTTTTCAAAGAACCAACTTTTGCTTTAGTTGGTTCTGTCTTGTTTTTCTGTTTTTTATTTCATTTATCTCTGCTCTAATTTTTACTGTTTTTTTTTTTCATTTCTGCTTGCTTTGAATTTCGTTGGCTGTAATTCTAGTTTCTTAAGGTAAAAGGTTACATTTCTGAATTGAGATCTTTCATTTTTAATGTAGGTGTTTAAACTTATGGGATACACTGAAGGCAGAAGGCCTCCTAAACACTGCTTTGTTAAGTGTATCCCCTAAGTTTTGGTATGTTTTGTTTTGTTTTCATTTACCTCAAGGAATCTTCTGATTGCCTTTGTGATTTCTTCTTTGACCCATTATTGATTGATAAGAGTGTGCTGTTTAATTACCATGTATTTGTGAATTTTCCAGATTTCCTTCTGTTTCAAATTTCTGGTTTCTTTCTATTATTGTTAGAGAAGATACTTTGTATGATTTCATTCTGTTTAAATTTATTGAGGTTTGTTTTATGGCCTAACATATGGTCTATTTTGGGAAATGTTCACGTATCTTGAGAAGAATGTTTGTATTCTACTATTGTTGAGTTCTGTGTATGTTTGTTATATCTAGTTGATTTAATGTTCAAGTCTTCTATTTCCTTTTTTGTCTTTTATCTAGTTATTAGTATCTGTCCTGGGGATTACAACTAACATCTTAATTTACAAAAAGTTCAAATTAATACCGACTTAATTTTAATATAATAGTAAACAAATACTTTGTTCCTATATAGATCTATTCCCCCACCCTTTACTTTATGGTGTTGTCGTCATCACAAATTACATCTTTATACATTGTAGTGCCCATCAGCATATATTTAGAATTAGTTTTAGTAATTGTCTTCTAAAATACATAGAAGCAAAAGAAGAGTTACAAACCAAAAAAATACATTAATACTGACTTTCATATTTACCTATGTAGTTACCTTGCTGATGTTCTTTCTTTGTGTGGATTCAAGTTACTGTCTTATGCCCTTTCATTTCAGCCTGAAGGATTCCTTTTAGCATTTCTTACTAACATAAGCAAATCTACTAGTGGTGAATTCTCAGCTTTTGTTAATCTAAGAATGTCTTAATTTCTCCTTTTTTTTTTTAAAGGAAAATTTGTGTAAGAAATAGAATTCTTGGTTGACAGTTCTTTTAGTGCTTTGAATAGTTCATCCCACTACATTCTGGCCTTCATTATTTCTAATGAAAATCAGCTATTGATCCTATTGAATATTTTGTACACGACGAGTCACTTTTGTATTGCTGCTTTCAAGATTCTCTCTTTGTCTCTGGCCTCTGACAGTTTGATTATAATGTATCTTGGTAAGGCTCTCTTTACGTTTGTCCTACTTAGAGTTTGTTTGGTTTCTTGGATTTGTAGATACATATCTTTCTTCAAACGTGGGAAGTTTTTCGCCATTATTTCTTTGAATAATCTCTCTGCCCCTTTTTCTTTCTTTCCTGTCCCACGGAACTCACGTTATGCATATATGTATGTATACTCGATGGTGTCCCACTGATCTCTTAGACTTCATTTTTCCTTTCTACTCTTCAGACAATGAATCTAAGTTGACCTATTTTCAGGTTCTCTGGTTTTTCTCCTGCCTGTTCGTATCTGCTGTTGAACCTTGTGAATTTTTCATTTCTATTATTATACTTTGAAGCTTAGTATTTCTTTTTGCCTCCTTTTTTCATAAATTCTATATTAATATTCTTTGGTGAGACATAATTCTCATGGTTTCCTTTAGTTCTTTGTACTTGATTTCTTCTGGCTCTTTAAACATAATTCAAATAGTTCATTTAAAGTCTTTGTCTAGTAAGTCCAACGTCTGGGCTTCCTTATGGACAGTTTCTGTTAATTTTTTTTTGCCCTGTGTATGGGTCATAGTTTTTTTTTTTTGTTTTTTTGTTTTTTTTTGTTTTTTTTTTCTGTGCATGCTTTGTAATTTTTTGTTGAAAACTGGACATTTTGAATGTTATAATGTGGCATCTTTGGAAATGAGAAACTCACCGGTCTTTGTAGATGTACACTGTGTTTGTGTTGGGCACATCTTCAGTACTCAGATAGGAAGTTTACAACTCGACACTAGCTTTCACTTCTTCCTTGTATGGAGCATGAAGATCAGTCAGAGGTGGGAGCTTAGGACCTTCTCAGGTCTTTTCCAGGGATGTGTCAGCCAGCCTTGGGCATGTATGTGGCCTTTTAGGTTCCCAGGAATATGTGGAGTTTTTTCAAAGCACCTATTCCCCAAAGCATCTCACACATAGCCTTACCCTCTGATTCCACTCTTCATAGTCTGTCTGTTGTTTGCCCAACTGTATTCCTTGCCCGAGGAGGCAGAGACTGATGCATTTGCCATTGAATGTTTTCAGCAAGTGCCTTCCCTTCCTTTGTCCCCGAGAGAGTTCCAAATTAAGCAAAATAGTGGCAAGCCCTTTGAGCTGGGCCTTCATGGGGTCCATCAGACAAGCCAAAACGGACAACCACAATTCTTTGAGAATAAGGTCCATTCTGCTTACTCCAGGAATGTGGGCTTGTTTCCTCAAGGCCATTGCTGAGCTAGGAATTGTGGGATAGGGTCATGGTAAGTTAAATACCACAAAGCTCTTTCACTGAGATTTAGCCGTTTTTGTTTTTGTTTCCTCCATTAAGCATTTGCCTGGTTGCTTTAAACTTTTGATTAATTTCCAGAGTTATGATAAAGTTGATTCTGACAGTTTTTCCCAGTTTATTCACTGCTTTTGTGAAGGAATGGGCTTTTGGGGTTCCCTATTCTGCTGTTTTTTTGACAACACCCCCAGTATAGGACACTCCAGTTTTAACCAGCTGGGAGTAGGGGGTATATATATCTGTTTCTAAGCAGCCTTTCTCACTTAGGTTTCCACTGGAGAAGTAAGCCCTGACGCCATAAGGCTGCAGTCCCCAACCCCTGGGCCGTGGTCCATTATTGGTCCATGACCTGTTAGGAAATGGGCTGTACATCACTGCCTGAGCTCTGCATCCCACCCCCCATGATCCCCTCCCCATCTCTAGTCCGTGGAAAAATAATCTTCCATGAAACCAGTCCCTGGTCCAAAAATGTTGGTGACTGCTGCCCTAAGGTATCCATTATATGTAACAAAATGACTAGTGTGCTTTTAGAGTGGTACTAGTTTTGTGTCATTCTTTGGAGAATTAATAAAGTAATCACTAACCATTTTCTGTGTTCTGTGCTTTATATATGATACCTGGATTGAGAAAGGCTACCAGTAGGTCAAGTGTAGTTTGAGAAAGCTTATTTCTCAAGGAGTAGGCAGATGGTGTTTTTGTTAGATTTTTCAGGTTTAGACTTCTTTGGGAGGTGGTGACATGATAACAGCATTTCAGAAAGAGGAGACACTTAGATGTAGACAGAGCCATGTTAGTCCATGGTGGTAGCCTAGATCTTAGGTGATTGGGACCCATACTGGGTTGGTGGGAATAAAATGAAGATGTGAATTTAGGTGGCATTTGTGTTTGAACCATGGGTTCGGAATTAAGAGAAGAGTAGTTAACATTCATAGTTATAGCTGGGATGATTTGGAAATTTTTATACTTAAAAATATAATGCTCTGAATGCGAAAATGATACTGCAAAGGCTGTGGAAGATGCGGGTTGGTCTAGTAAGCAATTTACAGTGGCTGGAGGTTTGGATCTGGAAGCCAGTTGAGCCATTCTCCCTATTGCGTCAGGGGCTTGTTGATGAATTTTTAGACTGTGGTGGCAGAGTATGGTAATAAATGGACAACGCAGAATCTTCGGCTTTGTAACTCAGCTCATGTCAAAAAGAGGAAGTAGAATGCATGTGATTGCACATGCACCCTAATGAGGAAGGCAGAATGTCCAGTCAATTTGTCAGCAAGCATGACTGCAGGGATGTGGAATGCAGTGGCTTACAGTTGTTGCTTATGTTCTTCCTAGGAGCATCCTCACAGAACAGTGAAATTGATCTCATTGAAGAAACCATCCATCTTTTTTTAATTTTTTGAAGGATCTGTATTTTACAACATGTATAAATCAAATTAAAAGGCAAATAAATGGGAAAATGTGACAGAAAGGGGGATAAATGCAGTACATGGTCTCCCCAAAATCAATAAAATACAAAGATTTATCGATAAATGGGACAGAGAAATGAAAAATGTCACAAAATAATTACAAATGGCTAACACTTTAAAAAATTCATTCTTAATCACAAAACAATGTATTAACGATTTCTTTTTTTTTAATTCAGGATATTATGGGGGTACAAACATTTTGGTTACATGAAATGCATTTGCCTCACTGAAGCCAGGGCTACAAGCATGTCCTTACTCCATACAGTGTGCCCTGTGAAGAAACCACCTTTAGGCAGACCCTCTTGGCCTTGAGCCTTAACTTCTTGCTCCCTCTTCTGGTTTGACCTTCACATTGGATGTCTTCTCAACACTGTGCTCCAAGAAGCCACACACTCTTAAATATTTTATACACAAGGCATTGTAAGCACGTTCTTAAAAGTGTCTTTTTTCTTTTTCAAGAGCTGGGGTGGAAAGGAGAATGGCTTTGGACTTGCAGAGTGTTGCAGAGACTTGCATATGATGGTAAGTAACTCTTTGGGATATAGGGGTATCTTTCTGAGCCTTACTTTACAATGAACATATGGTATATGAAGTTACCACTTCACATCAGGACCTTTGAGAAACCTGAGATCAGCTGAACCATAGCAGACCTTAGGAAGCAGTCTAGCATTGCTTGGGCCCTCAGTGTGCGGGTAGATAAAGAATCACAGAGACACAGTATATGTTTGTACCCAGTTCTTGAGTAGGGAGCTGTGTTTGTTGAATTGGTTGGAAAGTGATTTTAAAAATCCCAGAAAGTGCTGCATTCTCACACTGGAGCTATCAGAATTCTGGGCAGTGTGGCATGATTTAGGAATGGCTACTTGGAGAGTAGTTCTGTTAGGGTTAATGACAACTTACAGTGTTCTGTGTGCTTTCCACATTTATCTCTCCGCCTTTCACCCATGCTTAAGTTATAAGCTCAGGCCATCCTCCCTTCTACTTTGATATGTTGCTGTGGAAGCAGCTGTACTTTACAACAGATACATAGTTTGTCTTATTAGTTTGTCATGTCTAGCACAAATGGCTGCAGTGAAATTTAGTGAATTTATGTTAGCAAGCCTTTTTTTCCTCCAGGAGAATGGCTCCTTTTCTGGTCACAGAAAACCACAAATTAGAGCAAGTTACTTTCCCACCTTAGCTGGTATATTTTCTTTAGTGATTTTATGAAGCTAGCGTGTAATATGGGGAGTGTTGTCTGTTTAATAAACAATGTAAATCTTGAAGGATATTCAGAGTTTAGAATTCTAATTATGAGGATGTAATTTTTCATCTTATATTTAATTGGCTAATTCTGAGCCTCCTCAGGCATGTCAAGTTTGTTCTTTGCCCCTTGGGCAAAACAGTATAATGTATTGGACTAGGCTTGTATGATGTCTGTTACCTATTTTGGTCCCAGCCTATGTTAAGATGTCACACATTCTTTTCTTTATTGTGATCTGGCATGCCATGAAACATTGAAAAATATGATGTGTACTTTAAGAGAAAGTAATACATTTACATGTTAAAAAAAACTCAGAGTATTGAGAGGTATGCAATAACTTCTCTATCCCCAGAGACAACCTCTACTAGTGGTGCCTTTCAAGGAGACATTTTAATGGCCATGCCATTGTTGTAATCTTTATTTTGTTTGTCATGGTGCTTTTCTTGGAGTTAAAGAGAATGTATTGTCAGGGTCTGGTTTATAAGTAAGATGCAGAAGTTTTTGGAGTTCTGGCTTCATCTTCCTGATTCTGTTTGAACATGTCTCATCCCATCTGAGCCCTGCTCTAAGACAAGGAGTTAAAGGCACTGTGGGTACTGAATACATTACTCATTCTGTTGCCACAATGAGTTGGACAAGTGGCTAGGACTTTGAGGGAAGCATTGGGAATTCATGTTATATGCCTTGTCTATAATCAGTTGAAGCTCACTGTCTGATTCTTTGATGTGCTTTATACACAGAAATATCCACCCAGTGCAACTACACTACACTTTGAATTCTATGCAGACCCTGGGGCCGAGGTCAAAATCGAGAAAAGGGTGAGTCTCATTCAAACTTTTTCTGATAGAGTCTACAGTCTACTATAACTGGGGTTGACTTTTCTAGAATTCCTCAATTAAATGAAGGAATGGTTTTGAGCTACATTGCTGCCCTTTCAAGCTGAATATACCTAGCAACTTCTCAGGAATACACATAAATTATTATACATGTCCAGCTCTGATAGGGTTGGGTCTTATTTATGTTAGGAGGTGCCAAAAGATAGGACTTCCTTTATGGGGCACTGCTATGACTTGTGTATTTTTTTCCACAGCTTCAGTTGAGAATCCAACATGCAGTGTAAATAGTCTGAATATTGATGGCTCAGGTTTCTCATTAAGCCAGTCTGCAAGAAGTCTCTATATATTGTGTATAGGTTGCTGCTGAAATTATCTGGCCATTCCATATTCTTTGAAGAGATATTAGAATTCGGTTTGGTTTAGAAGTAGCCTAGTGAATAAGATGCTTTTTCTTCTACCTACAGTATTAAATAATATTAAGCAAATAAATAATTTTTCTAGATTAATATTGCCTTGAAAGTAACTCCAATGCATATTCAAAGAAAAGCTATTTTCATGGATTCATTCTTTGCTATAATACTGAGGCTGTGGGGGTGAATTCAGCAGAGGGCTAAAAAGGGACAAAGAAGAATATGAAATGTACATGGCTAGGTGGATTATAGTTTGATACTACTGGTTTCAAAAAAGCTTTCTTAAGAATATTCTGTATATAAAATGGATGTTTTGGAGGCTCAGAAGTTACCTTGATTTTAAGAGCATTCAGTTAGGGCTTTGACCTAGGGTGACATCTTGGTTTTCAGACAGCTCTTACAGCTTTATGGTGGGGGAAGCTAGGGTGTTCAGTATCTCCTAACACCTCTCTTATCTTTTTAATTTCAGACAACTAGTAACACACTACACTATATTCACATAGAGCAACTTGACAAGGTAGGAGGACTTTGACTTTTGGCTGATTTCTTAACATTCAGTTCACTTTTTGTTCCTAACTGTATATATTTTTTCCTAATCTAGATATCAGAAAGCCCTTCTGAAATCATGGAATCTCTTACCAAAATGTACAGCATTCCTAAGGATAAGCAGGTATGATATATATTTAAAATATCCAAAGGAATGGTTATCCAGATAGACGAATGATACGTGCTGGGGTAGGAGACGTCAGCTTTGGAGTCAGACCATGGGCAAATAGGTTAGTCTCTCTGAGCCTTAATTTCCTTACCTTTTATGAGGCCAACACTTAATAACTTCCTAGGTCTGCATGAGAGTTTGAAGAAAATGCAAGCTGCCTGACTCACTATGAGTATCTAGTAGGTGGTGGTAGTTTTCTTAACATTTTGTATGCCAAAGGAGAAAACATTTAGTTGTGTTCTTTTTTCCCTGCTCATATTGCTGGTGGTTGAATATTTAATTTGATTAATAACTGTCAGAACTCTTGCCAGACGTCCCCTATTATGTTGCCTATCAGTATATTGACAGTTCTTGGCTTACACTGGAATATTAAGATTCTGTGAGCCTCTGTTTTATTACTCCTGTTTTGTCAGCTATAACCTGTGAGTTGATGGAATCAGTTCTGTTTGATACCTTAGCAGTAGCAACAGTAAACCATTTTACCAAGCAGCCCAGCAGGTATGAGTTAGCCCTCAGAAAGAATATTCACCTTTTCCATTGACTTTTTTAAAATATAGGTCTTATCTTTCTACAGATGCTGTTATTTACACATATACGGCTGGCTCATGGCTTTTCTAATCACAGGAAGCGATTACAAGCTGTTCAGGCCAGACTGCATGCAATATCTATATTAGGTAAGAGAACACTATAATTAACAGGCCCTAATTAGGCAGTTTGGACTTGATTTCCTTTGAATGTTATACATCTTTGTTGCTCTGAGACTAGTTGTAGTTACCTAGGTAGCAACTTAAATTATGAAATTACCAGCCTTCCCAGTGTTCATTGTATTCATTCATCATTCTTGAGCTCCTTAATATTGGACCAGAAAGAGACAGTGATGCTTATTGACATGTCACATGGGTTTAGTCTTGGTTTTGTTCTTTTTTTTTTTTTCCATGAGTATACATGTAGTCATCTCCCGCTGGCCCCTACTCTTCTTCTTGCCATTTCATCTTCCTCCTCTCCCATCCTTTCAGGGGTATAATTTTGAAATAAGTTAGAAAATATTTATTAAGTAGTCAATATTGTGCATTTAACTTCCTTTACTCTGGGGTAGTAGAATGAAAAATACATGGTTTTGGAATCAGTCCTGGGCTCTCACCCTGATTCTACAGATTATTAGCCGCATATTTATCCTCTCAGCCTCAGTTTCCTCATTTTATATTGAGAAAACACTTTATAGGCTGGTCTGGGAATTAAATGAAAACCTAGAAGGCAACGTAGCACAGGCTAGGCACATAGGAGGTATGAAATGGTAACTGCTGCTATTATTACCAACTTTTCCTTTTTACTACTTGTTTGTTATTTTAAACTGTGACAGTCCTGCTCTTAAATTTGTACTCATCATACCTAGCATAACTTCTGGCATGTTAGTGGGTGCTCAGGAAATGTTTGTTGAAAATTAAATGAATGTGCTTAAATCCCATTAGTTTACGCTTCAGGGGACTATGTCCAGTAACTCAGTGTCAAATTCATTGAAAGTGGATTACATGCACTCTCAAGTTTTACTACAGCATCACAAAAATTTCTGACTTAGTCTGCGATAGTCCATAGATTCTGTTTTTTATGGTTTATGAAAGTGTTTGCAGTGGAAACAGAAGCATATGAAGAGGCTAACATGGACGTCTGTGTCCCAGGCATAGTGGAGTTATATCGAGTTATGATATGAAAAATTAAATCTTCATTCTTTTTCCCTACATTCATCCCCCAAAATCCTTGCTCAAGACCACCAATACCTTTATTAGGGAAATCTGTCAATTCATTGGCTTTTTAGAGTTTATCATTGTATTTGATGCAGTCCTCTAGAATTCAGAGATTCTGCCCTCCAGTGCTGGTTGGCAAGGGAATCCTTCCCCAGAATCTGTAGGTACTAAAAGGTTTGTCATTGGGCAGTGGCTTGACCACCGCCTTCTTGCCTAAAGTGTTTGTTTCTCCTTTTGCAGTGTATTCCAATGCCTTGCAGGAATCAGCAAACAGTATCTTGTACAATGGGTTGATAGAGGAGTTGGTAGATGTCCTTCAGATAACAGATAAGCAGCTCATGGTAAGTATTTACAGGTTGGATCTCCCTTATTCTGAAATGTTTGAGGCCAGAAGTTTCGGGTTGGATTTCAGATTTTTTTTTATTTTGGAATATTTGCATATGCACAATGAGATATCGTGGGGATGGGACCTAATCTAAACATGAAATTGATTTATGTTTCATATACACCTTATACACATAGCCTGAAGGCAGCTGTATACAATGTGTGTGTGTGTGTGTGTGTGTGTGTATTTTTTTTTTTTTTTTTTTGAGACAGAGTCTCGCTCTGTCACCCAGGCTAGAGCACAGTGGCATCATCATAGCTCACCACAACCTCAAACTCCTGGGCTGAAGCCATCCTCCTGCCTCAGCTTCCCGAGTAGCTAGGACTATCATTTTGTTGTTGTTGTTGTTGTTGTTGTTGTTGTTGTTGTTTGGTAGGGACAGGGTCTTGCTCTTGCTCATGCTCAGGCTGGTCTCAAACACCTGACCTCAAGCAGTCCTCCCACCTCAGCCTCCCAGAGTGTCAGGGTTACAGGCATGAACCACTGTGCCCAACTGAGTTTTATATGATATTTTTAATAATTTTGTATATTTTAACTACATCCTGTCACATGAAGTCAAATGTGGAATTTTCCATTTCTGGCATCATGTCAGTACTCAAAGTTTCAAATTTTGGAATATTGCAGATTTTTGAAATAAGAATCCTGTATCACTAGTCCCTCTGTATATCATACTCATACCTATTTACCTTTTGGTTTTTGCCTGGGAATGAGAAAGAACTCAAAGGGTAAACTTGTCCATGTTACTTCTCTTCCTTTTTGGGTATTAGGATGCAAAATTAATATATGCTGGATTTTCATTGTTACTCTCAACAGACCTCCATCTCCTCAAGCAATCACCAGTAGAGTGACTTAAATTTTAGACTTTGGGATATTAGTGACTTGAGTTTGATTCAGCCATCTACTTCTTATTTGGCACATACTGTGTTTACCTTCTCATAGGAGATTAAAGCTGCTTCTTTACGAACATTAACATCAATTGTTCACTTGGAGAGAACTCCCAAACTCAGCAGTATTATCGACTGTACTGGAACTGCCTCCTACCATGGATTTTTGCCTGTACTTGTGCGGAACTGTATCCAGGCCATGATTGGTAAGTTTTGATGGTGATTATCCTAGGTAAAGAGAGGACCCCTGCCCTTTGCTTTTCTGTCTTTAACATCCTGCCAGCTTAACACCAAATTCTGAGCTTGCTCTTTCTCTCCCTCTCCCCACCTCCCTTGTAGATCCTTCCATGGATCCATACCCTCACCAGTTTGCCACTGCTCTCTTCTCTTTTTTATACCATCTGGCCAGCTATGACGCTGGTGGCGAAGCCTTGGTCTCCTGTGGAATGATGGAAGCTTTACTGAAGGTGCTGTACTTTTTTTTAAAAAATACATTTGTGGGGAAATCAACTAAGAGAGGGTGTACAGTTGCAAGGTTGGAATGTTTAACGATGAGAGCAGATAACATAGGAAAGCTTATGCAGAAAAAGTGATACTATAATTTTTCTAGTTTGGCCTTCTAATTATCTCATTAACAACCTTTAAGAGCAGCTACTTCCATTATTAAGAAATTATTATAGTCCAGCATGATTCAGAGGCCCTGGATACTAGTTAGGACATTGCCCCATGTTGTCATGACCTTAGGCATGACCCTGAGGAAAATGTATGTAAAGGTACTTTGTAAATTGTGCTGTAATGCTAATAGCCTTTACTTATGTGCTGGTCACTGGTCACCAGCCTTTTTCCCCCTACATATTTTATTTAATCCTGCAAAGTAATTGATGTCCTCGTTACCTCAGAGGAGGTTGAGTCCCAGAAGTCATAGAACTATCATTTGGCAAGCACCAAAAATCAAACCTGTGTTTTCCCCTTGTACTGTGCTGCGTCCCTGAGGCCTCATACTGCATATTTACAAAAGAATACAATTTTTATAACTTTGTGTCTTTTCAGTTCATTTTTTTTTTTTTTTTTGCCTTTCTCTCCCTGATAGGTCATAAAGTTTCTTGGTGATGAACAGGACCAGATAACATTTGTCACCAGAGCTGTCAGAGTGGTTGACCTCATCACCAATCTGGACATGGCAGCATTTCAATCCCATAGTGGACTTTCGATCTTCATCTATAGACTTGAGGTATTGTTATATAAAGTACACTTTGCATAGAATTTACACCCAGTGAGAGCTGATCCTAGGAACTGTCCTAATAACCCAAAAGAGCCATCTTTTCCCTTTTCTGTTTCTGCTTTCAGCATTCTAATCTCTGAAATATATATAGAATTTTATTATTGCTTTTCTCTTGATTGTAGCATGAAGTAGATTTGTGCCGAAAAGAATGTCCATTTGTGATCAAGCCAAAGATCCAGAGACCCAGTACTACACAAGAAGGAGAAGAAATGGAAACTGATATGGATGGTAAATAATAGTTATAAATTCAGTATTTTTGTGCTCGAGATTTTCCTGTCATCTCACCCAAATTTTCACTCTTCCTTTTAAATTCTAAAGTACACAACTCGGTCGAATATGTATATTCAGAAACAAAAATTTTTTTCCACACAAATGTTTTGCAAGTTGTTTTTCATTAAGAATAATCAGAAAAGGAACATACAAGTTGTTTTGGAATAGAGATGGAGGGTGAAGCCAGATGGTAGAGCTGCAGTCAACCCCTACAGTCACCCTATGATGTTAATCTGTTTTATTTTATCTCTTAATCCATGTTTTCTTATGTATTGATTTATTATCTTTTTTTTTTTTTTTAAGACTAGTCAAGTGCAGTAGTGAGGAGGGGGGAAAGTAGTAGAACAAGGAGTTCAATCTGTAACTGACTGTGAACAATCAAGTGAGATAACTCACTACCTTCGGACCAGCCTGATTTATTATCTTATTCCCACTAAAATGCAATTGCCATGGGGTCAGGATACTCTCTTTTTCACTGCAGTGCCTAATACATCCTAGGTGTTTAAAATGTGCTTGGTAAAGATACAGAGACTCTAAAACAGGAACTTTAAAATTGTATCTAGCTACTTTGAGACAAGAAAGGAGAAGAGTAAAGGTTGTTGAGTAGGGAACAACTTTTAAATCATAAAATCAGAAAGAAAGAAAACCAGATACTCTTTAGGTGTACTGTGTCTTTTTTTTTTTTTTTTAAACTTTCCCTACCTCCAATCCCCACCTAGCATGGTTCATAATAATGGTATGGGGGGGGGTGCTATTCCCCAAAACAGCTTTATTAGAATTTAAATTGATTTTGTCTTTATGACCCAGGTTGTTACATGTATCTTTTATGCTTATAATAAAAGTACTAGAATTTATAATGCTTCCATTCTTTACACTAAATGTAGGTTGCTTTTCTTTTTTTTTCTGTCTTTATTTCTGAACACAGTTATCTATGCATGTTGCCATCCCTAGTAGCCCTTTTGCCCCATTTCTGTTTCTAGTCTATTGTGCACACGCTGGCATTTGAGTTCACAGGTGAGATCTCAGAGTGCAGACCCCCACCTATAATGCTTGATTTAGTAAGTTTGCAGCTGGAGACTAGGACATCTGCATATTTAACACAGCCAATCCAGGTGATTTTGATGTATACTTAGAGAAATGTATATATTCAGTGAAAAAGCAAGTTACAAAACCAAGAGTTTGTCCCATAATGTTGTATGTTTGTATATGTATAAAAAAGATTGGAAAAAAATATTTCAAAATGTAAACAGTGGTTAATCACCAATGGGGCTTTGATAAATTTTATAAACTATAAGAAATGATTATGTATCTTATGCTCAATTAATGAAAATTATTTCATTCAAATGTATAAAGTAAAAATGAGTGCTCACCCACCCACCATAGGCACTAATTTCATGTGGTTCTTACCAGGCTTTTTAATGTGTATTCCAATCATGTTGACATAAGTATATAGTGTTTTAGAACAGGAAGATGAGACCATAAACATACTGTTCAACTTCCATTGTTCATTCAGTGTTTCATAGACGTTCTTCCAGATCAGTAAATTGAGTATTAATGTTTTAATGATTTTTATATATGTTATTGATTAGCCTCCTGAAAAGCTCTACTTGCTATCTATAGAATACCAAACAGTATATGAAATTGCATGTTTTATTTGTTTCCCCTCTCCTTCAATTTGATGGGTAAGAAATATTGAAGGACTTTTTTGTAGGATTGTTTTTAATTTGCATGTTTTGAATAACTAGTGATGTTAAATACCTTTCTGTTTGTGAACAACTTACATTTTCATTTTGGGGTCCAATATCCTAATTCTTCATTTTAATATCATTCATTTCACCTTAATGGAAGAAATTTTCTCTAACAGAATCTTTTCTTTTCATGGTAACTTTTATTCTAATAAATTTCTTTTGTCATAACTTGTACTTTAGTTGCAGATGTGACTATGGAAAGCAGTCCAGGCTCATCCATCTCCGTGGAGCATCGGCTAGATGTTGAATTAAGAGCAGCAGGTTCCAGTAGCAGCACTAGCATATCCTCTGGCCCTGGCCCTGGCCCTGGTCCCGGTCCTGGTCCTGGTCCTGGTCCTGGTCCCCGTCCTGGTGTGTACACATAGATACTCAGTTTTTCTTAGTGACTGAATTATTAACTAATAAAGAAGAGGACTTTAGGCAGAACTTACCTGGTATGTTGGGAGGTTACTTTCCTGTGACTATGCATGTTCCTTCACCACTCTGGTGTTCTGTGTTCTTATATTAACATACGTTTCATAGCATTTTATAGTTTTCCAACAATGCACACACTGATTATCAAAATAACCATGTTGGAGGACAGATATTAATAATATCCAAAATGGGAACTGAGTGAGATTCAGAGAGCTGAACCTTTTTACTTTGTAAGTTTTCTTTTTTACTTTAGGCTTTTAATTTTAGCATTGGTCTTGGTGCTGTCCTTGGTGATTTATTTTTCCAATTTCAATGCTTAATTAAGTATTCTTCCAAACATTCAGGGACCTCAGTTCGAATGTCTGCTAGTTTTGTTTTACTGTATATGGGTTTCTTAAAATTTTGTTTCATGTACCTGCTCATTATGGTTTCATGGTGAACCCAGTATAATTCTCTTATCTTTCTCCCTCTCCAGGAGTCCAGTGTATTCCACAACGAGCAGCACTTCTCAAATCCATGTTAAATTTCCTCAAGAAGGCCATTCAAGACCCTGCTTTCTCAGATGGCATACGGCATGGTATTTGGTTCTAGATACATTTTTTGAAGGATGTTTGACTCTCTGAGAGATTGGTCCTTTTCGTACTTTCCTTAACATCTTTTATTAAAGTCAGGCTTAGGAAAAGGCCATGCTATTTTTAATAGCTTTTAGTTGTTTGGTATTATTTTTCCTAGACCTGAGGGTTGTTTAGCTATTTTCATAATGATTCCCACCTTTTCCTTTTTTTGATTCTATGCTCACTTCCATCTTACTACCCCTCACTAACTCTCTGTGTTCTTTTTTTGACCCCCTGTTAGAAAGCTTAATGCATGGACAGAGAATAAATATTAAAATACAAGAAGACAAGTAGGGGCCATTAGATTAGAGTCAGCATAGGCTTTGTTTACCACAGTGTGGTATTCGTAGCATATTGCTTCATTGTCTCCATGTCTCCTACTACTCCCAGACTGATCATACTCTCCTTAATGTTCACTTTTCTCTAGTGATGGATGGTTCTCTGCCTACCTCCCTGAAACACATCATCAGCAATGCAGAATACTATGGCCCATCACTATTCCTCCTAGGTAAGTAGAGTTGATAGTTGGTTATACCAAGGTGGCATAACCTACCAGAGGTTTCTCTGTGTGTTTTATATCCTTGTAGGATTTTACTGTCCACATTTGTCCCTTGTGCAATTATACATATTATTGGTGATGAAATAAAGGTCAGATTTCAGTTTTAAATAAATAAACATTTCCTGAATGCCACATATACCTTCTATAAGCAGTGCATTGTGAATCATTTGTAATAAGTAGTAGTAGTATACATTTGGCTTATTTGTGCTATACTTATGTTTCAAGTGTGATTTTTTTAAAAACATGGCTTTATTCAGTGGTTAGTCTGTAAGCTTTGGGAATCCAGTGGGAATGGTTTTCGTTCTCAGAATTGAATGTCAGATCTGCAAATGGTAGTATAGAAAATTGTTTTGCACTGTAGAAAATGCAGTTTTGGGAACTATGAGTATTTTGTAGTTATTTGCGGAAACGTCTTTGTATTTTGACATTGGCATTGCTTTGAGTATTGCTATTGTTAAAACCTCATTTTTATTAAGAGGCATTTATTGAGTAACATTTGAGACAATGTGCTAAATACATTGGCTTCTAGATTTCCTCTAAAACTCTACAGGAATTTAGTGGGAGATGTGGAAATAGGGATAACCTCCCCGTACTAGTAGCAGGCATTGTTTTTTATAGTTCAGAGTGTGAAGGGCATAGTTTTGGCTACTACAACATAGATACTTCCTTGCCCCTTTGTTGAAGCAATTTAGGGTTTTTCTATATTAATCTTTATCCTGTGACCTTGCAAAATTCACTTATTAGTTCATAATTGTTTTGTTGATTTCTTCAGATATTCTACATAGTCTTTACTATGTGCATATTTCTTTATGATCTTTAAGCCCTCTTTTTGTCCTATTGCATTGGCAAATATTTCACAGTGCTGAATAAAAGTGGTAAGAATGGGCCTCTTTGCTTTTTTTCCTGAACTTAGAGGGAAAAGCATTTAATATTTTACCATTAAGTATGAGGTTAGCAGAGGATTTTGTGTTGAAAATTTTTGTTCCTTTTTATCAGGTTGAGGACATTTTGTTGAGTTGTAACAACTCTACCATGACATGGTTAGGATCAGATGGCAAAATTCATGACAATAGTTTTTTGGCATGGTGAAAAAAAGGTTTGTTTCACAGGTGGGTAAGTCCCAAGGCCAGGGTCAGGGAGAATGGCTCTCTTTTGGTAGAAAGCTCAGAACACAGAGAGAGAAAAGGTAGTACACAGGCATTTTTTAATAAAGGGAAAGTTTAAAAGAGGCAGCAAGAAGACACATGTTCTGCTGGGGTGGGAAGAGTAGGTGAGCCCTATCAGGATAATACAGGCAGTGGGGGACACAGGCCGGAAATGAGCACTAAAGTCCAAATTCCCTCCCTATGGTCTTTGTAATTCATCTCTGACATTTGAGTTAGCATAGCAACCTCCCAGGTTTCCTGTAAATAAACTTATACTTGAGAGAGACCAAATTTGCAAGGCCAGCCCAAAATAATTAGATTAGCAATTATTTTAGTTCCCTAAGTGATAGTACAGGGCCTAAACCCAGGCAGAAGGAGATAGCCAGGAGAGAAAATCAAGGGGAACTGAGAATCTCTTGAAGTATTTTTTTGTAAGATAATTGGCTATTTTTGTTTATTTTATTTGTTGAACTCTTCTGGGTATCTTTTCTGTATTATTGACCCATGTGCAGGAGGAGGGCCCTTTAAGACACAGACTCCACCTTGAAATGCCAATCTGTTATCAGCTGTCATAGCAACCAGAGTGCTTTGAGGGCTTCTAAAGCCTGAGCTGTTTATGTGGTCTGCCAGGAGTTATAGTATTGTCTGAGTTGCCTGTATGAGTTGAGTCTGTTACAAAATTGGAAATACCTGGCCGGGCGCGGTGGCTCACGCCTGTAATCCTAGCACTCTGGGAGGCCGAGGCGGGTGGATCGCTCGAGGTCAGGAGTTCGAGACCAGCCTGAGCGAGACCCCGTCTCTACTAAAAATAGAAAGAAATTATACGGACAACTAAAATATATATATACAAAAAATTAGCCGGGCATGGTGGCGCATGCCTGTAGTCCCAGCTACTCGGGAGGCTGAGGCAGTAGGATCGCTTAAGCCGAGGAGTCTGAGGTTGCTGTGAGCTAAGCTGACGCCACGGCACTCACTCTAGCCTGGGCAACAAAGTGAGACTCTGTCTCAACAACAAAAAAAAAAAAATTGGAAATACCTAAACTTGTGCATATTACACTGAAGATGCTGATGAGGCCCAGTGCTCCCTTTTGTGGCGAGACTTGATGCAACAGTTAGACTTTCTAGTTGGATCTAAGGTGCCCTGGGTAAGAAATGTCCATAGGACGCAGGTCAGGCTGTATAGGATGTTGGAAGGTGGAGTTTCTAGTGGGCAGACACGCGAGGATAAAATAGTCTCAACGGGGGGAGGAGGGGGGACATCATTGTATGTGCTATCATTTGGTGGGAGAGTCTGGGAAGGACATGGAGTCCATGAGGGGAAGTTAAGGAGAAAGTACCTGGTGAGGTTATGATGTCCTGCTGTAATAATTGCATGCTGAAACCCACCACATAAAGATTCTAACTTCTCTTCTCCCGTCTCCAACCCCTGGTTCTTCTACACTACTTTCAGACACACCTGTATCCCCTTTAACTTCTCCAACTGCCCTTTCTTCTTTCTAACCTTCTGCCTTATTCCCCACATTATCTGTTCAGGTCTGCTTGTGCCGTTTCTACCCTAGCTGATGCCAGTGCTAGGCTAGAAATAGCATTATTGACTGCTTAACTGGAGATAGTGACAGGTGGTCAATATGAATATTGAAGACTTCCAGGGGAGCAAGACTTAGTTGTATAGTGGTAGCGTGGGCTAGGATTCATATTAACATTACTAAAGGTTTAGCACTTAGGTGACATTCCCTGCTACTTTTATATATTTATGTTATCAGATTGAGGAAAGTAGGAAATACAGGGAGTGACTGTGGAATAGTAGAGAGTGAAGTGTGGGCTGGCTGTCAAACCAAGGGGAAGTCAGAACTGATGAGGCTATGGAGTTATGATGAGAGAGATGAGGGCAGGCAGTTAACATCTCCCGGGTGTCAGCACTGAGGCTGGAATTAGCAACTGTGCTACATCATCATCTGGGATGCATTAGTATGCTGACTTGATAGGAGTCCTTGGCTGGCCCTAAAACCTTAATGCAGAATTTTATACTTTTGAGAAATCATTGCAAAAGTGACTGAAGATCATTATCCCTTTGCCTACAAGAGTTACGGAGTAATTTCTTATGGGGGCCTATGGACTGATTGAGTACCTCAAACAAGTAGAATCACAGCATGGGAAAAAAGTAGCTCAAGAAGTTTGGTATTGAGCTGGAGTAGTAGAATACCAGCCTGAGGCTATGAGCCAGGTGAGATATAGCCAGGCCAACTAGAGCCAGAACACTCCACAGTGATATTTCAAGGCCTGTGACACATAGGCTTTGGCATGCTGGAGGTGCCACTTTATTATGGGAGCCACAGGCATTGCCATCCCAGATCCTGTGGTGGCCTCCCATTGAATACCTCTGTAGTAAGGTGGATCCAGAACTAACATCCTATTTAAGAATATTGATCCTGAGAATAACTTTAAGATCTTCCTTTCCTTTTTGGAGGAACCATACCATTGTAAGTATGGGACCAGGCAGGTACTGAGTCCTCCATTTCCTACGAAGAGGGACCTCCAGTTAGCAAACCTTTAAACCATCATATTAGGAAACGACTTTGGCAGAGACTTTGCATGTAGCATACCAGATAGTCTGTGAGGGTGAGGACTCTCAATTTTCAGTGGATTCCATTCTGTTATCCACTTTCAATCCAGGTGCTTCTCCACCAGGAGATCCTGAATTACACCAAGATCAAAAAGGGAGGCGTCATCAAAAGTGAGGGGGATTCTATTTGGTTATTATAGACTCGTAGATGGAAAGTGTCCTTTTTTGTGGCTGGAAAGGGGACAAAAGGAAGCACTACTTACATTTTGCTAGGATGTCATGCAACTTAAAGGTTGAGAGTTCACAGTAACTAAGGCAGTGGGCTAAAGAATGAACCACTTAGGAGAACACTATCCATTTTGTAAGTTTAACAGTGCATGGAATAGGCATTAATGTCTCTATTAGGCCTGCTATCTGTGAACAATAAGACAAAAATGGAAGCTCCAAGGTGTGATGCCTTGTTTTAAGGCCTATTCCCAGACTAAATGAGCAGTACAAATGTGTGTACCCTGATCAGAGTCAGTGTTATCAGGAAGCCCAAAGGGAACTGACATTTGCTGAGTCCTACAATAATGGTGTCAGCAGTAGCACGGCAGGAAGGATAAGCCAAGAATAGGCCTGTATAATAATCAGTCATTTGCAGTTTGTACCAGCAGATAAGGGCAATGGCCCAATAAAATTGATTTGCCAGTGAGAGAAGGGGTGTTCACCTGTGGGTATGGATTCTAGTTGGTGATGGTGCCAATGGCAGGACAAGGTGCAAAGATCATAATTGGGAAGCTAGGATTTGGGTGGGGCTAGTGGCATGGGGATGCTGTGGCATTTGGGCCCAGGGATTGTGATGACCACAGTTTTCATTCCACTGAGCCAAGGGCCAGGGGTAATATCTGAGCTTATTTGAAAAGTGTAAACAGTTGGTCAGCTGTCGCATTAAAATGTGCTTCCTCTGTGGCAGCCTTGGTATGAGCTGAGATGTGGGAGACTCTAATTGTAATATATGAAGTCTAAGCAGCGGTATAGTCCCAGTGTGGAAGACCTCATAGAGGATAATCCTCAATATAATTATTTTCAGCTCACTGACCAGGAAAGAACAGTGAGGTCATTAGCTACCACCCACAAATCTGTAAAAATATGAACAATGGACATACCTTCATTGAGGTATCCTCCAGTACCAAAGTGAATGCAACCAGCTCTCTGGGTGGGCTGACCCTTGATTCCCATCCTTTATCAGAAATAACCTGGTTGTGGGGTAGAAAGCAGGCGTGTGTTAAATAGACTCCATTTTTACAGGATTTCCTCCTTAGTAAAGGTATGTCCCTCTGCTTTTGTGTCCTACTGTGGTACTCTAAACACTCTTGAAAACCAAGGTTACCCTCAAGACAAAAGCCTAAGTCTCTGAATTCTCATTTTCACTTAGTTTGGGCCTTTGGCTATAATTTGCTTTGTTCTTCATATTTTAAAAGATTTTTCAAGTGTTTAGCATTTAATTTGTTTTCAGCAAAATGATTTATTATGGTATTTTTGTGCCTTTTTATCTAAATGGAGAAATTTTCAACATCGTCATCATATTTCTTATAGTCCCTAGTGGTTATTTCTCTTATTGCTATTTAATGTTAATGTTTTTTTGTTTGCTTATTTTTCATCTAACCCAAAATGTCATGTTTTTTGCTTTTTAAAAAATTTTCTGGCCGGGCGCGGTGGCTCACGCCTGTAATCCTAGCACTCTGGGAGGCCGAGGTGGGCGGATCGTTTGAGCTCAGGAGTTCGTGACCAGCCTGAGCAAGAGCGAGACCCCACCTCTACTAAAAATAGAAAGAAATTATATGGACAGCTAAAAATATATATAGAAAAAATTAGCCGGGCATGGTGGCGCATGCCTGTAGTCCCAGCTACTCGGGAGGCTGAGACAGGAGGATCGCTCGAGCTCAGGAGTTTGAGGTTGCTGTGAGCTAGGCTGACGCCACGGCACTCACTCTAGCCTGGGCAACAGAGTGAGACTCTGTCTCAAAAAAAAAAAAAAAAAATTTCTGAATCTTGTGTTATTTTCTCATTCCTTTTTTTGTAATGGTTATCCTTACATTCTTTTTTGACTTTTAAACTTTAAATTTCTTACTCTGTCTTCTGCCAAACTGGACAAAAATAGCACCTTCAGCCTTTTTCTCTTTTCTCAATATTTTCTTTCTTTTCCTTTTTCTTTTATTTTTTAGTAACCTTTGACTTTATCTCTCTTGGATTCATTTTCAATTTTATTGAAGTATATCCTTTGGGTACTTTTTAAGGTGTTATGCTTTTCTTTCAGAATTTGGTGGATGTTTCTCCACTGTATTCTAATGCTCCATACTATAGATAACCATGTCATCAGACTAGTTCCTGTTTCTATCTGAATATATTTTCCTGCTTCTGGAAATTTTTTTCTATTTCTGATTCCTTTTAACTTACATGTTCTCTCCTGGAAGCTCTATTATATAAGTAATAGGCCTACCATAGTTACTACCTTTCTGTCCTTTAACTCAGTTGCTTGGTTCCACCCAGAGCTGATTGCTTTGTTTGTGTGTATACCCTTCATTTTTAATTCTCATTCTTGGTCATCTATTGATATTTTTTAAAGAGGGAATAAACTGTCCCAGTGCACAGTGGCATTGTGACATAGCACTATAGAGTTAGACCTCTTAATAAAATAATAGATTTAATGTCTTAATCTCTAATAAAATACTCAATTTTAGTAACCCTGTAGAATTGCATTTGTATAAATGTAAGACAGTGGATGGGTATGTCGTCATATACCAGTAGGAACCCAATAAAGGACTTAAATTTTTCAAAAGTTTATAACTCATCTGGAATCCCAAAGCCCAGTGACAACTGTTGCTCCCCAGTAATTGTTATATATCTACCATTCAGCTGTCATTTGGCATAATTAGAAGCGCTTCATTTTGAAAATCCTCTGGCTGCTTTTAGATCTTAGGCATTACTGTAAATGAGTTTGTTTTATATATGGTTTATGGATATTGTGTGTGTGTGTGTGTGTGTGTGCACCCTTTTTGTCAGGTTTTTTTTTTTTTTTTTTTTTTTTTTGAGACAGAGTCTCACTCTGTTGCCCGGGCTAGAGTGAGTGCCGTGGCGTCAGCCTAGCTCACAGCAACCTCAAACTCCTGGGCTCAAGCGATCCTCCTGCCTCAGCCTCCCGAGTAGCTGGGACTATAGGCATGCACCACCATGCCCGGCTAATTTTTTCTATATATATTTTTAGCTGTCCATATAATTTCTTTCTATGTTTAGTAGAGATGGGGTCTCGCTCTTGCTCAGGCTGGTCTCGAACTCCTGAGCTCAAACAATCCGCCCACCTCGGCCTCCCAGAGTGCTAGGATTACAGGCGTGAGCCACCGCGCCCGGCCTGTCAGGTTTTTAAATCAAAATTATTTTAGCCTTATAAAATGAGTTGGGAAACCTTAATTGTTCCTAGAAAGATTAATAACTCTCACCTATAAAATTCTTGGCTTGGTGCCTCTCTGTTACTTGGGTTGTTTTACTTTAAAAATTCTTCCAGTTATTGATCTAGTCTGCTTTGCTATCACTTCTTGAGAGTTGATTTTTTTTATGACATTTTCTTACAAAAGCATGTTTTACTTGTTAGCATATACTTTGTAGAATAATGTTATTTGTTCTGTATCCAATTAAATCTTCTTTTTCACTGCTAATGTGTATTATTGTCCTTTTCTTCATTAGATTTCCCATAGCCTTATACGCTTTTCTGCTGCCTTCAGAAAGCTAATTACTCGTTAAAATTGTTGATGTTTTTCCCTTTCAGTTTCATTAAATTCTACTTTTTTCTGTTAATTATTCCTGGCTTGTCTGGTTGCTTTTTAATTAATGCTGTATTATTTCCTCTTGAATAGGGTTTTTGGCATGGTCCAAAAACTTTGGTAGTAGTACTGTACATTTCTAAATGTTATGGTGTCAAAAACTGGTCAGGTTAATACCCAAGGATTCTTATACCACTAATGGTAGTTTAAAATTGCTGAATGGCCTTTTTAGAAGACAGTTTGTCCATTTTCATCAGTTAAGTTTGCATTCACTTTAACCCAGCAAACTCACGTCTTAGGAGACTAGTTATATACATGGTGGTACACATATTTAGCGGAAAAGTGTGCAGCCGTTCAAAATGAATGGGAATATTGGGAGATTATATGCTATGACAGCTGGGAGAAAAAATGCAAAATATATTACAGTATAACCTCATTTATACAAAAATACACCTATAAAAATCTTGAAGTGTAGCCACTAAATTCTTGATAATGATTAATCTCTGATGGAGTAGTATAAAATTTTTATACATTATTGAGAATGTATTTTTTAAAGCCTTTGATGTCTTGTAAGGAATCTCTCAGTTTCCGGTATTTTCTCATCTTTTTTTTAGCTACTGAAGTGGTGACTGTGTTTGTATTTCAAGAACCATCACTGCTGTCTTCACTCCAGGACAATGGATTGACAGATGTCATGCTGCATGCTCTGCTTATCAAAGATGTGAGTCCTTTCTGCTGCTCTGTAGAGCATGCTCTTTGCATAGCTCTCCCCCCCCCCAATACACACACAACACATACTTGAAAAGCAGTCTTATGACATGAAAATCCCATCTCTTGTCTTGTGTATGTAGTATTGAATCTAATTGGCACCTGGTAGTCAAAATTCCTTCTATCTCTCAGTGTGATACCCCTGGCCTGGTTTTCCTAGCATCTATACCCTTTTAGTTGTGTTCAAGCTCACTTTGTCTTCTCTGTAGGTTCCTGCCACCCGTGAAGTCCTTGGCTCCCTCCCAAATGTATTCAGTGCACTCTGCTTGAATGCCCGAGGTCTTCAGTCTTTTGTACAATGTCAGCCTTTTGAACGTCTCTTCAAAGTTCTTCTGTCTCCAGATTACCTCCCAGCCATGCGGAGGAGGAGGAGTTCTGATCCCCTTGGTAAGTCACTAGGGTTTCTTTAATAATAGAAAATTGGTTCATTTGGCAAGAAAACCTTTCCTTGACCTCACATCGTTTCTTTGGTTAGGTGTGCAAAGCTTAACAGGAATTATCACCATACATTCTATTGCAGGTAGAAAGGAATACCTCATCCTTAGCTTCTCCACTCATGACATTTCCATGCTTCTCAACAGTTGACTGTTGTACTATCGTGGTACTGACTAAAAAACAGATATTAGGCAGCAGTGGTAGATTTCCAGATCCACCATCTAGTCAGCAGCAATGAGAAATATAGAGTCCTGAGGTGTTGGTCCTGGTAATCTGATGTCCTAATATCTGAGTCTCTAAGATAGTCACAAATGAAGAGATTCCTTCTCAGTGAACTTGAGACTAGATCATTAAGGAATTACTAGCAAGAGCGTAGGGCTCCACAAAGATTCCAATTTTCAAAAACGTGCTTTGTAGCCACCACTGCAGCATTCTAGCCACTGTCAGTTTTCACTGGGGCAGCCAAGAGGGTTAATGGTTTAGGCTTCTTGTCTTTCTTCTCTCTATGCAATACTAGTTTGGAACTCGACAGTAGAGATTGCCAGGGTAGGGTACAGCACACATCGTTACTTTAAAATGTGTTCACTAGACTGATTCCTTCTTCCTCCCTAGTGATTTCGGGGTATGGGGACTGATGTGAATTCATTAGAGAAAAATTATGGCATTAGAACATCATGATCACCAGCTAAATTTCTTTTTTCCACCTTATGTTGGCACAGAAAAGAACACAAGCTCTATTTTCTTCAGTCTAACAGTTGATTTTTTGCTTTAAGGGGATACTGCATCCAACCTGGGGAGTGCTGTCGATGAGCTCATGAGACATCAGCCCACCCTCAAAACAGATGCAACGACTGCTATCATTAAGGTAGAAAGTGATAATAAGGCTGTGACCATGGGCATGAGATAGCGGTGAAGGGGGAGTTTTTAGAAAAGGTTTGGCCTACTGGCATTCATTTGGATTCTCACACTATTCCTTATAAGAACATTATGTCTGCTTCATTTTCTCCATGTCCTTGGGTTGGTCCTTTGCCAAAAAAAAAAAAAAAAAAAAAAGTCATTTTAGTTCATCGTAGAAATCTCTATGAATTTCAACTTTTCCAGATTGAGAATTGTTTTCCTTATAAAAACAATTTCTCTATTTAATGTAAACTTCTACACATTGCTTTCTTATATGTGTTATTGACAAGCAGACAAGGCTTAGCTTCTGTTTATAAAAGCATATTACCCCTTTTAGTCTTTGTTTCTTGATCCCCACCACTACTACCACCACATTTATTGGCCCTACCAGTTGCCTTTCAGGATTATTGAAACTGGTATCTGAGTTCCTGGTGTTTGGTGAATTAGGACAGGGAGTCAGATCAGTCAGTCACTTAAACAGCCATGCTGACCCTGAACAAATTATTTAACTTTGCAGAACTTCTGTTCCTTTGTATATAAAATAGAGTTGATGAATATAAAGTGTTTTGGCAAATATATAGCACATAGAAAATGCTTCCAAATCTTAGTCATCCCCCCATTCCTTAATTATTAATAAGTAATCTTATTTCCTGTGCCTTTCAGTTACTTGAAGAAATCTGTAATCTTGGAAGAGACCCTAAATACATCTGTCAGAAGCCATCAATCCAGAAAGCAGATGGCACTGCCAGTGCTCCTCCCCCAAGATCTAACCATGCAGCAGAAGAAGCCTCTAGTGAGGATGAGGAGGAAGAGGAAGTACAGGCCATGCAGAGCTTTAATTCTACCCAGCAGAGCTTTACTTCTACCCAGCAGAGTGAAACCGAGCCTAATCAGCAGTAAGTGTTTATAAGACAGGTTCTCTAGCCTTGTGATCTTGGGCATGTTACTACCTCTGACAAGTGAGAGAGTCGTATTAGATCATTTTAAGGTTCTTTCTGACCCTAAAAATGTACAGTTTTTCTTTACTTTGACTCTTATGTGTCATTTGTGCTTTGGTATTTAATTGGATTGGTTGCCTTAAGAAGCTATCTTTCTTAAAAGATATTGATGAAATGGAATCATAATTCACTCTGTTAGTTAATGAGCTTTATTTTCCCCTTTTTGATTTGATATTCCACATCATTGACTGTTTTAAACACATATGAAACACATTACACTTTTGAAGCCTATTTCCTAAGAAGTCCTTAAGAGGTGCAGGGATTCATTGTTTCTGGTTGTTTTTTGTTTTCATTCATTTGGCTACTATCTATTCATTCCAGATAAATTAGAAAGAAGGTTTTGGAATGTACTATATGATTGTAACCTGGCATAGTAGATTTTCCTTCTCATTTGTATTTATTTAAGGTTTGTTCTACATAAGAATTGACTACCTGGAGTGGGAGTGAGCAGATTGCTTAAAGGCTACTGGCTGGTAGTGGATAATTTGTGAGGCTCTTTGAGCTTACGATATTCACACATGGGATGAACTGTAACTCTAGCTATAACTTTAAATGACTTTCATGCTGGAAGTGGGAGTGAGCCTTCTGGATAGTCATACATTCAGTCACCTAATAAGTGTTCTTCTGTTGTGTAAATAAGTAGTTCTGAGAAAAGCATGGGCATTTTAGGATATGAATGGATTTGAGCTGGTCCTGAAGGATGGCTTGGGACTGAAGAGAATATTAGGGTGGAGTAGACAGCAGGGGCAAAGGCCTAGAATCCAAAACTGGTATATCCTCTTGGAACTCTAGATAGTAATGAGTCTATGGGTATCAGAAGAGAGGCATTATCTACTAAGTGCATTGCTTTGTTAAGCAGATATCTTACTCTGTCTGAGAAGGCAAACCTACCTTCATTCTACCAACATCTTCTATTTTCTTTAAAATATTCTCTTTCTGGAAGAGGTGGACACCCTGGAAAACAGCAAGACTTTAAGAGTCAGTGTCTTGGTGCTTCCTTTGCTACACGCTTGATCGTCAGTGACTCTGCTTAGGTGGGGTTCCTTATCCTGGTTACAGATAAGGAAAAGATTTAAGTCAAGCTGTGTGTATCCATCTGCATATAGCTTCTCTACGTGAGCATCTTAAGATACCTTAGATCTAACACATGCAGATATCAAGCTGTCACAGTAAAAACATTTTCTCCACTGCCCTCATTTGTTCGCTCTCCGTGCCTTTTTTGGGATATCATGTATCACTATATTCTATCCACAGTTATCCCCATTCCCACATCATCTTATCTTCTTTTCTGCAAGGCCAGCTCAAATGTCTCATTCTTAAAGGAGCTTTTCCATTTACTTCCTATTGAGAAGTCAATCTTGCGTTCTTCAGGTTTTTTAAAATTATTATATATGCTTATGGTTTCCCTCACTAATCCATAAGCTCCTGAAGGACAGGGACATTCGCTCATTCAGTAATGTATCCCAACACTTTGTATATAGTAGGTAATCAGTTAGTGTTTATTTAATGGAATGCATAAAGAACATTAGGTTAAGGATTCCCTAAGTCTTAAATGCCAGGGAGCTGGGCCTAATGAAACGTGAATTGAGAATGAAGAGAAAGTAGAAATAGAGAGCAACAGCATTAATACTCTACCTTTAATGATATTCAGACATAACCAGCCACGGGTGGCTCACATCTGTAATCCCAGCACTTTGGGAGGCCAAGGTGAGAGGATTGCTTAAGGCCAGGAGTTCAAGACCTGATACAGCTTCTAAGATGCAAAGGACATTACATGGGCATTCATCACGACCTTGTTCATGTAACACATCCAAGAGTCTCACAGACGTTGACACATATATATACTTTTTCACTTCAGCATTCTTCAGAAGCCTAGATTGGGTCACTAAGTGGGCTGGAAGAAAAAGCAGGAGAGTGTTTCAACTTAGGCTCATTTTGAAAGCCACAATATGTTAAAAGGGAAGTTTCTTTTATCTCCTTATCCCAGGCAGTTGTTATGGGGGAGTGGTTGTATATTTTCCGCCAGTATGTGGAAGAGGCTTGGAAAGATTTGTAATGTATGTCACCCTTCACCCCAAAAGTCTTGTGCATCCCCTCCCCGAAATCCAAAATTCTTCACTGGGACTCCCAAACAAATTTGTTTCCCATACCGTCATCTGTTTTCCAAAGCCTTACATACCTATACAGAGAAGATTAATTTTTTATCAATATATATTGAGGGGCCGGGCGCGGTGGCTCACGCCTGTAATCCTAGCACTCTGGGAGGCCGAGGTGGGCGGATCGTTTGAGCTCAGGAGTTCGAGACCAGCCTGAGCAAGAGCGAGACCCCATCTCTACTAAAAAATAGAAAGAAATTATATGGACAGCTAAAAATATATATAGAAAAAATTAGCCGGGCATGGTGGTGCATGCCTGTAGTCCCAACTACTCGGGAGGCTGAGACAGGAGGATCCCTTGAGCCCAGGAGTTTGAGGTTGCTGTGAGCTAGGCTGACGCCACGGCACTCACTCTAGCCTGGGCAACAAAGTGAGACTCTGTCTCAAAAAAAAAAATATATATATATATATATATATTGAGGTAAGAGTCCCATATAGTAAACTGCAGAGTTTGAGTTTCCAATTTCTTTGCCCCAAAATGAAGTATCTACTGATCTTATTTCTATCAACATAGAATAATTGTGCTTATTCAAGAACATGTATAAATAGAATGATCATATAAATGGAGTCTTATGTATATATCATATCTGATATATGTACTTTCTTGTATCTGGCTTCTTTGCTCATTGTGTTTTGGAGATTCATCCATATTGCATGTATCAGCAGCTTATTACTTTTCATTGCTGTGTAGTATTCTATTATATGAACATTGTAAAGCATTTATCCATTCTCCTGTTGATTCCAGGCTCAGACAGTGCTCTTTTCACTTTTTCTAAAACCAGCAGCTAGTATTTGAAAATGGTGTTTGTATATGATTTTGAGATACATGGTTTTATGCTGGAGATTTGGAATAAGGAAATTTATGCACTGTAGTTTACTCCAAATACATGAGGTATACCGTTCTATTAATACATTCAGAAGCATTCATCACAAGTACTTCTAAATACTTTTGGCTTCTTTCTTCTGCCTTCTAAATTGTTTGAACCCATAAAATCTGATACTGTTGGGGATGAATATATTTGCCAGTGAGTAACCAGGATTTGTAGTTGGCATCATGGTTCATTTTGTGGTTGATTCCATTTAGTCTCCCTAGCTTACCACCCACCTCTGCTGAGCAACTTAAAAGAAATGGGTTATATAAGTCCATGTGGTCTTTAGAATTTAAATAGCAATTGTCTGGGTTTTAAAGGCAATGAGTGCAGAGAATCAGTTGTTCCCTGAAATGTGGCCCAAGAGAGCTCCTTTGCCAAAGTTGCTGTCTCCTCAGGAACTGGAAAAAACACCCACTTACCCGCCTCACCCCACCCCCACCAAAAATAACCCTGAGATGCACTGTACTATGATGCAAAATTGGACTCCTCCTTTATGTCTGATTAGGGGCTCCCCCACCATAAATACACAAGTAAAATTAACCAGAGTAAAATTAAGTTTGGGAATGTGTATGTGTTTGGGGGAAGGGAGAAAGACAGGAAGTTTTTAATTGGACAGTTATGTTAAATTACTTCGTTCATCATGGGAATGTAGTCTTTTATTGTTTCAAAGATGCCATGGGCCAGAGTTTCAAATAAGATTAAAATTAGAATGCTTTTTCTTGAACCCAGTTGGTGGGTGGAGTTCTGTTGGAAAGAGTTGATCATTTTTAGTATTCTTATATATGGCTTTTTAGGCCTGGAAGCCAAAGAGAAGGATAGGGAGAAAATTGGTCACTGAACAAATTTGTTCCTGGAGTTGTATTAAGAACCAGTGTTAGGGCCGGGCGTGGTGGCTTACGCCTGTGATCCTAGCACTTCTGGGAGGCCGAGGCAGGCAGATTGTTTGAGCTCAGAAGTTCGAGACCAGCCTCTACTAAAAATAGAAAGAAATTATATGGACAACTAAAAATATACAGAAAAAATTAGCCAGGCATGGTGGCACATGCTTGTAGTCCCAGCCACTTGGGAGGCTGAGGCAGGAGGATTGCTTGAGCCCAGGAGTTTGAGGTTGCTGTGAGCTAGGCTGACGCGGCGGCACTCACTCTAGCCCGGGCAACAGAGTGAGACTCTGTCTCAAAAAAAAAAAGAACCAATGATAGTTTTCTTTCCTGTTACTCTCCCCAATTTCCATCTAGCAAATGAAGGAAGCGTCTAGGTCCCATTTTATTATATTACATAGGCTTTTTACCATTTCTGCAAAGGAACAGGTGTCTCACTGGGCTGGAGCTACGCCTGTGCTCCTTAGCTGTAGAGAGGATCTCTAGGTTCTTTCCAAAGAGGTAAGGCCAAGCTGGGATGCATAATTGGTATAAGTAACAGGGAATGCTGCAGTGGTTCTGAGGAAGAACTTTATAGTCAAGGAAGGGCTTGTGGTCTTCTTGTGGAATCATTTTAATCTTGGCTTATAGGTCTACTTCCTTTTGTACAAAGTTATTACCCACTTTTTCATTAAGGATACTCACAACATCCTATCCAAACCCTACCCCTTGATATTTTTTATCACTGAAGCCATTCATGATGCCTCTCTACTCTGTCTGTTCTACATTTTACTGCCAAACATTCTTGTGCCTGGCAAATCTTTATTCACATTTTGTCTTGCTCGGAGATGAGAACTGTTAGCTTCTTGCCAACTTTCTTGCCTTTTCTTCCCCTACCTCTCACTTCTGTTCTGCCCCTTCCCTTCCATTCCCCCTTCCCAAATCTGTTTCAAGGGCCTGTGTCCAAACTGTTCCATTTTCTACTTAAGATTTGTTCTTTCCTGGGATTTATCTTAGAGATATATTTTGTTTTGTTTCAGTATACCGTGTGGGGTTTTTTTCCCCCTCTGTGCTTTGTTGCAAAAGCCACAATGTAGCCATTGAGCACTGAGCCACTTTTTCTGCAGCTATGGCATTTTGCAGCCTTTTCATCTGCAGTGCAGCATTGAAGCAACTGAAAAGGCAGAAGACCTGATCAGTTTTTGGGTAATTTGGAAACTGTCATGCTGCAACTAGATTGTTAGGAGAGGAGGCCTTGAGTGTTGGCTTTATCTAAGTATGGTTTTTTGGACAAAATTAAATTCCATTTCCTACTTTCTATAACTTTAAACCTGATGTAAGAACATGGTAATATGTTAATGTGTTTGTCTGGCCCCTTTCTTTATGCAAATATTTCAGTGATCTTTTAATTTAACTTATTTTTAATATATTCATATGGATGAATTCCTCCAACTGTAGTTTGTCTAAGATAGGATAATTTCTTTTGTGATAGATACAAATGCTGACTTTTTAAAGGCTTGGGTTTTCCCTTTATACTCTAAACCCTGCTCTCTTTTCCCACCACTGTGGTGTGTGAGTCTAAAGACTCATGTACTAAAGACTATGAGCCTAAGTTAGAAAAAGACCTCAAATTTCATACTGTGTCCCTTTCCTCACTTTGTTCTCTTGCACTGGTATTGTGAATTTCTGTGTAACTCACTCTTTTCTCCCTTAACAGGGTTGTTGGTACAGAGGAACGTATTCCTATTCCCCTCATGGATTACATCCTTAATGTGGTAAGATTCATCGTAGGGCAAACTGAGTAAAGGTGTGTGCTTTTCTGGAAAATATGTGGGGTTATCAAAGAGTCCAGTAATTTCCATATGTATTTTTGCTATAACCCTTAAAGTGTGAAGGGGAAAGTTGTGCAAACCTTTTGTTTTTGTTCTGTTAGACTGGTTTGCCAAAGATTAGTCAACATGCTCCCCCCTCCTTTTTAGTCCCAGTTTTCTGTTCATTTATTACCATTCCCCATCAGAATCCAATACCCGTCTAGTACAGTTTGAGCACCCTAAACCTGAAATGCTCCAAAATTCGAACCTTTTTGAGTACTGACATGACACTCAATGGAAATGCTCAGTGGATGTTTCAGATTTGGGATGTTTAACCTATACTGTAAATGCAAATACTCTAAAACCTGAAAAAATCCAAAACACTTCTGGTCCCCAAACATTTTGGATAAGGAATGTTCAACTTATGTTTTCCGAATGTGTCCAAACATACATTTTTTTCCCATTACTTTCCCTTTTCCCCCATTAACTTCTCTCTCTCCCTCTCTCTTTCTCCCCCTCTTTTTTTTTAATCAGTGTGACCTTTTCTTTTAACTTCCTGAGTATCTCACAGGAAAAAGTGAAGAATTTAAATTTTCCCAGAACTTTTTACCAAGAAAGGAAAGCCCTGTAAACGTTTTTTCTAGTCTATTAAGCACTCCCAAGACTTCCAGAGATGGTTTCTCTTGTGCCTATGTGTATGTCGCCAACATTTTACTTTCTTACTCTTTAAAAAATGCTTTTTGCGGGGGACAAACTTATCTGGAGTTCCAGGTTTCATTTGAATTTATAAGCACATTTGCAGAAAATGATCCATGATATTTGCCTTCAGGGGAGAGGTAGCATACTATCTTTCAGGGAACACTAAGTTAGCAAATTAAAAGATGAGACCTGATTCTTCCACTAATTCATAGTGTTGCCCCTAAGCAAGTCACTTAACTTCTCTGTTATCTCAAATTATCTGACTCTTCTCGTGGTTGAAAAGGTAGATCGGGAAGAAGTTGTAATTATCCTTTATTTCCTGGATGTTTTAGTGTTCATATCATACATCTAGCCCTGTGTACCTGAGGTTTTAGTATTGTACAAAATACTGATTTCACGACTACAAGGCTACCCCTGTCCTTACTCCAAGCTGGCCTTTTAGTTCCAAGTGTCAGGCTCTAACTTTTAAAAAATTTTTATTACCTAGATGAAATTTGTGGAATCTATTCTGAGCAACAATACAACAGATGACCACTGCCAGGAATTTGTGAATCAGAAAGGACTCTTGCCTTTGGTTACCATTTTGGGTCTTCCCAATCTGCCCATTGACTTTCCCACATCTGCTGCCTGTCAGGCTGTTGCAGGTGTCTGCAAATCCATATTGGTAAGAAGCATCTGGCCGAATATTTTCATTTCTTTTTAGAAATCAATTTTGCAATACTTCTGTATATATGTTTTTACTGTGGTCTCCCTTCAACTAAAAAATAATGAATAAATTTGTGTTCTAAAAGTGAATTTTGTGACTGATATATAGTGTGCCATGTTATTTATCATTGAAAAGTCAAAGTATTTTTTCTTTGTTCCAGAGTTTGGTGTGTAGTTCTAACATGTTTGAATTTATTGGAGGGGAAAGTGTATCTCTAAGGAAGCTTTGTAGCTGGGTTTTATTTTATTAGTGCGTTATCCTTCTTTGTTATGGATGATTTTTATCACATTCTGGTATGTTTAGTCATGTATGTTTTCCCTTTTTCAAGTTTGGTAATCATGTATTTTAAGCATAATTTACTTATAGATCATTGCTGAAATTTTGCCAGAAATGAAGCTCCTTTATTTGTTTTATTTTTCATAGTGGTAAACTACATAGAACATGAAATTTACCATCTCAACCATTTTGAAGTGTACAATTCAGTAGTGTTAAGTGTGCCACCAATCTCCAGAACTCTTTCCATCTTGCAAAACTGAAACTCTACCCATTAAACAAATACTCTTCATCCTCCCTTTCCCCACAGCCCTTGGCAACTACCATTCTACTTTTTGTCTCTAAATTTGACTACTCTAGGTATCTCATATAGGTGGAATCATATCAGTATTTGTCTTTTTGGGACTGGCGTATTTCATTAGCATAATGTCCTCAAGGATCATCCATTTTATGGCATATGTCAGAATTTCCTTCATTTTTAAGGCTGAATAATATTTCCTTTATGTATATATACCACATTTTGTTTATTCATTCACCTGTCAGTGTACACACTTAGGTTGCTTCTACCTTTTGGCTATTGCGAATAATGCTGCTATATGAATATTAGTTACAAATATCTATTCAAGACCCTACTTTTAATTCTTTTGGGTGTAGCCCCAGAAATTAAATAATCAGATCATATGCTGATTCTGTTTTTTTGAGGAACCACCATAGTATTTCCCACAGCAGCTCTACCATTTTACATTCCCACCCACAATGCTCAAGGATTCTAATTCTCCACATCCTCACCAACACTTAATTTCTATTTTTTTTGACAATAGCCATCCTGTTGGGTTATGAAGTGGTATCTCATTTTGGTTTTGACTGCATTTCCCTAGTGATTAGTGGTGTTGATCATCTTTTCATGTCCTTGTTGGCCATATATTAAATATATATCTTTGGAGAAATGTCTGTTCACGTTCTTTGCTCTTTTTTAATCAGACTGTTCTGTTGTTGTTAAGTTGTAGGCGTTCTTTCTGTATTCTGGATATTAATTGCTTATTACGTGATTTGCAGATATTTTCCCCATTCCGTGAGTTGCCTTTTCACACTGATGTTATTCTTTGACACACAACAGTTTTTAATTTTGATGAAGTCCAGTTTATCTTTTTTGGCTTCTGGTACCTGTGCTTTTGGTGTCATATCCAAGAAGTCATGGCCAAATCCAGTGTCTTGCAGCTTTCCCCCTATGGTTTCTTCTAGGAGTTTTGTAGTTCAGCTCTTACGTTTAGGTCTTTGATCCATTTTGAATTAATTTTCTATATGGTGTAAGGTAAGATCCATATAGACCCTTATTTCTGGGTGTTTTATTGTGTTCCATTGATCTTTTATGTCTGTCTTTAGTCCAGTATTGCAGTTTTGATCACTGTAATTTTGTAATAAGGTTAGAAATCAAGAAGTGTGAGATATCCAACTTTTTTTATGAGATTATTTTGGCTTAGTTGGGGTCCCTTGAGATTCCATATGAATTTTAGGAGGGATTTTCCTGTTTCGGGGGAGGGGGGAATACCATTAGGATTTTGATGGTGATTACATAAAATCTATAAAGCTCCTTTATTAGCTGGGTTGTGCAGTGATAAGTAATTTCTGCTAAAAATCAGAAATCCAGTCACTTACAGACTTGGAAAGATCCATAATTATGATATAACTTCATTTTATGTTTTATTTTGATTTACTCTTTGCAAATAATTGAATTGAGTACTCTTTATAAGAACGGGGAAAGGACTGATCATCTTTATCCTATATCTAAGATACTATGCAAGTATAGATAGATTTATTTAAAGCCATAGTAAAGCACATGCATAATTTCTCCTGTTTTGCATGGAAAGTGATGGTATTTTACTGTTAGATTTTTCTCCAAACTGGAAATCACAAGGGTCACATAATTTTTGGGTTGTCTAATAAAGCAAAGAAAGTACCTAGCTGATGCCTATCCCCAGAAACATCTCTCTTCTTTTAGGTAAAAAAAGAACATTATAATAGTGATTCATTTCCATGCTTTGTAACCTTGCCTAACATTACTCCCTGATGAGCAAAATTTGGAATTAATATTACAGTGTATAGTCTTTGCTATAACAGTATACCAGTTTGGCCATCATAAGTATGATTGACTCACCAAGTTTGAAAGTGTGTTGCTCTAGAAAGAGATGTTTGAGGTATGTCATACCTGGGTTCATATTTCAGCTCCACCTTTTACCAGGTGAGAGACCATGGGCATATCTGAAATTTGGGAGACTTCATTTAATAGTCACTTCCATTGTGACTATTAAGGACATGATGCATATGGAGTTGATTATATATTAATACTTTAATTATTCTTCTTGTTTCAGACACTATCACATGAACCCAAAGTCCTTCAGGAGGGTCTCCTTCAGTTGGACTCCATCCTCTCCTCCTTGGAGCCTTTACACCGCCCCATTGAGTCCCCTGGGGGCTCCGTGTTGTTGCGAGAACTGGCTTGCGCTGGCAATGTTGCTGATGCTACTCTTTCAGCTCAGGCCACACCTCTGCTGCATGCACTCACTGCTGCCCATGCCTACATCATGATGTTTGTTCATACTTGCAGAGTTGGACAGGTAAAAATAATGTGAACGTGTTGGTTTAAAGCCAGTGAAATACCTAGGGCATACACTTGTCAGGTTACCATGCTTAGAAGCAGATCTGCCTGGGGTAGCAGCTGAAATAACAGATTTAGGATGAGGTTTTTTTGGCAGTGTTTACGTTTTTGGTGAGTGATTTAGGTTTATGCTTCCAAGTTGCTATGTACTTTGACTCTCCCTTAGATTTTTTCTGTTAGAAGTTGGATGACCATGTAATTTATCACATGAGCTGGAACTTTTTTTTGAACTGGAACTTTAGGAAAGTGAAAGAGTTTATTACAAATAATTGCCAGGCATTCATTGATCTGTACCATCTGTATAGGCCAACTGGGATACCTGGTCACCCTTTTTTAACAGCCAAACCTCTATCAGGTACTCATCTGACCTTATTACTTTCTATTCTTTGTACGAATGTATGTAGCCTGGTTATAGGATGGTGTGGAACATTTCACCATAGAACATTTAAATCTGTAGTAATTAACAGATTACTAAATATTTCCTGTGTATTGAACCTATGCCTGCAGTCCATAATCTCTAGTTCAAGAAAAGGCATTTTTGTGTATGTGCTCACAATTTTACTACCTTTGTTGTGCAGGTAATTGATTTCTAAAGATTAATGGTGTAACAGCTCAACAGCCCTGCTTTATGCTATTGAGCAGGAGTGTATTCTCTGCCACCTGTGGATCAATCAAATTAGAAATCAAAAAGCACATTTAGGCCGGGCGCGGTGGCTCATGCCTGTAATCCTAGCACTCTGGGAGGCCGAGGCGGGTGGATCGCTCGAGGTCAGGAGTTCGAGACCAGCCTGAGCAAGAGTGAGACCCCGTCTCTACTAAAATTAGAAAGAAATTATATGGACAACTAAAATATATATATATATATATACAAAAAATTAGCCGGGCATGGTGGCGCATGCCTGTAGTCCCAGCTACTTGGGAGGCTGAGGCAGTAGGATCGCTTAAGCCCAGGAGTTTGAGGTTGCTGTGAGCTAGACTGACGCCACGGCACTCACTCTAGCCCGGGCAACAGAGTGAGACTCTGTCTCAAAAAAAAAACAAAAGAAAAAAAAAAAAGCACATTTATAGACTATTTAGAAAATTAAATTATATAACGAAAGTTTAGGGGTTAGGGGCTTATTTTTATGACTTGCCTTTTCTTTTTTAAATGAAATAAAATGAAAACTAAATATTCAATTCAAGGAATTAAACAAATCCAAGTATTTATTGGAGTAAAGAAATTGGAGGAAAACAAAGCCCCCCACTACCAAGGAAAAATTTAAAAGTAGTTAATGAATCTATAAAACTGTTTCTTTGATTCAGAAAAGGTTGCCTGTGATGTTTGTCTTTCACTTTAAAAAAAGCAATCAGAAGAAATGAGAAGGGATATTAGAGACAGTCTGTAAATATTGTAAGAGGATACCTTGTGGAACTGTGGTCTTAAATGTGGACATTTTGATAAAGTAGACAACTCTGTGAGAATAGCAATATAGGAAAAATAGAATCCCTTATTCTTGTAAAACAGCTGAAAGTTGATTTTGAATATAATTATTCAGAGAACATCCTAAAGGTGAAATTCTTTCTGCTTTGGTTGCAGAGTGAAATCCGTTCCATCTCCGTAAACCAGTGGGGTTCTCAGTTGGGTCTGAGTGTTCTGAGCAAGCTGAGCCAGTTATACTGTTCCCTGGTGTGGGAAAGCACTGTCCTCCTCTCTCTGTGTACCCCGAACAGGTAAGAGAATGGTCGTCTCTTTTATTACTCTGTTAGCTTTTCTGACAGAGAAACTAAGCTCAGTGAGTCTAAAGGATTGTTTTGGTAGGGGATGGGAGGATATAGTAAAGAATTCAGAGGTTTCCTTGTCCTTCCCACTTAAGCAGTCTAGGGACCTGCTGGCAAATTGTAGTATCTTGTGCATCTTTGATTTTGATATCCCAATTACGCTATGTTGGTTGGCATGGCAGGTGTTTAAAATTTGGTCCTACTGTTAGCCAGATATTTAAAAATTGAGTTAGAAAACTTGTGGGGTGCTACCTCAGGAATTGCAGGTGTTTTATTCTATTCAGGTTAACCTTCAGGAAGAATAGTGTCAGCCAAGCAAGTTAGAGACCATGCACAATATAAGAGGTGAACTATCAGTGTTTTTGTTTGTTTGTTTGTTTGGCATCTCCCCACACCCCCACCCTCACTGTTTCTCTTGTTGCAGTCTACCATCTGGGTGTGAATTTGGCCAGGCGGATATGCAGAAACTGGTTCCAAAGGATGAGAAGGCAGGTACGACCCAGGGCGGAAAAAGATCAGGTAACTCCAAGAAACTAAAATCCTAGTCATTAATTCTCTTAAGTTCTATTCCTTTGTCTTTATAGGTTTATTGTGAAATTTTAGTTAGTTCTGTCATCCATCGTCCTCAGTTTAAATCCTCTCACTGATTTGCAGTTACTTTTTATTAAAATTAAACTATTTTTAGTCATTTTCTCCATAAAAACATACACATGATGATAAAAAATTAGAAAATACAGTAGAAAGAAGAATCACCCGTATTTCTACCACTCCCCCCCAAAAAAATAACCATTTTGGAAGTGTCTGCATAATCTTTTTTTCTCAGAGGGTATTTGTGATTGTCTTAGATAAAAGATTTCATAGATCTCTTTTTTTTCACTTACCATGCAATGGTACATGAATTAACCATTCCCTGTTTGCTAATGTACTATTTTTTAAAATAAACATCTTTTGTGTAGTTTTCTGCAAATGTAAAATTGATTCCTAGAAATCAGTATATCAAAAGATACAGTAGGATTTTACTTTTTTTTTTATTTTTTGAGACAGAGTCTTGCTCTGTTGCCTGGGCTAGAATGCCATGGCTGTCAGCCTAGCTCACAGCAACCTCAGACTCCTGGGCTCAAGCAATCCTCCTGCCTCAGCCTCCCAATTAGCTGGGACTACTGGCATGCGCCACCATGCCTGGCTAATTTTTCTATATATGTTTTTAGCTGTCCATATAATTTCTTTCTATTTTTAGTAGAGACGGGGTCTCACTCTTGCTCAGGCCGGTCTCGAACTCCTGAGCTCAAACAATCCATCTGCCTCGGCCTCCCAGAGTGCTCGGATTATAGACGTGCGCCACTGCGCCCGGCCGGATTTTACTTTTTGATGTAAAATCTCAATTTTTATGTTGACTACATACTGAAATAATTTTGATTATGTTGTCTTAAATAATGTATTGTTTAAAACTTCACCTCTTTCTTTTTGCTTTTTCAGCTACTGTCTCTCATTCCGATTTTTTTACTTTTTAATGTGGCTACTGGAAGAGTAAAAATTATGTATGTGACTCACATATTAGACAGTGCTGCTTTAGAAACTTTTTTTATGTTATCTCACAATAAAAATTCCAGATTACAATAAGCAGAAATCATGCACAATCTTCTGACTCTAATGCAACAAACCTAAAATTAATAAAAGCAGCTTTCAAGAAAGTATTTTCTCCTGTGTTCTATATCAAGGAGGAAATAAAAATTAATAAACTACTAAGAAAATAAGGAAGATAATTCTTGATATAAAAATATATCAGATATGCTTAAAACTTGGACTGAAATTACTAAGCAGGAAATTTCTTTTTTTTTTTTTGAGACAGAGTCTTGCTTTGTTGCCCAGGCTAGAGTGAGTGCCGTGGCGTCAGCCTAGCTCACAGCAACCTCAAACTCCTGGGCTTAAGCGATCCTACTGCCTCAGCCTCCCAAGTAGCTGGGACTACAGGCATGCGCCACCACGCCCGGCTAATTTTTTCTATATATATTTTTAGTCGGCCAGCTAATTTCTTTCTATTTTTAGTAGAGATGGGGTCTCGCTCTTGCTCAGACTGGTCTTGAACTCCTGACCTTGAGCGATCCACCCGCCTCGGCCTCCCAGAGTGCTAGGATTACAGGCGTGAGCCACCGCGCCCGGCCACTAATCAGGAAATTTCTAAGGAATAAAGATAAAGCAGACATAGCTTATGAACCAATAAATGAGGACTTTCATATACAGCAGCTGGTTATTATAGGCATAGGATAGAATCAATAAACTACACACAAACCTCTGACAAAATGAGAATCTCAAATTTAGTCAAAATATACCAATTTTAACTTAAGAGTAAAATAATTTACTAGGAACTGAGAGTGAAATTAGATTCACTGTTAAAGAATTGCCTCTCCTATGTTTTTCCAGCAATTTCTTTAACACATTTAGCAAAGGTAACTAAGTTTCTACATAATTTTTTCAGAACATTAAGAAGAAAACTTAGCGGCTTGTTTATAAAGTTTGCATGAAGCTGATTCTTAGCTCTAGGAGCACCCCCCCCCCAAAAAAAATGACATCTCGCATTAATATGCAGAATTCTTAAATGCTAGGAAATAGAATTCTCCAGTGGTAATCTGTGATGTTCAATTTGAATTTATTAACAAACTATAACATTCTAACAGGGCAGCCACATAGACAGCATCAGACACCGTGTACACTATATGTGAATGGTACCTCCTGGGTTGTGCTGTGCCCACAACAGTCCTCTAAGGTAGCCATGGGTTAAAACTATTCATATACTCTCATTTGAAGATGTCAGCATTAGCTACTTAGTAGAGCTACAAACAGAGGTACATATCAGTATAGTATTTTGGTTATGTTTGTTTTTTATTTTATTTTTTTTCAAATTTAGGAAGTCATGGAATTTAAAGAGTAACGAACACCATAGCTCTTTCTTGGGACTCTTCAGAACAAGGAACCAGGTAAGTTCTGGCTCTACGTGGTCTTATTGCTCCCCTCTTAATGTCTGCAGATGGGGAACAGGATGGAACAGCTGGAAGTATGGATGCTTCTACCCAGGGCTTATTGGAAGGCATTGGCCTAGATGGTGACACATTGGCTCCCATGGAGACAGATGAACCTACTGCTTCAGACTCTAAAGGCAAATCTAAAATCACACCAGCCATGGCTGCCAGAATCAAGCAAATCAAGCCTTTGTTGTCAGGTGAGTGATTCTCTTCTTTCTACTCCCTTTTCTGGCTTTCAGAGCCTTAATCATTCCTCAAACAGATTATGTTGAAAAGGCTGTGTTGTTTTGTTTAAGGAAGTTTAAAACATTTGTGACTCATTTTCAGGTGTACTTTGTTGAGTGCCTACTATGTGACAGGCTCTGTACTAGCTGCTAAGGATACAGAGATGAGAGAATCCCTTCCTGGGAGCCATGTCTGCCCTCCCTTCTTTAATTCCTTCTTCCTACTCATTCTTCAACTATTGCAGATAGCTTCTGCTCCTTCCATCCCAGTGAAATGTCTCACCAAGGTACCTATAACCTCCTTATTGCTAAGTCCACTGAATACTTTTCAGTTCCCTTCTTACTTGTTTGCAGCATGATAGTTGACCCATCATCTCCTTCTATAAATACTCTTCCCTTGGGTTTTGTGTTATTAAGCTGTCCTAATTTCCTGTTAACAGGCTACCCCACCCAGTCTCCTCTTCCTTTTTCTGTCCCTTAAACATAGCTGGTAAATGATAGTCTGGTGTTTTATTAAAGTCAGTCTGGCAGCTCTGTGGAAACTATATTGGCAGGATACACAAGTACATTAAAGACGTGCACTGATCTGTTGCCATCTTTTGCCCTTTATCGTGATTTCAGTGTTCGGGGAACCTATTTTGTATGTTTCTCAGTAGTTGCCACTTTCAAACACCTCAATATAGAGGAAAGTGAAGAAAATTCCTGGGAATCTTGGGCCCTGCTCAAAAACAAACAGAAAATAGCCTTTGTTGTTTACCTTTATTATCTTAAATTCGCATGAATTTTACATTTTACTTTTAATTGTTTACTTCTTCATTTGTTTTAATTTGAAAGACTTCTAACACCCCAAATTGAAGTAAAAATGTCCATCTAAGAAGATGTTCATGTTTATCTCTCCTTGCTTTGTTACACCTCTTTAACCTTGGAGCATTCAGGGATTTCTGTGTGGGCCCAGTCCATGCATTTGATGTCTGTTTCTTTGTGGTTACTGGCCTTTTATTTTCCTCTTGTCCTTGGACTACATTTGAGCCACTTTGCTGTCTGTTCACCTGAAAGCAGTGTTGAGAAAATGTAAACCTAATGTTTGGATATATTTTCCCATTGATTTGAATTCATTAAGTTTTCAGAGTCTAGGTATACCCAACCTCCAGCCAGGTGATACATCTACCTATCTGTATCCTGTTCCCTAATTAGGATTAAGAAATTGTACTTTGGATGGAATAGGAAGAAGACAGGACTGTTTCCTTCTTCATATGCTGTATTCATCTGAGCTTCTTACTAAGTTTGAGCAGCATGTATGATGCCAGCTCAAGCAAAGTCATTTTTTACATAGTGGGTTCATATGTGCATGTACATCCTGACAAGACATGCAGTTGACCCTTGAACAGCTTTGGGATTAGGGGCACCAACACCCCATCCCCAGTCTGCATGCGTGCACAGTCAAATCCACATATAACTTTTGACTATTCTAAAACTTAACTACTGATAGCCTACCTGTTGACTGGAAGCCTTAATGATAACATAAACAGTCGATTAACACATATTTTGTATGTTGTATGTACTAATACTGTTTTCTTACAGTAAATTAAGCTAGAGAAAAGAAAATGTTATTAAGAAAATCATAAGGAAGAGAAAATATATTTACTATTTATTAAGTAGAAATGAATCTTCATAAAGGTCTTCATCTTCAAGTTGAGTAGGCTGAGGAAGAGGAAGGGTTGGTCCTGCTATTTCAGGTGGCAGAGGCTGAAGAGGTGTGGAGATGAAAGGGAAGGCCTAAGAGGTATGCACACTCAGAGTAACTTTATAGAAATACATTGTAATTTCTCTCTGACATTTGCTTTTTCATTTCTCTAAAAATGTTTCTATATGATACCAATCCTTCTTCCACCGTTTGCTTTAGTTTCAGTGCCTATATCATAGAAGGGTCCATGTCTTTAAAGAAGTCAAAAGCCATCTTGAGTAATCAGGACCCTTCTGCCAGATTATCTAATGTCAGTTTGTTTTCTGACACTGCTTCGTCATCTAAGTGTTCTTCCTCATCATCAAGCACTGATTTAGAAGCACTTGTTTCCATCAAGTTATCTTCTGTTAATTCATCCAGTGTGGTATCTATTAGGTCCTGAATTTCTCTAAGATCCGTGTCTTGAAACCCTTCACCTCCCACCTTCTTTGCCATATTCACAATCTCTTTTGTGATTTCCTTGATTGGCTCTGTTGTAAATCCCGTGAAGTCATGTGCAATATCTTGGACACAGTTTTCTCCAGGAATTTATTATTTCTCTCTTTGATGGCTTTTTCTGTAATAATAAAGGCATCTTCAGTGGTGTGATCCTTCCAGATTTTCATGATCTCTGTATCAAGGTTCTTTTCCATGCCTTGACAATCCTTTCTACAGAATAAGTACTATGTGTAATAACCTTAAAAATCCTTGTAACCCCCGATCTAGAGGCTCAGTTAGAGATGTTGTCTTGGCAACATAGACCACTGTGACACCTTCAATGTTGAACTCATGGGGATTCTGGGTAGCCAGGGCCATTATCTAATATCAAAAGAACTTTAAAAGCCATCCTTTACTGGCAAGATAGTTTCTAACTTCAGGGACAAAGCATCAATTGAACCAGTCCAATAAAAGTGTTCTCGTTGTCCAGGTCTTCTTACACAACCAAAAGACTAGCAGCTAGTGTTTATCTTGTCCCTTCAAGGCTCCAGGGTTAACAGATTTTTAGATAAGGGCAGCCCTGATCATAAGCCTGACTGCATTTGCACAAAACAGTAGATTTAGCCTATCCCTTCCTGCCTTAAATTCTGGTGCTCACTTTTTCTCACTAATAAATGTCTTTTGTGTCCTTTTCTTTTTTCCAGAATAGAGCACTTTGCTCTGTATTTAAAAACCTGTTGGAGCAGGTATCCTTTCTCCTCAGTGATTTCTTAATAGCATCTGGGATCTCAACTACTGCCTGTTGATTGGCTGGCAGATGCTAATCCTCCTGTTTTCTTGACATTCAAGCCAAATCAGTCTCTCTCTAAAAATTATCAAACCATCCTTTGCTGCATTAAATTCTCTAGCTTTTCATCCTTCACCTTTTTGCTTTGTCATTTAATGACTTCACCTTTTCTCAAATCATATGAGCTTTGAGAAATTCCACCCACATAAAAGCTGTATTTTCAATATGTAATTAAAAGGTATTTGTGCAAAAAAAAAAGGCAAAATTTTCCCATCTGCTGCAGCACTGGCTTCACAAATTTCCTTTTCTCTCTTTGTTAAAGTGGTTCTTAAACTAGAGTCATTTATCTTAAAATGATGGGTAGTCACAGCTACAGACCTCAATCTAGGGTACATACTAACTTTTTCTCAGAATGTCATGACCTTTCTCTGCTTCTTGGGAGCACTTCTAGTACATCACTAGCGGCACTTCGTATGGGTCTTGGTGTTGTTTAACCTTTACAGTATTGCAGTAAACACAACGAAAAATACACAAGAACTGTAGAAGATTACTTTTTACTGCGATACACAGTTTGCTGACATGGAGTGCTTTAAGTGGCTACTCATGACCCTTGAGCTTACTATCAATAAAGGTGGCTATGAAATTTTACAGTGGTATACAATATGTACTACAGTTGATTTTACACAGTTACAACTTAATACTGCATCTTTACATTTGTTTTACATTTCTCTACTGCGAATGTCGCCGCGTATGGTCTGTGTTTGTGTTTTTGATAAATTTTAACTTTGTAAAATATGTTTGTATATATTTTATGGTAGTAAATGATAAAATAGGTTAGTATCTGCATGTATTCTATGCATTCATGACACACCTAACTTTTTAAAATTTTTTCAATATTTCTAGGCTACACAGTTCATCTGGGAATTTTTTCAAATTGTCACGAATCTCCAAAAAATTTTATCATATATTTATTGAAACAAATTGCATATACATGGGCCCATGCAATTCAAACCTGTATTGTTCAAGGGTTGATTATGCTTTGATTCAGGCCTAGCCCTTCTTGTCTCTGGATAATGATGGAATAATGTTTATTTCAAAAAAATGCTACAGCAGCACTTTCATTTATGATTTTGAGAGTAATAAATATACATTATAGAAATTAAAAAGTACATTAAATGTTTAAAGAAAATCTGGAGACTACCCAAATACAATGTTTGGGCTTGGTTTTTTTCCCTTTTTTATGTATTTCCTTTTACGTATGTTTATATTTATTCTGCCCTTTTTGGTTTCATAGTATTAAAAAGCATCCTAATAAGATGAAACTTTGAAATGTTTATAATCTAATTTCTTAATAAGCTACTTGTAAACATTTTATGCTTTTTCTAGCAGTCTTTCGTTCCTTTGAGACTATTTCATGTTGTGATCAGACAACATATAATATATATGATCTTTTCTGGTGTAAGTGGCTAAATAAACATTGGTCATTGTTAAAGTTCTCTATAGGCATTTTAAGTGACTCCATAATTCAGTAGATGTATCATTTGCTTAATCAGTGCACATTGCCATATTGCTTCTACAAAGGTAGTTTCTGTTTATACTTCCTCTAACAGTGTGAGTGCTTATTTGTCTTTTACATTTGTTACATATTGAGTGCCAGCATACTTCTGTGTCTCCTACCCAAAAGAGTCTTTTGTTTCTTGTGAAACTTCCTTTTTGGTGGATTATCCTATGTAGAGACAAATTTAGTGTTTCCTAGGAGGGTTGTAAGAGAACGTGGTGAGTCGCAAAAATGTATTAACAGTAATGTGTCTGTTGTAGTGAAACCGTTCTGAGAACACTGTACAGCTTTATTCTGACTTCTCCGTTCCAGCTTCCTCCAGATTAGGTCGAGCACTTGCTGAGCTATTTGGGCTCCTTGTTAAACTTTGTGTGGGGTCTCCTGTCCGCCAGAGAAGGAGCCATCATGCTGCCAGCACCACTACAGCGCCAACACCCGCTGCTCGGTCAACAGCCTCAGCCCTCACTAAGCTCCTCACAAAGGGCTTGTCTTGGCAGCCTCCACCATATACACCTACTCCTCGCTTCAGGTAAGGTTCTATTTGAGATGCAGGGACTAAAAAGTTGTAATACAAAGAATATAATATTCCTATTCTACTTAAGCAGGAGTGATCCACTAAATTAGAGAACATAGAAGTGCCTTGTTTACTCCAGAAAGTAAAGTGTGAGGTACTTGTTTTGGTTGTACCTAGTATAGAACATGGGAAATTTTAAAAGCATTTGCAGTAAAACTGCATTTAAGTAACTTTATACAGGTTGAGTATCTGTTATCTGAAATGCTTGGGACCAGAAGTGTTTTGGATTTTGAAGTTTTTTTTTTAAATTTTGGAACATTTGTAGAACACATACTAGTTGAACATCCCTAATTTGAAAATCCAAAATCTGAAATGCTCCAGTGAACATTTCCTTTTGAGCTTCACGTCATCACTCAAAAACTTTCAGGTTTTGGAGCATTTCAAATTTTGGATGTTCAGATTAGGGATATTAAACCTGTATTCCTTACTAGATGAAAGAATTTTTTTGCCTTTGAAATTTTAATAACCATGCTAGTCACCCATCTACCTTCCAGTCAGTCCATCAGTCACTTCAGTTTGTTGTTAAATTTTACTCTTGGCTTTTACACGAATTTCTCATTGCTTTTGTGTCTGCCTCAGAGAAGGTTAAATTTTTGCTTTTTCCTCTTTTCAGGCTAACATTCTTCATCTGTTCAGTTGGTTTCACATCCCCAATGCTGTTTGATGAGAGGAAGTATCCGTACCACCTCATGCTGCAAAAATTTCTCTGCTCTGGAGGCCACAATGCTCTATTTGAGTAAGGATCGAGTTGCTTCACAGAGAAGCATTTCTTGGAGTTTGGTCTTTTGTGTGTGTCTTACCAGCCTACTGCTAAGTACCCTATCTTGTGACATACATATAGCCATTAGTTGTATCCTTCCATGTTCTGGAAATTGGCCATATGTATCTCCATTTTCTTTGTAGGGTGGGATTTAGCCTTCCCTAGAGGTGTGTTTGTAAGGGTTTCTGCTTTTCCTCATTTGGCTTCTAGTACCCACTGTGCATTTTTTTAATAGACATGTCTTTTGCTGTTATTTCTCTGGATATAATAATTTTTCTACTTTTCTTGGTCAGAAGATTCTAAGCTGAGTTTCACTGCTTTGGAGGAGGTGAGGTTAAGGCTTTAAAAAAATAAAAATGATAATTGTTGGACATTTTGGAAATAATAGCTCTAAGAGGAAGGACATGTAATACCAAGGTAGAGATTAGGGACCTTTTAAATGTAAACTCTCCCTCAATCTAAAATGCTAATACTCTCTCTCCATACTTTTTCTTATTTGAATTTAGAACTTTCAACTGGGCTTTATCCATGGGAGGCAAAGTTCCTGTTTCTGAGGGATTAGAACATTCAGACTTGCCTGATGGCACAGGAGAATTCCTAGATGCCTGGCTTATGCTGGTGGAGAAGATGGTGAATCCCACCACGGTGCTTGAATCTCCGCATTCACTGCCTGCCAAATTGCCTGGAGGTGTCCAGAACTTTCCACAATTCAGTGCCCTCCGCTTCCTTGTGGTAACTCAGAAAGTGAGTATTTGCCATTCTAAACCCAAGAGATATTTCTCATGCTATCTAGATAATTCCCACTCTCCTTTGTTCTTCTTAATGGAAGAATGTGATTACTGAGGAAACATTGGATCCTATTCCCAAATAGGGCTGCCTTACAGAAGGGAATAGAGAGACCATTTGAGGATTTTTCATGGTTTAAACATTTGAACTGGGCCGGACGCGGTGGCTCACGCCTGTAATCCTAGCACTCTGGGAGGCCGAGGTGGGCGGATCGTTTGAGCTCAGGAGTTCGAGACCAGCCTGAGCAAGAGCGAGACCCCATCTCTACTAAAAATAGAAAGAAATTATATGGACAGCTAAAAATATATATAGAAAAAAATTAGCCAGGCATGGTGGTGCATGCCTGTAGTCCCAGCTACTCGGGAGGCTGAGACAGGAGGATCGCTTGAGCTCAGGAGTTTGAGGTTGCTGTGAGCTAGGCTGATGCCACGGCACTCACTCTAGCCTGGGCAACAGAGTGAGACTCTGTCTCAAAAAAAAAATAAAAAATAAAAAAAATAAACATTTGAACTGTAAACTTCAGATTGGTACTTTCAGGTTGAATTAAATGCCGCTACTCGGTGCTTGCGTAGGGCTCCTCGTGCTGGCCTAGGATTTTGTTGTTGGCACTAATTGTGGTAGGACTGTCCCATAGGTCTTTAACTTATTCTTCCTGAGTCTTTGAATTGGGGCAAAATGATCTCCACGCACTTTCCAAATGACTTATAGGCAGCCTTTACGTGCATCAAGAACCTTTGGAACCGGAAACCCCTAAAAGTGTATGGCGGGCGAATGGCTGAATCCATGCTGGCCATTCTGTGCCACATCCTCCGAGGAGAACCTATGATTCGAGAGAAACTGAGTAAAGACAAGGAGGGGTCTCGAGGAGAAGAGGATGCAGGACAAGAGGAAGGTGGCTCCCGCCGGGAACCTCAAGTCAACCAGCAACAGCTGCAACAGGTAGGGTGCTTGCTGTCTTTATACTCCAGGGCCCAGACTTTGCACTCAGTGGTGTGCAGTGCTTGTGGGTTTTATAAGTTCATATGCCACTAAATGCCGGGTCACATTAACCAGGAGACAGTTTAAATTTAGTCCCTCTCAGCATTTTTTTCTCCTGAGGAATGCTGGAGTGTACTCCTATGCTCTGCACAGGTAATAGATTTATGTCCTTCCAAGCATGTTGATTAGTACTGGGCCTCTTACAGTATTCTCAGTAGCCTGCTGCTGCCACGTTCTTTAGAAGCAAACTTCTTGGCTACTTTCTGGTTAACCTGTAAAAGGAAGAGATATTGTAACCCAGATTTATTCTTAAACAAGAGCTTTCTGAAACCTTAGTCACCTATAAATCTGTTGTTTTCACCTTCAAATAAATGTATAAGCCACATTTTGAAAATTGGAGGCTAGAAGGGAGTAAGGAAAAAGGCATGTAAGATCCTGCCACTTCAATCTTAAAGAGCATTTTAGCATTTTTTTCCTGGAATTTGTATGTATGTATGTTCTCTTTATGTCTAAAGTCCTAGTCAAATCTGTCCTCTATATATGCACACCTCTTTTTTTATTATAAACCTTGAGAAATTTGGAAAGTACAGCAAAGTATTTTTAAAAGGCATTATAATGTCACCACAGAGGATAATCATTGTCTTCTTTTTCACATTAGTTTTATGCCTAATTTTTACACAGTTAACATCAAGCAATATGTAGACTTCTAGTCATTAAATTTTTTTTTTTACTATTTACTAGTCACTCTTTAATTGTTGGTTATTAATTTTCTTATGGTTTGATGTTGTAATGCTGTGGTGTATACTTTCCTTATGTACATCTCATGATTTCCTGGTAGTAGAATTCCTGGGTCAGTTTTTTCAGGTATTTGCTCTGTTGCCAGTTTGTTTTCCACAATATTGGGACCAATTTATGCTTCTGTGTATGAATCTCAGTCTTTTAATCATGATAATCCTGTTAATTCTAATAACCATCTATCCTCCTCCCCCATTTTCTTAAAGGATGGAATTGGGAATCCCTTGGCTCCCTGCCCCTATGCTTATAATGTTTGAGTGCTGTAGAAGCACTAAATAGTAAGGATTGTTCATGTTACCTACCTGCCCTAGCTCATAAAAGTTCTCAGTTCATATGAAGTTAGAGGAACCTGTTTCCATCTTGAAAACGTTTTTTTTTTCCTTCTTAAAATGCATTTGGATTTCTCTGATAATGTAGTGCTGAGCTATTGCATTCTTTTTGTAGCTCATGGACATGGGCTTTACAAGGGAACATGCCATGGAGGCCCTGTTGAACACCAGTACCATGGAGCAGGCCACAGAGTACCTTCTAACCCACCCTCCTCCAATCATGGGAGGAGTTGTTCGGGTGAGTTGGTTCAGGAGCTATGATTTTCCAGGGTGTTGGTTTGGCTACTGATAGCCTTTTCTTCCTTATCCTTCTGTCACTGGTCTTCCTTTCTATAAACTACTTCTCCATGCCAGTATTTTTTTTTCATAATAACTCTCGAAACTCCAGAGTGTTATGACCAGAGTTTCCTATACCCCAGCCATGCAAGTTTACTGGACGTGGTTTGTGGAAGAAGCCACACAGTCAGAAAGCAATATTAGAGGCACACTCTTCTAAGATGCAGAATAGGTGGTCACATTGAAGCCACCCTCCTACACTTAATTTTCATTGTGATTTTTTTTCCCCCTCTGTTCTTGCAGTGATCAAGTAAGCCTAGTTGGGTTTGACTATAGAGAGGAGCATTTGGAGCCCCTTCCCCTCTCTTAAGCTTGAGCATAAGATGTCTGATTCCCTGTGAGTTGGGGTGACCTCGTTGTATTTGTTTTGGATATATGTCATTACTGGATTTTCTGTTATTGTTCTGTAGGATCTTAGCATGTCTGAAGAGGACCAGATGATGAGAGCAATTGCTATGTCTCTGGGACAGGATATTCCAATGGATCAAAGGGCGGAGTCACCTGAGGTAACTAGGAAATGACATCCAAAAGAGCTTGGCACATAAATCTTAGTATTCTGAGACCATTGTGCTACTACTACAAAGTAATTGGTGGAATTACCACGAGAAAAAGACACGATGTACTCATTCTTCCCAACCTTTCCATCCGTCTTTGAGCTACCTTGTACTGACCCGAAGCTTTAGGTGAAACAGATGAAGCATTAATCCTTACTGTCTAATAGAGACCTGAAGTGTACTTGGTAGTACCATTAGGCCAAACTTGGCTGTGTACTCCTAGATAATAATTACTTTAACAAACTGGCCAAGAATATAGGACGATGTCTAGAAATGATTTTATGAGAGGTGGTGTAGAATGCTGCAAACAAATTGACAGTGCTTTGTGATGTTTGAAGTGTCCCTCCCTGTCTTACCTTAATCTGGGTGGCTGCCCTCATATTCCACACCCTGGATAAAAGTATCAACTGTCTGAGGAGAGAGTAGAGAGTATTCATATGGTGAGGCAGATACATTCTCAGAGTCCCCCTTATCTTTCCACCTTCACCTCTTCTATGTATTATCACTCTTCCTTCCCTGCTTCTAGGAGGTTGCCTGCCGAAAGGAGGAAGAGGAACGGAAAGCTCGGGAAAAGCAGGAAGAGGAAGAGGCTAAATGTCTAGAGAAGTTCCAGGATGCTGACCCATTGGACCAAGATGAGCTGCACACTTTCACAGATACCATGTTGCCAGGCTGCTTCCACCTTCTTGATGAGCTGCCGGACACAGTGTACCGTGTATGTGATCTGATCATGACAGCCATCAAACGTAATGGAGCAGACTATCGTGACATGATTCTGAAGCAAGTAGTCAATCAGGTAAATTCTCAAGGGGCCAGAAGGGGGGCGTATATGAAGTGATTTGCTTGTCTGCCTTCTATCAAAACCTGATTTCTGAAAAATCTATTTTTGCTTTCTAACCCAATATGGGTATATTCTGTCTTTGAATTCTTTTGATCTGGTAATCGAGCTCTTCACTGAATATTTACCAAAACAGTGGATTAACTATGTCACAAAAGGTCTTTGAAAGGGACAAAGCTCTCTTTTTCTAGTTTTCAGTTAGAGTTACCTAAAATGTCCAAAATGTATCTTACTCTTAAGCCAAGTTAGGCTCCCTGGACTAACAGTGAATAGATACTTTTCTTCCTATGTAAGAACACTTTAACAAAGGAGTCCGCATCCTGATGAATACTTGTGCCCCGGTGTCTTAGTCCATTTGTATTGCTATAAAGGAATACCTGAGGCTAGGTAAAGAGGTTTATTTGGCTCACACTTGTGTAGGCTGTATAAGAAGCATGACCCTGGCATCTGCTTCTGGTAAGGAGCTGAGAAAGCCTCCACTCATGGCGGAAGACAGAGAGAGAGCAGGTGTGTCACATGGCAAGAGGGAGCAAGAGGTGGGGGCTGCCATGCTCTTTTTTTTTTTTTTTTTTTTTTTTTTGAGACAGAGTCTCACTCTGTTGCCCAGGCTAGAGTGAGTGCCGTGGCATCAGCCTAGCTCACAGCAATCTCAAACTCCTGAGCTCAAGGGATCCTCCTGTCTCAGCCTCCCGAGTAGCTGGGACTACAGGCATGCGCCACCATGCCCGGCTAATTTTTTCTATATATATTTTTAGCTGTCCATATAATTTCTTTCTATTTTTAGTAGAGATGGGGTCTCGCTCTTGCTCAGGCTGGTCTCGAACTTCTGAGCTCAAACGATCCGCCCACCTCGGCCTCCCAGAGTGCTAGGATTACAGGCGTGAGCCACCGCGCCCGGCCTGCCATGCTCTTTTAAACAACCAGTTTACAGAGCTCATACTATGAGAAAGACACCAAGCCATTTGTGAAGAATCCACCCCCATAATCCAAACATCATCTACTAGGCCCCACGTCCAGCACTGGGGATCAATAGAGGGGACAAACCATAATTAACTTCATTATGAAATTAATAGTAATGCTAATTGTAGACGTATAGTATAAGAAAGAAATTATCCTCAATCCCCACACCCAGACATAACCAGTTAAACATTTTGGTTATATTTCCTTTATTATTTTTTAGTCAATCTATTTATGTATTTAAGTCATTGGAATCTTGTTTTATGTAATTTTTAAGCCTGGAAGCAGGGAAAGAAATCAAAAAGGAATAGCCTTTTTAGTTGGACTATGTACACATAACTTTTAATACATGGAAACATCTTGACAGTAAAGGAAAACTGGATAAAATATTTTTCACAGAAAAGTTTAGTATCTTTTTATTAAGACCTTATGCAAATTATTTTAAGAAAACTAAAACCTTAATAGAAATGAGCAGTGATATCAAATTCATTACAAGAAATTTAATATGCAAACTAAAACGAGACTAATCTTTCTAACTTTCTAATTCTTTGTTTTTGTTTTTTATAATTCTGGGTGAGGTACAGTGGAAGCATAAGTCGCTAGAACCTTTTTGGGGTTGATAGCACCAGGAATTTTTAAAATATTTATTTCCTTTAACTTAGATTTTAGGCTTCTTGTAATCTAGCCTAAGAAAATAATCGCTTAGTAGTGATTCTTTAGTAGAATAGATCTTTTGATACAGACACTAAATTCCTAGGGCCTATATGTTAGTATTTACTTACCTTTCTTCAGTGATTGTGTTGGGAGGGGAGGGAGTATTTTAAAAGGTTAAGAATGTTTTCACAAACCTTATCTTACCCTACAATTACTTGACTTGGCCACTTTTCTGCTTTTCTAGGTTTGGGAAGCTGCTGATGTATTGATCAAAGCTGCTCTTCCCCTGACAACAAGTGATACAAAAACTGTGTCAGAGTGGATCAGTCAGATGGCCACCCTGCCTCAGGCCTCCAATTTGGCTACTAGAATCTTGCTTTTAACGCTACTTTTTGAGGTAAGATTTAGATGGTTAGGACCTTGCAATTCATTCATCAAAGAATTATTGAACACCTACCATATGAGACATTGAAGAAGGTAAAGAGAAGTATTAAGGCATGATCCCTGCATTTCATGAGCCCAGTTTCTAATAGGATAAAATGAACATAATTAAGTATAAAATACAACATTCTATGCCACATGAATGGTATCAACAATTTTATCTGAGTTCAGGAAAGGCATATTTATCACTTCTGGATGATGTAAGAAGGCCTTCTCAGAACAAATGTTAATTGAATTGAGTCTTTAAAGGATTGTGGGGTGGGAGTTAAAAAGAAGAGTATTTAAATGACTATCATAGTTTGGTCATGGAGTATTTTTGCCTCTCAGGAAACCTAACTGGCAGCCACATAGTGGAATGGGATATGGAAATTGGATGTTGTCAGTGTTAAGATAATAGACCAGATGGAACAGAGTCTTCCTGCTTTTCCTTACATGGTCAGTCAGCAGATTATTTGGGGCAAGAGAGTGGTTTGGGCAAGACATGTTCTTGTTCTAACCAACATAGGAACCAGGAAGCAACTGATCTTGGACAAGGGACTCTGCTTCTGTAGCTCATCACATTTAATAGTAAAACTTGCACTAAATGTATTTGACCCTTTACATGTAACTACTCAGGAGATATATCCAACTGTACACCTACAGTCTTGGGGCTTTCCTTTATGATGAAAATGATAACTTATTATAGCACTTCTTGAATAGATACTTGGGGGAAAGGTTTCAAAGTACTGAATGCTAGGGGTCCTCCATAACATCACATAAGGAGAAAATCAGTCATGAGCCCTCATCTACAAAGAATCACAAGTAACAGTCCTGTGTTTTCTTCTAGTTCTTTTTCTGTCCATTTAAACAATTGAGATAAGACAATATAGAAAGTTCTGTATTCTTCCCGTTCAGTATTACATTATGATTATTTCCCCATGTCATGTATACATTATTCCATCTTTAGGATGTTCTCTAATTTATTGAAATAATTACTTATTGTTGGACATTCACTTTCAGTGATTTCCTATTAAAAAGTAACACTTTAGCCCCAATAAGGGGAACCATTAACTATATTTAATTATTTCATCTTCCTTGAAAGATTATAAAGCCTCTCTGAAAATCAAAAGCTTTACAACTTCAACATGGTTAAAACCACACAGCCTAGGTGAAAATCCCAAAAGATATTAATAACCATTTCTGTATTAAGCACGTACTATTATGCCTGGCACTGTGTGGGGCACTTTAAATATATATAACTTCATTTAATCATCACAATTACTCTGGAGGTAGGAATTATTATTCCCTGTGACCTATGAGGAAACCAAAGCCTAGAAAATTTAAGTAACTCATTTCTGTTTATAGCTGATAAATGGTAAGAGGTAGAATTTGAAATCAACCAATTCAGTTACTATTCGCCCCTTTCTTTCCCTATACCATGCTAATCTTTAATACTGAGTAGAAGTTGATATCTTTAATTTTTTTCCTTTGATTAATCAGGAATTGAAGCTACCTTGTGCTTGGGTGGTTGAATCAAGTGGCATCCTTAATGTCCTAATCAAACTATTGGAAGTGGTTCAGCCTTGCCTCCAGGCAGCCAAGGAGCAAAAGGAGGTCCAGACCCCAAAGTGAGTGACCCTATGTCTATCCCAGTTTCACTTCTATTCCCCTGGGAATTGGCTGCTCAAACTTAGGGCCTGAATCAGGCAATTTTCTGGGAGCATATATGGGGCAAATCTTGGGTACTTTTGTGGTTTGAAAATTGGGAAGTGCCTGATGAAACCAAGATATATTTTCCCAATTTTTGGCAGGATTCTGGCTTGCTCAGAACAAATTATTTCTCTTTTTTTAGATGGATCACTCCAGTGTTGCTCCTGATTGATTTCTATGAAAAGACAGCCATCTCCTCAAAAAGGAGAGCCCAGATGGTTAAGGTGTGTAATGTACTGTGTGTGGTTGGCTTACTTTTTGAGGCAAGAGTAGGCCAGAAGAAAATATGGGAGAGTAGTGAAGAAAGTGAAGGTCTCTGACCAAGGTATAAATCATTTCAGCGATCTTCATAGCTAGGTTTCTCTTCTGAATAGGGAATTCAAATTATTTTCTTATGGAGTTCCTTGCTAAAGTCCCCAAGAACTTACCCTGGAAGTAAATGTTAAAGATGTGTGTTACCTCCAGAGGAAGAGTGGGTCTTCTGTTACGTGAAGGACTGAGTATGCAACAATCCTTCCAAAAGCGGTGTTCCCTGGATGAACATTATTACGCCACATCATCTTGGTACCTTCTTGGAAACAGAATTTTTATTTCAGTATATCTCAAATGAATATTCCCCTTTTAGGGGAAACAGTTAAAAACAAAAGTAGGGGGTGGCAGGGTAAGGAGGTAAAATGGGTTTTTGCCTAGGGAGAATGTCTTAGTCCATTTTGTTTTTGCTATAACGGAATACCACAGACTGGGTAATTTATCAACAGTAGAAGTTTATTGGGCTCATAGATCTTGGAAGTCTAAAATCCAGGGGGCTGCATCTGGTGAGGGCTTTCATGCTACATTATCCCATGGGGGAAGGTAGAAGGGCAAGAGAGAGTGAGAGCAAGAGGGGGCCGAACTCACTTTTATAACCAGCCTACTCTCAGGGTGATGACATTAATCCATTCATGAGGGCAGAGTCTTCATGACCTAGTCACCTTTTATTAGGCCCCAACTCTGTTGCATTGGGGATTAAGTTTCCAACACATGGAAGACTCAAACCATAGCAGAGGCTAAGGATTGTGAGTGTAAATTTATATGAAAACTTCTCTCTCAGTTTTCAAAATGTACTAAATGTCCAGTATATTTCTTTTTCCTGCCTTAATTTTAGCAATGAATACTATTGAAGTTACTATTTCTTCTAATAGTGAATCTTGAAGGAAACATAAAACTTTGTGCTTTTATATTTAGTACCTACAGTCCAACTGCAATAACTGGCGCTGGTTTGATGATCGCTCCGGGCGTTGGTGTAGTTACAGTGCAAGCAACAACAGCACTATTGATTCTGCCTGGAAATCTGGAGAGACAAGTGTGCGATTCACTGCAGGCCGAAGAAGATACACTGTCCAGTTCACTACAATGGTGCAGGTACATGCTTACCCAATTCTGTAAACTGTATCAGAAAGAAGGGAAGGTGCTGGATATGTCTTGGTTTTCTTCTTTCTGAACCATCAGTCCTAACATGTTATAAGGCACATAATTTTCACCCGTAAATTGAGTGTAGATTTCATAGAACTGAGTCTTCCCTCCCAGAAATAATTTTTAAATGTTCAGTCAAGGATTAGGGAGTGGCTAGGGATGGTGTCTGCTCTATTGGAAAGTTTACAGTTCATTATAGGGCCTCGTGCATGCCACTTTCCTTCTGGGAGACCTGTGGGTTTTCTCTTTGTATGATAAATGATATGGATGGAATAAATTTCTAGAGTTCCTTCCTGTTGTGGCATTTTACCTGGAAGGTGTCCCTACCTACCCCATACCTTTATAATTCCTTTTTTGGTAAGAGAGGTTTGTTTTTTTTTTTTTTTTTTTTTTTGTCTGCTTGAATTCCTAGGTTAATGAGGAAACAGGGAATCGGCGTCCTGTGATGCTGACTCTCCTCAGGGTACCACGGCTGAATAAAAACTCGAAAAACAGCAATGGACAGGAATTAGAGAAGACACTGGAAGAAAGCAAAGAAATGGATATCAAACGTAAAGAAAACAAAGCCAACGGTGCGAACTTTGAGTTTTGAATCTCTTAAGGAGTGTTTTACCTGAAGCTACTGTGCCCTTTATGGCTTAAGGTCTGGCTAATTTCATTGCCAGTTAAATTATCTAAAACTCTTATTTTCACATTTGTAGGTACTTCTTTGGCCCTAGAGAGCATACACACTGAAAAGGAAACGAGCCTGGACGAAACAAAAATTGGGGAGATCCTGATTCAGGGCCTCACAGAAGATATGGTGACTGTTTTAATCCGGGCCTGCGTGAGCATGCTGGGAGTCCCTGTGGACCCAGACACTTTGCATGCTACCCTTCGCCTCTGCCTGAGGCTCACCCGGGACCACAAATACGCCATGATGTTTGCAGAGCTGAAGAGTACCCGATTGATCTTGAATTTGACCCAGAGCTCAGGCTTTAATGGATTTACTCCCCTCGTCACCCTTCTCTTAAGACACATCATTGAGGACCCCTTCACCCTCCGTCATACCATGGAAAAGGTAAGTCTTTTTGGTGTCAAATGCTGATTTAACTTTATATCATACCTTTGTTCTCCTTGGTCTCAAAACAGATAGACTTCTGGTTCTTCTTAGGGTAGCTAGATACATATACTGTATACTCTGCCCAGCAAAATTTCCCAAGTATATGCTTGGAAGCTTGCTTAGGTATGGTAGGATTATCCTATTGAGTGACATTAAGAAAAAAAAGAACCTAGAAATATTTTCTGCCCTTAAAGGTACTATAGTACCTTTTATCTAGAAAGTCCTCTCTGGCAATCTAGGTTTCTTTAACCAAGCCAAAAACTGTTAGTAAGGAACTGGAATACCTTCCCCCAAGTTCATCCCTTAAAGATCATTCTTTTGTAGGAGTACCCCTCAGGTGGTCACTCTTGCCTATTTTCAAAACATTGTATTTTGGAGTGTAAAAGTAGTAAAGCTTTTTGAATATTTATGATCTGGCAGGCACTGTGATAGGCACTTAACAAATAGTACAGGTCTGAGAACAGGTTTATGTTTTAGGAAATTTATAAAGCAGTGGAAGAAATGGCAAAGCATAAAAAATAACATTTGTAACATAACATTAAGACAACAGTGGAGGGGTGGGTGTAGGCAACATCTTACTAGTGAGGCTTTTCCTCGGGTACTTTTACAAAATTCTCTTACTCTTTGTCAGCAGTCATGTGACTGTTACTGGATTTTGCTTCCATTTTCCTCTCTTGAGACATTATTTCCAACATTTATAAGTAGTGTTGCAGTGTGCATTTTTGTGCCTAGTTTTGTTCGTGTTTAAGATTGTTATTCTTAGAGATTTCTAGAAATTGGATCAAAAAGTGTATTTTTTAACTTGCTTATCAGAAAGGTGGTACCAATTTATACTTCTATATGTGTATGAATATACATCTCAGATTCTTCAGACAGTTATTCATCCAGCCTGCTTGATTTCACTTCACTTGTGCCAAATCAAGAGAAGGAGAGCTGTTAAAGGCAGGCAAGATATTACATCTGTAGTTTCTTGGTATTACAAGCAATTCCACAGTGAACACTCTTGTAGATATTTTGGCATAATTGATGTTAGTATTCAGATAAATTCTTAGCCATCTGCAGTGGTCCAAGGTCAAGAGGAGATAGCCCAACAGGGAAGAAACTACTATATACAGACAGAATTCTGACTTTAAAAACTTGAAATGCTTAAAACTTATGAAAGTTAAAAATGCTAGGAGAAAATGTAAGGCCTCATTGGATTGGGGGTAAAACCCAAAGCTTTAAGTAAAATGTACTTGGGGATGTGTGTAATAAAGGAATATCAGTGGCAGTTTTAATGTATCGAGCTGGCAAAATGTAAATGCATAATAGTTTCCATTGCAGGTACAGGTGTGGAGAAGCAGGCATACTCTTACTTTTGTAGGAGGGGAAATTGGTGCAGCCACATTGTAGGGCAGTTTAGTACTGTCAGTTTAAGATATCTGTTGACCTAGAAATTCCACAGCTAAGAATTTATCTGATTACCAATGTCAGGTATGCCAAGATACACATATAGGAGTGTTCACTGTGGAATTGCTCGTAATATCAAGAAACTAGAGATGTAATGTCCAGCAGTAGGGGACTAGATAAATTATGCTACATTTTGGGGGGGGGGTTGTTTTTTTTCTTTAGTAGAGATGGAGCCTTGCTATGTTGCCCAGGGTAGTCTTCAAGCCCCTGGCCTTGCGTGATCCTCTAGCCTCGGCCTCCCAAAGTGCTGGGATTACAGATGTGAGGCACTGTGCTCAGCTGGCACGTTCTTTATAGTCAAATTCAACTTTTCTGAATTTTATTTTTTTTTAGTGTAATACATCCTAATGTTCAATTTTCTGGATTTTAAAAAATGAAATTACATCAGAATTGTATGTAGCAAGACAGGCAAGCAAGCTATAGGTGTTAAAATATGTGAGACTAAAGAGCATGGCAGCATGATTGATTTAGTAATAAAAGCATTAAAATGCCAAAAGATGTTTATCTGTGTGAGCATATCTTTCACAAAAGAATAGATAATGGAAAACAACAATTGTGAGTTATCTTCTTCATACTTTTGTGTATTTTCCATGATTGCCAAGTAATTTTATGAGATGAGCAAAAGCATAGCTATGTCTAAGCCCCGTGTCATTAAAACAAACAATTTGTAAATAGTTTTATATCTCCTGTGGCTGTCATCTCAAGAGTGATGGTTGACTTTGAGGCATAAAGAAAACGTTTAATTTTGCTACCATACACTAAGTGGATATCAGTGTTGTGTATTTTAAACCATTCTGGTTTAAAATTGGGACAGCATCTGAGGAGGCTAGGGGCTGGCACTCATGGGAAGCTATATGGGATCTGTGGTCTTCAGCACATCTCCCAATTTCTATAAAGATCACATGCACTCTGGTCTTAATAGTTGATATTTTTGAGATATGCTATAATTTTTTTATAAGCCATATTTTTTGAATTGAGAAGGGGGGTGAGATGGGAACTTAAAGACCAAATATATATCCTTCTCCCAAAAGTCTAAAGCTGTCATCTACTGTTTTGAGGCGGAGCTTGGTTAGTATTTTAATACTTGGTAACATCATTGAGTGCAGTTATGTTTTTAGAAAGCAGTTTTTAAGCAACAGTGTTTCTCTTTTTACTAGGTTGTTCGCTCAGCAGCTACAAGTGGAGCTGGTAGCACCACTTCTGGAGTTGTGTCTGGTAGCCTCGGCTCTCGGGAAATCAACTACATCCTTCGTGTCCTCGGGCCAGCCGCGTGCCGCAATCCAGACATATTCACAGAAGTAGCAAACTGCTGCATCCGCATTGCCCTTCCAGCCCCTCGAGGGTCAGGAACTGGTGAGTTTCGCTTGCTTCTGGTCTTCAAGACATTGAATTCTGTGGCCTGGTATAACTGCATAGATTTTTCTATGAGGACATCTATAACTTAGAGCGCCTCCTTAGGCAAGCATTAGGACATTGGCTGGTTGATCATTTGAGTCAATCTAGTAGGTACTTCAGTACCTTCTCTGGGCCTTGCCCTATTGTAAGCCCTGCCGGAAATACCAAATACTCATTCGCTCTAGTCTTTGCCTTCAAAGAGCTCATTTTGGTAGGATTAATAGGGCTTACACACTGTTAATGGTTGACAAATAAAGTGATAATTGAGGGACCAGTGAATATGTGACTCAGTGTGGTATGATGGGAAGTATACAACGTCATGTGTGTATTCTTGCCAAAAATACTTGGTGTATATTTAATTATAAGGAAATAATTAGATAAATACAAATTGTGGGATGTTCTGCAAGGCAACTGGCATAGACTCTTCAAAAATAATTGTTAAGAAAGGAAGAAATATAGGAGTCTTCTAGATAAAAGGAAATTAGAGAGATAATAACCGCCACCAATCTTGATTGAGTTCTAGATCCAGATAAAGGAGATTTGGAGCAATTTGAATACTGTATGTTAGATAATATAATTGTATCCATGTTCAGTTTTGGGGGTGTTAAAATGATTGTAGTCATGTCAAAAAATATCTTAGGAGATACATGTAGGTATATTTAGGGGTAGTCAAATGGTAATTCTAGATGAAAAATATGTGGATGTTTATTGGTCTTTCAACTTTTCTGTAGATTTGTGGGGTTGTTTTGTTTTTTAATAAAATGTTAGACAGGGAACTAATTATTTGGGGAGCCCCACCTATGTGCCTGGCCTTGTGCTGGGCACTTTTCATGTATGGTCTCATTTAATCCTCAAAATAACCAAATTTCGAGAGTGAGAAAGTGAAAGTTTGTTGGATTAACAGAACTGGATTTCAAAACCAGTTTTCTCTAACTCCAAAGCCTATACTTTATTACCATTTGGTACTGCTATATTAAATCCTGTAGAATTTAGGGAAAGTAAAAACCAGGTTTTCTAGTAGACTAAACGTTGGTTGAAAATAGCCTCTTACAGTTGTATGTATGTTTATGTTATACGAGCCCCTTTCTGAGTCTTTATCAGTAACCAAGTTTAGGTACTGATTTTTCTCAGTCACAAATGACAGATTTTTCTTTCTCACTTTGGCTTAGCTTCAGATGATGAATTTGAGAATCTTAGAATCAAAGGACCTAATGCTGTACAGCTGGTGAAGACAACCCCTTTGAAACCCTCACCTCTGCCTGTCATTCCTGATACTGTCAAGGAAGTGATCTACGATATGCTGAATGCCCTGGCTGCTTACCATGCTCCAGAGGAAGGTATGTAGCTAGCCTGCCTCAGGAGACTGGGCACTAGAGGATATATTACAATGTATCCACAGTTTGGGGGTCAAGATGAATAAGACACACAGTGCATGTCCCTGAAGAAGCTAGTAGTCATCCAGTATGACAGATGCCAGGGTAGTGGTGAATCCTAGGATGAGGCACCTGATCTGGTGATGGTGGGATGGGTAGGAAAGTTTCTTAGAATAAGTGACTTCTGAACTGAGTCTGAATGATAAAGATGAGGAGGTTTCCCAAGTTCTGTTGTATACTATACACAGGGAAGAATGAACAAAGATTTAAAGGGAGATGATAGCATCATGTGAGCAGACTGGAAATAAAATACCAGGAAGTCTCCAGTGTTTTCATACTCAGAAGCAAAACACCTTTGTTACCTGAGGAGCCAGGAACAGTGTTAGAAGGTCTGGGCTTCTTGACTTTCGAGACCGCCATTCTAATCCACCTTTATTCCAAGTTAAAGTGCTACTTCTAAGCACTAGGAAAGTCATGACTAAATTGCTTGGAGTGAAACAGCATTCCATTCCATTGAGGTCCATCTGGATTTTATTCAGGACATAGTTATTTTATAGGTCCAAGGAATTGCCAAAAATTAACGAATACTGCCTTTAATAAATAAATCTGAGTCTTTACTTTTATACTTTTCATCCATACAGAGTGTGAGCCTGTGTAGAGCTTGGTTTTCCTACCATCATGGAATCTTTATCCTGTCTCATATCCTCTCTTCCCCAAAATAGTTTAGCTATATATAGCTGCAGCAACCATTTATTGATCTCCCACTGTGTAAGCCATAATACCAGATGTGTTCGTTTAAACTAAGTAATGACAGTTTAGGCAAGTGAGGAGACTAAATAAATTGCCTGTGGTAACAAGACTAGTTAGTAATGTCACTTAGTAAGTAGTCATAGCCACTCGGTGTGAAATTGACCAATCCTATCAGATAAGCATTAACATTATACAATTATAGAAGAGTTTTGTTTTTGTTGTTTGTTTTGTTTTATTAGCAGACAAATCTGACCCTAAACCTGGGGGTATGACACAAGAGGTTGGCCAGCTCCTGCAAGACATGGGCGATGATGTATACCAGCAGTACCGCTCACTTACTCGTCAGAGCAGTGACTTTGATACACAGTCGGGTTTTTCCATTAATGTAAGTCAATGCCAACAGCCTTGTATCTGTCTTCTCCCTTTTCAATGCCTGTGTGGTCTCAGTATTTAGAGTTATGTGCCAGGGGCATTTCAAAGGTATTAGCTTTGATATATCTGTAAACTATCTGTTGCCTAAATATGAAGACAAAATTAGAATGTCCCTGGGAGGGTTTTTTTTTTCTCTCCTTGGGTTAGAAATGTTTCCTTAATTCCGTTTTCTTTCTTATTTTCCCCTTTCCTCTCCCTGCACTCTCCCAGTCACTATGTTTATAGTGATAGCTTCCACAGATTATAGTATAAAGGGGTAAGGTGGTTAAAAGGTTGGCCAAAGAGAATCTGTAGCCTTCCCTGGGAAGGATTCCTGCCATTTGGGGACACCTGTCTTTCAAATTCATAATAGTTCAGGGTTTTGTTGTTTTTTTTTCTACAGAGTCAGGTCTTTGCTGCAGATGGTACCTCCACTGAGACGTCCGCATCTGGGACCTCCCAAGGAGAGGGTAATGATTTGCTTTTCTTCCTCTCGTGTTCTTATTCCTTAGCAAGACAACTTGAAGAAACCGTGGGTGTCCTGAGCAGGGGGTAGAGAATACAGGCATAATTGTTATGTTTACTTATCTAAGTAAACTTTCCCAGGGGTGAGCTCAGTGTTCTGTAAATCAGTTGTTTCTGTATGGTAAACTTAATGGAACTATAACTTAGCTAACCTAGTAATAGTTGGTGTGGTAACATCCTTTAGTTGTACTCTTTAAACCACCCCTTATTTCTTTTGGTGGCTTCTATGACCTGGCTTATAAATAAGCTTTGGTGCCAGTGATGATGTTCTAGCTACATGCTTTGTGTGACGTATTGCTGCCTTCTAGCAGGAGCCCATTGCCTATTCAACATGCATTAGAGAAATGTCACGTGAATGCTAGTCCAATGAGACCTTTCAAGAGCCAGTTCTTCTTAGCTAGGAAAGATCTTCGAGAACTAATTTAGGAGACATTTTGCTTAATAACATACTCGCCCCTGGACATAAATCAGAAAGGCTAATTATTAGCAAAGTATTGGTTAACTCATCTCAGTGGGCTTACCTCCCAGATGTAGTTTATAGTACAGGTGACAGCAGTATTATCTCAGTCTGTCTAGATGAGATATGAAAGCATTTATAGAGGAGATCATCATTTGAGCTGAACTAGATAAAAGTTTACTGGGCAGATAATAAGAGAAGGAAGATGTAGGGGGAGAGTAAGGCATGTTTGGAAAACTTTCAGTAGAATATTTCTGGAGCATATAAGAGGAGGGAAATGGGGAGAAATGCATGAACAGTTGGGCAAAGCCTCCTTGCTGTACTGTATTCACATACCACATCTGAGACCTGGCTCATCCTGGTTCTCTGTCCTTCCACTGCAGTGTGACAAGAGCATTGAGTTTGTACAGGTGGCCTAAAGTGGAGGAGAAGTAGCATTCTTTCCACCTAGAGCTTGATTTCACCAATACTCCAGTGTGGAATTGAACCAGTGTTTGGCTCTTTCTTAGCAGCTTCAACTCCGGAGGAGTCTCGAGATGGGAAGAAAGATAAAGAAGGGGACCGGGCCTCTGAGGAAGGCAAGCAGAAAGGCAAGGGCAGCAAACCTTTAATGCCTACCTCCACTATCCTTCGTCTTCTGGCAGAGTTGGTGAGGTCCTATGTTGGTATTGCCACCCTGATTGCCAACTACAGCTACACTGTGGGCCAGTCTGAGCTGATCAAAGAGGTAATAGTATTTCCAACTTCTACTTAAGATTTTATGTTGTACTTCCATCATTTGAGTGCCTAGTATGTCTCAGACACTTTTCTGGGAAACCATGCATGCTAAGTGCTAACCTAATGATGAGAGAGGGAGAGGCATCTTAAGACACATTAAAGAGCTAGGCCTTTTTCCCATGGTGTAGAGCCATTAGGGTAACTTCAGGGAGTGAGTTGGTGAGATTTGTTCTATTAAAAATCCCTTGGTCTAACTGTGGAGATTGCAGAGGGCAACACTGGAATCAGAGAGACCAGTTAGCAATCTGATATAATAATATAGGGTAACACATGATCTTGGTGAAGTTAGGGGGGAAATGGGTGAGTTGAAGAGATGTTTTAAAGGTAGAAATGAACAAGAATTGAATTTGGAGGGTGAAGGAGGAAATCAAGGACTGAAGGATATTTCCTCACTTGGGGGTTTTTAAGTTTTCTTTTATGGGTGGGCATCTAACAGGAACATAGAAGTGGGGGAACACTTTGAGGAGAAAATGTGGAATTTTGAGAAGTATCTGTGGGCCATCTTAGTAAAGATGTCTAAAGGACAGTTAATAAACCAAATAAATAAGAATAACAGGTGTTAGATCTATACATCTTCCAGATGTACTTAACACATATGCAAAGATACCAGATGCGGTAGCAGTATTGGTAATGAAAGAAATATACTAAAAGCCTAAATATCCATCAATAGAGCTGTGGAAAAGAATGAAGTCATATGTTATATGTCCTAATATGGAATTATCTTCAAGTTAAACTTTTTTTGGAGTGGGTACTTTGAGAAACTGTATCATGTTCCCATATATGTGAGTATCCAAAGAGGTTTTTTCCCTATAAAGAGGGCATTGTTTTGTGGATCATATTGTAATTTTATGGTTAACAAGTGCCAAAGGGTCTGAGAGTAAGCAGGGGTACTAGTGTTGCAGAAAGCATGTCTGTGCCTGGCTTCTTTTGCTTAACGTGCTTGCAAGATTCATTTTTTTTTTAATGCAAGTGTAATTTATTTTTATTGCTGTATAGAATTCCATTGTATGCATATACCATATACTCAAAAGATACCAAATGTATCTTTTATCCAATCTGTTAACAAACAATTGGGTAAAAATTACCATTTGGGCTGGGCGCGGTGGCTCACGCCTGTAATCCTAGCACTCTGGGAGGCTGAGGCGGGTGGATCGCTCGAGGTCAGGAGTTCAAGACCACCCTGAGCAAGAGTGAGACCCCCGTCTCTACTAAAAATAGAAAGAAATTATCTGGACAACTAAAAATATACATAGAAAAAATTAGCCGGGCATGGTGGCGCATGCCTGTAGTCCCAGCTACTTGGGAGGCTGAGGCAGGAGGATTGCTTGAGCCCAGGAGTTTGAGGTTGCTATGAGCTAGGCAGACGCCACGGCACTCACTCTAGCCTGGGCAACAGAGCGAGACTCTGTCTCAAAAAAAAAAAAAATTACCATTTGGAGGTGTCACAAACAGTACTGCTATGAGCATTCTTATTATGTGTTTTGGTGAGCATATATAAGCACTTCTCTTGGGTGGCATATGCCTAGGAGTAGAATTGCTGAGCTCTAGAATATGCATTTGTTCAGCTTTAGCAGGTAGTTCCAAAAGTTTTCCAGAGTCATCGTCTCAACTTATATTATCACCAGCAGCATGTGGGAGTTCTGGTCTCTGATTGTGAACTCCTTGCCAACACTTGGTATTTTTCATTTTTTCATTTCACCTGTTTTAGTGGATTTGTGGTGGTATTGCATTATGGTTAAATGTTGGCATTTTCTTATTGGTCATTTTTTTTTTCATGTCATTGGTAGCCATTTGGATATTCTCTTTTGGAAAGTGTCTATCCAAGCCTTTTATTCTTGCTTCCTGTTGACCTCTTTATATATTCTGGGTGTAAGTCATTCAAAGCTTTTACCGACTTATGCCAATTGTATTCATAATTTATAATAACATTACTTGTGGAATAAGACTTTTTTTTTTTTTTTTTTTTTAAAGAGACAGGATCTAGCTCTGTCACCAGGGCTGGAGTGCAGTAGAATGATCATAGCTCACTGCAGCCTCAAACTCCTGAGCTCAAGCAATCTTCCTGCCTCCACCGCCCGAGTAACTGGGACTACAGGCACATGTCACCGCACCTGGCTAATTTTTTTTATTATTTTTTGTAGAGATGGATTCTTACTATGTTGCCTAGGCTGGTCTCAAACTCCTGGCCTCAAGTGATCCTCCTGCCTCTGCCTCTCATGCCTGGCTGAATAAGACATTTAATTACAAATGTATTACCTGTCTTCCTAAAAATGTGTCCAGTGACCTACTGGTACTGAGTACTGAACGGTGCTTTATAAGTACTATTGATAATCCTCACCTCCACACTGCGAGGTTGTTGGTATTGCTCTCTAGGGGAGAAAGTTCAGAGAGATAAGTAACTTGCTCAAAGCCATACTGCAGAATAGCAGAGCTAAAATTGGAACCCAAGGCTCTGACTACAAAGCTAAGTCCATTCTACTCAGTCACACTGCTTTCCTAAATTGCAAGCCTTTTTTCCAGTTTTTACTAATAATGTCAGATGGTGTTATTTACAGTTTTATTCAGAAAACAGTTTTAACTTTGTATTTTATTCACTACTGGGAGATTAACTTTTATTTCTTAATAGTTTTATCTTAACAAGGTCACTTTTATCCAATATACCAAACTTTAGAATTCTTCAGTGCTTTTTCTTTATTGAGGTAAAATTCACATAAAATTATTTTAACCATTTTAAAGTATACAATTGAGTGATATTTAGTATGTGCAGCTGTCAACTCTATCTGGTTCCAAAATGTTCGTTTTGATCCATAATCTGCTTGAATAACAACAGAACTTAAGTTCCTTTCTAAGATAAGGAATTATCAGGGTAGAAATCATAGAGAAAAATGAAGAGTCTGACTTAATTTCCTTCCCCTGTTGGACTTTTTTTGTTATTTTAAATAACCTTGCATTTTTTTTTTTTTTTTTTGCATATCCATATCTGTGACTGTTGTCTCTCATTTACCTCTTGCCAGTTTCTAGCCCAGCGTCTTGGGCACATTTTAGGTGTCAATAAATATTACAATTTAGTTGACTACTGAAGGGTTTATAGCACTCAGGAATCAAGACTTGAATCTTCAGCACTTGACTAAATTCTTTGTGCAAGTCACTTCTCTTTGGACTTCAGCTTACCCATCTCATCTCACAGATGGTGAAAATACTTGTCAATCTGTTTTATAGGTTTGGTATGAACAGTTCGACTAAAAATGTTTTAGGCTGGGTGCAGTGGCACACGCCTGTAGTCCCAGCTACTTGAAAGGCTGAGACAGGAGGATCGCTTTGAGGCCAGGAATTCGAGGCTGCAGTGCACTATGATCATGCCTGTGAATAGCCATGGCACTCTAGCCTGGGCAGCATAGCAAGACCCCATCTCTTCAAAAAAATTTTTAAATACCAAGTAACAACTACATGACGATATATAAGTTGTGTAGTGGAAACTAGATAGGATTTGAAAATTTTATAAAATATAAGTTTACCATTTTCTTATACCTTTGAGCCTTAGTTTCCTCATCTATAAAGTTGACCTGATAATCACTCACTGGGCTATTTCAAGGAAAAACTGTATGCGTATGCACCTTGGTGTTGTTCAAATGATATGGCATAATTGTGCTTTTGAGTAAATGTCATGATTCATGATTTTTCAGGACTGCAGTGTGCTAGCTTTTGTTCTGGACCACCTCCTCCCACATACCCAGAATGCAGAAGACAAGGACACACCTGCCCTGGCCCGCCTGTTCCTTGCAAGCCTGGCTGCTGCAGGGAGTGGCACAGATGCCCAGGTGGCACTAGTGAATGAAGTAAAAGCAGCCCTGGGACGGGCGCTGGCTATGGCTGAGAGTACAGAGAAACATGCCAGGTAAAACCCATGCCTGACCTAGGCCTGATAACTGAGCGCATCCCCTTATTTTTGGTCCATGGGGGTCCTTGTACTTAAACAAGAGTTCTGGTCATACTGGCATCATACAGTCTGGTCCTCTCAAATAGTTCTGGTGCTTGAAAATACCCAGAGCACTGATTACGTTTGGAGGAAGTGGGAAAATGAAGGGATGTTTTCATTGTATTTCTGTAGTTTTCAAGAAAGTTGAACAGATTATTCAATCTTATTTTTAAAGTTAAATGTTTATAGAAAATGAATGCTACCACCCAGGGAGTAAGTTCTTACTTGTTTAGATGTTACTTCCGGAAAGAAACACTAAAGGCACAGGAGGGTTATCTGAGGAAAGTTAGTGGAGATATGGCCTAAGAATGGGCTGTGTTCACATGATAAAGATGTGAAACTTCTCTCCCAGGCTTCAGGCAGTGATGTGTATCATCAGTACTATCATGGAGTCCTGCCCCTCCACCTCCAGCTTCTACAGCAGTGCCGCAGCCAAGACCCAGCACAATGGCATGAACAACATCATTCGACTCTTCCTGAAGAAGGGGCTAGTTAATGACCTGGCTAGAGTACCTCACAGCCTAGACCTGTCCAGGTAAAATCATGCCCAAGCCCTGGGCTTTTTTCCATTCTTCCTTCTGCATTTGCCTAGTGTGTCAAGTTGCTTCACCAGCTGCATGCTGAGGAGACAGCTGGTTGGTGGGAGAACCTTGGATATAGGTGGGAGACCTGAGTTCTTTGTATTGTGGCTTTTAGCAAGGCACTTGCCTTTCTTCAGCCCTCAGTTACCTCATTTACTGCAACTCAAGAGTTGGACTATACCAGTGATTTTTTTTTTTCCCCAAGCTTCCCCCCCCCACACACTTTAATTAAAAATAACCCTTTGGGAAGAGGGGAGGGGCAAAAACCTACCTAATGGGTACAAAGAACACTAATCGGGTGATAGGCACACTGATAGCCCTTACTCAAGCATTACAAAAGCTATCCATGTAACAAAAACATTTGTACCCCTTAATATTTTGAAATTAAATAACAGAATAGTTGAGATTTTTTTTTAAAACCTTTTATTATAAGATTTTATATATTTTTATATATATATATATATATATATATATATAAAAAATAAGAAATACCGATGAGCAAAAATAAAAAAAAGTAGACACCATATTCTGCCACCCAGATACCACTGTTACCTTATTGGATATCTTTGAATGTTTTTCTGCATACAAATCATAACATATTTTTTACTAAAGTTGTATCATACTGTATGTACTATCTGGCGTATAACACAGGATAAAGGCATTCGTTTTCTGTTTTAAGTTACTGGTCCCTACCTTTCCATGTAAATAAATTTTCATTCTATCTGAGGCCACGTCCATAATCAAAGATGTTTGTCCAAACCAGAATCCAGTTAAGGGACTTGCATTACATCTAGCTATGTCCTCTGAGTCTCTTTGTTTTAGTCTTTATTTTGTTGTTCATGACAGTAACTTACTTGTTGATGTTGACCAGACCTGCTGTCCTACAGAAGGTTTGTTTTGCCTTCTAAATTTGGTCCACTTGCTTCCTTGCAGTGTAATTTAACTTACTACGTTACTTCCTGTTGTTTTTTGTAAACTTCTGGTTAGATCTAGAGGCTTATCAGAGCAGTTTAAACATTTTTGGCTAATGTGTATATCTTAGATGATGTACATCTCATACTGTATCATGAGAAACACTTCTCTTTGAACCTGCCATTAGTAATCATGTTAAGATTGACCACTGGATTGGAGTGATAATCATTGCACTGTTGTTATATTCTTCTCCTTACTAGAAAGTCATCTGTTGTTACTTTGGCACTGTACAAATGTCTAGTTTCCTATCAACCATATACCTAATTAACAGTCTTTTAACATCAGTTGATAATCCTTGCCTGGGTCAGTTAATTTCTTTGGGGCTTATGAATGACGGTTTTCTAATTTCTCATTCCTTTTACATTATTAACTGACATTTTTCTGTGAGTTAGCCCACAGAAAATATAGTTATGCTGAAATATAGTTCCTATTAAAAAGTCAGAAAAAAAAAAACCTTAATTTTTGGCTGGACATGGTGGCTCACGTCTGTAGTCCTAGCACTTTAGGAGGCCGAGGCAGGAGGATGGCTTGAGGCCACTTGAGTTCGAGACCAGCCTGGGCAATAGCAAGACCTGGTCTCTACAAAAAAAAAAAAAAAACTTAGCTGGCCATGGTGACGCATGCCTGTAGTCTCAGCTACTCAGGAGGCTGAGGCAAGAGGATTACTTGAGCTCAGGAGTTTGAGGTTGCAACGAGCTATGATCATGCCACTGTACTCTAGCCCCAGCAACAGAGCAAAACCCTGTCTCAAAAATAAACAAACAAACAAAAACCCTTAAGTTTTTTTCTCCTTAGTTACCAGATTTTCAGAATAAAGCCAAAAGGCCTCGCCACAGTACAATTCATCCATGTACCAAAAACATTTGTACTATCCCCTAAATCTATTGAAATAAATTTTTTAAAAGGAAAAATACATATTTACTCACCACCTCAAATGTAGGTTTCTTTTGGCTTTCTATTTCCTAAGTAGTATTATGAACTCATGAACTTCTATCAATTTTTAAACCAATGATTGAATTATTTCCAGCACTTCAGCCTTCCTTTTTTTCCCCATGCTCGTGTTATTGTAGCTTTGGTCTATGGGGCCCCTTCGAGGTGACTACTTTGTACTTTTGATATAAATCCAGCAATTTTTAAAAAATATTTTAAAATATCAAACTCACAGTAGTGTAATGAACACCGTATGTCTTACTTGGATTAACCAGTGTTCAACATTTTGCTCCATTTGCTTTATTTCCTCATTCTCTCTCTTTCTGAGAGCTGAATCATTTGAAATCGGTTGCAAACAACATGATACATAAACCTCTAAATACTTCAACACAGGTCTCCTAAGAACAAACATTGCCTTACATGGCTAGAATTCAATTATCACATCTAACAAATTTACCATTAATATAATAATATATATTTCATATTCAAATGTTCCCAGTTATTCCAATTATGTCCTTATAGCCTGAAGGGGGGGCAGTATTTTGATTCAGGATTCAGTGAGTACCACACATTACATTTGGTTGTCACATGTCTCTTGTTTTTTATGACATTTGACTGTTTTGAGGAAGCCTAGCCAGATGTCTCATAGAATGTCTCACAGTCTACATTTTTGGCAAAAATACCACATAGGTGTTATTTGCCCTTCTCACATCACATCAGGAGACACATTGGCGATGCTGAATTCGATCACATAGTTAGGGTGATGTCTGTTAGATTTCCACTTTGTAATTAATAAGTTATCTGTGAGGTGATACTCTGAGATCACATGGAGGTCGTATGAATATTCTGCACCTTGAAGATGTTTAACTCAGTAGTTTTTTGTCTTGATTTGTGATCCTGCCTGGATCACTTAATGTTGCTGGTTGCAAAGTGATGATCTGATTCTCCTGTTCTTGTTTATTAGCTGGCATTCTTCTATAATGAAGAACTCCCTCTCCCCCACTTTTGTATCCCTGTGGACACAGATTCTCTTTTTATATTCAATATGTTACAGTCCATTACCATCGTTATTCTTTTTGGTACTCAAGTTGGGCATGTGGGAATGATTCCATTAGTTTTTTTCCCCTTAATTTTTTTTTTTTTTTTTTTTGAGACACAGTCTCACTCTGTTGCCTGGGCTAGAGTGAGTGCCGTGGCGTCAGCCTAGCTCACAGCAACCTCAGACTCCTGGGCTCAAGCAATCCTCCTGCCTCAGCCTCCCGAGTAGCTGGGACTACAGGCATGTGCCACCATGCCCGGCTAATTTTTTCTATATATTTATTTTAGTTGTCCAGATAATTTCTTTCTATTTTTAGTAGAGATGGGGTCTCGCTCTTGCTCAGACTGGTTTCAAACTCCTGACCTCAAGTGATCCACCCGCCTCGGCCTCCCAGAGTGCTAGGATTACAGGCGTGAGCCACTGCGCCTGGCCCCCCTTAATTTTTGGAAGCCTTTTGGTACAACAAGATATCCCAGGCTCACCTTGCACCTTCTTTGCCCTATTCCTGGGATCAGTTGTTTTGATCAACTTCGGTTCCTTTTAGTGTGGGATGGTATCAAAGACCACTATCTGGGTGCTAGGGGGCCTGTGTGTGCATATACATACACACAAACACGTAAAAGCAGAACCACTCTGGTTTTAGTGGGAGCTTTCTTGGCCTCACACACTTTATTACACTTAGAAATCACATCATACCTCCAGCTGCAGCCCCTTTGGCACTTGTACTAAACCCTAGGAAGCCCTGCAGAGTATAGTTTGAAATCCACAGGGCTTAAAACATTTATCATATTCCTTTGACCTCTTAAGATTTGGGAACTAAGTGTGCTATTTGGTTTTTTTGCTTTTGTTTTGTTTTACACAGCCTGAGTGTGTCTGAGAAGTAGCTTGCTTACTTGCATGTGATCGTCCAGGATACATTCTGACTTCCAGTCAAGAATTATTCCTCACATGCTTACCACAGCCCCATGAAATATGACATTGATTTAAACCCTTGCTTTTGGGGTGGGTTCCTTGAAGACCTTTAAGTCAAATATTCTTTTCTTCTAAATAATAAGTGGAATGTTAATTCTGTGACCTCTTGCCCCTTTCTTAGTAGCTTCTGTTATAGGAACCTTAGTGGCACTTAAAGGATACCTGGTATTTCTGTGCTCAGTCCATGTCTTTATCTTCCTTTATCTCAGTCCCAACATGGCCAACACAGTCAATGCTGCTCTGAAGCCTTTGGAAACACTTTCCCGGATTGTGAACCAGCCCAGTAGCCTTTTTGGCAGCAAGAGTGCTTCCAACAAGAGCAAGTCTGAGCAGGATGCCCAAGGAGCCTCTCAGGACTCCAATAGCAACCAGCAGGACCCAGGTAGGGAATCAGAGCCAATGGACTGGAGAGCTGGAGGGATGGCAGTAGTTGCTTTATGGACCTGGGATCACAACTGTTCTGGCTTGGTATTGTTTCCCCAGGAACTTGCTGGCCTTCCAGAGATCTGTCATAGTGGCGTGGGAATCTGCCCCACAAAGAGTTCTTCAAATTGCAGCCTTGTTTGGCTATCTTCACACATAGCCTTGTCTTTTTCCTTTGTCACCCATTCGTTTATTCTCTGAGAACTTGTAAACTTGCCCAAGGAAGGAACCTTACTGTCTTTGCGCTTGCCTCATGGTGCCCAGCACATAGACACCCCTTGATTATTTTGCTGGTTGGTTGATTGTTTCAGGCGAGCCTGGGGAAGCAGAAGTGCAGGAGGAGGATCATGATGTCACTCAGACAGAGGTGGCAGATGGGGATATCATGGATGGGGAGGCTGAAACCGACTCAGTGGTGATTGCTGGGCAGCCTGAGGTGCTCAGTTCACAAGAGATGCAGGTAGGGAGGCAGATCACCCAGCATTTCCCTGTTGCGGCGCTGAACCAAACTCCCAGGTGGTGTGGGTGGGTGAGTACTTGAGATCCTTGCCTCAATGCTGTCTGCTTTGCAGAGGAGCATGGATGGTATGCTTAGTAGATGCTCGGTAAATGTGTTTGAATTGTATTAAAGGAGGGGTGGGGGCAGAGCCAGGATGCCATGTACTATGAAATGGTATAGATCCCAACCAGAAAACTTAGGCACAGGTGAGATGTTGACATAGAAAGCTGGCCTGAGGCCTTTGGGCCCAGGGTCTTTGATTTACTTGGCTCTGGTCCTTAATGGAAGCTCCTAATCACCACCTTATGCCTATAGCACCAGCTCCTGCTGGGTCATTAAAATGGCAGTCTTCTAAAGACCCTAAGGAAAGCATTGTAATTTCTGGAGCTGGTAGCATTGAGTAAGAAATTGGGCCTACAATCCTAAGCTGCTGGCTCCTAGGAGATCTGCATGTATTCCTGGACAGCATATAAAGACTAACCTGGTATCAGATAACTGGGATGGACCCATTTGAAGGACAGTCTGAGTGTGGATTGGCACGTGGTAGTTTCTGTGCTATTAGCACCCAAATGTGTGGTTTTTATGTAATATCCTCTGTCACACATAATCCTAGAAATGTATGCTCCCTTGCTGGCTTTTTTTAGGGTTTCGGTGCTAGCACAATGATAGACTTGTGTGCATCCATATGTATGTTCTATTTCTCTCCAGGTTGAGAATGAGCTGGAGGACCTGATAGATGAGTTGCTTGAGAGGGATGGCGGATCTGGGAACAGTACAATTATAGGTGAGAGCCCCAGAACTGAGTATAGCCTCTTCCTTTGCCTCAGTCTCTCTTGGGAGGACCCTTTTTCTCATCATCTGCTTGCTCAGCTCTGCCTAAGGGCTCATAGCCAGCCTAGATTGCTGCTTGTCTTGATGTTGACAGTCTTACAGATAAGAAATTCACAAGCCATCTACAGGCCTGTGGCAGGTCTGAAGTGTTGGCTGGTGGGGCGGTGGGGAGTGGGATGGGGGAGTGACCATCAGCATAGATGATATGTCAGGTACTTCAAAAGAATGTTTATTCATGGAGGCCTAGAGGAGGCTGTAGGGTAAGAAAGTGCTTTCCTTTCAGTTCTTCTGTGAAGTCCGGGGGCTTTCTGCCTCTGAGTCTCAGTAGTGTAAAAAGAGTGGTAATTCCCTAGGGTCACCCTTTTTAAATCTCAAAGAGAAAACAACAAAGGTACCCTACTGTCACCAGGCTCCGAGGGTGTGTTACTTGTTTTAACTTTATCGATCAAAGAAATCAAGGATAAATGGAAGTAGACGTGCATTCTTAAGTTTGACAAAGCTTTTTTACACCCAGCGTCCTCTGTGGTTTCACAATTAGTGGGACTGGCAGGGCAGATGTGATTGTCCCATTTTACAGATGAGGAAACTGAGACTCAGACAGGTAAAGTGACTGGCCAAGCTCACCTAGCTAGTTGACAGCCAAGAATCCAGGTCTTCTCCCTCATCCAAAAACAGTGGATATCTGCTAGGTATACATAGGCTACTTTAGGCACACCCACTCTGGAAAGGGAAGTCCTCTGTTGTTCAGTGAAGGCTCTGCTCTGTAACCTTCAGTGAGCAGAAGTGGAGAGGATGAATCACAAGAGGACGTGCTGATGGATGAAGCTCCTTCCAACCTCAGCCAAGCTTCCACCTTGCAGGCCAACCGAGAAGGTGAGAGTGCCGAGGCCAGAAAGGCCTCCCTTCTTGCCCTGCACGTCTGACAGACACTATAGTAGGGTTTTCCTGGAGGCAGCTGCCCACGTGCAGAATAAGGAAGCATCTGTCTGCATGCGCTGATGTACACCATCCACTTTATCCTCAGCCAGTTTTTCAAATAACATGTTACTACTGCTTGCCCAAAGTTTGTCACTTCTTTCTTGGTTCGCTTTCTTCTCACCCACCTGCTATCATCGCTCCAGATTCCCTCTTACCAACAGGATATAGTGAATAACAAAGTAGGGCTGGAAAGGCAAGAGGGAACCAGCAGACTTGGCCAAGTCTTAGACCATGACTCTTCGAGCACCACCCTGTAGCCAGCCTCCACATTCAGCCACCTGCTCAGCGTGTTGCTGCATTGATTGGCACTCTCAGGAAATCAGGGCTGGCTTACTAAGTCTATACATCATCCCAGATCTTGTTCTTCCTCTCCTAGAGTCAGATACCCCATCACCTTCCCACTCGATCTGCTGGCCTCCACAGTAGCCTGTTTTCTAGCTACTCAGTATAGTCCTCCAATGTGCTCCCTTTGTTTTAGATTCCATGAATATCCTGGACCCTGAGGATGAGGAGGAGCACACTCAGGAAGAGGACAGCAGTGGCAGTAACGAGGATGAGGATGATAGTCAGGATGAAGAGGAGGAGGAGGAGGAAGATGAGGAAGATGATCAGGTGAGGGGGGACTGTGTTTGTGTTGGTTCAGATGACTTCTTCCATGGGAACGCAGAGCTGCAGAAAACCAACAGTCTGGGTTGCTAGATTCAGCGCCTCCCTCCCTCGTGTGCACATGTGGCCATGACACCAGGCTTCAGAAAACCCTTACATCCAGCAATTCTCCGTCTCCTATTTTCCCTTAAGGAGGATGATGAAGGTGAAGAGGGAGATGAAGACGATGACGACGATGGCTCTGAGATGGAATTGGATGAGGATTACCCTGATATGAACGCTTCTCCCTTGGTCCGATTTGAGCGCTTTGACCGGGAGGATGATCTCATCATTGAGTTTGACAACATGTTCTCCAGTGCTAGTAAGATACAGGGGCTCAGCTGGGTTTTATCTCTTGATTCTTATACCCTTCTCTAGGGTAAGCCAAGCAATGAACCAAATCAATCTGATACAGCACTTCTTTTCCTATGCTGACTTCCTGGGGCAAGGGATATCTGAATCCATCTCTCTCAGTAGTGTATACCTAGAAGAAGGAAGAGTGAGAGGCTGCTTTTGTTCCCTTCACCTCAGTAAATAGGCAGCCATTTAGAGCCTGGACGACTTGATGATTTGCTTGATTTAAAAAAAAAAAATGTGAGACCAAGGCTGACTGCATCAGGCACCTCTGTGCACACTACAGTGACAGGACAATCAATAATCCTTATGTCTGTAACACTGGATCTTGAGGGTTTGGATGGACACCTTTGAGCTTGGCATTAGGGAGTACATTTGAACATATTCACTCTGTTCATCAAGGATGCATCTTTTCAGGGGAGAGAGTGAATCTCTTCCCTCCTCCCTCATCAACGTCAAAGTTCCCTTTTAGCGTCAAGTTAGAGTCGAGTTCTTAGAATCAAGCTGTCTTGATAGGGCAGGTCTTGACCTCAAATCACAAGCACGATATAGCAGAAAACACTGTTCTGGTCTGTTGTCTTGGCCAACTAATCTCTTACCTCTTTGAGCCTCAGTTTGTCACCTGTAAATTAAAAATTTGAAAAGTAAACAAAATGGGTTGGTATATCTTCTATGATTCTCTTTGCAATTTTGTGATTTTCATTAGTATTCCTTATAGTTGAGCCTCTGTCCATTCAGCAAATTGAATAATAACAAAATGTCTACTGTGTCCTAGGTACTAGGGATACAACAGTAAAAAAGAAAACAATCCTCAGCCCTCATAGGAGCTTATGGTCTATTAGGAATTATAAATAAGCAGGCATTACATTGCAGTATGATAAGAAAGCACAGATTAAGGGGTTATTTTACTCAATCTGTAGAAATCAGGCTTCACAGAGGAAGTGACATCTTAGGCCAAGAACAAAAGAATAGGTGAAGAAAAGAGAGGAGTTTTCAAGATGGAGGGAGCAGCATGTGTCTGAGGGACGTAGAAGCATCACTGTGGCTGTAGTATGGAGAATGGATTGGGAGAAGGTACTATTTAGGAGGCTGTTGCAGTATTTAGGTTAGAGATGATGGCATAAGCTATGATAGTATCAGTGATTGTAGATTAGGTGTGGGAATGAGGGAGAAAGGACAAAGCTCAGGTTTCTGTGTGAGGAAGTAAGGCCCAGGAGACATGGTTCTGTTTGAACAACCATGGAAGAAATTTCTTTTTGTCACTGACACCTTTGCATATTGTCCTTGCAGCAGACATCCCCCCATCCCCAGGAAATATCCCTACCACCCACCCACTGATGGTACGTCACGCAGACCATAGTTCTCTGACGCTGGGCAGTGGCTCCTCCACCACTCGTCTCACCCAAGGCATTGGGCGTAGTCAGAGGACCCTAAGGCAGCTGACGGCCAATACAGGCCACACCATTCATGTTCACTACCCTGGGAATCGCCAGCCCAACCCTCCTCTTATACTCCAGAGGTGAGTTACAAAGATCTGTTGCATTCATCAGAGCACTTGTAAGAATCTTCACTGTGCTTCAGTCTTATTTTAAGCTCGGAGGAAACAGCCGATACTTAATGCTCTTGTCACACACACAAATAAGATATCTGTCCCATTTCTTCATGAGTTATATATGCAGCCTTTTGGAGAATACCAAATTATATGGCGTGTTCTTTCGCTTAAAAGTCCATGCATACATTCAGTAATTAAATCTCTCATATGCCAAGCACTTAACACTTTAGATATAGACAGGATAAGATGTCTGCTTTCCAGCTTAGAGTTTAGTGGGAGAAACAATTTTAAGTGGTAAAAGAAAGGGATATACGTGTTGTAGTGGCTGGTGTACAGACTACAGAGCGGGTACAAGGGAAGCAATATAATTTAATACAATGCCTGGCACATGGAAGCTTATCAGTGATACTGACTCTGTGTCAGGAACTATAGAATAATATGCAAACTCAGCCCAAATAAAGTTCTCACACTGGTATGGTACTCAGAAAAGTAACTAAGACATATGTGCAGCATGATAAAGTCCATAACTGTGTTATGGATTCAATAGAGGATATAGAAAAAGGATCTCACTGTAGTAGGTCGCACGATGCCTGTGCACTTACAGTAATCATGGTATCCCCAATATCACCTTACAGGTTGCTTGGTCCCTCAGCTGCTGCTGACATCCTTCAGCTGAGCAGCAGCCTTCCCCTACAAAGTCGGGGCCGGGCCCGCCTCCTGGTGGGCAATGATGATGTCCACATCATTGCCAGGTCTGACGATGAACTACTGGATGACTTTTTCCATGACCAGAGCGCAGCTACCAGCCAAGCAGGCAAGTTTCTGTGGTAAAAAGGAGAGTAGAGTTTATCAGATTCTGCTTTCTCCCTACTGAGGAAAAGCAGAACAGTGCCCTGGAGAAAAAACACCCATTTTATAGGAGCCAGAGCCACTCAATAACTTAGCCATGGGCAACAAAAACTTTATTGTTTCTTGGGTCCTATTAGGGATATACTGCAACTTTGGATAAGTTGACACTTGACAAGGCCAAGAATCTCACTCCCCATTGTTCTTTCTACAGGAACCCTGTCCAGTATCCCTACAGCCCTGACCCGCTGGACAGAGGAATGCAAAGTTCTTGATGCTGAGAGCATGCATGACTGTGTTTCAGGTGTGTAACCACTTGCTTATTATCAGGGTAGAAGTGAGCCTGCCCAGTCTAGGACAAGTGTGTGGAGAGTTGTTTCCCTGGTTCTCTGTGGCAGCAAGCTCTGCCTCTTGGCTTCCTCCCTGATCCCACCAGAGCAGCCTCTGATCTTTACCTCTTTAATACAGCGGTTAAAGTGCCCATTGTCAATCACTTGGAATTCCTGAGAGATGAGGAGCTGGAAGAAAGGCGTGAGAAACGTAGGAAACAACTGACTGAGGAAGAAACAAAGATAACTGACAAAGGCAAAGAAGATAAGGAGAACAGGGATCAGAGTGCACAGGTGATTCCCAAGGGCTGGGAGGATTCATCTTTGGGTACATCTGCCCTAATGTGGTTTTGGCATACACATGGCAAAGCAGAGTTACTGAAGAATCCTAGGATGTTCACATTGAACCTGGGAAACTTTGCATTCCAAATTCACCATACACTCACCTGATTTGTAGGGGAAAGAATTCAAATTCAGAGGGAAAATTTTTTCTCCAATGTCTCACCAGACACCAGAATAGCTTCTCACTCAACAAACTGCCATAGTCTCTACCTCCAAGGACTGCAACTAGACAAGGAGAATGACTTTGACTAAGCTCATACTCTTGGTTGTTCAATTTCATTTCTGTTAGTAGACTGCCAGTGCGGGGAACCTTACTCAAGATGACCTCCTTCCATCATTTGAATATACTTGCCTTGGGCATCAAATCAGAGAAAATATTCATACCCCGAACCCCATCACTACATGTCATTTTCTAGGGCTCATATTTATAAGATTGCTAATAACATGATTTTGGTTTAAAAGGAAGCTACCTACTTTTTTCTGAAACTTCCGGGACCTCAGACAGTATAACTTTTAAATACATATGAATAAAAGCTGATAGAAATAAAAAGAAATTAAAAGACTTTAGTATACCCTACTCAGCAATTAGAGTATCAGATAGATTAAAAATAAGGATATTGAAGTATTCAGTTACAATAACAAGGTTGTTCTAACAAATATCTTTATATAGAACTTTTTACCTAATAAATAGTAACATTGTTTCAAATACATGATAAAGGATAGAAAGTAAGCCTAGCATGTGACTGAAAAGGCTAGAATGGACAAAATAAGCCTAAGGAAGGGAAAAATACATAAGTGAAACTAAGAAATTGCTAATCTCATGATCATGCCTAGCCCTGAGGTGGTTTTTATTATCCTTTCCTCCCATTATTCAATTCCCCCACCCCTTTTGATTCCCCGCTTACCCCCAAGCCATTCTTGAACGTGAGTATATATAAAGAAGTTAGACATATATTTGCATGATGAAATGAGCACCTTCCTTTGGTCACCTGGCCAAAGCATTTTCCATCAGGTCACTGAGCTCCTAGATTATTTAGGTACAATATGGTGACTATTACAGTTGACCTCTATCTTGTGTGCTTACAAGGTCCCATATTGGTCTGTCCCTTCTCTTTGCAGTGTACTGCACCTAAGAAAAACAACTCCACTGGACGAAACCTCTCAGGTAACTCTCCTTTCCTTTCCCCCTTTTTGCTAATTGATCATTTGGTTCTTGCTCCTAACCCTTCTGAGTAGCTGGCCCTTGTAGGCTGAAGATGGACACTGGTGCTCTGTGGGATGAGGTAGTAGATTGTATAGTTTTAGGGTCATACCCCATCTTGGAGATAACTATACAGTCTACTGTCTTTCCCACGGTGGTACACATTCCCTCCGATCCTTTGTTCAGGTTCTTGTTCCGATTATGCTTCATTCTGGCATGGGTAGTGAGAACTGAGTGTGCACATCTTTGAGGTTGTTGGTCCTTTGGTGACCGTGATGGTGTGGTGCTTCATGAGAACAACTGATGACAGTGGTTCTCAAATGCCTCCATGGAAGTGCAAAATCAGAGAGCTTTAATGCTTTTTCATAAAGCTGAATTTATTCCATATTTAGAAATTACATTCTTCTTAGTTCTTTGGTATCAAAATATTTTTATTAAATTATGTTGATGGGGAGGTCCTATTTATATTTTATTGGTTCATGGACTCTAAAAGTCTAAACATTTATTGATCTGCACTAGAATGTTTATAGCAGCACAATTCACAATTGCAAAGATGTGGAAACAGCCCAAGTGCCCATCAATACATGAGTATGTTAATTAAATGTGGTATATGTATACCATGGAGTTCTACTCAGCCACAAAAATCAATTGTGATCTAGCACCCCTTATATTCTGGGTAGAGCTGGAGCCCATTCTACTAAGTGAAGTATCACAAGAATGGAAAAACAAACACCACATGTACTCACCATCAAATTGGATTAATTGATCAACACCTATGTGCACATATAGTAGTAACATTCATTGGGTGTCTGGCAGATGGGGGGAAGGAGATGGGTATATTCATACCTAATGGGTGCAGTGTGCACCATCTGGGGGATGGACACGCTTGAAGCTCTGACTTGGGTGGGGCAAAGGCAATATATGTAACCTAAACATTTGTACCCCCATACTATGATGAATTAAAAAATAAAAATCTAAACATTGTCTTGGGCACTCTGCTTTTGGGGAAGGTAGATCTGTGGGCTAAATGGTATGATGACCATATGCTTTCTATTTCTTCTTATCTTCTTAACAATGGCCAGTAGCCATTTTGTGATTCTAACAATTGGTCCTTGTGGTATCATATGTCTTCCCCACCCCTATTTCGTCAGACCTTTCTTCTGCTTCCCTACACTTCCTGTCTTCTTTGACACTTGAGTTAGGAAATGATCGTACCAAAACCTACACAGTATTTTTTAAAGCAGTGAAGGGTAAATGTCCTGGTGCCCTTAATTTAGCAAAGGGTCTTTGAAAGGGTCTGCCACCAGGTGAAATGGCCTTTTGCCTCCTGCCCTTACTAGAGGATTCTGCTCATGCCGGGGTGAGGTAGTAAGTTGTATTGTTGTGGGGTAGGGATATTAGGCCCCAATTAGAAGATAACTATACAACTTACTACTTTCCCTGGTGTGTGGCATATTCGCACTTAGTCTTGGCAGTGTTGCCTCCATCAGACAAAGTTGTGAATGTTTCTTGGATAATCAGGACTGGAAGGAAAGGAAGGTGGAAGGGGACAGATGATATTTAGGGTGGGGCACAGATACCATTATAAAGTGACTTGTCCTTTATTGGTTGGAGCATGTAATTGAATATTTTACCTTTGGGCATGAACTCAAACATTTTCCTATTCTTCAACTGTATAATAACTGCACTTAGTGATAGGACATGAAGGTACAGAGGGAATAGAAAGCATATGTTAAGAGTTGTGGGGGAAATTCTGACCATTTCTTGCTCCAGATAGATGAGGAAGTGGGAAGGTCAGTGGGCTTCTGGTTAATAGATTTTCTGTGTATACCTACAGAGATATTTAGCCTCACCCTATATATGTTGCATAATATCTTCCCCTTCCACCTGGGATGCAAAAAGGATTTTATTCTTAGGCTCTACAAAGAGTCAGATCTCCAGTTCTTGGACCATAAATAGCACTGTGCCTTATCCCTCACCCTGGATATACCAGACCAGAGCTGTTCCTTAGCAGTTGGTTGTTGCAGGGGAGGGGGAATCCTACACCAGTGGCTGGGTGGGATACTTGTCAAGCCACATGTGCTGTTTGGGGTGGCTTCTCTCGTCATTGGCTGATTGCCCCTTAACCCCCATTATTGTTCTTTCCGAGAAAGATGGGACTCCTATGCCTGGCAGCTACCCAACAACTCCAACTGATGCAGCTACATCTGAGTCCAAGGAGACCCTTGGCACTCTGCAACCCACACAACAGCAACCAACACTCCCACCCCCACCAGCCTTGGGAGAGGTTCCTCAGGAGCTACGGTCCCCAGCTAGAGAAGGGGGGAGCTCTACACAGCTATTGATGCCTGTAGAGCCAGAGGAATTGGGTCCTACGAGGCCAAGTGGAGAAGCAGAAACAACTCAGATGGAGTTATCCCCAGCTCCCACTATAAGTGAGTAGAATTTCAACTTTTGACGGGGGTGGAGCAGGAGGGAAGAATGGATGTCTTTGTAGCTTCTCTTCACTCTCTAGCTTGAGAGAAATAGTATTAGTTCAAGTCCTCAACTAGTGGGATCTCAGCTTGCTCATTAGCTTTCTTAGGTGAAGTTTATGTTTTTTTCCTCTCTGTATCCTCAAGTGATTATGGTTGAGTGTCTAATACTGGTAATGATACCATTTATTGAGACAGTTACTCTATTCTCAGGCTGTTATGCCAGGCTTATTATTTAACTTTTAAAATAACTCTCCAGTCGGGTATAGTGCTGCATGCCGGTAGTCCCAGTGACTCAGGAGGATCTCTTGAGCCCAGGAGTTCTAGTCCAGCCTGGGCAACATAGCAAGACCCTGTCTGTTAAAAAAAAAAAAAAAAACAATAACAACAACAACTACTACTCTCCAAAGTAGATGGTGTTATCTCCATGAATAAACTTAAACTCAGAAGTGAAACAATCAGCCCAAAGTCACTCGGTAAGTGGTTGAACTGGGATTAAAATTCACATCTGACTGTAAAGCTTACTCACCTTCCATAGTTCCCAAGATGGCACGCATATCACACCACACATATAGCTCTCCCATCTTCCTGGTAGACACTGGCACTATTTCCCCCTGGTTTGAAATGGGGCCTCAGAATTTTTCTCAGCACAATATTCCAGCAGGGTAAATTGAGACCTGCTTGCCATCCCTGCTCTATACCATGCTGCTTGTTATGTGTTCTGGAGAGACCGTGAGGTGTCGGAGTTTCTTCCTTCAAGGAACCTTGTTTATTTAGATAAACAGATGACATGCATGTGCAAATGGTACCTGCAGGGAATCTGAAAGTGGCAAGATCCCTTACCTGGGGTGCCTAGGGAAGATATTTCACAGGCTTGCCTGGAACACAGTAAATGTTCAACGGTTGATTAAAATAGCTTGAGCTGAGCCTTAAAAAGCAGATGACATTGCCGGGGAACAGCAAATCCAGCAGGGGAGAAGTGAGAAGTCTGAGCTGACTGGCCCTAAGGAAGCAACCTTGTCTGTCATGTTGTCCCGATATCAGGCAGAGATTTAACCTCTCCTTATGACTTCGTCCTAGCCTCTCTTTCCCCAGAGAGAGCGGAGGATTCTGATGCACTGACAGCTGTCAGCAGTCAACTGGAAGGCTCTCCCATGGACACCAGCAGCCTGGCTTCCTGTACCCTAGAGGAGGCTGTGGGTGACACCTCAGCAGCTGGCAGTTCTGAGCAGCCTACAGCAGGCAGCTCCACTCCTGGGCATGCCCCGCCAGTTGTGGCAGAAGTGCAAGGCAGGGGTGGTGGGACAGGGGAACCTTCCCAGCCACCTGAAGACAGGTAAGCATTGTGTCACAAGAGAAGGGTAGGATATGTTGGAGGGTATTTCAAGCCATGTTCATACTTGTGTTAACAAATGGACATGCTTGTTAGGCTGGGGAGATCAGCCTGGTTTCTATGAGAAAGGGGTATTGTAGGAGTGTTTTATAAATGGGAAGACATAATACAGAGAACAATTTGAGCATAATTTCCCTCAGCTCTCCCCCTGCATCCTCTGAGAGTTCTTCCACCAGAGATTCTGCTGTGGCCATTTCTGGAGCAGATTCCCGAGGAATCCTAGAAGAGCCACTGCCTTCAACCAGCAGTGAAGAAGAAGATCCCCTTGCGGGTGAGCTGCATGTGGGCTCAGATCATCCTAGAGTTGTTTTGGCTTCTAGTGGCCTTTGTAATGGTGATGCCCACCAGCCAAACAGTTACAGCCAGATGGGGAAGTCGTGTGTGTGTAAAAGAAGGACTAGCAGTAAGGGGATGCTGGTGTGGCATGATAGGATGAGCCCAGCCTTTAGGAGTCAGAATTATCTTAGCTCACTCAGATTCCCCTACTCTGCCACATCCTACCTTTACAACTTAGAGTCATTATTTAATTTCTCTGATCCTCATTGATACTAAGGGGGCATTAATATCTACATGGTAGGATCTTTATAAAGGTTAAGTAATAGTATACACAAAGAACGTGGCACATAACAAGAGCTAGTCTGAGCCCTGGAAAGGTGAGTGAGCCTTCTCTGCATGTCCCATGTCATTTGCAAGTAATGTAGACACGTAAAGCTGGTTTCCCTCAAGCAGTGACATGTGTTTCTTTTCTCCAAGTACATCTTGGGCATCGGTAGAGGTGTAAATCCCTTCACATCTTGCTTCTCCCATCAGGTATCAGTCTCCCCGAAGGCGTGGACCCCTCTTTTCTGGCTGCTCTGCCTGATGACATTCGTCGGGAGGTCCTACAGAACCAGCTGGGTATCCGTCCACCAACCCGGACTGCTCCCTCTACAAATAACTCAGCTCCTGCAGTGGTGGGGAATCCTGGTGTGACTGAAGTGAGCCCTGAGTTCTTGGCCGCCCTGCCTCCAGCCATTCAGGAGGAAGTATGTGAGCGGGAAAATGGTGGGGCAAGGCTGCCTGGCGGGAGATATGCCCCCATTGACTTTTTCTGCTCTGTAGGTGCTGGCGCAACAGAGAGCTGAGCAGCAGCGACGGGAACTGGCACAAAATGCCAACTCAGACACCCCCATGGACCCTGTGACCTTCATCCAGACTCTGCCCTCAGACCTACGCCGTAGTGTCCTAGAGGACATGGAGGACAGTGTGTTGGCTGTGATGCCCCCTGACATTGCAGCTGAGGCTCAAGCCCTGAGACGAGAGCAGGAAGCCCGGCAACGGCAGCTCATGCATGAGCGGCTGTTTGGGCATAGTAGCACATCTGCTCTCTCTGCCATTCTTCGAAGCCCGGGTACAGAGGGAGGCAAGTGGGAGGCCTCTGGAATGTCTAGCTTTGCCCAGATGAGACTCTATTTGCTCTGCCTTGTGTTACCTGGACCCAGCTTACCAACTTCCCCTATCTCAATTTTCTTTTTCTTTCTTTCTAGCTTTCACTAGTCGCCTGAGTGGCAACCGTGGGGTCCAATACACTCGCCTTGCCGTGCAGAGAGGTGGCACCTTCCAGATGGGAGGTAGCAGCAGCCATAACAGGTACCTTTGTCTTTCTTCACCTTACCATGCCACCTCTCAAGTCTGCAAGTCCAACTCCCTTAATTTTATAGGTGGAGAAGCTGAAATCCTGATAGGCAGGCTGGATGGCCTCTCTAGGCCATTTCCTTGAATGAGTGGGAAAGCTAGATCTTTGGATTCCACCTTCAAAAAGCCAAACCTTTTGGGTAATCTAGCTACTGATGAGCATAATCACAAAGGCAGGCTGACAGTAGGTGCCTAGCTATGGTTTTGGCAAGAAGGAAAACCAGTTTGCCTTGCTTGTAGCATCTAGGTAGGGGAAGTAGAGAGGAGTTAGTTATTGACCTGGCTAAAGCATAGTGGGCACAACATGACAAAATGTAAAGGGAGTGATCACTTCCGATAAGGCAGGCAACTCCTTGGTACTGTGGAGAAGGCAGAAATAAGCATTCTCTCCTAGACCTTAGGTACAGTCAGATTTTTACCAATCAATAGATGATACAAACCTGGGCTGGAATCTCTGCTCTTTTCTCAGTCGTGTGATATAGGGCAAGTCACTTAACCTGCTTGAGCTTCTTGCTCATCATCTCAAAAATGGGTAATTCTCTAGTCTGTACAGCAGCCCTGTGAGGAAGATATTACAGCATTTTAAAGTGCCTGGTACATAGTAGACACTTAAGAGGGCAGCTATTGCTATGAAGAAGCCCCTTGGAGGTATCCAGTTCATTCCCCTTCCCCAGGCTTCTGCCTAATCCTAGAGCTCTAGCTGAAGTGTTACCCAGAAACCATGCTCTGTTTCTAGGCCTTCTGGCAGTAATGTGGACACTCTCCTCCGCCTCCGAGGGCGGCTCCTTCTGGACCATGAAGCCCTGTCTTGTCTCCTGGTCCTACTATTCGTGGATGAGCCAAAGCTCAATACTAGCCGTCTACACCGAGTACTGAGAAATCTCTGCTACCATGCCCAGACTCGCCACTGGGTCATCCGCAGCCTGCTTTCCATCTTGCAGCGCAGCAGTGAGAGTGAGCTATGCATTGAAACACCCAAGCTCACCACAAGTGAGGAAAAGGGCAAAAAGTCAAGCAAGAGCTGTGGGTCAGGCATCCATGAGAACCGTCCCCTGGACCTGCTGCATAAGATGGAGTCTAAGAGCTCCAACCAGCTTTCCTGGCTCTCAGTATCCATGGATGCAGCCCTAGGCTGCAGGACTAATATATTCCAGATCCAGCGTTCAGGGGGGCGCAAACATACTGAGAAGCATGCAAGCAGTGGCTCCACTGTCCACATCCACCCCCAGGCTGCTCCTGTTGTCTGCAGACACGTTTTGGACACACTCATTCAATTGGCCAAGGTGAGGGGCTTGAAGAAACCTAACTCCTGGGGATAGAAGAGGGGTGGCGGCAACAGCTTGGGTGAAATCTGAACCTTTGGGCTAGCAGGTCTTCGCTTTTTGCTGTTATTTTAAGTGTTGAGCCCTATGTTGTTTCTGGGAAATTGTCCAATGAATTTGTGGGATTTTTACCTTCACTCTTTACAATTTTTATGCGTTGCCTTAATCATCAAAACAACTGTCTGTGGTCTATATGATTTCTGTTTTACAAATGAAGCTATGATTCAGAACATTTTAGTGGCTTTGTCATGTGGCTAGGAAGTGATGGAGCTGGACTTAGAACTTAGTTCTGATCTGATCAGTGTTCTTTCAGTAATAAGCATTTGCTACCACATAGTGAGGGCCTGCCTTGTGCCAGGCACTGTGCAAAATGCATTATGTCATTTAATCTCAACAGCTTTGCAAGGTAGCACAGTCTTCCCCATTTTATAAATGCAGAGGCTGAGGCTCAGAAAAGTTCGCTAATCAGTTTTGGTACAAAGCCCTTGTTCATTTCTCTAGGCTGCTTCACCATCTGTTGGATAAAACTCCTATATGACATGTCCTCCTGTGTTACAAAAGCTGTCCAAAGGAAAGGAGGGTCTGGGAACCAATTGTCTTTCCCTGTCAGGAAGGCTTTTCCTCTATGGAGATCCCCTAGACTAAGTCTTATCTTTCTTTTCCTGGCAGGTGTTTCCCAGCCACTTCACACAGCAGCGGACCAAAGAAACAAACTGTGAGAGCGATCGGGAGAGGGGCAATAAGGCCTGCAGCCCGTGCTCCTCACAGTCCACCAGCATTGGCATTTGCACAGACTTCTGGGACTTACTGGTAAAACTGGACAACATGAATGTTAGCCGGAAAGGCAAGAACTCCGTGAAGTCAGTGCCAGTGAGCGCTGCTGGCGAGGGGGAAACCTCCCCATACAGCCTTGAGGCCTCTCCACTGGGGCAGCTCATGAACATGTTGTCACACCCAGTCATCCGACGGAGCTCTCTCTTAACAGAGAAACTCCTCAGACTCCTTTCTCTCATCTCAATTGCTCTCCCAGAAAACAAAGTGTCGGAAGCACAGGCTAATTCTGGCGGCAGTGCTTCCTCCACCACTACTGCCATCTCAACCACATCTACCACCACCACCACTGCCGCCTCCACCACGCCCACACCCCCTGTTGCAACCACTCCTGTCGCTTCTGCTCCAGCCCTGGTTGCTGCCACAGCTATTTCCGTAGCTGCTTCGACCACAGTGACTACCCCTACGACTGCTGCTGCTACTATTTCAAGTAAGTGTGGATGTAGGCTGGGAGCTCTGGGGTGTTTGCTTTGGCACCTGCCTTACCCCTTTCCCCTCCCCCATCCTAGTAGTCCTCCTTAAATGATAGTGATTAGCTTGGTTTGTGTTTGTGAGAGCAGAATGTGTTTGTTCTCACTCTCATCTGTCCCAGTCCATTTTCTCTCTCTCTCTCTCTCCCCCCCATCCCCATTCCCATCGCTCCCCTCCCTCCCTCAGACACACAGACACTCCTGTGAAGGCCAACAGGCACTCACTGAATGTGGCCTCCCTAGGCTAGGCCAAAAGGAAAAGAGAGAAAAGGCCCTGTCTTCAAGGAACTCCCAGCCTTTCCAGCCTGGTTGAGGGGAGCCAGTTCTCATAGGATATAGTTCAGGAGCAGGCAGGATACAATGAAGTGAATCAGAGTAGCCAGACCATCCTAAGATAGGAAGGGAATGAGCCCTGCAGCAGATTGGTAAGAATTGTCTGAAGAAGTAGGTTTTAAAGGATAGAGGGGGCTATGATGGTAGGGAAAGAGTTGGAAGCAATGCCTCAGGTTCTTTATCACCTTAGAAGGTACGGTCACAAGAGTCCTTAGCATCCCAAGTCATTGAGATTTGGCTTTGGTGGATAGATGCACATTTTTACTCCTTTCCCGTTTTAAAGCCCTGGACAGTTCAGTAGTTCCTTGGTTCTGCCACTTAAGTCTCTGGTTCATGAGTTTCATAGAGGCTTACCATGTTCTCTCTGTTTCTTCAAAGCTTCTAGTACTAAGGGCAGCAAGTCTCCAGCCAAAGTGGGGGATGTGGGCAGCAGCAGTGGAGACTTTAAGATGGTATCCTCTGGCCTCACTGAAAACCAGCTGCAACTCTCTGTGGAGGTGAGTCCAAGCTCTTCTGACCTGCCAAGGTTGGGGAGGAAGGGCAGACAGGGTAGACAGTGCTTTAGTTCTCAGTTTGGAAGTTCCCAGGGCTTATCCCTTCTCCTTTCTTTTTCCCAGGTGTTGACATCCCACTCTTGTTCTGAAGAAGGGCTAGAGGATGCAGCCAATGTGTTACTGCAGCTCTCCCGTGGGGACTCTGGCACCCGGGACACCGTTCTCAAACTGCTACTGAATGGAGCCCGCCATCTGGGTTATACCCTTTGTAAACAGATAGGTAATGGTAGGAGTAAATCATTCTATCTTTCTAAAACCTTCCACTTAGGTGTTACCTTTCCTGTCCCCAGGCTGAATCGGCCTCTTCCATGCTCCCATAGCACAGCCCCCATGCTCCCTTTGTCATAGCACTTACGCTCCCTTTGTCATAGCACTTATGCTCCCTTTGTCATAGCACTTATAACACCGGGTTGTCATCTGCTTCCCTCTATTCAGTTATTGAAAGCAATGCTGGGTTTCTCTCCTTATCCCTATTGCCTGGCACACAGTAGGTAATCAGTGCTTAGCAAAGGGAAAAGAGAATACCTGGGAACAGCAGTGCCCCCTTTCTTCTCCGTTCTGGGTACCCATACAAGCCCCATGATTAGGCTGCCAAGGCAACTTTGCCACCTCAAAGATGTGCCCACACTTCACGCAACCTCAGGAGTTGTATAGTCAGAATAAACCCTCTATTTCTGTGTAGTTAAGAGGGTGCAGAATTTCTAAGAACACTTGCAATTTGCTTTGTTTATATCATCTTCCTATTTTACTGGGAAGAAAGCTAAAACCCAGGGTGATAAAAAGTGCTTGGATCTCGGGGGGATGGGGGGGCATGGGCAATATATATAACCTGAACTTTTGTACCCCCATAATGAGCTGAAATTTAAAAAAAAAAAGTGCTTGGATCAAGGAATAGAGCCAGGTTTTCTTTCAGTGGTCTCTCTGTTCTCTCCCACCCCCATCCCAATCATGGATCCCCTAGCTCTTGGCTACCTAATTAGTTATCACTCTCCTTTCCCACAGTGTTCCTGAAGTTGAGGTGATAGGAGAGTTGATTGGCCTGTTTAACTCAGGATATTCTTTGCTCTGTGAGAATTATATGGTTCTTCCAGAAAGAATTTGTCCTCCAGCCTCTGACCTTTCTTGGCTACTACCATTTGTTGAACACCTATGGGCTAGGCACTCCACTGCATAATTATCTCTTAATTCTCACAGCAACCTTGTGGGGTTAGGCAGTATTATTCCAAATGTTAAAATGGGAAACAAATTGGGAGAGGGGTAGAGAAATTTGCCTGAGACCACCACAAAAACTTGGTAAGTTCAAGAGATATACAGGATGTAGACCCTGTGGCCTGTCTGGCTCCAAAAGAGATACTTTTTCATCTTCAGCAAGCTATATTTTGTGTAGATTGAACAGATTCCTATGGCTGGGTAAATTGGTAGTCCCGGGTGCTTGATTCATGAGCACACATAATGAGCTGACTAGAGCAAAATTCCTCCTCGCTCTGGGTTCTCTGCAGCTGAGCAAAGAGTGTGGCCTGGGCGGGTTTCTTAGAAAGATTTAGGAAGCCTCTGGACACTTGCCGGCTCTTCCGCCTGCCCAGGTACACTGTTGGCTGAGCTACGGGAATACAACCTGGAACAGCAGCGGCGAGCCCAGTGTGAGGCCCTCTCTCCTGATGGCCTGCCTGAGGAGCAGCCACAGACCACCAAGCTGAAAGGCAAAATGCAGAGCAGGTAGGTGGTAGCTACCCCTGGGCTGGGGGCTCAAATGTGGGACAGTCTGAAAAGTGGCTTTTGCTGGTTTTCTGGTCTTTATTTCTCTGGGCAATTTTCCTGTCTGTCCTATACACACTTGACCCAATTTTTTCTACTTCTCCCTACTTGTAAGATTTTTTTTCTGAAGTTCCTTACCCCAGTGGTTGACACCAGGAAGCCCTGCTTGCTCTGGGTGTTTATGCTTTGATGCTGTCAATATATGCAAGCCACCTCTATACTATCCAGGTTTGACGTGGCTGAGAATGTGGTAATTGTGGCATCTCAGAAGCGACCCTTGGGTGGCCGGGAGCTCCAGCTGCCTTCTATGTCCATGTTGACATCCAAGACATCTACCCAGAAGTTCTTCTTGAGGGTACTGCAGGTCATCATCCAGCTCCGAGACGACACACGCCGAGCTAACAAGAAAGCCAAGCAGACAGGCAGGCTAGGTATGGAACTAGAGTGTCCAGTTGAAGGGTAGGGTTGGTGGTGAAGCCAGAGTCCCTGGAGGGGCAGGACGTAATGTCCTGTCTCCTTCCTCTTTGACCATTTCCAAAAGGAAAATGATGATTCTTTTTTAAAATGTTGATGGCTCTATTCTGTATCTCATTCAAGCTGTCTGCGTAGGAAATTCATTAGGGGAAGTGGGAATTATAAGGGGAGAGCGGAAATCTGGCAAGGAAGTTGGGGACCAACCTTTTGTTGAACGAGACTCAGCTCACTGAGTACACCTCCTTTCTCCTTCCTTGATTAAGTCTAACTAAAACACTGCAGCCATGTTGCCTCAGCCATGGCCTGCCAAATCATTTTCCCTGCCTCTTTGCTTCTGTTCCACAGAACCCTCATACATAAAACCATCTGTCTGTCTAGCACCATGCCCCCTGCCCTTATCTACAGTGGTAAATCTTATTGCCTGGTGATGAGTACTCTGAAGCTACCTGAACTAAACCTCAGCAAGATGCCCTGTGACGGCCCAGGAGATAGGAGAGAGAATACTAGGCATCCCCTCTTCCTACATTTTATATGTTGCCTTCCCTTTTTTTTTTTTTTTTTTTTCCTCTCAGGTTCCTCCGGTTTAGGCTCAGCTAGCAGCATCCAGGCAGCTGTTCGGCAGCTGGAGGCTGAGGCTGATGCCATTATACAAATGGTACGTGAGGGTCAAAGGGCGCGGAGACAGCAACAAGCAGCAACGGTTAGCATGATGCCTGTGGCCCCTCATTCATTTGTCTCTCCCCTCATGCCCCCACCGTGTCATCAGTGGGGTTTCACTGCGCTTCCCTGTATGCTTTTGCATTAAGTTTGCTATATGAATGCTTCTAGACAAGAGGGTGCTTTCTGTTGGTGGTTTCCTATTTGTTGATTGGTTTGGTTTGATTTAAAGCTTTGGCCATCATACCCCACTCCCAGCTATCTAGTCAACAGTGGCGCTTTTGCAAACTGCCTAATGCTAAGTGTTTGGGTTCTAAGGGCATGTGGGATGAAGATTTTTTTCAGTCTCATGAAACAATGCAGGTGCATCAGAGACATCTCAGGAATCCTACCCTTGAAAGTCCCCCAAGCTTGGTACATATCCCACACAGCCACTTCTATGGCTGCTCCCTCCACCCTGGCCTCTGCCTCTATTCTCTGTAATCCCTTGGTACCTAGGCACTCAGACGCTTTTAGGAGGAAACCTGCAGGTGCTTAAGTAGCCAGTTCAGTGTTGGGATCCCAACACAGAGTGGCTGCAATAAAAGCCTGGCATCGCATATGTATGCCATGGCACTCTCATTTTTTTTCCTGTCCTTGCAACATGCAAGTCACCTTCCCAAGATCAGGAAATAAAGATATCCTGAGACCTGGTTTTTCTTTGTGTATAATTATTGTTACACAGTATGGTTTCATTCAGTAGGCTGGGAAAAGCCTAGAATTTAGGGGCAGTGACTCTAGGAAGATAGAAAGGGAAAGTGGAGTTGTTATTCTAGAATGAGTATTTTTTTTTTTTTTTTTTTTTGCCCAGTCTCTTTCCCATCACCTGATAAGATGTTGGCTTTTTAAATAATCTCAACCAAGAAAGGTTGCTTTAATTCCCCTATTATTTTCTCTTTTGTGAGCAAACAGAAACAAAGAACAAATCTACCTTCCACCCATCTGAGTCTTACACATACACACACAAAACACACACACACCTGTCCCAAAAGAAGATTTGCAGTCTGTATCCAGGAGGCTGGTTCTGACTGGGCACAGGTTTGGAATAGACTGTAGGAAATGCAGGCATCCAGGGAGCTCTTTGAAAAAGCTTGCAAACTCAGGGTGGAGGACGATAAAAGAGGTGGGAAAATCTAGTCTTTTGTCCTGGGGAGCTGCAGAGTTTTCTGGCCAAATATTGGAAGCTTCTTTCTAAGCTTGGTGTGTAAGAAATAGAAAGACCAACCTCTAGCCTGTCCTGGAGGAAAGCAGAGTTGCACCCTTTATGTGACTTTGTCTCCCTTTTATCCAGTCGGAGTCTAGCCACTCAGAAGCATCTGTCCGGAGGGAGGAGTCACCCATGGATGTGGACCAGCCATCTCCCAGTGCTCAAGATACTCAATCCATTGGTCAGTACTACTTCCTGTTTCTAGCCAAGCAAAAGGGAGACCCAGTCTTACGGAATGTCTGGTGGATCCCTTGCTCCCAACATATATAAGCTCAGTGCTTTCCAATTTGTTCCAGTGAACACTGGTTTCTGTAAATGTTAACAGGTGTTTGACAACCAAAACACACTGCGATTCTTATTATGAAGAAACCGTGATAGGAGATAGCATGTGTTTTGAATCTTGGCTCTCCTATTTACTGGCTCTAGGACCTGAGGCAAACCTCTCTTTATTCAGTTTCTTCATTTAAAATAGGGATGTTCACAATTGTTAGGATTAAATGAGTTAACACACGTAATAACGCTTAGAGAAGTACCTGGCACACAGTGAATGCTGTTAGTAGCAGCATTTCTCGAAGTCAGTCAGTCCTGACTTACTGTCTCTCAGGATTTTGAGAGATACATGTTATTCTCGTGTTCTCTACCCATCTTCTTTTACCCAAGGTCACACAATCTACAGGTGTCAGAGCCCAGGATTCAAACCTAAGGGCTGTCAGATCCTTGAAGAAAAGTCAGGATTTGGGTAGAGGATGAAAAGCAAAGATCAGGAAGAAACCTATGTGGAGCAGGTGTATGCACACGGGGGAGGAAGAAGTTGCTTCTTCCCTGTCCAGAAAATGAGCCAGGGCTTGCTGCTTGGCTACTGAGCAGAGTTTACAATTTAAGCCCCCAGTTGGTACCGGGAAAAGTACCAGCAGTGGAGGTCCTTCTGTCACACCATGGCTTCTCAGAATTTTAAACTGTCCCAGGACAAGATAACTAATTCAAAAGGCATCAGATTTAGAAAGATCTAATTTTAAATTCTGGCCCTGTTCTTGCGAGAGGAAATAGAGGAAAGGCAGCCTATTTCCCAGGCAGCTATCAGAATTCAGTGAGGATGGTGTCCTAAAACACGCTTTGTAAACTGGAAGGCAACCATCCAAAGTTCTACCATTGTTCTCTGGGAGCTAATGAGGCAATGGCCAGACTGGCAGTGTCCAGTAGGACTTTGTGGTAGTTAGTAGCCATGTGTGGCTATTGAGCACTTGAAATGTGACTAGTGCAGATGAGGAAATGAATTTGTTATTTTATTAATTTTATTGCATTTAAATTTCAGTGCAATCCAGTGTAGTAGGGCTAGACTTTGCTTTTAGATATTGCTCAGTGAGTGATATTCAGCAGCCGGTGGGCCTGTCTACTTGATCTGTCCAGTAGCCAATGCATTTGCATTTGATCTGGGAAAAATCTAAGTGAAGGAGAAAACTCGAAAGCTTTCTGAGTCTCTCTTCTGTGTGCCCTATAGCTTCTGATGGAACCCCACATGGGGAGAAGGAAAAGGAGGAGAGGCCACCTGAGCTTCCCCTGCTCAGTGAGCAGCTGAGCCTGGATGAGCTCTGGGACATGCTTGGGGAATGTTTAAAGGAACTGGAGGAATCCCATGACCAGCACGCAGTGCTAGGTGAGTGATGGTCTGAGCACCCAGGACCCAACCCACTGGTGTGCTCTGGAGCCGTTTCTGCCAGTTTAATTTTCTTCCTTCCAGGTTAGTCCTCGCCTTCAGGGTCTCTGTAATGTGAATGCAAAGGAGAATTGTTTTTTTAACAGATTGCCTATCCCATTTTTCTTTGCTTTCAAAGAAGCTCTGACTTCTTGCAAGTTTTTATTTTTTTTTCTGCATTATTTTTGTGATTTGTTTATGAAGACAAAGAGGTTTGTACATTGAAGTTTGTAAAGTAAAATGTCACCTCCCTGTTATTCCTACCCCCAGTGCTACAGCCTGCTGTTGAGGCCTTCTTTCTGGTACATGCCACAGAACGGGAGAGTAAGCCTCCTATCCGAGACACCCGCGAGAGCCAGCTGGCACACATCAAGGACGAGCCTCCTCCACTGTCCCCTGCCCCCTTAACCCCAGCCACGCCTTCTTCCCTTGACCCATTCTTCTCCCGGGAGCCCTCATGTATGCATATCTCCTCAAGCCTGCCCCCTGACACACAGAAGTTCCTTCGCTTTGCAGGTACAGGGACCTCTTGGGCCCCGGGTGTAGAAGGTTTCATGTTATACAGGGTCGTTTCATACTATTTATCCTTAGCTGATTTAGTAGAAAGAAGGTGAGAGAGAGAGAATATGTGTGCGGGAGCTGAAAGGTGAGCCTAGTGAGGTCAGTAGGGGGGCCTTCTCTGGAAGCCCTTGTGGGCCACTCTGAGGGGTTGGATTTTATCCTGAGGACATGGGAAGCCAAGCAGGGGGGCTAGAAATGCTCAGATTTACATTCATACCTCAAGGATGGCCCCTAGCTTTAGCTAGTTCTTTTTTAGACCCCTGAAACAAGAAAAAGGAAGAGAGAGTTGCTAGCTGGTCGACCATCTTGAAACCTTCTGTGGCCTGTGATACGCTGATTACTGCTATCATTTCTCCCCTCAGAGACTCACCGCACTGTGTTAAACCAGATCCTACGGCAGTCCACCACTCACCTCGCTGATGGGCCTTTTGCCGTCCTGGTAGACTATATTCGTGTCCTCGACTTTGACGTCAAGCGCAAGTATGTGCCCTAGATGTTGTGGGGGCTGATGAGAATTCCCCAGATGTCATCTCCCTTCCCAAAAAGGAGCCAGAGTTGCTCCTGGTGCTAGAAGTTTCCCTTAATGGAGGCAGCATTTGAAATGATGCTGGCGAGGAGGGAAGAGACTAAGCTGTGCCGCTGACAATCACTGTACCTAAATATTCCCTGGCTTTCACCCCATCTCCATATTTCATCAGTGAAATGAAAGCCACATGATTTCTAAAGTCCTGTCCCAACCTTTGAGGTGATGCAGGTGGCTGTGGTATGCTCACAGCAGGGCTCAGGGGGCTTCCACAACACTCCTGGAGTTATCCCCACTCCTGTTCTCCTTCTTGCGCATGTACGTGGCTTACCTGCTTGTGGTAGCAATTCCATGCCATGATCTCTGTGGGCCTTTATTCAGAGGAGATGGGTACAGTTTAGAGTTGATAATGAATGGTCTGCATTTCCCAAGCAAGTAGGGAGCAGAGATCAGAGTGTTTGGAGGATGGAGAGAACATCATTGTGGGTCTTCATCCTAATCAGGCAAACAGGAATTTGCTCTGCCACCTCAATCTTGTTTTCCTTCCTTTCACACCTCCCAAGATATTTCCGCCAAGAGCTGGAGCGTTTAGACGAAGGGCTCCGGAAAGAAGACATGGCTGTGCATGTCCGTCGTGACCATGTGTTTGAAGACTCCTATCGTGAGCTGCATCGCAAATCTCCTGAGGAAATGAAGAATCGATTGTAAGGGCCTCAAACTGAGAAAAGACTGAAGGGTGGGGGGGTGGCCTCCTACATAGTAGTGATAGCATACTCCAGTCGCAAATATGGGGAGGTACTGCCCTCCCCAGTAGGAATTCCCCATAGGAATCTGGCTTAGATAATCTCACTGAGCTGTCTCCTTTGTGTCTGCTGGGCCTGGTCTGCTGGCTGGTTCTTTCGCTGAGCTATCCAGCAATTCCCAGACAGACAGGAAAGTCTGTGTTTACAAGGATACACCTGATGGCTTTACAGTGAGAGCTTTCACCATTGTTACACTAGGAATGGGAAGCCTGCTGAGCAAATGGTACCCTGGGTTAGGGGAAGTCTGCACTTGCATGAGTTGCCTCCACCAAATTGGTAACTGCTCACTGTTGAGTCTGAAGCCACCTAGAGGAGATTGGCAGTTTGCAATACTAAAGTATAAGAGCTGGTGGGATGAGAGACCAATTGGAATGGTTTAATGATTCCTCCCTCTACCTCGTGGAGTGGGCTCACCATCTATGCCATAACACAAGAAAGTTAGAGTCTTCCCAGATAGCTCTTCCATCTCCAGATACCTTAAAGAAATTGGATTCTGGGCTTAGCTCTCTCAAAACATCACTTTTCTCCCCACTTGCCCTAGGCGATCCCTCATTTAGGCCTCTTATGCCTTTCCTATTGGCGTTTTCTGGAATATTAGTGAACCTTTACTGATATTTCAGGGTGACATCTCTGTCAGTGATGCTTTTTGGTCCCAAACCCCACCCCACCCCACCCCACCTCTGGGCTCTCCCGGCACTTTCTGTTCACTTCATCTGAAAATGCACTCCCTGAAGACTGCTTCACAGCCCTCACTCGCTCGGGTAGTGTTGCATGAATGACTGGATGGATTCTGGGCTTTCGGCACAGCTCTCTTCTGTCTCTGCTCTCTTATGCAGGTATATAGTGTTTGAAGGAGAAGAAGGGCAGGATGCTGGAGGGCTCCTGCGGGAGTGGTATATGATCATCTCTCGAGAGATGTTTAACCCTATGTATGCCTTGTTCCGTACCTCACCTGGTGATCGAGTCACCTACACCATCAATCCATCTTCCCACTGCAACCCCAACCACCTCAGCTACTTCAAGTTTGTTGGACGCATTGTGGCCAAAGCTGTATATGACAACCGCCTTCTGGAGTGCTACTTTACTCGCTCCTTCTACAAACACATCTTGGGCAAGTCTGTCAGGTGAGGATGTGGCATAGTCCTGGGACTGTTCTCAGCCCTGGGGGTCAGGTTTTTTTCTTGTGTCCCATCCCTGTGCCGCCTCTTCCCCCTACCCCTCCAACCCATAACCCTAATTGTGTTTTTCTAGATATACGGATATGGAGAGTGAAGATTACCACTTCTACCAGGGCCTGGTTTATCTGCTAGAAAATGATGTCTCCACGCTAGGCTATGACCTCACCTTCAGCACTGAGGTACATCAGGGAAACCTGAGCACATCTCCACCAGTCTAGGAGACCCATTCCACATCACCTTAGAAATGACACTAAATAACCTCTCACAGTTTTAAGGAAGCACCTCGACTTCTTAAAGCCCTACCAGGCAGAGAACAGTGGGTGTTTGTGAGAGACATCACAAACAGAAAAACCAGAATTTATAAAATGATGTAGACTTTTGCCTTTACAAAAAAATGCTCCCATGTGTAATTCTTCACTGTAGAAAAATCGTACAAATAGAAATAAGTGAAAAACAAAAATTTCAAGTTTACTCTTCCCCTACACATTGTTTTCCTTAAAGATTGTGTTATGTCACATTATGTGTTAGCCATGCCTTTTTTCCTTTTACCTTTGACAGTTGCCTTACTCTCTGCCTTCTTTGTGTGTCTTAGGGCCAAAGAATAATTTCCTTCTTTCCTTCCCTCAGCCTTTCCCTATCAGGGGAGTTATGAGCTAATGAGTTATGAGAAAAGTCACTGTTTTGTGTGGACTTGCCTCATCTCTCTGCCCAGAACATGGCAAGTTTAGGATGTGTTCCCAGGTGTCTGTTAGTCCCATCCTAGACCAAGCCTGATTTGTATGATTGGTGTTTTTGGTTGTTCTAGGTCCAAGAGTTTGGAGTCTGTGAAGTTCGTGACCTCAAACCCAATGGGGCTAACATCTTGGTAACAGAGGAGAATAAGAAGGAATATGTACACCTGGTGTGCCAGATGAGAATGACAGGTAGGGTAAATGTCCTTTAGACCTCTAGTTGCCCAATATGGGAAGAAGTAAGGCTTCATTCGTTTCACAAGCGTTTCTTGTTCTCTTCCCCTGTGACACAGTCACAAATACCTTGCACAAAAGGAGTCAAAACACCTGATCAAAAATACTTAACTTCATCCACTTTCTCATATAGTGCCCTCGAAACAGAGTGGTGGGTGAGGCAGGCAGATCAGTCAGCATCCTAGTAGCACCAAGAGCCAGATTGGGGATCTCTGGCCTCTAAGAACTGCGTGAGTTTAGAAGCCATGTGGCTTTTTGGTTCTCTTTCCAGGAGCCATCCGCAAACAGCTAGCGGCTTTCTTAGAAGGCTTCTATGAGATCATTCCAAAGCGCCTCATTTCCATCTTCACTGAGCAGGAGTTAGAGCTACTCATATCAGGACTGCCCACCATCGACATTGATGATCTGAAATCCAACACTGAATACCACAAGTACCAGTCCAACTCTATTCAGGTGAGCTGCTACTGGCTTCCCTCCCGGTATGGTCCTCTTACCCAAGGCAGTGCTGATTTGTGTGATAACAAATAAACCAGTACTTTTAGAGGAAGGGGGTTATGGATGACAGTTTACCTACATCTAACTCTTAGTTAGTTAGTTAGCTAGTTAGTTAGTTCTTCTGGAACATATTTTCAGGTGATATTCTTACCTATCTTATGAATAAAGGGACTGAAGCCCGCCCAACAGAAGGGGCTTGCCTAAGAGTCCAAGTCCAGCCCTATTTCCCAAATTCTACCCCACCATCCCCAGGAGCTCTCTATGTAACACTGGCTTCTTTTGTCCCTTCCTGCAGATACAATGGTTCTGGAGAGCATTGCGTTCTTTTGACCAAGCTGATCGTGCCAAGTTCCTCCAGTTTGTCACAGGTACTTCCAAGGTGCCCCTGCAAGGCTTTGCTGCCCTTGAAGGCATGAATGGCATTCAGAAGTTTCAGATTCATCGAGATGACAGGTCCACAGATCGCCTGCCTTCAGCTCACACATGGTAAGAGGAAGGTTTTTTTTTTCCTCCTTTTCAGTGTTCACCTTGAGCTTGCATACTTGATACTTCTGGGCCCCTACCCAAGATTGGGAACACAGATCTGGCCCAGTCCTGGACCTTGGGCAGCTCACAGTATGATATTCTAGGGAGAAGGTGATGTTTAAGATGAGAAGATAGGCTAGACACAGAACGGGATCTGGGGAGACACTGGCAGGCGAGCCCCGCCACAGGAGAGCGTGGTGTGCTCCAAGGCTCAGTGTGGCCGGAGCAAGGGGGGGTTAAAGGAAGCAGAAGGCTGAAGAACTCAGCAGAGGTCAGATCACCAGCGACCCTGAATACCTCTTTAGAGCTTGTACTTTAGCCTGTAGGCCAGGCCGTAGTGTTTTAGGAGTGACAGGGTCAGATTTGTGTCTTGGATGCCTAATGGCCAGTTTTGGAGCCAGATAGGGGAGGGCAAACTGGGCTGGGACAAGATTGGGAGTCAGCAAGAAGCAAGGAGTAGATTCCCTCAGGGGGAACAGTCAGTGGGCATCATGGGAACAGAGATTTGGTTATCTGTCATCTTTTGTCACAGAGTGATCTTTTTTCTTTCCCTAGTTTTAATCAGCTGGACCTGCCTGCCTATGAGAGCTTTGAGAAGCTCCGCCACATGCTACTATTGGCCATCCAGGAGTGCTCTGAAGGCTTTGGGCTGGCCTAATAAGGCCCTGCCCACCTCTGTGGGGTTTTTCTACCATTGTTCAGACCTGGGGAGGGGGGAATATTAAAGAAGAACCGGAAAGAAGTTGTCAAAAACCAATAAATGAAATCACCAACTTACCATGTGTGTGTCCCAGCTGCCCCATCTTCCCTAGTGCATACCTGTTCCCCTTTTGCTCATTCTCTCTCTCCTTCTCCCGTTTCCTCACCCCCCTCCCCTTTCCGTGCCATCCATGATCCCCACCCCATGTGTTTAAAAGGCAGTAGCCTTTGCAGGGACCTGTTTGTCCCAACTGTTTGAACAGTGTGCTCCTCAGATTCTGTGTTCAGAAGGATTTGCTGCATTGAGACTTGAAACCTTTGGATAGGGGAAAAAATTATATATATATATATTTTTTTGTTCTGTTTGCATTTCTTAATTTGTGCTTGGAATGTGTTGATGTGCACAGCTAATGATTCAATGCGAGACAAGATTGGCGTCTGTGTTGTGGAGGTTTCAAATAAAGAGCACTCTTCATAACTCACTTTTCACAATGGAGTTTTTTTCAAACTTAAAAAAAAAAAAAACTCTTAAGCACATGCTAGACATCTGGAGAAGAGATCCAAGTGTACTCTCCAGAAAACCATCTCTGCCCTACCCGCTTGCCCACCTGCCTCCACCACTGGTGCAACTTCTTCCTTCAAAATCGGTTTACCTATGGTCAGGAGAGATCGGCAACCACCAGGAATTGGGGGAAGTCTTTTTTAGAATGGGATCTGCACTTGGGGCCGGTGATGGTGTTAAGAGATTGCAGCCAAGGACAAAGCATCACCTTGCTCAAGGGGGACAAACTGCAGCAGGTTGTACAAAGCATTCAGAGAGCTCAACTCGACCCAACCAAGGGTTTTATTTTGTGAGCTTTTTATAAGTCTCAAGTCTGAGGCTCAGTTTAAAATTTTTGATTTCATTCATTGTTTTAGTTCATTTCTAATAAACTTTAATAAGCAAAAAAAAATTGACTAGTTCTCCAGAAGGCCATTCTTTCTGTTTGTCTGTTTTTTGTTGTCTCTCCCTCTTGTCATATGTCTGCCAGTCTGTTCACAGATCATCTCGTCTCGTGGTTTTTACTCCATCCAGCACTTAGAGCTGATCTAAGGACTTTGATGGTTCCAGCCTTCAAGGAAAAAAATAATTTAATAAAAGTTTAGTTAGAAAATCAACCCCAAGTGGTCTTTGCTTTGTGTGGTTTTTTTCTCATTCTCTGAGGTACTGCCTCTTAACGGATTTTCCTCTTGACCATGTGCCATAGTGTGGGTTTAGGAGAGCAGGGATGTGTCCCCTTAAGCTGATCCCCTGGATCTGAAGCAAATGGCTACTAGCCCTTTTCCTGTTCTTTTTAATATTCCCACTCTTCTGTACCTGGCCCTGCTCCGAGGCTAAGATGGGTGAATCACCCCTGTCCTTGTTTTTGAGGTTCTAGTCAAGAAGAGAGGATCAGTTGTAGAAAGGAGTCTCTGGGTGCACAAAGCAGAAGTGCCTGAGTTAACCTGGAGGATCAAGAAAGGCTTTCTGTTGTCAGTGCACTTGAGTTGAATCCTGAAGCTGTGCAGGAGTTAACTTGAAGGAGGGAAGGTCAGCTAAAGGGAGTGGGAGTTCCAGTTGCTAAGGTGTGGCTTGAACAAGGGGTGGCAGCCTGAAATGAGTCCGGGAGTCCAGCAGAACAAAGAATAAAGAGGCAGAGCAGGATTTGTCAAGAACTGGTTCTTTGAAATAAAGTAGAATGAAGCTCGGGCAGATAAATTTGGACGTGGAAGGGGGTGCACAGGTTGGGGGTTGGGTGTGGAAGTACAGATGGAACAATCCTGAAGGAAGTGGAAGCACTTCTAATTCAATGACATGCTACAGAAATAGAACATGATTAAATGTGATTTGCCTCTGGGACGTGAGTGTGGTGTAATATTCATTGCCTTAACATCAAATGAGAAAAATGCTATTTGTAGATGCCAAGGTATTTGCTAATAATCACCATTCCTGGTAACTTTTAAAGGTAATGATACTACCTTGATAAGGTCATTTCAGACCAACAGCCAACATCACCCAAGGTGGCCAGTTAAAACCATTAGCACTGTTCTGCTATTCTGCACTGTTCTATTTCAGTAAGACAAGAAACAAAAGGTATAACTGTTGAAGAGAAACCATTTGCTAAATCAAGAGAACCAGGTTAATGGAACTTAAAACTGTCCAGCAAGAGGCCTAGTTATAATGAACAAAATGTTAAACTTTTACTGTCCAACAGAAGTATAAATTGTAATAATAAGTGGAATCCTATACAGCAGTAAAAATGTATCCACTGCATATATCAACATGCACAATCTCAATGATAAGCAAAGAAAAAGTTTTGTACATACAGTATATAGGACCTGTTTAAGGTCGGGCGTGGTGGCTCACACCTGTAATCCTAGCAGTCTGGGAGGCCGAGGTGGGAGGATCACTTGAGGTCAGGAGTTCAAGACCAGCCTGAGAAGGAGTGAGACACCATCTATACTAAATATAGGAAAAAAATAGCTGGGCGTGGTGGCAAGCGCCTGTAGCCCTAGTTATTCAAGAGGCTGAGACAGAAGGATCACTTGAGCCCAGGAGTTTGAGGTTGCTGTGAGCTAGGCTGACACCGCGGCACTCTAGCCCAGGCAACAGAGTGAGACTCTGTCTCAAAAAAAAAAAAAGGACCTGTCTGAAAGCTGCAAAATAATGTGTATGAAGAGTATGAAAACCTAAGAATGACAAAATCCTGCACAATGTTCAGGATAAGTTACAGGAGCTTGTGGGAGTGGACAGGAGGGGATGTGGTTGGGAAGAGCTTCATTACACAGAGGGCTTCAGCTACACTGGTGATGTTTTATTTCTTAAGCTGAGTTGTGCTGGGTACATGAGTGTTCCTTATAATACTATGATACTTTATAGCTTTTATACATCTGAAATGTTTCATGACACCATTAAATTTCAAAATGTATTTGCAGTAGGTAACGGGAGATATCAGTCCTGTTACATAAAACCAAGGAGGCCATTGTTTTGGACAAAGCTTCTGCACTAGGCCCCTTCAGACTAGACTAAAAATCAAACCGGAGTCACCCAAGCTAAAAGTTCCACTTCACCAAAATGAAACTAAATTATTACCTGACCTGACTGACAAATCAGGAGAGAGAGATAACAGCCAGTTTCCCAAACAGGCCAGTTTAAATCTTCAATCAGTGTAATGAAGTTCCTTCTGCTTTAATCCTTACACAAAAAAGATAGTCTGAAGTAACCTGATGTTATAATCAATTACTTTTCTACTGCTTTGTCTCCCTGTCCCCACCTTAGAAAAGTAACTTTTTTAGACAACTAATACACTCTTTGCTATTTGCTTCTGATTTCTTCAGCCCTTCTCTGTCTATAAAGCCAAACTCTTACACTCAGCTCACTGGACAGTTGCTCTATTGTATGAAGTGAAGTGTTGCCTGATTCTAGAATCATGAATAAACCCAACTGAGATCTTTAAATTTGTTGTAATTTTGTCTTTTGACAGATCTGGCAATGTAGGGACCTGAAGGAGACTGCTGGTGGCCCTGAGGCCCTTGAGAAACACAGGAAAAAGCACTTCTAACCCCTTTTTGAGGAGAAGGGGGTACTTTGTATTTCTCATGAAGCCCCCAAGAGTCATGAGTGTTACCTCCCAACCAGGTTCCATGGCCTGCTGCACAGAAGGAAGCTGATACACACAGAGAGAGCTCTGCAACACTTGCCAGAAAAATATTTAAGGCTCCACAAACAGGCAGGTAGTGCAGATCTTACTCTCTGAAGAACTCCTGCCACCGCTCAGGAGTGAGTGACTGGAGGATTCCGATCTTGACTAGGAATGAGAGCCCTGTGTAAGTAACCTCTAATAAACTCATCTAACTTGCCAAACTGGATTGGCTGGGGTAATTTCTTTGGTCTCTCAGCACCATCTCAGTTTGGGGGTGGGGGGTGTTTTTTCTATACCATCCTGGGATTTTCCAGAAACATGAGCACCTGAGCAAAGAGGCAGAAGAAATCTCTCAAATCTGTCTCCCCAAGAATTTGGAGGCTAGGGGTTTTTTAAGGATGGTTTGGCCAGCAGAGGGCTAAGGAATCAATACTGCTGATGGGTTGGGTTGGGGGTGAAATCAAGAGGTTGTAGAAATTGTCTTCTTGCACTGAGTCGGTTCCTGGGTGGGGGTCACAAGACCAGTTGAGTCAGTTCCTTGGTATGGGCCACTGGTCTGGTTGGGTCAGTTGGTCCACAAGTACGTAGGGTCTGGAAGATATTTCAAAGAGCAGCCTTAGCTTTCACAAAGGTGTTCTCTATGGGAGCAATTAAGAAAGCTATGAATCGTACAATCATCAGTTATGTGACTCCTGAGTAGTAAGCAATTATAGGAAAGCAAGCCGGGGAACAATGGCTGGTTATTTTTTTAATTACGCCTATACCTTTGCAGAGTTCAGCCCCCTACCACAGTTTGCTCCTTGTGGCCCTTTAATAATTTATAATGGGTGGTTTTATTCCTGGGCTTGATCCTGCCTCATTCCTGAGGTGTGAGCTAATGAGATGGAAAAGGGCAGATGACCAATCTGGCTTCTTCCTGCTGGCAAGGGACATAGTTGGGGCTGAGCCCAGGGTAAGAGGAATGAAATCATTTTGCAGTTATCTGCAAGTATTCGCAGGTGCCCAGTTGTGGGCCTAAGGTTTGAACATTAGTACTCTCATTTAGTCTTAGCCCAGCACTTCAGTGAACTGTGGACTATAAAATAGATAATGAGCCCTAGGATAAGGAGTGAGGGTCCTAGCTTCAGGAGTCTGCAGAACTGATCTGATGTCCTGGGGGGTCCAAGTGAATAACCCTGAAAACCAATCAGGTGTGGGGTCTCTAGTAGAGACATGTTTTAGTCACACAGCTTGTTGAGAAAATTTTTCTATTTGGGTTTCAACTTCTCCTGAGGTATTTGTATAGATACAACAGGTAGTGTTTAACGGTGCACAGACTCTCATTTGGTTAGCCAAAAGGAAATCTAGTGCTGCCTGATTATCTAGGACTACCTGAGCTAACAAGTTGAAGGGTCTTTATTGAGCCCTAAGGCTCTTTGCAATTTCTTCTGCAATCAGTCCTAGAGCTGCAGACAGACAGATTTCTAATCATGTCTCTGTTGGCATATACTCTCTTGGTAGGGACTAGTACTCCCAGCAGGCTTTGCCACCAGGTGTCTTGGTATCTTCTTGGCAACCCTCTCTTAAGGAGGGCAGGGGGTGGAGACTTTCATTGTTAGGGAGGATAGTAAAAGGGGTTATGAAGTGACCTAGCAGGCAAGAGCTTTCTATGTGTAGGCTGTCTGTACAATGGTGGGCACACCCCAGTGACAGAGGATCAGATCCCATGCCACAGACAAATGTATATCCCAGGGGCATGCATGTAATGCCTCTGAGGGTGTATTTATGAATTCATTTATAGGGAGTTTAGTCAGCACAGAATCAAACCAAAGGTCATGATATTCACAAGCTTTCTAAAATCCGTCTCCATGATATTTCAGGTGTATTATCTGTTGGCAAAAAGCCAACACTTCTTTTTTTTTTTTTTTTTTTTTGAGACAGAGTCTCACTCTGTTGCCCAGGCTAGAGTGAGTGCCGTGGCGTCAGCCTAGCTCACAACAACCTCAAACTCCTGGGCTCAAGGGATCCTCCTGTCTTAGCCTCCCAAGTAGCTGGGACTACAGGCATGCGCCACCATGCCCGGCTAATTTTTTCTATATATATATTTTTAGCTGTCCATATAATTTCTTTCTATTTTTTTTTTTAGTAGAGATGGGGTCTCGCTCTTGCTCAGGCTGGTCTCGAACTCCTGAGCTCAAACGATCCGCCCACCTCGGCCTCCCAGAGTGCTAGGATTACAGGCGTGAGCCACCGCGCCCGGCCACCAACACTTCTTTAACCAATTCCCGATCTGATCCTGGATACATTTGTTAGTCCAGTAAACTAGGGATTGAGGTGGTCCTGTGGACCACTGTTCTCAGTCAAGGAGTTGGGACAAGTCAAAACATGGGGTGGGGTATCTTGATGAGTGAACAACTGAACCTGAAACGTGGTCAGGGACAGAAGAAGATCTAAGTGGGTGGTCACATCAGGAACATGTTTGTCTTGGTTAGATTTGGGAAGATGCTGGCAAATCTAACAGTCAGATTTTCCCCTGTTGCAATACTTAGGGATAGTTTAACTATTGTGTCATCATGCCATTCTAGGCCATGTGACAAAAGAAGGAAGGGCAAAAGGGTGGCTACGGTCACAGCACTAAATTGTGGCATCATCAATAAGCCTAGGCATTAAGGGTGTCTAAACAAGGGGAAACAGGGAACGGTTCTAGTGTGGCATAGAATATTCCAGATACAGATAATTCTGGCAATAATAAATAGGGTGATGATAAAATAACTGTATGAACTATACACATCTAGCAAAGGAAGAAAGGTGGGAGCAGGTATCTCACCTTTTTGCATAAAGCAAAAACAGTAGCAAAGATTTTTATGATGTTTAAGGTGATTATAATCAATAGGGGGTAGATATTTTCATTTACATTTTATTGAAAAGATAAACTATCTTGAAGAGATATTTAAGGTCTGTCAGGGGCTCACTTGTCCACTCGTGAAAGCCAAATGTATCTTCTTGATCTTTCTCACTGGGCTGGGAATCAGGCGGAGCTTGTTTCACTCCACTATAACAAATCCAAGGCTTGACTCCCACAGAGGAGTGAGTCACCAGCAAGACTTCATAGGGCCCCTTCCGTTGGGGCTTTAGTTGGTCGTCAGGATGTTGATTTTTCCAGGTCTTAAGCAGTACCCAATCTCCAGGCTGGATGTAATGTAATGCAACGTCCACTGGGAACCGCAACCTGCTAGGAGCAAACTCATGAATAGCAGCTGGAGTCAGATCTGTGGGTTGACCTAATGGTATCTAACTCTTTGACAAGTAAGCTGTTGAGGTCCCATAATCTAGAACTGGAGCACAGGAAGGGTCTCCCATATAGAATTTCAACAGAGGTCAACTTTAGCCCTCTCCTAGGGGCCACTCTTATTCTAAGTAGGACAATAGGCAGTGCCTTATCCCAGGTCAGATTAGTTTCTTGGCATATCTTAGATAAGGTCTTTTTTATAGTATGATTCATCTTTTCAGTTTTTCCGGTGGACTGTGGTCTCCAGGATATATGGAGTTTCTAAGTCATACCGAGGGCTTGGGAAACATCCCACATGATCTGGGCCACAAAAGGCAGCCCCGTTGTCCCTCTGAATGGAAACTGGTACTCCAAACCAAGGAATAATCTGTTTTATTGAGGCCTTAATGGCTTTAGAAGCTCTTTCTTTCTGGTAAGGAAAGGCCTCAACCCAGCCCAAGAAGGTGTCCGTAAAAATGAGTAGATATTTGACATTTTCTGCTACCCTTGGCATCATAGTGAAATCAGTTTGCCAGTCCTCTGTTGGCTCTTCACCCCTAGCCTGAACTCCTTGTGCTGAAGGGGAAGGGCCAGTTTTAGGGCTGTTCTGAGTGCAGAGGAGACACTTCCTTATAACCTCCCGAACAATTTTTTTATATGTGGACCAACGGTATATTTCTGTATCCATTGTAGAGTGGCATCTCTGCCATAATGGGTGGAGTCATGAATATGCCTGACAATATCATTTATAAGATATTTGGGTACCGGAACCATGCCTGTCTCATTGTATATCCACCCATCCTGAGTCCTGTGGTCAGGGTCAAACCCCTAATCAAGTCCTCTTTTCAGATCCTCCTCTGAGTATGTGGGAGGTTCAGGGCCAAGATCTATTTCAGGCAGCAAGGGCATCAGTAAAGTCTTGGGGGCCTTTTTCTTTGTTTTTTCATGGCCTGATCTGCCCGATGATTGTTCCTTGCCACCAGACTCTCTGTCCGCTGATGTGCAAGGCAATGCGCTGTAGCTATTTTCTTGGGGGCTCAAACAGTATCTAGTAAGGCTGGAATTTCTTTAGCATCTTTATTATCAGAGTTTAGAAGTCTCTTTTCTTTCCAAATGGCCCCATGAGCATGAACAACACAAAAAGCATGAAGTCCATGTAAATGGTCACTCACACACCTTTATCTAGTTGTAGTGCCCTAATAAGGGCTATGAGTTCTGCCTTCTGTGCTGAGGTTCCTGGGGGAGTGTTTTGGTGTCTAATATTTGTCGATGGGTTACCGTCACATACCCAGCTCTCTGTCGTCCCTGATCTATAAAATTGCTTCTGTTGGTAAACATCTCTAGGTCTGAGCTTTCTAGGGCTATGTCCTAGAAACTTGTTCAATTATTTGTAAATAATCCTGTGCAGATTCAGATGGCATTTGAGGAAGTAAGGTGGATTTAAAGTAGAGGCCACTCTCAGAGTTATATCTGGGTTGTCTAAAAGGATGGTCTGATAACTGCCAAGCCTCCCAGAGGTCAGCCAGTATTTCTGTTCCGCCCATCATTTCTGTTCCAGCAGGGGGAGCACAACAGTGGGGAGTGTGTACTGTGGTGGGCTGGCCTAATGCAAACTTCCCTGCTTCTTGAAGCAGGTCACAAGTGGTGGCAACAGCACAAAGGCAAGAAAGCCATCCCTTTGTGACAATGTCTAATTGCTTTGAAAAATAAGCAACGGATCTCTTAATATTTTCTAGGTCCTGAGTTAACACTTCCAGACTCATTCTTTGCCTCTCAATGCATGAAAAGATCAAAAGGTTTTTTCATATCTGGGAGCCCCCGATTCCAGGACAGTCAACAGCTTTTTCTTGATGTTTACAAAGCCCTTCTGACAGTCCCCAGTCCACTCTAAGGGTTGTTTGTTGTTGGGTTTTTTTTTCCCTGGTTTTTTTTCTTGTTTTTTTTTTTTTTTTTTTTTGGTTTTTTTTTTCTTGTTTTTTTTTTTTGAGACAGAGTCTTGCTCTGTTGCCCGGGCTAGAGTGCCGTGGTGTCAGCCTAGCTCACAGCAACCTCAAACTCCTGGGCTCAAGCGATCCTCCTGCCTCAGCCTCCCGAGTAGCTGGGACTATAGGCATGCGCCACTATGCCCGGCTAATTTTTTCTATATATATATTTTTAGCTGTCTATATAATTTCTTTCTATTTTTAGTAGAGACGGGGTCTCACTCTTGCTCAGGCTGGTCTCGAACTCCTGAGCTCAGACAATCTGCCCTCCTCGGCCTCCCAGAGTGCTAGGATTACAGGCATGAGCCACCGCGCCTGGCCACTCTAAGGGTTTATTATCTCCTCCCCTAAGGCATCATATGGAGGCTTAGCAATAAATCTAAATAAAGTAGGAATCCAGATACAGCAGAATCCAGCCATGCTTAAGAAGCCCTGCAGCTGTCGCCGAGTAGTAAGTCTGCCTACTCTGGAGAGGGCATCCCTCCAATCGCGGAGCAGATTCCTCTCTCTTTGAGAAAACTTGAACCCAAGATATTTAACTGAAGGCTGTGAAACTTGAGCCTTTTTCTTGGATACCTTGCACCCTCGCTCAGCCAGAAAGTTTAGAGTTAATATAGTTAATATGTTCTGATCAGACATCTCCTTTCTGGTACTAGCAACTAATATGTCATTGACATATTTCAATAAAGTCCTATCCTTTAATTGGAGGTCTCTGAGGTCTTTAGCAAAAATCCCCCGAAGATGGTAAAGGAGCTTCTAAAACCTTGGGGAAGGACTATGCAATAGTATTGTTGCTTTGCTTTCGTTTCTGGGTCCTCTCATTTAAAAGCAAACCGTTCTTGTGACTCTGGGCTCACAGGGAGGCAGAAGAAAGCTATCTTTTAAATCTAAGACTGTGAACCAGTAAAGCTTACCAGTCAGAATTGTGAGTAGCGTATAAGGATTGGGGACCATCGGGTGAATGTCTTCTACAATTTGATTTATGGCTTTCAGGTCCTGAACAAATTTCAGTCCCAAGCTTCTGGACCAGCAAGGTCCCCAAACTGAAATAAATCCAAACTGAAGGAAAGCAGACAGCAGAGGCTGGATTCCCCATTGCGCTTGTTCTCTCAACTGGTATTGTTTTCAACGTGGTGGCACCACTCCCGCCTGTACCTTGACTTGTACTGGGACAGCGGTCCCATCCTTCCATGCCTCCAGACTCACCTCTTGAGGAATGGGAGCACGTTCAGAGGCTTCTGGTTGCAGCAGGGCAGCCCGGAAGGCACAGCCCTGTTCTGGAAGCACCCTGATATTCAGTTGCCCTGGGCTGGAGGTAACTGTGGCATTTAGTTTGGTTAAAGGATCACATCCCAGCAAAGGAATGGGACACCCAGGTACATAGAGGAAACTATGTTTTAAGTGAGTTTGCCCTAATTGGCACTTCAAGGGTTGGGGGAATGACCTTGTCGTGGTTTCTCCTGAAACCCCCATCACTTTTATAGTCTCTGAGGACAGTTTAGACAGCTGGGTGTTTATTACTGAATATGTGGCACCAGTTTCTACCAAAAAGTCCAAAAGTTGATTTCCCACTGTCATCACCACCCAGGGCTCCGTGTGGGAAATATGGAGGGTGTTGCTTGGGTTGGGAGGAACCCCTGGGCCCCATCATTCCTGGTCCCCGTCCTCAATATCTTCAGCCTCAAGCCTCCTGGTTAGCTCGGGCATCTGGTGAATGGGAAGGGGATTCTTCCCGCATTAGCATTTTTAAGGAATGGGCAATCTCTTTTCTTTCTAGTGCCCTTCCTGTTTGCAATAGGCACATTGATTGGGACCCACCGTGGTATGTCCCTTTTAGTTGGGGTTCTGGGGCCTGGGGATGGGGATACTACCTTGAATGGAGTGCCTGAAGGAAGCTCATGCTGTGGTCCTGGAATTTCTTGAGTCAAAGCAGCAGCCAGAAGGCTGGTCTGTTTTATTTTCCTTTTTTTTCTTTTTAATCGTCTCATCTCAATCAATGAACACCTTAAAAGCAATCTCCTCCAATTGAGAAACAGACATATCCAAAGCACCATCCATTTTTTTGTAACTTTTACCAAATCTCAGGAGCACTTTGGCTGATGAAAATCATATTTACCATTTTAGATTTGCTAGATCAATGTCCATATACTGTCTGTATGCTTCAAAAATCTACTCTAAGAATTCTGAGGGGTTCTCATTAGGCCTCTGGCTAACTTTCTGAACTTTATTAAGACTCCTCTGGGCTGGGCATGGTGGCTCACGCCTGTAATCCTAGCACTCTGGGAGGCTGAGGTGGGAGGATCGCTCGAGGTCAGGAGTTCGAGACCAGCCTGAGCAAGAGTGAGACCCCGTCTCTACTAAAAATAGAAAGAAATTATATGGACAACTAAAAATATATATAGAAAAATTAGCTGGGCATGGTGGCACATGCCTGTAGTCCCAGCTACTCGGGAGGCTGAGGCAGGAGGATCGCTTGAGCCCAGGAGTCTGAGGTTGCTGTGAGCTAGGCTGACGCCACGGCACTCTAGCCCGGGCAACAGAGTGAGACTCTGTCTTAAAAAAAAAAAAAAAGAAAGAAAAGAAACAAGCTAAGTTAAAAACACTGCCTATGTAACTAAACTGGCCTCCAAAATACCACTTTCTGACATTTACCTAGCTATTTTGAAATTCTTTGTAAAAGAAATGTACAGCTATAAAGGAAATTTCCATTTGTAAGGGTCTCTCCTTCTCTGAGCCTAAACCACTAGAAACTTTTACGCTGGCAAACACATTGGCTTAAAGTTTATATCACAAACCTTACCTTTGCTTAAGGTACCTTTCCTAGCCATCTTGTCTTAACTGGGCCTTTACCTATGCCTGTCTTTGTTTCACAGATAATAGTGTTTAGATCTAAGTCCTGTAAATTGTCTACCTTGTTTCATCTGGCAGTCATTCCTTTAGAAGCGCAAATTTAGGGCTGTATAGCTAACAATGACAATGGAACAGGTAATCGGAAGACTTATACTCAAGGGGCGGGGAGGGAAACTATTTGAAAACTGGCAAATGAGGAATCTTAATGAGCATGTAAGATCTGCTTCTGTCTGTGTATCTGTATGTCTGTATGTCTATATATGTGCTATTTCTCTACCAAAATATATGAGAGCTCTAACTATTTGGCTTAAAGAAAAAGTAAGCTTAAATAAAATATCTTAGAAAAATAAAACCTTTGTAGAGACAGGGTCCCACCATGTTGCCCAGGCTGGTCTTGAACTCCTGACCTCTAGTGATCCTCCCACTTCAGCCTCCCAAAGCACTAGGATTACAGGGGTGAGCCACTGTGTGTAGGCCATTGCATTATTATTAAAATGGACTCTCATCAGGTTTTTAACCATGGCTATTTTAAGTCTTGTTGTCTGCAGTCAATTGTTTTGGTTTTGATACTTTTTCTGAAAGCTCTTCGCAAGCAATTATAATCCTACAGTGCTATGTCTTCAAAGAGACATTATATGGGAAGAATGAAAAGAACTCTGACAAGTATAAGTTTCTAATAACTTTGAGTTCATATCATTGGGCTGAATTTCCAAAACTCTAATGAAGAAATTGATGAGTTTGTGAAACTGCTAAGACCAAACAGAGGAAGAATTAAAAAAAATAAAATAAAGAGCAAGAATTAATTACACGAGACTGAATGAACTGATAAAGAAGAATTATGGGTTTTTACACTTTATTTGAAACATTGCCGGTCCTTTTAATGTTTTTCTTTCCAGATTTAAAGGAACTTTTCCTTTCTTTTAAGCTATCTATAGCTTATAGCAATTTGGTAAAGTGAACTTTTGTAAACAAAAATTGAAACATTGGCTTTTCCTTTCTACCTGATCCCTCCAGAATTCACAAACTTTTCATCAGTATTCTTTTCATGGCAACATTGTTATTTGCATAAGTTCAAAAAATCTGTTCTCTTTAACAGGATACAATTGGGAACATTGGTTATATTACCAAGGCTTTGACTGGAATGCCATATTTGAAAATGTGCATAGAATGCCTGGCTCCAAAGGTTCACAGTCTTACAGTGAGTGAGTAAATGTTCTCACTTCCTGGCAGGCCCAGGAACCTCAAGATATTAGAAACAGCAGGAAAGTCTAATGTCTGCCTTGGTTTGGCTTCCTAGTGTTGGGAGGTTTTTAAAAGTCCAATCTGAGATTCCGTGTCAAAATTTCCAGCAAAGCAAATTTAAAAGGAGCCTATGTGGTTATTCTTGCTGCACTTATATAAAAAATTAAGCAAATTGGCCTAACCATGATTATCTTTGGTAAAAATGGGGATGACTGTAGAGGGAAAAATTACATTTCAAAAGAAAGCTATATAGTACACCTGTTGTTAGATTATAGCCTTGCTTATTAGTTTTGAGTTTTTTATTATCTACCTATAGGCTAGACTGAATTCTGAAGTCCTCTAGCTTTCTCTAATATCTAGCTACAACTCTCCGATGAAGAAAAAGAGCTGCTCAGTTCCTGAAGCCCTATAAGCCTAAGATGGACAATTTGATGTAAATTTTAAGGGACAAGTCTCATACCGTATGCCTGGGCCACAGAGAGAGTTCACCAGAATGCCCGATGCCACAACTGAAACCATCTATATTAAAATAATGTATGGTGGCTCACATCTGTAATCCTAGCACTCTGGGAGGCCGAGGCGGGCGGATTGTTTGAGCTCAGGAGTTCGAGACCAGCCTGAGCAAGAGTGAGACCCCGTCTCTACTAAAAAAAAATAGAAAGAAATTAGCTGGACAACTAAAAATACATAGAAAAAAATTAGCCGGGCATGGTGGCATGTGTCTATAGTCCCAACTACTCAGGAGGCTGAGGCAGGAGGATCGCTTGAGCCCAGGAGTTTGAGGTTGCTGTGAGCTAGGCTGGTGCCATGGCACTCTAGCCCAGGCAATAGAGTGAGACTCTGTATCAAAAAAAAAAATTAAAATAATGTAGAGTCATAAAGTATAAATAGCAATCAAAATCTGATTTTTATGAAAGTATAGATATAGCCAGAAGTTAACCAGCCATTGTTCCCTAACTTCCTTACTGCTGTAACTGGTCACTGCTTAATGGCACTATCCTCCCTGATAGGTGAAAGATTTGTGACTTCCCCACTACTCTATAGATAACATTGCTATTGTAAAGCCTAAGACTGGTCTTTGAAGTATTTTTCAGACTCTGCATTCGGGGGGTACCCACTGACATCAATTGGACCCATGGATAGGCATGGAAACAGATCCAATAGCCTCAAGACCCCCATCCAGGAAATCTCCCAACTAAGAAGATAATCTCTGAGTTCACCCCCACCAATAAACAGACCCAATTGCCTAGCCTGCTAAACTATCTTTATTTTTTTTATTTATTTATTTTTTTTTTGAGACAGAGTCTCACTCTGTTGCCCCGGCTAGAGTGAGTGCCGTGGCGTCAGCCTAGCTCACAGCAACCTCAAACTCCTGGGCTCAAGCGATCCTACTGCCTCAGCCTCCCGAGTAGCTGGGACTACAGGCATGCACCACCATGCCCGGCTAATTTTTTCTATATATATTTTTAGCTGTCCATATAATTTCTTTCTATTTTTAGTAGAGATGGGGTCTCGCTCTTGCTCAGGCTGGTCTCGAACTCCTGAGCTCAAACGATCCGCCCACCTCGGCCTCCCAGAGTGCTAGGATTACAGGCGTGAGCCACCGCGCCCGGCCTAAACTATCTTTAAAAACACTTTCTCCCAAAGTCTTGGAGAGATGGATTTGAGAAATCACTCCTAATCTCCTCACCCTGTGCCTTGTGAAATAAAACTCTTTCTCTGCTGCAACACCTGCTGTCTCAGTGCATTGGCCTTCACTAGGCAGTGTCTAAGGGACCAGATTGGGCTGTAACACAACCAGAGACAATGAAACTACAAACCAGGATGAGAAGTCGCCGACTTCATGCTGTGGACAGCTTTTCCCAAGACTGTCAGAACAAGACTCCCTGTAACAGTAAGACTCTCACCTCTTAATTTTTCCTTACTTATGCCTACCTTTCACTTGGCAGGATAATGCTATTGTTAAAATTTCACAATCAGTAGTTTCTTCAGGCAACTTGTATTCCTGCTTTTATTTAACCCAGTCATGGGCTACTGGATTACCCGTTTACTAAACAGGGAGGAATCTGTGCAGTTGATAACACTTCTTGTCGCACATAAATACATTGGGTATTGTGGAGTAGACTACTTGGTTAAAATGGGTAGACTCCTCATCTGGCTATACAATTTTAGTTGGTTTGGTTCATGGGGACCTTGGCTAAGGAGCATACTCCAAACTCTTCATATTATCCTCCTGGTAGTCGTAATAGTAGTCTCCCTGGTACATTGTATCCTCTCAAAGTTTCAAATGTTTCCATGTAGCCATCTGTCAAACATCAAATGGTCTTGTAACAGAGGTAAAGGTCACAAAAGGGGCAAGGAAATGTTTTAGCAGTTGTCTCTTTAAAACCCCCACCCTTTTTGGGAATGGGGGTTTGCATTCCTGCCTGAAGCCAGTAATCAAAGGGAAAGAAAAATGTTCTGTGCTGTTTGTTTTCTAGTATCTTAAACCACAGGAAGTGGCTCAACAGAATTGTCTGGACAAGGATCATGAGACCACTGTCACCAGAGATAAGGTCGACAGAAACCACCAATTATAGCTAAACAACAATAGCCTGAAGCCATGACATGTAACACTGGTCGTGTAGACCTGAGCCCAACTGTGGAAAACCTCCCTTTTACAAAGCCCTGTGTTTCTGCTTAAAGTCAGGATGGCAATCTTTGGGACACTAATCCGCTGCCCCCCTCATTTGCTGGCAAATTGATAAACTTCTGTTTCCTTTTCCTCAAACCACAAGGGTTTGAGGAAATGAGGAGGATGGTAGACTCACATCTTAAAGTACCATCATCATATCTATAAGTAGAAATACAGAGCTTTTAAAAGGAATTTTCAGCTTTGGGCTATTGCTGTTTAACTGTAGCATCTCTGGTGAAGAAAATCTTGTGACTTCTGCCTGCACAATTCTGTTGAGCCATCTCCTGTGGTACAAAAAACAAAAGATACTCCCCTGCCCCTCTAATCACTGGCCTCAGGCAGGAACGCAGGTTTTAATTCCCAAAAAGAGGTGGGGGGGGTGGTAAGGAGACAACTTGTAATATATTTTGCCCTTTTTCAGGCCCTTACTTCTGTTACAGTTCTTCGTTCAACACTGATTCGGCCTCAGGGACAAGTACCGAACGTTCAGCAATAGTCTCTCACTGGCTGGAACAACAAAAACTCAATAAAACTCATGAGAATGAGAACACCATAACCTATATATGGCACGCTGAGGCCAGAAACCCAAAATGATGGTAAGTGAGGCTAGTGCTGATGCCCTCAGTTTTGGTCACATTCTCACCTAGGTGAGAGCCTGACTGAAAGGGGTAAATTGTGAAATACAATGTTTCAGAGGCCATTGGACTAAACTCCTGCCCTAGGGCCAAACAGACCAGATTAAAAATCAAAATGAAGGCACTCATGCTAAAGTTCCACATCACCAAACCTAAATTAAGTGGTTAACTGACTCAACAAATCAGGAGAGGTAACAATCTATTTCCCAAATAGGCCCGTTTAAATCTTCAATCGGCATGATAATCAAGTTCCCTCTGCTTTAAGCTTTACACAAAAAAGACATCCTAAAGTAACCTGTACAGTTGACCCTTGAACAATGTGGGAGTCCAGGGGAACCAACCCTCTGTGCAGTAAAAACTCCATGTGTAACTTGACTCTCCAACTACTAATAGCCTACTGTTGACCAGAAGCCTGACCAATAACATAAACATCAATTAACACATTTTTGTGTATGTATTATATACTATATTCTTATCATAAAGTGAGACAAAAGAAAATATTATCAAAATCATAAAGAAGAGAAAGTATATTTACTATTTATTAAGTAGAAATGGATCATCATAAAGGTCTTCATCTTCATTGTCTTTAGGTTGAGTAGGTCAAGGAGGAGGAAGTGGAGGAGGAAGAGAAGGGGTTGGTCTTGCTGTCTCAGGGGTAGCAGAGGCAGAAGAGGTGGATGAGGTAGAAGGGGAGGGAGGAGAGGCAGGCACACTCTGTGTAACTTTACAGAAATACATGGTACTTTCTGTCTGACTACCCCCGGCTAGAGTGCCGTGGTGTCAGCCTAGCTCACTGCAACCTCAAACTTCTGGGCTCAAGCGATCCTCCTGCCTCAGCCTCCTGAGTAGCTGAGACTATAGGCGCACACCACTACACCCGGCTAATTTTTTTCTATTTTTAGTAGAAATGGGGTCTCGCTCCTGCTCAGGCTGGTCTTGAACTCTTGAGGTCAAGCGATCTTCCCGCCTCAGCCTCCCAGGGTACTAGGATTACAGGCATGAGCCACTGTGCCCAGCCTGCAATGATTTCCTTACTGGTGTCTGGGGACTCATTTGCTGCCTCCTGGTTGGCAGAAGCTGCTTCTCCTGTTATCTTGACATTTTTTAAACTAAACTTCTTTCTAAAAGTATCAAACCATTCTTGCTGGCATTAAACCCTCCAGTTTTAGATTCTTCACCTTCCTTTTGCTTTATGTTGTCATATGGTGACTTTGCTTTTTCTCAAATCGCATTAGAATCTATAGGTATGCCTTTCTTATAGCAATCCTGCACCTACATAAAAGCTGCATTTTCAGCCAGGTGTGGTGGCATGTGCCTGTAGTCCCAGCTACTTTGGAGTCTAAGGTGGGAGGATCCCTTGAGGCCAGGAGTTCGAGGCCACCGCGTGCTATGACCACACCTATAAATAGCCACTGCATTCCAGCTTGGGCAAAAAGCAAGACCCCATTTCTTTACTTTTTAAATGTGCATTTTCAATGCAAAATAAAATGAAAAGTTTTTTCACAGAAAGCACAAGGTTTTCCCACCTGCTGGTGTAACTGTGGCTTCACAAATTTCCTTTTCTTTTTTTACAGTGGCCCATATCATTCATTTATCTTGAAATGATGGGCAACTGCAGCTGTAGACCTCAATCTATGGAACATATCAAGCAATTCCACTTTTTCTTGAAATATCATGACTTTTCCCTGATTCTTGAGAGCACTTCCAACATCACTAGTGGCACTTTGTATGGGTCCCATGGTGTTATTCAAGGTTTACAGTATTGCATTAAACATGTTAAAAAATATGCAAGAACTGCGAAAGATCGCTTTTAACTGTGATACACAATTTACTGGAGAGACAAACTGCTCATGCAGAGATTATTAGCATCACTTGGTATTTTAAGCTGGTAGTCATGACACTTGAGCTCACTCTAAGCAACAGGAGGTGGCTATGAAAATTATTACAATAGTACAGTATGTACTACAGTTATTTTATGCAGTTATTTAATACTACATCTTTACATTTGTTTACAATTTTCTCAACTGTGAATGATGCCATGTACAATCTTTAAGTGTGGGCGTAAGGTTTTTTTTTTCAGCTTCCCAAGTAGTGGTGACTACAGGTGCATCACCATTCCCAGCTTGTGTGTAAGTTCTGATAAATTTTAACTTTGTAATAGATTTGTGCATATTTAATGATAGCAAATGATAAAATATATTAGCATCTGCATATATTTTATGCATTCATGACATACCTTTTTCTTATTTTTTTCAATATTTCTAGACTACATAGTTCATCTGGGAGTTTTTTCAAATTGTCACAAATCTCCAAAATATTTTACAATATGGGTTTTTAAAAACTACATGAGTAAGTTGACCTGTGCAGTTTAAATCCTTGTTGTTCAAAGGCCAACTGTAATCAATTATTTTTCTATTGTTCTGTCTCCCTGCCCCCTCTTACACTAAAAGTAGCTTCGAAACTACTAATACACTCTCTGGTTTTTGCTTCTGCTTTCTTCAGCCGTTCTCTGCCTATAAAGTCAACCTATTCTGCTCAGCTCATTGGAACATTTATTCTATTTTATGGAATAAAATGTTGCCTGATTCTAGAATTGTAAACAAAGCCAACTGAGATCTTTAAACAAAATTCGTTGTAATTTTGTCTTTTGACAGTCCTATATTACAGATGAGGAGATTCAAGGATCACAAAAGCATTTTTAACCATTGACCAAAAAAAAAAAAAAATGAGTAAGTGATTATGGGGACCAAGGGAAAACTTTCCCTTGACCCTCTGAAGGTTTGCTGAAAATCTGAGAAAAGGCAGATTAATAGGAGAAAAGGCATACAAAATTTAGTAATGTGTACACATGTGCATAGGAGTCGTGCAAAATATGAAAACGCAAAGGACCAGATGGTTGAAGTTTATACCATCATGAGGTTACAGAAATAATAGGGACTTGGAGTGTGGCAAGACCGGATATGGGAGGGAAAGAAGAGGAAAGGCTTGGCTAGCAAAGGCGGTCTTATTATGCAGATGAAATTTTGCTGGTGGCAGCTCTCAGAATAAGTTTCTGTCAGACCCCCAAAGGTGTCAGACTCGCAGTCTCTCTCTCCCACGAGGGGATGGGGGTGGAGAAAGCCTGGTTATTTATTGCACCAATGCAGATTTTCTCTACAGATGTGAATCTCCTCCACAAAAAGCAGTTTTGCAGGGCTATTCCTGTCTGTAGGCCTTCTGAATAGTCATCTTGAAATATGTCAAAGAAGTATATTTTGAGGTGAAATATTTTTGGCTTTGTTTATTCCCCCATTTGAAACTTTATTTTCAGAAAGTTTCGTACATTAAAGTAGGATTGGTAGTTATGGAGAGATTTGGGTTAGAAGTTTTGAGATAAGCAATAGGCAAAGGAGGAGAAAACATAGATTGAAACAAACAGAAAAAAATTTTGAGTGCACTGTTCCATATCTTCTTTTTTTTTTTTTGAGACAGAGTCTCACTTTGCTGCCCAGGCTAGAGCGAGTGCCATGGCGTCAGCCTAGCTCACAGCAACCTCAAACTCCTGGGCTCAAGCGATCCTCCTGCCTCAGCCTCCCGAGTAGCTGGGACTACAGGCATGTGCCACTATGCCTGGCTAATTTTTTTTCTATATATATATTTTTAGTTGTCCATATAATTTTTTTCTATTTTTAGTAGAGACGGGGTCTCGCTCTTGCTCAGGCTGGTCTCGAACTCCTGACCTTGAGCGATCCACCCGCCTCGGCCTCCCAGAGTGCTAGGATTACAGGCGTGAGCCACCGCGCCCAGCCCATATCTTCTTGAATCAGTCTCCTGGTCCTGAGAATAGGTCAGTTGAGTTAAACAGTTATGTTTCATTTCAGGAAATGGAATTGCAGATGGGCTCTCAAGGCTAGACCTCTATATACAAGGCAGGCCAACAGATCTTAATAAGAGGCATTTCTATGGAAACAGAAGAAAAACAAAGGTTAATGTCTGGAGTAATCTATAAGCAAGTTTTTCTAGAGCCTGGAGGATAGTCAGCTGTGAAGATTAGTGGCAATCAGACAGATTTTTCTGGTTTGCAGTTTGCATGTACAAAGTTTGTCCAAATATAAGCAGTTACAGCGATGTTTCTTCAAAGCCAAGTTGACTAGCTTTAGCTTGTGGGGCCTTAAGGAAAAGGCAGTTTTAATTTCTAGTGATTACAAGTCAGAAGGGTGGGAGAAAAATTGGAAATATTAGTCTGGATAGTCACAGCCAGATATTCTAGGGAACTAAAAATATAGGATTCAGTCCAGAAAATAAAAACTCAAGAAAACAAAAAGACAGGACTAGAATCTAATAACAGATGCACTATACTTTTCTTCTGAAGCATAATTTTTCTCTCTCTAGTTCCCCCATTTTTTTTTTTTTTTTTTTTTGAGACAGAGTGTCACTCTGTTGCCCGGGCTAGAGTGTCGTGGCGTCAGCCTAGCTCACAGCAACCTCAAACTCCTGGGCTCAAGCAATCCTCCTGCCTCAGCCTCCTGAGTAGCTGGGACTACAGGCATGCGCCACCATGCCCAGCTAATTTTTCTATATATATTTTTAGCTGTCCATATAATTTCTTTCTATTTTTTTTTTAGTAGAGACGGGGTCTCGCTCTTGCTCAGGCTGGTCTTGAACTCCTGACCTTGAGCGATCCACCCGCCTTGGCCTCCCAGAATGCTAGGATTACAGGTGTGAGCCACCGCACCTGGCGGTAAAAATAGTTCCCCCATTTTTACCAAAGATAATCACGGTAAGACTAATTTGTTTGTAAAATAAGTTTAATTTTATAAACTTGGCCTGATTATTTGCATATAATACAGTAAGAATAGTAACTTATTATATAGGTTCTTTTTAAGTTGACTTTGCTGGAACTTTTTCGTACGGAATTTTGGATTAGACTTTTTAAAAAGGCTCTTGAGGCTAAGGAGACAAGCCAAGGATTTGACTTTCCCTTAGACTGTGTCTGTAATCCGTGTATGAATTGGGTGAATTCTTCTATTCTTGAGATCCTCAAAATACCTTCAGGTTCTTGGGTCTGTCAGAAAGTGATATTCTTTACCTTCCACAAGTTCAGGAACCCTAAAGGGAAACCATGTAGACAAGATACCAGGCCATTTTTTCCAAAGGGCTTTTTACTGGCTCCATAAAAGTCAACCTCAGGCCGGGCATGGTGGCTCATGCCTATAATCCTAGCACTCTGGGAGGCCGAGGCTGGTGAATTGTTTGAGCTCAGGAGTTCGAGACCAGCCTGAGCAAGAGCGAGACCTCGTCTGCGGGGAGTTAGCTACGCTCCCTGCAAAGAGGTTTTTTCTCTTTGTTCCGATCAGGTCTCTAAGTTGACTACGCCAGTTTGCAGGGAGTTAGCTACACTCCCTGCAAAGAGGTTTTTTCTTCCGATCAGGTCTCTCAGGCAGGGGTCATCGCAAAGGATGAAAAATAGTAGGAAACAGAAATAAAAGTAAAATAATGGCAATAATAATACACAGAGCCAAAGATATAGTTTATAAAGTAAAGGTTTATGAAAATAGATATAAGGAGGGTGTCCGGAGGAATATATTTCTTCCCGCATAAAATATATCCCCAACTGAAACTCCACACAGGTATTTTATAGGGTAGATACAGGCTCCTGTTGCCAAGTGCAACGGGATTTACATACTAACAGGCGGTTTGCTTTAGGGTCAAAGTCTCCTAAAAGGCTACTACAGATCCTTTAACTCTAACTAGGGGAACAATGAGTTATAAAATCGTCTTGGGGCAAACTTCTAAGTTTTATGATAAGGCTATTACTTTAGCAAAAAAACAGAGACATCTTGGCTCTGGTGATTGTGTTCTTGGAGGCAGAGATCATCCCAGAAGTCAACATGGGCTGTGCTTTGTGTTAATTACTTTAAACGCATGGTTCCGTTTGGGCCCCGCTTGGGCATTAGCCTATCTATCTGATCAGCTCTCATCTCCGGGGGTCTACGCCTGTCAGCTCCGGCAACCTTTGGTTCTAAGAGAGGCCTGCCTTGTCTTTCAAAACAGGTGAGAACCATAGGCCCAGTTTACAGCTGTCTCTTTGAAGTGCAGCTATTACTGAACAACAAGATGCCCTCCTGAGACGAGGCAGCTTTTGAACTAACACATTTATTTTTTTCTTTAAGGCAAAGCCTTATTTGACTTCTGAAATCAAATCTTGTCTCCAGAAATACAGGGGGCATTTCTATAACTCAGTATTCTTAGGCTCAACACCCGTCTCTACTAAAAATAGAAAAAATTAGCTGGGCATCATGGGGCGCACCTGTAGTCTCAGCTACTTGGGAGGCTGAGGCAGGAGGATCACTTGAGCCCAGGAGTTTGAGGTTGCTGTGAGTGAGGCTGATGCCACGGCACTCTAGCCTGAGACAGAGACAGAGTGAGTCTCTGTCAAAAAAAAAATGCACACACAGAATTTAAGTGTTTTCAAAAAGGACTTGGGTGGGCTGTGCTAGTTAGAGGAAGATTAAAAATAAATGCCAAGCCAACATAAAATCATAAGAATTTGCCAAAGGAATTTATGAGGAGACCAATTTTAGTTAGATAGGTAGCTTCCAGTTTAGTCTCCATTTTCAACTGGACCACTGAGCTCAGGGCAGAGCCCATCCATAAACAGGGCCAACAAAGCATTTGCAGTTTTGGGGGCCTAATACTTATATATGTGAAAAGTGGGTGCAGCTGGAAGGCAGAGCATCTAGATCCCCAGAAATCAAGGGTCCTCTTTTTATACTGAATCCTGGGTCCCCTAGAGCTGAGGCAAAAACTCAAGAGGGAAATGTCATGGGCCAGGCAGCATAACACTTCCACGGTGCATTTCTCTGCAATGACATTCCCCAAAGCTTATGGGCGACTCAATGCCAACCAGCCCACTTTGTGATCAGCCCATCCCCTTAAGGGAGTCTTATCCCTTGGTGGCAAGTGTTCCCACAGCCACCAAGTGTCCAAACCTTGCTTTTCTCATCTAAACATGCAAAGAAATGAGTAGACCCCTGCAGTAATAACCATTCACTGCAACTGCTGCCATCCACCTCCAAAACTGCATCCCTCACCAGGGACTCACCAGCTGTCACACACCCGAAGGGCAAGTGCTCTTTCATAGTACAAGTAACCCCTGGAACCCTCAAAAGCCAGAGAGATTAGGGAACTCAATGCAAAAGAGAGAAGAGCTTTAGACCTGAAAGGAACCTGCCCACAACTCTCCTTTATGATCTCCTGTATGATCATAATGTACAGAGCAATTTCATTTCTGCCACTAGGTTAGTAACATGCTTAATTCTACATGAAGGCTAATTGATAGCTGCTTGCACAATAGGATTAAATATGTCTTTTTTACCCGCTAAGAATTCCCTCCACTGATATGTTTGTATACTATAATTCCTACTGGTTATCTCTTTGTTAAAATAGTCCCCTTCTATTATAATTAGGGTGACCATATAATTTATCATCTAAAGTTAGACAAATTTAAGAACAAAAAAGGTGCTATTAATAATTATGCTAGGCAACAGGTGTGAACAAACCAGATAAACTGAGATGTATGGCTCTACTCTATACATATGATACATCTCTGTCCTGGTTGGGGAAACAAAATTATTACTCATCATAAACATAAAAATTTCATTAAGCATTTACCATATGCCAACAACACTGAGAAGTCACTGCTCTTTTTTTTTTTTTTTTAAAGAGACGGGGTCTCGCTCTTGCTCAGGGTGGTCTCGAACTCCCTGACCTCGAGTGATCCACCCACCTCGGCCTCCCAGAGTGCTAGGATTACAGGCGTGAGCCACCACGCCCGGCCAGTCACTGCTCTTAAGAAACTCACCAGGCCTTTTGGGAGACTTTTAACCTAAAACGAACTACCTGTTATGTAAGTCTGTTACCCCTGGCAACCAATCACTGTACCCATAAATATTGATGTGAAACTTCACTCGTGGCCTCATAGCTCACAGGAATCCTGTGGGGTCTTCCAAGTCCCCCTCTTTCATAAAGTCTATTCTTTATAAAACTGTACTTTCATCTCTGTGTATTCTTTTATTTCTATATTCTATTATTTTCTATTATTTCCTTATCCTCGGTGACGACCCCTGCCTAAGGGGCCCCATTTTTTGCTGGAAGTGCAGCTAACTCCCACAATGCTCCTTGACTTATGATGGGGTTACATCTGGATAAACTCATGGTAAGTTGAAAATATCGTAAGTCTGAGAAACGTGATATACAAAATGATGTCACTTTGGTTCAGAGCTCTAAAATGGAGCCAGGAAGCCATTCTAAGAAGGATTAACTACACAACTTGCAACCTTGTAAAAAAAAAAAAAAAACCCAAAAAAAACAGGAACTTGCCTTGAACCTTTGAAATGGGCCAAACTACCACAACCACAATGTTCTGGAAAACAGCTGAATTTCACCAGCACTGCAGCTCCTAAAGAGTAACTACTAATGAACTATGGACTCATGCACTAAGTCAGCTGCCTCACCCATGATAGTTCTTTCAAAACAACTTGTGTAATCACCCTTAGCTTCCTTTTAAAAACCCCTACTCCTCTCCCTCTCTTTGGAACACAATTTGGCTTCTAGCTGAATCTGTGTCTCTGGAATTGCAGTCCCTAAGACCCCAATAAATGCCTTGTTTTACTGCTTTGCAGTGTGGTATTTCACCTTTTCTTAGTTAACAAGTTGAAAATGTGCTTTTGACTTATCATATTTTCAATATATGATGGGTTTATTGGGACATAACTGCACCATAAGTCAAAGAGCATCTGCACAGCTTTAGCCCCTCTCTGGTCTTCCCTCCTTCTAGATAAGATTTATTAATATACCCAATCATAAAATTACCCCCACTTCTGGATAGTATTCAATCCAGAGCAAAACCTCACTTCCTTAAACTCTCCCCTAAAACACCTAACACAAGCCCAAATCCCACAGTACATCTTTGCTAACATACTGGTCCTGAGACACCCCACAGTGCCGTATGGTGTACATCCTCCCCCACTACAAAGAGTAATAAACTCAACTTCTTCAACTCAAGGCATGTTGATGCCCCTGGTCTTTGACTACAGGGCACTGACACTATGAAGAGCCTTAAAACGTACATAGTAAGGTGCCAAATAGTATGTATCCTATGCTTCTATTAGTGATTTGTAATATTCAGAAGTTCAGACATAAACTGACAGCCCAAACTTTTTGGCTTACATACATAACATGGCGTGTAAGTTTGTGCATGTATGTATGTGTGTGACTGTGAATGGTTTGGAGTGGGACATGTCTTCTCTAGGGGCCCACAGTCCCCACCACTTTTTATTATCACTTATACCCTCCTGCTTTGTTCACACATTCATTCCACAAACATTTAACTGTACACCTACTATGTACCAGGCTGGGGATGCAGCAATGAACACATCAGACATAAATTCCTGCTGTCATGGAGCTGACATTCTAGTAGGGAAGGCAGATAATAAACAAATATGCCAGGGAGTGACATGTTTTCTTCTCTGAAGAAAAACAAAACAAAACAAAGTAAAAGGACAGAGAGTTGAGAGGGGAGGCTATATTAGCTGAGGTGGTCAGAGGAAGGCCTCACTGAGGAGGTGACATGTGAGCCTAGAAAACCTGCTTGGAAGAAGCAAGAGTGTAAGCCACTGGCAGATCTCAAGGAGGAGTGTTCCAGGCAGAGGGAACAGCCAGCGTAAAGGCTCCAAGGTGGGAATAAACATGGCATCTTTGAAAACCAGAAGGAAGACCAGCATGGCTCTAGGGAGGTAAGTGACGGGAAGTGTTGTAGGAGTTAAGGTCAAAGAAGTAGGCAGGGGCCAGACCGCAGGCTTTACCCTGAGTAAGGTGAGAACTACCAAAGGGTATTGTGCAGAGTGGGTGTGATCTGAGACCTCTCTAGCTGCTGTGGAAAGTGGATAGGAGGGAGTGAGCATGAAGACTGGGAAAGCCTGAGGAGGCTGTCTGTGGCTGCCTTTTTCCAGGCAGCCCAGAAGTGACCCGCCAGGACACTGGAAAGAGTTCTTAATAGGCTTATGTATGCACAGGAAATGAGGATATTGAGAAATGGATAGGGGACTAGGGGCCTGGGGTGAGCCAGAGACTCACTCTTGCTGCTTGAGGATTTTGTCTATTGTTGTTGTGTTTTTGTTATCTGTTTTTCACAGTGGGCACGTATTTCTGCTATTGAAAATAACCTAGCTTCATTGAAGGCTCTCCCTCTTCCTTCTAGACGCAGTCCTTAGGAATTAGAGGCATCGCACCCAGCCCTGCACACGCACAACAGTGAGGCCTTGCCCAGCCCGTCCTGGTTTCCTCGGGGCCAACCTGGTTTCAGTACTGAAAGTCCTGCGCCCTGGGTGAACCAGGACTGTTGGTCACTTGACATGAGCAAACGCGCTCCTGTGCAGCCCAGAGCTAAGGCCAGGGCGGCTGCCCCTCCTCAGCACTCAGGAGGCCTCTATAGCCAATGTCAGAGCACGATGTGGCCGCTGACCATGCTCTGCCCTACAACCTAAGGGGTCGCACTCAGCTGCAGAGGCGATGCCCAGGGCAGCTAAGCTTGAGACTCCTTCCCAGGATCCTTGCTCCTCTGCGAAAATGTGTGTGACTCTGCGTATGACTGGATAACTTGGAGTGGGGCAGATTCTTCCTGTGTCTGGGAGATTGTGTGTAAGTTTAAGTGCAGGTTATTATACAGGACTAGGTGCAACTGTGTATGCGGCTGCTTGTGTGTAATCGAATGGGCTTGTGGGTGAGCATGGGGGCTGGTACCATGTGTCTGTCTGTGGTGGGTGTGTGTCCATATCACTACGCATGGCAGAGATCTGGTGCCTTGAGTTATGGTGATTGTGTGAATGTCAGTAAATACTTGATGTGAGGCCGGGCATGGTAGCTCACACCTGTAATCCTAGCACTCTGGGAGGCCAAGAAGGGAGGATCGCTTGAGGTCAGGAGTTCAAGACCAGCCTGAGCAAGAGCCAGACCCTGTCTCTACTAAAAATAGAAAGAAATGATTTGGACAGCTAAAAATCTATACAGAAAAAACTAGCCAGGCATGGTGGCGCATGCCTGTAGTCCCAGCTACTCAGGAGGCTGAGGCAGGAGGATTGCTTGAGCCCAGGAGTTTGAGGTTGCCGTGAGCTGGGCTGACGCCACAGCACTCTAGCCCGGGCAACAGAGTGAGACTCTGTCTCAAAAAAAAAAAAACAAAAAAAAAACTTGATGTGAGAGTGGCCATCAGTGTGTGTTTCTGTGACAAGGCATGTGTCTGCATGTGTGTGTGTCTGTGATTTTATGAGCACATGCCTGTATGGGATTGTTTCTGTGTTTGGAACTGGCTTTCTTGTGGCCAAAAAGTGTCTCTCTGTGTCCCTGAGTCTCTCTGGGCTTATATGTGACTCTTGCATAGTGGTGAGGCCATGGGTCCTGGAGCCCTGGAATTAGACTAACTCTGCCACTTAATGGCCAGATAACCTTGGACAAGGTACTGAACTCTGTTCATCGGTTTCTTCATCTGCAAAACACAAATTCTAATCATTTCTGCCTGGTGGAACACAAAATGAAGCGATACTTATCTAGTGCTCAGCACAGTGCCTAGCCCACAGGAAGCACTGGGTAAACATTAGCTTGTATTAATGCATGGCTGCATCTTCAGGAGTGTCCACCTGTGATTATGTCTGCATTTCAGAGATTATGCATGTGTGTGGCTCTCATGGGTTTCATTGGTTCAAGAAATACTAACTGCTATGATCACACCACTGCACTCCAGCCTGAGCAGCAAAGCAAGACCCCATCTCAGGAAAGAAAGAGAGAAAGAGAGAGAGAGAGAGAAGAAGAAGAAGAAAGAAAGAGGGAGAGAGAGAGAGAGAAAGAAAGCAAGCAAAAGAAAGAAAGAGAAAGAGAAAGAAAGAAGACAGAAAGAAGGAAGGAAAGAGAAAGGAGAAAGAAGAAAGAAAGAAAGAAGAAAAGAAAGAAAGGAAAGAGAGAGAGAAAGAAAGAAGGAAGGGAGGAAAGAAAAGTAAAAAGAAAAGAAAGAGAGGGAGATAAGGAAGGAAGGAAGAAAGGAAAGAAGGAAAGAAAGAAAGACTACTAGGGCAGGCACCTACTAGATATTAGGCACTGCACTAGACACTGCATATACAGTTATAAAAAAAAAAATACAGCCACAGCCCCTGCCTTCAATCAACAGCCACCTTCAAGAACTGACCACACTGGCCACCTTTAATGTTACAGATATATTTGCTGATGTACAAAATGGCATGGGTACAAATGTATTGCAGGGAAGGGTTAGAGATGACTTAAATCAATGGGTGACTAGTTACACCTGTTATAGTCCAACCCATTATGCCCTTTAGGCATCTTACTGTCAGTAATCCCTCACCTTGCTATTTGTTGACTCTATCCTGTCCCATTGTTGTATTTATCTATCTTGATGCCAATACCACGTTGTTTTGATTACTGTAGATTTATAATAAGCCTTGAAATCAGGTAGTATTAGGCCTTCCAACCTTGTTCTTCTCTTACATTGTTTTGGCTATTCTAGGTACTTTGCATTCCATACGAATTTTAGAATCAGCTTGTCGGCCGGGCGCGGTGGCTCACGCCTGTAATCCTAGCACTCTGGGAGGCCGAGGTGGGCAGATCGTTTGAGCTCAGGAGTTCGAGACCAGCCTGAGCAAGAGCGAGACCCCACCTCTACTAAAAATAGAAAGAAATTATATGGACAACTAAAAATATATATAGAAAAAATTAGCCGGGCATGGTGGCGCATGCCTGTAGTCCTAGCTACTCGGGAGGCTGAGACAGGAGGATCGCTTGAGCTCAGGAGTTTGAGGTTGCTGTGAGCTAGGCTGACGCCACGGCACTCACTCTAGCCTGGGCAACAGAGTGAGACTCTGTCTCAAAAAAAAAAAAAAAAAAGAATCAGCTTGTCAATTATTACCAAAAAACAACAACGAAAAAGTCTTCTGGTGTTATGATAGGGATTTCATTGCATCTATAGACCAATATGAGGAGAACTGACCTTGCAGCAATATTGAGTCTTCCAATCCATGAACATAGCATATCTCCCCATTTATTTAGGTCTTTAATTTAGCTCAGCAATATTTGATGTTGAAAAGTGTAAAGGATTTGCAAGTCTTTTACCAAATTTTTCCCTAAGAATTTCATATTTTTATGGTATTGTAAATGGTATTATATTTTTAATTCTGATTTCTGGTGATTTGTGGATAGGATATAGAAATACAATTTATTTTTTCTATTAAACATGTATTCTGGCCAGGCGTCGTGGCTCACGCCTGTAATCCTAGCACTCTGGGAGGCCGAAGTGGGTGGATAGTTTGAGCTCAGGAGTTCGAGACCAGCCTGAGCAAGAGCGAGACCCCATCTCTACTAAGAAATAGAAAGAAATTATATGGACAGCTAAAAATATATATATAGAAAAATTAGCCGGGCATGGTGGCACATGCCTGTAGTCCCAGCTACTCAGGAGGCTGAGGCAGGAGGATCGCTTGAGCCCAGGAGTTTGAGGTTGCTGTGAGCTAGGCTGACACCACGGCATTCTAGCCCAGGCAACGGAGTGAGACTCTGTCTCAAAAAAAACAAAACCAAGAAAAACATGTATTCTGCAATCTAGCTAAACCTATTTAGTAGTTCTAGTAGCTTTTTTGATGATTCCATAGGATTTTCTACATAGACAATCATGTCATGTTCAAATAAAGACAGTTTATTCTTCCTTTCCAATTAATCTGCCTTTTATTTCTTTTTCTTGCCTTAGTGCCTTGGCTAGACCCTCCAGTACAATGTTAAACAAAAATTGTGGGATTAGGCATTCTTGCCTTTTTCCTGATCTTAGTGTGAAAACAGTCTTTTACCCTTAAGAATGAGGTTAGGTGTAGTTTTTATGTAAGCACCCTTTATCAGGTTGAGGAAGGTCCCTTCTATGCCTAATTTCTAAGAGTTTGGTTTTGTTCAGTTTTGTTTGTTAGGTTTTGTCAAATGCTTTAGTGGCATCAATTGAGATGATCATATGGTTTTTCTTCATTAGTCTATTAATATGGTGAATTACATTGATTGCTTTTCAAGTGTTAAGCCAAACCAAGTATTCCTAGGATAAACCCCACTTGGTCATAATGTACTATCCCTTTTATATATTGCATTGGAATTGATTTGCTCAAATTTTGTTAAATTTGTATATCTATATTTATGAGGGATATTTGGTCTACAGTTTTCTTGTAATATCTTTGTCTGGTTTTGATATCATGATCAGGGTAATGCTGAACTTATAGAATATGTTGGGAAGTGTTCCCTCCTTGTGGTAGGCATAATTCTAAGATGGCCTCTAAGATTTACAGCCCCTGGTGTGCACATACCTTTTCCTAGTTATTTAATTAAACACTAATCTAGCTACTGCTGTGAAGGGATTTTGCAGATGTAACTAACGTCCCAAATCAGTTGACCTTAAGATGGGGAGATTATTTGGGTGGGCCTGACCTAATCACAGGCCCTTTAAATCTGTGTCTAAAAGTCAGAGAGGACCAGGTACAATGGCTCACGCCTATAATCCTAGCACTCTGGGAGGCTGAGGCAGGAGGATCGCTTGAGCTCAGGAGTTCAAGACCAGCCTGAACAAGAGTGAGGCCCTGTCTCTACTAAAAAAGGAAAGGAAAAAGAAAAATTAGCCAGGCATCGTGGCACGCGCCTGTAGTCCCAGCTACTTGGGAGGCTGAGGCAGGAGGATTGCTTGAGCCCAGGAGTTTGAGGTTGCAGTGAGCTATCATGATGTCCCTGCATTCTAGCCTGAACAAAAGAGTGAGACTCTATCTCAAAAAAAATAAATAAATAAATAAAATAAAATAAAACCCAAGTCAGAGAGAAGAAGCATGAGATGTGTTTGACACACTGTTGCTGGCTTGAAGACATAGGAGGCCACATGGCAAAGAATGTGGGTGGCCTCTAGGAGATGAGGGCAGCCCTGACTGACAGCCAGCAAGGAAACAGGGTCCTCAGTCCTACAACTGCAAAGAACTGAATTTTTCCAACAAGAATGAGCTTGGGGCCGGGCGTGGTGGCTCACGCCTATAATCCTAGCACTCTGGGAGCCGGAGCTGGGTGGATCGTTTGAGCTCAGGAGTTTGAGACCAGCCTGAGCAAGAGCGAGACCCCGTTTCTACTAAAAATAGAAAGAAATTATATGGACATCTAAAAATATATATATATATATATATAAAAACAAAAAATCAGCTGGGCATGGTGGCGCATGCCTGTAGTCCCAGCTACTCGGGAGGCTGAGGCAGTAGGATCGCTTGAGCCCAGGAGTTTGAGGTTGCTGTGAGCTAGGCTGACGCCATGGCACTCTAGCCTGGGCAACAGAGTGAGACTTTGTCTAAAAAAAAAAAAAAGAAAAGAAAAAAAGAATGAGCTTGGAAGTGTACTTTCCCTCATGCCTGCATACAAGAACTCACCCTGGCCAACACCTTGATTTCAGCCTTGTGGTAGCCTGAGCAGAGAACTAAAGTCATGTTGTCCAGGACTTCTGACCTACAGAAATCAAGATAATAAATGGGTACTGTTTTAAGTCACTAACTTTGTGTTAATTTGTTATGCAGCAATAGAAAATTAATATGCTCTTCTTCTATCTCCTGGAAGAATTTGTGTACAACTGCTATTATTTCTTCCTTAACTGTTTGGTTAAATTCACCAGTGATATCATCTGGGCATGGGGTTTTCTTTGTGGGAATGTTCTTAACTATGAAATAAATTTCTTTAAAGACAGGGCTATTTAGGTTTTTGTCTTTTTTCTGGAGTGAGCTTTGGTAGCTTGTATCCTATAAGGAATGTGTCCATTTTATCTAAGTTGTCAAATTTATGAGCATAAAACTCTTTATAATACCCCTTTATCATCCTCTTAATTTCTGTAGGATCTGTAGTGTCATCCCCTATCTCATTCCTGACATTGGTCATTTGGGTCTTCTCTCCTTTTTCCCTCATCAATCTGGCTAGAGAGATTTATCAATTTTATTTATCTTCCCAAAGAGCCGGATATTGGGTATTTAATTTTCTCTTGTTTTTCTGTTTTCTATTTCAGTGATTTCTGCTTTTATCTTTATCATTCCCTTTCTTCTGCTTACTTTGGGTTTAATTTCCTCTTTTATCATAATTTCTTAAGGTGGAAGCTGAGGTCATTGATTTGAGACCATTCTTCTTTTTTAATATAAGCATTTAATGCTATAAATTCCTTTCTAAGCATTCTGACTTTTTGTTGCATTCCATAAATTTTGATACATTGTGTTTTCATTTTAATTCAGTTCAAAATATTCTCTCATTTTCTTTTTTTTTTTTTTTTTTTTGAGACCGAGTCTCACTCTGTTGCCCAGGCTAGAGTGAGTGCCGTGGCGTCAGCCTAGCTCACAGCAACCTCAAACTCCTGAGCTCAAGCGATCCTCCTGTCTCAGCCTCCCGAGTAGCTGGGACTACAGGCATGCACCACCATGCCCGGCTAATTTTTTCTATATATATTTTTAGCTGTCCATATAATTTCTTTCTATTTTTAGTAGAGATGGGGTCTCGCTCTTGCTCAGGCTGGTCACGAACTCCTGAGCTCAAACGATCCGCCCACCTCGGCCTCCCAGAGTGCTAGGATTACAGGCGTGAGCCACCGTGCCCGGCCTCTCATTTTCCTTATAATTTCTTCTTTGACCCATGATGTGCTGGTTATCAATTTACTGCATCTCAAATTCGAATTCACCCTTTCTGCCTGCTCTGTGAAAATGGAGCATATTTTAAATATTTTTTCCTTTGCCAGCTGGCACTGAAGCTTTCTCAATAGAGGGTGCTGGAGAGAGAATGCAAGAGGGAAAGGGGCTTCCTTCCTGATTCCTGTGCTTACTTGCCAGGTTCCTGCTGCTTGGCTTTTTCTAGCATTAGACTCCTAAAGAGCTCACAGCTTTTCCAGTGCCTAGTTCCTGCAGTGCATGGTAGCCAGTAGCACCCAGTGATCAGCAGCTTTCCCCTCCCTCTAGCACTTGCTCTCAGGCAATTTTGTAGCAGAGTGACTCTGGATCCTGCAGCACTCACAGCTTCCCCAGTGCCTGGCTCCTGCAGTACACAGAGGCCAGCAGCACTCAGCAGTGAACAGCTTTCCCTGACGCAACAGCAGACAGATTTCCAGAGGGTATATTTCCAACAAGTTCCACCAGTGCAGCACCACAATGACTTCTCTATCATTCAATAAACTACAGCCATGCTTCTTCCAATAAGATCTGGATCTCAGTCCCATACGTGTCCTATCTTAGCCTAGGGATGATGATCGCTCCTTATAGCTGCTATTCCCATATTCTTTAGAGATCTCTTTACATCTTACCAGCTAATCCCTTGTTATTCCAACTCCCTGTTATAGGTAATTCTTTATATTAATAATAAACTTCTCTGTTGAAATTACTGTGTCATCCCTCTCTCCTGATTAGACTCAGACTGATACAAAATTGTTACCTGGAGTGGTCCCAGGAAATATACCTGCAGAGATGGGACTTTGGGATTGGTTTGTTCCTGGTCTGGGCTTGAGCACAGTGCTGAACTCCTTGCCAATGAGAAGTGGATGCTAGTAATCCATGTCATGCAGAAGCATCACAATCAATCAACCTATGGTTGGTCGTGATGAAGTGCCAACTGAAGCACATGCCTTGGGAGTCCATATGACTGTTGCACTTGACCATTATGGCAGTAATCATAACTATAAGGATTGTGTTGCAGGATGGATTGTTTGAAGGCACATGAGCACTTACGAAGAAAAAATGGGCAGGCACCATATTACCTGAGTACATGCCAGGTACATCTATCCAGCCAGGGAAGTCACAGCCCCAAGTCTCCCTGTAACTAGATCCCACACGAACATTCCCCAGCACTTGCTTGGACTGTGACAACCACAAAGGAGCAGGTAGACACAGGAGAGTAGCAGTGTTCCTGGAGCTCTGACCCGTAGGGTGGGCTACCCCAAGGGGACTGGGAAGTGCCACGAATTCTTTCTAGGACAGAGGAAGGCGAGTGCATACTCTCCTGTACCAGAGAGCCCCTGGCTCCTGATCTGAAGTTGTCTTCACCCCTCCTAGTGGAGATGTTCCCCACCATTTGGGGCCTTCTCCTCCACCTCCCCTCCCCTGCCCACTGCCACAGAGGCAGCCACAGCTGAAAGGCTGTTTCTGCTCAGGACCGGCAAGTGCTCCACAGGGGTCAATTAAGCCAGGGCACCTGGGAGTGGCTGCCCCACCTCTGACAGAGCACTTATCACACCCAGGTTTCCACAGAGCATGGGGCTCACTCCCTTCCCACTAAAAAGAAGCAGTGAGTGCTTTCATGTGCCCCAAGGACAAAAGCTACTGCCTCCTCTGAGACCCCATCTCTATTAAAAATAGAAAGAAATTAGCCGGACAACTAAAAATATATACAGAAAAAATTAGCCGGGCATGGTGGCACATGCCTGTAGTCCCAGCCACTCAGGAGGCTCAGGCAGGAGGGTCGCTTGAGCCCGGGAGTTTGAGATTGCTGTGAGCTAGGCTGACGCCACAGCACCAAGGCAACAAAGTGAGACTCTGTCTCAGGGGAAAAAAAAAAAAAAGGAGGAAATCCTCCCTAACTCATTCTATGGGCCATCACTCTGATACCAATGCCAGGAAAGGACACAACAAAAAAAGAAAACTACAGACCAATAACCCTCATGAACATAGATACAAAAATTCTCAAAAAAAATATTAGCAAACTGAATCCAACAGCATATCAAAAAGATAATTCACCATGATCAAGTGGGTTTCATCCCAGGGATTCAAGGATGGTTGAACATGTGCAAATCAATAAATGTGATTCACAACAAAAAAAGAATTAAAAACAAAAACCATATGATGATCTCAATAGATGCAAAAAAGCATTCTATAAAATCCAGCCCCCTTTATGATAAAAACACTCAACAAACTAAGCATAGAAAGAACATACCTCAAAATAATAAAAGCTATATATGACAGACCCACAGCCAACATCATACTGAATGGGAAAAAGTTGAAAGCATTCCTCCCCAAAACTGGAATAAGACAAAGGTACCCATTGTCACCACTTGTATTCAACATAGTACTGGAAACCCTAGCCAGAGTAATCAGGCAAGAGAAAGAAATAAAGGGCATCCACATTGGGAAACAGGAGATCAAACTATCCCTATTTGCCAATAATATGATCATATATCTAGAAAATCCTAAAGACTCCTCCAAAAGACTCCTAGATTTGATAAATAAATTCAGTAAAGTCTCAGGTTACAAAATTAATATACACCATTGCAGACTTTGCTAGTGAAAAAAATAAAAAATTAATATACACAAATTAGTGGCATTTCTATATACTAATAATAGTCAAGCTGAGAGTCAAATCAAGAACTTGATACAATGTATGCAGCTGGAGATGGTACTAAGAGCTTATTTGGTTGATTGACTGAAACTTGGACTCAATTATGGCCTACAGTTAATGAGGTTGAGATGCCAGAGCTGCCTTTTCATGATGCAGGGGAGCAAATCCAAAGGCTTTAGGGATAGGAATGTTGGACAAGATTTATTATGTTTGATCTGCCCACACCCCTAATTATGTTCCATGAAAAAGCTTGGAAGACAATTCCTTCACCAAGGCATTGAGAAATCCATTAGTGAGAGGAACACCTGCATCCTTGGAAAGCTCTATGGTTGCTCTCCTTTGTAGGCCAGGTATGACTGTAGGTGATGGACTCCCTGGTTTCAGTGGAGAGCATGGAATCCCAGAGGAGCACAGGCCAAGTGGTAGCACTTAATTGCCAAATCAGCACCACGAATGTATAGGCACATTGATCACCATGGCCCTAGGGAAGAAACAGATGGACAGTCTACTAGAATTCTGTTCAATCTGTATGATAGGAACAGTTCTAGACCTGCTAGGCAAAAATCTAACTCAAGCCACCACAGTGGAGAAAGTCAGCCTCTCACTCACTTTCCAGATTGAAGTCAGTTCACGTACCCAGAGTCCCTTGATTGAAGGGTAGGCCAGATCCGCTTGAGGGAGATGCCTGTACGATCGCCACAAATATATACCATAAATCTTCCTTCAAGCCTTCCCCAAAGGGACCTGAGGCTATTTACTAGAGTGACTGTGCACTGGGGAAAAGGAAATACCCAGACCTTTGGAAGACTGCTAGATACTTGCTCTGAATTGATATTAATTTCTGGGGACTCTAAATGCCACTGTGGCCCAACAGTCAAAGTGGGGGCTTTAGAGTGGTCAGGTAATAGAGTCTTAGCTCAGGCCTGATTCACACCGGGCCCAGTTGGTCCACTCACTCACCTTGTAGTTATTTCCCCAGTTCCTGATTTTAATCACTGTAATAAACATACTTAGAAACTGGCATAATCCCCTCATCAGCTTGCTGATCCATAGTGTAGGGCCATTCTTTTCTTTTCTTTTCTTTCTTTCTTTTTTTTTTTTTTTTTTTTTGAGACAGAGTCTCACTCTGTTGCCTGGGCAAGAGTGCCATGGCGTCAGCCTAGCTCACAGCAACCTCAAACTCCTGGGCTCAAGCAATCCTCCTGTCTCAGCCTCCTGAGTAGCTGGGACTTACAGGCATGCACCACCATGCCTGGCTAATTTTTTTTTCTATATATATAGTTAGTTGTCCATATAATTTCTTTCTATTTTTTTAGTAGAGACAGGGCCTCGCTTTTGCTCAGGCTGGTCTCGAACTCCTGAGCTCAAACGATCCACCCTCCTCAGCCTCCCAGAGTGCTAGGATTACAGGCATGAGCCACCACCCCAGCTGTAAGGTGCTTTCTTGAGTGAATAGTTGTTCAATTTGGTGTTCCTGAGGGGGGACTATTGCTGGAGGGGTTCTATTCAGCCATTTTGCTCCACCTCCTTCAAATCTCACATCTCCACTTAACTCACCTGTTTGGCCTGTACAGAAGTCAGATGAATCTTGGACTATGTGTGGCCTATCATAAACTTAATCAGATGGGGATTCCAATTGTAGGTCCTGTCTCAGATATAGTATCTTCATTGGAACAACTCAGCACAACCCTTGGCACTTGGTATTCACATACCAGCCTGACTAATGACTTTTTCTTCACACCATTTATTTATTTATTTATTTATTTTTTGAGGCAGAGTCCCGCTCTGTCACCCTGGCTAGAGTGCCGTGGCATCAGCCTAGCTCACAGCAACCTCAAACTCCTGGGCTCAAGCAATCCTTCTGCCTCAGCCTCCTGAGTAGCTGGGACTACAGGCATGCGCCACCATGCCTGGCTAATTTTTTCTATATATTTTTAGTTGTCCAGCTAATTTTTTTTTTTTACTTTTTTAGTAGAGACGGGGTCTCGCTCTTGCTCAGGCTGGTTTTAAACTCCTGAGCTCAAACGATCTGCCCACCTCATCCTCCCAGAGTGCTAGGATTATAGGCGTGAGCCACCGTGCCCAGCCTCCACACCAATTTTTAACGACTACCAGAAACCCTTTGCTTTCATCTAGCAAGAACAAGAATATAACTTCATATGTTGCCTCAGGGCTATGTCAATTCTCCTGTTCTGACATGATATAGTCTGCAGAGACCTTGATCATCTTGACACTCAATGAAACATCACTCTGGGCCACTACATTGATGACATGCTCAGTGGATCTGGTGAGCAGGAAGTAGCAAGTACTTTAAATGCCTTAGTAAGAATGAAAGGGCTGATGTGATGGTTAATTTTATGTGTCAACTTGGCTGGAACACATTGCTTAGATATTTGGTCAAACATTCTAGATGTTTTTGTGAAGGTGTTTTTTGGATGAGACTAACACGTAAATCAGTGGACTTTGAGTAAAACAGATTGCCCTCCATAATGTGGGTGAGCCTCATCTAATCAGTTGAAGGCCTTAATAAAACAAAGACTGACCTCCCCCTAGCAAGAAGGAATCCTGCCAGCAGAAGGCCTTTGAACTTGAACTGCAACATTGGCTCTTCACTGGGGCTCCAGACTGCCAGCCTATCCTGCAGATTTTGGACTTTCCACCTTCTATAATCACATGAGCCAGTTCCTTAAAATAAATTTCTCTCTAAATATATACACATCATATTGGTTCTGTTTCTCTGGAGAACCTACCTAATACAGTCAGATATAAATCCCACAAAAATCCAAAGGCCTGCCCCCTCAATAAAGTTTCTAGGAGTCAAATAGTGTGGAGCATGTCAAAATATTCCCTCAAAATATTCCCTTGACACACAAGTTGCTATACCTCACACCTCCTACCACAAACAAAGAGTTACAACCCTTGGTAGGCCTTTTGTATTTTGGAGGCAACATTTGAGTATGCTGCTTCAAATCCACCCAAGGTTTCCAGGTTTGAATAGGACCAGACAAGATAATTCAGTTCAGACTGCTGGTCAAGCTGCTCTTCCACTTGGACTTTATGATCCAGCAGATCCAATGATATGTGAAGTGTCTGTGACAAATGAGAATGTTGTTTGGAGTTTCTGGCAAGCACCAATGATAGAATCACAGCATAAGCCTCTAGGATTTTAGAGCAAGCCTGTACCCTCTTTTGCAGGGAACTATTCTCCTTTTAAGAAAAAGCTTTGGCCAGGTGCGGTGGCTCACGCCTGTAATCCTAGCACTCTGGGAGGCCGAGGCGGGTGGATCGTTTGAGCTCAGGAGTTCGAGACCAGCCTGAGCAAGAGCGAGACCCCATCTCTACTAAAAATAAAAAGAACTTATATGGACAACTAAAAATATATAGAAAAATTAGCCGTGCATGGTGGCGCATGCCTGTAGTTCCAGCTACTGGGGAGGCTGAGGCAGAAGGATCGCTTGTGCCCAGGAGTTTGAGGTTGCTGTGAGCTAGGCTGATGCCATGGCACTCACTCTAGCCTGGGCAACAGAGTGAGACTCTGTCTCAAAAAAATAAATAAAATAAAATAAAATAAAAAGGAAACAGCTTTGGCTTACCACTGGACCTTGGCAGAGACTGAAACACCTAACCATGAGATACAGCCTGAGATTCTAATCATGAACTGGTATCTTCTCTGACCCACATAGCTATAAGCTTAGGCATACATAGCAGCAATCTACTATCAAATAAAAATAGTATATAAAATACCAAGTTGAACAGGTCCAGGCTTACAAGTAAGTTGCACGAGCTGGTAGTTCAGACTCTTCTGACACTAACTCATATTATATTGCCTCCTCTCCTTCAACTCATGCCTATGGTATTATGGAGTGTTCCTTATGACGCATTGATTAAGCAAGGAAAACTGGCTTATTTATGAGTCTGCATGACATGCTGATAGCATCTGAGAGTGGACAGATGCAGCATTATGGGTCTACTCAGGGGTGACCCTGAATGACAGTGGTGAAGGAATATCCTCTCCAGTGGGAAGAACATAGAGCAGTATATTTAGTTGTCCACTATGTCTGGAGTGAGATATGGCTGAGTGTATGGAACTACAATGACATGTGGTCAGGGACTTGAAAGAAATAGGATTGAAAGATTGGTGACAAAGAAGTCTGGGGAAGAGATATGTGGATGGACCTCTCTGAATGGGCACATACAGTGAAGATATTTGTGTCCCATGTAAATGCCCACCAAAAGGCATACATTACACAGGAGACCCTTAGAATCCAGTGGAGAAAAATGATATGCTCTGCAGATATCAGTCAGCCTCTTTCACCAGCCATCCCAGTATTTGCTCAGTGGGCCCATGAACAGAGGCCATAGTGGCAAGGATAGAAACTTTGCCTGGGCTCAACAATATGGGCTTCCCCTTACCAACGATAGCATGGTTAATGCTATTGCTGAGTGCCTAATCTGCCAAGAGGAGAGATCAAAATTGAGTTCCCAGTATGGCACTATTCCCTGTGGGGACCAGCCAGCCACCTGGTGGCAGGTTGATTACATTGGACCTCTTCCATCATGGAGGGGAACAGAGATTCACATTCACAGGAACAGACATATTTTCTGGATAGTTTTCCCTTCACTTCCTATAATGCTTGTGCCAGCAACACCATCTGTAGTCTCTTCTGCACAGCATTGCTTCTGATCCACAGCCTCATTTAACAGCAAAGCAAGGACAGCAATGGATTCATGCCTATGGAATTAACTGGTTTTACCATATATCACATCATCCTTATGCAGCTGGCCTAATAGAAAGGTGGAATGGCTTACTTAAGACTTGGTTATGATGCTTGTTGGGAAACAATACCCTGAAAGGACGGGATTCTGTTTTTTAGGACATAGTATATACTTTAAGTTAGAGACTATTATATAGTGTTATCTCCCTCATGGCCAGAATAAACGACTCCTGGAATCAAGGGGTGTAAGTGGGAGTGGCTCTTCTCACACCTAATAACCCACTCACAGAATTTTTGCTTCCTCTCTTGGTGATTTTGAGCTCTGCTAGTTTGGAAATCTTAGTCCCCAAGGGTAGAATGCTTCTTACCAGGGGACACAACAATGATTCCACTGAATTGGAAGGTAAAATACTTTGGACATCTTTGGTTCCTTATGCCAATGAAGCTACAGACAAAAAAGGGGGGCACGGTGAGAGTTAACTTACTGGCTTGAATGGTTTATCCTAACTACCAAGTGGAATTGGGTTGTTGCTACACAATAAATGCAAGAAGGACCATGTCTGCAACCCAGAGAATTATCTGGGGTGCCTCTTAGTACTTCCATACCTAATAGCAAAGGCTAATGGAAAACTACAGCAATCCAAACAGGCAGGATGATCAAGGACTCAGACCCTTCAGGAATGAAAGTTTGGGTGACTCCACTAGGTAGAAGAGAGCAGCTGAGGTTCTGATGAAGGCAAGGGAAATACAGAATGGAGAGTAGAAGCCATAGATGTCAATTACAGCTTCGTGATCCATTACAGAAATGAGTACTATAGTAGCTTTGCTTATTTACTTTTTGCTTGTGATATGTGTGTGTGTGTTTATTTGCATATGCTAGCCATTTTCTTTTTCTCTTTCTTTCCCATTTTTATTTTATATACAAGTAGTTATTGGAAGGTAATTTTACAATTTACTCTTTTGTTTTTTCTGAGACAGAGTCTCACTCTGTTCCCTGGGCTAGAGTGCCGTGGCATCAGCCTAGCTCACAGCAACCTCAAACTCCTGGGCTCAAGCAATCCTACTGCCTCAGCCTCCCAAGTAGCTGGGACTACAGGCATGCGCCACCGTGCCCAGCTAATTTTTTTTCTATATATTTTTAGTTGTCCGGTTAATTTCTTTCTATTTTTTAGTAGAGACAGGGTCTCGCTCTTGTTCAGGCTGGTCTCGAACTCCTGACCTCGCACGATCCTCCTACCTCAGCCTCCCAGAGTGCTAGGATTACAGGCGTGAGCCACCGCGCCTCGCCAACTTCCCAGTTTTGACTCTCATGTCATGAGAGTCCTGATTTATGGAAATCATCTACCAATCCTCATTTCTCTAGAATTCTAACTCCTGGATTACTATCACTCTCTCCAATTCCACCCCTTCCTTGACCGTTGGTGATTTCATTTTTACTTAAATGATCCTTCCAAAGACCTGGCCTCTCACTTCCTTGACCCCTTCTCCTCCAGTGATCACCTCAGCTACTTGCTCCCACAGAGAGAACCATGACATCATCACCTAAACTGGAACAAGCACAAGTACAATATCCCATTCATACATCCCACGCTCTAACAACTTCCTCCTATTGTTTAGCTCATTCCCTCTAGTATCCCAACTATAATGATGACCATACCCTAAAAAACAGACACTGAAACATCTTGGAGACTTCGCAACCATGGATACAGACACCTAGGCATATCACAGACAACTCCTCATGGACACATCTTCCCAAACTGCTCTGACTTTCAATCCTGATACAGATTCTAAAGATCTCAGAAACTTCCAACCATGGACAGAGCCTCCCAAATTCAGGTACCTCACAGACTGGACACAAAAGTCCCAAAAGATCAGATACCTCAAGCCCTGAGACACAGACCCCCAGTAGAATAGAACAGAGGCCTCATAACCTGGAATGCACCTGCAAACAGCTGAGATACCTCACACGTTGGACACTGCCCCCCAAGGGTTCTGAGACCTCAAACCCTGACACAACCCTGCCAAAACTTCAGATACCTCAAAATCTAGAAAGAGACTCCCCAGTCACCTCAGACACTCCACACACCAGGCATAAATCCTCAGAGAGCTCAGAGGCATCACACACCAGATCCCAAACACCTCAGAAACTACACGCCCTAAAACACTTACCCACAAGAACTTCACAGACCACATATGGTGAGGAGAGACACAAAATCCCAAACAGATTTGAGACCTCACACCTTGGGACACAGAAATCCTGAAAGAATACAAATATCAGACCCTCGGATGCAAAACTTAATTCAGTTCGAAGAGCTCTTTGTATGACCTGGCCCTACAAAAGCATCAGAGAGAACTTATACCCAGAGACACAGTCCTAGATAGAGCTCAGAGACCACACATCCTGGAAACAGACTCCTAGACGGAGGAGAGATATCACCCTATGATAGAATCCCCCAAACAACCTCAGATACCATGCATACGGAGGTACAGACCCATAAAATGTTCAGGTACCATACATCATAGACAACAGCTGAGTGACTCACATTCTAGACATAGGTACAAAATCAGCTCAGAGGCCTGAAACATACCTACAAACAGTAAACAGGATTCAAAACCTTAAAATGCCAGAGCCTCCACACTCAGGGACATAGACCCTCAGAATATCAAACCTGACCATCAGGGAAAGAGTCCCACAAAGGTTGACAGTCCCCACATCCTGGATAGCGGAACGACAAGAAGCTCAGAGGCCGCATACCCAGGTAGAAAATAAACAAATTGGCTTGGAGAATTCACAATCTAAAAAACATGGCACAGGCCGGGCGTGGTGGCTCACGCCTGTAATCCTAGCACTCTGGGAGGCCGAGGCGGGTAGATCGCTCAAGATCAGGAGTTCGAGACCAGCCTGAGCAAGAGCGAGACCCCGTCTCTACTAAAAATAGAAAGAAATTATATGGACAACTAAAATATATATAGAAAAAATTAGCCGGGCATGGTGGTGCATGCCTGTAGTCCTAGCTACTCGGGAGGCTGAGGCAGTAGGATCGCTTGAGCCCAGGAGTTTGAGGTTGCTGTGAGCTAGGCTGACGCCATGGCATTCACTCTAGCCCGGGCAACAAAGTGAGACTCTGTCTCAAAAAAAAAAATAAAATAAAAATAAAAAAAAAATAAAAAACATGGCACCAAACAGCTTTGAGGCCTCACACATCTTAGACACAGATCCCCCAAGAGCTCAGAGACCTCACACCATAGGACACAGGCCACAAAAGAACTCAGATTTCACTCCATGGAACAAAGACCCAAGTAACTCAGATACCACACACCATGATACAGAGACTCTCAAAGAGATTAAAGATATCATAACCTGTACAAAGTCCCTCTGACAGCTCAGAGACCTTGTACTCTGGGACACAGAAACCCCAAACAGCTAATATCACCATATGATAAAATGCTCACATCAGCCTTTGAGGTTTCACAACTTGGAATACAGACTCCCAGAATTATTTGTACATTTAACATCCTGCAAAGAGACACCGCAAACAGCTCATTAACCTTGCATTTTGGACATAGTTGCTAAATCACCTCAAAGACCTGGCACATGGGTAAACACACCTTGGAACAACAGCACTGTGGCCTCAAATTCAAAAGTTCAGAGATGTCCACACTCAGGGACACCAACCTATAAAAATGTCAAATACCTCACAATGATAGAAAGAGTTCACACCACGATAAAAAATAAACCAGCCCAGAGAACTCACACTCTAGGAAGTGTGAGATGTCACATGTTGGAAGATAGAACTCACAGCCTGGGAAATAGATTGGAGACCTAGAATATAGCCTAGAGACCTCAAACCTAGAAACTCAGACTCCCAAACATCCCAAGGAATTCATAGCCTGGGGCAGAGAAACGCGAACATCTCAGTGCCCTCACATCCCGCAACACAGGCTCCCAAACACCTCGGGACCTCATACTATGGGTCAGCAAACCCCAAATACCTCAGAGAGCTCACACCTTGGAAACATAAACCCAAAGTATGCAAGGTCCTCACGTTACCAGGGTGAAAACTGTCAGAATCAAAATGGAATCACTCAGGGTAGAAAAAAAAAAATCCTGACAGAGCTGGGGAAGATCATATAGAGAGAGTTCTCATGCTTGTATAACTGATACCAAAAACTATCACAAAAGACTGCAAAAACCACAACCTTGCACAAATGTCATTACAACCTTGCACAAAAAATACTTCCAGAACATCTGCCAGCAACTGCCTGTCAAACCTTTGGCATCATCTTTGTCATTGATCCTTGTAGCCAAGGATAATCATTTTAAAACAATTATGTAACCCTCCTCATTTTTCCTTAATTTTTTTTTCCCAAATGCACTATTTATTTTTTTGGCACTAGCTCCCTTCTTCTAAAGATACAAGAGAAGAAAAGTTGTGAAATAAAAAACATATCCCACCTGCAGGCATTCTTTTTTTTTTTTTTTTTTTTGAGACAGAGTCTCACTCTGTTGCCCAGGCTAGAGTGAGTGCCGTGGCGTCAGCCTAGCTCACAGCAACCTCAAACTCCTGAGCTCAAGCGATCCTCCTGTCTCAGCCTCCCGAGGAGCTGGGACTACAGGCATGCGCCACCATGCCCGGCTAATTTTTTCTATATATATTTTTAGCTGTCCATATAATTTCTTTCTATTTTTAGTAGAGGTGGGGTCTCGCTCTTGCTCAGGCTGGTCTCGAACTCCTGAGCTCAAACGATCCGCCCACCTCGGCCTCCCAGAGTGCTAGGATTACAGGCGTGAGCCACCGCGCCCGGCCCAGGCATTCTTGATTTACAGATACAGAAAGTGGTTCAACTGAGGGTGGCAGGGTCAATAAAACCTTAATCCCAAAACTGGCACGTGGCACTTGAAAGTCTAAAATCATACAAAATTCCAGTCTTTGTAAGTTCCCATGATTCAGTCACAACAAAGACTCTTTCTCATCAAGAAAGCCTCCCATGTTCACAGGTTCTCATATTTCCTCCCTGCTGTGACATTTGTCATTAGTTCTCCAGGCTCTTAAAAGGTGGTCCTTTGAATTTTCCCTGTTGTCGCAGGGAAAAATTTCTGGGTTTCTTATCAGCACCATCACCATTTCACTTTCTTTCTTTCTCCCCTGGTCTTGCTTCCTATCCTCTCCCTCACATGGTAACAAATCGAGTAAAGTAAAACACCATTCCTTGAACAGTTGTCCCTTGGGTGGCATGAGGTGCATTATCCCATTAAGGATCTGGTACGTACAAAACAAATATGTTCCACCTCCACCTAACAATCGCCATGCATTATACCTACCTGCCACCTCTCTGGTTTAATGTTGGGTGATTTACTCACTCTGGGTTTTAGCTCATTTGCTCACGTTCTTTCCTGAGAAACAGGGTGCAAGAAAACACGCATTTATTTAGCACTTACTGGGTGTCAGATTTGGTCTATATCAGTTGGGGTAGGCTAACACAATAGGAGTTAATTTTTTTACTCACATGAACAGTCAAGGGGATTGCAGGTCATTGGGCAAGAGGAGGAAAGGTTTGCACCGCACAGTGACTTGGGAGTCCAAGCTAATAAAGTCTTCAAAATTTTAAACATCAAGCTTCCAGGCTTGTTCTGGGTATAAACATCCGTCATGCAGGAGCGGAAAGAATATGGAGGATCATGAGTGGGAAATTTTTATGGGGCAAGCCTGGGAGTGAACATATTACTTAGCTCATATTCCACTGGCTAGAACTCAGTTATATGAACACGTCTGACTGCAAGGGGGTCTGGGAAATGTAGTCCAGTTGTATGTCCCGGAGAAGGAGGAAATGGGTTTTGAAGAGTAGCTAGCCTAACTCTGCCAACCAGAGTTGAGTGTTTTATATTGTTGCCTTATTTAATCCTCACAACAACGAGGTAAAAAAGACATTATTATCACCATCGTCAATGAGGAAACTGAGGCCCTGGGCATAATGTAAATTGCAAGAAAACACATCACTCTTATAACAGGTAAATTGTAGGATCTCATTCAAACATAGGTCCATGTGACTGTAATTCAAGTTTCTTCTCAGAAAATTATGATTCTTCTCTAAGGAAGGGAAAGATCTGGCTTTGGAGCTCACAAATAGCAAAGAAAACCATTGATGGATAGCAAATGTGTGTGGGGTAACTCCCCACTGGCCTCACAAGATGGCGGTGGTTACCCTGGCTGTCTTGGTTAGGAAGTATTTATCCACCGGCCCTACCCCCGACAGCCCCAGGTAACTTCCCTATGAGAACATTTACTCTATTCCTTCAAAGGAACCTATCTGGCTATTTTCTTTGATCCTAATAAATGAGACTTTTGGTATATGGTTAATGAGAATCTCCCCAGCTTAATTAACTAACACCATTTTGCCCAGTAATAAATTCACTTAATGACCATATCATTTAAAATTCAATACCCTTGAGTGTTTCACATCCATTTGTATACCCCACTTTTTTTTAATCTGTGTAAACCAAATTTAAAGAATGAGTTTTTATCCATGTCACAAAAAAAACACTTAAAGTATTCAAAAGTAGATAAAATAGAAGACAACACCCACGCCAATACAAAGCCCATCTTTCATAAAGTGTGAAAAGTTGATAAACACACACATGCACTAGAAATAAAATGTTAAATTGAAATGCTGTTAAACATATTGTTTAGATTCCTAAAATGCCATAAAAAATGGTTAAAAAATATATTTGACTATGTTTAGAATTCCCCACAGGAAGAGTGAGTTTCAATGACTTAACCACTAGATGAGTTGCTCATTAAGAGAAGTAAATTTAAATAAACTGGCTCAGTTATTATTTTGTAGACTGTAAGGCTGGTGGCGGGCATGGGCCTCCTGTTAGGCCTCTGCCTGCTCATCTCAAGAATTAAAGATTTTATTTTATTTTTTTTTATTTTTTTTATTTTTTTTTTTTTTGACAGAGTCTCACTCTGTTGCCCAGGCTAGAGTGAGTGCCGTGGCGTCAGCCTAGCTCACAGCAACCTCAGACTCCTCAGCTCAAGGGATCCTCCCGTCTCAGCCTCCCGAGTAGCTGGGACTACAGGCATGCGCCACCATGCCCGGCTAATTTTTTCTATATATATTTTTAGCTGTCCATATAATTTCTTTCTATTTTTAGTAGAGATGGGGGGTCTCGCTCTTGCTCAGGCTGGTCTCGAACTCCTGAGCTCAAACGATCCGCCCACCTCGGCCTCCCAGAGTGCTAGGATTACAGGTGTGAGCCACCGCGCCCGGCCAAGAATTAAAGATTTTAAATGCCATGTTCACCAGGTCTTAGATAGGGGTCTGAGGGCCCTCCTCTGCCTTTTTGAGTTTCTTTCTGATGTCAGGGGAGGACTGAGTAATAAAGTGGGTTGCAAGGACAGTAGTCCCTGCGGGGGAGGTAGGATCTAGGCGGGTATATTGGATAAGGGCGTCTGTAAGGCTGCTGAGAAAGGCCTCAGGGTTTTTGTCCGCCCTTTGAGTGATTTCCCTGAGTTTGTCATAATTTACATAATTTACATAAGAGCATTTATTGGCTCTTATGTTCCTTGCAATTTAGTCTACGTTTCTAAAATGACTTTTTGTTTTGTTTCTAACTCTTTGTCGAATTCTATTACCTCATTTTCGGAATTGTTCTCATTCTGATTTATGCTGTTCTTTTGTATCTTGTATCATTTCTTAATCTCTTTGAGCTCATTTTGCAATATTAAGATAGAGTTTTCATTTGTTTTGTAGGCACGTCTTTCTGGCATTTTCTCATTGTCTGTAGGGAGGTCATTCTGCTTCTTATCTTCTTTTTTCTTACAATAACTTTTAATGGGATTTGATCTCCATCCTTTTACATAAAATTAATTTTCTGGAATGTTTAGAAGGGAAGCAAGGCTCAGGATAGCTCTTCTAACTTTGTGGTTCTATAGCTCCCTCTTCTGTTTCTGTGACGAGCTCAAAATGATGGGAGCTCGCTTTCAGAGACAGCCCGGTTCTGTGGTCTCACTTTCACTCGGACCTTCTTCTTCCTTTATCTCTATGTTCTTCCTACTCACGTTGGATTCTATTCCTACTTTTTCCAGTGTACCTGTTTTGACAGTTCATTGCACCTGGACTGTTCCAGCCCTTTCAGTATTACTCTTTGCTTTTGTGTATGATTGAAAATTTCCATTAATAAGTTTTTAAAATCTATATCTGACAAAGAGAAAGACACAGAGAGAGAATGGAAACACTAGAAGATGCTGTAATAAATGACTAATAATGGTTACTGGCAGAGTGAACACTGGGTAGATGGGCGGTGATGGCAGGAAGCTTTCCATTGCACTTCTTTCCCCGTTTGTTTCTGAAGCACATGCATATCACTTATTCAAAAATTAAGTAATTCTTAAGCCAAACATGGTAGTATGCGCCTGTAGTCCCAGCTACTTTGGAGGCTGAGGCAGGAGGATCACTTGAGCCTAGGAGTTTGAGACCAGCCTGAGCAACATAGCAAGACCCCATTTCTAAAAAATAAAAAAACAGGCCAGGAGTGGTGGCTCACGCCTGTAATCCTAGCACTCTGGGAGGCCGAGGCAGGAGGATCGCTCAAGGTCAGGAATTTGAGACCAGCCTGAGCAAGAGCCAGACCTCATCTCTACTAAAAATAGAAATGATTTGAACAGCTAAAAATATATGTAGAAATATTAGCCGGGCACGGTGGCACATGCCTGTAGTCCCAGCTACTCAGGAGGCTGAGGCAGAAGGATTGCTTGAGCCCAGGAGTTTGAGGTTGCTGTGAGCTAGGCTGATGCCACGGCACTCTAGCCCGGGCAACAGAGCGAGACTCTGTCTCAAAATAAATAAATAAATAAATAAATTAAATAAGTAAATAAAAAACAAAAACTAAGTAATTCTTTTAAAATGTGCCTACATACTGTCATACACTGCAGGTAGGAATGCAAAATAGTACAACACCTAAGGAGGACAATTTGGCAACATGTACTGAAATTACTAATGCACATCTACCTAACCCTCAACCCAGCAATTCCGTTTCTGGGAATATGCAAAATGACACATATACAAGATTATTCATTACAGCATTTTGATAGCCAGAAACTGGAAACAATCCAAGATTAAATGAATTAGAGTACATGCACACAAAGGAATGCTAAGGGGCTATTAAAAAAATGAGGAAGCTCTCTATGTACTGATTTATAAAGATTTCCAGGATATGTTGTTAATAAAAGCAAGGCACAGAACAGTGTAAAGAGTATGCTATCTTTGCGTAAGAAAAGGGGGGAATATGTATTTGTACTTGCTTGTAGAAACTCTGGACAGATACACACTGAACTAATAAAGGTGGTTACAGAAGAAAACCCAACCTCTTTGGCCTGGAATACAAGCCCTTTTAGAAGGGCTTGAAGCCAGACTGCCTGCCCCACTTTGGCATATGACTTTGAGCAAATTACTGTTTCCTCATCTGTGACACAAGGATAATAGTACCTCTAAGTATTATACAGTGCTGGGGATTAAATGGATTAATACACACAAAGTGTCTCGCACATAGTTCATATTCGATAAACATTAGCCTATTTATAATCACTGGTATGTGGCTGTAGCCAACCTTTCCACCCATGTCCTTGACATCTCCCCTACAGCTGTGGCTCTCAAGCCTAGCTGCAGATTAGGATCACCTGGGGAACTTTGAAAACATACTGAAAAATACTGATGCCTGGGACCCACTCCCAGGCCATATAAATCAGAATCTCTTGGGGGATGGGGAGAGTAGAGCTCAGGCATTGACATTTTTTAAAAGTGGCCCAAATGAGGCCAGGTGCAGTGGCTCACACCTATAATTCCAGCACTTTGGGAGGCCAAGGTGGGAGGATTGCTTGAGGCCAGGAGTTTAAGACCAGCCTGGGCAATACAGCAAGACCCTGTCTCTATGAAAAAAAAATTTTTTTTAATTAGCCAGGTGCAGTGGTATGTGCCTGTAGTTCCAGCTACTCAGGAGGCTGAGGCAAGAGGATCACTTGAGCCTAGGAATTGGAGGCTACATTGAGCTATGATCATGCCACTGTACTACAGCCTGGGTGACAGAGCAAGACTCTGTCTCTAAAAAAAAAAAAAAAAAAAAGTGCCCCAGATGATGACTTTGATCAGTCCTATGAGATGATCAGTTCCCTCACTACACCATCAAACTCATTCCTGCCTCCACACCTTCGCTCACATTATCCTCCCCACTCCCTGCCCCAACCTGGGAAACCTTCATCTCCACCCACATCCCTGCCTGGTGAATTTCTACTCCTCTTCCAAGACCCAGCTTGGATGCTTCCTCCTCCATTAGGCCCTTCCTGCTCTCCCCACACTCCTCCCTTCCATGATGCCTGGCTGCCTACAGGGCCAAGCCAGGACTCCTGGGCACGGCCCACCAGGCCCACTTTTCCAGCCTCATCCCCTGCTTCTCCCTCACCACACATGTATTCCCTGTGCTTCCACCACACCATGTCTTTACACATGCTCTTCCTAACTCCCAGCCTCAGCCGCACCCTTAACCAACTCCTACTCATCTTTAAGACTGCACTCACCAGTGTAGCTCTCCTGTGAAGCCTACTCTGAGCCCCTCTGCCAGCATCTCCCCCGCCCCCGAGACAGAGTTAGGTGTTTTCTGCTCTCTGTTCCCTCCCTCCCTGGACTTATCTCTAGCACTTAGCATGTTGCGTTAATTGCCCATATATGTGTCTGGGTTGCCTATTAGTCTGAACTTCTGGAGGGCAATTATTGTGATTTTCCCATCTCTGTCTTCCTTCCCTGCAGCACAGGCCCAGCATAAAGAAATTATTTAGAGTGTTTGCTGAATTCTATTACTCTGTGGGGGTTTTCTGGCATTCATCGTGAAAATTGCTGGTCTCTCCTTCAAGTCAAAGCCCCAATGAGTGAACATAATAGTCTAAGACTAGTGTGAACAGCACTAAGAAAACTGGATTATCACCTCCTTCATTTTAGCCCATTTCTGTCAATAGAATCTAGGCCTAAGATCTCAATACCTTATTTACATCACATTATCAAGCCAGCCTTCAAGGTCTAAGATCTTATTAATGTTAACAAGCCAGCCTTTGAGTACCGCCCCCTCAGCCAATTCACTGCCTGACAAATTGCTCGGCTTAGTCAATGGTTTGCAACCCTGACTGTACATTCAAATCAGCCGGGGAGCTTTTGAACATCCTGCAGTTCGGGCTTCCCAGCAGGCCAATTACTTTAGAATCTCTGGGGGTGGGTCCCAGGTGGCAGCACTTTTTGAAGCTCCCCAGGTGATCTCAGTAAGCAAGAATGAGAATCACTGCTGGATTTAAAGCCATCCAGCTCCTCAGCTGGCTCTGCCTTCCTTTTCTTTCCCTCCCTTGTCCACCTTTCCTTTCTAACCTCTCCTCCAGGATTCCCCTCCTCTCCTCTCTTCTCCCTCCCACTAGCCTGCCCTCTGGTCGCTCACCCCTGTTGTCTTGATGATGAGATTCACAGTGTCATCTGGCATCACCTGAATAAACTACTAGCCGAGAGCCCGGAGTCAATGAGCCTGGGGCTCTGCCTCTTCGTGGTCTTGGGGCAAGTCACCTCACTCTTTGGATCTCAGTTTCTTCTTGAGCCCGGTGGCAGTCCTAACACTTGTTGTTGTGAGGATCACAGGAAATCATAGACCCTGAAGTCCTTTGCATGCTGGAGAGCACCAGGTGAATGTAAGGGCTCTCTAGAGCTGTGCGGACCCATATAGACAACATCAGTGATAAAAAGCAGCCTGCAGGAGGGGTGGGGGACCCACAGCGCTAATACAGAACGAAGGTTTCAAGACATGCAAAACAAGACTATCCTTCCCATGCATGTTTTGTCCTTTGACTTATATGAATGTATCCACAAATGTTTTCTAGTATTTTATAAAGTCAAAGAACAAAACATGCATGGGAATGATAAACTCCAAATTCAGAACCAGGGGAAGGGGGCAAAGGGGATGCACCTCCAGAAGGGAACCAAGGGAGTGTAACTGTACCTTTAATGGCTTATTTTTCAAAAATTAAATCCTCAGTAAACATGGCAAAACGTGAATATCTGACAAAACTAGGGGGGTTCCATATTATTATTTTTCTGCATACTTGAAAAGATAATAAAATAACTATATACAATGTAAATATATAAGCATTTTTAAACTAAAATGAATGAGATTCTTATCTTGCCCTAGCTTAGTTCTATTGTCCACCCTGGTATAGTGGCAGGAAGTGATAAATCTTGGAATAGACAGCTGCTTCAAATCCTTCTTGTAAGATAGAGATGTATAAATCCATAACTCTAGGCTGGGTGCGGTGGCTCACACCTGTCATCCTAGCACTCTGGGAGGCCCAGGCGGGAGGATCGTTTGAGCTCAGGAGTTCGAGACCAGTCTGAGCAAGAGCGAGACCCCCGTCTCTATTAAAAATAGAAGGAAATTAGCTGGACAACTAAAAATATATAGAAAAAATTAGCCGGGCATGGTGGCCCATGCCTGTGGTCCCAGCTACTCGAGAGGTTGAGGCAGGAGGATTGCTTGAGCCCAGGAGTTTGAGGATGCTGTGAGCTAGGCTGACACCACGGCACTCTAGCCCAGGCAACAGAGTGAGACTCTGTTTCAAAAAATTTAAAAAAAAAAATAAATCCGTAACTCTAAAATTTTTTTTTTTTTTTAAAAACTTGTCTGTTTCCTCTAGATCTGCAGTCCCCAACCCCAGGGCCCTGGCCCAGTACTGGTCCAATCTGTAGCCTGTTAGGAAACGACTGTATATCACCACCTGAGCTCCCCACCCCACCCCAGGACACCACCCACCCCCTGCTCCATGGAAAAACTGTCTTCCATGAAACCGGTCCCTGGTGCCAAAAAGGTTGGGGACCACTGCTGTACAGGATTTTGAAGATATCACTGAGGACATTTTTGCATGCACTGTACATAGTAGTGCTTAATAAGTGTTCTGTTGAAGAAAATAAAAGGAATGAGAAAGAGAGCTGAGTGGGGGGAGGGAAGATAATGCGAGAGGAGGAGAGGGGTTCATTCACCTAGATGAAATCACTCTCAAATATCAGCGAGTGCCTGAACATGCCATCCTCTCCCCTGTACAGCTGTCACTGCAGCTTCTCCATGGAGGTGCTTAACATACCACTGCATGGCCGCTATGGTCCTTGTAATTAGGTAACATTCATTTTTCAAAGCTATCTTTTATTTTTTTTTTTATTTTTTTATTTTTTTGAGACAGAGTCTCACTCTGTTGCCCAGGCTAAAGTGAGTGCTGTGGCGTCAGCCTAGCTCACAGCAACCTCAAACTCCTGAGCTCAAGCGATCCTCCTGTCTCAGCCTCCTGAGTAGCTGGGACTACAGGCATGCACCACCATGCCCGGCTAATTTTTTCTATATATATTTTTAGCTGTCCATATAATTTCTTTCTATTTTTAGTAGAGATGGGGTCTCGCTCTTGCTCAGGCTGATCTCGAACTCCTGAGCTCAAACGATCCGCCCACCTCGGCCTCCCAGAGTGCTAGGATTACAGGCGTGAGCCACCGCGCCCGGCCAAAGCTATCTTTTAAGACAGCTGCCTCAGCTTGCTCAATAACTGGTCTGCTACCTTGGCAACTACTAGCTCAGCGCCTACACACAAGCCGAAGCTAGCCCATGGAGCACCCTCGTGCTATTTAGGCAAAAGTGCCTGTCTTAGTCCATTTGGCCTGTTGTAACAATATACCATTATCTGGGTGGTTTATAAACAACAGAAATTTATTTCTCATAGTTCTGGAGGCTGGGAAGTCCAAGATCAAGGCACTGGAAGATTGTCTGGTGGAGCCCCTGCTTCCTTGTTCACAGATGGTGCCTTCTCTGTGTCCTCACACAGTGAAAGGGGTGACCAAGGTCCCTTGGGCCTCTTTTATAAGGGCACTAATCCCATTCATGAGGGTGGAGCCAATCACCTCCCAAGGGGTCCCACCTCCTAATACCATCAACTTGGGGGTTAGGATTTCAACTTCTAAAACTGGAGAGAGGGTCAGACATTCAGGCCATAGTAGTGCCCCTCTGAGCACATGCAGCCCCTCTGGCTCACAGTTTGGTTAGCTTATGGTTATTAGAAAAAGGTACCCCTTTCTCCTGGCTCACACAGCCCTGCTCCAGGATGCACTATACAACTTGGTGAACATAGTACAGGTAGAATTTTAGGTCCCTGTCCCCACCCCCTCAGCCCAAGGTGCCCTTACACAGTGAAAACTTGCACAACCTCATGGGACAGTCCTGCTGGCACATAAGTCCTTGTGACCTGGCGCGTGACTATCTCCAAGACCTCAGACTTCAACGGTCCCACCCTCCCCTGCCCTAGTCTCCCCCCCTCCCCCCCGTTCACTGCTTTCACTGATTGTTACCTGCACTCCAGGATCACTGGCCTTTCCTCCTGCCTTAGGGCTGCTCACTTGCTCTTCCCTCTGGACTGCTTTTCTTCTGGAATCTTTTTTTCTGGACCTTCGCATATCTGGATTCTCAATTCACCAAAATAGTCAATTCCTTCTCCTGGCCTCCCACGTCTTCACTACCTGAAAGTGTTATTTACATGTTCATTATCAGTTCCTCCCCACCCCCTTGAGATCTGCAAAAACTCTGGACAGGAACATTCCGTTCAAACCCCTGCACTAAGAGACTTGACCAAACTTTGGCATACCTTCTAGCAGCCTAAGACTACACCCCTGGGATGGCCCAGCCCCGCTTTGAGTTCCAGTCTGAAAAAGCTCAGGGCTGTCAGGAGAACTCACCATTCGTTCCAGCCAAAACCTGATGATGATGGATCCTGACCCCCTCCTTTCTTAGCTCTAAGAAAAAGCTTACAATCATAAATCTTTCCTCTGTCCCTTAGATACATTTATATGCATGAGTGTCTTTCTCAGGGACCTGAGAGCCATTCCTTTGAAATGTAGTCATCAGGGAAGATAGGGCCTCTGTCTCCCAGTCTCTGTGGAGAGACAGAATCCTAACTTCCATCATTGCCAGCAAGCAGACACAGCTGGCCTACTCGCATTTACCCTAACCAACCCTCCTACCAACTTTTTGTAATTTTTCACTTTCCTGATTCTACTCAGGCCTCCACTTGATCCCCCTCCCTATTCTCTCATTCTTCCTTTAAAACTTCTACTTGGTGGCTCACACCTGTAATCCTAGCACTCCGGGAGGCCCAGGCGGGTGGATCATTTGAGCTCAGGAGTTTGAGACCAGCCTGAGCAAGAGCAAGAGCCCGTCTCTACTAAAAAGAGACAACTAAAAAATATATAGAAAAAATTAGCTGGGCATGGTGGCGCATGCCTGTAGTCCCAGCTACTTGGGAGGCTGAGGCAGACGGATCACTTGAGCCCAGGAGTTTGAGGTTGCTGTGAACTAGGCTGACGCCATGGCACTCTAGCCCAGGCAACAGAGTGAGACTCTGTCTCAAAGAAAAAAAAAAAACCTTCTACTTACCTCTGTGCAAATCAGAATGAAGCAGGGCTCTTTCTCCCTGCTGTCAGTAGTTACTGATTAAATTGTTTTCATCACATTGGACTAATGTGGCTGTGGTTACCTTTGACACCCTCCACCTTCACCCTCCTTCAGAGACTCAGGACAGGGACCATGTATGTTTTGTTCACTGCTGAATCTTCAGTGCCTCCAAGAACACCTAGCACAATAAACAGCTGCTGAATGAACAAATAAATGTTAAAATGCAAGTCGTGAAAGGCCTCAAGACTGGAGGATAAAGACCTAGATTTTAGTCTCATCTTTTGTCCTGATTAACTAACTTGTTACCTAAGTCAAGTGGCTTCATCAACTTGGTCCAACTACTGTCTGTGTGACCTGGGGCAAGATGCTGACAAAGACTCTCTCCTTTGACCAAAACTTTAGTCAAGCTCTTCTGAGCCCTCTGCTTGACTAGGCCAGACCTGTCCTTACTGAATCTAGTCTGAGCAAGAATCCTGTTAAGTTAGTTTAGGGAAAATCCCCGACCCTTGGTATTTGACCACCCCTGATTCTTATTACGCTGGCCTGCCTTCAGTAACAATCCTATCAAATCAGTTTAGCCAGAAACACCTTATCCTTGATATTTCTTCTTACTAATTTTCCATCCACTCACCCGTACCCTGCTCCATGGTTATAAATTTTCACTTGTCATTGTTGGAATTGGAGTTGAGTCCAATCTCTCTCCCGGACTGCAAGACCCCAGTGCAGCGGTCCCTATACTTGTCGCCATGGCCTGCCTTACTTCATGACTTTAGCAAGTGTCATGAATAATACTTTTCTTTAACAATACTTAACCTCTCTTTGCATTAGTTTCCTCAGCTAGCAATTCCTCCCTCACAGGATCATTGGGAAGATTGAAACAGTATGAGAGAAACACAATAGTGTGAGAGCAGGTGCTCAGGAAACAAGTTCCAATCTTGACCTTTCACTGGATCTCTCATCTGGTCTCTTACCCACAGCACAAAGATAAACACAGAGTGCAGACTCTGGGGGCTGGGTGTGGTGGCTCATGCCTGTGACCCCAGCACTTTGGGAGGCTAAAGGCAGGAGGATTTCGTGAGGCCAGGAGTTCAAGACCAGCCTGGGCAACATAGATTGCAGACTCTGGAGCCAGACTGTCTGAATGTGAAGTCCCTATTTGCTCCTGACTAGTTATATGACCTGGGAAAATGGCTTCACTTTTCAGCACTCACTGTCTTCATCTATAAAACAGGGATGATTGTAATGTCTACCTCATAGAGTTGTTGTGAGGATTAACAGGGTTAATATACTCACAATGTAGCCTGACACATGGTATATGAATTAAATAGTATGATTGGTCCTCGGGATCCTCATTCATAATAAACATTAGGCTTTAGGATCCCTGAAGCCTCTATGACTTTGCAGCAGGAGCAGCCAGTGGCTCCCTTCCCTTTCCTTACAGGGGTGTGGGGTCAGGATCATTAGCCCATTCTTACACTGTCTTCACTTCTTGATCGGCGGTCTGGAGACCAAGCTTCCGGGTCCTTGCAAGGCCTGTCTGCATGTCTTCCTCAGCCTCGGTGGCAAATGAGGATGCAGCGGCTCTCTCAGGCCAGAGGTGTCTCCCCAGCAGGTCCCTCAAGCCCACCCCACTCAATGGGCCTCCTTTTTGATTCAGAGCTCCCCAGAAAGTGGGGTGGGCCCCTGGAGATGACTGGAGGACTACGGGATGGGGTAAGGCACGGTTACTGTTCAAATTTAGCCTTTAGTCTTGGGGGTGTGTGTGTGATGATTTGGGGATGACTGGACTGGGTTCCTTTTAGGGCATGGAGTGTGAGGGCGGGCCCAAGAGGGATTTCCTCCGGATCTAACACATCCACTCCCTTCAGTCCTCTGGTTTTTGGTCTCCCCCAGCGGGGCTGCACACCGCAGCCCAGACTAAAGGAGCAACTACAACTGCCAGTCCACCTCTACTCCCCGTCAAACTAAACCGCCCCAAGTGGCCGGACATATCATCTGGCGCCTTCTGTGACCTGTCGCTGTCGCACACTGCTTTGTCCACATCCCCTAACAGCCACCCGCTATGGGCCGGGCCGCCGTCATCCTCTCAATTGCCAGCTCCACCCGAGACACGCCGACCACACTGGGAGCATGGTGTGAGCGGGATACGCATGCGCGGTCAGCAACTCCACCCGGGACAGGCCAACCACGCAGGGGGCGCGCGGCTGGGGGGGCGCATGCGCAGATGCCGTGCGTGCACCACTCCCACAAGATGGGGTGAGTGGATGGCGGCGAGAAGCTTGACCTGTGGATCTCTGTGCATGCTGCCGCCCTGCTTCCTCTCCCGCGGTCTCGTCTTCTCACACACAGTCGGTCAGGTCTATAGGACAGCCCCGTACTGAGTCTTAGGGTGAATCCTTCCGTTTAACCAGCAGTCCCTCTAATAAAGAAAATGAATGAATGAACGACAAACATCTTGAATCTAAGTGACTGCTTTGAGTGGGCGCAGCCAGTACATCACCACTCAACCCTTGGTTCTGGCGCGAGCATCTTTTCTTCCTCACCTGGAAGTGGCAGAAATAAAAGAGGAATATGCCTCCTGCCCGAGTCCCTTCGCCAGGTTCCCTCAGGCCCTCTGAGGACCGAAGCCACTTTGGGCTCCCTGTGATGACGGATCAGGGTCTCTCTACTGCGCCCCACACCCTCGCCTCTGGGACAGTTTTACATGGCGGAAGTTGCCTAGGGTGGCGGGCACAGCACTAAGTATGACCGTTACACTACCAGCTGACCACCTAGGCACCTTGCATACATGATCCGCTCGGATAAATCGGGCGGATCCCACTTCACGGTGGAAGAAATTGAGGATGGGAGACGATGACTCGACCCAGATCCCACAGCCGCCCCTTTAGTGGGTGCACGGTTAAGACATTATAGAAAGTGCCTTTAAAGGCTCGCACCCGGAATGGGCACCTCCACCCCGCCGGCCCCCCACTTCTGGGTGTTGCCCAATCACACTGGCGGGGGTTTCACTGGCAGCTGCAGCCCCACCCGGGCTGACTCATCTCCCCACAGTCGTTTATTCTGTTCCGAATCTTTCCTAACTCGACCAGGGCGGACGCGGAGCGGAACCCAGAGAGGGCCAAGCCCCGGGTGTCTGCCTCTGACGACTAGCACGGTGGGGGCCCTCCGCGCTGCCCCGGCTAGCAGGAGGGATGGTGAGGAGTCCGGAGGGAGAAGAACCGCTCCGCGCAGATTGCCAGAGCCACCCTCCTCCCGACTTCCGCCCCCTAACGGCGGAGGCTGTCACTCCTCGCTCTGGTGCCAGCTGACTCTCCCTTCCTTGCCTTTATTCCTACCTGCTCGCTTTCCTGCCTTCCTTGGGGCTCTTCCCTTCCTCCCCCATTTCCTCTCTTGCTCCTCTTCTCTTTGCCCTCCTCGACCTCCATGTCGCCAGAATATGGTCGTCTCCCTCCCATTCCTCCCCGCTCCAAACAAACAAAAAAAACCCAACTGGTCTTATAATGGCTTCCCTAAGTCTACATTATGACTCCAGCTTTCTAGCTCACCTGCCTGGGTGGATGTGTAACCATGAGGTATTCTTCCAAGGCTGTGAAGGGAAGGTGAATATAAGTGGAACTGAAACTGTGTACTTAATGTAGGGATAAGACAGAAAAGGAAGGTCGAAAGAGCCTGAGTTCAGCCATTTTGACTGATACCAGACCCTAACCACCCTGAACAAGGAAGTCGTCAGTAAGTCACTGGCCTGAGACTCCCCGAAGAAGATGGATGAATTACTAAGCAGGATGCCTTACAAACTGCACTTACCTTTCTGTGACAGCAGTTTATGATTAACCTTTATGGTCTGACCACAAGACAATGCTGGTCACATACCAGGGTTTTGAATAAACATTACCATGCCCTATAAGGGGTCTCCCTCCTGCTTGGGAAAGAACCCCTGCTCTGTGGAGTAGGATCTATTGTCTGTCTCTCCATAAACTTTCTGTTGCTAGTTGGCTCACTCTTGAATTCTGTCCTGTAGGTAGCCAAGAACCCACTTGGCGAGTTCACGGGGCTTTCCTCCCTTCATTGGGATACCCCCTGCACCATACTGATTACAACATTTATTGATTCCACGAGAATATGCACGTTTATTGCAATGTCACACATATGCATTCATTCACTCAGCAAACACTGCCATCTATTCTGCACCAGGCTCTGTATTGCATAGCAAGGATACAGAGATGGATCCCCAATCTCTTAGGTGGGTAAATGTTAATTCAGAGATAGGCTTACAGAGCTATGGGAACCTGAGGAGCATCTCACCATCGTGAGGGGTTATCTGTAGTGTAGGGTTGCCAGATTGAGCAAATGAAAACACAGGGTGCCCACAGATTTGAATTTCAGATAAATAACAAATATTTTTACCATATAAGAATGTTCCAAATATTGCATGGGATGTGTTTATACTAAAAAAAAAAATTATTCGTTGTTTATTTGAAATTCAAATTTAATTACTGAGCATCCTATATATCATCTGGTAACACTATTGTGGGGGTTATCAAGTCATGTGTTGTTACTGGAAAGTACCATGTTATACAGGCAGAAATTAGTCAGCAAGCATCAGATTATGGAGAGACTTAAAAGTGATGGGGGGACCCTGTAGGGGCTTAAAGCAAGGGGGCAACATAATAAAATTTGCCTTTTAGGAAGAGGCTTCTGCTAGCTTCTTGGAGGATCCTTTTAAGAGGGACAGCAGTGGAGTCTGACAAGTTGCAATAGTACAGGCAAGAGATTTTGGATGGTGACAATAGAAGAGTAAGAGAGAGGAGATGCCAAATTAAAGAAGTACATAGGAGTTAAATCAAAAAGACTTGGCAATTGATTAGATGGGGTGAAAAGAGCATGAGTCCCAGGGTCTGGCTTTGGTGTCTGGGAAGATAGTATCGCTACCAACCGAAGTAGAGCAGGTTTAGAGAGCAGTGATTGAGTTTACTTTAGGACTTGTGTTGGAAGTGCCTAAGGGACATCTGGTGTCAGCCAATGACTGGCTATATGATTCAGAAGTGTGAACTAAATTAAAATCTTAAAACTCCCCCCCCCACACTGGCTGACTGAATGGACCCCCTCCTGGCCAAGGGGATACCCTAAAACTGAGTTGCAGGCCTTGAGAGGGAGGTCAGACATGCCTCATCATGTATCCCTCCCTTCTTGTAGATATCCTTTGTAACTCAATGACAGGCCTAGGGCTATGCAAGACAAACCTGCAGGTCTTCAATTTACACAACAAATATATGGCCAAGGCTGAGTAGCTTGTCTCTGATTAACAGACTTCCTTATCTTAATTAAAAACAGTCCAAGAGTCTTTAAACCCACCTATAACCTGTAAGCACTCCCCCTTTGAGATTGCTGACCTTTTCAGGCCAAACCAATGTATGCCTTCCATGTATTTATTTATGACTTTACCTGTAACCCCTGTCTTCCTGAAATGTAAAACCAAACTGTAACCCAACCACAGCAAGTCTACTTGCTCAAGGATTCTTGGGCGTGGCTCCTGGTCATGGTCCTCAAAGTTGGCTCAGAATAAACCTCTTTAAATTATTTTACAGAGTTTGGCTTCTTTTCCGTTGACAGAAGTTCAGTGGAGAAGGTGAGCTGAAAGTAGAAACTGGGAAGTCTTCAGCAAAGAGACAATATTGAAACCAGGAGATGGATGAGCTCCCTAGAGAGGAGACCAAAGAAAAGGAACCCAAGGAAGAGACAAAGGAACAGTCAGGGAAGTATGAGGAACCAGGAAAGTGAGACAATGTGGAAGACAAGTGGGTGTTTCTAGGAGGAAGAAGTGATCAAAATGTCAAATGCAGCAAGAAAGGTCTGACTACACAAAGGCTGAAAGATGGGCATTGATTTGAGCAATGGTAAAGTCATCATGACATTAGGCTGGCATCACACAGGCTCATTCAGACATCAGCCCCATTTATTCAAATGGCAAACACTAAGCAAGCATGAGTCCTCAGCACCCTCTCAGATGCTTGCCACAGTCATTCTCACATCCCCTGCACTCCTTCAGAGTTTAAACCATTCATTCAAATTGTGCCCCAACTCACTCAGAAATTACAGGCACACATTTGGATGCTCCCCATGCTCATGGACTTGGGGTCCTTTATATTTATTTGCCAATGTCACTTCGGAGCCAGCCAGAGCCAGTGCAGCTCTGTCTTTGCAGAGGTAACTGCAGGTGCCCACAGGGATTGAATGGGTTATGTTGTGGTTTTTATCTCCCAGAAGTGAAAACCACCTTTGTTTTTCTCTATCTCCTGAAGACTTTGGTTTGGGGGAAAGTATGGAAGGAAGACAGATTAGATGTCTGGGCTCAAGATTTGAATTGGGATGCTGGCTGAAAGATGTTCTGGGATGATCAAAGCTCTGGGTATTGTATTTTATTTTATTTTTTTATTTTTGAGACAGAGTCTCACTCTGTTGCCCTGGCTAGAGTGCCGTGGTGTCAGCCTAGCTCACAGCAACCTCAAACTCCTGGGCTCAAGCAATCCTCCTGCCTCAGCCTCCTGAGTAGCTGGGATTACAGGCATGTGCCACCATGTCCGGCTAATTTTTCTCTATATATTTTTTAGTTGTTCAGCTAATTTCTTTCTATTTTTAGTAGAGACGGGGTCTCGCTCTTGGTCAGGCTGGTCCCGAACTGCTGAGCTCAAACGATCCTCCCGCCTCAGCCTCCTAGAGTGCTAGGATTGCAGGCGTGAGTCACCACGCCCGGCCGCCCTGGGTCTTAAATATTATAATAATCTCTGGTCGAGGTCCAATCTACAAAGTGTGATCTAGGCTTTTGGACTTAAAATAGATTAGACACAGATAGAGGAGAGTAGCAAAGGCTGAACTGATGAAAGATGTTTTTGTCTCTCTAGGTTTGTGCTTCTCAGCAGCTCTGTCTCACAACGTCTGCCTCCTAGCATCTTTCTTAGTGCCTCTCCACGTCCATATCTCTATGATCCCGTCTGGCATCTCTGTTCCTCTATCTCGGCCTCAACATATTTCTTTCTATGTGCCTCTCTGTATCTCAGAATCTCCATCTTTGGACCTTCTTGTCTGAGCGTTCTACAATTTGCTCTGGGAGGCCGAGGTGGGCGGATCGTTTGAGCTCAGGAGTTCGAGACCAGCCTGAGCAAGAGCGAGACCCCATCTCTACTAAAAATAGAAAGAAATTATATGGACAGCTAAAAATATATATAGAAAAAATTAGCCGGGCATGATGGTGCATGCCTGTAGTTCCAGCTACTCGGGAGGCTGAGACAGGAGGATCGCTTGAGCTCAGGAGTTTGAGATTGCTGTGAGCTAGGCTGACGCCACGGCACTCACTCTAGCCTGGGCAACAGAGTGAGACTCTGTCTCAAAAAAAAAAAAAAAATACAATTTGGTTTTCTGTCCCTTCCTTTGTCTGTCTCTGTACTGTAATTATCTTTCTCCAACTGGACTGTGCCCTCCTGGAAGGCATGAACCTTTTATTATTCTTCTGGGTCTCCCCAGTGCCCTGCACAGAGTCTGGCATATAGGAGTCTCGGATACATTTATGAATATACTTGAATGAAGGCGTTTTCTGAGAAAGGGACTCACTGTCGACCTCCGGACCCCCCGCCCCCACGCGGAGCTGGCTATTTGCCAAAAGGCCAGCTAGAGAGTAGGACGGAGGGTGTGGTGGTATTGTGCCGCTGCTATTGGGTTCTTTCCTCAACCTTTATCGCGAATTCGCCCACTAGCAGAGGGACAGAAGCAGCAAGACACGCCCCTACGCCCCGCGCAGCAGACGCCCGCCCGCCGGACCCGCCCCGCGCCTTGGTCAATCAGCGGGCGCCTGCGCAGCCTTCCAGTGAGAAGGCGGGTGCAAGATGGCTACGGCGTGCCGGAGCGTGAAGGTAAGCGGCTCTCGCCTCTACTGCCTACCCTGCTTGTTGCACGGGCTGGGACAGCACGGCCGTGGAAATAGGGGGAAGAGATCGGTGTCGGAAGAAATTTTGCTTATCCAGTCCTGATATTTCGACGGTTGGGCCCGGGAGGTGAAAGTCAACACTCCGCGGCACATGTATGTGGGGTAACCCAACGGGATGTCTGTGGGTGAGACGCCCCTCCAGGGGTCCCATCCGTGAGGAGAGGAAGCACACCTGGGTCACACTGCAGAGGTGACCAGGAACACGCCCCCGACCCCCACCCCCTTCGCAGAAGCCTGGAGAACAGGCAGGTGAAAGGGTGTGGGTGGTCTGGACGGTGTAACGGCTGTGTCTGTCTTCACAGGGCTTGGTCGCAGTAATAACCGGAGGAGCCTCAGGCCTGGGCCTGGCCACAGCGGAGCGACTGGTGGGGCAGGGGGCCTCTGCTGTGCTTCTGGACCTGCCCAGCTCGGGTGGGGAGGCCCAAGCCCAGAAGTTAGGAAAGAGCTGTGCCTTCGCCCCAGCCGATGTAAGTGAGGTCATCTCTCCTCTCTCAGGGTGTGCAATCAGGGCATGCATGAGGTTACCAACACAGGCCTGGGAAGCCGTGGGGGTCCCTCCCGTAAGTTTGTCTTCTGTTGGGGTGGTGGACCCACCTTGTCCCTTTTGCCCTGAGCCTTCAAGCACTGTGGAACCACCTGCCATAAGGATTCTCTGAAGCCAGGACTCACAACAATGAGGATGGGGATTGGACATAACAGAATCTCCTGGAGGGGATATAGATGGTTTGAAAATGCATATTGTGCCCTATAATTTTATATTTACAAAGTCAAAAAGCTTTTTATGAAACAAACTATGGGAAGTAAAGTTTGATTAAATCATCTTAGGATGTAGGGATACAAAAAAGCTAGTTTATTTTCCTATCAATAATTCTCAGAACAAGGTTGTATTAGTGCTCTGATCCACAGCAACTGAGAATCTCCAGGGTCATGTGAATTTATCAGAAGAGGGTATTGATTTGAAAAATGTTTTGCGGCACTGCTCTGTATTGCATAACATTTTCACCTTTGCTTCACTCTCCTCTCTCAGGTTTTGCCACAACCCTTTCTCTTGGCCTCTTCCCTGTTCTCCCTCAAGGACTGGGAGGAGTCTGCCCTCCCCTCCCCTCCCCTCCCCCAGTTTTAGAAGTGAGTGTGTGTGCTGGGAGATTAATACCTTCTCCACTTCTCCATTTGAAGGTGACCTCTGAGAAGGATGTGCAAGCAGCCCTGACTCTAGCAAAAGAAAAATTTGGCCGCGTGGATGTGGCTGTCAACTGTGCAGGTATTGCAGTGGCCATCAAAACATACAACTTAAAGAAGAGCCAAGCCCATACCTTGGAGGACTTTCAGCGAGTTCTCAATGTAAGTAAGGCCTTGGAGGTTCTCCACGGGTAGGAGTAAGAGGTGTCTGGCTGTGGGTGCCCCCAAAGCTTTTAGGGGACAGAAAGATGCCTCTACCTCAGGTCCTACACCATGTCTGTACCTGTCCTCCAGGTGAATCTCATGGGTACCTTCAATGTGATCCGCCTAGTGGCTGGTGAGATGGGCCAGAATGAACCAGACCAGGGAGGCCAACGTGGGGTCATCATCAACACTGCCAGTGTGGCTGCCTTCGAAGGCCAGGTGTGTAGTCAGGGACAAAGCTTGTGCCTCCTCAGTGACTTGTTGGGGTCCTCCCACCTATGATCTCCACTCCTTCTCCAGGTTGGACAAGCTGCATACTCTGCTTCCAAGGGGGGCATAGTGGGCATGACACTGCCTATTGCTCGGGATCTGGCTCCCATAGGCATTCGGGTGATGACCATTGCTCCAGGTAGACATATCCCCTTTTCCCTGTTACACCTGGGATTGGGTGGAATCTGTGGGCAATTGAGAAGGGAAAGTATCCACTTCCTAAGCAACAGCAGCCTTTCACCTCTGGGCCCCCGAGAAGCACCAAGAAGTAGGGCTAAAGTGAGGAAGGACTGGGTAAATATGAAAGCAAGCGTGGGTCTCTGACCCTGGCTATCTTGTCTAGGACTATTTGGCACCCCTCTGCTGACCACCCTCCCAGAGAAGGTACGCAACTTCTTGGCCAGCCAGGTTCCCTTCCCCAGCCGACTGGGTGACCCTGCTGAGTATGCTCACCTGGTACAGGCCATCATCGAGAACCCATTCCTCAATGGAGAGGTCATCCGGCTGGATGGGGCCATCCGCTTGCAACCTTGAAGGGAGAAGGCAGAGAAAACACGCTCCTCTGCCCTACCTTCCCCTGGGGTACTACTCTCCAGCTCAGGAGGTAGCCATTTTGTAACTGTTCACCAGTCACCCTCTGTGCCTAATAAAGTCTCTATTTCTCACAGGGTGTGGGCAGTGTTGTGTGCTGGGGGACCTGGCATGGGGAAAAAAGGTGAAATCTCTGACAGGGTTGGATGCTCAGGGCCCTGGGGTGGAGTGGGAAAGGCAGTACCTCACACTCTTTGTGTCCGGTTACAACACATGGCCTTGATTTTGGTGAATAACTTTATTACCTAGGGTATATAGCATTTTCCTCTTTGACTTCTAGCCATCTGTGAGCTTTATGGGGGAAAAGGCAGAGAATCATCCTGGAGCTCAGCGGCTGCTGTTGTTGAACTGTTGGTAATATCGGGCGGTAGGTTGATTGGTGTAGATCACTGAATTCAGATAATTCTGCCTGTGAAAGAAATCCGGAGGCCTCAGCTGATGTGCTTTCCCTCTCTCCCTGGTCCTCGCTATCCTTCCCTACCCTCCCTTGGGATTCATTCATCCCCACTATCACCCCTTAGAACTCACTGGGTTTTTTGCTCCTTAGCCAGCTGCTGGTTGAAGGAGTCTAGCCCCCTCTGAAATTTGGCACACAATTCCCTCTCCTGCTCTTCTAGCTCCAGCGCTGCCTGGGCTGCGAGCAGGCTCTGCCTTTCCCATTCAGCATCCAGTGCTTGTTCTGTCTGGTGCTGTGCCTCCTTCTCCAAGCGTTGCACCTCCTGGACTTTCCTGATGGCAGCTAGCTGCTCTGGAGTCATGCCCTTCCAGCAATAGGGCAGGACCCGGTGGGGAGCCATACGACGTTTGGCAACCTGAGGGTTCTCAGTCAGCAGGTCACTGTTGATCTGGTTCTGGATCTCCGTGAGGTTGGCTGCCTGTTCACGCACATGCTCACAGCGCTGCCGCTCAGCCAGCTCAGCTGCCTGGTAGGGCCCCCAAATGTAAGTATTTGGGTGCCCAACCTCAGGGAACTCTCTGTTGAGGGGGAGGGAGGACCATGGCCCTACTCCTCCATCTCAGGGAGAGAAAGAACAGACACTATATGGCCTTTTAATGACTGTAAGCTGGGGGAGGGGTGGAATGGGCAGGGAACTTTACCCTCAGGAAGCCCTTAGACTGAGAGGCTGGGGATGAGAGGGCAATGCTCTGTTCCCAAGTCATCCCATGCCTGGAGGTGGGGAAAGGTAACTTGTACCCTAAGAGGGACCTTAGGTGAAGGGGGAGTCCTCAGGTAGATGAGGGCTGGTGCTGACTTGAGAAGGGAATGTGAGAAGAATGATGTGGCTGAGGTTCCCCAGGACCTTGTTCAGGGGTTGGAGAGAGCCTGGTGTACTGGACAGCTCAGGCCATACCTGGGCTTTGTTGACGTTGACCATGGTAGACATCATGGCTATGCGACAGGACTCCTCCAGCTTGGCCAGATGGGTGGCCTGCATGTCCACGGCTAGGCTCAGCTGGTCATTGAGCATATCTACACAGAGAAATATGGTTGGGGCACTGTACTGGCTTGCTCCATTCCTGGTTCATTCATTCAGCCATTTGTTCAACAAGCTTTGTGTATGTGTGTATATGTTTAGGAGTGGGGGTAGTGTCTGAATTGTAGGGATGTAGAAGGAGTTACTCTTTGGGGCTAGGGATAGCCAAAGTACAACAGCAAGGATTTCTCAAGTGCCTAATTGAAAGGAGCGTCCAATAGACCTAGGTCCCAGTGTCAGCTCTGCCACTTCTGAGCTGTGTGGACTTAGGTAAAAAATTTCATATCGCTGAGCCTCAGTTTAAGGGCCATGTGTTGGGTTCTAAGGATACCATGGGATTAGGTCCTGTCCTCAGAGAATTCCCTGTCTAGTGGGGGAGACAGATCAAACATAGATAATCAGACCACAATCTGGCAAGAGCAATGGCAGAGACGGGTACAGGGCATTATGTAGGCTTTGGGTGGTGGATGGGAGGAAGGCTTCTAGGAGGAGGTGATCCTTAAAATACATTTCGTATACAGGCTGAAAGAGCAAAGAGCATTCCAAGCTGAGGGCACAGCACAAACAAAGGTACTGACATTTTTTTCCACTCCAGCCACACTGAGCTCCTTGTTTTTCCTAGGACCTGTCAGACATTGTGACAGACAATGTACTAGGCAATTGCAAAATGGGGTGGACATGAGAGAGATGGTTCATCTTCAGTGAGCTGATATTTTGGGGAGAAGACAGCCATTAAATACTTTCATAATTATGTTCAACTATAGTTAAGTGGTCCAACAGAACAGGGTGTTGTGAAATTTGATTTGAAAGGTGAACAGTGCAAGTAGATGAGACATGGTCCTTGCCCTTGAAAGGCTTCCTCTAATGGAAGAGAAGGATGTGGTCACAGACAAAATCATAATAGTAGCTACTCTGTGTGGTATGGATTGTCATCCCCATTTTAAAGATGAATAAACTGAAGCACAGAGGAAAAATCATTTGCCCAAATCAGCTAGTAGAGCTGTTAGGTGTGTCTGTACTGTGCTGCCTCCAGGTCAATAAGGAACAATGGCTACACTGTCAAGTTAACTGAAGGAAGTCAGGGAGATTGGGGTCTGTACAGCCTAACCTTTCAGCATCAGCCCTATGGGTAACTGGGCCTCCCCACACAGTTCTGGTCTCCTGGCTGCTGTACCGAACTCAGGACAGCTCCCCACTAGGCCTCAGGTTTCTAAGCCTGGAGGGCCAGGCTGCTCACCTGCATGCTTCTCATCGAGCCTGGCTTGCTGGTGCTCCTGTATCTGCCTCTCCAGGCCATACCTGAACTGCTCCTGCTGCATTCTCAGGCACGTGGCCCTCTCTGGGTCCTCCCCAGAGAAGCGCTGAAGGCTGGCTGGGCCATAGTGAGGATCCCTGTTATTGAGATGGGCTGGAAAATCCTTCCAGAGTTGGTCTGAATCCCAAAGGTCAAATTCATGCCTGTTCTTGAGCTGCTGCTTCTCCCGAAAGTCCTGGACTTTCCTGGCCAGCCGGCGTGTCTGTTCTGCCTGTTCCTCCTCTAGCATCTGGGCTACCAGGTCATAGTGCACCTGCTTGGTATCTGGGGGTGGTAGGCAGGGACATGGAGAAGGTACCACAGAAGGGACAGAGCCCACTTAGCATGGCCTTGGCTCTCAAGGTCCACCAGTGTGTCCCGCCTCCCCAGGGACACTCTCCAGGGCCCCACTCAGAAGCAGAACTGCCCTACCTCATCCCACTCAGGCTCTCACTTTACCCCCTTGGCCCCTGGCCGTGGACTTTTACCATAAGCTGCCTCCATGCTCCGCTCTGTTGCCTCCCGAAGCTTTCGCTCTTCCACCTGTTTGTTCAGGGCTTCGACATCCACCTGATCCAGAAGAAAGGAGCTAAGTCAGGGTAGGGGCCCAGCAAGGGGCCTTGAATGCTCTAACACAAACTGCTTAGAATTTACCCACTTCAAAATTCTCCTATAGTTCCCCAGTACCTACTGGATAAATTTCCAACCCCTCAGCATGGTTTGCATGCCCCTCCATTGGAGCCTCTGCCTCCAATTCATCAAGACCAGCTCAGGCATGTTTTACTCCCATAGAATCTAGGACCCATCGTCCACTTTATATTGAAGTTTGCCTGTCTCTATTTTCTCCTCCACCAGACTGTAAGCCCTTTCAGGCTGAAGACTGGGCCTTAGTCATGCATGCATCCCCACTGCCCAACACAGTTCTTGGCACAGAGCAGGACCCAAGGAAACACTTGCCACGTGCATCTCAATCAGACCACTCACCTCGGCCAATTACTCATGTCAGGCACTACGATCTGGTTTTCAGAGCTGCCACTGTATGTTAAGATGCACCTCATCACTTCCTTTATTTAGCCTCATTTTACATAGGAGGAGCCTGGAGCTCAGAAAAAACAAGTGACTTATCCAAAGCCACACATTTAACAATCGGCAGACCTGGCCTTGAACAGGTATGGTGTTTTTTCCAGAATACCATGCTGCATCCCCCCTCTATCCACCTACCCAGCAATCTTTCTTGTTTGTTTCTTAAACTATCAATATTTTCTCTTTATTTTGATTATAATTCATTTAAAACATTTCAAAATAGTACAAAAGGGAATATAATTTAGTGAGGACTAAGTGTCCCTTCCATCTCTGTCCCTCCACCTGGTTAACAGTTTCTTAGGTAACCTTGCAGATATAGTTTAGGTACATGTAATACCAAGTATTCTTTAGGCTTCTTGTGGCTCCATGTTGCCTGTCTCTCAAGAGCCAGGCCACATGGTCTGGAGCTGACCAGAGAAAAGCGAGCTGTCACCCCAAGTCTATTCCCCTGCACCCCTTCATCCCTCTTCTTGAGCCCTTCTCAGGCCTGTAGGGGTGGGAGCCTTCTTTCCCTCTCCTTCCTTTCCAGCTGTAGGGCCTGCCTGAATCAGGGGAAGGGCTATAACAGCCACTGCCACGTTCCTCCCCAGATGTAACAGTGAGGTAGCTCTGGTCCTGAGCGATAGTCCTCACTGCCCACTCACCCCCATAACTCGTTCTCGCACATTGAAGAATCGTCTTTGTCGCTCCATTTCTCGATTTCTTCTAGCCTCGATGGCTGCTACCTCCTTGGGATCTAATGTCAGGTCCACCTTATACATCTGGAGCAAAGGGGGAGGTAGAAATGGCCCATCAGTGCCAACCACCATTCTTTTTTTTTTTTTTTTGAGACAGAGTCTTGCTCTGTCGCCTAGGCTAGAGTGCCATGGCATCAACCTAGCTCACAGCAACCTCAAACTCCTGGGCTCAAGCGATCCTCCTGCCTCAGCCTCCGGAGTAGCTGGGACTACAGGTGCATGCCACCATGCTGAGCTAATTTTTTCTATTTTTTTAGTTGCCTGGCTAATTCTTTTTCTATTTTTTAGTAGAGTCAGGGTCTCACTCTTGCTCTGGCTGGTCTCAGACTGCTGAGTTCAAGCGATCCTCCCGCCTGGGCCTCCCAGAGTGCTAGGATTACAGGCATGAGCCACTGCGCCTGGCAGCGACCACCATCCTTGACTACACCCCCTTCCCCTTTCCTTTCTCCCTACAATATCTCACCAGTTATTGATTCCTACTGACTTTAATTCCTGATATATTTCATCTCTGTGTCCTCCATCTCTGCTGTCACCACCTTAATTTAGGCCTCACATTCTGGTGTCAGGCAATATTCCCAGGAGCCTCACTGGGCTCTCTTGCTTTGGTGTTACCCAGTTTGCACTGGCTACCAGAGTGATCTTTCTGGAAGCAAATGTGACTGGCACTCCTCAGCTTAAAACCTTCGAAAGCAGCTTTAAAGCAAATGGCTCGCCAGTGCTTACAAGATAAGGTCCAACCTCCTTTGCCAGATTTATAAGGTTCTTCATGACCTGACCCCTGCTCACCTTTCTAAGCCTCAAACGCATTTACAACACCCTCCCTTTTTCATTATACTCTACTCAGTTTTATTCATTTCAGTAAATGACACTACCATTCACCAAGCTGCTCTGGCCAAACACCCGGAAGGCATCCTTTAATCGTTTCTTTCCCTCACTCCTTCTTCTTTCATAATAACCCTGGTCCAAGCCACCATTGCCACCTCCCTCAATGACCACGATAGTCTCCACAATGCCCTTCCAGCTTCCTCTGTTGTCTCCTATAGCCTACTCATCACACAAAAACCAGAAGCAGCTTTCTTCTCTGAAATAAATGTTCCCCTTTATTTTAATTACTTATTTTCTAGTCAAATGAAAGGCTAGATAGCTTAAATTTGCCTATGTTCCTTTCATATTTTGGGAGGCCCACTTTTGGCATGTGACCCAGCCAAAGCTGCAGCCAAAATAACTTCTGCAAACATAAATCTGATCATGTCTCTCACCTGCTTGAAAGCCTCCACTGGCTTCCCACTGCACTTAGAATCAGATCCAAATTCCTTACCGAGGGCTTTCAAGATCTGGTTCCTGCACACCTTTCCAAATTGTCTCATATCACTGTCTCCCTTGCTTACTGTGCTCCAGGCACAATGGCTAAATTTTTTTAAACCACGCATAACTTACTCTGCTGAGGTAACCACTGCATACATTTTGGTACATTTCCTTCTAATAATGTTTTATATGCTTGTGCTTACAGTCTATACACAATTTTGTATCTGGTCTTTGTCCCAGTGAACGTTCTATCCAAGTTCAACGTTGCGCTCAGTTGGCTTCCTGACTCTACTCTGATGGGCATTGGCCAGCCCTGGGGCAGTCCCCTGGGTCTTGCACAAGCCACAGCAGGGTAAGTTCCCAGATACTGGCCCAGGAAGGCCCTGATCCCTCCTGCCTACTGAGTTCAGAAGAGGCTGACAAGGCTCTGGCTGCCAGGGAAAGAAGAGCCCTCCTGTTTGTTGGTCCTGCCTGTCTGACAAGCTCAAGACTAGTTGGCATCAAAGAGGGGAAGCACAGGCTGGGGGTAGGGAGTGGGGGAACACTGTGGACAATGGGAGAAGTGGAGACCTCACGGAGGCCAGAACATGGATCAGGGAGCTGAAGGGAAGGCTGGTTGTGGGGAGGGGGGTTTCCTCAGTGGGTGGCCCTGAGCCTGTCCTAACTGAATGTACAGTCTGAGCCCCAAGTAGGCCTTAGGGAGGGGTAGGGAGTAGGGGAGGGGAGCGACTGCAGGGACAGGGACAGATTTTGCAGAGAAAGGAGCCTGTGAAAAGAGGTTGTACAGAGCTGTGTGCGCCTGAGGGCTGCCCTTAAGAAGAGCTCCCAGGGAGCCCTGGGGTGAGGTGGGGGAAGCCACCAGACCCCAACTTCAGGCTGGACCCTGAAGTTGTTTGATATGGTAAATTTTATTACTGTTAAAAAATATGTGCTGCTACTCCCTATGGAAGGATCATACATCTCTATCTCACTGCCCTTGAGGTTAGCCATGTGATTTGCTTTGCCCCCTGCAATGTGAGGAGAATTGACATGTGCTACTCCCAAGAAGAACTAAGAGCCATTAAATGATTGCCACTTTTTCTCTTCACTCTCTGCTATGAATGAGACTGGCAATGTCTCATTGGTAAGAGCTTCTCCTTCAGCCTGGGTCTTGGAATGGTGACATACAGCAGAGATGCAGCCAGCCCACAATAGACAAGAAGCATGAGTGAGAAACAAAACTTTTTTATAAGCTATTGAGATTTCTGGGTTGTCTGTAACCTCATCATAATTCAGCTTATCCTGACACAAAAGAATTTAAAGCTATGAGACTGTATGAGATCTCTGAGGGAGTGAGTGTATATGGATAAGAATGTCCCAGGTGAGACAAGGAGAGGAGGAGCCAGTATAGGAGGCTAACAAGGAGTGGCCAGTGAGATGGGAGAAAAACCAGAAGAGTGTAGTGTCCAAGAAGCCAAGTAAAGAAAGTGCTTTTGTACAGGCGTGGTGGCACATGCCCATAGTCCCAGTTACTTGGGAGGCTGAGGCGGGAGGATCAATTGAACCCAGGAGTTAGAAGCTTTCTGTGTGCTGTGCACTTATCCATCTTTTCACTTTCTTTATATAGTGAATTATGGTGAATTTGAATGAAGTTAGATTTACCCATCTTTTCTTTTGAGCTTAGTAGTTATTATGTAAGAAATCCCTCCTTAGCCTGAGGTCATAAAGAAATTCTCCTACATATTCTTCTAAAATTTCTAAAGTTTTGCCTTTCTCATTTAACTTTTTTTTTTCCCTTGAGACAGAGTTTTGCTCAGTTGCCCAGGCTAGAATGAGTGCCGTGGCGTCAGTCTAGCTCACAGCTACCTCAAACTCCTGGGCTCAAGTGATCCTCCTGCCTCAGCCTCCCGAATAGCTAAGACTACAGGTACTCGCCACAAAGCCCAGCTAATTTTTTTGTTTCTATTTTTAGTTGCCCAGCTAATTTTTTCTATTAATATTTAGTAGAGACAGGGTCTCACTCTTGCTCAGCCTGGTCTCGAACTCCTGACCTCAAGCAATCCTCCCGCCTCGGCCTCCCAGAGTGCTAGAATTATAGGCATGAGCCACGTGAGTCATAGCGCCAGGCTTCATTTAACTTTTTAATACACTTGTCATTCCATTTTATATATGATGTGCCATAGGGATCTAATTTAATTGTTTTCCCCAAGCTCCATCTGACCTTTTAAAATGAACAATAGTTCACTGTGAATTATATGAGACTGCTATCCTTTGGCCATTTTATTCCCTCAGCCTGATCCTGTTTCTCCCGATTGAATTTGACTTATAGCTTCCCTACTAGATTCTATCAACCAAGCTTCCTCATTTTCCTGGACTTGTCCTAAGTCTCTTCTCAGCCTTCAGATATAATTATTTTTCTTCTTTTTTAGCAGGCCCATGAATCTTAATAGTCATAAGTTTTTAAATAGTTACAGGAATGGCTATGGCAACCACCAGATCCTCTCCACGTCTAAGTCTGAGAATAGCACCAACCCCAGCCTACAGGTTCCAACTGCCACTATAAGGTCACTGAAGGGGAAAATTCAGCAGACATTTTAAGCTTCTTGGACTGCTAAAGGCCTTAGTAATGAGCAGGTATGAGGTGATAGTATGGGGATGAGGACTGGAGGAGAGGGACAAAACAGGTAGGGAACAGAGTGGACAGGAACAGTGGTGCAGAGGAGGAACAGGAAGATAGGGCAACAAAGGGGTGAGGAGGTGGAGGACCGAGAGCAGAGAAGGAAGAGAAAGGGGGAAAAGAGGGAAGGTGGCAGAGGGGTTTAGAGTGATGGGAATGAGATAAGGGAGATGCATGAAGGGAGAGAGATGGAGAGGGGAGAAGGGAAGGAATGAGGTAGAGAGCACTGGCTTAGGGACCCTGACTCCTGGGAGTTCACACAAAATACCTTTCTCAGTTAGAAATCCAGATTTTGAAGCTCCTAGGTTGGATCTGGGTTCAAGTCTGTTCTTGCGTTACAGCGGCAGTTTCTGAACTCTGCTTGGAGGAACAGGAGGGAGGCAGGGGATAAGGGTAATAGCTCAGGCCCCAGCCTGTCCCAGCCTGTATCCCTGTCACCTGGGTCCATCCACACCCCACTCTCCCTCACATCCCATCTCGCCTCCAATGCCACCCCACCATTAGCAAAGTCTGAGCTCATCTATCATAACACTGAATCCTCCCGCTGCCCCTCCTTCTCGCCCAGTGGGTCCTTCCAATTCCCCACCCTGTCCTTGTCTGAGCCTTGTAGGCCGGCCAAGCTAAAGCCACAGCCAACTCTTGCCCTGAAGGGCATATCCCTGCTGTAACTTCAGACTTGTCTCAGCAAGCGTAAGCTCAGGTCCTGCCTGCCTCTTTGGATCCCAAAAGCTGCTCTGAGCTCTCCCAACACCAAACTCCTCTACAACTTGGTCTGTTGTAGCAGCGTTTTGCTGTTACCAAGCCACGAGAAGGGGCGGGGCCTAAATGCCTGCTGTAAACTCGCGCCCCATAAACGGATCCACAGAACCCCTACGCCAGACCGAAGTCCCCGCCCCTGATTCCCGCCGTGCCGGAAGTTGGAAATGCCGTTTGGCCTGGACGTATTCTCGCGAGGTTTGCCATCCGCCCGGCCTGCACTGCGGCGTTTCGCGCGCGGGATAGCTCAGTTCCCGGGCGTACGGCGCGGCCTTTCCTAGCGCCGTCGGCGCTGCCGCTGTCATGGGTTTCCTGAAACTGATTGAGATCGAGAACTTTAAATCGTACAAGGGTCGACAGATTATCGGACCATTTCAGAGGTTCACCGCCATCATTGGACCCAATGGCTCTGGTGAGATAAACCCGGCTTCGGCCCTGCGCCCGTCCCGGCCTGGACCCCCTATCCGGCGCCAGAGTAGTACAGTCCAGCCCATGCAACCTGAAACGTCGCGAACCCATACGGGTTCCTTGTCCCTCCTGAGGGGTTCGGCTCGAACCCGCTCTCCCTGCGCGGTCGCTCTAACTCAGACCTCTTCCAGGTGTCAGTTGCCGCACTTTGCGCCACCCCTGTTCCAGCCACTTGGTACGGGCCGAATTGTACGTTACCCCGCCCGCTGCCTCCTCCCGCCAAAGGAGGCGCATCCGAGCCGGCTGCCAGCCAGCTGCCAGCTGCCAGCCGTCAGCCGTCAGCCAGCCGCCCGCCGCCCGCCGCGCGGCTCCCCGCCGGACCGCCTGGGTCCGGCCTCCCAGCCTTGTTTGACCCCCTCCGAAAAATGTGGGACGGCTGCTAGCTCTCCTGTGGCCTCGGGTCCCAAACGGTACACTTTTGCTTCAGCCCAGCGCACCCTCCCGCCTCGCATTGGTACGCTCCAATTTGTTCCTTTTTACTCTTCTCCCGAGGCGGCACTTTTGAATTTCGAACCCTGCGCTGGTGTGTTCATGGTTCTTGCCGTCTCGATCCCCACCCTCAACTCCCATCCATCTAAGAGGAAGTTGACCTCGAATTCGCCCTTTCCTACCTCCGAAACCGTCGAAAGTCAGAATTCATTCGCTTAACAAATTTGTTGAATGCTTATTGTGTATCAGTTGTTCAATTTCAAGTTGTGGAAACAGTGGAGAATAGAATAAGCCAAGCATATGCTCACAGGGAACTTACATTCCCGAGGGAAAGAATATAAAGAAGGAGAAAATAAGATAATTTTAAGCTGCCATAAATGCTATTCAGGAAATGGGACAGGTTGATGTGATAGAGTGACTTACTTGGGTGGTGTCTTTAGAATGGATCATCAGATAAAGTTTCTATTTCATGTCTTAACACTCCATCTCTAAATGATACACCGTGGATTCCTCTCATCTGCCCCCAGAAATGGTCCATTTGAAATCCTGCTGTGTTCTTCCACCCCAGAAATGTTCTGTTAATAGTTGAATCATTTCCTAGCCTGAGAGGCTGCCCTTGCTGAGGTAGCTCGTTCTGAATACCTTCCCTGGAGTCGTACCTGGGTTTGGCTCTCTGCTTAGGGCAGGATTTCTCAACAGTGGCACTGTTAACATTTCCAGTGAGATAATTCTTTGCTGTGGGATCTGTCCTGTGCATTGTAGGATGTTCAGCAGCATCCTTGGCTTCTACTCACTAGATGACAGTAGTACCCCCACTCCCCAGGTATGATACTCAAAAATGTCTCCAGACATTACCAAAGGGTTGCGGAGGTGGGGCAAAATTGCTCCTCCCTCCCACTTCATTTGAGAACCAATGGCCTGGAGGGCTAATGCTTGGGGTCCACTCAGTTTCTTAGGGTTTTGGTGTAGTGGCCCCTGTGGAAACAGCCAGGATGCACCTCCTGGCATTCAGTCCTCTCCGCATTGGTAGATTTGTATACCCAGCTGTTCTGAAAAGGCTCATGGCTTGACATTGCCCCCCTCCCTTTCTTCAAGGCCCACCTCTACAGGGCATTCATTGATTCCCCTAAGTGAATTGCTCTTCTTTAGCACACAGCAGACACTTGGTACACATTAATGTTTATTTTCTTCTGTCTTGTATTCATGGCCTATGTTTTTGTATCTTCATCACTGATCTATGAGTGTCCTAAAGAAGACTTTCCTTGAAACATTTGTGTTCAGCCCAAAATACATATTATAAAAATGTTTACAATATCGAAAGGTCATGAGTAGAGAGGCCTGTGGTTGTGAGATATTCTTGTCAACCCTGGAGATCATAGGAGAAGCCCAAAGGTTGGAAATTGATACCTAAAAGCCTGGTCTGCAGGATGTGCTAGTCTTGCTGTGATGTGGGGGACAAGAGCTAAGAGTGTTAGGATAGGCTAGGACTCATTTATTGAGCATTTACTGTGTATCAAGTACTTTATTTATTGGGATCCCTTACATTTACATTCTCACAATGACCCTAGGAGGGAAATACCATTAGCTTTGTTTTATACATAAGGAAACTGAGGCACAGAGTTGTGATAACTTGTCCATGGTTCTAAGAGCCAGGATCAGAACCCATGCCTGTCATACTTCAAAGCTGGTGCTTCTGCCACTCCAACAGAGAGTTACGTGCCATGCATTTTTTTAGACTTATTAGTTGTAGTTTTTCATTTTTTCTGGGGAAGGGAATGGAAGTTCAGCTAAGAAGAAGTAGTGAAATTAAGATTGGAATTTGATCTGTTGGAATGGAGCCCAAGCTCTTAATCACAGTCTTATATTGCCTCCATGGAAGGACTTAGACCTGGGCTGCCTTTTTTTTTTTTTTTTTTTGAGACAGAGTCTCACTGTCTTGCCTGGGTTAGAGTCCCGTGGCGTCAGCCTAGCTCACAGCAACCTCAGACTCTTGGGCTCAAGTGATCCTCCTGCCTCAGCCTCCTGGGTAGCTGGGACTATAGGCATGTGCCACCATGCCCAGCTAATTTTTCTTTCTTTATTTTGAGACAGAGTCTTACTCTGTTGCCCAGGCTAGAGTGCCGTGGCGTCAGCCTCGCTCACAGCAACCTCAAACTCTTGGGCTCAAGCAATCCTTCTGCCTCAGCCTCCCAAGTAGCTGGGATTACTGGCATGCGCCACCATACCCGGCTAATTTTTTCTATATATTTTTAGTTGTTCAGCTAATTTCTTTCTATTTTTAGTAGAGATGGGGTCTCGCCCTTGCTCAAGTTGGTCTCGTGAACTCCTGAGCTCAAACAATCCACCTGCCTTAGCCTCCCAGAGTGCTAGGATTACCGGCGTGAGCCACCATGCCCGGCCTGATTTTTCTATTTTTTGTAGAGACGGGGTCTCGCTCTTGCTCAGGCTGGTCTCGAAGTCCCGACCTCAAGCAATCCTCCCACCTTGGCCTCCCAGAGTGCTAGGATGGCAGGCGTGAACCACAGTGCCCGGCAACACTATATCACACACTTTTTTTTCCATTGTGGTAAAATACACATAAAATTTACTAAACCATTTTTAAGTATACAGTTCAGTAGTGTTAAATATATTCACGTTGTTGTGCAGCTCATCTCTAGAACGTTTTCATCTTGCAAAACTGAAACTATGTTCTCTAAAAAACAGCTCCCATTGAGACAGGGTTTCACTCCTTTGCCCAAGCTGGAGTGCAATGGCAAGATCATAGCTCACAAAATTCCTGGGTTCAAGCAATCCTACTACCTCAGCCTCCCAAGTAACTGAGACTATAGGCACACACCACTGTGCCAGACAAATTTGTCTGTGTGTGTGTGTGTGTGTGTGTAGAGATGGAGTCTCACTGTGTTGCCCAGTGTTAGACTTAAACTCCTGGCTTCAAGTGATTCTTCTGCCTCAGCCTCCCAAAGTGCTGGAATTACAAATGTGAGCCACTGCGCCCAGCCTCAGCCCCTGTTTTTTTTTTCCCCCTAACATCGTTGAAATCAAACTATACAGAGTTTTGTATCCTGTTTGTTTCACCTATTGTGGGCTTTTGTCCACGTCATTGAAGGTTGTAGAACAATCCATTCTGTGAATATACTATTTCATTAGATTGGGTTCTAGTTTTTGGCTACTATAAGTAATAACTACAAGAGGACTGTTTTTCCTAAGCCTTTGACCCAGAGCTTTGGTTGGGCCCAGTCTTTATGGGTGTGAAGAAATATTCTCTCCTCCCATTAGTCTGAGCACTAAGTGATTAGCGGACATTCCTGCTCCTCTCAGGTCTCCTTTATTACTTTGCCTCTCCTCTTCCCTTCTTCCTGACTTTTTCCACTTTGTCCCATCTTCCCTTAGGTAAGTCAAATCTCATGGATGCCATCAGCTTTGTGCTGGGTGAAAAAACCAGCAACCTGCGGGTAAAGACCCTCCGGGACCTGATCCACGGAGCTCCTGTGGGCAAGCCAGCCGCCAACCGGGCCTTTGTCAGCATGGTCTACTCTGAGGAGGGTGCTGAGGACCGTACCTTTGCTCGTGTCATTGTAGGTGGGTGAGGCTGTCCAGAAGGCTCTCCTTGAGTCCTAGGATATGGCTCGACTGGTTAACAGGGCTAGGAAGGAGGCTGACTCTCACTGACTCATTCATGCATTGTCTTGTAGGAGGTTCCTCTGAGTACAAGATAAACAACAAAGTGGTCCAGCTACACGAGTACAGTGAGGAATTAGAGAAGTTGGGCATTCTCATCAAAGCTCGAAACTTCCTTGTCTTCCAGGTAGGCATTTTTAACAGTTATTCGCTATTTGCTTTTTGCCAGACCTTGTCCCATCCCCACTGAGTGTGCTCCATGTTGGGTGTAATCATTGCTTCCCTGAACTTAAAGTAGCACCTTCCTTACTGGGTTTCCTGATCCCAGTCTGGCCCCTTCTCATTTATCCCTTAGGCCAGGTTGATCTTATGAGGATACAAATCTGTTTCTCTCCCTTTTTTTCCTGAAAGCATTTCAGTGATTACTTATTGCCTTACAACGGTGGTTCTTAAACTGTGATCTCCAGACCAGCAATATCAGCATCACCTGGGAACATGTTAGAAATGCACATTCTCAGGCCCCATCCCAGATCTCCTGGCTCAGAAGCACCTATGGGGTTGGACACAGCAGTTTGTGTTTTACCAAGCTCTGCAGATTATTAGGATGCCTGCTGGAGCTTGAGAATCATTGCTTTAGGATGAAATCCAAACTCCTAAGTCTGTCATTCAGGAAACACCATCATTTGGTTCTTGCCTACCTTAGTTAGCCTTATCTGCCCATGCCCTTCCCCTACAGCCTTGCATTTCAGCCTAATTAAACCATTTATGGTTCCCAAAATTTATCTACTTTCTTTGGCCTGCAGGCCTTTGCTTATTAACTTTCCTCTGTGTGGAATAACCTTTTCTCTTTTATTTTCTTGGTTTTTCCCAATCTTCCAAACTCAGCATAGATGTCACCTTTGGGAAGCCTTCCCAGGTAGACATTCCTACCAGTTTCCTACCCCCACGTTTCATTTAGTCCTTTTCCGTGCTGCTTCTGTCACTGCACATAACACAATATGTTGTCTTTGTGTCTGTCTCTTTGGTGTCCTGTGTTCCTCAAAAGGCAGGGAATGTGTCATCAAAGCCCAGTGTGAAATGTGGCACCCAGTGGAAGGGTAGGGGTCAGTGAACTTTTTCTGGATAGATGAGTGGAAGTAGGTAAGGGGAACTGGGCTGGCTGGGTCTAAATGGGAGAGGATTTTTACCTTTACTAGGGTGCTGTGGAATCTATTGCCATGAAGAACCCCAAAGAGAGGACTGCTCTATTTGAAGAAATCAGTCGCTCTGGGGAGCTGGCCCAGGAGTATGATAAGCGAAAGAAGGAAATGGTGAAGGCTGAAGAGGACACACAGTTTAATTACCATCGCAAGAAAAACATCGCAGCTGAACGCAAGGAGGCCAAACAGGAGAAAGAAGAGGTAGGTGGGCAGGTTACCTGTTGGCTCTGAGGGGCCAGGATGGAGCCAATGCCTTACTGATGCAGCCCTACCCCCATTGCCATGTTTGCACAGGCTGACCGCTACCAGCGCCTGAAGGATGAGGTGGTGCGAGCTCAGGTACAGCTGCAGCTCTTTAAGCTTTACCATAATGAAGTGGAAATTGAGAAGCTCAACAAGGAACTGGCCTCTAAGAACAAGGAGATTGAGAAGGATAAGAAGCGAATGGACAAGGTAGAGGATGAGCTGAAGGAGAAGAAGAAGGAACTGGGCAAAATGATGCGGGAACAGCAGCAGATTGAGAAGGAGATCAAGTAAGAGGCTGACTGGGACCTATACTTTGTGGGAAACCAAGAGGCTGTACTACTGTTCCTTAGGGCTCCTATGAGCCTAGAGTCCAGTGCCCTTACTAGTTTCCCTGTTTTCCCCTTGACTTATTTTGGCCAGAATCAGGCACATTTCTTGGCTTGCGTTTTGAACAAATCCAATATTGAAGTGCTCAGGCTCTGGGTAGATAGGCACTCAGAAGAGGGAGAAGTTGAACTGAAGCCAGAAGTTTAAAGGACAGGAATTTGAAAATTGAAAAGGTTAGACAGGGGACAACTAAGTAAACACAGGGTGTTCTTGGGAGTTGTTAATGAGGGGCCTGGCATGGCCAAGGTTGAGGCAAGAGTGGTAACCTTCCCTTGTGGAGTGGCTGGAATGCCAGGCTGAAGCCGTAGGTTCCAGGGAGTAGACAGATTGCCCTTTAATTCCCTGAGGCTGGCTCGGGGGCTCAGGCCCCCCTTTCTCTGAGTAAAAAGCCTGCAAATTCTCCCTTATTCCACAGTGCTAATTGGTTCCCCCCTCCCCTCTGGTAAAAGGGAGAAGGACTCAGAACTGAACCAGAAGCGGCCTCAGTACATCAAAGCCAAGGAGAATACCTCCCACAAAATCAAGAAGCTGGAAGCAGCTAAGAAATCTCTGCAGAACGCTCAGAAGCACTACAAGAAGCGTAAAGGTGACATGGATGAGCTGGAGAAGGAGATGCTGTCAGTGGAGAAGGCCCGGCAGGAGTTTGAAGAACGAATGGAAGAAGAGAGTCAGAGTCAGGGCAGAGACTTGACCCTGGAGGAGAATCAGGTAAGCCCTGGAAGGGGTTGGTGGAGAGGAGATAACTGGGCTGACATGGGCTGACCTGGTCATATCTATCCTCCTTTCTTATCCCTAACACAGGTGAAGAAATACCACCGGTTGAAAGAAGAAGCCAGCAAGAGAGCAGCTACCTTGGCCCAGGAACTGGAAAAATTCAATAGAGACCAGAAAGCTGACCAAGACCGTCTAGATCTGGAAGAGCGGAAGAAAGTAGAGACAGAGGTGGGCAAGAGTTATAAGATTAGGGATAATGGTCCAGAGAAAAGGAAGTACAGACTGAGCATCCCCCCCAAAATTCCAAAATCTGAAAACATTCTGGTCCCAAGCATTTCAGATAAGGGATACTCAACCCATAGTGATAGTCTTCACAATAATGACGATAGCTAAATAATTTCTATCAAGCAATGACTGCCAGGCATTGTTCTTTACACATATTCACTCATTTAATTCTTCATTTATGACTACCTTCATGAGATGGCTACTATTAATCCCCATCTTCCAAATAAGGAAGCTACAGCACAGAGGTGAAGTAATTTGCCTAAGGTCACATAATTTTAGCAGCAGAACTAGGAGATGAACTTGGACAGTCTAGCTCTAAAGCCTACACTCTTACCAAATATACTTCACTTGCTGCCTCCCTAATAGTAATAATAACAACAGTGATAAAAAATTGTTATAGTGCCCAAGAGCCTACAATGTTCCAGGCATTCTGTAAGCATTTCTCTTAAATATTTAAAAGAATGTGGTAGCTACCTTATTCTATGAAGTAGAGATTACCCACATTTTACACATGAGAAAACAGGGGCAGAAAGACCTGCAAAGCTTTTCTTTATCTTGGTTTGAGCCTCCATGATGGATGAGAAGGTAGCCTGGGCTGGGTAGAACACTTACGAGAGGTTCTGGAGCCCCGGGAGGCCTCCGTCTGTTAGCAGATCCAAACTGAACACCGTCTGTGTGTCTGCCTTTTAGTAGTGACAGATTGTCCGGGACTGTTGGGCTCTTGGATGAGTGGGCACATAGGGAGTGTAAGCCTGGGCCTCATAATCTTGGAGTTAACTTGTGCAGCCTCTGGTGATGGAATATATTTGTTTTCCAGGCCAAGATCAAACAAAAGCTGCGGGAGATTGAAGAAAATCAGAAGCGGATTGAAAAACTAGAGGAATACATCACCACTAGCAAGTATGTGGCTCTGCAACTGTTCTCCTTACTTCTAGCCCTGTTTTTGTGACCCTACCTGTCCTGCCCCTCTTCAGACAGTACCCTCAGAGTCCTTCTTAGCCAGGAATATTTTCTGACCATCCTGAATGACTTGTATGTTCCCTCACTTTGCAGGCAGTCCCTAGAGGAGCAGAAGAAGCTAGAGGGGGAGCTGACAGAGGAGGTGGAGATGGCCAAGCGGCGTATTGATGAAATCAATAAGGAGCTGAACCAGGTGATGGAGCAGCTAGGGGATGCCCGCATTGACCGCCAGGAGAGCAGCCGTCAGCAGCGAAAGGCAGAGATAATGGAAAGCATCAAGCGCCTTTACCCTGGCTCTGTGGTAAGAATGGAGAGGGAACTCATTTCCTGAGCACCTACTCCCACACTCACTGTCGTATGATTTTCCCAGTAGCTCTGTGAGGACAGGGTTGCTGATGCAGTTTTTATAGTTGGAGGAGCTGAGGCTTGGAGAGGTTAAATGACTTGCCCAAAGCAACACAGCGTGTAAGTGGAAGAACTACTACAATTCACACCCAACTTGTTCTGACTCTTTTTTTTTTTTGAGACAGAGTCTCACTCTGTTGCCCAGGCTAGAGTGCCGTGGCATCAGCCTAGCTCACAGCAACCTCAAACTCCTGGGCTCAAGCAATCCTCCTGCCTCAGCCTCCTGAGTAGCTGGGACTATAGGCATGCGCCACCATGCCCGGCTAATTTTTTCTATATATTTTTAGTTGTCCGGCTAATTTCTTTCTATTTTTAGTAGATATGGGGTCTCGCTCTTGCTCAGGCTGGTCTTGAACTCCTGAGCTCAAATGATCCTCTTGCCTTGGCCTCCCAGAGTGCTAGGATTGCAGACGTGAGCCACCGCGCCCGGCCTGTTCTGACTCTTAAGCTCGTGTTCTTTTCTTCACAGCAATTATAATCTTTCCGAAGGGTTTGTCTTGCTGTGTCCACTCCTCTGTGGGGAAAACTTTTGGAAGGGGAAGGGGCCGTGGGACCGGAATTATTCTCCCAGGAAGTATTTCTGTGCAGTCTTCTATATGAGCTCCCTTGGCATGTACCAATCAGCCCATTATCTTTTAGGGGGACACCCTGGGCTTTATCAGATCTCTTGGCTTCTTTCACAAAATCCTGAGTCCCCAGCTTCCCTGAATATTATCCCATCCCCTGGGTTCAACTTAGTTTGGTTCCATAAATATTCTCTGTCATTTCTCTCTAGGCACTGCTAGGGAGATAAGTATGAATTAGGCTTAGTCCCTGCCCTTGAAGCGTTTACCCTTTATCTGATAGTTCTTAGGGAACCATGCTTGGTTTTGGGGGGGTGGGGGAAGGGAACTGGTAAAAGATTGATTTTGCCAAGTGCTCGTGAGAATTTGAGATAATGTATATAAGATATTTGGTGTAGTGCCTCTGTGGCAATAGTCTGTGAAATGGTAAAAGTGAGGTTCAGAAAGATGATTTTGGATTCAGACATGACTGCCCAAAGTTGTTGCTTGGGAGCCAGAATAGGCTTTTCCTCTATAGCATGGGGGCTGTGTTTTTTTGTAAGATAGAAAACCAAAGTGCTTTTCCTACTCTCACACAGCCAGCACAACACTTCAGTCTGACACCAGACATGTGGGGGTTTTTCATCACACACCAAGCAGTTCTCCAGCTGGGTGTCCTATAATGTGATTCAATTCTGACACTCTCTGGAGATAGCGTCAGATCCCACAGGTTAAGGACGCAGTCCCACAAGACTACCTCCCACTTCAGATGCCAGTTGAAAGTCCCAAGTTGTGGCCTGTGGTTCTGATTGACCTATAAATCAAGGTTCCCACAAACTCCTCCTTGGGTTCAATTAATTTACTAGAGCAACTCACAGAACTCAAGAAAACATTTTACTTAGGCTTACCCATTTATGATAAAGGATATTACAAAGGGTACAGGTGAGCAGACAGATGGAAGAGATGTATGAGGCGAGGTATGAGAGAAGGTTGTGAAGCTTTTGTGCCCTCTCCAGGTGCGCCACCCTCCAGGCACCTCCACATATTTAGCTATCCAGTCCCGAATCCAGTCCTTTTGGGTTTTTATGGAGGCTTTACTTTGTAGACATTGGCCATTGGTGATCAACTCAATCGTCAGCCCCTTTCCCCTGTTTCTGGTGACCAGCCCTCATCCTGAAGCTCTCTAGGGCCCCCTGGGCATTAGTCATCTCATTAACATGCAAAAGACACTCTGATCACTCTTGATATTCCAAGGGTTTTAGGAGTTGTGTGTCAAGAACTTGGGTCAAAGACCAAATACTAAGCCATTAAATATGAAATATCCGATTTCGAATCAAAAGTTCGTTGTATCTCAAATAAGCAATACATTTAATCAAAGTTTGTGCCTAAAGTATCAACACAGTTTTGCCATCTTAATGGTAGCTGGTTTATGCCAGCAGTGAAGAAGCCTGAAGAGCAAGTGACGATGAAATTGCAAAAGGCATTTTCCACAGTTTGTTGAGAATTGAATATTTTTCCTTGCACGAAGTGGTCCAAAGCCTGAAAGAAGTGGTAGTCAGTTGGTGCGAGGTCTGGTGAACATCGTGGATGACGGGGAGTTTCCAAGTCCAGCTTCTATAGTTTGAGCAGCATTGTTTTTTGCGACGTGGTCTTGCAAGAGGATTGGACTGTCTCTATGGACCAATCTCGGCAGCTTAATTGCAAGCATCCTCATCATTTCACCCAGTTGGTTGCAGTAGACATCTGCTATAATCTACTGACCAGGTTTCATGTTTACTACTGACCATATAGTGGACAATACCAGCGCTGGACCACCAAACAGACACCATTAGCTTTTTCTGATGAATATTCAGTTTGGGACTATTTTGGAACTTCATTGTTATCCAACCATTGTGCCAAACACTTGTCAAAAAGAATCCATTTTTCATTACATGTAACAATACGGTGTGGAAATGGTTTACCTGTATGTCATGACAGCAAAGAAAGGCAAGCTTCGAGATGACGTCTCTTCTGATGCTCGTTTAATTCATGTGGTACCCATCTATCCAGCTTCTTTACCTTGCCAATTTGTTTCAAGTGGTCTAATATTGTTGGAATAATAATCTCAAACCTTACTGCTAATTCACGCATAGGTTGAGATGGATATGCTTCCACTACAGCTTTCAGCTCATCACTATCCACCTTGGTCTCAGGTCACCCACATGGCTCATTTTCAAGATTAAAATCACCAGAACAGAACTTCTCAAACCATTGATGTACTGTGCATTCATTAGCCACATACTTCCCAAACACTTCATTGATATTTCCAGCTGTCTGCACTGCATTGGTTCCATGATAGAACTCATATTCAAAAATAACATGAATTTTTGACTTATCTATGGTTTCACAAAAATTGCTCTAAAAAAATTCTGAAAGATAATCATAAGCCAAATCGTGCATTTGAAAGAATGAGGATATACCTTCACAATGAAAAAAAAAAGTGTCAATGTGAAGTGTCAGAGGTATCCAGTGTCAAAGTTAGTACTTAAGGAAATCAGACATTTCATACTTAATGACCTAATATATCTTTCACAATATCACAATCTAGCTCAGTCTTCAAGCACAGATCCCTCACATCAAAACAATCATATAAGTTGAAAGATACTGGCACGTTACTAGAATCTAATTCAGTCGTTAATTAATAGTCTAGTTTATCATCATATCATGTGAAAATGTCTACCAGAGCCAGGGCACTGAAGTTTGCAGGCTTCCATTCAATCTTGTCAGGTTCCAAAAACAGAAATAGTCTGAACAAACAGATAGCTTCACCCTTTCAGGCATCTGGTATAATTGCTTTAAGAGACAATATCATCTCTTGCTCTGAGCCTCTTTTGAAGTATTAGTGTAATATTGGGTTTCTCTCATTACATAACCCACTTATTCATTGCTTTACCCCCCTTCTCTTACTCAAACTTTTCCACCTTTTGGAAGGGAATTAGGATTGGTCACTGTGCTGGTCTAGACTTCAGGCAGCAATACTAGTTCAGCAAGTGCTTCCTCCTCAGTCCATTCCCATTCAGCTAGGGTAGAGTTACATAAATGCAGAACTAGTGGGCTGTCCTGACCACTAGGCAATACAGTTGCATTCACTGTTCCTAATAACAGATTCCAGTCTGATCCTCTTTCCATGCTGGGAATTGGGATTCCTGAGCCAGATCCAAAAGCCTCATGCTTCAGTTTTCCCTTTCTATTTTACTCAGTATGGCCGCCTCATTGACCTCTGCCAGCCCACGCAAAAGAAGTATCAGATTGCCGTAACCAAGGTTTTGGGCAAGAACATGGATGCCATTATTGTGGACTCAGAGAAGACAGGCCGGGACTGTATTCAGTATATCAAGGAGCAACGCGGGGAGCCTGAGACCTTCTTGCCTCTTGACTACCTGGAGGTAAGGCTTGTGGGGAGGGGGTCAGGGCAGCATTCAAGGGACCCTCTTCCTAGTCCTTCATGTTCTGCCACTGACTGAGCTTCTCTCCATAGGTGAAACCTACAGACGAGAAACTCCGGGAGCTGAAGGGGGCCAAGCTAGTGATTGATGTGATTCGCTATGAGCCACCTCACATTAAAAAGGCCCTGCAGTATGCATGTGGCAACGCCCTTGTCTGTGACAATGTGGAGGATGCCCGCCGCATTGCCTTTGGAGGACACCAGCGCCACAAGGTGTGGATTCCCTTGCCCAGGTTGGAGCTGGACAGGCTCAGTACTGGAGATTCCTCTGTTCAGCTTCTCCTCCTCTCCTCCTCTCTTCTTCCTGCCTTGTGTAGACAGTGGCCCTGGATGGAACCCTGTTCCAGAAGTCAGGAGTGATCTCTGGGGGGGCTAGTGACCTGAAGGCCAAGGCGCGGCGCTGGGATGAGAAAGCAGTAGACAAGCTGAAAGAGAAGAAGGAGCGCTTGACAGAGGAGCTGAAAGTAAGCCACAGGCAGCGCTATTCCTAGGAGTGGAGGTCCTAAGCCCAGGTCGGCCATCTTACCACCTAGGCCTTCTTTCTTATTCCCTTCAGGAGCAGATGAAAGCAAAACGGAAAGAGGCAGAGCTGCGTCAGGTGCAGTCTCAGGCCCACGGACTGCAGATGCGGCTCAAGTACTCACAGAGTGACCTGGAACAGACCAAGACACGGCATCTAGCTCTGAATCTGCAGGTGGGGCCTGGCCTTCAGCCCTCTTGTCCAAAGGCCATCCTCACATTCCTGGCCTAGGTTTCTCTGTGGGTGGGGAACTTGTTCTACTTCCCTCCCTCCTCCCAGCCTGCCCCAGGCAACCAAGCACAGAGCATAGAGTGAGACAGCCAAGGGTTCAGATCTTGGCTCTGCCATAGGTAATCACATTAGGCAAGTTACTTCATCTCTCAGTATCAATTTTCTCATCTGTAAAATGGAAGTTAGAATAATACCCACTTTATAGAGTCATTACGAAGATTGAATTGAATAAGTTAACCTATAAAGTGCTTAGATTAGTGTTTAATAAATGTTAGGTGCTGTTATTAGCATAATTTGTTCATTCAATAAATATTTGAACTTTTGAAAGAGCTACAGACATTTCAGTCCCTGTCAGCAGGGGTACTGTTCTAGGTATATTAATGTGCTTTGTTTATTTTTGAGTGCTTCCCCAGACCATCCTGGAAGTGTTTTATAATGCGTGTATATATCATTTTACCTTTTTCTAAACTCAAAAAAAATCTGAACTGAATTCTAAAACATCTGGCCCCAGGGGTTATAAATAAGGGACTATGGATCTATAACTAATGATGTTTGCTGTGTGCCCTGCCCTGTAGATTGAAGGTGGCTGAACGGGAGGCCAGGGAGGAAACCATGTGATGGCTCCAGCGAGAGAATATGGAGACTTATCTAGGGTAGTGGTGCTAAGTCAGATTTTCTCAGTGTGTGTGGAGAGCTAGCCCCTCTTGACCACAGGGCCAGTGCAGTCAGGGTAGCTCTTTTCCTCCAGGGAGCCTGATTTACTTTGTCTTTTCAACTCATTGCCTGTAGGAAAAGTCCAAGCTGGAGAGTGAGCTAGCCAACTTTGGGCCTCGCATTAATGATATCAAGAGGATCATCCAGAGCCGAGAGAGGGAAATGAAAGACTTGAAGGAGAAGATGAATCAGGTGGGTAGGGATGAGCCATGCCAGCATGTGCATCAGGGCAGGACTAGGGCTGGAAACAGGACTCTGACTAAGAGAGCCTCTGTGCTCCCTGGCTTCTCTCTTCAGGTAGAGGATGAGGTGTTTGAAGAGTTTTGTCGGGAGATTGGTGTGCGCAACATCCGGGAGTTTGAGGAAGAGAAAGTGAAACGGCAGAATGAAATCGCCAAGAAGCGGTAGGTAGAAGAGACTGGGATGCCATTGAGCCTCCAGCCTGACATTCTTGGAAAGTCAAATGCCATCATAAGGCAGGGACCAACTCTTAGAGCTATGGGAGTTTATTGTAGGTGGGCCTTAAAGAACAAGGATATCAGGGAGGCAGTATGGCATAGTATAGTGGTTAAACTTGATTTGCCTGAATTAAAATCCCGGCTCCACAACTCATCATCTTGGGTAGTGATTTGACTTCTGCAAGCCATGGTGTATGTAAAATGGTATAGTGATACCTATCTCACGGCATTGTTGGGAGGATCAGATGAGCTAATCTTTGTAAACTATTTAGCATAATATTTAGCACCTACTGAGAACAATAAATATTAGCTTTTATTGTCATTATCCTGATGGGTGATTTGTGGGGGTAGGGGGGTGGGAGTGGGGTTGGAGGAATAAAGTTCTAGGTTGGAAGAATAGCCAGAACAAAACAAGCTTCTCCTTTCTTCCTTACTTTAGGTCAGTAAACTTTTCTTCAGTACCTACCTTGTGCCAGGTTGTCCTGTGCTAGGCATCGGAGGGTGGTAAGGGAGATAGAGGTAAGACAGAGATGAACACAACAGTCTCTGCTGATGGAGGTCACTCCTTGGATGCTGGGCCTCAGTCAGCAGTTCATCTAGCCCTTGGCCCATGCAGTAAATATTCATTGCTTTCCTACTCCAAGCCAGGCTCAAGGGATATAGGATTGAATCAGAGGCTGTTTTTTCCCTCAGGGAACTTAAGGAAAACAGGTAGAACAACAATTTTAGAACAGTATGATAAATAGTGTAATTGAGGTAGATACAAAATACAGAATAAGTTTTCAAGGAACTGCAAATCAACAAGAGGAAAAATAAAAACAATGACAACAAACCCAATAGAAAAATGGACAAAGTATACAGATGACCTTTCATGGAAAGAGATGATTGAATGCCTAACAACTGTAGGAATTGATATTTAATCTCTTAATCAGAGGAATGCAAATTAAAACCAATCTAGGGTGAGGCACAGTGGCTCAAACCTATAATCCTAGCACTTTGGGAGTTCAAGATCAGGCTGAGCAACAGAGCAAGACCCCATCGCTACAAAAGATAGAAAAATCAGGCGAGTAGCACACACCTGTGATCCCAGCTACACGGGAAGCTGAGGGAGGAAGACCGCTTGAGCCTAGGAGTTTGGGGTTGTAGTGAGTTATGATGATGCCACTGCACTCTAGCCCAGGCAACAGAGTGAGAGTGAGACCCTGTCTCAAAAAAACAAAACAACAAAAACCCAATCTAGTAGTATTTAGTGAAAATAAGTCTATATATATCCTATGTAGTATATAGGTATATATATGCCCTATGGGTATAGATCCCAAGGTCTTTCCACAGGATCACAAGGAGACACATTCAGGGTTGTTCGTCTTGGCATAATTTGTGGTAGTGAAGTGTTGGTGGCTATATAGATGGCTATCACTGGGGGAAGTGTAAGTTAAATGAATATACAGACTACGGGATACTGTGTAGCAGTTCAAAACAAGAACTGGATTTACAGGCTAAATAATTTATAATTTATTGATAAAGTATAAACTTGGTATTTAATGAAAGAATGAAATTTACAACAACATGCATTTGTATACATTTTAAAACAATGGCTTTACAAGGATATGTGTTTTTAAGGATGTGTGTGTATATGTATGTCACAGTAGGGAAGGTAGTAAGAGTGGAAATTGGGGATTGAAACAAAGGGGACAAGGGAGGGGTCTTGCACAGGCAGCTATGCTAAGTGTGTTATGAACTCTGGGATACAATTAACTCAACTCTCCACCTGAAGTCCAAAAAGGGAGGAACCCAACAAAGTGTAATAGAAACTAAGAACCTTGCTCAGAAGATCAGGAAAGGTTTTACAAAATAAGGAGTGATGAACTGGAGATCTGAAGGGCGAGTAGGATTTAGCCACTGGGCAGCTACATAAGAAGGGAGTGCCAGGCATTGAGAACAGCATGGTTGGAGGTGTGAGAGAGCAGGCCTTGTTCTAGATACTAAGTAGTTTTGAATGTCTGGAGCAGAAAAGCAGGAGGAAGGCGGGGGTGTAGAGAGGGCAGCAGGGGCCACATCACAGAGGACTTCATGAGTCATGCTTAGGAGATTGGACGTAAAATTGTATAGCTTAAAATTACAGAGTTAATTACGTTCCATTTGGATTATAGTGACTAATAGGTTTAAGCTGCTAGCATGACATCTGGCAGCATCTGTCATATCATATTGGGGGTTGGAGGCAGTTGGAAGTTAGCCCTGTCTGGTCTGCTAGTGTCTGTGCTAGTTACATATCCTTTGAGTTTCTAAAGAGATGGGGAGGAAGACAATAGCAGTAATCCATTATTTTCGCCATGTTTTTATACCATCCAAGCTTTGCCCTTTAAGAGGTTCTAGAATCTTGGGGAGGTTGGGAGCCCTTGGGCTAAGATGAGCTGAATACAGCCAGTATGCCTAGTAATGATGATGATAACTAAAATTTATTGAGTAGTTACTGTGCCAGGTATGATTCTAAGGACTTTATACGTATTAACTCATTTAAAAAATCCCCTAATAACTCTGAAGTAAGTACTATTATTATTATTTCTGTTTTGCAGATGAGGAAACTGAGGCCTGGACAGTATAGCTAATTAGCCCAAGGTCATACTACTAGTGAGTGGCAGAGTTACCAATCCTCTTAACCCACTATGTTATTTTGCAATGATGATGTGCAGGAAAGACCCCAGGTTTTGGTGTTAAACCTGGGTTCCAATCTTATGTGTGCCATTTACTAGCAGTGTGGCCTTGGGCCAGGTCTTTTACCTCTTGGCCTAAATTTCCTCATTTGTAAAATTAGGATAATAATGGCTACTTAGGGAGCTGTTGATTAGAGGATTAGAGATAATGTATGTAAAATACATAGAAGCTTAATAAGTAAGAATTACCATAGCTGGTGGATTCTAGGAACTTGGGAGGCCATTAGAGTCTCTGGTGTTTAAAGGGGGGATAATTAGGGTTTAGCCCAATCTCCCCTGTCTTGTGCCATGTCCACAGGGCCAGGCTGAGGAACTGTATTCTCTAACTTCAGGGGACAGTTTTATGTGCATATGGGTAGATAAGCTGAGTGGTGACCGAATGAAATTCAGCAGTAGCTGGGTCCCTGAGCCCTGGGCCTGGTTCCCCTTTCTTCCACAGTTTGGAGTTTGAGAATCAGAAGACTCGCTTGGGCATCCAGTTGGATTTTGAAAAGAACCAACTGAAGGAGGACCAGGATAAAGTACACATGTGGGAGCAGACAGTGAAAAAGGACGAAAATGAGATAGAAAAGCTCAAGAAGGTAAGGAAGGAGAGAATTAAAAGACTAAAAACTGGGAGGAAAATTGGAGGAAATATGACAGACAGAATTGTACATAATTTATCAATCTCTCATCAAAATAAGAAAAACGCAAAGACAAAAATGGATAAGTGGCACAAACAGTTCAAGAAGAGATTCAAATAGGCCATAAACACATACAAATAATTTAGCTTTACTAGAAATTAAAGAATTGCAAATTAAAGCAACAGTCAGAGGTAATTTGTTTCCTATGACATTACCCCCAAATTAAAAAAGGACAATGCTCAATGTCAGCCATGCTGCAGGAGACAGGTATTCTTATGCTGTATGGCACAATCTATCAAGAAGCTTCAGAATGCATCATACCCGCTAATTCAGTAGTACCTGAGGAGATAATCCAAAATGCTGGCAAAGCTTTGTGCAAACAGGTTGATGTTAATTACAAGTATTATTTATAGTTCCAAATTGGAAACTACCCAGTGCCCCTTGGAAAGTAGGAATTTAGCAAATCATGCCACATCCATAGAAATATTTATATAGTTTAGTGGCCTTCAAACTTTAGCAATACACAGACTGCTTTTAAAGGAAAAGTGTTCCCTAAGATCACCAGTGTTGGCTTAAATCCTTAATGTTACTTAAATATATACAAACGTATATACTTAACCAAAATCCAAGACAAACTTACAAATTAAATACTAACAAAATGAGTAAAATTTAGATTAACCGTGTAAATTCAGTGTAACAGATGATGCTGTTGTGCCAAAACCTAGTCACTTCACAGTGTGACTATGCTACTGATTGCTCCAGCTCAGTGCTTTTGAGTTTAGCATGCCTGGGCCACTGTGTATTGTGTGATGACTCAATTTCCTCACACCCATTCTCTTTAAATACTATGAAACCTTTGTTCCTTACAGCATTCCCTTCTGAGGGGATTTGGTTTTCTCTTGGTTTGAAAATATCATTTGACTTTTATGTCTGCCTATGTTTATTGCTCATTTTTGTGTTTTCTTCATTAACCCTTGATGATTAAGGTAGTCTTCCTTGGTACCACTGGAATCTTAAATGCATTACAAATTGAGCAATAAAATCCGGGGCAGGACTAGGTAGATGTCTAGATGATCCAGGATAATATATTTATGTGACTTTTTGACTTTTTATTTTGAAATATTTTCATCTTTGTGGAAAGTTGCAAGAATGATACAAAGAACTCCCATCTACCCATCACCAAGTTTCATCAGTTATCAATATGTTGCCACATTCCCTTTCGTATCTCTCTGTATAATATGCTTATTTTTTATGAGCCATTTGAGAGTAAGTTGCAGATATGTCCCCTTTATGTGACTTTTTAAGATTAAAATGAAAACAAAATTGTCCTTTAAAAAAATCAGAATATTAAGATAAAGCATCAGGAAAATAAAAAATTTTTAAAAATCAGAATATTATAAGTAAAGCTGTACTTCCCTTTGGACTCCCAGTCCTACTCCCCTTCCTAGTACTACCCCTACCCTACTCCCCTACCCAGAGGTAATCCCACGTGAGTATATATTCCTCTTTTAGGGATTTACTTAACTACTTGCACATTCATATCTGTGCACTCAAGAAAGTACACAATATTGTTTGTGTGGGTTTTAAATCAAATGTTATACTGCACATGATGAAAGTTTTGATGTGGAAAAAATGTTTAAATATTAAGTCAGAATAAGAGTTTTAATTAACAGTCTAATCTCAACTATGTAAAGCTGGCTGTAAATAATGCTGGGAGGAAATACATTAGAATGCTTATTGGTTACTTCTGGCTGATGGGATTATGAGTGATCCCCATATCCCACCCCCATCCTCCTTTATAATTTCTCTATACTTTTAACTTTTCTATAGTAGGTAACTTGTATAACAGGGGTATGTGGGAGAGGGCAACCAAATAATTTAGAAAAAGATAAACGGAGGCTGAGGGCTGATGAGGGTGAGAAAGCAGAGCTCATTGATGAGTGGCTCCAGTAAACTGCCTGGGAGTCAGGGTGGAGGCAGGAGGAGAAGATGCCAAGGTGAGATGGGGAAAGCCTTCACTTCTTGTCCTGTTTCCCCTGCTGGGACCAGGAGGAACAAAGACACATGAAGATCATAGATGAGACCATGGCCCAGCTACAAGACCTGAAGAATCAGCACTTGGCCAAGAAGTCAGAAGTGAATGACAAGAATCACGAGATGGAGGAGATTCGTAAGAAACTAGGGGGTGCCAACAAGTGAGTGGGTTCAGGCCTGGGGTGGGAGGAAGTAGGTAGGGTGGGCAGACTTCCAGATTTGGGTCTCACCTAGCTCCCTGGACCTTTTTTAGGGAAATGACCCATTTACAGAAGGAGGTGACAGCCATTGAGACCAAGCTTGAACAGAAGCGCAGTGACCGCCACAACTTGCTACAGGCCTGCAAGATGCAAGACATCAAGTTGCCACTGTCAAAAGGCACCATGGATGATATTAGTCAGGAAGAGGTGAGTATTATGGCTGGTGGTGGGAGTGGGCTGTGAACAGCAATAACCGGGGATGGGAAGTGAAAGTGGCCAGGAAGGGCAGTGAGAGAGAGGATGGTGGGCAGACAGTGGAGGGATGCAGGAGAGACAAGGCAAGGTGAGGTGGTGAAGGCAGGTGAGGTGAAAGTAACAGCCTTGGTGTGAGAGGGTTGTTGAATTGGGAGAGCTGCACCCGCCGTGGATGGTGAGAGAGTTGAGCCAGGAGACGATGAAGGAATTCATTAACCTTGGGAACTTGAGCTATGTTAGCTCCAGCTGGTGATGGATATTGGTAGGAGTAGGAATTGAGGGACATTAGCCAAGAACAAAGGAAGATAGGAAGCTGGGGGACCTAAGGATGATAGCTTAGCTGCAGTGAGGGAGGTTGGCCAGGAGAGGATTGGATAAGTGACATCAGCAACGCAGGGGTGAGTAAGCTTAGTTTTAGGAAAGGAAGGGACACTTGCCAATAGAGGAGCCAAGGCATTTTATCCATTAGAAATGAAGATTAGTAACAAGGGGGTGGGGGACGTTAACTGAGAGGAGGTTTGCGTATATCTTATCTTAGACCTGGTCATGTGTCTCAGTCCCACGTGTCTTCCACCCCCTCTCCCCCTTCCCAAATGGCATTTCAGTTTAATTCAGTAAATTATATTTTGAGCACCAGAAATGTTCTAGGCATCATGGTAACATGTGGCATAATAACCCCTAATCCTAACCACAGCCCTGCAGGGCAGGAGTTGTCCCTACATTGCAGGTGAAGAAACTCAGGATCTGAGAACATGACTTGCCCAGGATCACACTGTTAGTAAGTGGGTAGAGCCCAATTTTGAACTCAGGTCATTCTGCTTGCAAGGTCTCTATTCCTTTTGCCACGGTGCTTTCTAGCAAGATGCTATCTCAAAGATTGAAGGCTGCAAAAAAGAGTCCCCAGCCTTTCTCTAGAGGAGCACTCTCATGGCCAGTCTGCTTCATTTGACTCTCCCTCTTGCCATTGCAGGGTAGCTCCCAGGGGGAGGATTCTGTGAGTGGTTCCCAGAGAATTTCCAGTATCTATGCACGAGAGGCCCTCATTGAGATTGACTACGGTGACCTGTGTGAAGATCTTAAGGTGAGGATCAACCATGGGGGTGGGCCATATTCCCAGCTGTCCAGAGCAAGGGTCAGCCCATCTGGAGGCTCTGTGGAGACTGTGGCTGGAAAGAGGGGAGAGCTGGCAAGGGAAGAAGGATCGAGTTGTGAGCCAGGGTCCTCCCCTCATACGTACACAGAGATACATGCACATCTTCCACCCTGCACCCCAGCTGCTGCTGTCCCTGCCTGCTGTCAGTCTTCCCCTTCCATGTGTATACATGGCTAAGCCCAGATACACACACAGAGAACAGGCTCCTGCACAGTGAACAGATTGGCCTCAAGACTTCCTCAGGGCTCTTTCCTCCTCATTTTGGCATTCTCTCCTGGGTAGCACTTCGCTCCCCTGGCTTCAACTGCTGTCTCTGTGCTAGGTTAAGTTACAGAAATTTTCAAATATATATGGAAGTAAAGAGAATGATAATAATGAACCTGAGGCACCGATCACCTAGCTTCAACAGTTAGCAACATATGGTCAATCTTGTTTTTTCTCCCCGCTCCCCCCACCATTGGGCTGTTTTAAAGCAAATTCCAGACATTATTCCATCCATAATTACCTTAGCATGTATCTCTAGAATATGAGGACTCTTTTAAAAAAACGTAACCACAATATTGTACCAGAAAAGATTTAATAATAACTACACAATATCACCTAATACTCAGTAAATCTTTAGATTTTCATGGAAGTCCCATACATTTTATTTATTTTTTATTTTTTGCAGTTTATGTGTTTAAATCAATATTCAAGTAAGGTCCTTGTTAAAATTGGTCTCTGCTAGTCTATGACATTTTCCTATCCCTTTTAACTTTTTTCTTCCTATTTATTTATGGAAGAAACTGGTCATTGGTACTATAGAATTTTCTACATTCCAGATCTGGATTTGACTGAGTATGTCCCCATGATGTTACTTAATATGTTCTTTCATCTCCTGTATTTCCTATAAACTAATAAGTAAACCTAGAGTTTGATTGGATTCAGGTTCTTTTTTTTTTTTATATCATAGGTAATACTATGTACTTGTGAACTTCCTTTTGTATCACATCATTAGACACCTGATGTCACTTCTTTTTCTCTCTCTCTCTCTTTAATGTTAAAATTGATCGTTGTTCAGCATTACCTATGAAGTATTCTTGCCAAAAACTCAAACGTGGATCTGATCAAGCTTACATTAAAGCATAGGGATGCAGTTGGCCAAATCCAGACTGGGAAACTGTAAAGGACAAAAGACCTGATTTCTTCCATCAGTAAATGGGGAGAAAAAATAAAGAGGGAGGGGGAAGTGTTAGCACAAAAGACAAATCAACCAAATGAAATGTGTGGACCTCACTTGAATCCATTGCAAAGGAAAGAGGGAGAGGGACCTTATAGAGTGAGTGAGACTTAAGAGACATATCAGTCAGTTGCAATGTGTGTACCTTATTTGGAACCTACTTTGAAAACTCTATGTAAAAAAAATTTATAAAACAGGGCAATTTGAACACTGACCAGGTATTTATTTTATGATGTTAGGGAATTGCTGTTAATATTTTTAGGTATGATAATGATATTGTGGTTTTATTTTTTTGTTAAGTCCTTATCTTTTATAGGAGTGGTTCTTAATGAGAGAGCGGGTATCTTGTCCCCCCAGGGAACATTTGACAATGTCAGAGAGACGCTCTTGTCGTGCCCATTTGTCACAACTGGGGTGAGGGGGTTACTATCCACATCAGTGGGTAGACACCAGGGATGCTGGTAAACATCCTACGATGCACAGGACAACCCCCACAACGAATCACCCAACCCAAATGCTAGTAGTGCTGAGGTTTAGAAACCCTGTTTTAGAGATACACACTGACGTATGGAGGAAATAATATGTCTGGGATTTGCTTTAAAATAAGTGAGTATAGAAAGGAGTTGAGGGGTATAAATAGCAGGGTATTTGGCATGAGCTGATAATTGTTGAAGCTGAGTAATAGGTACATGGGATTTCATTATATTTTTCTCTGAGTTTTTGTGTATATTTGATAGTTTACATAATATAAAGTTAAAAAAACAACCAGATCACTAGGTTCAGGTGGTGTAAGCCTAACCCATTTTTATAAAGTTTCCTATTAACCTTTCATGAATTGGTTTTGGCAGCTGTTGATGATCATTGCCTAGATTCGTTAAGGGTTGCAAAATGGTAACTTTCTAATTCTTTCATTCCTCCTCTATATATTAGTTGGAATTCTAAAAAGAATTTTTTCACATCAACTATTTAGCTTCCTTGAAACACAGTTAGTATAGGAAAGGTAGGATAAATACCTAATCCTTTTCCTTTGTTTGCTAGCTTTCAGAATCATGACTTGTTTGCCCTTAACGACCTTCAAAGGTGACCAGTAGGCTTTTAATTTGTATTCATTATAAACCTAAATGTTTAGAGGTATTTTATATGTTTCAGTCTATTGTCATTTTCTTCTTGGTGCTCAAATTGTTCATCCTTGGCCAGTGGGAACCACTTCAAGTTGATTTTTGTTTGTTTGTTTATTTTCTTTCTTTTTCATTTATTGTTGTTTTTAGATTTTTATTATGGAAAATTTTAAAAGTAAAATAGTACAATGCTCCCTTGTAGCCATTGCCAGTTTTAACAACTATCAACTCATGGCCAAACTTGTTTAATGTGCATCCCCACATACTTGATCCTCTCTCTTCCTCCTAGGTTATTTTAAAGTAAATTCTGCACATCATTTCATTTGTAAGTAATGCAGAATGTATCTCTAAGAGAGTTAAGAATTCTTAAAAATAATTAGAACCATTATCATACCAAAAAATAATAATTTCTTCATATGAAGATTAGTGTTACATGTCCCTGATGGTCATACACAAACACATGTATTCTCACAGTTTGCTTGCTTGAATTGGGAGTCAAATAAGATGATTGACTGATAGATTGATATGGATGATTGATAAAGCAATTAGTTGATATGTCTCTTAAATCTCATTTAATATATAGGACCACCTCTATCTGGTTTTTTTTTGTTTGTTTTTTTTTTGGTTGGTTGGTTGGTTGTTTTTTTGTGTGTGGGTTTTTTTTTTTTTTTTTTTTAAGTCAGAATCTTGCTCTGTTGCCTGGGCTAGAGTGCCGTGGCGTCAGCCTAGCTCACAGCAACCTCAAACTCCTGGGCTCAAGCAATCCTCCTGCCTCAGCCTCCCGAGTAGCTGGGACTACAGGTGTAAACCACCGTGCCCAGCTAATTTTTTTCTATTTTTAGTGGAGACTGGGGTCTCACTCTTGCTCAGGCTGGTCTCAAACTTCTGAGCTCAAGTGATCCTCCTGCCTCGGCCTCCCAGAGTGCTAGGATTACAGGCGTGAGCCACTGTACCCGGCCCATCTGTTTTTGTTTTTATTTTATTTTATTTTTTGCAGTATTTTTTGTTGTTGTTGAAGAAATTGATCCATTTCTCCTGAAGGTGTTCCACATTCTGTATTTTGCCGATTGCATCCTGTGGTGTTTAAAATGCTCTGCCCCACCCACCCCAAAAATCCCCCAAGATAGTTCTGTTATCTCCTGTAGTTCCTGTAAGTGGTTAGTTAGATGTAGATCAGTACTATTCCATAGAGATAAAATGAGGCCCACATGTGTAATTTTAAATTTTCTAGTAGCCACATTTGGAAAAGTAAAAAGATAAAGGTGAAGTTAATTTTAATACTATATTATATTTAGCCCAGTATTCAAGAGTATCCTTTCAATATGTGAAAAATAGAAAAATTATTGATGAGATATTTGACAGTCTGTTTTTGTACTGAGTCTTCACAATCCAGTATGTATTTTATACTTACTGCACATCTCAGTTCAGACACTAAAATTTCCTCAGAAATACTTGATCTGTATTTAGATTTACTAAAATTTACAATTGAAAAAGCAGACCCACATACCCAAGTTGTTCCAAATATACTTAAAGAAAAGTTTTCCAGTAACTGAATTGAATACCAGGTTTTCAGTTCAAATGAACTAAAATTCCATAAAATTAAGACTTTTAATTCCTTAGTCCCACTGGCCACGTATCATGTGCTCAGCAGTTGCATGTGGTGACTGCATTGCATAGCACAAATGTAGAGGCTTAATTAGATTTAAGTTTTGGGGTCAGCTGGTTTGTTGTGGTCACGATTCCTTCGTAAGTGGTGGTGGTACTTCCATCAGGAGGTACATAACATCTGTTCGTGGCTCTTTTTTTGTGGTTTGCAAACATAATTGCTTAGATCCATTAATTTGTCAAGCAGGTGATCTGATTCTATCATTTCTTTGCTTATTAGCTGGAATACTATAGTGAAATACTTCCTCTCATCATTTATTTGGTGACCCCAAGGTACAGTTTGTATAGGAAAGGCAGGATATTTATATATATGCGCTTGATTTTTTTTTCCCTTTATCGGTTTATACAATAATGAGTTGGTTCCTTAGCTACCTCAAGATTTGTCCACTGAGTTGTTTCATATCATTATAAATTTATGGATTTAAATATATCTGGTGTCTTTGAGTCTGTTGTAGTTATTATCCTTGGTGCTCAAGCTATCCCATTTGGCCAGTGGTAACTCATTCAGTTTGGCTTCTGAATCATTTGGATACAACCCTTGTAGTCTTTGATTATCTTCCTTGCTTTCTGGTATGTCCACACTCATCCTCTACATTTCCCACCCCAGACCTGGAATCCGCTATTTCTCCCAGAAGCTATGACTTCTTTTGGTGGGAAATGCTATTATTTAGCAACTATCATCTGGACACTGGAGTGTTCATGACTGCTGGATTGTGCGGTGAGGTTCTTTTTGTCATTAAGCTAAAGAAAGGCTCATTGGGCATGTATAGTCATGTTCCTATGTTTTAAAATAATTTGAAAGAATTCTTTGAGTGTTTAACCAGTTTAATTTATAGTTAGGTTTCTTTGTTTTATTTTGTTTTCCATTTTTAGGAATTGCTCTTTTTAACATTTTGATTTATTTTTTCCCAACTTTAATTTTGAAATGTTTCAAACCTACAGAAAAGTTGAAAGAACAGTGAACACCCATATGCCTTTCACCTTAGATTCGCCAATGAATATTTTACCACATTTACTTTCTCTCTTCATCTCTCCTCTCCCTCCCGCTCATCCCACAAAGTGCAGTTTTTTTGGTTGAACCTTTTGAAGGAAGTGCAGGCATCATGATACTTAACCCTAAATATTTTAGCATGCTAACAATAAAACGTTGCCCTTCTTAACCATAATTTCATATTATACCTAAGAGAATGAATAATTATTTCATAATATTTAATGTCCAATCCATATTTGAATTTCCCTGGATGTTCAAAAGGTGTCTTTTATAGTTTTTTTTCCCCTTTCTTTTTGGAACCAGGATCCGATCAAGATTTATGGATTGTTTTTGATTATTATTAATATGTCCCTTTAGTTTCTTTTAATACGGAGTGGGTCCTTCCCCTTTTACTCGTTGCATTGTTCTTTTGAAGAGTCTACTTAAGTTGTCTTGGAAAATGTCCCACATTATGAATATGTTGGGTACTTTATAGTATTGTTTAACCTGTTCTTCCAACCCTTATATCGCCTATAAATTGGAAATTTGGTGTAGTCTGGAGGCTGAATGGATTTGGGTTTAAGTATTTTTGGGGGAAGAACCACTTTATTAGTGAACTTTATGTGATATGCTACCAGGACGAGCCCACTATTGGTGATGCTGAGTTTCATCCCTTAGTTAAGGTGTTAGGTGCTAGGTCTCTCAATGCTAAACGTACACTTTTACCTTTGTCATTAATTAGTAAGCTAAGGCAATGATTTGGCATCTTAGGAATATCTTGTTCCCCAACAATTTTTTGCCCAGTGGTTCTCACATTTTGATACAATTTTGTTTTTTAATTATGTAACACCTTCATGTGGTTCTAAAACCAAAAGTTTAAAACAAGCTACATGAAGAAAACTCTAGCTTCCATTCCTGACCCCTTCACCTCTCTTTCTCGATAGGTAACCCTTTTAATTAGTTTTTGGATTATCCTTTTTTTGTTGTTGTATGTTTTAAGTACAAATGTGTTTGTATGCAAATATATTTATATTCCCTCCATCTTCTCTTAGATAATAGATAGCACACTATTGTGTAACTTTGATATTTTATTTAAAACTCTACCTGGAAACCACTCCATAGCACTATATAAAGATCTTCAGAAGGGCCTTCTGAAATGTAAATATGTTTATGTCTTTGTTCTTTTTTTTTTTTTTTTTTTCCAAGACAGAGTCTCACTTTGTTGCCTGGGCTAGAGTGCCATGGCGTCAGCCTAGCTCACAGCAACCTCAAACTCCTGGGCTCAAGCAATCCTCCTGCCTCAGCCTCCCGAGTAGGTGGGACTACAGGCATGCACCACTATGCCGCGCTAATTTTTTCTATATATTTTTAGTTGTTTGGCTGCTAATTTCTTTCTATTTTTAGTAGAGACGGAGTCTCGCTCTGGCTCAGGCTGGTCTCGAACTCCTAAGCTCAAACAATCCTCCCACCTCGGCCTCCCAGAGTGTGAACTATGTGCTTGTTCTTGAAATCATTCAGTGGTACCTCACCTCCCTTGGGTTAAAGTCTAAACCTTATAAGGTACTTCGTGATCTGGCTTCTGCTTGTCTATCTGGCCTCTTTTCTTCCTGTTCCCTGTGCATATACACGCACAATTGGGGGGGTGCGGATTTGGAAGTTTATTAAAGTTAGTTACTCTTTTGAATTCCTTTCAATTCAATGAATTAACCATAAGCAACCCCTACCCCCCGCCCCCGGCTTTTGCCTGTGATGCTGCTGGTTGCATAGAAGATTGTTCCTTCTCTCTGTCCTCACTCATTTATCCTGTAGGCCTTAATTTAAACATATTCCTAGAGGCCTTCCCTACCCCAGAGTCTGAGTTAGGTGCCCTTCTTGTGTGCTGATTCAACATTGCTTACACATTCATCCTACAGTATTCTGATTGTTTACTTATATGCATTCCTGTTAGACCCCTGAGCTCTGTGAGCACAGGAACCATGGCTCACAGGATGTGACAGCTCAAGTGCCTGGCACTTGGTAGGCATTCAGTAAATATTTATTGACTAAAAGTGGCAGAAAGGCACAAGCCCAGACATGCATTGCAATATCCATAAGACCTAAAACCAAATTCAAGTGGAATTTGCTCAGATGTAGTGATCTAAGCAGAAAATGTGAGTCGCCTTATTTATTATGGAGCCGTAAGTGTAGTCCAGAGCAGCCTCTGTGGGGAGCCTCTAGGTCACCCTGGGATGGTGCTGGCTTATGGCCTGGGCTGAGAGCCAGAGAGGGGCACCACCAGCTGCTTTTCCTGAGAGACAAAGAGGTTGGCAGGGCCTGGGGGAAGGGCTAGAGATGAGAAAGTGGCGTCAGCCTGTAATTTCCAGGGATGGTGGGAATGGTTACTGGTGGAAGGAGCCAAGCTGGGGGAAAACCTGCCCTCTGCATGGGCGCAGGGGCCGGGCCCTCCTTGATGTTGCTGGCCTGGGGCTTACAGGATGCCCAGGCTGAGGAGGAGATCAAGCAAGAGATGAACACACTGCAGCAGAAGCTGAATGAGCAGCAGAGTGTGCTTCAGCGTATTGCTGCCCCCAACATGAAGGCCATGGAAAAGCTGGAAAGTGTCCGAGACAAGTTCCAGGAGACCTCAGATGGTAAGATTTGCCCTTCTACTTGGGCTTAAGACGAGGACAAGAGGCTGGACGTAGGCCACAGGCCTGCTAAACATCACAACAGCCCCTGTTTTTATATGCTTTCTTACCCTAAACAGTGGGAGTTATTAAATATCACACCTGTTTTAAGAGTGGAAAACTGCTGAGGTTCGGAGAGGGTAAATGACATGTTTTTTGTCTGAGGTCATGTAGCTGGTTGCTGTTAGAGCCCAGGGAGGAATCCATGTTTAGGTGGCTCCATGCCCATGTTTCTTACTTTACACCGTATCCAGTGGCCAACCCACTGGATACAGGTCCTTGTGGGACCCTCTTCAGGCATTCCTTTCTCTGTGGAAAGTCCCTACTCTATATTGTCATTTGCAGGTCATTCTTGCCAGAGTGTGGTCCTAAGAAATCACCTGTCTTTCTTTCTGGCAGAGTTTGAGGCAGCCCGAAAGCGAGCAAAGAAGGCCAAGCAGGCGTTTGAACAGATCAAAAAGGAGCGCTTTGACCGTTTCAATGCTTGTTTTGAATCTGTGGCTACCAACATTGATGAGATCTATAAGGCCCTGTCCCGCAACAGCAGTGCACAGGTAGGCCGGAGCCCCTTACACAATCAGCATATCTTTTCGTGCTCAGTTGCCCTCCCTCTAGGGTTCCTGTCCCCATCGCCATTCAGACTCAAATTGAGATCCTCACCCATGTGCCTTCCCCCAGGCATTCCTGGGCCCTGAGAACCCTGAGGAGCCCTACTTGGATGGCATCAACTACAATTGTGTGGCTCCTGGGAAACGCTTCCGGCCTATGGACAACTTGTCAGGGGGGGAAAAGACAGTGGCAGCTCTGGCCCTACTCTTTGCCATCCACAGGTAAGGCTGCTGCTGCAGGGCAGTTAGCAGAAAGACTGAACTGAGGCCACCAGAGGCTCTGGGGCCCAAGGATGTGCAGAGATCTGTGGAGGTGAAGATGTCCTTGTGGAATCTGGATTGTGTCCCTGTTTCCCTGCCTACTACAGTGTATCTGACCTTGGTTTTCCTGGACCTGTCTTCCCTATCCACCCTCATCCACTCAGCATGTCCTCGCTGGCCCCTGCATGTGTTCAGTCCTGCCTCCAGGCTTTTGCCCACATGGCTGCCGGCTGATAAGTCCTTTCCATGCAAATCTAGGTTGACTGTCACCTTCCACCCTTTCACGCCTCATTTTCCTCCTTTTCCTCTAGGAAGCCCTCCTTGACCACTGTGGCATACCCTGACCTCCTCCTCCCGAACGCTAGTAGTATTTAAATCCGACTCCCACAACTTAGTGCTTGATTGTACAGCGTCATTCTGCAAGCATTTCTCGAGTGCTGCTCTGTACCAGACCCAGCATGGTGGAGGGAATGGGGACACAGATGTATCAGACATGGTCTCTGGCCTAGAGGACCTCACAGTCTAGTAGAAACCAGACATGTAAACAGTGTTCTAAGTGTTGTAACTGGGTGAGCGTGGGTGCTGTGGATACACAGAGGAGGTACACTTAACCCAGTCTGGGAGGAGGTGTGGGTAGGCCAGGGAAAGCTTTTTAAGATTTAAGGGCAAGTAACACGAGCAGCACATATAAAGGATGAGTAGAAGTTGGCCAGGGAGACTGACAGGCATTCTAGACCGAGGGCGCAGCATGTGCAGGAGCAACGGAGCATGACAGAGCATGGTGTGTGTTGCAGTGGGGTAGACCTCCAGGTCGCTTGGTCAGTATGACTAGAGCCTAGGACAGCTTTATCTCCTCAGCCAGCCTGGGAGCTCCTGAGAGGACCATGTCTTCTTGTAGTTCTGCAGGATCCTCAACACAGGGCTGGGTGCAGAGGGGAGGGTTTAGTTGGTATATTGGCTTTTAGGGGCTCAGGCAACATTAAGATGGGAGTTTTTTAGTCTTTGAAGAAGTGGAGGGGGAAGCTGGCTGTTTGATGGGCCCCGGGGCTATCCCACCCCACCTCGCCGCCCCCTCCCCCACCTCAGTGTCAGCTCACCTACTGGTTCCCTCCCAGCTACAAGCCAGCCCCCTTCTTCGTCCTGGATGAGATCGATGCTGCCTTGGATAACACCAACATTGGCAAGGTGGGTGCAAGGAAAGTGGGACCTGGGAGGGAGGCCCCCAGGTCGGGACTGGGTTTCAGGGAGCAACTCCTGAGTGCGCCCTAGCCGTTCCTGCTGCCTGCTCTCTGTGCCCGGGAGGCTGGGCCCAGGGTCATCCCCACCATGGTAGTCAGTAGCCTCCTTCCCCCCAGCCTCTCCTTCCCCCAACCTCCACCCCCTACCCAACCCCCTCTGCCTCTGGCTGTGACTAGAAAATACCAGGGAGTGATAGGGCTTGAGCCCTGCTAAGTGCCTGGTGGCCCCTCTCACAGGTGGCAAATTACATCAAGGAGCAGTCTACTTGCAACTTCCAGGCCATCGTCATCTCTCTCAAGGAGGAGTTCTACACCAAAGCTGAGAGCCTCATTGGAGTCTATCCTGAGGTAGGGCAGGCCTGGCTCAGGAGCCAGCCCCACTCCCTGCCTGACTTCCCAGGGCAGGAAGGGAAGGCTGCAGTGGAGGGGAAAGGGGGCGGGGGAGCATAGGGAATCAGGTCCTGAACAGCCATCTGGGCTTGTTGGAGCCCTGCCCTGGAGGCTTAGCCAGCCTAGCCAGGCAGGGCCATTGCATTTGGGGACGGGTGGAAAGGCCAGGCAAAGGCAGCCAAACAGTGGAGAAAGGAGAGTGCAGAAGTAGGCAGGGAGAGAAGGCACATGGGACTGAGCGCATCCTCTCACACCCAGAGAGAACCATTGCCTGGGCTTTGGGCAGGTATGTAGGGAGGAGGGTTTAAGGCCCCTGGTCCTGGGGTACTAGACCCCTCTTAATTCTCTCCTTAAAATTTTATTTTTCTTTTTCTCCCTCCTCCTTCAGCAAGGGGACTGTGTGATCAGCAAAGTCCTGACCTTCGACCTCACCAAGTACCCAGATGCCAACCCCAACCCCAATGAGCAGTAACCATAGTTCTGCCCTCCTGGTTCTGTCTGGATCCCTAAGCTGCCCCTCTCCCAGTCTCTGCATATTTGGCTCCCAACCTTCCCCTACCTCCTGGCCCTTTTTGGTGTAGTCATGGGATTTAGGCACTGCTATCAAGCACGAAGAGGAACAGAGGTGGTGTTAGGTCTGGAGCAAAAATGCCTGAGCGACAGGGAGCGTCCTGGCCTCTGGAAGGAGGTGCTGAGCTGAACAGGGCCATCTGTCCATTCCCCAACCCCCACCAGACCTCCCCCTCATCACCCATAATCATGGGTCCCTTGCCCACTGTGCGTGTGGGTATGTATGTGTGTATATGTGTGTTGGCATATGTGCACGTGGGTGTGTTTGCGAAATAATAAAAAGATATTGGAGACCTGTTTTAGAAGAAGCCTAGGCTGAATTTGATTCCAAGAGAGCTTAGGATGTCAGCACCCCAGAGCTGGGCAAAGGTACTCTGGATGTCATAGGAGTCTTAGGCAGTCACCTGAAACTGCCTTCATTCACTCATTCATGTGTTCATTCATTCATGTATTCATCAAACACATAGGGAACACCCTCTGTTTGTCAGGCTGTGTGCTTGGAATACAGAGTTAAATCAGACATGATCTCTACTCTCCTTATAAGGAGATGTAATGAGTTCATGAATTACTGTAGTTAGCTGAATGTTGTACGTACTTTGAATTTAAGAGGACAATTACCTCCAGGCTTCTGGAGAAGGTCACATTTGAGCTGGACCTTGACAAATTGGTAGGATTTGGTCAGGCACTAGGAACAGAGCGTTGGCTCTAGGGACAGACAGTTATGGGTTCTGGTCCCACTTTTTATCACATACCAGTTGTTTGACCTTGGGCAAGTCATTTGACCTTTCTGTGCCTCAGTTTCCTCATCTGTAAAATGGGGCTAAAAATATTACCTACCTCATAGGATTTAATGATGTCAAGCTCCTCACTGGAGGCCTTATCCCTTCTTGGAGCCCACTAGATGTCAACCCCTCAGAATATAAGCCTGGCCCCGTGAGGGCTTGTGATCCCAGCTGCTAGGGACAGAAGGAGCCTCCAAATCTGGGATATGCTGAATGCCCTGGTTACTAGGAAAGTTCCAGGGCACTGATGGGGTGTGCCTGATAAGTGGAAGGAGGGCCTGAGGAAAACTATAGCTTCAACCACGTATGATAACCAGGTGCCTGGGCCCCAACCTGGATTGTGAGGAAATAGGGGAGAGGTAGCCTGGCCTACATCCCAGCCTTCACTCATTCACATAGTACCGTCAGACGTTTATCCTACTCTGTATATTGTTTTTTTGCTTTTTAAAAGTTAAGTCATTTCCAGTTACCCAAGTAATGCATGAATTCATCCTCCTTTTAGGAAATTAGATTGTTACAGATAAAGGTAGCCTCATTTGACTACCAACTACTCCCCCTCCTGATCCATCTCTTCATGGTTGTTATGTTTGTTGTACTTCCATCTAGACTTTGTTTTACTACTTTTACATACATTTATGAATTCACTGAAAAAAATTGTTTAATGCAAATGGTATATTGTTCTGTAATTTGCTTTGTTTGCTTAACAATGTTTTTGAGATCTATGCATGTTGCTAAATGTAGATCAGTCCATCCTCTAAATTGTTATATGGATTGCCATCATAAGACTATCACATTTTACTCATTTCTCTTGTGATGGACATTAAGACTGTTTTCAGTTTTTTGCTATTACAAAACATTACACAGGAGCATCCCTATGCCTGTGTGAAAGTGTGTGTGTGAAAGTTTAACTAGGGTTCATTCCTAGAAGTGGAATTGCAGTCATAGGATATTTATGTATTTGTTTTTAATAGATATTTCCAAGTTGCCCTCCTGTACTATTTACTCAGTATTTTTCTTGAAGTGATCTGAGGTCTAACATTGTTAGCTACATCAGTTTCATCCTAAGTAGTGATATTCATGAAATCATAGGTTTGATGTGCTAATTATGTATTTTTCTAATATACATTAAAAGGCATAACTATCAAAACAAAATAAACTTGTCTGTGTTCAACCAAAGAAGTCACATACCATCAGTGGTACACGTGCCATAATTTGGCAAATGCTGGCATATATGGAAGAGCACAATTTGGGGGTCAGACTTGGTTCTAATTCTAGCTGTAGAAACTGGGGCAAGTTACTTCACCTCTGAGCCTCTGTTTCCTCATCTATTAAAGGAGATGATGAGCACCTACCTTGAAGCTGTGAAGGGAAGATTTAAATGAAATAAACCTGAAGCAATTTGGCTGGTATCTAGATCACCACAGCCCTTTAAAGGTAGCCATTGCTATTCTCCCCACTTTACAGATGAGGAAACTGAGACCAGGAAAGGGTAGGTGACCTACCTACCAAATAACAGGCTGGGTTTGAACCCAGGTCCTCCAAGTCATCCTAGTGCTTTCTCTACTATAAAGGTGATTATCAACCTTGGCTGTACGTCAGAATCAGTAATGAGGCTTTTTCTTTTTCCTTTGTAAAGAAGCAATATATACAGAGGTAAAAAATCAAATAGTACAGAAAGGCTTATAATGAGAGGCAGCAATTTCCTGCTACACCCCCACATGCAAAGGATGTGGAGCTCTTTAAAAATAAATTGTTCTGGTCCCGCCTCTGGAAATCTGATTCAGTAGGTGTGGATAATAACCTGGATAACTAACCCCTACTTCACAGGATGGAAAGGATTACATGAGATGCCTTGGGCCAAGGCCCTGGCACACAGGAACACAAGTGCTACAGAGGAGCTTGGAGGGCTTAAGTCCTGAGGAGCCAGGAGATGAGATGACTTGTCCAAGATTCCAGTGGTTTAGTAGCAGAGCCTAGACTTCCACTCGGATCTACTTGCCCCTCACTCTTTCCTATCATGCCCCGCCACCTCCTGTCATTGCAGAGCAACACATGTCAGTGAAGGCTGTGCTCAGGAGGCCAGACACCATGGAGTGCTTCTGAGAGCAAGCTGGATCTGAGTAGAATCCCTAGGGCTTGTTGGAAGAACTAGCTCTAGTTTAACTCCCTTATACTCTTGGACCCAGAAACCTTGGTCTAGGGAGTTGAGTACTCTACGATGGTATCTACCTTTGGGCACTTCACCCTGGAAATCAGTGTTGTGCACCAGAAACACAAAGGTGAATCAAATCTTTATCCTGCCTCTAAGGAGCTCACTGTTGGGGAGGTAATTTGCATTATAGTAATAAACAGCCATTAACCATTTGGTGTGATCAGCGCTCTGACAGGCACACAGGAGGGGCATCTAGGTTAGGTAAAGATTCAGGGAAGGCATCCTCTACTCTAAGAGGGGACACCTGAACTCAGTCTTGAGGGACTGGTAGGAATTAGCTAGTTGAGGAAGTAGAAGGGATTTCCAGGTAGTGGAAATGGTATGCACAAAGACCTGAAGGAAAGAAACAGTAAAGTAATTCATAAATACTGAAGCATAAAGATTCCTGGGGTGGGGGAAGAGCAGCAAGAAAAGCTAGAGAGGTAGTCAGGAACCGGATCGGCAGAGGGTCGTAAATGCCTGGCTACAGAGTTCAGACATATCTTGTGGGACGGTGTGGTTCCCAAACTGGCTGTACACCAGAAACACATAGGGCATTCTGGGCTCCAACCTCTAAAAACTCAGTAAGTCTGGGGTGGGGCCTCAGAATCTTGAATGATTATGAAGGTCACCATATGCCTAGGGTACAGCCAGATTTGAGAACCGTGGCTTGAAGGCAGCAGGGGAACCATGAAACTGTTAAGCAGGGGGACTCCAGATGAGATGGGAATCTAACCTGTTTCTGGCCAGCCAGCCAGTGTGGAGATGAATTAAGTTAGATGTTTATGCCATATGTGCCTGTGCCTGTAGTTTCCCTGTTATTCAACTTCTCATACTATTATATCTGCTTACTTTGTGTCTGAATAAACTATAAGCACCATAAGGATGGGCCTGGGGATAGCTTGCTTACCAGTATATCCCCTGCAAAAAAGCACAGTGCCTGAAACAAAACAGGCACCCGGTAAAGTTTCTGAATGAATGAAGGCATGAGTGAATGCATTTGCAAGGGAGAGAATGAACACAGGGAGATTAGTTAGGAGATTACTGAAAAGACCAGGAGGCCTACACTAGGGCAAGGGCCAGTAGGAATGGATTGCAGGCGTTAAGGTGTGAGCTGTTAAGAGAAGGTGATAAACTGGACTTGGTGACTGATTATTGGATGTGGAGGCTGACTGAGCGGATAGAGTGAGTACCCCCATGAATAGCTAGGATTCCGACCCTATCCCAGTCTTCTCTCTCCTCATCCATCTCTGAATCAGAATCTCCTTCCAGTCTCCTGAGCAACTGGAATTTCTCCCTCAAGTTAGTTAAACATGTGTGCTGTGTGGTCTCTCACTCACCCCCAGCCATTGATTCATTCATCCTATTCAATAAATCCTGGCTGAGCACCTCCTGTGTGCAGTGAGGCTCTTCTAAGCTAGGACTCTGACTCCCTCTTTCCTACCTCAAGAGATGTTTTGGAGGGCTTTCCCAGGTAAGACATCCCTTATACAATGACATAGTGAGATGCCCAAAATGTCACACCTGCTTGGGAACTTTGAGACTTTGCCCAACCCCCTCCTGAGTCCCTCAGAGGGGAATTAACTTCCCAGGGTCCCACTGTTAGGAAGTGTTGGAGCCAGAACTGGAACCTAAGTTCCCTTTCCATATCGTCTCAAGAGCCTTGATCTTGATCTATCTCACTGCAGATCAGGACAGGCAGAGGTGGTCAGGGAGAAGGTGGGACTTAGGTTGAGCCTTGAAGGTCAATGTACTAGACAGGCAAAACAAGATGCTTGCCAATTACACTGCCCCCTTCTGGAAACCCTCAGCAAACCTGCCATGCCCAGTTTCTTCTAAGGGGTTTCTTTAGCATAAGTTGCCATGCTCTGTACCATGTGACTGCATGAATCTTGGCCACAGATGGCTACATTGGGATAGTATCTGACTCGAGGGCAGCTGATCTCTAGGCTGGCCAGCAGCCTCTTAGGTGGACTGGTGTAAGGACTCTACCTCATAGGGGTGGCATTTATCAAATGGCAAATGCATGAAACAATCAGACCTTTCAGAGAGGCTGAATGTGAGGCATTCAGAAGAAGTGAACAATTGATTAGAATTCAGTGAGGCAGAAGTGGTGGTAGATGAGGGGTGGCCAGAAACTAAAACAGCAAAAGCAAAGAGAAAGCTGTAGAAACCATCAGTGAGCAGATGTCGTGAGACATTTGTATCATGAGATCATGGGGCCACAAGGTAACAGAAGCCATGAAGCAGCAAGGCAACAATGGGCCAAAAGGACGCAGAAGCCATGAAGCAATAGGAGCCATGAGGAACAGAAGCCATGAGACAAAACTGACAGATCCATGAAGCAGCAGGAGGCTGGAATACACAAGATCCATGAGGCAACAGAAGTGATGAGACTGCAAGGGACACAAGATAGCCGGAACCATGCGGCAGCAAGGCAACAGGAATTGAAGAGGCAGCAGGAGTTAAAACACAGAGACACTGTGAATTAATAATAGGAACTGAAGCCCCAGGAGCCATGAAGCTGCAGGAGCCAGGAGGCCTAGAAGCTGTGAGGCAGCAAAAGCTATGGGCTAGCAACGAGGGGAACAGAAAGAAGTTAGTAGCAGTAGGAGGAGTATAAATACAGCCAGAAAGTAGTTGAGTCACCATTTTGGGAAGCACCAGAGAAGGGAGCAACAGATGCCTGCAGCTGAGGGGGTGACAAGATAAGCCAGGCTCTAGAGCTACTTTGGATCATGAACCATTTTCAAGTTTCTGTTCTTCTGTGAGGCTGCCTGTGTAGCTGTTCTTGTCTTCCTTATTTCCCTGTGAATGCTTTAATAAATCCCCGTCACTAACCTGAATGTGTCTTTGTTCCTTGTAATCTAAAAGTGGTTAACACTGTGGTGTCCTGTTTAGAGGGGTGGAGGAGCAGGGCAGAAGGTCTTCCTGGTGGGTTTGAAGCAAGACACAGCAGCGGGAATTCACTCATTCTTTCTCTCATGCCCTTACTGGCATAGGCACTTTTCATTCATTTACTTATTGGCTTGCTTTTCTCACTCATTCATCCACTCATCAATCATTCTCTTATTTGTGTGCTAACTCATAACTTCATTCACTTATTCATTCATGCATTTGCTCATTTATTTGCTCATTTGTTCTTTCCTGCATTCACTCACATTATTTTTCCATCCATTCGTTCAGCAAGCATATGTTGAATTCCTGCTGCATGTCAGGCCCTTTGCTCTAGGTTCTGGGGATAAGGTACACTCCCTGCCCTCCAGGAATTCAGTTTAATTGGGGACTTAGATAAGTAAGCATTTAAGTGCACTAAGCATGGCAGATGACATAACGGGAAGTCTAGATGAGGCAAAGTGAGCATATAGGAAGCACTGGATGGTTTTCCCTCGGGTGGGTTGGGTTGGAGGGAGTACTCAGGAAAGCCATTATATAGAGGGTGGCACTTGAACTGATTCTTGAAAGAGAATTGGTGTTTACCATATGGAAAGGGAGGAAAGAACATACCAAGCAGAGGAACTACCTAAGCAAAGTTATATGAAGAGTGGACATGCATGGGTTTTAGGGGGACTGTGCATTGTCCCATGCAGTGGAATAAGTGGCAGAATCCAGGCAGTCAAGCTTAGCTTTGACCCTATGAGCAATGGGAAGCTGAAGACTGGTTTGGAGCAGGGAAGTGACAGAGTCAGATTGCTATTTAGGAAGATCACTCTAGTGTGAAAAAAGGTTGGAGGCATGAAACACTGACCTAAATAATGTACTTGAAGAAAGTACATTTAAGTGTCATAATTACAGGCATCAATGAAGATATGTGGGAGCCCCCAAGGGGGTACAGAGAAGTTCTACCAGGGGACAAGAAAGACTTTTGGAGAAGGTGGAATTTCAGCTGAACCTTAAAAGGGAGAGAATTTCAACTGGTGGAGATCAGGAGGAAGGGATTTCCATGCAAGGAGGTGGGAGTAAATGTGCTGTTTAGACTAACAAATATTTCAATTTGACTGGAGCAGAAGTTGTATTTAACGGAAAGGCAGGAAGGAAGACTGCAAGGTATCCCGAACTTCATTATATCCTGCTGCAGTAAGTCTGGAGAGAGAAGGGAATTTGAGGGGAGGGTGGGTCGTGGGCTGGAGTGTCCTTTTTGTGCTTTTTTAAAATTAATTTTTTAGAAAAAATTATTTAGAAAAGCCAATAAACTCAAATCAGTACAGAAGGACTTATAAAAAGCAAAAGTCTACTGCCCCACACATCCCGAACCCCACTCTCACTTTTAGCAACTGCTTTTAGTTATTTCTTCTGATTGTTATCTCCATACCTAAATAATATGTGGGCATTTTAAAAATCATCAATTTCAGACATTACCTGTTGATGTTCTGCTATGACAGACAAGGATTTAGATCATTTACACCAAGTTTAACTCCTTCCTGCTTCTAGTATAATTTAGTTTCTCTATTGGTTAGCTTTCTGAATTTAAGTAACAACTTTATTTCTTATTCCATGAACTAGAGACAATATTTCCTGACCAGAACTTTGTTAGATGAGAGAATATCTTTCCTATAGCCCTCTTCCTCACCATTAACCTCCCATCTTCCATCATCTGGTCTTTTATATTGTCAAAGATGATAACATTGAATTCTGTTCTGTAATCATAATTGAGTTTTTTGGTGTTTTGTCTACAGTTTGATTCTAAAAGTTGAAAAGCAATAAACAGCTATTAATATGGCTATGTAAATATTCTTCATTGCAGAGCCACATCATGTACTTTTGTAATTTTTTCCTTATAGTAGCTTTTCCTTTTTCCCGAAGTTTCTATTTTTTTTCTCTTTCACTCTTTTGAGTTTATCATAGATTCCATTTTTTTTCTTTTCAAAATCTCTATTACATTGGGAATTTCATCAAGTCTGTTTTTGCCCACCAGGGGACCTTCTTCCCAGACTTCTTCATCTCTTTTTCATGTCTGGACTAGTTGCTTTCTAAGGCATGATGCATAGTTGTCATCTTGGGACTTCTCTTCACTGCTTTCCATGGTTATATCCACTATTTACTGGTTCCCAGGGTTTCTGTTTTGTTTGCTTGCTTGTTTTTCCCATTGTTTCGATAGAGCACATTCTCAAGTAACTTTCTCAGAAAGGTTATAGAGGAAGTAGACTTCTGAGTCTTTGCATGTCTGAAAATGTTTTTTTTTCTATCCTCACATTCAGCTATAAAATTTGCGGTTTAACATCATTTTTCCCTCAGAACTTTGGAGGCATTGCCTGACTTTCTTCTAGCATTCTGTTTTGATTATATCGATCTGAGTATCTGAGTCTGCTACCAATCTGAGTCTCATTGCTTTATAGGTAACTTTGTTCATTGCTTTTTCTCCTCTCCTTCCAGGACACCAATGACACAAATGTTAGATCTTTTCTAACGGTTTCACAAGTCCCTGCGGCTCTGTTCCATTTTTTTCCTTCAGTCTTTTTTCTCTTTGTTTTCCAGACTGGGTAATTTCTGTTGTTCTATAATATCTTAAAGATCACTGATTCTTTCTCTGTCCTCTCCATTTTGCTGTTAGCCCATCTTTTCAGGTTTTTATTTTGGTTTTTGTATTTTTCAGTTCTAAAATTCCCACTTGGTTCTTCTTTACATCTTCTATTTCTTTGCTGACAGTTTCTACTTTTTCATTTCATTTCATTTCATTTTATCTTATTTTATTTTTTGAGACAGGGTCTCACTCTGTTGCCTGGGCTAAAAGTGCCATGGCTTCAGCCTAGCTCACAGCAACCTCAAACTCCTGGACTCAAGTGATCCTCCTGCCTCAGCCTCCTGAGTAGCTGGGACTACAGGCGTGCGCCACGACGCCCAGCTAATTTTTCTATTTTTAGTAGAGATGGGGGTCTCGCTCTTGCTCAGGCTGGTCTCGAACTCCTGACCTCAAGCCATCCTCCCGCCTCAGCCTCCCAGTGCTAGGATTATAGGCGTGAGTCACCGCGCCCGGCTACTTTTTCATTTATATAAAGCATGTTTCTAATTATTGAGGCATTTTTATGATAGCTCCTTAAAAACTCTTGTCAGATAATTTTAACATCTCTGTCATCTTGGTGTTGGTGTTGATTGAGTATATTTTCTTATTCAAGTTGAGATTTTCCTGGTTCTTAGTATGATGAGTGATTTTCTATTGAAACCTGGGCATTTTTGGTATTGTATTATGAGACACCAGATCTTATTTAAATATTCTGTTTTAGCTTGCCTCCCCAGATACCACTCTGGTAATGGAAGAGGGGACATTACCTCATCACTTCCAGGTGTGCATGTAAGTCCAGGTTCCCCACTCAGTCTCCACTGATACCACAAGGGAAGGGTTTCCTTGTTCCTGCTAGGTGGGGGTGGGACTTCCAGCTGCCCAGGCAACCTTCTCTGACACCATCCCAGTGGGAAGGGAGAGGGGCAACTGGTTATAGCCAGTGAGGGTAGAAGTCTAGGCTCCCCTCTTGGCGTTTGCTGGTGAGGTGGGAATTGGGGCACAGTTTTCTTCTGTGGTATTTGGCTAGAGTAGAGAGGTTATTATCTAATTGCTGGCTTCTCCATCCCTAAGTCTGGGATATGTGAGACAAAAAACAAACTCAGGGAACTCACCACCATGTCACTCCTCTGCTACCAAGTTCCCTACCTAATTTGCCCCCTTCTCTCTACCATTCAGAATCTTATGTTTATATATTAACATAATGCCCAGGGATCTTAGCTGTACTTGGTGAGAATAGGCAAAAGTACATCTACTCCATCCACCCCTCCTCCTGTTATTTTTTTAAGAATTTTATGCTTGTTTTATATATATATATTTTTTTTTTTTTTTGTTGAGACAGAGTCTCACTTTGTTGCCCAGGCTAGAGTGAGTGCCGTGGCATCAGCTTAGCTCACAGCAACCTCAGACTCCTCGGCTAAGCGATCCTACTGCCTCAGCTCCCAAGTAGCTGGGACTACAGGCATGCGCCACCATGCCCGGCTAATTTTTTTATATAGATTTTTAGTTGTCCATATAATGTCTTTCTATTTTTAGTAGAGACGGGGTCCCGCTCTTGCTCAGGCTGGTCTCGAACTCCTGACCTTGAGCGATCCACCCGCCTCGGCCTCCCAGAGTGCTAGGATTACAGGCGTGAGCCACCGCGCCCAGCCAAGAATTTTATGCTTGTTTTAAAATTTTTTAATAACTTTTTTCTTTTGGCAACCTGGCAGCATAGATTCAGTTAGCCCCAAATATACACTCCCCAGAATTTTATTTTCAGTGTTCTAAAAGTTCATAATTATGTGTGTTTCAGTTTGAAGTCTTTTGTCATTCATTGTGCTGGACGTTTGTTACATCCTTTCATTTTGAAATCCTTTAACTCTGAGAAATACTCATATTATTTCTTTGATATATTTCTCTTCTCCATTTTCTTTGTTCTTTCCTTCCGGAAATCATTTGATAGTCACATTTGAAATTTCCAAGTATTCATTCATGTTCTCTTTTCCTTTCTTTTGCATCCTGTTCTTGTTTTATGGATGCACTATCAGCTTAAATCTCTCTGAGAGTAGTAGAGATATGTTTCTATTTCTTCTGTTCTTTGAAATAGCTATTTCATTTGAGATTGTTTTTGCCCTTGTTTACTTATTTTGGTCTCTTTCTTTCAAGTTGCAATCTTTCTTTTCTCAAATGCCTGGTGATCCATGGTTGTCTGCTGATATTTAAGAATGTAGCGATGAAAACCTGATTGGAAACTCTGTGTATGGGGACAGGGCTAGGCAACTGGTGGCCTTCCTTTAGGATGACTGGAGGAGAGCTGACTGCTGTGCTGCAGAGTCCCAGAATGCCAAGGTCTTTTCTCTGAGGTGGTCCAGTTTCCTTAGAGAAGAACCTTCTGATTTTTGCCTAATAGGTAGACACCTGGCTGCTGTGAATTGTGCACAAGGGGGTGAATTGACGGTTTGATATGCAGCCTTCCCATTAAACTCCCTCTTTTCAGCCCCACATCTCACTCCCACCCTTCATCATACCTGGCATTGTCAAGACCCAGGGTACTCCACGCTTCTGCAGAGAAAGATCGACTCCTTCCTCAGTGGCATCGCCTCCATGCATACTCCAGGCTATGGCTCCCTCCACCTTCATCAGTCACCATTCCTCCATTTACTTCCTATCTTCCAGAAATTGGTTGAAATCTCTCTTTTGCTGATGGACCTGTTCCCATTTTCTTCATCGTTGTGTTTTTATACCCCTTTTTATTCCTTTATGATCATTTCAGCAGGGTCTCAGGAGGGAGTGAAGATAAACACATGGTAAGTCTGTCATCTTGACATGGAAATCTACTAGTCTACTTTTAACTGTTTTTTCATTTTTCTGGTAATTATCTTCATATCTCTAAATAATATGCAGATTTTTCTATTTCTCAACTTATTTATCAATTTGTCATAATCTGTTGACTTCTTGCTACTTATGCTACCCAAATGCCTTCTTCCCATGCCCCAGTACAGCCATGTCACTAATTATATATCCTCCATTCCTCACCTTTGTACTTGTAACTAATAGACTTATATTTTCTCTTTCTGTCTCTTAACTTCTGTCATCTGTACTTTTATATTAACAAGGTTAATAATAGTTACATTCTGTTCTGTAACCATAATTGAGTCATCCGTACTTTGCCAATAAGTCACTCTAAAAGTTTAACATCAATAAAGTGTTCACACTATTATGATGATGTAAATATTGTTCCACAAAGGTCCAATTAGTATACTAGGATTACATTTCTTTTCTTATACAGTTTTTTTTTTTTTTTTTTTTTTTTTGAGACAGAGTGGCATCAGCCTAGCTCACAGCAACCTCAAACTCCTGGGCTCAAGCGATCCTCCTGCCTCAGCCTCCCGAGTAGCTGGGACTACAGGCATGTGCCACCATGCCCGGCTAATTTTTTCTATATATATTTTTAGTTGGCCAGATAAGTTCTTTCTATTTTTAGTAGAGACGGAGTCTCGCTCTTGCTCAGGCTGGTCTCGAACTCCTGACCTCGAGCGATCCACCTGCCTCGGCCTCCCAGAGTGCTAGGATTACAGGCGTGAGCCACCGCACCCGGCCTCTTATACAGTTTTTTTTTTCCTTGAGTTTCTAATTGTCTTTTTTTCTTTGCATTGTCTGACTTTATCACCTTCTTAAGTTATTCCAAATTCTCAAGGAAAGTATAAAATCATTTGAATCCCCTTTTTTCCCAGATACCTTCTTCTTGGAGCCCTCCGTCTTCCTGTTCCAATTTGGACTGATTGCTCTGTAGGCCTGCGGCACAGCTGTCATCCTGGGATGTCCCTTCATTACTCTTCTGGGTGGACCCAATCTTTCTTAGACCCCATATCTTTCTCTTTCTTAGTGTACTCCCTTGTAGTGGACATTGTGGTTGTTCTGCAACATCCATTCCACTCCTCCCCTATTTTGTAAAGACTAAGAGGTTTGGATAGAATCGACCCCACCACCAGCTCTAGGTATAGGCCTTTATTTGTATAAACTCATCTCAGTAATTTCACCCCCTTAGCCACAGTGATGACTGGTTCAGGGATAATCCAATCACAGTGAGGCTTAGGACTTTTGTTCAGCTTTTGAGGGAAGAGGTGGCCTGTCTTCCCTTGGATATGAACAAAGAAGCATGTAGCCTGGTTGCTGCTATTAGCCATCTCGTGACCATGTAGAAGGCCTACCGGAGGATGGAGCTGACAAATGGAGGAGGCAGAGCCAAGAGAATCACAGAGAAATGGAACCGTATTCCTGATCATACTGTGCCTGAAGTCTCCCCACCTATGGACTCCTCAGTTAAGTGAGCCAATAAATTGCATTTACTATTTAAGCCAGTTTAAGTTGGGTTTTCTATTGCTTGTACCCCAAAACATTCCAATTTATGTTTTTGGTTGTCTCCTTTGGAAAGGGGATGAGTATATGTTTGGTTATATGAGGTATATTTGCACTATATTCGGTGAAAGCATTTTTTTTTTAAGCATTAAGTATGGGAGGAAGGGTATATGTGGATGTTGGACAACCAAAGGACTGAACTATAGTGCTCCCTAGCATCTAAATTCCCATGCTGTTCTGCATATCGCCCCCTAGTGGGAGTCTTGGTGGGAGGTAGAGCCCCACTTCCTACTATGGAAACTAAAGGTGGTCAGATACTTCCTTTCCCTGCCCACGAGGCAACAAGGGCTGGATACTCTGTTCATGGCTTGAATCTGGAGCCAGCAACACAAAGAAGGCAGGAATATGCAAAATTAATAGAAGGATGACAGATTAGGAGAATATAGGTATGATGTGCCAAACTGACAAAAGATTAATAAATAGAAAAAGAAGATAGTAAACGCAATAGGAAGCTAGGCATAGGATATGAAGAGTAACTTACAGAAGGGGAAACTTGAATCTACAGAAGGGGAACCTGGAATATATTAAGAGATTTTTTTTCAACTCCGCTAATAATTAGAGACATGAAAATTAAAATAACAGTGAAAAATCATGACAGCAATGGTAACATGTAGAAAGTCAGAGATATCAAGTGCCGATGACGATGTGAGGAAAAGGACAACCGTGAGTGGGAGTGTAAACTGTTGCAAGCATTCCAGAGAGTAGTTTGGCAAGTACCTCATGAAAGTAAGTATGTCGGCCGGGCGCGGTGGCTCACGCCTGTAATCCTAGCACTCTGGGAGGCCGAGGTGGGCGGATCGTTTGAGCTCAGGAGTTCGAGACCAGCCTGAGCAAGAGCGAGACCCCACCTCTACTAAAAATAGAAAGAAATTATATGGACAGCTAAAAATATATATAGAAAAAATTAGCCGGGCATGGTGGTGCATGCCTGTAGTCCCAGCTACTCGGGAGGCTGAGACAGGAGGATCGCTTGAGCTCAGGAGTTTGAGGTTGCTGTGAGCTAGGCTGACGCCACGGCACTCACTCTAGCCTGGGCAACAGAGTGAGACTCTGTCTCAAAAAAAAAAAAAAAAAAAAAAGAAAGTAAGTATGTCTATACCCTACAACCCAGTGATCCTGCTCCGGATGTATTCCAGAAAAATTCTCACACAGGTCCTAAGGAAATATGTTGAGGTTGTTCATTGCAGTGTTATTCATGGTAGTGAGGAACTGGAAGCAAACCCAGGTATTCATCACCGGGACTGGATAAGCAAACCATCATATATTCATAGGATGGAAAACTGTAAAACAATTAAAAGAATAAGATAGATTTATACATAGCCACATGGATAGGTCTCCAAAACCTAGTGATGAGTAAAAAATGTAAGAAACACAATGAGATTTATAGCATAATACTATTTATGTAAATAACATTGTATATTTTCGTGAATAAGCATATTCCTAAATAAACATATGAAAGATGGATTGAAAGGTACACACATTAATTACACTACAGAGGCTCAGTAAAATGGGCAAGAGAATGGGAGTGCAGATAGGGACTGATGCGGGAAAATAATAATAAAGTAAAAGAGTAGACTTCAGTGGACTGGTGATAATAAGGTACCATGAATTGAAGATTATGATTAACTCAACCCTGAAGTCCACAACAAATAAACCAAAATAACAGACGTGAGGATGTTTAGAGTGCTCCTTTGCAGTGGCATGTGATAATAGGGCAAGATCCACTGGTAGGGGCAGTGGAGATAGCAGTACCAGAAGCAGCCTTCTAACAAGGCTTTTCCTAGGGTAGGACCTTAGCTGTGGTTCCTCTTGCCTGGGCTTTCTAGTTACTGCCCCATTTTCTCAGCCTGATTCTCCAGACTTCTGTGAACTACCCGATAACTTCACAATAAATCCCTTTTCTGCTTAACTAGAGTCCACTTCTGTTACTTGCATCCAAGAATCCTGACTGATATGTCATGCATTTTGTTGGAGAACACCCTGAAGTAACTTCTTGAGAAAGGTAAATTGGGGGGGTCTTTGCATGTCTAAAAACGTAGTTGTTATTTTACCTTCATATGTCAATGATAGTTTGGCTTTATAATTCTACGTTAGAAACCATTTTCCTCTGAATTTTCAGGGTATTGCTTTTAGCATGTAGTGTTGCTGCTTAGAAGTCAGATATTAATATTATTCTCATTTCTTTGCTGGCAACCTGTTTTCCCTACTGCCAGAAGCTTACATTTTTTTTTCCTTCATACTTAGTGTTTTGAAATGTTACAATGATGTGCCCAGAAGTGTGTTTTCCCCTCATCTGTTTTCCTGGGCACCTGGTGGGTAGGCCCTTTCAATTTTATGACTTATTTCTCTAGTCTGAGAAATCACTGTTTTATTTCTTTGCTAATTTTCTCTGTTCTTCCTAGGACTCCTATTAGTTGGATGTTGGATCTCCTGGATGGTTAGTCTTTGTCTCTTTATTTTCTCACATATTTTCCATGTCTTTGGTTTCTCATCCTATATTCTGGGACATTTTCTTGACTTTATCTTCTATTGGACTCTTTTATTTTGGTAGTCATTTTTAATTTCTAAACATTCTCTCTTATTCTCCAAAGGTGCCTTTTTCATAGCATCCTTTTCTTCTTTCCTTTTATGGATGCAATATCTTCGGTGTATGTGTGCTTAATAGAACTTAACTTTACTGGAGTCTTGTGGATAACAGAAGACAATTATCAGTCCGGAAAGGAAAATTTTCAGTGGATACCAGACATTATCTCTCCAAGAGAATGTCACTCATGCCTCTCTGAGGGAGGCTGTCCCTCTCCATAGCCCCTGACTCTAATACCACGTGTGGGAAAGATTATCTTCTACTAACTGTATGGTTTTGGCCACGTGCTCCCTACCTGCAGTCCAGAGCTCCAGCTCTCACCTTGGTATTAGAGAGTGGAGGTCATTTTTCCATTCCCCACTCCCAGGCCAACTGCATTTCCTGCTCCAGCATAACACTCCCCATATCCATTTCCTTTCTGGAGTGTTCTAACACCTGCCCCACAGTGGTGACCTCAGCCCCATGGCCCATAAGAGGCCATCACAAAAGTCAGCAACTATATGTCATAGAGTGGATTATTTTTAAAGTTAAATAACAATATTTGTAGTGGGACCAACAATCCTGTTTCATTCATTTTTACAGTGTTTCCTCCAACAGGAGTCAAAAGCAATTAAAGCCTGCATGTCTCCCGATGTCGTCCCAAATGAATATCTTCTGTAAGCAAAGGCCTGGGAGAAAAAATGTGTACACACATCTCTAAAGAACAAATAATAATTTTCAGTGACAGTCTAGTCTAAACGCATGTTTAGAATAAAAAAATTAACTCAGTGGAAGCATAATACTGTTAAAGTACACCCAGATTATGTCGCTACACAGAACATTTACGATTTTAATCACAGTGGATGATATTTGCTGCATGCTTACTCTGAGTGCTTACACTTGAGTTACCTTTGTTTCATAAAGAAGGAAAGTGAGGCTCTGAGGTGTCATTCACCCAAGGTTGCAGAGCTAATAAATGGAAGACAGGAAATTGCACCAGGACTGTCTAACCACAGTCAACCCATGTAATTGCTACACACAGCTGTCCTGGTTTCCACCAACCACATTCAGGTTAATAGTGATAGCACAGTTTTCTCTAAGATCAGTGGGTGGATGGATACCTGAGATACCTAAGTCTAAGTAAAGAGGCTATTCTGGTAAGTCTACTTCCAAGGTTGAATCAATGTCCTTTGCTCTAGAGATAGAAAACTATTATCAGCCTTTTCTTTTTTTTTTTTTGAGACAGGGTCTCACTCTGTCACCTGGGCTAGAGTGCAGTGGCATCATCGTAGCTCACTGGAACCTCCAGCTCCTGGGCTCAAGCAATCCTCCTGCCTCAGCCTCCTGAGTAGCTGGGACTACAGGTATGCACCACCATGCCTGGCTAATTCTTGTAGAGATGGGGTCTCACCCTTGCTCAGGCTGGTCTCGAATTCCTGGCCTCACGCAATCCTCCCACTTCAGCCTCCCAAAGTGCTAGGTTTACAGGCATGAGCCACCACGCCTGGCCTATCAGCTTTCATTTTTAAGATTTTTTTTTTTCATAGAAACCATAACACTTTATTTTTTAATTGTTATTTTTATCAAAGGAATACATACACATAGTTAGAAAATAAAACAGTGCTAAAGGACAATTAATAAAACCCTGCAATATCCTGCCCCACTCCTTCCCACTGCACATCCTCAGGCAACTACTTCCAACTCTGTTAGCTGTTTCTTTGGCATTTACCGTTCCCAACCCTCTTCTCCCTTGCCACCTCCCGCTCAGAGGCTGAAGAGCCAGATACTTTCTTAGCCTCTCTTGAAGCCAAGGATGGCTATATGACCCAGCTATAGCCAATGAGATGTTTGCTGGAAAAATCATAGCTGACGCTGTCCCCTTCCTTCTCCTTTCTGCCTTGAATATAGTCATGCTGTCTGGAGCTGTGGCAGCCATCTTATGACCATGAGGGAAGGAACACAAGGATGAAGACAACATGTTAAGGAAGAAAGAAAGAGCCCAATTCCTCTATGGCATCATTGAGCAGCAGAACCCATGCCACGCTTCCTGTTAATTGAAAAATAAATAAAGCCATATGTGTTTAAGCCATTGTTAGTTGGGTTTTTTGTTCCTTGTAGCTGAAAGGATTTTTAACTGATGGACCACCATGATTTGAGACATTATCTCTTGCATATCCTTATGGTAGAAGAGGATTTAACTTTTGTTGGTCCCCTCCACACACACCCCTACTTTCCCTCCCTTCATTCTGCCAATATGTTTATATCCCAGTTCCTAGTAAATCAGTAGTCACTGCAGAGCCAAGAAGTATACTATAATTACCTTTTATTCCATTTTTTAAATATTCCTGGTTTTAATAATTGCTTGGATTTTTTTTCCACTTGAAATATGCCTAGCTTTAGTTTTTCCCATTAGTTTCATCAGTTCATTCATAAACCTATTAGCATATTTTTTCATAAATGCTCAAACCTATCAGCCATTGATTTAAGAAGACTTCAGTATAAAGCTGACTGGGAGCTCTGTGTAAGGGGCAGGGGATTGTTAAGTCCACTATTAGACTTCCCTTTTTTTTTGAGACAGGGTCTTGCTCTGTCACCTGGGCTAGAGTGCAGTGGCTCATGCCTCACTGCAACCTTCAATTCCTGGGCTCAAGTGATCCTCGTGCCTCAGCCTCCGAGTAGCTGGGACTATAGGTGCATGCCACTAGGCCCAACAAATTTTTCTATTTTTGGTACAGACAGTCTTGCTCTTGCTGAAGCTGGTCTCAAACTCCTGATCTCAAGCAGTCCTCCCACCTCTGTCTCCCAGAGTGCTAGGATTACAGGTGTGAGCCACCGAGCCTGGCCTAGACTTCCCTTTGAAGTGACTGGGTGGGGACCTACACAATCTGCCAGAGGACCTCTAAGTGCAGAAAGTGGAAGCTTTTGCTCTGGGACTATTTGATTTCTTTGGAGAACCCTCTGGTACTTTGCTAGAGTATAGATGCTTGACTCTTGTGATTTCTACCCACGAGCATGGTGGAGATAAGGGGAAGGTAGGGGAAATGAACTGTTCCAACACACACTTGCAATTATCCCCTGTTTGAGGCTCTATGTCTCACTCCCATTGTTAGGATGCCTTTCCTGCACCTCTCCAAGGTTTTGCAGGGTAGATTGGCTCTTTCTTGGTGGATCCCCTTCCATGTGCGGACTATGCCCATGCCTTTCCCTGCCCTGCTTTCTCTGTTACCACCCCTCTAGCCCCTTTCTGCTTGCCAGAAAGTTGATGAAATCTCTCCCTCGTTGATAGGAACTCCTCCAGTTTTCTTTGGAGTTGTGGGTTTATACCCAAATGATTCTTATGAAGTCTTGGGAGTTAGAAGAGACAAATGCATTCCTCCTTCTTGAATGGAAGTTAAAATCTAAATTTTTAACTGCTCTATCTGGATACATCAAGTCTGTAGACCAACATCTGTGAACCATTGGCAATGGAAAAAGCCTGGGTTTGGGAATCTTACAGATTTGAGTTTGAATTCTGACTCTGACATCCTTACTCAACTCAACATTCATGGGCCTCACTTTTCTTCTCTATAAAATGATGTCCCAGGTAAAAAATACAGTCAGTTCCAGGTAGAATAATGTCTATCTGATAGAGTTCTGGGAAGATTTCCTTGGATACTGTATGTAAAGCATCCAACACATGCTTGGCATACAGTAGGTGTCAAAAATAGGAGTGATCATTTTTTAATAGGAGCAAGTGGCAAATGTGATTGGAAAGATTTGAATCAGATTTTCAGAGGGCCTGGAATGCCAGGACTTACTGTGACACTGAGGAATCTTGGCAAGCTTGTGAGCAGGGCAGTGACTTGATCCCAAAGAATTCATCAGATTGTTCCCTCAGTCTGGTCTGGGGAGGGAGCAAGAAGCCCTTGGCCCAGCAGCTCTTGGGTTAAAATCTTCGTCTGCATCTGAGTTATTTGTAACCCGTTGTCATGGCAACAAGTTTGGCAAGCGAGCCAGTGCTGCAAGCTCCTGACAGTGCGGAGGGGAGGGCAGTGGGAGAAGACGGAAGATTTGGAGGGGGGGGGGGTGGTCTGTGACCAGCGCCTCACTTTCCTCTGATTTGTCTGAAGCTTTCAGCTGGAGATGAGGGTGAGCGTCCTCTAGGGAGAATCATTGGACGTTGGAGACTCTCCTGCCCAATCTCCTGATATTTCAGATGTGAAAATAGGGACAGAGAGGTCCAGCAGCTGGCTCAAGGCCACACAGCAAGTCAGGGACGGAGACAGGACTAGACTTTTTAAAAAAGAATGCAGGGTCATAGAACAAACCTGGAGGGGACTTTTGGAAGCATTTTGTCTACCTCCCCTCCAACATACACTTGCCTTTTGTTTTTCTTGTTCACATGAGAAACCTGGGACCCAGAGTGGTTTAGAACTGATTTAGCTTCACAGAGAAATTCTGGTGCTAACTTGAGATCAGAACCCAGAGGACTCGAGCCTCCCAGGCCTGGGTACTTCCTGAGGAAGTGGCAGTCTAGGATTCAAAGTTCAGAGAAGCCCCTCTCTGCTGACTGCCAAGATAGGAGGGCCTCTCAGGGTTAGATTGATTTGAGTGTCTTGGCTTTTGACCCCCTCAAATCCAACAAGCATGTGTTCATTTCCCCTCTCCCCATACCCCATTTCGTCTTCATGTATGTGTGTCCTCCTGCCTGCCACATCTCTGTTATACAAATAGCAGCCTGGCCCCACCCCACCCTGGACGAAACACATCTGCCACGTGCCTCCCTGTCCCTATCATCTACAGGGCTAGGCACTTCTTAAACATTCTCTTATGTAATTCAATCCTCCCAATTGTCATTCTCTGTCTCTCAATTTAGCAAGTGGAAACCTAAAGGACCAGAGAAAGATAAAGTGACTGGTCCAAAGTCACATAGAGTCTTAGCCTGGATCCCTCCTCCTCATGATCCTCCTCAGAAAGGTGTTTCTGCCCATTCTATCACATACACATTTCTCAGCCCTCAGAGTTCCTCCAGCACTTATCTTTGTCCTAATCAACCCCTTAAATTTGTGCAATACGTTTCCTCTGTGCTCTGTGCCCTACATGCAGCCTGAACTCCTCTTGTCTCATAGCTGATCCTTCACCAAGTTCAGTGGATTTTCTCCTTTGTCTGTCAAATCTACCTTCTCTCATTCTCTGCCACTGCTCTGCTCCAGTCTCAACATCCCTCACATGAATGACCCTAAATCTACTCTCTGCCTTCTAGACTGGCCATCTTCAACCTCATACTCTGCACACCAGCAGTGAGAGGGCATTGATGCAACAGTCAACACATCCTTTTCTTCTATGACGCCCCATCCCCCACAGGATAAAAATCTAGCTCCCTGTTTGGTAGTTGAAGTCATACACGGTCCTGGCCCCTGCCAAACCTCTAGAGCCTCTCATCTCTTGCCACTCTTGGCCTCATGCTGTGCTCTGACCACTGAACTGTAAGTGCTTCCTAGAATGAACCAGGCCTTTTCTTTTCTAGGTGTCTTTGCAATGTCTTTACATGGAGGGCCCTTCACACTGACTCCCTAAACCCAGTCAACTCAGCTGTTCGGGTGTCACTTCATCCATGCAGCCTACCTTGGTTCTCAAGTTGGATTGGATCCTGTCATCTGGGTCCCACAGTCCCCAAAGCTCTGCTCTGCCCCAGCACAGTGTGCAACTGATGTCTGGGGCTCCCTCTGCTATCAGATCAGAAGCTCCCTGAGGGCGGGGACTCTGTGTCGCCAGCAAAGCCCAGCACCTGGCCGGTCCCAGAGGAAGGGTCAGCGAATAGTCATGGACTAAATCCAGGTGCATGAATGCTTGGATGACGAATGAAATGTGAGTTCAGTTCTGTGATTGCGCACTCTTGCCCAAGAGGGGCTACTAGACATCGCTGGTTGCCTGCAGTTTCCCCTCCACCCTGGGACGCGGTTTATCTGTGAGGGGGCGCTACTTGGGTCAGCTGACTCACAGTACGGAGGCCGAGTAGCCCAAACCAGCCACGTCTTGAGCAAGAGGACGTAGTGGAAGAGGAGAAAGTGCGGATGGACAGTGCGGGTCCTTCTGCGGTAGGTGTTATTGTTTCCCCTCCTCTTTATAGGTAAGGAAATTGAGGCACAGGGAGGCTTAGGCGAATTGCCAAAGCCACACGGCTAAGTACTGGTGTGGGCTCCAACTCTAATCAACCCCAAGTACTTTCTGCGTCGTTCCGGCCTCTCACAACATTCCAGGGCCAGGCGCGGTGGCTCACGCCTGTGATCCTAGCACCCTGGGAGGCCGAGGCGGGAGGATAGATAGCTCGAGGTCAGGAGTTCGAGACCAGCCTGAGCAAGAGAGAGACCCCCCCTCGCCCCCGTCTCTACTAAAAATAGAAAGAAATTAGCTGAACAACTAAAAATATATAGAAAAAATTAGCTGGGCATGGTGGTGGATGCCTGTAGTCCCAGCCACTCGGGAGGCTGAGGCAGGAGGATCGCTTGAGCCCAGGAGTCTGAGGTTGCTGTGAGCTGGGCTGACGCCACGGCACTCTAGCCTGGGCAACAGAGTGAGACCCTGTCTCAAAATAAATAAATTAAATAAATAAAAACAACATTCCCTTTGGCCAAGAGGGTATTTAATGGTGAAGCTGTACCTCGAACCTGGGTCTTAGAAAACAATTATCAAGGTAGAAGAGAGAGAAGAGATTATATTTTGAACACCTACTGTGACCTTGTGCAGTGGATGGCCCAGAGCTAGAATGCCAGGCTAGGCAGGGCAATTTCTATGTGTGTGTGTGTGTATTTTTGTTTGTTTGTTTGTTTTTAGAGAAGGGGATCTCCCTATATCGCCTAGGCTGGTCTTGAACTCCTGGCCTCAATCAAGCCTTCTGCTTCAGTCTTCCAAGTAGATATTAAATATACATATATCTCCAAATTTTTCTGATGTTAAAAGTAAAATTCATTAAATACATTTAAATGTGTGTCTTTGGGGGAAAGGGGAGAGTGGGAGTAGGATGTGGGAATACTGGGGAATAAATAAAATGAACAAACAAAAGTAATCAAGAGAGGAATCTTGAACGAACTAATGATGATAATGTGCCTGATCTGAGGAGTATGAGTAACCCCACTCTCTGCCCAGAAGTCCCCAAATGACAAAATAAACCCCCATCTCCCCAAAAGTAATGCATCTTCATTAATGAAAATTTAGGGAACAAAGACATCTTGTCATCCAAACACAACCAATATTAGCATCTCGGTGTATTTAGGCCTTATTCTAGGCCCAAAAAAACCATATTTGGGATTATGCTGTATGTTCAGTACACACTGACATTTTCACGTAAACATTTCCTATTAAAATTCTTTGTAAACATCGCTTAAATGGCCACAAAATATTCCATTGAGTGGATATACTTACGGAATTCTTTTCTGCGTGGGTTTTGGCATTTCTTTTATTATTTCTTCTTGCTTTTTTTAGATTTGTTTGGCCAGGTTTGAGATTTGATTTTCTCTGTGTCTTATTTTGGGAGATAACATAAAGAGAGATTGTTGTTTTAGAGAAGTAAGGAAAAGCAGGGTAGGCTTTTGGGAAGCAGTACTATTTGAGGGGAACTTTGGAGTATGCAACACACTCGCAGGATAAAACCTTCAAAGGCCACAAGAAGATATACAGTGAAAACTAAGTCTCTTTCTCTCCCCTCACCCTCAGTTCCCCAGTTCTCCACGGGGGCTCTCCACTGCCAGCACTTCCCTGTAGGGCCTTTGTACAGATAGTCTAAGGCTATGTGAGTGAGTGTGTGTGTGCGCATAGCTATGTTTTTTGTTCTTTTAAACAGCTTTATTGAGATATAATTCACATACCATATAATTCATCCCTTTGAATATAAAATTTGATGACTTTTGGTATATCCATAGAGTTGTACAACCATCACCACAATCAATTTTAGAATAATTTCATTACTCCAAAAAGAAACCCTACACCCCTTAGCCATCACCCCCCAGTGCCCTCATCCCCCCATCCCTAAGCAGCCACTAGTCTGTCTTTCTCTATAGATTTGCCTGTTCTGAGCATTTCATATAAATGGAATCATAGAAAATGTGGCCTTCTGTGACTGACTTCTCACTTAGCATAATATTTTCAAGGTTCATACATGTTGTAGCATATATCAGTACTTCCATTTCCTTTTTTAAAAAATATAGAGAGACTCTGTTTTTTTGAGCAGTGTTAGGTTTACACAATAATTGAGTGGAAAGTACAGAGAGTTCTCATAAACTCCCTCACCCTACCCCAGTTTCCTTTATTATTAACATCTTGCATTAATGTGGTACATTTGTTATAAATGAGCCAATAATGATACATTATTATTAACTAAAGTTCATAGTTTACATTAGGGTTCACTCTTTTTTTTTTTTTTTTTTTTGAGACAGAGTCTCACTCTGTTGCCCAGGCTAGAGTGAGTGCCATGGCGTCAGCCTAGCTCACAGCAACCTCAAACTCCTGGGCTCAAGCGATCCTACTGCCTCAGCCTCCCGAGTAGCTAGGACTACAGGCATGCGTCACCATGCCCGGCTAATTTTTTCTATATATATTTTAGTTGTCCATATAATTTCTTTCTATTTTTAGTAGAGACGGGGTCTCACTCTTGCTCAGGCTGGTCTCGAACTCCTGACCTTGAGCGATCCACCTGCCTCGGCCTCCCAGAGTGCTAGGATTACAGGCGTGAGCCACCTCGCCCGGCCAAGGATTCACTCTTGAAGTTGTACATTCTATGGGTTTGGACAAATGTATAATGACATGTATCCACCATTGCAGTATGATACAGAGTAGTTTCACTGCCTTACAAATCCACTGTGCTGTTTCTGTTCACCCCTTTCTCCCTCCCTCCAATCCCTGGCAACCACTGAACTTTAACTGTCTCCATAGCTTTGCCTTTTCCAGAATATCATATACTTGGAATCATACAGTATGTAGCCTTTTCATATTGGCTTCCTTCACTTAGCCATATGCATTTAAGGTTCCTCCATGTCTTTCCATAGCTTGATAGCGCCTTTCCTTTTATTATTGAATAATATTCCATTGAATGGATGTACCATAGTGTGTTTACTTACTACTAAAGAACATCTTGGTTGCTTCCAAGTTTTAGCAATTGTGAAAAAAGCGGCTATAAACACTGGTGTGCAGGTTTTTTATGTGGACATAAGTTAAGTTTTCAACTCATTTGGGTAAATACCAAGAAGCATGATTGCTGGATCATATGGTAAGAGTATGTTTATCTTGGTAAGAAACTCTCAAGCTGTATTCCAAAATGCTGTACCATTTTGCGTTCCCACCAGCAATGAATAAGAATTCCTGTTGCTCCACGTCCTTGTCAGCATTTGGTGCTGCCAGTGTTTGGGATTTTGGCCATTGTAATAGGTATGTGGTGGTATCTCATTGTTATTTTAGTTTGCGATTCCCTAATGACACATGATGTGGAGCATCTTTTCATATGCTTCTTTGCCATCTGTATATCTTTGGTGAGGTGTCTGTTCAGATCTTTTGCCAGCTTTTAAATTGGGTTGTTTGCTTTCTTACTGTTGAGTTTTTAAGGTTTTTTGTATCTTTTAGATACCAGTTCTTTATCAGATACATGCTTTGCAGATATTTCTCCCCATTCTGACTTGTCTTTTTATTCTCTTGAAAGTGTCTTCAGGCTGAGTGTAGTGGCTCACGCCTGTAATCTTAGCACTCTGGGAGGATGAGGCGGGAGGATCGCTTGAGGTCAGCAGTTTGAGACCATCCTGAGCAAGAAACGAGACCCCATCTCTACAAAAAATAGAAAAAAATAATTAGCTAAGCATGGTGGTATGCGCCTATAGTCCCAGCTTCTCAGGAGGCTGAGGCAGGAGAATCCCTTGAGCCTAGGAGTTTGAGGTTGCTGTGAGCTAGACGCCACTGCACTCTACCAGGGTGACAGAGTGAAATTCTGTCTCAGAAAACAAAACAAAAAGTTTCTTCAAGCTGGATACGGTGGCTCACGACTGTAATTCTAGCACTTTGGGAGGCCTAAGCAGGAGGATTGCATGAGGCCAGGAGTTCAAGACTGGCCTGTGCAACATAGCGAGACCCTGTCTCTACAAAAAATAGAAAAATTAGCCAGGCATGGTTGTGTGCCTGTAGCACTAGCTACTCGGGAGGCTGAGGCAGGAGGATTGCGTGAACCCAGGAGTTTGAGGTTGCAGTGAGCTTTGACGCCACTCCAATCTAGCCTGGGCGACAGAGCAAGACCCTGTCTCAAAAAAAGTATCTTCAACAGAGCACAAGTTTTTAATTTTCCCAACTTACCAGTTTTTTCTTTCATGAATTGTACTTTTGGTGTTGTATCTAAAAAGTCATTATCTTCTAGAAATTTTATAGTTTTGTGTTTTACACTTAGGCCTGTGATCCATTTTGAGTTAATGTTTGCGAAGGGTGTAAGGTCTGTGTCTAGATTAAGGTTTTTACATGTGGGTGTCCAGTTGTTTCAGCACCGTTTGTTGAAAAGACTATCCTTTCTGCATTGAACTGCTTTTCCTCCTTTCTCAAAAATTAGTTGGTTATATTTGTGTGTATCTATTTCTGGGCTCTCTATTCTGTTCCACTGATGTGACTTATTCTTTCACCGATTCCACACTGTCTTGGTAACTGTAGCTTTATAGTAAGTCATGAAGTCAGGTAGTGTCAATCCTCCAACTTTGTTGATGTCTTTCATTATTGTGATAGTTATTCTGGGTCCTTTGTCTTTCCAGATAAACTTTAGAATCAGATTGTTGATATCCAACAAATGACTTAGTAGGATTTTGTTCCTTGAATCTATAGATCAAGTTGGCGAGAATTGACACCTTGATAATATTGAGTCTTCCTATTTATGTACATGGAATCTCTCTCCATTTATTTACATTTTCTTTGATTTTTTTCATCAGAGTTTTATAGTTTTCCTTATATAGATCTTGTATATATTTTTTTAGATTTATACCTAAGTGTTTCATTTTTTTCAGGCCAATGTAAGTGATACTACGTTTTTTATTTCAAATTCCAACTGTTCATTGCATTATATAAGAAAGTGCTTGACTTTTGTATATTGAGCTTGTATCCTGCAACTTTGCCATAATTGCTTATTAGTTCCAGGAGTTTTTTATTGTTGATTCTTTGCAATTTTCAACACAGGCAATCAATATCATCTGCGAACAGAGACAGTTTTATTTCTGCCATCCCAATCCATATGCCTTTTATTTCCTTTTCTTACCGTATTAGCTAGGACTTCTCATGTAATATTGAATAGGAGTGGTGAGAATAGACATCCTTGCCTTGTTCCTGATCTTGGTGGGAAAGCTTCTAGTTTCTCACCAATAAATATGATACTAGATGTAGGCTAATTTTTTCTATATATATTTTTAGCTGTCCATATAATTTCTTTCTATTTTTAGTAGAGATGGGGTCTCGCTCTTGCTCAGGCTGGTCTCGAACTCCTGAGCTCAAACGATCCGCCCACCTCGGCCTCCTAGAGTGCTAGGATTACAGGCGTGAGCCACCGCACCCGGCCAAGACCCTAGTCTCTATAAAAAAAATAATAATAATAAATAAATAGGGCCGGGCGCGGTGGCTCACGCCTGTAATCCTAGCACTCTGGGAGGCCGAGGTGGGCGGATCGTTTGAGCTCAGGAGTTCGAGACCAGCCTGAGCAAGAGCGAGACCCCATCTCTACTAAAAATAGAAAGAAATTATATGGACAGCTAAAAATATATATAGAAAAAATTAGCCGGGCATGGTGGCGCATGCCTGTAGTCCCAGCTACTCGGGAGGCTGAGACAGGAGGATCCCTTGAGCTCAGGAGTTTGAGGTTGCTGTGAGCTAGGCTGACGCCACGGCACTCACTCTAGCCTGGGCAACAGAGTGAGACTCTGTCTCAAAAAAAAAAAAAAAAAGAGACTAGGGTCTCACTTTGTTGCACAGGCTGATCTCAAACTCACAGCCTCGAGTGATCCTTCCACCTCAGCTTCCTGAAATGCTGGGATTCCAGGCATAAGCCACTCTGCCTGGCCATAATGCCTTTTTATTCCTAAATACTTCAGTGTGTATTTCCTAAAACAATTATCTTATGTAAACATGGAACAATTATCAAAAATCAGGTAATTCACATTGATATAATACTATTATATATGGAATCCACAGACCTTATTCAATTCACCAATTTTCTCAACAATAGCCTTTATAGTAAAATAATCCTCTGATTAATGTGCATTTGATTGTTATATCTCTTTAGTCTCCTTTAATATGGAGCAACTCTTCAGTCTTTCTCTGTATTTTATGACACTGACGTTTTTGAGGAGCGCAGGCTATTTTTCAACGGCCCCTCAATTTGAGTTTGTCTGATGTTTCCTCATAAGACTCAGGTTATGTATTTTGGTAGGAATATCACAGAAATGATGCTATGTCCTTTTCAGTACATCATATCAGGAGGCACACAATGTCTATTTGTCTCATTAATGGTGATGCTAACTTTGATCACTTGGTTAAGGTAGTATCCACTAGGTTTCTCCATTATAAAGTTACTATAATTTTTTTTTTCCAGTGACCTTTTTCCTTACAATAAGGTTACTATAATTAATAAGTATCTTGGCCAGGCACAGTGGCTCATGCCTGTAATCCCAGCACTTTGGGAGGGCGAGGCAGAAGGATTGCTTGAGGCCAAGAGTTCAAGACCAGCCTGGGCAACATAGCAAGAACCCATCTCTACAAAAAAATTTAAAAATTAGCCAGGTGTGGTGGCATGCACCTCCCAGCTACTGGGAGGCTGAGGTGGAAGGATCACTTGAGCCCAGGAGTTTGAGGCTACAGTGAACTATGATCACATTTCACTACAGCAGCCTGGGCGACAGAGCGAGACCCTGTATCTAAAACAAATAAATAAGTATCTTGTGGAGAGCTGACTTGTGCTTATGTAAATATACTGTTATTCAAACTTTCACCCACCAGTTTTAGTATTCACTGGTGATTCTCGCCTAAAATGATATTATGGCCAAGGTTGCCAAATGGTGATTTTCAAATGCCATCATTCTTTTGACGTGTATTAGTTGGCTTCCCAGTGTGAGGGAGCACTTTCCCTTCTTCTACATTTATTTATTTATATCCTCATGGACTCAATGGTTGTATTCTTTACTTGATGGGTTATAACACATTAATATCATTGTTTGTTTTGATGTTCAAATGTCCTATATTTGACCAGCAGGAAGCCCCTCAAGCTTCTGTGTCCTTTGGCACATCTCTATCTCTCTTTGAACAATTCCTTATTTTCTGGCACCACGAGATGCTTCAGGCCCATCTTATACTTTCCTTGCCCCAGCTCTAGAATCAGCCATTATCTGAAGGAGCCCTGGTTCTTTTTAGTAGAGAGTGACATTTAGAAACTAAGATTTGGGCACTAGGTGTTACAGTTATATTTTAAGAGTTTGCTTTTTTATTTGGAAATAAGAAGCTGAAGCCACACTACTGACAACCAAATGCTCTTTGTCGGAAGTGTTGGGAGATAGGCAATATCTTCCTACAAAAATTGTTAAGTGTTGGTGTCTGCTGAAAGCAAGTTGCAGTCTGAGGTGTGGTACCACAGAGATTCAGGGGAAGGAGCAAAATTGGAGGTGATTGGCAATGAGGCTGAGCCGGAAGAGTTGAAAGGATAATAAGAGCTTTTATAATCTTCCATTTAGTGAAAACTTACTATGTGCCAGACAGTGTGCTGGGAGCTTTAAAAACATTTTCTCTGGCCCCTACAGTAATTCTGGAATGTGGAGTAAGGTTGGCTGACTGGCTAGATAAGAACCCAAAGAGAGAAGAAAATGGTGGCAGAGGCCATTGAAGGAGAAAAATGGCATTTCTCAGGGTTTTGGAGAAGGCACTCTGGTGTAATAGGTTAGGAATTTGAAGACTGTTCCAGCTCTGCCACCCACCAATTGGGAGATCTGGGGTGCCCACATAGCCTCTTTGAACCTTAGTTTAACTGCCTGGCTACCTCACAGAGCTGTTAAGACAATCAAATTAATGATTCCAAAAGCAGATTTGTAAACCACGAAGTGCTACACAAGTGGACGTGGTTATTATTTGCCTGGCCTTGTAAGCTTGGAGTCTTCTCTTCCACCAGAGACCATAATTCTCTTGGAAATGGAATTGATCTAGGTTACAGGAGAACCCCAAGGACCTGTGTCCCTTCTTTTCCCCATGTGCCAGGGGATTTCTAGGACATTACTTTGGCAAGTTTTGAGTTAGCTAATGCTAACAAACCTACCATAACTTACATTTCCTGGTAACTGTGGCAAATAGCTTCTAGGATTACCTCCAATGATTTTGACTCTTGGTATTCACACTCTTGTATAATCCTTTCCCCTTGAGTGTGGGTTGACCTAGGGACTTTCTTCTAACTTATAGAATGTGTCAAAGGTGATGGGATTTCACTTGGTGATTAGGCTACATAAGACTGTGACTTCCATCTTTTTAGACTATGATTCTTTCCCTTGTTGGCTTTGATAAAGCAAGTTGCCATGTTGGAGTGGTCCATGTGGCAAGGAGCTGAAGACCAGCATCACCAGAAACTGAGAGTCTCAGTCCAACAGTTCTTGAGGAATTGAAAATCTACCAATAACCAGGTGATTTTAGAAGTGGGTCCTTCCTCTGTCAAGCCTTCAGATGAGACCCCAGCCCTGGCTGACACCTTGATTATGGACTTGTGAGATATCTTGAAGAAGAGGACCTGGAAGGCAGCTATGCTCACCGCTATACCACCAATGCCTTCAATTGAAGAAGAGGACTTGGTTAAGCTGTGCTTGGATTCCTGGCCCACAGAAACTATGAGATAAATAAATGTTTTTGTTTTAAGCCACTAAATTTATAGCCATTTGTTACTCAGCAATGCATAACTAACATAATAGCCATCTTTTATATAAACTCTTCTACTCATCTGTTCTCTCCTATATTTCCTATGACTCTGCATTTTCCCTCCTTGAACAAAACTTAAACTGCTTTGCTTCCTCTAAAACCTTTCTAATGGGCTGGGCGCGGTGGCTCACGCCTGTAATCCTAGCACTCTGGGAGGCCGAGGCGGGTGGATCGCTCGAGGTCAGGAGTTCGAGACCAGCCTGAGCAAGAGTGAGACCCCGTCTCTACTAAAAATAGAAAGAAATTATGTGAACAACTAAAATATATATATACAAAAAATTAGCCGGGCATGGTGGCGCATGCCTGTAGTCCCAGCTACTCGGGAGGCTGAGGCAGTAGGATCGCTTAAGCCCAGGAGTTTGAGGTTGCTGTGAGCTAGACTGACGCCACGGCACTCACTCTAGCCTGGGCAACAGAGTGAGACTCTGTCTCAAAAAAATAAATAAATAAAAAAAATAAAAAAATAAAACCTTTCTACTGTATACTCTGGAAACCTCACTCTATAGTTAAGAAGCTCCCCTATGGGATATACCATATTTGGATAATCAGAGAGACATACCTGGTTCCTGGATGGGCAGACTCAATATTTATAAAAATGTCAATACTCCCCAAATTAATTTATAAATTTAATGCACCTCAAATAATTTTTAATTGACATTATATTTCAGAATTATATCCCTTTAGAAGACTAAACATCCAGAAATAACCAGGAAAATTCTGAAAATGAGTAATGAGTACCAACCAGTCTTACTAATTATTGAAAGACATTGTAAGGCTAAGGGAATTAACACAGTGGTACTGGTTCAAAACTGACAACTAGATCAATGGAACACAATAGCAATTAAGGAAAAAAATATTTCCTATGGACAATTTAATATATTGAAAGATGATAATTTAATTCATTGGTGAAAAGATGGATTGTGTAATAAATAGTGTTGGGATAATTGGTTTGTGATTTGGCAAACATAAAGTTGGATCTCTATCTTATTCCTTACACCAAAATAAATTCCAAGGATGTCAAAAATATAAATATTATTGAAAACTCACCTATATTTTATTCATAATCACCAAAAAATGGAAAACTCAAATGTCCATCAGCAGGTGAATGGACAGACAGATTATGGTACAGCCACACCATGGAGAACTACTTGGCAATAAAAAGGAATGGACTCTTGATACATATAACAACTGAGATGAATCTCAAAATCATAATGTCGAGTGAATGAAACCAGACAAAAAGAACACATAGTTATATAATTTCATTTATATAATGTTCAAGAGCAGGTAAAACTAACCCATGGCGATAGAAGTCAGAACAATAGCACTTTTGGGAGAAGATTGTTGTTGAAGGGTCATTAGGGCAATGAAAATGTTGTATATCTTGACAGAGACATGGGTGACGTGGGTTCATGCTTTTGTCAAAAGTGATTGAACTTCTCACTTATGATCTGAGAATTTCATTTTATGTAAATTGTACCTCAATAAAAGGCTATTATTTTTATTAGTTCAAAATATTAGAAAATATATGAATGAATATTTTTATAGGCTAGTGTGGGGAAGGCCTTTCTCATGTGACACAAAACCCAGAAACTATGAAAGAAAAGATAGATGATGTTTTCAGTTTATTTTGTTTTAATATTTTATTTTATTGAATAGGTAATACATTTATATGATGTGGTAGGCTAAATAATGATCTCCCAAAGATATCCACATCCTAATCCTCAGAACCTGTTAATATGACTAACTTACATGGTGTCTCAGTCCATTCAGCTGCTATAACAAAATACCTTAGACTGAGTAATCTATAAACAGAATTTATTGCTCACAGTTCTGGATGCTGGGAAGTCCAAGATCAAGATGCTGGCAGATTTGGTGTATGGTAAGGGCCTGTCCCTCATAGATGGTGCCTTCTTGCTGCATCCTCACATGGCAGATGGGCAAAAAGGGACTAACAAGCTCCCTGAGGCCTCTTTTATAAAGGCACTAATCCCGTTCATGAGGGTAGAGGCTCTACCTCCCCACTTGGGGAGCTAGGTTTCAACACATGAATTTTTTGTGGGGGACACATACATTCAGACCATAGCACATGGCAAAAGGCACTTGGCAGATGTTGTCAAGTTAGGGTCCTTGAAATGGGGACATTATCCTGGATTATCTGGGTGGGATCATTCTAATCACAAGGATACTTATAAGTGAAAGAGGGAAGGAGGAGAGTCAGAGTCAGAGAAGTTCATGTGACAACAGATACAAAGAGCAGAGAGAGAAAGAGACAGAGATATTTAAAGATGCAACACTGCTGGCTTTGAAGATGGAAGAGGAGGCCATCAACCAAGGAATGTAGGTGGCCTCTAGAAGCTGGAAAAGGCAAGGAAACGGATTCTCCCCTAGAGCCTCCAGAAGGAAAGCAGCCTTAGCTTTTAGCCCTGTAAGACTTTTGACCTCCAGAACTGTAAGATAATAAATCTGTGATATTTTTAGGCCACTAAGTTTTTGGTAATTTGTTAAAGCAGCAGTAGGAAACTAATATAAGTAGTTCAAAAATCAAAACTAGCTGAGCATGGTGGCATGTGCCTATCGCTACTCAGGAGGCTGAGGCTGGGAGGATCACTGGAGTCCAGGAGTTCAAGATGCACTGTGACTGTGCCTGTGCCTGTGAATAGCCACTGCACTCTAGCCTGGGTAACATAGCAAGACCCTGTCTCTAAGAAAAAAGAAAAAAAATCAAAACTATGTAAAAAGGTATACACTGAGAAGTATCACTTGCATCCTATCCACAACCACCTGGTCCTCCTTGACGCCTCTATAGGTAACCATTTTTATTACTTTTTTGTTCATTTATCCAGTGTTTCTTTATGAAAATGCAAGCAAATATGAATATTTAATCCTACTGCTTCCTTTCTTACACAAAGAGTAACATATATACTTTTCTGTCCCTCATTTTTTCCAATTAACAATATAAAGATAGATAAATTTAGTTGTATAAAAATGTAAACTTATGTTTAGTGAATGACATTAAAAATAAAGTCAAAGGATAAACTTGGAAAAGTATTTGCATGCAACCCTCAATGAAAATGAAAAGCTGTTCATTGATAGGGAATTGCTCAAGTAAATTATGTTGCATTCATGGAATGATGTCAAATACATAGTATTTTTTTTCTTATTTTGTGTTTTATTTATTTATTTATTTTTTAATTTCATCTTATTGTTATGGGGGATACAGAATTGCAGGTTACATACGTTGCCCATGTACCACCTTTCCCCCCAAATCAGAGCTCCAAGCGTGTCCGTTCCCCAGGTAGTGCGCGTTGTACATAGTATTAAGTAAAGAAGGCACTTGCAAAACAGTGTGTATAGTATGAGCCTATTTTCTAATAAAACTATTACTACTGGCATACAAAGTACATATAGAGAAAGAATATGTAACAAATTATTAGTAATAGTTACCTCAGGGGTGTGGGATTATGAAGGACTTTTCACTTTCTACATTAAATGTTTATGTAATGTTCAAATTTTTTAACATATATGTATCACTTTCATTATCAAAAAAATGAAGATCTATACTCTAATATTCTAACCCCCACATCCTTTACTAGATGTAGTTCTCCCCCCCTCCGCCCCCTAGACACAGTTCTTGATTGCAAATGGTGCATTGCATCAGCAGTAACTCTGGTTAACTGTAGCAGAAAATGAAATTATTGGGATCAGAAGGTGAGGCATAGTCACATACTTACTGTTTGCTGAATTTCCCAGTCCTCTTAGAGGTAGATGAGGCCATGTGACTAGTTCTGGCCAATGGGCTGTGCATTTAAGAACTGGTGCTTAGTCCTCCCACTCCTTCTTCCTCTGTTATGGCAGCCGTGGAGGCCTCAGGTACTAGATGAGACAGCCACAAGATGGTGGAACTTCCATCAGCCTGGATCCCTTAGTTATCTCTTGAAAGGGAGCTGTTCCGGCCGGGCGCGGTGGCTCACGCCTGTAATCCTAGCACTCTGGGAGGCCGAGGCGGGTGGATCGCTCAAGGTCAGGAGTTCGAGGCCAGCCTGAGCAAGAGCGAGACCCCGTCTCTACTAAAAATAGAAAAAAATTATAAGGACAACTAAAAATATATATATAGAAAAATTAGCCAGGCATAGTGGCGCATGCCTGTAGTCCCAGCTACTCGGGAGGCTGGGGCAGGAGGATCGCTTGAGCCCAGGAGTTTGAGGTTGTTGTGAGCTAGGCTGACGCCACGGCACTCACTCTAGCCTGGGCAACAAAGTGAGACTCTGTCTCAAAAAAAAAAAAAAAAAAAAAAAAAAAAAAAGGAAAGGGAGCTGTTCTGAAAAGCCCAGTAAACCTGCAGTAGATTTTACATAAGCAAGAAATAAACTTGTGGGTGTCAAGTCATTGAAATTTGAGTTTTTAAATTATTATTATCAAAGCATAGGCCAACCTATCCTGACTAAGAGAACAGTGTTAGATAATACAAAGGATCCATGAAATGCCTGGAGAACCAGATGCGGTCAGGAAGGAAGGGTGGCATGACCTGACACAGCTAAGATTTTGCTACAGGAATGGTCTGATAGGACGATGCTGTCACACCCAATGGTAGCTAAACACTTGCCACTACACACCTGGACTCTGCTTTGCATTTGGATCTGTACTATCAGATTCTCGACTCTGCAGTAGCTGTTTTGAGAATTCACTAAATGTCCCTGCACACTTTTGTGTCACTCCCTCAACATTCAGAGTTCCAGGAAGGATCATGTGATTGGCCATGCTGAGGCCACATACCTGTGCACTAGCTACCAGGGGATGGGGAGAAGTATGTGCCCCCCCCCCATTTCAGTAGTGCATGGTGGGGCACTGCCTCTGTATCTGTTTTGAGGGGATTTCTTCCAAATAGGAAGAGTGTTTGAATGTTCAGCAGCTAAAATGCCAATGTCCACTCCAGTCTATGGCTCTTTCACTGACCAATCTTTCACCTTCTTGACTTAACTGAACCCTGCCTCTTTCCTAAACAGAGGAAATCTATCCAATCTGCCATTCTCTAGCTAATAATGTCCTCAACTCATATGGCATGTTGTCCTTCCATCACAGCCCCAACTCCACATAAATATAACTCCACCTTCCCTATGTCAATCCTGGGCTCATACAATTGCTTATACAGGAGCCACTAAAAATTCATAGTGCCCAACCTCTATGCTGTCTGGCAATCCTGTTTCTCTGCACAATTCTTCAAGGCTTCGTGGTAGTTTTGCCAAATTCCCATTTCCTCAACCTTCCTCCATCTCCCTCTACCTTTCCTCTTCACCTTACCTCCTACTGTACTTAAAATAGAAGACCCCAGACAGCAATAGCCTCATTTTCTTGCCACAAAGTAAGTACACACACACTCACAAGCATCCCAAACTGTCCTTTCACTACTTCCCTCCTATTATGATGTAAGAGGTGGCCTTTTTCCTTCTAATTCTTCCATTGATATTCTGTGTCCCATTCTCCACCACCTGTTCAGGAACCTTGATCGATCAGTTTCCTCTCTCCCTCCTGTATCTTCAGGGTCTCCCCCTCTACTCACCTAGTCTTTAATCATGTTCAAGTCTCTTGCATTTAAAAAAAAAATTACCCTACTTACACCAGCATTAAAAAAATACTTGGAATATATTTAACTAAGGAGATGCAAAACATAAACACTCAAAACTATAAAACATTACAGAAAGAAAGGACACATAAATAAATGGAAAAAAGACCCATGTTCATAGACTGGAAGATTTAACATTGTTAAGATGGCAGTACTATCCAGAGTGATCTACAGATCAAATTCAATTCTTATCAAAATACCAATGACCTTTTTTGTAGTAATAGAAAAGGTGAACATAAAATTCATATGGAATTGCAAGGGACCCCAAGAAATGGAAATAATTTTGAAAAAAAAAAAAGTTGGAGGACTCACAATTCCCAGTTTCAAAACTTATTACAAAGCTACAGTAATAAAACAGTGTAATACCAGCATAAAGATAGACCTATAGATCAGTGGAATAGAACTGAGAGTCCAGAAATAAACCCATTCACCTTGATTTTTAACAAGGGTGCCAAGACCATTCAATGGAGAAAGAATAGTCTCTTCAACAATAGTGCTGGGACAAATGGATAGCCACATGCAAAAGAATGAAGTCGGACCTCTATCTCACAACATATGCAAAAATTAACTCAAAAATGGATCAAAGCATAAATATAAAAGCTAAAACAATAAAAGTCTCAGAAGAAAACATAGGGGTAAATTTTCATGACCTTGGATTTAGCAATGGATTCTTGAATATGACACCAAAAACACAAGCAACAAAAGAAAAAAGGAAGAAATTGGACTTCATCAAAATTTTTAAAACTTTTATATATCCAAGGACACCATCTCAAGAAAGTGAGAAGATAACCTATATAATAGGAGAAAACATTGTGAATCATATATTTGATCAGGGACTTGTATCCAGAATATATAAAGAACAATTACAACTCAACAACAAAAAGACAAACAACTGAATTGAAAAATGGGCAAAGGACTTGAATAGAAATTTCTCCAAAGAAGATAAAGAAATGGCCATGAAGCATATAAAAAGATTCCCTATATCGTTAGCCATTAGGGAAATACAAATCAAAGCCACAATGAGATACCACTTCACAACCACTAGGATGACTTTAATTTTTTTTAAAAGGGAAAATATAATAACAAGTGTTGACAAGGATGTGGAAAAATTGAAACCTTTATATATTGCTTGTGTGAATGTAAAATGGTGAAGCCACTGTGGGAATCAGTTTAATGTTTCCTTAAAAAAGGTAACTGCACTCTGTCGGGCACAGTAGCTCATGCCTGTAGTCCCAGCTACTTGGGAGGCTGAGGTGGGAGGATCACTTGAGGCCAGGAGTTTGAGACCAACCTGGGCAACATAGAAAGATTCTGTCTCTAAAAAAAAAAAAATAATAAACATAGAATTACTGTATGACCCAGCAATTCCACTCTTAGAAATATACTCAAAAGAATTGAAGTCCTGGTGTCTGAGTGATTCCCAGGGCTCAGCAAAGGGACCAAGTTTCCAGAGCCCTGAAGACAAGGGGTAACACACCAAAATATGAACTCATTTTCCACTCCACCTTCATTGGCTGAGCAGCTGCCAAGAAAAAAGGCTGCATCTCTTGATACCTGGCAAACTGATGCAGTATTGCCTCACAAATCGATTGCTTCTCTGAGGTGCCCGTGAGTACACTTGGGGAGAATCTTCGAGAACATGTTGAGGAACGGCTGAGGAATGGCTGCCCTTCTATGATGAGACTAGAGAGATTCCACCAAAGAAGCTGGATGTCATGAAGGAAACAATGGTTCAGGCAGAGGAAGCGGCTGCTGAGATTACTAGAAAACCTGAGAAACAGGAGAAGAAATGCTTGAAGAAGGAAAAAAAACTAATGGCCGTGCTTGCCCTCGCTTCTTCAGAAAACAGCAGTAGTACTCAGGAGGAGTGCCAGGAGATGGTTGAAAAACCCAAAAAGAAGAAAAAGCAAAAACTTCAGGAGATTCCTCAGGAGAATGGAATGGAAGACCACCCATCTATCTCTGTCTCCAAACCCAAGAAAAAGAAATCTTTTTCCAAAGAGGAGTTGGTTAGTAGTGATCTAGAGAAGGCCAGGGGCAATGTAAGTCTTGCCAAGGAGAAGAAATCTTCACCCAAGGAGGAAACAGTTAGTGATACCAAAGAGGCAGGCAACAAAAGCGTCTCCAAGAAAAAGAGGACATTCTCTTCCAAGGAGGAGACAGTCAGCAGTGGGCCTGAAGAGGATGCTGGCAGCAAGAGCAGCTCCAAGAAGAAAAAGTTCCATAAAGCACCCCAGGAAGATTAGAATGGACATTCCCTGTGAGGAGGGGCATACCATACCCACAGTGACGTTTCCTACCCCATGTCCTATACCCCTACAAAAACAAATTCACACACACAAAAATTAAAAACAGGTATTCAAACAAAGAATGTGTACATGAATATTCATAGCAGCGCTATTCACAATAGCCAAAAGGTAGAAACAACCCAAATGTCCATCAACTGATGAATGGATAAACAAAATGTGGTATATCCGTATAATAGAATATTATTCAGCCATAAAAGGGAATGAAGTACTGATACATGCTACAATATAGATGAACTTTGAAAACAGAATGCTGAGTAAAGGAAGCTAGACTTAACAGACCACATACTGTGTGATTCTTTTTATATGAAATATCCTGAAAAGGCAAATGCACATAGACAGCACATTAGTGGCTTCCAGGGGCTGGGGGAGGGGGGATGGGGAGTGACTGCTTAACGAGTATGGGCTTTGCTTTGGGGATGATGAAAGTGTTTGGGAACTAGATAGAGGTGATGGTGTTACGGCAAGTGTTACAGCGAGTGGTCCCGAGGACAAACTGAGCGGCACACGGAGAGTCGGAGAATCAAGGTTTATTTGCCGGTAGGCTCAGAGGGGTCTCGCCACCAAATTCTGAGCCCCGTCTACCCTATTTTTCCCACTTTTATTAAGTTGGAGTGATCCAAGGGGTGGGGTGTCAGGTGACTAATGCCCGCCAGGTAATCACTTAGGTTAGTTGCTGCACCAGGTAATAGGTGTAGCGTTATGCTAATGTGCCAGGTAATAGATTAGTTGATGGGCCAGGTATTAGGTCAGTATTATCCTGATGTGGGTCTTCAGTGAGGGGTGGGGGTCTCAGGTGGCTGCTGTGCTAAGTAATAGATGGGGGTTTTCTTTATCAATGGTTGCACAACATTATATAGGTACTAAATGCCACTGAATTGTACACTTTAAAATTGTTACTTTTATGTTTTGTGAATTTTACCTCAATTTAAAAAACCATTGCGAGGCCGGGCGCGGTGGCTCACGAGTGTAATCCTAGCACTTTAGAAGGCTGAAGCAGGAGCGTTGCTTGAGGTCAGGAGTTTGAGGTTGCTGTGAGCTAGGCTGATGCCATGGCACTGTAGCCTGGGCGACAGAGTGAGACTCTGTCTCAAAAAAAAAAAAAAAAAAAAAGAGAGAGAGAGAGAGAGAAAATAGCCAGAAGGTGGAAACCACCCAAAGGTCCACCAACTGGTGAATGCATAAACAGAACGTGGTATATCCATACTATTCGGCAACAAAAAGCAATGGTGTGCAGATACATGCTACGGTACATATAAACCTCAAAAACGTTTTGCTCAGTGAAAGAAGCTAGACACAAAAAACACATATGATTCCATTTATATGAATTTCCCCAAAAACTTAAATCTTAGAGACAGAAAGTAGATAAGTGGTTGCCTGGGGCTGAGGGTGGGGATGGGGAATGACTGTTAATGTGCATGAGGGATCTTTTTGGAGAGATGGAAATGTTCTAAAAGTGGATTGTGCTGGTGATTGCACAACTCTGTACAATCTATGCTAAAATTCATTGAATTGTATCCTTAAAACAGGTGAATTTCATGCTATGTAATTATATTTTTATGTGAAGGGAGTGAGAAGGGGGGTTCAATTTCCTTTCCTTTTTTTTTTTTTTTTTTTTGACAGAGTCTCACTCTGTTGCCCGGGCTAGAGTGAGTGCCGTGGCGTCAGCCTAGCTCACAGCAGCCTCAAACTCCTGGGCTCAAGCGATCCTCCTGCCTCAGCCTCTCGAGTAACTGGGACTACAGATGGGCGCCATGACACCGGGCTAGTTTTTCTATTTTTTGTAGAACCGAGGTCTCACTCTTGCTCAGGCTGGTCTCGAACTCCTGACCTCAAGCAATCCTCCTGCCTCCTGCCTCGGCCTCCCGGAGTGCTAGGATTACAGGCGTGAGCCAAGGCACCCGGCAGCGGACCAGTAAAGCTGTTTTTTTAAACAAACAACTGAAACATTGCCTCAGCGCCTCATCATTCTCTAACTTCTGCCCTGTTTCTCTCCTCCCTGTCCCGGGCAAAACAGCTTAAGAACATTGTTTGCACTCCTGTTCATACCTCTTGTTCACTTTTTTCATTTTTATCTTTTTTTCCCCTCTGTCACCTCTTGACCCATTGCATTTTGCCTTCCGCTTCTTCCTTCTTAACCCATTGCAGTTTGCCATCCACTGGTGGAAACTGCTTTCTGCAAGACTGCCAGTGGTCTTGTTGCTAAATTCGGTGGATGGTTTTCAGACCTTGTTTTGTGTAACAGTTAGCACTGTTGACCATTCCCCTCCATTTGGAACATGATTTGCCCTTCGTTTCTGTGACACCACTCTCTCCTGGCTTTACTCTTCCTCTGCCCCTTTCCCTAAATGCTGGTGTTCGGTAAGGCGGTGTCCCACCCCTTTTCACTTCTCATTCTTGTGGAAATAAATAAAGACTAACTAAATGAACAAAGCAAAACTATTTATTCAGAGCTTGCTACAGCAAGGGCTTCAGCCACCATCAATTGAACTTTGGCTGAGACTCAAAGGCAGGCAGAGCAGTGGGAAACTTTAGAGTGGAAAAAGGGAAGGCTTCAGGTGTGCCCTGACTGGAGGCTGTTGCATGGGCAAGCTGGAGGTGGCCAACTAGAAGTGGGGCATCCTATGTGACTGGTTGGGGGTGCATCTTTGTCTTTCTCTGATTGGTCCTAGGTTGGAAGCAGGGACAAAAATTAGGGAAGCGGTCAGTTATTCATCAAGTCGTGGCCATTTTGGGCCAATTGTTACAGAAATTATTGTTCAGCTTCCTGGATTGTCACTCGAGGTAGCAAGCTGGTTTCCTGCAAGTCTGACTTATAGCAAGCTGGCTGCCTGGGTGGTTTATTGTAGCTAAAGGGTTGGTTTCCTTGGCAGATTGTTACAGGTTGTGGGTTAGAGTTCTATTTTTATATATGGTCTGGCCGTTGTCCATTTGTATATTCAATCTCTCACTCTCTACAGTCTTTGTGGGCAATCTAATCCATTCCTATGGACTTAATAACCATCTTCATGCGATGGCTCTCAACTCTATAGCTTCAGTCTACATTTCTTTCCCTAACTCCAGATCCATATGTCTAACTGCCTCCTGGATATCTCCCCTTGCATGTCCCAGAGACACTTAAAACCCAGCAGTTCCAAAATTGAATTCAGTATGTTTCCCCAGAAACCTGTTCCTCTTTGGGTGTCCTCTGTCTCAGTGAATGATTCTGAAGGATCTCAGGAAATTTCACCCCAAAATATGACTCCTTGGCTTAAAGAGTATTTTGAATTACACGCCCTTTGAGAACAAAAAAAGCACTGGAGGGGCTTTCCCTCTATGTGCATAAACCTTACTGACAGATGGAAAGATCAAAGGGGGCAACTGACTTCCCTTCCTCTCCCTGTTATCACAATGTATTTCAGGAAGGAGGATCAAAAATGCAACCAGACCTGGCTCAAATTATTTAAATACAATACCTGTCTCTCAGGTTAATTTAATTTGCTAAGAGACTGACTTACAAGTCAATCTGTTTCCCCCATCCATTTATCCTCCCTAGCACCATTTGTTCCCCCTAAACTGAGCTGCCTGTACTCCTCTTCTCCCCCTCCCCTCTAAAAGGCGTGTATAAAAATATCTGGACTTCACTGGCACATTGGGTAATCACTCCGTGATTCTCCCCATGCGCATGGAAAATATTTCTCTTATTAATCTGCCTTATTTGTGAGTTGATCTTTCAGCGAACTTTGGGGGGGAAGGGCGAGGTTCCCCTCACCCCCACAGTTTGGTGTAGGTGGCAGGATCTCTAAGGTGCAGTGAGGAGAATGGAGAGTGTGACCAGCCGGCAGCATGGGTAAGATACTCTAACTTACCAGTCAGACTCTTGGTTTTCCCCTCTCTGTGGGCTCTGGTTGTGCAGAGGGTAAAAGATCATTGTCCTTTCCAAATGTAACATTAATGAGAGAAGAGGTTTTCACAAGCGACTAGTCATGTGAGCGACTCTGGTATTGGTATATTTTTTGGTACTTTGTGCTATGAATATTCATGTGGTTTGATTCCCTTTCCTCTCAGAAATAGCCCTTTTTTTGGTGTCACTCTTTTGTCATTGTCTTTCTTTGTTGTTTTTTGTCACCAAGAGGTTACCATAGGGTAGAACACAGGCCTAGCACCTCCAGCCAGCCCTGCAGGTGAGCCACTTACATGGTTCTGACTAGACAAACTTTGTGAAGACAAAGTTTGCTGCAGGTCCCCTCAGAAAGACCATATGAGGTTTCCCTCTCGTCCTGTTACTTGTCCCTGAACTTGTCTTGTGACTGAGTAGGAATGCTCTCCTCAGTCTCTGCCATCGGGGTGGGGGCGGGGGTGTAGGGGGGGACATGTATTTTCGGGAACACAGGAACACATCAGACGGCCAGTCTGAAAAGATTGGGAGTCTGAGACACGTAAGATTCTAGGAAGCACACTCTTTGTATTAAACGTGTCAAGTTCTAGGGGAAGTCTTTGTCTTAAAATGTCCGACCCTCTTTGTTACCTTGTCTGTTTCTAAGAGCAAATTTTTGGAAGTCTCAGAAACTGCCTTCTCTGTGCCCTCTCCAGGCTAAACCTGGAAAATTAGCACCTGGGTTTTCTATGAAGAGGCATTGGATTGAGTCACTTTTGGAATAAATATACCATTGAGCTTAATGGCCAAAAGATGGATCCTTTAAATTAAAAGACTTCTAAAATTTCTTAAAAATAAATTTTAGAGATCTCTTATTCGAAACAATTGCCTTATTTGTATTAACAGAAAAATTAGATTTTATAAAGACATAATGTTGTGGCTAGCCTTAAAAAGTCTCTTGACAAAGCTGAAGAGCAAATATCTGATCTAAAATGAAGATAAAAAAATCCTTTGAACACTGCACCTGTGGAAATAGTGGCAAAGGCCAGTTTGCCTCATAGCCTAACGGTTAAAGCCCTGTGCTTTCGCCTCAGCAGTCTAGGTTTGAGTCCCGGTTTTGGTCGCCTTTCGTTGATTCTCTTCCCTTCTATGCACAGCTTTTGCTTTCTGTATTCTGTGGAGGCATATGGGGCTTTCAGATATTTATGTATGAATGGTCAGCTGAAAAACTGGGACCCTAGAAAATGTGACTTCACAAAATTGTGGGTTACACCTCATTTATGGCTGAGTCTTTTCTTTCTGTGAGCTGTTTTTATGTGGCTTTTCTAGATCTTGTAAAAACTGTTCTCCACCTCTTTAAAGATACCTCTTGCTTCCATGATTAAGTTGTAACCTTGGTTAAGGCTTATTGGTTTCACTTAAAAGGGCACTTTAGTTTAAAAGTTCAAAAGCAAAAATGTCAGCCCTTTGTTCCGGCTAAAGTTTGGTCCATTCATCTTTGCTCCTTTCTACTCCTTCCTCTTTGCTGATCATGGAGTTTTGGCCACTCAAAGGCAGCCAGCTGTTCAGACTGTACTTAAGTGAGGCAAATGCTGAGCTGTAACCAATCCAGCTGTTTCTATACCTCACTTCCATTTTCTCTACGTCACTTTCTCTTTTCTGTCCATGAATCTTCTTCAACCACGCTACACAGCATTAGTCTCTCTGAACCTGTTCTAGCTCACCTGCCCAATTTGTGAATTGCTCTTTGCTCAATTAAACTCTGCTAAATTTAACTTTTATCAAAAATGGGTTCTGAGATAGAGCTCCCAGGGACCCCCAGGAGTACCGAAAGTCCAAGCGAGGCACCCGCGGGACCTGCTGTCCTTTGCTCTCTTGTTGCAATTGAGGCTTGTGGGTAAGTTCTCTCTCAGATTCCACAATGCCACAGATTTGTGTTTTGAGCTCTCTGAGTTTTTTTGAGCAAATTTTTGATCCTAACTGGGTTCAGAAGTTGCGAGAGAAACTGAACTAGGTCTCGGATCAGATTGGATCTGATAATTAACTTAGATCCAGTTAGAGGCCTCAAATTGCTGACTGGGTCAGGCAGAAACTAACAGTAAACAGCAATACTACAGGGGGTGCACACCCCAGCTTTCAGGAATTCGCAGAGATTTCTGTGTGCCATCTCTTTATTCCTATTTTATGTGTACTTGAGTAAGGAAAAAAATCATTGCCTAAGTTAATCATGGAGATCTGAGAACCAAAGCCAAGAGCAAGGTTAAAATAGGATCTTTAATTTCTGAAGAACTGAGTACTTCACTTTCTAGCTGTGCCTACCTATACATACCTATACATGTCTAAGTATTAGGTCCTAGAAGCAGCAAACACTTATAGAAATAGCAAAATCTTACTAAAGGCAAATTGTTGCCTAGCTAGTAATTACTTAAAATAATAAAATAGGTAATTAAAAGACTGATAGTGTGAATAAAATAAAATAATATTATTTAAGAGCCAGCAAATAAATTCTTTTTTTTTTTTTTTTTGAGACAGAGTCTCACTCTGTTGCCCAGGCTAGAGTGCCGTGGCGTCAGCCTAGCTCACAGCAACCTCAAACTCCTGTGCTCAAGCGATCCTCCTGCCTCAGCCTCCTGAGTAGCTGGGACTACAGGCATGTGCCACCATGCCTGGCTAATTTTTTTCTATATATATTTTTAGCTGTCCAGATCATTTCTTTCTATTTTTAGTAGAGACAGGGTCTCACTCTTGCTCTGGCTGGTCTCGAACTCCTGACCTCGAGCGATCCTCCCGCCTCGGCCTCCCAGAGTGCTAGGATTACAGGAGTGAGCCACCGCACCCAGCCAGCAAATAAGTTCTTAAAAGAGCTATTAGAACTGCTTCTGGGTGCGGTGGCTCACGCCTGTAATCCTGGCACTCAGGGAGGCCGAGGCGGGAGGATCGTTTGAGCTCAGGAGTTCGAGACCAGCCTGAGCAAGAGCGAGACCCCGTTTCTACTAAAAATAGAAAGAAATTATCTGGACAACTAAAAATATATATATATAAAACAAAAAGTTAGCCGGGCATGGTGTAGTCCGGCTCATGCCTGTAGTCCCAGCTACTCAGGAGGCTGAGGCAGGAGGATCGCTTGAGCCCAGGAGTTTGAGGTTGCTGTGAGCTAGGCTGATGCCACGGCACTCTGGCCCAGGCAAGAGAGTGAGACTCTGTCTCAAAAAAAAAAAAAAAAAAAAGAACTACTTCTGTCTGTATGTCTATATATCTATGTGTCTATATATGTCATGTGTATGTGATATTTTGCTACCAAATTATACAAAAGGAGCTCTAATTAATTAGCTTAAAATAATAAGTGCTTAAATCAAATATTTTATCAAGAAGATAGAAACTAACTCAAATGGTTTTTGGTTCACATGACTTTAAGAATACAGTAATTGACCTCTGCTCAACTTTCTTTTCGATTCTGTTGCACCCTGATTCACAATTTTTCTTTATGTTCATCTTCAGAGGGAGACAATTAACATGGACCCAAATACTGCAGAGACCCTATGAGTCTCCTTCAATATTCACTCAAATTCTCACAGCTGATTAAGACTCTATAACCTTTACCCAGGGATCTACTCTTGTTCAGTACTTGTTTAGTATGTTGATGATCTTTTGCTCTGTAAAAAGGGTGCTCTCTTAGACTCATTCTTTTACAGACTCTAGCTGAATGAGGCCATAAAGCCTCTAGGTCTGAACGCCAATAGGTGCAGACAACTGTTACTTACTTAGGACATAAAATATTAGTATCTCAGGGCACTCAAGCTCACCCCAAAATGTCTTGAGTCAATTTTGTTATAGCCCTCACTAGAGCTTGCACACTGACAATAGGAAAAGCTACCACTATTTATACAAGACTCCAAGTATGCCTTTTGAGTCTGCCATGCACTTGGCACAATTTGGAAATCTCATTTCTTAATTTCTGCTGACATTCCTATTGCCAATGGACCTATAATATCAGATAGATTGTATATTGTGCTGAACAGACTCCCTGTGGCCTCTCCCTTTTTTTAACTTTTTGACTTATACTTATCTCCCATCACATGGGATATATGTGCAAATGGGGGATAATTAAGAAAAAATATATATATATAATTAGTTGGTACTGCCCTGGGATCTACAATATCTCTGACCAAATTTTTTCCCAGTGAACTATTTTGTAAATCTCACCAAATCTCCGGAGGAAACCAACACTCTCCAAGAAGCCCCCAAAGGCCCAGACTATCCCTTTTGGCACTCCAAATTGGTTTTATATAAAGATTTACTTCCAGCTTTAGGCTTTTCTCACTGTTTGGTTATTGTTTTCGTGATTAGTGGATGGACTGAGTGCTATCCAACTAGGCATGCTGACGCTACAACAGTGGTAAAGAAATTAGTAACTGAGATTATTCCTCGCTTTGGTATTCCTTTATGGATTGAGTCAGATCAAGGGACTCATTTTAAACCACTTGCTTGCAAAGGCTCTGGGGTACTCATTAAAATTTCATACCGCCCCCCCATATCATCCCCAATCCTCAGGGCAAGTGGAATGTAAAAGTCTAGAAATAAAAAGGACTTAGAGAAAAGTCTGTCAAGACACTGGACTTAAATGGCCAGAAACATTACCTTTGGCCCTTATAAAAATCCAGAATGCTGCAATTAGGAGACATGGTTTAACCCCTTTTGAAATAGTATTCTGTCACCCCATTCCTACTGACACACGTGTAACCCTTCAATTCCTGGACCGACTGAACACTATGGGGATTTAAGTGAACAGTTTGATACCATGACTAGCTCCATACAGACGCTAACTAACATGCTTGGAGCATATCATCAACAGGTGAAAAGAGCATAGTCTCCTCCAACTGATAAGCCTTGCCACCCCCTTTTTGACCAAGAGATTATGTGTACATCAAAGTTTTAGAAGACACGTGCTGTCACCTCGCTAGGAAGACCCTTATAAAGTACTGTTCACTAACTATGCTGCCATAAAAATAAAAGAAAAATCCTCCTTTATTCATGTGGGCCATGCCAAACTATACCAGGACAATTGGAGGATGACCACTACAGGTGACCTGAAAATAAGGATTTCCAGGGTCAGTTCCCAGGCCCTTGAAGCAGACATCTTCTTGAAGTAGACAGTTTTTCCCCAAGATCATGGATCAAGAAACCCCATTTTTCATCTAAAAACAGGGTTTTTTCCTTTTTATCTGCCCCGCCCCCCACCATGGTCCTTTTTAAACCCTTCTTGCTTTTAGCCTCCCCCATCAAGGATTGCACCTTGGAAGCTGTGGAGATCACGTCCACCTATTCCATTCTTCCTTTTATCTTCCACTATAACTCTCTTCTTTCAAATTATACCTTGCTCTTACTAATCCTTATTGTTTTTTCCAGCAAGCCAGGCACAGACCCAGTAACGCTTTACGCCAGTCTTTCAAACCCTGGCCACACTAACTAATCAATTTAATTGCTGGTTATGCCAACATCTAGACCATTCAAAGGAACCTAAACTCATTTTGTTTCTTCCAATGTGACAGCCTGCTGGAATCAGTCTGGAAGATGGATGTATGACAACATGTGACATCCACAACCAGAGAAAAAACATCATGCTGCTTCTCCTGCTGGTGAGTCACTGGACACAGAAAAAGCTCTGGGGAAGCTCAAGAACTGTCAGGTAAAGTCACTAGAAAGAATTTTTATCTCTTCTAGGTGACATACTAGGGCAATATTGTGATCAAACCCTATGGTTTGACTCCACAGAATGACATTCTTACACTCGTAGGTGTACTAACCCTCATGATGTCAACAATTGTCAAATCACCAGATGTTGTGGAAGGCTCACAAGCCAGGCCTGTGCAACTTGGGGTAGTTCACTTGCTCCCGTTGTTAAGTTGCTAAACACCAAAGATTGTATATGGACAGATCAAAAGTCTGGACTGACTTGGTTAAGTGATTAAACCAAGCCCTATATTTGCCAGAACCAGACCAAAGGCCTTTAGTATCAAATATTTCATAAGCTGTTCTGTTCCCATAGACTGGCAGGGACACACATGGGCACTGGAGATGTGGAAGTGCCAGTGAGGAAGAAGAGGCACAGCAAACTCCAGACTGGGAGGTCACAGGTTCCAACCTGACCCCATCTATAAATTACACTAGTCTTTTGATTGCATGTGGTGGTAAAGTATACAAATGATTCCCTCCTTGATGATCAGGACGCTATGGACTTGATTATCTGACACCCTCTGTTACCAGGTGCTCTACTCTAAATGCCAGCCAAATTACAAACTTGGGCTCTTTCATTCATAAGGTGGTACCAAGCAAACGTACTAGATGTGATATTTTTAAAAACCCACTTGTATATCACAACTCTAAGTTCTTTTTGGTGCTCAGGACTCTTTCCCAGCACTTGGAACTCATGAGATGGGAAAGGCAGTTTTGAATCTCTCCATGGTAATAGACAAGAGTTCAATATCACCATGCAAGCATTGGGAGTACTTCAGTTAGAAGTCAACAGTCTAGCCTCTGTTGTATTTGAAAACTGCTGCACCCTTATGCCCTGACAGCCCAACAGGAAGGAACTTGCATGATTATTAGTAAAAAAAAAAAAAAATGCTGTTTCTACGTAAAACCACACAGGGCAAGTAGAGACTGTCATCTACACTTCTTAAAAGACAAGATAAATATTCTCCATCAGATTAATCAAGACCTATTTCCGAGAAGGGGAGACTGGTTAAATGAGGTGTGGGGACATGTGCTTAGATCTGTTCTTTTCTACTTATTCTAATCTATGTTCTTGTCTCCCTTTTCAGATCTGTTACTAGACTACTAACCTGCTCCCTCTCTCCACAACTACTGACTCAGCTTTTAATGTGTGAAAGTTCTAGGGAAGTTCCTGATAGGGGGCATGAAGGAGCTCAGGAAATTTCACCCCAAAATATGACTCCTTGATATAAAGAGTATTTTGAATTACAGGCCCTTTGAGATCAACAAAGATTAGAGGGGCTTTCCCTCTATCTGCATAAACCAGACTGACAGATCAAAAGATTGAAGGGGGCAATTGACTTCCCTTCCTCTCCCTATAATCTCAACATATTGCAGGTAGGAGGATGAAGAATGCAACCAGACCTGACCCAAATCATTAAAATATAATACCTGTCTCTCAGATTAATTTAAATTGCTCAGGTTAATTTAATTTGCTGCCGGGCATGATGGTTCACACCTGTAATCCTAGCACTCTGGGAGGCCGAGGCAGGAGGATTGCTTGAGGTCAGGAGTTCGAGACCAACCTGAGCAAGAGCAAGACCCATCTCTACTACTAAAAATAGAAAGAAATTATATGGACAGCTAAAAATATATATGTAGAAAAAATTAGCCGGGCATAGTGGCACCTGCCTATAGTCCCAGCTACTCAGGAGGCTGAGGCAGAAGGATCACTTGAACCCAGGAGTTTGAGGTTGCTGTGAGCTAGGCTGATGCCACGGCACTCACTCTAGCCTGGGCAACAGAGTGAGACTCTGTCTCAAAAAAAAAAAAATTTAATTTGCTAAAAGAATCATTTACAAGTCAATCTGTTTTCCCCATCTATTCATCCTCCCTAGCAACCATTTATTACCCCTAAACAGAATTACCCATACTGCTCATCTCCCCTGCCCCTCTAAAAGACAGGTATAAAAATATCTGGACTTCACTGGGATATTGGATAATCACTCTGAGATTCTCCCCACGTGCACGGCAAATAAGCCTTTCTTTTATTAATCTGCCTTATTTGTGAGTTAATCTTTCAAGGAACTTTCAGGGGAAAGGGCAAGTTTCCCCCTCACAACTACAGTTTCATCATCCACCCAGCTATATCAGCCATAAACCCAAGCTTCCTCTTTGACCCACTTCTGTTAGCCATCACATACAATCCATTCACTAATCATGTTGATTCTTTATCTCCTAAATACAGTATTCTCTAACTTAGAGATTCTACACGGAGGTTCATGGACCCTGGAAGCTTTCAGAGGATCTATGAATATGCTGAATTGTAGGCAAAATTTGGTGTGATTATGTGTCTTAGCATTTTTCTGAGGAGAGTATGTAGGCCATAGCTTTCATCGCATTCTCAGACAGGTCTGTGACTCAACAAAAATTTAAGAACCATTTCTCTTCATCCACCGTCCCACTCTGACCAGATGTAGTCACTACAGAGGACTGTTTCTCCCCTATGACAGCCTCTGTGCTCTCTAAAGTTGCATATAAGGAGTGGATCTTGCTGAGGCTGTAGGCTGAAGCCAGCAGTGGTGGATGCACCCTGCCCCGGGGAGCTCCTGTGTGCCACTGTGGCCTGCTGCCCTCGCCCCTTATGCCAACAGATCACTTACTCTCTCTTCCTTTTCCCCCACCCCCATCTCTCCTTTATTTTCTCCTTTTCTCTTTCACTCATTCTTTCCCTTCTCCAGCTTCTGTCTCATGCTTCATTAACACACTAATTATAGGGTAATCAGATCTTTGACACACAAAGCTTGAAGCCTCTTAAAACCAAGACTAGAGGCAGCATTCACCCTGCTCATTGGCTCTCACTTGCAGAGTCCCCAGCATTTCCTTCCTAGGAGAGGAAAGGGGAGTGGGGGGCCTGAGCTTGGAGGTGTGGGATCAGTAAGTAGGGCCACCCCAGCCCCAAGGATAGCTGTGGTGGGTTAAGAGGAATACGGAGAGCAGATCGAAGAATCATAGACTTTACAATCTTTGATTAAAACTTAAAGTTTGGAAGAAATTTTACATTCTCTAACCTAATCTTTCTCCCATCTCTTCATTCCTCTCTTTTCCTCAACCCATATTTCCAAGAAAAAGTTCTGTTGGCTTTGCCTCAAAATATATTCCATCCTGTTCTATTGATCAATGTGTGCATTCTTTGTTTTTTTTTTTTTTTTTTTTTTTTTTTGAGACAGAGTCTCACTCTGTTGCCCAGGCTAGAGTGAGTGCCGTGGCGTCAGCCTAGCTCACAGCAACCTCAAACTCCTGAGCTCAAGCGATCCTCCTGCCTCAGCCTCCCGAGTAGCTGGGACTACAGGCATGCGCCACCATGCCCGGCTAATTTTTTCTATATATATTTTTAGCTGTCCATATAATTTCTTTCTATTTTTAGTAGAGATGGGGTCTCGCTCTTGCTCAGGCTGGTCTCGAACTCCTGAGCTCAAACGATCCGCCCACCTCGGCCTCCCAGAGTGCTAGGATTACAGGCGTGAGCCACCGCGCCCGGCCCAGGCATTCTTTCTTTAACACTGTAACAGAGGGAACAGCCTGAAAAAAGGTAAAACTGTTTTATGAGCTGTCTCTTTAAACCTCCCCCACTCTTTTAGGAATTAAAACCTGCATCCCTGCGGGAGGCCAGTAATCAGAGGAGCAGGGGAGTGTCTTTTGTTCTTTGTACCAGAGGAGATGATGGCTCAGCAGAGGTCACAGAGGTCGTGAGTTTGTCTTCACCAGGGATGGGATGGATCAGAATCATCAAGTATAATTAAACAGCAATCACCTGAAGCTGAAAATGCATTTTTTTTTTTTGAGACAGAGTCTCACTCTGTTGCCTGGGCTACAGTGCCGTGGCATCAGCCTAGCTCACAGCAACCTCAAACCCCTGGGTTCAAGCGATCCTTCTGCCTCAGCCTCCTGAGTAGCTGGGACTACAGGCAGGTGCCACCATGCCCGGCTAATTTTTTACATATATTTTTAGTCATCCAGGTAGTTTCTTTCTATTTTTTTAGTAAAGATGGGGTCTTCCTTTTGCTCAGGCTGGTCTCGAACTCCTGAGCTCAAACGATCCTCCTAGCCTCCCAGAGTGCTAGGATTACAGGCATGAGCTACCACGCCCGGCCTGAAAATGCCTTTTAAAAGCTCTGTATTTCTGCTTATAGATAGGATGTTGGTATTTTCAGATGGGAGTGTGCCAACCTCCTCATTTGCCAGCAAATTAATAAACCTCCCTTCTCTTCAAACCATTTATCCTAGTTCTTCTGATGCAGCCTCCTCGAGGACAAGTGCCAAACTTTCAGTAACAACACCACTGGGATATTATAAAATACATATTCAACTTGGTTTCCTGACATACAACTCCTAAAATCCTTTAAATCTCCAAAATGTTATCTTTTTGTATGCTAATGAGTTGACTGATGGTTGACAGCCCCTAGCTAGCTTCAGGATGGAGGCTGGTCTCCAGAAAGACCAAGGCAGGATTAAAGGGTTGGGACTTTACCCCAACCTCTTGGGAGGGAAGAGAGGATGAATATTAAGTCAATCACCTACGGCCAGTGATTTGATCAATCATGCCTGTGTAATAAAGCTTCTATAACAACCCAAAAGGCCAGAGTTGGGGGAGCTTCCAGATAGCAAAACATGTGGAGATTCCTCAAGGCCAGTGCACCTGGAGAGGGCATGAAAGGTCAGAGCTCTTCCCACATGTCTTGCCCTATACATCTTTTCATTAATATTCTTTGTAACATTATTTATAATAATTCAGTAAATATAAGTAAGTCTTTTCCTGAGTTCTGTGAGCTACAAATTAATAGAGTTCAATGAGTGGGTCATGGAAACCCAATTTATAGCCAGTTGGTTAAAAACACTGGTAAAACAACCTGGAGCTTGTGATTTGCATCTGAAAGGGAGAGGCAGTCTTGGAGACTGAGCCCGCAACCTGTGGGATCGGACACTATCTCCAGGTAGATAGTGTCAAAAATTAAACTATTAATAAATCTGAGGACACCCAGCTGGTGTCCACTACAAAATGAATTGCTGCAATAAATGGCTACCGAAATAAAAAAAAAAATGAATTGCTTACTTCATGTGTGGGGAAATTCCCCCAAACATATGGTCACAGAAGTCTTTTGCATTGATTGATGTGGTGTGAGAACAGAGGAAAAACAGTTTGTGTTTTCCAAACTGTCTTATGTACTGTAGCTTTATAGTACTGTAGCTGACTTGAAATCAGATAGTGTGAATCCTCCAACTTTGTTCCTCAGTATTGTTTTGGTTATACTAGGTCTTTAAACTTTAAACTTTGGAATTATTTTGTCTAAGTCTACAATGTAGATTGCTGGAATTTGGGCTGAAATGATGTTGAATCTATACATGAAGCTGGGAAGAACTGACATCCTAACAATGTTGAGTCTTCTTATCCAAGTACGTGGAATAGCTCTCCCTTTATATAGATCTTCTTTGATTTCTTTTATCTGTGTTTTGTAGTTTTCTACATTTAGATCCTGTACATATTTTGTTATATTTATTTCTAAATTATTTTATTGGTTTGCTACTATTGAAAATGGAATTGCTTCTTAAAAATTTCAAATCTAATTATCCATTGCTGGTATGTAGGAAAGCAGTTGATTTTTGTGTATTGACCTTGTACCCTGTGACCTTGCTATACTCTCATTAGGTTCAGGAGTGGGTTGTATTTTTTTTTTTTATTTCAGAGTATTACAGGGGTACAGATGCTTTGGTTACATAAATTGCCTTTGCACCACCCGACAAGCGTGCCCATCCCCCAGAAAGCATGCACTGCATCCGTTCCGTTAGGTGTGGATTTACGCATCCTGTCCTCCTCCTTCCCACCTGCCTGACACCCTATGAATGTTACTTCCCATATGTGCATATTAGTGTTTATCAATTAGTACCAATTTGATGGTGAGTACATGTGGTGGTTGTTTTTCCATTCTTGTGGTACTTCACTTAGAAGAATGGTCTCCAGCTCCATCCAGGATAATACAATAGGTAGTTCATCTTTTTTATGGCTGAGTAATACTCCATGGTATACATATGCCACATTTTGTTAATCCACTCATGTATTGACGGACAGTTGGGTTGTTTCCACATCTTTGCAATTGTGAATTGCGCTGTTATAAACATTCTAGTGCAGATGTCTTTTTATAGAATGTATTTTTTTATTTTGGGTAGATACCCAGTAGTGGGATTGCTGGATCAAATGGTAGTTCTACTTTTAGTTCTTTGAGGTATCCAGGAGTAGTTTTTTTTAAATGTATAGATTGTTTGGGATTTTCTATAATCCCATAATTTTGGTAAATTGTGTTTTTATTTTCATTTAATTTGAAATATTTTTAAATTTCTCTTGAGACTTCTTCTTTGACCTACGGTGTTATTTAGAAATGTGTTGATTAATTTCCAAATATTTGGAAATTTCCCAGCTATCTTTCTGTTACTGATTTCTTTTCTTTTCTTTTCTTTTTTTTTTTTTTTTTGAAGATAGGATCTTGCTCTGTCACCAGGCTAGAGTGCAGTAGCGTGATCATAGCTCACTGCAGCCTCCAACTCCTGGGCTCAAGCAATCCTCCTGCCTCATCCTCCCAAGTAGTTAGGACTACAGATGTGTGCCACCATGCCCAGCTAATTTTTCTATTTTTTTGTAGAGACGAGGTCTCGCTCTTGCTCAGGCTTTTCTCAAACTCCTGACCTCAAGTGATCCTCCCACCTCAGCCTCCCACAGTGCTAGGTAAAAATATATTCTAAGTATGTACAGGCATCTTTCTCCACCATCACTGTCCTAGCCCAAGCTATCATGGTGTCTTACCTGGACCATCTGGTCTCATAATTAACCTCTTAGTTGGCCTTCATATTTCTGATTTTTCTGCCACCATAACCCATTTTCCACACTTCAAACAAAGTAAGCTTTAAAATACAAAATTCAGATCATGTCACTCCCAACTCAAAACCCTTTAATGGCTTTTCACTGTATCTGAAATAAAATCTAGACACCCTCCATGGCCGACATGGCCCTAAACAGTCTTGTTTCAGAATTTCTTTCCTATCTCATCTACTGCCTGTCTTCCCTCTTACTCCCTCCAGTTGCTCTCCTTTCCAAAGTCCTTTGAATATACCATGCTCATCCCTCGGGCTTTTTTTTTTTTTTTTTAGACAGAGTCTGACTTTGTTGCCCAGATTAGAATGCTGTGGTGTCAGCCTAGCTCACAGCAACCTCCAACTCTTGGGCTCAAGAGATCCTCCTGCCTCAGCCTCACTAGTTGTTGGGACTATAGGCGCACACCACGACGCCTGGCTAATTTTTCTATTTTTAGTAGAGACGGGGTCGCTCTTGCTCAGGCTGGTCTCGAACTCCTGACCTTGAGTGATCCTCCCGCCTCGGCCCCCAAGAGTGCTAGGATTACAGGTGTGAACCAGCAAGCCTGGCCCATCCCTAGGGCCTTTGTTCTTGTGTTTCACTCTGCCTGTGATGCCAGGCCTCTGGATCCTCATGAAATGACTGGCTTCTTCTTGTCATTCAAACTCACCTTAACTCTCACCTCTATGGAGGGTCCTTCCCTGACTAATCTATTTAATCTTGTTCCCCATCCTCCCCCATCACACTACCTTTGTACTGTATTTTTCATTTATTTTCATAGCACTTTTGACTTTGTTTTTTTTTTTTTTTTTGAGACAGGGTCTGGCTCTGTTGCCTGGGCTAGAGTGCAGTGGCATCATCGTAGTTTACTGCAACCTCAAACTCCTGGGCTCAAAGGATCCTCCTGCCTCAGCCTCCCAAGTAGGTGGAGCTACAAATGTGTGCCACAATGCCCAGCTAATTTTTCTATTTTTTGTGCAGATGGGGATCTCGCTATGATGCTCAAGCTGGTCTCAAAGTCTTGGCCTCAATCCTCCTGCTTCAACCTCCCAAAGTGTTAGGATTACAGGCGTGAGCCACCATGCCCAGCCACTTTTAACTTTTTGAAATATAATTGTTGTTGAAACCACAAGGGGGTTTTGGCCTAGGTCCAGTTGCTCATCACTCAGAGACCCAGTTATTGAGACAAAGATCCAATTATTGAGGATTGCCAAGGAAGAAAGGAGTTTTTTAATATGACAGACATCTTGTCGGGAGAACAGGAGAAGCTGCCTCAAATCTGTCTCTCTCCAACTAAGGGAGATCATGGGCTTTTAAAGGAGAAGCCACGTGGTGTATCTCACAAGGGGCTACATGGATTGGGGACAGGTTGTGGGGATTGCTGAGTCTTGGCATCAAAAAATCTGCCAGGGGCCTTCAGAATCTCAGCTCCTTTGTCTGGCAGAAAAGCCATTTCTAGGAAACAACTCAAAAGGTCAAGTAGTTAAGGGAGAGGATTATAAAAATCCATATAGGGATTTTTGAAATTTGTTCGTAGAGCCAGTTACATGATCTTATTCATATATTTGTTTGGTGGTTCTGTCTGTCATCCTTTCTCTAAAATGTGAGCTCTAGGAGAGCAGGGATGTTCTTCACCCCGAAGTAGCCAGCACCTAGAACAGTGCCTGGCACCGAAATATGTATTGAATGGCTGCCCTTCTGCTCGAACATTTGCAGTGCCTTGGAGCTGACTACTTTGGTCTATGAGGTGGCCAATGCCTCTTTGGATAATTTTGTATGTTAGAAATTTCACCTTTCTCTTGAGCTAAATGCTACATTTTTAACCATATAAACAGATTGAAAGAAAAAAAACTGTATGATCATTAGTAAAGATGCCGAGGAAGCATTTGAGAAAGCTTCATCCCTATTTTTGACCAAAAAAAGTTCTTAGTGTAGTAGGAATAAGAGGAAACTTAACCTGATAAAGTGTCCTCCAAAATCCTACAGTGAACACCATATATAATGGTGAAGCATTGACACCTTTCCCTTTAAATTCAAGACAAGGGTGCTCATTATCATCCCTTTTGTTTGGCATTGGCATTCCAGGCCTCTCTGAGTCCACATCCTCCTTCCCACAGGCAAAACATCTCCATTTTCCTCAATGGTTCCTAACAGTGATGATTTCCAGATCCCTCCTTTCCTACCAACACACTCCATTTTGTTTTGTTTTTTGAAACATGGTGCCCAGAACTGGAGCAGAAGTTGAAGAAAGGCAAGGGCACAAAAAGATGGAAATAGAGAGTTAGGCTGAAAACAGAGCTTGAGAATGGTGGAGAGAGGCAGCAGAGGGGGAGGGCTTGGGGGAGGGAGCAGAGAAGAGGCAGGGGACAGCCTCTGAGGCAGAAATGGCCTGGTGGAGCCAGCTTGTGGGCGGTGCCCCATCTCCTTGACTTATTTCCCTGGGATGGGGAGGAGGGTCCCCTACATGGTTTGGGAGATAGTGATGGGCAAGGAGTCTGTGGTCAGCCAGGAGCCTTTGGTGGCTCTCCAGTCCTCCCTTCCACCTTTCCTGCCCCTGGACTCCAAGACCCTCCCTGGGATGGAGGTCGGGCCAAGGGGCATTGACAAAAGCCAACTCCTGATGGGAAGGGGGAACTGAACAGAGCCAGGTCCCTGTCCAGGAGGCAGGAGCAGCCGCCACAGTGGGAGGGAGCAGCAAGCCAACAGCTGAGTGAGACAAGGCCTGGGTTATTTTTTTTCCAGTTTGTTGGCATGTGGGTGGATTTTTCTCCTTTTTTCTTCTCTCCTGCTCTCTGCCGTTTCCACAGAGATGTGGGAGTTTGCAAATTTGTCTCAGTAGAGGGGAGAGGCAAGAGCTGATTTTGGGGGTCCTTGTCAGGGACTGGGGGATCAGAGAAGGACACTGCATTTTTGGCAGCAAGAAAACTAGGACCCCTTCCCTGATAGTATCCCTAGGGCGAAGAAGGCTCTCACTCTCTCCTTTCCTCTTGAGGCTTTCTCACCTCTCCTCTGTGCTTGGCTCTCAAATCCATCCCACCTGGTGATTGCAAACGCCTCCCTCTGCTTCTCTTCTTGCTCTGCAGTGCCAAATGCCCTTTCCTTAGGGCCCTGGACCAACTAGGGGGACCCCCGAGACTCTTCTAGCCAGAGGCTGCTCTCCTCCCCGGTATCTCTGGGGGTTGGGGTTGGGGGACTGAAGAGCTTTTCTTTTCTTTTCTTTTTTTTTTTTTTTTTGAGCTATACATTTAAAGGATAAAAAATAGTACCTGTAGCACGTGCTAAGTGCCAAATGAGTGTTTCAGGCTTTCAGAGGGGGAAGCTTTATGAAAGGATTAAGGGGTGAGTAGTTTAGGGAAGTGTCCTGGATATCATGGGACCAGACAAAGTAGCCGAGGGCATGCCAGGCAGGGACAAAGAGCATGGATGGGGCTGTGGGTCTGGACACTTAGATGTTGACCCTGGTTCTGCCATTAATTTGTCATGTGATGCTGAACAAGGAAGTTCCTTCCCTCCTTTTGGGCTTTGTTTTCTCATCTGGAAAATGGGCTGGATCTATAAAGCTCCGCAGATCTGTGCAGCCTGAATCCTGATTCCTGGCCTTGGGGGTTAGGCGCTGTCTAATGAGATCACGTGTATGCAGGGTGCATCAAACACTATCAAGGGGTAGGATGACCAACTGACCCTGTTTGCCTGGGACTCAGGCTTTTTGGGATGTGGGACTTTCAGTGCTAAAACAATCCCAGGTAAACCAGGGTGGTTGGTCACCCTAGCAAGGACCACATCCACTAGTTGTTATTATCATTATTATTATTATTATTATCACCACTAGAGGGCAATACTCTCTTAGGCCTGAGAGTAGGTCTTACTCCCCCACACCTCCTCCCCCCGCCCAACCTCCCCTGCCCAAAAGGTGCAGAACTGACCACTCATTCTAGGACCAATCAGTTCTCTTGATCTTTCCCCTGGAGAGAAGAATACTGAGGAACAGAGAGATCTTTGAGTCCCAAATCCCAGGAGCATCCTTTCAGCTCTGCCTGCCCCCTGTGGTCTGAATTGCCCGAACCCCGACCAACACTCAGGTGCCCAGTCCGTCCCACTGTGGCAGAACTGCCTGCTTTTTAGGGGACTGGGGAAATAGAGAGATGCTGATAAGTAGCTTTGGTTTGTCTGAACACAATGGGCACTTTCGCAAAGCTATGCTATTAGGCCCATGCTTTGATTTCTGGCAGTATTACATGTTCTACAAGGCCAGCCAAGGCTAGCTCCACTGATACAGGAGCTGGCTTCCTCCTTCCTAAAGAACTGATTTCTGTTTTACCTTATACCCCTTATCACAATGAATTGTAGTTATAATTTACCTACCTGTATACCCCATTAAGTTGTTGATTCATGCATTCAACGTACATGAATTGCTTATCACTTACCTCCCATGTACCAGGCTTTTTGCCAGACTTGTGGCATACAGTGGGGAGCAAAACAGACAGACTATCTTCCCTAGTAGAGCTAACAGTCTAATCGGGGAGGCAGGAAGTAAGCAAAGAAAAAACTGCACAAATCAATACATAATTACAAACTTTCTCGGTTCAGGGAAGGAAAGGACTCACTGAGAGCATGTATCAGAGGAATCTGTCCAGTCCAGAGTGAGAGAAGGTGCTCTCATGAGCTGACATTAGATCTGAGGTCTGAAGGATAAACGGGCAGTAAGTGGGCAAAGGCCAGGGCGAGATCTTTTCATGCCAAAAGAACAGGAGGTGTTCAGGGCCTGAGAGGGGAGGAGCTTAGCTCCCCGGTGGAATCCTTAGCCTACCTCTGGTTCATCTCTTGCTATAGCTCCAGGCCTGGCACATAGAGAAGCCAATAAATGTTGAATTGAATGAGATTTTTGTCATGGAAAGCTGGGAGTCAAAAGACCTAGCTTCTAGTTGCAGCTCTTCTGAGTAATTCAATTGAATTCCATTTTCCAACTGCTTACCATGCACCCAGGGCCAAGCCAGGTTGGGGAATTGAAAGGTCAACAAAATCGTCTCTGTCCTTAAGCGGCAAGCAGTCAGGTGGAGTAGCTAACATGGAGCCAGTCCCTTCTACTCTCCGAGCCTTTTTTTTATCCGGTTATAAAATGAGAGGTTTGGATTAAATGATCTCTACAATTCCTTCCAGCTCTAACAGTCTTGACCTGTTCTTCCTTGAATAACAGCCAGTTAGTTGGCAGTGGAGAGCAATGGAATGGATTTTTTTTTTTTTCTATTTCTACTGCCCTAGGGGAATCACATGGAATAGGACTGGGGAAATGCAAGCTTGGGTTGTGTTTATGGACCATTCTTCCTTTTATGAGTGTCTCAGGAGTGGTCAGTGTTCACTGCTTTTGGCTAGAATGTTCCAACGTCGGATGAACCTTTGTTTCTTTCTTCTTTCTTGTCTCCCTCCCCCTCCATTCCCTTTCCTCTCCAGACTTCTTTTCTACATCTAGGACTGTGTTGTACATATAACAGGGCTGGAAAGGATCTTTAAAATCATGTTATCCAGCTCCCCCATCCAGAGTTTACATTCCCTAGGCAACAGACCCTCCAGACAAGGCCATCCATTCAGTATTTGAAGTCTTCCAATGACGGTGAACTCACCCTCTTCCTTGAGCTTGGTATGTGAGAAGTTTCTTTCCTCTGGGATTGTCTCCCTGTAATTTTCACCCATTGCTTCTGGCTGTGACCTTTGGAGCCAAGCAGAATAATTCCACTACATTGCCCCCCCTGACAGCCCATTGGATATTTGAAGACAGTAATCATGTCTTCATAGCCTGCTCTCCTGTAGGCCAGATATCACCTGTTCCTTCAAATGTTCTTTCATTGTTTCAAACCCCTTAGCATCTGTAAATATAGTTTAGTTTATGTAAGATTTATATCCCGCCTACTTTAAAGAGGATATTAGGCAACTCATCAGTTTATAACATGAAAGAAAGACAATTAGGGATAAAAACATGGAAGAAAACAGACCAGAGACCATGTAAAGGAAGCATGAATAGATGTTGCCAGGTACCTAAAATGAACTGGATTATAATTGGACTGTGAATTTGGCTCAAAGTTTTATGGTAGCTAGGACAAAATTGGAAACACATTGGGTTATGTGGTTTTATGTTCTGACAGGATCAAGCTTACAAATCATCTTCAGAGAGAAAATTTTTCCTAAAACGAAACTCCAGACTAGCCTATTAGGATTGCTTTCTCTGTGCAGCTGCTCAAGACTGACAGGTACTTTGGTTACATCTCACCCCTTCCCCCACTAGAGGAAAGGGGGCTGGAAGGATAACTAATTAATTAGCCACATGATGTCTCAGTTTTAAGCACCGCAATCTCTTCAGGGATCCCTACAGAGAAGAGAGTCTGTCTTTTCCCTTCCCTTTTCCTTCTGTGTTCCTCACAGATGGTCACTTTCCTACCTTTGCGCCCTCGAAAGTCTGTAATCTCAAGACTCCTCGGAACACTAGAGTTCAGGAAATAGCCCAAGAAAAGAATTGTAGCCCAGTGGTCACTGACCACAGCAATTGTGTGTACAGCCCTTCTCTCTGGTCTTCAGTGTCCTCATCTAGAAAATAAGTTCACCTTTCAGTTCCCTTCAGCTCTGACATTTTGGACTGTTAACTCTTTGAAGGAGAGACCAATTATTTTCTAGAATGTTTGATTTTTCCCATCTCATGCCTGGCAGCTCACAGGTATAGGAGAAGATCTGCTCATAGATAGAGTGAGCTGTAAGAATCCAGTAGGAAAAACCAATTTGAACAGATGCCACCTTTGGATCTGAGGAAAATGTTTCATGGTTCTCAGTATTCTGACGAGTTCTTGTTGACTGGTTCCTGGCAGTGGTGAGATGTGGTTTTCAGGGCTCTTTTCTGCTATAGCACCATATTCCTTGGCAAAGCTGGCCCCAGGGAAAGGGGAATTGGAGCAGTCACACCAGGGACTAGACTGGGGCTCCTGGGAGGTGACTCTGGGAGGCGGCAGGCAGGAAAAGAAGGTAGTGCCACAGTTGCTGCTGAACAACAACGAATCAATACTAAACTCCCCTTGGATAATAGTATCTAATAGTTAGTGCGTACAGTATCCATGTGGGCCCCTTCCCTCCTGCCATGTCATTCCCCTGCTCAAAAACCTTTCATGACTTTTCACTGGCCTGTAAGAGAAGGTCCAGATCCTTCAGTTTGGCAATGGAGTCTTCTCCAAGCTGAATCAAGGCATGTCTTCTCATCTCCTATCCCTTACAACACACACGCAGACACACATGCACATGTCTCTTGTGTTCTCTTCAAACTATGTGTGGTTCCCTAAACACACACAGTTTTCCTGACTCTGTTCCTTTCCTCCCACAGCACATGGTTCCTTTCAGCAGGTCTTGCTCAGCTCTAGCACTTTGACCTGTCGAAATCCTAAGCTTAGCTCAAATACCTTCACATCCATAAAGACCTCCCAGCACCCAGTCCTTGTGCCTCAGCGCTAGCACTTTGCATATTCTGTCTTATTAGTTATGTTTGTGATTTATGCTTGTGGCTCTCCGACTAGACTGGGAGCTCTCTGAGAGCAGATGCTACATGTCATTCACCCAAGGCTTTCCATCATCCTTCACGGCCTTGTCCTTCTCCAGAGCACCTATCAGCATCTGTATTAGTGTCTGGGGCTGCTGTAACAAAGTACCACAAACTTCGTGGCTTACAACAACAGAAATTGGTTCACTCACAGTCCTGAGGGCTAGAAGTCAAAAACTAAGGTGTCAGCGGGGCCATGCTTCCTCTGGAGGATCTAGGAAAGAATCCTTCCTTGCCTTTGCCAGCTTCTGGTGGTTGTGGCAATCCTTGGCAATCCTTGGCATCACTCTAATCTCTGCCTCTGTGTTCATGTGATATTCTCCTCATGTATGTGTGTTTCTGTGTCCAATTTTCCCTCTTCATGTAAGGACACCAGTCATTGCATTAGGACCCACACTAACCCAATATGACCTCATCTTAACTTGATTACATCTGCAAAGACTCTTATTTCCAAATAAGGTCACGCTCACAGTTTCTGGGTGGACATGAATTTGGGGGGGATACTGTTCAACACAGTTTACCAGCCAACATGCTCTACATATTCTATTTGTTTATCGTCTCTCTCCCTGACTAGAATGTCAGCTCTATGAGGTTGGAGATTTTTATCTATTTTGTTCATTGCTGTATCCTCAGTGTCTACAGCAGTGCTTGACACATAGTGGACATTCCATAAATATTTTGTGCGTGAATCTTAGTACCCATCTGCCCCCAACCCCAGACGGAATCTGAATGACAGAAGCAAGGATAAAGACTGCAATGCAGGCGTTGCCTAGAGCATAAATAACCTGCAAATATTTGCTGGAAGAATAGAAATATTCAATGGATATATTGTATTACTTTAACATTTATGGAGCACTTTGTACAAGGTACTGAGGGAAGATACAAAGAAGTGAGAAGGAAACATCTGAGTATCCTGACTATGCCTCTGTGTGACCCTGGGGAAGTCACTCAACCTCTCTGTTTCACTTTCCTCACCCGTAAGATGGAGGTAATAACAGTGCCTACCTCATAGGATTTTCGATTGTCATGAGGATTAAGTGACTCCATATATGAAAAGTGCATAGCACAGTGCCTGACATATGGTAAGCACCATAGACATGTTAGATATTATTATCGTAGTTGTTATTATGTGCCAGCTCCGTGCAAGGTGTTTTCTTAAACAAAGTTTTATTGTGATATAATTCACATGCCATAAAATTTACCCTTTTAAAAGGTACAATTCAGTCAGGTATGATGGCTCACGCCTGTAATCCTAGCACTTTGGGAGGCTGAGGTGGGAGGATTACTTGATGTCAGGAGTTCAAGACCAGCCTGAGCAACACAGTGAGACCTCCTGTCTCTACAGAAAAATAAAAAAATTAGCCGGGCATGGTGGCACACGCCTGTAGTCCAAGTTACTCAGGAGGCTGAGGCAGGAGGATCACTTACTTGAACCCAGGAGTTTGAGGTTGCTGTGAGCTGTGATCACGTGCCACTGCACTCTAGCCCAGGTGACAGAGCGAGACTCCATCTTCAAAAGAAAAGCTTAAAAAGAAAAAAGCTTAAAAAAAAATAAAAGGTACAATTCAGTGGTTTTTAGTATATTAACAGGGTTGTATAACCATCACCACAATCTAATTTTAGAATATTTTTATCCTCCAGAAAATCCCCATACCTGTTAGCAGTGTCTCCCCATTCCTCCACCCACACCCCAGCCCCTGGCAAACACTACTCTAATTTCTGTTTCTATAGATTTGCCTATTCTGAAACTTCACATAAAAGGAATCTTATAATATGTGACATTTTATCACTGGCTTCTCTCATTAGAATAATGTTTTCAAGGTTCATCCATGTTTTAGCATGCATTAGTACTTCATTCCTTTTTAATGGCTGAATACTATTCCACTGGGGGCCGTACCACATTTTGTGTATCCATTCATCAATTGATGAGCATTTGGTTGCTTCTACTTTTTGGCTCTTATGAATAATGCTGCTATGAACATTCATGTACAAGTTTTTGTGTAGATGTGCCTTCTATTTCTCTTGGATATATACCTAGGAGTGGAATTCTTGGGTCATATGGTAACTCTATGTTTAACATTTTGAGGAACTGCCACTTTGTTTTCCAAAGTGGCTGCACTGTTTTACGTTCCTACCCTCAATAAGCGTTCCAACTTCTCCACATGCTTGCTAACACTTCTCATTGTCCTTTGGATTTTTGCTACCATAGTGAATGTGCAGTAGTATCTGTGTGTGTGTGTGTTTAGGAAACTGATGTTTATTTTCTATCAACCTTATTTCTGTTTTCTGTTCAAAAGCCTGTGGAAGAACAGTTTAAGACTACTCAGTGGTTATTCCCACTCATTCAGTGACCTGAGCAGTGGGAGTTGCAGACTTGGCTTCACTGGTAGGCAGAGAGCTCCAAACTTTAGAGGAGAACTACTTAATAGGCACAGAGGGCATTTGCATGCCTTCAGACCAGTCTGTGACCTGGGGTTGAAGAGCTGTAAACTCAGGAGCGGGAGCAGTCCATTTACCCTGAAGTTCCTCCTTGGTTACAGCCTTTTCAGCAGCAGTCTGCTTTTCCTTTTCAATCTCTTCAGGATCTCTGCCGAAGTAGAGATCAGGCGTGACCTCCCATGGGTGTTCACAGGAGACGGTGCCACGCACGTGCAGAACTTCCCGGGCCAGCATCCACATCAGACTGCCTTGTTGCACTGGATGGCGATGTCCGCATAGCGCAGAGAAGAATCTGTGTTACACAGAGCAGTGGTACGTAGGTTAACATAAGACACCTCTGTGGGAGGCTGGTGGTCAGCCCTGGGATCAGTAACCACCAGCAGATGTCCCTCCTGGAAGGCTCTCTGGATCTAGTTAGCGAAAGTTCCAGCAATGAAGCACCTAGCAATAAGAGTAGCCGGATGGAAGCAGCAAACTTCAGCACAGCCCTGTACTCCTGGAGGATATAACAGTGACATCAGCCGGGTTTTCAGTGGCAACAACAGGCAGAAGCTTCATCCAGGTCCCCTTCAGATTTGTGATGTAGATGTCCTCACTTTTCCTTTTGTAGATGTACTGTTCCATTTGGAAGTCAAGATTGGTGCCATCCAAGTGGGTTCCTGCTGCAAGGAATTTGAGGATATCCTCTTCTTTCATCTGCAGGACATCAAAGGCTCCTAACATTGTGAAAGTTTCCCTTTAAGTTACTAGGGAACCCAGGAAAATGCTTTAGGGGTAGCCTGAAAGCTCATTGTGGTTTTAATTTGCATTTTCCTGTTGGCTAATGAGGTTGAGCATCTTTCTTGTGCTTATTGGCCATTTGTATATCTTCTTTGGAGAAATGATTCAAATCGTTTGCCTCTTTAAAAAAAAATGGATTGTCTTTTTATTGTCGATTTGTAAGAGTTCTTTATATATTCTAGATACAAGTCCCTTGTAATTCACATACATGATTTGCACGTATTTTCTCTCATTATGTCGATTGTCTTTTCTGTGTAAGGTGTTTTTGCATGATTTATGCAAGACCACCCCCATGGGGTAGGTGTTATTGATAGAGAAATGAAAGTTCCAGAGAAGAGAAGATAGAATTTAAATCCAGCTTTGAGAGACTGTGAGAGAGAAAGTGAGGGAGAGAGAGCGCACGAGCTAGCAAGAGGGCACGCACCTGTGTGTGACAGCGTGTGCAAGGGTAAGTGTGTGTGCTTCTGGCTGGGGAAATCAGGGTTGGCTTCAGCAAGGTGGCATTTGAGTTAAGTCTTGAAGGATGGGTACAACTTAATTGAATAGAGATGATGGAGTGAATGGGAAGAGCATTTCCAAAGAAGAGCAGAAAGTGAACACTAAATGAATGGAGCTTTGATCCCAAGAATGGCTGTGATAGGGAGTCCCCAGGATTTGTTGGGATGGGAGATCCTGGGACTGCTTTGGTTGGAAGACATAGAGACTGGCCAAGATGGGGGATCCTGGGGTTGGCAGGGATAGGGGATCTGGACACTGGCTTGGATGGAGAGTTTAAGGGCTGGCTGGAGTGGAGGATGCCTGTGGTGTTGTGTAGTATGAGTGTGTTTGTTGGGTCGAGGGAGTGGGGAGCTGCAGACTGGCTGGGCTGGAGGGGCACAGGGCTGGCTGGGATGGGAGACCCAGGGACTGACTGCCCATGATGGGGTCTGGAGAGAGGTCACCTGAGATAGGAGGTCCAGGGGTTGGCTGGGATGGGGAATCTGACACTGGTTGGGATTGGGAGACATAGGGGATGGGGAGTACATGGGTTGCCTGGACCTGGGACTGCCTGGGATGGAGGCTCCTGGGATGGCTTGGATGAGGATCCTGGGCCTGGCGGACCCCAGGGACGTTGGAACGGGCTGGGATGGAGGGCTTCGTCAGGCTGTGTTAGGTGAGGACCCTAGGACGGGTGGAATGGAGAGACCTCCAGCAGGCTGTGATGGGGCTGGCCCTGGCCGGGCGTCGGCGCCTTGGGACCAATCCAGCTGCGGGTGCGGGTGGCAGCCGCAGGTGGGGCGCGCGGGGGCGGGCCGGGCGGGCCGGGTGGGGGCAGGGGCGGGGGGCGGGCCGGCGGCCGGGGCGGTCCCGCGCGGCCGCGCTGCGCAGTGACTCCGCAGCGGGCGGAGCGCCGTGGGCCGCGTCCTCCCGAGCCGTGGCGGTGGCGGTGGCGGCGGCGGCGGCGGCAGCAGCCTCAGCTCCTGCTCCCCGTGCCGCCGGCCCCAGCGCTGTCTCCCGGGCCCCCCCGGGCCCCCGGGCCGTCGAGCCCGGTGCGCGCCCTCGCGTCCCGCCGGCCCCCTCCCCCGGCTGGGCCCGGGGGAGGGTGGCGCCGTGAGCGAGCGGGGACCGGGCTCTCTTGCCCCTTCCCCTGCCCCTGGGCCGCCAGGATGGAGGCGGGGTCGGGGCCCCCGGGCGGCCCGGGATCGGAGAGCCCCAATCGGGCGGTGGAGTACCTGCTGGAGCTGAACAACATCATCGAGAGCCAGCAGCAGCTGCTGGAGACCCAGCGGCGGCGCATCGAAGAGCTGGAGGGCCAGCTGGACCAGCTCACCCAGGAGAACCGCGACCTGCGGGAGGAGAGCCAGCTGCACCGGGGGGAGCTGCACCGGGACCCCCACGGCGCGCGGGACAGCCCGGGCCGCGAGAGCCAGTACCAGAACCTGCGCGAGACCCAGTTCCACCACCGCGAGCTGCGGGAGAGCCAGTTCCACCAGACGGCCCGGGACGTGGGTTACCCGAACCGAGACGGCGCCTACCAGAACCGGGAGGCTGTGTATCGGGACAAGGAGCGGGACGCCTCCTACCCGCTCCAGGACACTACCGGTTACACAGCCCGCGAGCGCGACGTGGCCCAGTGCCACCTGCACCACGAGAACCCAGCCCTGGGTCGCGAGCGTGGCGGGCGGGAGGCCGGGCCAGCGCACTCGGGCCGCGAGAAGGAAGCCGGCTATTCGGCGGCGGTGGGCGTGGGGCCGCGGCCACCGCGGGAGCGGGGCCAGCTGAGCCGTGGCGCATCCAGGAGCTCCAGCCCCGGCGCTGGCGGAGGCCACAGTACCAGTACCAGCACCAGCCCGGCCACGACCCTCCAGAGAAAGTAAGGAATGTGTGTCTGTACCCCCTGCTCTTCCCTGTAGATCCCTCTCCAACTTGTCTGGCTGATAAAGTAAGAAGCCTGTGTCTGATTCTATGTCCTCCTTTCCTGTCCCAACGTGCCAGGAGAAGCTGGGTCCTCCTCATGCAGCCGACACCCCTTCCCTAGCCACCCCAGACTGGGTTGGCCAGATGAGTGCAGGCGTCTCTTTCCTAGTACCGCGGCCACTGAGGGACTAGAGCAGTCATCACCGCCTCCCCCGCCTCCACTTCTTCAACCCCTAGCTGTATCTTTGCCAGAAGATGGGTTTTCGTTTATTTATTTATTTTGGTTTTGTTGGTTGGGATTTTTATCGTTGGGGATGGTGTCAACTGGGAGCCCCAAGGGAGAGAAAGCCCCCCGTCCCCCCCCTTTTTTTTTCCTTTGCCTGATCTTGTTTCCCCTGGCGGCTTCAGATCCATCCTTTCCCAGAGAGGCAGGTGGGGACCAGAATGGCTGCTGGAGGCTGAGACATCCTTCTGAGGGGAACTGCAGCACATTCTGGCCAGGGGGAGCAAAGATGGGGGAGCAAAGATGGAGGCCAGGCCCTTGGCTAGTTCCTCAAAGTCCACCCCCTCTCCACCCTTCAAGAAAAACAACACCCATTTAAAGAGCCCTTCTGGGAAGGGAAGTCTACGGATCTCCCCTCTGTTGGATCTCCCCTCTGTTGGATCGGTTCCAGCTCCTGCGCTGGAGTGTGTGTGTCTGTCTATTTGGGACACGTTGGCAATATCTCTTGGGTTGGTGGGACATTGGCTGGGTCCACTTTTTCCATGTAGATACCATCGTGAGTTGATTGGGATAAATTTATCAAGCTGAGAGAGTCAAGGGCGTGCAGACTCACAGGGCTGCCCTAAAGGTTCCCTTATTTCTTTTCTGCCATATTAGAAAGAAAACCGAATTGGGAGTTAGGGGATCTGCGTTCCCCTTCCAGCTCTGCTGCAGATTGGCTTTGTGACCTTGACTGAGTCCCTTCCTCTCTCAGGCCATCAGTTCCCTGTATCTTTTTAATTGGCAAGGTCTGCCTTGGATGCTCTTAAAGGACCCCTCCAGCTTAGATTTGATGGTTCTGTGACTAATCCAGCCACACTACAGAGCAAGTCTGAAGTCCTCTAGCGAATGGACAGGCTTCCCCCTCCTCTCACTGCTCAGCTGGTCCTACCATGTGCCACAACCAGTGGAGTGTCTCTTGGAGGCTGGGCTGGGGGTGGGGAAGCCTTCTGCCTCAGGAAATCTGCCGGGAGACAGCTCTCTGCAACTCCCCCGTGGTGAGGCAGCAGGCTGGGGTGCTGGGTTGAGATGGCTGGGCCCCAGGAGCAGCAGCTGCAGCTTGAGAGCTCGGCTGGCCACCACTGCAGTGCACCCTCAGCTGAGTTTTGGTGTGGACTGCCCCTGAGTAGTCTGGGGGCAGGGGAATGGGCTCTCCTGTCCAGGCAGGGCTTCTGGGAGCCCAGTCCTGGAGGACTGACTGTGTGCACCTCTGGGCACCATGCTGGACAAGGGACACGAGTAGACCAAGGCCCACTCAGGAGAAGGCCATGGTGGGTGGAGGTAGAGGAAGACTGGATGGGACATTTGTGGTCCTTGAGCCTCGCTGCAGAAGACTTTTCTAGAGGGGTCAGACCTGTGACAGAGGGAGCAGCCTCATTATTGTGTTGCTCCAGGGAGCAGAACCAGGAACAGTGGGAACATTTGAGATAAATTAGGGAGAACTTTCCAACCTGGCCGTCTGGTGATGCAGGGGACTGCCTCAAGGGGTGGAGGTGGGAGCTGGCTGGACACGTCCAGCAGAGGCCAGGCGCAGGTCTGGGAGGGCTGGAGAAAGCATAATTCCTGAATTAGGTGTAAAGCCCAGTGAAATAACCTAGGTCTCCCCCAATTCCAGGATTCCATTACTTTCACATTCTACATCCTGCAGACATGGGTCTGAATCTCTTGGCTGGCCAAAAGCCCGTTTGCTCTTGAGTTCTGTGCTTCTGCCGTCCATGCAGGCCTGCCTCTTGGTCCTTCCCTCTTTTTGTGCACCTTCCAGGTTGCTTGTTGGATTTCCTTGCTTCACATTTCCTACTGGATTAATAAAGGGGTTTAGAATTTCTCTCCTAACCATATGTTAGCTATTTGCACATCCATTATTACCTCTTTTGGTCTTCACAACAAGCCCTGTACAGTGAGCATTAGCAACTCTATTTTAGAGATGGGGAAACTGAGGCTCCAAGATAAAGGGACCTTGTTCAAGGTTACACTACTAGTTTCTAATGGAGCTGGGGCTAGAACCCAAGTTTACCTGTCTCCAAGGCCTGTTATTTTTTCACTAGAGCTCTCCAACCCACAGGAGCTTCTTGGCCTCAGGACCTGGACTGGTACTGAGCTGGGAGAGGCCTGAGAGCCTTAGGTATCTAAAGGGTCTGAGCAGGTGGGAGAGGAGTCTGGGATGAGTGGGGAGTCGACAGGGGAGGGAAGAAGGCTCTGTCTCCCTCCTTTGCACTCTCCCTCCTGGCCAGGCGGCGGGAGGGCCTGTCGATGCCATAGCCATTGCTGCCATCACTGCTGCTGCTGCAGCGACTCCCCTGCTAGGCCTGTTCTGGGTTTGTAAGGAGTGGGTGAGAAGGCTGCCGCTGGAAGCGAGGGCAGGCAGGGTGGGAGTTTAGCAGCAGAGGCTGCAGCATTGGGGGAGGCTGGGTAGAGCGGGGCGCTCCCAGTCCCCAGGCTCCCTCTGCTGGAGGAAGAGGGGAGAGTGGCGCCTGGGCCCTGCTGAAGCTTGCGGGGGACCGCTCTGCCTGGGGACTTTATTTAGTCCTCCCAACAACGCTGTGCGTCTGTCACCGCAATCCACGTTTTACAGCCGAAGAAACTGAGGGCGCAGAGAAGTGAAGCCTACCAGAGGTCACACTGTTAATAAGACAGACTCCTAATCCTGTGAATTGTCCCTCTACTGCATTGGACATCAGCTGTCATGTCCACCCCATCTGTATCGTCCACCCAGGATTCCCACATCCTCCTGTACTGTCCCTTTCGGATAGGTCCTAGGATGCTGGTATCCCTTCTGCTGTGCTCTGGGTGTGGCCTCTCCAGTGCAGCATAGAGTGAGATGAGTCCCTACCTCCTTTTGGTTGCTGGTCCTCTGTATGGGAAGGTTTTATTTGTTTGATTTTTAGTAATTGTTGGTCCTGACTACATGCTAGGTCTCTACTTGGGATTGTCACCTCCCCTGTCACCTTCCTCCCCACCAGTGATTAGAGAAGAATCTGTTGTGGTTGTTGATCTTAGCCTGGCCCTGGAATGATTGATAGGAGTGCTAGGGGCCACTGCTGAGTTGCTCCATGCTGAAGAGAGCTGCGTTTCCATGCTTTTTGCATGGGCCCAGCTCTGGCTCTGCTGTAGGCGGCGGTGGGCTAAAGCTGGTATGCTGGTAACTCTCCTTCCTCTGCCCCCACCTCCACTCATCCCACAGGCTGGCTCACATTTGTGGGAAGCAGCTAGAGGGGCTGGCCTGGTGTTCCTGATAGCCAGGGTGATGCGTGGTCTATGGCATGGCTGCTGGGCTGTCCTCTGCATGCTCCCCCGCAGGAGCTAAGGCCACTGAGAGGGAGCCAGTGAGAGAGCAAGCCCAGGGACAGGCTCTGGGGAAGTCTGTCTCCTTTGGGGTCTTGGGAGCTTTTCCCAGGGGATCTCTCCTTCTTCCCAGGAGGGCAGACCATTTATCTTTCCCCTGCCACTGTGTTGTGAGCATTATCTTCACGTGGGAGGAAATGATAATGTTGAGTTTAATGAAAATTAGACAAGTCTTGCTTCTCTACCGAGATCTGGGGCAAGAATGGGGTGGTTGTCATCCATAAACATTTCTTAGCTGTGCGCACAGGGCAGCAGGGGCCACCAGGCTGAACGAACACCATGTTCTTTGTGCTAGCAGAGCCCCCCACCCGCTGGCCAGGGAGACAGGGTTGCAGGCCCAGCTGTTCCACAGAGACGGTGCTCAGGACGAACTGAGTGGCAAGAGTGGTGACGAGTGGAGGTTCTCAGAGGAAGGAGGGATCAGGGTAGGCCAGGCCACTAGTTGAGGACCCTGGCAGCGGGTGGGGGGGGCTGGGGGGACTTTGAGGGAGAGTGAGTGGTCCCTTGGTGAAGGGAGTGCTGGGAGGAAGACGCCAGACCAGGCTTGCCGCCTGCCCTTTCCTCATCTGTCCAACCACTGCCTATTGTGGCCTTTGAATTTGCTGGGAGCATAGTAAAGGCCTGGAGCGTGGGGAAGAGGCCACACGTGTACTGAGTGAGTCTCAGCCTTCTGTGTTCCAGGCCCCACGCTATGTGGTTTTATGTAATAATAGCTAACATTTTTTTTTTTTACTGCACTTACTGTGTGCCAAGCACTATTTGTTCTAAGTGCTTTCCACGTATTCATTCAATAGTCACATGAATCCTTTTGTGTAGATATTGTTATTAACTCCATTCTACAGATGAGGAAACTGAGGCCCAGAAAGGTTGGAGAACACATCCAGGGGCCCTTAATGAATACGTGGCAGAACTGTGAAGGAGCTGATGGAGCCTAGGGGGTCGGGCCTCCAGGGTCCGCAGCGTTCTTACCCACTATGCAGTGCTGCTTCCTAGCCCATTTGCACAGAGTCCCTGCCAGGTGAGTGTTGTTATTGTCCTCATTTTTCAGACTCAGAAATGAGGATCAGAGAAGTGCAGTGACTTGCCCGAGGTTACACAGCAAGATGGGGCCCAGAACTGTCTGGCTCCTAAGCCTCTGGTACACCACTGCCTCTTGCAGGTGGGCTTTAAAGACATCAAAGCCAGTCCTGGTTCTGGCTTCCCCGAGCAGAGCTCCCGGGACCATTGCTTTAGGCAGGCTCCCTCTCGTGATCACCCCCTGAATTTTTGCCATAGTCTCTCTCTTTTTTTTTTTTTTTTTTTCTGAGACAGAGTCTCACTCTGTTGCCCAGGCTAGAGTACCGTGGCATCAGCCTAGCTCACAGCAACCTCAAACTCCTGGGCTCAAGGATCCTCCTGCCTCAGCCTCCCGAGTAGCTGGGACTATAGGCATGCGCCACCATGCCCAGCTAATTTTTTTAATATATATATATATATATATATATATATATATATATATTAGTTGTCCAGATAATTTCTTTCTATTTTAGTAGAGACGGGGTCTTGCTCTTGCTCAGGCTGGTCTCCAACTCCTGAGCTCAAACGATCCACCCGCCTCAGCCTCCCAGAGTGTTAGGATTACAGGCATGAGCCACCGCGACCGGCCTTGCCATAGTCTCTTAATAGAATGCCCCCTGCTCTTGCTCTGTCGAGCCTCTGATGAGGTACAGCCAGGCCACATTGTGCAGTACGGCTCTAGTAGTTTCCCCCTCTCATTGGCCTGCAAACTCCTCCACCTACCGTGCATGGTCCTCTTAGGATCTGCTGCCAACTTACCTTTCTCCTTTCATCTTTTTACAGTCCCCCTCACACAGGCCATGCTCCAGCCAGACTGACCTGTGTGCCCCCGTTGTTAGCCCACTCCGGCCTTCCCATAGCCTCTGGGTCTTCACTCATGCTGTTCCGTTCTCCGGGGGCCTCTGTGTCCAGTTCCCAGGCTGGACTTAGCTGTCACCTCTCCTGTGTTCTCTGGTGTCTCTTGATGCTCTGTCTATCCCTATCCCTCGCAATGAACACTCTGCTCCTTTTTATACCTTTGTGGTTGTTTACATCTTGTGTCCCTTCTACTAGACCAAGAGCCTCTTCCGATTCTGATTTAACTGACATATATAGCGTGTGTGTTGTGTGTCAGCCCCCATGCTGGGTGCTGTGGGCATGAGTGCAGGAGCTGCTTAGTATATGGTGAATAGACAAATGAATGTCTGATTAAGTCCCGGTGAACTAACAGCCACTGGTGCCTGATTTTTTTCTTCTAGGACTCCTGTAGTGAGAAATGCCAACTACAAGATTCTCTTGTCATTTCTTTGGCTTTTTCCTCGCACTCCCTGGAGACATTTTGGCCTTTGCTCTTTCTGCTCCTCACACTCACCAGTCTCCCGGTTCATAGGATGTCAGGGTGGCAGAGTTGGATGAGACTGTGGAGACATTTAGACCAATCTGCTCATCATCATATCTCCCTACCATGGCATGGCCACGTCAGGCCGTGGTCTTGGCCCTTGTTGCAAAAGCTTCTGTTCCAAAAGGAGCAAAGAGGCCTGCACAGGACCTGTGTGCAGTTTACCCAGCCCAGTGGGAAGTTGTTTGTTTATCCCACAAATCTTTCTTCTGCTCTAGACCTTGGGCTGCTCACGGTGTCTCGGGGTTGAAATAAGACTTGACCCTTGTAGCTCATTCCCTGTTGTATTCCTTGGCAGAATCACAAACATTGGTCAAGAGGAAGAGTGATGAATACATACATGACTTCCTCTTTGGGGGGAGCTCATTTAGGGCAAGATAATTTGCTAGTCACTCTAACTTCCTTGTGGTATTTGGTTTCTCTCCAAGCCTCCATGTTGAAAGCGTTTATACCGAGGGGCCCATTCCCCAGTGCTTAGCAGCTGGAGCTCTCCGGGACCTTAGCATTCAGAGAAAGGGTGGTGCTGGGGAAGGAGGACTTCGTGTGATGCTAGGCAAGTCACTTCACTTTCAGAGCCTCAGTTTTCTCAAGTAGGAAACGGAGATCAAATATTTTCTGATATGTGAGATTCGTGTTGCCCCTCACAAAAATGTATCAGAAACTTTCCTAGCTGCCCAGCATATCCATCAGGGTCCTGATCAGTATGGAAAGCTGAGGGCCGAGGATGGAAAATAATACAAGTAGATGAAACTGCCCTGCCCCCTAGAGGCGGAGCGTAGCAAACAAAACAACAATATGAGAACGGAGGCATAGCATCCTTTTCAACACAAAGATGACAAGCCAGAGCTACATGGCTGATTAGGATTATTCTTCCAACATTTAGATGTAAATTTATCGCCTGATGGGTACCATTTCAATAACGCCAAGTGTTAAAAGGGTAATATCATTGCATATCCAGGCCTTGCGATTTCCTGCTGGTTTCCAGGATACGGCATACTGCATTCACCTGAATAAAAACGGTACTTTCTTTCATATAACCACTTCAGAATTATTGTCATTATATCCGTGATGAAAAGTACTTAAATATGTCCTTCCCCCAGATTTTTATACAAAACTGAGAGGCATCTCATACAACTGTGTATCTGATATGCTAGCCAGTTCCTAAATAACCCATCTCATCGTGATTGTTGTGAAAATTAAGTAAGATGACATAGATGATGCGCTTAGCACACAGTATGTGTTTACTCAGTGATGGGCGTTATTATTAATAACTTTGTAAAGCTCTGTGCTGTGGGAGGGCAGAAGGGAGAGGTCATGTGGGAGGTCACCATATTTATAAGAGAGAGATCAGTCCAGTGAATATTGTGTCCCTAGTATGTGCCACGCCTCATGCCATCACAGGCAGAGGGTTCCGTGATTAGTATTATGCAGTTCCTGGCTTCAGGGTGCTCACAGTTAGGTGGAGAAGATGGTCATGGAAACAGGAGATTACAGTATGGTATCCAGTGTGCTATGCTAGAGGGGAGCACAGGGGTTGCGAGTGGCCAAATGAGGGACATCTACCCAGATCATCCAGGAAGGCTTCTTGGAGGAGGTGATATCTGAGCTGAGGCTTGAAGGGTGGACAGCATGTAAGTTAGTGGGAATTGGGGGCAAAAGGAAGGGTAAGACACAGAGGCAGGGAACCAGCAGGATATGTGAAGGGGGCACTTTTATCAATTCACTACAAACTAGAGCATAGGCTGGGAGGCAGGATTTGTCGGGAGAGGAGTCTGGAGTGTTGGCCAGCCTAGATCATGAGGACTTTTGACTAGCAACATCAGGAGCTTTATGCTGTTGGGAATTGGAAGCCAACATAGGGTTTTAAGCTGGGGGGCAGAGGTGCCTATTGTACAGTCCAGGGGGAAGTGTCGAGAGCCACGTTTTGGAAAGATCCTTCTAGAGAGTAGTTTGGAAGATACATTGGAAGGCATCCAGTGAGGAGGCTGGTGCAGCAGTCTGGATGAGAGACAAGAAGGCCTGTGCTTGGGCAGTGGGAGTAGAGATAACCTATGGGGGAAAAGGATGATGACAACACATGGACAAGTGGCATCAGAGGGGAGCACAGCCTACTGCAGGAGCGCAGAGGAGCAGCAGCTGGTCATGACCAGTAGCATTTTAATAATACCAGCATAAAAGTCAAGAAACTTTGAGCTGGAAGGACCCTGAAAAATCATCCAGCTGAAGTCGTTCATTTTACAGATGAGAAGACCGAGGTTCAGAGAGAGAATGGACTTGTATAAGGCCACTCAAGGTGTGAACAGAAGAGAGAGCTCTGATTAGAAGAGTCACTCTAGTATTAAACGCCAGTGTTCAAAGCATCCTTCTTTAAATGTGCTAATTCCTGCTTCAAAATCCTGTGAAGGTTGCAGGGATTATTATTTTTTATGTCCTACAGATGAGAAAACCAGGGCTCAAAAGGAGGCTAGGTGACTTTGGGGGCAGGAAGTGATGGAGACGAGGCATCACCTAAAGGGCTCTTGCTTCGATAGCAGACAGACCTGCTGCTCTGTTCCAGTCCCTCTGAAATCAAATCTGCTAGCTTCATAGCTGGGGAGTGAACCCAGGGTTCTCTTTCTCCACCCAGCCCAGGCCCAGCCTTCTTTCTGCTGGTTTCTGCCTTAGATGCCTCATTTACTGTAACAGAGGCAGCTCAGAGGCATTTTCTAGCCTGACAGCCAGGCCTGTCATCCCCTTTTCTGTTTTCATGGAAGAGGGTGAGCCTGTGGCTGTCATTACTACGTCCCCATTGCCTTGGGCAGGGCATCTCTGGCCTGGGTGTCTCTGTTTTGAGGCCCCATGGTATGATATGCAAAGAATGAGCTTTGGAGACAGACAGACCTGAATTTGAGTCTAGGCTCTGCCGCAACCCATGGGATGATCTCAGCTGGGTCATTTTACCTTTTCCGAGCTTTAGTTTCCTTATCTGTAAAATGGGATAACAATGCCTGTCTCTCAAAAGTAACCAAGATAATTTGAATGGCATTCCCTGATACTCGTAGGTGCTCAATAAACAGTCATTTTTCTTCTCTTTCATGAAACCTCCCATGGACAGGGACTTGAAGAATTCAGTGCTAGGCAAAGCTTTGCACTGAAAATAACTCTGAAAACTGGTATATTCCCTCCTTCCTAATATGAGGCTATCACAGTTCATTGTATCTTCCTTTTTGTCTCAGCCACCAGTTAATTTGAAGTACAGCTCTGGCATCTTTGATCTCTTTTTCTGAGTTCTTATTTTCGAGTTCGGTTTCTATTCTGTGTTCTTGGAGTAAGAAGCCTGAAATCCTTCGTTTCTCAGGCAGGTATAAATAACTAATGGGTGTAAATAGTTGAATGAATGGGAGGCTGGAGAGGCTGGACTGGTGTTAGTGGGATTTGAAGAGGACCAGAGGGTGGTACAGGCTGGGGCAGCTGAGAAGGTATGTGTGTGGATGGCTGTGGGGAGCCAAGGGTTTAGTGAGGAGGGGCTCGCCCTTCATCCACCTCTCTTGCTCCTACTTTTGAAAGAAAGGTGGATTGGAGATCAGGACCTCATGTCACCCAGAATCATCAGCCTCTCCATTTTGTATGTATAATGTGGGAGACAGAGGTCCAAAGAAAGAGAAGGGACTTGTTTTGAGAAATTAAATCAAAGCAATACATATATACACTTTTTAAAAGATAAAAGGGATGCAAGGACTGGTGTAGTAAAAAGCCAAAGTCTCCCAGCCCCCCACATCCCACGCCCCAGAGACAACCACTTTTATCATTTAGTTTTTCTGGTGGTAACTTCCTATCTCTAAATAACATACTTCAACAATTATATCTTCATTTATCAACTACTTAAACATTATCTCTTGACTTCTTCTTACTATGACAAAATAATTTAGCTTATTTATAACAATTAACTTTTTCTCTCTTCTCCTCCCACATTTTGATAGTTTTTTATTAACATTTGGTCTACTCTATTAATTACCTTGGTAACTTTATTAAATACTATTTTAAACTGTGATTTCTTATTCCATCGATTTTCCACAGCATCTCTTGACCAGTCACTATGAAAGACATAGTCATTAGTGCCCATTCTTCCCTCCCTGTCTCCTACCCGTCCTTCCAGTCTCTGTGTTCTGTACTCGTGTGTCCAGCAAGGTTGATTACATTCACATTCTGTTCTGTAGAAATAATTAGGCCTTCAGCGCTTTATCTAGAGAGATTGATTATAAAATTTGGCTGCCAATACACTGCGTTTATGTGATTATGACTGTGTCACTGTTATTCATTGCAGGGCCAAATAGTGTACTATAATTGTACCTCATTTCCCACAGTTCAGTGTCACAACCTCTGTACTCCCAGGAGAATGTTCCTAGCATCAAAGTCAAGTGAATTTTCCTTTACACTCTCTCAATTGCTCAAAATCATACCACCTATTACTTTGTTTTATATTTGGACCAGGACTTCTTTCCTTTTCCTTCTGCTTTTATTTATTTATTTAATGTACTTACTTACTTACTATTGTGTGGGAGTTTCTTGAAACTGTAGGGTAAATCATAGCACATCTTCTGGGGATATCATTTTCCTCGGAGGTTTTTTTAGGAGATTTTTTTTTAAAACTTCATGCTGAAATATGAGATGAATACAGAAAAGTATTCATATCAGAAGTGATATGACTCCATCACATATGATATGGTCAATTTTTACAAACCAAACACCTATGTAACCGGCACTCAGATGAAGGTCTATTTTTCACTCACCTTACCTGGCACTCAGGAATCCCTTTCAGTTTGAGGGACTGTGTGTCTCTTCTTATGTTATTTCTTTGATAATTTCCTTCCCTTCATTTTCTCTGTTTTCTCTTTCGGGAATGTTAATTGCATGTTGAACTTCTTGGGTTGATCCTCTAGGCCGTTTACCTTTTCTCTCATGTTGTCTATGTCATAGTGTATGAATGAGTTAATAGAAAGTCTGACTGCGAGGTCTGTGTATCCCGGCTTGCTTGTCCACTTGCTGGTTTTATTTTGGTGAGCCAGCAGGGAGTGGGTTGTTATAAGGGGTGCCCCCCCCAATACCAGAATAAAAAGCACTTTATTTGGGGGGCACCAACATGCCACTAGGTACCCTAATTGATCCTGGATAGTTTAATACCTTTAACAAGCAGCCTCTTGTATTTTACCTGGGGATGAATGCCAGGCAGCCTGTGTTCTGGGTCTGGAGGTTGGGGGTGCAGGGAAGGATTTCATATACTTACCTTCAGCTTACCCGCCTGTATTCAGCCGCCTGATTCCTCCTGAACTCCCTTGTGGCTACCGTCTCCAAGTCTGGCGTCTGTCTAAGCCTTTGCTGGCCCGACTGGTGCCCTGCTCAGCTGTAACCCCCTAAGTGGTGTGGATCTCCCTCAACTGCCAACACTCTTCTCTTTGTTTTTTGCTTCCAGAAATTTGTTGAAATCTCTCACCCACTGATATTACCGTCTGCCATCCTTTTTCCTGTTATGAGTTCCTTATTTTATTCCTTCCCTTTCATTTTGGTGGGGCCCTGGGAGAGGAGAATAAACATTTATGCTCTTAAGGTACAAACTAAGGTGAAAGCTACTTTTAAAAACAGTTGTTTTGTTTTCTTAATCCAGATTGAAACTGGAAACGTATTAGTAAACCCCCAGCTAGCCAAGCCTGGATGACCTCATTTTGGCCCCTGTTGCCTCTGGCCCCAGCCCCTGTCATGAGCATTCCTCTAGCAGCCTCCTGAGTGCCCCTTTCCTCAACCTCTGCCACCTAGACCATGGAGTCAAGCGAGCCCGCAGCTGAGGAACCGGACACCTGGGTTCTGACTCCAGCCCTGCTGCTGCCTCCTTCTGGACCCCCAGGCCAGCCCCTCCACCTCTCTGGGCACCCTCTCTGTGACTCGGGAGGCTCTTGGTCTGCTGTGAGCTGGGCTTTGCCAGGATTGGCTGGGTGTTGGGAGAGCAGCCCGGCCTCTTTGCTCAGGCAGTGGGAGCAGGTGGGCCAGAGAGGGCCCCGAGCACGCAGAAGGGGGCTTGAAGGCTGAGCTGACGCTTCTGCAACAGCAGGCTGCGCTAGCTGCAAACCCTTCCGCCCACTCTCTTTCCCATCATGGCTGAACCTCTATCCTCTGCCTCCAGCAGAGGGAAGAAAGAAGGGAGCGCTGGAGAGCCAGATTTTTCCATTTTCTTTTGCTTTCTCTCTCTCTCTCTCTCGCTCTCTCTCTCTCTCATCGTAGTGCCAAGCTGACAATCTGTGCTGCAAAACCTGTGTCTAACCCCACCTTCTTTTTTGGGTGCACCCCCTTTCCTTGCCATCCTTGAATGATTGTTTCTTCTAGAAGCACTACCCAAATGTTCAGGGGGCGGAGGCGGGGGGGCGGGGCTTGGGCTGTACCGTGTGGAGGAGAGACAGGAGACAGGTGAGGTGGAGAGGCCAAGCTCACAGGCTGGGGTAGGAGATGAAGTGCCACTTGGCCCTGGGATGACAGAAAGGAGCAGCAGCTGTAGCAGTTAAAAGCATTGGTTTTGGAATCAGACAAACCCAGATTTGAATCTTGGCTCTGCTAAATTAGCTGTGTGACTCTGGGTAAATCACGTTGCTCCTGTGAGCCTCAGTTTCCGGATCTATACAGTGAGAAGAAGAACGAGCTTACACAGCTGTTACAAAGATAACACAAGTCCTGGACCATTGTAGGTGCATGCTAGATCATAACTTCATGATTGTTTATGTTATTGTAAGGCGGAATACACTGAAGACCAAATAAAGCCTGCTTGTTATCTTTATGATTTTATAATATATAATATTTGTTTATGTTTGAAAGGAGCATGAGGTTAAGGAAGGCATTTGCTAAGGAGGCAGCATTTGACCTCATCACTCCTTGGGTCAAGCCTCCCAGGGGCTCCCCAGCAATTACAGGATGAAGTTCACACTCTGCTGCCTGGTGGTCAAGGCTCTCTTGGTTATAGCCTGCCTCTCTTTCTTTTCTTCAAAATATAAATGTCGGCCGGGCCTGGTGGCTCACACCTGTAATCCTAGCACTCTGGGAGGCCAAGGCGAGAGGATCACTTGAGGTCAGGAGTTCGAGACCAGCCTGAGCAAGAGCGAGACCCCCGTCTCTACTAAAAATAGAAAGAAATTATCTGGCCAACTAAAATATATATATAGAAAAAATTAGCCAGGCATGGTGGCGCATGCCTATAGTCCCAGCTACTGGGGAGGCTGAGGCAGAAGGATTGCTTGAGCCCAGGAGTTTGAGGTTGCTGTGAGCTAGGCTGACGCCACGGCACTCACTCTAGCCTGGGCAACAGAGTGAGACTCTGTCTCAAAAAAAAAAAAAATATATATATATATATATATATAAATGTGAACTGATACTTGCCTGTTTATTTCGTGAAAAAGACATTCTAAAAGTGATAGACAAATGCTTCATTTGAACTATGCAGCAGTCTTTGTCATCATCGTCATCATCCTTATCATCCCAGAACTTGTTCAGTGCATTGTGGTAAACAAGGACGATAGGAAGCATAATCACTGGCAAAAGGGTAGCCAGCAGCCAGAACTATCATGGCCTTTATTTTGGATCCTCGCCGCCATCTTTGCCTTCAGTATTGTTCGGATCCATTGCTGGGCAGTTCCACTGTGCAGTGAGCTTTCTGATTTGTCCTGTGGTTCATCTAGCTGGTTCTTCTCTTTTAATAGTCTTCATGGGATTTTCTTGCCTGTCACCATTACCTCATCCACTTGTCTTCTATACTCTTTTTGTCATTTCTAGGCCTGCTACTTGGCTCAGATGGGCCACTTGAAAAGGAGTCCTCCTCTCCACCTGAAAAATCTTTCAAAAGGTTTTTACTTTCACTTTTCACATTGTAATGATTGAGGTGGCACTTGAATTTGGAAGGCATCTTTACCTCCTCCTAGTGCTTTTCCACTTCCTGGCTATCACAAGTAGGTCTTCATGCCACTTGTGGTGCAGGGAAGCTCTTGCATGCTCCTTTAGGTAAGAGTACGGTCCCACTCATGCGTCTGTTCCCTTCTTAACCCTGCACTCAAGAGTTCCCCAAGCATATTCGGCTTCCTGATTCTTCCGTGCCTTTATGCTGGCTGTTCCAGTGGCAGCCAGAATGTCTACGAGGCAGATAACTACTTAACTTCTGAAGAACAGCTTCTGTGTACCTCACACTGTTCCAGGCACTTGGAAACAGTGAACAAAACAGATGAATCCTCTGCCCCATGGGGCTGACATTCTAGTGTGTGTACACCTGGGGTGGGGACAGAAAAGAAACAAATCAACACAAAGATACATAACATGTCCAATCGTGGTAAGTATTATAGGGAAAAATAAAGCTGGGTGGGGGATGGGGCACGCAGAAGGCCCAGTCAACTCAACCACAGCCAATATTTGCACAGCCATTATTAAGCAGTCTTTTCTCATTTAAGTATTTTCCAGTGTTATCACATATTCTTTGTAACCATAATCCCCCCAACCACCTTATCATATTAGTTATTATCTCCATTATATTGGCAAGGAAACTGAAACTTAAAGATGTAAATCACATAGCTAGGAGGGGCAGAACTGGGATTCAAACCCAGGCCTGTCTGACACAAAGCCTGTGCTTGTAACTACTTTGTCATTCTATAAACCTCACCACAATTCTCTGGCATCAGAATTATTATACCTATTTTATAGTTGGAGAAACTGAGTTCAGAGAGGGGAATGAACTCATCCGTGGTTGCCCAGCAAATGGATGGATTTGAATGCAGTTTTGTCAAGACTAGGTCCTTCTACAAACCCTGCCTAAGGATCTATAGGCTTGCCTGCCTCTGTATTTTCAGGGCCCAGGCAAGGTACCAGTTGAGCCCTTGGCCCTCTCCTCTTCTCTTCCTATCTATCGTTCATATGGAACCTTGAGATTGTACAGATACCACAGCCCACTTCTCCAAGCCCTGTCTATCTCCCCTTCCCCTTTGGGCACGCCTTGGGCCTAGCAGATAGACCTGGATCATAAGACCACACAATTCCTGAAAGTAAGCTCAAGAAATCTGGATAAGAAATTCTGGGGTCCTGGGTACCTGGAGTGTAGTCCAGAGGGGATAGGGCCAAAGATACTGATGGGCATGGCTCCTTGGCCCCACAGACCCTTTGCCTCATGGGGCGGGGCCCCTAAAGTGTGGGGCCCAGTGTAGGGGCCTCTGTTTCCTAGTACAGCCCATGATATTGTGATTTGTAATAGGCTGGGCTCCAAAATCTCCTCCTTTGGCTTCCTGAGCTAGGTCCTACTTTGCAGTGAAGAGGTCAGGGGGCGTTCCATGGACCTTCGGGGTATCTGGCCAGTGAAGAATGGAGCCTTCCCAGCAGGTCCCACTGGATATGCACACAGATTCTTAGGGCTCCTTTTGTAGTATTTTGTTCATGGCACTCTTAGGATACTTATCATAATTAATTTCTTAGTAGCTTTTTAAAAATTATATGCTTAATGCATTCTTTCATTAGAAAATTTAGAGAAACTTGGAAAAGTAGAGGAGAGAAACATTACACATGACACACAGAGGCAGCCACTCAGAGCATTTGGTGTATTTCCCTCATTCTCTGCATTTCTTTCATGTTGTCGAAATGATTTTACACATGCAATTTTTTCTTGCTTTTTTTATTTGAGCATTTCCCCATGTAATTGCATATTCTTCATAACCACCATTTTTAGTGGCAGCTGACGTACCATGGTGGAGCTAACCATCCTCTGAATGTTGGGTGTAGAAGCTCGGCCCATTTTTTTTTTCATTGGTTTAAATCATGCTGCAATGGACACCCTTGCACCTTGCACACGCAGCTTTAAGGGAACTTACAGCTTTTAGGGAACTGATCTTATGTAGGAGCAATTGTATTCAGCTTATTTCCCTTTCTAGATGGGTTCCCTCTGGCTGGGTCTGATTCTGATTCATGCGTGTAGTCATTCATTTGTTTATTCATTCTGTCACCACATATTTACTCTGTATCTCTGGAAAACAGACCCTGAGAGCTGGGGGGTCCAGGCAGGAATGAGACACAGCCCCACACTGCCAAGAGCTTAGTCTATTAGGAGAGTCAGGCATGGAAATGGACAATTTGACGACAGTCTGATCAGGGCTGTGATAGAGGCAAGAGAAGGATACTGTGGGAGACCAGAGAAGGGCCCCTCACCCAGGCTAGGAACATGAAGATAAGCTTCCTGGAGGAGGTGGAGCCTAAATGAATCATGGAGGATGAATAGGAGTTGGCTGGAATAAGAAGGGGTGCTTCCTGTTAATATGATGAGTTGAATAAACTTATTTCTCTCTGTTGTTTTCCCAAATCCCACTAAAATATGAACAAAGGAATAAAAAAGGTAGAAACACAGAAGGTCTGGGATGCTGGCCAGAAGTAAACTGTTCCACTTAGAGAATCCTGGCGATGCTCAGGATTCAGAGGTACTGTAGACCTCAGAAGGCAGGGTGAGGTATGGATCTGAAAACATGGGACATGTTGTTTTCCTTTTGGCCCTTTCCCAGCATCATCCAGTCAGTGACTTTCCTTACCCCTGACCCCCCTGCCCCATCCCTACAGATGGAGGTTGATTCTTTGGAGAAATTGAAGTTAAGAGGCATTGGACTTGAGAACACCAAGCACAATGGAGCATGGGGTGAAACAAGGCTGTGGGTAAAGGGATCTGCAACCTAAAACAGTGGGACTCCAGCCTCCTTCCACTCCTCCATTTCCAGGACACCAAAGTCAGATGCACACAAGAGATCAAAGGATTCCTCTCTGGGGAAACTGAAAGGCCCCAGAAAAAAAGGCCTCCAAAAGACAACATTTGGGAGTCTTCCAGCAAAAGTATAGGCTTTCAGCTCAATAACTTGATATTGATGAAGCCCACCACCTGCCAAGCTCCAAGTACACACAGAGCTTCCAAGCAGCTTGGTAGAGTCATGGGCACCAATGGCCAAGGATCTCCAGCCAAGGACCCTGGAAGGCAGACTGAAAAAGCAAACAAATAAACAAACATAAAGAAGGAATTTGGAAGGAACAGAGGTAATGAAGGAAGGAGAAGAAACCTGGGAAATTAAAAATAGTGAGAGCCAAAATAAAAATTTCAGCAGAAGGATTGGAAAATAAAGGATGAGGAGATATCCTAGGAAGCAAAATAACAAGACAAGGAGAATGATAACAGAAGAGAGAGAGAAAATCGGAGGATCAGTTGAGGAACTCCAACATCTAACAATAGGGGTTCCAGAAATAGGGAATGGAGCAAACAGCAGGAAGGAAATTCTCAAAGACATAATGTAAGAATATTTCTTAGAACTGAAGGAATGAAAACTCCCGCTGAGTACCCAGCGAGCAAAATGATAAAAAGACCCATTCCAAGATACGCCACAGTGACGTTTCAGAATACTAGGGATTAAAGAGAAGATCCCAAGAGCTTCCAGAGAAAAAACACATCAGTACAAAGGGTGGAGAAAAGGAATGGCATTGGACTTCTCAACAGCAACGCCGGAAGCTAGGAGATGATGGAGCAGTGCTGTCAATATTCCAAGGGCAAAGGATTTCCAGCCTAGAGGCCTATATTCAGCTGAATTATCCATCAAAAGTGAGAGTATTCAGTTCTAGAAACTGGAAAGTCAAAAAAAATATGAACAAACAAAAAAGAGTGAGGGTATAATAATGATATTTTTAGACATGTAAGGTCTAAAGGTTTTATGTCCTGTGCCTCCTTTCTCAGGAAGCGTTGGAGAATGTGCTCCAGCAAAATGAAGATGTAAACTCAGAAAAAAAGCCATGGAATCTAGGAAACAAGAAACCCAACACAGAAGAGAGGTGAAGGGAATCCCTGGATAATGGAGAAGAGAGGTCTTAGAGCAATACCTAGGCAGACTTGCAGAGCGGCCAGTCTAGATTGCAGCAGGAGGACGGATGTTTCTAAGGGAAAAAAAAAAAATAATCTGATGAGTTACCTGATGTGTGAAAACATATTGAGAGGAGAATTGCATTTCTGACAGTTTGGGGAGAATGGATCATTTGTATGAAGAAAACTAAGCCAATAAAAAATTAATGGACAGTAATCAATACTGGAGAAAATTAAAAGTGGTATGGGAAAAGGAGGTTGTAATCATAGTATATGATATGATTTAGCCATTATTAGTATCCATGCAGTCATATAATGTTGATTTATCACCAATGTTGATTTAACCCAAACTTTATGGTATAACTCTAGTGCTGGAATGGGAGGAGGGCATGTGTGTACCTGCAGGACAACTGCAGTGAATAGAAGTAGTCACCACACAGTCATGCGTGTAAAACAGTGTTTAAAGACATACGTGGTGGTAGCAGTGTGTAAGAGAGCTGTATTCTCTTACTGCATAGTAGGAATTCAGGACATAACATAAAACTAAAAAAACAAATGAAGAAACAGAAGGATGCATGTGTTCTTTAGAAGTGAGGAGGAAAATACTGAAAAAGCAGTTAAAAGAGTTGAACAGGAGTTGCCTTTGAAACTGGGAGTTGGGAGCAAGGAGGGGTAAAGCAGAGAATTTGGGTTTTTTTTTCGGGTTTTTTTTTTTTTTTTTTTTTTCTTTTGAGACAGAGTCTCACTCTGTTGCCTGGGCAAGAGTGCCATGGCGTCAGCCTAGCTCACAGCAACCTCAAACTCCTGGGCTCAAGCAATCCTCCTGCCTCAGCCTCCTGAGTAGCTGGGACCACAGGTATGCGCCATCATGCCCGGCTAATTTTTTCTATATATATTTTAGCTGTCCAGCTAATTTCTTTCTATTTTTAGTAGAGACGGGGGTCTCGCTCTTGCTCAGGCTGGTCTCAAACTCCTGACCTCGAGCGATCCACCCGCCTCGGCCTCCCAGAGTGCTGGGGTGACAGGCGTGAGCCACCGTGCTGGGCCTGTTTTTTGTTTTTAGCAATCCCTGCAGTGCGATGTGACTTGAAAATCTATAGACATGTATGACTTTGGTAAAAAATAATATTAAAAAAGGACACAAAAGACAATGTCAAAAATGGATCAGCCATGTGAACATATACTTAAAAAATAAGACAGTCAACTCAGAAAAAGTTAACTAAAGGAGTTGATTCTGCTGAATTTGCACTGAAAAAAAAAAAGAGTTGAAAGGAGACCATTGTTTTTGTTAAGATCCTTTTATAATTTGACTTTTTTTCTCATATTTTATTCTCTTTTTTTAATTTCAGCTCATTACTTTTTAAACCACGTTCATGTATTATTTTAATAAAATTAAAAATCATTTAAAAAACAGAGGGGCAAGTGTGTTCCAGAGGTAACAGCCAACAGATGTGCTCAAAAGGCAGGTGGGAGGGTGGAGTGAGATTTAAAGCTTTTGGAGAAGTTTCGCTTGATCAGTAGGGAGGTCAGTGGGGAAACTGTAGGATGTTCAAAGCAGGAGAACCTGTAGCAGTCAATGTGAGAAAGAAGTTGTCCATTGAAGACACTTGCAGTCAAACAAGGTGATGTTACAGAGAAAAGTTGCCTGGCTGCCCCAGGGTTGGCTCTCAGCTTTCGGAGAGACCCGCATGATTCCTGGGCCAGGGTACCTGCCTGTTTTTCCTTAGGACATTCCTGGGAGGAGCCCTGTTCACAATTGCCCCTCCAAATCTCAGTTTTAAAAAAATCTACTTCCATTGGTGTCCAACCTCCTGGATTCTGTTAGATTCTGTTGGACACATGATCTTTTAGACACGCTACTCAAATCCTGGCTTGAGGACTAGTCTCTCTCGTTCAGGTGACTCGGTATATCTTATTTCCAATGCATTTGTGTTTGTTTAATTAGTTTAGCTTTCAGAGGCCAACTTTGTTTATCTAATTCCAGGTTTTGGGGAGAGGCACCATACTCCCCCATTACTGCTTATTTTTTATTTATTTATTTATTTATTTGAGACAGAGTCTTACTCTGGTGCCTGGGCTAGAGTGCCATGGTGTCAGCCTAGCTCACAGCAACCTCAAACTCCTGGACTCAAGCGATCTTCCTAATTTTTCTATATATATTTTAGCTGTTCATATAATTTCTTTCTATTTTTAGTAGAGACGGGGTCTCGCTCTTGCTCAGGCTGGTCTCAAACTCCTGAGCTCAAACGATCCGCCCGTCTCGGCCTCTCAGAGTGCTAGGGTTACAGGTGTGAGCCACGACGCCCGGCCCAGTTACCACTTATTGATAGCTTGGAAGATCCAAACAAGAGGCAGGGAATTCAGTGAGGAGGCAAGGACAGAAACTCCAACAAGGCGACTCTAGGGCCTCTGTTCTTTTCAGTTATTCTGCACTGTTATCCCCATGAGTCTCCACAAGGTTTAAGAACTTTTGATATTTTGTCATTTATCCTCCCATCTTCCAGATTGCCACTTGTATCTGGAAGCAGCAGCATCAAAATCCATGGTCAGATTACATGCTCAAGTTTTTGGTTCAGAAAATATGGTCACTATACTCACAGGCTTCAATACGTTACTGGTTATTGAGTGTCACTGCTGAGGATAGGAATTGGCATATCCAAGCCTTTTGAGAACCCCAGGGTCCTAAGTGGCCTTTCATTAAGAGAGGGAGTAGCAGGAGAATCCATCTCCACTGACATGGATTGACAAAGTGGGGTCTGGTCTCTGGGTCTTTGCTTCCCCATGTAGATAGCAGGATCTAGAGAAAAGAAAAACCTTAGAGTTCTGAAGGAATGAAATATTTTAAGGCCTGAAGATTGCTTGGAACTCAACTAATATAGCCCCATCATTTTACAGGTGAAGAACCAAGGTCCAGAGGGAAGTGACTTGTTCAAGTTTACACTGCCAGTTAGGGAATGAGCCATAATAGAACCCAGCATTCTTTCTACCAGTCTCTACTACCTCCCAAAAGAGTGGTGACCCAGCTTCATGAAGTGGGAGGCTGATTGAACATTGGGCAGGGCATGAAAAAGGAAGAGGTGAGGTGGACAGTGCAGCGCTGATGATAATTGTTGACTATATATAATTAATAATATGCTAACTACATAAAGGGTGATAGACCCCTGAGGTGAGCTGCACCCCCACATTGAGGATCATACGATGCTGTGTACCCTCAAACTAGTAAGAGCTAGTCTGCAGTGAGGAGAACTGGCTAATTCACTCTGCAGTTGACTTGCAGCTCTTTTGCTCCGCTTTGCTGCCATCTTGAGGACTGTAACATCATATCGAAATATTTTTGGAGCGGAAGTACATCTCTTGTAGTCTCTCAGAAGAAAGAGCACTGGAGAGGCCAGGCGCGGTGGCTCACGCCTGTAATCCCAGCACCCTGGGAGGCCGAGGTGGGAGGATCGCTTGAACTCAGGAGTTCGAGACCAGCCTGAGCAAGAGTGAGACCCCCGTCTCTACTAAAAATAGAAAGAAATTAGCTGGACAACTAAAAATATATAGAAATATTAGCCGGGCATGGTGGTGCATGCCTGTAGTCCCAGCTACTCGAGAGGGTGAGGCAGAAGGATCGCTTGAGCTCAGGAGTTTGAGGTTGCTGTGAGCTAGGCTGACGCGACGGCACTCTAGCCCAGGCCAGAGAGCAAGACTCTGTCTCAAAAAAAAAAAAAAAAAAAAGAAGAAAGAAAGAAAGAAAAGAAAAGAAAGTGCACTGGAGAGGAAGGGTCTAGCAGGACCTCTCTGGCTTGATACTGGGGAATGAAGATGAGGGAACTCACCCTAACTGTGCGTGTGTGCCCAGCACTGAGCTTCTGGTACAGTGGAGTGTGGTAGTAAGAGCATGAGCGCTGGGCTTCACCCTAAGCTCCCCTACTTGTGTGACCTTGGGCAAGTCATTGCAACTTCTCTGAGTTTCAGTTTCATCATTTTCACATCGGATGAATAACTCCCACTTTGCAGGATCAAAGGAGATAATGTACGAAAAGAGCCTGACACCATGTCTGGTACATGGTACGTGCTCAATGATTGTTGACGGTGATGTTGGAGGTGATGATATACGTTGTTTAAATCCTAAAGTAGATTGGGGCAGGTTGCCAGTCCGTGAGCTCCTTGAGGGGTTGCATTCCCAGATCAGGCCCTGGTATACAGGAGATAATAAATGTGTGCTAGGTTTGGGGGTAGGTGAGTGGTGAGGAAACCAGACTGCCTAGAGCAGAGGGGGAGTGTTAGAGAGACAGGCTGGGGGTCTTGGCCACAGTTCTCTAGGCAGCTGGGGAGTCATTAAAGTCAGGCCCCTCAGATCTAGTACATGAGAACAATTGGGTCGGGCCTCAGAAGCAATCGTGTTGCTGCAGAGGGAGATTGGAAGTTTTAATAAATGTGATAAGGTACTCTGTGGCCCTGGTCCTGTTCCTTCAGGGAGCTGAGAAGACTAAAGGTTGGTACCACTGTCATCAGCTGAGCATGTACCATGTGCCAGGCAGTGTGCTAGACCAAGCCTCACAGCCACCCCGTAGAGGGAGGGATTCTTGCCACTTCCCTATGCCCCATTTTTCAAGTGAAAACACAGGCTCAACACAGGGGAGTGCCTTCCGCAGGACTACATGGCTAGGAGGTGGTGGAACTGGGAGTGCTGTGCCCATCACTGGCTGAGCTCCAACACCCTGATGGCCTGCCTGCCCGCCCTACCTCTTAGGAGGCCCACCTCCCCTCCCTATGTGTCCCTCTGTCGTTTGGCACTCAGCGTAGATGGCCGCTCTCCTCACTCAAGTCATGTCTTGGCTCTCTCAGCTAAGAACAGAGCCTGGGACGTGTTCATCTCTATCTTCTTTGCAGCCCAACATGGGAGAGGGCAGGAGGCCTGGGGTGAAGAGGGAGGAAGACAAACACTTCCAAGTTCCCTGGTCCTCCTTCCTCCCCTTCCCTGCCCCCAGTGGACGGCTGCTCCACTGTCCTAACCTTCCCTCTTCCTACATCTGCGTGCGCGCTCGCGCGCGCGCGCGCACACACACACACACACACACACACACACGTGTGCTTGCACACGCCTCTCAAGCTCTTCTTGGGGAGGAGTAGCTGGAAGGGAGGGAGGAGTAGCTGGAGGGGAGGGAGGAAGGGCGTGGTTCAGATTTCACTGTTCCCTCAGAGCTGTCCCCTACTCCATTCTCTTCTCTGGCTCTTCCTTGGCCTGTGAGGGGCCTCACAATGAGAAAGGCAGACCAGTGTAGTAGGAAGGAGCCCAGCAGCTGACTCATTTACCCTCTCAGCCTCATTCTTTTCATGTGGAAAATAAGCAGTTTGGACCAGGCAATTGGCAAAGCCTCTTCTATGGTGTTAATAATACCTGGTATTTGTCTACTGGGTTCCAAAGGGCTTAATCATCCCAACGTCACTGTGAGGATCGGCCTCATGTTACAAATGGGGAGACTGAAGCTCAGACTCAGAGGGTTGAAGTGACCTGCCCATGTCACGGGGCTGGTAAGTGGCCAAGCCGATAATCGGAGCCCAGGTCTTCCTGTGTTTAAAGCTCAGGCTTTGCCCCTGCCTGTGGCTGCAGGCTGCCTCTCAGGCCACTCCAAGCCACACTCTGCCATGACCCATTAGGCCCCCACGTGGTTGGTTCCTGGTACCCCTCTGACCTCGCCTCTCTCCGCCCTTCCCCTGCTCACTCCACCCCGGCCACCCTGTCTTCTTCCCTGTCTCTCCAACTGGCCAGGCGTCCTCCCATCTGCCTCTGCACTTGCCATTCCCCCTGCAGGAAATTACCCTTCCCTTTGTTCTCATGACATGCATTAGGGCTCAATGAGGCCACTAAGGCCACTACGTGGGGCGGAGGGAGAAGAGTAGAGAGCATATGGCTGACTGTGTTGGTTTTTTTTCTCTGTTTCCCTTTCAGATCTGATGGTGAGAATTCCAGAACAGTCAGGTCAGTACCTCCTTTCTTTAATAGTAGTTGGGAGATGGGGCAGGGCCTGGGGTGGTGGGCCTCTGGTTTGTCACTTCGGGATCCACGGGCAGGGGTAGGGGCCAACTCGGGTTTTTCCCTGTTGGTATTAGGAGTGGGTAAGGAGTGGGATGGGGGGGCGAGGGTGTGGCAGGTGTGGGGGCGTTGAAGACCGTTCTTAGTCTTTCCAACCCTAGCTGACTTGGGGGCTTGGCCAAATACCACAGGGGTTCATAGGAGCTGCCCAGATGTGAAAGCCGATCTCTAGAGAGGTCAGCTCTGGACCCGGGACCTTTCCCATCTTCACCTCCCAGGAGAAGAGGGTACAATAGATGCTGGGCTTCTCTGGCCTAGCAATCACGTTCCATCCTGAACCATGGCCCTGAGTAGTGGGATTTGGATGGACTTTGACTGCAACACATTCTAGACATTAGAAATACACGTTACAATGAAAGTAAGATTTTTTTTTTTCACGTGCTTGGTAAAAAAGTTTACAAGCTTCAGCCAGTTTTAAAGGCATGATCCATCTGCCACTTGGGGAGGCAGGAGTAAAACTGGAGTAGAAACAAGGGCTCTTTGTGCATTTTTGATGCCTAACCCCATCAAAAGCTTCATGAAGGCAGAAGTGTCAAGTGTAGGGATTAGATGGGAATGATGTGGGGGTCAGGATAGGGACCCGTCAGCCTTATCATCCAGGCTGGGGCTATGGGACGGGCCTCTGAGATGAGATGGGCCCAGGGAGCAGAGGCACAGATGGGTACAGTCCATCCCAGCCAGGGCTGCTGCTAGCATATACGGCACCTTTGTGGAAGATAGAATAAGACGCCCCTTTCACGGGCGCTGCCTTTGAGTGGCTCAATTAGAAAAAATACTTCCTTTCCTCTGGGCTACTGTGGCCCTTCACCAGGCTTCCTGGTGTGGTGAGCATAGCACTGGTTGGGTGTCAGCCCCTGTACATGCCTTCTTGGCTGTGACCCCTTGCGCAGGGCACAGCTTGCCCAAACATGCAGCAGCCCTGGTCTTGTCATCTAGGCAGTGGGTATGGGCTGCAGGCAGAGGATGCCAGCATACAGACAAAAGTGTCTAATGAGACACACTCTGTCCTAGCATCCCAGGCAGGGGGTCTGAGATGAACACACTGATGCCCAGAGCCAAGGTTACGGCTGTGGGATGGAGGCACGCTGAGGCCAGCATTAAAGCAGGGGGGAATGTGAGGGACACAGTCAGTCCTAGTGTCCAGGCAAGGGGGATGTGATGGGAAATAATTAGTCCCAGCATGCAGCCAAGGAGCATGTCACAGGCACAGCTTGTCCTAGCACTTAGGAAGGCACACGTCTAACAAAGAACATGAATCTCACTGTCCCACTGTGGGTTTAGAGAAAGGCAACCTGGGCTGACCCCAAGCACAGGGCTCCTACAGGCATCCCTGAGATTGTGCTTGCTACTTGTTGAGGAGCAAGATGGAAGGTGTCTCTAATTCTCAACCCTTCCCTGCAGAGGAGTTCCTAGGAGCTCAGGGAATTTAAGAATGATCATAATCATAAGTCATATGATGACATACATTGGGCCTTTACAACTTCCAGAAGTTTTCAGGGACTTTCTTTTGTTTGATCCTCCCTGTGACAGTGTAGGTGGAACCTGGGCCGGCTTTATCATCATTGTTTTACAGTTGAGGAAACAGGCTCAGGGAGGCTAGGGGTTTTACCTACAGCCAGGCAACTAATATAGGGCGGAGCCAAGATTCAAACCCAGGTCTGCCTGGCACCAAGCCCAGAGCCCTGCCCACACCATCACCGTGGGAGCTCTTGACAGCCTGGCAGATAATAATAATCATCCTCATCCTCATCCTAATATTAGAAATTATAGCAATCATCTTGGTTCCTACTAAGAACTCTGCATATGATCTTATTTACTGCTCACAACAGTCCTATTAGGCGGGGATTACGATCCCTGATTTACAGCTGAGGAAAATGAGGTTCCGACAGTGTCACTGCCTTGGGCTGTCTGGTTCCAAAGCCAGTGTTTGTTTTACTCAGACATGCTTCCTGCCATCCATCCTGGGCCCACAGTCAAAGAGGCCATAGAGGCCCTGAGGACTCAGCAGTCGGGGAAGTGAGGGACAAACTCAGGCTGTGGGAATGGCCTAAAGCCTGGCGTGTGTAGAGCAAGATCTTTCCAACGTGGTGGGAAGACCCTTTAACGTGGAACCCGGGCTGGGTGGGGCCCTCTGAGGATGCTCTTGGGACCACTTGTAGATTCTTGAGCTCACTCCAGTTAGGGATCAGGGAGAGCTTCCTAGAGCAGGCAGCGTGCGGGCAGGGCTGTAGAGAGCTGCCGTGCAGACTTTGCATAAAGAAGGTATTGCGGGAGGTGGAATCAGCACGTGGAGGAAAGCGAGGGGTGAATTTAGAGACAGGGAGCAGTTGGTGGAGCCAAAACAGATCTGGGCAGGAAAAGAGCAGCTGTGATAGTTCAGAACACTGGTTGGGGCTGGGTCACAGCCACCTTCTGTCATCAGTGGGGAGCTGGGGAAAGTTGGAGGAGAGAGGCTAGGCTCCGTAGCATAGAAAGGGCAGAAATTTCGGATCCGGGCAAAGGGCTTCATTTTTGCCTAAGTTGCTTTCTAGTTATGTGACTGGACAAATTTGTCCTTTGGAACCCCAGTTTCTTCATCTAATAGACGTTATATGTGCGTATGTGTGTGTGGAGAAGGAAGGGCTAGGAGGGTAGAAGAAACGGGGGAGAAGGGTTAGGCCTGGGCTCCTGTGGAAACTGAATAGCAAGGAGTGAGCAGAGTAGGTAGATTGCAAACCTCCCATGGCGGGGCCCAGGCCTGAGGGCTTCTAAGTATGGGGTATCAGAGGAAGTGTGGAATCTAATTAGAGCCGAACAGCTGGTGATGGGGGAGGGCTGTGGGCAGAGGAAGGTGCCTGGACTTCCCGTAGATCTATGAGAAGTTGTCACAGATCTAACCTAAAGGCACCTTAAGCCAAGGTCCAGAGAGTGACTGGCCATGGCTCAAGGTCACAAAGCTAGCTAGTAACAGAGCCTGCTTGCTAGCTGTGTGCTCTTTGGAAAGTCACTTAACCTCTCTGATCCATAGTTCCACATTGGCAAAATAGAAACAATAATCTTGACTTCTCTGGGTTGATAAAAAGACTTAAAGTAAAGCATGCTTAGCATAAAATAGGTGGCTCAACAAATTGTAGTGCCCTCCACTCGCCCCTAACCCAAGCCATTGTCGTATATTGTATAGTCAAGCTGGAAAAATGTGGAGAAGTGTAGAACTTGAAAACAGAGCAGGTCAGGAGGGGCCTGATAGAGCCCCTCACCAGAAGACAAGAGAGCCCAGGCCTAGAGGTGCTGCCACAGTGAGGGTCAGGCTAGAAGGTGGGGGGGGTGCTCTGGGGACCTGGCTGCGGTTGCTAGGGGTTGCTAGGCACCCAAGGGTGAGAGGGTGAGAGCCGGAGGTGGCCTGTTGCTAGGGAAGGAGGGAGAGGGTGGGGGAGCCGTTGACACTCAGTGGAGCCAGGGACGTCCCCATGGCAACCTGAGCCGCAGCAGTCAGGAGGAGAAGTGGGAGGAGGAGCCACTGCTGGCTCTGTTCCCAGAGGCGGCCTCCCACTCTGGGCCTCAGTGCCCCCATCTGTCCAACAGGAGTTTGGATTAGATAATCTCTAAGATCCCTCCTTATTTTGACCTCCTGGCAATCTGGGATGGCTGAGACCTCACGAACCTTCTGTGGCTCCCCCATCCACATGTCCAAGACACCACCAGTCCCAAGAGCCACCCCGGCTGCATCCACCTCTTCCTCCCATGCCTCCTCTTGTTCATCTCAGCCCTCCGCACACCCCACCCGACTGTCTGTTCCTACCACTTCCTTTGCCTGGAACTTTGCCACTTGCTGCCTGCTGAGTGCTCTCTGGCTCTGGGGGGTCCAACTCCAGTCCTGCCCACTCTGGGAAGCCTGCTCTGGCTGCCCCAACCCACCCTGGTGGCTTTCTCTCTCCTGGACTTCTCTGGCCTCAGAGGTCTGAGCTCCTCCTGCTGTCCCTTGATAGTCACTGCTGTCATTTATCGAGCCACTTCTAAGGGGTGGACTTCACACAGGACACCTCACTTCATCTTTACAGTGAATCTACGGTGTCATATCCTGAATCCCCATTTACATATGAAACAATACTTTGACAGCTTATGTGACTTGTCTGAGGTCCCCCAGGTACTATGTGATGGAGCCAGGTTTGGAACTTGGCCCTGTGTAATTGCTGTACCCCAGGCCTGAGGTGGGGTATGATTCATCGTCCTGATAGGCAGCAGCAGCAGCAGGACTTACTGAATGATGGTTAAAGCTGTTGTGTGCTGGGCACTTTACCTATATTCTCATTTAATCCTTTTTTTTTTTTTTTTTTTTTTTTGGAGACATCGTCTCGCTCTGTTGCTCTGTTGCCCGGGCTAGAGTGCCGTGGCATCAGCCTAGCTCACAGCAACCTCAAACTCCTGGGCTCAAGTGATCCTCCTGCCTCAGCCTCCCGAGTAGCTGGGACTACAGGCATGTGCCACCATGCCCGGCTAATTTTTCTGTATATATTTTTAGTTGTCCAGCTAATGTCTTTCTATTTTTAGCAGACACGGGGTCTCACTCTTGCTCAGGCTGGTCTCGAATTCCTGACCTCGAGCGATCCTCCTGCCTCGGCCTCCCAGGGTGCTAGGATTACAGGCGTGAGCCACCTCGCCCGGCCTCATTTAATCTTCACACTAATCCTATAGGTCATATGTTCTTGTCATTTTACAGATGGGACAATTTAGGCTTAGAGAGCTAAAATAATTTACCCCATGGCAGAATTAAGATAGGCATGCAGACCATCAGATTTGTGATCTGTTAGCCACTATCCCATGGCTAACCCAGTCGTATTCCAGAAGTGCGTACAGAACATTCCCTATGTAGCAGGCTTGTTTTGGGCCACTCATGGGGTGACGGAAGCGGGCAACGGGGGTCCCTACCCGTGGGGGGGCTCCCGGTCTGAAGTTGCTGCAGGCACAGATGCACCAGCCTGGGCAAGCCCTGATGGGAGCGTGGTAATGAGGTAGACAGCCAGTGTGTAAGAACAGGAGTGCGGAGGGGCAGAGTTGGGTTCTGACGGTGGGATGGAGGAGGAGGAAGGTGGGGTGGAATCGGGGTAATTTTCCCAAAGGAGGTACCTTTCCAGGAAGGTCAAGAGGGCCGAGAAGGGGTAAGAAGTTCTTCTTCTCCCCCCTTCCTCTCTGTGTTCTCCTGCCCCCGCTTGGCCCAGCCCCAGGAAGTGGGTGACCCCTAAGCTGGCTGAGTGCCTGGTTGGCACCAAAATAAACTTGCCTTCTCTCTCTTCCCCTCCCCTTGCCTCTGTCCCCTCTGTCCTGGCTTTAATTAGCAGCCCTGGGGATGAGTCACTTGGCAGCTGGGGAAGGGAGGCTGTGCAGAGCCCAGTGGAGCTTCGACTCCTGCCCTGAGCCTCACGGGCAGCACCACTGTCTTCATGCTTGTGGGTGTGCGCTGCTGCATGTCGGCGGCTTCGTGTCAGTGGGGCTGTGAAGAGCGCAGGGCGACACTGCATGCTGACGTGTGTCCCTTCATGTCAGGGGGTCTGCAAAGAAGCATGTCTGGTTATTGCTGCCTTTGTTTCTGTGTGTCACTGAATGTCAGCGTGTGTGAGTGTGTGGCTGTAATGTGTGGCCGTGGTAGCAAGTGTCAGGAAACGAGGGAGCTTTTGGGTGAACAAACACAAATGCCATATAATTGCATTCACCCCTCTCTACATAACTGTTCTTTATGCAATTTTGCTTATGCAAGGCCTGCACTTATATTCCCAATTTTCACTTGTCTTCGTCTGGGTACATTTTGTCGCAGGGAACAGAAGCCCACTCAAACTAGCTCAAGAATAAAGGATAGATGGGGGGGACTATTGTGAGGCTACACCTCACAGAATCTAAGAACAGTAAATGAAGTACAGCCAGGCCTCACACCAGCTGGAAGTGGGACCAGGAAGTCAAGGACCAAGATGACTCTCTTTCTCTGCATCTCCTGGGCCCATGTCTCGTGTCTGTCTGTCTCTCTCTCTCTCTCTCTCTCTCTCTCTCTCAGCTTACTGGTCCTGTCATCTCTTTTTCACTGACTCCTCTCTCTGGACTGGCTTCCTCTGCTTGCACACAGCCTATTATGGCCGCCAACCCGGAAGCTATGTGACCTTCCAGCTTTGGGGTCCACCCCCTTCTGACCGCAGTGATTCTGTCCAGCCCGTGGCAACACAAGGCAGCCAGGGCCTGTAGGTGACAGTCGACTCCCTTAGAAGTGGGTGAGGGTAGAGAGGCAAAATACTTGCTACTTGGCATTTCTTCTACAACGAACACAGTTTTTATGTGTACACAAGTGAGGTCAGAGCCTGGGGGGGTGGTCCACTCGGAGACCCACGATTGTAAGATTGCCTGTCCATCAAGGTTTAGCTCTGTAGTTTATAGCAAGATGACCTTTGCTCACTATGTTTTTGCGTCTAAACATGCTGTGTCTCTAAAAATGCCCCCTTATTTGATGCCAAAACAGCTTTTAAATGTACCGTGAATACACATGTACAGCATTGCTACCAGCTTGTGGTGATTTTCATAGCCTCAGAACAACTGGTATAATGCTCCTTATGGTGCAGCTGCTACCAAGTTCTTGGTTGCTTCAGGAATTTTTATATTTTATTAGTTCAGTGACCGGATTTATAGTTATCTGCAGTATATAATTACAAGTACACATTATCAATATTATCAGCTTGACGCTTGAGCTTACTTTTCTATTAATACAAACCCTGCAGTTTTTACATTAATTACAGAGGGAATTAATGATCCCCTTAGACAAGTTTTCACCTATGAGTAAAGAGTTTGGAACCAGCTGTGCCAGTAATGACTGTTCTGCAGACGCAGGGGCGATGCCCACAGCTCTGGCCTTGGTCCTGGCCTCGCATCCTCTGGCTGAGACTAGAGGCTTCCTACTACCTCCTCGGGGGGCCTCCTGTTTCTGGCCCGGCACATAGTAGATACTGCCGTTATTTTTTAAATTAAAAAATGACAGTTTTATTATTATTGTTAAAGCCATCTTCCATATATAAATGGTAAACCTAAGTGGGAGAGATTATTCCAGGCTCAGGCAGTCTCCTCCAACCCCTCCCTTTGCTTTTTTTGCTGCTCCAAATAACTAATAATTGCTTCAATTCAGAAAATGTCTACTGTATATTAGGTACTGCTACAGAGCATTCGACACGAATTATCTTTAATCCTTGTGGCCACCCAGCCAAGACGGGGTGATTTACAGGTGGGGAAACTGAAACCTAGAAAGGTAAAGTGACTTGCCTGAAGTCATCCATCCATCTAGCCATTCATTTATTCTTTTATTCCGGGACAATTTATTGAGCACCTACGATGTGCCAGATGCTGCTAAATGCAGTTGATACGATGGTGAATAATAGAGTGATGGGCCTTGCTCTGATGAAGCCCACTGTCTTGCTGGGAAACAAACAAGGAAACAGACAATTACAGACAATTATAGGGGAAGTGTAGGGTGCTCTGGGAGCATGGCGGAAGTATACCTATCCCAGCCTGAGGGTCAGGGAGGCTTCTCCAAGCTGATATCCAAGCTGAGACTTGGAAGATGAGTAGAAGTTAGCCAGGGGAGGGGTGGGGTGGGGCAAGGTGAAGTGGAGAGTTGCAGGCCGGAGCTGTGGGAGGGGTGTTTGGCGCCTGAATTTGTGAAGATCTAAAGCTGTATCTTCAGGGAGATGGGGCTGTCATGAGAAATGGCCAGGTCTGGAAAAAGGGCAGAAGGTATATTGGGGGTTGGAACTGGGGCCCTGGTCAGTTAGGTCCCGAGCTGAGGAACTGCAGGACCTAGCAACAGTTTCCGTGCTTTATGGGCTCCATTTGTGTGCCTGGCCCCAGAGGGCCTCCTGGATTGGCCTGGCGCAGGATTCTAGTGGCCACAGTGCCCTCTAGTGTCCACAGGCCCACCTTGCAGCCTCCGCTTCTGTGTGCATTGTCTCCCACAACCCTGGGCTGGGTACTGGGGACACTGGGATGAACAAGACTTGGCTCCCGCCCTCACAGAGCTCCCATCCGAGAAGGCAACAGGCATCTGAAAAGACAGTGTCGAGAGAAGCTGGCTGGGAGACGAGAGGGCGGAAGGACACAAAGGAGGTGATCCTACCTGCCTGGATGGGGTCGGGACAGGTTCCCAGAGGGCACAACGTCTAGCTGACTTTTTTTTTTTTTTTTGAGACAGAGTCTCACTCTGTTGCCCAGGCTAGAGTGAGTGCCGTGGCGTTAGCCTAGCTCACAGCAACCTCAAACTCCTGAGCTCAAGCGATCCTCCTGTCTCAGCCTCCCGACTCCTGAGCTCAAGCGATCCTCCTGTCTCAGCCTCCCGAGTAGCTGGGACTACAGGCATGCACCACCATGCCCGGCTAATTTTTTCTATATATATTTTTAGCTGTCCATATAATTTCTTTCTATTTTTAGTAGAGATGGGGTCTCACTCTTGCTCAGGCTGGTCTCGAACTCCTGAGCTCAAACGATCCGCCCACCTCGGCCTCCCAGAGTGCTAGGATTACAGGCGTGAGCCACCGCGCCCGGCCATCTAGCTGACTTTTGAAGAACAAAAAGGAGCTAATCAGATGGGGAGGTGGCAGTGGAGACGCAGAGGGACAGCACCGGTGAAGGTGAGGCGTGGAGCGGCAGAGCATAGCCGAGAATTACAAGGGCTTCCGTCTGGGTGGGGCACAGGTTGAAGATGGGGGAAAGACTAAGACTAGCCGGAGGTGGGGGGTAGGGGTTAGCTCATAGAAGGTTCTGGGACGGCAGCCACTAGCTCATCATAGGAACTTAGTGAAGGGAATCATATAAGAAGATTCCTTGCCCTTTTGGGATCACAAACCCATCTGCGTATCTGATGAAAGCTAGAGACACCCTCCTCAGAAATTAATATTTTTCATACAACTTCAGGAGCTTCAGAGATACTTCCCCCACCCCCGGCCCCCTCAATGCCTGTCCACAAACCACAGGTTTCCAAATTGCTCTCAGTATAAATATGGAAACCCTTACTGCAGCCTCCAAGGCTCTGCACGGTTAGGCCTTTGCTGACATCTACGATCTCACTTCTCTCTCCTGTGCTTTTCCCACTCCCCCACGTTGGCCTCTTTGCACTTGCTGGAAATACCACCTCAGGTCCTTTGCCCAGGTTGTTTCCTCTGCCTGGAACACTCTCCCCTAGCTGTCTCCACTTTTAGCTCAGTTTAATTCCATTAGTTGGTGGGTGTCTTTCTCCCTCACTTGGATGTAAGCTCCATGAGAGCAGGACATTGTCTACCCTTAGTCACTGTTGTACTCAGCACCTGGCACGGCGCCTGGTCCACAGTGTCTGTCGAATAAGTGAATGAGGGAACTGCCAGTGCTCTGTGGCTGGGTCAAGCTCCTCGCCCTGACTTTTTTCTTCCCCCTGGTTATTGCATGAGTCTACTCAACACACTCGGGTACGACTGAATTCCAGAAGCAGCCCTAGGTTAAGGAATAATTTGCTGGAAGTCTTCCCCCCATCCCTGAAACAAACAGGCTTCCCACAGGTCTCCTCTGCCTCCCCGGGAGAAGGGTCAGACTCTCTCAGGCTCAAGCTGTGACTCTTCATCACATGCACACTTTGTGTCACTGAATCCTGACAAGAGCCTGTGAGGTAGGAACTGCCACCCCTCTTCTATAGATGAACAAACCGAGCCTCAGAGGGGTTTCCCAGCTAAAAATAGTAGAGCTGGGACTTGTACCCAGCTCAACCAGGCACCAAGGTGTAGATTGTTTTTGCCTCACCAGAGAGAGAGAAAAGGGCTTGCCTAAGGTCACACGGCATCAGCCTCAGAGCCAGGACTAAAATTTCTGTCTCTCGACTCCTGCCAGGCCAAGAGAAAGGTGTGGACCAGGGGTGCAGCTCTTAGGGCGATGACTACAAATGGGCACAAGGTGAAGCTGCTGTAGGAGCTTAGGAGAGTTGTTTAAGTAGAGTTAAAAAAAAAAAAAAAAAGCAGGGGCTGAGGCCAGAAGCCCTGAGGGCCAGAGCTTTAGGGGGTGGGCAGAGGGAGAGGAGGCCACAAAGGGCCCGCAGATGCCAACCTTGTGGTGGTCCGGAGGGCCTCTCTCCCTCTGCAGCTTTGGCTATCTTGAGAGGAACCAGCTGCCCCGGCAGGGAGGCAGGAAGGCTGGCCTGTTGCCTGTCAGCTCGTATTCCTTCTAGATCACTGCCCCCCTGGCCCCTCCCAGGGCCGCCTTCTGCTCAGAACAGCTAGGAGCTGGGCTCTGGGGCCTGTGAAAAGACAGGGGCACTCTGAGCTGGATCTGTGGTACATATTCTTCAGGAGCCTGAAACTTCTCTCCTTTCTCCAGCCCCACCCACACGGAGCACAGGGAGATTACTGTAGTGGGTAGGCAGGGAGCCAGGCACCTGGAGTCTACTCTGACTTGCTGTGCGAACTTCAGTCACACTCTCCTCTCCAGGCCTCAATTTCCCCCCTCTGTAAAATCAGGCTGGGCAATTTCCTTGGAAGAACAGCCTCTTGATTGTGAGTGGCATTTCTTCTGATTTTTTCCTCTTCTCTTCAGGGAACATTTCTCTTCGCCAGTCTAAAAAACAACACAGGAAAGAGAGCTTATTGCAGTGGCAAAGAATATTGGCCAGGGCCCCATCTTGATAGCCCAAAATGAGTGATTTGAATTTTGCTTGATATGGAGTGTCCCAGAACAACTCCTAAACATAGTCTCTGTGCTGAAAATGAAGATGTTTGTGAAAAGCTTCTGTGGAAAGTTTTCTGTTTCCACAAGGCAGTGATATGGCTGAGGGGACAGATTTCAGATTGGGGAATGGCTAAATCATGTCCTAACCTTGGGGTTCTGTCACTTAGTAGTGGTATTACATAACCTATCTCCATCTCAGTTTTCTCTTCAGGAGAATAGGGCTAGATACCCGAACTTGACGGGGTGCCTGGGGAGGTTCCAGCAGAGGGGCACACAGGGAGCCCAGCCTGGGGTTTGGTCCGAAGGAGTGACTGACAGCTCTGAGCTCTCCAGGCCACTTCCTCTTAAGAGGAGTTCCCAGCCCTCCTAGGGGAGCAGGGGAAGGAGCAAAGTTTCCAGTTGCAGCCTGGCCTGCAGCCCAGCTGGCCCGGCCCCGCCTCCTTGGTTCCTCCTTCTAGGGAAGGGCTGGGGAGGAGGGGGTGGTGACACGGTGGAGGCACTGGCTGGGCCAGGGGGCCTGCCCTTGGGACAGGTCCAGACCCATGGAGCCCCCCGGGAGGAGAAGCAGGTAGGAACCGGGGCCCTGCAGCCTGGCCCCTTCCCTTCCTGCCCAGGCCTGGACCCAGTCCCTGGGCTGCTGATTCAGCAGCCTCCTGGCTTCCTGGTTCCTGGCTCCCTTCTTGGACTCTTGGAGGCCTTTGGCTTGGGGGAGGTAGCTGGCTCCAGTGGGCGAGCCCGTGGGCATCCGGGTGCCCCGCTCTGTAAGGCCCCTGCAGCCCTGAGTAGCACAGTCTGTGGGCTGTGAGGGCCGAGCTTGGCAGCCGCCCTGGTGTGCTAGCCTCGCGCTGCGCTGCAGGGCTCCAGGCTCGCAGTCGCTGGGATTTTTCTGACACCAGCATTCCAGCAGCCTAAGGATCTCTGATTCAATGAGATAATGAGTCAAGGGCTTGGGCTGGTGACTGGCACATAGACGGCGCTTGAGAAACAATCACTCTCATGATGACGGTTATTCCAGAGCCTCTGATAAGAAGAGTGTCAGATTCAAAGATTCTCTGCAAGATTCTAAGATTTGGGCATCCTCAAATTCGCAGCCTTTGAGAAACAGTCGCTCTGATGATGACGATTATTCTAGAGCCTCTGATAAGAAGAGTCTCAGATTCAAAGATTCTCTGTATGGTTCCAAGATTTGGACATTCTCAAATTTGCAGCTGGCCTTGGCCTGCAGCCACATCTGGCTTTTCCTTGGGCTTTTGAATGGCCTCGCCCCGACCACAGCCTGCCTCCAGGGGCTTGTGGGGGAGCAGGGGCTGGCTGACCTGGAGGGGCCAGCTCCACTCCCAGCGTGTCTTGGCTCTGGCCAACTGGTGTGGCCCTGGCAGCTGCACTGTGCTGGGTAGGGCAGGGACCAGGCCCTCCGCCTCACCACCCTTGCCATTCTCTGGACTTTAATCGTGGGAAGCAGGAGGCAGAGGGGCCTTTGGACCCTGCACTAGGGGTGGGGGCACAGCACCAGGGGTGGCGTGTTGGCCCTGCCTTGGGTTGGGGGTAGGGGGGAAGGCACTGGCCTTGAAGCAAAAGACTCCTGCTTGGAACCACCCTGTCCTCTGCCTTGCCCACTCAGCCCTGAGTCCCATCCTGTCACCAAGACCACTGAGACCTTGTCAGCCTCCTCTGCCCTCACCCCTCCTCTGCTCTGGCACTCTCTGCCTCTCCCTGGCTTCTCTCTGTGTCTTTTGTCTCACCCTTTCTCTGTCTTTCTTCTTTTCTGTCTCTTTTGGTTTCTCTCTGTCTCTCTGCCTCTCCTCCTTCAGTGTTCTACCCTCTACTACCAAGCTGGGCTCTCCCTGCTCTTTGGGCCCAGAGTCTTTCCTCCCTCCCCACTTCCTTCCCTTCCTTCCTATGAGGGGTCTTCTATTAGGGGAGCCCCCAGACATCTTTTCCCTTTCTCTTTCATCCCCCTTCCCTCCTCCCTACCCCTGTGGCGTCTGGTGTGAGGAGGGCTCCCTTCCCCCTTCCCTGCTGTGGTGTCCCAGCGTCTCCGTGGCCAGCTGAGGTCCCCACGGAGTCACCTGGAACACAGGAGGCCCAGCCCGGCTCTTTCGTCTCTACTGCCCCCTGTTGTCGTTGTGTTCTGTATGTGGTTCGAGTGCCGTCCTCTCTTTCTTGACTTTGTGGTTTTTTCTTTTTTTCTTCCTTCCTTCCTTCCTTCCTTCCTTCCTTCCTTCCCTCCCCCCTCCTCCCTCCCTTTTTTCCTCCCTCCCTCCTTTCCTGTTTTCCTCTCTCCCTCCTTATCTTCCCTCTCTCCCTGCCTCCCCCCACCCCTCTTCCACTCCCCATCCTCCATTCTTCCCAGTCTTCTCCTTTCCCTTGCCCCACTCACTCTCACCTCCTTGTCCCTATCACCTACCCCACCACTCCCCTCCCTGTCTCTCTCTCTCTGTCTCTCTCTCTCTTTCTGTCTCTTGCTGTCTCTCAGGTCCACAGCGTCTCATACTCTACACCAGTATTGCTGTCCTACTCAGGTCCTTGACTCCATGAAGCTTACCCCCTCAGGCAGGCTGGCAGAGAGCAGGTAAGAGCTAGACCCATCCCTCCCCCAATCCCTCCCCGTTCCAGACAAACATGCAGTGTCATTGCCAGACCCCTTCCTCACCTCCCTTAGCCCTTGGTGTGACTGTGGAATGGGTGTCTGAGTGTATGAGGAGAGTGCCTGGGAGATCATGTCAGGAGACCAAAGAGGACATTCGGAATCTATTTGTAGTTTGTCCTTCCTTAAAACAATCCTTCCCTAGAGATCTGCTCCAAAAGGCGGGAGTGGTTGGTCCTAGAATATGTGACTCTTGAGCTGTTTTGAGGGATGAATAGGAGTTGGCCAATTGGGTAGACTGGGGAAGGGCATTTAGGCAGAGGGAACAATCTGGTTTCCAGGTTCAAAGGTTCTCCACACCTTTGGAGAACACTATTTCCAAGTTAATTAGAAAACATGTTTTACATTTTCTAATTGTAATTCAATAAAAGGAAATGTTAACAGCAATAGCAAAAAGGGTAGGATCTCCCCCCATTTGAAAATTTAAAAATACTTGTGTTAAAGAGGAAATAAGAATGGAATTGAATTTATGGACTATTTAGAATAAATGTCAATGAGAATACTACATATCAAAACCTATGGATATGGCCATAGGGGTTCCCAGAGGAAAATTTATAGTCTTAAATGTTTTTATTAGAGAACAAAACGGTTTAAATTAAATGAACCAATTATTCCACTCAAGAAGGTAGGAAAAGAACAACCAAGACAGCAGAATAAAGTAGTTACTATAAGGCCGGGTGCGGTGGCTCACGCCTGTAATCCTAGCACTTTGAGAGGCTGAGGTGGAAGGATCGCTTGAGGTCAGTAATTTGAGACCAGCCTGAGCAAGAGCAAGACCCTGTCTCTACAAAAAATAGAAAAATTAGCCGGGCATGGTGGCACATGCCTGTAGTCCCAACTACTCAGGAGGTTGAGGCAGGAGGATCCCTTGAGCCCAGGAGTTTGAGGTTGCTGTGAGCTATGATGATGCCACAGCATTCTAGCCGGGACGACAGAGAGAGACCCTGTCTCAACAAATAAACAAACAAATAAATAAAAGTAGTTACTATAGATAAAACCAGAAATTAGTGAAATAGAAAACAAAAGATTTGACATAAAGAGGTGGCTTTTAAAAAAAACCAACAAACTAGGTAGACCATCCTCTGGCAGATATGACTGAGAAAAAGGCAAAACAATAAATATATAAAATAAGGTATGAGGGAAGAAGATTTAACCATGGATTCTTAGGAGATGAAAAAAAGTTATAAGAAAATGCTTTATATACTTTTATACCAATAAATGTGAAAATCTAGATGAAATGGATGGTTATTTTAGGAAAATATAAATTACCAAAATGACTTAGGGAGGGGTAGAAAACCTGAATAGAATGGAAAAATATAGAAGAAATAGAAAAGATGGTCAAAGTTTTCTCCTCAGAAATGGCAAGTCCAGTTGGTATTCTGGAAGTCCTGGTATCATGGAAGTTCTACTGAATCTTGAAAGATAAGATAATAGGAACAGATGGACAAATTCCCAGTTCATCCTATAAGGCTAGTATAGCTGGAAAGGTTTAGATACACACAAAAAAACAGAACCAGAACTATAGCCTAATCTCACACATTAATAGAGCAGCAAATATTTTAAATAACAGATTATCAAACAAAATCCATCAGCGTATTAAAAGAAGAATATACTGTGACAAATGAAGGTTTGTCCCAGGAGTGCAGGGATTGTTCAACATTAGGGAATCTGTTATTGTAATTTATCACAATAGATTAAAGGGAAAAGATCATATAGTCATCTCCATACATGCTGAAAAGTGATCTGATAAAATTACACGTTCATTCTCTTGCTGCATTGGGGTAATTTGTTATATAGCAATAGATAACTAATACGGTAAGCTAGGAATCAACGAAAACTTCCTTAACTTGCTAAAGAATTTTTATCAGAAACCAAAGACAATCATCAAATGGAAGTACTAAATACATTTCCATTAAATTCAGGGGCAAAATATGGGATGACTGCTATCACTGTTATAAACCAGTATTTTTCTGGAGGTTTTTACCAATGGGATTAACAAAAGAAATAAGTAGTATAAATGTTGGAAAAAAAGAATCAGAATTAGCATTACTTGGAGAATTAGCATTACTTGATTGTCTACTTAGATAAAAAAAGAGAATAAAACGAAAAATTTTTAGAACTAAGAAGAAAATTCAGTGCAATGGGTAAATATAAGATATATATATATAATATATATATACGGATACCCAATCTATTAGCTTCCATGAATACCAGCAGTAACTAATTAGAACACATAATAGAAAAGATACCATTTACAATAGCAAAAAAAAATGATCTATAAAAATCCCTAAGAATTTACAAGATATGTGAGATACTTCTCTGTAGAAAACTATAAAATTCCATCAAGGGCTGTAAGAAAGCTTGAGTAAATCAAAGTCATATCCTGTTCCTGGATGGGTAGACTCAATATGGTAAAAATGGCATTTAGTCCCATCTTAGTCAAAAGGTTCCATGCACATTAAAATTTCAGTGGTATTTTCTTTGTGAGTCGGGCAATTGGATTTTAAAGTTCATTTGGAAGAGTAAATGCCCATGAATTACTAGGAAAATTTTGAAAAAGAAGAATGAGGAAACTTGCTCTGTTAGATAAAAAAAAAACTTACCATAAAGCTACAATAATTGCAGATGTTGTCATCATAGAAATAGAGGAATACATAAGTGAAACAAAATAGAGAGTTTAGAAACAAACTCATATTCATATGGGAATTTAATTTATGCCAAAGAAGACATTTCAAGTCAATGGGAAGTCAGTAAATGGCATAAGACTATTGGCTACCCATTGGGGGAAAAGTTAAGTTAAATTCCTGCCTTATATAAAAACAAATATAAAAAAATACACCAAATATAAATAACAAATATAAAAAAAATAAAAAAAATACAACTGTAAAAGTACCAGAAGAAAATCCAGAATATTTTTATAACATTAGAGTGGAGAAGGCCTTTCTGAGCATGACTTAAAAACCCAGAAGCTACAAAATAAAGAGTAATAATTTTGTCTATATTAATATTAGAAACTTCTGTGGGGAGAAAGATGCTATACACAAAGTTAAAACATAAACAACAGGCTAGGAGAAAGTATTTGCTACGTAGATACCAGGCAAAAGATTAATATCTCTGTCTATATCTATATCATCTCCTGGAAATCGATAAGGAAAAGAAATACAACCCATTTAAAATGGAGAAATAACATGATTTAACAATTCAGGGAAGAAACAGACAATTTAGCTAATAAATGAGAGAGGATGTTCAAGCCTGCTAGTAGTTAAAGAAATGATCATGCTCTAAGCAGGGGTTAAAAAAATAGAAATATAACTAAAACAACAATAAAGTACCATTTTTAGGTACCAAAATTAAAAAGATTGGAAGAGTTGTGGGGAAGAGAACATCTCAGATGGCTTGATTGGAGTACAAATTGGTATAATTTTTGTGGGGCAAATTTGTCAGTTACCTCCAGAATCTTAAATGTATGTATTCTTCGAAGCCAAGAACCATATCGTGGAGCTAGATTTCTCTAAGGTTTTCCTACTAGAAAGACCCAAACTTGGCCAGCCAGAGGCTTTTTCTAAAACATCCCAATCCAAACTGCAAACATAAGCCAGACGGTGCAACTCTTTATCACATGCCCCCTTATAGGATGTCATTCTCTACCAACTCTTAATTAAAAGGTTGCATCTCAAAAGAGAAGGAAAGAAGATAAAAAAAAAAAAAGGTTGTTGCATGATATATGCTTCTCAAAATAAAGACAGGATTATATGAGTAGGAATAATCTTTATTTGTAGCCAGTCTATAAAAATGTTAAGGCAATGGAAATAACTTTTATCTGCACTTTAAACAAAATGTACATTCCTTTGGCTCAGCAGTTCAACTTTCAGGAATCTATCCTTCAACATACTTCCAGACATATGCAAAGATGTTCAGTACAGCATTTCTTGTGACAGCAAAAAATTAAAACAGCCTAAATGTCCATCAACAGGGAATAGCTTTTAGTCCATGATATACCCATGCTATGGATTACTCTGTAGCAAATCAAAAGAAAAAGATAGATTTCTGTCTACTGGCATGGCAAGACCTGCAAGACTTATTGTTACATGGGAAAAGCAAGTTATAGAACGGGGCTTATAGTATGATCCCATTTTTATAAAGAAAAGAAAACCCCCATAACAACAATGAAAACATGTTATGCATGCCCTGTCAAAATTTCAAAACTGACTTTTTCCTTGATCTTATTTCCTTGCTTTTAGTAACTCATTTCCCTCCTCTTCTATACCTTTTCCCTGTATCCAGCTGTTCGGATCTTGCATTTGCTTTTAATAACTAGCTCAGATACCACCTCATTCATTCAGCAAGTATTTTGTCTTGCCTGCTTTAGGTTAGACCTTGTGCTGACCCTTGGTGGCATACTGGAATGAATTGTACCTGGTCCTACTGTCAAGGGAGCTCAACTCTAGAAGGAAGAGAGACACATAGACAATGACAACATAGTGTGGTTTGGGATAGGACAGAAGCAGGCTCAGAAGGCTGCCATACAAGGGGCGCTGGCGCTTAACTCCATCTCGGAGTCAGGGAAGGCTTCCTGCAAGAGGGAACATTTGTACTGAGTCGTGAAAGAGTAATAGCTTTCCTTCATCTTCCTCCTCCACCAGAAATGGTCTTGTCACTTTTTGGTTCTTCCAAGCAGGATGACCTTGTAGGGGAAAAAATAGTTGAGTTAGTGCCTTTATTAAAGTCCAAATTCTGCCACTTACCAACTCTGTGACTTTGGGCAAGTGATTTAGCCTCTGAGCCTCTGTTTACTCATCTGTATAATGGGGCTAATGCCTACTTACCTCTCATGGCTGTCTTTAGGATTGGAGTCACTCCTGGGTGACTGTCAGCTCTAGAAGAGTGGGGACTACCTGTGTCTTGTTTTCCTCCTACGCAAGTGTGGAGTGTGTAGCATTGGATTGGATTGAGTCTAAAAGCTGTACATGTCTGGGAGTGGTTCTGGATCACAGGATGAGCATGACCATAGCAGAGCTTTGGGATGAGGATGGTATATGGAGGCTGAGAATAGTATATGGACTGGAAGGGATTGCCTCATAAGAACAGAGAGACAGGTGCCTGGTCTTGGCATGAAGGTGATACAGGAAAGAAAATGAGAGTAGGTGGTCTTGGGAAATGGATTCAAGTAGGGAGTTCTGGCCCTGGTTCTTGGTCCTCTTCTGCTTATGTCATCTCCTAATCTCATAGTCCAGGGTGGGGAGGCATGGTAGACCACTACATGCCATGGCATTTTCAATCCCAACTCTGTCATTGACTAGCTAGGTGATCTTGAACAACTCACTTCACATCTCTGAGCCTAGTTGTTAAAAAGGACACAATACCACCAATGTTTTGAGGTTTATTTACTGGGGAGCATATGAGATCATTCAGATGAATGCATTCAGAATTTGCCTTGCCGAGTGCCTGGCACATAACAGGCACTCAATGAAGAGTAGCTGTTATTGTATTCATTTCATAGACAATTATGGAATACTGCTGTGGCCAAGGTCTATGCTGGGTGATGGTTCTTGCTCTCCATGAGTTCCCCATCAGTTGGGGAGACTGAGAAGACATCTGACAGAGAACACTGGGGGGCTGTGGAAGCCCAGAGGAAGGGATCTGGCCCTGTCTAGGGCTGGTGCAGGTCAACTCAACCTAAGACCTGAGTCTTAAAGGATAAGTAAGAGTTATCCAGGGACAGAAGGGTGAAGTGTGGAAGAGCATCCCAGGCAGAAGGAATAGCATGTGCAAAGGAACCTGGATGTTATTGGGTAGGACCAGAGGGTCTTGATCTGGGATACATGGGCCCCACATGGGCTTCATGAGGCCTATGAACGTCCTGAAATTGAATGCAAAATGCTGCATGCAATACCTATGTGCATTTTTTTGTGGAGGAGATGGTCCATGGCTTTCATTAAATGTATAAAGGGGTTTGTGTTCCCCCCCAAAAGGTTGAGAACCAATGTTGTTGGTGACAAAGCATCATATGAATGGATTCTAAATAGGATAGTAATTTGGTAAAATTTGTGTTTTAGAAACATCACATTAGTAGTCAGTAAAAAAAAGGGTTATATGCATGGAGACCAGCTGCAAGGCCTAAACTGAGGTATTGGCATAGAAGGAATGGATTCGAGCAGGGCTACTGCGTTGCATGACTCCAGTGAACGCCATTCATATGGAAGCATTTTAATTTCAAATTATAGAATTCAAATCCTTTGAGAGTCATTACCGAGATAGACTCACTAGCAGTGTCAGGTGACAAGCTGTTGTGGATGTAGAAGGTGAGCAAAAGGGAAGGAGACAAAGGTGAGTCAACACTGAAGGCGGCCAGAGGGACATGAGTCCAGGCCAGGGTAGTAGTGCAAGAATACTCATCCAGCATCCAAAGTCCTTGGTCTCAGACATAATTACTAACTTTCACCCTACCCCTGGTTCTCAGAGATCCTCAGCAATACTGGAGACGCTCATTTCCCTGTGGATTTTGGAGAGGAATTCATTCTGGCTTGTGAGTCAGGTCAAGTTTCCTGACGAAAGTAGTGTTTGAGCTAGTCATTCAAGGTCCGTGAAGATTTCAAGAGCCAGAGACGGGGGAAGATGCACTAAGTGTGTGCACAAAGGCCTGGAGATGAGGAAGGGTGAAACCAGACATCGGAGGGTGCGGAGGTTAGACTTGCCTCAAACAGCTGTCTGGGGAGTTCAGGCTTTTTATTTTTCTTTGAGTAGACAGCTGGAGAGCCATGAGCAGCTCTTGAGTAGGAAAAGGGACATGATTGAATTAGCATTTTAGAAGAAGGAAGGGAGACTAGGGAGGAGACTGTTGCAATAATCCAAAAGAGACAGAAGCTAAGGTAGTGGCAGTGGGGACAGAGCAGAGGAGATGGGTTTGAGAGGTGATTGGGATGAAGAGAGGGCTGGAGACAGAGACTGAAGAGATGATGGGGGATGGGGGAGGAAGTAGAGCTGACTGAGGCTGGAATTCACAGTACGTTGGAGTGTTCAGGCCTGGCCATGGATTCATTCATTCAACAAATATGTATCGAGTGCAAGGCACGGTGCCAGGCACTAGGGGAATGGCCCTGAACAAAGCAGATGCCCATCCTGATGGTTCTTACAGTGGGTGAGACAGATAATAAACAAACAACTAAATGTATAGAATGTGTCTGATGTCGATAAATGCTATAAGAAAAATAAAGTCAGGGTGAGGGAGTAGAGAATGTTGGGGTGCTTTTTGAGAGGGATGCCCTCTCAAATGAGGTCATGTTTGAGCAGAGACTTGAAGGGCTTAAGGGAGTGAGCCATGTATCTAGCTGGGGGACGATGTTCCAGACGGAGCATCAGGTGCAAAAGCCCTGAGGCGAGAGTTTGCCTGGTATGTTTGAGGAGCAGCACAGAGGCCAGTGTGATTGGAGAAAGGATGAACAAGAGGTGAGAGCAGTAAAAGGTGAGGTAGCAAGGGCCAGATCATGCACAGTCTTTCAGAGCTATTTACAAGGTAGAATCAGCAGGATTTGGTGACTGGCTTGCTAAGAGAGCAGGAAGAATCGAGGGTGACTCCCAGGTGCATTTCAGGCTTGGCGGTACCCTTCACTAAGGTGGGAGATGCAGGAGGACAGGTTTGCAGTTGTGAGAGGCTGAGTCAGAGACCTGTGAGATCTATGAGATCTGAAGGCCTGAAGAGCCATCCCGGTGGAGCTGTCCAGCAAGCATGAGGCTTGATAAGTCTGAGATCTGGGAGAGAGAGCCGTGCTGGAGCGAGCCACGGCTGAAGTTATGAAGTGGCCTGAGATCACTGAAAGAGAGGATGAAATGAAAGAGAAGAGGACCAGAGCAGAACTGGGAAGGGGAAACTACCATGTAAGGAATGGGCAGAGGAAGAAATAGGGGGTGGTCAGAGAAGTGGGAGGAAAAGCAGCGGGGATGCAGAGGAGGGAAAGGGCCACGCAGAGGAGGGCTTTGTTAAGAGTGTCAAATGTTGCAGCTGAGGGGAGTAAGCTGAGGGCGGAAGAGAGTCTATTGGTTTTAACCACCAGGAGGGCCTGGGCGACCTTCCTCAGAACAGCTTCTGTGGAGTGGTGGGCGCAGGAGGCAGATTGCAGTGGGTCGAAGAGCTCGTGGGAGGTACTGAAGCAAAGCGGAGACGGCCAGTGTAGACGAGTTTCTCAGGAAGCTTAGCTGTGAAGAGGAGAGAGGGACAGAGGGGGGATGTGGGGGAAGATAGAGGGTTTTTATTCCCAGATGGGAGAGACTTGAGCTTCTATAAATGTTGATAGGAAGGAGGCAACAGAGGGGGAGAGGTTGAAAGTACAGGAGGGAGAGGGGATGATCGTTGTGGAGGAGGTAGTGGGGTTGGGCTCCAGAGCCCAGGGGGAGAGACTGGCCGTTAGTGGCATGGGGCTCCTCCCTTACAGAGAAGGAACGCGGTGGCAGCGGTGGGGATATGAGGGCGTGAGGGGATCGGTGAAAGAAACGCTTCAGTAAAGTTCAAAACAACAAATGAAGAGCCTTGACCAAGGGCAGGGATGCTGGAGCTGGGAGGAAGCAAAGAATTCTTCTGGCTAGGAGTCAGAGCTAGGGAGGACTTCCTGCAGGAAGCAGCATTTGAGCTGGGTCATGACATTCAGACAGGAGTTCAGTATGGAAAGATCTGTGCAGAAGGAAGAATATTCTAAGTGGAAGAAGCAGAATCAGCAGACACAGAGGTGTGAAAAGGCTGGGCGTGCCAATGGAATAAGGGAAAAGCTGGTTTGATGAAGGCCAGGCGAGAGTGAGTAGGATGCCACTGATGCCGCTGATAATGGCAGTCACAATAATAGTTACTGTGTATTCAGCACCAGACCTACCCTGTGGCAGGTGCTTTACATACTTGAATTCATTTCATCCCACCAGACCCTGCAGAAGAGGTATGTCCTCAATATGAGTCCCAGAATGGCGAAGAAGCTAGTAGGTGATGGGGCTGGAATTGAAATCCAGGTCTGTGTGACTCCAGAGCCCGTGCCTTTTCTACGGGTGCCGGGCAAGGCCCTATGATGGGGGAGCCTTGAATGCCAACTTGGAGGAGCCTGGGCTTTATCCAGGTGGCAATGGGGAGCCAAGAGGGGTGTCTGAGCAGAGATTCATGCTCGAGGGTGGGCTTTAGGAAGGTTCATGTGGTATAAGAGGGGCGGGCGAAGAAATCAGGAGGTGACTGCAATGTCAGGGGGAGAGGTAGCATGGCTTGGCCTGGATAAGAGGGGAGTGAGCAGTGGCACCGGATTATCGTTTGTTCCTCATGACAGCCTTGAGAGGTATGGATTTTTCTTCTCTTTTTATGGATGAGGAATGGGAGACTCAGAAAGGGAAGGCTACTGGCCCAGGACCTGAGCCCTGGTGCATGTGATTTTGCTGACTCAGTGAGTCTGTGGAACAATGTGTCAGGGGGAGCTGAGTCCGAGAAAGGTGTGTGCCTGTGTGTGTGCGCGTGCTTGTCTGTCGGATGGGCAGCAGTGCCTTCCCTTCCCTCGCCTGTCTGCTTTCCTTCCCATCTCTTCCCAATCCTCCAGTCTCCTGGAGTCCATGATTACTGCATCCCCTGAGCCAAGGGGTCCGGGAATGGGGGTGTTCCTGTTTCCTTTGCTGTCCCCAGAAGATCAGCCTTTTCATTCCCAAGGCACCTGGTCCCCTCCCAGCCCTACTGTCTGTCCATCCACCCCATGAAACTGTAGCCCAACTCCAGTGACTGACACATACAGTCTGGCCTCTGCTACTGCTCAGTACCCTGGAGATAGGTGCTTCTTCCTACAGTGGCTCTTCCTCCCAGCTGTGGCTGCTTCTGTGTGGGCAGGTGGCCGCCTTGGGAATTGGATTCAGTTCACGAACAGTTAACAATAATCACCACCATGTTCCCAGTGCTGTTGTTTGCCAGGCACGCAATGTGTGTTTTAGTCCTTACAACAGTCCTGGGGGGCTTGGCATCATAAGCCCCATTTTTACAGGTGAGGAAACTGAGTCTCCGAGAGCCTGGGGGCACATAGCCTGGAAACACTCGTAGAGCTGGGATTTGAACCCAGGTCTGTTTGCTTCCAAAACTGTGGGCTCTCCCTACTCCATTTCTGAGCATCCATCTATTTTTCTGACCCTGAGCCTTCAGGAGATACAAATCTTTGTCCTTCAAGGGCAGGGTGGATTTCTAGAGGTAGCTCCAAGCTTACCCAAAGGACCTGGTGACATGAGTCTGAGACCTGGAGCTCCAAGAACTCTGGGTTCAAATCCTGACTCTACCACTTGCCCAGCTATGTGACCTAGAGCAGGTTATCTAACCTCTCTGACCTTTAATTCCCTCATCTTTAAAATGCTGCTTTGCAGAGTTGTTGCAGGGTTAGATGAGATGATGTATGCAAAGTGCCAGCATAGAGCAGGTTGCTGTTACTTATATTAAAATGAAGGTTGGGCGCCTGTCAGGGCTGGAAAGGGAGTTTATGTACTCTGGGGCTGACCTTAAGACTGAGCCCAGGCTGGGTGTGGGGAGGGCTGTCCCAGAAGGGGATCAGCAACAGGCTCTTTGGAGACTGAGTTGGGTGTGGCCCTGGATAATCTGTCACACTGGCCTCCCCACTGCCACCCTCATTCTAGCCCCACCTTCTGGTTCCTTCAGCCCTTCGTGTATCTCCCCTGCTCTGCAAACTAATGCCTCTGCCTCTCTCTGTCACCCACCCGCCTGTGGCCTCTACCCTGCCCTTCCTGGCCCCAGGGAAGAGGAGGAGGAGGAGGAGACTGAGGAAGAGGAAGAGGAAGACGCTCACCAGTTCTGCTGTCCGGCCTCCGAGTGCAGCAGTCCCTCCTCTCGGTAACTGAGAGGACAAGGGCCATTTTCTATGCAGAAGCAAAAGCCTTAACCAGCCCCTCCCCCGCCAGCCCCCGCTGATCCCCCATGGGACCCTGTCCCCTGCTTCAGGAACCAGATGGGCAAGCATCGTGCCCCTTCCTCCCCCACCTCCTTCTTGGAATTCCCACCCCCACTGCTGTCTCCTCTGGACTCCAGTCCCTGACTTAGGAAGAGCTGGAGCCCTAGGTCTCACTAAAATGTGGGAGAGGCAGAGCTTGGAGCTTGAAGCTTGAAGCTTGGAACCTGGACCCTCCCCGCACCCACACTCCCACTTCCCAGGCACCCTGGAGCCTGCCACTCCTGGAGAGGTCTCCAAATGACATCCCAAGGACCTACCTCTGTCCTCTGTGAGCACAAACAGAGATGCAGGGTGCCTAGGGCTTAGAGGACCAGACGGGGGCAGGACCCAGCCTGCCAAGTTCTCCGTCGTTCTTTCCCTTGCTATGGCCATTGCTGCCATCTCCACTGCTTAAAGGCCTCGCCTCATGCCCCCTGCCACTCCCATAGTGCTCTGTAAATGTGATCAAGAGAAAAAGGCCTCTCAGAGTACCTATTGCTGTGTACAAAGGAATTTCCATCAATAAAAGCTGATCTCTTCTCTCTGTCTGATGTATATTCCACCCACCCTTCACTTCCCTCTCCCCATCCCCACCAGGGCCTTGTCTCCTTTCCTATCCAGAGCTGGGAACAGGGGCTGGGACAGAGAGTAGGGTTTGATCTGTGGTATTGTCAACACCCAAGAGGCACTCAATAAATGCATGGGTGGCTCCCAACATGGGCAAGTCTATTGCCTTCCTCAGCCCATTAGCTTGAGGCAGCGGGGCTGGCTAACCCTGGACATGTTGCTTGACCTCTCTGACATATCGTTTCCCCATCTGTAAAACTGAGGAGGAAGGTTGGACCAGAGGGTCTCCAAGGGCTCTTCAGCTCTGACATTCTGCGAATCTGAGATGCTACAGTTTTAAGAAACTGATTATGTGAATTTAAGATACAGAGTCAGTGACACATTCCATGCAATTCTGTGATTTTTATTCCTGCAATGCTGTGATTTTTGGATTCTCCAATCCTGTGGTTTTAAAATTTCATGATTCTACCATTTAAACAAGTATCAATGATGTGATTTTAATATTCTGTGATGTTAAGATTCCTTGATCCTATACTTTTAAGATTCTGATTCTACAACCTTAGGGATCCCTGAATCTGAGAGGAAGCCATTTCCCCCAGATGCAATGACCCTAAATATCCCCTGCACCTGGCCAGAAGCTGGTTCTAAGACTCCCTGCAGGCCGTTGGCAGGAGGGTGGAAGGTGTCCTTTACGGGTTTGTAGCACGCACAACTTCCATGATGTGTCTATGTTAGGAGCACAGCCAGGAGACCCCAAATTGGGCTCATACACCGACTTTCCCTCTCTCAGCCTTTGGCATTAGACAAATCTGAGTTTGCCTTCTGGTTCTGCCACTTACTGTCTGTGTAACCTTGAGCAAGTCTTTTCTTCTCCTTGAGCTTTATTTTCTTCCTGAGAACAGTGAGAATATATCTACCTCTCTGGGTTATGAAGATTAGCAAGAAAGAACGCCAGAAGCCCAGCATAGGGGCTGGTGCGCGGTTGGGCAAGTGTGCTGTGATTGGTGGCTCTTGTTTTGATTAAGGCCCAGGTGAGAGTCCCTCCTCTCCTTTCTATCCTCCCTCCCTTCAGCATCCCCATCACATTGGACCTGCAGGTTTTCCAGAACCTCACCTCGTTCCCTCACTCATTGCTTCACTCAGTCACTCAACTCATCTACTCATTCGCTCATTCAAAGTCTCATTTATTTCTCCCCTCCCTCCCTGCCTTCCTCTCTCTTCCTCTCTCCTTTATTTACTCTTCCTTATTTTACTCAACAAAGCATCGCTTGAGCACCTACTACGTGCGAAGCCTCAAGCTAAATACCGTGAGGGATCCAAAGTGAGACAGTGGTGTGTCCTGTATGAGTTCTCCATCTCCCAGGGAAGACGAGAGATCCTTTGGGACATTAGGTAGGGTGTAAAGGGCAAAAATGATTGAGCAGAAACGGCTTCGGTAATGAGCAAAATTTGTTCCTGGCCCAAAGCCGAGGGAGATGTCAAGGTGGGAGGAGAAGGGTGGTGTCCAAGAAGGCTTGTTGGAGGAAGAGAGCAAAAGTTGGGCCTTGAAGGCTGGGAGGGGTTCGAAGAGGTGGCAAGGGGTGAGGAGGCATTACAGGAGTCAGGGACCGCATGGACAGAAACCTGGTGGAGGGCTCCAGGGCCTCTCGGGGAATGGTGAGTGAATGACTCTGTTTAGGTGGCTCTCCAGGATATGTGAATCTAGGTGACCTGTAACTGGGGAGGAGGAGACCATTCTACCCTTCCTTCGAGTGGAGCTAGAAGGAAGTGTGGGGGTGGGGGTGGGGTGGGGGTTCAACGACATGGAGGGAGAGGGCAAGTCAAGGTCAGATGGCCATCCTGGGAGATTCCTGCATAGGCAACTGCATTGGCTGAGTCAGGCAGAGGGCTTGTGCTGTGGGGAGAGGGTGGGCTTTATGAGTTGTGAGAGCAATATGTGTGCACGTGTGGTCTCCATGTGCCCGGGCATCCACGTGCATGTCTTTGCACGAGGCTGTGAAGGTCTCATGGTAGTGAGAAGCCATGCGCACTGTTATTCTGAGGGAATGTGATTATGTGAGACTGAGCGTGAGGAATTCTGAGTGTGTGAGATCGGTTGTGTGCAATGGTGACTTCCTGTGCTGGGCTGGCTCCATGCATGTGTCTGGTGGATGTAATCACAAGGCTGGGTGTGGGTGGCTTTTAAGCCTGTGGGGCTACAGCTTTTTGGGTGACAGTTGTTAGGTAGGATGGTCACACACACATAGGCACACGTGACTTCTACCTGTGGTCTCACGGGACAAAGTTGGTTGCGGAGCAACTGCTGTGTGCTGGGCCCTGGCGTCGGCACTGTGAGTCCGCAAAGGTGAATCGGACCAGGCCACCGCCCTCGGGGAACAGGAGCAGGGGTGGGTGGGAGATGGGGACTTTGGGAGAGAATCACGGGGTAGCCAGTGATGAGGACTGTCTGTGCTATGGGTGTGCACAAGACACAGAGGAGGGAGTAACCGACCCTGTGAGGGGCAAGAGTGAATCAGAACTGACTTTCCAGGAGGACCTCCCAGCTCAGGGTGCTGCAAGATGAAGATGAGCTCACCCAGACCAATCAAGTCCAGGGGTAAAGGGAAGAGAGAAGACATTCTGGGCAGAAGAAACAAAGGAAGAGTATGAACACAGGCATGGAGGTGTAGGAATTGCACGTAGCCTGCAGTTGCCCACAATGTTTAGGAGCTTGCCGGGGCAGGGTGGGAGGTTGGGGGTGCTGCTAGCCAGAGGGGCTTCTGAAACTAAAGGTGGGACACCGGCCTAGAAGGTAGGGGACTCTTGTCCCGTGTGACCCCGAGTAAGTCACTTTGACTCTCTAGGCCTCAGTTTGGATCTGTGGGATTGGATGCTTCATAAAGCTTACTTTATTATAAAGTCCATCCCAGCTCTGTGGATCTTCTTCTACCCTTGGCCAGCCAAATCCACGAGTCATTGCTCTTGAAGTCAGGAGCTTCTTCCATCTGACCTCAGTCTTTCTTGTTTCCTCCTGGGTTGCTTCTTCACTCACCCACTCTGCAGATACTTACCCTGCATCTGGCCCTTTGCGTGCCACCGTGGGGAGGCACAGGGAGATGAAGCATGCAGGACTCTACCTCGGAGGGGCTGCTTGGTGCCCGGGGTAGGGGTCGGGGGCAGTAGGAGCATGAGCTTTGCGTTCAGATACATTTTTGTTTGAATCCTGGCCCAACCACTGCTGAGCTTGGAGGCTTTCGGCAAGTTACTTGATCTCTCTGTACCTCAGTTTCATCATCTGTGTTGTCCCCTTCAGGGAGAACAGCCAAGAACTTGCAGAGTTGCTAGGCCTAGCGAAAAGCAGATACTCAATAAAGGACAACTATTATCTTTAGGGCTGCAAAGAAGCAGAGCTGGGATTCAAACCCAGGTCTTTGCACTCCCAAAGCCTGTGTTTGCCCACTGTATCCAAGTCAGCTTAGGCCCTTTGATGGTCTCTTCCTCGTGTCAGCTCCTTTGCCAGGCTAGGCTGGGCTTAGGCTTAGAATCCCTGTGGCACTGGGATTGGGCAGCAGAAACAGCTTGCAGAAGAACCCTGAGAGGTAGAGATGGCGGCAGTCCCTCTACTGCCCCCTCCCTGCTGCTGGGAGCAGTCTGCTCTTTCTAGAACCCAAAGCCTCTGGCCTTATCTAGGTGCACTGACCTCCTCATCTTGTTTTCTTGTCTCCAACTTCCGGTCCCCCCCCCTCGCCCCCAGCCTAGGTTGTCATGGGGATAGTCTTCGGCATCCCTGGCTTCCTCTTGCCCTTATCGTATGGTATCCATGGCAACACCCCCCATGCATTTCCATGGCAACTGCATCCTGATCCCATCCCCCGCTGGCTGCCTGGCTCCAGGAAGTGCCAATATAGGGAAGGAGGGAGAAACGACCTTCCATTAGGAGCAGCATTTGGGGAGGGTCAGTGGCCTGGCATGGGCAGGCCAGCCCCAAATCCCTGTGGAATGTCCCACGCTGCTTCTCCCCACCTTAGTGATGTGGCTCACAAGGTTCCCTCACTCCTCATCTCTACTGGCTCCTACTAGGCAAGGCCCAGTCCACAAGCTTCCTCCCCCAGGAAGCCTTCAAGGCAGCAAAGGAACTAGCACAGGCTTTGGGGTTTGAATCCCTGTTCTGCCACTTGCTAGCCCAGAGACCTTTGGCAGTCACTTACTTTCCTGCTGGGATCCTTTTTCTTCATCTGCAAAATAGGAATCCTGTTTCTCCCCTTGTGTTTGCCATGCAGATTAAATAATGTGTGGAAAATGCCTGACACAGGGAAGGTGCACAGTAAGTGCGAGTTTATTTTTATTCTGCTCAGCCACCCCCAAACAGAAGGGATCTCTCTCCTGCGCTCCCCCAGCACTTCCTGTTCCCCAGGCCTGATAACTTTCTGCTCTGTACTGCGGTTATTTGTGTAACGCAGCTTATTTCCCCCTCTGCAGAGGATGCTCTCCAGTTTCCCCCACAAAATAGCCCAGCAGACAGTGCACGGTGCGGGTGTGTGTCTGTGTGTGTGGTTGTGTCTGTATATGTGCACATCTGCATGTAATCGGCTCTGTTTTCATGTGTTTATGGATGTGTGTTTTTGTTTCTAGGTTTGTCAGCCTTGGATATGTCTATGTTTTTGTACCCGTGTGTGTATGTGTGTGCACATGTGTGTGCACATGTGTGTGCACATGTGTGTGCGTGCATGTGTGCGTGCTTTGCTCCTGGCCGGGAAGGGTCCAGAGAGAGAGGGGTCTCCCAGGCCCTTCCTGAAGTCCAGGAATCCAAAGAGGAGTTGACTTTGCTTGAGCCCTGCACAGATGAGAAAGTGAGGTACAGAAAGGGAAAGTGACGTGTCCGGGCTCACACAGCTGGTAAATGGCAGTGAGGACCTGAACCTTGGCCTGCCCAGCTTCTTGCTCTACAACAGGTTCTCTGTGTATGTATGCGTGAGAGAGAAAGAGAAGAAGAGGATGTTCCATGTGATCAGCATGTCCCCAAGTGTTCTAGGGGCTCTGACTTGAGGGATTCCACATCCCCACGTGCCATTTCTTCAGCAGTGCATATGATGTCAGAAGCAACGCCCTCAAGCACTCTCCTTTTTTGCCTGGCTCTCTCGTGGGAGGCTGTGCTGACAGCCTGACCTCCCTGCCACATTATTCCCTTTGCAACCAAAACAGGGGGCGAGCTCTCAAGGGGAGAATTGCCAGAGTGCAGAGCCAGGGGCAGCATGGAGCCAGGAGTGGGGAGAGGCAAGAAGATGTCATGAAAAGACAGCCTGGGCCCTGGGTTTGCATTCTACCTGTCTCACTTAATAGCTGTGTCACCTTGAGCAAGTTTACGTCACCTTTCTGAGCCTCAGTATCTTCATCTATAAAATGGAGCTAATGGTGCCTGCCTCCATTCAGGATTCAAGGATTCAATGAACTAATTAATACCCTTGCCCTAGGGATAGAGGTGGCCACAGAGCCCTACAGCAGCTCACGAGGAGGGGCTACTAAGCCAGGCTGTGTGGAGGAGGCCGGCAGGCGTGAAGGGCACACGTGAGCTAAATGCTGAAGGGGGAACAGCCAGGTCGGGGTAACGGGGCAGAGACTATATGAGGCAGGGGTCAGGTCAGGAGAGCCATGCAGAGCCATGGTGAGGAAGTTGGAGGTTACCCTACGATGATTCCCTAAAACCCAAGTTAGATCGTGTCCCTCCTCTGCTCATCTCAATCAGAGAAAAAGCCAAAGTCTTTATTGCAGGCTCAGCACCCCTTTTGATTTAGCCCCCATTACCTCTCTGATCTCGTCTCCCGTCACTCTCCCCTCATTCACTCTGGTCCGGCTACACTGTCCTCTTCACTGTTCTTCAGACATGCCAGGCACGGTTCTACCTCAGGGCCTTTGCACTGGCTGTCCCCGCTCTCTGGACTGCTCATGCTCAGATAGTCACACAGCTCACTCCTTCACCTCCATCGGGGCTCTGTTTATACAAGCCATTTCTCCAGAAAGGCCTTCCCTGACCACCACATCTCAAACTGCGCCTTTTAGCATCCTGCTTTATTTTCCTTCCTACCCCATATCCCTGCCTGAAATGAGAGTATATACTTATTTGTTTCTTTCTTTATGGTCTGCTGTCCCCACTAGCATGTCACCTCCCCGAGGGAATATTCTTGTGCATCTTGCTCACTATTATATTTCCAGCACTCAGCACTATGCCTGGCACATAGTAGGTGCTTAGCTATTGTTTGTGAGGTATGGGGAGTGAGGTATGAGGAACTGTGGAAAGCTTTTAGCAGGAGCAAAATGGTTAGATTCATACTTTTGGAAGCTATCTCTGGCCACAGGATGGGGAAGGGGTTGGAAAAGGAGATGGGAGGCTGTGGTTCAGGAGAGAGTATTTATTAGAGCAGCCGCCCGCGCATTCATTGACTCCCTCCCAACAGCAGCTTTTAGTGAGCTCCTACTCTGTTCCAGGCCCTGTGCTCTGTGTTAGCTAGGAGATTACCAAATTCTCTTCTTGTGCTGGGATTCTGGGAGACATGAACACAAATAGCTGTCACGCTTTGCCAAAGCTAACCTGTGCCATAAAAAGAAGGACAGACATGTGCTGTGTGTGGGAGCTCTGAACAGGATCAGCAATAATTTCTGGCTGGAGGCGGGATTCAGGAGGGCTTCTTAGTGGTGGCATATGACCTGAATCTTGACGGAACTAGGGTGTGGGGGGATTTCTCGGATTGCAGATGGTGGAGATGATGGGGATTGCATTTCAAGTGGAAGGTACTGTATGAGCAGTTTTGGAGGTGGGAGGCAGAGGAGCATTTGGGAGAAACAGGATCTGGGCCAGGCTGGAGGAAAGGGTGGATGGAGTAGGGGGCTGGCAGCCAACCCTGCAGTATGGCTTGATGTTTAAGAGTGTGTGGGCTCTGGAGTCAGACTGCCTGGATTTGAATCCTGGCTCTACCATTAGTAGCTCTGTGACCATAGATATGTTACTTAACGTCTCCGGGCCTCAGTTTCTTTATGTGTGAAATGAGGATAAATAACAATCCCTACCTCATAGGGTTGTTTTAAAGAGTAAACAAGTTATGAAGTGTGACATGGTAAGAATGGTGCCTAAATGGGCTAAATACTCTATTAGTATTAGCTATTGTGTCTTGGAGGGACTTCAAATGCCAGAATAAGGGACGTCAGCTGTCTTTTGTGGGCAGTGGGATCTATGGATGGTTCACGAATAATGGGGACAGTTGATCAAAACTAAGCCTGAGCTGTGTGCTGGGAGGGGAAGTTTCAGAAATTGGTGGCAAGACCCCGAGGTCCTGAGGGGGAGAAGAGGAGCATCTTAGATGCTGGTTGTGGGCTGGGCTGGGTCTAATTCCTGGAGGGTAACGTTGGGGGCCCCCAAGGCCCAAGAGGAGAGAGAAGTTAGAGCCCCCAGTCTGTTTCCGCTTTGCTCCTGGCAGCGTTAGAGACTAACACTTGGGAGGCTGGGGGGTAAGCAGTGGGTGGGAGCTCCCCTCAAGGCAGAGCTGAGCTCCACGGTGCTGCAGCCCAGGACCTGGCCTCGTGGGTGCAGCCTCCCCACCACATCCAGCCCGCAGTGCAAAGCGCTCTGCTGCAAGCCTGGCAGGCCTGTTGCAGCTCAAGCTCCTGCACTAGGAGGGAGCCCCCCACGCCCACCCCAGCTCTCCTCTGCCCTGGACCCTGGCCTCTGCCAAGTAGGGGCTGGGGAGTAGCCCTTAAACCCTTTCACCAGCCGAGAGCCCCTCAACCTGGTGTCCCCCGCCAAACCAGACTATTCTCTAGGCCCCAGCCACACCCATTCCACCCACAACCTCCTCCATGCCTCACCTGCCTGTTCCTCCCCTCCTGACCCCTCCCCTGTTCTCCCCACCTCTTTAGCTCTGCCATGCAGGCTCAGCTCAGGGCGCCTGGGCTCTGTCGCCACCTGGGTTCCCTGGCAGCCTGGTTGCCATGGCACCATGGGAGCAGGTCTGGCGGAACAACAGCTCTGGGTAGCCAGGGCAGGCAAGACCTGGGCCCAGCTCCTGCCACTCGTCGGCCTGAAGACCTCCCTGTCCCCCTCCCCAGCTGAGCAGAGGAGGCCATGAGGAGAAAAAGGAAGCTGCCCCGCAGGGCAGCTCTTTACCTGTGAGGATGCTGCTTGGGAGGCGCCTCCCCCTGTCTCTGCTCGCCCTGCCCTCGCAGCCAGGGAACCCTGGGAACTGGCCAGGCCCAGATCAGGCGCAGGGGCCAGGGGCGGGGCTGCAGGGGGCTGGGCCGGGCCGGGGAGGGCAGAGCCTGGGTGGGCCGGATGTAGGGGTGGGCCTCAGGCAGTTGGGGGCAGGGCTGGGAGAGGGTGGCACTTCAGGGGGTGGTGCAGGGGATCCGAAGGGCAGGGCAGCAGGCCGGGAGGGGGTTGGAGCTGAGAGAGCCAGTCCCTTAGGGGATGGGGGATTTGGGGAGAGAGCTGTTAGGGGACAGGACTGTTAGAAAAAGGGGCTTGAGGGGACAGGACTGGGAGGAGAGCGGTCTGGGGAGAACGCTGTGAGGGTGAGTAGGACCCAGCATTGGGTCCCCGTATCTGTGAGGAAGCAGGGTGGATGGGACTGGGGGCAGGGATCTGGTCCACGCGCCCTCAGTCTGGCCCAGCAGGCCCCTCTCCGCTTCCCATGTCCTGGCTCATCTTATCTCATCCCCACAGTGTGGAGGGTGATGCCCCAGGCAGTGACCTGAGCACAGCGGTTGATAGTCCTGGGAGCCAACCCCCCTACCGGCTGAGCCAGCTGCCCCCCACCAGCAGCCACATGGGGGGCCCCCCAGCTGGGGTGGGCCTTCCCTGGGCCCAGCGGGCACGCCTCCAGCCAGCCAGTGTGGCCCTGAGGAAGCAGGAGGAGGAGGAGATAAAGCGCTCCAAGGCCCTGTCCGACAGCTATGAACTCTCCACAGACCTGCAGGACAAGAAGGTGCAGAGAAGGCGGCTGGGAATGGGAGCAGGGATGCAAGAGAGCACGGGGGAGGGCGGTTGGGATGTGGCGCTTGGGGGTGGGATCCACGGAGGGTGGAGGAGACTGGAACTGGAGAGGACTGGCCCCGGGACCCTTCCCCCGACTGGAGACGCACCCATTCACCACTCCTCCACTGCATCTTCTGTTCACCCAGAAGACGTGTACTGAGCTCTCTGCCCGGGTCCTGGTGATGTAAAGATGAGTGAGACCTGGACCTGGTCCTCAGAAAACTCAGTCTAATGGAGCAGCACACACACCAGTTGACAATTTCAGAACAGTGTCATACAGAACATTGTGTAGCTTAAAAAAGAGGGGGAGGGAAGGACGAAATACTATATATACGAAAAAAAACTGGAAAGAACATATACCAAAATGCTAATTGTGCTTATGCCTAGGTGTTTGGAAATTAGGTGAGCCAATCTTCCTTCCTTCCTTCCTTCCTTCCTTCCTCCCTCCCTCCCTCTCTCCCTCCATCCCTTCCTTCCTTCCTCCCTCTCTACCTGCCTCTCTTCCTCCCTCCCTCCATCCCTTCCTCCCTCCCTCCCTCCCTTCCTCCCTCTCTCCATCCCTCCATTCCTTCCTCCCTCCCTCCATCCCTTCCTTCCTTCCTCCCCCCCTCTCTCCCTCCCTCCCTCCCTCCATCCCTTCCTTCCTTCCTCCCTCCATTCCTTCCTTCTTTCCTTCTTTCTCCCCGCTCCTCCTTCTCCTCCTCTCTCATTCTCTCTTCAATCCTTCTTGCTCTCCATTTCTGTCTTTCTTTCCTTTTTTGGCTTCTCTGTTTTTTCTGTTTTTGAATAATCAACATGTATTTCTTGTAAAAAAAAAAAAAAAAAAAAATAATCCAATCCCATATGCCCAGTGCTACCTGAGATTCAGCTGAGGAACACTGAGCACACAGCCTGGCACAGTCAGGCGACAGTAAGCAGTTAGCTGTGACTCCGGTGGGGGTGGTGTGGTTGAGGGCCCAGGACGATGAGGCTGTAGTGACTTTCTGACCTTGTTCCCCTCGACCCTCCCCTGCCAGGTGGAAATGCTGGAGAGGAAGTATGGGGGCTCCTTCCTGAGCCGCAGGGCTGCCAGGACCATCCAGACAGCCTTCCGCCAGTACCGCATGAACAAGAACTTTGAGCGGCTCCGCAGCTCAGCTTCAGAGAGCCGCATGTCCCGCCGTATCATCCTGTCCAACATGCGGATGCAGTTCTCCTTTGAGGAGTATGAGAAGGCACAGAACCCCGCGTACTTCGAGGGCAAGCCTGCCTCGCTGGACGAGGGTGCCATGGCTGGTGCCCGGAGCCACCGGCTTGAACGTGGGCTCCCATATGGAGGCTCCTGTGGTGGGGGCATCGATGGTGGCGGAAGCTCTGTCACCACATCTGGAGAGTTTTCTAATGACATCACAGAGCTTGAGGACTCCTTCTCCAAACAGGTCAGGATCCCTGAAAAGGGCCTTTCTTCCCCATCCCCCTGCTCGGGCTACCCCTGCTACTTTTTGTCTATATTGCAAACTGAAAGAAGTTGCACGACAGGCATTTAATAACAACAAATAGCTACCAACTGAGTTGGGACTGTAAGAATGATGAAAAAGAACTGGAGAGATGAAAAATTATATTGTTAAGACAAGCAAGTTAAAAATATGGGTGTAGAGAACAAATAAGAAAATAAAAGTTCTCACTATCTGGAACTTGATCTACTGTCAAATCAAGGCTTAACTAACAGGTAACGAGCTCTTATGTGCCAGGGCTGTGTATGCCTCGTACCAGACCTCTGAGACAAGGATTATTATCCCCATTATACAGAGGAGGAGACTGAGGCTAAGGAACTGGCCCTGGTCCTTGTTCAAAAGGATCTCCCAGTCCAGTAGGAAATGGCAGGCATATGTGTGCATTCTTGTGTCCTGAAGTAGAATGAGCTCAGGGCCATAGGAAAGGATCATGTGTAGTACTGTGGGAACCCAGAGGAGGGAGAGGAAACTTTCTTCTGGGAGGATCAGAAAAGGCTTCTTTGAGAAAACAGCATTGGAGCTGAACCTTACTAGACAGAGAAGATTTAGCAGGTTAGAAATAGCTGCGAGGTGCTGCTTGCGTAGACAGTGCATCGGCAAATGCACGGAAGGGTGCGAATGTAACACGATAAGGGCGGTGGGAGATCACTCTGGGCTTGGGGTGTGTCTGCATACCTGCCCACCTGTGAATCCCAGTTCTGCCATTTCCCAGCTGTGTGGCCTTCGGCAAGCTGTTTAACCACATTGAAACATGATCAATAAAGTGGAGAGAAAACCTTTTTAGGGCTGTTTTGAAGATTCTGTTCCATTAGGTAATATATATGAAAGCACCTAGTACATGGTAGCTGCTAAGTACGTGTTAGTTTTCTTCCTAAAACCAAGGAGGTACTTGGTTGAAATTGTTTTTTTTTTTTTTTTTTTGAGACAGAGTCTCACTCTGTTGCCCCGGCTAGAGTGAGTGCCGTGGCGTCAGCCTAGCTCACAGCAACCTCAAACTCCTGAGCTCAAGCGATCCTCCTGTCTCAGCCTCCCGAGTAGCTGGGACTACAGGCACACGCCACCATGCCCGGCTAATTTTTTTTCTATATATATTTTTAGCTGTCCATATAATTTCTTTCTATTTTTAGTAGAGATGGGGTCTCGCTCTTGCTCAGGCTGGTCTCGAACTTCTGAGCTCAAACGATCCGCCCACCTCGGCCTCCCAGAGTGCTAGGATTACAGGCGTGAGCCACCGCGCCCGGCCTTGGTTGAAATTATTGAATGATGAGATGCTAAGGCGGGAGGATTGCTTGAGGTCAGGAGTTCAAGACCAGCCTGAGCAAGAGCGAGACCCCATTTCTAATAAAAATAGAAAAATTAGCCGGGCATGGTGGCACATGCCTGTAGTCCCAGCTACTCAGGAGGCTGAGGCAAGAGGATCGCTTGAGCCCAGGAGTTTGCAGTAAGCTATGATGAGGCCACTGCATTCCAGCCTGGGTGACAGAGCAAGACCCTGTCTCAAGAAAAAAAAAAAAAAAACGGAAATTGTTGAATGAATAGAGCTTTATAAGAAAAGAAATCACTCTGCTCTAACTGCTGAGATCTGGCGCTGCCATCAGCCTGGGCATGCTTCCTTAGAGCTGAAGAGATAGAAGGAAGGAAAGAAACATTGAAGGGAAGATCTATATCATTCATCCATTCATTCATACAACAAAGATTTAATTGAACATCTCTTCCGTGTCAAGAGATGTGTTGAGCTGAACTAGCAAGAGAGAAAGCAGGCCTGGACTCATCATCCCTCAAGGGAGGAATGGGGAATAGAAGATCACATTCTGGTGGGGGAAAGAGAGGAGGCAGGTCTGGTCCCAGCTCTCAGTGCTGTACAAATCTGATGGGGAAGTGTATTTGTTCTCTATCGCTGTGTAACAAATTACCCCAAAATGCAGTAGCTTAAAATTGACCTGAGAGACTGAGCTCAAACAACAAACATTTATTATCTCATACAGCTTCTGAGGGCCGGGAAGCTGGGAATGGCTTGGCCGGGTGGTTCTGGCTCAGGGCCTCTCGGAAGCTGCAGTCAAGCTGTAGGGTGGGACCTCGATCTCTGAACACTAGACTGGGCTGACAGTATTCTTTCAAACTCACTCGCTTGACTGTTGGCAAGAGGATTCAGTTCTTCACCATGTGGGCCTCTCCACAGGACTGCTCATGATGTGGCTTCCCCCAGGGCGAGGGGTCTGAGGGAGAGAGAGTCAGGAGCAAGAGCACCCAAGACGGATGCTGCTGTCTTTTCCAACCTCATCTCAGAAGTGATATACCTTCACTTCTGCCATTTGCTGTTGGTCATCCAGACCAACTCTGGTACAATGTGGTACCCCAGGCTGTGAATACAGGAGGTGGGGGATCGTTAGTGGATGGTTTGGAGGCTAGATACCACAGGGAGACAGTTACCAGACATGGTCCAGATTCTCAAGGCTAAATATTAGGGATTTCCCAAGAGAGAATTCCCACAGAGGAAGCTGGGATTTGGGTTTGCCCTGGGTAGCGCTAGAGGCAGGAATGTCGCTTGAATCAGGAAGGAGATAGCATTTGACTTGAGTCTATATGGACACAAGGGAACTACTGGAATGCCTGAGAAGGGGAGTTAAGGGCACTGGTCCCAGCTCCTGTGAGCTCACAATGGCTCTCTGGGAGTTTATAGAAGGCAGAGAGAGCCTGCCAGGGGCGGGGGGGTCCACCCTCTTGGCTGACCCACCAGGAAGATTCCCCCTTTTTCCTTCCCTCTGTCCCTCCCTCTTTCCCTCCCTCTTTCCCACCCTTCCACCATTCTTCCCTTCATCTTCCCTTCCTTTCTTTCCCTTTCCCTCCTCCCCTTGCCCCGTGTAGGTGAAGTCTCTGGCTGAATCCATCGACGAGGCCCTGAACTGCCACCCGTCAGGGCCCATGTCTGAAGAGCCAGGGTCAGCCCAACTGGAGAAGCGGGAGTCAAAGGAACAGCAAGAGGACAGCTCGGCCACATCCTTCAGTGACCTTCCCCTCTACCTGGATGACCCAGTTCCCCCACCATCCCCTGAGCGACTGCCCACCACAGAGCCCCCACCCCAGGGCCGTCCTGAGTTCTGGGCACCAGCCCCCCTCCCACCAGTTCCTCCACCAGTGCCACCAGGGACCCGGGAAGATGGTAGCCGTGAGGAAGGCACTCGCAGGGGTCCTGGGTGCTTAGAGTGCCGGGATTTCCGGCTGCGGGCCGCCCACCTTCCCCTGCTTACCATTGAGCCTCCTAGTGACAGCTCCGTGGACCTGAGTGACCGCTCAGATCGCGGCTCTGTCCACCGCCAGCTGGTGTATGAGGCTGATGGCTGCAGCCCCCATGGGACCCTGAAGCACAAGGGGCCACCAGGCAGGGCCCCGATCCCACACCGCCACTACCCAGCCCCCGAGGGCCCAGCCCCAGCCCCACCAGGGCCCCTGCCACCGGCCCCCAACAGTGGCACTGGGCCCAGTGGTGTGGCTGGGGGTCGGAGGTTGGGGAAGTGCGAGGCAGCAGGCGAGAACTCTGATGGTGGAGATAACGAGAGCCTCGAGAGCTCCAGCAATTCCAATGAGACCATCAACTGCAGCTCCGGCTCCTCTTCTCGGGATAGCCTGAGGGAGCCTCCAGCCACTGGCCTGTGCAAGCAGACTTACCAGCGAGAGACACGGCACAGCTGGGACTCGCCAGCCTTCAACAATGACGTGGTACAGAGGCGGCACTACAGAATCGGCCTCAACCTCTTCAATAAGTATGTGCTGCCCAGGCTAGCCTCCCCGTCCCCTCCTACCCAGCCACCGGCACCTTGGTCCCTGGGACTGAACTCCAAGCAGTGATCCTTGTTCTGCCATCCTCTCTTTTTGTGGTGTTTCTCTCCAGCTGTTCAGGGAAGAGGATTGACAATAGGGTGGCAGAGTGGAGACCCCCAAAATACCTGGGAAGAGTAGAGACCCCCAAAATACCTGGGTTCGGGTCCTAGTACAGCCTCTGACTGGCTGTGTGATCTTGGATGAGATGCCCCCACTAAATGGATTCTGAACCTTGTCTCCCCGACCTCCCCTTTTTAAAGGAGAGGCGATATGGTGCATATAGAGCCCTGATCTTAGAAACAGGAGACCTGGACCACCAGTCTGCCTTTGGCCAGACTCACTGTGTAGCCCGTGGCAAGTTGTGTTCTTTCTGTAGGCTTCAGTTTTCCCATCTGTCAACTAGCAGACTGTGTATGTGTGAGGTGTTGGGGCGCAGGGTGGTGTGCTGGACTACAGTGACCGTGACCTAGCTCTGTCTAGATGCCTGTTCTATGCCAGTTGCTTAGGAGTGGGGTGGGAGTGTGACATTTGATTAGAAAATAATTAGAAAACATTAGATGTAATGGAAGGCAGAAGCTGTAATGCCTCACATCTTCATAGCTTATCAAACACTGCCACCTATGTTTAATTCTCATGATAGCAAGATGGCTAGTAGTTTCCCTATTTTATAGATAAGGAACTGAGGCTGCAGAAGTAAAGAAAAATATTGTCCGAAGTCATATAAGTGGGAAGTGATGGATCTGAGACTCCTATAGCACCAAAGTCTCTTCCAAATTTTAGCCTCATGGGCTCCTAAGGTTCTGGGCTTCTGAATATGGCATAGTACTCACCCAGATTTTGACCCAGGTCTCTGGAAATCTAGGGAGCACTTTGTCTATAGAAACACTCACAGAGACCGAGCCATACCTGCCTGGGTAGGATGTGGGATGTGGAACAAAGTAACCTCGTCACTTCTTCCCTACTCTGAGGGTCTGTGACTCAGAGAGAAGGCGCTCAGGCCTTCTCTCAGTGCTTTTAGGTGCCTGTTGAGAATATCAGAGCTCCTTGGCCAGGCATGGGGGCTCATGTCTGCACTCCTAGCACTTTGAGAGGCTGAGGTGGGAGGACTGCTTGAGGCCAGGAGTTCGAGACCAGCCTGAGCAAGAGCAAGACCTCGTCTCTACAAAAAACAGAAAAATTAGCCAGGCGTCATGGTGCACGCCTGTAGTCCCAGCTACTTGGGAGGCTGAGGCAGGAGGATCGCTTGACCCCAGGAGTTTGAGGTTATAGTGAGCTACGATGACACCACTGTACTCTAGCCTGGGCTACAGAGCGAGACCCTGTCTCGCAAAGAAAAGAAAAAAAACAAGCTCCTGGCATAGAGCAGGCTCTCATCAGATACTGATTTTCTTTCAATTATGGTGTGGCTCCAGTCAAGGAGGAAGTTGGGTTGAAGGTACCTTAGAATTTTAAAGCTCTGTGAAATGAGCAGTTGACTTCTCCCTGGGCCTGAGTTTTCTTATCTGTACCATGAAGGGATTAGACCAAATTATATATTCCACTTCCTGGGTTCTTTGAGCCCATGGTTAATTGGCCCCAAAATTAGTTCAAGAAATGGGACAGAGAATGCAGTTCCAGGAGGACAGTATCTCATCTCCCTCCCCTCTTTCTGCAGGAAGCCAGAGAAGGGTATCCAGTATCTGATTGAGCGGGGCTTCCTGTCAGACACACCAGTGGGAGTGGCTCACTTCATCCTGGAGCGGAAAGGCCTCAGCCGTCAGATGATAGGGGAATTCCTAGGGAACCGGCAGAAGCAGTTCAACAGAGACGTGTTGGAGTGAGGACCCCAGGACGGGCAGACTGGGCCAGGGATTCCTGGAAAAGGGGAGCAAGAGGGGGGAAGGGGGCAGCCTATCCTTCTGGCTCAGATAAACTTCTCAAAACAGGATGAATAGACCTTCCTGCTCCCATACCCTTCTACCCCAAAAGGGTCTGATCTCTGTTGGCCCTATTCCTAAAGTCTTCTGGGTAGCCCTGGGCAAGACATGCTTGTCCTATGGCCTGCTTTGGGGCTCCGTTTTCCCATCTCTGAAATCAGTGGGTTGATGGAAAGGACCCTCAGTGACCATGTGTCTTGATTTTCTAGGATGGATTCAATTTCAAGCATTTCTGTCCTCATGTGTAACTTGCTCCGCAGGTCCTGATTTTGGAAGTCTGTCAGTGGGGGTGTTGGTCCCTTTGAGCAGGTCCGGGTGGGTCAGAGGTTTTCTGCAGAGGAACTGAGAGTGCCACACCCCCTCCTTTGCTCCTCAGCTGTGTGGTGGATGAAATGGATTTCTCTTCCATGGATTTGGACGATGCACTCCGGAAGTTCCAATCCCACATCCGGGTTCAGGGCGAGGCCCAGAAAGTGGAGCGACTCATTGAAGCCTTCAGGTGTGCCTGCTTCCCACTCCTAAAGCTGCCCCTCCCTACTTTGGGCAGCATTGTAGTATGTCCACAAGCAACTTCTCTGAGCCTCTTTCCTCATTGTAAAACAGAAATGATAAATCCTATCTTGCAAGGCAGCTGTAAGGATCAGAGGTGGTGCACATGAAGTATCTAGCTTAACATCTGGGACATGGGCATTCAATAAGTGACAACAACATCAACACTAACAGCTAACATTCATGGAGCACTCACTAAGTATCAGGTGCTGGGCTGGAAGATTTACATAATTATTTCAAATACAAGCACCCTGGGAGGTAGGCGCTTCTATTATTCCCATTTTGCAGATGAGAAATCTGAAGTTTAGGGAGGTTAAGTAACTTGCCCAAAGTCGTACAGTGAGTAAGTGGTAGAACTAGGATTTGAACTCAAGTGTGTCTGATCCATCCATGCCCTGAACCATTACATTCTACTATAAGTGCTTTGGGGATTATACAGACCAGGGTCTAAATCCTGGGTCTACCACTGTGGAGTATTTAGAGGAGAAACAGGAGTTGCTAAGAACTTCTTTCCCATAATGGGGGAAGGATTTGCTTTGCAGTCAGAAAGATCTGGATTTTCATCCTGGCTTCACTATTTATCAGCTCTATTACCTTGGGCAAGTTACCTTACCACTTTGAGCCTCAGTCACTTCATCTGTAAAATGGGATGGCTAATAGCTGCCTTGCAGAATTGCGATAGGATTACATGAGACAATGTATATAAATCCCCTGGCAAAGCTCTGTAAAATGTAGCGACTGTGACTTTTATGTGCTAGTCTTAAGGAAACACTGAAGAGAAGAGACCCCCCCCCCTCAGAGGGCTAAAGAGTATTTTTTGGAGGAAAGCGTTGGTGGTGCCAGACTGGGTGGTTGGTGGGCAGGTGGAGATTGCTGGTGCCTGAGTCTGGCTTTGACCTCTCCTGCCCTGCAGCCAGCGGTACTGCGTCTGTAACCCAGCCCTCGTACGCCAGTTCCGGAACCCAGACACCATCTTCATCCTTGCTTTTGCCATCATCCTCCTCAATACCGACATGTACAGTCCCAGTGTCAAGGCTGAACGAAAGATGAAACTAGACGACTTCATCAAGAACCTGAGAGGTGACCAGACTTCCCTATCAGCTTTTCCTGCCCTTCACCTGGGAAGGGAAAGTGGATGGGCGTAGGGGTGGGGAAGGATGAGGGAGATCCCATCTGTTCCTTGGAAATGAACCTATGATGCTGTCCTCTGCCAAGGTGGGATGTTCCCAGGGCATTCGCTTATTAATTCACCTGAATAGCTGTTTGCTGATTTACTGAGCATCTACTGTGTACCAGGCTTTTTTAGGTCCTGGGGTTCTAGCAGTGAACTAGTGGCTCTTACAGGACTTATACTAATTTACAATATTCACTTGTCCATTTCCCACGTCTTCTTTCCTTCTCTTCCTTATTTATGCCCATAACGACTCATTTAATTATTTTAAGTACCCATTCATTCATTTATCACTTGACTGACCAACCAGCCAGCCAGCTGACACGTAGTGCCTAGTGTGTGCCAAACCCCGTGATGGGTGTCAAGGACAATGGAGGATAGTCTGCCATAGTCCCTGCCCTGAGAGAGCTCCTCGTGTGTGGGAGAGACTGACTTGTAGTACCCAGATAACTAACACAAGATAGAAAATGAACAGTGACATCAGAGAGGCCAAAAGTGCAGTCAGAGCTCAAAGGAGGGAGAACCCATCTCCAGCTAGCTTCCCCGAGGAAACAGTATTTTTATTTTAAGGTGGGCCTTGAAGGCATGGCTAAGGTGACAGAATAGAGATAGAGGAGGGCTTACCTAGCAGTGAGAATAACAAAGGCACAGAGGCAGGAAAATTGAAAGTTGTTTAGAGAACAATCACGATGGGGTCGCTGATCGGATGAGAAGGTCAGTTGGAACCAATATGTGAGGGCCTTGAATACCAGATGAAAGGTGTCACTTTCATCTTTTTTCTTGGTGTATTCTATTGATGTCAAGCCCTGCTTCTCACCAAAGAGCAGCCTACTAAAAATGGCACAGATGTTAAGGTTATTTAAACAGAAATGAAAGAGGGAAGTAGAGTTGAAGAAAAAACAAACAAACCCAAAACAAGACAAATTGGCTGACCTTCCAGGTTTGCACAGTTGATAGGCTTTAAGCCCTCTGGAAGCTAAGGTAAAAAACCAAAAATGCAGTGTGATGAAGGGTGTTCCTTTAGCACCTGTCCAAAGAGGAGGTGTGGCATTTCCAAAGGAGAAAACATTTTCCCTAGCAGAAGGTTTGGAGAAAAGAGTGAGCAGGTTTCTCACAGCAGATAATCAGGAGTAGAGAAGGATGTTGGCCATGGGAGGAGGGAGTTAGATCAGAGGCCGTTTGGAGCTGTCTCCTAGAATCCTGCCATTATTCATTCATTCATCCATCCTTTCTGTGTGTGTGTGTGTGTGTGTGTGTGTGTGTGTGTATCTTTCCCCCTCCAATTATTAAATAAATGGACAAATGAAAGCAAATACATGCTTATTTTGGAAATTTTGGAAAATTAGAAAATTTCTTTTAATCACCTAAAATTCTGCCCCCTAGAGGCAACCACGTTTAATATTTTGGTGTATTCTTGTCTTTTTCCCCATGCATATGTAACTTTTTATATAGTTAAGATCATGCCATATATACAATTTATTATCTTACTCTTTTCACTTAACTTGCTATAAGAATTTTCTCATGCTATTGAAATCGTTTTGCAAATGTCAAGTTTTTAATAGCTGTATACTATCTTATTAAATGGATATACTATCCTTAACTGTTCCTCTATTGTTAGAACTTAGATTGTTTCAAATTTTTCCCATAAATAACACTTAGTGAACATTCTTATACATACCTTGCACATATTTCTGAGTAATTCTTTAGGGTAGATTCCTAAAAGAGGAATCACTGGGTCTGAACATTTAGGCTCTTGCCAAATTACCCTCCAAAATTGTTATGTTACATGCCCACTTCCCTGCACTCTTCTTAGCACTGGATTTCATTTAAAATTATTTTTGCTAATTAGGAAGGCCAAAAATAGCATCTGATGGTTTTAATTACAGTATGTTCTGAGTTGTTTAGACAAAATCCCCACCCTGGGGAAGACAGCAATTGGCTGTTGTGTTGACGGGCACCTTCCCTGCCCCAATCCTGGCTGAGCGGCTGACCCTTGGTCCTGACCGTTAGTGTGGCCCATGCCTGGGTGAGGGGTGTTGTGGAGAACCCCTACCACCAGTGGCCCATATTTATGTGACATATCCCTATGTTACTCCCCCTACCAGGGGTTGACAATGGTGAAGACATCCCCCGAGATCTCCTGGTGGGCATCTACCAGCGCATCCAGGGGCGTGAACTGAGGACCAATGATGACCATGTGTCCCAGGTGCAGGCTGTGGAGCGCATGATTGTTGGCAAGAAACCAGTAAGTGCATTGGGAGGCTATGGAGGGGCCAGGGTTTGAGTATGCCCCAGCCACTGAGTGGTAAGTCACTGCACCTCCCTGAGCACTGGGTGCCCCTTACCTGCAATGCAGAGTGGACGATAACGCATTCATCAGGGGATTGTAGTGCAGATTAAGCAAAGCGCTCCGTGCGAATGCACCTGGCACAGTGCAAGGCCCATAATGGGTGCTGTATAAATATTAGCATCCTTTCCGTATCTGGTTTTGCCTGTCCATCCCAAGTGAGGAGCCAAGCTAATGGTTAGCTGAGAACCAAAGCAAGAACACATTTTAGTCTTTTAGCCAACAAACATTTACAGATGCCTTTCTACTGAGCCCAGCATTTCACTGGACCCCAGAGACGAAGATAGGAATCAGACATGGTCTCTGTCCTGGGACACTCAGAGACCAGTAGGTGTGCAAGACAAAGACACAAATACTACTGCTGCCTTATGGTCTAGTTTAGGGGAGCAGAAAGGAGGGAGAGGCCATTTTCAGCCTGGGGAAATCAGGGAAGGCTTCTTGGAAGAGGTAACTTTGGAATTGGGATTTGAAGGAGGGGTGGAATGTGGCCATGCGGAGCTGAGCAAGACAGGCATTTTATACTCAGGAGGCTGAGGCAGGAGGATCATTTGAGCCCAGGAATTTGAGGTTGCAGCGAGCTATGATGATGCCACTGCACTCCAGCCTGGAAAACAGAGCAAAACGCCATCTCTAAAAAAAAATAAAAATTAAAGGCATTCCAGAATACTCCTTATCTCAGAGTGGCACATACATATCGGAAGTAAACTTCCTCTTATGGTTGAAGGTTAAGGTGCTGGAGGCCTGAAGCTGATGGGCTGGCTTTCTGACACCTATTTCTTCATGCCTGTCTAGGTCCTGTCTCTTCCTCACCGTCGACTGGTTTGCTGCTGCCAACTCTACGAAGTGCCAGATCCAAACCGCCCCCAGAGGCTGGGGTTGCATCAGCGGGAGGTCTTCCTCTTCAATGATCTCCTTGTGGTACGGGCACTATGGGGAAGGAGAAGGGAGGGAGATGGTAAGCTTGGCCCCAGGGTCTAGTGTGAACCATGTTAACATTGGCGTATGGAGCCGTGGCAGGTGAGGTGCTCTGCCGTGCCATCTGCGTGGTCTCGGGTAACCCACAAGCCTTCTCTGCCCCTCCTTTTCCTCACGGATCTATTTGGAGGTAGTGACAGCCACCCAGGAGCAGAAAATATGAGGACCAAGGGAGTTGACAGATTTACAATCTGGGAAGTGGTAAGGAATGTCCCTGTCCACTTCAATGGCCTGGAGGATTGGGTGGGGGGTGGGGAGGCGAACTTGTGACCCCCAGGATCAGTCTGAAACCTCTGAGTGATAGAGATGCTCGAAGTGACTCTTAAAACTGTGCTCATTACCAGTCCAGATGTTTGCCTTTTAGGGATGGGACTCTTAGGACTCTGCAGATCAGAAGGGACTTTCAGGGTCTCCTGGGCAAGAACCAGCTTCCTGGATGGCCCCCTGCTTGTATGAGTGCAGAGACAGAAAGCTGCCTTCCTCCAGGGCAGCCATTTGCCTTGTCAGACAGCTCTGACTGCTAGAATCTGTTTCCCTAGGAGTTTGCTCCACCGAACTTCACTCAACCCTTGGGATCACAAAGAACAAGTATTCTCTCTCCGCCCTGAGACAGCTCTTCAGGGATTTGAGGACAGCAATCCTGTCCCCTGCCTGGTCTTTTCTCCTTTAGAACAGAGTTTCTTAATCTCAGCACTGTTTACCTTTGGGCTGGATCATTCTTTGTTGTGGGGGTCTGTCCTGTGCACTGCAGGATGTTTAGTAGAACCATGGTCTCTACCTGCTAGATGCCGGTAGGAACCCTTCAACCAAAAATGTCTCCAGACATTGCTCAGTGTCCTCCAGGGGGCAATATCACCCCCAGTTGAGAATTACTGCTTTAGACAAAGCACCTCCAATGCCCTCTCTGAGCCTTAGTTTCCTCCTCTGTGAAATGGGGCTAACCCCTACCACACAGTGTTGTCATGAGGAGGAATTAAGAGGTCATACATGGAAGAGCCTTACCCTGAAGCGTGCCTGGCCCGTACAGGTGCTGAGTCAACGTTTAGCCATCCCTCACGTACTGACACCTGCGTGTGTCCGGCTCTGTGCTAGGCACTGGGTATGCCCAGATGAATCAGACCCAGTCCCTGTTCTCAGGATGCTTACAGTCTGAAGGACCAAAAAAAGTGCTTTGCATCACTATGAACTGTAACCATCCTGAAATCAAAACATTTTGCTTTTAGGAGCCTCTTGCAGACTGCCTAAGGTGTTTGCAGCCTGTGTTAGTTGAGTCCAGACTGCCCAAGTACTTGCTAAAGACTTCGGGTTGTTGAGAGGAAGACTCGTTAACTCTCTGCCTAGGTTGGGCAGAGATTGCCGATAAGTGCTGGCTCTGCTGAGGGTGGGTGAGAGAACCTGAAAACCAGACTCCTGCCCTCCAGGCCAGCAGGGGGCGATCACACACTCAGAGAACTATCATAGAGCCTGACAAGGAAAAGGTACTGAATCAGCACTCTGGAGCTCAGAAAAGGGGAGGAAAAATCTCTGTGGGATGTTAGAACAGGCTTCCTGTAAGGAGCAGTTAGTTCCTGTAAATATTGTAAATGCCTGTGTGCATCATCATTAAGTCAGGAACTTGCATTTTCTTCCATCTCTCCCATTCTGTTCCTCAAGCTTCCGTTCTCCCCAGCTTGTGGGGATGTGTGTTTGGGTGTATATTGTCTGTTAGTGGGGGTGGGAGGGGAGGGTGGTTACTAGAAATAGGTGCCATGTGGAAAGAAATTCCTCACCCCAAATTCTGCCTCTTGTCTTTTTCCCACCCCTGCCAAAGGTCACCAAAATTTTCCAGAAGAAGAAGATCTTGGTGACATACAGCTTCCGTCAGTCCTTTCCCCTCGTGGAAATGCATATGCAGCTCTTCCAGAATTCATGTGAGTCCCTTTTTGGATCCCAGCTCCCAAGAGTCAATGCCATGGCCCCCATGCTCACCCTTCCTCCATACCAGCTCCAGTTGTTGGAGTCCTTTATGACTGGGCTAAGGTGTCCAAAGCACCTACTTGGTCCCGGGATGAAGGGCAGGCCAGTGTGGAGCATGACTTGGGTCTAGCCCCTGAGGAGCTCGTGGTCTTGCAGAGAACCATAGCATGTGTGTTCTCTGGTGAGCCGAAGAGAAGGCGATCACACTGTGCTCCGAAGGACTGAACCAGGAGGAGCTTTGCTGGGTGGCATCTGGGCAGGGAAGCAATTTGAGTCGAGGCAGCGGTGTGAAGGAAAGGGATTTCAGAGAGCAGTTCTACACTGTTGGGTTTGCCTTTACCTCCTGGAGTACAGAAAGTAAGAGGGCCATGGCTACCAGGAATTTGGGAGCTTTGGGGCAAAGGGGAGCCACTGCAGATGCTCAAGCAGAGGAGAGTTATTGTAATGTCATAATTGGATAATTAGAAAAATTATTTCGTAGATGAGCCACCTTTTATCAATCATGACAGAGGCGCCCAACCTCCCCTCTCCCCTCCCTTTCCCCATAGATTACCAGTTTGGGATCAAGTTGCTGTCCGCAGTACCTGGTGGGGAGCGAAAGGTCCTCATCATCTTCAACGCCCCCAGCCTCCAGGACAGGCTGCGCTTCACGTCCGACCTGCGTGAGTCCATCGCGGAGGTGCAGGAGATGGAGAAGTACCGTGTGGAGTGTGAGTAGCCCAGCCACGTCTCCTGCCCCCTTTCCTGATAGTGTCCTGCAGAAACCAAGAATCTTGTCCTCTGATACTCTCACAGTTGAGGGTTAGCTTATCCAACCCTCCTACCCTCGTTCCAGGAACCCTTCAGCCTCTGCTTGAATACCTTCAGTGACAAGGGACTCATTACCTCCCACCCTCAGATTATTATCCCAAGCCCTAATTATGAGCCAACTCTTCCTTTGAGTGAAAGGCAGGAGGGAGAAGAATCAGGGTATTAGAAGCAGGACTCTAGTTTTCACTCCCAGGTATGCTACTTATCTGGGTAAACTGGGACAAGTCACCTAATCCTCTGAGCCCCAGTTTCTTCCTGTATTTTTGGGATAATGAAATCTACTTCACAGAGTTGTGGAGATGAAATGAGACAAGGCAGCCAAAGTGTCCTGCTACATGCTAGGTGTTCAGCAAATATTATTCCCCGTCCCACCGTCTCCTCTCCTCTCCCCACATACCATTTCCTGAGCTGAGTCCCGGTGGCCCATCCTCCCAGCCCCCAGGGGCCACACCACGTCATTTTGATCATGTCTGTAATGGAAAATAGTGATTACATCTCATTCCTCCCGATGCCCTCCAAGTTTTCTCTTCTCCAGGCTAAGCAGTCACAGTTAAGTAACATGGTGTTAAGGAGAAAGAGGCAGGCAGACAGAGAGAGAGAGAGACAGAGGCGGCGGACAGCTCCTTGGTGAGGCCTTCACAGTTCCAGGGTCTATTCTACTCCTCAGCAAGGCTGGGTCCGAAGTTTCAGTTCACCAGATGTCCTTGAGACCCTGGGGAAATCCAGAGAGAGGGATTATCAAGATGAGGAGGGGAGGGCAATAGATGAGTGTTTCCATGACCTCCGTGGGGAGGTGGGGGTGTAAGGCCAGGAGAGCCCAGGCTCTGGAATCAGGCAGACCTGCTTCCAGAATGTCGGCTCCACCATTTCCAGCGGTATGACCCCGGGCAAGCTCTAAGACCTCTCGGATTCTCAGTTTCTTCCTCTGTGCAATGTGGATGCTAACACTGACCTCAGAACTCTTGTGAGGATTGAGAGAGATCAAGCGTGGGTAGCGCCCAGCATACTGCCTGGCGCGTGGTAGAGGATTAGACTCCTGTCACTTTCCTGCTCCTGCCCTGCCAGGAGCCCCTCTGCTCTGGAGCAAGGTATCTGAGAACTGAGTGAACTCTGGAAAGATTGCCCTTTGCCATGGACTGGAAGGGCCTTCCTGTCCTTACTCTGAACCATCTGCTGTGAAGCTCGTTTTTTGAAGGGCATGGGTGCTTTGGGGACACCTGACTGCAAGGGGGCGGGGAGAAGGAGAGGAAGGAGAGGGTGAAAGGAAGAGGAAAGGAGCAGAAAGCAGGACTGAGAGGGATGAAGGGAAGACTGAGCAGGGAGAAAGGGTGCGAGACAGGGGCTGGGCACTGAGGGGGCTTTGGAGATGAAGCTGCAGTTTGGGGGGAAACAGGTATTGGCCATCCAGGGGGCAAAACAGGAGGCCCAGGGGACAGGGGGAGGGAGGAGAAAGGAGGAAGGCCCACGGAGCGCTGAGGTCAGTCGGGTGGGCTATCACTCCTGTTCCTGACCTTTGCTCCCTGTCCCTTCCACTGCCACCCAGCGGAGCTGGAGAAGCAGAAAGGTATGATGCGGCCTAATGCCTCACAGCCCGGAGGGGCCAAGGACTCAGTGAATGGGACGCTGGCCCGCAGTAGCCTGGAAGACACTTACGGTGCAGGCGACGGGCTCAAACGGGGCGCACTCAGCAGTTCCCTGCGTGACCTCTCGGATGCAGGTAGGTCTTCTGGGCCCCTGCCCTGGCTGGGGAGACGAGGGACCGGGTGTCCTCTTTGCCTCCTGTCACTGGCCGCCAGCCTTCCCTCCACCTGCCGCACACGCACGCACCCTGCCTTCACCCAGAGCCCTGGGCGCTGTGCTGCAGGGGCCTGGGAGCCAGGTCAGAACAGATGGAGCCCGGCACCGGGGCCAGGGCGTGTGAAGTGGGGCCACAGCCCTGGCCCCTCTCTCTCGCTGCTCCACCTCTCCTCCTCTGCTCCCTCTTCTGTCTCTCCTGTGCCACCGCTCCTCCTTCTCCATCTTCTCCTCCTCTCTCTCCTCCTTCTCCACTTTTCCTCCTCCCCACCTCCCCCTCTTCAATGGGGGAAAGGGATAATGGGGTGTCTGTCCCCGGGAGGGGCCCAGGCCTGGTACCCAGCTCTGGAGCCCAGCAGGGTGGGGAAGGAGGGTTGCTGCTCTGACGCTGGGCTCCTTGCTTGTGGGTGCAGGGAAGCGGGGGCGGCGTAACAGCGTGGGATCGCTGGACAGCACCATCGAAGTAAGTGCCAGCTCCTGCCCCACTCGTCCTCTGCATGAGCCCTGCCCTGGCCATGGAGCCCCAGAGGAGGAGGGGACCTGTTGCTCCCCCCTCTTCCCTGCTGGGAACCGTGCGGCTGCCTCTCCCAGCCACCACTCTCTCCATCTGTCCTCAACTCTGTCTGTCCTCATTCTGCCTGTCTCTCAGTCTGTCTTCCACTCTCCCGTGTCCCCTCTCAACCCCAGGGCTGACTCTGAGTAGGGATGCCCTTGGAGTTGGGCCACAAGAAGCTCCTACCTCCAAGTCCTGCTCTTTGACCCTGAGCGAGTCGCTCTGCCTCTCTGGGCCTAACGTTTTCCCTACCTGCAAAATGAGGAGAAGGTACTGCTACTTCTTCCTCTCCTAGCTGAGGCTCAGCTGAGATAATGGCTGTGACAGCAGAGCTTTGCAAGCTGGGGAGCTCCACGCACAACTACAGGACTGTTATTTGGTTTCGATTATGACTTGGGGGGTCCCTGTCTCCCCAGCTTCAGCCCTCAAGGACAGGGGTGGAGTTTATGGTTGGGGGTTTAGGACATCTAGACCAACCTGACTTCCCCCCTCCCCGCTTCCAGGGGTCTGTTATTAGCAGTCCACGCCCTCACCAGAGGATGCCACCTCCGCCCCCACCCCCGCCGCCAGAGGAGTACAAGAGCCAGAGGCCCGTCTCCAACTCCTCATCCTTCCTGGGCTCCCTATTTGGAAGCAAGCGGGGCAAGGGGCCCTTCCAGATGCCACCACCGCCAACAGGCCAGGCCTCTGCCTCCTCTTCATCTGCTTCTTCCACCCACCACCACCACCACCACCACCACCACGGTCACAGCCATGGTGGCCTGGGGGTGCTGCCTGACGGGCAGTCCAAGCTCCAGGCCCTGCATGCCCAGTATTGCCAAGGACCGGGCCCTGCCCCGCCGCCCTACCTCCCACCCCAGCAACCCCCTCTACCCCCACCTCCTCAGCAGCCCCCGCCCCTGCCCCAGCTGGGCTCCATTCCACCACCTCCCGCCTCGGCCCCACCTGTGGGGCCACATCGCCACTTCCATGCCCATGGCCCAGTCCCAGGGCCCCAGCACTATACCTTGGGTCGGCCAGGCAGGGCCCCCAGGCGGGGAGCTGGAGGACACCCTCAGTTTGCCCCACATGGCCGCCACCCGCTCCACCAGCCCACGTCCCCATTGCCCCTGTACAGTCCTGCCCCTCAGCACCCTCCAGCCCACAAACAGGGGCCCAAGCACTTCATCTTTAGTCACCACCCACAGATGATGCCAGCAGCAGGCGCGGCCGGGGGCCCTGGGTCCCGACCACCAGGGGGCTCCTACTCACACCCCCACCACCCCCAGTCACCATTGTCACCACACTCACCGATCCCACCCCACCCCTCCTACCCACCCCTGCCCCCACCCTCACCTCACACCCCGCACTCACCCCTGCCACCCACCTCTCCCCATGGCCCGCTGCACGCCTCTGGGCCCCCTGGCGCAGCCAACCCACCCAGTGCAAACCCCAAGGCCAAGCCAAGCCGGATCAGCACCGTGGTCTGATGAATGAAGAGAGTGAGCTGGGGAGCAGGACGTTCTGGGGAATCCACAGGAGAGGGACCTTGTACCCTTTCTGCTTCCTCAGTTTTTTCAGAAATATATATAACATAGCAATGTCCTCCTCCCCACTTCCTCCCTGTCTTGGGGCCCTTCTCTAACCCCCTGCGGTTGCCATGGGGTTTCCTTCCTGATTCAAAGACCCTTGCCACTTGAATCCTGGACTCAGGGCGCTCCAGTGCTGGGGAGTGGTGAGAGCCTTTCAGAGATCCTTGTTCTCTTTGTCCTGTCTTCCTCTTCACCTGCCCTTTCCCTGGAGGTCTAGCTCTGTGGCCTCAGACCTCCAGGCCAGTGTGAGCTCCCTGTCAGCTCTGGCTGGTGGAGAACGGCAGGCGTCCGGAGCTGTAGGGGTGAAGGCTTCCCTAGGGCTCCTCTGGCCGTGTGGGGCTAGGAGAGCGCTCTGTAGAGTTGTGGCCAAACCTCAGCTGGCTCGGCCCTCTCTGACCTCAGGGCCTGGCCACACACCTCCATGTGTCCTTCTGCCTGATGGAGGACACGGACTGTCAATGCACTCGGTGGGTGGGACCCCGCTTGTGCTGGCCCCCACGTGGGGGCAGTGCTTCCTCTCTCGAGCCAGTCTATGCCCTCTCTCCAGTAGGCCCCAGCCCAGACCTCTTCGGCTTCAGGAACTTGCCTCGCCCTGCAACGTTCTTATCCTGATCAAAGTCCAGACAGGTTTTGGGGGGGGGCTCAGGTCTGGGATGAGAAGGGCACTGCCCTCCCTCACCCATATTGCATGGCCCCCCACCCATTCCCTTACACCTACCCCACCTACAACCGAAGACAATGCACTTTACAGATACCGCCCACACACACCTCTCTGGGGCAGAGCACCCAGCATCGGCCCTGGGGAGAGAGGCTCCCAGAGGGCCACCATGAGCCCAAGATGTCCTTCCTGAGGCAGAGATTGAAGCCATCAGAGCCGGGGCTGGGAGCCAGGATGCCTGAGTCCTTCTGTCCATCAAAATCTCCGCTGCCTCTCCAGCCCTTTTGCAGCCCTGTTTATTTATTATAAATATATTTTTTACAAGCCCCAGCTCCTCTTCTTGCCCCGCATATCCAGCTCCTTTCTCAGCTCCTGCCTCCCTCTCCCCTCTCCACCACGGGCTGCAGTACAGACAGACAGATGGACCCTGGCTGTACAAAGGGCCAGGGACCCTGGGGCTTGGGGGCAGGGGAGGGTGGCAGTGGGAGGGGCTGTATGGAGAGGAGCTGGGGTCCAGGCATTGTCTTTTTTCCTCCTTGTATATAAGAATGTATATTTGATGCCTCATAAAAGACCTTGTGCTCACCTCCCGCCTCTGCCTCCTACTTATGCCCCCCTTCCCCACTGTGGAGCCCGTGGAGAGAGAGGCCTTAGCCCAGGGAGGTGAGGTGCTGATGGTAGAGATTCAGGCAACGGGGTGGGCGAGATGCTTTGGTTGGGTGGGAGATGGGGGTGAGGGAGGTTTTCCTATCTCATTTCATACACAGTCTGTGTGACAGAGTGGCAAGAGTATGGGCTGTGGAGTTGATCCAGTTCGTACCCTGGGGTTTTCACTTACTAGGTGTGTGAACTTGGGCGAGACACCCCTTCTACTCTCACCCTACGGCTGGCATGGCTTTGCCTTGGCGCACCCTGCCCCCCAGTGGCTGGCCGCATTTCTGTCCTTGAGGGTAGGGAGATGACTTGGAAGGGGCTAGATACATTTTAAGAGCTCTCTGTATATACTTAGGATGTTAGATAACAAATAGCTGGGCTCCCTTTCATTTATAGAGGAGGGGACAGGCCGAGAGAAGGGAAGGGTCTTTCCTAAGGTGACACAGTAAGTCAGGGTGGGGGTTCCTGACTTGTAGCCTGGGCCCCTTTCCAGTCCCCCAAACTGCTTCTCTATGAAACTGACATGTTTCTAGCACCACTGATTATATCCTGGATCTTGGCTTGGCACAGGAGAGATGGGGCCAAGCAATGGCTCTCGGTTAGGGACAGCAAGGTCCCCAGAAGCAGCATTCAGTCAGTATTTTTGCTGCCTTCCTAGAATCTGGGATGGCCTCTAAAAGGGTAAAGTTTGGATGGCCCCACTCTTCAGCAGCTTGGACCACTGTCTTTGTTTTCTTCCTCACATGCACATTTAAAGGCATCCCGGGGAAGACAACTAGCAAAAGCAGGAGCTGGGGCCATCTAGGCATTTGATGCCTCCTCATGGACCAGACCTGAGCATTTGAAGAGCTTAGACCCAGTGGATCCTGAATCAAGTCCAATCAGCATTTTTTGGTATCTTCCCTGCTGGACCTCGCTGGACTTCCTTTGGCCAACCCCTTTCTGCCACCTTCAGTTTGATGCTGATTGCATCTTCCCAAAGCTCATCTTTATTTAGTGCTCAAATCCTGGCTCGGTGACTTGACTGTGCTGCCTTTGGCAAGTCACCCAACCCTTCAGAGCCTGGTCTTCCACCTGTAAAATGGGGATAATGATTTTGCAGGGCAGTTGTTAACAGATGCATGTGAAGTGCCTACCCCCTGCCAGACACACAGGCCACCTACAGAAACAAATGCCAACTCCTTGTCTTGACACTGGGAGGTCCTCCACAGGGCGGTCCAGCTGATCTCTGTAGTCCTAACTCATTCCTCACCCATACTTTGGCCATCCACTCACTGTTCCCTGAAAATGCCTGCGTGTACTTTCCAACCTCAGTATTTACCTGCGCCTTTCCCCTTGCCAGACATAGTCCTCCCAACATCCCCGATGAAGGTTTCCCCACCCTTGCAAGATGGGCTTAAAGAACCCATCCTTCACAAAATGTGCCCTTCCTCACATTCTTGGAGATCCTTCATGTCATTATCTATCTTCCCCATCAGGCCATAGTGGCTTGGGACTGACGCTGGTCTGAATCATTTCTGTTCAGAGTACTGCTCACTATAGTGCCTGGCACAGCACAGATGTCACTAAAATTTTGTTGATCGAATGAATGAATGAACGAATGGTTCTTTCTAAGCTAAGACTTAGAGTTAGGTATCTTTGCATTAGTGGATTTATTGATTGATGCAACCTGTGTACCAAAATTTTGGGCCCCTCTGGGACCTCTTCATGCTTCCTTCAGCTCTTTGCTAAATTCTCCTCCTCCCCTCTTCATGGCAGTCCCAGCACTGGGCTGTCCCTGCCCCCACCCTCTGCCTCTCCCCAGATGCTCACCGTCCAGATTGTGGAGAGGTAGCTCATCTCCTCACCTCCTCATTTCTCTGAGGACCTAAAGACAACAAGCCCACTGACTGTTTCTTTTTCTTTTTTTTTTTTTTTTTTGAGACAGTGTCACTCGGTGTCCCTGGATACAGTGCAGTGGTGTGATTGTAGCTCACTGCAAGCTACAAATCCTGGGCTGTGAGCGATCTTTCTGCCTCAGCCTCCCAGGTAGCTGGGACTATAGGCACGCACCACAACGCCTGGCTGGGTTTTGTTGCTTTGTGTATTTTTTTTATTTTTGTTTTTCTTTTTTATTCGGTATAGGCGGGGTCTCATTGTGCTCAGGCTGGTGTTGAACCCCTGAGCTCAAATGATCCTCCCATCTCGGCCTCCCAGAGAGCGAGGATTACAGGTATGAGCCACCATGCCGGCCCCCTTGAGCGTTCTTACATCAAAGGTGCTACTGCCCATCTCTTTTGGGATGCAGATGGGGAGAGACAACACACAGCAAAGTACAAAGGTCCTAGAATCTCACAGAGTTCTTATCTTTGTTCTAGACTAGTGCTGTCTAGTAGGTCTGTCTGTGATGATGGAAATGTCCCATACCTGCACTGTTCAATATGGTAACCACTAGCCACATGTGACTATTGAGCACTTGAAATGTGGCTGGTGCAACTGAGGAACTGCTTTTTTGTTATTATTAGAGATGGAGGATCTTGCTATGTTGCCCAGGCTGTCCTCGAGCTCCTGGGCTGAAGCAATCTTACTGTCTCAGTCTCCTGAGTAGCTGGGACTACAGGCACGCACCACTGCACCCAGTTTGCATTTTTAATTTCATTAAATTTAAATTTTAAGGCTGGGCATTGTAGCTCACGCCTGTAATCCTAGCACTCTGGGAGGCTGAGGCAGGAGGATCACTTGACCTCAGGAGTTCAAGACCAGCCTGAGCAAGAGCAAGACCCCGTCTCTACTAAAAATAGAAAAAATAGCCCGGCATGGTGGCTCATGCCTATAGTCCCAGCTACCTCGGGAGGCTGAGGCAAGAGGATCATTTAAGCCCAAGAGTTTGAGGTTACAGTGAGCTACGATGACTACAATGATGGCACTGCACTCTACCCAGGGCAACAGAGGGAAACTCTGTCTTAAAAAAAAAAAAAATTAAATAGCCACAAATGGGTAGTGGCTACCATACTGGACAATACAGGACAAGACTTTCAGGAGTGGACAGCCTGGTGGGGATAATGTGAAGACGATATAATAAGCACAGTCCCAGAAGGAAGCCCTGGGTGTGTGGGAGCACAGAGCAGGGGAAATCCAACTTGGGGTGGGCGAGTGGGGTCAGGGAAGGTTTTCTGGAACTGCCCCGTTAGTGGCATCTTGAGGGGTGTGTAGGAATTAGCCCGGCAAAGAAAGGCATTTGTCAGAGGGAGCAGCACATGCAAAGGCCTAGAGGTGTGTGTGTGGGGGGGGTGCAGCTGGGGCGGTGGGCAGGGCACACGCAGAAGCGTGGAGACAGCAGGCAGGTCTCCTGGTCTGATCCCTGTTGCTCTGTTGCCAGCAGGTTTTCTCACCCTGGCCTCAGCAGTAGCTAAAGTAAGACCAGGTGACACATTAGGCTATCTAGTGTCTCCACTTTAAAATTACTATTACTATTTTCCTCTTTGTGACGAATTATCTTGTGGAGCGATGCATTGAGATTCTGTCACTCCTCAAACTTTAACCCATCAGTTTTGGTGTTCACTGATGATTCTTGCCTGAAACAATTATTATGGCCAAGGTTGCCAAATGGTGATTTTCAAACGCCATCATTCTTTTGACTTGTATTAGTTGGCTTCCCACTATAAGGGTGCACTTTCCTTTCTTCTACATTTATTTAATTATTTATCTCATTATGGACTGATAGTTGCCTATTTTACTTAATGGGTTATATATGACCCATTAATATCATTCTTTATTTTGATGTTCAAAATGCCCCAGATTTAGCAAGTTAGGAAGCCCTCCAAGCAGGCCCGTGTGTCCTGTGGCACATCTCCATTTTTCTTTGAGCACTTCCTTGTTTTCTGACACCACGAGATGCTCCAGGCTTCATGCCCCAGCCCTGCAATCAACTGTTTTTCTTTTTCCAAAGAGTCTTGGTTCTTTTTAGTAGAGAATGGCATTTAGAAATCAAGATTTGGGCACTCAATGTTATAGCTATATTTTAAGAGTGTGCTCTTTTATTTGGAAAAAGTTTGAGCATCCATTGATGATTTTCTAACTCCATCATTCCTTCTATACTTATTTAGTATTCCACTTTAAGGAAGAACTTTCCCTTTTCCCTCATTTTATTTATTTATATCAATCTAGAATCATGGATTTCTATTTTAACCATTGAGTTATAATCCAATACTATCATAAATCATTTTGAATTATTATTTTGGATATATTATTTTATTGTTATGTATATGTATTAAGCACATACTGTACATCTACATTTCTCTATCTAATAAACCATGAGCTTACACGGATACCTTGAGGAGGCTGTTTTGATAGTCCAGGCTAGCGACAGTAAAAGGCTTACAGGAGGAGTAGAAGATGGCAGGAGAGAAGGGGACGGATGCCACAGCTATTTAGGAGTTAGAACTGACAGCGCATACCTACTTTAGAACTGGAAGAGACCCTATTTTACATATCAAAAAAGTGAGGCACGCCTGTAATCCTAGCACTCTGGGAGGCCCAGGCGGGCAGATTGTTTGAGCTCAGGAGTTTGAGACCAGGCTGAGCAAGAGCAAGACCCCGTCTCTACTAAAAATAGAAAGAAATGATTTGGACAACTAAAAATATATATAGAAAAATTAGCCGGGCATGGTGGCGCATACCTGTAGTCCCAGCTACTCAAGAGGCTGAGGCAGGAGGATCGCTTGAGCCCAGGAGTTTGAGGTTGCTGTGAGCTAGGCTGACGCCACAGCACTCACTCTAGCCCGGGCAACAGAGTGAGACTCTGTCTCAAAAAAAAAAAAAAAAAAAAAGTGAGGCATAGAGTCACTCTCATCCAATTCATCCACAAAACATGGATGGGTGAGTGTGGTTTTGAGCCCAGACAAGGCTTCCAATCACTGCTCTGCACGGACTCCATGCCACACCCTCTCTCCTAGCTGGGTGGATGAGGCTAAGCCAGCCCCCAGTCCAGGGTGAGCTCCTTTACGCTTCCCAATTCTTAAGCCTGCAATGCCCAGGCCGACCAGACTCTGGGTGGTCCCCAGCAAGACCCAAGGCTTGGGAAAGGAACCCATTTCCTAAACACCTTACTGTGCGCAGAGCACCATCTGAGACTTTTACGGGTAGAATTGTACAGCAGTCAGACAGACCTGGGTTTGAGGTCTGGCTCTGCCACTTACTAGCCATGTGACTTGGGTAAGTTTATACTTCCCTGAGCTTCAGTCTCCTCACCTGTAAGGCAGGGGTAACAATACCTACTTCATAGCACCAGGCCCTTGATGGATGGCTGTCATCATCTCCAATCTTCCCAACACCACTGTGAAGAAGGAATTATTTAGCTTCATTGTATAAACCAGAAAATCAAGGTTCAGGCAGGTGAGGTACTTGGCAAATCTCAGAGGATGAATGTCAGCTCCAGGAAAGCAGAGACCAAGTCTGTCTTGGTTATCATTATATTCCCAGTGCCCAGCAAATTTTCTGGTGCATAGTAGGAATTTAATAAGTATTTGTGAATGAATAAATTCTATCTCACTCGCTTCAAAGACTACACAATTTCCATTTGATCTTCCAGGGCAGAGCTGTGTGTGGGCTCAAGACCTCATAGAAGGCTGTAGGAAGCCTGGGCAGAGCTGAGACTCAACACCTGGTCTCCTAACTTCTGATTCATGCTCTTTGCCCTTCACTGACCTGCCTCCAGATGGAAAGGCCATCTTCCTTCAGCCTAGGATTTGGTGTGTTCTCCCACCTTCTTCATTCTCCTCACCCTTCTGCCCAGTTCTATTCCTGGTGAGGGAAAGTGACAGGAAGAGCATTTGACCAGGAGTCAGCAACTTCCTGTGTAACACTGGGCAAGTTGTTTAATCTTTCTGGAACTTGGTTCCTCATCTATAGAATGGGTGAACTGACCTACATCTTTCCCAACACTGTTACAAAGATTAAGGGAAATAATTGGTATGAAAGAGCTATGTGGACTATTAGATGCTTATCTATGAGATGCTAGTGATATTACTATGATTAGCATCACCTTTCCTAGCTTTCTGTTTCCTGTCCAGATGGTTGTTCAGTTGGATCATTCACCTGTGTTTCTGGTGGGGGGGGGGGGCTGAGGTTTCCCCTGACACCTAGAAAACTAGAAAGGAGATGTCACTTACTATCTGTATTACTTGGGACAAGTTTCCTCACGAGCCAAGTGGGGATAAAGATCCCGAACATCCAAGGTAATATAAGTATTCAAGTGATAAAAAATAAGAAAACACTAGCACAATGGCTGGCACAAAGGAGATCCTTAATGAGTTTTGACATATTGGTTGTTGACTCTCAGAAATAAAAATAACAGCTACCAGATACTGAGGGCCCGCTATGTGCCAAATGTACAACAATCCTGCAAGGTAGGTATTATCTCCATTTCAGTTTCAGATGTTGGGACTTGTCCAAGGTTATATAACTACAACACGATAAAGCTGGTGGGACAGGAAGGCATGCCTGTCTGACCCCAGGGTGTGAGCCACCTGTGTACCATGCTTCCTCAGCTAGGATGTCCTTAGCTCAGCCCTGAAATAAGCAGAATGCACTTAATTGGCACAGTATCTGATTAGGAACAGTTAACTGGATGAAGGAAATACACTCCCCACCCCCCTCAAACATATTCAAGCTTATAGTGGATATTTAATATACACAGGAAATGTTTGTAAAAAGTATACATTGTTTTCAGTCAGTATATACTTACTAAGGACATCATTTTTTTGTTCATTTAACATTCATTTACTGCTTAACATTCCAGGTGCTAAAGATGTATAAGGCCACATGGTCCCTGCCCTTAAGGAATTCATAGTCTGGTGGGAGAACACAAAATAAGCACTTAATCAGCATCTACACAAGTACTCAAATATGTGCATAGTAGGTGCTCAAACTATATGCAATAAGCCCACAACTGATGAATGATATACATGATCCTCAAAGCAGTGGATGCCTGATATATGTGGATAAAGTACTGTAGCTGCGATGAACCTATTCATAAACTCCTCAAAGAACATGTACACAATAGTAGATGTACACGTAGTAGGTACTCAAATGCACAGGGTCTATACACAATAAATACAACCAATGTACACAAATGTTTGATAAGTACATGGTAGGCTCACAAATGAGCAAACAGTGGGTGTTTTACACAGTAAGCACTGGTAGGCAATGGATAAATATGCTGTTGCTAAACATCCAATAATTAAAATATAACTGCACACAGGCTTATTTTGTAGAAGTACACGCCACAAATGTGCACACAGTAAAAGTGCATATGGAACAGTTGAAAGCATTCATTAAAATGCTGACTGCCAATGACTCTTCGGGGGTAAGAATGGAAACCCCATCTCTGAGAGACCTCTACGTGTAAGCTTGGACAAAATAAATATTTCCTTAATCTACTTGGGACCCAGGATTCTAAAAATCCATAATCCCAAGGGAGTGAGCAGCCTGCTGCCTTCCTTCTTTCAAAGCCCTAGACGTGTCAGGGCCTAGAGCTGCCAGCCTAGTGTATCTCCCCCAACCTGTGGGCCAGCAGAAGGGATCCTTTGCAATCAGGCACCCCAAACCACCTTCCGTGGCCCACGCCAGAATGACCAGGTCTCGAGAAGCGGCAGAAAACGCTAGGGCGCGGCTAGCGATCTGGCTGAGGTCAGCGGGGGAGGGGGGCGCGGGGGGAGGGTGCCAGCTTGGGCCCACCACCCACCGACGCCAGCTCCTCTTCCGGTCTGTCTCCATAACGCGCATGCGCACCACTGGCCTTTAAACGTGCACGGTCGGCCCATCCGGGAAAAGGATCCGGTAAACTAATTACAATCTTGCTCCTCCGCCCCTGGGAAGAACTATTTTCTCTCAGTCAGAGTGGTACTTTTGAGTAAATGCTTCAAAATAGGGAACCAATACCAGCCCATTTAGCCCAGTACCCACAGTATGAAGTATTTCTAGGGCTTGGCCTGACGCAAAGTGTACGAGGCTCGGAGAGACACCTCGCGGAAGGATCCGGTTTGTTGTGGTGAGGGGGAGGGCAGACGCTGACAAACCAAGATGGCGGCGGCGGCGATGAAGGCCGCGGCGGTTGGGAGGTGACTGTGGTGGCAAAGGCTGTGGTAGTTGAGAGGCAGCGGCAGAGTTTGGAAGAAACGGAGCAGGGAGCAGGACGAAGAGGCGGTAGCAGTAGCGTCAGCCTGAGACTCTCAGAGCGCGACAGCCACACGCCCCCTTAGGCACTCGGCGGGCGGCGGCCGCCCGGCTTAGGGCCTAGTCCCCGAGCAGTGCCTCGGTTTCAAACAGCGGCGGCGCCATGAGTCCTTAAGGGCGGTCCAAGCCCTCCTGATCCCTGGCCCAGACCTCGGGCCCACCATGGAGCCGGGGTCCGACGACTTCTTACCGCCGCCGGAGTGCCCGGTGTTCGAGCCTAGCTGGGCCGAGTTCCGGGACCCTCTTGGCTACATCGCGAAAATCAGGCCCATCGCGGAGAAGTCGGGCATTTGCAAGATCCGCCCACCCGCGGTAAGGCTTGGGGCTGGTGGTCGCCGGCGGCGAGGCCAGGGATGAAGGAGTAGGGTAGCCGGCTGAGAAGTCTGGGGCAGAGGGCAGTTCGAGGTGTGGGGAGATGGGGTGGCTGGGCCCCTTGTGGATGCTGCGCGGGTCAGAGAAAGGGTGCTGGGGCCGGGGTCCTCTCGTGGTCTGAGGCCCACAGGTGACCTGGGGTCAGAGACCCACCGCCACCACCTCTCTTCAGAATCACTCCTGGCTCAAAACAGAGATTCCTAGTGGGTTGGAAAGAGTACACAGAGAGGCACCCCGCACATCTCTTAGTTACCCCAGACTACCTAGGTTAAGGCTTCACTGAATAAGGCCTTTCTCCCATCTGTTGTCATCACTTCCCTTAAGGCAGGCAGGGTGGTGTAATGGAAAGATTACAGTTCTAAAGGGAGACAGACCTGAGTTCAAAACTCTAATCTGAAGCTTAGCAGCTGTGTGACCTTGGGCAAGTAAACGTAATCTCTCTGAGCCTGTGAAAGGGGTCCCAGCAATGGTCATTTAGAGGATTGAAGTCAAACCTGGTTGCGTCTGTTTGTAGGAGGCACTAGATAAGTGGTAATTATTGTGACTGTGAAGATGTTTGATGTGGTCATTGGCTTGCCTCTACGTGGGTTGACTCATGTTTGCTCATGCTCTGCCAGGCCAATTCATCTATGATAATATCGTGGCCTGGTGGACCAGTCAGGAAGTCAGTCTCACAGGGAATGTTCTGTCTGTCTCCCCTGAGGCGGGTTCAGAGAATTGTCCCCTTCTTTTCCTGGGTCCTTTCCTGGACATCACCTCCCAGTCTTGACTTCCTACGAAGAGGCTTGGACCAGTCAGCTTGGTGGTGGAGTGTGAGTCCACAAAAGATTTCTACTCTGTTCTAGCCCAGGATATAGGAGGTCCCAGAGGATAGGCCATTCTTGGGTCCCCATAAACACAATGGAGCTTTGGAATTCTGCCCCTTTTGGAACACTTGATTCCCAGAGGTCAGCAACAAAGGCCGTATCTTTCCTCTTAGGTTTGGCTTCAGGCCAGAAGTTCCCCAAGGGCTGGGACAGGCTGCTGCCTTACCGGCATGGAGGAGAAATGATGATATATGTTGTTCAGTGATCATTTGGAATTCCAAGGGCAGGGATTGAACTTGGCTGGAACAGGGTATTTTTGGGTGGGTGTCTCCTGGCTGAAACGGGATAGGAAGCTTCATTTCCCACCTGAGGAGGGCACCATAGGCCTCCTTATCCAACTTGATGCTTTCTGGTGCTCAGCCACAGATCTAGGCTGGTTTCAGATGGATCCTCTGGGAGGTGTTGGGTAATCTAATTTCTTCCTTGTTGGAGCCTGGCCACGGATCTCTGAGGTATCCTTGTCCGTGGTGAGGGAGTGGCAGTGGGTAGTGAGAGGTCAGGAAGGCTAGCATAAGGGAGAGGCAGGAGTCCTGCAGCCTCAAGGAGGCACTCCCTGAAGTGGTCAGGCAAGCCTGTGGGAAAGAGGCATCTCTCACACAGGGGGTAGCTGAGATCTGAATTTCCTTTTTTCTATCTTGGACTTATCTGGGCAGGCTGGCCTTGGGCAAGTGTTACCCTGCTTTGGGGGACCAGGAAGGGGAAGAGTGATGTGTCCCAGGTGTGTATGTGGCCAGCAGGGGGCTGTCCTTTGTTATATTTCTTTTCTCTACCCCAACAGTGTGCTTCCCTCCAATCCAAGAGACCTAGCTCTTGGGTTTTGTTTTGTTTTTCCCTCCTCTAGGGCTGCTTCTAGGCCACCTCTAGGCAGCTGGTCTTCGGGTTGTAGTTTGAAGTACTCACCCAAGTGATGCTTGGGCCCAGGGTGGGAACCTGTGTATGGGTGGGTGCCTGGGAATTGGAGGTTTACCTGAGGCAGGGTGGTTTGGGGTCTGAATTTCTAGGCAGGTGACTGCTACACTTGGGAAAGGTGGGTGGGAGGAGAGTGTTGGTACTCTGGAGTGGACACAGGGAAGCTTGTATCTTGCTTCCATCATCAGGTAGCCAACCACATTTTAATAATACCAACATACTGAGCATCTGGCACACAGTAGTATGGGAATGAAGGCAGCTGGTTTGCTGGACCTTCCCCAGCTATCTGTTGCATCCACAGCTCCTGCTTTAGGATTCCAGTTCTGCCATTTCCTGTCAGGTGCTTGAATTTGCACTGATTTTTGTCTAGAACTTGCTTCAGCAGGAAAGAAGGGTACCTGGAGTTTTGGGTTTGAGTACCTTTCTACCTGGGCTATCTGTACTGGGGGGAGTACCCTATTCTGATAGGAGGCAAGAGGACATGGGGAGCTTGTCTGGGCTTGAGCTGTAACATTTTGGCCCACTTTTTTTTTTTTTTTCCCCTGCTTATGAGCCCCAGATGTTTGCTACCTGCTTTGGCTGGTGCGGTGGGGTGGGGCAGTGGTAGCGGGGCGTATGTGTGCATGCAAGTATGAGTCCTCTGGCCTCTTTTCTAAATGTGTACATACGGAAGAGGTCAGTGTTTTTTTCTTCCCTTTTACTGTACCCCTCCCTCTCTTCCATATGTATGCACGTGTGTATGAACACTGGTAGCCTTGGTGTAGTGCAAAGAACCTTGGTCTGGAGGTCAGAAGACGTGGGTTCTAGTCTTGGCTCTACCGTTAGCATGTAATTTTGGAGAAATCACATTTCTTCTCTGGGCTTCACTTTCCCCATTTGTAAAATGAGAGCATTGGTCTAGGTTACTCTAGGTTCTTTTTGCCACCCCAACAGGAGCCAGGGCTCTGGGGAGAAGAGGGCTGTGTGGGAGGTTGGGGGGAGGGAGTTGGGAGGGGATTCTTCACAGCTACACTTTGGGCAGGACAGAACAAGCTCCAACTTGGCAGGGCAGAGTCTCCTTTACTTTTCATTACTTTCCCTGACTTCCCTCCCCAAATCCTCCCATTCTTTGCTACCACAGTCAGTTGGGCATCCCAGCACTTACCCCCTTGGGCTTCCTCTCCTGCCTCTTCCTGTACCAGGCAGGTATATGAGAGAGGACCCATTGGAAGCCTTCCAGACCAGGTGGGTGATACAGATTCTTGCTCCCTGTTCCTTGCTTTTCCCTGCAGTGTCTATCTCAGGCCCTTTGAACTGAGAGAACAGACATTAAAGGCCCAAACCTTTAAATCCTGCCAGAATCGGAGCTGAGCTACCCTGTATGTATATTGAGTGATGGGGTCAGCCTTAAATGTCAAGTCTTAATGATGACTCCTTCGAATAACATTTTCATTTAAAAGCCAGTGTATTTCCCATATCGGTCTTGAGAGGGAGCCAGGCTAGAGTTCATATTCTCTCCTTACAGATGAAAAATAGGTTTATAAAGGGAAAATCCCATATCTTATAAGTCATAGAGCTAGTACATGAACCCAGGTCTTTTGACCCCAGATCCTGTGTGCTTTCCAGTACTCCTAGACTGTGTGTCCTACAGCATATGCCTAGGGGACAAGGGGTTAATGTGGGTGTGGAGAGGGTTTGGGGTCAACTGTTTGGGGCCCCATCTCACTATTTCTTGAAATTCTAGCACTGTACTGTTGGGAGGAACTCAGGAGAAGTTTCCCAGGGCATGTGCATGTGGACTCGAGGGGCTGCAAGGCTCTGTTGTGAGTTCTAGGGGGAGATGGGGATGGGTAGGTTGGGTGTTTGCCAGGCTAAAGAGTCTGTGGTGGCTAGAGATCTGGGAAGGCATGAATGGGGTTCTGAGCTGCTTCTGGTGCTCTCTGGTCTTGCACTATGCTGAGGTAACCTAAGTCCCTTTCCCTTCTCTATCCTTTCAGGACTGGCAGCCACCCTTTGCTGTGGAAGTGGACAACTTTAGGTTTACCCCCCGAATCCAGAGGCTGAATGAGCTAGAGGTAAGAAGACTAGCAGCTGGTGGTGGGATTGGAAGAATGGATACCTGAGCTCCGATCCCACTTCCTTCATACCTTCTCTGGCTAAGGTTCTTTACCTAACTAGGCCTTTATTCTCTCTTCTGTGAAATTGCATCTTTTTGGTCTGCCTGAGGCATGGAGGAAGCTTTAGAACTCTAAATACAACCAAGAGCAGGGGCATTTAGCATTTCAGATTTCGTAGCTGAAAGGCTTGGGGTGTCCCTTTTCTGCAGTGGTTTGCTGCTTCTGAAGCTCCCCTGTCAACTAACCTACCCTACCTGGTCAACAAAAGGAAAATATGGTGCTGGCTGAGACCCTTTCTTCCTTGGCCATCTGACTGTGGCCTCATGTATCCAATTCCTGCACAACCCTGGGCTTCTTACCTTCCTTCCGTGGTGCTTGGTAAGATGGGAGGTGAGGTAGATGGATGGGAACAAGAACTGGTCTGTGTGGAGGCTGGAATTGTTAAAGACTTGGGCAAGGGAGTCAAGCAGGTAGGCTTTTCCCTCTCCGTTTTGTCTGTACAGGAAGTCTAGGCCCCTTGCATGGACAGGTGGGGTTCTCCAGTAGGGGCTTGAGAATGTCCTCAGGTCATGAGAGTGGGTGCCCTGAAGACAGTTCAAGGTAAGAAGCTGGAGTTTTCCATGGAAAACGTATGCTGCCACCCCTCCCCCATTATTATGTATCCACAAGCCTTATTAGATGTCCTCTCGGGGTGGGTGGGGGAGTTAATAACCATAACCTAAAAGCTTACTTGTCTTCTAGTTCAGAGTTCCTCAAACTAGGCACTATTAACATTTTGGGCCAGATATTTTTTGTTGTCTGAGAGCTGTCCTATGCATTATAGAATGTTTATCTGCATCCCTGGCTTCTACCCATTAGATGCCAGTAGTACCCTCTCCCAGTTATGACAACCAAAAATGCCTCCAGATATTGCTAAATGTCCCTTGGGGGGCAAAATCACTCGCCGTGAGAACTGCTCTAGACTCAGTCTAAGGGCCCTTCTAGTCAGGGCAAGAGTCATCTCTTGCAGGGGGTACAAGTTCCTTAGAGAAATAGATCTGTCCAGGTCTGTGGGGCGTGGGGGTACAGCTAAGGCAAGGTGTTGCCTAGCGTGGGACAAGGGCAGGTTTTCTAGAGAGGGATTGCCAGCTAATGAGGGGAAGAAGCAGAGATGAGGCCAAGTTCAGAAAGCTAAGCGAGTGAGGTTGAAAGAAGTAGTGTTCCTAGGCCGGGCGCGGTGGCTCACGCCTGTAATCCTAGCACTCTGGGAGGCCGAGGCGGGTGGATTGCTCAAGGTCAGGAGTTCGAGACCAGCCTGAGCGAGACCCCGTCTCTACTAAAAATAGAAAGACATTATATGGACACCTAAAAATCTATATAGAAAAAATTAGCCGGGCATAGTGGCGCATGCCTGTAGTCCCAGCTACTCGGGAGGCTGAGGCAGTAGGATCGCTTAAGCCCAGGAGTTTGAGGTTGCTGTGAGCTAAGCTGACGCCACGGCACTCACTCTAGCCTGGGCAACAAAGTGAGACTCTGTCTCAACAAAAAAAAAAAAAAAAAAAAAAAAGAAGTAGTGTTCCTGACCCCTTAAGGATTCTAACAGCTAAGGAGCCATAGGTTATTTCTTTCTGCAAATAGACCTTAGTTTTCCTTAATTACAAAACAGAAAAAACTGTCCTGGTCCCCCCTAATGGGATCAGGGCAATGTAGTGAATGTAATGGCTATCTAGTTCTCCCTAGAACTGGGCCCTCTGACTAGAGCGAAAGGGTTATAGACTTGGGGCCTTTGGGAGTCCTTCTTGGGTCACTGAGATTTCAGGGAAACATGGTATATGCCTTGTTTCTAGCTAGGATCGGGTACCAGTGCTGCTTTGGTACACCCATCTTGGTTCTTTAGGCCATTCTGCCTGTAGCATGCACTCTCACTCTTCAGCCACCATGGAATAAGTTTTGTGGTGCATTAGGAGGTACATATGCGCTTTTAGTGCCTTCATTCTCTGAAACATGCATGCCTAGAGCTTAGGTACAATTCAGAAGTTTCCAGAGGGTCTTCACTGATCCCCTCATGAAGTCTACCCCTCTGGGTTAAGTGGACTGTGCAGTTATTTTATTTTCCTTTTGTAATTAAAAAATGGGGGTCCAGAGAGTGGAACTGATTTGCCTGGGGCTATACAACAACTCAGTAGCAGAGGGAAAGCTAAAACTTAAGTTATTTGGCACCTAGATATCTTGGTGCTTACTGTGTGACCCAGCTCCTTTCAGCCTGTTTCCTCATCTGTACAAGAGATGATAATACTCATACAACCCTGTCAGGAAGATTAAGAGAGAATGTATGTAAAGCTTTGGCTGTTGTGACCCTCTCTTTTCGGACCTTGGACTTCTCTGACTAAGAAGGTGACAGAGATGAGAGAGAGATGGGGCTAGGTACTGTCTAGACTCTGGGATCCAGTTCATTGGGAGAAGCCCTAGGTAGTATACGTGGGCTGCTCTATTTCCTCTCTCCTTCCCTAAGATTGGGCCAAAAGACAGTGGTCAGGGGGAGGGATTGGCCAGTCTCTTTGAGCCATTTCTTCTTCAGGCCCAGACGAGAGTGAAACTGAACTACTTGGACCAGATTGCCAAGTTCTGGGAAATCCAGGGCTCCTCCTTAAAGATTCCCAATGTAGAACGGCGGATCTTGGACCTCTACAGTCTCAGCAAAGTAAGAACAGGTTTTTCTCAAAACACCTCCCACCCCACCCCAATAGCCTTGGTACTCTGGGGGCCCCCTTGGTTTGGATATTGGATCTGTAGGCTACAATGCAAGGGGCACAGCCTGGTAGCACACAAGCTGTCATCAAAACATCTTGGCATTTCTTGCTACAATTTGAGATTGGGAAAGGTGGTAGCCCCCAGTGAAGTGCAGGACTAGAGTGGCCCTCATTGCCCTTTGTATAGGCCTACTGCCTCATGTACATATACACAGCACATCCATGTTCCTTCCTGCTTGTCCTTTCAGATTGTGGTGGAGGAAGGTGGTTATGAAGCCATTTGCAAGGACCGTCGGTGGGCTCGGGTGGCCCAGCGCCTCAACTACCCACCAGGCAAAAACATTGGCTCCCTGCTACGCTCTCACTATGAACGCATCGTTTATCCTTATGAGATGTACCAGTCTGGAGCCAACCTTGTGGTAAGGAGGCCAGGCTGGGGTGGTATGAGGCTTTACCCCTAGACACATATTTCCTCACTTGCTTTTATTGGAACTGGTTTGGTAGATGGAGACCTGGAAGCTAGACTTTAGTTTTTCCTAGTAATGTTTATTCTCTTCCCACACTGCCCAGGGTCAGAGGTCTTGAAGTTACCTGTAGGGCCAGCTTACTATCTGTTATGTGACAATGTGTTTTTTATTTTTATTTTTTTGAGACAGAGTCTCACTCTGTCACCCCAGGTAGAGTGCAGTGGCATCATTGTAGCTCACTGCAACCTCAAACTCCTGGGCTCAAGTGATCCTTCTGCCTCAGCCTCCCAAGTAGCTGGGACTACAGGCACATGCCACCACACCTGGCTAATTTTTCTATTTTTAGTAGATACGGGGTCTTGCTCTTGCTCAGGCTAGTCTTTAACTCCTGAGCTCAAGTGATTCTCCTGCCTCGGCCTCACAGAGTGCTAGGATTACAGGCATGAGCCACTGTGCCCGGCCAACAAAGTTTTAACTGATAGAGGAATTCAGAGAAGGGAGAGGTCTTTTGGGCTAGAGAGGTCTGTGAAGAGATGGAGTCTGATTTAGTTGGGGCTATAGTTGGGGGGCGGGAGAGGTGGTTAGAAGGAGGAATGATATCAGCAAAGGCACTTAGAAGAATTCCCAAAGTATGTGCTGGTGTCAATGATAAAGACCAGTTGGACAGGGGCTATTGGTGTGGGTCACATGTGTAGACCACAACTTTGGTTGTCATTGGGTGGAGGATAGAGAAAAGTTCTTGCTTTTAGGGGCTGGAGCCCCACGCCCTGACCTTTATCCCTTACCTGTCTTCAGCAGTGTAACACACGTCCATTTGATAATGAGGAAAAGGACAAGGAATACAAACCCCACAGCATCCCGCTTCGACAATCTGTACAGCCTTCCAAGTTCAACAGCTATGGCCGGCGGGCCAAGAGACTGCAGCCTGATGTGAGTACTTCCCTTCTTCTAACTTAGAGCCTTCGGTTAGAGAGAGTCCTCTCCCTCCCTCTGGCCAAGATTATGTACCCTGTTCCACTTTCCCTTCTCTTGTTCTCTGAGTTCTTCTGTGCTTTAGTGTACCTCTCTCTGGCTTCGCTCTTGCTTTTTATCCCTCCCGCTCTCAGCTGAGCTGGATCTTGATCTGTTTGTATAATTGCTTTTGCTATACAGTCTCCTTTGCACGTCTGTCCTTGCCTGTCTTTTTCCTTTCCTGACTCACTCTGCTCATAGAGGTAGAACACTTCTTTCTCTTAATATCTATATGGGTTTTTTTTGTTTTTTAAGAGAAAGGGTCTCACTGTGTAGGCAGGCTGGAGTGCAGTGGCTATTCACAGGCGCAGTCATAACAAACTACAGTCTTAAGCTCCTGGGCTCAAGTGATACTCCCTCCTCAGCCTCCTGAGTAGCTAGAACTATAGGTGTGTGCCACTGTGCCCGGCTCCTTATATCTTGCCTTCAGGTAGAAGTTTACATACCAGGCATTCTTCTTGGCACTGGGATACAACAGAGAACAAGATAGACACTGTTTCTAGGCTCATTGATACATGTTGCAGATCATGTTAGTCACTACCATTCATTGGTAATTCTAAGCACTGTTAATTTTTTCATATATATTATCCCTAAACCCCCTCATAACTATAAGGTAGGAGTTAATATTCTCATCTTACAGTTAGTAAACTGAGATCCCATCTTTAACTCCTTTCCAAGAGAGGGCTGAGGAGCGCACCCTCAGTCTCCAGAAAGCAACTGTGAATTCTTCCCTTGGCCGGTCTGTGCCTCAGCCCCTGGCATCAGCTCAGGTGACATATAGTCTGAGCTATTGTTCTTTTTGGATGGGGCAATTTGCCCCAGATAGCAGTCTTGATTCATTTCCTCTTTCCTCCCAGCCGGAACCCACAGAGGAAGACATTGAAAAGAATCCAGAGCTGAAGAAGCTCCAGATCTATGGGGCAGGCCCCAAGATGATGGGCCTAGGCCTCATGGCCAAGGATAAGACTCTGCGGAAGAAAGGTGAGGCCTAACAGGCTCGGGATGGCCTCCCCTGAGGAGAGGAGGCAGGGCCCTAAGTGACCTGATGTTTAGAGCCACTTTTCTCTCTTCCAGATAAGGAAGGGCCTGAGTGTCCCCCTACTGTAGTGGTGAAGGAGGAGTTAGGTGGGGATGTGAAGGTGGAGTCAACCTCACCTAAGACCTTTCTGGAGAGCAAGGAGGAGCTGAGTCACAGCCCAGAGCCCTGCACCAAGATGACCATGAGGCTGCGGAGGAACCACAGCAATGCCCAGTTTGTAAGGACCCAGCCCTGATTTCCTAATGTTCTGCTTCTTGTCCCTTTGATGGGCATTTTCCCAGCATGGCATTGGACCAGGCTGCATTAAGCAGAAAAGTGGGCCTGGTGGGCCCTGCCCTCATGTAGCTCACTTAGTTGAGGAAACAGGGCCAACTCACATGGAATAAAGAACAAGAAAGGGTGATCAAGTGCTGTCAACATGAAGTGCTGGAAGGGTCCAGAGAAGGAGACTCGCTCTCCATTGCTTTTAGGATAAAGGCTAAGCTCCTCATTACCATGCATGATCCAGTCCCTGCTGACCTTTAGCCTCATTCCCCAGCACTGCCCACCTCACTCCTCTGCTATAGCCGCACTGAACTACTTGTAGGTATGTTCATTCGTTTTCCCCTGAGGGACGCCATGCTTTTTCATTTCCCCATGCTTTTGCACATGCTGCTGCTTCAGCCTGGAAGAGTTTCCACCTGTGCTCTGCCCCATTGCCAGGCTTCAGCTTGCCTTCCAGTTTCAAGTGTCGCCTTTTCAATGAAGTCTTTTCTCAAGGCCATCCCTCTTTATCTCCAGCTGCTTTGAGTGCTTCCTTCTCTAGGCTCCCACAGTATCCTTTATGGGCTACTATTGGCAGTTTTTAATTTTCATGAACACATGTTTCCAGTGTACTATATGCCCTTGGAAGGCAGATACTGTGCCCTCCCCATCTCTGTACCAGAGTCCAGTGTGATGCTGAACACGGGTTCAGTAAGTGTGTATTGAATGAATAAAAATGGGAGGATTCAAGCCTAAATGATAGAGTGCTCTCACAGCTCTTCTTGCTTATTTGGGGAGATGGTACATACATGCATTTGAACTCCAGTCCTAGTGTGACTAGCCTGTACAGGGCCATGAATTATTCAGCCAACAAGCATAGCAGATTTCCAATGGAGAGCTCTCTGGACTATAGTACTTTCTGGAAGAGCTTAATGTTTGAAGGCTGGACGGGGCTTAGGTTAGTGTTTCCCTCCTCTGGCAGATCGAGTCATATGTGTGCCGGATGTGTTCCCGAGGGGATGAAGATGACAAGCTCCTGCTGTGTGATGGCTGTGATGACAACTACCATATCTTCTGTCTGCTGCCACCTCTGCCTGAGATCCCTAAGGGTGTCTGGCGGTGCCCAAAGTGTGTCATGGCGGTAAGGCCAGCCCCAGTCCACGTCTGCCTCATAGGGTATTCTTGTCTGCCTTCATCTGGCCTTATTGAGGGTGGCCCCCTAGCTCAGCCACAGTCTTACATTTTGGGTCCCAGGGGTAGAGCTTTGGGAGAAAAATGAGGAGACTCAACCTTTGTTTCTGTCCTTTGGGAGATCCCAGACCACTTAGGGATGTAAGCATCATGATTAGATTGTATATGGTGACATATAAGCAGATGCAAAATTATGTGTTAGAAACTCTGAGGTGTAGAAGTTCGGAGGAGAGGAAAATGACCGAGGGTAGTAATCAGGGAAGATGTCAGGAATGAGATTTGAAAAACAAGAATAGTAAGAAAAAAATGTTCTTTTTATTTCCACTTTTTTTACTTGATTATTTTTTTTAAGAAAGCTTGGAAAATAGACAAATTACCTTATCATCCCACTACCTAGAGATAACCATTATTAATAGTCTGGTATATTTTCTTCTCATCTTTTTGCTGTTGCTTATATATAACCATCTTTAATAAGTTTGGGATCTTGTTATGTATTTTTATTTGTTACTTCATAATCATTTTTCTATAATTAAATTTACTCAAGGTATTTTTTTTTTTCCTTTAGACACGCTATCATACGGGCATAATATTTATTTAGTTGTTTTCCTCCTGTTGTGGTATTTAGATTGGTTTGCAATGATACAGGCTTTTAGCAGAAGAGGTAGGCAGGCATTCCAGACTGGGGGATGAAGACTAGCAGGAGTAGAGAGAGGTACACGGGGTAGGGTGTGCTTGGTGCAGGTAAGGGCAGTAAGGGTGGCAGTAAGGAGAGCACCTGAAGCAACACCAAGGGCCATGTAGCTGGGAAGTAGGGCAGGTACATTTCGTGAACTACTTACCTTCTCCAAATTCTCAATGCTCACCTTCTACGTTTCCCTCTGGACATCTGGAGAGCAGACATTGATGGCCTCTTGCCTTATCTTAGGGTCTCAGCAGTGGTCGTAGAGACCGAGTGTGCACATGCACGCACACATGCAGACACACAGATGAGGAAAGGCCAGGGCAGTGTGTAATGGCCTTGGCAGTGGTGGAGATTCTGGGGGGGACAGGTTTGGATACCTAACAGTATCATGGATGAGGAAGGCTGTCAGCTCTAGTTGACTCTCTTCTCTAAGTGGCCATGAGCCAGTAGACCAGATAGACATTTATTTTTCAGACATGAGCAGGGTGTGTGTCTGACTTTGTGATACATACAGTTCTCATCTAAAATTACGAACATAGGTACAAAGCGGGGTAGACCCACATTCTGTCTTCTGAGACAGTCTAAAGAAAAGGAATAGTGTAGGGTTTGATGCTATAGAAGCTGGTGCCTTTGTTTTCCATCCTCCAGGGCACTAGAATATTCAGTGCCATTTTCCCAGGCTTATAGTTCTAGTCTGGGCATAAAAAAGCTTCTCTAAGCACCCCGTATGAACTTACATTTTAGCTTGAAAGAAAAAAATGGTGGCAGAAGAGCATAGGATAGCATGTTAAAGTCAGCCTGTGGTTTAGGTAAAGACCTGTAGGAAGAAAAGAGCATGGGCTGTAGTGATGAGGGAGGGCTTCCTGGAGGCTCTGGGACTGGAGTTGGGTTTTGATGAATCAGTGAAAGAAAGTGGAAGAGGTAGGCAAAAGCATGGTGAAAGTGCATTTGGGGAATGAAAAGACTAAGCCAAAATGGTGAGAGAAAAAGGTAGAGCTGTAAATAAAATAAGGCCTGCTTCAGGGGCCTTGAGTGCAGACCTATGGCTGTTCTCCCTCCCTACTTCTACAACATATTCTGGTTCCACTTGTGAGGATTCTTCACCTCTTTGCCTTTGTCTTGGTGACAGTTCTCCTTTGGGTTTCAGGAGTGTAAGCGGCCCCCTGAAGCCTTTGGCTTTGAGCAGGCTACCCGGGAATACACTCTACAGAGCTTTGGCGAGATGGCTGACTCCTTTAAAGCTGACTACTTCAACATGCCCGTGCATGTAAGTGATGGAGGGCTGGGATAGTGTTGGGGCTAGCTTTGTAGGTGTGCTTGATGGTTTCAGTGCACCTGGGTCATTGGGGCCAGGATATGATGGGCCACAGTCATCTACCCCTGTTCCCTCAGATGGTACCCACAGAACTTGTGGAGAAGGAGTTCTGGCGACTAGTGAATAGCATTGAGGAAGATGTGACTGTTGAGTATGGGGCTGACATCCATTCCAAAGAATTTGGCAGCGGTTTCCCTGTCAGTGACAGTAAGCGGCACCTGACCCCTGAGGAGGAGGTGAGTGGATGATTCATGGTTATATGTCAGCTGTGTGAGCTTAGGCAAGTCATTTAGTATCTGAAAGACTTAAATGACTCTGTAAGATGGGGATAATTATGCCTGCCTTATATACAGTTGCTGTATGATTTAGATGAAATGATGCATATAAATAACAGCCTGATACCTGACCTGGCATGTGCAGACATGAGATGGGTTCTTTCACCTCTGAGCTCATTTCCTTATCTGTTAAACGCAGATAATATCTCCCTTGCAAATTTGTTAAAAGAATTAAATGAGGCCAGGCACAGTGGCGCGTGCCTGTAATCGCAGCTACTTGGGCAACTGAGACGGAAGGATCTCTTAGCCCAGTTTGAGACCAGTCTGGGCAACATAGTGAGACCCTGTCTCTAAATTAAAAAAAAAAAAAAGAAATGAGAAAGTATATGAAATAACCTGGTAGGGTGGCTGGCTCATTCATAAGAAGTATTCGGGAGGTGGGATTTGTATGGACAGAAAACAATAGGGCCTGGTCCTGCCTCGACGGAAGGGTGCATTTGGGTCCAGAGCAGGGGTTGTTAACTTGCAGGTATTTTGGTGGATGGATATATCTGTAAACCTCCCTGAAATTGAAGTGAATTGAATTGAAATTTTGTGTGTGTATGTTTTGGTGGTGAGATCAGGGGAGAAAATCTATAATATTTCTTAGGTGTTTGAAAAAGGTCCGTGACCCCAAAATTAAGGTTCCCTAGGCTAAAGCAAGTGACTTAATGTCTCAGTTCCGTAGCATAACCCTCCTCCCCTTTCCACAAAAACCTTACCTGACAGGAGTATGCTACCAGTGGTTGGAACCTGAATGTGATGCCGGTGTTGGAGCAGTCAGTACTGTGCCACATCAATGCGGATATCTCCGGCATGAAGGTGCCCTGGCTCTACGTGGGCATGGTCTTCTCTGCCTTTTGCTGGCATATTGAGGATCACTGGAGTTACTCCATTAACTATCTCCACTGGTGAATGGGGCCCTGGGGAGCCAGGGGGGGCAGTCAGGGTGGGCTCCCTGCACGACTAAGGTGTGACCACTCTACATGTCCCTTTTCCAATTGTGCAGGGGTGAGCCAAAGACCTGGTATGGGGTACCATCACTTGCAGCAGAACATTTGGAAGAGGTGATGAAGAAGCTGACACCTGAGCTCTTTGATAGCCAGCCTGACCTCCTGCACCAACTTGTCACCCTCATGAATCCCAACACCCTCATGTCCCATGGCGTGCCGGTGAGTGCCCAGGAAACAGGGACAAGGGGTAGGAATGATTTATTGACATTCTTTGTGGTAGTGGTAGTGGTGGTGATTGTCATCTGGAATCTACTCCTGTCCATTTTTTCATTCCTGTTCTATCTTAATTGGGCTATAGGTTTGACTGTTCTGATAGAGACCCAAAATAATAGTGGTTAGGTACACAGTGTGGTGGTGCACCCTCTGGGCCATGTGTTTGAGGCTTCTTATCGCATTCACATTCCAGACAGTGGAAGAGGGAAATGGGGGAAGGGCAGGGGTAGACAAGTCTCCTTTTAAGGGCACACATCGTTTCTATTCATCTCCTGTTAGTGAGAACTGGGTCACATGACCACATCTAACTGCAAGGGAATCTAGGAAATTTAATTCTTAATCTGGCTGGTCATGTACCACCTATAAAGTGGAGGTCATGTTATGAAAGAAGACAAGAATGAATATCAGGGTACAACTAGCAGTCTCTGCCATCCTTTACATACTTTTACTCTTCCTGGAACAATGGACAGGTCTTTGTATTTATTTAACAGGTCAAAAGTTAAACCTAGAGTCCTGGTCTATTCTTCTCTGTGTACTTCTCTCCCACCCTGTAGAACATTTGGTGGGTATACAACCTGGCTTACCTCTGAGGGACTTTATATTCCTGGCAATTTCTCGCAATGATTAGTATCAGCCCCTTTTCTAGTGTGGATCTTAAAACAGCCTGAACAGCAGTCCTGCAGGAACAGGAATTAGTAGATCCCCCATCTCTGCTTTAAATCTTATTCTGTGCTACTCTTCCTCCCTGCTCCTTTCCACCCGCTCTGGCCTTGGCCACACTACCACTTACTCTAATGCATGGGACAGTCAGTAAACACTGAATTATCTCCTTGAGATTGTACAGTAGGGCTTTGGCCTAAGTGGTTCTCACCCAAATTTCTTCTTGCCTTCACCTTGTTTTGATATATACTCTGTAAATTTTTTAAATTATACATATTAGTGATATTTAACCAAGGATTGAGGTATCTAGAGAATTGGACAGAGAGAGGCATCCTACAACAGTTCGGCAGTCTTCCTCCACTCGGAGGGGGCCATCCTTTCCTCTTACCACCTCACCCCATTTAAGGATTTCTAGACTTGAGATGATCAAAGGCCCTTACAATTCTGCTTCACAAGTAGACATTGGGTCTGACTTTGCTCAGACTTCTCCTTTCCTGACCTATAGCACAGCATCAGTCCTTGTCTGTAATACCAAAGAAAACTATAAGAGTAGAAGACGATTCTCTTAAGGATTTGGGCAGCTGAGATACAAGTATATGTATGTATGTATACACACACATACACACACACACACACACACACACACACACACGGTCATGGTGGTCATGGAGCTGTTCAAGCCTTACCTCTTTTTAAAAAAACTTTATTACAGACTCTCTTTTTTTTTTTTTTTTTTTTTGAAGCAGTGTCTCGCTCTGTTGCCCAGGCTAGAGTGCCGTGGTGTCAGCCTAGCTCACAGCAACCTCAAACTCCTGGGCTCAAACAATCCTTCTGCCTTAGCCTCCCGAGTAGCTGGGACTATAGGCATGCACCACTATGCCCGGCTAATTTTTTCTGTATATTTTTAGCTGTCCTGATCATTTCTTTCTGTTTTTTAGTAGAGACGGGGGGGGTCTCTCTCTTGCTCAGGTTGGTCTCGAACTCCTGACCTCGAGCGATCCACCCGCCTCGGCCTCCCAGAGTGCTTGGATTACAGGCATGAGCCACCACACCCAGCCTATTACACTCTTAAACATGTGCTTTTTGCTTCCACCTCCACAGCATTTCTCCTGCTCAAGGCTCACCAGCTTCCCTGGCCAGCTGCTACTTCACCACCCAGCCCTCTGCCCTGCTCTGCCCTGCCCTTCCTATAGGTAGTTCCCAGCATCTCCAGTCCCTTTGGACTTGGCAGTGTCCCCTCAGTCCAAGGCATCTGTGATTTTCATGTTCTCATGCTGGCAGGCTGTAGTTTAGCCAGCTGGAGCTCCCTTCAGAGCTATCTTTAGCCTCCTGCACCACCACCCCCCATCCCCCCACCCCCGCCTTCCCCTTTGGTGGGAGAAGGCCATTTCTTTTTATAGATAATATAGTGTAAGTATTATTTTCATTAAAAAAGAAACATGCCTACTTTCCAAAAAAATGGAAAATAGATCATTCCTATTCCATCCACCGTAAACATTTTATGTTTCCATCTGTTTTTCTATGTAAAATTTGACATAGCAATAATCAGTGTATGGTTTTTATAATCTCTTTTGTAAGTTTAATGGTCTAGAACTGCACTGTCCAATTTGGTAGCCACTAGCCATATGTGGCTATTGAGCACTTGAAATGTGGCTAGTCCTCACTGAAATACGCTGAAAGTATAAAATACATACTGGATTTCAAGACTTAGTACGAAGCAAAGATTGTCAAGTATCTCACTTAATACTTTTGTATACCAGTTGCACATTGAAATGATAAATTGTGGATATATTAAGTTAAATAAAATATATTGAAATTTTACCTGTTTCTTTTTACTTTTTTAATGTGGCTACTAAAGAATTTTAAGGGCCGGGCGCGGTGGCTCACGCCTGTAATCCTGGCACTCTGGGAGGCCGAGGCGGGTGGATTGCTCGAGGTCAGGAGTTCGAGACCAGCCTGAGCAAGAGCGAGACCCCGTCTCTACTTAAAAATAGAAATAAATTATCTGGCCAACTAAAAAATATATATATATAAATGTATATATATATGTATGTATATATAAAAATTAGCTGGGCATGGTGGTGCATGCCTGTAGTCCCAGCTACTCTGGAGGCTGAGGCAGTAGGATCGCTTAAGCCCAGGAGTTTGAGGTTGCTGTGAGCTAGGCTGACGCCACAGCACTCACTCTAGCCCAGGCAACAAAGCGAGACTCTTTCTCAAAAAAAAAAAAAAAAAAATTTTAAGGTACATATGTGCCTAGCATATTTCTCTTGGACAGTGCTGGTCTAGAATGATTTTTACTTCGTTACTATGGAGTATTTATAACCATATTTTTAAAAAATAAAACAGCTTTATTGCAGTATGATTTACATACCATAAAATTCACCCATTTGAAGTACACAGTTCAGTAAGTTTACAGAGTTGTGCTACCATCACCACAATCCAGTTTTAGAACATTTTTGTCACCTGAGAAAGATCCCTTATGCCTATTTGCAGTCACTCTCCATTCCAGCCCTTAGTCCCAGGCAAGGGAAAGCATCTGCTTTCTGTCTCTGTAGATTTGCCTTTTCTGGACAGTTCATAAAAATGGAATAATATGTGATTGCTTGTGTCTGGCTTCTCTCACTTAGCATATTTTTGAGGTTCATCTATGTTGCGGTGCGTATCAGAACTTCATTTTTTAATGGCCTGGTAATATTCAGTTTATCAGTTGATGAACATTTGAGATTTTACTATTTTTTAAAATTTAACTTTAGAGGGAACTAGCTATGTTTTTACTTTTTGGCTATTCACAATTGCCCTTTTTAACAGCTGCAGAATGTGAGGAGAGCTTTTCTAAATGACCACATAGGAAACAGTAAAGTGATGTTGCCAGCATGAGGGTGCAGGCTGAGATGAAGAGTTAGGAGCATTAGGTTCTACTCCTGGCTCTGCTACCTAAGGGTTCTCTCGGACTTGGTTTTCGCATCTATAAAATTAAGGCCGGGACTAAATCATTCAGTAAATATGCTAGAGTTCATTCTGTGTGCAAGGCCTCTGGTCAACACCCAAAAGGTAAATAAACCAGTCCCTGCCTATGGTTATGCACAGTTCAGTGGAGGACAGAGAGGAGTAAACAAGTGGAATAAAGTGTTGGAGGAACTACAAAAGAACGACTGAGTCATTTAGGAAGGGGGTATCAAGAAAGGGTTTGTAGAAGTGGTGATCCTTAAAACAGGATAAGAGTTTGCCTGTCAGAGGTGTGTCATTATCATATGGGCATGAGAATTCCAGTGAGGGGGTCTCAACAGAGCCATAACATGGTCAGGTTTGCATTTTTAGATGATAATTCTGGTTAGTAATGGAGGCCAGTGTAATAATGCAGGCAAGAAATGCCAGTGTTGCCTCTAAGTAGGGATAGATTTGAGAAGAAAACGTGCTGGAGGTGGGAGCTGATGCATGACCTTAGCTATATTAATGAGTGGGAAGATTTATTATTTAATAATTTGATTTAATATTGTTAGGATGCTAACTCTCCCCAAATTAATCTAGACTACTGGCAGAGGAATTGTTGGGTTGAAGGATATAAACGTTTTAGGTTCTTGATATATTAGCAAATTTGCTTTCCAGAGAGTAGACTTTATTGATTCCCTTACCAGCACTGCACTTACTTCACTGTGTCTTCATCAGACTTGAACGTTTATCTTAAAAATCTTTTTGAGACTTCTTGGTAAAGATGACAAATTAAGCATATACATGGCTACTTTCGTTCTGTATTGAAACCCTACTAAAATGACACAAAGGGATTTTTTTAAGATAAAAAATCACAAAGATGGAGAAAATAAGAGAGGAGACAATGATAAAATTCTTGAAACTAGAAAACAGATGAATAAACTGAATTTTAAGGCAGTACTGAGGACATCTGAGAACCAACCAGATTTATAGCTCAGAATCCCCCAAATGTTTGTAGTCTGTGGCATCAGGCGTTCCAGGGGTAAAGATCAATGGGGTGAAAATAAGGATTTGTTCATGTCTATCTAAGAAGCTGTGAGATCCCCTCCCACACTGGGCTGCTGAAGGAAATGTAACCCTCCTTCACTCTAGTAAGACACTGAAGATTTCTTTTTTTTTTTTCCCTATTAAAAGTTTATTGAGTTGATCAAATTTGATATCATTAGTGAAAAATTATGTTGATATCATTTATCCCTAATATGATATTTTGAGAAGGACACTTTACCAGTGTGGTATTTTTCACAAAAGAGCAAATGGTGTAGCCAAGGGAAAACAGCAGATAAACTCAAATTATGGAACGTTATACAAAATACCTGAGCATTTCTCCTCAAAACTGTTGATGTCATGAAAAAACAGGAAAGACTGTCACAAATGATAGGAGATCAAGATGACATAATGACTGAAGAAAACATGGCATTGCGAATAGGATCCATTTCTGTTTCTCTTCATTTCTTTCTATGTACTCCAGTTACCATCTGATAGAATTTCCTTACTCCAACATACTATACTTGTTTTCACCTGCCTCCTTTGTGCTTTCGGTTCTGGAATTCAAAGTTCCAAATGTGTCTTACTGGGCTAAACTCAAGGTGCCTGCAGGGCTGCATTAGTTTTTGGAGGCTCTAGGGAAGAATCTATTTTCTTTCTGTTTCAGTTTCTAGAGGTTGCCTAGATTCTTTGGCTCATGATCCCATTTCATTTTGAAAACCAGCTGTGGCCAGTCAAGTCTGTCTCACATTGCATCACTCAGATACTGATTCTCCTCACTCCCAGTGAAGATTTATTTCTGAAGAGGTTAAAACAGAGAGTCTCTGGATTGAGGTCTCCTAGGTACAGTTGAGGGTGGAGTTATAGTGAAAATAGGATTTATCATTGTCTACATACTAGATGCTGAGGTTCTCAGCCATCTTCTTCCATTTGGCTATTAGAACACTGGCAGCCAGGCCTTTTTTTTCTACAGGCAAAAAAATGAGAGAGTTTTCTCTGAGGAATCTGACTGGCCTGAGAGGAAAGACCTAGAGTTTCCCAAACTAAGTAGCTCAGCTAGATCACCCTACGGGGGAACTCACAGTTGACAAGCTTCACCTATGTACTCAGAGCTTCCATTCAGCTTTTTCGTCTCTTCCTCTTAAATATAAGTTGGCAGCACAGATTAACAGACAATTGAGGAAACCCTAGAAAACAAAAGAGAACCAAATAAACAAATAAAGCAACTTGGAGAAACAGAGGCTAGGCAGAGCGAAATAAACGTCAAAAGAAGAGGAAAAAAAACTTCATCAATATCTTCAGAGATTGCAAACATGAAATAAGAGCACGAAATTATTAAAAAATATACTGAGGGCCGGGCGCGGTGGCTCACGCCTGTAATCCTAGCACTCTGGGAGGCCGAGGTGGGCGGATCGTTTGAGCTCAGGAGTTCGAGACCAGCCTGAGCAAGAGCGAGAGACCCCATCTCTACTAAAAATAGAAAGAAATTATATGGACAGCTAAAAATATATATAGAAAAAATTAGCCGGGCATGGTGGTGCATGCCTGTAGTCCCAGCTACTCGGGAGGCTGAGACAGGAGGATCGCTTGAGCTCAGGAGTTTGAGGTTGCTGTGAGCTAGGCTGACGCCACGGCACTCACTCTAGCCTGGGCAACAGAGTGAGACTCTGTCTCAAAAAAAAAAAAAAAAAAATATATATATATACTGAGAACTATTAAAGAGCGTACTGAGAACATAATGAATTCTTAGAGATTAAAATTATTATAGCAAAAGTGAAAAAAAAAAAAGCTTCGAAGATAGTTGAAGAAATCTCCCACAAAATAGAATAAAAAGAGATGGGAAAAGGTAGAAAAAAATTAGAGAATTTGTCTAGGAGGTTCAATATTAATAGGAGTTATAAAAAGAGAATAAATGAAAACAATGAAATCATTTAAGAAAATTTCCATTACCAAAGGACTGAGTTTCCAGAATCAAAGGGCCTACTTGGTACATGAATGAAAATAAGTCTACACCAAGATATATCTTGGAAATTTCCATATGAAACACTGGAACCAGAAGAATTCTGGAAGCTTCTTGAGACAGAAACAGGTTTGATTCAGAACATTAGAAATCAGCGGCTAGGTGCCGTGGCTCACTCTTATAATCCTACCACTCTGGGAGGCTGAGATGGGAGGATTGCTTGAGCTCAGGAGTTTGAGGTTGCAGTGAGCTATGGTGATGCCACTGCCCTCTAGGCAGGACAGCAGAGCAAGACTGTCTCCAAAAAAAAAAAAGAAATCAGAGTGACTTCAGACTTTTCAACAACAACACTGGAATCTGTAAGATGAGAGCAATGCCTTCAAAAATGATTTTTTTTTTTCATCTTAGACTTCTATATGCAGTCAAGTGTGAGAAGAATAGAGACATTTAAAAAAATAGGTTCTTCCCACCATTTCTCAAGCTATTGGAGGAGGTGCTTGAGCATAGCAAAGGAATAAACCAAGAAAGAGGAAGACATGGGATTTAGGACACAGGATATCTGTCACGAGAGAGTGACAATCCAGGGAGGACAGCTGGTCCAGATTGGGACAAATCAGAAGGCTGCGTGAGAGACTGCTACAGAAAGGTGAAAATTGATGCGGGGGGCGGGGAGATTTAGACACTTGTCAGACGTTAGGGATACATGCATAAAAAACTAAGCAAATTGAGAAATAGGCCATTTTAAACATAGTCTAGAAGCATGTTATTTAGGGTTATTAAGGTCAATGCCAAAATAACCAGAAGAGGTGAAAATACTGGCTCTGGGGAGGGGAGAATCGCAGGACCTGCAGATTTTAAAACAAATCTTATGGAACCATTTGATTATTTATTTCGGCATATTACGGGACCATTTGATTCTTAAAACTGCATATGTGGCTGATGAAAATATTAATGAAAACTTGGCAAGCTTAATGAAAAGTTATATTTATAATTTTTATAAAAGTTACTAAGGAAGTTGGAATATTTTGATATGTATGTTCTTGAGTCTCAGATCTTCGTCATCTGTCAACACAGATCAAAACCTTGAAGGGAGAGACCAATGGTCCTTTCAAAGTTGGAGGGTCTGGAATTCTATTGTCAGACTGTGTTCCCTGAGACTCTCCTTTGTCTCCTTAAGGACCCTGCGCTTAGATCAGGTCTACAGACTAGAAAACCTCTATCTCAGTGGCGTTGGCCTCTCTTCTTCCTCAGGTTGTCCGCACAAACCAGTGTGCAGGAGAATTCGTCATCACCTTCCCCCGTGCTTACCACAGCGGCTTCAACCAAGGGTACAACTTTGCCGAGGCTGTCAACTTTTGCACTGCCGACTGGGTGAGAATAGAGTGTGGTGGACTGGCAGGGAGAAGCAGGAGGGTTGTAGAGAAGCTGAGGCACCACGGCCTCCATACTTGGCCACACTCAACCTTGAACCTATCCACAGCTGCCAGCTGGGCGCCAGTGCATTGAGCACTACCGGCGGCTCCGAAGATACTGCGTCTTCTCCCATGAGGAGCTAATCTGCAAGATGGCTGCCTGCCCAGAGAAGCTAGACCTGAACCTGGCGGCAGCTGTGCATAAGGAGATGTTTATCATGGTGCAGGAGGAGCGGCGTCTACGAAAGGCCCTGCTGGAGAAGGTGGGTGGTGGGAAGAGTACCCCAGGTCAGGCACCCTAGCCCAGTGGAGATGGGGGGAGGCAGGGACAGTGCCCAGAAGGAGAAAATGTAGCCTCTACGCTTGGAGTGTAGTCAAAATAACTAGAAGCATCTGGATTGAAAACCACATTCCACTCTTATCTGTACCCTTTATCAACAGTGTTGGATAAGTCAATTTACTTCACTGTCAGTTTCTCTATCTGAAAAATGGGATTATGATAATGCTTTTCTTTTTGGATAGTTGAGTGGATTAAAGATAATGTTTGTTCAGTAACTGACCCATATCAGGTGCTGGTATAGCAGGTATTCATCATTATTTAAATGACCCAACAAGACAGACCAGCATATGAAACCCTCACTGCTAATTATCTGGGTGACCTTATCAAGTTACTTAATCTCTCATAGTCTCACTTTGTCACTCTAAAATAAGATGTCTCACTTGCAAGATAGTTGTAAAGCTAGAGTAAGGTAATTTATGTCAAAGCGTCTTACTGCCTTTGCAGCGTAGCAGCTGCTATTATTGGTGATATTAATATGTGAAGAAACTGAAATATGGGACATTTCTTAGGAAATGCCATTTTCTTACATTCAGATGGTTCAGTAACTCAAACTAGGGTAATAATATTACCAAGTAGAAGGTGGTCCTACTTTAATAGATTTCTCATAAACGTGTCAGGGGTGTGTGTGCATGTGTGTGGAAACTGCTACGGAGCTATAAAGTTCAGTTGTGTAGTTTCTGCCACCTTCTTCAAGCTCCACACTTACCCAGTTAGGGAATTGACGTAGTGAGAGTCCTCCATAAGATTACAAATGAATGCTGGTCCTGAGGGATCCCTTGCTGCCTGTTTATGGCAATACTTTCTCATTTTAAAGCTTATTTATGGCCGGGCGCGGTGGCTCACGCCTGTAATCCTAGCACTCTGGGAGGCCGAGGCAGACGGATCGTTTGAGCTCAGGAGTTCAAGACCAGCCTGAGCAAGAGCGAGACCCTGTCTCTACTAACAAAAAATAGAAAGAAATTATCTGGACATCTAAAAATATATATAGAAAAAAATTAGCCGGGCATGGTGGCGCAGGCCTGTAGTCCCAGCTACTCGGGAGGCTGAGGCAGGAGGATCCCTTGAGCCCAGGAGTTCGAGGTTGCTGTGAGCTACGCTGATGCCACAGCATTCTAGCCCAGGCAACAGAAGTGAGACTCTGTCACAAAAAATAAAATAAAATAAAATAAAGCTCATTTATAACTTTCCTGTGAGTGTGGGCTGTAGAAAGAATTACAGCTACAGTCGTGTTGGAAGTCTGGGGCCTCAATCATGGCGGTAGTTGAGTTACTGGCTTTTCTGGGCATCACTTTCTCTCTCTGTTTTGTGCTGTTGTTAAATGATGGCTCCGTGGCTGTGACAGGCTATGGAAAGGAGCCAAAGCAAAGTGGGAGAATAGACCCTCTCATCCTGACATTCAGAATTCTGTACACTTGACCCTTACCTCAGAGAAGGATTCTGGACACCCTCATCTTAGAATCCTGTAAGAGATTGTGGATGTGTGTTTGAGTGAGTACTTTTCTGGAGAGAGGACTCATAGTTTGCATCCAGTTCTCAGTCCATGATCCAAAAAAAACCTAAGGACTTCATCTTTAGAACAGTGTCTGGCTTTGGAGTCAAAATTGATTGCAGTCAAATCCTCACTTTGGCAAATTACTGATACTTTTTGAGACTTAGTTTCCTCCTTAGTAAAATGAGATAGGCCTGTGAAATATGTATTCTCATCTGAAAATTAGAGCTAATAACAGTAAATATTTGTCGAGCACTTGATCTAAGTGCTATAACACTTGTCTAAGTCCTTAGTTGCTTTATGTTTGTTAATCCTCATAACAACCCACCAAGGATGGTACAGTTATCATCTAAGCAACAGATGGAGTCATTGGCTTAGGTTTGGAAGCCATGTTTTTGGGGAAAAGATTATATCTTTAAACCCTGGACACAAGCACATACAATTGAATTTTTCTAAGTTATATATGTGCATGTAGTGTCTTCTGCCTGCTGAGCAGCCTGGAAGCCAGTATTGTTCCCCAGGACACACCCTCCATACTAGCCAGGCCCATCCCTTGGCCACTTCCACACATTGTCACCTCTCTGGTGCTCTGGTCCACCACTTTCCTCGCCTTCTCTTACCCACAAGGCCCTTTCTGCTGATTTGAATCTTACTTCATTCTTCTATAAAATTCTCTGCCTCAGCCTCCCAAACCCCATGGCTTTCAGTATAGATTGGGCCGCTGTGATGGCTGGAGGATTCTGCTACTCTGTTCTGAGTCTGTATGAACTTTGTGGGTTGAATGCCCCCAGGGCGTCACAGAGGCTGAGCGAGAGGCTTTTGAGCTGCTCCCAGATGACGAGCGCCAGTGTATCAAGTGCAAGACCACGTGTTTCCTGTCAGCCCTGGCTTGCTACGACTGCCCAGACGGCCTTGTCTGCCTTTCCCACATCAACGACCTCTGCAAGTGCTCCAGTAGCCGGCAGTACCTGCGGTGAGCGCAGGCCTGCCTGGAGGAAGTGGGGCAATGAGGAGGATGCAGAACTGGGCCAGACATGCTGTCTCTTGCCCTCTTCCTCCAGGTATCGGTACACCTTGGATGAGCTCCCTGCTATGCTGCATAAGCTGAAGGTTCGGGCCGAGTCCTTTGACACCTGGGCCAACAAAGTGCGAGTGGCCCTGGAGGTGGAGGATGGGCGGAAGCGCAGTGAGTGATGGGGGGATGGAGGGACTCCACAGGCAAGTTCTATTCCCTTTTCTTCTGTACCTCCAACCCCCTTCCTCTGTCTTTAGTCTTATACTGCGTACTCCTTGCTGCCCTCATTCTCCCTCCAGGCCTTGAAGAGCTGAGGGCATTAGAATCTGAGGCCCGTGAGCGGAGGTTTCCTAACAGTGAGCTGCTGCAGCGACTGAAGAACTGCCTGAGCGAGGCAGAGGCTTGTGTGTCCCGAGCTCTGGGACTGGTCAGCGGCCAGGAAGCTGGGTATGGCAGCGTGAGCTGTTGGGACACAGATAGCCTGCTGAGGATCCAGCACCTAGGAAAAGTGCTACATGGGGTGGACTCTGAATACCACTTGGCAGACTGGACATTCACAGGGAGCTGCCAAGCACTGCAGTGTGGGATAGCCTGGGAGGTGCTGGGGAGGGCAAGGAGACCAGACAACTTAGAATGGAGAGGAGAGCCTCTCCATTCTAGAAAGCTAGAAGTGTTTATCAGGACCTGGAGGAGATTTGAGAGACAGGCTGAAGGATTTTGTGGGTAGGGAGGAGTTGTGGGAGATTTAGGGCCAAGAACAGGATACAGATGTGTAAACCTGGTCACAGCTGCACAGCTTTCGAGTTCACAGCAGAGGATGGTTTGAAAAGTCCAGTTTCTGTTACCATTCAGCATAGTTTCTAAGCTCCCTCCTCCCCGCCTCCCAATATATTTCCATCTTCTAAAATTCTTTCTCCTCCTCATATGACCATGTTCATATTTTAAAACCCTCCCTCTAACCTAGGCAGTTTGGGAAACTCTTGAGTTATGCGAGATCAAGGTGGACGGGTATGGTGAGGAAAGGTGATGGGTCTTAGGACAGAGATGGAGGGAGGGGACTGGGTTTGGACCCGAAACCCCACATGTGAAACTCCATAGCCCTCACAGGGTGGCTGGTCTACAGATGACCCTGGCTGAGCTCCGGGCCTTTCTGGACCAGATGAACAACCTGCCTTGTGCCATGCACCAGATTGGGGATGTCAAGGTGAGGAGGGGTGGGCTTGGAGTGTTGCTGAGGGATCGGGGGATTGGGGACTTGAGTGGCAGGCCACTCTTGGCTCCCTTCAAACGCTCCAAGTTTTGGGGCAAGACAGGATGCATATATGTGTGCTAAGAGACGGAGGCGTGAGGCAAGGGTCTAGTGACTGCCTCTGAGAAATGGGATGTGAGGAGCAGTTGGCAAGGGTATGAGTAGAGGATACAGGGTCAAGGGCAAGTTTCTTGGAGGAGGTGGAGGAGAAGGAGGCCACAAGGGTGCTTGTTGGGCCTGGGAAGTTGAGTGAAGTTCATGAAGGTGGAATAGAAGCGGGATGGAGAGGGCAGCAGACCCTGGTGTGAGCATGAGGGTCTGTGCAAGGGCTGAGCATGGCATTTTTTAGGGCCGAGGGTCTCTTGGTGCTCTGAGAGTAGAGTCCTCTGGAGAGTTAAATAAAGCACCAATTTCTGTCCAGCCCCTATTAAGAATCTCTAGGGTGGGGGCCTAGGAATCTACATTTTTAACAAATTCCCCAGGGCATTCTAATGAGCAGTCAGTGTTAGGAACTACTTATTTTAGGGCTTGGAAAAGGAGAGCCCAGCCTATGTAAGGTTTCCTTTTCCCAAAAGCTTAGAGGGTAAGAAGGTAGGTGGGCAAGGGTATCTGGTGGTGGCACCCTCAGTGGGCTCCGCTGAGGAATCTCTTCTTCATCCTGTATTCTGGTAGGGTATTCTGGAACAGGTGGAAGTCTACCAGGCTGAGGCTCGTGAGGCCCTGGCCTCGCTGCCCTCCAGTCCAGGGCTACTGCAGTCCCTCTTGGAGAGGGGGCAGCAGCTGGGGGTGGAGGTGCCTGAGGCCCAGCAGCTCCAACGGCAGGTGGAACAGGCACAATGGCTGGATGAGGTGAAACGCACACTGGCCCCCTCAGCCCGAAGGGGCACCCTGGCTGTCATGCGGGGACTGTTGGTCGCGGGCGCCAGTGTAGCCCCTAGCCCTGCTGTGGATAAGGCCCGGGCTGAGCTACAGGAGCTGCTGACCATTGCTGAACGCTGGGAAGAGAAAGCCCACCTCTGCCTGGAGGCCAGGTAGGTCCAGCCTCTTCCCCTCCCTGCCCTACTCCAACCTTCAAAGTAGAGTGAAGAATCTGAAGACGATTCCCATGGGTGGTCTTGAGCATCACAGTCTTCTGTTGGTGTACTGTCTCTGCTCCCCTCTGTCCTGTTACTAACTCCATGTGCACATAGAAGGAGAGGTAGGCTGCTGAAGAAGCAGAGAGAGACAGATACAGAGGTATATAGAGGACTAGCCCTACAGGCTGATCTGTGCACATGCATGGAAGCACAAGTAACAGGCAGATGGACAGATGGCTGGTAGAAAGATGCCACACACAGGGCAGTCTTACAAACTGTAGCAACAAATTACACATGGGTTGTCTATGCAGGCATTGCCAGCAGGCCGGTAGACCGGCAGACAAGCAGAGGCACAAGAGCAATGGCAGTAGGATGAAGTTGGGTATGTGCAATCTGAGGAAAGCAAGGACTGGCAGCCTCCCATAGGCACAGTGCAAGCAAGTAGGCCCAAGTAGCGGCGGGAATAAATGCCCAAGGGGCCCCGGCAGATATTTCTGGTGATCAGGCTGAGCTTCTGGTCAGGCAGACCACACCAAACTGAGTTGTCTTTTTTCCCTACCTTTAGGCAGAAGCATCCACCAGCCACGCTCGAGGCCATAATCCGTGAAGCAGAAAACATCCCTGTTCACCTGCCCAACATCCAGGCTCTCAAGGAGGCTCTTGCTAAAGCCCGGGCCTGGATTGCCGATGTGGATGAGATCCAAGTGAGGATCCTGGCACCCCCCACCTTCCGCCCCAGGCTGGGAAGAGATGGCACATACACTGGGTTGTGCTGGGTTGCTGGCATGGGTTGGCTAGAGAGAGGACCGGGGCCCAGCGCATAGCAGGGAGGTAAATGTGCTTGGTGAGCAGTGTGGGAGGAGGAGGAGTGTGCTGGCCTCAAGGAAGAGCGGGCGCTGGTTAGGATGAGGATGGTGGGCCAGGGAGGCAGGTGGTGTGGGAGTGGAGCAGGCAGGGACATGGAGGAGAGGAGGCAAGCTACAACAAAGTAACTAGTTGCTGGTCCTGGAAACTGACTGGATACTTGGAGCCGAGGCAATCAGTGGGTGCAGGCATTGTGGGAGAGCCAGGTGGGTGTTCCTTAGGATATTACCTGTTTCTTTCTGCCTCAAGACTGTGAGTTTAATCCATCTTTCCAGCTCAGGGCCAGGCATAGAGTGCTTACTTGGTAGTCAGTAGACATTGGCAAGTTGAACTGAGCTTTCTCTCGCCCTTGTGCCTAGAATGGTGACCACTACCCCTGTTTGGATGACTTGGAGGGCCTGGTGGCTGTGGGTCGAGACCTACCTGTGGGGCTGGAGGAGCTGAGACAGCTGGAGCTGCAGGTACTGACAGCACACTCCTGGAGGGAGAAGGCCTCCAAGACCTTCCTCAAGAAGAATTCTTGCTACACCCTGCTGGAGGTGAGGCCTGGGACCTTGACCCACAGCCTCTCTTGCGCCTGGCCTGGCTGCTGTGAGACAGCTGATACGAGAATGTGGGCTTCTGGGGGGTACTGGGGGGCAGTGGGAGGTAGGGGAAAGCCGGTCATTCCCCCTCTGTCTGCCTGCCTCAGGTGCTCTGCCCGTGTGCAGACGCTGGCTCAGATAGCACCAAGCGCAGCCGGTGGATGGAGAAGGAGCTGGGGTTGTACAAATCTGACACAGAGCTGCTGGGGCTGTCTGCGCAGGACCTCAGGGACCCAGGCTCTGTGGTAAGGAGCTTACACACAAATGGGGAGAAGAGCTCGGCGATAATAGTGCCTGAGCTGGGTGACCATGGGCAGACCGTTTGCTTCCTGAGCTTCAGTTCTCCTGTTTTGGAGTGTGGTGTTAAGGGGGCCAGAGAAGGGAGGGAATAGGCTACTGACCTACTCTCCTGTCCTGGGCGTGGCAGATCGTGGCCTTCAAGGAGGGGGAACAGAAGGAGAAGGAGGGTATCCTGCAGCTGCGTCGCACCAACTCAGCCAAGCCCAGTCCACTGGCATCATCAACCACAGCCTCCTCTGCAACCTCTATCTGTGTGTGTGGGCAGGTGCCAGCCGGGGTGGGAGCTCTGCAGTGTGACCTGTGTCAGGACTGGTTCCATGGGCGGTGTGTGTCGGTGCCCCGCCTCCTCAGCTCTCCGAGGCCCAATCCCACCTCATCCCCACTGCTGGCCTGGTGGGAATGGGACACCAAATTCCTGTGTCCACTGTGTATGCGCTCACGGCGCCCGCGCCTAGAGACCATCCTAGCACTGCTCGTGGCCCTGCAGAGACTGCCCGTGCGACTGCCCGAGGGCGAAGCCCTGCAATGCCTCACAGAGAGGGCCATCAGCTGGCAAGGCCGTGCCAGACAGGCCCTGGCCTCTGAGGATGTGACTGCTCTGTTGGGACGGCTGGCTGAGCTCCGCCAACGACTACAGACTGAACCCAGGCCTGAGGAGCCCTCTACCTGCCCTTCAGCCCCTGCCTCTGACCCACTCGGAGAAGGCAGTGGCAAAAATATGCCCAAGGTGAGCTGTTCAGCCCAGCTTTTGTTCTCAAGTTCCGGTCTCCTAGGCCCTAGCCCTGTTTAGGTTCCGCCTTGCCCCTGGTCCCCAATTTTCAGCCTCCTTTGGCCCCGCCTCCCTGCCCCATCCTACATCCATTCAGATCCCTAGACTGTCCCCTGCTGGCGGCCTGTGTCTGCTGTCTTCCTCCGGGAGGTAGAGGCCCCAAGTTCGAGGCTGGGGGAGGAAAAATAGGGCCTGGTTCTTCAGTTTAGTTACCCCTACCCATCCTTGTTCTCCTTGGCAGGTCCAGGGCTTGCTGGAGAATGGAGACAGTATGACCAATTCTGAGAAGGCAGCCCTTGAGGAGGGCTCAGGTAAGAGAGGTAGGTCCAGGTGTGGTGTGGGCAGGCTATTGACTACGCCAGAGTGACATATGAGACCAAGGGCAGCCCCTAATCCAGCTTATCCCCACAACCCTTCAGATCTGGAGATGCTGTCCTCACTGTTGCCACAATTGAGTGGCCCTGCGTTGGAGCTGCCTGAGGCAACCCGGGCCCCGCTGGAGGAACTCATGATGGAAGGGGACTTGCTTGAGGTGACCCTGGATGAGAACCACAGCATCTGGCAGCTGCTGCAAGCTGGACAGTCTCCAGACCTGGAGAGGATCCGCACACTTCTGGAGGTGAGGAGAGGGGCCACAGGCCGGGCCAGGAGGTCGGGCTAAGTAGGGAGCTCAGGCCTGACCACTGGTCTACAACCTGTCTTTCTGCCTATCTGTGATCACAGCTGGAGAAGGCAGAGCGCCATGGGAGTCGGGCACGGGGCCGGGCCCTGGAGAGGCGGCGGCGGCGGAAGGTGGATCGGGGTGGGGAGGGCGATGACCCAGCCCGAGAGGAGCTAGAGCCAAAGAGGGTACGGAGCTCAGGGCCAGAGGCCGAGGAGGCCCAGGAGGAGGAGGAGCTGGAGGAGGAGACTGGGGGTGAGGGGCCCCCCACATCCCTCCCCACTACTGGCAGCCCCAGCACCCAGGAGAACCAGAATGGCTTGGAACCAGCGCCAGAGGCCACTTCAGGCCCTTTGGCCCCTTTCTCCACTCTGACTCCCCAGCTGCATCTGCCCAGCCCACCGCAGCCACCTCAGCAACAGTTGTGACAGTGGCTGAGCCTAGCACAGACCCTGACAGAGACCCCCCCTCGGCCTCAAGGATCCTCTTTCTGACCATCAAGCCTGCTTCTTGGGAGGTGGGCGGGTAGGGGAGATGGCCACCCCCTACCTGCCCGCCCCCGAGTCCCTTGACTTTTATATTCTGACTCCAAGGTATTGTTCAGACCTCAGCTCCTGGGGGCCGGCCCCTGGAGTCCCCCTTCCCTGGTAGCCTCTAACCAGCATTCCCAGACACCTGAGGCAGACAGACAGATGGATGGGCAGGTGGGCAGGGGGGTGGCTGGGGCTGGGCCAGCACCATTCCAGAGACAAGGCCAGTGCATACGCAAACTGGGGGAATCTCCTCTCCCTTCTCTCCCCAGTTCCGGCCCTGGCCAGGCCATGCTACACTAACCCCCCTCCCCACTCTCCTCCCCTCCTCTTTGCCTTCCTCCCTCCCTCCTTCTCCTTTCCCGTGACTGTTCCACCCAGGAGGAGGAAACTTCACATAGCTGTGCTCACAGTTTTTTATTTTAAAGGAATTTGGATGGGGAACTGAACAGGGCTCCCTATGATTTGAAGAAAGCTTTTGGTGCTTGTCCTCACAACCACCTCAGTCCTCCCTCCCTGTCCTCCCCTGTCTCCTTTCCTCCTCCTGGGATCATGTTGTAATAAAAGAAGATTGTTGGTGTGTAATTAATTTGTTCAAAAGAAAAAAAAAAAGCAAAACAAGAAACTTGGTTCCAACTGAAGCCTATTTTAATTTTATTTTATTATTTTCCTCTTGTTAGAAATAAAACCCTTAGAAACATTTTTTGGAAACATGTTTCTGAAGTGCATTTCTCTTTGAAGGGGAGAACAGTGCTTCCATCACCTGTCAGTGGAGCAGCTGTAGTGCTGGCGGGAGCACTAGGGCTGAAGCCAGGGAGCTCTGGCTTCTGAAACTGAGTTCTGCCAGCTTCTCCTTAACCTTGGCCAAGACATCCCGATCCTTCCCTGACTCCACCTCCAAAGCAGTTTCCCCCCAAGCTAAACAGGTGGGCTCTGGCACCTCCACCTAAACTGTACCACAGCCTCCCCTAGTTTTGTGCCCTCCAGTCTACCTTCCTCTAACACCCAAAGGGACTTTTTTTTTCATAGTTTTATTGAGGTATAATTTACATACCATAAAATTCACCTGTTTTAAATGTACCATTCAGTGATTCGGAGGGCTGTTTCTAAAGTGTAGATCTGATCGTGTCACTACTGCTTAAAACCTTCCATGATGCTTCATAGTCCTTAAGATCAAGATTATATATAGAATCTCATTCTTTCTAGAATGCTTTCCTGTCTAACCCATATGCCACATTCAAGGACCCTTCCCTGATTTTTGTCTACAAGTTCTTTCTGCCCCTGATGAATGGGAACTAAAGCTCAGATGTGTGGTCATTTGCAACCCCTGAGTTCACTTTTTCAGACAGCTTATTGAGATACAATTCATATACCATACATACAGTTCACCCAACTTAAATTGTACAATTCAATGGCTTTTAGTATATTCTTCAGAGTTGTGCAACCATCACTGCAAAAAAAATTTTAGAACATTTTCATCACCTCAGAAAGAAACTCTACATCCCTTAGGTATCCCTACCCCACCTCACCCATTTGCCTATTCTGGATATTTTATATAAATGGAATCGTATAATATGTGATCCTTTGTGTCTGGCTTCTTTCACTTACCATAATGGTTTCAAGCCCATTAGTGGTCCCAGAGTAATTGGAAAGATCTCCCTTCTGGGCCGCCAAGTGTTTTAAGATGAGGATGCTGGACTAAATTAGGGACTGTCACCAGGGATTGTTTTTGTGTTTTTGTGGGTGTTTGCATGCATGTGTTTTTCTGGCAAGAAGACTAACCAGCTTGTATCAGACTCATAAAGGGATCCTTGACCTTCCAAAGGCTAAGAACCATTCTTTGTGGTCTTGAGTGTTCTGTGTTTGGAGTGTGCCCATGATACGAGGATACAGAAGAGGAAGCAAGAGCATGGAGGCCCTGCTAAGCCAGCCAGCTTCCCATCATGCCTGGCTCCTCAAGGGTTTTCCCTCCTCTCAGGGGTCTGCGTGGAGGCTAAAGGCTAGGTCCTGATCAAGAGCTTAGCACACTGCCGCTCGTATTTTCTTCCTCATCTGAATGTTCTGTGGGTTCCTTTTGTTCTATCACGATTTCCAGTTGATAGGAACCTACTGATGAATGAGAAAGCCCGCCCTCTTCTGGCGGCTTTGACTGGTGGGAGAGTCTCAGCTCTGTCTCGTCCATCCAGTCTTCCAGTTGAGACATTGGGCTGTAGAAGGAAGCAGAGGCAGAGGCCAGGGGACAGCCCTGTCTTGGGTCCAGTTTGACCCCAGGTCCCAATCCAGGGGAAAGGCTGGCCTTTTGTCTGCCTGACTCCTTGGAATTGATCATGAAAAGAGGGTTGGAGGAGATGACAGAAGAGACAGGTGTGAGAGCTGGGATTGGGGCAGGAAGGGGTTCGATGTTGGCACTTCACCACTGCTCCCTACTCCGAGGCAGTCAGCCATGGGAAGAAGTGGCCGGATAGGAGAGGAAGAGATGATGCCTACAACCTGCAGCAACTCCCAGGCCAGAGAACTGCTTGGCTCAGGGTTGGGGTCCTCTGGGGCAGCGGTCTCCAACCTTTTTGGCACCAGGGGCTGGTTTAATGGAAGACAATTTTTCCATGGGCCGAGGGTGGGGGAGTGGGGTGTCGTGGGTGGAGGGGAGGTGGTAAGGAGCTCAGGTGGTGATACACAGCAGCCCGTTTCCTAATAGGCCATGGACCTGTACTGGATGGGCTGTGGCCCGGGGGTTGGGGACCATAGCTCTAGGGTATGGGCCTATCCTGCACCAGTTTTTAGATAGCCTTACCCATCTTGGCACCTAATCCTAACCCTCTCACACGCACACTCTCTGCCCCCTTCACAGGGGGAGGTGCATCCCATGAACTCTGCAGGAGAGGCCCTAGCCATCATCCTGCAAGACCTAGATCAAATCTAATCTTCCAGAGAGCTTTCTCTGCTTTCAGATTTGTTCCCCTTTCTCAGACACTTCCCTAGAAAGGGAGGAGTAACTGGTTCAGGGGACCCCCAGATGAGGGGATGGAGACAATGAGGTCGGGAAAGCAGAGGGTATCTTCTCACCTCAAAGTCTCACTTTCTACTATAGACACACCACCTTGCTGCTGCATCCTCCAAAATGTCGCCACATCCCTCAGGATAGTTCCTAAGTCTACAGGTGACAAGGGGATGGGAAGACATCACTTCTACTAATGACTTTACCCAAACTCTTCCTTCAGGCCCAACTGACCCCCTCCTCCTACCCTCGTTCGTACCTCCATTGTGTCTGAACACCAGGATTAACGGGTCTGTCTCTCCTCCCACCCCCAAGCTCTCCATGCTGGGAGCTTCAGGGGAAGACAAGGCCCAGGCCTGAGTCCTCTGTCTCCACTTCCAGGCCAGGGGTCCACAGAGTCTGGACTCAGAAAGAGGGAGACAAGAGCAGTAATAGGAGCCCCACACTGCATGTGAGCTCTCTTTTTCTCTGCATGGCATAAAGTTCATTGGTACAGGGTGCCAGCCCATGGGAGGCGGACCTGGGGTCTGAGGTCCATAGTCAATAGGCCCCTGAAGATGCAGACAATAACCATGCTTCCCAAGAAGACCTGAAGTTGTGGTAATGGGAGAAGAGGGGTTAGGGGGCAGAGAGACAGGATCCCTGACCCTAGAGCACTACTCAATCTAGGATAAGGGAAAGGAGCAGCCCCTTGTAAACCCCCTCCTGGGTGCCAAGCCTTCTGTGAGATAAAAGGGAGGAAAGACAGACACAGGAAACAGACCCCTAGAAGAACAGGCCTGCCTGGCCTAGGCATGTCAGCCTGGCAGAGCTGGGATTTTTACCAAGTCTCTGAAAGTAAGCCCTGTGCTGGACAGAAGAGATCCAGAGTAATCAACCTGCCACCAAGAAATAATTCTCAGTGTGGGTTCCATGTTGATCTCTGCTGTGGTAGGTTGGGAACTCAGCAGTGCTGTAGCCGGATTGGCCTTGGTAGGTAGAAGTTCATATTGCTGAGGTTGTGCATAACCTCCCTCTCTGTCTGTATTAGTTATGTATTGCTGCCTGACAAATTACCTCAAAAACTTAGTGGCTTAAAACAACATTTATCTCAGCTGGGCACGGTGGCGTGAGCTTTTAATCCTAGCACTCTGGGAGGCCAAGGTGGGAGGATTGCTTGAGTTCAGGAGTTTAAGACCAGCCTGAGCAAGAATGAGACCCTGTCTCAACAAAACAAAACAAACAAAACAAAACATAACATAACATTTATCTCATAGTTCCTGTGGGTTAGGAATCTAAGTGCAACTTAGCTGAGCTTCTATTTCAGGGTCTCTCACAGCCTGCAGTCAAGGTGTCAGCTGGGGCTGCAGTCATCTCTGGGCTCGACTGAGGAAGGATCTGCTTTCAAGCTCACACACATGGCAGTTGGCAGACTTCAGTTCTTTGCTGGTTGTTGGCCCAAAGACTTCAGTTTCTTGCTGGCTGTTAGCCGGGGGTCACTTCTAGGTTCCTTGCCACGTGAACCTTTTCATAGGGCAGCTCACAACATGGCAGCTTGCTTCATCAGAGCAATTAAGTGAGATGAGCCAGAGACAGAATGAGAGAATGCCCACATGTAAGATAGAAGTTATAAACTTTATAACCTGATCTCAGAAGTGCCATCCCATCACTTTTGCAATATTCTGTTTATTAGATGTAAGTCATTCATAGCTGTGTGGCTGTGTAAGAAAAGAGAAAGGAAAAAAAAGTCACTAGGTCCAGGCCACACTCCAGGGGAAGGGATTACACAAGGATGTGAATACCAGCAGGCGGGAATCATTGGGGGCCGTCCTGGAGGCTACTATAGTTCACCCTCTGGTCCTTGATGATTCACGTTCCTTCCATATGTAAAATACACTCAACCCTTCCCAAGGTCTCTAAAAGTCTCATCCAATTACAGCATCATATAAGTATCATATAAATCAAGTCCATGTGTGAACGAGGCTCTTTAGGTGTATTCCTTAAGTATGGCTTCTCAAGTACTATTTTTCTCCATCTTTAGATCTGTGAAACTTAACAGGCAAGTTATCTGTCCCCAACACACACAACGTACAGTGGTGGCACAGGCATAGGATAACTACTACAGACATTCCAATTCAAAATGAGGGAAAATAGGAGACACAAAGGCGTCACTGGTCTATAACAATTCTGAAATTCAGCCAGGAAAATGATAGTTCCTTGATTAGATTTCAAGACCCAGGAATATTTCTCCATGGCTCTTGGCTCTGCCCTCTGGGTTCTTGGTTCTACCTTCTGTGCCTGCCTTCCTTTTTCATGAAAGGTAGCACATCTTTACAACTGAGAAGTTTTCCCAGTCTGCTTCCTGCCAGTAGAATTTTGGGAGTCCAATGGCTTCTTTTCATTTTGTCCTGTCTCTGTAATCAGCTGCCACCAAAAAATAATTCCATAAAGGGGCTTGGTGTTTCTCTTTTGTTGGCAGGTCGGGCGCTCAGCAGTGGCTTATAGCCTGATTGGCCTTGGTGGAAGTCCATATTGCCGAGCCCAATGCATAACCTCCATGCCTGCCACCATGGCCATTTTGTTCAAGAGTCCATTGGGCAACGAAAAGGATGACAAGATAGAGGTTAACCGGCATCCACAGAACAGGACACCTACCTGTCTACCTGAATGAGATCCTCCACAGTTGGGAGGATGGGCGTGGGAGAGAAAAAATAATAGATTCTCCACAGTGGATTCTCTTTGGTGCTCATTTGTGTGGGACATGAATATCCTCACACTGTGTGCCCATTCCAAAAACAACATCCATACGCCTCTTCCTCAGACCTCCTTATCAACAATATTTCAATCCTGTTCTTTCCAAGTCCTTGACCATCTATTCAAATCATTATCAACTACTCGTGAATCAGTGGAGATCTATCTATACCTCTGACCATCTCCGTGACCAGGCAGTTTTCCTACCGGGAGAATTTCCCTTCAGGATCAACCCTAAGTGGGGCTGTAACACTACAGCTAGCTATGTTCAGCAGGTGCTAGCATATGCAGAACCAAGCTTGAATATTGTATCTCTTAGTCAACTGGTCACAGGGAATGACTCATGAGGCCCCAGGTGTGGGTGAGAAAGGGACGGCAGTGCAGCAGATGGGAGTATGATCCACCAGCTTAGGCAGCTTACTTCTGTCTTCTAGACCTTGCTTGTATAAACCTAGTCTATTTGGTGGCGGAGTGCTGCCGCACATAGATGACTTCATGGCTTGATGGGAGACTTAACACATAGCTCACCGTGCAACTCAGCTTGCACAGGTCACTTGGAGTCCTATGCTCAGGCATTCACAAAATAGATCCACTTTTCCATTTTTAATTTTCTCTGCTTCTGGGAATCCTATTATCAGAATGTTGCCACTTCTGATTTTGGCCTCCATTTCTTTAGACTTAAAAAAATTTTGGGGGGGTCTCTTTATTCTTTCCTGTAGAACTCCAGAAGAGGTCCTCAATCTGATATTTCCATTCACCAATTTGTTCTTCTGCTGTAGTCCTCCTCCCTTTGTGCCATCTATACTGTGTGTATTCTAATAACGTATTCACGTACTAAAGAAATCACCACAAGATTTCTCCTAGGCCCAATGTAAGAAAGACTCAGATTGAAATTTCATGTATGCCCTGATCCTACTCTGGTGGACCACAGTGACAATCTGGATCACCGGGGATTGATGTTAACTCAGAACAAATTACAAGTCTATTTCAAAGGCCTGGATATTTCCCTGTCCCCAGTGTACAATTACCCGGACTGCAGGTCCCTATGGGGAAAGCAAGGAGGGAGATTTCACTATATACACATGTGAAAAGTGTAGCAAGGTCCTTCTTCAAATGGACTCTCTGCTTCATTCAGGGGGCTCTGGCCTGTAAACTAGGGGAAAGGCTGAGACGCTACATTTTTGGGGACTAGATCAGGCCTCCATTTGCCAGTATAGAAGTTTTTTGGTTATATAACAAGTAGGACTTATTAGACTGTCCATCTATTTTGGCCCTAGGGAAACCACTATTACAGATTTCCACAGGTCAAACCATTCTGATTACTACTGTGGATCTGCATGCTGTCCATTATAGGAACCAGACCCAACTTTTCTCTGGAGGTGATCTTCATTGAAATCAGAGAGCCCATTCATGATCTCTCACCATGCCTCCCACCTACAGAAATAAACCATTGAAATGCTTTATAAGAATGCTGGTGTTCATTTATGTATTAGTTAAGGTAATGCTAGCTTTTGGGGACAGGAAAAAAAAATTCTGAGATTTAAGACAACACAAGTTTACTTCTTGTTCCTGTAGTATTCCAAAACAGATGTTAATAGTTGGGCTGACGCTTCTAAGTGATGATTTAAGGGTCTAGGCACCTTCTATCCAGAGAGTCTGCTATATTCAAAACATGGTAGTCATATGATGACTATCAGTACGTATGTACTATTGTCATCTTCCTCCCAACTAGCCAGAAGAGGAAAAGGCCATATCAGAGGTTTTTATGAGCTAAGCCTGGCCGTAGCACACATCACTTCTGCTCACATTCCATTAGCTAGAACTCAGACAGTGGGCAAGGGACACTGGAAAATGTAGCCTGAATTTGTCCCTAGGAGGAAGAGGAAACAGGTTTAATGACCACCTAGCTAGTCTCTGCCACACTTCATAATGTATTTCACAAAGCCCTTGTAAAAGGAATGTCCACATAATTAGAGGGTGAGTTGAATGGGTTACACATGATTAATCAATTCCAACATTCTCATTGCCCTAAACATTCGGATTCCTCTGTCTATATTGTACCATGGAATTTCTGACATCTTAACCTCATATAACACAGACTGATGTTGAGTCCAGGTTTTGGTCAATCAATAGAACTCCTGGCTACTTGAGCTAACAAAGTACATCCAGGATTACTGAGGAGTGTACCCATATTGAAAAGTTTGGCCCTACCAAAACCAGATGAAGATGTCACAAGAAAAGAAAATTACAGAAAAATATCCCTTATGAATATAGATGCAAAATCCCCCAACTAGCAAAATAAATCCAACAGCATAGTAAAAGTATTATATACCATAGCCAAGTGGGATTATCTTAGGAATGCAAGAATGATTCAATATAAGAAAATTGATCTAGGTAATAGATCACGTTACTAGAACAAAGGAAAAAAAAACACATACTCATCGCAATTGATGTTGAAAAGTCACTTCAGATGTAGAAAAGACATAGAGCCAATAACGGCGAAGTTGCAGAGTGCAAGATCAACACATAAAAGTCAGTTGTGATTTTATACACTAGCAATGAACAATCCAAAATGAAATTAAGAAAGCAATTCCATTTACAATAGCATCTAAAAGAATAAAATATCTAATAATAAATTTGACTAAGGAGAAAGATTTGTACATTGGAAACTATAAAACATTGCTGAAAGAAATTAAAGAAGACTGGCCGGGCGCGGTGGCTCACGCCTGTAATCCTAGCACTCTGGGAGGCCGAGGCGGGTGGATTGCTCAAGGTCAGGAGTTCGAGACCAGCCTGAGCGAGACCCCGTCTCTACTAAAAATAGAAAGACATTATATGGACAACTAAAAATCTATATAGAAAAAATTAGCCGGGCATAGTGGCGCATGCCTGTAGTCCCAGCTACTTGGGAGGCTGAGGCAGTAGGATCGCTTAAGCCCAGGAGTCTGAGGTTGCTGTGAGCTAAGCTGACGCCACGGCACTCACTCTAGCCTGGGCAACAAAGTGAGACTCTGTCTCAACAAAAAAAAAAAAAAAAAAAAAAAAAAAAAAGAAATTAAAGAAGACCTAAAGAAATGGAAAGACATCTTATGTTCGTGGATTGGAAGACCAAATACTGTTAAGATGTTAATACTAGTCAAAGCAATCTACAGATTCAACACAGTCCCTATGAAAATTCCAACAGCATTTTTGCAGAAATGGAAGTTCTTCAAATTCATAAGGAATTGCAAGGGGCCATGAATAGCCAAAGCAATCTTTAAAAAAAAAAAAAAAGAACAAAGTTAAATGGCCAATTGATTTTTGGCAAGGGTTCCAAGTCCATTTAATGGGAGAGAGATTAGTCTCTTCAACAGATGGTGCTAGGTGGGACAACTGAATTTCCACACACAAAAGAATTAAGTTGGACCCCTACCTCACACCATATACCATCCACTCAAAATGGATCAATGACCTAAATTTAAGAGCTAAAACCATAAAACTCTTAGAAGAAACCATAGGGGTTAATCTTTAATCTTTGTGACAGATTCTTAGATATGACACTACAAGCAAAGAAAAAACAGATAAATTAGACTTCATCAAAATTAAATTTTTTTGTGTGTGCATCAAAGGACATTATCAAGAAAGTGAAAAAGACAACCTATAGAATAGGGAAACATATTTGCAAATCATATATCTATAAGGATTTATTATCCAGAATCTATAAAGAAATATAACTCAACAACAAAAAGACAAACAACGCAAATGAAAAATGGGCAAAGGACTTGAATAGAAATTTCTCCAAAGAAGACATAAAAATGGCCATGAAGCACATGAAATGATTCTTAATATCATTAACCATTAGGAAAATGCAAATCAAAGCCATTATGAGGTACCACTTCACACACACTAGGATGGCTATAATTTTCTTAAAAAAGGGAAATAACAAGTGTTGTAAAAGATGTGGAGAAATTGGAACACTAGTATATTACTGGTGGGAATGCAAAACGGGGCAGCCAGTGTGTAAAATATTTTGGCAGTTTCTCAAAAAGCTAAACAGAATTACCACATGACCCATCAATTCCACTCCTAGGCATATACCAAAAATAATTGAAAACAAAGAGTTAAACAGATACTTACATACCAATATTCATAGCAGCATTGTTCACAATAGATAAAACGTGAAAACAACCCAGGTGTCCATCAACAGATAAATATATAAACAAAATGTGGTATATACAAATATTGGAATATTATTCAGCCATAAAAAGGAATAAGTATGAACACATGCTACAACACAGATGAACCTTGAAAACATTATTCTAAAGTGAAATAATCCAGACACAAAAAGACACATATTGTATGATTCCACTTAAATGAAATTATCTAGATTAGGCAAATTCATAGAGACAGAAAGTAGATTAGAAGTCACCAGGGGCCTGGGGGAATAGGAGAATGATGGCTTCATGGGTACAGAGTTTCTGCCTGGGGTGATGAAAAAGTTTGGGGACTAGAAACGGTAGTAGGGATGGTTGCACAACAATGTAATTAATGCCACCTAATTGTATTCTCACGAATGGTTAAAATGGCAAATTTTATGTTATATATATTTTACCACAATCAAAAGTTTGGCCCAATCTAGAGTTACATTTCTTTCTCCCTGATCTATCATCCATAGAATTGATTCCCACACATATTATTGAGGTTTCTGCCAATATAAATTAGCTACATCTTGTGTGTGTGTGGGGGGAGGGTGCACACACGTGCTTTCTCATAGGTTTGACTGTGTGTGCGTGTTTTCTCATAGGTTTGACTCAACTTCCCTTGGAACATACAAGAATCTGAATCCAGTAATGGGTCTGCAGGCAGCAAGGGGTGATAGGGATGGATCTTTAGAAAGATTAGCCCCATCATGAGAGGATCCCCAAGTCATGCAGGGCCAGCCCCATTAGACTGGGGAGAAAGGGCTGTTTTTGCTGCCAAAGGGAGCTCACTGAGGGCTGGCGTTTAGGGCACTCAGATCTATCCAAATCAACCGTGATATTCCTATTCCAATTCTCATAGTCCCCCTCTTTCCCCTAATCAGTGGCCTTGGTTTTACGTGGCTGGAGATCTGTGAATTCAACCAGCATTATAATTCAGCAACTTGCAGGATTTGGCTTTATGTCTGATTTCATGCTACATGAGTCCTGTGTAAAGAAATGATAAAAAAACATTTCTTTCTCTTTTAAAAAAATATAGACTTTATTTTTTTAGAGCAGTTTTAGGTCCACAGCAAAAGTGAGTGGTAAGTACAGAGATTTCTCACATCCTCCCTCCCTCCGCACATGCATAGCCTCCCTCGTTATCAACATCCCCCACCAGAGTGGTACATTTGTTTCAATCAATAAACCTACACTGACACATCATCAACTGAGTCCATAGTTTACATTGGGGTTCATTCTTAGTGTTGTACATTCTACGGGTTTGGACAAATGTGCAATTACATGTATCCACCATTATAGTGTCATACAGAGTAGGTTCACTGCCCTAAAAATCCTCTGTGCTCCACCTATTCATCCCTCCCTCTCCCGTAACTCCTGGCAACCACTGATTTTTTTTTTTTTTACTGTCTCTATAGTTTTGCTTTTTCCAGAATATCATTATTTAGGAAACATACAGTACATAGCCTCTTCAGATTGCCTTCTTTCACTTAGTAATATTCATTTCAGATTCTTCCAAGTCTTTTTGTGGCCTGATGGCTCATTTCTCTTTATTGCTGAATAACATTCCATTGTTGGATGTACCACAGGTTATTTATCCATTCACTTATTGAAAGGCATTTTGGTTGCTTCCAAGTTTGGGCAATTATGAATAAAGATGCTATAAACACCCGTTGCAGGTTTTTATGAGGACAGTTTTCAAATCACCTGGGTAAATACCAAGGAGTGTGATTGCTGGATCGTATGGTAAGAATATGTTTAATTTTGTAAGAAACTATCAAACTGTCTTCCAAAGTGGCTGTGCTATTTTACATTCCTACCAGCAATGAATGAGAGTTCCTGTTGCTCCACATCCTCATCAGCATTTTGTGTTGTCAGCTTTCTAGATTTTGGCCATTCTGATAGGTATGTGGTGGTATCTCACTATTATTTTAATTTGAATTTCCCTAATGACATATGATGTGGAGCATCTTTTCACATGGTTCTTTTCTTTTTTAAAAATGTATTAAGTTTATTTTTTATTTTTGAGACAGAGTTTTGCTCTGTCGCCCCAGCTAGAGTGCAAGTGGCATCATCAAAGCTCACTGCAACCTCAAACTCCTGGGCTCAAGCGATCCTCCTACCTCAGCCTCCTGAGTAGCTGGGACTAAGGCACATGCCACCATGCCTGGATAATTTTTCTGTTTTTAGTAGAGACAGGGTCTCGCTCTTGCTCAGGCTGGTCTTGAACTCTTGAGCTCAAGCAATCCTCCTGCCTCTGCCTCCCAGAGTGCTAGGATTACAGGCATGAGCCACCACACCTGGCCACACATGCTTACTTCCCATCTGTGTATCTTCTTTGTTGAAATGTCTGTTCAGGTCTTTTGCCCTTTTTTTAAGACGGGGTCTTGCCATGTTGGCCAGGCTGATCTTGGACTCCTGGGCTTAAGCAATTGTCCTGTCTCAGCCTCCCAAATATAAAGCAGAAGTTTTTAACCTTAATGAAGTCCAGCTTATCAATTATTTATTTCATGGATCATGCCTTTGGTGTTGTATCTAAAAAGTCATTGCAATACCCAAGGTCACCTACATTTTCTGCTATATCATCTTCTAGGAGTTTTATAGTTTGGCATTTTATGTTTGATCCATTTTGAGGTCTATGATCCCTTTTGAGTTAATTTTTGTGAAAAGTATAAGGAAGATTTCTTTTTTAGAGCAGTAAAAGAAGCTCCCCAGTGTCTGACATGCCTTGAACTAAGAGTTTAAAACCATGATCTTACTTTTAAAATTTTTTTATTAGTCATGTCAGCAATATATATTTATTGTTATTCATAAATGGTCAAAAGACACTGCCTGTTATTAGACTAAAACAAGGGGCAGCTTCTCAAATGCAGCATCACCTAAAGACAGGGAGTGAAAAGGCCAGTCATACGTATACTTTAAAACACCCATATATACACATACACATACGTTCAGTACAGGCAAATGTTCTCCGCACTTTGCTTCGAAAGCAGGAAACATTGAGTTGCAGACGTCCTAAGATACAGAACATGTTGAACATATCTTAAGCATAAAAAATGCACTGAAATACAAGAATAAAGTTTCTTTCTTCAAACATTTTGATCTGAGCACTTAAGCAAGAGTACATTAGAATAGATTGGAAAGAAAGTGTACAAGTAGACCTGTTTCACTAAAACATTTAGCAATTTACTTATTAAACATAAAGTTGAGCCAGTTCAAGCCAAATAACATAATGACCGATTATTACTCCAAACAGGAATCTGTTACTCCTTGGTGTCTATGGATAAAAGTTTCACAGATACAAAAACATGATTTGCCTGAAAGATCAATTGTATTATAATTAGAGAGTATTCATACAAAACTGTTTCCTGTTTTATTTACCTTTTAAAATTGTCAAACATAACCACATACAGGAAAAGGTATGTATAAACAAATTTTAAAAAGCAAACATCTGTGTAGCAACCACCTAGGTCAAGAAATAGAAAATTAGGCCGGGCGCGGTGGCTCATGCCTGTAATCCTAGCACTCTGGGAGGCTGAGGCGGGAGGATTGTTTGAGCTCAGGAGTTCAAGACCGGCCTGAGCAAGAGCGAGACCCCGTCTCTACTAAAAATAGAAAGAAATTATCTGGACAGCTAAAAATATATATAGAAAAATTAGCCAGGCATGGTGGCAAATGCCTGTAGTCCCAGTTACTCGGGAGGCTGAGGCAGAAGGATTGCTTGAGCCAGGAGTTCGAGGTTGCTGTGAGCTAGGCTGATGCCACGGCACTCTAGGCAACAGAGTGAGACTCTGTCTCAAATTATTAAAAAAAAAAAAAAAAAAAAGAAAGAAAGAAAGAAATAGAAAGTTACCAAAGCCAAAAATCCCTCCACATGTCCTTTCCTTATCTCAACTCCCTGCCCCCAGCCCAGAAATGAGTATCTGACATATTTTTATCTTTTTAAAACTCTTTATTATGAAAATTTCTAAATGTAAACAAAAGTACAGTATACTAAAATCCTCATGTATCCGTCATCAAGCTTCAACGAAATTTTGCTGTATTTATTTTAATTTTTAATTTTTTTTTCTTTTTTTACTCACTCACTCACTGACTCACTCACTCACTCACTCACCCACCCATCCACTCTCCTGTATTTATTTTAAATAGCCACCTTTCTGTCTCTTTCTCTTTCTTCCTCTCTACCTTCCCCCTTCTCCCTCTCTCTCTCTTTCTTGGAATATTTTAAAGCAAATCCCAGACATTATATCATTTCACTCCTAAGAACTTAAGTATGCACCTCAGAAAAGACATTTCCTTATATAATTACAATACCATTAGTACACCTAACACAATTAACAATCATTCCCATAATATGCTGAAATAAAAAAGAGAAAAAAAATCATTCTTTAATGTCGTCATATTCAAATGAATGTCACTATGTTCAAAATTTCCCAAATTACCTAAAAAATATATACATTTTTTAAGACACGAATCTCTGTTGCCCAGGCTGGCCTCAAACTCCTGGGCTCAAGCAATCCTCCCGCCTCAGTCTACCCCCCACCAGTGCCTGGGACTACAGGCACACACCACTGCGCCTGGTTTAAAAAATATCTTTCAATAGTTAGATTGTTTGATTAAGCATCCAAACGTTGACTTTTATGGGAACCACTTCCTTACTTTCCTTTTCTTTAAAATTTTACCATCTAAGTATGAATTCCTATTATAATAGATTTACCTGTATTTTAACATCATAAATGCAATCATACAGTATGTATTCTTTTGTGTTTGATTTCTTTCATTCAACATTATGTTTTTAAGATTCATCCATGTTTTTACATATAGCTATAATTGATTTTCTTGCCTGTATAATATTTCATTGTATGAATAATTTACTTATCAGCTCTACTTTTGAAAGACATTTGAATTATTTCTGATTTTTGGCTATATGAACAATGCTGCAAGAATATTTTTGTACATGTTTCCTGGTATACATAAGCATACCTTTCGGTAGGGTGTATGTCAAAGAACAGAATTGTTGGGACAAAGAGTATACACATCTTCAACTTTTCTAGGTCGTGTCAAACTTTTCTGAAATAGTTTTACTGATGTATACTCTGGCCAGCAGAGAACGAAGGTCCTATTGTTCCACATCTTTACCAATCCTTGGTACTGTCCATTTCAAATTTTTGCCAATCTGAGACCTGTGTAACGATATCTCATGTGGTTTAAATTGGTGTTTCCCTGATAACTAATGAAGTTGAGCACCTTTTCATATTCTTATTGGCCGTTTGGGTACTCTTTTGTGACGTGCCTGTTGAACTCTTTCACATATTTTTCTATTGATTATCTTTCCCCTTGTTGAATTGTAGGACTTTATTTTACAATCTGGATGTGAAATCTTTTTTTTTTTTTTTTTTTTTTGAGACAGAGTCTCACTCTGTTGCCCGGGCTAGCGTGAGTGCCATGGTGTCAGCCTAGCTCACAGCAACCTCAAACTCCTGGGCTCAAGCGATCCTCCTGCCTCAGCCTCCCAAGTAGCTGGGACTACAGGCATGCACCACCATGCTCGGCTAATTTTTCTATATATATTTTTAGCTGTCCATATAATTTCTTTCTATTTTTAGTAGAGACGGGGTCTCGCTCTTGCTCAGGCCGGTCTCGAACTCCTGAGCTCAAACGATCCACCCACCTCGGCCTCCCAGAGTGCTAGGATTACAGGCGTGAGCCACGGCGCCCGGCCTAATCTTTGATGATTTTAAGTGATGTAAATATATTTTCTCATTCTGTAGTTTGCCTTTGCACTGTTCATGATGTCTCTGGGTGAAAAGAAGTTATTATTTTTGGTGTAGTCAACTTTATCAGTTCATCTACCTATAAAATCATAAAAATACACTTTATCAGTCCTTTCCTTTTATGGGTGGTACTTTTGGTGTCTTGTTTAACAAATCTTTTACTATTCTAGTGTCAAGAATATTCTCCTTTGTTATCATCTTTGTCTTTCACATTCAGGTCTATAATCTGCCTGGGAATTATTTGACTTTTTGAAAAGTATGATGTGAAGTAAACATCCAATTTAGTTTTAGTTTTAGGTTTTTTTTTTTTTTAATTTGGACACCCAATTGTCCCAGCACCATTTGTTGAAAAGACTGCCCTGCCACCACTGCTCTACAGGGCCACATTATTGTTAAATCAAGTATGCAAGTATACATGGGTCTATTTTTCTATCCTTGTGCCAAGACTGATTTCTTAGTTACTATAGCTTTATCTATTTAAAAAAAAAAAAAACCCCTTAACATCTGATACAGCAAGTCCTCTGACATAATTCTCCTTCAGCAGTCACAGCTATTCTTGACCTTTTTCATTTCTGCATACATTTTGCAATCAGTCAAGTTCCGCCAAAACAAACCTACCAACCCACCCCATCAGGGTTTAATTGGAACCACATTGCATCTGTAGCTCAATCTGGGAAGAACTGACATTCTTGTACTATTGAGTCCACTAGCCTATGAATATGGTGTATCACTACACTTACATCTTCTTTAATCTCTCCTTTACAAGTTCTATAGTTTTCGCAAGAAAGGACTTACACATCCTCTGTTAGATTTATTTCTGGGATTTTTAGATAACTCATTTTAAAATGCTATTTAAATGATAATCAAAATTTTTGTTTTCTAACTGTATCTGCTTATATATAGAAATAGATATTTGTATTTTGATTTGATGTATAGCAAATTTTAATCCTGGGATATTTATCTCTATTCTTCAAATATTTTCTGTTTATTTATTATTTATTTATTCTTACACTCTCTCTAAGGCTATTATCAATGCTGACACTTCTCCATTTCTCTTGTTTTTAAATTAATGTTTTCTATATTTTTATTCTTTTCTTCTTTCTTTTTTTCTCTCTCCTTCCTTCCTTTCTTTCTTTCCCTTCCTTCCTTCTTTTTTTTTTTTTTGAGACAGAGTCTCACTCTGTTGCCCAGGCTAGAGTGCCATGGCGTCAGCCTAGCTCACAGCAACCTCAAACTCCTGGGCTCAAGCAATCCTCCTGCCTCAGCCTCCCAAGTTGCTGGGACTGCAGGCATGTGCCACCATGCCCGGCTAATTTTTTCTGTATATTTTCAGCTGTCCATATAATTTCTTTCTATTTTTAGTAGAGACAAGGTCTCGCTCTTGCTCAGGCTGGTCTCGAACTCCTGAGCTCAAACAATCCGCCGGCCTCGGCCTCCCAGAGTGCTAGGATTACAGGCGTGAGCCACCGCCCCCGGCCCTTCCTTCCTTCCTTCCTTATTGCTTCCTTTCCTTTCTTCTTGCCACAGGGAGAACTCAGTATATTAACGCCCACAGAAACTGAGCTTTGCTGATTTGACTACAAAGATCTGCGGGACCAACGATGCTGTAGAAGCGAGTGTTTTCTCCCTGACCCGGCACAAGTTGACACCGCAGGCTGCTCACGCTGGAGTTGAAGGAGGCAAAGTCACATCTCTTCTTGCACTGCAAGGAAACAATGATTTCTTAATATCTTGATAACTAGATTACAACCCCGGCCCCCATGCTCCCCAAACTCCCAAACCGACCAACCAACAAAAAGAAAACCCAAAACATGATGCCAGGAAGGGTGAAAAACCACCTCAAACCTGGATCGGTTAATAAAAATTCCAAAGTCTTCACAACGTCAGATGCTTGCTTGCGGGAGGCAGAGGTGATGGGTTTGGCCGGCGGCCCCAGCACACACCAGAGCTGCTTAGACTGGATGGTACGAGGCTCGGCCAGGAGCGCAGATGGAGAAGTCAAACACTGGCGAGAAGTCACCCTCCGTCTCCCGCGTAACTAGAGCTTTGCAGTGTTAACGTGTTTGACCCATGTCCTAAGAGCAGGATAAACTATTATATCCAAGTCATTTGCAATAATTAAATAGCAGTATGGGACTCAAAGAAGCATCGCCACCTACAGTGAAGTGCCAACAGGTGAGGCAGCTCACCTGCGCCCAGGGAGGTGCTCAGGCGTCCTCGTGTGCCGGGTGCCTGGAGCGCGCGCTGCAAGCCTCCTGGTCACCATGGCCTGAAAGTCGTGTACGTGTCTTATACCTGGAAGTCCTCTTAACTTTGCTTCAGTGTCTGTGGAGGGAGCGGCCACAAACTTGCAATCCGAGTGTCTGTAGCGGCGTCTGTGATGAGAAGTCCTTCCTGAGATGCCTCGCCCACGCCTCAGCAGCGACCTCGGGGCTGGTGGCACCTCCTCCTTCAATCTGGCTGTGAGGAACGCAGAGCCCCGGTGGGGTCCACCCCCTACTACTGGGTGTGCGGGATCGTCATTCTGTATTTTTATTCTTTCCTGCTGCTTTCTGGGAAAGTTCCTCAATCTGATCTTCCAACTCACTTACTCATTCATCTGTAGTCAACCTACTTTTATCCTCTCGCTTGTGTTTATTTCAACTATACATTTTTCATAGCTGATATGTCCACTTTTCTGTGCCTGAGGGAAGGTGAGGGAAGACCCCATAGAGAAGGTGGTTATGAGCTGTGTGCAGTGAGGAGCTGGGGTTGTCCAGGTTGCGAGGAAAGGGAGGAGAAGCCCCCTGAGGGTTCAGCGGTAGCTGAGGCCTCCGGGCCAGACAGCAGGGCCCAGACTGTGTTGCTGGGAATGGCGGAGGCACTGGAAGTAAGATGGTAGGGACTTCAGGTGGGAAAATGTAGGCCTTTGTACTTTATAAGGACAGGTCATTGAGGCTGGGAAGTGCCCTGACCTGTGACCCCTGCAGACTGTGGTGGCCTCCAAGGCAGTGTCAGAGGACACCCAGCCCTTTGAGGTGAAGAGATCTCCCTGCACTTCATGCTCCAACTCCATCCCCCTTCCCGTGGGGCACCGCTTGGGGAGGAAGGTAAGTGGAGAAGAAGACCTAGCCCAGAGGGGTTCAGGAGTTGAGGCTGGCTATGGAGGGACTCGAGCTGTGGAGATGCCCTCAGGGCCAGTCTCCTCTCTGGCCATTTCATTCCTTCAATTATCGACAGGGTTAAGATTGAGCCCCTTCCTGCCTTTTACCTGGAATTCAGACCTCATTCTCTTCTGAGGACCTCCCTCCTAGCCACTCCCTGCTCCTGGCCCATGGCATTCCCTGTTTTGCCCTGTGATCAGCTCCAGACAGGAGGGTAGGTGAACAGCCAGGCCATTCCCCTAGACTAGGGCTTAGGGTCAGCCTGGGACAGTGCCTGGTACGTCCATTACTTCCTGTCTCCCCTAACTGCAGACCTTACAGTCCCCAGCTGGGCCCACCCTGCTGTGTGGCCTGTGTGGTCACCTGCTCAACCTGTAGCTTGCTTGGGACAGCCCCAGTGCTGACCCTTCTGTACAACCAGCCACTGCAGATCAAAAGTTGAGGCCCGAGGGAGCAGAAAGGGTCTCGGGAGGAGTGGGCACATTGAGGGGCACTCAGAGGGGAGGGGCTACCCACCTAGGGGCTGCTGAACTGCTGGTGCAAAGCCTCCCTGTGTCTCGGAGGAAACATCATCCTGGCTGTGCCGCTGGCTCTGATTGGGAGGGAGTATGGGGGTGCTGAGAAAGGGAAGGGAAGGAGGCTTCCTGAAAACATGTATTACTTTGTATTTATTTCATACAGTTATGACAAAAAGGAAAATACACAGTATTAGAGAAGATAGTAAATTTTTAATTTGTTTAAATATCTAAATAAACGGATTCCACTTTTTTGTTTTTATGATTAAGTACACAGTTTATTCTAGCTCAAACCTTGAGGATGGACACCCTGGAGCATAGATTCAAGAGTTGCCCTGAATATACACTCAAATTAGCAGCAGTTGTAAGTGGGTTTTTTTATTTTAATTTGTAATCATTGTTTATTGATATGTTTAGCAAATTTTTTTTTAGAGAAAATTCTTTTATTTTTATTTTATTTTTTATTTCAGCTTATTATGGGGGTACAAAAGTTCAGGTTATATATATTGCCCATCTCCCCCCATCCCCCCGAGTCAGAACTTCAAGCGTGTCCATTCCCTAGACAGTGCACATCGCACTCATCATGTAGGTATGCACCCATCCCCTTCTCCCACTGTTTCCATATTTTGAATGACATACTTGGTCATCTTCTGTGAATATACATTTTACATAAGGTTTTATGCTGGAAACAGCTACACACAATTCCTGATCAAGATTTTTTTTACTAATGATCTTTTCAAATTCTCAACTGTTGCTATCAATGAGAAATGATTTGGTCCAAGTAGGTGGTGGTAAATGGAAAAGGAGAATTTATGTTATTTTTCTATCTAGTAGCCAGAATTTCTATTTCATTCTTGAAATCATTTGAATCCAGTTGAACATTTTAATAGTTTTTATTTATTTATTTATTTTTTACTCCTGACTTAATAGTTTTTAAATAATAATTCTTTCCTGAAGTTGTTCACAAATGTTACTGTATTCGTTTTGCTATAGACTTAATGTTTTCGTCCCCCCATTCCTATGTTGAAATCGAATCCCCAATATGTTGGTATCTGGAGGTGGGGCCTCTGGGAATGGGGAGTCCCCTGTGATCAGTTGACAGAGGAAGAGAAGACTCAGGCCTGGTTGACAGATGGCTCTACATGATACGCAGGCACCGCCTGGAAGTGGACAGCGGCAGCACTACAGCCCCTTCCTGGGACATCCCTGAAGGACAGTGGTGAAGGGAAATCTTCCCAGTGGGCAGAACTTCAAGCAGTGTGCCTGGTTGCACAGTTTGCTTGGAAGGATAAATGGCCAGGGACTTGGAAGGAACATCAAGGGAAAATTGGTGACAAGGAAATTTGAGGAAGAGGTATGTGCACAGACTTTTTTGAATGAGCAAAGTGAAGATATCTGTGTCCCATGTGAATGCTCACCAAAGGGTGAACTCAGCAGGGGAGGGTTTTCATAATCAAGTGGGTAGGATGGCCTATTCTTGGAGACCAGTCAGCCTCTTTCCCCAGACACCCCTGTCATGACCCAATGGGCTCATGAACGAAGTGGCCCTGGTGGCAGGGCTGGAGGTTATGCCTGGGCTCAGCAACATGAACTTCTACTCACCAAGGCTGACCTGGCTACAGCCACCAATGAGTGCCCAACCTGCCAGCAGCAGAGACCAACACTGAGTCCCCAATAGGGCACCACTCCCTGGGGGTTCAGCTACCTGATGGCAGGTTGATTATATTGGACCCCTTCCATCATGGAAGGGATAGTGTTTCGTTCTTACTGCAATAGACATGCTGGATGTGGGTTTGCCTTCTTTGCACACAAAGCTGCTGCCCAAACTACCATCCATGGACTTACAGAATGCCTTATCCACCAGCATTGCTTATGGTCAAGGAACTCACTTCAGAGCAAGTGAACTGCAGCAATGGGGCCCACGCTCATGGAATTCACTGGTCTCACCATGTTCCCCACCATCCCAAAGCAGCCGACTTGATAGAATGGTGGGATGGCATTTTGAAGACTCAGTTACAGTGCCAACTAGGTGGCAATACCTTGCAGGGCTGGGGCAGGGTTCTCCAGAAGGCTGTATATGCTCCAAATCAGTGTCCAATATATGGTGCTGTTTCTCTCACAGCCCAGATTCACAGGTCCAGGAATCAACGGGTGGCAATGGCACCACTCATTATCAACTCCTGTGACTCACTAGCAAAATTTTTGCTCCTATTCCAAAGACATTATGCTTTGCTGGCCTAAAGGTCTTAGTTCCAAAGGGAAGAATGCAGGAGGTAAGACTGCTGCCCAGTCACTTCCAGCATCTCGTGCCTCTGAATAGGCAAAGAAGGGAGTTACAGTGTTGGCTGGGATGATTGATCTTGTCTACTGAGGGGAAATTGGACTACTGCTCCACAGTGGAAGTAAGGAAAAGTATTCTGGAATACAGGAGATCCCTTAGAGCGTCTTGGGTATTACTATGCCTTATGATTAAGGTTAATGGAAAATTATAACAACCCAAACCAGGCAGGACTATGAATGTCCCAGACCTTTCAGGAATTAAAGGTTTGAATCATCCCACCAGGTAAAAAACCATGACCAGCTGAGGTGCTTGCTGAAGGCCAAGGGAATACGGAATGGGTAATGGAAGAAGGTGGGTATGAATGAATACCAGCTATGACCACGTGACCAGTTACAGAAACCAGGGCCATAATTGTCATGAGTATTTCCTCCTTATTTTGTTATGAATATATTTGTGTGTGTGCATCAAATACCTTTGTCTTCTTCCCTCTCTTATCCCCTTAGCATGTAATATGAGATGTATTGACTTTATATCATAGTATTTAAGAATTCCTAACTTTACACCATAGTATTTAAGTTATGGGACAGCGAAGAAAAGAGTAAATATCAGAGAAGGACCTTACTTCCTTTTCTGGGGAAGGGGTTAGTGCGTTTGCAGTTGTACAAAGAATAGTTATATCATGTTAAGTGGAATTATGACGGTGTTATAATCTTCACTTAAAGATGAAGTATGGTTTAAGGAGATGTGTGTGGGTGTCAAGTTAGGGCATGGACTTGTGACGGTTAAGTCTATGTGTCAACATGGCCGGGCCATAGGGTAGTTGGTCAAACATTATTCTGAGGTTTCTGTGAGGGTGTTTGGGGTGATATTAACATTTAAATTGGTAGACTGAGTAAAGCAGATTGCCCTTCCTGGTGTGGGTGGGCCTCGGTCAATCCGTTGAAGGCCTAAATAGAACAAAAAAGCTTACCCTCTCCAAAGTAAGAGAGAATTTACTTTGGAGAATTGACTGCCTTCAAACTGGGACGTCAGCTTTTTCCTCGCTTCAGAATTAAACTGAAACATCAGCTCTTCTTGAGTTTTGAGTCTGCCAGTCGTCAGACTGTATCACTGGTTCTCCCGGGTCTCAGCTTGATGACTCACCTTGCAGATCTTGGAATTTGTCAACCTCCACAATCACGTGTGCCTGCTTCTTACAATAAATCTCTGTCTCTCTATATATTTATATACATCCTATTGATTCTGTTTCCCTGAAGAACTCTAATACAGATTTGAAAATAAATATTTGTATAAATTAAATTTATTTATATGTGAGGTTCTTAAAATAATAATAATTATTATTACTTTAGAGATGGGGTCTTGCTGTTGCCCAGGCTGGAGTGCAGTGGCTATTCATAGTGCGATCATGGTACATCACAGCCTTGAACTCCTGGGCTCAAGTGATCCTCCTGCCTCAGCCTCCCAAGTAGCTGGGACTATAGGCACACGCCACTGTGCCCAGCTCAAAAATTATTTTTAAATGTTAGGATGCATTAAGAGTGCTTTAAGGCCGGGTGCGGTGGCTCATGCCTGTAATCCCAGCACTCTGGGAGGGCAAGGCAGAAGGATCACTTGAGGTCAGGAGTTCGAGACCAGCTTCAGCAAGAGCAAGACCCATCTTTGCTAAAAATAGAGAGAAATTAGCTAGACAACTAAACATACAGAAAAAATTAGCCGGGCATGGTGGTGCATGCCTGTAGTCCCAGCTACTCAGGAGGCTAAGGCAGGAGGATCGCTTGAGCCCAGGAGGTTGAGGTTGCTATGAGCTAGGCTGACACCATGGCACTCTAGCCCGGGCAACAGAGTGAGACTCTGTCTCAAAAAAAAAAAAAAAAGAAAAAAAAAGAAAAGGCCTATTATCAACCCGCTCTAATGAATCAATTAAATAATTCCACAGTTATATATTTTCATATCCTTTTCTAAAAGGAAATAATTAAGAGTGAATTTCCATCAAAAATCAGTATTTGGCTAATTGTTAACATCAGAATCCAATAAAACAGGGAGAGGGGGAGAAAGAGAAATTGGGGAGGGAGAGTGAGAGAGAGAAGGAATGAAGGACAGAGAAAGAAACAAGGGTGAAAGAAGAAGGAAGGGAGGGAAGGAAGGAGGGAAGGAAAGGGAAAGAGAGAATGGGGAAATAACTGAGAAAATAAAATCAGTCATGTTCCTTTTAGCAGCACTTAATGGTAGATGCTGATGATTGTGATAATGAAGATAAAACTTCCATGTTATCAGAAAAATATTGTGAAAAGAGCAGACTGAATCTAATAAAAAATTGAATATTATACATAAATGCACACAGAACAAAGTATCCTGATGAGCAGGAGCAAAGTAAAAATCAGATTAAGGTGAAGGATGGAGGTTGGAGAAGTCTGCGTGGCACAGCCCCTGCATAGCTCCTCTCTGCTGCCCAGAGCTGCACGTTAAATCTTTCATGTCAGCGTAATAATCACTGCATCTAGAAGTTCAAAGAAGGAACCATGTGAAATACTGTACTGTCCAAATAGAATTTCAAAACACTTTAAAATTGGGAAAAAAACACTTGTAAATATTTGTTAGAGATATTTTTAAAACATTTATCATTACTTTAAAAATTATAACTATGGATAACTTGCACCCAGGAACCAATTTACAGCACTGTAGGTAGGGTACCTGGGCACACAGGCTAGGAAACACCACTTTAATGAGGGAAGGTATATTTTTATCCTTGGAAGCTCCTAATTTGGAAGGACATACATTTAGTTTTTTGCCTTTTCTTTTTGTGTTTAATGGTGTGATGAACACCCTCGCATACGGCCCCTTAGGTCTCTGGGTATTTCCCTGGGATTTATTATATCCAGGGGCAGAATTGTTGGGTCATAGAGTATATGCATTATCTAATTTGACAAGGTGTTTCCAGACATTTCTTCCTTTGCAAAGTGCCTGTTCTATGCTTTTCAGTTGGCATTGCTGTTCTCTTCTTGTTGATTCACTTCCTGTCTGTATATTCCAGATGTTAAATCCCTTGTTGGTTTAGACACTGCAAATTATCCTCTCCCAATCTGCACATTATCTCTTACTTTTGTCCAATGTCTTTCATTGAGCACAAGTCCTTAATTATTATTATTTTTTTTTGGCGGGGGTGGGGTGGGTCTTGCTATGTTACTGGGGCTGGAGTGCAGTGGCTCTTCATAGGTGTGATCACAGCGCACTGCAGCCCTGAACTCCTGGGCTCAAGCAATCCTCCTGCCTCAGCCTCCTGAGTAGCTGGAATCCCGGGTGTGTGCAACCACGCCCAGACTTAATTTTGATGTAGTCAAATTAATCATCTCTTCAGCATATGGATTATAGTCTTGACGTCTTGTCCAAGCCTCTAGGTCGCAAAGATATTCCCCTACAATTTCTCCTATTAACATTACATTTTCTTGTTTTGCTTTTGTTTTTTGTTGAGACAGGGTCTCACTCTGTTGCCCAGGTTAGAGTGCAGTGGTGTGATCATAGGTCATTACAACCTCAACTCTTGGGCTCAAGCTATCCTCCCGTCTCAGCCTTTCAAGTAGCTGGGACTACAGGTGCATGTCACCACAAGCAGCTAATTTTTAAATTTTTTGTAGAAACTGGGTGTTGCTATGTTGCCCAGGCTGGTCTCAAACTCCTGGCCTCAAGTGATCCTCCCACCTTGGCCTCCCAAAGTGCTGGGATTACAGGAGTGAGCCACCATGCCCAGCCCTTAACATTACTATCAAACTATCTAGAATCCATTTTTGTACATGGTGTGAGGTAGGAATCTGGCTTTATGGTTCTCTATGTCATAAGCCAATTTTCTCAACACCTTCAACTAAAGGTCCTTTCTCCATTGATTTTTATACATTAGGTTCCTTTATACACATATCTGTATCTATGCTGTTGTATTGGTCTACCTTTCTGTTTTTGTGGCATGGACACATTCTTTATATGACTAAATTTGATGAAACAAGAAATAAGTAATGATGATAAGGCAGAAATAAATGAAATAGAGAACAAAAGACAACAGTGAAAATTAATCAAACCAAAGCTGATTCTTTGAAAACTAACAAGAGAAACAGACCTCTGATGAGTGATCAAGAAAAAAAAAAAAAAGAAAGAAAATTCAAAAACCAAGATACAGAATGAAAAGGGGGCAATAACTAGAGACAAAATAGATTTTTTAAAAATGAAGCATTATGGGCTGGGCGCGGTGGCTCACGCCTGTAATCCTAGCACTCTGGGAGGCCGAGGTGGGTGGATCGCTCAAGGTCAGGAGTTCGAGACCAGCCTCAGCAAGAGCAAGACCCTATCTCTACTAAAAAAAAATAGAAAGAAATTATCTGGACAACTAAAAATATATACAGAAAAAATTAGCCGGGCATGGTGGCACATGCCTGTAGTCCCAGCTACTTGGGAGGCTGCAGGAAGATTGCTTGAGCCCAGGAGTTTGAGGTTGCTGTGAGCTAGGCTGATGCCACGGCACTCTAGCCTGGGCAACAGAGATAGACTCTGTCTCAAAAAAAAAAAAAAAAAAAAATGAAGCATTATGAATGACATGCCAATGAATTCCAAAACCTAGATGAAAAGGATACATTCTTAGAAAAATATAACATGCTAAAATTGGCACAAAAAGAGAGGTCTTGACTAGTCCCATAAGTATTAAAGAAACTGAAATGGCAGTCAAATAACTCTTCTCCGTCAAGTTGGTTTTGTAGGTGCGTTTTGCAAACTTTCAAGGAATAGTTAATTCTGATCTTATGCATAATAACAAAACAGTAAAACCTATCCATTCCATTTTTTTTTTTTTTTTTTTTTTGAGACAGAGTCTCACTTTGTTGCCCGGGCTAGAGTGAGTGCCGTGGCGTCGGTCTAGCTCACAGCAACCTCAAACTCCTGGACTTAAGCGATCCTACTGCCTCAGCCTCCCGAGTAGCTGGGACTACAGGCATGCGCCACCATGCCCGGCTAATTTTTTGTATATATATATATCTATATTTTAGTTGTCCATATAATTTCTTTCTATTTTTAGTAGAGACGGGGTCTCACTCTTGCTCAGGCTAGTCTCGAACTCCTGACCTCGAGCGATCCACCCGCCTCGGCCTCCCAGAGTGCTAGGATTACAGGCGTGAGCCACCGCGCCCGGCCTCATTCCATTTTTTGAGCCTACTGTAACCTAAATTATGAAACCAGATAAGGAGAACCCAAGAAAAAAACCCTAGGGCCATTTCGTTTATGAAACAAAAAGCCTCCCCCAAGAGTTAGCTAACAGACACTAACAGTGCATTAAAAAATACAGATTATGACCAGGTAGAGTTTACTCCAGGAATGTAAAGATGTTATGGTTCAAAATCAAATGTATACTAACGTGGGCCAGGTGCAATGGCTCACCCCTGTAATCCCAGCACTTTGGGAGGCTGAGGCAGGAGCATTGCTTGAGGTCAGGAATCTGAGACCAGCCTGAGCAATATAGTGAGACCCTGTCTCTACAAAGAAAATACAAAAATTAGCTGGGAGTGGTGGTGTGCACCTGTAGTTCCAGCTACTCAGGAGGCTGAGGCAGGAGGATCACTTGAGCCCAGGAGTTTGAGGTTGCAGTGAGCTATGATGACACCATTGTACTCCAGCCTGGGCGACAGAGTAAGACCTTGTCACAAAAAAAAAAAAAAAAAAGGAAAAAAAGAAAAAAGTATACTAATGTGATTCACCATGTAATTGGTCTACAGGAGAAAAATTATAAGATTATCTTGATTGATACAGAAAAAAAGCATTTAATAGATTCCTTTTATGTTGAAGTTAGTATGCTATCTTGACTTTTAAAAACTATATGTGTAGGTGGGTCCCATTACTACTAAATTCCGCTTCAGGATACGAAAGGGAACACCAGGTTTGATGAGTTGAGACTTACTGCTCTCAGGTGACACTGAGGCACACTGAAGGCCAACAGAACATTGTCCAGTTCTCTTAGGGATAGTGGAGCCTGAGCACTGCTCTGTGAGCTGCCCCGCGGGTTAAATGAGAAGCCCAGCGGCTGCTGTGGCCCAGTTCCCTGGGCGTCCTGTCTCCAGGACCCAGTATCCTCAGACACTGTCAGTAAATCATCCAATCCCCTACAAAGTCAGATTTCCTTGAAGACAGAGTCATGGAGGATGAGATGCCTGCTGAGAGCCTGTGTGCCCAGGCTGGGAGAGTCAGTGTAACCTGGGAAAGGACAGTCCAAATTGCTTGCTGCTAATGGTGGGTGAAGGCAGCGTTTTGAGAAATTGGGGTGTCCTGAGACAGAGAAATAGTGTTGGGTACGTCAACCCCAAGGAAGCCTGAATTGGATTCACGGAAGAGGACGGTGGGTTCAGAAGTCTGTGCTGAACAGGGGTGACACATGGTTCATTCACGTGGTGCGGGTCTTGATTGTGGTGGGAGATCTCTCTGCTCTTAGAAATCAATTTCGCTGACTTTCTTACCAGGAGAATAGGGCTATTGCACAGACTTTGGGTTGGCATTAAGACACCCAGTTTGAGGAGGACACTGACGACAGACTCTTTTCCCTCTTTTGCCAGCTTTGAAAGTGGGCATGGATGCAAGAAGATGGCAATACGTGCCGTGTAGTTTTGATTTTAATGCGGGTACTGTAAGCATCTGCCCTCCCTTGTTAAGGTCAGATGTCCACAAGTTCCCTGGCACGTCTGCAAGGGCCTGACCCAGAAAGTCAGCTGTTGTGGGTCAGACCAGGGTGATACGGATGGCGTGGGGAGGTCCAGTTATACTCCAACTGGCCTGCGGTACATTACTCTGTTTAATTTGCAAGGAACATTTCTACCTGATACGTTAGCAGACACACAAGGTTAGGCAGGAAGGCACATACCTCAGTGAGGCATCCCATGGGAATAGGAAGCCAGTTCGTAAGATAAGAGCTCATTGACTTGATCTCAACTAAAATTGCAGCCAACAATAGATCTGCTGAGGCCACCTGAGCGCGGGGAGACAAGGCAGAATAGGCGAACTCAGTGTTGAGGGAAAATGTCTGTCCATCAAGGGGGACAGGGATGCTAGGATTGGGGGACAAAAGGAGGTAGAGTGTGGCTAGGGGTGATCCAAGCAGCTCAGTGTAACCCCTATTATTTCCTTCTAGCCAGACAATGGCTGAGGTTTACTCACGCACTCATTTTTCCAATAGCCAGGTTTTTGGTTTTGTTTTCAAGCTATAGAGGCGATTTCCAAGACATGGTCCAACATGGGATATCCTTCTAAGGTATAAGGGTTAAGTCTTTTGCTCTTGTAGGGACACAAGTTTAGTCCCCTGATTTCCCCCATGGTTTTGAGTTTTATCGTGAAGTGGGCTGATAAGCCAGGGCTGCCTTCTGGAAATCCTGGAGGAATGTTGGGCAGCACTCCAGACAAAACTTTGGAGAAATGACCAATTTTTGAAGGGGTCTTCAAAATCTTCCACCTCAGAAAACTTTATGTAGCAACCATTTACTTGATTGTAATAATATTTTGGGTATTTGTGTGATATGAGATTGTACTTACTGGTTTTGGACCGATCAGATTTAGTAGGGTGTAATTTCTTGAACACATTTAATATTTATTTTTCCTTTGAATCTCAGGTGCAGACAGTAGGGGAAACTGTATTCCACTGGTCATGTTACATTATTATCTTTGATCAGTAGAATGCGTTGTCTTTTTATTTATTTATTTCATTTTATCTTCATTCCCTATTCCCATTTCCAACACCCACCTTGCCATAGGCAGATATTCTTTTTGTTTCCTCAAGAAATTACTATTCAATGGTTCCATTTTTATTTACATTAAAAATCAGACTGAAGACTCAACGATCTTAAAGTTATTAAAGGAATTAGACAGTGCTTTGAACAGTGATAAAATGGTACCCAAATTCAGTGTCTAGACAGCTCATTAAAAAAGATAGTAGCTTAAAAGTTACAGGAAAAAATGTGAACACAGAGAACAACAGAAACAGTCCAGGAAGATGAAGTGGCCTGGATACAGCAGGTTTGATGTCTCTGCTGTACAAAGAATTAACACTCTTTCCCCTCCTCATCCTTACGCTGGCAATAGGATATGCATTACAAAATTTGACTCTTAGTGTCAGTGAATAAAAGGATGGGCTCACCAATCTTCATAGCTCTTTTTAAGAAGGATGCTTATAATTTAAAGGATGTCCTAGTGGAAACGGTACAGGGTGAGAGGCTGTTTCACATTTTAGTCCATTAGTCTTTGGCAGAGCCCAACCAAGGCCAAATTCACCTAGGATGCCAGGTGGCTGTGGGGATCTGCACACGGTCAAGTAAGCAAACCCGAATGAACATGTTGGATTAAAAAAAAAAAAATCTGGAAACACTTGGAGGAAGAGCTTCACTCTGAAAAGGGAAGAGGAAAATGCTTGGAGGGGGGATGGTTGGGGGTCAGCGTGTGATCTCTGCTGCGTCATAGGCAGATATTCTAATGTGTTTGTTGTGATTCTCTTTGATTCTATGTGTGCTGTTAGGTGTAAATGTTATCGGGTTTGTAATCTCTTTGTGTTTCCTTTAAAATTTTAAATGCATTCATACAGAGAAAAGTTTTGAAAACTTCTATGTACAGTTTTAAAAAGTATAAAAAACACCATCTACCCACTGACTGGCTTAAGAATTGGAACGTTACAGTATTTCACAAGCCTCCTGTGGATCCCTTTACACATCGCCTTCCCCTGCGCCAGAAGAAATCACTATCTTGACCTTTATGTTCTCATTCTCTCGCTTTTTGTGAAAGTTTTACCTCCCTTTCATGCACCCCTAAACAATATATTGTTTTGTTTTGAAGTCCTAAATGACAAGCACACACCAAGCTGGTTATGGAAGGGGCGATGTTGCTATGATTAGGTGAAGAGTCCCAGGAGAGCGTAAGCTTATATCCTTTTGTGTGAGTTCTTATAAGATGCATATTTGGTGTGTAAGTGCATATATTTGTGACTTGTGAATAGTGTTATGTTATATGGTTCATTCTTTTTCACTCAGTGTTTTGTGTTGAAGGCCAGCAGTGATGCCCCGTGTACATCTAACTCACTGATGTAAAGGCTGAGAGGCCCTCTATGGGGTGCAGCCATCACTACTTCCCTGTGTACCCTCCAGCGATGGCCACCCAGCATAGCTTCAACTGCCCACTCTTGCAAACATGCCCTAACGGACATTCTCTTACATGACCCTTTATGGACCTGTGTGAGAATTTCTTTGGAGGGCCCATGGGGACATTGAATCTGACTAAATGCTATCACATTTATCTCTGGGGTGGAAGATGAAGTTGCTACTAGAAGTGCATGAGGGTCTCTGTGCCCCCGTATTCCCCTAAAGGACTTGGCATGCTCCAACTTTTAAAAATTTTCATGAGATATAAGGTAAAATCTCATTATATTAATAGTTTTATTTTATGCTTTTCTGATAACTAATATATATATATATACTTTTTTTTTTTTTTGAGACAGAGTCTCACTCTGTTGCCTAGGCTAGAATGCCGTGGCATCAGCCTCGCTCACAGCAACCTCAAACTCCTGGGCTCAAGCGATCCTCCTGCCTCAGCCTCCTGAGTAGCTGGGACTACAGGCATGTGCCACCATGCCCAGCTAATTTTTTCCATATATATTTTTAGTTGTGCAGATAATTTCTTTCTATTTTTAGTAGAGACAGGGTCTCGCTCTTGCTCAGGCTGGTCTCGAACTCCTGACCTCGAGCGATCCTCCCGCCTCCGCCTCCCAGAGTGCTAGGATTACAGGCGTGAGCCACCGCGCCCGGCCTGATAACCAATATATTTTAACAACTTTTCTTATGCCTGTTAGCTTTGTGGGCTTTCCACTTCAGGATTTCCTCGTTCATATACTTTGTGGACCTGTTCGCAGCTGGAGGCCCCTCCACTGTTCTTCCTCTCTGTGCGGGCTCCACTGGTAGTCCTAATCCTGTGGGAAGGCTGGGCCCTAACCGGAGTTTCGACTCTCTGTAGTGCCTTTCCATGTGAATTTTAGGATAAGCTTGTCAACTTCTATAAAAAAACCTGCTGAGATTTTTTTATAGGGATTACACTGAACCTATAGATCAATTTCGGGAGAACTGATATCACAACAATACTATGTTTTCCAATCCATGAATGCTAAGTTTTCCATTTATTTTGCTCCTCTTTTTCTCAGCAACATAGGTGTACAGGTATTTCACACTTTTGTCAGATGTATTCCTAAGTCATGTTTTTAGCTGTTATTGTAAATGGTATTTAAAAATTTTCTATGTCCAATTGTTCATTGCTAGTATATGGATATAATGGTTTTTGTATATTGATCTTACATCCTGCAACTTGCTGGACTCACTTACTAGTTACAATAGGGTTTGTTTTTCCGCAGTAGATTCCATTGGGTTTTCTACATAGACTATCATGTTGTCTGTAAATATAGTTTTACTTCTTCCTTTCCAATCTGGATGCCTTTTATTCCTTTTTCTTGCTTGATTGCACTGATTGCATTGTACTATTTAACAGTACGATGTTAAATAGAAGTGGTGAGAGTGGACATCCTTGTCTTGTTCCTGATTGTGGGGGAAAAGCATTGAATCTTTCATCACAAAATATCATATTAACTATGGGGTTTTTTTGGTAGATGCCCAACATCACATTGAAGATGTTCCCTTCTGTTCCTAGTTTGCCAAGAGGTTTTATGTTTTCTGTTTTTTAAAATGAGGAACAGATGCTGAATTTTGTCAAATGATTCTTCTGAGTTTATTGCAATGATTCTTTTTTGGTTTACTAATATGGTGAATTGCATTGATTGATTTTCTAATGTTAAATTAAGCCTGAATTCCTGGGATAAACCCCACTTGGTTATGATATATATATGTCATATGTATGTATGTGTGTGTGTGTGTGTGTATATATATATATTTTTTTTTTAGAGATGGGGGTCTTGTTATGTTGCCCAGGCTGGTCTCGAACTCCTGGGCTCAAGAAATCCTCCCACCCCACACCCTGAGCTGCTGGGACTACAGGCACAAACCACCATGTCCAGCTGGTTATGATATATTATTCTTTTAATACATTGTTGGATTGGATTTGATAAAATTTTGTTTAGAATTTTTATATCTCTTGAACTTTTACTTTTAACACTAATGGTTCCTTAATTTTGCCTCCCCACCAAGCACCTTTTTTCAGTATGACTCACCTTTCTGTTCATATAGACTGTGTCTGGGATGGCTACTGAGACTGAGACTTTTTCCAAATTTAGGGAGTGCCCAAGAGAATTTAGAACAAAGACTTGAAAGCATTTTTTGATATGGTCGCTCCTACCTCTGAGAACGTGAATCAACTCCTGGCAGCAGCCTTGCCCTTAACAGAGGTGTCCTTCCCAACCTGAAGAGCCATCTCACCCTTTAAAGCCTCTCAGTACTTGACAGGTTAGTTCCTAAGAGAAAAGCATGATTAAACACTGAGGAAATTCCCCTACCCGAGGTTATCCCTCTGTCACTGCTCCTCCATTTGGTATTACTCTGCCCCAACGAGGAAATAGCCAACACAGGTCCCCTCTCCAAAGGACCCACCCTTAAGCACTGCTTCCCGTTTTCCCACTGAAGAATCCTGTCCCATTCAGATGACCTACTTAACTTGATATCCCACACCCTAAGGTGCCTCAATAGCCCCTTCAAATTCCTGATCTTTTGCTTTTTGTGAATGGCTTTTGCTTCCAAGATATCGGGGGAACACACAGGGCAGGACATACTCTGCTTTCCCCATTGTACCATAGAAGCTCTTCTTCTCCTCCCTTCAATCGGACAGTAATAATGGTAAGTAATTAGTAATTATTATCAAAGTAATAATGGCAGTAATAGCAAACACATATACAGTGCTTACTACATGCCAGGCACTATTCCAAACACTTTATATATATTAGCTCATTTAATACCCTCAATAACTCTACGAAGTACATACTATTGTTATCCCCATTTTTACAGAAGAAGAAACTAGAGATAGAGGTGAAGTGACTTGACCAGCTCTGGGATTTGAACCCTTGCCGTCTGGCTCCAGAGTCCACTGCACTACAGCGCCCTCAAGTGACAGAACTGTGGCACTGACCCATGCTTGCACACTAGTAGAGAGGCCCCTCCCTGCCCCTCCCATCTGTACAAATTCTCCCTAAGGCTTCAGAATAGGTCATGCCTTTGGTATCTGTGGTGCCTTTGGCCAAATCTGGTGGCAGTGAGAGTTTCTCACTGCTGCTGACTCCCAAATATACACATTTGGAAACAAAAACTACGCAGGGAGAAAACTTTTTAAAAAGACACTATTATTTACTGTCCTCAGAATGACAAGAAAAAATATTGCATTCGTGAAGATCAGGAAGCTGTAAAATGGAACATTCAGAGAACGGCAACAAAAAAGCTCTAGTCAAGAAGGAGGATCTCTTCAAAGCAGCCAGAGAAAAAGAACACCTACCAAAAACAATTAAAGTGGCAGCAGACTTTGCAACAGTAATAATGGAAACCCGAAGGGAGCGCTACGTTATTTTCTAAGCGTTAAGAGGAAAAAAAGGTAATTTAGGCCGGGCGCGGTGGCTCACGCCTGTAATCCTAGCACTCTGGGAGGCCGAGGCGGGTGGATTGCTCAAGGTCAGGAGTTCGAGACCAGCCTGAGCAAGAGCGAGACCCCGTCTCTACTAAAAATAGAAAGACATTATATGGACAACTAAAAATCTATATAGAAAAAATTAGCCGGGCATGGTGGCGCATGCCTGTAGTCCCAGCTACTCGGGAGGCTGAGGCAGGAGGATCGCTTAAGCCGAGGAGTCTGAGGTTGCTGTGAGCTAAGCTGACGCCACGGCACTCACTCTAGCCTGGGCAACAAAGTGAGACTCTGTCTCAACAAAAAAAAAAAAAAAAAAAAAAGGTAATTTAAAATTGGGTACTCAGCAAACCTGTCATTCCAAAAGAAAAAAGTCATTTATAGATAAACACAGACTACGAGTTTCCTATTAAGTGATTCTCACTAAAGGATCTTCTAAAATCCTTGAATTGTTTGGGTGGGGATTATGATGATGTTTAACTTTAGATTTTAGGTTAAATATGTATGGTAAAATTTCAAGGCTAACCACCAAAAAAATCTCTGGAGGGACTAACAAGAAAAAAAGAGAAAAGGTATAATTAATATGAACAATGTAAAAGATTTAGCAAAAATTTAAAAATAAGAGAATACACTTAATTTAAAAACTTAGATTTCAAATTCTAGGAATTGGACCAATTCCTAGAAAACTCTTTATTGGATGAGATCACTATAACCTCAACAAGACAAATACAGTACATGGCTAAAGATGTAAAAATCCTAAAAAATTTATTAACAAACCAAAGCCAGGATGAATAAGATTTAATATAACATGAAAATGTTGGGTTTAATTCCAGAAATGCAAGAGTGGTTTAACATTAGAAAATTCTAAGAAGGTGCCCCTGTGACTCTGAGTGGACGGCTTGGTCCTCTTTGACAGCCTTAGAAAGAAGAGGAGGCTGAGACAGGGATAGTCCCCAGGGGAGGGAGGAGGTCTCCCAGGAGGGCAGGTTGGGGAGGGGCCTGGGGTCTGTGAAGGCCCCTACCTTGCATAGTATACACTGCTATAATCATACACAAAAGTCTCTGAGCTAGGTACATTAACCTCATTTTACAAAAGATACTTGCCCAAGGTCACAATGCTGGTGAACTAGGTGAGCTGCAATCCAAATCCAGGCTGGAGGCCCAGTGCGGTGGCTCACTCCTGTAATCCCAGCACTCTGGGAGGCTGAGGCGGGAGGATTGTTTGAGGCCAGGAGTTTGAGACCAGCCTGAGCAAGAGCGAGACCCTGTCTCTGCTACAAATAGAAAAAATTAGCCAGGCGTGGTGGCTTTTGCTTGTAGTCCCAGCTATTTGGGAGGCTGAGGCAGGTGGATCATTTGAGCCCAGGAGTTTGAGGTTGCTGTGAGCCAGGCTGATGCCAGAGCACTCTAGCCCGGGCGACAGAGTGAGACTCTGTAAACAAAAATAAAAAAAAAAAAAAAATCCAGGTTGGTCCAGATCTACAGCTCATGCTCTTAACCACTATGGTGTCCTCCCTTTAATATTGATAGTAGTAGGTGTTCAATAATGGTGGCCAAGTGCCAGGTACTTTACATATGCTCTAACGCCCACAATGACTGTCCCAGGTAGGCATCAGCTCCTTTTACTGATAAGGAAACTGATGCTCAGAGAGAACAGGTAACTTGGCTAAGGTCACACAACCAAGACGTGGGGGTTCCACGCTTTGCCAGTGGGCCTGCCAGACTCCATGATCCACTTTTCCTGGGTTAGCAAGGGTATGAATAAAGCCCAAGGGGAGATGAACCCCAATATCTGAGGACAAGATGGACAAGCCCTGTCCATTCTTTCAAAGACGAGGGTTTCTACTCTATGGCCAGTGTCAGGAGTCAGAAAAACTCCTCTTCACGATATCTGCACACATGGGGCTGAGGGAGACCATATAACCTCCAGGACAGTGGGAGTGACCTCCACCCCAGGGCAGGTCTAGAGGAAGCAGGTCACATAACCCCCATGGTCTAGACAAGGAAGCTAGGGACACTGGAACCTGGTGTGGACAAGCTCATGGACAGTCACATCAGATCAACTTTTCAATAACTTTCAGAATAGCTACCAGATTAGCATGCCAGAGGAGGCCACAGACTCCTTATGTCTAAATTTTGGTATGTGTCAAAGTCTCCTAGGATGGCCTCATGGGAAGACAGGTGAACTGTGAGTGTAGTTAGGTAGGCAGGTTGGTACACACCATGATGCTACCCATCTCTGGGCCTTTGCCCGTGTTGTTACCCCTTGCCTGGATTGCTCTCTCTTCCCTTTGTTAATCATCTAGATTCTAGAAGATTCATACTCATCTTTTAAGATTCAGTTCATATGCTATCTCTTTCAAGAAACCTTCCCTGGGCCGGGCGCAGTGGCTCACGCCTATAATCCTAGCACTCTGCGAGGCCAAGGCAGGTGGATCGTTTGAGCTCAGGAGTTCGAGACCGGTCTGAGCAAGAGCGAGACCCCATCTCTACTAAAAATAAAAAGAAATTAGCTGGACAACTAAAAATATATATAGAAAAAATTAGCTGGGCATGGTGGCACATGCCTATAGTCCCAGCTACTCGGGAGGCTGAGGCAGGAGGATCGCTTGAGCCCAGGAGTTTGAGGTTGCTGTGAGCTAGGCTGACGCCACGGCACTCTAGCCCAAGCAACAAAGTGAGACTCTGTCTCAAAAAAAAAAAAAAAAGAAAAAAAGAAACTTTCCCTGGTCCTCTGAGCTAGGTTGTGTGTTCCTTAGGGCCTCTCACAGTCTATTCTGCCCACCACTGTTACTGCACTGAGCACAGTGCAATTATGGATCTGTGTCTGGGAGCACACCTCATTCATCTCTGTGTCTTCAGTGTAGAGCAGGAAGCCTGACACATAGTAGGTAGTCAGTTGAACTTTGCTCAACTGAACTTATAACTAGTTGGATGGTTAAACCCAGTGCGATAATGATCAATGAATTGATGTTGGCCTGGAGAGGGAGGTCTCTAGTGGCGTGCCACAGGGCTCTGTGTATGTTGATGGCATTCTGGTGAAATTAGTGGTTGACAAAAAAAAAAAAAAACAGAGGAGTAGGTCACACGTTAGACAACAGAATTAGTATCCAAAGAGTCATGGAAAGGCAGAAACACTTAGAGCCAGGCTAATTCCTAGTAGGGCTGGGGGCAAAGTCAGGACTAAAACCCCACACAGCCTGCTGCCTCCTTGACAATGGAAATAAGTCTTTTTGAGCTGAAGTTTACCTTCCTGTGGTGTTCTTCATTATAACACTTACTATGTGCCTGGCACTGTACCAGCTTCACACTGTCTCCTCCCTCCCCAGTACCACAGAGGAAGTCTAATAGGAGTGATCTGCTTGCCCTGGGGACCAAGAAACAGTTCTTCACAGGGCCAGAGAAAGGGGGACACTGGGCATTGCAATCTTGACCCTAGGTAGGATCACAATGCCTCGTGAGAGTGGGGGCTGTTTTGCACCAAGTAACAGTGGTCACGACAACACAACAGTTTGGGGCTGTTTGAGAAAGAGGCAGGCCCACCTTCAGGAGCCCTAGGGTATAGAGCCAGTCACAGAGAACACGGAGCTTTGCCACCCTCCAAATGAAAACTTGCTTCCCAAAAGAACCCAGGAGCTATCCTCACCTCACTGCTTCTTCACAGCTCCCGCCCTTCTGAACAATGACATCCAAGCTCCTTAGCTTGGCATTAAAGGCCTTCGTGCCCAGCCTACTCCTCAAGGCATTTCTTTTTCTATCCTCTGCATTAATCAATTAAGTCATTCATTCGTTCATTAAGTTTATTCCACAAATATTTATTGACTACTAAATATTACTACGCACTGTTCTTTTTGGCACTGGGGATACAGCAGTGAACAAAACAGAGGTCCCTGCTTTGTGGAGCTTACAGTCTACTGGGGAGAGACAAACGTTAACCACAATAAGGAAATATAAAATATATCAGGTGTGATCAGTGCTTTGTAGAAAAACATAACACATAAAGTAGAAGAAGGGGATAGAAAATGCAGGTAAAGTGGGGCTATCTTAGATATGCTGATCAGGAAATACTTCTCTAGGGAGACGACATTTGAGCATACCGGAAGTACTAGGGAACATCACCAGATTATTTGGGAGGAAGGGTGTTCCTCAGTGAGAAGGAGCAAATACAAAGGCCCTGAATAGGGAGGGGACTTAGCATGCTTGGGGAACTGCAAGGAGGCCAGTGTGGCTGGAGAAGCGTGAGTGATAGAGTGGTAGAAGATGAGGTCAGAGAGGTAAAGGGAACCAGATTAGGTAGGAACTTATGGGCCATGGTGAGGGCTTTGGCTTTTGTTCTGAGGGAAATGAGAGCCATGGGAGTAGTCTGAGTAGAGGAAGGACATGATCTGATTTAGATTTTAAAAAGAATTTCAGAGAATAAGTAGTAATAGGTACTAGAACACTAAGCAACAGGAAGCAAAACAGATAATTATTAGCTCCTAGGAAAACAAAAAGTTATACAAGGAAGGATATGTAATTAGTATGTACCATATGGTTTAGATATGAACAAGATTTACAATGTCATACTCATGCAAACAGTGACCACTGGTTGAACAAAAATTGTATAAAATGTTTAAAGAATAGATGTAATCACAAAGATGACCAAGCAACAAGAGATATTAGGAATGACTAAGCAGATTAGAAAGTAAAATATATGGGGCTCGTACAAATGGAAAATATAATTTTTGAAATAAAAAACTCAATGGACAGATTAAAGAGCAGATTAGACATAGCTGAAAAGTCAGTAAGCTGAAAGATGTATCTGAAGAAATTACCCAGAATAAAATGCAGAAATACAAGGAGACAGAAAATATCAGAGATCTTATGAGATATGGAAGATAGAATGAGGAGGTCCAAAATATGACTAACTATTCTGAGAAAGAAAAAATGAAAGAAAGACAATATTTGAAGAGATAATGGTTGAGAATTTTCCAGAAAATTTGAAAACCATGAATCCACTGAGCCATAAAGCACATTTCCAAAGTAGAATAAATAAAAAAGAAATACATGCCTAAACATGTTAGAATAAAACTGCATGATCCCTTGCACATTCCAGTAAACACACACACACACACACACACACACACACACATACAACAAACCAGCAATTACTCTGATAGCAGACTTCTTAACAGCAATAAAGCAGACTTCTCAAAGCCAAAAGAGAATGGAATCATATATTCTAAGTGTTGAGTGAAAATATCTGTAACAAACTATGTTTTAAGAATGAGGGTAAAATAGAGACATTTACATATAACAAAGACTGGGAGAATTTAACACCAAGAGGTGTATACTAAAAGAACATTTAAACACTATATTCATAATGAAAGGAAATGGTCCTAGAAGGATGGTCTGAGATAAAAGAATGTATGCATTTTAGTCCAAACACTGTCTATATAAAATAATACTGATAATGGTGTATAATTGTGAGGTTAGAAAAACCAGTAAGAAACTAACATATCTGAAAACAATAGTAGATGGTCATGAGAGAAATGACTAGAGTTGAAGTTTCTAAGCTTCCTGCATTCTTCAAGAGGGGGGTTAAAATACTTCTTAACTTCAGGCTTTATAAGTTAAACATACATAGAAATATTTCAGGGATAATCACAGAAAGAAAAGAAAAAGAAATCCAAAAATAGGGAGGAAAAAAATCAAATAAGAAAACAAATCCAAAAACTAAAAAAGCAGGCGAGAAAAGTGAAAATGAAGCATATAAAGGTGGTGGTGGAAAATAGAAATGAAAAAATATGATGGTAGAAACAAATCCAAATATATCATAGTAAATGTAAACAGACTAAATTTGCCAATTAAATACAGAACATCAGATTAGATTTTTAACAGCTATATGTTGTTTCCAAGAGATATAATTAAAGAATAAAGGCATGAAAATGCTCAAAAGTAAAAGGATGGACAATTATATACCACACAAATCCTAACAAGAAAGACTTGCATTACTATATTAATACAAGAAACAATAAACTTCAAGGAAAATTGCATTATCAGTAATAGAGAAGGTCATTACATGTTTACTAGGAATATATAACAATGCTTAATTTGGATATTCCTAATAAAATACCCTCAAATATATAAAGCAAAAAAAAAGAGATAGAATTAAAAGGAGAAATTGACAAATCCACTACCATAGTTGACTATTAACACACTTCTTTCAATTATTGGTAGATCATAACAAAAGGAAATCAGTATAAATAAATAAATTTTAACAACACAGTTAACAAACTTGATAATAGACATGTAGAACTTTGTATTCAACAATTAGAGAACACATATTATTATAATTTATTCTTATAAAGCACATGGGAAGCATTCAAAATATTGATCACATACTGAGCCATAAAACAAGTATAAATAAATTTCAAAGAGTTGTTATCACACAGACCACATCCTCAGACCATAATACAATTAAGATAGATTTTAATAACAAAGAGATAAATTTTAAAATCCCCAAACATTTGGAAATTTAAAAACACATTTCTACATAACTCACAAGTCAAAGAAGTAACCATGATGGAAATGTTGAAGTACTTGAAACTGAACAATAATGAAAATACTGCATAGCTGAACTTGTAGAAAAGCAGTATTTAGAGGGAAATTCATATCCTTAAATGCACAAATTAGAAAACAAGCGAGATTGAAAATCAATGAGCTCGATGTCCAATTTAAGAAATTAGAAAAAGAACAATAGAATAAACCCAAAAAATGTGGAAGGAAGGAGATCAAAAAAGATAAGAGCAGAAATTAAAGAAATAGAAAACAAAGACACGATAGAGAGGAGCAACAAAGCCAAAAGTTGGTTCTTTGAAAAGACCAATAAAATAGACAAACCTCTGGAGAGATTGATCAAGAAAAAAAGTGAGAAGGCACAAATAACCAATATCACCAATGAAAAAGGAGACATAGCTACAGATTATATACAGCAGAGAATAAAAAAATAAGGTAACTTTATGCCAATGAATTTGAAAACGTAGACAAAATGGACCAATTCCTAGAAAACCGTATCTTATTGAAAACTCAAGAAGAAAAAGAAATCCTCAATAGTCCTATAACTATTAAAGGGATTGAAGTGGTAGTTAAAACTCTTCCCACCAAAAGAACAAACAAACAAAAAAATAGGCAGAGTATTCCAGTTGGTATGAGGATTACAGGTAGGTGAAGAGGTTTGATCCTCTTAGCCCTAGAGGTGTCCAGGTAAGACCTGAGGCAGTGGAGACCCTAGGCAGGCCACCTCTCTCTAGGGGCAGCCTTCTCTGAAGATCCTTAGAGGGTAGCCCTTAGTAAAGTGGGGTCTGACAAATCCCTCTACAGACCCTGCAGGTGGTGAGCACAAATAAGTAGCATCCAGTGCTCAGTTACTGCTCTGTAAATGTGCTAAGCCAAGAGGGCCAAGAGGTGCTCTATCACTTGGACAGTCTCTTCAGTAGACAGCTTCTGTAGTCTTCTGCTTATTGAGGACAAGGGGCCTGCGGACCTGCTGGAGGAGTCAGTGTTCCAGTTTCCAAGAAATACCACACACGGCTCAAGTTGTGGCTGGTTGGGATGGGGCTGGGTGCAGGCAGGCCAAGCAGGGGCTTCTGGAGGATGTATCTCCAGGTAGAAGCCCCGAAACTCTGTCTTCACGAGTATCAGATACTTCTATCCGTTTGTAGCTGATGAACCCTTTTAATGGTGTCCAAGCTAGCTTCAGGGTGATGGTTCTAATAATGATGTAGGTTCTGCAAATAAGAGCTTCATCATTATTTTGAAATAGTTAATATGAAAGCGTTCAACTGGATTTGAAATCTACTCACATTATCACAAGAAATTTTAACAATATATTTGTCAGTGAAACAAAAAGTTGTTAGATATAATTTCAGTTGTTAAACATTTTTGAACAATTTAAAAATTAGTTTCAATATTTTATTACTTACTTATACAAAGAAAGATTTTTGTTGATGGTGATTGTTAAGAATTTGAAGAACACAGCATTAAAAAAGTCTTGGTTAGGATTTGTGTGTAGCTATTTCAAGTATAAAATCTTATATAAAATAAATATGCTATGGAAGCAAATTTCAAGTTTCTCATGTAAAATTCTAAAAAGATTTTGATTTAGAAGTTTAATATTAACTCGATATTAAAAAGGAAAACACTAGATCAAGATGGTTTTGCAGGAGAGATCTACCAAACAGATCATTCCAAAGTCATATGGCATCTTCCAGAATTTTCTAAAAGAGGGAACACTCTCTGACCCATCCTATGATACCAGCAGAACCTTAATGCCAAAAGCAAATAAGGACAGGATAAGAAAGAAAAATGAAAGACCAATTTCATTCACGGACACAGATGCAAAGATCCTAAACAAAATATTACCAACCCAAATCCAACACTGCATAAAAAATAAAAGACCATGACCAGATTGTGTTTACACAAGAAATGCAAAGGTGGTCTAATATGAAGGAAATCTGTGTCATTTTCTACATTATCAGATTATTGGAGGAAAAAAAAAGATACAATCATCCTGAGAAATAGAAAAGGCATCTGATAAAAAAATTCAATACCCTTTCATGGTTTAAAAAAATAACAAATGTCTTAGCATAGAGTAATAGGGTGGAACTTGCTTAACCTGAGAAAACCTGTAGAAATCTATAGCAAATACAGTATCATTCTTAATAGGGAAAAGTTAGCAATGTTGCCTCTAAAAGACACAAGACACAGATGCCCACTATCACCTTTGCTATTCAACACTGTACTGGATGTCCTGGCTGTCTCAGTAAGGCAAGAGAAATAAGTTAAAGGCATAAAGATTGGAAAGGAAAAAACAAAACTATCATTATTTTTAGATGATACGGTTGTCAACATAGAAAATATAGGATATACAGACAACTTAAAAGGAACCAGGGCTCCTTGGAGAAATGGCTGATTCTAGGCCTAGGGCAGGAAAATACAAGATGAATCTGGAGCATTTTATAGTGCTAGAAAGTAAAGTGCTCAAAAACAAACCATGGGAGTGTGGCAAAGGGACCCAGGCGCTAACCTGAAAGAGGCCCCAGTGGCCAAAGCTGGAACAATTTGACTAACAAAACAAAGAACACGGCATTGGATTTATAACACAAATTATTAAATTAATATACAGGAGTTGATGCTGATATGAACAAGTGACTGAATAAATAATACATAAATAAAGGATAAGAGCCAAATCTTCTTTACAGAAGAGTTTCAAATAATATATATATACACACTCTTCTGGGAGCTGTAGCTTCATTCCTCCCCCTCTCCTTGAGGGTGGGCTAGAGTCTTCCAAAGCACAGAGTATGAAGAGGGAAAAAGAGCAACTTTTCACTGGAGAAACCTGGCAAACACCACCTTAACCAAGGGATGAAGGTTCACATCACCGGGGACATCATGTGGGTACCATGTGCCCCCGGAGGTGATGTGATGAGAAAAGCATTTAAACTCTGGTGTTCTTTCCAGAAACAATGCCAGTCTAATTATGAGAAAAACTTTAGACAAATACAAATAGAGGGACATTCTACAGTATTTCTCAAAACTGTTAAGGTCATAAAAAAAAGAGGGCAGACTGAGAAAATGTCATAGACCAGAGGACACTAAGGAGACATGACAACCAAATGCAATATGGTATTTTGAATTGGATCCTAGAACAGAAAAAGGACATTAGTGGGAAAACTGATAAATCCGTGTAAAGTCTGATGCTTAGTTAACAGTAATAAAACAATGTTGCTTTCTTAGTTTTGATAAGTGTACTACGGTGAGGAATATACCGGAACTCTCTGTACTATCTCTTTACTAACTTTTCTGTAAATCTAAAATTATTCCAAAATAAAAAGCTTGCTTAAAAATAGTAAGTTTAATAAGGCAAATGGTTATAATACTAATACACAAAACCAACTTCATTTCTACATACCTGTAAAAGAGATAAAAACACATTAAATTAAAAGATCCCATTTATAATACCAGCAAACCAATAAAGTATCAAGAAATAAATCTAACACAAGATATGCAAGACCTTATGCAGAAAATTATAATGCTCTGCCAAAGGACATTCAATAATTTATTGAGGGATATATCATGTTCATAGGTAGGAAGACTCAATACCATAAATGTATCACTTCTTCAAACTGATCTATAGAGTCATTGCAATTCCAAAATTTTTATAGAACATGACAAGCTGATTCTGCAATGTGTTCCAAAAAACAAAAGGCCAAGGATACATGATACTCTTGAAGAAAGATAAGATGGGAAGGTTTTGCTTTATCAAATATCAAGATTTATTATGAGGGTAAAGTAATTCAGGTGGTATGGTACTGGTTCAGGGACAAAAAGTTGGCCAGTAGCAAAGGGAGCCCACCAACAGACCTATACAGATACAGAACTTTGATGTTCCAGAGATGGCGCTTCAGATCATTATGCTATAGTTATGTGAAAACCAGTGGAACCAGCTCCCTGCCTTATACCACACAAAACCCGATTCCAGTTGGATTAAGGACTTAAATGTGAAAGGTAAACTTTTATTAGAGAAAACAAAGAATATGTTTATGACTGTAGGTTAGGGAAAATGAGACAAAAAATTGCCAGCTATAATAGAGAAAAGATTGATTTGTTCAACTCAATTAAAAATAAGAATTTCTGCTCATGTAAAGACACCATAAAGAAAAAAAGCCCCAACTGGAAGAAGATATTCAACACATACAACTGACAAATGATGAGCGTCTAAAATAATTAAAGAACTTCTACAAATCATTAAAAATGATTGTAAAAAATTTTTCAATGGGCAACAGATATTATTATTATAGTCCTGTCATAGAACAGGAAACATGGGGCTAAGAACCACGCAAAGATGCTCAACCACATTGATGACTGGGAAAATGCTAATGAGTCCACAGTGAAATTATCATTTTATACTCACTATAACGACAAAAATGAAGAAGTGGGACAATATAAAGTGTATAAGGGCGTGGAACAATGGGATCTCTTACACATTGCTGAAAGGAGTGGAAATTGGTACCATCAGTTTAGAATACAGTTTGGCATAATCCTCAAGCTGGACTTTCACATGTACTGTTAGCCAGCAATTCTATTCCTGGGTATACACCTTAGAAAAATGGGTGTGTATGTGTCCCAGGAGGCATGTAGGAGAATGCTCATAGTAGCACTGTTCATAAGAGCAATAAAGCTGGAAATGACCCAAATGTCCAATAACAGATAAATGGATAATTTATTTTATGATCACACAAGGAAATATTGTACAGCAATATTGAACAAACGACAGCTACATGCAACAACATAGGTGAATCTTAAAAACACACCATTGAGTGAAAAAAGTAAGACCACATACAGTATGATACTATTTTTACAAAGCTCACAACCAAGCCAAATAAACAATGTATTGGTTAAACATCCTCACAAACATGAAAAAGATCTCATACATCAAAAAGAGCAAGTGAATGTTAAACAGAAGACTCAAGAGAGTAGTAATTTTGGTGGTGGTGGAGAACAGAACAGAAAATGGGTAGATGCTATCATTAATGTTCTCTGGTGGAGTTGTGAGTTCATGGATTTCATTATGTTATTATCTTTGTAACGTGTGTGTGTAATGTATATATTCTTTTATCATATATATAATATATGTTGTGTGACCAAAAGAATAGAAGAAAGTGAGGAATAACTCTTTTGGAGAGTTTTGCTGTTAGGGGAATTAAGAAATAAAGTCATAACTGCAAGGGCATGGGGAATGAAGAGGGTTAAAAAAAGTTTTTTAAATAGGAGCAATAGAAGATTGGTGGAATGGCAGAGCAAGGACTTCAGGGAACTCATTTTCCCTCTAAAACAATGAAAATATGGGCAAACCAAATAAATCAACCATTTTAGAACTTTGGCAAGTAAACAAAGCCACAGAATAAAGTAAAAATCATCTATCCAAGAGAAACTAACTGAAGCTTGGCAAGACAGTGAAGTCCGTGATATTTTATTTGTGGCTATTCCCATCCTCCCTCCCCACCCCTCCTCAGCTCAGTGGTGCAGTATCCAAAGGTGACCAAATTCCAGGCAACAGAGAAATCCGACCACTTTGGGAATTTAAAAGGAAATCCTGGAGAATGAGACAAGACAATCACAGGGAACGCTGAAAAGCTCTGACATATTCCTAGGGATCTAAAAGGCTGTGCACATACTCAAGGCTATGTGCATGCCCAGGAAAGAGCTTGGAAAGGAGAGGACCCAAGTCACTTACCTCTGTGTCACTATGAGGCCCTGTGTAAGCAGAAAGTGAAAGCTAAGGCTGTCCTGTACCCTGGCTGGAGTTTGAAGGCATGCTTTCTCACACACATCCTCTTGGCAAAGGGTGGAAGACATATAGATAAGGCATGTATTGGCTGACCAGCAAATTATATTTACCCAGGTGTGACCCTTAGGAACTCAGATTTAAAAATAAAAACAAGAACTTTTTTAAAAAAGGAAAAGGCTAGCAGACAACTCAGGGGCCACATAATGCAGGGAATATAGAATCCACCAAATTAGTCCAGAAAAGTCACATAACAAATAAACAGCAACAAGAAAAATAACTACAACAATAGCGACAAAAACAAAACCAAACAACAACAAACCTTAGGAGTCCAGACGTCAGCGAGATGGCAGAATAGGACTTTCCAGTGCTTGTCCTCCCGCAGAAACATCAATTTGAACAACTATCCATGCACGAAAATACTTCACAAGGGCTAAGGAAACCAGGTGACAGATTACAGCACCTGGGTATGGCACAGAAATAAGAAAAAGACACATTGAAGAGGGTAGGAAGGCCAGTTTTATATTACCTGCGTTACCTCCCCTGCCACCCCAGGCAGAACAGCAGGAAGAGAGATACTCTTTCTTCAGGGAAGAAGAGGGAAATGAGCAGTGGACTTTCCCTTAGAGCCCAACACCAGGCCTACCCCAGTAAAACCCAGTGCTTGGCAGGCACCCGTGGCCCAAGACTTCAGCCTGGTACCTGCAGACTGGGTCTCCAGGTTTGCCCAAGTGCCGGACAATACCCCACTGCTTCAGGTTCTAGGCCTGCCTGGCATACTCAGTGTCTGGGCCCAACTCAGTACCAGGCCAGCTCCCACAGATCCAGGGTCCAGGCCCATCCCAGTAGACCCCGGTGACAAACTGGCTCCCATGCCACCAAGCCTCTGGGACCACCCCTGCAGACCCAGAATCCAGGCCAGCCCTGTGGATGCAGAACTGAGGCTTGACACCATGGATTCAAGCTCCAGGCCTTCCCCAGCACCATGTGGACCTAGACATGAGGCTAGCCCCCATGGATACAGCATCCAAATATGCCCTTGTGGACACAGGCTCCAGGCCCACCCCCCACATAACCAATCACTAGGTCCACCTGGCTCCAGGCCAAGCCCTGTGGACTCAAGACATGAGGTCCACCCACCTCCTGATCCAGGAGCCAGACTAGCCTGCCTGAGGACTATATCAGCAAGCCCACCCACAGACCATGCCAGATGGCCAGGGCCAGAATCTCTGGACAGACTGACTGGTGAAGGGCTTTCCCAAAGCCAGTCTGCAAAGACTAGAATAAGTCTCTATTTCTTCAAATATGCAGACACCAATACACAGCCACAAGGATCAAAAACAATCATGGAAACACAACACCAACAAGGGAACAAAATAAAACGTTAGTAATCAACCCCAAAGAGGAGATTTATGAACTGGCTTATGAAGAATTCAAAATAATTATTTTAAGGAAGCTCAGCAAAATTCAAGAAAGCACAAAGAAACAATCCAATGATATCAAGAAAAAAATAAATGACTAAAATGAGAAATTTAACAGAGAAATTGAAATTATAAAAAAAATCAAATAGCTGGGCATGGTGATGCTTGCTTGTAGTCCCAGCTACTTGAGAGGCTGAGGTGGGAGGATCACTTGAGCCCAGGAGTTTGAGGATGCAGTGAGCTATGATTGTGCCACTGCACTGCAGCCTGGGCAACAGAGCAAACTTTGTCTCTTAAAAAAAAAGAAAGAAAGAAAAGAAAAAATAATCAAACAAAAATTCTGGAGCTGGAAAACATAATTAATGAAATGAAAAATTGAATAGATAGCATTAACAGCATAACTGATTAAGCAGAAGCAAGAATCTGTGAACTTGAAGACAGGTTATTTCAAAATACACAATAAGAGAAGAAAAAAGAATGAATTAAGGAATTAAGAAAGCTAATGGGATTTATAGGATAGCATCAAAAGAGCAAAATTTTGAATTATACACTTTGTGAAAGAGAAGAGAGAGACAGAGGAACAGAAAGCTTACTTAAATAATAGCAGAGGCCAGGCGTGGTGGATCACGCTTGTAATCCTAGCACTCTGGGAGGCCTAGGCAGGAGGATTGCTTGAGGTCAGGAGTTCGAGACCAGCTTGAGCGAGAGTGAGACCCGGTCTCTACTAAAAACAGAAAAAATTAGCCAGGTGTGGTAGTGTGCGCCTGTAGTCCCAGCTACTCGGGAGGTTAAGGCAGGAGGATCGCGTGAGCCCAGAAGTTTGAGGTTGCTGTGAGCTAGGCTGACGCCACGGCACTCTAGCCTGGGCAACAGAATGACACCATGTCCCCCCCCTCCAAAAAAAACAAAACAAAAAAAGAAAGAAAAGAAAAAAAGAAATAATAGCAGAAAACTTTCTAAATTTGGAGAAAGATATAAATACCTAGGTATAGAAAGGTCAACATTCTCCAATTAGGTTAAATTAAAATAAGACTACAATAAGACATATTATAATCAAACTGTCAAAAATCAAGGATAAGCTGGGCATGGATGTGTGTGCCGATAATCCCAGCTACTTGGAAAGCTGAGGCAGAAGGATTGCTTGAGCCCAGGAGTTCAACACCAACCTAGGAGAGACCTCATCTGAAAAAAGAAAATCAAGAACAAGGATAGTATCCTGAAAGCAGCAAGAAAAAAGAAGCAAATAATATGTATGGGAATTCTACTAAGGCTAGCAGTGGATTGCTCAGCAGAGACCTTACAGGCCAAGAGAGAGTAGGATGATATTCAACATGCTGAAGGAAAACAACTTCCAACCAATACTGTACCTGGCAAAGCTGGTCTTCAGAAAAGAGGGCGAGATAAAGACCTTTCCAGGAAAGCAAAAGCTGAGGGAGTTCATCCACACCAGATCTGTCTTATAAGAAATGCTAAAGGGAGTTCTTCAAGCTGAAAGAAAAGGATGCTAATTAGTAAAACAAAACATATGAAAGTATAAAACTCACTGGTAAAAGTAAGTCAAATTCGGAATAATATAATATTGTAATGGTGGTGTGTAAATCACTTACATCTTTAGCATAAAGGTTAAAAGACAGAACTATTAAAAATAATATCTACAATAATTTGTTAAGGGATACACAATAAAAAAGATGTAAATTATGACATCAAAACATAAAATGTGTTGGGGATGGAGGTGGAGTAAACGTGCAGAGTTCTTTAATGTTATCAAAATTGTTATGAGCTTTAAATATCCAGTTACAGTTATAAGATGTTTTATGTAAACTTCCTGGTAACCACAAAGCAAAAACCTATAGTAGATACACAAGAGAGAAAAAGAAAGGAGAATCAAAGCATACTACTAGAGAAAAATCACCTAATCACAAAAGAAAAGAACAAAAGAGGAATAAAGGATCAAAGGATCTACAAAACAACCAGAAAACAATTCACAAAATGGCAGTAGTAAGTCCTTACCTATTAATAATTACCTTGAATGTAAATAGATTAAATTATCCAATCAAAAGGCTCAGAGTGGCTGGATGGATAAAAAGACAAGATGCAAACTATATGCTGTCTATCAGAGACTCACTTCAGGACACATAGACTAAAAGTGAAGTGATGGAAAAATATACTCCATGCAAATGGAAACCAAAAGAGAGTAGTGGTAGCTAAACTTATATCAGATTAAATAGACTTTAAGTCAAAAACTGTAAAAAGAGACAAAGAAGATCACATAATGACAAAGGGTTCATTCATCAAGAGGATATAACAAATAGCTGGGTGTGATGGCTCATGCCTATAATCTCAGCAACTCAGGAGGCTAAGGCAGGAGGATTGCTTGAGGCCAGGAGTTTGAGACTAGCCTGGGCAACATAGTGAGACCCTGTGTTTAAAAAATTTTTTTTTAAAACTAGCTGGGCATAGTGGTATGCACTTGTAGCCCCAGATACTCAGGAGGCTGAGGTGGGAGGATCACTTGAGTCCAGGAGTTTGAGGCTACAGTGAACTATGATTGTGCCATTGCACACCAGCCTGAGTGACAGAGTGAGACCACATCTCTATTTTTAAAAAAGAGGATATAACAATTGTAAATATATCTGTACCAAACATTGGAGTACCTAAATATATAAAGCAAATATTAATACATCTGAAGGGAGAGATAGACTGCAATGCAGTAATAGCAGGGAACCTCAATACCCGACTTCTAGCAATGAACAGATCATCCAGACAGAAAATCAATAAGGAAACATCGAGCTTAAACTATACTTTAGACCAAATGGACCTAACAGACATATAAAACATTCCATCCAAAAGCAGCAGAATATACATTTTTCTCACGAGCACATGGATCATTCTCCAGGACAGATCATATAATACACAATAAAACAAGTCTTAAATGTAAGAAGATTGAAATCATAACAAGTATCTTTTCTGACCACAATGGTATGGAAATAAAAATCAATAACAAGAGGAACTTTAGAAAATTCACAAATATTAATACATGGAAATGAAACAACATGCTCCTGAACAATTAATGAGTCAAAGGACAAATCAAAAGAGAAATTTAAAAACATCTTGAGACAAATGAAAATGGGCACACAACATATCAAAACTTATCAGATGTAGCAAAAGCAGTTCTAACAGGGAAGTTTATAGCAATAAACATCTATACCAAAAAAAAAGAAAGATCTCAAATGGAAAACCTAATATACCGCAACGAAGTAGAAAAAGAAGAACAAACTAAGTCCTAAGTTGGTAGACAGAAGAAAATTATAAAGATCAGAATATATGAGCCCAGGAGTTTGAGGTTGCAGTGAGCTATGATGACACCACTACACTCTAGCCCTGGCAACAGAGTGAGACCCTGTCTCAAAAAAAAAACAAAACAAAACTGAGAGTTATTTTTTTATTAAAAGATAAACAAAATTGCCAAACTGTTAGCTAAACTGATTAAAGAAAGAGAGAAAGGACTCAAATAAATAAAATCAGAAATGAAAAAGGAAACATTACAATTGATACCACAGGAATACAAAGGATATAGGAGATTACTATGAACAATTATGAACCAACAAATTGGATAACCTAGAAAAATTCCTAGACACAACCTGCCAAGATGAATCATGAAGAAATAAAATCTCAATGTTCAGACCAATAGTGAGTAAGGAGATTGAATTAGTAATAAAGACTTCCATCAAAAAAAGGCCCAAGACCTGATGGTTTCACTGCTGAATTCTACCAAACATTTAAAGAACTAATACCAATCCTTATGAAACTCTTCCACAAAACTGAAGAAGAAAGTATACTTCTAAACTCATTTTATGAGGCCAGCATTACCAAAGCCAGACAAGGACACTATAAGAAAGGAAAATTACAGGCCAATATCCTTGATGAACACAGAATAAAAAAATCTCAACAAAATACCAGTAAACCAAATTTAACAGCACATTAAGTGGATTCACCATGATCAAGTAGGATTTATCCCAGGGATGCAAGGATCGTTCCACCATGCAAACTGATACATGTGATAATATACCACATTAACAGAATGTGACAGAATAAAGGACAAAAACCATGTGATCATCTCAATAGATGCAAAAAATATGACAAAATTCTATATCCTTTCATTATAAAACTCAAAAAGCTAGGCACAAGAGGAATATACCTCAACATAATAAAGACTGTATAGAACAAATCCATAGCTATTAACAATCATACTCAATGATGAAAAGTTGAAATTTTTTCCTCTAAGATCAGAAATGAGACACTCTTGCCACTTCTGTTCAACATAGTACTATTATTAATAGAAGTCCTAGCCAGAGCAATGAAGCAAAAGAAAGAAATAAGAGGCATTCAAATTGGAAAGGAAGAAGTAAAATCATTCCTGTTTGCAGATGACATGATCTTACATATAGAAAACCCTAAAGATTCCACAAAAAACTGTTAGAACTAATATACGAATTGAGTAAAGTTGCAGGGTACAAAATCATTATACAAAAACCAGTGCTTCTACACACTAACAACAATCTACCCAAAAAAGAAATCAAGCAAACAATCCCACTTACAATAGCTACAGAAAAAGTAAATTACTTCGGAATGAATTAGACCCTTATCTCATACCATATATAAAAATCAAATCAAAATGGAGGAAAGACTTAAATTTAAGACCTTAAACTGTAAAACTCCTAGATGGAAACATAGGGTAAAAGATCCATGACATTGGTCTGGGTGATGATATTTTGGATATGACCACAAAAGCACCGGAAACAAAAGTGAAAATAGACAAATGGGATTACAGCAAACAAAAAAGTTTCTGCACAGCAAAGGAAACAATCAACACAGTGAAGAGACAACCTGTGGAATGGGAGAATATGTTTGCAAATAACACATCTGAAAAGGGGTTAATATCCAAAATAGATAAAGAATTCAAACAATTTAATAGCAAGAAAACAAATGGCCTGATTTAAAAATGGGTTGCCTGGCGAGGTGGCTCACCCCTGTAATCCTAGCACTCTGGGAGGCTGAGGCAGGAGGATCGCTTGAGCTCAGGAGTTCGAGACCAGCCTGACCAAGAGTGAGACCCTGTTTCTACTAAAAATAGAAAAAATCAGCTGGGCGTGGTGGCAAACGCCTATAGTCCCAGCTACTCGGGAGGCTGAGGCAGGAGGATCGCTTGAGCTCAGGAGTTTGAGGTTGCTGTGAGCTAGGCTGACGCCACAGCACTCTATCCCAGGCAAGAGAGCGAGATTCTGTCTCAAAAAAAAAAAAAGAAAAAAAACTACAGTGAGGTATCACCTTACACTTGTTAAAATCAAATGGCTATTATCAAAAACATGAAAGATAAGTCTTGGCAAGGATGTGGAGAAAAGGGAACCCTTTTATACTATTGGTGGGAATGTAAATTTGTATAGTCATTATAGAAAACAGTATAGATGTTCCTCAAAAAATTAAAAATAGAAATATCATATAATCCAGAAATCCACTGCTGGAGTATATCCAAAGGAAATGAAATCAGTATGTCGAAGAGATACCTGCACTCCCATGTTCATTGCAGCATTGTTCACAATAGCTATGATGTGGAATCAACCTAAGTGTGCATCAACAGATGAATAGAGAATAGAGAAAATGTGGTATATATACACAATGGAATACTATTCAACCTTAAAAAAGGAAATCCTGTCATTTGTGACAATATGGATGAACCTGGAGGGCATTATGTTAAGTGAAATAAGCCAGGCACAGAAAGACAAATACTGCATGATCTCACTTACATGCGGAATTTTTAAAAAGTTGAACTCATAGAAGCAGAGAGTAGAATGGTGATTACCAGCAGCTGTGGGGTTGTTGTTGGGGAGATGTTCGTCAAAGGGTACAAAATTTTGGTCAGATAGGAGGAGTAAGTTCAAAAGATCAATTGTGGCCGGACATGGTAGCTCATGCCTGTAATCCTAGCACTTTGGGAGGCAAAGGTGGGAGGGTCGCTTGAGGCCAGGAGTTTGAGACCAGCCTGAGCAAGAGTGAGACCCCCTATCTACAAAAAATATAAAAATTAGCTGGGCATGGTGGTGCGTGCCTGTAGTCCGAGCTACTTGGGAGGCTGAGGCAGGAGGATAGCTTGACCCCAGGAGTTTGAGGTTGCTGTGAGCGAGGATGATGCCACTGTACTCTAGCCTGGGCAACAGAGCAAGACCCTCTCTCAGAAATAAATAAGCAAATATCAATTGTACAGCATAGTGACTATAGTTAATAACAATGTATTACATTCTTGAAAATCTCTAAAAGACTAGATTTTAAGTTTTTTCACCACAAAAAAGTATGTGAGGTAATGCATATGTTAATTAACTTGATTTAGCCGTTCTACAATGTATATATATTTTAAAACATTATGTTTTACATGACAAAAATGTAATTTTTATTTGTCAATTAAAATAAATAAATTTGATAATAAAAAATTTATTATTTTATTGTTCTTATAAAAGAACAATAACAAACCTTGAGGGTGGAAGAGTATGACACCAGAATTATTAGAATAAAGTAACTACCATGCCCAGTTTTTGACAAAAAATTATGAGACATGCAAAGAAAGAGGAAAGTATACCACATATATAGGGGGGAAAAAGCAGCCCCTGATAGGGTCCATGTTTTCGGTTTAATAGACAAAGACTTAAATTAGCTATTTTATGTGTGTATATATATATACATATGTGCGTGTGTGTGTGTGTATATATATATATATATATTTTTAGAGACAGGTTTCACTCTGTTGCCCAGGCTGGGGCATAGCAGTAGAATCATAGCTCAGTGCAGCCTCTAACTCCTGGACTCAAGCAATCCTCCCACCTCAGCCTCCCAAGTAGCTGGAACTATAGGTGCATGTAACCATACTCAGCTAATTTTTTTTTTCTGTAGAGACAGGGTCTCACCATGTTGCCCAGGCTGGTCTTGAACTCATGGACTCAAGCGATCCTCCCACCTTGGCCTCCCAAAGTGCTGGGATTGCAGGTGTGTGTCACTGCACCCAGCCAGATTATAAATATTTTCAAAGAACTAAAGGAAACCATATCTAAAGTATAAAAGGAAACTATGAGAACAATGTCTCAAATGGAGAATATCAATAAAGAGATAATTTTTTTTTTTTTTTTTGTTGAGACAGAGTCTCACTTTGTTGCCCAGGCTAGAGTGAGTGCCGTGGCGTCAGCTTAGCTCACAGCAACCTCAAACTCCTGAGCTCAAGCGATCCTACTGCCTCAGCCTCCCGAGTAGCTGGGACTACAGGCATGCGCCACTATGCCCGGCTAATTTTTTCTATATAGATTTTTAGGTGTCCATATAATGTCTTTCTATTTTTAGTAGAGACGGGGTCTCGCTCAGGCTGGTCTCGAACTCCTGACCTTGAGCAATCCACCCGCCTCGGCCTCCCAGAGTGCTAGGATTACAGGCGTGAGCCACCGCGCCCGGCCAATAAAGAGATAATTTTTAACTTTTAGAATATATAAATATAAATATATCATTTTTGACTTTATAAACCTTTTAATTATTTAAAACTTTTTGATTCTTTGTAATAACACTCAGCTTAAAAGAAAAATACATTATACAGCTATACAAAAATATTTTCTTTCTTTACATCTTTATTCTAGAAGATTTTTCTATTTTTAAAAATTCTTATTGTTTTTCACTTTTTAAAGTGTTTTGTTAAAAATTAAGGTACAAACACACACACCTTAGCCTAGACCTACATAGGGTAAGGATCATCAAGACATCACTAGGTGACAGGAATTGTTTTAGCTCCATTATAATCTCGTGGGACCACTGCCTACATGCAGTCCATTGTTGACTGAAATGTAATTACATGGCGTATGACTGCACTATTTGAAATTAAGTTAGTATTAATCCAAAGTAGATTGTTTTAAGTTATGATGTTAATTGTATTACCCAGAGCAATCACTAAGAACTTAACTCAAAAAATGTAATTAATAAGGAAATTAAAAAGTTACAGTAGAAAATATCTACTTAACACAAAAGAAGAGAGAAATTGAGGAAAAGAACAAAAACAGCATAAGGCATAAACAAAGCAAATACCAATCTTTCACAAACTCTTCCAAAAAATAAAGGAGAAAACACTTCCCAACTCATTCTATGCAGCCAATATGACTCTGATACCAAAATCAGACAAAGACATTACAAGAAAAGAAAATTACAGACCAATATCTCTTATGAATATAGATGGAGAAATCTCAACAAATTACTAGCAAACCAAGCCCAGTATTACATAACATGACCAAGTATGATTTATCTCCAGAATGAAAGGTTGATTTATCATCTGAATATTAATCAATGTCATATACCATATTAATAGCATAAAGTATGAACTCCACATGATCATCTCTCTAGATACAGAAAAAAGCATTTGACAAAATCCAATACCCATTCATGGGTAATGAAAACATTCAACGAATTAGGAGCAGAGGGGAACTTCCTCAACTTGATAAAGGAGTATCTACATAAAACCCAAAGCTAACATCATACTTAATCAAGAAAGACTCAATACTTTCCCCCTAAGATCAGGAGCAAGACAAGGATGTCTGCTCTCATCACTTCTAGTCAACATTGTACTACAAGGTCTAGCCAGGGCAATTAGGCAAGAAAGAAAAATAAAAGTCAAACAAATAGGAAAGGAAAAAGTTAAACTATCTCTATTTGCAGATAATATGATCTTGTATATAAAAAATCCTAAGGAATACACCAAAAAACTATTTGAACTAATAAACAAGTTTGGCAATGTAGCATGATAGAAGATCAATAAACAAAAATCAATTATATTTCTATACACTAGCAATGAAAAAAATATGAAATTAAGAAAAAAATCCCATTTATAATAGCATCAAAAAGAATAAAATCCCTAGGAATAAATTTAACGAAAGAACTACAAGGCTTGTACACTGAAAACTACAAAACACTTCTGAAAGAAATTAAAGATCCAAATAAATAGAAGAACATCCCCTGTTCACAGATTGGAAGACAACACTGTTAAATGGCAATACTCCTCAAATTGATACATAGATTTGACACAACTCCTATGAAAATTCTAGCTGTTTTTTTTTTTTAAATTGACAAGCTGACCCTAAAATTCATATGGAAATGCAAGGATGGCCAAAACAATCTTGAAAAAGAACAAAGTTAGAGGACTCTCACTTCCTGATTTCAAAACGCATTACACCGCTACAGTAATCAAGACAGTGTGGTCTGGCATACTGACAGACATACAGAGTCAATGGAACAGAACTGGGAGTCCAGAAATTAACCATCACATGTATATGATTTATGGTCAATTCTTTTTTTGTTGTTGTTTTTAGAGATGGGGGTCTTGCTGTGTTGCCCAAGCTGGCCTCAAACTCCTGAGCTGAAGAGATCCTCCCACCTCAGCCTCCTGAATAGTAGGAATATCGCGCCCAGACTATGGTCAATTGATTTTTGACAAGGTTGCCAAGACAATCCAATGGGAAAAAGAATATTTTTTCAACAAATGGTTCTGGGAGGCTAAGGAGACATGATGACTAAATGCAATGTGAGAGCATGAATTAGATTCTAGAAGATAAAAATAATATTAGTGGAAAAACTAATGAAATCTAAGTTCTGTACTTTCATTAATAGTACAGGCATCCTAGCACTCTGGGAGGCCCAGGCGGGAGGATCGCTCAAGGTCAGGAGTTCGAGACCAGCCTGAGCAAGAGCGAGATCCCGTCTCTACTAAAAACAGAAAGAAATTAGCTGGACAACTAAAAATACATAGAAAAAATTAGCCGGGCATGGTGGTGCATGGCTGTAGTCCCAGCTACTCGGGAGGCTGAGGCAGAAGGATTGCTTGAGCCCAGGAGATTGAGGTTGCTGTGAGCTAGGCTGATGCCACGGCACTCACTCTAGCCTGGGCAACAGAGCAAGACTCTGTCTCAAAAAAAAAAAAAAAAATAGTACAGCCATGCCTCATTTTATCATGCTTTGTAGATAATGTGTTTTTTACAAATAGAAGGTTTTTGGTAACCCTGCATCGAGCAAATTTATCAGTGCCATTTTTCCAACAGCATGTGCTCACTTAGTGTCTGTCTCACATTTTCGTAATTTTACAGTATTACAAACTTTTTCTTATTATATCTCTTATGGTGATCTGTGATCAGTGAGTTTTGATGTTACTATTGTAATTGTTTTGGGCCACCACAAGCTGCACCCATATAAGATGTGAACTTAATTAATAAATGTTGTATTTTGACTGCTCCACTAACTGGTCATTCCCCCATCTTTCTCCCTCTCTTCAGGCCTCCCTATTCCCAGAGACAGAACAATATTGAAATTAGGCCAATTAATCACTCTACAATGGCCTCTAAGTGTTCAAGTGAAAGGAAGAGTTGCATGTCTCTCACCTTAAATCAAAGGCTAGAAATGATTACGGTTAGTAAGGAAGGCATGGTGAAAGCTAAGATAGGCTGAAAACTAGGCCTCTTAGTCAAGTTGTGAATGTAAAGGAAAAGCCCTTGAAGGAAATCAGAAGTGTTACTCCCGTGAATAAATGAACGATAGGAAAGTGAAACAGCCTTATTGCTGATATGGAGAAAGTTTTAGTGGTCTGGAGAGATCAAACCAGTCATATCATTCCCTTAAGCCAAAGCTTGATCTAGAGCAAGGCCCTAACTCTCTTCAATTCTATGAAGGCTGAGAGAGGTGAGGAAGCTGCAGAAGAAAAGCTGGAAGCTAGCAGAAGTTGGTTCATGAAGTTTAAGTGCAAGGTGAAGCAGCAAGTGCTGTAGAAGCTGCAGCAAGTTATCCAGAAGATCTAGCTAAGATAACTGATAAAGGTGGCTACACTAAACAACAGATTTTCCATGTGCATAAAAGAGCCTTCTATCAGAAGATGATGTCATTTAGGACTTTCATAGCTAGAGATGAGAAGTCAATGCCTGGCTTCAAAGCTTCAAAGGACAGGCTGACTTGCTTGTTAGGGGCTAATGCAACTGGTGACTTTGAGCTGAAGTCAATGTTCATTTATCATTCTGAAAATCCTAGGCCATTAAGAATTATGCTAAATCTACTATGCCTGTGCTCTGTATAAATGGCACAACAAGGCCTGGATGACAGCACATCTGTTTATAGCATGGTTTACTGTATATTTTAAGCTCACTATTGAGACCTACTGCTTAGAAAAAATAAAGACTCCTTTCAAAATATTACTGCTCATTGACAATGCACCTGGTCACCCAAGAGCTGTCATGGAAACGTACAAGGACATTCATGTTGGTTTCATGCCTTCTAACACAGTATCCATTCTGTGGCCCATGGATCAAGGAGTAATTTTGACTTTCAAGTCTTATTATTTAAGAAATGCATTTCATAAGGCTATAGCTGCCACAGATAGTGATTCTTCTGGGCAAAGTAAATTGAAAATCTTCTGAAAGGACTCACCATTCTAGAAGCCATTCATTTGTGATCCATGGGAGGAGGTCAAAATATCAAAATTAAGAGGAGTTTGGAAGAAGTTGATTCCAGTCCTCACAGATGACTTCGAGGGGTCCAACACTTCAGTAGAGGAAGTAACTGCAGAGGTGGTGGAAACAGCAAGAGAACTAGAATTAGAAGTAGAGCCTGAAGATGTGATTGAATTTCTGAAATCTCATGATAAAATCTGAAAGCATGTGGAGTTGCTTCTTATGGATGAACAAAGAAAGCAGTTTCATGAAATGGAATCTACTACTGGTGAAGAGGCTGTGAACACTGTTGAAACGACAACAAAGCACTTCGAATATTACATAAACTTAGTTGATAAAGCAGCAGCAGGGTTTGAGAGGATTGATTCCAATTTTGAAACAAGTTCCACTGTAGGTAAAATGCTATGAAACAGTATCACATGCTACAGAGAACTCTTTTGTGAAAGGAAGAGTCAATTGATGTGGCAAACTTCATTACTTGTTACCTTTTTTTTTTTTTTTTTTTTTTGAGACAGGGTCTTGATCTGTTGCTTGGGCTAGAGTACAGTGGTGTCAACATAGCCCACTGCAACCTCAAATTCCTGGGCTCAAGCAATCCTCCTGCCTCAGCCTCCTGAGTAGCTAGGACTACAGAGGTATGTGCCACCACGCCGGGCTAATTTTTGTATTTTTGTTTTGTGTAGAGACAGGGGTCTCACTATGCTGCCCAGGCTGGTCTCAAACTCCTAGCCTCAAATGATCCTCCCACCTCAGCCTCCCAAAGTGCTGGGCATGAGCCACAGTGCCTGACCTCATTGTTATGTTAAGAAATTGCCACAGCCACCCCAACCTTCAGCAACCAGCAACCACCACCCTGATCAATCAGCAGCCATCAAAATCAAGGCAAGACCCTCTACCAGCAAAAAGATTACAACTCACTGAAGGCTCAGATGATCATTAGCATTTTTTAGCAATAAAGTATTTTTAAATTAAGGTATGTACATGTTTTTAGATATAATGCTAATATACACTTAATAAACTACAGTATAGTGTAAACATAACTTTTATGTGTGCTGGAAAACCAAAAAATTTGTGAGACTCGCTTTACTGTGTTGGTCTGGAACTGAACCTTCAATATCTCTGAGGTATGCCTGTGTTGCAATTAATTTTTAAATTTTGATACTTAAACTATAGTTGTATAATTTCTTAACATTTGGGGAATCTGAGTGAAGGATATATGGGAACTCTTTCTATAATTTTTACAATGTTTTTTGAAGCCTGAAATTATTTTTTTTTAAAGTTTTAAAATTCTAAAAACAAAAAAATGTTAAGGAGGAAGGAAAGGAAATGTCTGGAAAGGGCAATTTGGAGCAAGGACACCTACCCCTACCTCTCAGTCTCCCGGGAAGAGGGGTATGAGGGGGCTGCTGGGGGAACTGGGTGTCAGGGGAAAGCCAGATCGCTATTCAAGCAGTGGTTCTCAGTGGGGGAGGGGGGGTTGGACAGTTAAGGGGTGTTTGGGGCATTTTTGATTGTCACAGTAATTGGAGATCATTAGTGATATTTAGTGGGTATGGACCAGGTATGCTCAGCTTCCTGCAGCTCCACACAAGAAATTATACCACATCCCATATAACTTTTTTAAAAATTTTTTTCTCTTTAAATTTATTTTGTTTCATTTTTTTTGTTTTATCTTTTCTGCTTTCTTATCCTAGCCACTAGACCACGAGGGACCACACAACTTTAGAATGTCCCACCAGACAGTCATGTTAGTGAAAAACTGGTTCATTTGTCCCTTTATTTCTTCAACAAACATTTATTGAGAAAGTCTACTATGTGGCAAGCACTGTTTTAGGCAATAGGTATACATTAGGGAACAAAAAAGACAAAAATCCCTGCCCTTCTGTAACTTACAATTGAGTGGGAGAGTCGGACAATAAACAAACATAACAAAGAGGTTAATGACATGTTATGTAAAGAGCACTGTGGAATATACAGAGCAGGGTCGTGTTAGGGGAGAGCTGCAATTTTAAACAGGATGGTCAGGGTAGCCCTCTGAGAAAGTGACATCTGAGTAGAGGCCTGAAGGAAGTAGGAGGGTGAGCCGTGTGGATATTCGGGGAAAGAGCATTCTAGGTACAGGGAATGGTCCAGTACAAAACCCCTGAGGTGGCAGTGTGCCTAATGTGTTCAGGTAACATTAAGGAGGCCAGAATGGATGGAATCGAGCGAGCAAGGGAGGACAGTGGTAGGAGAGAAGGTCAGAGAGATTAGGGGGCCAGATCATGGATATTATATACTGACTTCTCCAGAAATTCAACAACCAAGTAAATTGAAGGAAGATTACACATTGTTTTATTTAGAATTCTATGAGGAATTGCTCATCATTTAGGAAAACTGCATCACCCTACCTGTGGCTTCTGAGTCACCAAGCAACACACATGTAGCTGTCACATTCACAGATGCAAGTGTCATTATGTTTAAGACCATTTCCTTATGTCCACTAGTGGAGTCATATCCCAGTCTTTACATACTGAAATACATTTTATTGTATTATACATTACTCTTTCTTTACTTCTCCCTTATATTACAATTAGGGCATTATATTGGTTTTCAGTGAATTATGTGTATAAATAGATTGTATTTTCTATGTACTTCATTTCAGAATAGTGAAGCATTTCAAAATATACCTTATAAAAATGGAGTGTCGGGTCCAATAGGTATGAGAACAACCAGAGCACAGCAAGAAAATGAAGGAAGTATTCAGAAGCCAGGATGAGAATGGAGGGGATTTTGCTGATGACTGAAGGTGAGTTCCAGAAGGCCTGGTCAAAGGATTTCAGGATGGAGACAGGAAGGAGGATGTCCAGGGCTGTATGAAGAAGTAACCAGGAGATCTCTAGGCTGTTTGTGGTGACTGACATTCCATAGGATAAAGGACCATTAAAAAGTGTTTTCTAATATAATTTGTTCCCCATCTTCGGTATCTCTACCTATTTAACAGAGTAGGCTGGGGAACAAAGAGGGCTCTCTCCTCAATGAGACCAGAAGCAGCCGAAGCCAGGCTCCATTTTTTACCCACAGAACAGGTGGGAGCCTCAGGTTAAGTTCATAGGTGCCCTCAGACCAAGCTCATTGCTGTAAACAATACACCTCTAACCTCGGGCCAAGCTCATTGCTATAAACAATACACCTCTAACCTCGGGCCAAGCTCATTGCTATAAACAATACATCTCTAACTTCTTTTTCCTCTTTCTTAAAAAAGAGGAAAAACAATAACAGAGAAAGACAAAAGCATTCAGAAAGAAGACTCAATGGGGGAAGGGTCAGAGACAGGGAGAAAACAAAGACAGAAACCAAGAGGGCAATATTCTTTTCAATAAAGACAGTCATTATTTATTAAAAAATTTCCAAGGGTTGGGTGCTGGGCAAAATGATGCACATGCATTGTCTCAAGTAGAGAGTATTAGACCCCATTTGACAAATGAGGAAACTGAGGCCCAGATGGTTGAAGTAGATGGCTCAAGGTGTCATAGCTAGTTTTAACTGGTCGGGTCAGGATTCAGCTTCTATGTCTGGGATGTCTAGTCTGTCTGAGAGGGAGACAGACAAAAAGAGACAGAGACTTCCCGGAGGGTGGGGTTGGGGGGATATGGAGACAGGCACGCACGCAGACGATCATGTGAGCTGCAGACCTGCACAGAATCGTTTCCCAAGACACTGGGACGGGCACAGGTGCTCCGCAGGGTACTCACCTGGTTGCCGTCTGGGGCCGCAGAAGCACTCGGCCTTCCTTTGCTACCTGCGCGATCCTCTGCAATCCGCTGACCTAGGGTTGAGAGGCCGCCCAGGTAAAAGCTCGCCCAGACCCCACCCCTCACGCGCTCTGGCCCGGCCTATTCCCGCCGCCACTCCCCCCAGCCCGGTCTTTACGACCACTCACCCGACACCTCTAGCCGCCGTCGGTGCCGCGGCTGCCGCGCGCGAACAGGTACAAGGGGCCGGCAGCGAGATCTCGAGAACACACTGGATGCGTCCCTCCCGCCGGCTGAAGCGCGAGCCGGGCCACAGGCCTACACCGCTACCGACGGCTCCCGGGCTCCCATTGGAGGAGTGCCCTCCTACCTTCCCTGGGATTGGCTGGAGATGGAAACACTTTATTTTTACCCCCTAGGCTGGGATCCAGGCAGAAGAAAACTCCGCCCCTTCGGGGACTCTCATTGGTTTGCGAGCCAAGCCCACCCTTTACTATGATTGGCCAGGAAAGCAGAGCTCGTCATTGCCCCTTTGCCTGTCTATCCGACAGCGCTTTGGTAGGGGGGTTAGTTGGGAACACGCAGGCGCGAAGCCCGAAGCCAGGCCAGGCGTGCGTCACCGAGTAATTAGAGACCCGCAGCTTCTTGACGTCTTACTCTCCGTAAACCACCTTGCACTTACACCGCTCTGCTAAGAGACAGGACTCTGCCCCCAGTCGCCCACAGCTCCACACCCATCTGCAGGGATTTCTGAGCTAGGTTGCTCTCGCTCAAAGTGAGCAGAGTTCCTAATTCTCTGGAGGATGAGGTAGTTTTGGGCATGTGGTGCGTCACTCACTAACCCCTGCTACTTACTGAGACATTGGTCAAGGGACAGCCTCGCTAGAAGCCTCAGTTTAACCATCTGTGAAATGGGAAGATATTTAAATTTTTTCCTCACAATGTTGTGAAGATTAAATGAGAGAACATAATTGTCTGGGGCATTAATAATTGAGGTCTCTCCTCCCAATTCTTGCCTGTCCCAATGTTCAGGTGAGGGACCTATGGCCCAGAGAAGCAAACTTGAAGTCACACAGCAATAAAACCCAGAATAAAACCCAGGTTTCCATCTTCCAAAGAAAAACTGTTTAATAAGGAAGGGGAGAGGAGAAGGACCCTCCTATTAGCAGAGGTTCCTAATTTCGTTTCCAAAGACCTCTAGTTGAGTCTGGGGACAGGGTTTGAAGGGGTCCATGAATTTGGATGGGAACAAATTTACATCTTTATATTCTCTCTCCTCTAACTGACATTTAGCATTTTTTTTCAATAAAGAATGTAACCATAGTAGTAGTAGCAGTATTGGTGACTGTCACCAATAGAAATCAGAGATTTTTCATATCACATTATAGATGTTGCAGATCTCTTGAAATATCATACAATCTCATCACTATTTTAAAATCATGATAGTCATGAGACCCTCCATTAGATCTTATGATTTAATAGATTAATGGGGAGTAAATATATTACTATAGCACATATTTGCTTTTTCCATATTTTAATAACTTTATTTCAATATAATCAGTTTCCTTTGTAATTCTAGGTATTTTATCAATTTAAAAGATTTTTTTCTGAGAAAAGGTCCACAGGCTTCACTAGGTCACCAAAGGGGTTCACTGCACAAAAAATGTTAAGAATATTTATCTTGAACTCTGGGCTTCAGGAGGACAAAGACTTGGTCTATCTTGTTTCCTTGCTGTGTCCCTATCACCCAGTTCAGTATCAGGCACACAGTAGGTGCTCAATGAGTATTTACTCAGTGAGTGAATAATAAGATTCCTTCTCAAACGTCCTGCACATTCCCAATTGAGGGAGTCAGTGCTGGCCCTTTTGGTCACCTAAGAAGGAGGGACATTCCTGAATCTAGTTTTGTCCCTGATTCTGCTCACAGAAGTGGGTGGCACTTTAAAGGTCTGGCCCCAGGAGATCCTGGGAACCTCATGCCCAGGAGCAGGGCCCTCTGCTGCAGAGGAGCAGAGTAAGGTATGAAGGATATGAAGACACATAGTTTCAGCATGGGAACAGGTCCTGGGGCACATTGGGCCCATGACTCCTCATCCTCCCCCTGGTTTCTGTTTAAGGTCCCAGCAAATGAGTCCTGTCTTCTCTGGTCTTCAGTGAAGACTATATCTTGGAGCTAGATGTGGCTGGCCTTAAAGACCTCCTAGAACAGCCCTCCCTTTTGGAGGTCCAGACTGAGGAGTGAGGGCACAGGGAACAAGATGTCACTCTGGGCAAAGAACATCCTTTTCTCCCATGCCTCAGCCCAGGACAAGAGCACCCGGGCCAACTATATTATCATAAAATCCCACAATTGACTTCTAAGAGTATCCCTGAAGATGAAGATCAGAGGCCCTCTCTGAAAGGGTGGATGAAGAGGAGTCTCAAATGCCAGGATGAGTGACTGGGGGATTTGACTAGAGGGAAAGAGAGGAATCAGGAAAGAGCATGATGAAGGCCAGAATTCAAAGACCTGCTTCAAGGCGAGGCTCCATCTTGGAACCTTAGGCAGGCTGCTTCTGGGCTGATCCCTCAGTACGATTAGCCTAAGTTTGTAGATTGGAAAACTGAGGCCCTTAGAGAGGATGAGGAGAGTCACACGAGGTAGGGCAGATTGAGGCAAGAGTAACCAGGCTGGCTATCTCTGATTGGCTGGGATCCTCTGGCCAGGCTGCTTCCTGGCCCACTCCAGGGCCTTTGCCCCTGCTGCTTCCGCTTCTCTCCTCTTCACCCCATGCTTACTGGGACTGGCTCCAGATATTGCACATAGATGTCTCCTCTGCACAAGATGCCTTGACTTATGATCCTGCACTCTCAGCTCTGGCCCTGAGATACTGCATTACCTTGGGCAAGACATTTCCCTTTCTGAGCCTCAGTCCTCTCCCCATCTCTGAGAGTCAAGGTCAGAACCACAGGCATCAAAACCTCCATCTTCTCCTCAAAACATTTATCAGAATCATGAAGATTTATGTCCAAGATCTGAAGTTTCAACCATTTCACAGAGGAGGCACAGAGAAGGACGGGGCCTTGCCAAAAGTTCCACACCAACCTGGTAGTCATCTCAACTCCTCTCAATCCCTCTCCTATAGCTAAAGCCTGTTGAGTCCAACATCTTAAAAGCTCTCATAGAATAGACAAATTTCTCATGCAGAAGAATTCCAATTAATTTATGTAGATACTTCCCTCTCAAGGAAATGGAGCATAACTCCCCACTCCCTGAGCATGGGCTTTGCTTAGCTTCCTTCCAAAGAGTACAGCATGGAAAATGGGGGAAAGGAGTAACTTTACAGTGGAGAAACCGGACAGACACTGCCTCAGCCAGGTGATCAAGGTAACGTCAACAGTGGTAAGCGACAGTATGTATCCTGGATATGATGTGATGAGAATGGCATTTGACTTCTGTGGTCTTCCTCCCTCAAATCCATAACTTCAGTTTATTTTTATTTATTTATTTATTTATTTGAGACAGAGTCTCACTCTGTCGCCCAGGCTAGAGTGCCGTGACGTCAGCCTAGCTCACAGCAACCTCAAACTCCTGGGCTCAAGCAATCCTCCTGCCTCAGCCTCCCGAGTAGCTGGGACTATAGGCATGTGTCACCATGCCCCGCTAATTTTTTCTGCATATATTTTTAGTTGTCCATATAATTTCTTTCTATTTTTAGTAGAGACGGGGGTCTCGCTCGTGCTCAGGCTGGTCTCAAACTCCTGAGCTCAAACGATCCACCCGCCTCGGCCTCCCAGTGTGGTAGGATTACAGCTGTGAGCCACCGCGCCCGGCCCATAACTTCAGTTGAATCATGAGAAAAGTATCCGACAAATCCCCATTAAGGGACATTCTACAAAATACCTGACCAGTACTTCTCAAATGTTGACTCTAGGTCATCAAAAGCAAGGAAAGTCTGAGAAAGTGTCATAGCCAAGAGGAGCCTAAGGAGACAAGATGACTAAATGTAGTACAGTGTTCTGGATGGGATCCTGGAACAGAAAAAGGACATTAGGTTAAAACTAAAGAAGTCTGAATAAAGTATAGACTTTAGTTAATAATATATTGATATCGGTTCATTAATTGTGACAAATGTATCACACTAATGTAACATGTTAATAATATGGGAAACTGGCTGTGGGCCATCCGGGATTTCTCTGTGTTATCTTTGCAATAATTCTGTAAATTTAAAACCATTCTGAAATTAAAAGCTTTTTTTAAAAAACTCTCCCATATCCAACCCCGTCATGCCGCTCTCACCTGAGGTCTAGCGTTCACTTCCTTACTGCTCTCCCTCCCTCCAATCCGTTCTCCTGGCAGCCAGCAGAGGGCATTCTCTAAAACGCAAATCTGACCATATCTGAAGCCTTCCAGCAAAATAAAGGCGTTGGATGGAAATTTCTGGACGCATATTGTAATAGACAGACCTGGATGTCTGTATAAAAGTTATCACTATGATCCAGAACGGATCTGGGAAATATTTCTAGTGTCAGCTGAAATAAAATTACTTTATCCCAAATTTAATATTACGCAGCCTTTCCAAGGTCTTCCAGATAAACCCTGCCTTTCCTATGTCCAACTCCCGACTTCCCCACCGTGTCGCACAGCTACACAGTAATTTCCCTTTGTTTTTCTTTTATCTCTATGGACACTCCTCGGCCTGAGCCATCTTTTCCTGTCCTCTCTCCCAGGCCTAGCTCCAGAGATCTCCCTCGCAAAGGAGATCCAGCGCCCCTTCCCAAAGAGAGCGCTCCTGCATGATTGGGTTGTGACGTCAGGACCGAAGGTTTTTTTTGTTTTTTTTTTTTTTTTTGCTTAATGCGAACAAGAAAAATGGATTCCGCTGGCTCCCCCACGCCCAGCTCACACTATGCTGGAGGAAAGGTTTGACGCACTATAAATTAAAAGATGAATCATTGAATAAATGGATGTGCTAGGGCGCAGAGTGTCTGTGCGCATGCGCCACAGGGAAAGGCGTGGGAAGCTCTTCGCAACCTGGCTGAGCCCACTGCAGGCGTCAGGAGTGGGAGGAGCTTCCTCAGCCTCTCCTTGCCATTGGCCAGGACGGTCCGCATTGGTCTGACGCAACTCCTCTGCGGCGCCACAGAGCTCGCCCCCGCCCGCCCGCGCCCCCGCCACTGCGGTGCTGCAGGTTGTTGCGCAGGTTGGCGGCTCCGTGCGCCGCCTGCGGGGAGACTGGCTGCCGGGGACCGCGCCCCGGGCGGAACAAAAGACTCGGAGGGGCACTTTGAATTTGCTCAGAATTTTATTAGGATTACCAGGGTTCACAGGGAAAGAGGCAGGTCTTCTGGGGGAGGGGAGCAGGAATACCGCAATGGCGAAACGGCCTGGCAGAGACACCTAGGCAGGCTAGCGGGCACAACTGAAAAAGGAGCGGGATGGAGAGGGGAGAGGGAGAGAACTTGGGAGAACAGGGTGGCAGCAGTGCCTCCAAGGGCACTGCGAGGCTGTGACGAAAGCCACAGCGGCCCTCCCCGCTTTGGGATCAGGGTGTCCACTCCACACAGCACAGGGAGAGGGGTTAGGGCCAACACTTGACGAGGAGAGGGGGATATAGGGGCCCTGACCAAGGCATCACGATAAATACGTTTAGCAGCACACAGAAGCCTGCGGGGGAGGAGTGCCAAAAGAATGGGGTTATCCCCCTTTCCTTCCCCCAAAATAAGAACTCTGCAATTACTAAACCATAAAAATAATCTTTAAACCCGTGTACGAAGTCGGTCACCCCCCAGAAGTGCAATGTGGGGCCGCGCGGCCCTAGCTGAGGGGGAGGGTAAACGGGGCAAGGGGTGGCAGATACAGAGAGGAGACCCCCACGAGGGTAAGATGTTTAGCGGGGGTAAGATGTTTATCCGGTTTTGCCACTGTTCCCCAGGTTGGCCCAGGCGTTTGGGACCTGAACCACCTCTGCCAGGTCGGAGTCTTCAGAATCTTCTCCATCCCAGTCGTTCTCAATTCCTCCCATTTCATAGCCTCCTTCCTCATAGAAGTTCTCACCTTGCACGTTGCCTGCATAGGGAGAGGCAAGGAAGGGGAAATGAAGAGGGCGGTTACACAGGCAAGTAGATGTCACACTAAAAGTGAACGGAGCCCATAGCCAGGGCTTTTGGGGACCTGAGACCACTTGCCAAGCACCTCTGCTTGGAACAAGCAGCCGCGTGTGTGTGTGTGTGTGTGTGTGTGTGAGAGTGTGTGAACTCAAGCAACCCCACAGAGTGAGGGGGGTGAGAGGAAGGCAGGGTGGGCTCCCTGCCTCTGTCCTGTCAAATTTGATACATCTTTAAAAGTAGTTTTTTCTCCCCTCTGTATATGTCAATGTGTGTCTCTTCCTGAGCGCCATCCTCAGCTGAATAAACCTTCTATTCATCTCCAGGCAGCTCCTTTTCCCCAGTCTGATCCAAACAGACCCCAGTCTGTCTTCTTCAGCCCAATTCCCCACCCCCACTCCCACCCCCAGCCCAGGGCTGAGCAGACAGCTCTGCTTCCCCTTCTCTGAAAGAAGAGATGCCATCAGGTGGGAGGGGAAGACGACTGACAACTCCCTCAGTTTCCCTGCCCTACCTGAAAATATATCTAGATTGAGGCTGCTCATTCATTCAGTGCCTCCTTCCTTGGTGCCCTGCCCTCAATGGAAGTTTGCCAGGGACCCCATGGCCAAAAACTCCAGGAGTGGTTTTTCTGTCCCTTCCACCTCCCCCAGGGGCCTGCTTCTCCTGTCTCCCTACAGCCAGGCTCAAACACCTCCTTTCACCAGCCAGTCAAGCCTGAACCTTAGATACTGCCTTCTGCCTCAAACTCCGGTATGCAACCCTTCCTCAGCATTTCCCAAAATGCATTCTTTGGTGGGCAGTGAAAAATGGCATCTGTGGTCAACAAGTTTGGGAAATACTGGGTTCCACAAAGTTTAATAGGGTTTTTTTTTACAGCAGGACTTCTCAGAGCCTTTAAGGTGCTAATGTGCATGTGACTCTACAAGAGGATGTTGTATGCAGTTATTTCCCCAACATATCTGACCACTGACCATTTTGTGAGAAGCAGTTTTCAGAAAAGGTGAAGGATCCCCAGGAGACAATTTTGGAAACCCTGCCCAACATACCAGCATTTTCATCCTTCCAGGTCTTTGTTCACATGACCCCTTCCACTGAGAATGCTCCATAATGTTCCTCAGTGTGAATGCAGCCTCCAAGTCAAATGTCATCTCCTTTCTCCACCCCCCCTCCCTACCCTTAAGGTAGAAGTAGCTGTACCTTCCTTCAGGTTCACAGGGCACAATGTTCACTTCACGCTCAGTTCCCCAAGCAAGCCTGGGAATGCCCAGAAGGCCAAGGCTGGGTACAGAGTGTGCTGAATTGCAATGTGTTTTGCCACTCCCCCACCTCTGTGTGAACCTGTTCTTTTTAGTTTTCCATCCACTGTCTTCTATCTTTCATTGTCTACTCTTCATTTGTCTTTTGCTCTGTTACACCCTATCTGTCCATCACATAGAACTAAAATGTTTCTTTGGTTTTGTTACATTTGTAAGTTAAATGTTCCCTGGCCTTCCCTTGTTTAAAAAGTTACACAGAATGCTTTTTATTTCTTCCATAAAAGCAGACTGAGTTCATGCCTTGATACCCTGACCCTGGTCAGGCTTTCTCTGAGAGAAGAGAAAGGAGGGAAGACAAGAGGGGGGCTAGCTCACCTTCCTCCACTGATTCGTCTGAGACGATCTGTATCTCATCCTCATAGGCATGCTGGTTGATACTGTAATATTGATCTTTGTCAAAGTCGTCAATGTAATTCTGATAATACTCAATGTCTCTGTCGTCGTCATCGCTGCCTTCATTGTCACCTTCATTGCCGTCATCATCACTGCCTTCATTGTCACCTTCATTGCCATCATTATCTTCATCATCACTGCCTTCGTTGTCACTGTCACTGCTGTCCTGGTTGTTGCCAATGCTGCCCCGGTTGCCACCTCTGAGGTTCTTGTTGTCACCATTAGCATTCTCATTGTTGTCATCAGGGTTCTCATTGTCATTGGTGTTCTTGTTATTGTCTTCAGGGTTCTCATTGTTGTCATTGGCATTCTCATTGTTGTAAGTGGTCGCGTTGTCATCAGCGCTCTTGTTGTTACCAGTGGTCTCATATTTGGGGACCTCATTGTGGTCAGGGATCTCATTGTCACAGATGTTCTCATTGATGTCAGTTATCTCGTTGTCAGTGGTCTCAAAGTAGTCGGTGGTATCCATGAAGTCAGAGATCTTGATGTCATGAATGGTCTCATCAAAGTCTGAGATATCGCTGAATATGTCTTCCACTGCATAATAGTCATAAGGATCTTCCACGATCACCACTTCACATTGATTCTTGTTTTTACTGTAGGAAAGCCTGGGCCTGAGTATGGGGTTGGGGGGAAGGGTTATACCCATGGCAGACACTGAAAGGTGGTTAGTAACCGGGGAGGGAGTAGACTATAAGGGTTCCCAGGGGAGAGGCTAGGGTGGAAAGAGTCCCATTTCTGCCCCTGTGTAATCTCAGGCCATTTCTAGACATCATTCCCCCCTTGTAAAACATACTGCACTGGATTGGCTCCATAAATCCTGTGTGACACCCATCTAGTCTTTGCCCCAACCTCCACAAACTACCTCTCAGCCACTAAGCCCCATCACCTTTTTTTCTTCTCTTGCTTCTTTCTGTTTGTCCTGTAGCCTCTTTCTCTCATCATGTAGTAGCGTACAGGGTTGACCCACAGGTCATTCTTGATAATCTGTTGAAAGAGAGGGAGGAAAGGAGAACAGAGCCATAAATACAAGCCCCAGCCCAGACCCTACTCCCAATTTCCTGGGCACCCAGGGACAAGCCTAGGAAGGCCTTTTCTGGTGATGCCAGGAAAGGCCCCACCTCAGCAATCCTGTCAGCCTCTGGGAGGCTGTGGTTTGAGAACCAGCTGAAGAAGCTGTAGCTGGTGTCCTGGTTCCCATGCCTGTGGGCCTGGGGTTCCTGGCCCCGGTGCCAGCGGATCGGGGTGGAATGAGACACCAGCCGACCTGGTGGAAGAAGAGACTATTAAGAGGAGGCTGAACAAGGATAGATTGGCAGGGGGCACAGATTTACCCCGGGACTGCCTCTTACCCGAGCGGTTGCGCTGGAACTCCTTGACAATCACCATGTTTGTGAAGTAGGGGTTTGTCTGGAAGTACAGCTTCATTTTGTAGCCCATGGAGATGTGTCTTAGATCCTGTACCTGCTCAGGGTGGGGGTGATGGTGGAATTTGTCCCCCCTCCCCATGGCCTTTCCCCCCTCACCTCCAAGGACCAGATTCCTTGCCCGATCCTACTGATAGATGTCTCTTTGGCCTGACCTGCAGATTGGTCAAGTAGCGGAAAATGTCTTCATCACGTCGGTTGATCAAGATTGAAATTCTGGGGTGGTTGAGGAACTGATGAGTGGAGCAGTTTAGGTCAAGGATTGACTACCCAGTGAAAGGAAGGGAGGGAAGATTGGGCAGAGCAAAACAAAAGAGAGGCTGGAACAGGATTCCTTCTGTGTTCATATAATGTGTATGGAGCAAGTGGGTCATGGGACATGACCCATACTTTTATTCACATGATAAACCTCTGTGTTAGGTGGCTTTGCTGGGTGCTGAGGGTCTATGTCCATATAATATTTGTCTCTGGGTACTGAGGGCTTGTGTTCACAAAATGCCCTATGTCTGGGTGCTGAAGGCCCATGTCCAAGTGATGACGTATCTGGTTACCGAGGGCCTGTGGTCACATGATATTGTATGTGTGGGTGTGGAGGGTCTGTGTCCACATATTGTTGTGTGAATGGCTCTGCGGACTTGTGTCCAAGTGATGCTGTGTGTCTGCATGCTGAGGACCTGTGGCCACTGTCTGGATGCTGAGGTCCTGTGTCTACATGATAGTGTGTTCCTAGGTGCTGAGGGCCTGTAATCATATGCTTCTTTGTATGAGGGTGCCAAGGATCTGTATCCATGTAATTCTGTTAGGATGTTAAACTCATGTGTTCCTAACATGTGACATGTATGTACATGTGTCCCCCAGAGATAAACTTAATAATCACCATTAGTGAATGAGATTCTTCCTGCTCTCCCCTTTCCTTCATTTAACCCCTTAATCTCCATGCCAGATACTTCCTCTCCTGACCCTTCAGGGGCTTGAGCCCCTCTCTAGCCCCCTTCCCCCAAAGCAGGTCACTCAGCCAGGACTGGGGTCTCCTAGTATCTAAGCAGAGACCTAGGCTTACAGAGCCCTATGGCTTAGGCATCCTCTCTGGCATTTTTTCTGCTGTGTACCATTCCCCTCCCTCTTCACTGTCTCTGCGTCAGTTCATCTTCTGTGTGCCCCTCCCCTCCTTTCACCTTCTCTGGTCCAATTTTTCTGCAGTGTGCCCCTCTACTACCCTCCCCCTTTTGCCGTCTACGATCCATTTTTTATGCTATGCTCCTCCTCTCCCCCCTTTCCCATCTGTGGTCCAGTTTTTGTACTGTGTGCCCCCCTCCCAACTTCATCGTCTCCAGTCCAGCTTCTCTGCTGTTTTGCCCTTCTCCAGCCAGTCTAGTCAGTCTTCTGATAGGGGGCCCGCCCCCACCGCTGGCCCTCCCCCACACCCTTCCACCCTTTCCGTCCCTCCCCCCACCTCCCCGTTCCTCTCATGGGCTTCTAGCCCATGAGTATCGATGAGAAGGATACTGCTTTGACCCAGAAGCCTGGGATATGCTGGATGATGAGGTCTCTGCGCTCCAGGAAGGGTCTTCGCATCTGGATGAACTTGCGCTTGAGACGCAGGAAGGCCTTGCCTGCCTTGATGTTAACGGACTCCAGGTCCAGCTGAATATTCTCCAGCGCCTGCAGGATGTTCTCCATCCTCTCGGCATTCCTCACTTTGCTCTCCTTCTTGATTTTCCTCTGCCTCCGCCTCCTCCTCCTTCTCCTCCTGCTGCTCCTCAGACCTTCCTGTTCATCCTCATCATCATCTTCCACTAGGATGACAGCCTCTTCCCTGTTCTGTGGACCGACTAACCTCTGGGGCCCCCACCCCTCTATGCTACAGGTTTCTAGGACCTTCTCTCCAACAGGGCTGCTGGGATCCACAACCTGAAAGTCGATTTCCAGGTTTTCCCCAGAGACCCCAGCAGCGGGGAGTATATCCAGGCTCTCCACGGGAGGGGGTGCCTCCCCATACCCTGACTCGATCGTAGACTCCCACTGGGGACTCTCGGAACCCAGGGTGAAGTACGCACGGATCCCCCCCTCCTCGAGAATGATATAGGGCGACGACGGGGGCATCACGGGGCCCGAGCCCACCCCCCTCATGTCAGCCAGCACCTGTGCCGCCTCGGTTTCCTCCTGGAGCCTTGGGCGCTGCTCGGGTGGAGGCAGGGGCAGTCGCAGGAGCGGCGGCGGCGGCGGCGGCGGCGGGTTGCGCTGAGGCGGCTCAGAGCTGCTCAGGCGCAGGGTCTTGGCCGGAGGCCCCTCATCCGGGCGATCCATGGTGATAGCTCAGGGGATGTCACTCGCCCCTTCGCTGTCCGCCGGGCCGCCGCTGCCAGGCACAGTCGAAGCAGAGCCGCCGCGACTCACGCGACTAGCTCTGCTGACCGCCTCGCTCTGACGTTCCCTCCCACAGCGCCTGCCCTACTCCCTCCGCGCCAAGCGCCAAGGTCCCGCCCACGCCCTGACGCAAGAGGCCCGCTCTGCCTCGCCATTGCTGCCGGCTGCCGCGGCTCCGCTCGCCCTCCCTCGACCCCTGCCGGCTCTCACGCAATCCGCTTGCCAACACTACACATCATCACTTTCCGATTGGCTCCCCTCGGAGCCGCCAATCAACGGGCTGACTCCCCCAGCGATGAGAGGGAGTCTGCAGGACGATTGGCTGCGAGGAAAGCTAAGGAGCGACGCCCCTCTCCCTCACCCTTGCAGCGTTTTATCCAATGGGAAAAGTACCAGTGGTTCTGAAGACCGAAAAACAAACGCAGACGCTGAGCAGGATGTGCTCGAATAAAACTGGGAGAGCCTCGCCATCATTCCCCCCGCCCCCCTCCCCTCAGCAACTACGCACTTTTAAAATCGGCCCCTTCCCCCACCCCTGCTTCTGTCCCGGGGGCGAGCTCTGCTGCAGCCCCGCGGGGCTGGTGCCACCCTATGCGCACCTGCTATTTAGGCAACCAGGGCGTTTGGTTTGGGGGCTAGGTTTTGACGTGGCGTTTTCCATCTCTGCAAAATGGCTCTAGAAATAATAATCACGCACCAAAAAAGTAAATTCCTCTGCGTCATAAAAAAGATTGTGATTCAGCTCAGCTGCTAGATTTTTCTAGGACCTTCTATGTCTTCAGGTACTGAACATTTCTCCTCCTTTCCAGTTTCCATCCTTTCCTCACCCTTTTCCCCAAGTGTATGCTGTTCTTAATCGTATCTTAAGATTCTTTTTAAAGAAATAACAAGATAGATGGTCTTTTATGAGGCATGGTAGTGGAGGTCCGGCGTTGGTTCTGGGATTCACGCCACGGTGTGCCCCTCACTTTGTAACCCTAACCAAATCACTGCCCCTCTCTGAGCTTCAGCTTCCTCTCCTCCAACTTAGGGATTCCTAAAGAGAGGTGTAGGTAACTGCCCATAGCAGCCATATGTGGTAACAGAGAATTGGAGGCAACCTAGGGATCCATCACCAGGGGAATGGATAAGAAAAGGGTGATATATGTTTAAGATGGACCACTGGAATGAATTAGATCTATATACGGCAACATGGCTGGATCTCTCAAAAACAGAATGTTTGAGTGAAAAAAGAAACAGAACAAGATTTAGTACAATACTGTTTATGTAAATTAAAACACACAACAATACCATATATTTTTCACAGATACACATATATGTAAATAAACACATGAACGGTGGATTGGAAGGACATACGTTAAATACAAGAGAGTGGGTGCCTATGTGGCAGGAGATGGGATCAGGGATGGGTGATGAAGGGGACAAAACAAAACAAAATAAAGAATAAAAGGGCCTCACATGGACCAATGATGATGCAGTGTGCCAAGAACTGAGGAGTATGGTCAACTCAATTCTGTGCACCTGAGAGAATAAATAAATAGATAATAAATTAATTGAGTGCCCAGGGAGCAGGCTGGCTGGGTTGACTCCCAGGCTTGGGTGTTTTTCCCCCGTGACACCCCTCCCTCTGATTTTGGTCAAAGCTGACCAAAGTCCCAGCTGTATACAGTGGACCCTTAGGAAGGGCTCCCATCCCAGGCTGAACAGTCTCTCCAGAAGCCATTACTTTGTGAGAGGCATTTCCTAACCCTATCAGTTCCCCCCACATTTGATCCCCAATTCCCAGTCCCCCATCGGTGTCCAATTTCAGGAACATCTTGTTTGAACTTGGGAAGGAGACTGAGACCAGTGTTAGGAGTGGTACCTGGGGCTCCAAGCTTTGGGGGGAGATGAAGTTCTCAAGTTCCCTGCCCGCTTCCCATGCTCAGAGCCTAGGCCAAGGGCAGCGATCATAGGAGATGGGAGTCTACTCTCTTGCTACATACATACCTACCGTTTCCAAGTTCCATCTCCCGACCACCGCGCTTCTTCCTGCTGCAGGCACATACTCTAGTTTGTCTTCTCTCAACTAGGTGCGTGCGTGCGCGTGTGTGTGCGTGTGCTGTATATGTTTCCACATATAGGCATTTGCTCACATGTGTGCACCAGGCACGTTTTCCTCAGAGGTGCCTCCCCACACAAAGTTACACAGACGCACACTGTCGCACTCAATCATACCTCCCCACATGTGGTCACACAGACAGGACACACAGACACAGACACACACACACAGTCAGAAAGAGAAAACATCGAATATAGCATTGTTCATTTGTTTTTCCATTTACAAAATCCAATGGTGAATCCAGGCAGTTAGAAAAAAGAAACGGAGGAAAACCCTCCTGAATGTACCCTATTTACCCCCCACCCCCTTGGTCTTCCCACCCCACCCCCTCAGAAAGGCACCCCCATCACTATCACTGAGAGAACAGATCCCCCGACTCCCGGCCTCTCAGCCACTCTGGCCTGCCTTTCCAAGGCCACTCTGCAGCCAGGCTCATTAATGTCTCTCCTGCCTCGAGTGCCAAGTGCCATCCCCATTCCTTCTGGGTGAGGCTTCTCCAGTTCTGGGGCTGTCTTGGGGTAGGGAGGGAGCTTGGTACAAGGGCTTGTATTGAGAAGGGGAAGTGGGGGTGGATAAATACAGAACCCCCCCTCCCCATAGGAAATGAGAGGGGGGCAGAGAGCTTGGGCAAGCCCAGGCAAAGGAGCACCAACTTGGCTCACCCATGGCCTTGGCCTTGAAGTACGCCCAGAGTGGGCTCAGCCCCAGGGAGGGAAGCTTGCGATCTCCCACCCGGAGGATCTGGCTGCAGTCTGCTCCACTTTGGGTGTAGGTAAGGACAGGGAGAGAAAGGGGGAGGGGCTGTTGGGAGGAGGAATGTTTGGGTCTGAGGGCCCAGAAGGCCGGGGGGGGGGGGGGTACCAAGGAGGGGCTTGAGGCCCCTGAGACTTGAGGGGGACAAAAAGAGGTTGGATAGGAATGGACTCAAGACCACAGTACCTTGGAGTTTGTACCACTATCAGTTATCAAGGCCCAGAAAGAATTTTCATCTTCTGAAGAGTAGTGTGGACCCAGGATGAAATTTCAGGTTGATTTCAGCTCTGACTCGAGGCTCTGTGGTCCGGCTACTCTGGGGAGTTTGACAGCCCCACTACACTTCCTTGGGGGGCTGCTCCTGCCTGTATGGCACCCACGTCAGCCCTAGCAGGGCTGAAATGGATTTCCATCCTCAGGAAGAAGAGTTGGGGGCCGGGGATCCAGAAGGCAGCATGAGAGAATGAGGCCAAGCTCAGGTCTCTTCAGCTTGAGGAGTTCAGCTCACATCCTGCTTTTCACCTAGCCTGGGCCCATTCTGGGGGCCCATCTCCCTACCCTCTCGGCTTCTCCAACAGATGCACGAGAACCACTCGGGAGGTGTGGACACGGTGGGGGAGGAGAGGAGACTAGGCCTGGGACCAGGGTTGGCCTAAAACAACATTGCACACAACATAGCAAGTAAACATCCCTGCTCCCTGGGGACCCAGTACCCCCTGTGGTCCCTCTTGTCAGCAGCCTTGGATCAATTTCTCCCTAAATATCCAGGCCTTTCCAAAGGACTTGGAAGAGGAGGGTTCCTGGGAGCAGAGGGGGCAATAAGAGCTCTGGAAGTCTATTTTACAGGACAAATTTCCCCCTTCTGGACAATGTCAGGAGAGACATTAAAGCAAGAAAGCCTGTCTCCTCAGCTGTTAGTAGAAAAACCTGCATTCCCAGTTTTGTTTTCTTTTTCTGAATTGTCACTTCTGAGAGAGAGAAAGAAAGAGAGAGAGAGAGAGAGAGAGAATATGAGATTGTAGAAGTGGAGAAGGAGGCGGCGGAGACAGGCCCCACAAAACTAAAAACGCCTCTTTCCCAGTCCCCTGCCCAGTCCCCCACCCTGGGGAGGTGTTGGCTAAGGTGCCTAGATTACAGGTGGTTCAAGGGGCTGGGGCTGGAGCTCAGAAAGGAAGGCTCCTATGTGGGGCCCCACCCCTCCCTTGCTGTCGGCCCGTCATGGTGGCCTTGACTTTCTCCCTGCCTGTCTGCCTACCAGCCTGTTTCACATGACACAATAGGGTTCTCTGGGAGCCGGGGCACCTCCTGTGCCCCAGCATGGGGCATGAGTCCTCAGGCACTTCTTGAGGTCCTTGTTGAGCAGGAAGCAGACGATCGGGTTGACAGCAGCCTGGGCGAAGCTCATCCAAACAGCAGTGGCCAAGTAGCGGTGGGGCACGGCACAGGCTTTCACAAATACTCGCCAGTAGCAGGCCACAATGTAGGGTGACCAGAGGAGCAGGAAGAGCAATGTGATCGCGTAGAACATGCGGCCCAGCTGCTTTTCACCCTTGACCTCGTCCATGCCCAGCAGCCGCCGGCTGGCTGCATGCCCATTCTGCCGGATACCCAGCAGGGTTGGTGGCATGGGCCCACGGCCAAAGCCGGCGATCCAGTTGGCAGCAGCCTGGCCGGTAGCCCCAGGGCCATGGAATGTCCAATTCTGGCTGATGGCTGGCACCATCTGCACTGGCTTCATCTTGCGGTGACGATACTCGAAGAGGAGCAGCTTGCCATAGACAGCATGTGTGGCTGCCATGAGCACAGCCAACATGAGCATGAAGCCCAGTGTGTCATTGGCCTTGAAGTAGCGATGCTCAAAGATGCACTGGTCCTCCTCCCGGATAAACTTGTAGGTACCCACATCGAACACAGGTGGGAAGGCCATGGCCACAGACAAGGTCCAGGCCATGCAGATGACAGCTGCGCATGTCCAGAGTGTCATGCGCTTGGCGTAGAAGCGGTGGTGGGCGATGGCCATGTAGCGGGTGACGCTGATGCAGAACAGCATGAAGGCCGCATGGAAGCAAAAGAGCACGGCCATGAAGGCCACAATCTTGCAGCTGAGTGCACTGAAGGTCCATGAGGAGCCGTGACGCACAGAAGCCAGCACAAAAGGGAAGCAGACGGCAGAGCGTATGCCATCGGCCAGGCACAAGTCCAGCAAAAAGTAGTAAGGAGCCTTGTGCAGGGCACGCTCCTTGAGCACCAGCAGGGACAAGATGGCATTGCCTGCCAGGCTCACGCACATGATCAGTCCCAGCAGCACCAGCTTCACATAAGCCGATGCTGACGGTGGGGACAGTGCGCCGCTCACCTCCTCAGGCTCTCCGGTGGTGTTGGCCATACTGAGGGGCAGGGGCTACTGGCCACCCTATGGGGTCAGCCAGTCCGGTACTCGATGGGCCCTGGGGGGCTCCATCAGTCGTCCTGCTGTGCTGCACCTGCAAATGGGGACAATGGGGGAGACACAGACACAGAGAGACAGAGAGATGAGGGCAGGAGAGAGACAGAGAGAAAAACACACACAGACACACAGAGACAGAGTGGGAGAGGGAGAGAGAACAAAGAGACAGAAAATGGCAACAAGGATATAAATGGGTAGAAATTGACACAGAAATGGAGAGGATGAGAAAGAGTGAGGAGAGAGAGAGAAGAGAGAGACAGAGACCGACAGGAGAGAGACAGTGAGAAACGGAGAGGAAAGGTGAGGAAGAAACAGAAAGGGCAGGGTTAGTGTGTCTATGAGCCCTCCCCACTTACTCCCCGGCTGGTGTCAGGCTCTGTCCCTGGACCACTGCTGCGCCTACCCCTCCTTGCTGGGTGAGGACGCTTCGGCTCTCTGGATGTCCTTGGTTACCTGCTTCCTCCATTGGGTCTGTGGGGCAGGGATGTTGTTGCAGCTCTTCTCCCCCTTTGCAAAGCCCTAAGGTTGTGTTCAGACTTTTTTGACCATAGGAAAAAGTACATTTCGCATCACAACCCAGTACACATACACGCACATGCACACACAGCTCAGCCGAAAGTTTCACAAAACAGTAGATCCTATGTGTAATGTGCTCCATTCATTTCTATTCTCTTTTGTGTTTCCTTAAAATGCTGGTAGCCACTCACTAAATAGATTCATTTCTTCACGATCAGCAGTGTGCTTAGCATGCTCGAGGAACATCGGGAAGACCAGTGTGGCCAGAACTGTGAGTGAGGGAGACAGTGGTAGGAGAAGAGGTTGCAGAAGTGTCTGGGGCTGTGGGCCAGCATGAGGCTTTTGGTTTTTATTTTAGGTGAGTTGGGGAGTATGTCTGACTACAAAGATGTAGGTATGCTTGTGCATATTCAGTCATGCACTTAAATAATATTTACTGAGCATTTACTGTGCACCAGGCACTGTTCGAGAACTGGAAATACAGCTGTGAACCAGACAGATAAAGATCCTGGCCTTTGTGGAGCTGACATTCTAGATAATGAAGAAGAGACACAGGGGAAGTCTAGTCTATCCAAGGATGACAAGTTCCTAAGAGTAAACATCAAGGAGGGAAGCGGATAGGAAGCGCTAGGGGTGGGGAAAGTGTTCCAGTTTTAGATGAGGTGGACACGGAAAGCTTCAGGGAGGAGGTGTCATCTGAGCAAAGACCTGAAGGAGGTGAAAGAGTGAGTCATGTGGATATCTGGGGGAGGAGGAGTCCAGGCAGGGGAAAAGACAGAGCCAAGGCTTTGAGGTGGACCTATACACTGCAGTCCCCAACCCCCAGGCCATGGCCCGGTACCGGTTAGTGGCCTCTAAGGAAGTGGGTCCCCCATCACCACCTGAGCTCTGCACCACACCTCACCCTACGACACCCAGGCCCCACCCCCAGTCAGTGAAAAAGTTGTTTTCCATGAAACTGGTCCCTGGTGCCAAAAGGGTTGGGGATTGCTGCACGTGGCACATTTGAGGAAGAGCAAGGAGCGTGGGTGGAACAGAGTGAGCGAGGGGAAAGTGGTGGGAGTGAGGTCAGAAAGGTGGCGAGGCCAGATCATGGAGGCCATGGTGAGGACTTGGACTTTTCTTTGGAATGAGATGGGAATCACGGGAGGGTTTTGAGCAGAAGTCAGAAGTGATATGATTTAGGATTGAACAGGATTTCACTTGCTGCTGTGCAGAGAACAAATCACGTGGGTCACAGAAGTGGGGGACTACTCTGGAGGCTCCTGCAGCAATCCAGGTGAGGGGCAATGGCACCCCTATGCCCCTTTCTCTCCTTTATTTTTCTTCCTGAACCTTCTCTTTTCTAACGCACAATATAATTTACTTTTAAAATTTGATTTATTGCCTGCCTCATCCTAATAGAACAAAAGCTCCACGGGGGCAGGGATTATAGACTCACCTCTAGAAGAGCACCGCATAGCACATGCACGGTAGCTCTCAGTGATAATATGTTGGATTAATTGAGGGACAAAATGGGCTGGGGGTCAGAGAGGGCTCCTTGGAGACATTCAGGCAGGATTTGCTGAAAGAGGGGCCTGAGGGGCGCATCTGGCCGTGAGGGCAGCACGGCAAAGCTTGGTGGGGGAACAGGAGAGCTCGGGAGTGCGGGGCTGTGATAAGGTAACAGGGCAGGTCCCAGAGGGAAGGCAGTGGGGCAACTGGAGCAGAAGCTGGAGACTCAGGATCACTGTTGGGGCTGGGGCCCGGGTAGGTGGGACTTGAGCCGATGTCTTCCCACTCCCTCCCTCCCAGGAACAGTCTCCCTCTGCACTGTTTCCCAGCTCAATCCAACCGGGCCTGCCACCACCACCTGGGGCCAGGCTTTTTTGATGGCACCCTGAAGTCCCAGAGCCTGTGCCAGTAGTCCACGAGAGGGTGCTAGGGCAGGGGCCCAGGAGAAGTGGGGATGGTGGGCCCTCCTTCAGCCCCTTAAGGCCTGACAGCGCCCTCAGAACTGCGGACCAGCCCATGCCGTGCACGCGCGCGCGCACCCCGCCCCCACTCCCTTGCCTGGAGGGGAGGTGGGGGGAGGGAGGGACAGAGACTGAATTTAAGAGAGAGAGACAGACATACAGAGAGTGACAGGAAAGATGTGTGTGCAAGAGACAGATGGAGACATAGGAGGGAGAGAGACAGAGAGAGAAACAGGGAAAGGGGAGAGAGCTTTACATACAGAGAGGAAGAGAGAGAAATAGAGACAGAAAGGGGAAAAGAGAGAAAATGAGAGTGAGAAAAAAACAGCCACACACGGAGAAACAGCACAACACACAGAGAAGGGACAGAAATAGGCAGAGATAGAGAGAAAGAGAGAGAAAAAAGAGAGGGGCGGGGGAGAGGGATAATGCCAGGGAAGAAAGAGAAAGAAAAAGAGAGAGAGACGGGGTGGGGGTGGGGCATGCGAGACAGGGGAGCTAGAGAGAGACAGAGACAGAGACAGAGACGGAAATAAAGATGGAGATAGAGAGGGAGACACAGAGAGACACACTAAGATCGAGAAGGTGGATAACGTGTAGCCCAGAGTCTCAGTGAAAACAAAAGCTAAAACTAAAACAAAACAAAACACCCCCCCCCCAAAAAAAAAAAAAACCAATAGCAGCAAACAAACAAAACCCTGGTGTGGCTGGGAAAGCTGGAGAGACTCTATAAGCAAGGCAGGCGAGGGCCCTCCCCATCAGCCCGGCGGCCGCAGCCAGGGCCCAGCTGCGGGGGAGGCTGTGTGCGCAGGAACAAGACACACGACACACGACACACGACACACGCACAGCTGCTCGTGCCCAGACACCTGCAGGCCCCTGGCGCCCACGCACACACAACCCACTGCCATGGAGACCCAAGGCCAGCAGCCAGCTCGCACGTGGGGGACACACACGCGCACACGCACGGAGGCGGAGGGACATCTTGTACTCTGTCGTGTTCACGCACCTAGGTACACGGTGTACCCTGCCTAAGCACCAGCGCTTCGTCCTGAACAAAGGCGTTACTGCCCCCTAGGGGACATTTTGGAAATCTGCAGGAGCATTTTTGGTTGCTGCGCGGAGGGCTGTAGGGTGTCCCTCTGACATTTACAGGTCCGGGGCGAGGATGCTGGCCATCAAGCGATAGGCGGGGCAGTCCCACACAGCCCACGTAGGACCCGCATCGCCTAGGATTTGGACTTGTAACTAACTGAACCTAGAATCTAACTCTATTACACAGATAAATACCTTTTTTTTTTTTTTTTAGAGACAAAGTTTCTCTTTGTTGCCTAGGCTGGAGTCCAGTGGCGCGATAATAGCTCAGTGCAGCCTCGAACTTCTGGGCTCAAGCGATCCTCCTGCCTCAGCCTCCTGAGTAGATGGGACTACAGGCACGCGCCACCACACCTGGCTAATTTTTTTTTTTTTTTTTTTTTTTTTTTAGGGACAGGGTCTCGCTATGTTGCCCAGGCTAATCTTGAACTACTGGCCTCCAGCGATCCTCCCACCTCGGCCTCCCAGAGTGCTAGGATTACAGGCGTGAGGCATCGTGCCTGCCTTAAACACCATTTTTTCCTTCTTCGTTTTAACATACCCTGAATTATCCAGGAATGTGGCTGTCATGTAAGTCAAGAGGAGACTGCACTTGCAGTGCACCTTCCTTGGAGTTGTTCACTACTTCAGAAAACCTCACCCAGAGGTCTCTGTCTGTCATTTTCCTGCACTTTCTGCCTCTGATGTTTCCCTTCTCCTAAATCCATATTTACTCATTATAAACCGTCGGGAGCCTCTAATTACCTCCTTGAATCTCCTGGGGAGTGTCATACCCAAGCATTTACATACTGAAATACAAATTATTTTCTTATAAATCACTTTCCTTTTATTTATTTGTATAATAGTTGATACAATATGGAGATTGTATAAAATACTATATGGATTTTCTTTTGAAATTACATGTGCAGAGATTATCTAAGAACTTCATTTCCAGATAGTAAAGGGGTGTTACAAAATATCTGTTACATAAAAGAGGGCGTTGGGTATGAGAGGGCTGAGAATTGCTCATATACACAGACACACTCAGACACACACTCACACACATATGCAATGGCCCACAAAACCATATTTATAAACTCCCCTAACACACACACACACACACACAAATGAAGTCTCAAACACTAACAGGTAAACACAGGCAAACCTACTCAAATACACTTTTCACTCAAACACAGACACATATATGCCCATGGACCTGATATATCTGATTATTCAAATCCCCTCAGATGTTCAAACTTTCACAACACAGATATATACAAAGTGGCATATTGATATCATCACATATACAAACACTGTTAAACAAACACATAAGTGGCCGGGCGCGGTGGCTCACGCCTGTAATCCTAGCACTCTGGGAGGCCGAGGCGGGTGGATCGCTCGAGGTCAGGAGTTCGAGACCAGCCTGAGCAAGAGCGAGACCCCGTCTCTACTAAAAATAGAAAGAAATTATATGGACAACTAAAATATATATAATACAAAAAATTAGCCGGGCATGGTGGCGCATGCCTGTAGTCCCAGCTACTCGGGAGGCTGAGGCAGTAGGATCGCTTAAGCCCAGGAGTTTGAGGTTGCTGTGAGCTAGACTGACGCCACGGCACTCACTCTAGCCCGGGCAACAAAGCGAGACTCTGTCTCAAAAAAAAAAAAAAAAAAAACACATAAGTGACTCAGATTCAAGTCACTTATGTATATGCCAGCATGCTCACATACACTTGAACCCTGCCACATGTACATATACACAGAGAAGTATGTATACATAGACAGAATACCCCTCAGATACCTACAGATATATTTGCAGAGAAGAAAATAGGCGAGTAAAAAACTGCTCACATACACATACACAATCTTTTTTTTTTTTTTTTTTTTTTTTTTTTTTGAGACAGAGTGTCGCTTTGTTGCCCAGGCTAGAGTGAGTGCCGTGGCGTCAGCCTAGCTCACAGCAACCTCAAACGCCTGGGCTTAAGCAATCCTACTGCCTCAGCCTCCCGAGTAGCTGGGACTACAGGCACGCGCCACCATGCCCGGCTAATTTTTTCTATATATATTTTAGTTGTCCATGTAGTTTCTTTCTATTTTTAGTAGAGACGGGGTCTCGCTCTTGCTCAGGCTGGTCTCGAACTCCTGACCTTGAGCGATCCACCCGCCTCGGCCTCCCAGAGTGCTAGGATTACAGGCGTGAGCCACCGCGCCCGGCCCACATACACAATCTAACACAAGGAGACCCATTCAAATCCTCTCATGTAGATCAGGTGCACTCATCAACACAAATATGTACATCCTGCACATGTACACACACCCATTCACATACACACTCTCACTCATGAACAGATGTATAACAGCTCCAACACACACACATGTAAACAGACACACACACAACTTTAACAATACACAAGTACAACCAAACACAAAGATAAAAATCGCCCACATAGACAGACACTGTCACATACAAACATATGTACACATACAAACTTGCTTACACACAGAGAAATACTGACATACACAACCTGCAGCAGGTATATTCCCAGAACTATTAATATTAATAAACTCACTCACGTACACAGACCAGCTAACTTCTGCACTACAGGTGGAAATATGAGCAGAGATGCCCAGCTGGTGGGCTCCCGCCACAGCAGGGACTAGAGCAAGACCCGCTCCAGGGGCCCCTGTGCAAAGGGAGGTTGTAAATGGTTTTGTTGCTTCCTGTTGAAACGTCCCTGATAGTCTGATTATTACTTTGCCACTTGTTTATCATTAGTGAGGTTTTTGGTTTGGCCTATACCTACCTGTACAATGTTTGCTTTTTAAAAAATTTGATCTTGTTCTTATTTTTCCACAGCTTTTCTTTCTACAAAAATAGGAGTTATATGATCCTTGCTATTGTGGACCATTACATAGTATTAGGTGTTCCTAAAGAGAATAGAATTATTTTCTTTTCCTTGATTGTTGCTTCTTTATAAAAAAAAAAAGCTTTTTATTATAGATCATTTCAAATAAAAAAGTAGAAGATATACTATAATGAACCTTGGTGGACCCATCGCCCTGATTCGCCAATGATCAACTCAGCTGGTCTCGTTTTGCCTATAACCCTGCCCACTTCCTTCACTTCCCAGTATTCTGAAGCATATCTCTTATACCATTGCAACCTTAAGTATTTCAGTACCTATTTCTAAAAGGTAAGGACTCTTGAAAAGCATTAAAACAATATCATTTTTATTATTTCTTGGTTTATTTATCAATTTATTTGTTGTTGGCATTTGATACTAAAACTTAGCCAAATCTGGTTCTTGGTGGGATTTCATAATTAATTTTTTTTTTTTTTGAGACAGAGTCTCACTCTGTTGCCCAGGCTAGAGTGCCATGGCGTCAAGCTCACAGCAACCTCAAACTCCTGGGCTTAAGCAATCCTGCCTCAGCCTCCCGAGTAGCTGGGACTACAGGCATGTGCCACCATGCCCGGCCAATTTTTTTCTATATATATTTTTAGCTGTCCATATAATTTCTTTCTACTTTTAGTAGAGACAGGGTCTCGCTTTTGCTCAGGCTGGTCTTGAACTCCTGAGCTCAAACAATCCGCCCGCCTCGGCCTCCCAGAGTGGTAGGTTTACAGGCGTGAGCCACTGCGCCCGGCCCATAATTAATTATTATTTTTGTTTTTAGGCAAAAATATTTGTCAGTAAATTAGTGAAGCCTGAGCTGGCTTGTGCCTATAATCCCAGCTACTTGGGAAGCTGAGATGGGAGGATCATTTGAGCCCAGGAATTCCAGATCAGCCTGGGTGACATAGCGAGACCCCATCTCAAAAAAAAAAAATGAATGAAATACGACAATAGTAGGCTGGGCACGGTGGCTCACGCCTGTAATCCCAGCACTCTGGGAGGCCAAGGCGGGAGGATCGTTTGAGCTCAGGAGTTCGAGACCAGCCTGAGTAAGAGCAAGATCCCGTCTCTACTAAAAACAGAAAGAAATTATCTGGACAGCTAAAAATATATATAGAAAAAAATTAGCCGGGCATGGTGGCACATGCCCGTAGTCCCAGCTACTTGGGAGGCTGAGGCAGGAGGATCGCTTGAGCCCAGGAGTTTGAAGTTGCTGTGAGCTAGGCTGACGCCATGGCACTCTAGCCCAGGCAACAGAGTGAGACTCTGTCTCAAAAAAAGAAAGAAAGAAAGAAAAAGAAATACGACAATAGTTTAATTGAATTGATTCATTAAAGGGAAGTCTAGACCTTTATGGCTTTGTTTCAGAGTGTTGCTTTCTTAAAAATGCAGAGAAAAATCAGTTTTCAGAAGTCACAAAGGACTTCTGACCCCTTCAGTAGAAAGATTTGGACTTTTTAAGACATCTGGAAGTGCAAATTGAGAAACTGGGATCTTTTATGAGATGGGTTAGAACATTCTTAGATGAAGCTCAACAAGCTAGAGACAGGGTTGCATGATCATTAACAGGTAAAGCTAAGATGCCTCCCCACAATAGAATCTCACAGATTAGCAGTCTGCAGAGAAATTGTTCACAATTTCCAATGACGTAAAGGGAATAGGAAAGGGGCCATTTTCAATTATTGCTATTAGGAAACACACTGAGGACAGGTCAAAGGACATCGAGATGACACTGACCTACAAGATTGTTGAATTGGAAGGGTTTTCATTTTATATCCATGCATCTATGGATGTTGACTAATTGTGCTTAGTTTATAGTACTTGTTAGAAACCCTGAAGAGAAATGCAAGAAGCACCAAAATAAACTAAGGTGGAAATATTCAAAGTAATATATGAGTATTTTGAAATACTGTGGAAACTATGTATAAGTCTGCAGACTGATGCCTGATGCAAGTTGGTTCTGAAAATGCCAAGATTCATCTACCAAAAAGCCCTCACCTGTAAAAATTTGCCTGTAGGTCTAATTTCCACAGTAAATGATGCTACATGAATTTAATTAAATCTAAGACACTCCCCACCCGCCTTTTAGCTTTCTGTGGAGAAATGGGATCAGCACACCCTTCTCTGCTGTTTGAAACCTAAGTGTGTAGAGATTTTGTTAAAAATGTATGCACTAAAAGAAACATTTCAGCATTTCTTTGTGAATGACTCTCACTTTGCAGATTTGGTGCTTACTGGCTTCAACAAATGGCTTTTTGAGCACATGAATAAAATTACATCAAAAATTTTAATGACACTCAAAAATATATTGGAGTGTACTGATAAGGTTTATGGATTTGAAGCAAAACTTTAACTTAGGAGAAGTGAGGTCAAGTGTGGTTCCCTAGGTGACGTTTACTTGGTGCTACAATTTGAATACCAAAGAAGATTTAGTAGGATGAGTAGAGCAACGTCTATGTCTAATTAGGGAGAAAGCTTCATTATTTTGAGAAACTCAAAATGAAAATTTTCTGTTGCATTCAAAATTCATGAGCATTTGTTACAAGAAATTTCAATATCACATTTTATTGAAAAAAGAGAAAGAGGTGTTAGATTTAAAGAAGAATCCTGTTTTTGAGGCACAAAATTTGGACACTATGAATTATCCAAATCCTGATTACTGGTTAGAAAGGGGTTTTAGTCAGTAAAAAAATATATACTCTTTGACCATTTGCTGCCACCTACTTAGGCAAGCAGTTTCCTATTGATGGTGACTACTAAGAGACAGAAGAGATCATGTGGCTATTTCAAACAAAAAACCTGGGTCTCTGCCTGGCCATGGCAAGAACTAGTAAGTTCTAAAAGGGAGGTGGGAAAGGGAGGCACAAAGAAGCGGTTGTTCTATTTCTTAAGAAAAGTTGGTATTGTGTGAAAGTACCAGCCACATTCAACACTAGAAACTATAACTGCTGCTTCAGAAAAACCAAAGCTAGGCCGGGCGCGGTGGCTCACGCCTGTAATCCTAGCACTCTGGGAGGCCGAGGCAGGTGGATCGCTCAAGGTCAGGAGTTCGAGATCAGCCTGAGCAAGAGCGAGACCCCGTCTCTACTAAAAATAGAAAGAAATTATCTGGCCAACTAAAATATATATAGACAAAATTAGCCGGGCATGGTGGCACATGCCTGTAGTCCCAGCTACTCGGGAGGCTGAGGCGGTAGGATCGCTTGAGCCCAGGAGTTTGAGGTTGCTGTGAGTGAGGCTGACGCCACGGCACTCACTCTAGCCCGGGCAACAGAGCGAGACTCTGTCTCCAAAAAAAAAAAAAAAAAGAAAGAAAGAAAAACCAAAGCTGGTGTTTTTGAGGTGAGCTTTGCTGACCTGCAGAACCATGGAGCTACATTCCATACATTCAAGCTAATTACTGAGGACATTTGGGAAAACATCAGATTGTGCCTGAACAACCTCCATGGAATGGGTCTTACCTTCAACAACATGCCTTCTGAGATCTAGAAGTGGCAGGCCACAATGGAAGTTTAGATTCATGTCAAAAGTGCAAATTATTATTTGCTTCATTTGTTTTATTTGGGTTTTCACCAAAAAAAAACAAAAAACAAAAAACAAAAAACAAAAAAACACAGTAACTTGATGTAGAAGATCTATGCTCAGCATCAGTGAATTTACCAAATCAAGGTTAAAATGCCCATAAATGAATCAAATGACCAGAAAATAAATCAAGGCAGTCATGACCAAAGGCTCAGAAGTAGGCATGAATGTTAATCATCGCAAATTCACATCAGTGAATAAAAAAGTTATGTTCTGCTACGTTTTGAATGTGTCCCCCAAAGTTTATGTGTTGGTAACTTAATCCTCAATGCAGCAGTGTTGAGAGGTGGGACATTTATGAAGTGCCCTCATAAATGGATGAATGCTGTTATCACAGGAGTGGGTGAGTTACCTTGGGAGTGGGTTCCTGATAAAAGGATGAGTTCAGCCCCCTTCCCTTCTCTCTCTCTCTCTCTCTCTCCCCCACTTCCACCATGGGATGACACAGCAAGAAGGCCCTTGTCCTCAGTCTTGGACTTCTCAGACTCCAGAACTGTGAAGAAATAAATCTCTGTTCTTTATAGATTACCCAGTCTCAGGCATTCTGTTACAGCAACACAAAACAGACTAAGACATATTCCTAGAAGAGTGCTCAAGTCTCAAGTGTGTCAGGAAAATATTCTGAAAAGATTTCATTTGCAAGTTGTATACAAATTCAATATTTAATAACTCCCCTAAAACTGCATTTTTGTTTTGCTTCCCACAATTGTATAATATGAGGAAAATGTAAGAGATTTGTTTTCATTAAACCCCAGTACCCCTAAATCCTCTTCAGTTTACTCCAGTGTGCCCTACAAAGATTTCGCTTTCTCTGTGTGCCACGTTGTGAATGCCCCAACACACTCACGTCAGTCACGTTGCACAGAAACACTAGCACACTCGGGTAGATATGGGCACATGGGAACACGTGTACATGGAGATTCAAATTTGCACTCACATCCAGACTTAAACCAACCGACAAACACAATCAGGTGCTCATACACACACACACACACACACACACACATACACACACGTCCTTCCTCATCTACACAGAAACAGATAGACATGTGTGTAGGTACCCATGCACCGGCAAATCCTCAAAGATACACACACACACACACACACACACACACAGATAACTGCCTTTCTATAGAAATACAGGCTTAGGCAGAGACACATTCACCATTCACATGGGCACTTGCAGACATACATACGTACATACATATGTACAAACCAAATTTCATGAAACTACACACTTACAGACACAGTCTTATATGCACTGACGTAAGAATTGACATTCAGACACAGGTCAAGTCCTCCTCGCATCCTACAGATCCAGGCCCTCCCATGCCCCGCCCCACTGGCTCCTACACTAAGATATTAAAACCCACTATCTCATACAAAGCCACTCTCACAAATCTGCCCTGGCACATGTACATGTACACACAGTACAGACATGCTCACATGTGCCGCCACATGCAGGCTCACTGCTACACACACAGAGGCAAGCAGGCATGTAGAGCAACACAGGCGCACGCACGCACGCACGCACGCACGCACGCATTCACGCACGCCCACATAGCCACCGAGGTTTATAAATACAGAGACACAAACCCTCAGCTGCACACACCCATTCACACCTCCACATACACCCATACAACACACACACACACACACACACACCCTGACGCACGGCCATATGGACACAAGCCCTTTGCACACACGCATATACACCTGCATCACCACATATAAACCTGGATGCCAAGCTTCTGACATTTACAGACACTCACAACAGAGATTCACACACGCACATTTGCATACTGACCCCTACAAACCTGTTTACACGGTCAGATAAAAACCCGCTGTCATGCACGCACACATATGCAGACAGAGAGAAGCATGCTCATGTATGCAGACATACCAGCAACGCAGGTAACACTCACACTCAGTCACTGCACTACCACAGATACAGGTGTGTATGCTCACACACCCAGGTGTGTGCACCAGGAAATATACACACAGGACCAAGCCCCTCCACCCACCCCCTGGATACCCACTTCCTTTCTCACATGCGCATGGCTTTATGTGCACACTTGGACTCGCAGAAGTACCAACCCACTTTCGTGCACAATCACGCTCTCACCTACACACAGCATCTGCTCTCATACATTCACGCAGACACGGACAATGGGGTAAATATGCACATAGAAACCCCCTTCACACTTGCAGGCGGACACACACTGGCACAGCTAACAACTATAGTAATAGGTAACACCTTATATGGCACAGAGGACTTGTTATGTGCCAGGCATGGTTCTAAGCACTGTCTTTTTTTATTTCAGCATATTATGGGGGTACAAAAGTTTACGTTAAGTATATTTCCCTTGCCCCCCCTCCCCCCTGGATCAAGCACTTTCATATATTAACTCACCCAGTCCTCACCCTGTGAGATGGGCAATTACTTCCACTTTACAGATAAGACACAGGGGCTTTGTTGAGGTTAGGTGACTTGCCCAAAGGCACACAGCTAATAAATGGCAGAACAAGAATTCCAACACAAAGGCTGCCTCCTTGCAGATCCAATTTGCATGTAGAAATAAATACACAAGCACGTGCACACACAAGCCAGCTCCCATTTACTCACATGCTCAGGTGCAAATGGCCACACACACCTACTCACATACATAGACAAACATGGACAGGTTCACATTTAAAGACATTCCAGCAGAGACACATGTGCCCTAGGAAATACATACACATTCATACACATGCCCACAGTCACACACCCTGCCCAAACACACCCACACTATTGAACACACAAAACATCCAGATACACCAACTACTCACTCACATACAGATGCACCCACATTCTCAGATACATTCCGCAACCAAATACATCCAAACACTCACACACACTATCCAGATATACCCACATGCACACCCCCCAGATCCACTCACTCACACCCCCCACAGATTCACCTACAATATACACTCTCTCTCTCACACCGCCCAGATACACTCTCTCACTCACACCATCCAGAGACAACACATCCTACCTAGATACACACACCCTGATACACGGCCATGTAGACATTCAGACAGAGGTCAAGCCCTGCTCACATCCTACAGATCTTAGATAGCAGTCTTAGTGGGTCCGAGATACACGCACACTCTCACACACTCCAACCTGGATATACTACATTCTCCTACACACACCAGTCAGATATACCCACTTTCACACGTGTACCCAACACCAAGACACCCATATGCTCTCACACAAATCCCATCTAAACCCACCCATCTTTATATGCACACACCTCAATACATTACACTCACGGGCACTTTACCCAGACACGGCCACACTTACACAGGCTCTCAACTCAGTACACCCACACTCTCACATACAATCATTCGGGTACACTCAAACTTACACCCCGCCCCGACTCAGAGCCCTCATACCGACCCAGGCGTACCTACAATCTCTCTTCCGCACACACCGTATCAAGACACACCCACAATGACACACACCTTCCAAAGGCACTATAGCCCACCCAGATGCTCACACTCACAAATTCCTAACCCAAATACATCCACACACAGAGACACATTCATCGTTCACATAGCCACCTACACATGATCCAGAGAACCCACGCTCACATACAAATCCTATCCGGATATACACCTACACCTTCTCATGTTCTGTCTGTCTCTCTCTCAGATGTATGTGCGTGTGCACATGCACACACACACGCGCACACACACCTCACACAGCCCCGCTCACATACATCCACCCTGTCATACATACATCACCGCCCAGATTCATCTGAGGCTGTGTACAGACCATTGAGATCCACTCAAAGCCACACACACAATCTAGGACCACCTACATCCACACATACAGCCCACCCGGACATATCCAACTCTCACACACGGTATCCAGGTGCACCCTCCACACGCACCACTCCCCAGATACACCCGTGTTCTCGTCCCCTCCACACCACCCAGATGTACCCACACTCCATACACACACTTCCCACTCGTATGTGCCCCCAAACTCTCTTTCATACACCCATCCAGTTATACACACACACCCCCAAGTACATATGCACCCACACTCTTCCACCCAGATACACAACCAAAGGTCTCACTACAGATCATCCCCAGATATACCTTACTACACATTCTGTCACCCAAGTATACCTGTGCTCTCATCTGCCCTCCACTGAGATAAACCCACCCCAAATACACACACGCTGTCTCACACATAGCCCAAATGTACCTACACACCATCTGGATGCACCCACACCTCACACACACCTAGTATCCTGAGACACACGCACCCCCGACCCAGTTAAACTCTTACACCCCATCCACATCCACACCCCTCCCACTGGAGACATCCCTGCTCACACCCCTACCACACTCAGAAACACCCTCACTCTCTCTTGCACACACACACACGATCCAGACCCTTTCTCTCTTAATCACTATCATTCAATCTACCCACAGTCCCCACGCCCAATGCAGACACACCCATACTCTCACACACACCACCCACACACAGCTCACCCAGATATATCCCCACACTCTATCCATAGACACCCCCATTACATACACACTCGTATACACACTCACCCTCACCCAGATGTGCACAAATTCTCTCTCTTACACACACTGTCACAACACACTCTGTCACATACTTCCAATTGCCTAGATACACTTGTGCTCTCACCCACTTACACGCCATCCAGATATATCCATACTTGACTCCCCCCACCCAGTACACCCATACGCTCTCATATACATACTCTACCCACAAAGAACACCCACACTGTCTTACACACATGACACAGATACAGTCACACTATCAAACACATATACCATCCAGATAACCCCCCACTCTCTCTCTCGCCATCCAGATACACTCATGCTCACACACCCCTCAAATATACACATCCTCACAGATATTCCCACCCCAACTCTCACTCATACCATCCTCCATCCAAACAGGCCACTTTACATACACCCATATTCACCCCTCCCCTCCCAAATACACACCCTATCCAGAAACACTCGTGTTCCCTTTACCTATAATCCACATCCTTTCTCTTTCTCTCTCACCAGATATATCATACCTTTCTCCCTCTCTCTTTCTCTCTCTCTTCCCACTTAAGATATACTTTCACTTATATACACACATTCACATTTAGATTTCTGCCTGGATGGCATAATTTGGGTGCTTTCCATGAAAACCATTTACCAATCTTAGATACCATACAGTGCCATTCTGCCCTGCACCTTTAATGGTGGGGAGATGAGAAGGGAGGTGTTTGTGTTTCAAGGAATCTTTCTCTAAAAAGCTCACAGGTCCCTTTCCCACAGTAGGACATCAGCCATGATTGGTTCCTACTTCTTGGATGTGAATGATGACAGGAATTATCCTGAGACCCCCACAAAAGCCCAGCACATGGTCAAGGCCAGAGAGGCCTCAGAAGGAAGGTCATGGACTGCTAAGGTGTCGTAGCTTGTTGCCAATCTGTAGGATGTTTACACAGTTATAGACAGACATGGTCCAGCAGGGCACAACTGACTCTCAGACAGCTACATAAGTATATGCTGAGGGACACTTATAGTCACACAGACTCATAAGTACCCTCTCTTATCACCCCTTCAGTGATAATTCCCATCTGCACAAGCCCAAGGCCAAGTATCTCTTTCTCCCCCACCCACCATCAGACAGGCACGTGCACAAATACTTACACTCATCCCTACACACGGGCACACTGACAGCAATGCACATTCACCCTGTACGTGGTCATACATGTGTACATCCATTTACTCTTAAACACAGGCATGCATACCTGATACACATTCACACGAAATAATGCCCACGGGTGACATACAACTACTCACAAACACAGGGGTACACACAGGCACACTTTCACATGTCCACAGACAGGCAGACTCTGTATCACACCCAGAGAGACAATGAACAAATAGGGACACAGAGAGGCAAGCTCCCAAATGTGTACACATACACACTCAGACATGACCAAATAAGTATATTTACACACAATCACACATCTGTGCAGGCATACTCACACACATCAACACCCAGACATGCACATGCTGATAAATGAGATAATGTATAGATATGCAGACATTCTAGACATTGTATGCACAACCGGGCATGTACACCTAGGAGCATGTTCACACGCACATAGACCTGTCCATTGATCCATCCCCATATGCACACAATCAGACACGGAAACAGAAATGTACTCACAAAACACACTCAACACTATCACAGCCAGGTATTTACACCACGTGCATTCCCACACATTCCCACACCCACATGAGAAGCCACGCAAACAAAAGAAGAATCATTTACACCTACATTCCCACAGATGGTCTTGGACACAAAGGTATATTCACACACATGCACATATGGAAGTATTCTCACATACTCACACACACACCTGCACATCTGCACAGGAACTGATCCACACTCATCACACACACACACACACGTAAAGACATCCTCATATACACACACACACTCAAACACACTTCTGGGCTGACAGTGGCATGCATGTACATTTACTCACATTGTTCTACAACATGTGCTCCAGAACAAAGATATATAAACACAAACACACATATGCCAATAATTAAAACTGTGCAAACTGGTACATTCACATACGTGTACATTCAGACAGGCATAGACACAGGCATATTCACACACACAATTAGATATGCATGAACACACAGGCATATATATATAAGACATGGTCAAGGAAACATACACAGTCACATGTGCACACATACTAGCATACACACCCACATATACACTCACTGTCACTCACAAGCATATTCGAACACATTTGCACTCACACTGACACTCAGAAATTCAAATAAAACCCATAATGAGGCATGTGTACACAAGTATTATGAAATGCAGTTACTCATGCATGCCACAATCAGACATGCACTCACCAACCATAATTAGACACATATACAAATGCATCCCTTCACCTATGCACACAGCCATGTGTGTGCACACAAGCATACATCCCCCACAGCCATACTCATATACAAAATCGAATGTGCACCCATGAGCACACCCACAAAATAGATCTTCATTCATACGCTCACCCCTACTCACACAATTAGTTCTCCTTATACTAGTGTGCCCACCCACACTAACATTTCCCTAATTGGATGTGGACATAGAGGTTTGCCTATAGATGATACACACTCAAACATGCACACACAGACATATATATATAATTCAAAAGTGCTGGAGAGTCCACATAGACATTCACACAAATTCACAGGCCTACTCACACAGATACAGGACAGACACACCCACACAGAAGCATGTTCACACACACACACACACACACACACCCTCCCATACATGCATGGACATGCACTTGTATATGTCCTTACACTCACAAACACACCATGTAGATGCACCTACACTCACATACACATGTGGGCATATACCAATATACACAATCAGATACAACTAGGTATTCACCTAATTGGATGTGCACACCCAGGAATTCTGAAACCCACACGCTCATATACACACAACCAGACAGGTTCACTCAAAGACAAATTGCTAACACACACATATACAACCAGACATTCAACAGGCCTATTGGCTCAGAGAAACACACCCACACTCAAGCTTAGAATCAAACGTGCCCATTTGCTTACCCAGACAGACATGCAAAGTCATACCCACCTCCTTGTACACACACAAGCCTACCCAAATACCCACAAACTCACACACACGCCATCACACAGCCTGCTCACACACACAGACTCATACATATCCACAGTGTCCACGAACAGACACGCACACACTGCACACTCAGCCACACGTTTTCAGTAGCACATATACACCCACGCTCAGGCCCAGATGCCTGTGGACCACAGGCTGGGTCCTCTTCCTTCCACACCAAATGCTTCTTCAGAAAAGTCTACTCTATGCCTCAAAGCCCCACCCCTCCCTGCCCCCACACAGAGGGTCTTCTGGGCCTCAGCCTTTCCCCTCCTCCCCTCCTCCCCTGGCCACCAACCCCACCACATCACACCCAGAAACCAGCCAGCAGACCCCATGCTTCCCCCACCCCAGGGTCTAGGTGAGCAACTCCCTGGGACCGGTGCCCCACAGGTCTGGCTGCTGCATGGGCCACGCCCCAGCTCTACCCGAAGCCCTGTGATCTCAGGAGCTTCAGCCTTGTCTCCAGGCCCTGCCAACCACTGACCACAGGCCAAACTCTTGCCAAGTCTCCCCTCCACCAGGAGACGCATACATCACCAGGGCCAGGAATGCTGTAGACTGCAAGCCAGGCCTCTGCTGGCTCATGGGGGCTCAAGCCTGTGTGCGTGTGCGTGTGTGTGTGTGTGTGTGTGCACAAACAGGGCAATGTGCAGGGAGAGAAGCCTGGAGTGGGGTGGGGATGGGTGGCTCTGCCCATAGCCACAACTTCTCATTCCCTACAAACGGGAAGTAACAACATAGAGCTGCTCCTGCCTCCCCTCCACTCCCTGCCCACCTCCCCGCCATTTGCCCACCTGCTGCCCTCCCCACATCTCTGCTGAGACCCTGGAGAAGAGGGACCAGTCCCTCCCCCAAATAATCAATAATAATATTAATCATGAGTAATCAACAACAATATTGACCATGAGCTTTGCTAACTGCTTTAGTGCCACCTTGATGAACATCCTTTATTTACACGCACCAACTCATTTAGTCCCTACACACACCCATGAAGGAAGGGTTACCAGTCTCTTTGACAGATGGGAAAACTGAGGTTCCGTAAGTGGCATGCTTCCACTAAAGTTGCAGAGCTAGTAGTTGGGAGAAGTGTCCCTGGGAGAATCCATGTTCTCCATGTGTCAGGTTTTCCTGCCCCTCCAGATATAAGGACCTCTGGCCACTGTGCACAAGGCCATGAGATCTGGGAGTCCCAGACACGGGCATCTGAAACAGAGATACACAGCCCTGTGGTGGAGGCTGGGGCCCACAGTGTGGGGATGAGCATGTTGTGCCTGGCCCCTGCAGATTGTCAAGTGGCTTGGTCTTTGCCCCTGCAGAGCCATCAGGCAGCCCAGGGCCTGGAAGTGTTCCCCACCCCCACCTCACCTTCCTTGAGCCCTACAGTGGCTTCTGCCCCTAGCTGGGAAGCACAGCAGTATCTTCAGTGGTGAGTGAGCAAAAGTCTGTGCTACCTGTGGGGAGAGACAGAGGGTGGAAGGAAGGAAGGAAGGAAGGATGGAGAGGAGGAAAGGAGTGGGGGGTGGTCTGGGGTGGGAGCAGCTTCTCTGTCATGTCTACCCACTTGCTTGCTGCCCAGGTGCACACACACACACACACACACACACACGCCCTGCAAGCAGGCCAAGGATCCTGGAGGAGAGTGGAGGAGGCAAAGGGAGAGGAGGCAGCCGCAAGAGGCTGAGCCTGCCCAGGGTGCATGGCCGGCTCCCAGGCATCCCTTCCACAACTAGCACACGAGGAAATATTAACACAGCCTCTTGCCCAAACACGACCATAATGACAAAAGCAGACCCTGTGCTGGGAAACAGGTGGTGGTTCCCTTTCTCATGGGACATTTGGTTTTGGAGAAGACAGGGAAAGATGAGGAGTCTCCAGGCTTGGGTGCCCAAGTAGCCCCTGTGATGGAGCAGAGAGAGAGAGAGAGACAGAGAGAAAGAGACTAACAGAGTCAGAGAGAGACAGCATGGCAGTGATGGAGACTGAAATATGTGTGGGGAGACAGAAGAGAAGTCCCAGCCCCCCATCCTTGGTGGAGGGATGCTGACTGCTTACCTGGGCTCTCTCAGCAGGGATGTCTTGGAATCCAGGATGGGGGCTCAAGCTGTCTCACCCAGGATAAATCACAGCCCAGACCACATTGTGGGACCCTCAGTGATCTGGCGGCCAGTGACACTCCTGCTTCTGTTGCCGTGGATACAGCCAGGCTGGTCTAAATCTCAGGCATCAGGGAAAGCAGGCACCAGAGGGGTGCACTGGGCAGGGTTGGGGGTGCTGGGGAACACCAGGTGGGCAGCACACAGCCTTGGGGTGCCCAACTAGCTGGCAGGTGGGGGTCCCGGCAGGTGCTTCCCCCACTGCACACTCCCACCCCCATCTTCATGCCACCGCCAAGCTGGGAGGGGGCCAGCACTGGCCCCTGCCACCCGTCTGCCCGCCTAGCTGCCGGTCCCCCCCTCCCCCCCTCCCTGCCTGCTGGCCGCCGCCTTTTGTCCTCAGAAGACACGGTCCCCGCGGGGCCTCTGCCAAGCCTCTAGCAGATGCTCAGGGTCCGGGGCTCCTCCCTGGGAGCACACGGGCCATGGCCTGGGAGAGCCCCAGGTTGAGGGGGCTCTCATCCAGGCTCACCCTGCTTCCCAGGCCTGCCGGGGATGGGGAAGAGGTGCAGGTCCACAGCCAGAGGCAGCAGCAGAGGTGGTGTTGGGGAGGGGATGGACGCCAGAAAGAGGGGGTGGGGTGGAGAGAGAGGCTGGCCTGATAGCTGTGTCCCGGGTTTTAGATCCGGGTTGAGGAGGGTGGCTCAGAGCATCCGAGGGGGGTCCTGATGCAAAACCAGGGCACCACGGGCCTGCCGGAGGGACCTTCCTGGCCGGGGAACCACCCCAGCGCCCGCAAATCCAGGTCCCAAGATGCTGGGGACACCCAGCCTGGATAGGGCCTCAGTGGGGAGTCCAGAGCCCTAAGTTGGACCCCATCCGGCCTGTCTGTCCCCCCTCTCCTCGATTAGCACAGTCCCTGCCTCAGGGGCGGGCGGAGGAGGGAGGGAGGCAGGGAGGGAGAGGGAGGGAAGGAGGGAGGCTGAGCAGGCAGGGAGACTCCCAGCCGCCAGTCTGGTCCTCCCTGGGGCGGGGCGGGGAAGGGGGGCCGGCGAGGCCAGGGAGCAGCCGGCTGGCTGGCTGACTGGGTGGGGATGCTGGCGTGGTGGCTGTGCTGCCAGGACAATAGCTGGCTGGGGAAGTCAGGCTCCAGCCTTTCTGAGAGAGGCATGCGTGGAGGTGGGGAGAGATGGCCAAGAAGCTGCTGAGAGAGCAACTCTCACGGGCTACAAGTGAAGAGGAGGCAGAGTGTGGGGGACTCTGGGGTCAGATCCGGTGGAAGTTTCTTAAAAGCTTTGGGATGGGAGGGATGCTTAGGGTTCTGAGAGGTAGGATAGATCATTTTATTTAGAATGCGGTTCTGTGGGCATTCTTCCAGCAAGGTGGGCTGGGGGTGGGGGTGGGGAAGGAGCGCTGCCCAACTCTGAACAGTCCCTCTCAGGGTGTGTCCTGTGCCACTCCTACTTTCTCTGGGCCAGTAGACGCCCAGGAACCCGCACTTAAGGCCATGTCCCCGGACAGCAGAATAGGACAGGTGAGGAGAACACCTGGCAGGCAGAGAGATGAAGACAAGGGAAAACTAGTTCTGTTTTGAATAGGATTAAATTGGGACCAAATGATGCCACGGTGACTCCCCTAATTTATAGCATCCAAGAATTCCAATTCTCTTTATATAAGAAATTCGATTTTGCTTCACTTCCTTTCTTCCCTCATCCATTGGTTTATTCATTTATTGAACATGGCTTTATGTTAGCCCCAGTGGTGGGCACTGATGATACAGGTGAATCAGACTTGCTCTGCCACCAAACTGTGGGCCTGGAACCCACATTCGTGTGAATCACCCAGGCCTACCTCCCAGAAATACTAATCTAGCTGGTTTGAGATGGGGCTCCAAAATCTGTGTTTTGACAAGGCCGTCAGCTGGTTACTTTTATGCCCAATGAAGTTTGGGCACTATGTTTTGGAGAAGGAGGAAAATGCATGGGTCAAAGATAAATTTACAATGGAAATTAGAAAAATATTTTGACTTGATTGATAATGAAAATATTACATCTGAAATCCTGTGGGATGCTGCTAAGGCTGTGCTTAAAGAGAAATTTATAGCTTTAAATTCATATATTTTAAATATAAAAATAGAAAGGCTAGTAATCTACCTCAAGAAGTTAGAAAAGGTAGCAAGTTAAAGAAAGTAGAAGGAGATGAGAGCAGAGATCAATGAAACAGAAAACAGCTACCACGAAGGGGATCAACAAAGCTAAAAGTTGTCTTTTTCTGAAAAAACTAGAAAAATGATAAATCCCTAAAACCAATCCAGAAAAAAAAATATAGATGGCACATGAGTATTAGGAACAAAGAGGGCACTACAATGCAGGTCACAGAGATGAAGACATAATAAAAGAATATTATGTGGAATTGCTTTATACTAACAAATTTGAAAATTTTGATAAAATGGAAATAGCCTTGGAAAAATACAAATCACTAAAACTCACACAAGAAAAAATAGAAAATCTGAACAATCCTATAACTAGTAAACAAATTGAATTTATAATTAAAAAGCTTTCCACAAAGAAACCTCCAGGCCCAGAGACTGTTAATGGTGAATTCTACAAAATATTTAAGGAAAAACCCACTAATTTTCTAATTTTGTGTAAATTCTTTCAGGGAATAAGAGAAAAATTATATGATCATTTAAATAGATGTAAAAAAAAAAGGCACAGTGACAAAAAAACTTAGCAAACTTAAGTTTGCCAAGAATATAAGGAAAATTCCTTACTTTAATATATGTTATGTACAAAAAGCCTGTAGAAAATATCAAACCCAGTGGGGAAATGTTGAATGCCTTCCATTTAAGATTAAGAATGAGACAAAGATGCCCACTATAATCACTTTTATTCAAATTGTCTGGGAGGTCCTGGCCAGTGCACTAAAGCAAGAAAAATAAACGAAAGACATAGGATTAAAAGGAAAATACAAACATGCAAATATTTACAGATGATAAAACTTTTGTGTGTAGAAAATCCAAAAGAATTTATAGAAAAATTATTAGAATTTTTTTCATTCTAATAAGTTTATCAGGATTATGAGACACAAGATCAATATATTATAACAATCAATTTTTTCCTCTACACTAGCAATAAGGAGTTAGAAAAATTTAAAAAATAGAAGATACTGGCCTGGCGCAGTGGCTCTCGCCTGTAATCCTAGCACTCTGGGAGACTGAGGCAGGAGGATAGCTTGAGGTCAGGAGTTCAAGACCAGCCTGAGCAAGAGTGATGCCCCGTCTCTGCAAAAAAGAGAAAAATTAGCCAGGTGTGGTTGCACGTGCCTGCAGTCCCAGCTACTCGGGAGGCTGAGGCAGGAGGATCACCTGAGCCTAGGAGTTTGAGGTTGCAGTGAGCTGCTATGATGCTACTGGACTCTAGCCCGGGCAACAGAGTGAGACTCTGTCTCAAAAAAATAAAAATTAAAAATACCATTTATATCATTTACACAGCAAACTATAAAACATAATTGAAAAATTAAAGAAGACAAATAAATGGAGTGATATACCATGTTCATGAATTGTAATGATATACAATCTTCCAAAATTGATAGAGTTAAAATGAAATTCTAATAAAAATTCCAACATATTTGTGTGTGTGTTCATGTGTGTGTAATTTGACAAGCTCACTCCAATACATTTTTAGCATTGCAAGGGCCAAGAATAACTGAAACAAGAGGAGATTTCATCTACCAGATATTAAGACTTATAGGGCAACGTATATAACCTGAAATTCTGTATCCCCCATAATAAGATGAAATAAAAAAAAAGATAGATTACTAATGTTGACAAGGATGTAGAACAATTATAACTCTCATACTTCGCTGTTAGGATTGTAAAATGATGCTGGCCTTTGAAAAACTGTTTGGATGTTCCTGAGAAAGTTATATATAGAGTTACTATATGACCTCACAATTCCACACCCAGGTATACATCTACGAGAAAGAAAAACATATATTCATGTAAAAACTTGTTCATGAATGTTCAGAACAGTAATATTCATAATAGTCAAAAACTGGAAGCAATACAAAGATTCATTAACTAAAGAATGCATAAATAAATTGTGGCATATCCATATAATGCAATATTAGTCCACATTAAAACATAATGAAGTACTGGTACATGTTGCAACATACATGAACTTTGAAATCATTGTGCTAAAAAATATGTCACAAAAGATCACATAATATTTCATTAAAAAAAAGACTTATAAAGTTATAGTATTTAAGATGAGGCAGCATTGGTGCAAGGTTAAATATACTTATGAAACAAAATAGAGCCCAGTAAGCGACCTATGCATATATGGTAACTTGATTTATGACAAAGTTGGTGTAGCAGAGTCTTTTCAATAAATGGCTCTCGGCTAGTTGGATACTAATAGAAAAATGTATCTTGACCCCCTACCTCACACAGACACACCCAAATTAATTTGCTGTACATTGAGATGTTAATATAAAAGGCAAAACAATAAACCTTCTAAAATATGATATAGGGGAATATCTTCGTAACTTTGGCATAAGGAAAGACTTAAACAGGACAAGAAGTGTTACCATAAAGGAAAGGTTTGATACATTGAACAACATTAAAATTAAAAACTTCTGGTCATCAAAAGACACCACTAAGAGAATGACAAGGTAAGTCATAGAATGGGAGGAAATATTTGCAAAACATATATCCAATAAAAGGCTCATCCAGAATATGCAAATAACTCCTACCAACCAATAAGAAAATGACAGATAACCAACCCAATAGGATAACAAGCAAGACACTTGAACAGGGACCTTACAAAAGAGAATATCTAACTGGACAAAAACTTAGGAAAATGTGCTCAACCTCATTGGCAGGGAGGAGAACACAAAATGAAACGGTGCTCATTAGAATGCCTACAAAGAAAAGACAATACTGAATGTTGGTGAGAATGTGGAATAACTAGAACTCCCATGCAATCCTGATGAGAGTATAAATTGATATAACCACTTTGGAAACTGTGTGGCAATATCTATTAAGGTGACCATATGCACGCCTCACAACCCAGCAATTCTATTTTCAGGTATGTGCCCATAAGAAATACTTATATATGTTTACCAAAAGATATATACAGTGTTCATAACAGCACTCTTTGTAATTGTATAAACTGGCAATAACCCAAATGCCATCAACAGGAGAATGATAAATAAATCGTGGTGTATTCCCACAATGGAATACAGTAAGGAGAAATGACCCAACTACCTACAATATGGATGAATCTCACAAACTTTATGCTGAGCAGAATGAACCAGACACAGAAGAGTATGTACTGTATGATTCCATATACAAAAAGTTTGAAAACAAGCCAAACTAATACATAGAGGTAGAAGTCAGAGTAGTGATTACCACTGATGTCTGAGTCTGAGTGGGAGGCCAAGGAGACTTTCTGGACTGCTGGGAACATTCTGTTTCTTGATTTCAGTGCTGATTAGGCGTGGGGTTACTTAGTAACAATTCATTGAGAGCTATGCATTTATGTCTTGAGTACCTTTCTTTGTGTGTGTTATACTACTTCAATAAAAAAAGTTTTTAAAAATGAAAAAGTAAAAGAGGCAATCAGATCATTTCAACATAATGAAAGGCAATGGTGGGAACTGGGAGCTGTGGGAGCTCAAAGCTGTCAGGGGTGGGATGGCGAGAGGCGTTGAGGCCCAGGATAAGTGTGGAAGAAGAAGTGGAAAATGAGTCAGAAGAAGTTTAAGAGGCAGTATAGTGTAGTGGCTAAGAGCACTGACTCTAGCGCCAGATTGCTTGGGTTTGAATCCATGCCTCTTACTCTCCTTGTGCCTCAAGTTCCTTATCTGTTAAATGGGGTGATAAAAGTGCTTACAACATAGGGTTGTGAGGATAAATGAGGTAATATCTGTGAAGTGTTCATAACATTGTCAAAACATGGTCAGTACCATGGACCTCTTAAGTAAATTTAAAAAGGTGAGTGAAACAGCCTGTACAAAGGCTTAGATGTGTTTGCAGCATGGTGGAAGCAATTTGGTGTGGCCTGGTGAGGGATGCTCGCCAGGCAGGGATCAGAGTCTAAATGCCAGGCTAAGGACCTCAGACTTCACCTCAAAAACAGAGACGTTGGCCTGGCGCGGTGGCTCACGCCTGTAATCCCGGCACTCTGGGAGGCCGAGGTGGGTGTATCGTTTGAGCTCAGGAGTTCGAGACCAGCCTGAGCAAGAGCGAGACTGCGTCTCTACTAAAAATAGAAAGATATTAGCTGGACAACTAAAAACATATAGAAAAAGTTAGCCAGGCATGGTGGCACCTGCCTGTATTCCCAGCTACTAGGGAGGCTGAGGCAGGAGGATCGCTTGAGCCCAGGAGTCTGAGGTTGCTGTGAGCGAGGCTGACGCCACGGCACTCACTCTAGCCCGGGGAACAGAATGAGACTCTGTCTCAAAAAAAAAAAAAAAAACCCAGAGACCTTAACCTGGACTCCTTTATCTTGGTTTGCCCTTAGCTTCACCCATGAGCTTCCACGGCTCTTAAGAAAAAGGATCATTCTGTTCTAGTGAGGGGTTGGCGATGAGAAGGAACAGTCACTAGGAAGGAATGGCTTGCAAAGGATGGTGGGAGAGGCCAGCTGCACTCAAGTCCTCCGCAACCAGCCTTCCTCCCTTGCCAGTGGGATGAAAGGATTCTCCAAAAAGGCCTGTTTCTATGAGATGAACACATAGAAACAAACAGGCAAAGCTGTAGGGGGAGAAGACAGGAAAACTGAGTCACGCACTTATAGCCACAGTCCCCCATTTTGAATCAACTCCAGCACCCTAAGAACAGAAGAGCCTTGGTTCCCTTCTGCCTGTGCCCCTCTGTTTAGCCCCCTGAGCGGGCAGGAGATAGACACATTTTAGAAGATTTAAGAAGTTCCTTATGTATTTCCTCCTCTTCCTTTCTCTGAAATGACAATACTCCACCATCTTGTGGGCAAAAACATCTTTGTGGGGCTGCGGTGGTCTCCTTAACCAGTCCAGGCTGCACTGAATTGGGAAAAAGTATTCCCAGGTTCTACTATTCAGTTACACTTTTCAAAAATTCAACTTTTTAAATTGTGAAATATAATGTACAGATAGAAATGTGCTTAAGACATATAGATTCAGATTAACAAATAGTTATAAAGTGAACACCCACTTAACCACTTGCTCAGCTCAAGAAGTAGAATATTAACGTTACCCAGGAATCCCCAGAATTAATGATTCTTTTATTTAAAAAAACACATTCTTATCATAAGGAATTTGCTATTTGGTGTATAAACAGCTGGAAATGGTTTGGTACATTTCTCATCCATTTTAAGTGTCCTAGTTACTGAATCTAAACAAGGCTTTCATCCCAGGCTTGAATAAAAATGCTTCAACTTACTCGGAACATTTTCTTAGAGTCAGGGTCCCTTTTCTTTCATTCTCTCAAAATACTTTAATTTTTAAAATTATGAACATTTCAAACATACAGAGAGTAATACCATGAACCACACACACACACTCACACACACACTACCCAGATAGATCAGACAATGAATAAGATTCTTCCATATTTGTTTCATCTATTCCATTTGTTCAAGTATTTCAAAGCAAATCTCAGACATTGCATCACATCCCTATACACTTCAGTATGCAATTCTAAAAATGCGCATATCTTAAAACCACTATGCTATTACTAAACTGACAATTCCTTGGTAATGTCTAATAATAGCAAGTCCACAATTACTCAATTATCTTCATAACCAAATGCCTTTTCACACTGGGCTTGTTCTAACCAGAACACAGTGTCTTGTTTGATATGTCTTTTGAGGGTCCTTTAATCCTAGAGCAGGTTCTCCCTTCCCACTTTTTGTTTCATGCCACTGACTTGTTGCAGTTGTCCTGTAGAAGGACCCAACTTTTGGATTTGTCTGTTTGCTCCCTTGTGGTGTCATTTAACATATTCTTTATTCCCCATTTTTCCCTGGTGATGGAAGTTAAGCTCTTAGGACTCTATCGCCTTCAGGTTATTTATTATTTATTTTGTTGCAAGAAAACTTCAGAGGTGGTACTGTGAGATTCCTATTTCATCACGCAGGGCTGCACATAATGTCTGGTGGTCCTGCTTTTAGCGATGTTAAGATTTATCAGGGGGTTAAGGTGGTGATAGCCTGATCCCTCCATGGTAAATTCTCCCATCAACCTTTCATCTAATGGTTTCATCTTTTGATGATTGCTGCCTGGATCAGTTATTTATTAGGACCTGCAAGTGGTGATCCTTCTAATTCTATCACTTTTCTACACTTGTTAACTGGCATTCTTCTATACATAAAAACTTGCTTTCATCAACTTGGGCTATTGGGTTACCCCAAAATACAGTTCGTACAGGAAAGATAAGATAAATATGGAATTCTGTCATTATAAATGCCATTTTTCAGAGGAAGGAGTTGATGCCCTAGTTATTTCCAATGGTTCAAATGAAGCTTTTATGTTTTTGGTTTTTGGTTTTGCTTCTTGTTTTTAGTGTCATTATGAACTCATTTTTTAAAGAAAAATATATTCAGTGTGTTTCAATCCATTACAATCATTATTCTGTTTGATGTTCAAATTGTCCCACATTTGGCCAGTAAGAGCCTCTTGTTTGTTCCTGGGCCTTTTTGACATGACATTAGTAGTCTTTGATAGTTTTCTTGGTTTCTGGTAGGAAAAGATGTCCCAGGCTCACATTGGACATTTCCTGCACCAGATCTGGAACCTGCCATTTCTCCAAGGAGCCCTGGTTCCTTTTAGTTGGGCTATATTTAGACACCAAGATACGGATGCTAGATGTGCTCGTTGATACTAGGCATCACTGTTTCTGGGTATTTCCAATGAACAAGGCAAGGAAAAAATTTTTTGAAAGAAGCAAAAATGTCATTATATCATATTGATCTTTCCAATTCAAAATTAATATTTCAAGATGTTTATGTAATTTTTAAAATTTTACACTTCATGGGTGGCACTTTTCTCATACTGAAAATCTTGGTTCCTAACAATATTTATATGATGGCTTCATTACATTAGAGTAATAAAACAAATATTTCTACCAAAAATTAGACTCCTGAAAGAAGGCTAAGATTTCTTAGTAGTTCTATTTGTTCTTGGAATATATTCCACTAAGTATATGCAATCAAAACACTGTGTTCTAAAAGTTGCTGGAAAGAGTATATCATCTCTGGAAGCTATATCACCAATGTGATAGAGTTAGGTTTATTCATTCCAGTTTGTTTTCAATTTTTAGAGATTGTGGTGCCCATTTTCTGGGGGATGGGCATGCTTGTAGCTCTGACTCGGGTGGTGTGAAGGCAATATGTGTAACCAAAGTGTACCCCTGTAATATTCTGAAATAAAAAGAATACCATTTTCAAAAGTGAAAGAAAAAGTTTTAGAGATTGCTTTTTAAACTTTTAATTGAATTTTAATTTTTGAATATGTAAAATATTTTTTTTTTTTTGAGACAGAGTCTCACTCTGTTGCCCCAGCTAGAGTGAGTGCCGTGGCGTCAGCCTAGCTCACAGCAACCTCAAACTCCTGGGCTCAAGCGATCCTCCTGTCTCAGCCGCCCGAGTAGCTGGGACTACAGGCATGCACCACCATGCCCGGCTAATTTTTTCTATATATATTTTTAGCTGTCCATATAATTTCTTTCTATTTTTAGTAGAGATGGGGTCTCGCTCTTGCTCAGGCTGGTCTCGAACTCCTGAGCTCAAACGATCCGCCCACCTCGGCCTCCCAGAGTGCTAGGATTACAGGCGTGAGCCACCGCGCCCGGCCTGAATATGTAAAATATTTTGATGTTTCCAAAGTCTCAACTATATAACAAGGCTTATTCAGAGAAATCTCATTTCCATCCTGTCCCTACACCCTGTTACACTCCCTTCCTCATAGGTCACTAAGTTTTGGTTTATCCTTCTAGTGTTTCTCTTTGCAATTATAAGTGTCTATCTACATATAGATGCTTATCCATATGTATGTGTATATGTACTTACATATAATACTTGTCCTTTGCATTTCCCCCCTTTCTTATGCAAAGGTAGCAGACTGAATGTACTGTTTTACACCTTCTGCAAGCATCTGTTGAGTGCTTATTATGTCCCCAGCACTGTGCCGAGGTAGTCAGGCAAGAGCGACCCTGCTTATCACCGTGTTCCAGTGTATTTTTCGGTATTATAGTTAATTAGGCCTGCTGCTCTTATCTCTGTTTCTCAGGAGACAGTGTTCCTGGGTGCCGCCTCAGTGCCACTTATTTATCTCCATTATCTTGCAGTGAGCACTGACAGTGACGAGCACTTGTCCCTCAGCATGTCAAAAGAATATACATATTTTTAATTACAAAAGCAATACATGAGAACATGCACATTGTGAGACGCTTGAGCAACACAGAAGTGTATGGAATAAAAAGCCATGGTTTCCTCTCACCCCCACCAATCCCACTGTACTTGCCTGAAGCAATGATTATGTCGGTGTTTGCCAAATGGTGATTTTCTAATTCCATTGTTCCTTCTACATTTATTGGTTTACATTCTACAACAAGGAAGAGTTTTCTCTTCTTTTCCATTTATTTATTCGTTCAGCTAGTTCGTTTTTATAATGGATTTGCGGATTCTTATTTTATTCGATGGGTTATAAACTGCTACATTTATTATTTATTTTGATATGCCCAAATTGTTCCAGAATTTGACAGGGGAACCCTTTCCTTTTGAGCTTAATTTTGTGTCCTTTTGTTATGCCCTCATTGTTCTTTAAGCACTTTCTAACTTTCTGGAAAACAAGATGCTCTAGGCTCATCTTGCGCTTTTCCTGCCACAGCCAGTTCTCCAAGAATCCAGGCTTGATTTCCTTTCGATAGAGATACCTAGATATGGGCATTAGGTGTGCTCTTGCTACCGGGCGGAGGTCATTGTTTCTAGGCCATCTCAGCAGACAGAGCTAGGATATATATGTGTGTGTGGACATATGTATTCCTACACACACATCTACCTAGCCATCCATTTATCTATCATCTAGACAATGTCTTTATCATCTTAAAAACCATGAGCTCATGCTGATGCTCTAATTCCAATCCCAAACCACAAGGTTCATTCTAGCCTTCCTGCTTTCCATCTTTCTTTTTTTCTTTTCTTTTCTTTTCTTTCAATGAGATCTTGCTCTGTTGCCTGGGCTACAGTGCAGTGGTGCAACCGTAGCTCACTGCAACCTCAAACTCCTGGGCTCACACAATTCTCCCACCTGAGCCAACTGAGTAGCTAGGATTACAGGGGTGTGCCACCACTCCCGGATGATTTTTTAATTTCATTTAAGTTTTTGTAGAGACAGAGTCTCTCTATGTTACCCAGGCTCACCTTGAACTCCTGGCCTCAAGAGACCCTCCTGCCTCGGCCTCCAAAGTGTTAAGATTACAGGTGTGAGCCACCGCTTCTGACCTGTTTTCCATGTTTTTATCTCCCTTCTCTGACAGGGAGAGCACTGTTTCCCATTATTCACAATATATTTACCTGTTTATTCAATCATAGGATACACATTCAGTAGTTTCAGGATTGTCAACCCACACCACTGTGAAAAATAAAACTACTAAGGTTTAATATTCATTTACAATTCTTTTTGTTTTTCCCCCTTCAGTATAGCTATGTTAAGTTGAAATGGGCTCATTTCTTTCTGTTTGTATTTCATTCCCTCCCACCATCTTTGTTGATTGATTATGTGAAACATTAACATAATTTTTAAAGTCAAAACTATGTGGAAAAATTACACCCAGAGAAGTGTCACTCCCCATCCCCTGTACCCCATCCCATCCCCTCATCCTTTCACCCTATTCCCACCCTACCCTGTGGGTAAGAAATCTCACTAGTTTCTGGTTTACCCTTCTTTTGTGGTTACTTTTTGTTTTTGCACAAAGGAACAATATATATTTATTGTTTCTCCTTTCTTACACACAAGCTAGCATACTATAGATACTCTATTGCACTTTGCTTTTTCTTTTGCATTGTTTGCTTTGCAACTGTATCCTCGCAATGTATGTACTTATAAAAATATTTTTATGGTAAAATATAATATACATATAGAAAAGTGCACCAAACATATATTCACTTTTATTTTTTATTTTATTTTATTTTATTTTTGAGACAGAGTCTCACTCTGTTGCCCAGGCTAGAGTGAGTGCCGTGGCGTCAGCCTAGCTCACAGCAACCTCAAACTCCTGGGCTCAAGCGATCCTCCTGCCTCAGCCTCCCGAGTAGCTGGGACTACAGGCATGTGCCACCATGCCCGGCTAATTTTTTCTATATATATTTTTAGCTGTCCATATAATTTCTTTCTATTTTTAGTAGAGATGGGGTCTCGCTCTTGCTCAGGCTGGTCTCGAACTCCTGAGCTCAAACGATCCGCCCACCTCGGCCTCCCAGAGTGCTAGGATTACAGGCGTGAGCCACCGCGCCCGGCCCACTTTTATTTTTTATTTATTTTTTTTTTGAGACAGAGTCTCACTCTGTTGCCCGGGCTAGAGTGCCGTGGCATCAGCCTAGCTCACAGCAACCTCAAACTCCTGGGCTCAAGCGATCCTTCTGCCTAAGCCTCCTGAGTAGCTGGGACTACAGGCATGCGGCACCATGCCTGGCTAATTTTTTCTATATATTTTTAGTTGTCCAGGTAATTTCTTTCTATTTTTAGTAGAGACAGGGTCTCGCTCTTGCTCAGGCTGGTCTCGAACTCCTGAACTCGAGCGATCCTCCCGCCTTGACCTCCCAGAGTGCTAGGATTACAGGCGTTAGCCACCACGCCCGGCCACACTTTTAAGGAGTAATTACAAATCAAACACCTGTATAACCACCACTCGGGTTAAGAAATAGAACATTGTTAGCACCTCTGGGTGACTTTTACCAATCATAGCTCCCTCTCTCCTCCAGAGGTAACCATCGTCCTGAATTTTATGGTGTTTACTTCCTTCCTTGCTCCTTTTCATGGTTTGCCACCTCGGTTTTGCCTTTATTCAACTAAAACACACACACATAAAAGTGCACAAAATTATGAATAACTTGATGCGTTTTCACAAACGGAACTTGCCCAAGTAAAGAAACAGATGATGACCAGCACCCCAGAAGGCCCACCTGTGACCCCTCCCAGTCACTGTCCAGGATAGCTGCCATTCTGACTTCTAAGGGCGTGGTTTAGTTTTGCCTGGTTTTGTACTTTATATACATGGAAAACTAAGAGATTATATACTTCTTTTACTTAATTTTATGTTTGTCATATTTATTCACTCTGTTGACTGAAAAGACAGTTCATTTTTATTGCTGAATAACATTCCATTGTCCGAATATACCACAATTGTGTATCCATTTCACTGACGTTGTTGGGAACTTCAGTTGTACATACATAGCTTGTAAAATTAGGAAAAAGTAAGTTGAAGATCATAGTCTCACGGGTCAGACAGACAGATGAGGAAGAGAGTTGCAGAATAAGTTCACCATGAGAGTTATACATGTGGAATTTTGGGCACATGAACCGAGAGGATTGAGCTAAGCTTTGAGAAGATAGGATCTGCTTAGGAGGATATGGAGAGAAAGAGGATAGAGACAGATACACACACAGAGAGAGAGAGAGAGAGAGAGATATTATTTTATTCCAGGCAGAGGGAGAGCATGAGGAACTGCTAGCATTTGGGAAGGCTGGGTCAGAGGGAGCTGCATTTCGACATGGAGGGGAGGTTGCAGGATTGGTTGGTGAGGCAAAGGACGTGTCACAAAAAGTCCTAGGGTGCTGGGTTAAAGAAGATGGGGCTTTATCCCTTAAGGGATTGGGACAGGCGGATCCTGTTTCAGTCTTAGACTGAAACAGGATCCGCACTTAAAAAAAAAAAAAAAAGAGATTGGGACAGTACTGAATATTTTTTCTCTGCTCTTCCTTTTTTTTTTTTTTTAAAGCAGAGTCATCATATGGCCTATTTTACAGTTTAGAAGGATCCCTCCAGCAGGGACAGCAGGGAGGATGGACTGGAGGGTTACAAACAGGAGGCAAGGAGACCTGTAAGGAAGCCACAGCAACATTCAGGGAGTGATACACATGGGTGGTTAAGAGCAAAAGTCCCGGAGTCTGGCTTCTAAATTTGTGTCTCCAGCCCAGTTCTCTCTCCTGACCTCCAGACTCTCATGTCCAACTTTCTACTCGATATCCTCACTTCACTATCTCATAGGCATTCTCAAATCAACACTTCCAAAATTGAACTCCCAGCCTTACCCCTAAAACAAGCCTCCTGCCTTAGCCTCCCAAAATGCTGGGATTACAGATGTTACAGATGTGAGCCATGGAGCCCAGGCTTTTTCATTCATCTTTGCACCGGTATCAAACCATAATTATTACTGTAGCTGGAAATTGGGTAATGTAAGTCCTCTAATTTTGTTCTTTTTCAAGATTGTTTTGGTTCTAGGTCATTTGTGTTTCCACATAAATTTTAGGATCAGCTTGTCATTTATGCATCTTAGCAATATTTTGTCTTCCAGTCTGTGAACATAGGATATCTTCTTTAATTGCTCTCAGCAATGTTTTATAATTTTCAGTGTACAGATCTTGTACATCTTTTGTTAAATTTATCTCTAAGTATTTTATATATTGTGATGCTATTGTCAATGGCATTTTTAATTTCAAAGTCTGACTGTTAATTGCCAGTATACGGAAATACAGTTGATTTTTGTATGTTGACATTTCACCTTGCAAACTTGCTATGCTCACTTGATAGTTTTTTTGTGGATTTCTTAGGATTTTCTATAGACAATAATGTCATGTGAAAAAGACAGCTTTACTTCTTCCTTCACAATCTGGATAGCTTTCATTTCATTTTCTTACAATATTGCAAGGGCTAGAACCTCCAGTTCAGTGTTGACTAGAAGTTGGGAAATCAGACATTCTTGCCTTGTTGCTGATCGTAAAGAGAAAGTATTCAATCTCCCCCGTGAGTATGTTAGCTGTAGGTTTTTTGTAGATGCCCTTTATCAGATTGAGAAAAATATCTTCTATTCCTAGTTTAGTAAGAGTTTAATGCATGAGTGGGCATTTGATTTTTTTTCAAGCACTTTTCTGCCTCTATTGACATGGTCATATAGATTTTCTTTTTAAATCGTGTTCATTTGGTGAATTACATTGATTGATCTTGAAATATTAAAAATAACTTTATACTTCTGGGATAAAACCTCACTTGGTTTTAAGGATCTACTTATATATTTTTGGATTTTATTTGCTAAATCATGGTTAAAAATTTTCATGTATATGTTCATGAGGGATACTGGTCTGTAGTATTCTTTATTTATAAATTCTTTTTCTGATTTTGCTACGTTTAATTCTGGCTTCATAGAATAGGTTGTATAGTGTGCTTTTCTCTTCAACTTTCTCAAAGAGATTGTGTAGAAGTGATATTATTTTTTCCTTAAATGTTTGGTAGAATTCATTAGTAAGGCAACTGGACCTGGGGTTTTCATCATGGGAGGGTTTTGACTACAAGTTCCATTTATTTAATAAATATATGTTTATTCAGTGTATTTTCTTTTTGGAGTGAGCTTTGGTAGTTTATATATTTCAAAGAATATGTGCAGTTTATCTAAGTTGTCAAATTTATAGGCATAATGCTCTTCATAATTGAGTAGAAAAAACAAACTCAGTTTCACTCACACCAGATGTGTGGGGATTTCTCCCGCCAGCCAGCAAGCAATCAATTCTGCAGTAGACGCCAGCTGGGTGTCCTCTAATACAATCCAGTTCTGACACTATCTACATGGAGATAGGGTCAGATCACACAAGTAGAGGACACAGTCACACAAGACTGAGCCCCACTTTTGATGCCAACTGCAAGCCCCAGGTTATTTTATCTGTGCTTCTGACCAACTGCCTGTAAATCAGGGTTCCCATAGCCCCCTCTCCTTGGCTTCAATTAACTTACTAGAGCAGCTCACAGAACGCAGGGAAACACTTACATTTACCAGTTTATTACAAAGGATTTTTTTTTTTTTGAGACAGAGTCTCACTCTGTTGCCCAAGCTAGAATGCCGTGGCGTCAGCCTAGCTCACAGCAACCTCAAACTCCTGGGCTCAAGTGATCCTCCTGCCTCGGCCTCCCAAGTAGCTGGGACTACAGGCATGTGCCACCATGCCCGGCTAATTTTTTCTATATATTTTTAGCTGTCCAGCTAATTTCTTTCTATTTTTAGTAGAGATGGGGGTCTCACTCTTGCTCAGGCTGGTCTCGAACTCCTGAGCTCAAACAATCCGCCAGCCTCGGCCTCCCAGAGTGCTAGGATTACAGGCGTGAGCCACCATGCCTGGCCACGACTAAAGATTTTATTTTAGTTCACATAAGGCAAGGTCTGGAGGGGTCCCGATTGCAAGACCCGTTAAGTTGGGGTGTGCCACCCTAGCTACACTCACGTAGATATGTAACCCCCCAAATGTTCAGCTGTCTGCAGGCTCTCTGAACCCTGTCCCTTTTGGGGTTTTATAGAAGCTTCATTATGTAGCCATGATTGATTAAACCACTGGCCATTAGTGATCAACTTAACCTTTAGCCTCTCTCCCATTGCCAACAGTGGTGGAGGTGGGGCTGAATGTTCCAACCCTCTGAGCACCTGGCTGGTTCCCCTGGTGACCAAGCCCCCCATCCTGTGGTATCAAGCCGATTTCCAAAGGTCACCTCATTAACATAAACCCAGGTATATTTGAAAGGGCTTGTTGTAAATAACAAAAGACTATCTTTCACCTTTATAGTTCAGGTACTACTTCAAGAACCAAGGACAAAGGATGAAATACTTTAGCAAAATATATTCTTCTTATTGCTCTTGTCACTTAGGAAATAACAAGGCTTACAGGAGCTGAGAGCCAGGAATCATGGATGAAAACCAAAATATACACATCATAATTGTAAGGCTGGTGGCAGGCATGCCTCCCCTCCCTAATGAAAAAAAGGAAGAAGCCCACGAGACCTGCTAAAAACAATGCCTGCAAGGCCCAGCTAAGTTAAAGAATAGCCACACCTGGATGGTTACCCTGATAAGGGTCTTGGTTCCTGGAATCCATACATACCACCAGCCCCTCCTAGTTCACAATACCCACCCTGAAACCATAATGGAAAATTCCTAACTCTTCGTGCCAAAAAACCCCCATCCCCCAGCTCTAAAACATATATAAGCCCACACAAAACTTCTGGGTGGCGCGACTTCTCGGGCCCCTCTCTTGGGACCTGTTACCCTCACCCAGGAGTGCTCAAATAAAGCCTCGTTGCTTACCCCTTTCTACTCTGCTCGTCTTTCTTTCTCTGGTGCCGACCATCCAAAAACCTTACAATAATATCACAGGCCACCCTCTAGGTTTCCAACAGGATCCCTTGCAGTAAAATATCTACATCTATTTGAGCATTTATATTTGTTGTAGCATTTATAAAACAGATATAGCAATTGCACCAACATAAATATGCCTAACATTCAGAGAAGCCAGTGTGAGTTAGGGACAGATTGAAATAAACAAATAATTTGTCCTGTGAAACTGTTACAAAAATTTTCATATTCTTGTGCTGGCGTTATTATTTCTTTTCCTCCTTGATCTACCGCTAATTGTACCTTTTGATAAACTTGTGCAGAACTATCCAGCACAAAAACCAGCTAATGGCTAGCTAGATCTGTTACAGCCCAAGCAGATTGTATTGTCTGTCGCACAGAAAAGAGCCCTGTGAACTAAAATAAAATTTTAAGGCTCACCCCCCACCGGCTGACTGAGTGGACCCCCTCATGGCCAAAGGAATATCCTAAAACTAAATTGCCTGTCAGGAGGAGGGAGGTCAGACATGCCTCATTATCCCCCTCTCCCTTCTTGGGGACATCCTTTGTAACCCACTAACAAGCCTAAGGGTATGCAAGACAAACCTACAGGCTCTCAATTTACACAACAAATCTATGTCTGGTGGCTTGTCTCTGATAAACAGCAACTATGTTAAAACAGTCCAAGCCTTTAGACAAAGCTTCATGTCTTTAACCAATTATAAGCCAAAGAATCTTTAAACCCACCTATAACCTGCAAGCCCCCGTTTCGAGACGGCCCACCTTTTCGGGCCAAACCAATGTATGAGTCCCACGTATTGATTTATGAATTTCCCTGTAAACCCCGTATGCCTGAAATGTATAAAACCAAACTGTAACCCTACCACAGGGAGTCCACTTGCTCAAGGCCTCTTGTGCGTGGCTCCAGGTCATGATCCTCAAATTTGGCTCAGAATAAATCTCTTTAAAATTATTTTACAGAGTTTGGCTTTTTTTCCGTTGACAACCCGTACACTGAGATAGCCGGGGTTGCAGCAGAGACAGTTTAATACCACAGGCGCCAAGTGAAGAGATGAGAGGAATTTCTCAAATCCATTTCCTCGAGAATTTGGGAGAAAGGATTTTGAAAGATAATTTGTTGGGCAAAGGGCTAGGCAATTGGGTCTACTGATTGGCTGGGTTTGGGGCCGGACCACAGGGGTTTAGAAATCATTTTCATGTGCTGAGTCAGTTCCTGGGTGGGGGTCACGATACCAGCTGAGTCAGTTCCTTGGTATGGGCTGCTGGTCTGGGTGGATCAGCTAATCTACCGGAATGCAGGGGCTGGAAGATATCTCAAAAACTAGCCTTAGGTTTCACAAGGGTGATGTTATCTATGGAGAAAGTTAAGAATGTTTATGACCATCAGCTATGTGACTTCTGAGTAGCAATTGTAGGAAAGCAAAGTAGGGGATAATGGCTGGTTATTATTATTATTTTTAACTATGCTTGTGTCTTTGCAGAGTTTAAGCCCCTACCACAGTTCTTGCCTTTTATTCCTTTATTAATTTGTAAAAGGGCAGTTTCAGATCTAGTTCCTCTTCAGGTCAGTCAGTTTCCATAGGTACAGTATTACATCCTGAGAAGGCTTTAATTCAATTTCCCAATACATTCGATCATCAGTATTATAAGAAGACTTATTTACAAGAGGGAGTTGAATCTTACCAACAACACCAGTTATTACACCATATTACAGTGTAAACTAAAAATAAAATCTTAAGCCCCCGTGCCAAATGAATTGGACCCTCTCTTGGCCAAGGGGACCCCAGAAAACCCTTAAGCCTGAGATCCTGGCCATGAAGGGAAAGGTCGGATACCTCTCCTTTTGTAACTGGCTCTATGAACAAGTTTCAATGATCCGTATGTGTTTTTTGGTAATCCTCTTCTTTAAGTAACTGACTTTTAGAGTTGTTTTCCAGAAGTGGTGGCTTTTCTGTAAGACAAAGGAGCTGAGAGGTGGTTTTTTGGGGTTTTTTTTTTTGTTTTTGTTTTTTTTTGACAGAGTCTCACTCTGTTGTCTGGGCTAGAGTGCCGTGGCGTCAGCCTAGCTCACAGCAACCTCAAACTCCTGGGCTCAAGCAATCCTTCTGCCTCAGCCTCCTGAGTAGCTGGGACTACAGGCATGTGCCACCATGCCTGGCTAATTTTTTCTATATATTTTTAGTTGTCCGGCTAATTTCTTTCTATTTTTAGTAGAGACAGGGGTCTCGCTCTTGCTCAGGCTGGTCTCGAACTCCTGACCTTGAGCGATCCTCCCGCCTCAGCCTCCCAGAGTGCTAGGATTACAGGTGTGAGCCAACGTGTCTGACCAGGAGCTGAGATTCTGAAGGCCCCGGGTAGACTTCCTGATGCCAAGATTCACCTGCCCCAAAAGTATGTAGTCCCTTGTTAATTGCACGTGGCCCCTCCTTAAAAAGTCCATGATCTCTGTTAGTCCATTCCCCTAACAAGAAGTCTTTCATATTGAAAAAAAATTCCTTTCTCCCCTAGCAATCCTAGTTGTCTCAACAATTGGATCTTTGTGTGATGAGCAACTGGACCTAGGCCAAAATCCCTTTGCAGTTATGATAACACCATTTGGAGTTAAGTTACAAAAATTGACCAGCATTAATGTTAAAACAGAGATCATAAGGCTGACAAAACAGACTCTTTGTGACAATAAGATACTAAATTATTAATAGGACCTACAGGCCATGCAAGGCAAAGGTTAAATCACACCTGTAGGCCATCAATTTGCTTAACAGATCACTTGAGTCTGTATATTGTGGCTTGTCTCTGATTAACAGACTTCCTTGTCTTAACTTAAAACATTCCAAGCCTTTAGACAAAGCTTTATTCCTTTAACCAATTACAAATTACAGAATCTCTGAATCTACCTATAACCTGTAAGCCTCCCCACTTCAAGATGTCCTGCCTTTTCAGGCCAAACCAATGTATATCTTCCATGTATTGATTTATGATTTTACCTGCAATTCCTGTCTCCCTAAAATGTATAAAACCAAACTGTAACCCAACCATCTGAGGACAACTTACTCCAGGCTTCTTGGCTATGGCTCCCTGGTCACTCATATGGTGAGTATGGTATGGTCACTCATATTTGGCTCAGAATAAACCCCTTTAAAATATTTTACAGAGTTTGGTTTTTTTCCATTAGCAGCGGTATGATCATGGTATGATTCACATTCATTGCAGAACAGATCAGTAAGAATCACAGAGGTATTTGCTTTGCCTTTGTTGTAAAACCCCAAATTCAGGCTCATGTACCTGATGTGCAGCTGGAGCCAAACACTGTGACACTGGAGCTTGGAGGTACAGAAAGGTTATTTGATTTGGCCAAAGGCAGAAGGCAGGAGAGCAAAATCCCTCAGATCCCTCTTCCCAAAGAGATGAAGTGGGGAGGTTTCATGAGGCTAAGCGGGTAAAGGAGGGGGTTCCAGGGGGCTGAGGGTGAAGTCTGTGTTTCTTGAGTCTCAGATAATATCTTGAGCAACCAGGCTTCTCAGTATCAGCAGCTAACTTTTTCAAAGGCATTCTCTCCTCCTGCAAAACAAACTCATAAATTTTTCTTGTGACCCTGGAGTTGTCTCCTCATGCTTGACAAAAAACAGTACACAAGCAGTTACTGATTACTGTGAGAACAAGGGCTATTGGGCAGGAAGTGAGCACTTATCAGATGGACACGAACAAGAGCCTAATCAAAATTTAGATTATGTTGATCACTGAAAATGCTGGGGTACTAAAATCTCAAGGGGCCTAGCTATATCTTCCCAACAGAATCTACTCTTGACCATATACCAGATATTATTAAGGACAGGTGTTGTTATAATAGGCTATGACTCAGTTATTTCTGAATTCCAAGTTAATTGGGGACAAAGGCAATCACCCTGTCTCATTTCACAGGCTTGTACTGAGACTGGTTTCCACTGTGTTATTATATAGCAGGGTCCACCTCCCTCCTACAGAGAGAAAATGCATGGCATTTAGAATAGCTTCTACCTCTACTAACTGTACCTCAGTATATGTTTTATTTTGCCCTATTCTGGGGGCCAGAGCAGTCATGGAACATCGATGTAAATCACAAGCACCCCCAGAGAACTTCCATAACTTTGGAGGGCCGTAAGATTCCCACAGGTGTGCCCCTTGAGCCTCAGGAGCCAGGATGGAGGGCCACTGCCTCATGGCCACTGCAGCCTCCATTTGCAATAAAATAGTCAAGAGGCCCTGTTGGGCTTGGATACAGGCCCTTTCACAGAGCCGGGTTTTTAGCCTTATCCAGCATTATTAGTTGTCTGCCTGACTCACTTTGCTAAAGCCTTATTATCTTTCCAGGCTGACTCCCATCCTTTGCCTTCTTCCTGGAAGAGAACTCCCTCTAATCTGCCTATTCTAGTTAATATATCTTTTTCCTCTGAACACTGCTCCTCATTAAAAGCAAACTCAGTTTGTCCTAGGATAACTAGACCTGCACCTATCTCCACTAAGACCCTTTTCTGCGTGGTGGGCCAGTGTTTAATCCACCATGCATGTTGTTGCCATCATGTATTAACAGCCTGAGAACAGTTGGGATACATGCTTTGCACACAAAAATGTTGAGTACCCCATACTAGGGTCAGATGAGTGGTGGTCTTATCTAGATGTAATTTAGTTTGAGTGTGCCCTAAGGCCTCCCATTTCCTTCTTTGCCGCAGGGTGGGGCCATTCCCCAGGGGAACTTGGATTCACCAAGTAATGCCCACTGCTTTAATCCCAGCAAGAACCCATTGTTTTTCCCTATTCTGCTTATTAGCTTTCCATACACAAAAACAACAGTGATGTGTGTTTGTGTACAGCACACTGTGGCATGTTGGGCTACATATTTTGTTCTTTACAACCAGGGACCTTTCTAAGTATTCTATCATCAATGTTTACAGTTACACAGTGATCAGTCTGCTGGAAGCCATATACCCCATGGTTTGAAGTCCCAGTAGGAAGCAGTTCTTTGAAAATTCTTCCCAAATGGAAAATTGGATAGCCACATGTGGAAGGCTGAAACAAGATCTGCACCTCTCACCCCTCACAAAAATTAATTCACAATGGATAACAGACTTAAACCTAAGGCATGAAACTATAAGAATTCTAGGAGAAAATGCTGGAACAACTCTTAAAGATATTGGTCTAGGCAAAGAATTTATGAAGGCAACCCCAAAAGCAATCACAGCAACAACAAAAATAAATAAATGGGACCTGATTAAATTAAAAAGCTTCTGCATAGCCAAGGATACAATCAACAGAGCAAATAGACAACCTACAGAATGGGAGAAAATATTTCCACGTTATACATCAAATAAAGGGCTGATAACCAGAATCTACAAAGAACTCAAGCAAATCAGCAAGGAAAAAAATCAAACAATCCCATTAAAATGTGGGCAAACGACATGAACAGAAACTTTTCATATGAAGATAGACTGATGGCCAACAAACACATGAAAACATGCTCAACATCTCTAATCATCAGAGAAATGCAAATCAAAACCACAATGAGATATCATTTATGTGGATGGAAAAATCCAAACTCTGAAATATTTTTTTTAATTTCAGCATATTATGGGGGTACAAAAGTTTAGGTTATGTATTTTGCCCTTGCCCCCCTCCTCCCCCCCTCCGAATCTGTTACATATTCCCCACTCTCAATATTTCCCTTCCATATCTATGGGGGGGGGTGATGTCGTCATCCAGCTACTTCCTGTTGAAATGGGGGTGACATTTCAGATGGAAGGTTTATACTTATGTATGTCATTGCAAAGCTTTGTCAGTTTACAACAACAGAAGAAAAAGCAGTAACTACAACAGCGAGGATTGGCAAGGCAAAATGGACCGTCGCCCTGTAGACAATGTCCGATACAGGGCTGGGCAGGAAAGCACCCTGTAGGCAATCCGAGAGACCAGCTTCTGTAGATTCAGAAATCATATACAGATGACAAAGACAGATCAACAGAAGAGGCGATAGCCCAGAGAAATCCTCACTAAGGAATTGTCTCTCCATCCTATAGACAGAACAAATAATCAAAGAAAGGTTAGCAAAAAAAAAATATTAACATTTTCGTTTTCTTTTCTTTCTTAAATAGTTACTTCAGGTCGTCCAAAGGCTGGCCCCTCCGCTGGGGCTTGGTTCTCTTTTTCCATGGGACCCCTCTTTACTCTGGTATGATGGACCTAAGGTTTCATTTCTGACAACTTCAATGAGGTGTGAGCTGTTAGAGGCACTGTATAGGGTTTCTTCTACTTCTTTGTTTCCAACTGGGGTGGAGACCTGAGAGAGGCGAACTCATGCATAGTGGTTAGTTAGTACCTGACCCACTCACTTGGCATATTGCTTTACCCTGTTTTTTACTCCTGGTTATATTACCATACTTACCTCGGGGTGCTAGGAAGGGTCTCTCATGAACTATTTCTTAGCGGCTTAACTTAAGCCTGCTTCTCAGGGATATCCTTATTCAGAGGAGGACAAACAGCAATACCCTATTCCACTTTTCTGACTTGCTGGGTTATCTCCGATTCAAAAGCATGTCCAAGGCCGGGCGCGGTGGCTCACGCCTGTAATCCTAGCACTCTGGGAGGCCGAGGCGGGTGGATCGCTCAAGGTCAGGAGTTCGAGACCAGCCTGAGCAAGAGTGAGACCCCGTCTCTACTAAAAATAGAAAGAAATTATATGGACAACTAAAAATATATATAGAAAAAATTAGCCGGGTATAGTGGCGCATGCCTGTAGTCCAGCTACTCGGGAGGCTGAGGCAGTAGGATCGCTTAAGCCCAGGAGTTTGAGGTTGCTGTGAGCTAGGCTGACGCCACGGCACTCACTCTAGCCTGGGCAACAAAGTGAGACTCTGTCTCAAAAAAAAAAAAAAAAAAAAAAGCATGTCCATTTTTGCTTTGTATGGAGGAGGGGAGCCTATGAACATCTAGACCTGTGGGATCATTGAATCCACTGTGTCACCAGGTTCCTACTGAGGCTCCACTCGAACTTCATGTGTGGCCACAGGACACTGTGCAGTGGGTCCAGGTGCAGACTGCAGGAAGCAACACTGCTAGTCCCCTTGTGAATGCCCAGGGCTCCTTGTGCTCCTGGGCCCTGTCGACAATGGGGCTGTCTGAGCCTCATCAGTTTCCAGGTCCCTTTTCCTTCTTGGTGTGGAGCTTGTTGACATCCTCACTGTAGAAGGAGGGGCTGTTGAGTTGTCTCCACAGCTGCCTGTCCACAATGTCCATCACCATCATGCCATTTTATACATGCCTGGCCTCTTTCCCTGGACTGCTGATGTCTGTCATCCCATTGTCCTCCAAGACTCGTTCCTGCCCTGCTGGCGTACATGCACAGGAACTTGGCAAAGGCCCTGTCCTGGGCCAGCAGCTCCTGGTAGGAGCCCATCTTGGAGCTTTAGACACTCTCTCCTTTTGCAGCCTGAAAAGATATCTACTAATACCAAGTGAAACTGTCAATCATCAAAAGGGTTGGGCCCCCTGTGCAGTGGGTCGCCTTTCTGTCCTTGGACCACCTCAAGCATGTAAACAGTTTGTTGCACACGGGATCTTTCCAAATGAAGTCTCACCAAATCCCTTGAGGCAAGCAAAAGGGTTGCAGGATTGAGAACAGACAGTCTTTAATAACAATTTATCAAGGAGGCCATCTTTCAGTGGCTTTAACATGTCATTGGCCGTGGGATGTCTCTCAGCATCTATACTAAGACTCTAAGGCTCATTCCTTGTTTTTCATGTTATTTACAATTCAGGCAAACCCAGAAGCTATTCCCTTAAGGGCCTCATACAAGGGCTTTACCGTCAGTCTGAAGTCTGGGATCCAGACAGGAACCCCAGATAAGTTCTGTCCAATTGCAGGTTCACAAATCCCCTGCTAAGCTTTCATACCATTCGAGTTCTGCAGCTTGTCTCTAGCTGCCTCACTGTTGTTTGACCCCTCCCTCACCGCTCTCTGCCTGGCTTCCTGAGTGCCAGTCACAGGGCTGGTGCAGGGGACCGTGCCCTGTGCCGGGGACGGGGCTGTGTTGTGGGGGGAAAAAGAATCCTCCCCACTGGACCACTTTTGTCCGTGCAGGTGGGCACCAACGGGACCTCCACTTTCAATTTCTCCCAGGGCTCCTGGGGGCATGTTTGGAGGAAGGGGCTCTGCAACGCCCCCCACCCCATGCCGTCTGAGTCCTGGACTTAAAAACATTTTTTTCTCTCCTGGGGGCTTCTTACTATCTGGGGGCCTTTGTCACTTTTGGGCAAAGTCCTTTCTAATGTCCTTTCTTTTTATAAAAAGCATACATAGTTTGTCCCCTTCTGATTACAGAAGGTCCCCTGGCCAAATTGAGTTTTCTGCTTAGAGGAAGAGACCATTTCTACCCCAGTTAGTTTCAGTCCCGACCTCCCCTGAACCTCACAGCGGCAGCGGTCGCTTGGGGCAGCAGTTATAGCAGGGTGACCATGGCCACTGCATAGGCCTCGCTCGCTGGCCCCATTGCAGTAGTGGCACATGTAGAGCCCCGAGTTGGCAGCAGGCTCTCGGCCTGGGGCTAACCGCCCTTCTCCCACACAGCATTGTTACGGGCTGCTGCTCGCCCAGGGTCACGCACAGGCCGGGGGGAAGCGCAGACAGCAGGGCTGCTCCCTGATTCCCAGAGCCTGCCTGCATTATGTTGGCCACAGACAGCCCGCACAGAGCTGGTGGCGGCATGTAGGTAACCAATTTTCTTTCTTAAGTATGCTGCTCCTGTTTTAGGCAAACACCAAAGGGGGGAAGGAAAGAGATTTGGGAAGCATCGCGACAGTCATGGCCATTTGTAAGTAAAGCCCCCCGGGACACCAAGACACTGTTTCCACCCATTTGTGGGGGGTTTTTGGACCTCCCTATTGGTGTAGAGGCACCGTTTGTGGGTGGAAATGTAGCGCTTTAGTGGGGCAGGGACCTGGAGCTCTTTTGTGGTTCCAAGGGAACAGGGGCTGGAAAGTTCAAACCTTCCCCAAATGGTGGCCCTGTCTCCCCCCTTCCCCTCCAAATCATCAGGCTGGTCAGAGCTCGTGCGTCTGGAAAGAAAGACATGGGACTTCCCGGAGCGAAGTCCAGCCCTGGCGAGTGCTAGAAATCCATTTCTTTTTTCTTTTTTTTTTTTTTTTTTTTGTTGAGACAGAGTCTCACTTTGTTGCCCAGGCTAGAGTGCCATGGCGTCAGCTTAGCTCACAGCAACCTCAGACTCCTGGGCTTAAGCAATCCTACTGCCTCAGCCTCCCGAGTAGCTGGGACTACAGGCATGCGCCACTATGCCCGGCTAATTTTTGGAATATAGATTTTTAGTTGTCCATATAATGTCTTTCTATTTTTAGTGGAGACGGGGTCTCGCTCTTGCTCAGGCTGGTCTCGAACTCCTGACCTCGAGCGATCCACCCGCCTCGGCCTCCCAGAGTGCTAGGATTACAGGCGTGAGCCACCGCGCCCGGCCTAGAAATCCATTTCTTTCTTACCCGAAGACGCGATGCCCTCACCCAGGGCTCTTCCCAGAGCTGCTCCATGCCTCTTGCACAGGCGCCATTCCACCGGGAAGCCAGTGGGCCCACCCCAGGGCGCCAAAACCTGTTACCGAAAGCTGGGCCACTTGTCCACGAGGCCAAAAAAGAACGAGGACAAGCAGTTTGAGGAGGAAGGAAAGAGAGTTTACTTTGCTGACAAAGGAGGAAATACGGTAGAACTTCTCGTCTCAAAATCCCAAATTTCCTGAACATAGGCAGAAATATAGAGCTTTTAAAGGGAGGGTTCTCAGCTTCAGACAATTACTGTGGTTAACTATTCTAATTGTCCCATCTCTGCCAAAAATAAAGCCTGTGAACCCCCCCCCCCGGAGGGGGGGGCTGATGCCACCTGGGAGTTTTCATTTTTTTTTTTTTATAGAGACGGGGTCTTGCTCTTGCTCACGCTGGCCTCGAATTCCTGAGCTCAAACGATCCACCTGCCTCGGCCTCCCAGAGTGCTAGGATTACAGGCGTGAGCCACCGCACCCGGCCTACCTGGGAGTTTTCAAAAGACTTAACCTGCCTCAGGGATGCAGGCCAGGCTGCAGTTCCCAAAAGAGTGGGGGAAGTTTTCCAGGCCATTCCCTCTGTTACAGAACTAATCGATCAATACTTATGTGCACATATGGAAGTAAAACTCAAGGGAAATCAAGTAGGGGGGAAGGGTGAGGAGGAGATGGGTAAATTCACACCTCATGGGTACGATGCACACTATCTGTGTGAAGGGCACACTTATAACTTTGATCAAACTGTACAAAAGCAAAGTATGCAACTAAAACATGTGTATCCCCATAATGTTCTGAAATTTAAAAAAATCCTTCCCAAATGATATCTTTTATAGTAGATGTAGCCTGAAAAATAGAAGTCAAAAGATACCAGCACATTACTAAAGTCCCATTTAGTCATTAACATTTGGTTTGCAGGCTGCCATTCAACCTTGTCAGGTTCCAAAAGCAGGGGTGGTCCTGGAAAACACATAGCTTCACCCTTCTGGGCATCTGGTAATAGTTGTGCTAAGAGATAATGTTATTCTTTTGCTCTGAGTCTCTTGAGGTACTGATACAATATTGGATTTCCCTCATTGCATAACCCACTTACTCATCCTTTACCCTCAGCTATTATTTCTTCTCTCCATTTGTCATTTATTTTTACCCAAACTTTTTCACCTTTGGAAGGAACGTTAGGTTTGACCACTGGGCTGGTCCAGATGCAGCAATACTAGTCTAGCGAGTGCCTCCCCCTTAGTCCACTCCCATTCCTGTAGGGTGTGGTTATGTAGGTACTGAACCAGTGGGCCATCCTGACCACTAAGCACCATAGTGGCATTTACTGTTAGCCTTAACTGTGCCAAATAGGATGAAGGCATAATCCACCCTTTGGGCCTTTAGGAATTCTGACATAAAGGTTGAAAGTTATAGTTACAGTTTTTTGCTTAAGAATCATTACTGCTTCTGATGCCTGCATTTGCAGCCCTGGTCCTGGGACCATTGCATCAGGCGGGAAAAAGGAAAGTTGAGGTGATGTGGGGAAGAACTGTATAGTTGCATCAGCATCTTCCTCTACCCCCTCTTGCCCAGATCCCCCAGAAAAGTGGAGGAATCTATCCAGTGGGGACCCTCTCTTAGCCCTCCTAGTGTTGAGTGAGCACACACTCTTTTTTTTTTTTTTTTTTTTTTTGAGACGGAGTCTCGCTCTCTTGCCCCGACTAGAGTGCCGTGGCATCAGCCTAGCTCACAGCAACCTCAAACTCCTGGGCTGAAGCGATCCTACTGTGTCAGCCTCCCGAGTAGCTGGGACTACAGGCATGTGCCACCATGCCCGGCTAATTTTTTCTATATATATTTTTAGTTGTCCAGATAATTTCTATTTTTAGTAGAGACGGGGTCTCGCTCTCGCTCAGGCTGGGAGCACACACTCTTAAAGGCACAAAAGCCAGTCCTCATGCCTTTATCTCCCCATCTTAGACAGCAAATGTTTCGACTGCCCATCCCAATTCTTCATTAGACCATTACTCTGAGGAGAATATGCACGTGATATGTCCATTGATGTGGTATTTTTTCCTTTGGCCCACTGTTGGACACTATGGGCTGTAAAATGTGTCCCTCAGTCTGAAGAAATGTAACTCAGAGGCCCAAGTTGGTACAGTATCTTCTGCTTGTGGGGATGAGGAGAAACTGCCTCTTTGCCCCAGAAGGTTTACTGAAAGATCAACTCACAATAAGGCAGACTATTAAGAGAAAGACATTTATTTACCATGTGCATCGTGAGAATCACAGAGTGATTACCCAATAGCCTAGTGGGGTCCAGGAATTTATACACTTTCATTTTAGAGGGAAGGGGTTTTACCAGCTGTTGAACTCCTCAGTTCTTGTCTTCTCAGGATCGAAGACTAAAAAGCAAGAGACAGTTTAGAAGCAGCAAAGTTTATTAAAGCAAAAGTTCACTCTTAAGGGGGTTAAGAGTGGGCACACATCCCAGTAGACGGTGGCCCTGGGGTTTCTGTGTCATAATCAGCAAGCGATAGTACAATCCAAAAGGGGCAGGGGTGGCACTGAGGTCTCTTTGGGTTTCTCCTTTTCTTTCCTGTCTGGCCTCTCCTCCCTTGTGACATTGTCTCTTCTTCTTTTTGTCTTGACCAGTGGGGGTGTCTCCTTTCTGCCGCTGGCTGGAGAGAGTTTTTCACCGTATATGGTTGGCCCCCATGTGTTGTGGTGTCCAAAGCCCACGGGGGGGGGGGGGGGGGGTGTGCAAACTGTCATGTGTCCTGTGTTGTTTCTGTTATGTTTCTTCTGATAGTTGTAGTCACCCTTATCTTGTTATTGTTACAGTATGTTCTCTTACTCAACATCCTATTTGTTTACATCGTTTGCTTTCATATTTTCTCTGCTCATGTCTCGCTTTCCTTACGCTAACCGTTCTGTGACACTTACGGCTCCCCTTATCTTGTGGCTCCTCTTATCTTGCAGCCTGTTTTCTTACTGGGTACCCCATTTGCTTACAGGGCCTGCTCTGTATCTCCTCTGCTGTCTTACTTTCCTACCTAGCTAATAGGTGGAGACGAGGATTATAGGTAATTCTGCTTAGCGGCAATAAATGGTTACTAGGGAGGATGAATAGATACTTGGGAGAATTAAAGGATGTGGAGAAACAGATTGACTTGTAAATGATTCTTTGGAAATTAAATTAACCTGAGAGACAAGTATAAATTTAAAATGAACTGGGCCAGGTCTGGTTGCATTCTTGATCTTCTTTCCTGCAATATACTGAGATAACAGGGAAGGGAAGTGAAGTTGATTGTTCTTTTGATGGATCCGTCTGGTTTTATGCAGACAGAGGGAAAGCCCCTTCCAAAGCCTGTTGATCTCTAAGGGCCTTTAATTCAAAATGCTCTTTATACCAAGGAGTCATATTTTGGGGTAAAATTTCCTGATCTTCTTCAGGTTCCAATCTTATAATAGTGTTTTGAGCATTTGCATCTAGTACTGGATATGCACAGCCCAGTCCAGAGAAAGTATCTATTCCTGTCAGGACCCATTTATAGTCTCCCAGGGCTACTAGCATTGGCCCAGTGTAATCCACTTGCCAGCTGTGTGTGGGGCCTTCTCCCCAGGGGATCTGCCCTATGGCCATCTGCAGTCTGTGTCTCTCGTGTTGGCAGACAAAATAGTTCTTGTTGGCATTTTGTGCTTCAGAGGGTGCAAGGGGAATATGTCTAGATTCAGCCCATTTCTGCACTGCCGAAGCCCCTCATGTCCGCTCATTTCATAGATCCAGTGGGCACCTCAAGGGAGCTCATTAAAAGTTCCACTTGGTGGTTCCAGTTATCTTCTGAGCCTGGAAAGGGGTTCTTCTGATAAGCATTGACATGTCCTACTTTAATGTGCCCCTTAAGTTCCCAGAGTGATTTCCACAGGGCTACTGCGCCCCATGCAGGCATTCCTTTTTTTTTTTTTTTTTTTTTTTGAGACAGACTCTTGCTCTGTTGCCTGGGCTAGAGTGCCGTGGCGTCAGCCTAGCTCACAGCGACCTCAAACTCCTGGGCTCAAGTGATCCTCCTGCCTCAGCCTCCCGAGTAGCTGGGACTACAAGCATGTGCCACCATGCCTGGCTAATTTTTTCTATATATATTTTTAGTTGTCCATATAATTTCTTTTTTTTTTTTTTTTTTTTTTTTTTGAGACAGAGTCTCACTCTGTTGCCCAGGCTAGAGTGAGTGCCGTGGCGTCAGCCTAGCTCACAGCAACCTCAAACTCCTGAGCTCAAGCGATCCTCCTGTCTCAGCCTCCCGAGTAGCTGGGACTACAGGCATGCACCACCATGCCCGGCTAATTTTTTTTATATATATTTTTAGCTGTCCATGTCATTTCTTTCTATTTTTAGTAGAGATGGGGTCTCGCTCTTGCTCAGGCTGGTCTCGAACTCCTGAGCTCAAACGATCCGCCCACCTCGGCCTCCCAGAGTGCTAGGATTACAGGCGTGAGCCACCGCGCCCGGCCCATATAATTTCTTTCTATGTTTAATAGAGATGGGGTCTCGCTCTTGCTCAGGCTGGTCTCGAACTCCTGAGCTCAAACAATCCACCCGCCTCCGCCTCCCAGAGTGCTAGGATTACAGGCGTGAGCCACCACACCTGGCCCAGGCATTCCTTTAATAGTCTAGTTCTTCATTGCCCATCTACGTGACCACATGGCCAGGCCATTGGTTACTGCCCACATGTCGGTAAAAACCCAAACACAGGGGCTTTTACCACTGCTAACATCTAGGGAAACATCATGAAATTTAGCCCTTTGGGCTGATTTATTCTTACCTTCTTTAATCAATGTCTTCATATCCACTGGCCTTAACACAGCAGCTTTCCAAACAAGGCACTGTCCATTCACCTTGGAATTGCTACCTGTAAATCAAACAGTTCTTTGTTGGTCAATCGAGAGCTGTTCATAGGGCACTGTGCATGTGGCAATAGGTTCTGACAGCTACTCAGATGGTTCCAAAGTCAGTCCTAGAGGAAGAGAGGCTACCCGCTTGTGGATACGGTGGGTGTGTCCCTGCATTTCTCTAGATGCCTGCTCCTGTATAAACCATTTCCATTTTACTATGGAGCTCTTCTGGGCACTGCCTTCCTTATTAGAGTGTTTCTCTGACATCACCCAAGACATGGGTTTCTCAGCTTTCATGATTATGTTATGTCCTTCAGTCACTGAGGTGGTCTCAAGCAATGCCCAATAACAAGCTAGCAATTGTCTCTCAAATGGTATCTACTGGGTGGCAGCATCTGGAAATTTTCTGATCCAGAGTCCCAATGGTCATTGCTGGGAAGTACTGATTGGAACTTTGCCACAAGCTCCAGTCCTCCTGAGTGCGAGTGGCAGGCACTTCTGAAATAATGTCTGAGTGGGGATCATACAGGCCCAAAGGTGTTGAGAGAGCTACTGCTTTTTGTAATTCAGACATGGCCCGCTTTTTTTCAAGTCCCCACTCAAGTAGGACTTCTTTCAGATAGTCTTATAGATGGGAGCCAGCAATATTCCCAGATGTGGAATGTGCATTCTTCAAAATCCAAATAAACCAACCAAATGCTGGGCTTCTTGTTTGGTCCTAGGGATGAGTAGCAACAGCAACTTATTTTTAGTCACTTGTGGAATATCCCAAGTGGCTCCTGCCCAGGTTATTTGTAAGAATTTTGCAGTTTGGGCAGGCCCCTGGATCTTTACTGCATTTATTACCCAGCCTTGGTTGGTCATGTGAGTCACCAGTGCATTCAAATCAGTCCTAGCCTGCACTTCAGTTTCCAATATTATCATAACATCATCTATATAGTGCATTATTACACTTGAGTCCTGCATCAACTCCAAATCTCTCCTGACCAAATGATGACAGTAAGCTGGTGAATTCAGATTGTAGAGCAGGAAGGAAAACAGGAGTAACTCCATGACAGACTGAACCTCCTAGGATAGGCCTAAGTTTCGGTTTCCCTGACGCAGGCCCTCCCACTCCTCAGAACACCGCTAGTAACAACTGAAGGCCCCGGCTTGGAAACCGGCCAATCAGGAGCCAAAGCCCCGGCTTGGAAACTGGCCAATCAGGAGCCAAGGCCCCGGCTTGGAGACCGGCCAATCAGGAGCCAAGGCCCCAGCTTGGAGACCGGCCAATAAGAAGCCAAGGGCCCAGCTTGGAAACCGCACAATCAGAAGCCAAAGCCCCAGCTTGGAAACCGGCCAATCAGGAGCCAATGCCCCGACTTGGAAACCGGCCAATCAGGAGCCAAAGTCCCGACTTGGAAACCGGCCAATCAGGAGCCAAAGCCCCAGCTTGGAAACCGGCCAATCAGGAGCCAAGGCCCCAGCTTGGAAACCGGCCAATCAGGAGCCAAAGCCCCGACTTGGAAACCGGCCAATCAGGAGCCAAGGCCCCAGCTTGGAAACCGGCCAATGAGGAGCCAGAAACTGGCCAATCAGGAGCCTAGGCCCTGGCTTGGAAACCGGCCAATCAGGAGCTAAGGCCCCGGCTTGGAAACCGGCCAATCAGGAGCCAAAGCCCCGACTTGGAAACCGGCCAATCAGGAGCCAAGGCCCCAGCTTGGAAACCGGCCAATCAGGAGCCAGAAACTGGCCAATCAGGAGCCTAGGCCCTGGCTTGGAAACCGGCCAATCAAGAGCCAAGGCCTCAGCTTGGAAACTGGCCAATCAGGAGCCAAAGCCCCCCCGGCTTGGAAACCGGCCAATCAGGAGCCAAGGCCACGGCTTGAAACCGGCCAATCAGGAGCCAGAAACCGGCCAATCAGGAGCCTAGGCCCTGGCTTGGAAACTGGCCAATCAGGAGCCAAGGCCTTGGCTTGGAAACTGGCCAGTCAGGAGCCAAAGCCCCGGCTTGGAAACCGGCCAATCAGGAGCCAAGGCCTCGGCTTGGAAACCGGCCAATCAGGAGCCAGAAACTGGCCAATCAGGAGCCTAGGCCCTGGCTTGGAAACCGGCCAATCAGGAGCCAAGGCCCCGGCTTGGAAACCGGCCAATCAGGAGCCAGAAACCGGCCAATCAGGAGCCAAGGTCCCGGCTTGGAAACTGGCCAATCAGGAGCCAGAAACCGGCCAATCAGGAGCCAAGGCCCCGGCTTGGAAACCGGCCAATCAGGAGCCAGAAACCGGCCAATCAGGAGCCAAGGCCCCTTGGAAACCGGCCAATCAGGAGCCAAGGCCCTGACTTGGAAACCGGCCAATCAGGAGCCAAGGCCCCGGCTTGGAAACCGGCCAATCAGGAGCCAGAAACCGGCCAATCAGGAGCCAAGGCCCCGGCTTGGAAACTGGCCAATCAGGAGCCAGAAACCGGCCAATCAGGAGCCAAGGCCCCAGCTTGGAAACTGGCCAATCAGGAGCCAGAAACCGGCCAATCAGGAGCCAAAGCCTCGACTTGGAAACCAGCCAATCAGGAGCCAAGGCCCCGGCTGAGAAACCAGCCAATCAGGAGCCAGAAACCGGCCAATCAGGAGCCAAAGTCTCAGCTTGGAAGCCGGCCAATCAGGAGCCAGAAACCGGCCAATCAGGAGCCAAGGCCCCGGCTTGGAAACTGGCCAATCAGGAGCCAGAAACCGGCCAATCAGGAGCCAAGGCCCCGGCTTGGAAACCGGCCAATCAGGAGCCAAAGCCTCGACTTGGAAACTAGCCAATCAGGAGCCAAGGCCCCGGCTTAGAAACCGGCCAATCAGGAGCCAAAGCCCCAGCTTGGAAACCGGCCAATCAGGATCCAGAAACCGGCCAATCAGGAGCCAAGGCCGCAGCTTGGAAACTGGCCAATCAGGAGCCAGAAACCAGCCAATCAGGAGCCAAAGCCTCGGCTTGGAAACTGGCCAATCAGGAGCCAGAAACCGGCCAATCAGGAGCCAAGGCCCCAGCTTGGAAACTGGCCAATCAGGAGCCAGAAACCGGCCAATCAGGAGCCAAAGCCCCGGCTTAGAAACCGGCCAATCAGGAGCCAGAAACTGGCCAATCAGGAGCCAAAGCCCCGGCTTGGAAACTGGCCAATCAAGAGCCAAAGCCCCAACTTGGAAACCGCCCAATCAGGAGCCAAGGCCCTGACTTGGAAACCGGCCAATCAGGAGCCAGAAACCGGCCAATCAGGAGCCAAGGCCTCTTGGAAACCGGCCAATCAGGAGCCAAGGCCCTGACTTGGAAACTGGCCAATCAGGAGCCAGAAACCGGCCAATCAGGAGCCACGGCCCTGGCTTGGAAACCGGCCAATCAGGAGCCAAGGCCCCGGCTGGAAACCGGCCAATCAGGAGCCAACACTATCAGCCACTTTTGAAAGAGCAAATGAACTAAAAGGGGGGTGGGGGGATGGTGTGCCCGATACATGTAACCTACTGATGAGTATAAAAGCTTAGTGCCCACCCTAGGGCGGGGTCCTGGCTCGTGGAAAGACCACTGCGTTGGTGCTCTGAGCCTTGGACCCTAGCTCAAGCTAGAGAATAAACTCCTTTGTCTGTTGCAGCCTTGGTGACTCTGCCTATCTGTTCCTGGGGCTGAGGGAAACCGGTTCTAACAAGATAACCCTATGCCCACACAGTACATGTAAATTGCGATCCTTTACACGTGAAAGTGAACTGCAGTTGGCTCTTTTCTGAAATTGAGATAGGGAAGAATGCATTTGCAAGATCCATCACTGAATACCGGTCTCCGTTAGCCTGTTGTATGTTCTATATGGTTGAAACCATGTCTGGAACTGCTGAGGTTATGGGTGGCACAACTTTATTTAAACCTGGATAGTCTACTGTTAGTTTCCAGGAGTCATCCACCTTTTTCATGGGCCACAAAGGGCTACTGTATAGAGAGTTCATTGGTACCAGCACTCCAGCTACTAGCATGTCATTGATTAAAGTGGTAAACTCTTTGCCCACCAGGTACTCCATATTGTTTTATTTTATTTTTTTAATTTTTCAATTTTTTTTTGAGACAGAGTCTCACTTTGTTGCTGGAGCTAGAGTGAGTGCTGTGGCATCAGCCTAGCTCATGGCAACCTCAAACTCCTGGGCTCAAGCAATCCTTCTGCCTCAGCCTCCTGAGTAGCTGGGACTACAGGCGAGAGCCAGCCGGCAGGTCCATGTTGTTTTAAATTAGCCACCTGTGTGGGTTCAGGCAGTTTAGTGGTTCTCATTTAGCACATGCCCAATCAAGACTGGCCTGACGGCAGACTTACATGCGTTCTGTTTTACCATATTAGGTAGGGGAAGCAATCCCCAGTCAGGCATAATATCCATCCCAATAATGCACTCGAGTACAGGAGACATGACCACTTCATATAAAGTTTGTGCAAAACTCCCAATTTTCATTCAGACTTTCACCTTAGCCCCATCATTGTTGTGTCCTTGTCTCCTCCCAGTCTAGCCTGAGCCCCAGTTAAGTTTTCACTAAAAGGCTTTGGAATCAAAGCCTTGGGAATCCCGTGTCAAGGAGTCCCAAACAGGTTTCTTCTCCCCACCCTGCCCATTTTACCCACACTCGTGCAAATGGCCTCAGGTCCCCAGCTGGGTGGCCAGGAGACCCTGGCCTCTCTGTCAATCATTATCCTCATTGATCAGTCTAACCATTGCCCCAGGTGATTCCAGGTGGGGTTTCTTTCCCTTGAAGCTTTTTAAATTCCTCTAAACTGGGATAAATGGAGCAGACTAGCTTGGGGCCTTTTAAGTTTGGGGGACAGGGGTGGGGGTGTTGCATCAGCACCTTTGTTTCAGCACCATCAATGTCCATTATATTCCTCCCATTTTTCAATAACCATCTAAAGATTTCTACCCTGTTGGGACAGGTTCCCTGACTCTCCCCTCTGTCTCTCCCCATTTTGCTTTTAATAACTTTAATGTCCTTGCTACCAGTGAGACCTATACAGACAGCAAATCAGATAAGACTTCTCCGGCCGGGCGCGGTGGCTCACGCCTGTAATCCTAGCACTCTGGGAGGCCGAGGTGGGCGGATCGTTTGAGCTCAGGAGTTCGAGACCAGCCTGAGCAAGAGCGAGACCCCACCTCTACTAAAAAAATAGAAAGAAATTATATGGACAGCTAAAAATATATATAGAAAAAATTAGCCGGGCATGGTGGCGCATGCCTGTAGTCCCAGCTACTCGGGAGGCTGAGACAGGAGGATCGCTTGAGCTCAGGAGTTTGAGGTTGCTGTGAGCTAGGCTGACGCCACGGCACTCACTCTAGCCTGGGCAACAGAGTGAGACTCTGTCTCAAAAAAAAAAAAAAAAAAAAAAAAAAAGACTTCTCCAACTGTTGTACGATTTTGCAGGAGTAATGTCACATGGGGCGCCCACGCAGAAGGGGCTCTCTTAATCACAGCATTTACCATAGCCAGGGTAACCAACATTCAGCAAGTGAATATCCCAGTCATCATAAAGCCACTCCCACATGGCTTCCATAGGAAGCATGTCAGCTGCTTCACCTGCGGTGCTCCACTTGGCATTTATGGGGGAGTTGGGCAGGCCCCCTTTTCAGGGTGAACAGACCTTACTGTGGCTTTTGTCCAGTCCACCAGGTTGGCTGTTCCCTCCAGAATAACCTCCGGCATACCTGGATCAGGTATAGCCATCTGTGATAGTGAGCTGTGAGTCCTGCATCAACCCAAACATGCTCTTCCACCCTGCAGCATTTAAAACCAAAGATACTGCTCCTAAATTACTCTTGAATCCATTTTAGTAAAGGCTCCTCAGGAAGTTAATGGTTCTGATCTACAAAATCCTTCACACCATATCCTCTAGTTTCAATAGCTTCTTGGTTTTGCCCTCCCCCCGCACCCCCCTTTTTTGTTTGGTAACCACAGATCTTTAGGTACTTTCTGTTGTCCCTGCATAATTCTTCCCTTGGGGGTCAGCTTTGAGGCTAGTGGCCAAGCTCAGATTCAAGAAAATCTGAGCTTGGTGTAGCTTCAAGGTCTGACCTAGCACTCTCTTTTAATTTCATTTTAGTTATTATGGATAACAATAACCAAGGGATTGAATATTTTGCTTTTTTCTTATGAGTGTGCATTTCCTTATGCATCCAGTGAACCAATTCCCTAGGAATTGGACCCATCTACAGATTCCACTAGTAGCTTTTTCCTTTAGTGACTGAGCACGGCACAGCTGCAGTTTCTTACCATGGGTGACTAGGTAGCTATTTAGGGATCAAAGGTTTCTCATCCCCCCCCCTTCATCCTTTCTCTTCCCAAACCACATGTTTCCATGAGCCAGGGCCATTCTAGCAAATCCTTCTTCACAGACACCAAATGAGTAGGAAAAAAAAACCAAAACAACACTCCGTTTCTTCCACTATACTCTCGCAACACACTTCCATGTTTTTTTGGGGGGTTTTTTTTGTTTGTTTGTTTTTTTGAGACTGGGTCTCACTGTCGCTCAGGCTGGAGCACAGTGGCACAATCATAGCTCACTGCAGCCTCAAACTCCTAGGAACAAGAGATCCTCCTGCCTCAGCCTCCCGAGCAGTTAGGACTATAGGTGCGTGCCACCACGCGTGGCTAATTTTTATATTTTTTGTAGCAATGGGGTCTCACTATGTTTCCCAGGCTGGTCTTGAACTCCTGGCCTCAAGCGATCCTCCTGCCTTGGCCTCCGAAGGTGCTAGGATTACAGATGTGAACCATGCCTGCCCTGACAGAATTTTTACAGTGGTTTTTTTTGGGGGGGGGGCAGGTTGCTGATGAATTCTTCATTTCCCCCCTTCTTTCAGGTATTAATGCCTGCACTGCCTGTTGCACCATATCCTAAAATGGTCTCTTCCAATTTTTCAGTTCTTTAAAGTGGGAAGATAAATCTAGACTCTGTTACTCTATCATGGAGTAGCAGGCCAGAAGTAATTCCTTGGTCAGTCTTAAATTAGGCCTGGAATGTTGTGTTCAGCAGGTTGGCCATCTTTCTCATATGATATGTGTGTGTGTGTGTGTGTGTCCTGTGATGAAGAAGTTGTGGGAAACTCCCCACGTTCTGTCAGTGTAAAGATTTAACAGCTGTTACCATCATGACGATTACCATTTATGATGATGAGGTTAGAGACATCATGTGTAAAGTACATGACATGAGGGCACCATTTAACGAGACAGAGTAGAATGTTGTTTTAGGCCAGGACACCTAGAAAGTGCCATGTGTGAATCCAGGCTTTGCGTGGACTCGTGGAGGGACCCTGGGCAAGTGCTCTAATCCTTGGTACCTAGGTCTCCTGCTCCACTGATCTAATAACAGAATCAAGGGTGCCTGTGGGCTGTTGCAGCCACTCAAAGGGGAGAGTGCAGGAAGGAGGCCATAAAGGGTCAGCAGGGCCCAGGGGCAGAAAGGCCCTAGAACAGGAGGCCTCAGCATGTCCCGCCCAGCAGTGCAGGGAGAGATGGGTGTTGCTTTAGGTCAGCTTAGGACATGATTCTGCATGTGGCTCAGATGTCCCTGGAAAGCACCCAGCCCACAGGACATGCACAGGGAGGAGTAGCTTCCTGAGACTGAGAGTACTTCAAATATCTAGTCTTTCCTCAGCATGTTGTGGGGACTGCATTTCTTTCAGCATGACCCCATTTGCAGATGGGGTCTTTGCTCAGCTTTGGTAATCTTTGTGACCTCAGTGGTTATCACTATCACTGAAACTGCTGTAGAATAAGGCACGGCAAGGGCTTATGGGCAGGAGCTCTGGGGCCAGACAGTAATGTAAATACTGGCATTTCTTCTCTGGCTCTGGTGAGCTTGAGTAAGTTAGTCAGCTGATGCACAGTGCCTCAGTTTACTCATCTGTAAAATGGTGATTAATAATAATAACCACCTCCCAGGGATGTTATCGGTATTAAAGGAGTCAACTGATGATTAAAATAGAGCATCGCTGGAAACAATAATCATGACAAAAACAATAATAATGCTGGCTAATGTGTATCTCACGTTTATTCTGTGCCAGGCCCTATGAAAGCTCTTACTGGGGTCATCTCATCTACTCTTCACTACAACTTGTGAGGACTGATACTCTTTCACGGTGGAGAAGACGGAGGTGCAGAGAGGGTAAGGGAATGATCCCCAGTCATTCAGCTCCAGTCACACAGCTCCTACATGCTGCGCATGACTGAGGACTTGCCCTCCCTGAGAATGAGGATCCTGTGTTTTCATCTCTGTGGTTCCAGGGCACATGTGACATCATAGGCCCTGTGAGAGAAAAGTCCATCCTGCCTTCCTCACGAAAACATCATGGGATACAGATACATGAAAAGCTCAGAGACCTAACTCTCTGGACAAAGACCCCCACCTCAAATAGTTCAGAGACCCCCAGACAGTTCAGAAATCTCTCTCCCTAGATACCAACCACCAAGCAGCTCAAGGATGCCACACCTGAGGACATAGATCCCCCAAAACACGTAGGAGCCCATGGTAATGAGACTAATAAGAATAACAATATCTACTGACATCAACCTCATCCTTGCTCAGGGCCAAGCCCTGTGACAAACCCATGTATGCATATTAACTCAATTAATCTGCCAAACACCCAATGAGGAGGCCACCACTTGCAGATGAGGAGGCTGAAGCCAAGTGAGGATGGGTGATGTGCTCACAAGCCTCAGCTCACGAGGAAGGGAGGAACCAGATGTAAAACTGGACTCACTGCAGGAGTCAGGGGAAGGCTCAGGCACAGCTGAGGCCAGGTGGGGGATGACAAGGAAAGTGGAAAGGGAAAGGTTTGCGCAGGGCCTCAAGGACCCTGTAAATGAGTCATTGTCAGGATGTCTGTCTCTGTGTCACACACCCTGTTTCACACTTGATACAGAATGCAATCCTCACATTACCATGGAGGTGGTGGTGTAAGGTAGAGATAAAAACCTCCACACGGGTGGGGAGATACCTCAGATTCAGCAATTTGCACAAGGCCCCCCAGAAAATGTAGAAATCGCTGACTCCCCTTCCCCCTTCAAAGAATTTTTCAGCACTGAGAGTCACCAGGAGAGCAGTTAAGGGCTTGAGGGGCTGTGGGGGACTCTATATACAGCATGAATCTCCCTGTAACTGGAACGTGTCCTTGGCCTGATGGGCAGAGGGTCCCATGTGTGTCAAGGCAGTGGGGAGGGTCTTCCATCATGACTGAGGCCCAGGCCAAGGGCAGCTGTGTCAATCTCTAGAAACAGTCCCTGGGGAGGGGCTTCCTTTCCCCTGCAGAGACAGGCACAGCACCCAGTAGCACAGATTGGGGTCCAGAGCTGTGGGTGCTAATTCAGTGGGGACCGTGGGCTGCCAGAAATAGTCCCCCTGTCCCTGTCTCTCTAGTGCTTGCTTCCTTTTCTTTCTTTCCTTTTCTTTTCTTTTTTTTTTCTTTCTTTCTCTCTCTTTCTTTCTTTCTCTGTTTGTTGCTTTGTCTCTGTCACACACGGGGCTTGGTGTGACCTCGTTTATGCTATGAGGGCCCTTGATCAGGCTCTCCTAAGGGTGTCATCCTCTGACATGGATTTTCATGGGAAGCAGTTGGGGGATCCCTCCTGAGTCTAAGGGATTGTCCAGGGAAGGCATTTTAGTTGCAGAGGGGCTGGAGAAGAGGTCCTTCCTTGAAGGAAAATCAGGAGCTCCTCCCTATACATTGAGTGACCAGGGCCTCTGGCCTCTAAAAGCAGCATAGGGGCTTCTCTGCTAAAAAGCCCTCCCCTGGCTCACTCGGAGTAAGTCAGAGTCCTCACCATGGCTCAGAAGGCCCTGCATGATCTGGCTCTCATCACGTCTCTGACTTCATCTCCTACTTCCCGCTCTGTTGATCGAGCTGTGCCAGCCACACTGGCCTCCCCACTGTGCCTTGCACATGCTAGGCAGAGTTCCATCCCAGCACTTCTGCACTGGCTTTTACCTCTACCTGGAATCCTTTTGTAACCAGCTCTCCACAGAACAAATTTCAATGACCCCTATATAATCCTCTCCCTTAAATAACTACTGGATCACCAGAAATCGTGGATTTTCTGTAAGACAAAGGAGCTGAGATTCTGAAGGCCCCTGGGCAGACTTCCTCACACCAAGATTCACCATCACCCACAACCTGCTCCCAATGAATGTAGCACCATGACCTGCTCCAAGGCATGTGGCCCCTCCTTTAAAAGTCCATAATCTCCCTTAGTTGGAGAGAGAGATTTGAGGCAGCTTCTCCCATTCTCCCGTCTGTCGTATTAAAAATTCCCCTCTGCCTTGGCAATCCTCCTTGTCTCAATAATTGGATCTTTGTGCAAAGAGCAACTGGACCTAGAGCAAAAAGCAGTTTCGACAGGGCCCGTCCAGGATGGTGCTGCTCATGGTTCGGTGGCTGTAGAGCAGGGAGAGACCAAGAGCTTCCTTTAGCAGTTACCTGGTCATATTTGCCAGAGGGTGGCTTTGGACTCACCCGCCTGCTCTGCCATTACTGGCCTCCGTCACATTGGTGATTGCCTAAGAAGAAAGGAACTCTGGATTTGGAGTTTGACATTTGCCTCTGGGCGAGTGAGTGCTCTTTGAAGGTACTACACAGGGGGGGATGTCCCTCTCAATTTGGGGAATTGAAGGTACTGCAAAGTGGGGGATGCTCCTCTCATGGATGAGCTTCCAGCTGTTTGTGAGAGTGGTAACTAACCTGATTTGATTTGGCACTCCCAGCGCTTATTAGGTAAAACTGCAGTTTGTTTGTTTGGAACCTCTTGAATTTCTCTTTATGTTGAGTGTTTATCTGTATTGGTGTGTGACCTGTAAACATAAAGTCTGTTAAGCTCTTTGTCTCTGTTTTCTTTTTGCCTCCTTTTAATTTGCCGTTGATGGTATTATAAGTGCAGTCCAAGGTCTGATGGGTTAAAAGACATTTCCGTCCTAAGGTCTGGGAGGTTAAAAAACATCTCCAGGCCGGGCGCAGTGGCTCACGCCTGTAATCCTAGCACTCTGGGAGGCCGAGGCGGGTGGATGGCTCAAGGTCAGGAGTTCGAGACCAGCCTGAGCAAGAGCGAGACCCCGTCTCTACTAAAAATAGAAAGAAATTATATGGACAACTAAAATATATATAGAAAAAAAAAAATTAGCCGGGCATGATGGCGCGTGCCTGTAGTCCCAGCTACTCGGGAGGCTGAGGCAGTAGGATCGCTTCAGCCCAGGAGTTTGAGGTTGCTGTGAGCTAGGCTGACGCCATGGCACTCACTCTAGCCCGGGCAACAAAGTGAGACTCTGTCTCCAAAAAAAAAAAAAAAAAAAAAAATCTCCATCCATAGAGGCAACCTGGCCAAGATGCAGGGACACCCGCTGTTAGATAGGGAAACAGGAACGGAAACATAACATATACAGATTTATGTGGAATTTCAGAGTATCTCCTGGCTAGAGTTCTGAGATAAAAGCTACTGAAACCTTGCATGCATGTGTATATGTTTAGATGTGTTTTGCATATATACATGTGTCATATGTTTACATGGTACCAAAATTGGCTTATAAATAAAAGGAACTCTCATAAATTAAATAAATAAGCCCAAATGCTCTTCAATTTCATGTGAATTTAGTAATCTTTAGTAAACAAGCTGGTTTTTAAATGCAAGTAAATTAGAATAAATAAAACTTTAAGTAAATGATAGCACAAAACAGAAATGTATGGTCAAAGGTTTATGAAGATATTTTGGTTCTGGTTACTCTGAGTACTGGTTGCAAGGCAGCCTATTATGTCTACATTGTGTTGCCATAGCAAAGGCTTTTGTTTAGAAAAATTTTTAAAAGAATCCTTGAACTGTTAATTTTTGTATAGTAATTTATTTCAAAATGAACAAAATGGTTATTCTTAGAAACCAAAGAGAATCTCAAAACAATCTTATTCTTTGGAAGTATTACATGTAATTGAATTTGCACTTAACTAGAAAAATGTTTTGAGACAAGTCAGATTGTTTTTAAAATAGCTTGATCTTGATTCTTATGTAAAAAAATATTATGACTTTGTGCCATTATTTGAGATGCTAATGGTTAATGTTAGAGGTTTATTTGGTCTACATTCAGGTGATGTCATGTCAATAAATTTTATTTTAGGATATTGGTATTTTAGAAAGATCAAATTAGTTAACATCTTTAAGCAGGATGTGTTCTAAAACTTCTACTATATTTATAGAACTTAAAGATGTTACACTATTCAGAATAGCAAGTCTTACTGAAATACTTACGTTTGTTATTTTGATAGGTTTTATTTTTTAATTTTTATTTTATTTTATTTATTTTTTGAGACAGAGTCTCGCTCTGTTGCCCTCGCTAGAGTGCCATGGCATCAGCCTAGCTCACAGCAACCTCAAACTCCTGGGCTCAAGTGATCCTCCTACCTCAACCTCCCAAGTAGCTGGGACAACAGGCATGTGCCACCATGCCCAGCTAATTTTTTCTATACATTTTTAGTTGTCCAGCTAATTTCTTTCTATTTTCAGTAGAGACAGGGTCTCCCTCTTGCTCAGGCTGGTCTCGAACTCCTGACCTTGAGCAATCCTCCCGCCTTGGCCTCCCAGAGTGCTAGGATTACAGGCATGAGCCACCGTGCCCGGCCGGTAGGTTTTTTTTTTTTTTAAGTTTAAAAGTAATAGTTAAAACTATATTTTGTGATTGTTTCTTGGCCTATTTTTAAAAATTCATTTCCTTTTCTTTTCTCCCAATTTTGTTTATAAAAATGTTTAGATATTAAATTTATTCAAACATTAAATGACTTTGTTGAGGGCATGATTAATCACACTGGTTGTGTGTCTAATATTCACAGGCTATCAAAATGGTTAAGTAAATTGATAAAATAAATTAGGCAAATGTAAATGAGATAAATGTAATAAAATTGCGAGGTTTTCTATAACCTGCTTCTTTTGAAACTTCTCAGATTTATATCTCAGAAAGTTCAACCTTTGCTCTTGGGAGGATCCCTTGAGGTCAGGAGTTCAAGACCAGCCTGAGGAAGAGTGAGACCCCGTCTCTACTAAAAATAGAAAAAATTAGCTGGGTGTGGTGGTGCACGTCTGCATCCCAGCTACTCCGGAGGCAGGAGGATCACTTGAGCCCAGGAGTCTAAGGTTGCTGTGAGCTAGGCTGAAGCCACGGCACTCTAGCCCGGGCAACAGAGCGAGACTCTGTCTCAAAAAAAAAAAAAAAAAAAAGTTCAACTTTTGCTGTGTTTTACTGCTTTTAGCTTTTCCTCCCCTTAAGAAGGCCGAGATGATAACCCTTTCCTTCAACCTTTTTGTAGGCTCCTGTAACTTTCTTCCCTCTCTGGTTCTAAGTCTGCTGTTAAGATCTGACACTGAAATGTCTACCTTAAAGGTCTGAAAAGTAATGTTTTTTTTCTTAGCTTCTTGATATGTCTGAATTGTTCAATGGTTAAAAATCTTCCTATGCTGTTACTAAGAGTTGTATATTCCCGTCCTGAAGGTATTAGTTTTAGGGTTTCTTGTTTCCTTTGTAATATAATGCTCACTCATGACCTTGGACATAGTCTTCTTATGACTGATAAATTCTGATACCCTTTTCATGAGGTTTGGCTTCCAAGTTGTCTAAATGGGTTTCCCATAAGAAAAAAATTGCACTAAAGAAAGTTTTTCTTTACTTTTTTGTAACTGGCCTAAAAAACAAAGATTTTATTTATCAAGATAATTCCTATGTTATCCTTATTAGGGTTTTGATTACTTGGGAAAACTGTGTTTTAAAAGGTAAGTTTTTTTTCTGTATTGCCTTTAAAGTCTTCTGATTATCAGTCGTGGTTAAGTGAATTGCTAGTATTTTACAATAACCTGTGATTCTGTTTTGATCAAATGTTTTGAGCCTTTTAACATCTTTGACAAATATCCACAAAATCTAGATAATTAGAATGTTTAGCTACCTGTAGACTTCCGTTTTCCTATCATTGTTGGAACTAGACGGGACTTACAACCTTCTTATTTACAATGTTGTTTGTTCATTCTGATATAAGAGTTTCTAAATCCTTAGCTCAAATGTTTTTAACAAATGCTTATATTTTTTTTTTTTTTTGAGACAGAGTCTCACTCTGTTGCCTGGGCTAGAGTGAGTGCCGTGGCGTCAGTCTAGCTCACAGCAACCTCAAACTCCTGGGCTTAAGCGATCCTGCCTCAGCCTCCCGAGTAGCTGGGACTACAGGCATGCGCCACCATGCCCGGCTAATTTTTTATATTTATATATTTTAGTTGTCTATATAATTTCTTTCTATTTTTAGTAGAGACAGGGTCTCACTCTTGCTCAGGCTGGTCTCGAACTCCTGACCTCGAGCGATCCACCCGCCTCGGCCTCCCAGAGTGCTAGGATTACAGGCGTGAGCCACCACGCCCGGCCAAATGCTTATATTTTGTATAACAAATTCCTACACCTCTGACAGTAGCTTGATGTTATAGATAAGTTAATTTTATAACCTTGCCTTTGGCATTTGGTTTTCTTTGCTCTTATGTTGCTTAAAAGGTTTTAAAGTTTGATAAATGCCTGTCCACCTCCATTCTCATCTGGCCTAGAACATTTAATTGGCTCTAAGTCTTTTGACTGTAAGTCCTTTGGCCATAGGGTCTCACCAAGGGACAGGATGAAACCGGGGCAGGTAGCCACACCACTCCAGCAATGATGGACAAAATAAAAGTTTGGCTATTGATGTTGCCTCTGGCAAATCTTGGCCGAAGGGTATAAATGTAAACTGAAATAAAATCCTAGGCACCTCTCCCACTCCCAAGGGGACCCCAAGGAAAATACCTTAAAACTGAGTTCCTGGCCATGAAGGGAAGGGAGGTCGGACACTTATATTTCCATTATGTAGGTCAAAAAGAAAAAAAAATGTGGAACCCAGGAATACCAGTTTGTTCAAGATCTAAGGGCAATAAACCACATAGTGGAGGATATTCTTCCTATAGTACCTAATCCTTACACCCTCCTTACCATTTTATTTGGAAATTTTGCCTGATTTTTAGTAATATATTCAAAAGATGTTTTCTTTTGCATTCCTCTTGCTCCTGAATCCCAAGCACTATTTGCTTTTGCATGGGAAGAGTTAAAGTCTAAAGCCAAATGCCAGTACTGCTGGACTGTACTTCTTCAGGGGTTAAAAAAAAAAAAAAACCTCCCCAACAATCTCTGGAAAATTCTGGCCAGAGATTTGAGGGAAAGTTTTAGGCAAGGAAATAATTTTACAGTATGTAGATAATACCCTGATAGCCAGTGAGACTGAAGCTGAATCAAGGAAACAGGCTGTAATCATATTAAATTTACTAGCTGACAAAGGACATAAAGCATCTCAGAAAAAGCTCAGATCTCACTTCCCTCTGTCAAATACTTGGGGTTTAAATTGTCTTTTGAAACTCAGAACGTTCTTCCAGAACAGAGAGAGGCTGTAAATTGAATAGCAATCTATACCACCCATAAGCAGCTGTGAGGGTTCTTGGGTTATGGCTGGGTTTTACTGGATTTTGGTTCCTAATTTCAGGATAATAGCAAAACCCCTTTATAAAACCTTAAAAGGGGAAGAAAAAGAACTGCTTATTTGGACTAGGGAATGCTACAAGGCTTTCTTTCTTTTTTTTTTTTTTTTTTTTGAGACAGTCTCGCTTTGTTGCCCGGGCTAGAGTGAGTGCCGTGGCATCAGCCTAGCTCACAGCAACCTCAAACTCCTGGGCTTAAGCGATCCTACCGCCTCAGCCTCCCAAGAAGCTGGGACTACAGGCATGTGCCACCATGCCCAGCTAATTTTTTCTATATATATTTTAGTTGGCCAGATAATTTCTTTCTATTTTTAGTAGAGACGGGGGTCTCGCTCTTGCTCAGGCTGGTCTCGAACTCCTGACCTTGAGCGATCCACCCGCCTCGGCCTCCCAGAGTGCTAGGATTACAGGCGTGAGCCACCGCGCCCGGCCGTAGGCTTTCTTGACTATCAAAAATTAATGACTGCCCCTGGATTGGGCCCCCTGGACCTGTATAAGCCTTTTGATTTGTTCACTCAAGAAAGGCAAGGTATTGGACTCAGGGTATTGACACAAATTTGGGGGGATCATAAGCAACCTGTACCTTATTTCTCTGAGCAATTGGATGTGATAACAAAGGGATGGCCCACTTGTCTGAGAGCAGTAGCTGCTACTTATATTTCATAGGAAACTGAGAAGTTTACCCTTGGGCAACTGGTGACTATTCACACCATGCATTATATATTACCCCTACTAGAAGAAAAGGGAGGCTTTTGGTTACCAGGCAAGTGGCCGGACGGGTAAATATCAGGCTACTTTGTTAGCTAATCCTAATGTAACTCTGAAGCTGGTGTCCATGTTAAATCCAGCCACCTTGATGCCAATGAAGTCTCATTTCCCATTCTATGATTACATTCAGATTATGGACCAATTATATTCTAGTCTCCAGGATTTGACTGATAAGCCCCTCAGACCTAGATAAGGAGCTCTTTACAGATGGAAGCAGTGTTAAGGAACAGGGACAATACAAAGCTGGGTATGCTGTGGTTAGTGGCCAAAAGGTAACTGAGGCACAAGCCCTACTCCCTGGGATGCCTGAAAACATATACATTGTATGCCTAGCTTGTCCTTTGGGGATTTTCATTTGCATGGCAAGACAACTCTTTAGTTAAGATCTCTCAATCTATTGCCTCTTTTGTTAATCTATCTCTCTGCTGGATCACCTACCTAAAACTGTTTTCATAAATGACTAGGGGAATTTTAGGATGGAGATTCCATCTGGGGAACACTGGGCCAATACTTCCTGGGAGGGATCCCAGACAGGGATGGGTACTTCTTTTGATAGACTTTACTACCTTGGTGGGGAGAGGGTGGCAACTCAGCAACATGTACTAAAAAGTTTCAGTTACAGGCCCAACATGTTTGTTTTTCCTCATACCCCAACTATGTCCCTTTTCAGCAGGAAGCAAATAGACTGATGTCCTGATGCCCCAAGACTGAAGAATGAACTAAAAAGGAGGTAGTTGTAACCAGGCCCCCCATTGAACAAGTTTCAATGACCCCTATAGAGTCCTCTTCCTTAACTAACTGCTTGACCTTTTGAGTTGTTTCCCAGAAATGGTAGATTTTCTGAAAGACAAAGGAGCTGAGATTCTGAAGGCCCCTGGGCAGACTTCCTCACACCAAGATTCACCATCACTCACAACCTGCCCCCAATGCATGCAGCACATTGTGAGATACTTTACGTGGCCCCTCCTTTAAAAGCCCATGATCTCCTTTAGTTGGAGAGACAGATTTGAGGCAGCTTCTCCCATTCTCCTGATAAGATGTCTGTCATATTAAAAATTCCTGTCTTCCTTGGCAATCCCTGGCAGTCCTCATTGTCTCAATAATTGGATCTTTGCGCGATGAGCAACTGGACCTAGACTGAAATCCCTTTGTGGTTTCAACAACACTTTTCTCCTAGATAGTCATCTCCTATAGATTTCCGCTCAACTGTCACATTCTTAGAAAGACCTTCCTTGATCACTCTTTCTGGAAATGCTCCTGCCCTCTCTATTTCATTACCCTGATTTAATTTTCATTACAGCAATTATCACCACCTGACAAATTACGTACTTACATTTTTGTGCTGTATGATCCCAACAGAATGTAAGCTCCGTGAAGGCAGGGTTGTTTTCTGTTTCTTTCCACATAGCTGTATTCCTAACACCCGTAACAGCGTCCTGGCACATAATTTAGACAGAATGAGTGAATGAATAAAAAAATGCAAAGTTGTGGTGAGAGACATAGTTAGACAGGTTTAGAATTCTGCTAGGGAACATGTTCAGGGGCGACAGGATTTATTTGACCTACTCAGTGTCTTTGGGGCCACTGGGAGACAGCCCTTTCCCTAACAGAACCCAGACGTCCTGCTGTCCCCTTCACCCATTACTGTCAAAAAGAGGCCTGGTCCGCATCAGGCCTTCTGATCCCAGTCAGGTGCTCTATTTCTCCTGCTCCTTGGGGGGCTGTAGCTGGGTTCTGAGACCCCCTATTAGACCTATTCTGCATTACCTAGGGAGGCGCAAGTGAGTACCATGCCCAACACCTGTTTGATAGGGCTATTATTAATGGTGGATGCTGCAGGGAGGTAAATTTCAGCTTAGGAAGAGCTTTTCCCGTGTTTAATACTGCAGTAAGCATGCAGTCAGAGTTTTCGTCTTGTCTTTGCATTTTCAACCTTTGGAGACCAGCCTAGAAGGGTCCATGGGTATCTGCATCAACCTGTAGTTCCTTGTTTGCACCACCAAGGGGCGTAAGGGAGGGAACGTTCCGTGCTGGGACATACCACTGAGGGGCGCAGAGGTAGGACAGTCTACTGCGAGAGGTACCACTGGAGAGGGGGGCGTCCATTTTGGAATAATCCTTTGTGTGAGTGTGACACTAAGGGTCTTCTTAAATCCAAGTGGGGCATCAACCACAGTTCACAACGGAGGCACTAATGGCCCCGTTCGGTCCATCCCTACTCCCACCTCTCCGTTCTCCAGACCTGGCCCATTCGAGCCTGTTGCGGCCATCACTTCTCCACCTCCACCCCTTCGTTTCCACATAATGGATCCAGCCGAGACCAAGAAAGGGCAAGCGATTGGCTCCGGGATGTAAAGGGCGGGGTCAATGACCATCCTGGGCGGTGATTGGTTACCGCGGGAGTGCGGGACTAAGCCTTTCCGGGGTACGGAGCAGCCCCGGATGGAGGACCTTGTCCCTGCCTCCCTCTCTACGTACCCGTTCCCATTGGTAGTCGGCTTGGGGCGGCACTATGATTGGAGAGCTGGAGTTCAGGCATTGGGATGACGGAGGTGTGTGTGGCTTTTTAGACTTAGAACTTTTTGGACTACTCACCCTTGACTGTCCCAAAGGAGCTGAAGATGCTACCCCGGCAAGTTTCGCCCTAGTCACTTGCTTATGGCCAGAGTCTGACGCTGAATCCCCGGGATGACGGGTGCGTTTTTAACGTGAGCTCTTAAAGTCTTGTTTACCTGTCAGTCAGTCACAAACCTGGTCAGGCACTTTTAGCAAGGGCACCATCATTCCTACAGATGCACTCAATTAACTTCCAGGTAGCGGTCTCTGAGCTTGTTTGCTATCTGCTTAGGAAGTAAAGTGAGTAAGGCGGTTTGGGGGATGTGTATCGCTAGGTATGGCATCTCAGATGCTCTTTGGGTATATTTGGTCACTCTGGGCCGTTTGGGGCCCCGTTTGTGTCTGGGTAGGATATTTCATTTGAGTGAATTTTGTGTGCCACGATATGAGGTCCTTGGGTGTGAGTTTTCTGAGCTTTTTCGGCATTTGTGTCCCTGGATGTAAGATCTCTATGTAGGCATCGGCATCCCAGAGTGTGAAGTCTCTGAACTGTTTGTGATTCTGGGTTCTAAGTTGTGATGTCTCTGAGCTGCTAGGGTGCCGGGAACGACGTTGTCTTAAGATGTAAACTGTAAGTATCTGAGCTGTTTGGAGGTCTCTGTCTGGGATGTAGGTTCCCTGATTTGTCTGAGGACTTTATCTTAAGGTTATATGATGTTTTTGAGCCATTTGAACTTCTGTATTTCTGTTTTGGGGGTCTTTGTATTAGGCTGGAAGGTGTCTGAGTGGTTTGGGGGTCTGTCTCTAGGGTGTGAGGTATCTAAACAGTGTTACTATTTTTCCCAGGAGTCAGAACGTTGGTCTGTTGTGTGTGTGGATCTTTGTCACAGTGTGTGTGGTCTCTGTTCTGTTTGAGGGTCTGTGTCTCAAAGTTATGAGCTCTCTGTAAAGGGATTTTTGGAGTCTGTCTTAAGTTGTGAATTCAGTGAGCTGTTTTTGATATCTCTGAGTATCTGAGCTGTTTGGTGGTCTATGCCTCAGGTGTGAAATCTCTTACCTTTTTAGTTGTGAGGTCTCTGTGCAGGAACTGTGAGTTTTGGAGCCTGGCAGAGATGATTCCAAAGCCTGGAGCCCCCAAGTTCTGGTTATGTTACATTGGGCAAGTCACTTGTCTCCTTGAACTTCAATATATATTATAATTAATAGAACAGGGCCAATGTCCATCTTGAAGGGTATCTGTGTAACTTAGCAATGTGTGTAAAGGGCTCCACTCCCAGCTATCCTTCAACAAGAATTTTCTGAACACCTGCTATGTGCCTAAGTATTGTTCTGGGTTCTGGGAATACAACAGAGATCAAAACTGACAATGTCCCTGATTTCATACAGTTGGTAAGTAAATATATAGCACATCACAGGATGGCAGGTGCTATGTAGAAAGCTAAGACAGGGTCAGAGTAAAGGGTAAGTGAGCAGGATGTTGTCATTTTATTTAGGGGACACAGGGAAAGCATCTTGAAAAGGTGGTGACGCCCTGGAGGCAGTGAGGAAGCAGGCCATGGCATTCCCTGGGGGAAGACCCTTCCAGGCAGGGGCAGAAGGTGCAACAGCCCCGGGGGGCAGAGCTTGGTGGATTCCTGGATATCAAGGAGTCCTGTGATACTCGTATAGCCTCATCCCAGGTTTTGGCACGACGCGCTCATTGGAAGGTGCCTGGTGTCCCCGTCTCTATTTCTCCCAATACATGTGAAGTTGGTGGGGTTGTCCCCCTGGTACAGGTGAAAGACCGAGGCTCAGAGAAGTGCCCTGAGCCTGCTCTCCTGCTCACAGCTGAAATTCCTAAAGGATGCCTGACCCAGTGCCCCATGGAGGACAGAGGGCGTGAGCCCCACAGCTAGAGGGAGGATGCCACCCATGCCAGATGTCAGCCACAGCCAGTATAAATTGTAAATTATACTAAAGGAAGCACGGCTGTGACAGCATTTCCACTTTAGACAGAGGGCAGGACTTCAGCAATGAGAAAGGAACTGGGGTGGGGGACAGAGGCAGGGACGGGAAGAGGGGACAGTGAGGGAGAACGCTGATTGGGAGGGGACCCTGAGGACTTCTGGGATGATGATGGGCCTTGAACTTGATGGTTCTTACACAAATGTGCAACTTATTAATTGTAATTAGCATGTACATTTATATTTTATACGCTCTTCGGCCAAAAACCCGCAAGTGAAACAAAGCACAGCGAGAAAGGGGAGCAACGTGCCTGTCCGGACTCCCCCCGCACAGACCCCCGGCGACCCCGCCCCCGGGCCTACACCCCGCAGTGTGGGTGGCCACTTCCCTCACAAGCTGCCTGGGCTTCTAGCCTGGGGGCTGCACAGGCTCCCTGGGCCCTGCTCGTAGAGATCAGCTTGTGGGGACTGTTGATCCTGTGTCTCCTGACCCCAGCTATGCAGCAGGGACAGCCATCTCTGGGGATGGACAGGACCTCCCCATTCGTCCCCAGATGCTGGGGTCCCTCTCCTCCTGGGCCTCCCTCACACCCACAACAGCCCGGGACACACGCGCTTTGGAGCATGGCAGACCTCAGTTAAATGCCTGGAAGCCCAAGCCCTGGTTGTGTGACCTTGGGCAAGACACCTGTCCTCCCCGAGCCTCAGTTCCCCATTCCTAAAAGGGGGCCATCGCCCACCACACAGGGGAGGTGCAGGCCCGGGGGAGAACACAGGACGTGTTCCTTGCCCGTGCACACAGGCAATGGATCTGATGGTGAGACGGTGCAGCCAGGTGGGCAGGAGCAGGGACTGGAGCGACACAGGCCAGGACCACACTGCCCGTGTGCCACACAGTGGGCAAGTGACTTAAGCTCTCTGTGCCCACTTTTCTCCTCTGTCACCGGGGTAATAGCTTCCCCTCCTCGCAGGGTTCTGTGAGGGAGAAAGGAGACGCCTCCTCAGACGGCGAGAGCAGTCCCTGGCCCAGAGCGACACTGAGTGTGTGCCCGCCTTACCGCCCTGGCTAGAATAGGTTCTAGGGACCAGGGCGTTGGCGTGTCTGGGGCCGTTATTCTACCTACCACACACCCTCTCCCTCAGCAGGCCTTTCTGGTGACTGTCGCGTCCCCACACTGGGGCCACAGAGCTGGACGGGTGGGATTTACCCTCCGAGGGAGCAAGATGCCCACCCTGCAGAGGACAGCAACATGTCCACAGTCAGTGAACAGACTGATCCCTAACCCTAACAGACCGATTTCACTATCGTGCTGGGGCATTTTAGGTGCCACCTCGCCTGCTTTGGGGAATACCCACACAGCTGGTAAAGCATTCTTTCTGGCTGTGTCCGTGACAGCGTTTCCAGAGGGAGTGGCGTTTGAATCAGGGCACTGAGTGAGGCAGATCAGCCCTCACCCCGTGAGAACGGGCGTCATCCCGTCCCTTCAGGGCTCGGACAGAACACAGAGGCAGAGGAAAGGCAAACGCACTTTGTCTTCTGGAGTAGAGAAACCCATCTTCTCCTGCCCTTGGACACCAGAACTCCAGGTTCTCAGGCCTTCAGACTCCAAGACTTACATCCTTGGCTCCCCCGGTTCTCAGGCCTTTGAACTGAACCGGAATCGCAGCGCGGGCTTCCCTGGTTCTCCGGCTTGCAGACGGCAGCTCGTGGGCCTTGTCAGCCCCCATAACCACACGAGCCAATTTCCACAGTGAGTCCCCTCTTACGTACCTGCACCCATAGATATGTACCCTGTGGGTCCTGTTTCTCCAGACAACCCTGACTAATGCAGCTCTCTGGAACAATACCGCAGCATTTGCCTCCCGCGTACTCTGTGCTAGGCACCGGCTGACCACGTCACAGAAATCATGCTCTTCTCATACCTACTCCAGGAGTGTAAATTCTACTTTTAGTACCACTTTACAGATGAGGACACTGAGGCCCTGGGGGTCTTCTGTGTTCTCATGAGTTCTAAGCACAGTCCTTTGCAGGAACCTTCCAGATCTTCCTCTCCCTCCTCCTCCTCATTACTAGGCCCAGCATGTTAATCTCACGGTGGCCTCTGTTCTCTGTCCTCAGCCCCCAGCCTGCTGTCAATGCCAACATCCTACGCCCCCTCCACTTCCCCTTCTGGGAGCCTGTGGGCCCGGTTGAGACCAGGTCCAAGCCTGAGCTTCCTGCAAAGTCAAAGTGACCTTTTACTTCCAGTCGGGGAAGCATGACTGAAGCCCGTGGCCCCATGGTGAGGTCTTGGTGTCACCAGGTGCTGGTCAGCCATGGACGGTCCACATTGCAGCAATGCCAGCCTTTACCAGCAGGGGGAGACTCATGCCCAAGACCGGGAAGGCCTCGGGGAAGACAGGGGAGGGACAGAGTCTTCTATGTTCATACCTGGTGGGGTCAGTGGCCTCTGAGTACATGAGCCCCTGGCTGGGGCGTCCCTCGGAGTCTCCTTGCCTGCGTGTCCACAGGTGGGGGCAGCCTAGGACCGGGACTGCCTCTTGCTCCCGTAGGGCCCAGGTTTTAGTCAGTGCTGTTCCAGGTCTTTGGCACATGACCCTCCTCTTCCTCTTCTTCCTCCTACCAGGAGCTCATTTTCATCGCTATTTTCTTCTTTAAAGACACAATCTTGCTGTGCTGCCCTGGGTAGAGTACAGTGGCGTCATCTGCAACCTCAAACTCCTGGGCTGAAGATATCCTCCTGCCTTGGCCTCCCAGAGTGCTAGGATTACAGGTATGAGCCACCGCACCCTCCATCACTATTTTTAATGTTCTTTTCTCACTTAGAGGCAGCATTATAGGCTTCTTCTCCACAAGGTGCACTGGCTGAGCAACTTGGACCCTGGAGAAGTCAGGCTATGCCTTGGCCAGTCCTGAGGGCACAGGCCTGGATCCTGAAGACACTGGGGACACCCCCATACAGAGCCTCGGCTTTAGGAAAAGGCCACCAAGCCCCCAGCCTGATCCTGGCCATGTGCCAGCTCTGCGTCCACCCAGTCCCCTCCCAGGGCCTGGGCGCAGGGTCTAGAACCCAGTTGGGGTGAGTCGATGCCCCAGGCCTGGTGGTCTGGGGGAGACACAGGCCAGGGGCCCATAGAGCGGGAGGCAGCAGAAAGTGTCCATATGGCTGAGGGGGTGCACAGCTGTGGGCGAGGCACGGCCCACTGCCCTGCTGTGCAGCGGCAGGCCCTGCTCCTGCCCTCTGTGGACCTCAGTCTCCTCACCTGCACAGTGGGCACAGTTACGCTCCCGGCGTGCAGGGGATGCTCGTGAATGGAGGGGAGCTGAAGCTATGAGGAATATTTCACCCAAGAGCAGACGGAGCCAGTCAGAGTTGGTGGGGGAGGACTGACATGGGCCGCCTTAGGCATGGCCAGGGCTGCCTTCCTGGAGGTGCTCAGGGCAGTCAGACCAAGGAAGCTCTGAGCCTGTCATCAGAACCAAAGTCCTGGAGACAGGTAAAGCCATCTCTGTAGTGCTCTGGGGTGGCCAGACACACAGCTCCTTCCTGTGTGTCTTCATCTCTGCCCATAGTCAGCCCCAAGATGACTCAGTGAGCTCACTGCCCCATTGGTTACTGCAACCCACATGCAATTGTTAGAGCCAAGCTCCACCATCGGCACAGCCAGCATTAATGCTTGTGTAATTTATCCAAATAATTGCTCACAGGTTCTGAGATGATTTTGATGATATGTCTTCATTTATTGTAGCCATAGTTTGTTCAGTGTCTCCTATTGGATGGTTAGGTAGTGTTTGAGTTACTTTTCTGCCTTCATAAACTAGCCGTGGTGAGCATTCTTGGCCATGCATGTAAAACTGGGAGAGATACAGGAATGTTCACATAGTAAAACTATTTGTAATAGAAAATTACTGGAAACAACCCAGTTACACACCAATAAGAAAATGCATAACTAAATTGTGCTATATTGATACCTTGGAGTACCACACAGCTATGAGAAGGAATATACAGGGATAATGTTAGGTGAAAGAAGCCAGATACAAAATGACACCCTATATGAGTCTCTTTATATATGGCTCAAAACCAAACAAAACTAGTATTTAGGCACACACACACCTATGTTAAAACAGCTTTACAGAAAGCAAGAATTCTCACCTGCCTGATTGGTAGATTTTTAATTTTTTAAAAAAATTAGGGGGAAATAGGGAGATGTTGGTCAAAGGGTACAAACTCAGTTATAAGATGTGTAAGTTCTAGAGATCTAATGTATAGCACGGTGACTATAGTTAATAGTACTGTATTGTTTACTTGAAATTTGCTAAGATAGCAAATTTTAAGTGTCCTCACCCCCTGACATTGACACACACAAATAGTAACTATGGGTGGTGATGGATGTGTTAATTAATTTGATTGGCAATCATTACACAATGTATACATATATCACATCATGTTGTATACCTTGAATATATATAATTTTTATTTGTCAATTGAATCTTATTTAAATCACAAAAAATTATTGACATTGGGGAATACAGTTCTATAAATTTGAACACATCTATAGATTCATATTACCACCACCACGATCAGAATACAGAAATGTTTGTCACCCCAAGAACTCCCTTGTGCTGCCCTTTTATAGTCACATCCTCTTCCATCCCTAAACCCTGACAACTATTGATCTGTTTTTTTTTGTTTTTTTTTTTTTGAGACAGAGTCTTGCACTGTTGCCCGGGCTAGAGTGAGTGCCGTGGCGTCCGCCTAGCTCACAGCAACCTCAAACTCCTGGGCTCAAGCGATCCTCCTGCCTCAGCCTCCCGAGTAGCTGGGATTACAGGCATGTGCCATCATGCCCGGCTAATTTTTTCTATATATATTTTTAATTGGCCAGATAATTTCTTTCTATTTTTAGTAGAGACGGGGGTCTCGCTCTTGCTGAGGCGGGTCTCGAACTCCTGACCTCGAGCGATCCACCCGCCTCGGCCTCCCAGAGTGCTAGGATTACAGGCATGAGCCACCGCGCCCGGCCTTGATCTGTTCTTCATCACTATGCTTTTGTCTTTTCATGAATGTCATATAAATGAATAATACAGCATGTAATCTTTTGAGACTGGCATCACTCAGCATGCCTTTGAGTTTCATCCAAGTTGTTGAGTATGTAGTTCACTCATTCTTTTCGTTGCTGAGTAATATTCCATTGTATGGATGTACCAGTTTGTTTATTCTGCACCCAGTGAAAGATATTTGGGTTGTTTTTGGCAATATGAGTAGAGCTGCGGTAACATTTGTGTAGGGGTTTTTGTGTAAACATAAGTTTTCATTCCTCCTGGATAAATACTCTAGATTTCTAATTGTTCCAGTACCATTTGTTGAATAGACTGTCTTCTCTCCAATAAATTAGAGAGAATTCTACAGTTCTTTCCACACAAATATGTCCAATTGATTTTTGCAAAGGTGTGTCTATCCCTTTGCTAATACCACACTGTCTTGATTATTGTAGCTTCATGGTAAGTCAGTGTTACTCCAGTTTTGCTCTTTTTCAAAACTGTTTAGCTATTCCAGTTCTTTTGCCTTTCCACATTTTTTAGTCAATTAGTCTGTATTTATAAAAAAAATCCTGCAGAGATTTTTGATTGGAATTGTATTAAATCTATAAATTAATTTGGGGATTGTTAATAACTTAATTATATCGAGTCTATCAACCCATGAACACAGTATGTTTCTCCATTTGTTCAGATCTTCTTTTATTTCTTTCATCAGCTTCTTGTAGTTTTTAGCATACAGATCCTGCACATTAGGCTTTTTGAGGAAGCTATTGTAAGTGGTATGTGTTTTTTTTTTTTTTACATTTTTGTTTCCAGTTGTTTATTACTAGTATATAGAAATGTGCTTGATTTTTTAATGCTGAACTTGTGTCCTGCAACATTGCTAAACTCACTTATTAGTTCTAGGAGGTTTTTGAAATAGATTTGGGATTTTCTGTGTAGATAATCATGTCGTCTATGAATTGGAGTTGTTTTATTTCCTCCTTTCCAATCTGTAAACCATTTATTTCTTTTTCTTGCCTTACTGGAGTGGCTAGGACTTCAAGGACAATGTCAAATAGCAGGAGTGAAAGTAGATATCCTTGCCTCGTTCCTGATCTTAGAGAGAAAAAAAGCATTTAGTGTTTCTCCATGAAGTATGATAGAAGGTGTATTTTTGGAGATGCTCTATATCAGATTAAGAATGTTCCCTTCTACTCCTGGTTTGCTGAATTTTTAAAAAGTCATGATTGGATGTTGAATTTTGTCAAATGCTTTTTAAAAAAAATTAATTTTTTTTTAAGACAGAGTTTTGCTTTGTCACCCATGCTGGAGTGCAGTGGCGTGATCACAGCTCACTGTAACCTCCAACTCCTGGGCTCAAGTGTTCCTCCTGGCTCAGCCTCCTGAATAGCTGGGAATACAGGCATGCACCACCATACCTGGCTGATTTTTAAAATTTTTTTGTAGAGATGGGGCCTTGCTATGTTGCCCAGGCTTGTCTTGAACTCCTGACCTCAAGCAATCCTCCTGCCTGGGCCTCCCAAAGTACTGGGATTACAGGTATGAGCCACCATGCCTAGCCATCAAGTGCTTTTTCTGCATCAATTGATATGATCATGTGGTTCTTTTTCTTTAGTACACTAATATAGTGGATTTCATTGATAGATTTTTGAATTTTGTACCAGCTTTGCATTTCATGAGTAAACCCTACTTGATCATGGGTTATTATTATTTTTTTATATTATTGGGTTTAATTTGTTAATATTTTGTTGAGGATTTTCTGCATCTATGTTCAGTCTTTGTCTGATTTTACTATCAGGGTAATGCTGATTTGATAAAATGATTGAGAAGTATTCTTGCTCTTCTACTTCTTTGACAAGATTGTGTAGAATGTCTGTTATTTCTTCTTAAGTATTTGGTAGGATTTTCTAGGGAAAACATCTGGGCCTGGAGATTTCTTTGTTGAAAGTTTTTCAACTACAAATTTGATTTTTAAATAGATATACATCTATTCAGATGATCTGTTTCTTTTTGGATGAGCTTTGGTAGTTTGTGTCTCTCAAGAAATTGTTCCATTTCATCTAAGTTGCCAAATGTACATGGGAACAGTTATTTGTAGTATCCTTTTAATTTCTGTGGGGTGAATAGCCTATTTCATTCCTGATATTGGAAAGTTACGTCTTATCTTTCTTTTTATTGTCAGTCTTAGTAGAAGTTTTTGAATTTTATTGACCTTTTCGGAGAACCAGCATTTGGTTTTATTGTTTATCACTTTTTCCCCCCTCATTCTGCTTCAATATTTATTTCTCTCAATGTGCTTGCTTTGGGTTTATGTTGGTTCTCTTTTTCTAGATTCTTGAGGTGAAAGCTCTCATCATTGACTTGAGTCCTTTAATCTTTTCTAATATAAGACCTTAATGCTATAAATTTACTGCTAAGCATTGCTTTAGCTGCAGTTTTTGATATGTTATGTTTCCATTTTCATTCATTTTAGTATATTTTCTAATTTCCTTTGAGACTTGCCCTTTGACTGATGTATTATGCAAAAGTGTATGCCTTCATTCCCATGTGTTTGGAGATGTTCCTGTTAACTTTTTCTTCTTTATTGGTGTTTTTTTTCTACTTTGGTTGGACAACCCTCTTTGTATGATTTTAACTATTTTACATTTGGTAAGATTTGTTTTATGAGCCAGGATATGGTCTATCTTGCTGAAACTTACACATGCACTTGAGAAGAATACATAATCTGCTGTGGGTTGTGTGCAGTGTTCTGCACATCTCAATTAGATCCAGTTGGCCCATGGTGTTGTTCAGCTCATCTGCATGTTGCTGATTTTTTTCTGTCGGTTCTGTCTGATTTGAATGTGTTATTTTGAAGCTTTGTTGTTGATTTCTGTGCAGCAAAGAGTTAACATAGCAGGCCTGAGACTACCATCCTTAGAAAGGCCAGCTTGCAAGATTGGACCTTGCCTGGCATCTGGGAACCTGGATATCAGGAGGTTTCCCACCAATCTCTACCTGATGAGTGGTTTAATCTCCCTAAACCCTTTGTTCAGGCGGTATGTTTATGCTGAACACCAGCGTTCCTTCTGGGAATCTGCAGTCTCGGTGCACGTTAGACAGAGAGTGCCTTTGTGACCAGCCCCCTAATAAAAACTAGGACAGTGAGTTTCCAGTGAGCTTCCTGGTAGACAACATTTCACATGTGTTGTCATGATACATTACTGGAGGGACAAATTGTGAGACGCCACTGGGAAAGGGCTCTTGGAAGCTGGACTGGATTCCTGCAGACTTTGCCCAGGGCACCTTTCCCCTTTGTGGATTCTGCTTTGTGTCCTTTTGCTGTCATAAGTCTTAGCCTTGAGGACGACTATACGTTGAATCTTTGCGTCCTCCTAGGGCATCACTGAAAGTGAGGGTGGCCTTTGGGATCCCTGACACAGCAGTGTGGTTCACTAGCAAGACCCCGACTCACTAAAATATGGGGAAAGCCTTGTGTGAATAAAGGAAGAAGGGAGGGGGAGGGTGATGTGCCTCTGACGCCTGGGACACTATGGATTTCCCCATAATCTGAAGCAGCAGCTGGATTGTTGTCTTATGAGAAATACACGTTACAGAGTTTAAAAATGATATATCCGACTGCAAGAGAGTCGGCTCCCCGGACCCCTTAGCTGCTTTTCCATGCTGGATGACGTGAGGGGGAAAGTGCAGCCAGATGCCCACTATGGCTTTTGTTCTCTCCTCCGGGCAGGAGGAGAAAGGATCCAAAGGCTCCCAAAGGTGAGCTTTGGGGAGGCCAAAATGTTAAAACTTTGAATTGCTCCCTCCTCCGGGGGGGAGGGCAAGAAAATGAATCAGGTCCCTGGGCTGGAGCACAGCCTTAGAGAAACCAAGGGGAAAAGGGGGGCGGGGGAACACACTCCAGCCTTGTTGTCAGCTTGGCTGCTGCTGCAGCCCCTCCCAGCACGGAGCCAGCATCTGCCTCGGCCACGGTCATGGGGACCCTCTGACTCCAAATTTACCACTAGAGGTTTCAAGGAATTTTCGATGAGATGAAAGAAGGGGGAATTTAAAAAATGGCTTTACATTTGGTGACTCTTGTATCTGGTCATATGATGCCAATGATATTGAAAGAAGATACCGGCAGTTTGACCAGTCAGCGCTGCTGCCCCCAGCAAGGGATTGATCTTCCGCAGCCTGCTCCCTGGATCAATGACAGAGATGAAGTGGATAAGAGGTTATGTAAACCCATTTTTTATACTTTTATGAATTCTGGATTTTATCCTGACAGCTTCCTAAACATGATGTATCTTTGTAGTTAAATTATATAAAAATGTTTTTCTGTGAAAATGCTTTTGTCCCTCTTGCATGTAACCCTTCCAGACAAAAGGTCTGGAGGAAAAAGGGATGATTAAACAAATGGTAAGTTTTAATCACAGAATGTTACACGCTGAAAACACACAAAACCTTTGAAGAGGCAAGGAAGGGAGAGAGGACATTAGTTATCTCTGTTTTTGCAAACAGCTGGGCGTGATGGCTCACGCCTGTAATCCTAGCACTCTGGGAGGCTGAGGCGGGCGGATGGTTTGAGCTCAGGAGTTCGAGACCAGCCTGAGCAAGAACGAGACCCTGTCTCTACTAAAAATAGAAAGAAATTATATGGACAGGTAAAAATATATATAGAAAAAATTAGCCGGGCATGGTGGCACATGCCTGTAGTCCCAGCTACTCAGGAGGCTGAGGCAGAAGGATTGCTTGAGCCCAGGAGTCTGAGGTTGCTGTGAGCTAGGCTGATGCCACGGCACTCACTCTAGCCCAGGCAATAGAGTGAGACTCTGTCTCAAAAAAAAAAAAAAAAAAAAAAAAAAAAAACAATTCCTGGAAACTTTCCACTTATTTTAAAGAAATACTCTCCGTTGCAGCCTTTCCAAGCTGCTATGAGCATTTTGAAACTACACTGACTGATGAGCCCATAATTACACCTGACAGAGTTCTGACTATGGGACAGTAAGGGTGACCCCAGCTCCTGAACACCTATAGATGACATCCACACCTGTAAAGAGGAAGAACTGGCGTCAGTGACTAACAGCACTGGCACTGACTGTCTCACTGATGGTCGCTCTGAACCCAAAGACGGAAATGAATTGTTTGGTCAGGACGGGAAACCCCAGCGTGAATGGTCCCACAGTGGGAGGCCACACTGGGGGGCCTGGCCAGCTGTCCTGCCTGATCAATGTATGTCCTGCAGGGGTACCCCAACAGTTGTAAACTCCTGGATTCCAGGGCCATCACGTGTGTCCCTGACTAGCCTGACACTGCCTCAGCCCAGGTAGGCATTCAGGTCAGCGTCAGCTTAGTGGCCAGAATGTGCTGAGCCTGAATTAATGCTGCAGGCCAGGCAAAAAAGGTTAATCCAGAAACTTGACAGGAAGATGCCTGCCTTTCCAAGATAGACCTTCATGGTTAATATGATTTGTATTATCTGGCTATGATGGTTAATTCAATGTGTCAACTAGACTAGGCCACAGTACACAGGTATTTGTTCAATCACCAGGCTAGATGTCTCTGTGAAGGTGTTTTTAGATGAGACTAACATGTAAATTCTACTGAATGGGCAAAGCACATTACCCCCCAACATGTTGGAGTAATGCAATCAGTTGAAGGCCTTAAGAAAAAAAAGACTGGGAGCTATGCGCAGTGGCTCACACCTGTAATCCGAGCTACTCAGGAGGCTGAGGAGGGAGGATTGCTTGAGGCCAGGATTTTGAGACCACTCTGGGCAACACAGCAAGACCCTATCTCTTAAAAAAATAAAAAAGAAAGAAAAAGGAAATGGCCGGGGTCCCTGACTGTGCATGAAGAAAAACTTCTGCCTTCACACTGCCTGTGGATTCAGGCTGCAACATCACCTCTTCCCTGGGTCTCCAGCCTGACATCCTGCTCTGTAAAGGTTGGACTTGCCACCCCCACAGTTGTGCAAGCAGATCCTTAAAATCAATCAATAACTCATTCTCATTCTCTTTCCTCTCTCTCTCTCTCTCTGTCTCTCTCTCTCCCTCTCTCCCTTCCCCCCTTTCCCCACACATGATAATCCTAACTTACATACTGGCTAAATCTGGGACTCTCAAAGGGCATAACTGAGATCAGTACCACAGGTTGGTCTCATTCTGCTATGTGGGTCCTAAGACAGAGACCTGTGGCATTCTCCTCCCACCCTCTGCACACTGACATCCATACGGCTCATCATTATGACACTGGATTTGTCATCCAACCATTTAGAGTCCTACAATTCCACAAGTGTTGACTGGCTTTCTTCTGTGTATCAGGTCCTCTGCTGTATCCTGAGGACACAGGGTTCTACTGGGTTTGTTTCCAACCTTCCAGGAAGGACCTAAGAGTCTGGTGAGGGAGACAGACCTGGAAACAGAACTTCAGCACAGTAACAGCAATGGGCATAGCTGGTTTTGGTCACCCATTCCTGAGAGATGAGACTGTGAACATCTCCCACTTAATTTTATCCATCATTTAAAAGCTTATCCTGGAAAATATCCTTCTGGTTGGTAAGTTGGATTCCCCTCCTTCTGATTTTTCCAGGCATGCACAGCTACAAAGGAAACTGATACTGGGATGTTGTATCAGACTGGAATCCATGAATGGAATTGCCTTCAGTCATGTGATTTTCCAAAGCAGTCAATAAGTCTTTATATGTTTCCAGATGAGGCAACATACAAGCTTCCCTCCATTTGAAGGGAAGGTACATGTATGTATAGAAAATCCAGTTTGTTTAAGTCTCTGCAAAAAAAGGTTTGCATCCCTGTAACCCTCAGCCCCCAAATGCCTCCAATCATTCCAACAGCCTAAACTGCCTTTTGAAATTTCCAAAATGCCCAAATTGGGCAGTAATATTTCTGGTTATTGTGAACTAAAATAAGATCCTAAGTCCCTTACTGACTGAATGGACCCCCTCTCAACCAAAGGGGACCTCAGAGAAACCTTAAAACTGAGTTCCCAGCCATGATGGGATGGAAGGTCAGACGTGCCTCATTTTATCCCCTCCTATGCTAACAACCATTAGGCTTTTTTCTAAGGGCTAAACAGAAACCAGTCTTGTGATCTAGACCAGCATTCTTTCCTGATAAAAGACCACCACTGATGAAGTGGGTTTAACCAGTTTGCATGCAGAAAGGGTTTTTGTGTCTTTGCTTTACCTTTTTGATATAAGAGGGTGGCCATTTCTGAACATGAACCCCATAAAAGGGCAGAAAGCTGCACTGTGCAGGCAGGTTTCTCTTTTCATAAATATTCATGACTCTTCCCATAGCTTGTTAAATATGTATATTTCACTGTCCTGCTCAGGATTAACTCCTGTTCCCATTGTCCTTGCCTTGAAGCACGTGTTCCTGGCTTCTGCTCTGGGGCTTGGCTTTCCAGCCTGTTAGAATGACCACCCACAGGCTGCAATGCTTTATGAGAAAGAAAGCTCTCCTTTCCAAATTATGACCCTGTTATTTCTTCAGTTAATATTATAAACCACAAATTTAGGATTTAAAAAGTACCCCCAAACTTCTTACATCAAAAGGATAGGAATGGTACAGTTGGTGCCGGGATTTGGTGCAGAGCAAATAATCTTGCCGAGCAGAGGAGGGCATGATATTCCCCAGGGAGGATTGTGGGCACCTTCCTCCTCCATCTTGCTTTCTGTGATAAGAAAGTGGTTCAGGCACAGCTGGGGTGTGTGGTGAAGCTTCATTTCAAAGGGTAACTACTGCCATGGGACGCTGATGCTCAGGATGGTTTTGGAGTAGTCATGGCTCTTGCCTCCTGGGACTGGTGTCCTTCTCCTCAGCGAAGACAGCCCTCTCCAGGCTAGGACACCAGAGTAAGGAGCCAGGCTAGGTCTTTAGGCTACCGGGAAAGCTGCCTGATGTGGGATAGCAGATGAGGTCAGGAGAAGGACAGCTGAGAGGAGAAGAGGGGAGATGATCTCCTCAGGTGAGGGGCAGGTTTCTGTGAGTGAAGGGAAGACATTGGCCCCAAGTCCTGGTATCGCCCTAGGCTGGCCTGGAATGGACTGGTGGTGCAGGGAAAGGAACAAAGGCTGGTGGGAGCTGGGACAATAGATTGCATCACTTCACATCCTATGTGCCAATGGTCCCTGAGAAGAGCCCGTGCCCTCTGGGCATCTGAAAGGTCATTTCCTGTCACCACCTTCATCCGCTATCCTTGAAGAGAAGGGATCTGAGATAAACTGAAGCCTTCAGGGAGAAAGGCCAGTGGGAGTTGTGGTATCTTCTCCGAAGAGCCACTGCCCTACCCTGGCCTACTCTTGTGACTCTCACCCTGTGTTCACTATATTCTGTCTTCCTGTGTGCTGTGAGGTTGGTCTTCTCAACTGCTTGTCTGTTCCAGGAAGAGTCGGTATACGGGAGACAGTCTTGCTACCAACAGGATTTAATAAAGTTCCTGCAAGTTTCCTAGGCTGGGCACTAAAAATCCCAGATTCTAGGGCACCATTGTGGCCTCACTAAATGAGATTTACTGGTGTGAATGGTGGAATCTGCATTTTTATAAAGTTCTTGCCTTCCAACTTAAATGGAAACTTGTCTGAGAACTACCAGAGCAGGGGAATAGTCTTATTTTCCCAGCTACCAGACTTTTTAAAAATCCGTTGTGAGGGTGTAGAAATATCAGGATTGGTGCATTTTCTGATGCACAGACCCAAGACCTTCAGGTTAGGAGACTGACATGCTGCCTGTCATACTAAGGAGGCTCTCAGATGATTGTCTCCAAATAATATCCAGATTCCAATCTTTTCAAGTCTGCATCTCTAAAGGATTTCTGAAGAAATCAAATTTCTATTGACTTTGCAGTCCCATGCTGTAAAATTCTAAATATTTTGCAATAGCCTTTGGATCTTACCCTTGATTGCATAAACATGGGGCACAGTAGAAATATTCACAGTGTCTCTGACCTGTGGCTCCACCACTTACTGCTGGGCAACATTGAGCAAGTGACTTAATATCTCTTTGCCTCATTTCTCCATTAGTCAAATGGAAATACTACTAGTAAATTCATTTACTTTTTTTTTTTTTTTTTGAGACTGAGTCTCACTCTGTTGCCCGGGCTAGAGTGCCGTGGCATCAGCCTAGCTCACAACAACCTCAAACTCCTGGGCTCAAGCGATCCTACTGCCTCAGCGTCCCGAGTAGCTGGGACTACAGGCATGCGCCACCATGCCCGGCTAATTTTTTCTATATATTTTTAGTTGTCCAGCTAATTTCTTTCTATTTTTTATTAGAAACGGGGTCTCGCTCTTGCTCAGGCTGGTCTTGAACTCCTGAGCTCAAACGATCCACTCGCCTCGGCCTCCCAGAGTGCTAGGATTCCAGGCGTGAGCCACTGCTCCTGGCCTCCTGGCCGAATTCATCTACTTCTTGGAGCAGTTTAGAACAGTATGTTAAGACATGTAAAGTTGTCAGGAAAGTGCCTGGCATAAGGTAGGACCCCAATCAATTCTAGCTGTTGTTAATATTGTTGCTGTTCCCACATTACCTTGGGGCATGCTCCAGAGAGATGATGTCAAGACTACCTTTGACTCATTGGATGATCTTTGGATTATCACTTCAACTCGTCAGGGACTCAAGAACTGGGTCTACAAGGACTTGGGGGAGGGCATATTTTTATTAGCATTAATGAATATTCAACTCTGCTAATAGGGTTATTTTGAATCCCAAATGCAGTGCTGGGCTTTCATCATTATAAGCTTGTATGGAACATTTGAATAGAAACTTCTCTAGGAAATTAGAACTCTAATGAATTCTTCATGTGATTTATATAATGCTGGAAAAGTAAGTGGTCACTGGATAACGATATTTTTTTTAGATACAGGGTCTCACCTTGTCACTGAGGCTAGAGTGTAGTGGTATGATCATGGTTTACTGTAGCCTCAAACTCCTAGGCTCAAGTGATTCTCCTGCCTCAGCCTCCCCTGTGCAACCATGCCTAATTTTTCTATTTTTTTTTTTGTACAGATGGGATCTTGCTATGTTGCCCAGGCTAGTCTCAACCCCCTGGCCTCAAACGATCATCCTGCCTTGGCCTCCCAAAGTGCCAGGATTATAGGCATGAGCCACCCCACCTGGTGGTTGCATAGATTTTGATGAGAAGTGTGATGACCTTAAATTTGTTCCTCAGTACATAGTGTATTATTTTTCCTTGTCTTTTTCTTGTCAGGGCATTGGTGTTGGTTCTTGAATCAATCTTTTCCATTGAGTGGCACTTCAGTTGTACTGTTCCTATAGTTATTTCCAATATAACATAAGACTTCAGATTCAGCTTACAAGATATAAGATCAATATACAAAAATAAATTATTTTTAATTGACATATAATAATAGGAGAACTTAATCCTCCTATCTGGCTGTAATTTTGTGTCTTTTAACAAATCTCTCCCTATACCCCCCTTTCCCTCTACCCTTCCCAGCCTCTAGTATCCTCTGTTCTGCTTTTTACTTCTATGAGATTAACTTTTTTTAGGTTCCACATATGAGTGAGAACACATGGTGTTTAACTTTCTGTTCATGGCTTATTTCACTTAACACAATGTCCTCTAGTTCCATCCATGTTGTTGTGAATGACGAGATTTCATTCTTTTTTATGGCTGATTAGTATTCCGTTGTGTTTATATACCCCATGTTCTTTTTTTTTTTTTTTTTTTTTGAGACAGAGTCTCACTTTGTTGCCCAGGCTAGAGTGAGTGCCGTGGCATCAGCCTAGCTCACAGCAACCTCAAACTCCTGAGCTCAAGGGATCCTCCTGTCTCAGCCTCCCGAGTAGCTGGGATTACAGGCATGTGCCACCATGCCCCACTAATTTTTCTATATATATTTTTAGCTGTCCATATAATTTCTTTCTATTTTTTAGTAGAGATGGGGTCTCGCTCTTGCTCAGGCTGGTCTCGAACTCCTGAGCTCAAACGATCCGCCCACCTCGGCCTCCCAGAGTGCTAGGATTACAGGCGTGAGCCACCGCGCCCGGCCCCCATGTTCTTTTCTTTTTTTTAAGAGAAAGGGTCTTGCTCTGTTGCCCAGGCTGGAGTGCAGTGGCACAATCATACCTCACTGCAGCCTCAAACTCCTGGGCTCACGCAATCCTCACTCCTCAGCCTCCCAAGTAGCTGGGACTACAGGTATATGCCACCATACCCAGATAATATTTTTCATTTTTGTTAGAGATGGGGTCTTGGTATGTTACCCAGGCTGGTCTTGAACTCCTGGCCTCAAGTGATCCTCCCGCCTCAGCCTCCCTAGTTGCTGGGATTACAGGTGTGAAACACTGTGCCTGGCTTTACATTTTCTTTATCCATTCATCTGTTGTTGGACCCCCTAGGATGATACCGTATCTTGGCTATTGTAAATAGTGTTGCAATAAACATGGGGGTGCAGATGTCTCTTCAATGTAATGATATCCATTCCTTTGGATAAATGCCTAGTAGTGGGATTGCTGGATCAGATGGTGGTTCTATTTGTAGTTTTGTGAGGAACCTCCATACTGTTCTCCATAGTGGCTGTGCTATTAATAGTTTACATTCCCATCAACAGTGTATAAGAGTTACCTTTTCTCTGTATCCTCATCAGCATTTGTTATTTTTTGACTTTTTGGTAGTAGCCATCCTAACTGGGGTGAGATGATACCTCATTCTGGTTTTGATTTACATTTCCCTGATGATTAGTGATGTTGAACATTTTTTCATATACCTGTTGGCCATTTGTATGTTGTCTTTTGAGAAATGTCTGTTCAGATCACTTGCCCATTTTTTAATGGGATTTTTGTTTTCTTGCTGTTGAGATGTTTGAGTTCTTTGTATATTCTAGATATTAATCAGATGAATAGTTTGCAAATAGTTTCTGTAATTCTATAGGTTTCCCTTTCACTCTCGTTTCCTTTGCTGTGCCTTTTAGTTTGATATAATGTCATTTGTTTATTTTTGCTTTTGTTGCTTGTGCTTTTGAGCTCTTATTCATAAAATAATTTCCCAATGTCCTGAAGCATTTCCTCTATGTTTTCTTTTCTTTTTCTTTTTCTTTTTTTTGATACAGGGTTAGAGTGCAATGGCATCAGCCTAACTCACAGCAACCACAAACTCCTGGGCTCAAGCGATCCTCCTGCTTCAGCCTCCCAAGTAGCTGGGAATACAGGCATGTGCCACAGCACCTGGCTAATTTTTCTATTTTTTGTAGAGATGGGATCTTGCTATGTTGCTCAGGCTGGTCTTGAACTCCTGGCCTCAAGCAACCTTCTGCCTTGGCCTCCCAAAGTGCTAGGATTACAGGTGTGAGCCACTGTGCCTGGCCTCCCCTATGTTTTCTTCTAGGAGTTTTATAGTTTGGGGTCTTACATTTAGGTCTTTAATCTGTTTTGAATTGATTTTTGTATAGGGTGAGAGGTAGAGATCTAATTTCATTCTTCTGCATATGGATATCCAGTTTTCCCAGCATCATTTATTGAAGAGACTGTCCTTTCCCTAATGAGTGTTCTTGGCATCTTTGGCAAAATTCAGTTGGCTGTAGATACGTGGGTTAATTTCTGGGCTCTCTATTCTGTTTCATTGTTCTATGTGTCAGCTTTTATGCCAGTACCATGCTGTTTTGGTTATACAGCTTTGTTGTATATTTTGAAGTCTGGTAGTGTGATTCCTCCAGCTTTGTTCTTTTTGCTCAGGATTGTCTTGGGTATTTGGGATCTTTTGTGGTTCCATAAGTATTTTAAGATGTTTTGGTTCTAGTTCTGTGAGGAATACCTTTTGTATTTTCATAGGGATTGCACTGACTCTGTAGATTGTTTTGGCTGGTAATATTTCCATATACTGGCAATGAAAAATCCAAGTAATTAAGAGAACAATTTCAGGTACAATAGAATCAAAAGAATAAAATACATAGGAGTTAATTTAACCAAGGAAGTTTAAGAGTTGTACCTTGGAAATTATAAAACATTGTTGAAAGAAATTAAAGAAGACATATGGAAAGACAAATGGAAAGACATTCTGTGTCCATAGATTGGAAGACTTAATTTGTTAAGATGGCAATACTCTCCAAATGTATCTATACATTCAGTGCAATCCCTATCAAAATTACAACTGCAGTTTTTGCAGAAACTGACAAGCTTATCCTAAAATTCATATGGAAATTCAGTGACCCAAAATAGCCTAAATAATCTTGAAAAAGAAAACCAAAATTGGAGGACTCATTCTTTCCAATTTCAAAATTTAATGCATATGTATTATCAATAGCTGCTTAAAAAAAACTTAATGCAAAGCTACAGTTGAAGACAATGTGACACTGGTGTAAGGACAGACCTACAGATCAATGGAATCAAACTGATACTCCAGAAATAAACTCATACATATATGATGAATTAACTTTGGACAAAGATGCCAAGACAATTAAAAGGCAAAAAAATAGAATTTTTACAAAATCTTTCCAGGACAACTGGAATCCACATATAAAAGAATAAATTTGAGCCCCCACCTCATACCACAGACAAAAATTAAGTAAAAATGAATCAAAATCCAAATGTAAGAGCTACAACTACTATAAGAGAGCATAGAAATAAATCTTTCTGACTTTGGGTTAAACAATAGATTCTTAGATATGACACTAAAAGCTAAAGCAATAAATGAAAAAAATTAGATAAAACTGACTTCATCAAAATAAAAAAGTTGCTTCAAAAGACACCATAAGAAAGTGAAAGAATGACCCACAGAATGGGAGAAATATTTGAAAAGGGTCTGGTATCCAGAATGTTTAAAGAACTCTCAAAAATTAAAAATAAAAAAAAAATCCAATTAAAAATGGGCTAAGCATTTGAACAGACATTTCTATAAAGAAAATATACAAATGGCCAAAGAGCATAGGAAAAGATGGTCAAAAACATTAGTCATTAGAGAAATAAAAATTGAAACACAATGAATTATCACTTCATACCTAGCAGCATGGACATAATTTTTTTTTAATTTTATCAAATATTTTTTTAATTTCATAGACAATATGATACATACTGTGTAAGAAGCACACAATAGTTTTACAGTACAATTTCAAAGTGTATACAAATTGGAATACAGAGGTTAAACACTGGTGTACTGATAGCATTTTTGAACTTTAAACTGTATATAAAATTTACAATTCAAATATGAGCCAATCTGAAAACTTTACTTCCCATAATATAAAAATGATACTTTGCAATGCAAAAATATTTTTTACTAACAAAGTATATCAACATTTAAAATAATCACTAAAAACTCAACGTTAGAATTTATAAAGATTAGCTATAAAAATATATTGGCAGTCACTTTTCTTATAAAGGTACCATGTACTATATTACAAAATAGTCTCTAACATAAAATTGCCTTAATAACTATATTTTAGAATCTGATAAACCTTAGATTAAATTGATTATAAAATCTTCTTGGAAAAACTTTGGTATACATCTTCAGAAAGCTTTTTAAAAAATAATATTTTAAGGGCCTGAAACATTCCATTCTATTAAAGCACAACAGAATAAGTAATAGATATTCAACTGCATACAGAATATAGAATCAAAAAATAATTTATTATATATCTGTAGAAAATCACCATTACCAGAGTAAGCAAAAAACAAACTATTTAAAAGTATCAAACTTTTAAACAGTTCTCTTTCCATTCTGATAAAAAAAATGTTACAAAATCACCATATTCCATTCATGTACCTTCGATGCCTTTTAGGATAAGACTTCAAAAATAATTAACCCAGTCTCAAAAACCCTCTCAAGTCCAACAAACAAACTTTTAAAAACCCATTTAAATGACTTGACAATAGAACAAGTGTATGTAACCAGAACACATAATTTATATATTTAGTAATGTGTTAGGTTTTCTTTTACATTTGTAATTTAGAATTTATTGGCAGAAATAAAATATACACACACACACAAACTGGAAAAGGTAAATTTCAGAAAAACAGTAAGAAATGCAAACCTATAGGGTAAACTGATTTACTTCTAAAAATCCAATTTACCAAATCTCATCTTTATCTGCCATTTTTGGACTGACAATTATTGTTACTTAGAAAATTCAAATTGCTGAAAGTTCCTTTCTTGCTTCTGGAGTATGTTTCATTTTTATAAAGCTAACAGTTGTGCCAGTAGCTTCCTTGAGGTCACTTTCCACTTTATCCTCTGTCAGCAGATATCTTGCAAAGATATTTGAGTTGCAAAAGCCTAAATAAAAAGCTTCACTTTTGACCTTTTAATCTATAAAACTCCACTAAAAAGTCAAATATAATTTTTAGGCAAGTCCACAAAAATATTTTCTTTGTTAAGAATCAAACACTTTTATGGGAATAAAGATCCTTGAAAGTTTTTAACTCTTCTATTAGAGTCTTATTTTGATTTTGCAGGACTGCAACTCGATTTTCCAGGCATTTCACATATTCTTTCTTCTTTCTGTGACATTCTCGAGCGGCCTATTTTTCATTAATCTTATTTCTCTTTTCAATTGGGGGGTCATCTGTCTTAGTTGTCTGAGAGGTAAGAGTCACAGGAGATGTCATCACCACAGTTTGTGGCAGAGAAGTAGCTGAAGGTGTACGAATCTGGTATGTCTGCATATCTCCCGATGCAGTCTGTGCTACCACTTGATTGCTGGGCACAAGTATTTGCTGTCCATCAGAGGTCTGCTCGTACTGGAGAATAGTTGTACCTTGCTGAGTATCGCCTGAATTTTCATGGTTAATGTCTGAAGTCCTGTACTCCATCTGTGCCTGGACTGGCCAACTGTAAGGCTCCATTTGGGGGCAGTGGCAATGTACTGTCCACTGACTGCTAGTCTGATAAAGGGGAGTGGGAACGGACATGTAAGTGACAGCAGAAACTCCAGGGTTTTCTCCATCTCCTTTTCTGCCCTGTGTATCTTCAGGAGATAGGTCTTTAAAATTTTTTCTGTAAGATGGGCGCCGTGCTAGGATCCTGTGGGCTTTCTGTGAGGAGCCTATGCTGTCAGATGAGTCCTGAGACTCCTCATTTTCTGATAAAGATGACACCTGTTGAGCAATATGAGAAATATGGGCTCCCTGAACTGCTGAACCAGGCCGAGGTGCTGTCTCGGAAGTGTTACACTTGTGGGAATCTTCCATAATCAACTGTGGCTGCCACCTAGCTGCTGTCCGGGGGTGGGAACTTCCACGCCCCCACTCCCAGGTGGATCTGAATTCACTACCCACTTCCCCACCCCCTCACGCGGCAGGGGACGTCCCTTCTTCTCCGGGGTCAGGCGGGGCGGGGAGAATCAGTGTCACTTAACAGCCAACTATCCTAGGCTACCATTGCCTCGGCAGTCAGGGCCGCCAGTGGCAGCATGACCAGCAAGCCGGGGGCAGGGAAGGGAAGGGGGGCAAAACTGAGTGTAAGTGTGTCTGGACATAATTTTTTAAAATGACAACTAATAAGTGTTGGGGCAAGATGTGGAGAAATTCGAATCCTCATACGTTGCTGGTGGGACTGGAAAATGGTGCAGCTGCTTGGAAAACAGTTTGGCATTTCCTCATTTAAACGTAGGGTTACCATATGACCCAGCCACCCCAGTCCCAGGTATGTGCCAAACACCGAACGTAAGTCCACACAAAAATGTTCATACAAATGTCCGTAGGGCATTATTCCTCATAGCCAAAGAGGACGGGCAACCCAAGTGTCCATCAACTAATGAATATGTAAACCCAGTGCGGTGGTATGGCCCCATAATGGAACATTATTCAGCCAGAAAAGCAATGAAGTACTGATACATGCCACGACATGGTGAAACCTGAAAATCACCATGCTCAGTGAAAGCAGCCAGACACAAAAGTCACGTATTGTTTGATTCTATTCATATGAAATGTCTAGAATAGGTAAACTTATAGACACAGAAAACATCCTTTGTCAGTTTTCTGAAAAAAAGAGAGACAGACAGACAGAAAGCAGATTAGTGAATACCAAAGGGCGGGGGCGGGGGCGGGGGCGGAGGCGGAAGGGGCAGGGACGGCCAATGCTGTGGAGTATGCTCTGCAGTTAGTGGCGATCAGGTTTTCGTTCGGGTATTTTGAAGTTGCGTAGGCATTCATGACTGTCACGTCTTCTCAGTGAATGGAACTCTCTATCGTTACATAATATCCCTCTTTATCCTTGGTAAAATCCTCATTCTGATGTAAACTGTGTACGATGTTAATTTAGCCTCTCCATCTCCCACTTCATTCAGGATTGTTGGGCACAGCATTTTCTATACTTTTATTTTATTAATTTAGTTATATTTAAAGTGGAATTCTCTGTGAGCATAAAGAATCTGGTCTTGCAATATCATCCAATCTGAAAAGCAAAGCCTTTTAAATGATACTTTTAAATAATTCACACATAATATGTAAACAGTTCACTGTTATGCCTACAATCTGGCTATATCTTTCTTTCTTTTTTTTTTTTTTTTCACTCAGCATGTTTTTTTTTTTTTAAAAACAATAGTTTCATATTTTTTTCCCCACCCCCCCTTTCCCGAGTCAGCACCTTCAAGTGTTACCACTCCCCAAACGGTGCGCAATGCACTCATTGTGTAGGCATACCCCCATCCCCTCCCCCACCCCCCACCTCAGTCTGATGTCCAATTGGTGTCGTTCCCAGATTTGTATTTAGGTGATGATCAGGGAAACCAATTTTCTGGTGAGTACATGTGATGCTTGTTTTTCCATTCTTGGGATACTTCACTTAATATAATGGGTTCCAACTCTCTCCAGGAGAACCGTAGAGATGTCGTATCTTCATCATTCCTTATAGCTGAGTAATATTCCATGGTATACATATACCACAGTTTACTAATCCAATCATGTATTGATGGGCATTTGGGTTGTTTCCACATCTTTGCTATTGTGAATTGTGCTGCTATAAACATTTGGGTACATGTGCCTTTGTTACAGAATGACCTTTTTTCCTTTGGGTATATGCCCAGTAATGGGATTGCTGGGTCAAATGGCAGGTCTACTTGAATCTGTTTAAGATACCTCCATAATGCTTTCCACAGGGGTTGCACTAGTTTGCAGTCCCACCAGCAGTGTATTAGTGTTCCTGTCTCTCCACACCCACGCCAACATGTGTTGTTTTGGGTTTTTTTGATAAAGGCCATTCTCACTGGGGTTAAGTGATATCTCATTGTGGTTTTGATTTGCATTTCCCTGATGATTAGAGATGTTGAACACTTTTTCATATGTTTGTTAGCCATTTTTATATCTTCTTTTGAAAAATTTCTATTCATGTCCTTTGCCCACTTTTTGATAGGGTTGCTTGATTTTTTCTTGCTGATTTTCCTGAGTTCTAAATAGATTCTTGTTGTCAGTCCTTTATCTGATGTGTAGTATGCAAAAATTTTTTCCCATTCTGTAGGTGGTCTGTTTATTCTCTGGACTGTTTCTTTGGCTGTGCAGAAGCTTTTTAATTTAATCATGTCCCATTCATTTATTTTTGTTGCTGCTGTGATTGCCTTGGGGGTCTTCTTTTTTTTTTTTTTTTTTTTTGGAGACAGAGTCTCGCTTTGTTGCCCAGGCTAGAGTGAGTGCCATGGCGTCAGCCTAGCTCACAGCAACCTCAAACTCCTGGACTTAAGCGATCCTACTGCCTCAGCCTCCCGAGTAGCTGGGACTACAGGCATGCGCCACCATGCCCGGCTAATTTTTGGTATATATATATATTTTAGTTGTCCATATAATTTCTTTCTATTTTTAGTAGAGACGGGGTCTCACTCTTGCTCAGGCTGGTCTTGAACTCCTGACCTTGAGCGATCCACCCGCCTCGGCCTCCCAGAGTGCTAGGATTACAGGCGTGAGCCACCACGCCCGGCCTTGGGGGTCTTCTTCATAAATTCTTTGCCTAGGCCAATGTCTGTAAGAGTCTTTCCTACATTTTCTTCTAGAATTCTGTAATCTGGCTATATCTTTCTATTTTCTTCTTTTTGAGACAGTCTCGCTCTGTTGCCCAAGCTAGAGTGCTGTGGCATCAGCCTAGCTCACAGCAACCTCAAATGCCTGGGCTCAAGTGATCCTCCTGCCTCAGCCTCCTAAGTAGCTGGGACTACAAGCATACGTCACCAGGCCCGGCTAATTTTTTCTGTATAGTTTTAGTTGTCCAGCTAATTTCTTTCTATTTTTAGTAGAGACAGGGTCTCCCTCTTGCTCAGGCTGGTCTCGAACTCCTGACCTCGAGTGATCCTCCCACCTCGGCCTCCCAGAGTGCTAAGATTACAGGGGTGAGCCACTGCAACTGGCCTATCTTTCTATTTACGACATTCATTTGTATTCAGTTTTCCTGTTTCCTGACTCCTTTTGAATTAGGTGAGCATTTTTTTATTATTCCATTTTATCTCCACTATTGGCTTCCTAGTCACACATCCCTTATATTTTTTTCTAGCAGCTGCTCTAGTGTTTACAATATGTATTTTTAACTCATTACATTACAGGTAACAATGCTATTCTGCCACCTTACGCATGCTACGAGGACCTTACAACTGTATACTTTCCTTTCCTCCTTCTTACCCTGCTATGGTTGCCTTACATTTTATTTCTACCTATGTGATAAATGCCACCATACATTGTACTATTTTTGGTGTAAATAATTGTCATTTAAAGAGATTAAATATTTTTCAGATTTTGTATTGATCCATAATGTTACCTTTTCGGCGCTATTCAATGCTTTGTGTGCCTCCAAATTTACTTCTGATATCATTTTTCTTCTCCTGAAGAAATTCTAAATCGTGTATCTGATAGGGGCTTAGTATCCAGAATGTATAAAGAACTCTTAGAACTGAATAAAAACACAACCAAATTAAAAATGGGCTAAAAGATTTATTAAAAGAGTACATCTCATGTTAAGTGTTCATACCAAAATAAAGATCCAAACACGCACACAATGGACTAAGCATTTGAACAGATATTTCTATCAATAAGACACACAAATGGCAATAATCACACGAAAGCATGCTGAACAGCAGCAGTCATCTGAGGAAATAAAAATTGAAACCATGATTAAGCACCACTCCACATCCACTAGTATGGATATAATTTTCATCACGAAAAATCACAAGTATTGGGCAGGATGAGGAATAACTGGAATCCTCCCACATTGCTGGTGGGAACGCACAATAATGCAGCTGCCATGGAGAAGGCTGGCAGTTCCTCACATAGTTGAGCAGAGAGCTACCGTATGACCCGAGGTACTCCACTCCTCAGCATATACCAAGGAGAACAGAAAACATCAGTCATACAGAAACTTGTACATGAATGTTCATAGCTGCATCATTCATAACATCCAAGCAATTCACACCACCCAAATGTCCACCAGCTACTGACTATATGGACCAAATGTGGTGCAATATCCACATAATGGAATACTATTCAGGCATAAAAGGAAAGAACAACTGATACGTGCTACACTACAACTCGGATAAGTCTTGAATGTATTCTGCTAAGTGAAAGCACCCAGACACAAGAGAACACATGGTGCATGATACTATTTCCATAAAGTGTCCAGAATGCACAAATCCATAGAGACAGAAAGCAGGTCTGTGACTGCCAACGCTGAGGGGTGGGGAGAATGAGGAGGAACTGCCAGTGCTATGGGTATGTTCTGGAATTAGATACTGATGGTTGCCCAACATTGCGAATGTACTAAAAAAGCACTGAATTATACAATTTCACAGGGTGAGTTTTAATGTACGTAAGTTGTGGCTCTAAACAGTAAACTGTTTTACAAAAAGAAGAGCACATACAACTGGATATATTTTTGGCCACTTTGGCAAATACAGTCGACTGCATCAGAAGACATAGTAGGCAGCACAAAACTTACCTCCATCGGTACAATCATCGGAGGTGACCGTCGTACTCAGATCAGGGGCTTCTGTGCCCGTGTTTTCTGCATTTGCAAACTTCACATGAGCACACGCACACACACACACGCACGCACACGCACACACACACACACGCACGCACACGCACACACACACGCACGCACGCACACGCACACGGGGCAAATATGAGCACTTCTAGTCACTACTCCCCGTAAACAGCGAGGCTTGGAGAAAAACTCCGGGGCCAGAACAAACTGCTTCCCCTCATTCTGTGTCAAGGCAGAGGGGGCTCCAGGGCATAATACGGATACGTCAGCCGTCATTTAACCTTCCAATGGTGGTTGACCAGTAACGGCACTTAGCATTTTCACCCCGGCGGTTTCCTGCCATGGTCACTGTACACACAGCTCTGTGCAGGTGGGAATGTTTCTCAGTGGTGAAATTGCTACTCCGAAGGATGGTTTCCTTAAAGCATCATCCATGGAGCGCCTCCTCTGGGCCAGACACCGTTCTGAGTGCTGACGAGAAATCACACAGTAAGACCCACTGATGTCCGCCTTGCCACTGAGGGAGGAAGGTGCTCCGGCAGTATGTTGACAGGTGCAGCCTCGGAACGCTGCAAAGCTGTCTTGCCAGTTCACGCTTCCCTCTGTGGGGCAGGGAAGGAACGCCCCTTTGCTGGCAGCCTCACGGCAACTCCTGGGGCAGGGGCTCTTGGCAGGGGGCTGGAGGCCATCCAGAGCTCTCCAGAACATCCTCTCAGTCTGTGACTGGCAGGATCCACTAGAAGATTTTAGTACAAGTGGGAAGGAGATGGAACGGGCCACTGAGGAGTGTCGGGGTCACGCAGGCCGTACCCACTGAGATGGATTGGGAGAGAGGGAACCTGGGGATGAAACGACCCACTGGATATAGCTGTGACCCTGCCCTGTCGGGCAAGTCCCCAGAGAATGTGGGGACATGAGGAGAGGGGAGAGGCTGGATGAGTGGTGGGTGGTGCCCTCCTCTACCGGAATGTGCCATGGGATGCCCAGATGAAGCCGTCTGCTCTGGGTGGTGCCACTAGGAAGGGGAGCCTCGTCTTTCAAAACTAATCGCTGTGTGTCAGGCGCACGGGGCTCACCACCAGCAGGGACGTCCACACCTCTGCGACCGGACCGGAGTGAGGCCTCCACCTCCCCGGAGGTCACCATCCTCCCATTTCTGGCCCCAGCCCGTCGGCTCTACACATTAAGTGGGAGCCAGGGACGAGGGCAGAGGAGCAAGTGAATGCTTCCAGGATGGATGAGCAGGGCAGACGGTAAGGACGGCACTAAAATCCGTTTAGTCTGGATGGCACTGCCCGCTCAGGATCTTCCGGGGGCAGAATTCTCATGGGCAGGGGCGGCCACTGTGCTACCCCGGGAGGTTGTGCTGTAGAGGCGGGGCTTCAAACAGTGGACCCGGAGCTGGAGGTGGACGGCTCAGGAGCCTGCCCAGGAACTCGGCAGAATCACCAGCGGAAGAGGCTGAACATGCTGCCGGGCCACTGGCATTCCTGGCTTGGTCTTTTTCGCCTTCTACTCTATCCACCCGTTCTCTTTCTTAACAATGCCATACAGGATCCCATTATATTCATCTCAGAGCCCAGGAAGAGTTCACAAGTGCACCGAGAAGACGGCCGATGTCTGGCGTCTGTCCACCACCATACCTGTGCGTCCTCGATGGGCAGGGACCGTTCAGAGAGGGCTCGTGACCCCTCTGCAACCCAGGTTCCTCCATGGAGACAGTGACCTGCTCAAGAAAAAAAAAAACAAGGAGTCAACGATTAAATCATGAGATTTTAGGCCTTAGACAGGGGGACATGTTTGGGGGAGTGCAGGTAAGTAGGAGATAGGTGGGTTCTTTACACAGTGAACGTCTCACCAGGCATTTATTAAGCCCTGACTGTGTTCAGAGCTCTGCAGGAAGTGCAGGAGATGCAAGACTGGGTTGCTTTTGTCCTGGGGGAGCGCACCGCCACCAGGGCATCAGAGACGGCCAGCGTGCGTGTCCCCCAGCACGCTGCGCACCGCCAGCTGGGCCCAAGACAGCCTCAGTGCCCTCTTCCACAGCCTTGCAGCCGGTTTTGCCCACGAGCAAACAGCCCTGTCCTAGCCCGGGTCTCCTGGTGGGGGATAGAGGCACGGAGAAGCCTGTGCTCCTTCAGTCTGTACAAAGCCCCACGGCAAGTGTACAGCCCCTCGGGTCCCCGTCCCCTGTGAAGCTGAGTTAGGCATGGAGAAGAGGGGGACCGGTCTCGACCTCCTCTGGGATAGGGAGCATGAGGGGAAGGGGCGGCTGTGACATACCCCCCAGTACAACACGGTAAACCGCTTCCCCGCGTCCTTGTCGGCCTCTGGTACCCTCTCTCTCCGGGATCTGCGGGTGTCCCGTTCAGGGCAGAGGAGGCAGAGGAAGCCAGGTGGCCGCAGTGCCTCCTGGGCCCACTTGCTCAGGAGGCCGCAGCAGTGCTGTCCAGGACAGGCGGATAGATGTCCCCGAGCAGTCGACGGGGCTGCGGGACGCCTGGCCCCAGTGGCCCCCAGCACTGCTGCGGCAGCACAGGCCCATCCTCCCGTTCCACCCCGGCAGACTCCCCTTGCCCACCTGAGGCAGCGGCTCCTCAGCAGAAGGGCAGCTGGGGCCTTGGGCGAGTGGGAGCCCCCCTGGAGGACAGCATGGCCCCCCAAACCTAGAACGTACGTCCATTTTGATGAGCAGAGGGCTCCACTGTGTGTCAGGACCCGGTCCTTCCCTCCGGAGTACGGCCCAGGCCCAGAGCAGCTCAGTCACTGCCCAGAAACGGCCTCTGACGGCAGAACCCGGGGTCTTCCTTCCCCCTGGAAGAGAAGAGGCTGTTACTCAGGTGCCTGGCCCGGGGGGCTGAGGGACGGTCTCACTGAACATGGAGGATTTCCAGAAATGGTCTCCCAAAATCTCACCCTGTCCCTGCACCCCACTGCTCCCTTTCATTCTGCCTGCCTGTGTCTCACGCATGAGACGCGGTGGTATTCCTACCTCGCCGTGGCCCTATCTGACGTGTGTCCCGTATGGGGTGACTTTTTGCATGTCTCCAAGGCAAGATGTCATTTCTGCCTTGTTTCAGGCAGGGTCTGTGTCCAGACTTGAGAGCTCTGACCTACTTGGAGGTCAGTGGCACAGGTCGTGAGGTCTCCGACCTGCGGGGCCTTGTGTCCAGGGTGACAGTTCTCTGGGCTGGTTAGGGGTCTGTCCCCAGAGTGTGAGGTGTCTGACCTGTTTCCAGCGCTGTGTCTAGAACACAAGGGACAGGTGCAGTTCTCCTTCTGTGTCTAAGGAATTGGGGCTTGAGCTCTCCTGAGCGTCTGTGCCGAGGATGCGACATATTTGAGCCTCTGAGGCCCCACATCACACAGAGCTTGACTGAAAGAGCTATCTACTGTTTGGGGCTCTGCCTCCCGAGTGTGACCTCTCTGGCCTGGTTATAAGTCTGCAGCCCAGGGATGGAGGTTGCTGATGTTCAGAGGGGTTCACTGTGTCTCGGGTGGCAAACTGCGGGCCGTGTGGGCATCTGTGTGCCGCACTGCCAGGTCTCTAAGTGTACACTGCGTGTAACATTGTACCCTAGGTCTCCGTGTTCCCCGTCACGGTCCTCTCCACTGTTTCTGTGTGTGCTTCCCAGGGTGTGTGCTCTAAGATTTTATGGGCTTCTGGGTCCAGGGTGTGACGGGTGTGAGGTGACTGGGCTCACAGGTTCTGAAGCTGCTACAACGCGTGTGGGTCTGTATTTTCGAATCTGATGTCTCAGAGCTCTTTTGGTGACTCTGTTCTCATTCACTGAGTTTCTACGGAATCTGAGTTCCGTGGATTGTTCGTTGTTCTGTGTCCACAGTCTTGACGCCCCTGCGCTGCCCTTTCCTAGGTTGGTATCTGGGTTCCATTTGTGGCTGGACTATTTGGTGTGGGATGTTTCAGAGCTGGGAGGAGACCTGTGTCCCACAGTAAGGTCTGGTCTGTCTTTGGTTCTGGGTTTCAGGGTTTGAAACGGCTGAGCTATCTGGGCGGTTATCTCAAGATGAGATCCATTGTCACGCAGCAAACTTCAGCCAGAAGTTGTCTGTGACCTCCTTCTGATGTTTCATTCTGACAACTGTCCAGAAACACAGTGGGAGGTGGTTCTCAATTGACTACCTGAGAACGTGTCCACCGCAGGTCCCCACATCCCAGCTTCCTTGTCTAGTCCCTTGAGTTTACGTGGCCGGCTTCCCTCGGACCCTCCCTTGGGGCAGGAATCAGGCCACAGTTTCGAAAGTCACAGGGTTTCCCTCGGCCCCACCTGTAGAAATCTCATCCTGGGGAAGAGTTTATTCTGTGACTCTGACAGAAGACAGAGCAGGAACGCCCTCTCTCGGGGACAGTCAGCACTCACACATCTTGTCCTCCATTGTGTCGTTAGTGTCCCGCCAGACCTCACTGACAGTCCAAAAATAACCTGGACGTGACTCCACAGAACACACACTTTAAAGCCTGGATGCCCTCTGCCCTGCCGGGGTGGTAGGAGATTCTAGCTCTTTGGATCACCTTTCCAAACCTTAGCCTGACGAAATTCTAAAAACCCCTTCCCCCAGTCGCACACATCCTGTGAAAGCAGAATTCAGGGCTGCAGGTGGGAGAGGTGGGAGGGGATGCAGGTGAAGGCCATCTCCAGCCAGGGAGAACGTATGTGCCCGAGACCGGCTCAGTTGGAAGGTAGGAGCAACGTGTCCAGAACATTCAGTAGAAATGGGAGTGGGCTGAGGAAAGAGTAAACTACCCCTGAATGTTACCTCCATCTCCAGCAAACACACAGATGACTTCTATTATCTTGGGAGGACCCTGTGACAGACTCTGCACCACAAGGCAAGGATTCAGACTGAGAAAAATCATTGTTCCACACAACCTGGGACAATCCACACGGGTCTGTAACTTCCCTTGCTCTTGCATAAATTGCACACGTTGGGATCACGTGGCAGGCGGAGGTGAGTTTCTCTGCAACCACTGGGGCTGGCGTTTCGATCTGATTTCAGTACAGCAGGAAGCTGTCTGCCCTACTAAGGGCCACTTTCTAACATTCCCTCTGTCTGATGTAAAGCAACCCCTCTCTTCATCCTCACGTATCCCCAAGCCTGCAAAGGATCAATGCCTCTGCACCAAGGCTGTCATGCAAGAGCACCCCTGTCTCCCCAGGGTGGGAAAACTTCCTTCTCGCTCACAGTTTGCTCTTCAGAAACTCTCCTTCCTGCCTCAGCCCTGTTTGTGGTCATGGTCACGGCCCCCACTGCTCAGTTCTCTGGCCATGTGAAGTCTGGGACGTCTCCTCACCTCAGGGGGCAGGACAAAGGGAGGTCACTCCCCAAGGGACATCAGGGCATTTCTAGCCTTTCCTGAAACTTTCCCTAAAACGCCCTAAGGGACATAGCACAGGTTGATGAGTTATTTCAATGCTACTTCTTCACAACATTTTCAATCAATGCATGCTGAGCCTACGCTTGCCAACAGACATGGCAATCGCCCCGCAGTTGAGTGCCAGGCAGGGGGATGTCCACCACATGGGGAGCAAGTCAGCCGAAACCCTGGGTGTGTGTGGCGGGCGCCGGATACCTGGCACCCTTCTCCTTGTCTGCGGAAGAGAAAGAAGAACTTGCAAGTGGGAAGAACCGGAGGAAAAGGAAGCTATACACACACGGAGATCCAAGCATTTCACCCTGGCCTAATCAAATTAATCACAAACATTGATCTCTTAAGTGTTGCATAAACCGCCACAATTTGTTTTCAGTTTAACAGGTCAAGAAATAACCTGAGGCTCCAAAGTAAAGCCACAATACTGAATAATTCTCAGTTCCTGCCGACTAAGCATTTGGGTTTGAAATCAAGCCCAAAGTTCAGGCCCTCTAGGTCAGATCAGAGCTGCGGGGCCGCAGTTGTGCCTGAAACTGAGGCAGCTGCAGCCAGAGGGGGACTGTGCCTGAGCACACAGAGGGCTCCGTCACATGGCGGAGAACCAGGCCCACAAGGGTCCCATAGCCTGGGATGGGGGGACGCAGACTCGTCTGTTCAAGTAACAAATCCTTACCGAGGGTCTTCTATGTGCCAGGCACTGCCCGAGGATTTGAGACACATACATCAGCGAACCAAATCGACGGAAAGCCCCGCCCTGGATCTCACATCGCCTGAAGGAGAAGTTGCAGGTGGCAGATGGTAAACGCTCCACATGGTGATTCAATAAACTGAACAGTACGTTACAAGGTGATGGGGGCTGTGAAAAAAACGAAAAAGTATTTAGATTGTGGTAACAGGCTCAGGAGTGTGCGGAGGAAGTGGGTTAGCTGCAGGTTAAATTATTAAACAGAGTGACCTGGGTAGCCTGCATTGAGAAGGTGACATTTTGATAAAGACGTGAATGGGTAGAAGAGTCAGCCAAGCAGGTATGGGAGGTCAGGGCTTTCCAGAGGGAACGGGGGGGAAAAAGCGTAAGAGGCAGAGCATGCCCAGCACAGCGAAGACGCCACAAGGACGTCAGCGCAGTTGGGAGCAGGAGTAAGGGCTGACAGGGACAGGGGTTAACAGGACAGGATCCTGCTGGGCCGAGTAAGCTTCTGGTCAGTCAGCTAGACCAGAAAGGACAACCGAGGGACGTAGGTGCCGAGGGCATGTCTGGGTGGACCAGCCAAGTTCAGGCAAAGCAGGGACACAGGGGAGGACCAGTCTGCGACAGGATGGTTTGGGCACACAGCCAAGACCACCAGGTGAGGTGGACACAGCCCACCCGGACGTGTCTCATGTCTGCATCCTGTCTTCACGTCCTGGTTGCCGCGGACATCTGGGCTGTAGCCACAGAACCACATATTCAATTAGCAGGCCTGAACTCTCTCAACCATCCTCCAAATGAACACTGCAACTATGCACACTGGCCACCGGGACACGGGAAGCTTCTGGGGACTGACCAGTGCGGTTCCACCGGGAGGCTAGACCTGAGACTCATAGTGGAACAGATCGGCCAACACATGTCTAAAGAATTTAGCAGGCCCTTTTATCAGGAGTTCCGGAATTAGGGATGGGATGAAAGATACTATCCTCTTCCCTCAACCCAAACCCACAAGAGAATGTGACTGCAGAGACGTCCTCTGCCCACTCAGTTCTCCTGTACCATTTCTAGCGCTGAGAGAACCGCTACAGTAACAGCTGCCCCTTACTGACCAGCATCCTGCACCAAGGTCCTTCATTCACCGAATGAACATGTCCTAAGAGCCAAATGCACAGGAGGTCTCTACGTACGGGACACAGGTGGGGGACGCAGGGACGCACCGTACTATCCCGTGAGCAGATGACCCCCACGCTGAGGTGGGGTGAGGCGAGCCACGGCAGAACTCATGGCACCCTCGGGACGCAGAGGAGAGCACCTTCCTCCTCGCCCGAGGGCTGTGTGCGTGAGAGGCTCTGGTCAGGACAGACTTCTCTGGTCAGGAGAGGAGCTCTGTGCGGTAGACCCTTTGGCCATCCACACTTTACACCAGAGAGCGCGGAGAACAGAGCTCAACGCAGGAGAAGCAGGTTTCCACTCCTGGTTGGTCTCTGGGGCTCCAAAGCACCTTGAGTCTGATCAGCTCCAGGGCTGTGTGGCAGCCACTACAAACACCCCCTCTGGCTGTTCCCCTCCATATTCTTATCTGTTAAACAGGGTGGGGGTGCACTGCAAAAGTCTCTCTCAGGTGGCACAGTGCCTCCCCAGGGGAGCCCTAGAAGGGAAAGTCCTGCTCAGCTGTAAGCTCCCAGGCAAGCCTTTCACACCACGGGGACTCCAGGGCAGCGCCTCAGATGGAAGACGTGCAGCATTTGAGGACCTTTCAAGGTGTCTTTGTCCTGCCTTTCACAGGTGGACACGCTGTTGGAACGCTGCTATCCCATCATGGGGCCATATCTGCATCCCGTCAAGGGGGACTTCAGCAAAGTCTGCCGCGGAAAGCGTGCGAGTGGAGTGGACAGAGGCCTGGCTCTGGAGTCAGACAGAACCAGGGTGTGATTCCCAGATGCAGCCTTTCCAGCATCGGCGACCTAACCTCTGTCAGTTTGGGCCCTTGTCTGCAGATGGAGGTTTGACACTCACCTCTCTAGGTCTTTGGGAAATCAAACCCAAACACGCGCAGCACACACTAGGTCCTCGCTAGCCAGGCTCCAGGAAGAGCCACTCACACTGTGCCATGTGTTAGGGACATGCGAGTGAGGAGGCAGGCATGCCAGGGTCCCAGAAAACCCTGCCCTCAGATTGCATTTCCCATTCATTGGTCCACTGGGGGATTTAAAAGGAATCTCCAACACGTGCTCCTCAGTAAAATATCGAACTGGTAAGTGTGCCTTTTTATCCAGGCAGTGCTGAGGTAAAACAGAAATGGCTCTCCTTAACTTTAGGGCTAAAGGGAAGCAGGCATCAGGCAGAGGAGGAGGGAGGAAGTGCCGGCCAGACGGAAGGGACAGCAGGTAGGAGGCTGTAGGCAGCAGAGAGAGAGAGAGAAAGAGAGGGCATGGGTGGGCATCTGATGAACAGAAAGGTTTAGATTGTCTGGAACATTAAGTGTGGGGTGCAGCAGCAGGTGTCTGCTACAGGTGAGGCGATTTGAGGTAGCCTGGGCCAGATGTGCCTGGGCCAGCAGGCCGGACGTTATCCTAAGGACAACAAGCAACCCCTGCAGAGTTTGAGCAGGGGTAATACGACCCCCACAAGGAGTTATGAAAGGCCCCTAAGGCACCGGCACAGAGGATGCGTGGGAAGGGGACAAGGCTGGCAGCGGGAAGACTACCTATGATGGCCCTGCTGGTCGACAAGGAGAGAGATGAGTGTGACTGGACTAGGGAACTTCCTGTTGGAATGGAGAGAAGTGTAAAGACCTTACTTGGACGTGGGAGGTCAAAGTGGCCAGACTTAGTGATTGTGGGGGAGGTGAGAGAAAGGTAGCAGTCAGGATGGCTTTAAAGTTCCCTGGCCTAAACTGCTGGGTAGAAGGTGCTGCTTTTCACTGAGTTAGGCACCACCGAGGAGGCGCAGGTGTCCAGAGAGTGGGGGTGGATGGGTTCAGCTTGGGACATGTCGGGCATTAGGTGCTCTGGGACTCAAGCACTTGAAATCTGAATGACTCTGGGGAGCTGACCTAACCTCTCTGGGCCTAAGAAGCCTCATCTGTAACAGGAAAATGACAATAATAATTAGGAATAATGACGAATTTGCTGCATTCTTTTGGTATAGGAGAACGTGTCTTTTTATACAGCAGACTAGAGTTTTCTTGTCAGATCCTCCCAGGTAAAATGGGAATCTCTATCCATGTATTGGCTTCATTTTACATACCTGTTTTGGGTATTGTCACCATTGGACAGGTACTGCCAATGCTAAAAAAAAAAAAAAAAAAGTAAATGTATAAATTCAAAGTAACAAGTGTGTATTATCACATGTGTGCAGTGTAATAGTCCATCAGCCCGTCTCTCAGACATACCACCAACCCTCCAATATGCTAATCTTTCTCGTGTAGCCCATCTCTCCCTCCAGAGGGTGGGCTAGGGCCTTTGGGACCCTGCATCCCTCACACTCCTTTCTGTGAAGTCACCTCCGCTGCCCAGGCAGATGTCTGGGACCCTGTGAGTGCAGTCTGCCTTTGGGGTGTCAGTTGGCTCAGGATGTCTGTAGTTTCAGAGAGAGGACTTGGCCGGATAGGTGAGTTTGGAAATGAGAGGTGATGGCTGCACAGCACAGAGGTGCTGAAGCCGCAGACACCTGGATCTGACTCCAGCCTCCACCATTTATTCCTTGTGTGACTTTGGGCGGTTACTTACCCTCTCTCTGACTCAGTTACCTCACTTGTAAAATCAGCATGATGACGATATATCTGGGATAGTTATTCATTTTTGCTGCCTTCATCTAGACCACAAAAACATTAAGTTTCCAAAATTGTAAAATGGTGTTCACAGGTCACATACTTCCAGGCAAAAAAGAGAATCTCTCTACTAATTCACGTTATCTCCTTGGACAGGCAGGAAACATGCCTTGCTTATTTTGACCTGTTGACAGTGGGGAACTTCACCTGATTCCTGAAATAAACCACAGCAGGTGAATCTCTACATGCTTTCCTGTTCTGGAAAAGGGCTGCCCACAAAGGACCACTCGTTTTCATGTGACTTAGATAAGGGTTGCTGTGTGGTCACTCTGCGCCAGGACTCTCACCAGATTGGAGGATGACACACCCTCCCAGTCCTTGTTCTTTCTCTCATGAAGGATTCATCGGGGAGATGGGAAGTTTGTCCTCCAGAAAGTAGCTACCCCAGGGATAAACATTCCCTTGTTCTGCTGACTGAGACCTCCTCCAGTTACAAAAACACCCTCCTCCGTAAGCCACCCCATTAACACTTGTTTACTCCTCCCTATGAAAGTCAAGGCAAAAGCACCCCGCCCAGACACGCTGATCGCCAGACAGGTGCGCTCTCCCTAGGGCAGGAGGCTGAACAAATCCAGTTTCCTGACGTGTTTGCCGTCTGTCTTACCCCTCGAGTGTAAGCCACACGAACCCTCCACCTACAGACAATTATCGCCCACGCACAATTAGTAAATAAACTAATCCAAAGAGCGGGTGCCACTTCTCACCTGTACACAAGAACTCCCAGCCAATCACCAGAGAAGTCGACCCCCTCCAATCCCTCCAGCCAGCTCCCACGCGTCTCGCCTGTGAAGTCACCTCCGCTGCCCGGAATTTCTTCCCACGGCCTCAGGAAGCACTCGTCGCGTCCGGGACGGGAGGGCCGCTCCGGGGACGCCCCCGGACGCTGCCGGGAGGGCCGGCCCTGACGCCATGCCTCCGCGGAGTAGAGCAGGGCAGCGCCGAAACCATAACTCACCTGACGCCCCAGCAGACAAACCCGATCCCCTTTTCCTCCCGGCGTGCACTGCGGCCCCGGCAGCCAATCGAAGGCCAAGTTTCTCTCAGACGTCCCATCCCTGTGTCGTCACACGGCGCCCGCCGCCCGGCGCCAGGCACCGCCCCCTCGGGGTAGCCTCTCTAGCCGGCCGGAGGAGGGCTCCTCTCCCTGGTTTTAACCCTTCAGTTCCGAGCGGGCTGCGCTGTGTCCCAGGGCAGAGGAAAGAAGGCAGCGCGCTGGCGTCTGGACGGCGGGAACCGGCTCCGGAGCAAGAACGCGCGCGTGAGAGAGCCCGAGAGAGGGAGACAGAGAGAGAAGGAGCCCGGGAGTCAGGGGGAGAGCGCGAGCGAGAGCGAGAGCGAGAGAGCGAGAGAGACGGATGGAGAAGGGGGGTGGGACAGAGACTCGGAGAGAGACAGCGAGAGACAGAGTCTCCCTAGAGCGGGGCAGGTGTGCGTTAGTGGCTTGGGACTAGAATCCTTCTGTTTGGCCAGCGGGGAAGGCTGCTTTCTGAGAGAACACCTGCTGTCCTCCGACGCCCTTCTCTCTTCGGCGTGAGAATGGCGGTGGTACAATCTGCGTGTGTCGTATTTCTCTTTGCCTAGTTGGGGATGGCGGTTTTGAAGCGGAGAAATCCCATCCTAAAACTTGCTGTGGGCGCTGTCAGGCATCGGGATGTAATCGGGCAGGAATCAGTGTTCAACAGGTTCAGAAAGAACCTGTTTGCTTGCATCACCTCCCTCCCACCCTCCCCCGTGTCCCACCCCACGGTAGGAGACAGAATGACTGAAGCATTTTCAAGGAAAACTACATGTCCAGTATTGAAGCCGTCGGAGAAACTCTTTCAAGGGCGTGTGAGAGAGACGGGTCCTGATGTGGCATAGGAATAGACATGCGTTCTTTAGTAGGCTCTGTGACTCCTTCATTAGTGTGCAATTAGGTAGAGCGTTTTATTTTAATCAAATAACCATCCAAGCTGCAGTGTTGAAAATTTAGAGAAGGAAGGCGTCTCTGCTTGTCCACTTTGCTGGAGTGCAGCCAATCCCTGGCAGCAGACCTCTATGCCATGCAAAATTTGGTTTTATGATTAGTCACAGATTTCCATTTGCATTTCCAATACAATTTCCCTATATTAACATACCCCTATTGAGTGTAATGAATGTGTGTGTGTGAGGGTCGTTTTATGAGTTTGTGTTTTCAAAAAGGAATAGGGAATGGACTTGCTTGGCTGAGGCTCTCAGGGCCCCAGCAGGGAGAAAAAGGACAAAGAGAAGGGATTTCGATATTTTTAGGAGGAGAATTTCAACAGTTGCCTGTCAGAGGGACAGCGTCTCTTACCTGGAACCTTTTGGCATTTGATAAAATGTTTTGTGAAAACTTTTCATAGGGAAGCACTGGTTTTAGTGTTTCCAGTTGGATATTGATTACATGTAAAATTGTGCTCGGGATTGGGTGACATAACTAAGTTAAAACTCTGAATCGCAGTGATCCATTTCCTTTATCCAGCCTTTGGGTGGAATACAAAGTCAAGATAAATGTTCAGTTCTGGGCTGGGCAATCGTGCGTGGCAAGGGAAATTTACATTTTGTCCCAGTAAAAGGCCTGATGTGCTAAAACGAAATCTATACTGTATTTAGCAGGTTATAAGAATTTGAAGGAGAGGAGAGCCACAGGTAAGTATATGATGGTGGATATGAATTAAAACAGGTGACAACATGGAGAGAGAGAGAGAGAGAGAGGTGGGGATTGGTGTACTGAATAGTGCAGAGACTTTGCATTTTAACAGACCTAAGTGAGAAATGGTCCCCATCACTAGGGAGCTGTGTGACCTTGAGTGAGTTGCTGAACCTCTCTGATCCTCAGTTACCTCATCTGCAAGTGGGCATGATAACATTATGCACCATAGCAGGCCCTGGGAGAAGTCGTTCCCAACCACCCGGACTTCAGGGCCCTCCTTTGCTTTCCACACCTCCCCTGGCTCAGGCCAGCCATGGAGTCGTTATCTTCACTACGGCTCCCTGTCCCCCAGACTGTGAGCCCCCTGAGGACTGTTATCCTGCAGGAAACAGTGCCCCGTGGGCCACATGTACCAAAGCACAGATCCTGCAACCGGGCGCTCTGCAGGGGCTGGGGCACGTTTGTGTGTGAGCGACGATGACCCATGCTACCCGCTCGGCCCGATGTAGCTATCGTTATACCGGCACTTTGTTCATTGGAAACAATACAGTCAGCCCTCCAGACCCCACGTCCCGCATCCCAGGATTCGGCCAACTTCAGATCCAAAACATTAGAACTGAAACAATATAAATAATACAAATTTTTAAAAATACAGCACTATTTCCATAGCATTTACATTGCACTAGGTATTATAAGTAATCTGGAGATGATGCAAAATATATGGGAGGAAGTGCGTAGGTTGCATGAAAATACTGTGCCATTTTATAGCAGGGAGGTGACCACCTGAGAATTTTGGCCTCCACAGGGGTCCCAGCCAATGCCCCATAGACACCGAGGGACCATGGTATTGTAAATGAGTGGATGCAGCAAATATCTCGGTTTAATTTTCTGTTAATCCTAGGGATGTTTGTGTCTTTTCCCCCCACACTGTCCAGAACCATACCATACCCATTTTGTCCCATTCGCTGTGGATGGCTGTTGTGATACCTGCTATTTCCCTACAGGAAATAACGTAGTGTAAATGAGCAAACATGGCCGATCCTGTGCTGAAATTTCTGTTCATCCAGGGCCGTGAGGAGCATCGTGTCCTCTACTCCCACTCTGTCCGCCAGTGTCTATTAATAGTATCAGTGTATTTCCTGCTTTTTTTCCCCTTCATGCTATACGTTGGACAAGATTTTACTTCCTCAGACTAGATGTGCCCTGGGGACGGGGCTGCGTTGGATAAGTCACTGAAGGGATGGCTGAGTGGAGAGGCCCTGGGGCACACCTGTGGGACACGCACCTCGGCCAGTCAGCTTATTTTATTTTGTAGGTGAGAGGTGTAGCGGTCACTCCGGCCCGGATCTGCAGAATCTATGACGTGAACCCAGTGACGGGTGACCTCGGGTGAGTGCACGTGAGCTCTTCTCTGGCAGGACACTCTCCTTGGCTGCCTCTTGCTGCTGTGGCCCCTCCTCCTTGTGGCCCTCCCCCCGTGCCCTCCCTTGCACTCCCGCTGCTTTTCCACAGACTGTGTGTCTCTGTCCCACCTGCTGTGAGACCCCCAAAGGCCGGGACCACGATTGCTTGGTCTGTTCTTTTTGGCCTCTCACACTCAAAAGTGGGCATCTCTGGGTGTTTACGGACTTCACTGTTCCTTTGTGCTGACGCTGCCAAGAGGAGCGTCCCCTCCCTCGTAGACCCGGAGGATGCAGGTTATGTGGGTGGGCATAACAGAGAGAGGACGCATGTGCCGGGTGCGGGACAAATGCTTTTATTAATCTGAGTGGTGTTGCGTGGCTGGGACTCTGACTCCTTCTTCCCAGGCATTGCCCAAGGCCAGGGGCACAGTTCTCAGCACCCAGCGACCTTGCACAGACCCCAGTCACTTAGCTGTAGGGTTTTGCCCTTTCTGGAAAAGCGTCAAACTACTATTTCATGGATGTCACTAAATGAAATTTGTTTCTTTTCCCTGAAATAAATTCATTTTATAAGGGTATTTCCCATCATTGTGCAACATTGAAAAATCTGCGACTTGTCTCTGTGAAAATGAGTGCAGAGCTATGCGTAGGGGGCCTCACCCGGACATAGCACGTTTTTCCTTGTTTGGCTGTTTTCTTTCTCCTTCCCCACGTGAGAATCAAGCTAAGGAGGGCGAGCAGTTTGTGAGGTTCGCTCAGTGCGGCATTCCCGGCACTGAGAACACAGCCCAGCACTAGCACGTCATAGGAAATGGGTGCAGAATCAGTTACCTGGCCCCAGGACCAGCTCTGGACCCCCGAGCCAGCCCCCAGGACTTTCCTGTGTGAAAGCTGTCCCTCAGGACCACTTGCTACCTTAGGCATCTGGGCAGGCTGCGAGTCCGGTGAGGCGGTACCAGCGAGGGTGGCTGCATCTGGAGTCGTTTTCTTTCTGGCTGCTTGTGTGATCTTAGGGACATTACTTAACCTCTCAACGCAGGAATGTCCACCTTTGCAACATGGGAAAATATGGATTTTGCAGGGTTGACATACTGAGGTGCTTATAAAGGGGCCCCAGATTCTCCACCTTAGGTTTGACAGATGTTTGTGAATGTCCACTGGGGTGGAGGCTCTCCCATGGGTGAAGAAGACAAAGTCCCTGGGTAACATCAGCTCCCAGCCTGGTGTGTGGGACAGACAAATAACCATCTGTTGACAAGTGAGTGGGGCTGGGCCGGGGCGGGGAACCGCAGGGCATTATGGGAGCTCAGAGGAGGGTTCCCCATTCAGGACTCGTGAAGGAGGTCAGCGAAGGCTTCCTGGGGGAAGTGCTATCTAAGCTGAGCCCCGAAGGGGGAATAAGAGGGGCAAATCTTGCGAGGAGCCTCTCTGGTCCCGAGCCTTTCATCTATGACCACCGTGGTCCTCCCGTTCCACGTGTCGTAGAGTGATTGAGAAACGCGGCTGTGCCCCGGCGCTGGCCCATGGGAAGGGAAGAAAGTGTCTGTCTGCTGGGCGCTCCTGGCATAGCTCCGTGCTCGCAGGAATCCTACAGGAATAGAGAGTGCCTTTCTGCACTTGGCTATTGCCATATCTCCCTGTCAGTCCTGGAGCAAATGCAGCAGAAAACAACACATCACAGAGATGGTGCTTGGTGGGAACAGTGGGTCACAGATTATACCGTGCCTAGGCCACCCTTCCTGCTGACTTGCCTTTCTGATTCGGCCCGATGGAGGAGGAATTTTCTCTGTCCTCCCAGCCAAAAGCAGACTTCCTGCTACAGGGAGCACTGTGGCATGTTTTTGGAAGGAGCGATACAGAGTAGTGGTTGAGGACACTAGCTGTGATTCTAGACAAGCTTCCTTCCCACCCAGTTCTGCCGCTTGCAGTCATATCATCTTGAGAAAATTACCCTCCTCACTCGTGAAATGTATTTTTTGTTATGAATACTAACGGTGCCAAACTAAGAGGGGTATGTTTGTGAATAAGTAATGAGATATGCAAGGGAAGTTTGTAGAAACGAGCCTGAGATGTCACTTCTCATCACAACTACTGGTAAGGCCATGGGGTACTTGGGAGGAAGGCCCTCACAAACTGCATCATCGCCCAGAGCAGAAAAAACGTGACAATCTCATTAGACTTCTCTGGCCAACCCTAGAGCTTCTTTCATTCTCTGCCGTACTCTTACCTAAGTTTTCCCTCATGCACCAAAGACCTCTGCCCAGAATGCTGGCTGTTCCCTCGTGGGCTCCCCATCTGGGAACCATAAATACACTTTTGTCTTATACTGAGCGGATCCATTCACGTCAGCTCCATTTCTGTCCTCAGGTAGGTCGGTGCCGCTTCTGGTTTGGGGGATGCCCCGGTGCAAGTCACAGAGTGTGTGATTCCTCGCTGTTCTTGCGTGCCACTGGAGGCTCTCCGTGCGTGACCTGCTCCCACCTCGTCTCTCCAAAGTCCTGTCCCTCTGCTTCAGGTCCCAGAGCTTTCACTCATGCTGGCTTCCAACATGGACCCTGCCAATGAACTCTGTCTCCTTAAGCCTCAAATTCCTCATTGGTAAAATGACAATAACTCTACCTACTTTAGAGGGAAACCTACGTGAGATGAGGGATGTAAAACACCTAGCTCACATTCCCTGGCACGTGGAAGGCACTAAATGCTCATACGCTGTTTTCTGTCACGCTGGTTTAAATACAAATTACTGGGCATGTGATAGTGTGGTTCCCTGGGAAATGTTTTTGGATTGGACCACCGACGTTGTGGTATATTGTGGGTGTACTAGGGTTTTTTCCAGAGGAAAAGAGCCCATAGGATATCTGTACATCCATACAACTCTCTCTCCCTCTCTCTGTCTCTATCTATCCGGAGGTTGATTTATTTAAAGGAGTCGGCCCATGGGATTGTGGTTACCGGCAAGTGGGAAATCCGGAGGGCAGGTCGCGTGGCTGGAAATTCAAGTAAGAGTTGATTTTGCAGTCTGCAGTCTGAAGGCTGCAGGCGGGCCAACATGCTGAAAACTCAGGCAGGGTTTCTATTTACATGTCGCAGTCTTTGGCCGAATTGCGTCTTCCTTGGAAGCCTCGGTCTGTGCTCTTAAGGCCTTCAACTGGTTGGAGGAAGCCCACCCCTGTCCTGGAGGATAATGGGCTTTGCTTACAGTCTACTGTTTGCAAGTGTTAGCCACCTCCACAAATTCTTCTCTACAACATCTAGAGTGGTGTTTGACCAAGTGACCCGCACAGTAACCTAGCTGAGTTGACACGTGACGTTAAGCATCACAGTGGGGAAACCCTGCACCAAGGGACATCCCCTCCCTGTCTGAAGCTCTGGTGACTGCTCTTTCTGGGTTCACTCACGGGTTCCCTTGTGCCTAGCACCTTTTCCCTCTGTTCAGAAGCTGCGTTTGATGCAGGAAATTTGAGGCCGTGATATATTAAGCGGGTTTGATGTCAGATTGTTATCCCTCGGGGGCAGGTGACTGCGGAAGGAGTGAAATGGGGTGACGACGAAGGAAGGGAAGTCACATTACCGCCCCAGCTGCTACCCTCTCCCCACAGAGGGGACTTCTCCAGGCCTTATTGTCCTTGATGTCTCTGTAAAGGAGCCTGAGTGGCTTCATGGGTGTGGTTTGAGAACCTCGTGATAGGACAACAAAGTATTTCATTTCACAGAGTGGATGCAGGGAAAAGGAGAGAAAAGAGTGTTGAAAACACGGGCCAGTTGTGAATGGATGTCTCCAAACTCGCTATTTCTTCATGTAGAAGTGTTTGTGAGGCTGTTTTTCCCTTTCTCTGAGGATTAGCTGCCTGTGTGAAGAAATACGATCCTGAGAGAGACCTTGTGACGTGTGAAAATTGGTTGGGAGGTAGTTGTGTTAAGATCATTTTCCAAATGTTTCCTTCACACATGAGTGTTTGTGTAGGCTAGTGATGGCCCAAAGGATGTCACTGAACTCGCTAGTTGGAAACACAGACTTCACTTACTTAAATGTTAAGAGACTCTCTTTCTGGGATGGATGTGTTTGGATGTGTGCACAGTCCGGTCATGTGATTCGAAATGCTCCTAATATCGTTCTGTGTTTCCTGCCCTGGTGTGTGCCGGTAGACACAACGCGGTAATACAAGTTTCTCAGTACCAGCATCCTCTGAATAAAACTAGTGAATTCTGGCTTTCCAAGTTTGCTAAAAGAGCAGAGCCCGGGATGTGAGGTAACGTTTCAATTTAGCATTTAATGTACATTAGTTTTAGATTCATCCAAGATGTGTTTATTGATAGAACGACTGTAGAGAGAGGCCCTTATTCTGGATGCTACCACTGGGGGTTTTGATCTGACGTTTCTTCCTGGGAGTACAGTTCTAGCAGCTTTACCGCACACATAGATTCTCGTAACCACCACTACGGTCAAGATCCAGAACAGTTCCAGAGTCCACAACGCTCATCCAGAGCCACCCCTTCGCAGTTACGCCTTCCTCACCTCTGCTGCCTGCCAGCAAGTGATCTGTGTCCTTCTCTGAGGTGTTGTCTTGTGGGGAGTGTCAGCAATGAAACCGTACACTTTCTGGCCTTACGAGGTGGGCTTCTTTGTGATGCAGCATCTCGGGTGAATCTCAAATGCCTCTGTTGATCGTCTCTTCTATTTTCCTGCTGACCAGTATTCCACGGTATGCCATAGCAAGTTTGTTTCTCCATTCTTCCATCGAAGGACATTCGTGTTGTCTCTAGTTTCGGGCGATCATGAATAGAGCTGCTTTCAGCATTTATGGACAGGCCTTTGTGCAAACCTAAGTTTTCGTGTCTCTAGGGTAAAGAACCAGAAGTGGGATTATTGGGTCCTATGGTAAAAGTCTGTGGAGCATAAAGAAACTGCCAGACTGCTGCTCACACTGGCCGTCCTGCTCGCGTCCCCACCAGCTACGGGTGAGAGTTCCAGTTGCTCGGCATGTTATCGAGCCCTTGATACCGCCAGTCCTTTAAACCTGGGCCATTTTAACAGGTGCGACGGGGTCTCTCGTCTCGGTTTTAATTCGCATTCCCCTAATGGTTCGTGACGTTGGAGTTTTTGTATCATCCGTGGACTTTGAATCTTTTCGAAGGGTTTTTCTGCACATGTTGATGTGCTCTTGTTGTTGTTCTTCTTCCTCTGACGTCTCAATCTGTGGATTAGGTAGATGGATTTTCAGTTATAGAAGGAACATCCCTTGAGTTCCTGGTATAAAACCCCCTCGATCGTGGTTTATTGTTCTTTTCTTATCTTGCTAGATTTGAACAGCGAGTTTATCGTTGAAGAATTTTGTGCCTGATTGAGAAAGAGTATTGATTGGTCTGTAGTTTTCTTGGTATCAGTGCTAGCCTCATAAAATGAGTTGGAAGTGTCCCCTCTGCCTTATTTTCTTGTGTAGGATGGGTGTTATTTCTCCTTTTAACGATTGGTAGAATACGCCGCCGACACTGCCTGGGCCTAGGGATCTTTTTGCAAAGGCTTTTAAACTGCGAGTTCAGTTTCATTAAGAGATACAGGACTGTGCACACCGTTCGATGTTTGAACGACATCTTGGGTGACTTTGGTAGCTTACGGTTCTCGAGTACGTGGTCCATTTGATCTGAGCCGTAGAACTCACACAGAGAGTTGTTTGCCCTATTACTACATTGTCCCTTTTATGTTCTCTGGGTCTATAGTGAAATCTCTTCTTTTATTCCTGCTCTTGGTACCTTGCTGTTTCTCTCTGTTTTTTCCCTGTCAGCGTTGCTACAGGTGGATCAATTTTATCGATCATTTCAAAGAACCGGCTTTTGGTTTAAGTGAGGTTATCTATTTTGCATCTGTTGGAAAATTCCTGGTTTTCTCTTGCTCGTATTTTGTACACATGCTGGGAGTTTTGAAATGATGTCCATAGCTTGAGCGGCTGTTTTGACTAGATGCAAAATCAGTGACCACGAAGGCGAAAATGTAAAAGAATGTGCCACCAGGGTATAAAATTTAGGAAAAGTCTACTTTACGAAAGAAGATGAACGCTTGTGAGAAGAGCACGTGCTAGTCATGCATCGATTGTTCTTAAAATTATTCTAGAGGATGGGGTGGAAAGGGTCGGCAAGGAATTGGCATCGCTGAATGCGTTGCACCCTGTTGCATACCATGTGACAGGGATGCAACGATTGGTGTCGTTTCTAAGACCTCTGCTATATGCCAGCCACAGTCTACGTTCTAGACCCCTATTATCTCAGTTGATCCCCAGAAGACAAGGCGGGGGGGTCTCCTGGTTGTCCCTGTTTTACACACGGGAAGTGGAGGGACAGAGAGGTTAAGTGAGGTGTATAATGATGGCTCTCCTTTCTTCCCTCATCGCCCTTTGTTTCAGTCTGGCCACACACCCTCCTCGCTACCTTCCGGATAGCTGAGAACCTCCAGCTGCAGCTTCTCGTCCAGACCCGAGGGCCGAGCGGAGCGTCCAGCTCAGACTAGACCTCCATGGATCCACTCCAGAAATGGAATCCAGTGTTGATCTCGGGATCTTCCCAGATGACGGCGGCAGAGACTCCGCAGGCGGGCCCGGCAGCCCCTCGGCCTTCCCGCTCGGAGCAGCTGGTGGTGGGCCTGGGAAACCCGCGCCCCGGCCCTGGCACCGGCCACCACCCTGCGCCCCTGCCAGAGGGGCTGCTCCAGCAGCGGTACCGAGAGGAGAAGAGCCTGCCAGAGAGGCGGTGGGAAAAGCTGGCCTTCCCGCAGAAGAAGAAAGCAATCCTGGGCCACCTGAGGCGCAGACACCGTGATCACATGGCCCCTTATCCGGCTGAGAGGGAACCGAGGATCGCTCCCTCGGGGAGCAGGGAGCAGAATCGATTCCGATGCGAGTGTCGATACTGCCAGAGCCACAGGCCCACTCTCTCCGGGCTCCCTGGGGAGAGGAGCGGGGCCCCTCCCGCGTCCTCCTGGGAGGCGCTGGTGCAGGGCCTCAGCGGCCTGACCCTCAGCCTGGGTAGCAGCCAGCCCGGCCTTCTGCCCGGGGGGGCGCTCCAGCAGCAGGAGAGAGAGGAGAAGCGCCAACTGGAGAGGCAGCAGGAGAGCAAGAGAGTGTTCCAGAGGCTGCTCAAGCAGTGGTTAGAGGAAAACTGAGACACCGCTGCTGTCACGCGACGCAGGTCGGAAGGGATTCAGACGGAGACGCGGTGCTGCCGGCTCCGGGGCGTGGGACCAGACCGTGGTGAGCTCTGGTCGGAGGACTGCCGAGACCTGTGTCATCACCGCAATCCTCCCAGTCTGACGTTGGAAGGAAGGTCCTGCTCGCTCGTGCCTGTCATTCCTGGATCGCTGTGAGGCATTCTGTGGCAACGGGGACTGCGTACCAATGGTCCTCACCTCATCTCGTGTGGCTTCCGTGGTGCATGTTGTCGCTTTGCCACCCCGGATCTCCGTCTTTGCTCCCTACCTTGTTGTCAGTAAGAGATAAAATGTCTGTGTAGTGTCAATGCCGTGTTGCTGTCCCTGTGCTTTTGTGCCATTTAACTGACTGCCTCTGAGAAGCAGCGCTGGGTCTGTTGAAACGCAGCGCGCCACCCTGAGGTCCGGTTTCATGAACCGCAAGCTAAACAGAGTGTGGGGAAGGGACGTGGAATGAGACCTTGGTGGCTCCCCATTGTGCTGTGTGTGTAAGCTATTATGAATATGATAAGCTAAATGTAAGTAAATGTTTCCCTGCTCTTTAACAGTCGCGTTGTATTCCCCCTCGAGGGAGTTCCGATGGGGCACCTCATCGTCAATACCAAATAAATATACGTGTGAAAGAAAGTGACCGAAGAATTCAGGTTTGTTTATCAGTAGTGGTTTGTTTCCTGTCGGCTCTGAGATCACTCCCTTGAAATGCCCAACAGCGGCTCAAGAGTTCATCAAGGGGCGCTCTGCGCTGGGGGGCTGCGGAACACGGGAGGGGGCACCAGAGAACACAGTCCGGTCGCCGAGGCCCCGCGACAGGACCAGCATCCACACCAGCCAGGCGGCGCAAACGGAAGAGGGTCCTCCTACTCGCAGGAGACGTGGAAGCAGAGTCCGCTGCCCACTCTGGGAGCCCCTGCCCCTTGGTGCCGATGCCCTGGCTTAGGGGACCCGGGGGCCGTTCTCTGCTGTCTGGTGGGGTGTCTGGGTAGGTGACCGCAAACGGCGGTTTTGTACCTGCTCTGCCAGAACCAGAGCATCCTCGACTTACTTCACAATCCTATGAGCACTTAGACACGTGTCTTTTACTTTCAAGAGGCACCACTGATTAAATCTACCTTTTTTCCCCCTGCAGAATCCTGTCGTGCATACCCAGCAAGGGACCATGTGATTCTTCTGAACTGAAAGCAAATCCTGCTCTGTGTCAGTCTGTTTTCAGGTGGACCCCAGAGCTGCGTGGCCGCAAAAATCTACGCGTCTCCTGCCCACAGAAGGGACTTGAAAACAGGTACGATTCTTCCATTCTGAACTTGGGATCGATCTCATGGGAGAGCTTGACGTGACGGTTAAACCGACCCTGCCAGGATTCCCTCCCAGCTCCGGGGTGAAGGAAATTAAAGCAGGGCTTTTCTTTCTTGAAACTCCAGGGCCTCAATTCAGACAGGCGAATCGGGGAGAGTTTAGAAGGGCGCCATGGCATTGCAGTTCGCCTGATGTGTGCCAGGTTTCTGTGCGTATTTCCGAGGTTTAGCTCATTTTGTCCTCTCCCACAGACCCATCATCATCTACCAACATTCTCCGTCCTCTTAGGACTCTGGAAAGCAGAGTTCAGAGAGGCAGGGAACTTGCCCAAGGTCTCACAGGCGGTAGGAGGTGGAAGTGCCGTGCACACCCAGGCAGGCCGGATTCAGAGCTGGCGCCCGTCACCGGTTTACCTCCGTGAGGCTGAAGGGTGAAGGGCAAAGCGCCAGGGCCTCCAGCGGACCTGCCATAGCTGGTGGCACCACATCCTAGTGAGACACGTCGTTGAATCCCTGCCGCGATGCAGCAGGGCTGGTGGATGCGTCCCCACGTTACAGAGGCTTCATGGAAGCCGTGAATTGGCGCCCAGAGACACACAGGCCTTTCTCTGACTCGCCAAACACCGAATTGCTGGCTGGCGACATCCCCAGTCGATTCCGACCCACGCTGCCAGTGACAGTAATCGTCGAACCAATCAATCATCACGGCTTCAGTTCGCTCACTTTGCCTCCCCCCATTCTGTGTTGTGCTGGCTGTCGTGGGGAAGGGAGGAGGAATAGCAGAGGGTGTCCCTGCCCTCTCGGATTGAGCGTTTCATCAGGGAGAGAGACCGGACGCTGTCTCAGTGCGTTCTGTGTTGCTGTAACAGAATACCACAGACCAGGTGCTGTGGTTTGGATATGGTTTGTTTGTCCCCCCAAAACTCGTGCTGAAGCTGGATCCCCAGTGTGGCAGTGCTGGGAGGGAGGGGTCCCCGTGGGAGGTGTTAGGGTCATGGGGGTGGATCCCTCATGAATAGATGAGTGTCCTCTGAAGCCTCCTCCTGCTGGGGTGAGGCAGTGACCACTCTCCCAGGAGTGGATTCTGTGTCAGGAGAGCAGGTTGTTGGAAACAGCCTCCCTTCCTCAGTTTCCCTCTCTGGCTTCCTCTCGCCATGTGATCTCTTGGCACACACCGGCTCCCCTTCCACTTTCCGACGTGAGCTGAAGCAGCCTAAGGCCGTGAGGAGGTACAGATGCTCAATCTGGACGTGCCAGCCACCAGAACCGTGAGCCAGAGAAACCCGTTTTCCTTATGTCTTACCCAGTCTCCGGCGTTCTGTTCCAACAACACAAAATAGACAAAGACACTGGGTAATTTATAAAGACGAGAAATTTATTTCTCATAGTTCTGGATGCCGGGAAGCCCGAGATCAAGGTAGCGGCTTCTGGTGTCTGGCGAGGGCCTTCTTGCTGTGTGCTCCCGTGGGGGAAGGCCGAAGGGCGAGTGGGGATGAACGTTGTGTCCTCACAGGGCAGAAGAGGGAGAGACAGGGCACGCCCACTCCTCCCAGCCCTCAACAGAAGCGGCATTGATCCCTTCATGACGGCACCACCCTGATGCCTGAAGCACCTGCCGGTAGGCCACACCTCCCAACACTGTCGCATCAGGCATCAGCTTTCCACATGAGTTTTGGAGGGGACAAAAATATTCACACCATAGCAGACACACGTAGACGTGTCAGAGATGAGGTGATTGACCCAAATGCGTGGCCCGAGTTGCCGGGAGATGAGACGAGGGAGAAGACTCTGGGTCGGAGAATGTGGACACCGGGGCTTTGCTGAGGGAGGTCATAGCTGCGGAGTGACCCGTGGTCTGCGAGAGGACGCCTGGAGAACGGCTGGGCAGGTGTAACTGGGGAAGTCAGCACGACCTCCACATGCCCACCTCGACGACTTGGCCCCCATTCCCATGTGTGTGGTGTGGGAGGGGACGCGGGAGTGACAGCCACGACACCATAATATCCCAGGATGCAGACAAGAAGCTGAAATCCAGCGATGTCCACACAGCCAAAGGCACCGGCGGGCCAGAAAATGTTGGGAGGGAGGAGGGTGCAAATGTGATACGCAATTAGAAAATCTGGGTAGACCCGAAGCAAGTAAGGAAAACCAAGGAGTAAATTAAAAACCATCCCATGAGAGAGCCTGGGGCTAGCTGGCTTCATTAGTGAATTTTACCCAACATTTGCAAAAGAAATACTCCCAGTCCTCCCCAGGCTCTTCTGGAATGTAGACAAGGGGGGACCATTCCCCAGCACACTCTCTGGGAGTCCTACTACCCTGCGCTACAGCCGGACAGACACATCACAAGCGCACTGTAGACCAGTAGCCATCCCGCCTATGCGTATGGTTGCACGGAATCTCAGCAAAATATTAGCAAACCAAGTCCAGCAACATGTACAAAAGGTCGTGCAACATGACCAAGTGAGGTTTATCGTAGCAATGCGAGATTGGTTCAACATTCAAAACACGGTTTAGGTATACACTCTGTTAATACGAGACAATCTTCACAGAGAAAGGAAAAGCATCTGACAAAATCCAAGACCTGTTCACAATAGAAGCACTGAACAAACTATGTCCAGAAGAGGAAGGTCCTCAACCTACAAAGGCTATCTACGAGATAGTCCAGCTCACATCATACTTCCTGGTGGAGAAATGCATTGTTTTCCCCTGACATCCAGAGCAAGGCGAGGGTGTCTGCTCCCGCCACTTCTGTCCAGCATCGTGCTACAGGTTCTGGCCATTGCAAGCGTGCAAGGAAAAGAAATGTAAGCACAGAGAAATTAGAGAGGAAAACACCTGCCCCCACAGAGACACCCGCTCGGCTGTTCACAGCAGCGATATGCGTGAAGCCCCACAGTGGAAACTTCCCCCGGTAGGTGAAGGGCTAAACAAGATGTGGCACAGCCACACAGCAGGACAGTACTGAGCAGGAAGGGACAAAGTGCTGATACATGGACAGCATGTTGGAATCCCAGAAAGGTTACGCTCAGTGATAGAAGCCAGACACAAAAGACCACTTACTGCCTGAGTCAGGTTCTAGGAAATGCCCAGAAAGGGCAGATCCACACGGTCAAAAGTGGGCTTGTGCTGGCCTGGGGCTGAGGTAGCAATGGGGACTGACTGCCGGTGGGCAGGCGGGGTCTTTCTGGGGCGATGGCAGTGCTCTCGGCAGGACTGCGGTGAGGGTGCCACCACTGTGTGAACTGACTAAAATTCACTGTGCCCTTTAGGTATGTGCGTTTCGTGGTTGGAAATTAGACCTCAGTAAAGCTGTTCTTAAAATGCAATGCAAATGCGAATGTAAGTCATGGACGGAAAGGTATGCCGCTGCCGTGTCTTTTGTGTTTTTGTTTCTGTTTTTGTTTGTTGCTTTCCAACAGTAAGGTTCCCCCCGCCCTTTCCATGGTCTAGGTCTTGCCTACGTCTCCCGCCTCGTCGCCGGCCTCCCGCGTGTGGACGTGACGCTCCAGCCGGCCGGGGCCGCTGTGCACGTCTGGGCAGAAGGAGTGCTGGTCAGTGCACGTGTCCACATGTGTGTCTCTGTGTGTGTGTCTGTGTGCCCGCGTGTGTGCCGGCGTGTGTGCGCGGGCACCGTGCGGTTGCACATCACTGTTGAGTCACCGTTCCACGTCTGTGGGCGGCTCCGATAATCCCTCCTGGCCCTGAACTCCGCTTGTGTGCTTTTCCATTCACACATCCCAAGGGCTCAGCTTCGGTTTCCCTGGTAACCAACCTCAGCCCTCAGCTTCCACCTCTGGTCGCAGCAAGACATGGAGAGTGGGGAGGGCTGGTGCCTCACCCACAGGGCCCCTGCCTGAGCTGAGTGCGGTTTCCAAGACAACGGAACTGCAGATCCCTTTCCAGCTGTGAGGCCCTTCTCCCTCCAGGCTGCCTGCGGGCTGTCAAGTAGGAACAGGCAAGTCACGGCATACACACGCCCCCGAGGCCTTGAAATTGTTCCACACATGGCTGCAGAATAGATAGGTCACAAACAGCTCTCGAAAACAAGGAACATGATGAAATTTGTTTTTCATTCGGTAACAACAGACAAGGCTATACGGTCTGAGATTGTATTGACAGCCAGGACAGGACAGGACAGGACAGGTGAAGTGGAGTGTGTGCCTATGTCCCTCAACCTCAGCTGTGCATCAGAGCTCCCTCCCGGGGAGCATTCGTAAAGGGACGGATGCCGGACACCGTCCCCTTAGCAGGTCTGGAACGTGGCCCTGGCACGAGTATCATTTTACAGCTCCTCTCCCGAAGGCCTGGGCTGCAGCTGTGGAAATGGAACCTTCCTTGAGGGAGGGAAACCAACATCAGAAATTGGAGGCCCCTCTTTACAGAGGAAAGCAGGTCTTCATCGTCCCCTGCCGTGCCAAGACAGGTTTCTCGGGCTAAGGGAGAAGGACAGTTTCAAATCACTGTAAATGTGTGTTTGGAATCTTACACTGTACTTGGGTTCGTTCTCGGTCTTCCCGAATCAAAATGTTGATGTGAAACCCCTGCCTCTGCTAATGAAGCATACCACTTTTTATTTCTCGTGACGATCCCTTATGCTCGAGTTACTCTCAGAGCCAGGCAAGCTCTTTGGTAGGTGCCGTCACGAGACACAGCACAGTAGTTCTTTGAAAATCAAAGATGGCTCAGGTTTGCATCAGTCGGTGTGGATGAATCAGCTCTTACGCTTCTTTGCTAAGTGTGTCCAGTGGCGTTCTCTCACGTTGCCCAAATTGGTATGATCAAATGAATTCTTGTGCTTAGACAAAAGCCCTGAAGGCACTAGGAAATGTATGATGCAAAATAAAATTCAGCGGTGCGCTGTTCCACGCGCAGCCACGCAGACCTGCCTCCCCACGCTTGCTGCTCTGTAGCCGTCTCTGCTGGATACTGACCTCCGTGTTTCCGAATGGCGGGTTCCTACCGCCACGTCCTCATTCGTGCAGTTATGTGTTATCTGTTGACATCTTGGAGAAGAGGAGGATTTTAGCCTCTCACATACATCACAGTGCCCAGGTCTTCTCCTCGGAGTTCCTAAAGGGGGGCCATCCATTCCAGGGCATATGCCTCTACTCAGGAGGCCTTTAGAGTGTCTGTGCCAAGAACAAAGCCCTCACGGAGACTTTCTGCGAGACCGTGGTGATGTGGAGTTTGTGGTTGGCCCTTTTCAGAGCATTGCAGGGGAGTCGTGGGGCGAGCGAGGTCAAACCTAGAGCCTTCGCGGGTTAGAGGAATTGTGTGGGTGACAGTGTCCACCCATGAGACAGGGCACACAGGTTCGTGGTCCTCCTGCTGGTCTGTAGGGCTCGTGGACGTCTGAGTGGAGGTGCCCTCTACGCCACGGCCTGCGGGGGCTGCGGGCCTCAGCTGAGATTTCCCAGGTAGGGTTGATGATGACAGAAGCCATCCTCACACCAGGGGCTAAGGACAGAAACAGGCCAGACTGGTTTCCAATCGCTCTGGCTGGCAATGCTCATACCGAGGATCACATATAGAGCGCAAAGGGCCCAGGAAAGAGGTTGGAAGCCAGGAAAAAACCCCGATTTTTGAGGTGACCGAAGAGAAAGGACCAAGAAGGAGACTCAGAAGTAATAGTCTGAGGCAGAGGAGGAAAGCCAGGGGGCGGCTGTCACAGACGCCGAGAAAGCAGAGTGTTTTGAATGAAGGGATGTTGACTGTGGCCAAGATGGCACGAGGTACTTCAGTTTGGCAAGGCGGAACTAGCTGGAGATTTTAGCTGGGGAACATTCCACGGAGGTGGGGTACCCGGAGGAAGGAGGGAGAGGCATCCCAGTAAGTATGCTGGTGTAGTCTACACTTTGGACAAGCTCGGCTTGAAAGGCCTCAGAGACACAGGGTGGTCACAGCAGAGGCCTGCTGACTTTTCAGGGTGTGTCATTGTTCTCTCAAAATGTGAGAGGAAAGCAACAGGAAGCAGGTGCCAGAAAAATCTGTGATGATCGCAAGGACTGCTCACTAGGTGACCGTGTCACGGGGAGGGGCACCAGCCGCAGGTGTCTTTCTCCTAAGTTGAGGATCGAGGAGCAGCGGTTCCCAAGCTCCTGCGGAGTTGCAGGAAGGCTTCCGTCATCCCTCTCCCGCCCCGGGTCTCATCGCTGTGGCCCATGGTGGGATGGGTTGGGAGACACAACATCTTCCATGCACAAGGCCTAAATGGGTGGTAACGGGGGAGATCCCAAGACTGAGTTAAGTCGACAAAGCTTGACGCCCAGGGGAGGGGTTGGGAGAGGGTCACAGCAGGTATCGGAGGGAGGAAGAGGCCGCTGGCAGGGCACAGAGCCCTCTTGTGATAGGGGGGACGTAAGGGGCTCGGGTTTGGGGTGACAAGGGCTGGGGACATGGGACCTTGGCTGGGCTGGTGGTCAGGTCGCATGTCTGATGCAAAGATGTTTCTTTGTCCAGGGCGACAGAAGCGTGGGGAGCTACCAGGAGCTAGGAGAGGTTGGCCTTGTGTGCGGCCCCACCGAGGATGGATCGGAAGCCTCTGTGAAACTCAGCCCTGGCGGTGAGACCGGCCTCCATGCCTCATATCCGGTGGCGAGGAGGCCGTGCTTTGGGGCCCTTCAGGGCAGGATCAGACATGCCGAGCCACAAAGCGACATCATAGAACTCCCCTGTGATTCTGCCTCTGCAAAGCTGGGACATCAGAGTCTCAGTCCTCCGGTCACCAGGAAGGGGATGCCAGGGCTGTGGTGCCCAGGGGGTGTTTGCATGTGCAAGGAGAGGCCCGAGTCTGGAGGTTCCGTGATCTTGCATCGGGCCACCTGCATCAGGCCACCATAAAATCACAGCTGTGTGCTCCCCAGTGAAGGTGCAGGGTCCAGTCTAAAAGAAGAGTCCTGCCATGACTACCTGGCCACAGCCCAGGCGCTGTGAGGAAACGAAGGTCCTTGTCAAGGAAACCCCATCGTTGCAAAGCTCCTTAAATTCTCTGTGGGTGGCGGTGGGTGTCAGGGTGCCCGATCTGAGGGGGAGCCCCCATGAGGAGAGGAGACCAGATGGGGCATGACTGTGACAAGAAGAGAACCCCAAGCCCTTCCTCCAAAGTGACCCCTTTCGGGATCCTGGTGGAGACACGAGAGCCCTGGTAGCCTCTTTGGTCCTGGTGCCTGGTTGGCATTTGTCAGACTCGAGGGCCTCAGAGCGCTGCTGTTCCATCAGGAGAAAGTGGGGGCAGAAGGCATGATTTTCGGAGGTTCGAGAACCAAAGGGGGCAACGGTTATATAAATGTTTCTAAATCATACAGCTCCATATGAAGAAAGAATGTTATTACTGATTTTGTTTCTGCTAACTGTTGTCATTGCTTCTATCATCCAATGGGTTCTCCTAGACGGAAAACACACTCAAGGGGCCCAGAACAGCGAACTTGCCCAGAAGTGCAGAGGCGACACGTGTCCTTGACTTGGAGCGTTTGATTGTTTCTCCCCAAGGGACCCAGGGCAGTGTCCCCCTGGAGGGCACGTGACATCTAGGAGAAATGAGGAGGTTCTGCCCTGACGGACAGGTTATCTGACAAACCACAGCATGATGTGCAGGAGATCTGGAAGCTACTTCTGCATCTTTCAGGAACGCCTGAAATTCTCACCCATTCTTCAACTCTTGGGAGGAAACTGGCATTATTGTCCTTCAAAAGAAATAAGAAGGCCGGGCGCGGTGGCTCACGCCTGTAATCCTAGCACCCTGGGAGGCCGAGGCGGGAGGATCGCTCGAGGTCAGGAGTTCAAGACTAGCCTGAGCAAGAGTGAGACCCCGCCTCTACTAAAAGTAGAAAGAAATTATCTGGCTAACTAAAAAAAAAAAATATATATATAGAGAGAGAGAGAGAGAGAGAGAGAGACACAATTAGCCGGGCATGGTGGCACATGCCTGTAGTCCCAGCTACTCCGGAGGCTCAGGCAGAAGGATCGCTTGAGCCCAGGAGTCTGAGGTTGCTGTGAGCTAGGCTGACACCACGGCACTCTAGCCCGGGCGACAGAGTGAGACTCTGCTTCAAAAAAAAAAAAAAAAAGAAAAAGAAAGAAATAAGAAGCAAAAGGCCTCCTTCTTTTAATAAGAAACTTTGGCTTACTGCATTTTTTGCAAGCGTCCTTTTCTGGCTTTGAAATATTCTTTGATTCCCAGCTGTAGGGCTCGGCGGGCCCTGGGACATGGTGTCTGTGTTGCCAAAGGACGCGGGAGCCTGGCATCGTGTGGGGACAGCAATGACGGGCCTCAAGGAAGCCCTGCTCACCTCACCGACAACTCTTATCAGTTACTCTACTGTGTGTCCGTTCGTCTGGTCCTCTCCTCGTGCTGTGCTCTGTTGTTGAGGTCCACGCATGCGGGGTTCAAGTTGTCCTGGGTTAAAGGAGAAGAGGAGGCTAGGACCCCCCAATCCCCCTCTAATGTGGACTGATAAGACGGCAGGCAGAGGAGCCGGAGGAGCTGGTGTGCAGGGACCAGTCGCTCGTGCCCCTCAGACCCCACGGGGACTTTAGGTTCATTTGTTCACTCAGACTAATCGGGTCTTCATCGTGAGTGTCTGCCCTCTGGACTGCACAATAAGGGGAAGAAACCCACTGGATTTTTCTCTAATCTGGTGTCATCTGCTGCAGTCATGTGACCGGTCCGTTTGTATAAAGACACCCCACCTCCCTATTCCTTTCCGAGATGGGGAATGGGTCTCCCTGGTGATGGGGACATGGGGTCTGTGACGTCTTATGTTGTTTGCCGCATCCTCGTTGGTCTCTAAGGGAAGGATGACTCTTGTCTCCCAGGTCCTGCTCCTGGTGGTGCTGACCTGCTCACCCGTGTCTGTCGCTGGTGTGACTCGCATTTTTGTCTCTCATGCTGGCTCCCTGGCTCACCCAGCCTCAGCCCACCTGTGCAGGCACCTGCAGACCCCTCTGAGTCTGGGTCTCATCCTCCACCCTGCCCCTGGCCAGGGCTGTCCACTGCACAGCCTCAGCTGCAGGGTCACCTAGCTCCTAACCAGGTTAGACTTCCTGCACGGTAGCACCCCCGGCTCTTGAATCAGCCACTTTCCACATCCCCCCCTCAGGGAATGTAGCCCCCTGGGGTCTCACTCACAACACAGTATACACCAAGATCAGCCCCAGAAAGCTAAATTCCTAAACTCCTACCATCCCTCTGCCCAAAGGGGCTACTGGCTCATTCTGCAGAGTGAACTCCCTTGGGGCCCAAACATGTGTGGGGTAAATCCCTCCTTTGCCTGGAGCTCCTCTCCACTTCTCTGACACGCCTTCCTCATCTGAGAAGGCTGCTTCTGTCTGCCACTGCCCCTGGCGACCTCCTACCCCCTGTGACTGGAATGGGACACTTTCTTTGGCTTATCTATTGTGTTGACCCCAGGCTGGCCATACTATATCCAGGTCAAAAAGGGCCTACTTTGGAATTTGTACTTTGTCAGCTACAACAGGAGATTATATTGCTATGATATCCCCTTCTCAAAAAAAATATATTATATAAAAAGAAAGCTAAAGAACGGAATGGTCAGTTGTGCCAAAGACATCTAGGAGGTTGGCCAGATGTGCATAGGGGAGTTAGGCAATATGGTGATTACCGGTAGCCTTGACAAGACCGGTTTTATTGCCGTGATAGGGACAGAAGCTCTATCAAAGGGAGTTGAGGAGCAAATGTTCTCGGCAGTTGAAGCAGTTTTGCGTTGAAGGGCGACACGTTATGTGCCAGTAGCTGCTGAAGGACATGTGGGAAGAAGGTGAGTCTCCCCCCCCTCCCCCGCACGATTTTGTTTGTGGAAGGCCCCAATACAGAGGGAGCAGTTGAAGATTCAGAAGAGAGAAGTGATCATTGTAGGAGCAAAGGCCCTTAGGAGGTGGGAGGCCTGGGATCCTGGGTGAGGTGAGGGGCTGGTTTCCGTGAGAAGCACTGTGTGCAGGAGGGAGGCAGGGAATGCCCGGCCAGGCGCGGGTAGATTGGGTTTGGGAAGCTCTGGGAATCCCCACCTGAGTGCTACTGTCTTCTCAATGAATCCTCAGGAGAGGTGATTGGAATGGGGGAGGGCTGTATACTAGTTAGAGGCATAGGTAGGACGGGAGTCCCAGCGAGAAGCAATCCTCTCAGGGTCGCGGACCCATGGAAGATAATTCAGTAGGGCTTTAAGGTTTTTCTCATCAATGCTCAGGTGCTCAGTTACAGGCAGGGCGCCTGGGCGTTATTGGACACCCTGGAGGAGCGCGGTCTCCCCTGGGGCCCAGGGCGTGACTGCGGGCGGGGGGACTCAGGTGCGGAGGGGAAGATCCCCGAGGCCCTAGCGCCTCCGGTGGTGGCCTGGCCAGCCTCGTGGGCGCTGAGGTCGCCAAGAAGGATCAGAGGACGGGGGGCTGAGAGGAAGACCGTGAGTGCGCCACGCGAGAGGCGGGAGGAGAATGACAGGGCGTTCGTACAGGTCTCGAACGTGGGGAGGCGGGGTGACTGGGGCAGTCGTGCCTCAGGTCCTGCACATCAGCGGTCCCATCCCTTAGCCTGCAGCTGGCGACAGAGGAGGGAAGGAATCCTGCAGACGGGCAGCGGGAGCGAGACTGGCAACGGCTTCACCCGTCGCCGACGCGCAGGCCCAGAACCCGCCAATCGCAGGCCAGCCCCGGCTCCGGGGCGCGTATTTCCGGCGGCGCTGGGACTTCCTGCTGCTGTTGCCATGGTTCCCAGGGCGGGACTGGCGTGGGCTTTTGTTCTGGGGTCCGTGCCCCGGGGCGGGTTCGAGGGGGCCATTTTGGCCAGTCGCAGTCCCTTATCTAGTCCTGGCGTTCGTGCCGGTGGGCTTCATGCCGGTGGGCTTCCCCAGCCCCGACCTCCAGGGTTCTGGGCTGAAAACTGGCCGAGAAGCTGGATTTTCCTCGGAGACTGGCGCCGCTCGTTTCTCCCGCTGGCAGGTGGCAGTGTTGCACCCTGGAGCCACTCTGCCCGCCTCGCCCCCGCCCTTCGTGCTTGAAAAAACGCCCCGGAGCCTTTTCTGGCGAAAAGACCTGTTTTTCCTGGCGGGTGGGCCGGCTGAGTCCTGGCTTTTGCAATGTCGCCTTCTGGGGGGGTCCCTGGCAGAAACTCACCGCCAGTGGACAAAGCCCTTTTGCTTTTGGAAGTGGCATTTCTCCTGCTGGGCTGCCTCGGTCTCTTAGCAACCCCTATTTTGCTTCTCTGAATGGTCTTGTTCTTTTTCCCCATGTTGTCCTGGGGCTCATGGACCTTTTCCAATATATTCTTTCTTTATGGACGTCATTCAACCTCATTGCAGAAAATTTGGGGGAGAGAGAAAGTATAGTGAAAAAAACGAATGCCGTCCACAGTCCCACACCCAGCGGTGACCACTAATTACATTTTGTGGTAATTTCCCTACAGCTTTCGTCATCCGTAAAGGTGCATTTTACATGTACTGTGGTTCAGATTTGCATGATTGCTTTATTTTTTTTTTAACTACTCTATTTAGCATGAGTTTTTCTGTCCTAAACAACTATTTGAAAAAGTTCAAAATTTTTTATGCATTTTTCTTCCTCAAAGAATATTTAGTGTAAACGACAGAAAAATTGTCTTTCTAGAACAATATGTAGTTTAGGAGGGTGCAAAAAATTATTTAATAATTCAGATGAAAAACAGAAATAACCCTCTATATTTGAAAGGTAAATATCATAAATGTTTTAAGGATGGTAGGTCTATCTGGTTTGCTTTTTTTTGTTCATCATTGTGTTTTCCGCACACCAGTAGGACAGTGCCTAGCTTTGTCTTCTCAGTATAGATATTTGTTTGAATAAAGGCATAAGTACCTGAGTTTTTCCAGGTGTTTTACTCTGTAAATGTATCATTTCATAATACTTCACATTGTTTGAATAGTTTCCTACGTGGCTTGTTCTTTCTTTCCATTTGGCATTGTAGTGAGCAATGACTATGTTCTTACCATTAAAAAATTTGTTTTTCTGGCTGTTCTCCACTTCCCCAGTGTGACTTTCATTTCAATCTTGTACTAGAGACAGGAAAGCATTCTGCAAACCAGTGTATAAACTAAAGTCTGGCAGACCAACGAACGATATTGGTGAATGTGGGTACCCTCTTGGAGGAGCCCCGAAACCCTTGATAATTGACTCTACCCTCTGTGTGCCACAGTTTCCACAGATGTATACTACGGGTGGTGATAGCATCTGCTCCAGTGGGTTGTTAACGGAAAAGAAGCCAAACTCTGTAAAATAATTTTAAAGACATTCATTCTGAGCCAAATTTGAGGACCGTGACCCGGAGCCACGCACGGGAAGCCTCGAGCAAGTGGACTGGCTGTGGCTGGGTTATAGTTATACATTTCAGGGGTTACAGGTAAAGTCATAAATCAATACGTGGAATGCATACATTGGTTTGGCCCCAAAAGGTGGGCCATCTGGATGGGGTGGGGGGGGGCTTACAAATTATAAGTGGTTTAAAGATTCTTTGACTTGTAATTGGTTAAAAACAGGAAGCTTTGTCTAAAGGCTTGGAATGTTTTAGGATAAGCAGCTGTTAATCTGAGAGAAGCCACCGGACGTATATTTGTTATGTAAATTGAGGACCTGCAGGTGTGCCTTGCATACCCTTAGGCCTGTTAATGGTTCCAGAGGATGTGTCCAAGGAGGGAAGGGGCATGCTGAGGCATGCCTGACCTCCCTCATTGCAGGCTTTTTCGTTTCTGGACATACCCCCTTGGCCAAGAGGGGGTCCATTCAGTCAGTCGCTGTGGGGGAGCTTTAAGATTTTATTTTAGTTCGCAGGGTCATGGCCGTCAGAAATAGCCCAACAGGTTCTTACCTTGGGTCCTGGCAGCCCTAGATGTCATATTATTGTCGTTAAATCCATTATTTCCTATAACACGTGTAGTAGGTACATATTTTTAAGCCAGATTTTCTACAAGTGTGATAAAACTCTTTAAATTTAGTTATAGCTGCTATCTGTTCTTCAGCTTCCCATTTCTGCCTTCTGGTAGAAAACTCACTCTAGTAATTTCTAGGAAAATTCATTCAAGGCAATGTGTAGGAGGAAAGCAAATCGATACATTCCTCAAGTTTGCCCCTCCATAAAATTAAGAGAATTTTTTGTATGGAAATATCTTTCACTATCTCTGATTATAATAGCTTTCCAGAAGTAGATTTACTAGATTGAAAGGCCCAAACACTTTATACTCTCGGTGCATATTGCAGGATACGTAATACCCTTTTTTTTTTTTTTTTTTTTTGGTCACTGACATTCTATGAGAATTCTTGTTTTTTCATACTCTCGCCAGCATTTATTTGTAAAAATAATTTTCTTACTGATTTTAACAGTTGTATGTGCAGAAATTAACTCCCATTTGCTGCGTACATTGCAAATACTTTCCCTGTGTTTTGCTTTTTAATTATGTTTGTGGTTTTCAGATGCACAGATAAGTTTACTTTTATGTAGCCAAATCTGTAAGTCTTTTTTTGCATGGCTTCACTCTTTGGTACAAAGCTGAAATGGTCTTTCCTGATCTACCTGTCCTGTTTCTTATTTTTATCCCTATTCTTCTTTGTGTTTCCAGTGTCCTAAGCTCCCCACTAAAATGCCTTGAAGACCCACAACAAATGAAAATTCACAATATCTAGGTAGTTGGGATTGTCCCCAAACTACTTGGCAGAATCTCAGAGGAGCTCCCACTCCCTACAAGGCTGATTCTCCCAGGACCCTAAGATGTATTTTTTCCTGTGGCTATGGACTTGTAATTTAGCACACTTAGATGGTCTCCTATAATCTTCTCAGCCACTTTTGGCTTCAGCTTTCTCTCACCAGAAATATTCCAGCCCACAGATTTTGATTCAGTAAGTCACCCAGGCATGAACATCATTTTAAACTCCACGTGTGAAGGCAGAGATGGCAGCTGTGGAAACAGATCTCTTCTTCAGAGTTGATGGCAGAGGGCAGGAGTTGTTGAGCGCAGGGTGGAGGCAGGTAAGAGATGATTTTGCTATCAAAAGTTAGAGATGAGGAGGGGGTGTGGATGAGAGTAGTAGCTTCCACTTACCAGAATTGTTCTACCGTTTTCAGACTAAGGGCCTTTTTAGTTTTGCACAGAAGACCAGCATGAAATCCACTTGCTTTTCTCTGTCTCCCAAAAACCTTATTTCATTTGTCCCCAAGGAGAGGACCAACTGCTCCCTTGATTCTGTCTAGTGGGCGTGGGAGTTTATAAAACCTGCTGAGATTATTTTTCATATATTCACACCATTATTTTTCTCTTAGCTGCAAAGGGAATTCTTTTCTATTGTAGTCATTTTAGAATATAGACAAAAGAACAAAGGAAAAAAGTAATCGTCCATGACCCAAGCACTCACAGACAACCATTTTCAACATGTTTTGCTTATCACCTTCATTTTTATGTGTTTGAGATAGTACAGTATCCAGTATTGAATTCTGAATTTTTTTCCTTGACATTAGGTAATTAGTATATTTTCCTGAAATTCAAATTTCCCAATACTCCAGCATAGGTATCTTCCACAACATATTTAACAATTCCTACATTGTGTTTGAAATCTAAAATATAATGCTGCAACAAACTTTTTGAGTAAGTCATTGCCCAGATTTTAGATAATTTGCCTTGCATGAATTCCTACAAGTTGACATCCAGCTGGGTTTATCCAGCTGATGTGCCTTAGGGGTTGTAAGTGGCAGAAGCAGAGTTAGACTGAGGGAAGGAGGTCATTGAGGGGAGAAGGCTGAAGTTGTTTCAGAGAGACCTCCCCAGATTGAAGTTTGCCTGAATTGTTTCTTTTCTTAGAGGCTTCTCTGTACCAATTTAAAAAGCCGCCCATTGTAAGTTAGCTATTTTTACCTTTTTTTGTTCTAAAGTGCGAAACCAAGGGACAAGTTTTGACATGTCCCAAAAGCCCCTAAGGGACTCTTTCAAGAATTCAAGATAGTCTTTACTGAAGTTACTCCAATTAGAGAGGAATTTAACAGTTAGGACCTCAGTGGCCAAACATTTGTCCAGCGGGGGTTCCATTCACATTTGGTTACATTGGAAGTTTCTAGTAGTAAAAGAAGTTCAAAATGTAAAAATAAAGAAGGACATTGTCCAATCTTAGGACCCTCATCTAATTCTCCACTGGGCCACAGAAACCCTAAAGATTGTCTGTCAGACAGTAAGTTAACCAGTTTTAAGAATCAAAGTCTGCAAGCTTCAGACTACAAGGAAACCCCAGAGCATTTGATCAGGAATAGGACTTGCCTTTCCACCTGACAGTGGTCCCCAAGAAGGGAGGTCTGTGTGCTCCCTCTTTGTCTGAAACCTTGTTCAAACCTATCCAAGCCAAGGCACCATACTGTCAGGGGAAAAAAATAAAGTAACTCAAATAGAGGTTAAAGATTTTATTCAACTGACGTACATTAAGGAGCAACTTGAGACTATATAACTCCCATGCTGAAGCAGGATTGGAGTTTATAATAGGGCAAGGACTAGGGGTATATGACTGTGGTCTGTTCCAGGTTGCAGTTTTCTTTATCTGTAACTGCTGTAAAACTTATAGTTGGAGAAGTTGGCAGTTTATTCCACTTTTTCATTCCTCTTGCTTGGATCTGTGGTACAGTATCATGCCAGCAGCTGTCAGAATGGTCCTTTGAGAAATGTTTTTCTAATCCTTGTGATGTGTCAAAGGGGGCACAGGGGTGGGGGGGAGAGCAAAAAATGGGGGAAGAGAGGGAAAAGAAAAAAAGAAAAGGAGGCACGGATTTAGTGAATTTGAACCCATCCTTCAATAACGGGGTGCAAAGTGAGAACTGTGGTAAGGGCCTAGCTAAAAATAATGCACAGGTATAGCTAAAAATAATGATAATAATTAGTAACTGTCCCCCTGTAATTGCCACTCCAGAACAACAGTTTCCATTAAGATTCTTAAATTTCTCCTTAGATAACATCATCTTTTTGGAACCTAAAGGTAGTTTTCAAGCTATCTTCCAGGCCCCACATTCCAGTGGATCCATTGGCCCACCAAGACCAGGGGTCCATACCAAGAAACTGACTCAACTGGAATCATGACCCCAGGGAATGAAGCAACACAGGAAGATGATTTCCACACCCCTATAATTCTGCCCCAATTAACGAACCTAATTACCTAATCCCTTGCCTGCTAAACTATCCTTACAAAACCCTGTCTCCCAAATTCTCAGGGAGGCACATTTGAGAAATTTCTCTGTCTCCCAGTTTAGTGCTATGCAGAATAAAGACTCTTTTTTTTGCCATAAAACCTGTTGGCTCAGGGTATTGGCTGCTTCTAGGGCAGCAGGCAAAGGAACCTGGTTGGGCGGCAACAAATTGACTTCTCTCCTCCATAGCTTCATTTTATTTAATTCTCTTTTCTCCTTTCACTGATTTTCTCAAGTATTCATTGAAAACTGACTAGATCCTCTTTTATGAATTCTTATAAATCCATTACATATACAAGGAGGGTATAAAAATAAATGCATATGTATTAAATGTATTAAATGTATGAAAAGATATTGAATCTCACAAATAATTTTCAAAACATTTTAAATCAAAAACATAATTTTGTAACTGTTGCTAAATTGAGAGGTGGAAAATATGTTTTTGATTTAAAATAATGTTTTGAAAATTATTTGTGAGATTCAATATCCTTTCATACATTTAATACATATGCATTTATTTTTATACCTGCCTTGCATATGTAATGGATTTGTAAGAATTCAGTAATCTCAGGATACAATGATGCAAACACTCGCATATGTTCTTGGTCAAAGGAATCTGGCAATATATGTCAACTTGTAGGAATTCATGCAAGGCAAATTATCTAAAATCTGGGCAATGACTTACTCAAAAAGTTTGTTGCAGCATTATATTTTAGATTTCAAACACAATGTAGGAATTGTTAAATATGTTGTGGAAGATACCTATGCTGGAGTATTGGGAAATTTGAATTTCAGGAAAATATACTAATTACCTAATGTCAAGGAAAAAAATTCAGAATTCAATACTGGATACTGTACTATCTCAAACACATAAAAATGAAGGTGATAAGCAAAACATGTTGAAAATGGTTGTCTGTGAGTGCTTGGGTCATGGACGATTACTTTTTTCCTTTGTTCTTTTGTCTATATTCTAAAATGACTACAATAGAAAAGAATTCCCTTTGCAGCTAAGAGAAAAATAATGGTGTGAATATATGAAAAATAATCTCAGCAGGTTTTATAAACTCCCACGCCCACTAGACAGAATCAAGGGAGCAGTTGGTCCTCTCCTTGGGGACAAATGAAATAAGGTTTTTGGGAGACAGAGAAAAGCAAGTGGATTTCATGCTGGTCTTCTGTGCAAAACTAAAAAGGCCCTTAGTCTGAAAACGGTAGAACAATTCTGGTAAGTGGAAGCTACTACTCTCATCCACACCCCCTCCTCATCTCTAACTTTTGATAGCAAAATCATCTCTTACCTGCCTCCACCCTGCGCTCAACAACTCCTGCCCTCTGCCATCAACTCTGAAGAAGAGATCTGTTTCCACAGCTGCCATCTCTGCCTTCACACGTGGAGTTTAAAATGATGTTCATGCCTGGGTGACTTACTGAATCAAAATCTGTGGGCTGGAATATTTCTGGTGAGAGAAAGCTGAAGCCAAAAGTGGCTGAGAAGATTATAGGAGACCATCTAAGTGTGCTAAATTACAAGTCCATAGCCACAGGAAAAAATACATCTTAGGGTCCTGGGAGAATCAGCCTTGTAGGGAGTGGGAGCTCCTCTGAGATTCTGCCAAGTAGTTTGGGGACAATCCCAACTACCTAGATATTGTGAATTTTCATTTGTTGTGGGTCTTCAAGGCATTTTAGTGGGGAGCTTAGGACACTGGAAACACAAAGAAGAATAGGGATAAAAATAAGAAACAGGACAGGTAGATCAGGAAAGACCATTTCAGCTTTGTACCAAAGAGTGAAGCCATGCAAAAAAAGACTTACAGATTTGGCTACATAAAAGTAAACTTATCTGTGCATCTGAAAACCACAAACATAATTAAAAAGCAAAACACAGGGAAAGTATTTGCAATGTACGCAGCAAATGGGAGTTAATTTCTGCACATACAACTGTTAAAATCAGTAAGAAAATTATTTTTACAAATAAATGCTGGCGAGAGTATGAAAAAACAAGAATTCTCATAGAATGTCAGTGACCAAAAAAAAAAAAAAAAAAAAAGGGTATTACGTATCCTGCAATATGCACCGAGAGTATAAAGTGTTTGGGCCTTTCAATCTAGTAAATCTACTTCTGGAAAGCTATTATAATCAGAGATAGTGAAAGATATTTCCATACAAAAAATTCTCTTAATTTTATGGAGGGGCAAACTTGAGGAATGTATCGATTTGCTTTCCTCCTACACATTGCCTTGAATGAATTTTCCTAGAAATTACTAGAGTGAGTTTTCTACCAGAAGGCAGAAATGGGAAGCTGAAGAACAGATAGCAGCTATAACTAAATTTAAAGAGTTTTATCACACTTGTAGAAAATCTGGCTTAAAAATATGTACCTACTACACGTGTTATAGGAAATAATGGATTTAACGACAATAATATGACATCTAGGGCTGCCAGGACCCAAGGTAAGAACCTGTTGGGCTATTTCTGACGGCCATGACCCTGCGAACTAAAATAAAATCTTAAAGCTCCCCCACAGCGACTGACTGAATGGACCCCCTCTTGGCCAAGGGGGTATGTCCAGAAACGAAAAAGCCTGCAATGAGGGAGGTCAGGCATGCCTCAGCATGCCCCTTCCCTCCTTGGACACATCCTCTGGAACCATTAACAGGCCTAAGGGTATGCAAGGCACACCTGCAGGTCCTCAATTTACATAACAAATATACGTCCGGTGGCTTCTCTCAGATTAACAGCTGCTTATCCTAAAACATTCCAAGCCTTTAGACAAAGCTTCCTGTTTTTAACCAATTACAAGTCAAAGAATCTTTAAACCACTTATAATTTGTAAGCCCCCCCCCACCCCATCCAGATGGCCCACCTTTTGGGGCCAAACCAATGTATGCATTCCACGTATTGATTTATGACTTTACCTGTAACCCCTGAAATGTATAACTATAACCCAGCCACAGCCAGTCCACTTGCTCGAGGCTTCCCGTGCGTGGCTCCGGGTCACGGTCCTCAAATTTGGCTCAGAATGAATGTCTTTAAAATTATTTTACAGAGTTTGGCTTCTTTTCCGTTAACAACCCACTGGAGCAGATGCTATCACCACCCGTAGTATACATCTGTGGAAACTGTGGCACACAGAGGGTAGAGTCAATTATCAAGGGTTTCGGGGCTCCTCCAAGAGGGTACCCACATTCACCAATATCGTTCGTTGGTCTGCCAGACTTTAGTTTATACACTGGTTTGCAGAATGCTTTCCTGTCTCTAGTACAAGATTGAAATGAAAGTCACACTGGGGAAGTGGAGAACAGCCAGAAAAACAAATTTTTTAATGGTAAGAACATAGTCATTGCTCACTACAATGCCAAATGGAAAGAAAGAACAAGCCACGTAGGAAACTATTCAAACAATGTGAAGTATTATGAAATGATACATTTACAGAGTAAAACACCTGGAAAAACTCAGGTACTTATGCCTTTATTCAAACAAATATCTATACTGAGAAGACAAAGCTAGGCACTGTCCTACTGGTGTGCGGAAAACACAATGATGAACAAAAAAAAGCAAACCAGATAGACCTACCATCCTTAAAACATTTATGATATTTACCTTTCAAATATAGAGGGTTATTTCTGTTTTTCATCTGAATTATTAAATAATTTTTTGCACCCTCCTAAACTACATATTGTTCTAGAAAGACAATTTTTCTGTCGTTTACACTAAATATTCTTTGAGGAAGAAAAATGCATAAAAAATTTTGAACTTTTTCAAATAGTTGTTTAGGACAGAAAAACTCATGCTAAATAGAGTAGTTAAAAAAAAAATAAAGCAATCATGCAAATCTGAACCACAGTACATGTAAAATGCACCTTTACGGATGACGAAAGCTGTAGGGAAATTACCACAAAATGTAATTAGTGGTCACCGCTGGGTGTGGGACTGTGGACGGCATTCGTTTTTTTCACTATACTTTCTCTCTCCCCCAAATGTTCTGCAATGAGGTTGAATGACGTCCATAAAGAAAGAATATATTGGAAAAGGTCCATGAGCCCCAGGACAACATGGGGAAAAAGAACAAGACCATTCAGAGAAGCAAAATAGGGGTTGCTAAGAGACCGAGGCAGCCCAGCAGGAGAAATGCCACTTCCAAAAGCAAAAGGGCTTTGTCCACTGGCGGTGAGTTTCTGCCAGGGACCCCCCCAGAAGGCGACATTGCAAAAGCCAGGACTCAGCCGGCCCACCCGCCAGGAAAAACAGGTCTTTTCGCCAGAAAAGGCTCCGGGGCGTTTTTTCAAGCACGAAGGGCGGGGGCGAGGCGGGCAGAGTGGCTCCAGGGTGCAACACTGCCACCTGCCAGCGGGAGAAACGAGCGGCGCCAGTCTCCGAGGAAAATCCAGCTTCTCGGCCAGTTTTCAGCCCAGAACCCTGGAGGTCGGGGCTGGGGAAGCCCACCGGCATGAAGCCCACCGGCACGAACGCCAGGACTAGATAAGGGACTGCGACTGGCCAAAATGGCCCCCTCGAACCCGCCCCGGGGCACGGACCCCAGAACAAAAGCCCACGCCAGTCCCGCCCTGGGAACCATGGCAACAGCAGCAGGAAGTCCCAGCGCCGCCGGAAATACGCGCCCCGGAGCCGGGGCTGGCCTGCGATTGGCGGGTTCTGGGCCTGCGCGTCGGCGACGGGTGAAGCCGTTGCCAGTCTCGCTCCCGCTGCCCGTCTGCAGGATTCCTTCCCTCCTCTGTCGCCAGCTGCAGGCTAAGGGATGGGACCGCTGATGTGCAGGACCTGAGGCACGACTGCCCCAGTCACCCCGCCTCCCCACGTTCGAGACCTGTACGAACGCCCTGTCATTCTCCTCCCGCCTCTCGCGTGGCGCACTCACGGTCTTCCTCTCAGCCCCCCGTCCTCTGATCCTTCTTGGCGACCTCAGCGCCCACGAGGCTGGCCAGGCCACCACCGGAGGCGCTAGGGCCTCGGGGATCTTCCCCTCCGCACCTGAGTCCCCCCGCCCGCAGTCACGCCCTGGGCCCCAGGGGAGACCGCGCTCCTCCAGGGTGTCCAATAACGCCCAGGCGCCCTGCCTGTAACTGAGCACCTGAGCATTGATGAGAAAAACCTTAAAGCCCTACTGAATTATCTTCCATGGGTCCGCGACCCTGAGAGGATTGCTTCTCGCTGGGACTCCCGTCCTACCTATGCCTCTAACTAGTATACAGCCCTCCCCCATTCCAATCACCTCTCCTGAGGATTCATTGAGAAGACAGTAGCACTCAGGTGGGGATTCCCAGAGCTTCCCAAACCCAATCTACCCGCGCCTGGCCGGGCATTCCCTGCCTCCCTCCTGCACACAGTGCTTCTCACGGAAACCAGCCCCTCACCTCACCCAGGATCCCAGGCCTCCCACCTCCTAAGGGCCTTTGCTCCTACAATGATCACTTCTCTCTTCTGAATCTTCAACTGCTCCCTCTGTATTGGGGCCTTCCACAAACAAAATCGTGCGGGGGAGGGGGGGGAGACTCACCTTCTTCCCACATGTCCTTCAGCAGCTACTGGCACATAACGTGTCGCCCTTCAACGCAAAACTGCTTCAACTGCCGAGAACATTTGCTCCTCAACTCCCTTTGATAGAGCTTCTGTCCCTATCACGGCAATAAAACCGGTCTTGTCAAGGCTACCGGTAATCACCATATTGCCTAACTCCCCTATGCACATCTGGCCAACCTCCTAGATGTCTTTGGCACAACTGACCATTCCGTTCTTTAGCTTTCTTTTTATATAATATATTTTTTTTTGAGAAGGGGATATCATAGCAATATAATCTCCTGTTGTAGCTGACAAAGTACAAATTCCAAAGTAGGCCCTTTTTGACCTGGATATAGTATGGCCAGCCTGGGGTCAACACAATAGATAAGCCAAAGAAAGTGTCCCATTCCAGTCACAGGGGGTAGGAGGTCGCCAGGGGCAGTGGCAGACAGAAGCAGCCTTCTCAGATGAGGAAGGCGTGTCAGAGAAGTGGAGAGGAGCTCCAGGCAAAGGAGGGATTTACCCCACACATGTTTGGGCCCCAAGGGAGTTCACTCTGCAGAATGAGCCAGTAGCCCCTTTGGGCAGAGGGATGGTAGGAGTTTAGGAATTTAGCTTTCTGGGGCTGATCTTGGTGTATACTGTGTTGTGAGTGAGACCCCAGGGGGCTACATTCCCTGAGGGGGGGATGTGGAAAGTGGCTGATTCAAGAGCCGGGGGTGCTACCGTGCAGGAAGTCTAACCTGGTTAGGAGCTAGGTGACCCTGCAGCTGAGGCTGTGCAGTGGACAGCCCTGGCCAGGGGCAGGGTGGAGGATGAGACCCAGACTCAGAGGGGTCTGCAGGTGCCTGCACAGGTGGGCTGAGGCTGGGTGAGCCAGGGAGCCAGCATGAGAGACAAAAATGCGAGTCACACCAGCGACAGACACGGGTGAGCAGGTCAGCACCACCAGGAGCAGGACCTGGGAGACAAGAGTCATCCTTCCCTTAGAGACCAACGAGGATGCGGCAAACAACATAAGACGTCACAGACCCCATGTCCCCATCACCAGGGAGACCCATTCCCCATCTCGGAAAGGAATAGGGAGGTGGGGTGTCTTTATACAAACGGACCGGTCACATGACTGCAGCAGATGACACCAGATTAGAGAAAAATCCAGTGGGTTTCTTCCCCTTATTGTGCAGTCCAGAGGGCAGACACTCACGATGAAGACCCGATTAGTCTGAGTGAACAAATGAACCTAAAGTCCCCGTGGGGTCTGAGGGGCACGAGCGACTGGTCCCTGCACACCAGCTCCTCCGGCTCCTCTGCCTGCCGTCTTATCAGTCCACATTAGAGGGGGATTGGGGGGTCCTAGCCTCCTCTTCTCCTTTAACCCAGGACAACTTGAACCCCGCATGCGTGGACCTCAACAACAGAGCACAGCACGAGGAGAGGACCAGACGAACGGACACACAGTAGAGTAACTGATAAGAGTTGTCGGTGAGGTGAGCAGGGCTTCCTTGAGGCCCGTCATTGCTGTCCCCACACGATGCCAGGCTCCCGCGTCCTTTGGCAACACAGACACCATGTCCCAGGGCCCGCCGAGCCCTACAGCTGGGAATCAAAGAATATTTCAAAGCCAGAAAAGGACGCTTGCAAAAAATGCAGTAAGCCAAAGTTTCTTATTAAAAGAAGGAGGCCTTTTGCTTCTTATTTCTTTCTTTTTCTTTTTTTTTTTTTTTTTGAAGCAGAGTCTCACTCTGTCGCCCGGGCTAGAGTGCCGTGGCGTCAGCCTAGCTCACAGCAACCTCAGACTCCTGGGCTCAAGCGATCCTTCTGCCTGAGCCTCCGGAGTAGCTGGGACTACAGGCATGTGCCACCATGCCCGGCTAATTGTGTCTCTCTCTCTCTCTCTCTCTCTCTCTATATATATATATTTTTTTTTTAGTTAGCCAGATAATTTCTTTCTACTTTTAGTAGAGGCGGGGTCTCACTCTTGCTCAGGCTAGTCTTGAACTCCTGACCTCGAGCGATCCTCCCGCCTCGGCCTCCCAGGGTGCTAGGATTACAGGCGTGAGCCACCGCGCCCGGCCTTCTTATTTCTTTTGAAGGACAATAATGCCAGTTTCCTCCCAAGAGTTGAAGAATGGGTGAGAATTTCAGGCGTTCCTGAAAGATGCAGAAGTAGCTTCCAGATCTCCTGCACATCATGCTGTGGTTTGTCAGATAACCTGTCCGTCAGGGCAGAACCTCCTCATTTCTCCTAGATGTCACGTGCCCTCCAGGGGGACACTGCCCTGGGTCCCTTGGGGAGAAACAATCAAACGCTCCAAGTCAAGGACACGTGTCGCCTCTGCACTTCTGGGCAAGTTCGCTGTTCTGGGCCCCTTGAGTGTGTTTTCCGTCTAGGAGAACCCATTGGATGATAGAAGCAATGACAACAGTTAGCAGAAACAAAATCAGTAATAACATTCTTTCTTCATATGGAGCTGTATGATTTAGAAACATTTATATAACCGTTGCCCCCTTTGGTTCTCGAACCTCCGAAAATCATGCCTTCTGCCCCCACTTTCTCCTGATGGAACAGCAGCGCTCTGAGGCCCTCGAGTCTGACAAATGCCAACCAGGCACCAGGACCAAAGAGGCTACCAGGGCTCTCGTGTCTCCACCAGGATCCCGAAAGGGGTCACTTTGGAGGAAGGGCTTGGGGTTCTCTTCTTGTCACAGTCATGCCCCATCTGGTCTCCTCTCCTCATGGGGGCTCCCCCTCAGATCGGGCACCCTGACACCCACCGCCACCCACAGAGAATTTAAGGAGCTTTGCAACGATGGGGTTTCCTTGACAAGGACCTTCGTTTCCTCACAGCGCCTGGGCTGTGGCCAGGTAGTCATGGCAGGACTCTTCTTTTAGACTGGACCCTGCACCTTCACTGGGGAGCACACAGCTGTGATTTTATGGTGGCCTGATGCAGGTGGCCCGATGCAAGATCACGGAACCTCCAGACTCGGGCCTCTCCTTGCACATGCAAACACCCCCTGGGCACCACAGCCCTGGCATCCCCTTCCTGGTGACCGGAGGACTGAGACTCTGATGTCCCAGCTTTGCAGAGGCAGAATCACAGGGGAGTTCTATGATGTCGCTTTGTGGCTCGGCATGTCTGATCCTGCCCTGAAGGGCCCCAAAGCACGGCCTCCTCGCCACCGGATATGAGGCATGGAGGCCGGTCTCACCGCCAGGGCTGAGTTTCACAGAGGCTTCCGATCCATCCTCGGTGGGGCCGCACACAAGGCCAACCTCTCCTAGCTCCTGGTAGCTCCCCACGCTTCTGTCGCCCTGGACAAAGAAACATCTTTGCATCAGACATGCGACCTGACCACCAGCCCAGCCAAGGTCCCATGTCCCCAGCCCTTGTCACCCCAAACCCGAGCCCCTTACGTCCCCCCTATCACAAGAGGGCTCTGTGCCCTGCCAGCGGCCTCTTCCTCCCTCCGATACCTGCTGTGACCCTCTCCCAACCCCTCCCCTGGGCGTCAAGCTTTGTCGACTTAACTCAGTCTTGGGATCTCCCCCGTTACCACCCATTTAGGCCTTGTGCATGGAAGATGTTGTGTCTCCCAACCCATCCCACCATGGGCCACAGCGATGAGACCCGGGGCGGGAGAGGGATGACGGAAGCCTTCCTGCAACTCCGCAGGAGCTTGGGAACCGCTGCTCCTCGATCCTCAACTTAGGAGAAAGACACCTGCGGCTGGTGCCCCTCCCCGTGACACGGTCACCTAGTGAGCAGTCCTTGCGATCATCACAGATTTTTCTGGCACCTGCTTCCTGTTGCTTTCCTCTCACATTTTGAGAGAACAATGACACACCCTGAAAAGTCAGCAGGCCTCTGCTGTGACCACCCTGTGTCTCTGAGGCCTTTCAAGCCGAGCTTGTCCAAAGTGTAGACTACACCAGCATACTTACTGGGATGCCTCTCCCTCCTTCCTCCGGGTACCCCACCTCCGTGGAATGTTCCCCAGCTAAAATCTCCAGCTAGTTCCGCCTTGCCAAACTGAAGTACCTCGTGCCATCTTGGCCACAGTCAACATCCCTTCATTCAAAACACTCTGCTTTCTCGGCGTCTGTGACAGCCGCCCCCTGGCTTTCCTCCTCTGCCTCAGACTATTACTTCTGAGTCTCCTTCTTGGTCCTTTCTCTTCGGTCACCTCAAAAATCGGGGTTTTTTCCTGGCTTCCAACCTCTTTCCTGGGCCCTTTGCGCTCTATATGTGATCCTCGGTATGAGCATTGCCAGCCAGAGCGATTGGAAACCAGTCTGGCCTGTTTCTGTCCTTAGCCCCTGGTGTGAGGATGGCTTCTGTCATCATCAACCCTACCTGGGAAATCTCAGCTGAGGCCCGCAGCCCCCGCAGGCCGTGGCGTAGAGGGCACCTCCACTCAGACGTCCACGAGCCCTACAGACCAGCAGGAGGACCACGAACCTGTGTGCCCTGTCTCATGGGTGGACACTGTCACCCACACAATTCCTCTAACCCGCGAAGGCTCTAGGTTTGACCTCGCTCGCCCCACGACTCCCCTGCAATGCTCTGAAAAGGGCCAACCACGAACTCCACATCACCACGGTCTCGCAGAAAGTCTCCGTGAGGGCTTTGTTCTTGGCACAGACACTCTAAAGGCCTCCTGAGTAGAGGCATATGCCCTGGAATGGATGGCCCCCCTTTAGGAACTCCGAGGAGAAGACCTGGGCACTGTGATGTATGTGAGAGGCTAAAATCCTCCTCTTCTCCAAGATGTCAACAGATAACACATAACTGCACGAATGAGGACGTGGCGGTAGGAACCCGCCATTCGGAAACACGGAGGTCAGTATCCAGCAGAGACGGCTACAGAGCAGCAAGCGTGGGGAGGCAGGTCTGCGTGGCTGCGCGTGGAACAGCGCACCGCTGAATTTTATTTTGCATCATACATTTCCTAGTGCCTTCAGGGCTTTTGTCTAAGCACAAGAATTCATTTGATCATACCAATTTGGGCAACGTGAGAGAACGCCACTGGACACACTTAGCAAAGAAGCGTAAGAGCTGATTCATCCACACCGACTGATGCAAACCTGAGCCATCTTTGATTTTCAAAGAACTACTGTGCTGTGTCTCGTGACGGCACCTACCAAAGAGCTTGCCTGGCTCTGAGAGTAACTCGAGCATAAGGGATCGTCACGAGAAATAAAAAGTGGTATGCTTCATTAGCAGAGGCAGGGGTTTCACATCAACATTTTGATTCGGGAAGACCGAGAACGAACCCAAGTACAGTGTAAGATTCCAAACACACATTTACAGTGATTTGAAACTGTCCTTCTCCCTTAGCCCGAGAAACCTGTCTTGGCACGGCAGGGGACGATGAAGACCTGCTTTCCTCTGTAAAGAGGGGCCTCCAATTTCTGATGTTGGTTTCCCTCCCTCAAGGAAGGTTCCATTTCCACAGCTGCAGCCCAGGCCTTCGGGAGAGGAGCTGTAAAATGATACTCGTGCCAGGGCCACGTTCCAGACCTGCTAAGGGGACGGTGTCCGGCATCCGTCCCTTTACGAATGCTCCCCGGGAGGGAGCTCTGATGCACAGCTGAGGTTGAGGGACATAGGCACACACTCCACTTCACCTGTCCTGTCCTGTCCTGTCCTGGCTGTCAATACAATCTCAGACCGTATAGCCTTGTCTGTTGTTACCGAATGAAAAACAAATTTCATCATGTTCCTTGTTTTCGAGAGCTGTTTGTGACCTATCTATTCTGCAGCCATGTGTGGAACAATTTCAAGGCCTCGGGGGCGTGTGTATGCCGTGACTTGCCTGTTCCTACTTGACAGCCCGCAGGCAGCCTGGAGGGAGAAGGGCCTCACAGCTGGAAAGGGATCTGCAGTTCCGTTGTCTTGGAAACCGCACTCAGCTCAGGCAGGGGCCCTGTGGGTGAGGCACCAGCCCTCCCCACTCTCCATGTCTTGCTGCGACCAGAGGTGGAAGCTGAGGGCTGAGGTTGGTTACCAGGGAAACCGAAGCTGAGCCCTTGGGATGTGTGAATGGAAAAGCACACAAGCGGAGTTCAGGGCCAGGAGGGATTATCGGAGCCGCCCACAGACGTGGAACGGTGACTCAACAGTGATGTGCAACCGCACGGTGCCCGCGCACACACGCCGGCACACACGCGGGCACACAGACACACACACAGAGACACACATGTGGACACGTGCACTGACCAGCACTCCTTCTGCCCAGACGTGCACAGCGGCCCCGGCCGGCTGGAGCGTCACGTCCACACGCGGGAGGCCGGCGACGAGGCGGGAGACGTAGGCAAGACCTAGACCATGGAAAGGGCGGGGGGAACCTTACTGTTGGAAAGCAACAAACAAAAACAGAAACAAAAACACAAAAGACACGGCAGCGGCATACCTTTCCGTCCATGACTTACATTCGCATTTGCATTGCATTTTAAGAACAGCTTTACTGAGGTCTAATTTCCAACCACGAAACGCACATACCTAAAGGGCACAGTGAATTTTAGTCAGTTCACACAGTGGTGGCACCCTCACCGCAGTCCTGCCGAGAGCACTGCCATCGCCCCAGAAAGACCCCGCCTGCCCACCGGCAGTCAGTCCCCATTGCTACCTCAGCCCCAGGCCAGCACAAGCCCACTTTTGACCGTGTGGATCTGCCCTTTCTGGGCATTTCCTAGAACCTGACTCAGGCAGTAAGTGGTCTTTTGTGTCTGGCTTCTATCACTGAGCGTAACCTTTCTGGGATTCCAACATGCTGTCCATGTATCAGCACTTTGTCCCTTCCTGCTCAGTACTGTCCTGCTGTGTGGCTGTGCCACATCTTGTTTAGCCCTTCACCTACCGGGGGAAGTTTCCACTGTGGGGCTTCACGCATATCGCTGCTGTGAACAGCCGAGCGGGTGTCTCTGTGGGGGCAGGTGTTTTCCTCTCTAATTTCTCTGTGCTTACATTTCTTTTCCTTGCACGCTTGCAATGGCCAGAACCTGTAGCACGATGCTGGACAGAAGTGGCGGGAGCAGACACCCTCGCCTTGCTCTGGATGTCAGGGGAAAACAATGCATTTCTCCACCAGGAAGTATGATGTGAGCTGGACTATCTCGTAGATAGCCTTTGTAGGTTGAGGACCTTCCTCTTCTGGACATAGTTTGTTCAGTGCTTCTATTGTGAACAGGTCTTGGATTTTGTCAGATGCTTTTCCTTTCTCTGTGAAGATTGTC